>NC_070613.1:21510625-23961250 GCF_027172205.1 Podarcis raffonei | reverse complement strand
GTCTTGTCCATTCCTGGCAACCTGCCGTGGGGGTTGGTTTGTCTGTCGCCTGACAGTAGAACTACTCACAATCGTGCAAGTTCAAAATAAACTGACTAGAACTGTATTTTCAATATGTAATAATGGTTATACATCATTGCATTCTTACAAATAGACTGTCATCTGCTCTTACCATCTACATTATTATATAATATTGATATTGCTCTTCTAAGCTATAAATGTCATCATCATGCAGGCAAATAAGAAAAGCCTTTCCCTCGAGCAGCTTACTGTCTAAATAAAGACTGTGCTTTTAAAGTGGATATTTTGACCGAAGCAATTATATAGTCTAGACCTGAAAGTAGACAAGCAAAGGTCATGTAAATAAAGTGGGGGGACAGGGACTTTATCTTTCAATGAAGGGATTCACAATTTATGTAATTCAAATAGTTTTTACTAACCAGTAACAACTGTAACAAATACAATACAAATGTAACAAATACAAATGTAACAAATACAACTCTAATAATGCAATAGGTATTCATATTTCTGATAGATCAATTTATATCTAATGCTTCCCCCTCGAAAAAATACATGATTACTTAATGGATAGATTAACTCTGTATTGGTTTAAACTGTATTGGTTTAAATATAATTTCCTAGTGTATTGTGGCCTGTGCTTTTTCTTTGTGGACTCCTGCATAATAGCCACAGTTGGTTCTAGGGTGGAGGTAGAGCACCTCCATTTGTAATACTGTTGCATTTATGTACAATAGACATTTCATTTAGAAACTGTAAATAATTTCTCTGTTTCAAACCCATGCTTAGAACTTTTCATAGTATTTCCTCCTGAAGGAAAAATTATATTTAATTTGGATACCTGTACAAGGCCACTAGTACAAGTTGATAAAATGAAACACATCAACACTTTGTATTATATTTAGTAATATACTATTTACTCACTGATTTTTGCTTTCTTGTGTTGTGACTGTTTCAGGTTTTACCCTTTGCAACAATTTGCCTCTTCTTGTAAAAGATCCAGAAGAAGGCTAGCTGCTTGGTGGCGAACTCTTTATAGGTTGTGCTTAAAACGTACAAGAATAAGGTCCAAAGAATAGTCTCTAAAGAAGTAAGGAACAGTAGAACTCCAGGAATCACAGTATAGTCAGGCTTACCAAAATACAAGAGTAAACAGAAACACTGAAGAGAAAAGTAGTCTGAAACAAATTGGAAGCAGGGATTCTATTAATAATGTTTATATTAATTATTTTATATGCTTCTCTGCTGACCTTCATAGAGGGGCAGGAAAGTCCAAACAGGATTAATCCAGAAGATTAATCATCTTCTATTATGGCAACTTCTATACTCCTTCCCTGAGCTTTCCCTGAATTTGAGCTGGTCCTGTCATCTAGACCAGGGATTATGGCTTAGAGCAAACTCTGATCAGTACGGAGAGTAAACAGCTTCAAACCCTGATTTCTGAAGCTAGCTTGTTAAACTAAACAGAGTTTGTCATAAACCACAATCCCTGGTTCAGATCACATGGCAATCTGACTTTTTTCATTTTTCCTTAAAAAGCTGCCAGTCCTCCTCTAGCTATATGGGAGTGGGAGGGTGAGTGCAAGCTTGAAGCCTCACATTTTAGCATAATGTGCAAATGTGGCCAAAGTGTCTTTCCACTTAACGCTCTTCTGGCACTGACTCAAAGGCAATAACTTGTTTTAGGCCGCAGAGTAGGGCAAAGTGAATGCATTTGTAACCATAGGCCATCACTGCAAACTCATTCTTATAATGGCAATGTTAAGAGTATGCTAAAAAAAACTTTTTAAGGGTATCTAAAATTAAATACAAGGATGTCCTGGAAGTGATGGATGAGCAGAAAGAAAATGAGGGAAATACAAGCTGTGGCAACAATTTGTTTTTAAAAAATCCAGAATAATACAGTGAGAATATACCCAGAAGTCTATGAAGAAATAAAGTTGTATTTCACTTTACTGTATAAACAATCAATGCAATAATTACGACACATAGCTAATGATGCATAAATCTATTGTCTTAATCAAAATACACATATTCTATGGATTTTGGAAAGTGGTCTGTCTGTCTGTTCTTTATAAGTTCACTCACCTCTCGAGATACCATTGCAAAATTTGGCCCAAGGCTTCTTGAGGTCAGGGCAATGGTTTCCGTCAGTGTTGCAGTGTTAGTCACATTTTGAATCAGTGTGGAAAACTAAAATGACTTTGGTGTGACTTCACCCATTTTTTGGCATAAGTATGGCCACCTTCTGAGATATCAATTCCAAACTCAACATGAGGGTTCCTGAGGTGGGAGCAGTGGTCTTCATGGATGTTTGGAAGCCAGACACCATTTTGAGTCAAGATGGAAGAGTGAAACAGGACTTTGCCTCATTTCTCTCATCGGTTCAGTCACTTCTCAAGATATCAAATAGGCAGGAGGTGCCTTATGTGAGGGTGGTAGTGTTTGTCAATGTTTAGATGCCAGGTACCACTCTGAAACAGCATGGCAGACCAAAATGTGATCTAGACATGACTTCACCCAATTTTTCACATAACTGATCCAAACTCACAAATTACACTATCCACTTAAAAACCACACACTAAACATTGTTTCTAAAAGTTCCTTAGCAGTGCAAAGCACTCATTGCTGGTACAGACTGATTTCGGCTTGAATTGTTCGTTCTTTATAGTTGTCACAGAACATGTCAGCCAGTTAATTACACTGTTTGAGCTGGAGTTAACTCTTTATTAACAAAAACATGGTCTTCACTGACTTTGCTGAGTGTCAGCCTAAGAAGTACAGCAGCTCATGCCCTGTGGGTATTACTTTATGAAATCAGTTGCTGAGACTGAAAGTCCCTGCCTCCCCACAGCTGACTAAATTCCCTCTTCTTTAAGGCATTTTCCAAGCAATCAGAGGCTGCGCCTACATGAAGCCTGTTGCTGCTCTGCCTCTTTCAGCCCTCTTCTGATTCTAAGGAGACAGAGGGGGAGGGGAGCTTGTCACAGCAGGAGGGGCAGATACCCATGACTCTTCACCAACCTGACACATCTCTCCCTCTTGGCCTCCCACTCACCTGCTTCATATTCTGTCCCTGATTCTTGACTTCTTTCTGCCACAGACTCTCCCAGCTCACTAAGCCCTGTTACTCTTTCATCTTCCATCACCTCCTCTTCCTGGTCTTCTCCTTCTGACCGCTCATCAGTGTCCCACTCCACCACTCCCCAGGCTCTGAGTCTACTTCCCTTGGTGGTTCCCCAGCTGGTTCCTCCCACCATTCCTCTGTGTCCAACCAGTCCATGACTATATTTCATGGAGAGCTAGTGTGGTGTAGTGGTTAAGAGCAGTAGTCTCGTAATCTGGTGAACTGGGTTCGTATCTTTGCTCTTCCACATGCAGCTGCTGGGTGACCCTGGGCTAGTCACACTTCTTAAGTCTCTCAGCCCCACTCACCTCACAGAGTGTTTGTTATGGGGAACGAAGGGAAAGGAGAATGTTAGCTGCTTTGAGACTCCTTAGGGTAGTGATAAAGCGGGATATCAAATCCAAACTGTTCTTCTTCTTCTATAGTTAGAAAAGCCTGACTCTAATACAGTTTTTCAAGGCATAGACCATGAGTGTGCAATCCATGGCCCTCCAGCCTACATTAGCTCCAGCCAGTATGGTCACTCTGTCATGCATGTTCCATGGCCATGGTTAAACACTACATGCAGCTCCAACTGTCTGCCCACTTGTTATGTAAAAATTCACTTTTTTGAACAGTTACACAGCTGATACAGATACCCAAACAACTGGGTTTTGCCCACTTCCTTACTTGTTTGTGCCTTGCTGGCTTACGGCAGTCATTTTGAGGCAGCCGCTGTATAGAGAGGTAGGGGAGAGAGCAGGGCAGAAGAGATTGGACAAATCATTTTTTTCTTTGTCTCCTTTTTGCTGATTGGCTGCAGCTATTTTAGGAAGAAACCATGGAGGGAGGCAGAAGAGAGACCACAGATTAGAAATGTTCCCTTAGGAAATAAGGGAAATTGTCAGCTTGTTATGCGATCACTCGCCTAACGAATGATTTTCTAGGAATGCTTTGTGTTCAGAAAGCAGGGCCTGTGTGTATGTACAGTATTAGCATTGCTCTCCCACCATTTCCAGTTTCATCTTCCAGTGTGCCAGTGTAAGGCAAATGCCTTGTATAAGTATTAAACTCTGATCTTCAGTTTAATTTATGGCTTCTAAATCATATATTGCATTCATTATCTTTTCAGAATTAGTGAAATAATTACATAGCACTAATTCAATGGAATAATTTCAGTGATATTGGGTGGAGGTTGTTAATGTTATTTTGGGTCTTGAAAACAAGTGACAAAGTAGCCAAATAATTATTGCTAACTAACCATTGGGCATACAGCCCAACAAAAATTATCTTTAGAAATGGATAGAATGGTTGTGGGTAAAGGAAGAGCAACAAATGGTGTGATACAAAGGAAAAAAGCATTATTAAGTCCTCTTAGAAATATTTAATAAGGACTGCATCAAAGCATAAAGTGGTCTAAAAGATGTGCTGTTGTTGCTCAGCTGCTTGTAAATATATCATAAGTTTTTCACAGCAGGGGCACGTAATCTGATGTTGTGTGGTAATGTGTTTCTGATTTTGTGTCGAAGCATAGAAACCCTATCTGGCAGCATGCAATAGCCAATTAAAAATCTTGCAGTATAGACTCAGAATCATGTGAGATTAAAAACATGATGAAGTTGTATATAATGAGGTCTCTTGGGTCATGGGCCCTTTTGTTGTCTTCAGTGGAAACTAGTTCTGGTGTTGTATACTCCCACATCTTTTTAAAAACAGAATTTTTAAAATGAAAAAGGGGGGGCTCAAAGTAAGAGTAGGTTAAGAACAGGTAAGTAATTAATACATCCTTACCAATAATGAGTGTCATGTCTAGTAAGAAGGGGGGGGGATACTTTAATATCCTATAAAATCACAAAATATACTCACCATACTATCTGAATTAATTGGTTTGTGACAGATGTTGTGTTGTAGATTATTTGTGGCCAATCAGAGCAATTGGTGCTTTTATAAATTGAGCATAACTGCTAGTATATAAATAAAATAAATAAAGTTATAGTGTTAAGTGGTAGGAGACATAGCATATTTGGAAAATTCTTTTAATATACCCCAGCATAACAGCAAAAATGACATTGTTGTTGCTGGCACAATAATCCATGCATAGGAAGCAAAAATCGTGGTTTCTCAATAATTCTGACCTGGTTGCCTTTAAACCATAGTTAAACTATGGTTTAAGGGAGAACATGTGGTTTACTGGTGCATAGAGCTAAAATGGTGAGTGCTTTACTCCTCTCCTGTTCCTGCTGCCCTTGGTTTACCACTCGTGGTTTGTTTTAGGGAAACAAACCTCAAGCCGGGATTCAAACATAGGACTAAGCCAAATCATGGTTAACTCCTGCCAGTGCAGCAACAGGGGAGGAGTGAAATGCCTGTGATTTTCACTCCATGCACAAGTGAGCTATGTGTTCACCTTTAAACCACAGTTTAGTTTAAATGTGGTTTAAAGTAGCATGCAAACAAGACCACAGATAACACACCTTTTTCAAAATATTTTTCTTTCATTAGTCCAATAGCATTGCAGTAGTTAAATCTAGAAGTTACCAGGTCATGAATATGGTAACCATGGCTAGACTATCCCTGTCCAGGACTGGCTGTAGTTGGTTGACCAGCCATAGCTTGTAAAGGATACTCCATGTCACAGAAGCAACTTGAGTCTCTGGTTATGTCAGAAAATATATTCAGTTTATTAGCCCTCATCCAGCCCATCACTAAACTTAGGAAACTAGTCTAGCACTTCCACAGACTCACCTGATTCAGATGTTAAGGAGAAAGAAGTGGGACCTGCAAATAGATGCTGCAATGCAGTGCTCCTGTTCGTTGACTCAGTAGTAACCTTCTTCATGATACCCCACTCCAGTCCCCTTCCCCATCAGTTTTCAGTCCCATACCCTAGTTTGTCAGCATTCTGTGACTGTTAAGCAAGACAGGAAGCAGGTCCTCCAGGACTCACAGCCAAGTTGTGCCATGAATAAGGCAAGAGGAAAAATATCATTTGCATTGTCAGAAGTTTTATGTCTAGCTGAAATGTGTCCAGCACTGTGGGAGCTGAGGTGGTTTCACCACAGTGCATTGTGGGGTGGGACAATGCAGCTTGTTTGCACGGCTCAACTGGGGTGCGGGAGGGCTCCCCAACGAAGCCAGCCCCGGTGCTTTCCCCACCCAGATACATCACCCAGGCCTACCCTGAAGTAAAGATTGCCTACTTAAAGTACAATATGCATACTACAGAATATCTCAGAGATAACCTATCTAGTGGTGGGTACAGAAATCTGCTTGGTCCTAACAGCAGTTTCTTTACAACACCATGCAAAACAGCAAAGTATACTTCCGACAGATTGAACATTTCACTGCTTTATTCTCCCTCTACTACGACTTGCAAGCCTCTTAAATAGTTCTTACCAGTTTATTCTAATACAGCTTTCTTGAAGTTTATTGTTTTGTCATTGCAAGCAGGATTGTAAATGGAGTATATAGATATAGAGATAAATATTCACATGGTCATTTCACTCATTTTATGGCATAAAATGAGAAAAAATAATCCTAGAGTAACCCTTTTCTAGTCATTTTGAACAAAACAGCCTTTTCCCCTGTGTTTTAAATCAGTCGTTATCAGCCTATATAGTGGTTCAGAACAGATGTTTTCTACACAAGTGTTGTGCTCACATGCTCTTTTTCTCTTTCTCTCCTCTCCACATGCTAGAAAAGGAAATCAACATCATCTGTTTTTAAATTAACCATGGTTCTTTGAGACATTTGATGTTAGAGAGCTGTGATTTATTTAAACTATGATAAGTGAGAAACAACTAGTATCAATCTGTAGTCCTAGATCGTGGCTTGTTCTCAAACCATAGTTTAAATAAAGCACTGCTACTCAAGATCAGTCATCAGGAAAGTTACTTAGAAGTATAAAGGCTGATAGTGATAGAGAAATTGTAAAATGTTCCTAAAATAGAATAAAACAGGCAAAACACACAAATCCAACTTCCTTCTGTTGGATTATATTTGCCACACAAGTGCCAATTAAAATAAAATATTCTAGAGCGCTTTTCAAATGTTTGGACTTTTGTTTGTCTATAATTGTACTCAAAGGACAAAATATTGCTCAGTTCTCATTTAATATTAGGGGCTGCCACCCCTGCTTGCCAATGCTGTCTTCCCCTTACCCCTTCCTCCTCCCCTGACCAAATGCCCCCTTTCCACCTCACCCACCTTGCCACCTATCACCCTTTCCCTACAGCTCACCTCAAGCCCCTCTGCTCTCACCCCAAGACCTATATCATTTCAAAGGCTTGCTAAAACATACGTTTAATAGAAGGAGCACTGCACAAGAGGCTTGATAACCGCTGTGTGAAGGGCCTCCCCCTGCCCCGTTAAACCTTGCACTTCACAGTTGGTTCCCGCTCAGTAAACAGCTCAGCTGGGCTAGCCTGCTGTTCTTTGTGCTGCAGTTGGTGTGACCACCTGTTATATAGACATACTGAAAACAGCTTTGACGTGATTACTTTTCCATGCTGACTCCATAATTATGTAGTGCTTGTCATCATATTATTCCATCAGGCAGGCACCGCTTTCACACCAGCATCAGCTGCCATCAGTGATGTGGGCCAGGCAGAAGAATCACATCGTTTAGCAGTGCAACAATTTCAGCTATGCATAATAGCAGCCACTTTTCTATGTTCTTTTGTAATGTATAGCTATATAATACTTAAACTGCACATGATGGCATCATACTCCTGTCTCCAATTGTATATTTTCCTCAATCATGTCTAAAGTGAAGTGGAGCACTGTTAGGTGGTACTAAACTCTTCCTCTTATTTGCATCTCTTTTCGCTCAACTAGACTCTAAATTTGGGAGTATAGCTAAGAATAACGCACCTGTATGAAGGAAAAGTAGATAGAACGTGTCTGAATTGAACTTAAATAGTTTCTCTTCATTAAATAAGGCAGGACTAGAGGAAAGATGTCCTTTTGCTATAGCTTTTTGAGCATGTGTAACATTTCTGTTTTTTCAGGATACAGTTTGGATAATATATATGCTGTAAAAAAAAAGGCTAGTGATTTGTGTGTGTGTGTGTGGTTAATATTCAAAACCACATACTAAGATCTGTTCATAATTCTCATTACACCTTGCCATCAACACTGAATGTGGTGTGAATATGAATAACTCAATATCTGCAGCTAAAATGGAATGTAATTTTTGATGCTATGCACTTTGCTTATAACTACAGTAAGCCTACAACTTGCACTTAAGTGATTGCAACCTTAGGTGGGTGGAGGACAAACAAACAAACAAACAAACAGTTAAGAGAACTGTCTGAAGTAATCTCAAAACATAGGCAAAAAATTGCACACAGAACTGATTTTTTTTTTAGTTAAGCAAAATCTATGGTTTTCGACCTGGTTTGGCCTTTGACTCACAAGCTCACAATCCTTTGGCTAATTCATGTAACACAAAACCATAGTTTACCATTATATCTAAAGACATTGCTTCTTAGCGACTTGTGTGAATTTTTCCACATTCTTCTGGATTTTGGGAGTATGCACATGGAGATGGAGAGTGCTGCAAGTGAATTGAGTGATGGCCTTTGAACTTTTGAAGTTGCTATTACAGACATTGCGACAGGATTCCTAAAATCAGTCTCAGAGATAACATGAAGAAAGTATTTATTAAAATAAAATGGAACAAGTGATTTGAGAAACTGATATTATATCCTTGATTCCAACCCTTTGTTTTGCTCCTTTGCATACAACTATGTAACATCTAACTATGAAAGGAAATGCCTAATTTTCAGTCACTGAATTTTTTTCCTATTTGTCTTTTCCCCATTTTTCTCTCCAAGAAGGAGGAAAGAAATGTGGCCATTATATATTTGTAGATATGAAAATTTTTAGCCACAGCTTTTTAAATAAAACACATATTGTTTCTGTCTTATCAGAAATTACATCACCGAATCACTGGCCAAGTATGCTATTAGTATCCCTATTCTTGATTTATGATTGCTCAAAAGCGCTTCTGTGCTTAAATTAAAAGTTGTTTCATCCTAACAAAGCCCAATCTCTTTTACTAAAATAGATGTTCCCCCTAAGGAGAGTAAAGGACACTCTGTTAAGTGATGTTGAAGAGTTTCTTTGAAAGAGCAGCAGAAACTGAATCAAATCAGTATTTTAGCAAGACCTCTTAAGGAATTACATTTTTATTATAACTGTCATGTGATAGTTTATTGTGACCTCTTTACTAATATATTCCTTTTCCAGTGTGTTTTTTTCCTGTGATAAATATTTCTATTGGCCTTCTTACAACCCATCTTGTATAAATTACAAGGTGAATGGTGCACTTTATTCAGCTATGAACTTTATTTCTGATGTCAGCAGATGTTAAGCAATATCATGACGAATATGTACATACAGGAAAGTGACAGAGAATATAACAAACTGAAGCTAGTGGTAATTTACAATGCATTCTTATGCATGTCTACTCATATAAAAGTGTATAGGATTGCAACCTTAGTAACTAACACAATTACTGTAGAAATAAATAATTTCAGCTCTCATACTATCAGTGTGTAAGATAAATGACCAGCAGTTTACAAAACTGCAAATACTATTAAGTAGTTGAAACAGGTTAATTTGTTTGCCCATACTTTTCTTTTTGGAGTGATAGCAAATAGAGCCATAACAGTTTGTTCTCCTTCATGTGGTGAGTCGTCTTCAGTGCTTTTTTTCTGGGGGGACTCAGCGGGACACATACTCCTAAACATTTTGTGAATCTTTGTACTTTTGAACTATAAAATAGTGATTTTCTTGAGTCAAAATGAGAGTAAGGTAAAGGTAAAGGGACCCCTTACCATTAGGTCCAGTCATGACCGGCTCTGGGGTTGCGGCGCTCATCTCGCTTTATTGGCCAAGGGAGCCAGTGTACAGCTTCCGGGTCATGTGGCCAGCATGACTAAGCCACTTCTGGTGAACCAGAGCAGCACACGGAAACGCAGTTTACCTTTCCACCAGAGCGGTACCTATTTATCTAATTTTATGCTGAATACGATTATGGTTTTATATCATGAACTGTGGTTTTATTGGTTATATCCTTCCCTGAAATAAATTGTTAGTGGACAGGTTAGAAATATTTTAATTACATATATATATTGTTGTTGTTGTTGTTGTTGCTGTTGTTTAGTCGTTTAGTCATGTTCAGCTCTTTGTGACCCCATGAACCATAGCATGCCAGGCACTCCTGTCTTCCACTGCCTCCCACAGTTTGGTCAAACTCATGTTGGTAGCTTTGAGAACACTGTCCAACCATATATATTTCAAAGGACGCTGACTGCAATTGACCCCAGAGTTTTCCCTCTTGCCATGCTATGTGGTGCTGCTTTGAGTGATTAAAAATGCATAATGTAATAAAAGGAGGAATAGTTTATGAAGGAAACTATTCTTGCACAGTTGCATCAACATGCCATACTCAGTAGGCACTGATACAGAAATGATAAAAATGAGAAATGAATTCCTGCAAAGTATATTTTGAGTCAGATTTTGATTTCACTTTTGCGATTGGGTATTTTAGTCACTAGGAAAGACATAAGTAATGTAGCAGTGCTCAAAACAAAAGTTAATACTGCACAGGAAGGGAAGCAGTCCAGAGAAGGATTGAAAAAAACAGGGGCTTATGTCTGGCGGACTGATAAGATGAATAGCATCTATTTCTGGAGTTGAACTTCCCAGTGATAAAGAGAAATGCTGTTCAAAGTATCATGGATAAACGACAGCAACGTATTCAACAGGAAAGACTAGAGATGTGTCACTTCTCCCAGATAAATGTAAAATGGCATTGATGCTGCACAGCCTGTTTATTTCAATAGAGCTTATGCAGAAGGCGCAGTAGCAACACTTCAGTAAATACTAAATTGGGCAGAATATTGTTTCATCAGGTAAAAAGAGGTGAGGAAAAATATGTATATAAAATAAATCCCATTTTAAGTTACACTACTGACATTCTTTTACTAAATTATGCTTCCCAGTATTAAATCTGGTTATATATAATCCATGCACTTTGTTAAAGTGATCCAAATAAAAAGCTTGTTGAGAGAGAGAGAAAATGAATGCATCAGGTTTGTTAAGAAGAATATGTTTATTCTATTAATATTGCCAACTAAAGCTGTGGTGTCTTTCTGTTGCTTTTCCCAAAGGCATTGCATTGCAAACTTATGCAAACTTATTTATAGTGTGCCTAGTTGTGTAACTGGTGTTTTTGTAGCTTTTGGCTAAAATTCCAATACCAAGACTTCCTGCTAATTCAACTACGATATGATATTAACAAAAAGTCAACCTGTCAGGTTTTTGAGACAAATTCATAAGTTTACTAATGTATTACTGATCTTATGGGGAGAAAGTGTGGTAATGGAAAGAGAATAAAATTCATTGGGAATTTTAACAAGCCAAGGGAGGCTGTGTTATGTCAGGAGTGGGGAACTTTTTTTGAACCTCAGGGGCCACATGCCAATAGAGGGTGAGAGCAGAGACAAAGCAACAAAGTTCCATTTCACCTTTGTACAGAAGGTTACTTTCTGCACACATTCACACATCCCTCAGTGCCCTTCATACAGGCAACCAACAGCCATCATCAGACACATTCCAGTCAGGCAAAACACTTGAGTATGAAATAGGGCTAGTGAGTGGTGTGGACTGAGGAGAGAGAGGACAGCTGATGAGGGTTGTGCTTCATAGTCCAAAAAGAAATTAAGGGAGAATTAACAGCACTATAGGGCTCCACAAGAACCCCAGATCTACTACCTTTAATTTAAGGGAGATACAGTGAGTCCCTTATTTTCTTACCAAGCAAGTCTGGGACCATTCTTGTCACTAGGATCCCTGGAATTCACATACAAGATTAAGCTGCCCCCTTTCTCCAACCTATTAAGTCCTTCCTGAAAGCTCTGTAGTTTCTTCCAACTAGCATTTCTTCACCTCAGGTTGGCTCCTCCCTCCAGGTAAGTTAAGCAAGGTCTTTAATTTTCTGCTTCTGCCTCTTCAGGGAGACGTGCCACTCTGCCCTTCCAGTCCGATCCTGCCTCAGCTGGGGTAGGTGGGGTCTGATTGGAGCTCTATAAACAGCCATTACTGTTTTTTTCAGAGCAGGGGAGAAACTTGTTTTTTCTCCTTTTTCTTTTCCTCACCCTGTCAATGAGTTACTGCCTTCTTCCCCTTAGTTTTCCTCATCACTGGAGGACGATTTGCAAACAATGACAAGCAGGGTAGACCAGTACCCTGAAATGCTTTATTGTGGGACATATGCACTTGGTGTGGCTGATGGTGTCTTGCCAAGGAACATGGTGATGGGCAGCAGGCACTTTTGTCTCCTCAACTGGTCAGGGCATGCTTGGGCAGCCTCCTGATCTGCGGGTGTAGCTTCAACACGGGTGCTGATGTTTTTCAAATAGAAGCATTGTTTGAAGCAGGGCTGCCAACTGGAGCTGGCTCAGAACTCCTTTGCAGGCTACTTGAAGTGTGCATACAGAATGAGAACCTTCTTGTACAAGGTGCTGCCATTGATGGGGATACACCGGTGGGTCATGCTTTCTAGCCATAGGTTCAGTGCCTCATCTCACATGTGACTGGGGACCTTGGCAGTTGTAGGTGTACTGGGACTTGCTGCCCCTGAAGCCTGGAGTTTCTTCTCCCTTATATTAATGGCACATATGCTGGACTCATTCCTGCCAAATTGCATGCCACAGCACATGCTCATGCAGTCCTGTAAACAGTCCATCACTTCCAATTTCTCCTCAGGCTTGGACACCACCTGCTGCCTCTTGGGTTTGCCATCACTCGAGGAAGATGATGGCGCTGTGTGTTTAGGTGCCAACAGCTAAAAACCCCTCCAAACTCCACCACAATCACCCCCTCCCAACCTCCTTCCTCAAACTCCAACTTTGCACAGGTCTCAGTGCAAGGGCTCTTGGGATCGCAATTACAAAGGCCTGTGGGATTGCTAGGTGCTGTTTTCATGCCTTTTCTAACTGCTTCACACCTCTTCTGGGGCTGTTTTAGCAATTTTAAAATTCACTTCCAGGTTCGGCGCAATGTGCGTATACACGGTCATGTGCATATTGAACACGCATAAATAGGGGGCTGCCTGTAAACATCATCATCACAATAACACACACACACACACACGTAGCATATTTAAAAGGCCATAGGTTGTTTAACTTGATTCTTACAGTTTCAGTATTTATACCCTGATGGAATGGAAAGGACTTTAAAAATTCTTTTGAAAATAAGAACTGAAAAAAGTTCAAGCAACAGAATAGTGTTTGATTAGAAAACGGGATGCTCTGATTATTTCCCCCATATCTTCTAATGAGCAGCTTGTTCCGACAAAGGTTGTAAGTGAATTGCTTTTTGAGCGTCTGCCTCTAATTCACCTCTCTAAGGATCTGCCCCCTTTTGGAGAGCTAAATCTTCTTAAAGTGCCAGTCATGTCACCAGATGAGGTCTCAAAATACCCATTTCCTGGATCATTAATACTATCTTGTACACAAGTGATTGTATAGAAAGAAAAGTGTACATATACTGTAGTGAGATGAACTGCAACAGCCCTTGGCTATTCCTACTAAGTGAACAGGATTCTTTCTGTTTTTCAAGTACAGCCCTATACTTAGAGCCAATCATTGCAGGGCCAGCTACATGTAATTAGCATGGGACTTTTGAATAACTGACCTATGCCTTTCAACTGTACACTTCTACTTATAGAAGTGGATTAAGATAACACATCTTTGTGGCTGTCTTTCCTTGCTTGTGGAATATTTTTACTGGTGCAGCTTGCCAAATCATAATTTCCTTAACTGCCTACAGCAAGAGGTTTTGTTTTTGTATCAGAGAACAATATTTAAAGACCATTTCAACCGTGGGAAACAAGTACTGAAGCTCTGTATCCCAGCTGTAGAAAGTATATCACTAAGATAGTGAACTTTTAAGAGAAACCTAAGGAACTTCAAGACTATATGAACACAGTGAAGAAGTGTAAAATTCGACAAAGATATGTACCTTTACGACAATGAAGATTTTGAAGGGGTAAGCTGTGAACATATTGTATGTAAGCGGGTTGGGTAGACATGTAAAATTTCTGATTATTTTTTAACCATAAGGGGAAATATGCCATCACCCTGCTTTTTGTGGGAATGGGGAAATGGGTATTTGTGAAAAACTGAAATACAGGCAATATTCACTTTTTGTGTCTAACCTAAATTTAGTTTATAATCTTTTGTATATTTATAAAATTTAGCAGTAGATATGCTTTCTAACCTCCAACAATAATTGCAAATATACCCACTTTATTTATTTTATTTTGAATGTTTTAAAACTGCCTTTCAAGACTACATCATTCTGTTCTATTAGATGAAGGTGCAATCTGCTATACCCTTAGGTATCTAAGTATGCAGTAGCTTTTCCCAGTTGTGAAAACAAGGACAAATAAAATAAATAAAAACAATGTCATAATAAACAAGAGGAAGAGTTTATTATCCATGCTTTGAGCTGCAACATTATTATGTAGAAGCATAACTCAAATTTTCAGGACAAGTTATAAAATAAATGCCCTAGTAAATTTGGCTGTGCTGTTGAACTTATCGGTAGTACAGTATCAATATACATATCAAGTATAATAATAGTGAACAAAATTAGCTATCCTGGAATCTTATATATTAATATGAGATCCCTTTCCAACATGGTAAATAATATAGCTTAATAAAATATCTTAATTTTTTTTCTTGAATCAGAATTAATGTTACAGCTTCTGA
Source organism: Podarcis raffonei (assembly GCF_027172205.1). NCBI lineage: Eukaryota > Metazoa > Chordata > Lepidosauria > Squamata > Lacertidae > Podarcis > Podarcis raffonei. The sequence goes on along the minus strand of NC_070613.1, from coordinate 23,946,340 downwards.
TTCCTTTCTTTCAGTTTGAGCTTCACATGCTAGTTTGTTCCTTGAATAAAAATAGACCCATTCAAACAGTCATCAGTTTGTTTGTTTTTACTACGTAGATGGAGGAGTTTGAGACAACTGAGTGTTGTACAAATGCTGCAGCACAGTTGTTGACAGGAGTGATACCCTGTCAGATTATAATACCTGCACTCAGAGTTTTGCACTGGTTGCCGATTTGTTACCAGGACAATTTCAAGGTCCTACTATTGGTGTATAAAACTTTTAATGGCTTGGAACCTGTGTACTTGCGGGATCACAAGTGTGTCCACTCTACCACTTTAGTCTGCAGAACTAGCATTGTTACACATGCCACATTGTACTTGTTATACAGCTATAAGAAATTGGTATTTTAGTGTGGTACCACCTACACTTTGGAATTTCCTGTCTATTGACATCAGGCAAGTGCCTTTGCTTGTACTCTTTTCCGCACCTCCTTAAAATATCCTGAAATGTTGGTGTTGATGTGTTTTAATTTTTTTACTGTTAATATTCGTGAACTTTAAATGTTTTAAATAGGTTTAAACTTTTTATTTTAACATATATTGTCAATTGCATAGAGATTTTACTACAATCAACCATTATATTTTTTGTTAAATAAATAAAATAAAGACAAGATTTTGCCCCCATGCTGTAGGAGAAATATGTTTTGGAGTCTCTCAAAGTGCAATTCTGCACCAAATACCTGAAACATGTATTCTGCATTCTGTGCTTTGCAACATTTGAAAGTAATTTCCTTGCATTATGTTTTGAAGTACATTACTTCTCTAGTATAGAATCATAGAATTGTAGAGTTTGAAGGTAACATCGAGGATCATCTAGTCTAACTCTCTGCAATGCAGGAATCTCAACTAAAGCATCCATGACAGATGGTCATCCAACCTCTGCTTAAAAATCTTCAAGGAAGGAGAGTCCACTACATTCTCAGGAAGACCTTTCCACTGTCAAAGAGCTCTTACCATCAGAAAGTTCTTCCTGATGTTTAATTGGAATCTCCTTTCTTATCATTTGAAGCAATATATTATTAAGAGAAGGATTCCAGTAACCTTGAAAAAAGTAGTTAACTGTTATTGCTTACCTATGTAATGTGTGTAATGTGAAGGTGGGATATAAATATTTTTAAACAGTAACATCCACGTGTAATATTTGCTTTGCTTCTTCAATATAAGAGTTTTGCAGTGGAATGAATTGGCTTTAATAAAATTATTTTAAACACAACTTCTTATATGTAAAAATACTGTAATCATCATTCAGATTTTTCAATTTCCTCCCAAATTTCAATTCCCTCCCCTTTTTTATGCCCCCCATTTTGGACCCCCCTCCCCCACATAGGCTTAGATTTTTTGTTTGGTGTTGGGATATAAAGTTGAATGTGTTTAAGAACCCATGAGGTCCCAATTGAAGAAAATATTTTCATATTCTTATCCCACACAAGCAATTATTTCTGAGTCACTGCACAACAAAGTACAGCCGGAAGTGTGACAGAGAAATTAGGGGTTTTCACTTAGATTCAAAACGTGCTGTTAATTACAATTACAGGAAAAGATTAATTCTGAATCTCAGTAGTGTAGACTAGAAACACAGTGATATAAATTCAACCTACTCCTTGCAAATATAGTACAGCAATAAAAACAGCAGTTTATTATTAAAATAATACAGTATGTTTTTAGGGGAAAAAAATTGCTGTAGCATTGTGGTCATTAGTAGGTTTGTGGTCATTAGGTGATTTGGGGCAAGGGGCAAGCAGGCCTTGGACTAGTTCCTTGATGTCGTGGTGGGCTGGATAAGGGCAAATAAACTGAACTTGAATCCCAGCAAGACAGATCTCTGTGGGTAATGGTTCCCATGCCTGAGAAATAGAAGTTGTCTGCCATGGATGAACATAGATGGCTGCCTCATACTGTGTACTGGATGAGAGCCAACAAACTGAAGCTCAATCCAGATAAGGCTGAGGTACTGTTGGCCAGTTCCCTAGACTACCTGGCTGCCTGCAGAGAGGTTGCCTGCTCTTGATGGGGTTTAATTCCTTCTGAAGGAGCAGATAGGCAGCTGTGGGCTATGTCTGGATCCTTTTGTTGTCACTTGAGGCCTAAGTGAGCTCAGTGGCAAGGAGTGCCTTTCATCAGCTTTGGCTAGTGGCCCAGCTGTGCCCCTATCTGAACTGGAATAGCCTAACTACTGTTGGCAATGCTCAGGATACCTCTAGGTTAGATTATTTCAATATGTTAGACATGGTGCTGCCTCTGAAAATGGTTCGGAAACTTCAGCTGGTGCAGAATTTGGTGGCCAGGTTGCTTACTGAGGCAAGACAGTTTGAGCATATTGCACCATCCTGACCAACTACACTGGCTGACAATTAGTTTCAGTGCCCAATTCAAAGTGCTGGTTTCAACCTATAATCCTTAAATGGCTCAGGACCGCAATACCTTAAGGACTGCCTTTTTATGCCTTGAGATCACAGATGAAATGTGGAAGAAGAAGAAGAAGAAATTAGAGAAGCAATGGCTATATCAAGATATGAAACAAATATGAAAATATATTGACCGCTCACTACAGTACTGCAAATAGTGTGAATGCCTAACTTATTAGTGGAAATATTTCCTTTTCCTTTGATTCTATGATTCTGAAGGTGATAGTTCCTTTCTAAAACTAACAGGACCAGTGGTCAGGGATGATGGGAGTTGTAGTCCCAAAACATCTGGAGGGCCAAGTTTGGGGGTGCCTGGGATAGAGGCACACAAACTGTATATATATTAAAGAGGTAAGACACCGTCCTAATTAGAAAACAGATAATTCATTGTTGAAATACTTACTCTTGATGAAACAAAAACCATGTTTGCAGTATCTATAAATTGTCGCCTTTCACCTCCTCTTTCTAATTGTATTGCTGTTTTGTTGTTGTTATGGTTATCCTGAACGCCTACTGTGCTGGTAATGTGGTAGCTGAAGTGAGAGAAATACTTTATCGTTTGTTATATATTTCTGTGGTAAGCTCATTTATATGCCACTCTTAATTTAGAAGATTCCAGAGCAGTTATTAATCCAGAAACTATAATTAGTATCATGTCTTCAAGTATGTTCTTTGTGATTCAGTCCTAATTAAGCATTTCTAAGTTCAATTTATTTCAGTGGTAGAGTGAAGTATATTCAGTGGGACTTAGAATTGCTTAACCTTAATGAGCTCATAGTTTCATGCTAGTAAATATAGGACAGGTTCAATTTAATTTGGTTTTTTTCTTTTACAACATGTTTAGGCTCCTCTCCCCCCTCCCCAATTAAATGCATTACCAGTCCTTCACTGGCAGCTACCAGGGCAGGTTACAACAATTTAATTTTTTAATGGTTAAACAGATTGCAATCACTGGAATAGGAAAGACCCTGGAAACATGGATCTCATGTAGCAAAAGCCAGTCCAAAGCCGTGGGCTTTCAGCATTAGCTGAAAGCTGTTTGGTGAAGAAGCCAGACACACCTCTGTGCAGGAGGAATTTCACAACTTAGTGGCTCCTGCAGAGAATGTCCTTTCTCAGGACACCCCTACCCCAACCTTCTGAGGACAGAGGAAATACCAAGAGGACCACATCTGCTGATCTTAACACCTGGGAGGGTCTGTAGAGAAAGAGAGAAGGGCTTTCAGATATTTGAGGCCTAAATCATTTATGGCTCTAAACACCACCATGTTTTGCACCTTGAACTGCACAAGAAATGAACTTGCACCCAGTGCAGCTATTTTAGAACAGGGGTTATTTGATTTCTAAAGGCAGTCCCAGCTAGTAAGGTGGCTGCTTCATTTTGGACCAGTCATCATCAAGGCCATTCCCACTTATAGCACACAGCAATAATCCAATCTGGAACTTTCCAGAGAATGGAATACCATGGCCAAGTCACCTCACCAAGAGGCTATAGCTGACCAACCAGCCATAGCTGGAAATAGGCAGTCCTGGTCAACAAGGGCTACCTGGGCCTCAAGTCACAATGTTGGCTCCAGGAGCACTCCTAGGTTACAAACCTGTTCCTTCCAGTAGACAGCAACCCTGTCTAAAACAAGCTGTCTTCCCACCTGGACTTGGGAACTTGGAACCCATAACACCTCTGCCTTTTCAGGATTCAACTTCAATTTGTTGACTCACATGCAGCCCATGACTGTTTACAACAACTGTAGTATGAGAGTAATTGAACTTATTTGTGCAAGGATGCCTGAGGCTTCTGGATGCTGGTGTCTTCCTGCCTGTGTCACCATGGTTTACATTGCTGGCAGGTTGTGTGTAGCGTGGCAAGACGTGATAGCAATGTCTCTCTGTCAGCATGATTTCAGCCAGTAGTTTTATAATGTACAGCAAAAACAAACAAAATATTTTGTTTAGTCATAGGAGAGAGAAAAAGTGCTTGTATTCAGCTTTACTGATCTTTACAAATTAATCCAGTTGACCTACATTTTTGTACAATTTAAAATTGTTCCTTCAGGCTAATAAATGAGCTGTCTCATCTGAAATGTAGCTTTTATTCTAATTGTACAATTCACCTATTACCTGAGGCAGAAATCTTCAAATGTTGGTGCTTCAGAGTTTAGAATGACTTTCTGTTGTTCATCTTGGTGTATACCCAAGGCTACAACTTTTAATTCCCTGCTCCAGGATGTATTTCTGTGAGTATACGTGCATAGCATTTAAAGGTAAAATTGTACCAGTAGTAGATTCATGAACTAGCATACATTGCCCATTCCTGAACATGCTTATTCAAAAGTAAGGTCCAACGTGTTAACTGATCTTACTTTGGATGATAACATTGTTCACTGAACACTGGGTAAGGGGATCGAGCACAATGAGAGGCTCAACTCCTGACTTTCTTGTGTATCGCCAAACCCTTCTACAGAGTCTGCATACTAATATGAACCATGAAAAAAGTAGAATATAGTATTTCTTTAGAGAAGATTTATGGTCTCTGGGGTGGCAGGCAGAACACTATACAGAACAGGTGAGCTGTTTGCTCCATCTTGGTACCTACTCCATGTTACAGTGGAACCTCGGTTGTCAAATGTAATCTGTTCTGGAAGACCAGTCGACTTCCGAAACGTTCAACAACCAAGGCTCAATGGGTGGTCTGGAAAGTCTGTGGTGAAAATTGAGAAATGCGCCTTGGAAGCCATTCAACTTCCCAGGTGCATTTGAAAATGGAAGCAATTACTTCCAGGTTTTTGGTGTTCGGCTTCCGAAACGTTCGACTTCCAAGAAACTCAAAAACAGAGGTTCCACTGTATTGCTATGTTTTTTACCTGCAGAAGCTGACATTCTATGCCAAGAGAGAGCCTGACCTCTGATGATTGTCAACTTGTGCCAGCTGAGACCAGTAGGGGCGGGCAAAGCTCCCCCCCCTTGGGGGAGCATTGAAGGGGTAGGACAAGGACAAGGATCACCATCTTCACATCTTTATGTTTTCTTGGACTTGTATTATGGGCCTGGGAGGAGTGAGGAGTCAGCTGAAGGGAATAGGGCATAATGAGATGGCCCTGTCATGTTTTTCTTCATAGTACCAAAGCTATGGTAATGTCTCTGAGAAGAGATCATGGATTTAATTTTAAGAGATGAGGCTATGTTCCTATGCACACCTGTTTGGCAGTAATCCTTATTAAACTCAGTTGAATTTATTTCAGGATAAACAAACATAGGATTGTATTGTATGTGTAGGTTTATTGTTGCATTCAGATATTTTAAGCCATTTTTAAGGTAAATGTACTAAAATAAATTAAAATCTATTTAAATTTTAAAAGATGTGATATATATTTAAAGCCTTAATTCCCCTCTTCTTTTCTGCCCTACGTCAGTAGCTAGTGTACTAGTGGGTAAGAATGCATGATGAAAAGATGAAAGGAATTGCTTTTCCATGAAAAGACATTATGTACTCCCCCTCCTGGACTTCTGAGATTTTTCATAGAATTCTTGAATCATCCCCAATACAAATCTGGTGAAATCTTGGAAAGACCTTGGAGAAATACAAGTCTGAAATCTTGGAAAGACCTTGGAGAAATACAAGTCTGAAATCTTGGAAAGACCTGGCTAATACCAAGTGCTTCCTTGCCTGCGCTCTATATTCCCTTTAGTCAGTCTCTCTCTAATTCACAGGTCTAATTAAAACCTCACAGGTATATCTTTTACTCACTGTCCAGATGTCAAACTCCAGGACATCATTATTAGAAATAGTTACTATAGCATTAGTGAAATAATATTGTAACTCTTATTTAGAGGGCATCCCTAGTCAGTTGTATCTAGGAAACATGGGGCTAGTTGAACTGCAAAAGATCTGATAATGACTTCAGAATCATAATCATAATATTATTTTATATCCCACCCATCTGGCTGGGTTTCCCCAGCAACTCTGGGTGGCTTACAACATGTACAACACAACAAAACGTCAAACATTAAAATACCAAGATATCCTATATAAGCAACAAACGAAGAAGAAGAACACGTTTACAGTTATACCCAAATTAAAATAACTGCCAACCCCAACTAATCATTTACCCAACACCAACCCAACAAAAATGAAACAGAGTAACCAAAATTAGAATGATTAATTAATTCATTTAATTAAAATGAATTAAAAGATGGCGGACCAAAGCATATTGCTGTAAGTATAATAGGGTATAATATACCCTAAGTATAATAGGGTTGATTTTGGAGAACTTTAAAAGCACCCTTTGTATATTCTTGAGATCACCCAATTTACTCTTTATTTTAAAAACATAGACTACCGTCTCACACATCAATGCCTAAGTTGGTACATTTATGCTGTTCAATGAACCATTGTTATGCAAGTGCTAAAAGCATTCACCACTCATCCATTCACCTAGGCTAGTTTATATGTTAAAAGTTGAGCATATGGACTAATATTTGTCTCTGGTTTTAACATTTGGGCTGGTTTTGTTTTGAGACACATCCAAAACGTTGGCTGTAACCCAGATGCATTTTGGTTTTTGTTGTTTTTTTTAAATAATATTTATTACTTTTCCAACAATTTAAACACAACAACAACAAAAAAATGAACAATACAATACAATACAAAGACACTACCTAACACTAACACATTAAACTAACAAAACAAAACAAACAAAAACAGTTTAAAGCACATCAAACAATTTCAATATCTTATCTTTCATTCACTTATTTCAACGACCTCCTCACACCTCCCTTTTTGTATTCCACTTCTGTTAATTGTTTCAGCAATTCCTTTCCATCTTCCTCTGTTTTCTATCCTATAATTATCTTAACATATTCTAACCTTATTTTTTCCTTTAATACTCTATTAATCTATTTATACTTAATTCCTTATAACATTTCTACTAAAGCCACATAACTTCATTCCAACGTTTTTCTAACATTCATTAATTTTACAGTATTTCTGTAAATAGTCTTTAAACTTTTTCCAGTCTTCTTCCACCGACTCTTCTCCCTGGTCTCGGATTCTGCCAGTCATTTCTGCCAGTTCCATATAGTCCATCAACTTCATCTGCCATTCTTCCCGGGTGGGTAAATCTTGTGTCTTCCAATACTTCGCGATGAGTATTCTTGCTGCTGTTGTTGCATACATTAAAAAAGTTCTATCCTTCTTTGGCACCAATTGGCTGACCATGCCCAGGAGAAAGGCCTCTGGTTTCTTCAGGAAGGTATATTTGAATACCTTTTTCATTTTGTTATAAATCATCTCCCAGAATGTCTTAATCCTTGGGCATGTCCACCAAAGGTGAAAGAATGTACCTTCAGTCTCATTACATTTCCAACATTTATTGTCGGGCAAATAGTAAATTTTTGCAAGCTTGACTGGTGTCATGTACCACCAATAAATCATTTTCATTAAATTTTCTCTTAGGGCATTACATGCCGTGAATTTCATACCTGTGGTCCATAACTGTTCCCAGTCAGCCATCATTATGTTATGTCCAACATCTTGTGCCCATTTAATCATAGCTGATTTCACCATTTCATCCTGAGTGTTCCATTTCAACAGCAAGTTATACATTATTGACAAATTCTTGATTTTTGAATCTAACAATTCTGTTTCCAATTTTGATTTTTCCACCTGGAAACCAATTTTTTTGTCCAAATTGTATGCCTCCATTATTTGGTAATAATGGAGCCAATCTCGCACTCTGTTTTTCAATTTATCAAAGCTCTTCAGTTTTATTCTGTCTCCATCTTGTTCCAGAATTTCCCAATATTTCGGCCATTTGGCCTCCATATTGAGTTTTTTCTGTGCCTTCACTTCCATTGGTGACAACCATCTTGGGGTTTTCTTTTCTAACAAATCCTTATATCTTATCCAAACATTAAACAATGCTTTTCTAACAATATGATTTTTAAACGCTTTATGTGCTTTTACCTTATCGTACCACAAATATGCATGCCAGCCAAATACATTATTGAAGCCTTCTAAATCCAACACGTCAGTGTTTTCAAGAAGCAGCCATTCTCTCAGCCAGCAAAAAGCAGCTGATTCATAATAAAGTTTAAGGTCTGGCAGGGCAAAGCCACCTCTTTCTTTGGCATCAGTTAATATCTTAAATTTTATTCGAGGCTTCTTGCTCTGCCAAACAAATCTGGAAGTATCTTTCTGCCACTTCTTGAAACAATCCATCTTATCCAAAATTTGCAATGTTTGAAACAAAAACAACATCCTTGGCAGATGCATTTTGAAAGCCTAACATGTATAAGGTACTTTGCCTTCGTGGGCCCTCAATTTCACTGCTGCATTGACTTTTTGAAAAATGCTCTTCCATTCTTAACCCAAGGAGGTTTATATCAGCATCTGGCATGTAGAAAAGAAGACATTGCCAACTGTCTCCATGTTATCTTAGAACCAGTTACCTTAGCAGGAAAAACTCAGCAAACATCCATTGTGTTTACATTCCTGCTGAAAAGTATTACACATTTGATGAATGCTGATGATCCGTTTTAGATTGTGTTAGCGCTGTTAAGTTCTAGTAGTATGGGGAGATGATGCAGAGGTGCCTGGTATGTAGACTAAATACTGGGAAATATATAAAGCTTTATAATTCCTAAATTCAGTAGTTAGATTGCGAGCCCTTCAAATTTAGATGATTTCCCACAAGACTCCCAAATTCTGTATTCAGGGGGGAAAGGGCACATAGAAACTGTAAATAGGGATTGTGACATATTATATTTGTTTAAAGAAACCTTCAACAGATAAAATGTTATAATCAGCTGTTTCTAGGGAGGGAGAGAACTGAGGTTACCTAGGGGTAATGACTAGTGTAATTACTGGGACATTGGAACCTGAAATTATAGAATCTTCTTACTGAGAAATGAATAAAAGCCCTGAGAGGTTTCACGTCCCATGATGAATTGTTTGTATACTGTTGTTTGCAACCAAGTACGTTTTGGATATGAATCCCTGCATTTTAATTCTTAAATGGCAGTGTGTCATTAGTTAGCTTTGGAATTTTTTGCCATTCAATGTATAGACTAGGAAGTGTATAGTTTGATGATATTACAATTTTCTTTTATATTGCTTATAAGAATTTAAACTTTGAATATTTCCCATTTTTTAATTTATATTTTCAATGCAAATTGTTATCTGTAGGTAGAATTAATGGTATTGCACTAAGCCTCCCCCCTCCTTTTAATGAGTGGACAGCAGGTGGTGGGATAACTTGCTCCAGGGTTTGAAGGAGAAGGGGGCAGATGCTTTAAAGAGTTTTTTTTCAACCCTCCCTCCTGTTTGTGCCTTCAGAGGCTGAAATGTGGTGAGGGAGGGGACTGTCTTCCCATGATCATTTCTTAATGTCAACAACCTCTTGGCCAGGCTTCCTCAACCTCGGCCTTCCAGGTGTTTTTGAGACTACAATTCCCATCATCCCTGACCACTGATCCTGCTAGCTAGAGATCATGGGAGTTGTAGGCCAAAAACATCTGGAGGGCCGAGGTTGAGGAAGCCTGCTCTTAGTTATAGAACATTGGCAGGATTTGTGCCTCATTGCCAATTACATTTGGCTTCCTTAGTTTGTTATTAAGGATTATTTCTGATGCTTTAGTGGGATAAATTCTATGGATGTGGGTTGCCTAATTCGGAGTGGGGGGCTGTTCTGGTTTGCTTTTTCTAATTTAGGTCATTTTGTGGGGAGCAGACCTTTTGAGGCTGTGTGTTGCTCCAGGAAGCATTTGCTGCTCATGTTTGTAGGCTTAAATAAATGCATATAAATAATATAGAATCAAATTAATTGTATATAGCTTTACTCACAGGAATCTTTGATGTTTGTAACTGATAATGCTGAATCTACGTGGAGGAACATATTGCATTAGTGACAATTAATTGTTTCTTTTTAATTCTTTTGATGATTACTTCAATTGAGTTCACTTGGAAATAAATTTTGTATCTAGTTCAATTTGTTTGATCAGTTGGATTGTTCATCATTATGATATATTGTTTTGTTATGAGATTGCTCATAGTGGCTTACAACCATTAAAACAGCAATGCAAATGTACTGGACGAGTGAGAATTTTCTAAATTAAACAAGCAGTGGTAGGCTTGATTGTTAATGGTCAGAGACCATTAGGGGACAAGTTTGTTCTCCACACCAATATTTACCAATACAGCCTGTTTACCTTTCACATGCACAGCCTCTACCCATATAAAGCAACCCGGACTCTGTTATCATCACCTGAGGCCCTTCTTTGTGTGCCTCCTCCACAAGAGGTCCAGAGGGGGGCAACACGAGAAGGGGCCTTTTCTGCAGCAGCTCCCCATTTGTGGAATGCTTTGCCCAGGAAAGTTTATCCGGTGCCTTCAGTATACATCTTTAGGCACCAGGCAATAATGTTTCTCTTCAAGCAGGTCTTTGGCTGATTAATATTCTGCAGCCTTTTCAATGTGATTGTGGAAGGGGGGCGGGGCAGGCGGTTATTGCTTGTTTTGTTTTTGTTTTAACTATTTATTTTGTGCTTTTATCTTGTGAATATCCCTGAGATCTTCAGGTGAAGTGTGGTATATAAATTTAATATATTTATAATAATAATGTACATGCATGGCTGCAATTTATTTGAAAGGGAAAAATATGGGGAGTAGGGAAAATATGGTAACAGACACATAGCTATCACCCCCAATAGTGAAAAATTCAGAAGCAGAGTTGAAGAAGGGGAGTAGGGGTGAAGGTTATGCAGAGCATTTCCTTTTTCCTTTCTTCACAGCTTCTAGCAGGTGCTTGGAGGTGGGCAGGGACAGCTCCAAAGAGTGGACTGGTTAGGAATTTTCATAAGCATGAAGATAGCAAAGGGTCTGCTGGTCCAACACTAACACCATTCTCACTATTCATAAAATGCCCAAGGAAGTCAGAGGAAGAAAGGCAAAATTACATGTTTCACATCTTCAAGGTTAAGGGGTCTCCCTGAAAATGACTTGTTCATCATCTTAAAAAACCTGGAGACTATAGTGGGAAAAGGTGTTAGAAGTGTTCATTTTTGCCTTATAAGGGCCTGAAACCCATTGTTGGTTCAGGGTATCATGGGTCAAAAAGCCTGATCCCCATCCCTTGTTCAGGTCAATGCTCCATGTTCTATCCATTACAGTGGCCACGGTGTTGGATGGGGAATATGTAATAGGGGATTCATCCTCTCTCTTCCTCACATGATAGCACAATATTAAATACATTTTAATCCTTCAACATAAGCCCTGCAGTACGTGATAACACATGAGTTACTATTATCAACACAATACTGTACTCTATTGGGGGGGATCCAAATCTTAATCTGGCAAAATAAGTGGTGTTTGTCTATGCAGTATGATTCTAACTCATTAAAAACTCGGGAATGAGCAGTATGTGACATAGCCTAGACATTGAGTGAAAGAAATACATTTTATGACAGATATTACAAAAATAAAATAGAGCACAATAGCAGCTATTTCTGCTTTCAAGAGACCTTGCCGTTTTCCAGCTGTTTACCCTTGAGAAGTAAAGTGGTAATTTGACATAGACTAGCAACACAGTGTGATGTGAGCATCTGCGTAAAAGGCTGTGCATATGGAGCATGCCCAGTGATGTGAAAAGCTTCTAGCCCCACCCCCACCACACACCGAGCTCTGAAGAGATGAAATGAACTTTGCACTTGCAAATGTTACATTTTGCACAGGATTTGTAAAGATTCTTTTATAAGCACTGTATTCTAAACAGTTAAAAAAATAGGCAACAAAGGCAGTTAACAAATAACAGCAGCAAAGGCAGGTTTTTTTTGTATGCACTGAGGATTGCATCAGTGTAGCATCTCTTACATTATATTTGGTCTGGAAATTCCCCCCACTGAATTAATTAAACATCTTTGCTTTTTGGTGCCATGGGAAAATTAAAAATTTACTTACACTAGAACAGAGACATTGAGGACTTGCAAAACTGAGGAAAGAGCTTGCAGCAGAGCATGGATAGGAAAAGAACAGTGATTCTGCGGTGTTCAGTGTGCACATGTTTTATGAGAATCAGTGCTGGGCTCTGCAGCTGCGGACAATAACTAAGCTGTCTGGCTAATGAAGGCCACCTGGATCAGGCTTCTGAAAAGAGCCAAAGGAGGACGGCTGAAGAATTCTGATATCTGTGTAAGCTCTAAATTTCAATTCGCTGGCATATTTTGCATTGCAGGTGGGATGGGGGAAGGCTTTCATTCTGTTTGAATTAGCAGTTTCCATTCTTTTGCTTGCAACAAGGAGGAAAATCTGAGATGTAAGTTGTTTACATAGTTATTCTAGCATTGTGACCAGGGGTTGGACATGTGCTTGACTCCAGACATGTTCTGTCAGCTGCAATTTGATTTGTGGTCATTTCTTTGTTTTTGCTGAAGGGCTGAGATTTATGCCGTGTTATTTTTTCTGATGGGGAATGATAGTGTCAGGTGAGGAGGTGCTCTGCAGTTAAGATAAAATTAATAGTTTAAAGCAGACACTGAGGTGCTTCTCAGGTGTAAGGATTTCTCTTAGCAACTTCGTATTTTTTATCTGAATGCTGCTTTTAGTGAGACTCAAATGGCCTTATTTGTGGCTTGCTTATCTAAAGCTATCCTTGAAACAGCTGCACGTCCTTCAGCTCTGCACTGCACCATTACGGTTACTTCACGGAAACTAGCTCTGCATAGCAAAAGGCATATGCAGATTAGAATGAAGGAGAAACAGCAAGTATAGAGCTGGAGAAAGAATGCTGGTTTTCAGAATGGCCTCAGGGTTAAAACAATTTACATAGTAATTCTTTTTCTCACTGATGCTATTGGGAATCGCAGGTTTTTAGAATTTGTTAAATGAGGATTTATATCAAATAAGAATTCTGAACTAGTATATATTTTTAAAGAACACAACACAGTTTTCTTCATTTGTAATATATTCCTTTTGTCCAGGGTTCGGCGGACTCCTACACTAGCCGTCCATCTGATTCAGATGTATCTCTTGAGGAAGACAGAGAGGCAGTGCGGAGAGAGGCAGAGCGACAGGCCCAGACGCAGCTGGAAAAGGCAAAGGTAAGATGCTGTTTCACTCTCTAGATTAATGGAAATGTTGTTTTTAGTAGAACCTGTTGTCTTACTAAATCATCATTGACATCTTTTCCTATGCATGATAAAGGCAGAGTACAACGCCCATTTGCCCCTAGTATGTTCTGACTACTATGGTCAGTTTTATAGAAAAACAAAGCACTTGGATTTTGCATATGAAAAACAAACTAGTGAAAAGTTGCTTTTCAGTAAATATATAGAGATATTCCAGAATCTTATATAGAACATGGAATCCCAGATTCATTCCCTGCATATGAATACTACTATTTTTCTTTGGTGATTTTGAATTGTGAGTATATGGGGCCAAAGATGTGTGTGATAATATTGTTGGTAAAAGGATGTTGTTTAAAAGAAACTCTTGCATCACTCTTTTTATGCTGCTGCTGCTCCTTTGACTTCACTTGTTGCCTTCCATATATGTCTTAGTACAATAATTTTAATGTAATTTTAATTATCTATATCTTTAGTTTCTTTAGAATGTAGTCTTTCACATCTATATTCTCTAGTCTCTTTACCTCACACTGTTCTTTTAAAAAATATTTCTAATATTCCATATACTTGTTCATCCTATTTTTTCTCATTGTCTGATTTTATGTGTATATATTTATTTTAAAATGTATCTCCCACCTAATTCAGAAATTGTATTGCCGCTTACAACTAAGTTCAACAAAATCCACCCTGTGTTTAAAACCATCTTCCAAATAAACAATTTAAAAGGTCATGTTAAAGCATCATCAAGGTCTTCAGCATTAAAGCCTCTTCTTTAGGGAAAGGCTTTGCAATGTTATTCTGAGGATTTTAAGTTGTGTGTTTTCACTCTCAGTATATGGATGAATGTGCATTGATTCCAGGAACAAGCATTTACCTAATTTTAAAGATTTGGTCCAATCTTTGGAAAGGTTGCCTGATCCATTTTTCATAACTAAGGTATGCTAGATCAGTGGTACCTTTTTGAGGATGTTACACTTGAATGCTTATGCTATGACATTCTTAAATAATGGGCTGTTGTTCATAGTCATAGCCAATTGCTTGAAGGCTTCAAGCCCTTTGCAATAAGACAAATTTGTGGTACTGGCCTTTGAAGTGCACTTTTTTAGATGGTCCATTTAAGAGCCTTTAGCTCTGTCTTTTTAGGTTTCCTGCTGAATCTGATGTGCTCTCCCAGCTGCCCTGAAGGAATACTGTTGTGTTCTCTCCCAGCTGCCCTGCTTTAATTCTGAACTATGGAGACAGAAAGCTGCTAAAGGGTTGCAAAATTTAGATCAGTTACAGAAAGGTAGCCGTGTTGGTCTGCCATAGTCAAAACAAAAAAATTTTTCCCCTTCCAGTAGCACCTTAAAGACCAACTAGTAACTTTTGTATCTTCCCATGATGTCCACCCTGAGAAGTAACTAATGGGTCTGGGTTGTCAGAGTTTGATAGCTGTGAATATATGTGACAGTTTCTTCCTACTCTTACAGACTGCATTTTTATGATACAAATCAACTGCTCTAGGAAAGAGTGTGCATTTTACTATCAGTGAAATTAAACTTTCAAAGAAAAGAGATAATAAGAATTTACAGAGAAATAGGAATAGCATTAGTGCACTCACTAATGCTAAGCTGATGCATCTCTTACTGATGAGTAAATCTATGTGAGTGTTGCTATGGGAATTTGGCTTAGCAATGCTGACTTGAATGCATGGACAGCCCTTATGTAATATTCATGACCTCTAGCAAAGCTGCCGTAGGAGTTCACAGAGAAACTGCCAGCAGACCTTGACTTTTTAAAACTGTATTTCCATGCATCAAAACGGTGTTCTCACTTCGGTAGGCTCAGGAATAATCTCCAGGTCTGACATTGTCTCTGACTGTGAGACAACTTGTAAACAGTGGACGTGGGAGGGCACTGGCAGTGTTAAGCTGGTGTTTCAGTACTGCAAAGATGTTAATGTTTGACATCATTTTTTGCATTAATAAGAATGATAACTGAATGACACTAAATGACAAGACAGGAAAATTATATTGTCCAATACTCATATTTAACAATTCCTTGCCATTTTAAGATATTTAAAAGCAGTTATTTATTTTTAATATTGTGGATGAAAATAGTGGTCCTGATTAATGTGATGACACTTCTTTTTGTCATAAAAATGTAGAAAATGTTGGCATACATGAATAATGCACAATACGTTGATGGAAACCTAAGAGCACATAAAAAAGCTTGTGAATACATAATCAATGGTGTCCATTTTACTTTCTAACTTTAAGGGCAAACCTCCCCCAAATGATAAGCAGTAGTGTACATAAATACATGTAAATAGGAAAGTGTTCTTGTTTAGGAAAATGTTCTTGGCTCTTAAAGTTTGCTTTGCTTCTCTTGTTTCAAGGTTAGTTAACAAGTTTCCCTGAATTGTAAAATCTTTTCAACTCCTATTCAACTGTGGAAATGCTGCCAACATGTGGTTATCTTAAAAAGAGTTTTTAAGTAAACCATTCCCTTTTTAATGCTAAAAATCCACAAATTTATTCCCATATAGCCAGTGCTTTTTTTCTAGAAAAAGAGGTGCCAGAACTCACTATGAAACTTCCCTTGTTCTCTTTGAATGGCAATGGTGCCCATCTGAGAGATGCCAGAACTGAGTTCCGCCAAGTTCTGGCTGGAAAAAAAAAGCCCTGTGTGCAGCTAATACAGGCATAGGCAAACTCAGCCCTCCAACTCTTTTGGTACTACAACTCCCATCATCCCTGACCACTGGTCCTGTTAGCTAGGGATGATGGGCGTTGTAGTACCAAAAGAGTTGGAGGGCTGAGTTTGCCTATGCCTGAGCTAATAAATGCATACTTAGATTAAGCTAGAACAGGCCAAATCTACAAAAGAAGGGTAGTGCTGCCCAATAATAAAAGGTTGGAAAACTTTGCTCTCTTCTATACTCTTTAAACCTACCAAAACATTTGAAAGACAACCACCATAAAAGGTGGAGAAGACTTAACACATCTTGTCCTGATCTACACTAATATGTAATGCATAAATCCAAGAGTAAAGTATGTAAACATAATGATTTACATCTAGAGATTGTGAAGCTTGCAAGCACCCAGGATCTTGGGCTGCATGGGGCTGGCCTGCCTTTTCAAGGAATTCTTTGCAGCCTGATCATGTGGACCGTCCCTGGAATGCACAGACCCGACTGCTGTTTGAGCCTGGGAGATACCCAGTTTCATGAGAAAAGGTGGAAATTAGGCTACTTGGTTTTTCAAGCAGTCCAGTTGATTTATGGGCCAAATAAGCCAGTGCTTGCCCATCTCTAGTAGCAAGTTGCACCTGCCAAAAAACCTCCTTTTACCGAACAGATGCTTTCCTCTGCATCTGGAATATGGTAAATAAATAAAAATGTGGTTTCCAAAAGAGCTTAGAATCCTGGATCATGAGACATTATTATTTTCCAGTATTGGACAACCTAAGAGCCCATAAGGCCTTGACTAAGTGCTGACTAGGGTTCAGATAGAGTTGAAGTAACCTGGGGTGTGGTGAGGTGAACAGGATTCAGATAATAGGGAAGTGTCAAGTATTACAGGATGTGGGAAGCCGTCCAGTGAGAGCTCCCAAGCAGCTTATGCATTGCTTTGATAATAATCTGAAACCAACTGAGGACCTAAACAACAAAGCAGGATTGTCCCTTAGCTGAAAACGGGAGTGGGAAGGGCCCCAGTTTGAAGCCAACAGTGTTGCTGGATAGTTCCCAGGTTTATTCCCTTTGCTTTTTGCAAGGAACTTTTGTGATACTGAAGATCTTTGGTTGACGGCTGTAGTAGTGAGTTTGTAGAGTTCCTCATTTGGAGTGTGCAAATCTCCAGTTACAGTGCAGACTCAGGCCCCAAACTTCAGAATTCACTCCCCTCCCCCTCCCCCCCCGTTCAAGTGGGCCTAATTGGGATACTAATTTGTAGAGGCTCCTTCTGCTTTGAAGTCATTGTCCAAGGTATCTAGGTTTAAGTTGTCTATCAAATCTATTATCCCTCATATAGCACATTTTTAACCCTCAAAATGTGTCCTGAAAGAATGTGGGAAAGTGGCTTATATCAGTTCAGACCACTGGTCCTTCTAATTCAGTATTATATTTCCTCTTCCAGGTGTCCTCTGGAAGTAGTGTTATCCAATGTAACACTAAGTTAAAAATTACTTAATAGTATACTTGTTTCACTGGTGCAGTGTTTTGTACCAGCAGAACGTTGTTGCACAATAATATTTAAGCAGTTTGCTTGTAACTTTGTTGTACAAAATATTTCTGTACAATCTGTTGTACAGCAAGCTTACACTAGTGCAACTGTTGCATTGGATTTCTCTTTTGCTCAGCATTTAAACTCACCTGTCTGTTTGCACAACAGCCTTTGCACTAGCAAACAGAGAACATTGGATAGAGTCCCAGATGTTTGGAACTACAGCATGGTCAGACAGCATGCTCAGTTACGATGAAACATGTTGTCAAAAATACCACATTTTTCAGTGTATAAGATGCCCCTATGCATGACAACCCCCATTTTTTTGAACCCCAATTTAAGAAATCAATATTTCTTGAGTTGCTGAGCTTTGTGGGGGGAGCTTTTTTTGCAGAGATTGCCCTTGAGTTGTTTGGGAGGTCGCCGCCACCCCCACCCCCCACCAATCGCTCACCACAGCCACTGCCAATCATCCCCATGCCCGTTCCCCCTCTAAATTCACTATCCGTGTATAGGACGACCCCCACTTTTTGCCTAATTTTTTTAAGCAAAAAACATTGTCTTATACACAGAAAAAATATGGTATCTAGAGGGCATGAGGTTGGAGAAGTCTGCTTTATACTTTCAGTGACTTTCCAAGGATTCAGTCTTTCCTAGGTGCATTTGGAGATAGGATCATTATGGTTAATATGTAATGCAATGGCTTTAAAATTAACATATTACAATTAGCTGTGGAAGGAACCAAACCTTTTGGAGAATGTCTTATGTTGTCAAATAATTACTTGCAGTGATACTTAGAACAGCAAATTAGGCAAGCAATGATGCAAAGTATTTTAATACCTCCACTGTTGTGAATTGCCAGAGAGAGATCGAGAGATCAGGTGACTTCATTTTTGAAGCTTAAAAATGAACATAATTGGACCTCTTGCCTACCAAAACTATACACACTATACTTGTGAGAGATTATAAGTTAACAGTCATATTTCTAAACTCAAGTGTTAGTCATTCACCAATCTGCCACTGTGAGGCCTTTACAGAATAGCAGTGATTAGTCTTACCTGTTGTTATTGTGTTTAATCATTAGTGTTTCCAGTCTCTGTAGGAAAATAGACCCCCTCCCCAAAGTGCTATAATACATTAAAGACTAGCTGATTCATTGTTGATTTATCCTTAGAATGTAGGGGGGGTGGAAAAGTAGTTCACTGTAAAACTGAATAGACAAAACAGTTAATATCGAAATAGATTTTCTTAACAATGAAGAAGTCATGCTGCCTTTACCATTGGACATGGAAGAGAATCCTGAACTAGCTGCTTTACTGGAAAGGGACAATTCTTTGTCTTCTTGCAACCTAGGCCCATGTCCTCTCCCACTCAATGATTCTTTTCCCCTCCTAAATATTTTGCCCTAACCCACTTCCCTTTTGAAGTCCCACTTATCAGCTGGGTAAGCAGTAGCATAACAGCTTCAGGGAGAGGAGTGAAGATCCTTTTCTCCTTTCCTGACTAAATAACAAAGCTCCAGTGCCTGGTGTGCTGAGTAGCCCCCAAAGCCCTTTAGAAGTGCAAGTTTTCCCAAGGGCTACTGGCATATTTCATCTTACTGGTTCACTACAGTTTAAAATGTGGCGTTAGTTTTCAAAGGTACTTTGTGCTCTTTCAGTGAATCTACAGCATATTTTAAGGACCATGGGTTATGTAAAAAAATTAAGTGTCAAGCCTACTGCAGAATTTTGAAGGATAACTTTTCACTGTCACATGTTGAGATGGACTGAGCAGACACATTAGATTATAGTGGTCATCTAGTAGATGTGGATCTTGCTCATTTTCATGACCAATAGGATAAAATATACTGTGGCACATTAGAGAATAATATTCAGAAGCCCAAAATTTTCCCATCTATTTTTGATGTGGTTAAAATTAGAGAGATAAAAATTAAGAGGACAAAATATGAATTAGTGCACACAGCCACATATTCTGTATTTTCTGTTAGTGGGAAATTTGAATACTTTGTGCATTTTCTAAATATATTTTAAATGTTCAGAAGTAAAGGAATAAGGATGGTTCTCTGTCAATGCTATTCAGGCATTTTTGAGGGTCGTTAATTCCAGTAGAATGAATTTAACCAGATGCTTAACTCTCATCAAAATTATTGTGCCTTACCTAGTCTGAATCATGACCTATAAATTTAATGGCTTTGAAATTTAATTACATAATCTTTATCATGACTTTTACTATATTAATACCATTTGTAAAATGTAAAATATCAGAAGAAGATAACTTTTACACTTTTGCTCAGTTTAATAATTTAACTTGAATGTACCTTAGAGAATCACTCTGTTCCAAAAATACTTTCTACTGCTTCAATATTTAATAACCTTAAAATATCTTCTCTTAGATTTTGTTGAGTTCATATGCTCAGTTGGGAATTTCAAGGTGGCCTGGCCCTTTAACTATTTGAAATTATATAATTTTTACTCAGAGTAGTGTTTCTTACTGGTTGGAGCATTAGGAGAGCCTGGTAAGCGTAGAAATTGGCTGAGTATACTGTTCACCCCTACTAAGGCCATCTGTTCAAAAGAACGCTCTAGTTGGTCTGTTCATTAAATATTTACCTACACAATCATATGGGAGTTTTATTTTGGGACAGAGTTAGGCATGACTAGATATCTTAAACAACAAGTTGCTTCATCCCACTCCACATATCTGACTGGGCTTGGTTTACATATACACAGTGTGCAAACCCTGTGGGTGGTGTCCTGTTTTGATAGGAAATTTCAGGATGAAGCTGTCTCTTACTCCAAAACACTTACCATATATCTTGTTATTCACAAGAGGGAGTGCAGAAAGCAAAAATATAAACAATAAAGGTTTGGGGAAATTGTTGTTAGCTTCATTAATTGTATTTTTGCTCACCCAAAAGTTTGAAGAATGATGGCAGGATGTGAGGAGAAATTTAAGCTGTCATATAAAAGAAACTGAGTTTGTTGGTTTAACTTGGGTTCCACAAAAGTTTAA
The DNA here is from genome assembly GCF_027172205.1 of Podarcis raffonei. NCBI lineage: Eukaryota > Metazoa > Chordata > Lepidosauria > Squamata > Lacertidae > Podarcis > Podarcis raffonei. The sequence goes on along the minus strand of NC_070613.1, from coordinate 23,925,559 downwards.
TCATGACTTTGAGACCCATTACTTCCATGTCATTTTCTCTGGAAAGGTGATACAAAGCTTAAACCAAAATCCACAAACAACCCTGGTTTTCTCAAAAGGAACTTCCCCCACTCTGCTGAACAACTGAATGACTGCTATAAGGGCCTGGCACATTCTATGGTATGACCATACTTGGATACTGTGTACAGTTCCAGTTGCCACCTCTAAAAATGGCATTGTAGAATGGAAAGGGTGCAGGAAATGACAATCAGAATAGTCAGCCAGCTAGAGCTAATGTCATGAGGAAATGTTACAACATTGGGCCTTTTTAATTTGGAAAAAAAGTGAGGACCTGATTAAGGCATATAAAATTATGCATGTATTGGAGAAAGTGGGTAGAGAGACGTTTTTCTTCTTGTCATAGTACATGGGACCAGAGTCATCCAAATAAGCTGGATTTTGGAAGACTGATGGCAAAAAGAAGTGCTTTTGCGCACAGCACATATGGGATACAGTGATGCTACAGGATATAGTGATGGTCACCAACTTGGTTGACATTAAAAAGAGGGTAGAGAAAATCATGGAGGACTATCCATGGCTAGTAGTCATGATGGCTGTGTGTCAGAAGCATACCAGTGTATCTGAATTGCTGGGGAACACGTGGGGAGACTACTACTTTGCTCATGTCCTTCTTATGGGCTTCCCATTAGCCTCTGGTCACTGTGCAAACAGGATGCTGGACTGGATGGGCCTTTGATCTGATCCAGAAGGGCTATTCTTACATTCAATAACTTTCATGAAGCAGAATTCTCCTTATTTCATGCTTACAAGTGACACTGGTTTAAAAGGAAAAACAACAACCCTGAAAGCAAATAATGCTAGCAATTTATATTGAAACTACTTTAATTAACTAGCCTTAGTAGCAATGCTAGTGCAGTGTTCCAACAAGACCTTCCCATTTAATTCTAAAACTATTATATGTGCTGTCCTTATCTTAAATACTGCTTGCAGTTTGAAAAGAATGCTGCATGTGCATAAGAATTCATAAGCCTCATAACAATGTGACATTTAAACTCTTACTTTTATATTCATGCTACTCTAACATGTTTATACAGTACTTATTTAACAAATTATACAGTACAGACATTTTAACAAGCACCATGATAACAAGTGGAAAGATTACAAAGGATGAATTCGTTCTAAAAATGTGTGCTGGCATATGTGAAAACACAGCTTTTAGAAATGTAATTATTTCTCTTTCTTTATAATGATAATGGGTATGCTCAACATTTTTCATGTTACATGATAACAGTGATGCTGAAGAGTTTCAGTTAAACGCTGAGGTCAGTAAAATACTTGTACAGTAAAATACCTGTTCAAGGAAATATATATTCTGTATGTATAATTCATTTGTCTACAACACTAACGAGTATGAATGAACAATGATACCTGCATATTATTATTTTGAGGGGTATTTTATAATACTTGGGAGAAGGAAGATTTCTCTCAGCAGTAAAATACATTCTGGCACACTTAGAGCGATCATGTGGGAAAGGCCCTTTTTTGCGACTCAAATGCCTGGTTCATACAGTCATATGTACAAGCAATTTGTCTGCACATGAAGCCCCTTTGCTCATCCCTTTGCAGAAGCTGTGCTCAAACCAGTAAGCCTCTAGTTAACTATAGTTTGTCCAAACCACATTGGCTGACAACTTGCTAGGGTATTAAACTGACTTCAAACCATGGCTTAAGATTCTGGTTAATTTTGATCCATGTGGCCATAGTTTCCCAGTTTGGATAAAAGAAAAAACATGGTTAATTAGAGATGTATTGGTTTAATCATGGCTTGTGGGAAAGGAAAGGAGTGAAGGGGCTCACTAAACAAACAATAGTCTGTACATAATACCTTACGATGTAGTATGTTGTGTTGTATTGTCTTGCAGGCAAAGAGAAAGACAGGTAAAGTGACTGCAGAAACTAACTGCATTTGTATTCCAAGTGAGTCTGTTGTCTAGAAAAAAAGATTTACCAGTAGTTCAGATATTTGATTTGATAGTGTTGAGTGTAAAGTCTCTGCATAAGCAACAGATTTCAGTCTGTTTCTAGCAAAATAGAGTAATAGATAATATAGTTTGAAGAGCCTCTCTGTCAGTGCAGTCCTGACCTATATTTGTTTCTTTTCCTAAGGATTTCAGGAGCTTCCATTACTTTAAGCATGTGTGTATCATTCTGCCTGAAAGATGTGAAGTCACATTGGGAGAATAAACCATCCTTTCTTTGTTCATTAGCACACCTTAAAATGTTGCTGTTCCAAGTGTTTGGGTTACTTGTGAAGTCAGGTTGGTCCTGAATGCACCACAGCTCCACAGTGTCCCTTGTTTGTTTGTTTTTTTACATTTGGAACTGACAGCTATAAAGATCTCAAACTTCTTTTTATAAAACTAATTAATTCATCATCATGGCTCATCAGCAGTTTTATTAAAGCACCACCACTTAGAATAACCTAATTCAAACAATCATGATACCATAGGCAAGCTGAAGAGAACCTCCAATGATAATTTACTTTCACAAGAATTCAAAAAATATGAATTTCAAAACATTTGGCAGTAAGCTCACGGAACATGTTTCTTAACTATTGAATAAAATGTTAAATATCTGATTTAACATTTGATGAATATGAATACATGCAAAGGGGCATAGGAAGTTGCCTTATAACAAGTAAGGTCATTGACTAGCTCAGTGACTAGCAGCAGCTCTTCAGGGTTCATGCAGGAGTCTCTCTCAGCCCCACCTGGAGATTGAACCTGGAATCTTCTACATGCAAAGCAGATGTTCTGCTACTGAGCTACAACATCCATCCCTAGTAGGGCTCCTGAATAGTCTCTTACATGTTCAGTTTTAACATAGATACTGTAGTTCTGCTAACACAATTCTGTTTGACTTGCGCATTGTATAAATCCGATAGAATTGTATAAGGAGAGGCAAATTTAGCAATGAAGACTGCTAAGGAAGGATTAAAAATCAGGTGTGGTGGCACCACCTGACATCCTAGACAGTTATTGGGTCCCCAGTGCTCCAGCAGAGCCCCCCGGGTTGACACTTGCCGTGGGCCTCCATATCAGGCAGCTAGGTCTGCAAACCTCTTTTTTAATTCCCCCAGTGCCCCAGAATACTATTACATCAGGCTCTCCTGCTGCTGCTACCTAATAAGCCCATGAGAGGTAGTATTTTGGTCCTCAACCTTGAAACGAGCTCTTACAAATAAAACCTTCAGTAATATAATACTTTATTGTAACTCTAAGGTAAACACAATTCAGAATACTCTGTGCACTTCTGGCCACACTGTCTCAAAAAGTACATCATAGAGCTGGAAAGAGGAAAGGAAATGATAGTAAAAATTGATTAATAGATATTAGCCACAATAGTTAAATGTCTGCTCCACATTCAAAGGCAACTTCTTAAACACCAGTTGTTGAGTGTCAGACAGTGGGGGCCAGCTGTTGCTGTCATACAGCTTTTGTAAGAAAGCACAGAAGTATCTGGCTGGCCAGTAAAGGCCAGGATGCTGGACTGATCTAGCAGGGCTCTTCCATGTTCTTATCTCTCAACAGGAATGCTCTTAGACCATTTGAAGTAGTTTTAGTTTATTTTTAGTTTCTGAATCTAGTATCGACATGGAACTCTGTGGGCTGTTTGAATCGGTCAGAAAAATAAACCTCTGGTTTCCATAAATGCATTGTTCTCATGGACAATAATGTATTAAGTTCCTGAGTTTTGATAACTGGCTACAGCTAATACTGTATGCAGTTCTGTAAGTATGAAACTTAGGAGAACTGATAAATCTTTTGCAATTGGGTGCTGGTGGATTAGAACTTTTGGAGCTAAATTAGCATCTTAGCAATTTATAGTCCAATTAAAGTCCAGTTCTATCCATGTTTATTCATAATTAAATTCTATTAGATTAATGGTGTGCATATTTACTCTGAATATAAGTCCTACAGAGTTCCAAAGGAGTTTCTCCCATGTATGTACTCAGGATGGTATATTTAATCCCAAGTAACTGTGTTTTGGTTTGCAGCCTTAATTCAGCATTGGTGGTGACTTAGCGGGCAAAATTATAATTAACCAAGTGCTTTAAAAAAAGAAGAAGTTCACCCATTAATTATACCTTAATGCCTAAATAATATTGTGCCAAATTGCATTGGTAAATGTACTTCTGAAATTACCTCAGTATGGGCTGCTATACTCCCTGCAAAGAATATAAACCTGCACACAATAGTTTCTACATTTTCTGCTTTAGTTTCTAAATATGATTCCCCTTTCCCCCGATTGACTAACATTCATAACTCTAAATCCTTGGCAATGCAGTCCCATATGTGTTGACTCAGAAGTGGGACTCACTGCAGCCTCTTCACATATTAATCTCATGAAGGGGGTCCACATGTAGAATGGGGCAATGGGGCCACATGGCTGGGCCTTTGCCTGAGGTCATGTGGCTTCTTCATGTGGCTCATGCATACATTGAGCATGGTATCTGAAAAGGGGAAACCTATCCATAGAGACCTCTGCATGTGTAAGCTTCCACAGGAACTGGGACCCTTGTCATGCAGGTTTCCATCTCCCATGGAAGTCTACATAATCTATGCATGTAAACTTCCCCTGCTCAATATCAATGAATGGAACTGGGGCAGGTGGGTTACAGCAAGAAAGGTCTCATGACCACAGGAACAGGGTCAGCAGTGCAATCCTGCTTCACCTTTCTACACATGGATTCCCTTTGTGTGATTAACACATGAAGGGGACTTACCTTTATTTTCCTGTCCTTCCAAAGAAGCCCAGAGTGGCAAACAACTAGTGATAAACCAGTGCAATTCTTTCAACAGCAGGGTAACATGTTGGTAATACCCTGCTCCAGTGAACAGTTGAACTATTCCCCCTTTTTACTGGTGCTTGCCAATCTAAATAATCTTTCCATATTGCTGCATTGCAAATTTAAGCATGGGACCTGGGTGCAAGAAAATCTGAAGCAGAAGGAATAAAAGATCAGGCAATGTTAGGCCAAAACAGAAATCAGTTAGCCATAATTACTGGTAGTCATAGGAGAATGCCATCAGTGTTAACAGCTGCTTTGATTTCACAGTTTTATATCTTATCTTTAATCCTTTAATCTTTTGTTGGGCAGCATGCAAATAATGGCATCAAATAAGTTGGAGCCAGGTTGGGGGGAATTTTATTTCTGGCCTGAGACGACCCTGGAAAGGACCAAACTTTGTGGCTTTGGGGTTTCCTCTAACATTACCCATACCTAGGCTCTGGAGCAAATTAAATGTCTTGCAGATACATCCATCTTTGTCTAAATGTGTGGCTTTGCAATCAAGCAAAGAGATCTGGTTGCCCCATTTTAAAGAGCTAGAAAAACTGAAGGAATAATGATCAAACCTACCAGGGGGCCTGGGGCACCTTCAGTGCTTCAAATCCTCCACTCAGCTGTAATTTCACAGGGTGTAACTTTGGAGGGCCATCACTGCCTGTCAACCTGACCTACCTCTCAGGGTTGTGCAGCTAGAAGGGGGGTGTGGGGAGAAGAACCACATACACCACCTTGAGCTTCCTGTAGAACAGACGTGGATTTACATGCAAGCAGAAGGAATGCAAAAAACCCCTTTTCCAGAGCAGGGATAAAAACTCTTCCATAAATGGCACTCTTCCCTTGTCCACACACACACACACACACACACACACACACACACACGTACGTGCTTGGATTTAGCCATCCAGGTGTTTCATGTACTTGATAGTATTTACTTGTGAGTAGAAGGCAGGCACCAGAGCAGTCCCCACCCCCTCACTGAAGAGATCTCAGCCTCCATCCCTTACCCCACAATAAAGAAGGCAAACTTCCCACTTTGCATAGGCTGCTCCATAACCAAATCCCTCGTGCATGTAAGGTGCCTCTAAGCCAACTCTACTTGAGAGCAAGCGGAGGGGGAGAAGTAATCTGGGACATGATTGGAAGGCAGAAAGCAGCAGCAGGAGGAGCATCCCATACCAATTGTTAAGTCACCCAATGGTGCCAAAGTACCCAGGTTGAAATCCTCTGCCCTAGGGCATTTGGAAACCCACCAGAACCCAATAGTCTCTAGGGGTAGACAGTCTTCACCTGTCCACCCCACCCCACAATTCGGGGAAGGATTAGAGCTGTAAATCCAGACTGCATTTAGGTTTAGTGGCGTTTACTAGCTTGTAAGTGTGCTTGAGACTTAAGCTTACAGAATGTTTGCATAGTACTCTGATACTGTTACCACATAAATATATCTGTTTTTCTTAAAATATGGACGTTGAAACTCTTTCAATAAAACACAAAGCATTTTGAAGGCATGCTCAATTGCCATGATCATCAGACACACTGCTTCTGCCATCTACCTTTCAATCATTAATCAGTTGTTCATACGTGTGCAAAACATCTAGTTGTGTACTGCTGTGCAAAAATGCTGGTTTCTGAATACCTCTTCTTAGGATCTAAGATAAGAAGCTTGACTTTTTTACATGTTGAGTCACTTTTCCAGCTTTATTCATATACATTATTTATAAGCAGAGCTGTGGAAGCAACACATCTACAGTGGCGCCTATATTTAGGTTAACACCCTTTTTCGAAAGGCTCTCTGGAGACTGTTTCTTTTGAAAAACTCTACTCCCCCCCCCCTGTTCTTTTTTATATCTGCTCTTTGATATGAAACACTGAAAGTCTCTAGCTGCTATTGCACAAATACCAAGGGAACTATCAGATAATTTCTAGAAGCATGCAGCATTTTTAGAGAGCTGATTATACATATCACAATATTTTCCTTGCTGTGTTAGATAGGGCAGTCTCACCTTGAATATGAGTGAATGACGCACATAGTAAGAGGGAATAAAATTGGCAATATTAACAGAATTGTTGTGAAGATGTGTGAATTAAAAAAATTAGCTTATTATTATTCTGGAACATTAGAAATGAGACTTCTCAAACCAAACATAATTTTTAAAGGAATACTAATGCAAAACAGCTAACTCTTGGGACTTTCCTTTGGTAGCATTAGTATAGTTTTTTATCTGACTAAATCTCTATTAAACCTCCCAAGGCTGACTACAAGTTGAGGGGGCCCTGAACAAAGTGTCCTTTAGTGGTCTCCAATTGGTAAGTGCTAGCACACTACCCCGCCCGTGTTGGTGGGCAGCAGTAATTCTCCCAAGCAGCATCAGGTGACTGTGGGACTGCCACTTTAATTTTCTGCAATGCCATAGAATGATGCTGTGATGGGTCATTGTGAAAACTGAGAATGGCAGCTAGACCCAGCTGCCTAGTGTTTAGAGCACTGTGGCAGAGTTTAAAAGGGGCAGGCAGGTATTAGTGGTGGGCCCTGCCAGATTGTTGAGCTGATAACACTGACCCTGAGCAGGGGATTGGACTAGATGGCTTACAAAGCCACCTCACATTTTTTTATTCCACTATTCTATAATAGATATCATTTGATTGTCTTTGAAAAGCTGTCCCCCCCTTAAATTCATATAGACGCAGAATTTATCTCATTCTTTGTGCTTTCACCTGATCATAACTTTCTCTTAAGCTGTTTCCCTTTCTTCTGTGAGATGTCAGCTTAACTAAGGTTGCCATCTGCTGAAATTTACACCCATTTCATAAGCTATACTGGAGGTACAGTTGCCAATGGAGATATATTGTGTGGATGCCAAACCACAGTTAGTCACTGGTATGAAATTTTGCCCAGGTTGTTCAGTTCAAACCATGCCAGAATTTCTTCTGGATGAATCTGCCTAAACTTTGTGGATATACTTTATACAAGCTGCAAAAATTGCATCCAACTTGTGAATCAAGCTTTAGTTCTCTGATGTTCAGATCACGGGTGGGAACCTGAGGCCCAGGAGCCAGATGTGGTCCTGCATTCCTCTTTTATTTGGCCCTCAGAACTGTCCCCAAGCCATACACCCTCTCCCTTGGCAACACTCCTCACTGGCTCTGCAGCCCAAGTGTTTTTTGCCTGTCTGGAATGTGTGCTTGAACATAGATAGTGTCTCTTGCTTGTCTGGATAATGTGTGTGTGTGTGTGTGTGTGTGTGTGTGTGTGTGTGTGTGTGTGTGTTGGAACTAGCCTACTGTACAAAGATAAAATTTATTGTTCCTCTGCCTACTTTTGCTTCTGAACCTGTTCTCACTGAACTGTGATGCTTGTGTTCAAATGTTCTAGTTTAGATAACATGTTCAGTGTGTTAGTACCAGCATATAAAGCCCTAAATGGCTTTGGACTCAAGTACTCACACTAGCCTATTTCCATTTTAAAAAAATAAAAAAATACCAGTTTTAGTAAAATATCAGTTTGGACCTATGGCAAAAGTCATTTGTCCCCTGGCAGTCTGTTGTGGAGGGAGAGGGTTGTTAAAGAAGTGGCAGAAAGGTGGTAATCTGCATATTTTTTACTTTTGCTCATCATCTGCATGTAGCCCTCAATGGATTACCCCAGGCGACTGTGGTTCTTAACAGAAAAAAATGTTCTCTACTCCTAATGTAAAATAATATATTTCTACCATGAAGGCCACAAACATGAATAGTTTTATAATCGTATTAGTTATATCTTCTAAGCATGTGCTTTTACCTGTTGTCAGTTGCTAAGTTACCATATTTTTCGCCGTATAGGGCGCACCGGCCCATAGGGCGCACCTAGTTTTTTTGGGGGGAAATAAAGAAAAAAAATTATTCCCCCCCAGGCACCCAGAACAGGCTGCTGTCCGCAAGCCTAGGGAGCCCGGCATTAACTCCTGCCGGACTCCCCAGGCTTGCGGAGAGCTGCCTGAAGCCTGGGGCGCGCTGCTCAGTGCACCCCAGGCTTCGGGATGCAGTCTGCTATCCGCAGGGATGCTATCCGCAAGCCTAGGGCTCCCCAGGCTTGCGGATAGCTTCCTGAAGCCTGGAGAGTGAGAGGGGTCGGTGCGCACCAAACCCTCTCGCTCTCCAGGCTTCAGCGAAAGCCTGCATTTGCCCCATAGGACGCACACAAATTTCCCCTTCATTTTTGGAGGGGAAAAAGTGTGTCCTATAGGGCGAAAACCTTCACTGCAGAATCTGCTTGTTTGCAAAATAGAGGGGAGAATCACATTTACTATACTATAATGTTCACTGAATTAAAATCACATCTAATTCATATATTGTATCTTTATACATATGTATTCATACTAGGCGGCTTGGGGTAACTTGGAGGTTTGCAGGAATGCAAAACATCTTTAGTAAAAAAAATAAATGACAAGGCAACCCCAAATTGAGGTGTAACCCCCGCCCCAAGAAAACAGTCCAGTGAGCATGCCCAGTAAGCTTAGAATTCTCACTGACTGGTGGTGTAAGGGGAAGAAAAGCATGGGAAGTAGTTGGAGTCCTGAACAACTCCACATTGCAACCTTTTGTTTTAGAGCCCCATCACTGATTCTCCCCCCCCCCCCATCCTGCTGCAGAGAAGCCATTTCTCCCAACAATATGTATGATGTTTTCAACAGGCAATCACCACATAAAGATGCTGTCACTTAATGGGCAAGGGTGGGTATAAATGAACGGACTTTCAAAGCAGACTCCTTGCATTTGTTCTTCTTTATAAGCTTCATAATTAGGTTACAAAAAAGACTTGTCTGGTACCACAGATGAGATACCAAAGCTGCTTTACTTTCTAATGTCTAGGTAACTGTTAACTATACTTGCTGGGAGAGTTGTCATTGGGCAAGTCTGGGAAACTTGTCAACAGGCAATGAGTCTTCTCCCTGACCTTGTGAAGTGCCTCTGGAATAATCAAATTTGTTACAGGTCTCCCACTTCTAAGTTATTTGGAAAACTGCCATCTATCATCAGCATAATATCATCACTTTGATTGCCTCTTATGAAATACTCCCCAGACTTTTCAGTGTTTTCATTGAAGACAAGCACATTTTAATGCCAGGGAAAATATCAACTCTCTTTCTCTCATTTTGCTCTACAGACAAAACCTGTTGCATTTGCAGTCCGGACAAATGTTAGCTACAGTGCAGCCCACGAGGATGATGTACCAGTCCCAGGCATGGCCATCTCATTTGAAGCGAAAGATTTTCTTCATGTTAAAGAAGTAAGACAGCTTATATTTCAATTATAGCTGTGATTGCAGTAATATAAAGTATGCTGCTTTATTTACACTGGATGGAATCCAGCAAGATTTTACATATGATAGAGACTGTGTGCCACTCTTCCTTTCTCATTTTTGTTTAAAAGTAATGTTTATACATCATGAACAAACATTTGGGTTCCCAGATTGCAGCCACTTTGCCTCATCTCTGTTCCTGCTGCTGCCATACAGCTATGAGCTAAGCCATGGTTTGGCATAGCATTATGTCCAAACCTGGATTTGTGGTTTGTTTCACTCCAGACAAACCATGAACTGTAGCCAATGGTTTTGTTTTGTTTTTTGTTACAGTTCGTTGTTTGTCTAGAGATAAAACATAAGCCTAGGTTTTGGACATAATGCTAACCAACTCCATAGTAGCAGCAGGAAGAGAGGAGGAGCAGAGTAGACATGATATGATATCCTCTCCAGAAAACCACACATTTGCTCATTCGCACTAAGCCATGGTTTGTACAAACTGGGTCAGTTTAAATGCTGCAATGCCTTTGTCCTTAGTAATCAGAAGATTCAGTGAATTGCTTTTGTCTCGTTTTTTCTTTTTCAAACAGTAAGCTAAAGTGCTACATAAATGTTTCTGTGACACTTATAGTAGACTTCTAAGTCAATATACCTTTGGTGTCCATGCAGTTTACCGCGATAGCAGCAAATAAGAGATAATGTCTGCATAAAGTCATTGAAATGGCTAACTTGTAGATAGTAATACATCTGGATACTCTTTTAGACTAGCCAGATTTTTACTCAGGAAAGTAATAGCCATTTAAAGCAGATATGTAATATTCTATTAAAGAGTCTTTTGTGGTTTGAAGAAAATAAAAATGTTAGCAAAAGAAAGAGTATTTGGAAAAAGTATTTGTATTTGGCTGTGTAATGATGAACAAGAAGTATAACAAATTGACATTTTTCCTTAACCTAGTCTGATAGCAAATAAGGAGTAACTCCTTCCTTCCTTTTTAAATGCAAATTGTGTCTTGTATGCACACCAGTCTTTTCTGAACCATGAATAAATCACAAATGGCTGTATCCCTTCTGAAGGGCAATTGTCTGCAGTTATAATGCTGTTGTTGAAATACTGCCACTCCTTCCCCTCTCTTCATATATTTTCCTCTCTTTTCTTTTCATTTCTTTGATTTTTTTCTCCTCTTTACTGTTGTTATTGCTTTTTGTGCATTATAAAGTGAGAACGAAACAATTACAAAAAATGTGGTATTCTTTGTTAATCCTACTCAGATATGATGCATTGAAAATAATGGACATTACTAATTTCAGTCCATTAATTATACATTAATTAATTAATTATACAACCCTATTACTTCACCCCCAAAGGCACACCCTTCCATTGTCTCCTGAAACAGATGCCTATGTAATTCAGATTGCCTATTTCTATGTAATTCATATGAAACAAACAAAAAGGATACACTGTATTAATAATAAATCCTAGTATTGGAGTCATATTAAGGAAAGAATGATCCTGAAAAAATGTGGCACTATTTCCAACCTTTCTTTTTATTTCTCCAAACCTTTATTAGGTATTACAGATACAGACCATTTTAAAGTATCCATATACAAAAGAATTAAAATATATACAAAGAAGCAGCCATATAAGATATAGAGTGTCTTCCCACTGCCATTCACCACTCTTAAGAGATACTATTGACAGAATGTTACCTCTGGGTTAATATCAGACAGGTAGAATCTGATGTTTTCATTGTGCCCTGATGTTAAACTACCCAAAAAGGGGGATAACACACGTTTACGTAACTGGTTGTACAGTGGACAGTAGAAAAGAATATGTTCTACAGTGTCCAGCACATTCAAATAAACATCCACAATGTCTATCATTTCAAGGGATATTTAAATACCTGCCTTTAACAAAAGCCCAGGGAGAAACATTGTCAGGCTAAGGTAAATGCCCTATGTTGGGCTGGAATTATTAACTTTGAGATATAAGTAATCCTGTTATTGGTTGTATTTAAACCATAGAACTTGGGGGAGCAGATTTTATTTACAGCTGACTCAATGTCCCCCCCTCCAATAGCCCTTAATCTAATTTTGATAAATATATTGCTCACTAGAATTATACAATAATTTCAAGACAATACCAATAGATCTAATTTCGCTGTGTATGGGTTGGAGCCATCTGGATTTATAGGAGTCCTTAAGTAAATTGGAAACCAGATTTGAAGGTTGGGAACAAAAATGGCAATGCAGCCCATATTTTATAGTGCTAATCCACACCCAGTATTCTGTCATGTGTCTACTTAATTCTGCACACATTGTCTCATACTTGATTGTATCCATACTGGGATCCCAAAATGTAGCTGGGCCAACACTTCAGCTTGAAAAATCTGAATGGCAGCTCGTATAAATTGGTTACCTTTTCGAAAATAAAAATGAGTTACTGCTGAGGAGGTATAGTTTGCTTGTTTATAGCACTTGTGCGATGGTCTTCCGAGAGATCTATTGCTGGATTTCTTGTCCTCTTATTTTCCATTTCTCAAGTTTCCGTGAATTAGAGGAGAGACTACCCATTTTCTCTTTTAAATTATTTACTCTTGCTTTATGGAAATTCAGTATAATGTGCTTTCTAACACATGGGTGCTCCACCTCATGTGTAGTTAATGCATGTCATCTTACCAAATATTTCAGGACTAAGTAAACATGGATTGCTTTGTGGATGGTGACATGATGCTTAATCTTTCAAAACTTGTAGTGCAATCCTTATCATGCAGCCAAACTTAAGTACACAAGTCCCATTGCATATGCGTGATTTTCTCCCATCAAAGTTAATGAGACTCAAAAGCACTTAATTTTGGTTGGATAGAGCCCATACTTTCTCCAACACCTAAAAGTCATTCTGTGTTAGCTTGAAATAGCATTGTCAGGGTGAAATACTTTTCTAAATTTCCTGATGCATCAGGAATGAGTCAGATACTAGGGTTCCTGCCCATTTCTTCCTTAATCCTGTTGTCTGTCCCTCTTCTCACTCCACACCTGCTGTGTAGCGGATTTAGAATCCTTTTATTAAAGCAATTACTAGTTGGCCGAGAGAGTAGGTGAATAAACAAGTCTTGACTGTTTTGTCTTCTACTGCATGAGGGGAATTTTAAGGTACAACATGACTCTTTGGATTACAGCCTGCTAATTCTAGCTTCAAGCTTTTACTTCTTTATTTCAGATATACATCTTTCCGTTCTGTATCCTTTCATCCACATTCTTACTCATTTTGGTTAAGGGCTAAATTCTGATAAATCTAACAACCCCCAGACCCTCCATCTACATTCACACATGCTTGATGATATTTTATTTAGACATCTGCTTCCGAGGCTTAAAAACACTATGTAGATACATTATATGCAATTACTAGCATGATCAGTTACCAGCATGGTAAATGTGATATGTTAGGATGAGGGGAGAATTCTTTGGCAATAGCAAAAAGGAAAACTTCTGACATTTAAATTCATTAATCTATTCTTTTCTCTAGAAATTTAACAACGACTGGTGGATAGGACGATTGGTAAAAGAAGGCTGTGAAATAGGATTCATACCAAGTCCAGTCAAATTAGAAAATATGAGGCTGCAGCATGAACAAAAGGCTAAACAAGGGAAATTTTACTCCAGGTAATCAATAACAATTACACAGAGACTGTGATTTAATCTATGGGAAGTTGTTAAAATTAAAAAGCCTGGATATATTTTTCTTCCTTGGTGGTGGTGGTGGGGTGTGTGTGTGTGTGTGTGTGTAAAAATCCTGTTATTCTCGTTCTCCACTCTTATTTACCAGAGCCATTCTTTAAGTGAAGCTTTAATGCCAGGATTGTACTTTGAAGGGAAAGGCTATGAACATGCTTCCAGTTTACATGCTCCTTCTGTCTCTCATAAAGGATTGATGAGAGGCCTTGGTTTTGTGCAAGGAGATTAAAGAAATACAGGAACTTGCTAATTCAGTCTCCCTGCACAAAACCAAGGCCTCTCTGCATCACTCTGCAGCTACAATCCTTGGAGTCAAGTATTGTCTGAATTGGCTCTTTTGATTTGAATTTGTTTCCACATGTGTAGAACTAAGACTCCCTGAGCATGGTTCTCTTCCTCAATATTGTCATAAGCTGCTAATTGCTATTTTACTTCTTTCAGAGAGAGAATAAAATTTCCACTTTAGTTATATTTGTGAAAGATGGTATTTTTATTGTTGTCATTTCACAATAATAGCCAGAAGTGGTGAAAAGAGAACTTTTAAATCTCTGTAGTCTTTTCCTCCTATAAATTGTCGACTTAAAATTATTTCTATCTATCTATCTATCTATATTCATTCCTTGATGATTGATGGTTGACTACAGATGTGTGGTTTTTTAATTGAAGCTACCATCAACACCCATATGTTTTTTGTGGGTTTTATTTATTTATTTAATCTGTCAGTTTTTTGCCATGACAACTCAGAGCCACCAGCAATATTTTAATATGATCTTCAAACTCTATGCAGTCCAAAAATATTGTTTCTGTGGACCCTTACCAGGGTATATCAGGCCTTTTAATATTGAAGTAGTCATTTTAGAGAAGTTTTTAATGTTCAATTGCTTTTTATTATTATTATCATTATTAATATCTGTTGGTAGGCTGCCCAGAGTGGCTGGGGAAACCCAGCAGATGGGTGGGGTATAAATCATCATCATCATCATCATCATCATCATCATCATCATCTCTGTTTTGTAGAGACAGATTAAAGGCATCATGTCATTTGGCCTTCAGGACCAAGATTTGGTTTCTGTGGAAATTCCTAACAATTCCACTAATCTTAGTTTTCACTGAACATCATCACATTTATACCTTGTGAGCATTATATTAGAAAAGTGAATGTTTATTTACTTTACTCTAGTAAATCAGGAGGAAATTCATCATCCAGTTTGGGTGACGTAGTACCTAGTTCCAGAAAGTCTACACCTCCATCATCTGGTAAGTGGGCCATTGCTTTTTTCACACTTATAAATAATAATTAATATAACTATTGTCTTCCTGCACATTACACTTTTCAGTAGAAATGAGAAATCAACCCTTTTTCATTTTTTAATTAACAGGTTCAGGGTATAGATGATATTAGCAAGACTCATTCATGTAAAAACTGGTAATGAGGAGTAGAACAGAACTTAAAGAGCATCACTCTGGCTAGTTCATGTATTTATGTTAGAGTGATAATGTAAGTTGTGGATCTTTGTTGAAGGTGATAGTCTCTTAATCCAGTTATTATGTGGAATATGCTGTACATCTACCAGCAGTTTTGCCAGGCAAGTAAAAAGGGTAGAGGCCTATAGCTGAGGCTGTGGCTTTACATGGTTTACTGGAACCATGCCAGCAGCAGTCATGGTGGCCTTTGGGGGGAAGCGGGTGAAAGTTCTTACATAGAGCATTATGTTCCTACACAGTTAAACAGTGGAATTTGCTACCAAAAGATGTGGTGATGGCCACCAACTTAGAGCCATTTAAAGGGGAATTAGAGAAATTCATGGATAAGGCTATCAGTGGCTGCTTGAAGGATAGCTGTATGTTATCTCTAAGGTAAGAGGCAGCATGCCTCTGAACACAGTCACCAGAAACAACAGCAAGGACCGGGTTATTGTCCTACTTGTGAACTTCCCATTGAGGCTGCTAGTCTGATCCAGCAGGACAATTCTTAGATTATTAAACAAATATTTTTAGATCATCTCTAAGATCATGGAAAGAGGATTGGCAGCATCACATTTTGTTAGCCTCTAGACTGTTTATGTGGTAAAACATGTTTTGAAATATTAAATAGATTGCTTTTGATACCTTGCTTCTAAAACTTTCCTTGGTTATCTTGAATGATAATCTCCTTGCCATATGAGCAGTGAGCTTGGTGCTTTCTGTTTGATGGGGCACCAGGAGAAGCGCTGCAGAGCCCAGGGCCAAGAGGAAGGGGCCCTCCAGCAGTCACTGGCTGGGTGGGCCTGGAAACTGCCAGGCCATAGCTTTGGCTTGGCAAGAGAGTATATGGATCCTGTTCCTCCAGCGATGGCCTTTGTTGGGCACCTTTGTTGGCGACATTCCAAAGTGACTGGGTGTGTTGTTTCAGTCACAGTATCAACACTTCCAGGAAAATGCAGGCTGTCTCCAAGCATCTACTGAGTGCCTTCACCATAATCGCTCATCACAGCCAGGCCCCGCAAACCACACTAGTTGGTCATTCTTCTTAAGTCTTGACATCTCCTTGGTAGGAAGCTTCCCTAACTCCAAAAAGGGAAGGGCCCATCAACATCCTTTGCCATAGTTTAAGTTCTGCTGCTGCTGCCATCTCCCACCCAGGTTAAACTTCTTTGGTGTTATTGGTTTGGGTGTTTTTTGTTTTAGTATGTGATTTGTGTTCTCATTTTGTATTTTTATTTTGTGAACCACCCTGTGATCTTTGCATGAAGATAAATAAATAATATATAAATAAATAAATAATAGAGGAAGAAAGATTAAACATTTTCGCTGAGATCTATAAAATCTCTTAGAGGAATACTTTTTAAATTGATAATAACAATATATCCAGATTTTCTTTTTACAAAATTGATTGAGCATGTAAACTAGAAACATGTTTACAGCCTTTCACTTCCCTTTAATGTACAATCCTGGTATCAAATCATCACTTAAATAATGGCTAAGCAATTGCTGAGTTCTGTTGCCAATGGCACTAATAGTAGTAGTAGTAGTAGTAGTAGTAGTAGTAGTAGTAATGAAACACCAGCAATGCATTAGGTAATCCACAATGAAAAGCATCATAGAAGTTTAACCATAGAGAACTTAAAATATATTGCATATTCATTGCATATTTTTGCTACACATATATGTTCCTTTGGGAGTTAAGACAGGGAGATGTTTGTACTGCTTTCATGTTCATCATACAACCCAGCTCCCTGTTGTCATAAAGACCCTTCTTTTAACATTTCTGAGTATATTAACAAAGTTGCTTCGAAGTGTATATACCAAAATTATTACAATTCTTGCAGATATAAAATGATATATAATAATGTGTACTGCTTGGATTGGTGACCATAAAAAAACAAAGGTATTGGGAAAGAATTTAACAGTGGAGGAAAGAGAGAAGTTTCAGAGTGAAACTGGATTAATGGTAGCAAATAAGGTGAAATATCTAGGGGTCAATTTAACAACTAAGAATGTGAACTTATTTAAAGATAATTATGAGAAATGCTGGACAGAAATTAAGAAAGATTTGGAAATATGGTCAAATTTGAGACTTTCCTTGTTAGGCCGAATTGCTGTTATTAAGATGAATGTTTTGCCAAGAATGTTGTTTTTGTTTCAAACATTGCAGATTGTGGACAGAATGGACTGTTTCAAGAAGTGGCAGAAAGATATATCGAAATTTGTCTGGCAGGGCAAAAAGCCCAGAATAAAATTTAAGATATTAACTGATGCAAAAGAAAGAGGGGGGTTTGCCCTGCCGGACTTAAAACTTTACTATGAAGCAGCAGCTTTTTGCTGGTTGAAAGATTGGCTACTTCTTGAGAACACAGACATTTTGGACCTAGAAGGGTTCAATAATAGATTTGGTTGGCATGCATATATATGGTATGACAAGGTAAAAATCCATAAAAGCTTCAAAAACCATATTGTTAGGAAAGCATTATACAACGTTTGGATTCGTTATAAGGATCTGTTAGAAAATAAAACCCCTAGGTGGCTGTCACCAATGGAGGCTAAGGAAGTTAAAAAACTTAATATGGAATCTAAATGGCCAAAATATTGGGAAATTGTAGAACAAGAAGGTGGAAATGTGAAATTACAGAGTTATGAGAAACTGAAGTTTAAAGTAAGAGATTGGCTACATTATTACCAGATAAATGAAGTTTTCAAACAGGACAGGAAAATCGGCTTCCAGGTGGAGAAGTCAAAGTTAGAAACAGAATTGTTAGAACCCAATACGAAGAATTTGTCTAGAATGTACAACTTACTGCTGAAATGGAATACACAGGATGAAATGGTTAAATCAGCTATGATTAAATGGGCACAGGACATTGGTCATGACATTATGCTTGCTGACTGGGAACAGTTATGGACCACCGGTATAAAATTTACGGCATGTAATGCCTTAAGAGAGAATATTATGAAAATGATTTATAGGTGGTACATGACCCCAGTCAAGCTTGCAAAAATTTATCATTTGCCCAATAATAAATGTTGGAAATGTAATGAAACTGAAGGTACTTTCTATCACCTTTGGTGGACGTGCCCAAGGATTAAGGCCTTCTGGGAAATGATCTATAATGAAATTAAGAAGGTGCTTAAGTGTACCTTTCACAAAAAACCAGAGGCTTTTCTCCTGGGCATGGTAGGCCAATTGGTGTCAAAGAAAGATAGGATGTTTTTTATGTATGCTACAACAGCAGCGAGAGTTTTACTAGCAAAGTATTGGAAGACACAAGAACTACCCACACTGGAAGAGTGGCAGACGAAGGTGATCGACTATATGGGACTAGCAGAGATGACGAGCAGAATCCGTGACCAAGGGAAAGAGACGGCGGAAGAAGATTGGAAGAAATTTAAACTTTATCTTAAAAATTCTTGTAAAATTACTGAGTGTTAAAATGTCATGGGTAAAGCATAACAGATTTGCAGCGATAAATGACTGGATAAGAGGAAAGAAAGAGGTTAAAGAAAGGAATTAATAAGTAATTTGGACCAGGGGTTGCTGGAAAAAAAAAAGTTCAAAACAGGGATGCAGAAAAGGGGGGCATGGGGAAGTCGCTGAAATTGGGTACATGAAAAAATCTATGAAATTATACATGTTTATATGTTTGTTTGTTTGTGTTTGTCTTTTGTATTGTTTTATATTATATGTGGAAAAACTAATAAAAATTTTATATATATATAAAAAAAAAGGATTGGTGACCATAAATAAAAGGTATTTTGTATCAATAACAATTAGAATTTATAGGAAGGAGGAAGGGAGGGAGGGGAGAAGAGGGTAATTAAAATATGCACTTCATGAGTGCAAGACTGCTGCAAACTATGGGTACTATTCTACCATATGCCTCATTATTTGTGTGATCAATAAAGTCACACCAGATTGTGTAAAAATTGTCATGTTTCTTTTGGCTTCTTGCTATTTTTATTTTTGTGGGTGCGTCAGTTTTTCCAATAATGCTGTTTGTCAGACTGGTGCGTAGTAAATAATTGTAATGATTTCTATGTTCTGGCACTAGTTTTTCTTGCAGCAGTTAATAGATGTGTTATGAGTTCTTTGTTTCAAATTTGCAACATATTGTGACTATAAAAGTAGAGCCAGTCTTAGGTTCATGGGGACTCTCTGCCTTGTAATCAAATATATTTCTGTACATTATTTTCCCCAAACTTTTCTGTTTTTGCGCACTCCCTCCACATGTGCTGATACGTGCCTATAGTGGGACATCTTCTCCAACACGTGGGAGAACTGTTCTCCCACTGTTTTATATATGCTAGATGGCTACGGGTTAAGTACCAGCCATACACAATTTTAAGGGTTCTTTCTCTGGTTGTTGCCAGTATGGATTTGTATGGCACTTTTGTCCACAGCCTGTTCTGTGCATCTTCTTTAGTTTCTAAATCCCAATTCAGTTCTCACCACCTTCTGAAATTTTGCTGAAACAAAATTGAACCTCCATGATAGATTTATACAAAGATGGTATTAACACTTTTGCTATTATTTTTCCTTCCACTATTATTTTTTCATATGCCATTAATTGTCTTGTGGCTTCATGTTTAATCTGGGAACTTGTTAAAATGGACCTAAATTGGTAGCCTAATAGACATAATACTTGAACATTTTCAATTGAATTTGCATCTCTTTAATGGTAATTGGTCATCTATCTTTGTTAATTTTTCCAATCAATATAATTGTTAGAAAGCCCTTTCAATAAGACATTTGTGTGCTTCATAGTGTCCTATAATAGTCTTTCCCTCCTCCTCCCCTTCTTCCTATTGCCTTAAGATGTAAGGCTTTATATAATAGGAATGTATCCTCAGTTTATTGTTCAGTCTTTACTTAAACAAAGGCAGCTGGAGCCCTCAATAACTAAAGCATTTCCTAGATGACTATAGATAACTTTCATTTAAAAGACTTTTAAAACTTCAGCTATATAAAACAGGTTTGGTTTTCTGCCTGTTTCACGTAATCAAACACTTATTTTTTATAACATTTAAAATTTTCTGTATGTGATACATTAAAAGTTATCACAAGAGGTGAATGTTGATCTGTCAAATCATTATAGCGATTCACAACTTTTCATGAAAGGAACCAACAGGTTCCAACCCCAACAAGAAGTCAGACCCCCTGCGGTTAATTGCCCTTAACTACCACTGGCAATATGACCCACTCATTTGAATTCCATGACCCATCAGTAGGTTTTAATCACTTGGGGGGCAGGATACTACAGGCCACAAGATAAGTATGTGTGATGTGCATTCTTTTTTGAGGTTAAGTAATCTATGCCACTTGGATTTGGGATTTGCCTAGGGCCCAACCTAGGTCACTAGTTCTGAGAGCTTGGTTATGGATTCAGAGTTGGTATAAACCTTCAGTCATTCTTGAAAGTGTATATTCCAGTATAATGAAGGATACATTTGTATTGGTAAAGCTGGAAAAACTTAAAATTGAACAAAAATTAAATACAATTTATAATTGTATATAATTGTATCTGTATGCCTACATTTAATCCCTGAGTATTGTACATTTTAAAATTCCCCCTTTTGTTTTTATTCTGTTTGATATTTCTGACGGACATCTGACCTGGGATACTGTTGCTTACTATTTCTTTTTAACCCTTTTCTCCTCTCCCTGCTATCTGATAATTGTACATTGTTTATCTATATATAGCTATAGACATAGATGCCACTGGTTTAGATGCAGAAGAAATTGATATTCCAGCAAACCATCGCTCCCCCAAACCCAGTGCAAACAGTGTCACATCACCCCACTCCAAAGAGAAAAGAATGCCCTTCTTTAAGAAGGTAACACCTACTTCCAAGCTGCCATCTGTACACCTGCTCACCTGCACTGCGTCACATTTTGAGTCCTGTTGACTGTCTGCGTCCTTTGACAAGCCAATAACATGCATGCTTTTGTTATTCTTTGTTTCTTTTCCATGCTGCTGTAGCTAAGCAGAAGCAGAAATCGGTAAGTTTACTTGACACGAGTTGTATTTATTCTGCCACTGGCATCATTAGCATCACCTACAGTTTATGTAGTGCAATCATTTCAGTACAAAGGAAGAAACTTATCAGACTGCTAGCTGTTCCAGTACAGTAGAAACAGGCAGACCAGGCCCTGTGAGTGACTTAGTCAAATGTTGCTTATGGTACTTTTCCTTTTTGATGGAATAATAGGCTGCCAGGGGAATTTCTTTAAACGTCCACAGAAGTAAACAAAAATTGACAAGACCAGATAATGCACCGATCTAGTGCATGCTTATTCTTTGTCATTTTTCCAGATTTTTTACTTGTAATTCAGTCTTATAACTATAATTCATTTTTGTTAAATCTAAACAGATACTCATCTTGTTCTTTAAAAAGAACTTGCAATTTTTAATTTAGTCAGTATTTAAACTTCTAATCCACTAGGTGCAAAATCTGCAGATGAGCAAGACCAGTGGAAAACTGCAGGCTTGTTTTGGCGGTCTACTGTGAGTTTTTCCTATTGTCATATATAAATTCTTTCCCATTGTTCTTGCCTTCTCCTCCAGCAGTCAGACTATAGCATCTTGCCTGTTAGATAACAGGACTGGGGACTCCCTTCATAGTCAAAAGGTACTCAATAGGGAGGCTGACAAATGTGGTGTATTGTCATACTCTTTTCATCCCTTGTCTGGGAACTACAAGATGCTCCCAAAGACCTGACTAGAATTTGTTACTTAGCAGCCAATTATGAGCAAGTGGAAAGCAAAGCTAGCTATTAATATTTATTTATTTATTTATTTGTTTATTTTTACTAAAACAATCTCAATTATTTTTTTTAAATTTAGATTCACACCTAGCATTATATATACATGATATACTTGTTCTTCTAGAGACCAATGTTTTGCTAGTGTGGTCTATGGCATGCTCAATGAAACAACAAATTCACTACTTTCACAACAGTCCAGTCGTCTTCAGAACTGTTCAGTTCTTCTTGAATTAAAAAATTCCCTTGCTTGCCTTGTTTATCTACATATGTCAGTTGATATGAAAGTTACATTGTCCACTGCTTTACAGAGTACTAGTACATAAAAACATTGGGCACATTGGGTGTTTTACTTTTTCTCCCCAGAAAGGCAAGATATAAATCCCACAAATAAATATATTTTTAAATTCATCACCTCTGTGATCCCATGTGTATTTTCTGTTAAATATGATTCACTTCCTTCTTTTTACTGGGCCTAAATCTTCCTTAGTAATGAAAGGCTATTTCCAAGAGCCACACCTAATAATTCTTTTTTAGTCCTTTCACTTTTAAAAAGCAGATATCTCAAAATCTCAACAAAATTGCCATGTGCAGGAGAAATTCATGTCATGTGTTGACATTTGCTCACCACAATCTGGATAGATACTCTAATTAACTCACTGTAACAGTCAAAGCACAGCCATCAGATGAAAAAAATATCCCTCCCTAACTATCTGGAATGAATTTGAAACAGTAACATGGAGGTGAAAGTCTCTTGTTGCACATTTCAGTCCCATAACATATTGCCACTGACAGCATATTTAATTAGAGCTGGGGAAAGCTAAAGGCTAGCATACAGCTGATTTTAATAAGTACCAGTATTCCATCAAATAAGGTAATATCTGTACCTACCCTAATTTTCAAGGGTTATTAGAGTGAGGCTGGTTTTTGGATAGCCACCATAAAACATAGAGATACAATATAGTGGGATGTTGATTTGGCAAATATAATAGGGTTGTAACATTGTTCATGAGGGCTGATACAGTAATGCATGCACCAGGTTATTTATCTTTATAGCAAGAATAATTCCAAAAGTATATATTCATAATTACACAGCAGAGTCAACAGGCTTCGCTTCTAAGCAGTTAGTGGATCTGGCATGCAAAAATTAAATTCACATGCTTTTGATGCCTTGGGCACTGTTATTCATTCTTCTTACTTTAACAATTATGTGTCAAATTTACATGTAAACAGAAACAAACACTGACACAACTGTGTTCCATGTTTTAGACTGCTGCTTGTGTGGCATTTTGTGCTGTTGCTGTATTAATGTTTGTCTTTGTTTTCTTATGTTTGTATTCTACCTTATTGCTTTTATTATTATTACTACACTTGGGACATGTTGAATACTGAAATAATGAACAATGACAACATTCTGTGATGTTGACTGATGTATTTATACTATGTAGGCCCTTGAAAAATAGATCTGGCATACCTACTTTTAAGCTTTTTCCAGGTTGGTGGTTTTGAATTTGAAACATTTTGCCCACTGCAAACAAGCAAAACTGAAACAATGTTTTAAATAAGCCACTTTTGGTGGTTTTGGTAATGTATTTTTTATATATAAAAAAATCTTTTGACCATATTTGCATATAATTGTATGACACATTTTACACATTGAATGGTCAATTATCCATTCATAACTTTTGCATGATAAATCAAGCAAGTAATTTACAAAACATGCATTACCATTAGCAGGAGTCTTTTAGAGAGGATTACTGTTTAGAATTCTGCTAATATAGCATTCAGCAGTTGCTAAGATAATTGTATTTGTGAATTCATATGCCAGTTGATTTGAAAATAAAAATGTAAGTTTAAAAGTCCAATCAAAAAGATTTCAAATTAGTATCATCATGGTTTAATGAACCATATTTATTTTGAGGGGTGAAGACTGGCGATTCTTACCTTTTGTTTGCCTCTTGTCTCTACAGCCTCAATTCTATTATTAAATTGTCTAACAGCTTTGACTATACAGTAGTCTTCAGTTACCAGAAGTTGATGGCAATAGAGTTCTATAGATATAGTCCATTTGCCACTCTTTCACAGTGATGGTTATCTTTCAGTTACATGGAGTGAATATAATTTAAACTGGCTATGCAAATAAGGTTGGATGGAAGCATTTTTAAAACATTCTCCCAAATATGAAGCTTTTGATACTTTTGAAGTTGTTGCTGGGAGAGCCCTGGGGGGGAAATGCACCTCAGATTTCCCCCAGTGACACCACTGGAACCTCAGCTAGATAAAAATAATAATATATTAGAATTAACCTTTATGTAGGAATTAGAAGTTTAGTGCTTTTTCTCTTTATCAGACAGAACACATCCCTCCGTATGATGTAGTGCCTTCTATGCGACCAGTAGTCTTAGTGGGGCCTTCCTTAAAGGGATATGAGGTAAGAAATTTAATTTAATTAGGTATCTTTTTTCTCCTGTGTGTAAATATGAGAGGATGAGAACTAGTTCAATGATTTTAAAAGGTATTGCCTACCTTGATGCTGCCAAAGTGTGTGAAATTGCCACCTGTGTTTGGCAAAATTTTGTTCATTTGTTCATTTAAGAGTAAAAATATTAATTCACTAATCTCACATTAAACTGGTTTGTTTCTTCTTTACTTTCAGGTGACAGACATGATGCAAAAAGCATTATTTGATTTTTTAAAACATAGATTCGAAGGGCGGTAAGTATTTAAGAATCTAGACTAAGTTGCATTAGTTAAGACTGAATCCCATCCCCACTTCTAAACCATATTTCTAAATCTGAATGGAATTCACATTTATTTTTCTTGTAATTGCTTTTACTCTTATTTGGGTTTTCTCATGTTTGTTGACATCCTCCTTGAAATAAGCTACCAGAGATCACAGCTGAAAGACCTCTCCTTGAATTTCATCCATGTAAGCCTTAAGGGCTTGAATATGCATGGATGGATTTTGTTTTGTTTTCATCCGTCCCCTTATGCTATATCCAACTTGCTTCTCAAGTGTGAACAAATTGGTCTCCTTTCCTGTTGTCTGCAAATGTTACAAGCATATTTTCTAAGCTTTATCCAAGCAATATAGCAAAATATTGTCACCAATGAACCTCATGTGTAATATTTTTTTCCTGTGTAGAATTCTGTTTGTTATTTGACATGAATTACAAATCTTCAGAAACTGATATTATTTGATTAGTTTTGAAATTAATGTTGCATTTTACCTTTTGTTCAAAAACATGGAAGGTAGCAGATTATGGCTGCAGTCCTATTCCTACTTACCTAGGAGTTCTGGGTAGGATTGACGTCTTAGTGTATATCAGCTGTTTTTAGCAACCAACAATTCAGAAGCAAGAAAAGCAAAGTGGTACCTGGATACATAACTAAATATATAAACATATAAATAAAAGCAGATTAGGGATACAGGAATGGGCAGAGGGCAGTGGGAATTGCAAATTATCACCTCAGTCATTGTTATACTGATGGATCAGATGTTACTGTCAGCAACATAAATGTATACAACCCCTGGGGTTTTTTTTAAAATCAACTAGCCTCATAATTGTAATATAGTCTTGTTAGCAAGTATTTTGTTTCTAGTCAC
This sequence comes from Podarcis raffonei, assembly GCF_027172205.1. Lineage (NCBI taxonomy): Eukaryota > Metazoa > Chordata > Lepidosauria > Squamata > Lacertidae > Podarcis > Podarcis raffonei. The sequence continues at coordinate 23,899,857 of NC_070613.1, read as the reverse complement.
CTAGTTTTAAGCATGTGTTGTGTAGTGGAAAAAAGCAATCTAAAGATGATGATCGTTGTTTGCAATGACCTGGATTCCACTTTCAAGTGGTAAACTGTTCAGGAAATAGTTTCACGAGTCTAAACTATCTTCTGTACATTTGTGGCAGTTTCCCAACCACTGCTTAAAAAAACAACAACCCACCCCCACCAAGTGTGGGGACATTTTGGCTCTCCAGATGTTGCTGAACTCCTACCCTCATCATCCCTGGACATTGGCCATGCTTGCTAGTGCTGATGGGAGTTGTAGTTCAGGAACTTCTGGAGGGCCAATGGCTTCCCACATCTTCTCTAGGGTAATGGCAGATCGCTTGTTTTATAGTTAGTTGTTCATTCTGGCTGCATGTGTTTTTCTAGAAAATATAATTCCCATTGTGAAAGGCAACTTATTTGATAAAGCTATATTGTATAACTGTTTTAAACACAATTTTTAAGGCAAATTTCCTGTACAGAGATTATACCACGGTTACTGTTTCTGCTGTTACAGCATCTAAGTTGTATTTGATGCTTGCTTTTTTTAAAGTTCCTTGCCTAGGCAGTTGACAGTCAAAACTAACACACACACACACACACACACACACACACGAAGATAACTACTGTACAAGGTTTAACTTGGGAGCAGATAAGCAAGAATAAAGTCTGAAACCTCAAGATTTTAAGTGCTGTGTGAAAACCCCTTTTGGCTCAGAAGGGGTAACAACAAACCAAAAGGAGAGGCCCTAACTTGGTGTGCTAAAAGTATCCTAGATTTCTCTACAGTGAATTACAACACTACTCTTTTTTCTTGTTTTGTTCAGTATATCAATCACACGGGTCACAGCAGACATCTCGCTTGCCAAACGCTCAGTATTAAACAATCCCAGCAAGCATGCGATAATAGAACGGTCCAATACAAGGTCAAGTTTAGGTAAGTGAATGGAATGATAGTATTAAAAGTCATCACTAAGTATAATAATCTAAAACTTGAAAACTCTTCATTTTATAAAAAAGGGATTATTCATTATAACTCCACAATCAGTGTCGGGTTTAGGCACTGCCTCCCTGTGGAAGTCAATTTGGTACATCCATAGATCTTACTGAGGTAACACATGTACTTCTTGGGTAATTGTGCACCTGAAATTATGTGCCTGTTTCAAAGTAGCAGGTTTTTCAAAACCATTCTTAGATTCCTTCTGTAGCTTAGTAATTTCACTCATAAAGAATGTAAAAATAAAATAAAAATGTCTATGGTATTACAAAAGTTGGTCCAATATTCATCTAATATAAATTCTTATGTACTGGTTTGCTTCATATGTACATCTCACAAACCTTTAGAGTAAGTTCAGGCATCTTTCTTGTAAGATATGAGAGCAGGGGCACCAACTCATGGGGACTAAGCCCTTTTGCACCACCAATGTCCCAAAAAAATCAGGGGGCAGAGCAAAGACAAGCAAGCAAACAAAAGCTGACCATATGCTTAGCATGGTATGTGTAATCTTTCTTCCTTGTCAGTATTTTTTCTCTCTCTTGGCACCTTGTAACTGTGGTATTTGTTTTCCTCAGTGTTGCTGTCTTCTTACTCTGTTGTGGCTGATTTCTTAGTCCTTTTGAACCCTTCATTCTTAAATGTGTAGGCAATCACTAATTCTCTTATTAGTCCTATTAGTTAATAGTTTATATTCCACCTTTCTTCCGTCACAGAACTCAATTCAGTGTTTATGGGGTTTCCATAATCCCCTGTCCAAGCACTGACCAGACCTACACGTGCTTAGCTGCAGGAGGTATTTGCATCAGGCTTCCTCAAACCATACACTGGGACCATGGACAGTCTCACAGCTAAAAAAGAACTATTCCAAGTTCATGTCAAGTCATTAGCAATTCAAGCATTTCCTCTTATAAATCCTTCTGGGCATAGCATGTTTGTTGTGTTTCAAGAACAAATAGCTGTTGAAAAGTTATTTGAATCGACATTTGTGTGAGAAAGGAAGCTTTACTCGGAACACATGGTTAAAATCCAGTAGCCATATATGTGTCTGTGTGTACATGACATCTGTATAATCTATGGCTTTTGCTTCATTTAGTCAGTTTCAAGAATCCAACCCCCTTTTTCTTGTTTGTTCCCATGTATGTTACATTTCTAGCTGCTTTTGTTGTAACCTTATCTCATTCTGTATGCTTTGGACAAGAACCTGATTCTCTTGGGTTTTTCCATTCTTTGCTTCATTAATGCCCTCCCTTTCCAGATGTTTTGGGTATGTATATATGGTTGCTAATTATTTTTGCTTATGTCTTTGTGTTCATGACGTATTGCACCTCACAAAACCACTATCTCTTTCTGATAGCTGGTTTTGTAACAGTAAAAACAAGTTACTGGTGTAGTCTGTATGGAATTCTCTATTCTAGAGGGTATCAACGATTTTAAATGTCAGAAATCAAGTCACATTTGGCAGGAAAATACTCAGAAAAACTAATATTAGATATCAAAATTGTGTACTCAGAATCTGTACTGCACTAGTCTAAGATAGTAAATGTGCAAGTACGAAAAGAGTTGTACACAGCTGTTTGTAGAAACAGTTCTCCTTTGTGTAATATATGCACACATCCTTGCATGTATATTAGAGGAGCTTTGCTTTGAAAATGTTGTCTTAGAAGTTTTGTTTACTTGTTTTGTTGCTATACATGCCATGCCGATTGTGTTAGAAAAAACAACCTCTAAATGTTTGAAAAAATACTGTATTTTAACTAATGTGCAGTTGATGTGTGTTCATCCAACATCCCTTGTTTCTACCAAAAGATACTGTACGCATGAAAATCACATTCATTGTACAGTGGTAGCATTACAATCTATCACTATAAGGAACTAAAGTTTCCATTGCTTTTTAAATATACCATTTTTGTAGTAAACTGTTTACCGCATTGTACACAGAGTGTACTACGTCCCAGACTTCAAGCACCCAGGCTTCTAATTCAGGAGGGTCTGTTTTTTACCCGTACCAGACATAATAGTCATATGGGCTGTTAAGAATTGACTTTAAAATCTTCATGCAGCACTACATCTTTAGTATAGCTAAATAATAATAATATTAAAGGGTTTCTTGGTCATTCATAAACCATAATCTATCCTTCTCTAATAATACTTTATCCAAATATAACCTCATTTGGGGCCAAGTCCACAAAATGTGAAAAAACATCTATTTGAGATTGACATCACCAGCATATACTACTGAAGTTGGGATATATTTTGTTTAATCTTCTTGGTGTCAAGTATTGTCTTGTAATATGTGTTCCTCTTTCACAGATCTACTTCCATATTTCAAACTAAGTATTTCTGGACAAATCTGTTGCCCATTGTGTTTGACAGCAGTTTCTTTGCATTTCAAAATGCAGTAAAATGCCATGAGCCAATGCATTCAAAATTCCAAGAGCAGGTTTACCTCATACTGCACGCCTGTTTGACCTCACTAAAATTACCAAAATGTATCCACAGTCTTATAGCCCCAGCACAGGACCAGGTTGCTGATGGGGTGGGAACATTTTGGCTTCAGCCGTTAAAGGAGAAAACTCTGCTTCACACAAATTTCTTACATGGGAGCAATTTTTGTGTCAAGCATTTTATCATGTAGCACATTATCATGATAAGTAGCAGGGTTATTTTACTGAATTAATTTGTCCTCAAGACAGTTCAGTATTGGTGTACAATTCTTTTTTATTGATTAGGCAGTGGTTTTTTTCCTCTTTTGAACGCCGTTAAATAGCTTCCTTCTTTAGGAAGACATTCATTTCATTGACTGGCAGCTTCTCATATTTGAATCTCATTAGTTGTTTGAAGTGAAATCTGGTGAAGTTAATAAAGAATAGAAATGTAGAAGTGTACAGAGGACCTAGTATCCAGAAGTAGATTAGATTTGATATTATATATTATATATATATATATATATATATAAAGTGTGTGGGGGGGGAGATTCGCATTCATAGGAAATGTGGCTTATATCTAGAGGTAAAGTTCTGATATAAGCCCAGTTAAAGATGCTGGTGTGAATCCACCAGCATCTAGATGGGATTGGGGCTAAGGCATTTAGTGCGAACCACCTTTGTTCAGAACTTAAAAATCTGTTCCTAGCCTAGATGGATAGATATTTCTTAATGTATTTTTCTATAATTGTTCCTGCCCAGTTTGTGAAATGCAACATGAAAAGGTCAAACATATATATATTTCCAAATACACCTTTGCAAATTTAGGCCACAATCGAGCCAAATTAAGCCATATTAATATCTTTGGTTTCAGTTAGAATTTGTACTTAACGTTCCCATTGAAATCATAATTCAACTTTTGCTGAACTGTGTGGTCGTTTGCCATTAAAACGAGTAGCAATTTATCAGCGTCTTCAGAAAATTAAATATCAATCCACCACATGTGAGATTCTTTGTCTTCCTAAATATCACAAAAAATGCCATTGTAATTACAAATTATAAGACTGTAACCCTGCTGAAAGTTCCAAGAGCTAATCCTCGCTTGAAGTTTTAATAAGTGTTAACACCTTGCTACTAAAAACATACTTGCCAGCATAGCAACTGCCCAGTTGCAATCTGGAGACCTTTCCTGGCTCTTAAATAGACTTGCATCATGAAAGAGGGAGCAGCTTTTAATGTAAAATAAAACTGGGTAAAAATGTTTTAAATATAAGGCAACCTCTGGAATGTTGCCATTTTGTGTATCCTGGATCAGTCTCCACTGAGAATACTATGCTTTGACTGAGGCCAAGGATGGAGGCCTCCTTTTCCTTCCATCCCATACTTACCCTCTTCCAGGAAAAAGTAGCAACTGACAGTGCTTGACACTGCTTTGAAAAGGCTTCCAGCACAATGACCTTTAGTCACACACACAAATTTGTATGGAATCACTTTTAAAGAACTGCTTTTTGAGACTGCTTTTGCTCCATAAGGTCCAGTGTTACACATGAGACACCGTTCTAGTGAATTATTAAGCCATTCTTGATCATTTCTTTCTGATTTCCAGCAGATCTCTGGACATGTTTTTAACCTTTGTACTTGAGACCTTGTGACTCTTTTGTTCATGTTACAAAAACTAGTGACACAGTTGAGGAAGGGCTGAAAGCACTGTAAATACATTTCATTATTTTATTAAAAATTGCAACTATATAAATCACTGATATTCCCAAGGGAGCTAGCACGTATATTTCATTGACATGCCAAAGACAGATAAGAGAAGTGCCTATTGAAATAATTTTTTGAAAAGTTGAGGTAATCCAGTACAGAAGCGTAAGATGACAAATATTGATAGAAACAGAGAGTAGGATTTGGTCACCCATTACTTTGATTACTATCAGTTGAAGATGGTTTACTGGCAGCTACAATGTGGGATAGTGAAAGGTGTGGTTTTATTTCTCTTTACTTTGACACGCAGTAGTCTTAGGGCAGCAGCAATGGCCCTTAGAGAGTATGCTATATGAGTGCAAAGCATTCAGTTTGATTAATGTTCATACGCCACTCTTATTCTTGGGCCCTCGGTGGTGCCAGGAACGGCGCTGGATCGGGCTAACCACCTGCATGAAAATGTGAAGAAAGGCCAGTATCCAAAGATACTGGGCAGGAGATGAAAATTCTGAAAGATTCTGTAATGCGTATACCCAGAGCTCCTGACTGTTATTAAAATGGCCATAACCTGTTGGCAATTTAGGCTTCTCCAACCTTTTAGCAAACAGAATCATCATGTTCTATATAAAGAGTGAGTGTGGGAAATGAACCTATCCATAAACAAGTGTCTCTTTGCTTTTCCACAGCTGAAGTTCAGAGTGAAATTGAACGAATATTTGAATTAGCAAGGACGTTACAGCTGGTAGTACTTGATGCCGATACTATTAATCATCCAGCTCAACTTGGTAAAACCTCTCTGGCTCCCATTATAGTGTATGTAAAGATTACTTCTCCAAAGGTAAATATTTTCCACTGGTAGTTCAACGTTTGGCCTAACCTTTGCTTCCAGTCCCATGCTGTGGTGTGGAGATACTTGCGTTGCCTGGAAATATTGATGAATTTCATCTTTGAAGTATTGTGTGGTAAAATATATTTAATAAGTGCCTGGCGTGCTCTGGTCTATGGGGTCACGAAGAGTCGGACACGACTAAACAACAACACATAAGTACAGTTTGCCGCCGTATTTCTGACTAAGTCCAAAGGAAGGGCTTATACAATTGACATCTTTTGTATGGGATCTGGCTTCACAATATCAAGAGTGAAATCGCTGGCCCTGAATGCAAAAAAGAAATTAATTTTAAAGAATTTAAAGGGGCAATGTGGCTGCTTGCTGGTCCACTGTGACCGACCCTGCAGTTGATCAGTGCTTTCTGCGCCCCTGCTTTAAAATACTTCCCTCATTACAGTATCTATGCATGCAATCTGTTTCTTACATGGTTCAAAATTGATTCCGTTATATTTTCATTCTTTCATATTTTAACTGTGGTCTTCTTTTCCCACAGGTTTTACAAAGGTTGATAAAATCCCGAGGCAAATCTCAGGCGAAGCACCTTAATGTTCAAATGGTAGCAGCTGATAAACTGGCTCAGTGCCCTCCAGTGAGTTATTCTTAACATTATATGGGTAGAGCTGTGGAACTGTAACTCATTCCTTTCTCTACTGATTGAACACGACCTGAAATTAAATCTGTGTGTTCATTTTTGCAGCAAGTTCTAGCCATGAGTTCACAAATCTCTGTAATTATTCCACAGTTCAGCTATCTACACACATGCAAAACCCGTTCTAAAAGCAATAACCATGTTACTCAAATGGTGGGAAAGGATCCTCCCAATTGGTGCAATTACTGTTTTTGGAAGACAACATAGCCCAGCCAGCTCGATTTGAGGGGATGAATAGTGCATGCAGCACTATGTAGCACAGTTCCTTATCCAGGTCAAAAGGCCACTAAATAACTCCTACATCAACCGTCTCTTCCTCTATGTACCCAAGTATTGGATATTGTATGCTGGGTGCTATATCCTGGTCTTCTAGCTTTCTGTTGTAATAATGGGTTTTCCCTTCTTGCCAAAACCTCTCTCTTGTACTTTCTGTTGCCAAATGAAAACAAAATCTTAACCAGAATGGTGGAAATAGTGATTCCCCACACCCCAGAGTAGTAAATTTCTGTGTTGTATGGCAAAGCTTTGGCTGAGTTTAAGTGTCACATGAGTTTAATGATTTGAATATTATGAACATGGTTTTCCATAGTTCTTTGGTTATGGCGTTAGATGATTTATTTATTTTGCATTGTTTTGACTGAATTAATCATTTCCAGGAAATGTTTGATGTGATTCTGGATGAGAATCAGCTTGAAGATGCTTGCGAGCACCTGGCTGACTATTTGGAAGCTTATTGGAAGGCCACACACCCTGCTAGCAGCCACCCTCCTAATGAGCTTCTCACTCGCACACTGGCAACCGCCACTCTTCCTATCAACCCAGGCCCAAATGTTAATTTGCAGGTAAAGGTCTTTTTTGGGTGCCATTTGGTTTTAAGGCTTTCCTTCAAGAGTCCCTGCTGTGTACATGCACTGTGGTGGCTGTTTGTGTTACAAAAATGGATCTAATTCCCAGTATTAAAAGATCACAGGTGTCCTCTCAGCTTTCAGATCCGATGCAGCTGAAAGATGAGCTGTTCCATTTCAGCCTAAAATAAGTAAAATATCTGAAAATGGAGACAGGTTGTGCAATTTACAACAGCCAGATTCCAGCCTAAAGCAAAGCCCCCAGTTCTGGCTTTATTGAATTAATGACCAAAAGTAGTCTATGTAAGGTTAAGTAGAAGTACTTTTTCTAGGAGTTATGACTGTAGAAAACATCAAAAGAGTTCTGCTCTTGCCTTAACTCTAGTTTTGTAATAAAAAATGAAATTGTAATATTTAGGATAGTATCTTAAGTATGAGCATTTCATTAGGAGTAGCTAAATCTTCTGAATTTGCTTTTAAGTGATTTTGTGAAAATTGTAAAAAAATGATGCAAGTTAAGATGATTAATCAAAACTGTTCATTTTTCAGTGATTTCAAAACATTGTGCTGATGAAGATTAGGTTTGATTATGCTTGGTAATTTTCACTTCTGTTTTCAGTAATGTGCTAGGAAATTGAAACAATAATTCCACTCTGTTTTTGTTTTTTGTGGCAAAGTTCAACCCTTCTGCAAAAATAAATTGGCAGTTTAAAAAGACATCTTGCCACAACTAGAATGCACTTACAACACAATCCAAACATGTTTACTCAGAAGTAAGTTCTGCTGAATTCAGTGGGGCTTACTCCCTAGTATGCTTGTGTAGGACTTAAAAGCTTAAGTGCCTTAAAAAACACTACAGCAGTGATATTATTGGTGTTATAATACAAGTGCTATCAAGCTTGAACCTCTGAATAATTTTTATTTTAAGGACAGTATCCTGTTTTTAAAATGAAAACTCTTGATTCACCTACATTCTGTGGTTTGCTATTGATCTTTTTTGCGGTGATGTCTGCTTTAAAAAATCTTTCAGGTTTATCTCATGCCTGATTCACCCACCTCATTGCCAGATCTGCTCTTTATTTTCCATGTGGTGTGTCTGTGCTGGGAGGTGGGGCTAATCAAAATGTTCTGAAAGTTGATATGATCACCAGAGCTCAGGGCCCAACTGAAAATAAAGTGAAACTAACTTTGGTTTCTTTGTGGCATGAAGGTTCACTTGTATTATAAAGCAGTATCTCCAGTAAAAGTTCCAATTCTTGTATTCCTAGATTTGACTATAGTTGTTAGCCATAGGTTGACTTCAGACAGCTTACTGTGGAATAGCATTGTGAAAAAGATGTCTGCTTAACAGTTTAAGGATCATGACATTACTGGTTTATGAGGCATTTTCTGCTCAATATTTGCCAGTGTGAAATTACAACTCTGTTGTATTAATCAGGGCTCTCAAGGAGATCAGAGGAATGAACAATCAGCCCCTGAACGAACTGGTTCCCAAGCTGAAGAAGCAGCACGGGCCGAACCCACCAGGAAATCTCAACACCGCTCTTCCACTTCAGGCCATAACCATCGTAGTGGAACTAGTCGTGGCCTGCCTAGACAAGAAACTTTTGACTCAGAAACACAAGACAGCAGAGATTCAGCATACGTAGAGCCAAAGGAGGATTATTCTCATGAACACTATGATTCTCATCGAGATCACAGTTACAGGGATGAGTCCCATGGGAGCAGTGATCACAGGCACCGAGAATCAAGGCTTCGCTCAAAGGAAAAGGACCGAGAGCAGGACCATAACGAAGGCAACAAGCAGCGTAGCCGTCATAAATCAAGGGACCAGTATTGTGACAAAGATGGGGAAGTGATATCTAAAAAACGCAATGACACAGCAGAATGGAAGCGAGAGGTGTACAGTCACCAATAACGTTTGGCAGTTTTGTGTTTCTTTTGAAGTTGTGTATGACAAAGCCCCACCCCACCCCCTTTTTAAAAAGAACAAATCTGGGTTTTCATTGCAGAACATGTGGTATCCTGTATGCTGCTTTTAAAAAAAAAATTGCTGTTGCTATCACAGCAATAGCATGAAATAGAATATTCATTTTGATTAGTGCTATAACACATTGGCATAGTACAACTGCGAAGTCCCTGGTGTTGTACCAAGCTTTTCTCCCCCCAAAGCCGTTTTTGGTAGCTGCCACTTGAACAATATCTGTTGTCATCAAGGTGTTGTTAGTGTTTTCAGACAAAATACAATTGGTGTTTATTAACTTCCCATGTTTTTCAGCAAGCCAAAATCAGCACATCCAAAACTGAAGCTCTCATCTGTTTTGATTTTTTTTAATCGTTAGGCACCTGATTTGCCATTGATTTGAGAGCCACTTTCTGTTGATTGTACTTCTAGTGGACTACATTTGGAGACAGAATTCAGTTTTGCCTTACACACAGGGGATCATAAAGTCAAAATCTCTTTTCTATGTACTGGTACTGTGTACTGTATAGACAGTTTATAAATGTTATTTCTGCAAACACCTTCTTATATAAGATTGACCACACTGTTTAAAGTCCTAATGCCAAGTCAGCAGATTTGCTTTTGAATTACTGGCAACTGGAACTAGCCTCATTCAGGAAATTTGTTAACAAGGTTCACTCTAGACACACTTTCTTCAGTAGCAGAAAGCTTATATTTAGTGTAAATAGGAATACATTAGGATAAAAGGTTGGATTGTCCTTGCAAACTTAAAATCATTTTTGCATTTTTAAATCTACAGCAAAAATAATGTGACACTATAAATGCTCTAAACAGGACACACTAATTGCAGTGAGCACACAGATAATGTTTTTTCTTGTCAACTTGATAGGCCACATTTGACATGGTGCAAGTGTGTGTTTGTGTGTAAAACAATTTATGACAGGAGTGGTTGTAAAGGGTACACAGAAGACTCCATAGGCAACCCATGTTATGAATCAACCATAATTTCCACCTTTAGCTGCTCAGGTATTGCAATTTGTACACACATGCAGTACAATGTCTGGAAATCCTTAATTGTACTTTCATGAAAAGGGATTCCCCCACTTTCAATACGCCCTCTTATCAAAGGACCACGTGATCTTCCAGGCTTAGATTTCAAGCACCACACTGGCCATGGCAGCAGAGAACTCATTTGAGCAGCTAAATATGGCAATTGGGGCTGAATCATAGCACATCAGTTGGTCCCGAGAATGTAATTATTCCAAAAATGAGTAAGGTTTTTCCTTCTGTCTGCAGCTCTAAAGGTCCAAATTGCAGGCAAGCAACATGAGGAAGTTTATGTCTACAGGTAATTGGGAAAGCATTAATCTGCTGGCTCTTCGTTGAGGATCCAGGAAAGTAAAAAACACAGGCAAATGTGACTGAGTGTTTCACTGGAAATGTAAAATCTTTTTGTGTTTTAGAGTATTTGTTTTAGTAAGAAAAGTTTACACTGCTTGTGGAGAGTTATTTTGTTGGAAAATAAATTTTTGTAGCTTCTCCACTTTCCTATATTTGACAATCTCTGTATCCTGGTTAACATGGCCTTCCGACACTTGCCTCTGGATTTTAGCCTCTAGCAAGTTCCTAAAAGGCTATTGTAACTTCCTGACAGAAGCAAGCAAGACTCCAAACTGAATTTCAGGTTTGCCCTGTACAGCTAGTATACTTGTAATGAGAGCGAGTTAATAGTCGGAAAAGGGAAGGCGGTAATGGAGACAGGTGCTCCACACACACAATTTATGTGCTGGGGACTGGATCAAGTTCCAGAATACCCAGTGGGAAAGACATTCACATCATTCTTGTGGACAGTGGTTCCCAATCGGGGGGTCAGCGTAACCCACCCAGGGGGTCTGTGGCACCATTCAAATAACAAAAACTACCAAAGAGAAATAAAAATTGTCAATAATATGGGGTACATGGCTTGGCTTTTGAAAAACGGAAGCTGCAATACTTAGCTAATTGGTAACTGCTGCGCTATGAGACTTTAACAGGACTCGAAGAATTAGAAGGAACTCAGGGCATCGGCAAGTCTCTCTCTCTCTCTCTCTCTCTCTCACACACACACACACACACACACACACCACAAACCTACTACAGTACTATGGGGTAATTACAATATAATGCTAGACTGCCAATGTCCAGGGTTAGGTGAACAGGAAGCTATTTATCCCAGAGCTCTGTAGACACTTTCTAATTAGGGAGAGTATTCCCACCTCTCCACCCATGATTCCTTGGTGGGGGGCTTCTCACTATTTATTGTATTTCTGCTCAAATTCCCAATATTCTAAAGCCCTACCCCCCACTCCCCTGGCTATAGTCATTACTCTTAATACTTTGAATCTGGCTTTTAAAGCCTATTCTTTATTACTGCAGGATTTGTTCTACTTAAAGTTAATCTTTGCAACACTTTGGCAGGATTTCAAATTCTTCAGCATCTGCAACAAGCTTCCATATAAAGCTATGAACTTTGTAATTGTCCAGTTGGAACTGGAAACTCAATGGGTTTGATTCAAATAGTTCATTTGGACTGCAAGTCTGTTCACTTATATGGATGCAATTCAACTGAACTCAATGACGCTTTTGAATAGAAATATGTAAGATTGCTATGTTAGGATAGGTCTTCAATAGGTCTTAAAGGTGACAACTAGCTTGTCTCATTGATTTAAATGGGATTTAAGTACAACTAACTTGGTTTGGATTCAATCCAATGTTTATTAATTTCTTCATAGTATGCACTATTAGCAAACTGATGAATTCTAACAAATCTATTGGTGTCAAGGCTGAGTACTATAGCTCAAAATCTTTTAATGATTACTATTTGGTACTAAACCTATCCATAATGTGTTTTCCTCAATTACTCTTAAGAGAAAGAGAAGAGGTAGGCTGGCCTTGTACTTCTTGCAAAGTGATGGGTCATTTTTCTGTTACGAAGCTGCTCACCAAGAACCTGACATTCAGGCAGAATACAACAGGGTTTTTAAATAATCAATACTAAAACATTCAGATGAAGAAAGTGTTATGCACTGAAGAAAGTGCTATGCATACACAACTTTGCTTTACTTACAGCATTGTAAAATGGCAAATGCCCTTTGCCCTAATAATCAGGATTTGTGCTGAATACTAAAAGCTTTTTAACTTGTGTGTTTTTAACCTTGGGGAGGGTTGTTTGTTTATTTTTGGATTGAAAGCTGTGGGATGTACTTGGGAAGAGAGCTGGAAAGAGCAGAAGCTCCCCAATTAGTCATTCAGGGTAGGGGTAAGTATGGTAAGGGGCACTTGGCACAGGCACTTAGTGGAATCTTTCCCCCAGAGAGTCTCGCCTGGCGCCTTCACTGCATACCGTTAGGTGCCAGGTGAAAACATTTCTCTGTGACCAGGCCTTTGGCTGATTAGCACTTCATGGCATTTTTAATGGGAATTGGGGGGGTTGCTTTTGTTTTATAATTTTTTGTGTTCTCATTTGGTATTTTTATGTTTGTAAACCACTCTGTGGTCTTCAGATGGATGGTATACAAATTTAATAGAACAGTAATAATTAATGATGATGATGATAATAATAATAATAATAATAATAATAATAATAATAATAATAATAATAATATGTTGACTGGCAATAATGAAGATGCAACAGTACATTTAAGAAGGTTTTTGATCTTCAAGATTATGAAGAATGGGTAAACATTTATAAGTGAAATTTATATTTTTATTGTTTTGTCTCCACTAAAAGTTTGGAAGCAAAACAGGTAATGTAATGGTTTTCCAGACACTAAGAGGGCTTGCTAGGTATGCAGAATTAAACTGCAGTATGTATGCTAGTTACCACAGAGTCACAGTCAAGTTAAATTCCTACCCTCGGGCTCATATAATTCAATAAATTTCCTTTAAAGAGACAAATATCAATGAATAAAGAGGAAGAAATTTTAGGATTTAAAAAGCCCCTTCTACTTGATTAATGCACTTACAAATTTATTCTTGCCACGACAGATTCTTGCACCTTCTGTGCCATGTAAGTAACAAACATGTCATGTTACATAGTAGACTCTATATAATTAACCTCCACAAGCTCACATTTTCCCCTCGGGATTTCCACTCCAATTCTCGCCCTCCGTAGGAAACACTGAGGCTGGGCTCCCTGATTTTTTCAAACAATAGCTAGCTTCTTGCAAAGCTTATGTTAAGGAGTAGAGTGCAACTGTTTAAGCAAAAGTAAAACAAGCCAGCATTACTGTAATATATGTGTTGCACAGGCTAGGCCTATTAACATTTAGTCATAAATGCAGACCTAGTCATTGCCTCCTTTTTCTTGCTGACTTACATTTCACTCATGGTGAAACAGATGCTTTAATTCAATGCCAGGCTGCCTCCACTCATGCCTTCTCTTAATAGCATCTGTCAACCTTGTTCCACCCTCCTATCTACATACAGCCCTGTTGACAGTAAAGTAGGCCATTAATGCAAATGAAAACACATGGTAAGTGGGTCCTCGGTGTGGAGGAAGGCAATCACTGCACTCCTACTGTCCTGAATTTCAGGGATGACTCCAACCTGTATCAGATCTGAAAAACTAAAGGCAAGGGTGGACAGATGGAGGCTATGTTGTAAAGCCAGCTACACTGGAAAACGTTTACCTAGCATGCAACTTAAGGCAGATTTTTGGTCCATAAATATATGTACCTTCCTTGTTCTCTTAAACCAAATGTTTTTTGATACAAGAATATGTGAACAACACTGCTATGTTTTAATACTTGTAAGAAATCCTATGGATTCAAGCGAATGTTTAGTGCTGGAAGCAACTGTGTGTATGTGTGCACACGCTATAGAAATGCAGCAGCCTCCGGTGCTCAGGCAAACAGGAAACCTCTTGCTGTGGTTTGTGGAAGTTGTAACCTCCTCTACACTGAAGTCAACGACTCAAGTTCACATTAACTTCAGAAATAAATTTAGTTAGATCTTCCAGCAGAAAAACGTACAGCTTTGTGCAGCAAAAGCCAATTGTGCCCCAGCCCAATTAAGATTAACAAATAGAACTTAAATTCAAGATGACAACAACAAATTATTATTTATACCCCGCCCATCTGGCTGGGTTTCCCCAGCCACTCTGGGTGGCTCCCAACAGAATATTAATAAAGGGATAAAACATCAAACATTAAAAACTTCCCTAAACAGGGCTGCCTTCAGATGTCTTCTAAAAGTCAGATAGTTGTTTATTTCCTTACACAGTTCCACCTGATTTATCTGATGCTGAGCCTTCCCATTTCAGACAGGATTTGTATGATCATATTTGAATCTCCCCTCTCATACACAAGACTTCCTGTATCTACATGCCAGGACACAATGTTCCAGGCTACTTTTTTATGTGTACATAAAGCGGGGGAAGATCTAGATATTTCAGTCCCACGCTGCAGTACAAAATTACTAAGTTTCATTCCAAAATTACTAAGTTTCAATTACTAAGTTTCATTCCATTGCTTTCAGTGAAACTTGTTTATGGTATAGAAAACTAGCACCAAATTGATTCAGTCAGGCTTTCTATTTGATGGTGATTTTCCTCAGCAAGCTGAAACTTCCCTCCCATCTCATAGTCTTGTTGCTGAGCAAAAACATGCAGAGCACAGCACAGTGGAAAACCAGCCAACTCAAAGGGTCTCTGAGGTGTACTTACCTGGAGGCAGAGTCGGCAGCCAAAGTCAGGTCCAGTCCTAGGGTTGGGCAAACAGTAATCCACGTGGTCAGATAGTCCAGGCGCCAAAGAATCTGATGAGCAGGTGGCCAAGGATCAAGATGAGCAGGGAGCAGGAAGTTAGGCCCAGGAACTACAAACGTTACCAGCATCTGACTGCTGCTGGGAACTGCTTAAGAAGGCTGAAAGCCAGCTGGTTCTCATCAGGGCCTTCTCCTCCTGATCAGCTGCAGGTGGAGCCACCCTGCCTTCTTCCCCTTCTGCTGTTCAGCAGGTGAAGCTGACTCCTGGCCCATGACACCCTGTGATTCCTATGATGACTGCCCCAATGCTGTTTTTTCCAAGCTTAATAGCAGCATTGGGCAGGGGGCAATTTCCATCAAAATTGGGGAAGGTGGTGGGAAGGTTTAAAGCTTCCCCTACTATCCCTGTTATGCTGCTAAGCTGACTGGGGAACAGCTGAGAGTGGTGTAAAGGGCTGGAAAGCAAAAGAAGTTATTTTTAAAAGATGGATCCCTTCTTCCTGCTGCTAATCAGCTGATCAATAGGAGGATCTGTTGTGGGCCATGATTAGTCAGTGGACCAACAGAAGGGCAGAGGAGATGGATTGCACTCTTGCAAAGAAGAGATAGGACTATGCATACTGACCAGAGAATGTGCTTGCTGCCTGCAGAACGTACAAAACAAAGGTCAGATATATCCCCCCTCCCAGTGACTCTTGGATATTATACATAATGGCCAGAGGATGTACAGGATTCTGTAGATATATGTGCATTTCCCAAGTTCCTCTGGAGATTATGCATATTGCCTGTAAAATGTGCACTATTCCCTCTTCATGGATGAATTATGTGCACATTCTCCCTGATGCCTGGTGCATCTGTACACTGGCCAGTTATGCACATTAACCACTCAACATTCCCCATTCCATATATATTACATCATTCTAAACTGCTTGGTGGCATTTGTTCTAGTAAGGGGTGTATAATTAGAAAAAAAAATACTGCTGGAATTGAGTATCCACTTGTTGGTTCCTGAAATGCAGTGGAATACCCAAATCTATAAATCACAAACATATTACAATAGAAGCATTTCTAGGATGCAAAGGCTATTTAAAATAAAAATAAAAATGAGACAATATAAAAAGCAATGTGAATGCTAAGATTCTGAGTTGCCACTCCTTCTAGGGCCAAAGATGATGGTGATGCTTGAAGGAATTTTTGGTCTGTTAGCTTAATAGTATTTCTTTACATCAGTCTCAGAATAAAATATGGGACAGCTGATCTTGGAGTTCACAAATCTGCATTCTCCGGAAACAGAATGTTAGAATGCTGCTAGAAAGTCTAGATACAAGGAAAATAGGATTAGGCCTTGAAAGATATCTGCTTAGAAGACATGGATTAATAATTTAAAGCACCAAGATGTACAATATCACTTAAAAGATTAATATTGTTTTGTAAGAAATGCCATTTAATAATATAAAATTGTTTTTCAAAAACAGCAATTTGAGAGTTCGGATAAGGTTTTACAACATGTGACAGTGTATTTAATTAATGATAAAATACTTTGAAAGCAGATTTTTTACTGTACATAATTGCAGTTTTTTTCTAAAAAAATAAATAAATCTTTTAGACAAACTGAAAAACAAGCATGTTTCTAGAATCAGTGACCTACTGCTAATATAAAACCAAATGGAGCTTTACAGATTGAAGCTGCCCCTTCCCTCAGACTTGTTTCTCCAACCTGTGGATCTCTCCCAAAGGAAACAGCGGGCATATTTTGCTGCTGCTATGGCAACTGTGTCGTCAGTCCGTTGGCTTGGCAACATTGCAGCAGCATGAAGGTACAGTTCAGAATGCTCCAAACGTTAACAGAAAGGGTGCTTTTTATGTTGACTTCTAAAGCCATGATTTTCACAGTACTTTTATAAATTTTGCAATAAAAAATCCTATGCAGTCCTTATTTGCCATGCTTATCAAATCTTCGTATCTGAATTCTTGCAGTGAATTAAAATCCATTCCCTGCAAAACTGCTTCAGATGGATCAAACCTCTGCAGCTTTTTCAACTGCTCAGGTGACAGCCCAGCTCCCATCATGCCTTCTCCTCCAATATGGGGCTCCTTTTAGAGAGGAAAATAAAACAAATGGGCTTAATTGCTCTGCAGTTCATTATTTATTTACCCGAAAATGAAAGCCAGTATTCACAAGGGTCAGTGCCTCTAAATCTACCACCGTAGGCACATCCTTGGAGTATTCTTACTGCAATCTAAACTCCTGGAGTTTGCCTTGCTACATTCCTCTGGAAGGGGAATATTTGTAGAAAGGCTCAGACTAAGGAGGCAGCAGAATAACACCGAAAATAATTTGCTCATTATCAGTTAACACCGATGAAATTTACACTAACAAAACACCACTTTTTAAAAAATGAACATCATATGCAATCTAATTTATGCTTGAGTTGCCATGTTGTGTCAGCAAATCAGTGATGGAAGGCTGAACATGGATGCGCAGGTGTTACAGTACTGAAAATATTGAGATAATCACACTATTTTGCTACTCAAAAGGGGTGGGCTTTCCCAGGACCCGAGGGCAAGTAAATCCTGATACTACTGACAAGAACATGTTGAGACTCAAGCTGCAATCATATGCATACTTATGTGGGAATAAGTCTCACTGAATTCAGTGGGCCTCACTTCTGAATAGACCTGTATAGGATTGCACTGTAACAGTGGGTGGAGCTTCACTTAATATACTTGTACACCCCAAAAACCTTGCAGGGTGGCCAGGAAGGATGGAAGATCCTTGAGAATGGTCAGCAGCAGGACCTCAGGGCTCTAGCATCAACCTCCAACAGACCAAAGGCCTGTGATCTTTCCCTGCCACTGCCTATTGCTGGGAGGAGTCCAAGTCCCTGGGTAATAGAGAGAGAGAGCTCCCCCTTTAGCTTTGTGTTCAAGGAAGGATGCTTCTTTGTAAAATACTTACAAGGAATGAGTGGGGGGGGCAGCCTATGAGAGTCTTTTTCTGGCTCCAGCACATGGTGCCAATGAGATACATATAAAAATAGCAGATTTTTGCATAATCAGGCAGATCATATATATAACAGATTTAGGGACCTCGTAAATGGAAACCCTGATTTATGTGTGCTTCTTTTACATGTCTCCTTCCTCAGAGAAATGTAGTAAGACACTTAATGCTGTTAAAGGTTTAACCAAAGAAAGCCTCATACAAAACAGTTCAGTTCACCAAGTGCTTCTTCTGGTCTTTACATCGAAGGATGGCATTGAATCACTTTAATACGTTATGCCCTGGAATTTCAAATGTAACAAACAACCATAACAGTGCATCAGCATTTTCTGTAGACATGCAATAAGACAAGCATGATTACAAAAAATACACAAAACCCACTATCAAATTAGAGGCTGTCTCAGCCATTTAATCCTGCAAGATTAAAACCTAATCCCTTTAGCCACTGTTAGTGAAGGTCTGGGAGAAGCGAAGTGCAACTAATTAAACTCAAAGTCACACAATTATCTGATGCCTTCTGAATACACAACTTTTCAGAGTTTTGTGTCATATCTGATGCAGTGTTTTGGTAGGCATGTATTACAAACGTATTAGATACTAACATTCACATTAGTTAATGATTCCCAAACAGCTGCCAACTCATAAGCACTGGCACAGCCTGCTGAACCCTGCACAGGGAAGGGCAACAGAGTCATAGAAGCTCATCCACACAGATGTTTCCCCAGCCCTCTCTTCCTGCAGGATCAGCAGAGTGCCCAGACTCAGATAAGTCAATGCAGGCGTATTCTGTGTCCATCTGCTCCTCCTCCCTGTGCCCTTTGTAGGGGGGAAACAAATCCTCAGAGACAGAAAAATGTTGAGCAGGCCACATGGTGTTGCGGGTTCTGGCCTTCCTGGCAACCTCTGCCAGCTCATAGGACTCTGATTCTGTACCAGCAGGTGTAAAGCACTTGAGGTGCAGCTTGCACTACGATCAGGGAAGTTACCTCACTGGGAAAAGACCTTCTCTTAACTGTTGGCGGGATCTTAGAAACCACTTTTAGCATGAGCACTGGGACAGAAATGGGGCCAGGCAATGACCATTCTTAAGAAGGCATGGAAGGCTAAGGTTTGGGGAGAGGTCTCCAATCAAGTCTCTGGTTCCCTGTCTGATGAACTGGAAGCTTTGGGAAGCAATGGCTGGTTTTGTGTGCATGTCAGGGAGGGTGGGGAAACCTAAAAGTATAAAATAATCATAGAACTGCACAGTTGGAAGGGACAACGAGTGTCATCTAGTCCAACCTCCTGCAATGCAGGAATCTTTTGCCCAATGTGACGCTCAAATCCACAACCCTGAGTTGTGTGTTCTCTACCGACTGAGCTACCCTGAGTACAAGAATGCCAAAGCTTTGGGGCTCCCCCCACCCGCTGAGGCTGCTGTGCATGTTCTGGGTGGAGTGTGTGTATTTGGGCGCATTGAGGTGTTTCAGAATATGGAATGCTTTGTTAATTTCTGGGTCATCCTTTTGCAGGGGCCATGCTAATCTTCTCTGTATCATTCCAATTTCAGTCTATGTGCTGCCGAAGTAGCCACAGCAGAGTGAGCATAGGAAGCTGAGCAGAGCTCAGAGTGGCAGCAAGTAAAAGACAGGGTTGTTGTTTTTAACTGTCAGCAAGCATGTAATGTCATATCCTAGTGAGAAAGATGCAATTTTTTAAAAACAACAACATGTTCTTACCTGTGACTGAAGCTGAAGGCATGGGAAGGTCTCCAATGCCCAGGCAACTTGCTCCTCATTTTCAGAAAGCGTAATTGTGCAGGTACTGTATACCAGGATGCCCCCTGGCTTCAGCAGCTGCACTGCCTAAGGAAACAATACTCTCATTTTTAGGATACCAGCATTTCTCAAGCAAACTTACTTTTAGAATGCAGAATTACACAGTCCATATTCATTTTGAAAGGACCAAGGACAACTTCTCATGATGTTGTTTCAAGCTGCCTTTGTGTTGTGAGCCTTGTGTGTGTGCCAGTGTGTACTGTCCTCCGCTGCACTGCCTCCCCTGTATCCTGCAGACAAATATTATAGGCAACTAGCCTAGAGTGGCAAGTTAACAAGCAAGGGTCAATCTATGTGGCCAGTGCACATGGCTGATAAAAATCTAACAATTAAGATCTTACACCTTTGATGTTTTCAGTCCCGCAAAGACACAGTATCTTTTAGCAGATACTATCAGAAGGTAAACAAACACTTCCAAAGTAGCCTCTCCTTTAGGAAAAGTGGAATGCATATACAAAAGCTGGCCTTGTTTAAACAAACATTTGAAGGGTTCTAGGACACGACTGAAACTTCCCTTCTTTTTGGCTCAGCAGATTCCAATACACAAGGGAACACAGCTGAATAAATCATGATTGTTGATGTTCCCAACCTCCATCTGAGCACAGCAGTGATATTAAAGATGTCTTGGGACAAGGCAAATAGGGCACAAAGCCATCTTCCCACTAGATTCGCTAACTTTGTCAATTCAACAGAAATGAATCCTCCTTACTTCTGTCAATACAAAAGCTTAGTATCTGAGATGGATTTCGGTAGCCAGGGTTACACTTTCAGTGAATTTGAAATTTTATCAAGGGTGTCATTCCGTTTGATGTTTGAGGGTGGGAGACTATTCTATGCACGTTTAAGTAACATCATGCCCAAGCCCTACAGATGGGGCAGACTAGCAAGCCAAACAGATAAGTAAACTACCCCTCAGTGATTCTGAAACATCTCTGACTATACTGAAGAAATTATGCACTACCCCTTTTATTTTAAAAGAGAAAGGGTTAGAAAAGACATCTCTTATCAACTGAATCTTTACCAACGAAGGTGAATGCCTGTGCTAAATTTAACTAGATCTATTTATGTTCAAAAGATATTGTCTTCCAGCTTTAGAGTTGATTGGCCTTTCTGTATGGTTTGCCTCCACATCACCATAGGCTCTGCCGCCAGGATAACAACAATGTGTTTTAGATAGGGAGCTTGATTTAGTCTTGTTACACATCTATTCCAATGTTGCTATTGGTTCGAGAACAATGGAGCTCAGCGCAACCCCAACCAGCTGAACTTTTGCATGTGCCATGAACTGGGTGTGCTCAAGAAAGGATGACCAAGTGCCAACTTCTACAGTGTAACCGTGTGCACTTCCCTTGCCTCCCTTGTACTAATAAGACAAGGCTGTGAGCTAATGGGTCAATTCCTTTTCCTTTTTTTTTTTTTTTGCAGAGGGATCATAGCTCGCAGATACGCAGGCAACCCCAATAATTTATTGTAGAACCCTACAGAACTATGAATCACTCCCATTCCCCACCTCCAAGGAACTGGATTGAATTTAAAAGATACATTAAGAAGCTGCTATTTAAAACTACAAAATCCACAGAGTGGGTTTCAACACAAGATTTAAGTACTGGGGCTGGCTAGTAAGCTGGAGTTCCTTGGAGAAACTTGATGAAGGGAAGCCAGGATTGCAGACTAAGACTATGCAACTGATGAAAGCTTTCCTTTTAATTCAGTATATAAGGACAAAGCAGAGGAAGCTTTTGAGGTGCTTCGAATGAGAAGTAGGGCTGTGCAACAAATCGCCGTATTGT
This sequence comes from Podarcis raffonei, assembly GCF_027172205.1. Classification (NCBI taxonomy): domain Eukaryota; kingdom Metazoa; phylum Chordata; class Lepidosauria; order Squamata; family Lacertidae; genus Podarcis; species Podarcis raffonei. The sequence goes on along the minus strand of NC_070613.1, from coordinate 23,878,026 downwards.
TGAATACCTGTATTGAAATAACGTCTTGGAAAGTGTCTCAACAAGGAAATATACCAATGAACAAAAGGTGGAGACTTGACAGCTTCCCAGGAGGTAGCTCAGATGAACACATACTTTACAGGCACCTTGTCTCTTGCTTTGTTTGCTCTCTCCCTCCTTCCTCCTAACCATAAAGCTTCACCGGTATCTTTCCACTTAGAGCTCAGCTAATTATGCAGAGCCTCCTAACAATCCAGGAGAAACCCCCCATGGCTAGACAATCAAAGATCCAGCCCCAAAGTAAACAAAGAACTGGAAAACACTTCTTTCTTCCCTCACACTCACCCCCACTGGTGAAAAAAAGAGGAGATTTTTATTTTATTTTCTGGTGGTGTTTGTGTTGGTGGTTCCCTCTAAAGAGCTTTTCTCCATATTAAAAAAGGGAGAGATTGTGGGATGAGGGCTTTTGGTGGGGGGCCTTCTGTGGAGGGGGGGATGGAGGGAAGAAGATTTAGCTGGCTTCCTTATGCTGAAATGGAAGGTTGGGTACTGTGTGAGAATGATGGGGAGGGTGTTTTTCAATAAGCAGTGCAAGCAACTGCAGGTCTACTCACAAGCAAGCCCTACTGAACTCAATTAAGCTTACTCACAGGAAAGTAGAAGTAAGTTTAGTTGAACTCAGTGGTGCTTATGCATGCATAGATTCCACTCAAACCTCTGAGTGGGGAAGCAGATACAACTTGACTAGTTAATCACTTGAACAACTCTTAAATTAGTTGAAAATATGTTAAATATATTATATGAAAGTTATTATATATATTATATGGAAGTTTATTTAATATTTTTATTAAATCTACTTCTTCCTTAGATTTTAAGTCCCTCCACCACCACAGGGAGCCTCCTCAAGGCCCTCGGCTGTTGTGAGGAAACACGGCGCACGCTCTGCCACTGTGGGGAGGCCCAGCAAGGCCCTCCACCGCTGCAGATATATATCGTGATATATTGAGATATCATATTTAGCTAGTGATATATTGTGATGCTGAAACCAGATATCGCCAGCCCTAATGAGGAGCCAGTAATGCATGTAAGAATTCTCAATGAAGCATTGCTTAAACGCAAGAATGTGTTTGAAGTGATGACCCAAGGGTCAGGTTACTTATTCTTTGGTAGTTTTTATGGCAAAATACTTACCACTCTGAAGAGCTTGCGCTGCAAGGGCTGGTAAGAAGTCACTTCCTTTAAAGACCAGGAATACACCATATTTGGCCTCTGCCCCATGCCACTACATGGAGCATCGAGAAGTATTCTGTCAAATGATTCTGGTAAAAATGGAGGTCCTTCTGCAAAGAGGAAAATGATCAGTTAAAAAAACTATAGCCAATTTATGTTACATACTTAACTTTGCTACTGTTTGGGGAAATGTCACAAAAGAATTTATTTAAATAGCATGAGCTTGACGTCAGCTTAACACAGCTAAATTGGTATAAACTGCACACACAGTCATACTGGCCTTGGTTTCAAAGTCTTTATAACTGCTGATAAATCACCATTATGTTTGGATATAGAAAGCAAAATGTCCTTTCCCTCCTACTTTCTGACTGAAAGATCTGAGTCACATTTTGTTGCTGCACATGACAGTTTCCTCAAATTTGTATTGCTGGTGTTGAGTGAAGACTGAATTTGTGTGAGAAGACCCACCAAAAAGAAACCTGATCTGCCAACTGCTACCTCACTTGCACTTATGAAAGATGCCCCAAATTACCAGCCATTTATAAGTTATATAGGGTTTTTGAGGTTTAAAGGATCTGTGGATAAAATGGCAAGTCGATATTAACCAACATCCAAATTACACTAAAGCAATAGTAGTCTTAGTCACAACAGGGTCTTAAGGATTACCATAAAAATCCTGATCCTCCTCAGAAAACACAACTACAACAAGAACACCCAAAAGAAAAATAATATTACCTTGCCAGTCCTCTCCTTTGCCAATGGCAAGTGCCTTAGTACCATCATAACAAAATGCTTTAATGCAATTCAACTTCAGTAACGCAGCATTTTGCTTTATCTTTTTCACTTTTTCTGCAGTCTTGTCCAGGGCAATTACTTCTCCCTGAAAAACATGTTGGAAATCAAAAGGGTAGGAATTTATTACTTATTTGTTTCATAAACTCCTATATACCACTCAATTGTAAAAAAGAAAAAAAATGGAAATGAAAAATCCTCAAAGCAGTTTACAAAAAGTTAAAACAGTAACACTGAGGAAAAACTTCACGACTATACTTTAAAATATACAAAAGTTAAAATACTTTAAAACAGATTAAAATCACCTCAACTTTCTAAGCATCTGAGTGGGCTTGTCTAAAGAGGAATGTTTTTAGCAGGCACTGAAAAGAGAACAATGGTACCTTGGGTTACATACACTTCAGGTTACATACTGTGATGGCCTGGGATTCCGATTCAGAGAGTGAACCGGAGGAATCCCAGCCAGCACAGGAGTCCCCGCCTCCAGGGCCGGCTGAACTGGGGCAAGGCCTTGATTCTGAGGAGACTGCACCTGTGCCGGATCCTCAGGAGCAGGCACCAGGTGAATCCATTCTGGCTCCAGAGGTGGTTGAGGACTCAGTGCCTACAGGTGAGTCTCCCCCGGGGCCCAGTAACCCTTCAGCCTCTCGTGAACTGCAGAGGCTTAGGGCAGAGAGGTGAAGGGAACTGGTTTCTCCCAGGAGGAGTGCTCGCCTTAAGGCCAGGAGAGGCGGGGCTCCTGGGGGCCGGGACCACCCCTGGCCTTAGAGAAGATAAAGGCCAGTCAGCCCGGTCCCAGGTTGCGGGAGCAACGTCGTTGTTGAGTACCTGCTCATACCCGGACCCAGACCTGATCTTCCAGTGTTCCTGTTCCCCACCTGGCTTCTTGCTTCTGACCTTCCAGCGTTCCTGTTCCCCGCCTGGCCTCCTGCTTCTGATCTTCGAGTGTTCCTGTCCCCGCCCGGCTTCCTGCTTCGGACCTCGCCTCACACCTTGTGAACTATTTCCAGGCTAGTGACTCAGGACTGAACTTTGACTACGGTAACAGTAACCTTCTCCCCGCTTCAAGTTACAAACTCCGCTAACCCAGAAATAGTACCTCGGGTTAAGAACTTTGTTTCAGGTTGAGAACAGAAATCGTGCTCTGGCGGTGCGGCGGCAGCAGGAGGCCCCATTAGCTAAAGTGGTGCTTCAGGTTAAGAACAGTTTCTGGTTAAGAACAGACCTCTGGAACGAATTACGTACTTAACCTGAGGTACCACTGTACAGTGAAAGTGCCTGCTTGATATCAATAGGCAGGGAGTTCCAAAGGGTTCTTACAAAAGCGCAATGGGTATTATGTGGCACCTGCAGTAATGCCAATTCCACCTGAAGCAGTCAGCTGTTGCCCTGCCAACTCCTATCAGCCCCCACTGCCATGGGAGATGGTGTAGTCCAGCAACAACATCTAGAGGGCCACAGGTTTCTCATTCTTTCTTTAACCACTGCTCTGCTTGACCAAGCAGTTACCATTCAATCTGCACATTACACATAAAGACTTCTTTGTACGGGAATGGCATATTCCAGGAGAACATATAATGTAGTCAGCTCCAGCCCCTTCCAATTGCTTAAATCTTGCGGTTGTTGCTTTTGTTTTGTTTTTTTATAACAGCCTCTTAAGGTATCTTTTAAATAGTACAAACTGCTAACTAAAATGTTTATGGGACATGCTGACTTAGCAAACATGTGTTCATTAAAACTAAATCAAATTGATGTAAACAAACAACACCACACATAAACACTTTCCAGTATGAAAATGGTTGTTTCTTTAAAACTTCCAGGCTGTACCTCATGCCAGCAATTTCTCCATAAAGAAAAACTGAACAGTTCAGTAAGCAAAATATGATTATGTCAAGGAGGCTGTCGCATATCACAAATTGCATGGCTCTTCTGTACACAACACATGGCTGGCTGTAACAAAGTTTCCCTGCTAAAGAATGCACAGGTCACAACTGGAAGCACATCATGCTACAGCCCACTTGAACTTCCCAACCTACTTGACATTTTATATACAATCCCTTTTTCAGTTGAAATATGATTCATCTAAATGCATACTACCTTATTCCAAATTTCTCAAATGAGTACTTTTTTTTCATACATACTAAAACTTACTCAACGGTTTCTTGCAAGATAAAATGTCTCGTAAATTTTCTATGTACTTAGTACTCTTTGCCCTATGTTTCCTCCAGCCAAAATATAAGCATTTTAGTAGACTACTAAAGCTGAATGGCATGCAAAAATACACTAATTTAAAATGCAGCCGTGCAAAAATGCAATATGGACTTCCATATTTCCTGCTCAGATTCTTAATTTATTGAATACCGAAAAGCTGAACACTTCAGTGAGCATGATACAACTATGTCAAGAAGGCTTCTTTGGGACCCAATGAGAAGCCAAAGTCAGAGCACAAATTGTAAAAAGGCAGAAAGCAAGCTTTTTGACTGCTGCACTAGGGACAGCTCCTCTCCTTGAACCCTGTTTCCTTGCACCTCAAGCTAGCACATCTATTGCATTTCATGGTTTGATGAGGAGGCCCATAGTGAGTGTGCCAGGATGCAGCAATCTTAGAGGATGCATAACCCCACCCATAACAGGCCGTGTCCCACCCATCCGCTTCAGGGAACCACCCACTGACAGCAGCTTAGTTTTGTCTGGATTAAGCTGCAATTTGCTGGCTGTCAACCAATCCACTACAAAGGCGAGACATCAGCCTAGTACAGACATGTCCAACCGGCTGATTGTGATGTACTGGCTGATCTCTGGGTTTCCTTGGTTGATCATGATCATTTGTGGGATCCTGATCCGCCCCCCAAGAAAAAACCTCAACAACTTTGGCTCATCCTTGCCCCAAAAACCTCAACAACTCTGGTGAATCCTCCCCCCCAAAAGCTCAACAACTTTGATGAAGCCTCTGGTCAATCCAATGGGGAGATTACTTCCAGTTTTTTTATAGCGGGAGTAGATTGCAGTCTCTTGGAAGTTGGACATACCTGGTCTCGTACATCCACTGCCACATCTGCAGATGTAAAATGGAAATGGAGCTGTGGACTATTGGGATACCTTCCCTATGTCTGGGCAAAAGACACTCTGACATTTCGGGGCATTTCACTTTGATTGGGCACACAAAAAGAGCTGCTCTTCATCTGCTGACTGATAAAGCTGATAAAGTAAGATGCTGCCCCAGGTTCCCTGGGCACAAAAAAAGGAATACAGGGGTCTTCTCAGCATGGGCCAACTCCAGCTGTGCTGTCTGTGTATCTCCAAAGTATGTTCTATTTTGTGGAAAAGTGTAAATCCTGGATATTGAAGAGAATGCTTGCCCAGCATTATGCAGTAAATGATGCAACTATAGGAGCCCCACCTCCTCCTTAGTCTCTAGGGATGTGTGTAATTTCCAGATAGAGGTGATGACCTTTGTCAATAAGGCTGGATAGGTCAATTCTGCTCAGAGAAACAATATAGTCTTCTGAGAAGTTCCTCAGTCCTCTCAGCTGCCCTGAGAGCGTATGGCTAAAGAACAGCATATACATTTCTTTAAAATGAAACAAATAAATCCTGAATACCAATGAGAAAGTGTGAAAAGGGGTGGCCCAACTGTCAGAGGCAAAGAGAGATGACTGGAGATGGGGGAAATTGAAAGAGAATGAAGAAAAGAGGTTTTGTGCTCCCCAAGTTAGGAAAGATGGGTGTCTCTAAGAGATCTAAAGTCCGTTCCTTCTCTTTACAAGCAGAAATTGTCCCTTTAGATTAGCTCCTGCCAATTTCCAAAAGGCACAAGCTGTTAAACTACTCCATGCAATTTAATAACTCAAGTCACAGAATATAGCAGATCGTAAAGCACTCATGATTAACTCATTATTTGATCTTATTGAAAATGGTGGGCCATAATGTCATGTTGACGGATTGGTTACTCAGTACTTTCATTTGAATCACTTTGTTTTTACACAATTAAAAGTACTGAAATTTAAATGAATTTTAAAAATCAAGCTTCTGCACCAAAAATAGCCCAAATTAATTTGTATTGTATTATTTCTCGCAAGACTTTTCTACTTTTTCCCCCAATCTATCACATGTCCACCGAAATGAAATCTATTTGTTCGAAATATGTTGTGATAGGTAACCCAGAAAGATTTATCTTTGGCTCAGCAATTCTGCTATGCTGCAAAAATCAGCCAGTAAATCAGCAGTGTGTTCAAATATTAATGGTGTGCTACTTTGAGTTATCTGTGGATCTCAGCAAACGAGTGAAACAAGCCATGCTAATGAAGCACAGGTCAAACTTTCCTCACTGAGACAGAAAATGCTCAGTGACTTCACTTACCTCATCACACATTAATGTTGCAAGATGGGTTGTTTTCCCCCCGGGAGCAGCACACATGTCCAAAATTCTCTGTCCTGGCTGAGGATTTAAAACATAACTCACAACTGAAGAGGGCAAATTCTAGTAATGGAAGAGAGAAAAACTAGGTTTGCTTCAATGATGACCAACACAGGAATATCTTACTTAAAACTAATTCTATTGTTTGTTTCTTCGAATAAAAGGCAAAATTGTACACGTGTGTGTTCTAATTCTGTAAGCAGTGTTCAAAACATTCACAGCATGATTGATTGTAGCAACTATAAACATGAGAAAGGAATACCTATTTTGACAGAAAATGGTATTTCTTAGAAGCCAATACATTATAATCAACCAAACTGATTGAGGCAGCAATCCTAAACGCTTACTAGGGGGGTCATTCCACGCTAAATCACCTGATTTTAATACTCGACCGTGCTCTTACATCTCAGACTATGTTCAAAATATTTTCTGTGTACATACTTACAAGATAACCTCAAATTAATTTTTAAAGATTTTATGGTCCAAAATTGGGTGCAGGAGAAAAATTTCGATTTTCGCATTTTTTAGGCTAATGCAATTTCTGCGTCAGTTTAGAAAAAAAAACCTCTTGTTCCGCTTATTTTTCAACCAATTGGGCTTATTTTGGTATCAAAATTAAGCTAACTTTGGTCTCTTTCAAAATAAGGTATAAAAAAGGTATTAAGTGCCACAGAAAAAGGACACTGACCAAAGTGAATGTTAGTCATTTTCTACCTTGGTAGGTTTGATAAGCCATAGCACGTAAACCACAACTAACACATGCATCATACTTTTTTTGTAGAATGGGCTAACCATGAACTTGCTATGTTTTAAAAATAAGAAGGGTGTATTTGTGGTTATAACATATTTTTAAAATTAAGTTTTATTAATTATTTAATAAAAACAAAATATGTCTTGGAACCCTTGTTCATTTTATTGTGTAAACCACTTCTGCAAAGCTATTTTGTTTCCCATGCATGTTAATACGGTCAATGATGCTGTTTTGATTTCATTTCATGTTGTCGCACCACTCCTTGGTGTGTGGAGTGCCGCAGGGCGCAATCCTCTCCCCAATGCTTTTTAACATCTTTATGCGCCCCCTTGCCCAGATTATCCGGAGCTTTGGGGTGGGTTGTCACCAATATGCTGATGACACTCAGCTCAATCTGCTGATGGATGGCCACACCGACTCGGCCCCGAACACACTGACGAGATGCTTGGAAGCTGTGGCTGGATGGTTTCGTGGGAGCCGATTGAAACTAAATCCTTCGAAGACAGAGGTCCTATGGCTGGGTCGGGATGGCATGGGGATGAGGGACCAACCTCCCTTCTCTTGTAGGGGCCCAATTAGTGCCGTTGCCTTCCATTAAGAGTTTGGGTGTAATCCTTGACGCCTCCCTTTCCATGGAGGCACAAGTTACAGCAACAGCCAAGGCGACATTTTTCCACCTTCGCCGCATCAAGCAGTTGGTCCCTTACCTTTCCCGCCCCGACCTGGACACAGTGATCTATGCGACGATCATCTCCAGGCTTGACTACTATAATTCGCTCTACGCGGGGCTACCCTTGAAGCTGTCCCAGAAACTCCAGCGGGTGCAGAATGCTGCAGTGAGGCTCCTCACAGGGTCTCTGCCATGGGAGCATATTCACCCAGTGCTTTTCAAGCTGCACTGGCTCCTGGTGGAGTACAGGGTCAGATTTAAGGTGCTGCTTTTGACCTTTAAAGCCCTTCACGGCCTAGGACCCTTGTACCTACGGGACCGCCTCTCCCGGTATGCCCCACAGAGAGCCTCAAGGTCCATAAATAGCAACACCCTAGTGGTCCTGGGCCCTAAGGAAGTTAGTGGCTTCAACCAGAGCCAGGGCCTTTTCAACTCTGGCTCCGGTCTGGTGGAACGCTCTGCCTCATGAGACCAGGGCCCTGCAGGATCTGATTTCTTTCCGCAGGGCCTGTAAGACAGAGTTGTTCCGCCTGGCCTTTGGCTTAGAGCCAATTTGATTCCCTCCCTCTCTTTCTTTTTTCTTTTCCTTCTCCTCCTGCGATGAGGCTACATTTTAATATTTTAATGTTGTATTTTTAATTTTGTTTTTAAGTTGTAATCATTTAACTTGTTTTTATTATTGCTTGTAAGCCGCTCTGAGCCCGGCCTTGGCTGGGGAGGGCGGGGTATAAATAAAAATTATTATTATTATTATTATTATTATTATTATTATTATTATTTAAATTAATTTGAGGTTATCTCATAGTTATCTACACATGAAAACTTTTTGAACAAAATCTGAGACGTGAGAGCACATGGCACCAGGTGATTTGGTGTGGAATGACCCAGGGAGGCTTGTGGAACGTATTTAAAAATCTTCAATTCCAAAACAAAGTGTTTTGATTCTTGTGTTTGGGGAAAATTCTAGCAAACTTGTAAACTTGCACCGTGTTAAGATTTATTTAAAAGTACAGTGGTACCTCAGGTTACATACGCTTCAGGTTACATACGCTTCAGGTTACAGACTTTGCTAATCCAGAAATATTACCTCAGGTTAAGAACTTTGCTTCAGGATGAGAACAGAAATAGTGCAGTGGCGGCGCAGCAGCAGCAGGAGGCCCCATTAGCTAAAGTGGTGCTTCAGGTTAAGAACAGTTTCAGGTTAAGAACAGACCTCCAGAACTAATTAAGTTCTTAACCCGAGGTACCACTGTATGTATTATGTCTCACTACTTCATTGTATCTCCTAAATTTCAAAAACAGGACTTAAAAGATTTCTGCTTAATGGGATACACTTCTGCTCACCCTACTGAACATGTGCAAAGGGCAAGGTTTATTTAGAGCCCTTGTACAGGATAGAGACTCATGTACGAAGCTACCAACCAATGACAGTGCTCAGTGCCTATGAATGCCTGGATCTAGAGTCCATAGGAGCAGCACAGTGAACAGCTGAACTGCAGTGTAAGACTCTACACTTCCAGCAGCCCAGTCCCCCATGTATGTGACAAGATGCTTGAAGGATTCACTTCCCATGGCATAGAAGTTAGGACACACAAGATGGGGCTTCAACCCCAGTACAAGCTGCAGCAAAGTAGCCTATAGCACAAAACTTACGCTACCTGCTTGGAACAGCATTTCCTCTGGGGCAAGGGCATAGTAAGTCACCAAATCACCAAATGCATAAGATAATATAACTTGTCTAATTTTACATTAATTGTGTGTTTACATTTGTGTCCCAAATTGTGTCCCAAATTGTCCTACAGATTCGGACCATGTACTTTTTAAATGCACTTCACTATATTGCAAATCGCTTTTCCCCACACACAACCTACTTGTGTCATCCCTTCAAAAACATCAAGACAATACGCATTTACCTGGGAGTAAGCCCAAGCAAGTTATACTTCCAAGTAGAAATGCACAGGATTGCACAGCCAATAGATTATATATTACATATTTAAAGACTGACTGTTATATATACACAGCTAAGTCACATATATAAACACAAATAATTACATTAATTCTCCATTAAAACATATATACAGAAGAAACTGCTGGTGCCTATGGGCAAAAACACATATTACCTAATAACATACATGGTGAAAACATTAATCAATAATATTGGCTTAATGGTACGCAACATTAAAAACACAGTGTTCATCAATATATTTTTTCCACACTCTCAGTAATCAGGCAGTATCTGTTTCTCAGCTACATGAGCTGAATATGCTCATGTATATGCTGAAGTGTTCTTGCATTATAAATCAATTGGTGAAGCATGGAAAATAGGATACACAGGGGGCCAGTACGAGATGATGACACTTTCAGTCAGATTATGTGTATTGTGTATGATTTGAGGTATAAAACTCTGTCTGAGATGGTCATCTGTGATCACTTATTCATATACATTCAACTTCTCACCGAATGCTACAAGTGATTAGCATACATGTGTCCCTTAAATCTTCTAGTTAAAAACTAGTGCAAAGCTGCAGCAGAACAAGCTAACATGCTTTTGCTTCCAATATGGGAGAAAAGTCAACAAATGTTTTGGAGACGGAGTGAAACACTGGTTTGTGTTCTATAGTTGAAATAATACTGGAAACGTGGATGGTGGAAATCCAGAGCCACAAAGTGCAATGGTAGAGAAAACAGAAGGTAATTTCTTGTTTCATGACAGGTTAAATTTGTCTTCAAACAAAACAAAATGCAAATTCAATCGACAGCACCTACACACACACACACACACACACACACAGGCATTTCTTGGGAAATGTAACAAAATCAAACGAAGGTTTCTTATTGCAGAGCTTTCCTTATTGGAAACAATATATAAATAAAGACTTCTGCTTTGGATGCACTGACCACTTTAGATCAACAAGATGAAACAACATAGATCTGCAGAGTTGTGTGTCAGCTCAGGGACTGGATTCAAGGCTTATGTTGAAATGAAATGCCCTCCAAACTTTGTCACTTTGTTCACAACCTGTGAAATGGGAGGTGGGGGACAACTTACCAGAGGCATCAATCATGCTCCACACTGCGGACAGGCACCATTTTTCTTCAATGCAAATTCAAATTCTTCCCTAGCAGATGCAAAAGTGAGGCTAAAACAGAAAGGGTGGGAGCAGGAACCAATGCTTCCTGACCCCCCCTTTGGTATTTGCTGAGAGGAAGCATGGAAGAAAACTTCACCTAGCAGGAGCTGGGACTGTCAACACAATGCCATTGGCTGACAGCACAATCACCACCACCTGGATCATATGAGCATGCGTTAGTGGCATAAAATGTGAGGGAAGTACAATTTTTGTAAAACCTTTGTTCTCTCTAAGCCATTTCAAAGCCAACACACTTCTCAAAAGAAGTTTTGGATCACCTCTTGTTCAGACCCATTGAAGTCCACTATCACCCTATTACGTCTAAACTGAACTATAGATGAAGCTGTCCATATCATTTATTGATATCTTGCCAAAGGCAATAAAAAAAAACAGAATTAGGTAACATTTCATTTCACAGCACAGTGACAACAGTCCACGCCTAGCATGTCAGATATAAAATACTTACAGAGCTATTTTAATTGAATTTCCCCCCAAATAACTTATTTGCTTAGATGTGAAGTCCAACTGTGTTCAACGGGGCTTAGAATGCAATAGAAAGGGTTGTGACCTCAGAATTCAGAAAGCTAGTGTTATTTTTAATATGACTTACCTGCAGAAACAGATAACTCGATAACATTTTGTCAAATGAAGGACTAAGGTAAATTGGTTCTGTCATTTTTATTCCCATCCCTCTGAAAGGCACAATGCACACCGGTAAGAAAAAAAAATCCTGATCTGAATTTCTAAAACTGTATTATACTAATAGTCTTTTAATAAAAGATCCAACACTTCAACATAATATTGGCCAGTAATTAAACAGATTCTGATCTGACTTTCATAAACACAACTAAGAAGCGAAAATTGAAAATTTGCAAGATATACAGTGGAACCTTGGGTTGCAAACGTGATCCGTGCGGGAGGCACATTTGCAACCCCCAGCGCCACGTCTGCACACGCGCGGGTCACAATGCAACACTTCTGTGCATGCGCAAAGCATGATTTAGCGCTTATGCGTGAGCGCTGAAACCCGGAAGTAACCCGTTCTGGTATTTCCGGGTTCGGTGCAGTGCGCAACTCGAAAATGCGTAACCATCTGTAACCCAAGGTACTACTGTACTATAAACTCAGCATAAACTTCTAACTTTCTCTCTCTGTAATCTTGGTTTAATGTTTAGTTGCCTCTCTTGTATGTGGACTAGTTGTCATCTGATTTCAAAGCTAATGTGGTGGTTCAGTTCCTAGGATAAAAATGTAAAGGTGGTCTCAAATTATTGCAGTTATACACCCTGACTTACAAAGACACAAATTTGAAAGATGGCACCACTCAGCGGCTTCATGTGGATGTTAAAGAGAATTGTAGAGTTGGAAGGGACCACAAAGGTCACTAGTCCAACCCCCTGCAATGAAGGACGCTTTCTGCCCAAGGTGGGGCTTGAATCCATGACTCTGAGATTAAGTGTCTCATGCTCTACCAACTGAGCAGTAGCTGTGTTCTGTTAGAAACTGAGCACTACTAGGACTTGTTTCTTCTTGATTCCCAATGTATTTCTTATCAATAAAAAATTCAGTGGCGTGAGCAAATTTTTATTCTGAAAGTGTGGCCCAGAGAAAAAAACTTTGAGAACCACCGCCCTAGGTGATGGCTGGGAGATGATACTCAACCCCATGCAGTTTCCAGTGTGGAGTGCACAGGCCTCAATCTTTTTACCCATTCTATGGTACTTTATAATATGATCATGGGACATCCAGAAAGTATAACACATACATATTATTCTCAAACTTTATTACAATTTCTGACTTACTTCAGTGGGCCAGTAGAATTAAAGATTTCATTTCGGCTCAGTTCAGAAATCCCATTTCCGATGAAAACTTTGCTTCCGAGAAATTCTTTGGCCCCTCTTTTACACTTCCCTTCAATATCAGAGTATACTGAAACAGTATCTCCAGCTTTCATGACTAAGGAAAGAAAGAGAGAACATTTCAAATAATATTTTATTTGGCACAAGAACTCACTAGGGACTTCAAGTAGGCCACATACTTGAGCCTCGACTATTTACAAGAATCTGTTCAGGTCAAGAGTAGCTCTGGAACAACTTCAGTAATGGCTATTCCGCATGCATACTTGGCAACTTCTTCTGTAACTTTTTAAAGCATCTAATCTACAAGGAAGAATAGTTAATACTCAAGTTACTAAAGCTTAGGGACCACAGAGTCTGAGGCAGGGAATGAAATAGATGCAGTGGTAAATGTCTGGTTTCCTGATTTTGTCCTTTCTTACCAAAACCATAGGACAGGATAATCAAGTTTGTTAGGAAATGCATTTCTTAACAAATTCTTTAAATACTGATTACATAACTTATAAACTTCCTCAACTGGAACATGACTCTCTTATAGTGCAAATCTGCCAATTTAGTAGTAGCACCTACTCTTTTACAGAATCCTTTTAACAGAATTTCAGAACAAAGGATGGTAGGGAAGTAAGACAATGGCTGCAACTTGCATTCAATCTTACACTCACAAAGTACAGTTCTAAACAGTCTAGTATTAGATATTTGAAGAGATATTAACACTTAAAAAGGGTAGCTGCTATCAACTACAAAGTATTATTTTCCATCAGTCTTACAAGATAAGGAAGCGTGAAGGGGGGTGTTACTACATACATTTTGAAGCAGATATGATTCCTGGAGCATAGACGTGTGCTCCTCGAAGCACCGCATTCCCACACTGTGCACCAACAATAACTTCATTTGTCAACTTTTGTACCTCCTTTCTGCTGGGGGCAGGGGAAGGAGAGTTAAGAAAAACCAATCGGCACAATTATAATTCACATCTGCTGTTCTCTGCTGCCTTTCTAATACCACTACTATCCACCTTTTTGGCGAGCTGCAGTACCTGCTGCAGCCGTAGAGTTAGTTGGCCAAGCTGGATTGCATTGCAAGGAAGGCTGAAATCCTAACTCCACTTTTTAGGAAGACACACCAATGAATTTGATGTAATTTACCTCCGAGCAAACATGGGGCTCATCGAAACTTCCTTTTGCGGCACAGGTCCATGCTTCAAAGCTCCGTGTCCAAGCACTATAACAAAAAAAAAACCCCAAAAAACCAACCCGCCAGTGGCGTAGCGTGGGTTGTCAGCACCCGGGGCAAGGCAAGTAATTTGCGCCCCCTAACCCGTGGATTTGCGCCCCCTAACCCTAACCCCCAGATGTTGCGCCTGGTGCGGCCGGCCCCCCCCTGCACCCCCCACGCTACGCCACTGCTTGTACCTGTTTTGGGCATAACCTCTGAGGATCATCTTGTCCAACCCCCTGCAATGCAGGAATCTCAGCTAAAGCATCCATGACAGATGGCCATCCAAACTCTGTGTAGAAACCTCAAAGGAAGGAGAGTCCATCCTCTGCTAAGGAGGACCATTCTACTGTTGAACTGCTCTGTCAGAAAGTTCTTTCTGATGTTTAGTCAGAATCTTTTTTCTTGTAACATGAATCCATTGGTTTAGGACCAGTTGTAGCTTGCAGCTTACACAGTGAAACCCTAGCCCTGTCTACATAGAACGTAGAGTGAATTCAGTGGGGCTATCTCCTACATAAGGGGGGTTAGGATGGCAGGTTTTCTGTACAAAGCCAAAAATCCTATCCTTTGCTCCACACACTGTTCCCTCTGGCCTCGCCCTCCACTAGGATGCGGTGCGTGAAACGTTGCAGAAGATGGAATGCAGCGCCCAGCTGAAAAAAGATTCCCACATGGATCTCAGTGACTTTTAGCATGTAAGTGGACTCTTCTCCAGTAAATCTGTGGTGAATCCCATTTTCGGTTTGCATTAGTGAAATCCAGCATAAAAGGACTGCAGTGAAGGGAATAAATGCAGAACAGGATATACCGTAGCTTCACCTTATCCTTTGACTCCTCTCCTCTCTCTCTCCCTGAAGAAATGAAGCAGTGACCCGACAAGGAGTAGCGAAGGATGGGCGTGTTTCGTCCCTGATCCGGATGAGATCAAGGCGCCGGCAACGGGAAGGAGGCGGGGGAGAAGCAGGAGCAGGCCAGCCGGGGCTGCTCCAGACCCCCCCCATCTCTCCCATCGCCGCTGGAGGGGTCATGGAGGCACTGAGCCCGGGAGGCGGGTAGCCAGCCAGGGCGCACCTACCCAACCTCGCCGCGCGCCCAGGCGCGCTGCTCTCTCTAGCTTCCTCCCGGCCGGGCCAGCGGCTCCACCTCTTCCTTTGCCTCTTTGAGGCGCTTAATTCCCAGCAAGCGATTAGCAGGCTCGGATCGGATCCTGCGGCAGGCGGCGCCTCCACCTCCTCCCGGCTTTGCTGCTGCTGCTGCGCGGCTCTTTTCCCTCCACCAACGGCGCGCTGCGCCTTGGAGAGGTTCCCGCTTCCTCGAGGGGGGCCGGCCAAACGGAGACAACGACCCCCCACTCCAACCAAGCCTCGATTGCTTGTCCCTTCCCTCTGGACTCGCGCCCCCCCCAGATGTTGCGCCCGGTGCGGCCGGCACCCCTGGCACCCCCCACGCTACGCCACTGCAACCCGCTGAATCAGAGCAAACGGCAATACACGGAGAACCCAAATCACTGCTTGTTCTGATTCAGTGTTATGGAGTGGGTTTTCCTGGGGAAAGTGGCAGTGCTTGGATGTAGGAGTTTTAAAGCATGGACCTGTGCCTAGAGAAGGAGGGGCAAAAGGTAAATGTGGATGAGCCCATGGTTAGGCTTCTGCTGCAAAACATTATCAATTTTACAATGACCAATATGCCAGTTCTAAATATTTTCTCTAGCACATATGTTTTCATGCTCCAAATCAGTCTATGACCCATCAGAAGATGAAATACAGATAAACTCCATTAACATTAAAATTCTAAAATACACAGACCTGGGCCCAATAACAGGAATAAGTAAGATGTCAGGAAGTTTTGGATGCCGAAGAACCGGAACAGTAAGACTTGTGTACTGCTATATATGGAAGGAAAAAAAGTATATTTCTTAGTTTTGGTTAATGAAAAGGACCTGAGTGTTTTATAGCCATTTTATTCATTGACATTATTTATTTGTCATTATTTACTTACTAGGTTTCTTACCATCCTTCATCATGTTGTTTCAGGGCAAGTTAAACAATTTAAAACAGGATTTTTTAAAAAAAAATTACACTAATATTTCCATTAGACAGAAATGTTTAAGGTCACAATACATTATGGACTCTCTAATATAGCCATAGTGCTAATGAATCAAGATAGTTACAGCAGTGATGGAGTTTACTTCAGAATTCAAAACAGACGGCCAAATACAGAGTTGTTGTTTTTAGTTACTCTTCCTTATACAGGTATGACCAACCCATCCATTTCTATTATTATTAGTGACTAAAGAAAAAGTGTGCTGCCTTGCATCTTCGTTCATGGGTGCACTTAGAAACTGGCACAGATCCAAATCAAACACAGAGGGGGGGAAAACCTGCAGACTGAACGTGAAGGAAATCATGTTTGCATTTCCCCCCCTTAATTTGCTGCTTCCCTGCATGAAAAGCTCCCTGCTCATTAAAACCTGGCATGGCAAGAAAAGGTTTAGCATGGGCTCCATACTAATGTGACCCTCCTCTTGCCATGCATAAGCTGCCTCTAAATTCCAAACAATCAAGCTACTTATTTGCAGGAGGACAGGGGGCACTTGAATCTTCCTAGGTAGGAAAAAATATTACAGCATTTCATAATGTCCTGCTACACAGATCTACTAATGTGAATCTAAGTTGCACCACTTTTAGTGAATTAACTGATGGCAAGACAAGTAGTAAGGAGACACTACACAGACCTTGTGGATCTCTTCAGAAAGCAGACCTCTTACATCTTCCACAGATGCCAGGTGGGTGTTCACTCGAACAGTTGTGAAAGCTGGTGGATGGGATAAATTATTTAACAGAGATTCATATTTCCGTTCGGCTTCCACTGCACCCAAAGCAGTTAGGAGCTTAAAAAAGAGAAGAAAATACAGTAGATCAGCAAAAATTGTGGCTCATACTATAATCCCAGCAGTACAGAATTGTTGATTCAAACTCAAGGCACAAGCCAGTTAAGCCACGGTTTATCAGGATTGGATAGAATCACACTAAACTATGGTTTAGATAGGTGTGAGTAAGTCTAGCCTCTTCCCAGGTGTATACACTCTGCCCCCTTACCCTCTCAAAGTGGTAGAAGTTCAGAAATTTCCACTTTTAACTATGGTTACTGTGGTTAACATTAAATACAGTTGGTTTAACTAAGCAAGCTTCAGAAACCATGGTTTGAAGTTTGCTTGCTTAGAACCAACCAGAATTAGTGTTAATCACAATTTGTTGGTATGTATGGATGACATGACAATCTGTGGTTAACCAAAAGCAGAAGCAAAAGCCTCCAAACTCCTCCCCTCTGTCATGTTGGAAGAGGAAAGGGTATGCAAGCCCAGGAGGACACTTGACTTGTTCACGTACTGCTTAACAAAAATTAAGCATGATACCTCTTACAGGCTGCATTAGGGTAAGACAGCCATCCTAAACATGCGTACTAAGATAAAAGTAAATCCATGGAGAATTAGCTATAAATTAAAATACACAGTCTTAACCAACTGATGAGCAACAGCCTAAATGGGGAAGAATTTAAGGGCTGGGAATAAGCAAGCATGATTATCTTCAGTTTTGTTCAAAAAATCTATTTTGTTAAGATTGTTACCCACCGCGATCTTCTGTGGATGGGATGAATAATTTAAAAAAGCATTTATTGTGAATATTTTTTTTTTGCCAAAAAGATTAACCAAACTTCCCTTTGTGCTGGACTGGGAGGGTGGATTCGGCAGTAGTATACCTCCACTCAGCCCTGCCAGTCTCTGCCTGCAGAGTGGGATGCTCTCTCCCTTCTGTCTACAAAATGTGAAGGAAAATGTAAGTGCCACCAACAGAATCTCTGCCAGTGGACAGTCCTCAAATGGGGAATTCCAGGGAGGGCCTGAACTGACCTAGGATCTACTGGATACCAAACCAGCCCAACTGTCATCATGGTAATCCACCTGCTGCCTCTACCCACATTGCATTCTAGCTGGCATGTGCAAAGGGCTCCATCAGTGGCTCTGTTAAGCTCCGTCAAACAGTGGCGGGGGTCAGGAATCCACCCCAAATCTTTTAACTCAGACATACCAAAATAAGAGAGAAAGTGTGCCTCATTAAATTTAAAAAAATAAATAAATGACAGATCTCATCTGAGCAGCAACCTTAGCTGGAACTAAAAGTATTCCTGACAGCAGCCATCACACACACACTTGTGTACCTCTTCCAAACATCTCCTTCCTTGGACTCGCTTTATGGTATTTACCTCATCGTTTTTAAACGTAGCCCTCAGGTACTCTTCAACCTTTGCCCTCAATGAGATTTTGGGGAAAACAGACATAGTCTTTACTGTCTCCTATTATTTTTGGAACACATCTGGAGAAAGAAAATCATTTTCACATGAATAATTCAAAACCAAACAAATTCAGATTAAAAAGCTTCTTTTATAATCTTTTTCTCCTTCATTGTCATAGAATATGAAAAAAAATGAAGGCAAGACATAAGCTGACATTGTCAATTCACCAGCTTTAACATTCAGCCAAACAGTGCCATTCCCAAAGTGAATGATGGTTTATAGCAGTAATAAGCTGCATTTTGTCTGCTATACGTTCCATCTGGTTGTATCATAAATTATGTAATGTAATGATTATTGAAGCAATAATTTAATATTCTATGAGAATGAGTGGCACTAAATAAGCTAAACGGTCCTGTACAACAGTGTGAAGGAAGCATGAGGAACAAGGCCAAGATTCCAAGCCCATTTTTAAAAATGGCCTGCCAATAATCTTATCATTGCATCCATCTTTTCCCCTCTTCGATTGGCATGGAAATACTCGGGGGGCCAGACTCGTCCAGGAGTGGGCAGTTACTAATCGCGAACTTCTTCCGCTGTGTTCACACTTCCATTTACTGTAGCGCTCTCGCTGTATTTAAAGTGCTGGATTTTTCACCTGTTTTTCACATGACATTACCCAAAACGCCTAGACACCCTGCACTTTGCTGGGAAATACCGCTGCTCGATTTGCTTCACGCAAATTTGAGCCCCTAATTCGCCTCTAGTCGGTGCAAAACAGGCGTGGCGACATTATAATCCGATTTGAAACGGGGGGGGGGCCTTTGGAGTACATGTTAAATTCGGTCCCGTGTCTACTTCGCCTCACACCTCTTTCCACCCGTTTTAAAAGGGGTGTGCGTGTGTCCTCGAGGGAGGCCATTTGCAAAGGGCTCCCTTTTCCCCTCAGGAGCCGAAAAGCAGAGCCCGCCTCCGTCGCAGCTGCCTCGGATGGGGCGCCATCTGCTGCCGGGCGCCGAGAGCGACCCCGGCGGGGATTGAACACCGGGACGTGGCTTCCCCTCTTCTCCCCGGGCTGGGGCCGAGGCACCGGGGTCCGCCACCCCGGGGGCCCTCATTGCTGTCGTCCTCCCGCGCCCCTTTGCCTACCCCAGCGCCCGAGCAATGCCGCGCCCAGTCCCTGCCTTCGGCCTCCCTCCTGCCCTCATCCGGGGAGGCGATAGGAAATGCCGCCCCGTCCTAGCCCAGCCCCGCCTCCCTCCCTCCTTCTACTTGGGGAGGGCCCCCCTCCCCAGAGCACGAAACTGCAGTTCTTTCGGGTTCCTCGGGAGTAAGCTCCGTTCAGGGTAATGAAGCTTTCGCTCCAGAACGTGGGCGCCCACGGGGGAGGATGTGGTTACCAGGCGGGGAGGGGAACGAGGGAGGCAGTAGCCAAAGACTTGTAACTATTGCGGGGTTGGGAGTCCCCCCCCCCGCAAAAATAATAAAACCTTCAGTGCCCGCAAAAGAGGGGTGCTTTTCATTTCAACTCCCCACCCCAGATCACAATTTGCGGGTGTACGAATCGCATCGAAGACCGGCCAACAAGCCGACCACACAGAGATGCCCCTCGAGGCACAAAATAGCAGCAGATTAGAATTCATGTCCGGTTTGAAATGCTCATGTGAAGATCTCTAGAAGGGAGGCCAGTGGTTATTTTGCTGCCAGGGGCATGCACTCTGCATATGCTCAGAGCCCTATTGAATGCAGAAATGTGCTGCAACACGTGGTGCGCCCCCCCCTGCTTATCATTTCCTCCCAGGATGGTACTTGAGCCTTTGTCACAGGAGGGCTGTGTGCCCCCTGCCAGTGACCTATCCAGGAAGCTGCATTGTTAGGTGGGGTGGAAAGCCTGCCGGTGGCTCCTGGGAGGTTGTAGTCGACTTATATCATCAACAACCATTTTAGTCAAGGGTCAAAGCTTAGAAGAGTTATAGTCAACATCTGGAGGGCTACAGATTTCGCAGGAAATGTGGATCTGTGCCACTTTTATGGGGGGTTTTTTGATAGTGTGTTTTCTAGCTCCACTCACTGTTTTCCAGCTCCACTCACTCCACCTGGGCTGAGCATGTATTATCAACATAGTTGCAGCATATTTCTGCCTTCTCTCCAGACCTAATGAATATATATGGATTCAAAATATTTTACAGCAAACAGCAAAACATTCAAAAACCAAAATAACCAAGAAGCTCATAATAGCTACTAAAGGTAAAAAAGTAAAGGGACCCCTGACCATTACGTCCAGTCGTGACCAATTCTGGGGTTGCGGCGCTCATCTCACTTTATTTTTCTGTATATGGCATTTATTAACATGACAAAGGCCTTTGACACGGTAAATGGCAATGCCCTGTGGACTGCCCTCTTGAAAATCAGCTGCCCAGCTAAATTGTGAACATCCTTCAGCTCCTCCATGATAAAATGACAGCAACAATCGCAAATAACGATGGCTCTCAAAGTGATTCATTCAGTGGGATCAGGCATTAAACAGGGTTGTGTTATTGCCCCAACTCTTATTTTCATCACCATGATCCTACACTTTGTTGAAAGGAAACTCTCCACTGGAGTAGAAATCAAATCTAACCGATGGAAAGCTCTTTAATCTGAGTAGGCTGAAAGCAAAGAGTAAAGCTACCATAACTTCTAACATAAGAGATTCAATATGCTGAGGATAACGTGTGTGCACACTGAGAGGATGACCTCCAAGCCATCCTAAATATCTTCGCAGAAGCTTACGAAAGGTTTGGCCTATCGCTCAACATCCAAAAAACCAAAGTACTGCACCAACAAGCACAAAAAAACCCTCTGCAGCGCCACAAATCCAACTCAATTGTGTAATGTTGGAAAGAGTCAATCACTTCTCCTACCTGGGCAGTTATCTTTCCACAAGGGCCGAATGATGCCGAAATCCAGCCTCGCCTGAGCTCTGCAAGTGCAGCTTTCTGCAGTGTGTTTCAGGACCGGCACATTCACAGGGAAAGCAAAATGCTTGTTTACAAAGCCACTGTGCTACACCTTACTGTATGCTTGTGAAACATGAACCACATATAAATGCCATCTCCAACGCCTCAAAAGATTCCATCAACAGTGTCTTCGAAAAATGTTACATATCGCTTCGGAAGACAGTCGAACTAATGCCAGTGTACTGGAAGAAGCAAAGATCACCAGTGTCAAAGCAATGATTCTGCAACATCAACTTTGTGGGACTGGTCATGTTTGGATGCCTGATTATTGTTTTCCAAAGCAACTACTCTATTCTGAACTTAAAAATTGAAAGCGTAATGCTGGTGGTCAACAAAAGAGGTTTAAAGACTCTCTCAAGGCAAATCTTTAAAAATGTTTTATAAACACCGACAATTGGGAATCACTGGCCTGCGAGCGCTCCAATTGGAGAACAGCCTTTACCAAATGTGTCATGAGCTTTGAAGATGCTCAAACTCAGGATGAAAGAGAGAAACATGTTAAGAGGAAGGCATGTTTGGCAAACCGTCACCATGATCAACTCCCAAGAAACCTATGTCCCCACTGTGGAAGTACATGTGGATCCAGAACTGGCCTCCACAATCACTTACAGGGTGAGTGTTAAGACCGTGTTCATGGAAGACAATCTAACGCAGCTACGAGTGATTGCCAGAGAAGATGAATCCCAGGGTAATGGCCCTATGCCACAATCCCATGCACATTTACTTGGGAGTAAAACCCACTGAACACAGTGGGATTTACTTGCAAATAAACATGCATAAACTTGTGCTGTCAACAATATTGATAATCTATATAGTTATTACACTTGTTGATGCCTCTGTAATCATCCTGATTCTATTAATACTTGGTGAAGAGAGAAATAATCACATTTCCCTTCTACTATAAGCTTTCTGGGGTCATTCTTAAATGGTTGGCAAGGAAAAATAGGTTAAAAAGATACTTCCTGAATGCTAATATCCAAGTTTGAGGCCAAGTGCTCTTTGATGAGATTTAAAATCACAAAGCATGCAGCAAAGTAAAGCGTTGAAATAAACCCATTTAAAATATGCCCTTGTGAGTTCCTTCCAACGTTTCCCTTTTCCCTCAGCATAGAAAAATCTACACATTTAGGAATGGTTTACTTACAAACTCTCCAAAGGTCAGGTTCATGTGATTTCCATACATCAGTCAGAAAACACAGGCAGTACAACTTGCCTCAGTTACAGTGGAGAATTTTCCTAAATTATTGGTACAGGAACACAACAATGGTTTGTAAGAGCCATGCAGCTAAGATGTAGCAACTACCTTAGCCTCTTCACACACTAAATTTCTCTGGTAGACAGAAGGCAAACAAAGGCATTGATTACCCCCCACCCAAGGTGAGAGGGAGTGACCTGTAGCTAAACTTGGCAGGGCAGCTTACTCTATGGCATTAATCTCTTCATGCATTAATTAAACTTAACCATGTTAG
Source organism: Podarcis raffonei (assembly GCF_027172205.1). Lineage (NCBI taxonomy): Eukaryota > Metazoa > Chordata > Lepidosauria > Squamata > Lacertidae > Podarcis > Podarcis raffonei. The sequence goes on along the minus strand of NC_070613.1, from coordinate 23,855,224 downwards.
TTATATGAGGCTGGTTATCCCATAATTCTCTAATTGCAGATTGATTATTGTCTACATGTGTACTTAGGAGCAAATTACACTATAAAAGCTCAAATGTCTTCCTCCGCAGGATGCCAATTATTAGGACCTAGCAGACTCTATTAAACCTTATTACTACTGTGGCTTCAGGAGCTTCTACATGGCTACCTACACCTTTTCTACATAATCAAATATGCTGACTTCAAAGTGCTGAGTTGGGCGTGGCGTGGGCAGGGGAGTTTACTTGCACAACTGAGCCCTCGTGGAGACTCAGCAGATTACAGTCCGAACTTTAAAAAATAATAATGAAAATAGCCTTTGACCGCCACTATTCTCCATGCGAGTATCTTCGCATTTCTATGGTGATACTCCTCTAACAATCTGCAACGGAAGTCAGAAGTGAAAATCGACTTTAAGCCACGGGGCGCGATATTCGTATCAGTCCATATATAAAAATCTAACTCCGTGTGGAAAAAACCGGCTGTCCCTGTCAGGAACCTTCTGAAAGAGGAAAACTATTCACCACGGGCGTGGGAAAACAACGCCTCCCTCACGTCCGGAGCGGAGGATGACGTCACTCTCGCAGCCCCGCCCTGCCCCTTCCTCGTCCAAAGGGAAGCGGCGCAAGACCGCAACGATACTAGTCACTTCCGGCGCCTGGTTGAACCAATGCCAACAGAAAAGGCTCGGCTCTCGCGCCCCTCATATGGCGCCGCTCGAAAGAAAAGAGGAAATGAGGTTTCGCACGTAATGTCCGGGCGGGCGTATCAGCTTTCACCGTTTTTTGAGCAGGAGCTGTAGAAATCAATGACCACGACTAAGTCACGCCCATTCCCTGCTCTGAGCACAAAACACCCCGCCCCACACTCTGTAGGTCAAGGGAGGGTGCGCGTGAGAGGGAAACCGCCACCCTAATCCCAGTTTCGGCCTTTCGTCAGCGGCAGTCGTAGAACGTGCGTCTTTCCTGCGGACGCGGTGACGTCAGCGCGCCTTGCGGAAGGGCTCTCGCGTCGCTGCCGTGGTCGAGAACAGGAGGAGGGGGGGCGGGGCGGGGCTTAAGCCCCTCCCACTTTATCCGCCGCGTTGGCCACGAGAAGAAAGAACCGACGGAAAGGAGGGAAGACGCTCGTCAGCAGCAGAAGCAGCGGAGGAGGCGGTCGGCGGTTTCTGCTGGCCAAGTCGGGATGGGCTTGATATTTGCCAAGCTGTGGAGCCTTTTCTGTAACCAGGGTGAGTAGAGCGGGGCTGGGGCTGGAGGGGCACCTGCGCCGCCGCTACCGGGGCTGCTGCTTTTGCTGCTCCGTGTGGCATTTTTGCCGGGAGGGTTTCGTCTCGGGGCGGGGGGGGGTGTTTCCCGGGCTGCCCTTTAACGGGGGGGTCGGGGAGCTCGGTTGAGGGAGGGCAGCAATACCGCAGAGGAAGGGAGAGGGTCGTGATCCTGAAGAGACCTGGGGAGATATCTCAGTTGTGTCTGTAACAATTAGGGCTTTGCATTGGGTGGGAAGCGGGGTATTTATTGAGCCCTTTCTCCCAAGGAAGGAGGGGGCATCGTGCATGGTTCCCTTCCCCTACCCACCCACCGTATGCTCACAAGAGCCCCTGGAGGTAGCTGAGGCCGAGAAGGAAGAAGTGTATGACTGGCCACTCGGGGTCCTTTTTGCCGGGACTTGAACTTGGGTCCTCCCCAGTCTTGGATCTCCCATGTTACGGAGGTGTACGAAAAAGGCAAGTGTGGCGTTGGGAGAGAGGACGGTTTTTATTTATTTTGACAGGGCGGAGTAACAATAGGGTAAATACAGTAATATGGAGGAAATAGTGGGCTGAGAAAGGAAGGGACTGTGAAAAGTTAATACAGTGAAGTTGGGAAATTAGGGGAGAGGAGGCCACTTGCTGTGAGTAGGAGCATCCTGTCTGTTTGACCAAAGGTGTTTTAATATAAACAGGGCAACAAGGACTGGTTTTGAGTCAGCGGGAAGGTGAGCTGGAGAAATAGGTATGATGAATAAGAAGGGTGAATAATGGGGAGGCCAGGAAGTCAATTAGCCTGTGGATTGTAAGATGCTAAGTGCCAGCACATTTCAACCATGTTCAACTTGTAGTATACAGAACCTGTGAACAGGAATGTGGCAAAAACTTAAAGTTGGAGTTTGGGTTTCCCCCCAAAATGTAGAGAAATTCCATTGAGTTCCTCAGCCTTGGCTGTTGGTAAAATGCTGTTCAGGAAGTAATAAATTTGTGTTAAAATGTTGCAATGTCTGTAACAACTTAGGCACCACCTTCTTTCATTTTTCTTTTGTGTTTCTTGAGAAAACACCCTGTTGAATGCATTTGCAGAGAACAGTCATATTGCCAGATGATTGTTTTTCCTTTGTTCAAATTTGCAAGACATATATGCTTTTGTCTAATCTTATTTTAAAAGCTTTGCCCGCAAAATAAATGCATCTGTGTTCTCCAAGGCATGGTGGTTACTGTTTTTATACAACAGCAATCTGTTTTAATTTTAAAAACTCCAGCAATGCAGCATCTGCCTTGCATTCTTTAAGCTAAAATAGCATGCCAGATATATACATGAAGAAGCCATTCTGATGTCGTTCCTAAGGTGTGGGGGTGCCATGCAAAGCTGCATTAGTGCATTCCTTTCTTAATGGAATACCTGTTAACATTTTATGAGGCATAATCAATAAACTACCTTGAAGGTACTGAACAAAGAATTCACACAAACCTACATTGTTTTAATTACATGGTGCTGATATTGGACCTCTGAGCTAAAGAAACTAACAGTGGTTTCATGTAACGAGATTGATGCAACAGCTATCATGCAAGAGTTCCTCATCCCATGGATGTGTGCAAAACCTCTTGCCCTAGTAATAATAATAATAATAATAATAATAATAATTTATTATTTGTACCCCGCCCATCTGGCTGGGCTTCCGCAGCCACTCTGGGCGGCTTCCAAAAGAATATTAAAATACTGTGATACATCAAACATTAAAAGCTTCCCTAAACAGGGCTGCCTTCAGATGTCTCCTAAAAGTCTGGTAGTTGTTGTTCTCTTTGACATCTGGTGGGAGGGCGTTCCACAGGGAGGGCGCCACTACCGAGAAGGCCCTTTGCCTGGTGCCCTGTAATTTAGTGGTTGGCCACCAGTGTGTGATGAACTTCATGAGGTGTTTTCTCACTTAAGACCTGCTGCTTGGATTTGCCACCATGTAGAAACACTCAGCTTCCATATGCAGACCTAATGTCCGCACCACTCTTAAACTACTGCCAAAAACAATACCTGCTTGGCAGTAGTTTATTCTGTAATGGCTTAATTGAAAGACTGGTAAGAGTAGCAGAAATGGTGTGGAGAGCGACAGTGGTAGGTTGTCTTAGCAATGATACATCTTTGCTGCATTGGGGAAAGAGGGAAGACCACTGAGCTTGATAGCTCACAATCTTACCTTTATCATGGGCTGCTGAGACTTGGAAAGGTAGGCTTCCAAGGAGCTAGTCTTCACTCTTTATTTGCCAGCTTTGTCTTGATTGGTAATGAGCTCATGGGCTTCTAAGTAATTCATACTTGCTTTTCAATGACACCTGTTGACTTTGGAAAACAGCCATAGAGGCATCATTGTTGCTTTCTATCCTAGATACATCTTCCAGTCTTTGTGGGGAGGGAGATGTTCAACATGTTTGGATTAACAAGGATGGGGCGGGGGCTCAGATCTAGTCGCAAAACACAGCAAAATTAATCTATGGTGAGACAGAAAAGACTTGTGGGGTGGGATTGGGTTCTTGAAAATATGGGTAGAGGTTGTCTTACCTAGTTGTATACAGTGGTGCCCCGCAAGACGAATGCCTCGCAAAACGAAAAACGCGCAAGACGAAAGGGTTTTTCGGTTTTTGCGTCGCTTCGCTAGACGATTTTCCCTATGGGCTTGCTTCGCAAGACGAAACGTCTTGCAAGTTCTTGTGAGTTTGTTTCCTTTTTCTTAAAGCCGCTAAGCCGTTAATAGCCGTGCTTCGCAAGACGAAGAAACCGCAAGACGAAGAGACTCGCGGAACGGATTAATTTCGTCTTGCGAGGCACCACTGTATGGGAAATGCTTATTGATAGCTATCCAGATGGTCATATGAACTACTACACCGAGAAAAATCTAGAAGCATCATTGTATTACACTTTCATATCATCTATGGTATGTGATAACCTCAAGTTTACAGCAGCTTACAATTGTTCACTATTATGTATTGTAGAACACAAAGTAATAATTGTGGGCCTTGACAATGCTGGAAAGACCACCATTCTATACCAGTTGTAAGTATTTTAACAAGATAACATTCATTTCTTCAGATGTGATACTGTTCACAATTCAACCAACACTTGGAGCAGGGTTTTTAAGCATAAAGAGAACTTGGGACAGCCTCTCTGTCAAAATATTTTAAATTATCCAGCTTCAAAGGTATAGGAATCCTGTTGTCTTTGAAGCTTGAGTTTTTTTCAGACTTGAGCAGATACATGGAAGCTTTCCTATGATCTTCCAGTATGTCAGACTCTCTAATTATGATTCATAAATGCAGAGAGTTCATCAACCATCACTCAGCCCAGCTATTCCCATTGGTGGAAGGATAAAATCTTATGGCTGACCTATCACCTACTTGGGTTACAGTATAATGTGGGCAATACAATGTTGCTTGAAAGTATTACTTCACTATAGTGCAGTAGCTATTATAACTGTCAGAAGCTGTGGCTATAAAACTGGCAAACAGGTAGTTGGCTGATACTGCTTACAGGAAGATATAGATAAGCTCTGAAAAGGGAGAAAAACCATTTTGGTAGAATCTTGCTAGTTATTAAATAGCTTTGCTAATCTTGTTACATATAGAATGCTTTGCATTATGTAACTCTAAGCAGGGTGGATAAAAATCAATGATTTTTTAATTTAAATCATTTTTTTAAAAAATGGATTTAATTTTTAAAAATTGCTTTTGGAGGAAAAATCTTTCTATTTAAGTTACATTATAGTCCAAAGGCTATTTATCAGGAAATAAGGATTTGTTTAAGTTTTTCATGTGTGCTAAAACTCAGTCTAAGTTTTTTTTAAAAAAGTTTAACCACATCAGTTAAAAACCATGGATACATATGCTATAATGTCATTGTTTTAGTTAAATAAATTGTTATTAAGGAAATGATTATTTTTCTCCTTCCAATAAAGTACAGCAGAATAGTTGTCCAAATATAAACAGTTAACTTAGTAAACCTCACAATAATTATTGGTCTATGTATTTCTAATAGTATAAATCAGTAATTTTTGATATAACTGTAAAAACTACTCTGAAAATTTATTATTCCAAAAATGAAACCCTTATCTGGTTGTAAATATTAAGATTATACCAGCAAGAATGAGTCTTTCTGTAAAAAAAACCAATGATTTAAATCATGATTTAAATCGATTTGATTTAAATTAAATCCACCCTGACTCTAAGGGTGCATTATAGAATGCAATATATAATTGCTTACCATCTTACTGAAGGAACAGTTAACTTCCTCTACATGGTTGTGCCCAAGGATATACAACCATCTTAAAAAAAGGTAAGGTTGTTAACACAGTTAGCTGGCAGCTCTCTTTGATCACAGATATACCTATTCATGATGAGAGGCAGCTGTGAGCTCACTACCTGCCTTCCAGATCATCGGAATCTGCTTAAACAGTTACAAGCACACACCTGTGATCATATGGAAGAATTTCATGAAAACCTATAAGCTATTTCTCAAGAGCTTAAATTTAAGTAAAAATAAAATTGAGCATTTTCAGATAAATTCTAATTGAGCTATTTTCTGTACAATCTTCTTTTAATCCAAAGACAGGAATTGTTCTATGATGGCATATTTCTGTATGGATGACCTTGATAAACATACAACTTTTTCATCCCCTTTAGCCTAATGAATGAGGTGGTTCACACATCTCCCACTATAGGAAGCAATGTTGAAGAAATAGTAGTTAAAAACACCCATTTCCTCATGTGGGATATTGGAGGACAAGAGTCTTTAAGATCGTCCTGGAATACCTATTATTCAAATACAGAGGTATGTTGATGCTGTTCTTAATTTAGGCAACCCAAAAGACCCAGGACTGTGCTGGCAAATGTGTGTGACAATTTCCTGAGGGTTCCGTCCACCTTGGCCCACAAGGCTTAAAGCAATATCCGAGAGAGAGGAAGGGAAGTAGCTGAGGAGAAAGCAGTAGAAAAGTTTTTTTGTATTAAACCTCTGAAAGGCTTTTCAGACCATAGGAAGTGCTCCCCCTTCCTTGGCCCACCATAAGAATGAGCTCTTGATGTTGATCTCTGGTAAATATGAATGACGGGGTTGAACTGGGAAGCATTCCTGACTCTTTCTGGTGTGCCTGTGTGGAAGCAACAAGGGTCCAGACTTGCTATTGGGTCTTGTTGCTATTGCCATTTTGTTTTATTGAGCTCACTTTCCCTGCCCTGTACTGCCTCAGATAGCAGTAGGAAATTAAAAGAATGCTGTGTACAGGGGACTCCCCACTTACACAGGGGTTGTGTTTCAAGCCCCTGCCCCCATAAGCAAAATATGTGTAAGCAGGGAGCTTGAAAGGTTTTTTTTGAGTGGCTGTGTTTCCCCTCCCCCTTTTGTTTGGAAGGGTAGGAGCCAAGCAAGAGCAATCTAAGGGGCAGCAGATACTCCCTTTCTCCCCCCTCCTCACCCTCAGTCTCACCAGGAAAGGCAGAGAAGCCGCACAGCTGCGCCCACTGCAGGGAACGGCTTCCTGCCCATCAGCTGTTGAGCGGGGTGGCGCAGCAGCAGAGAGGGCTCCTGCATGCCATTTTGGGTTCAGCGCTGGAGCCTGTAAGCTTTTACAGAAACCTTTTTTGCTATCCACTTTGGAAGCAGAAGATGTCCCCCATCCCACACAGAAAAGTATCCACAAGCTCTGTGACCTTACAGAGGCTGGAAAAGTCATGCAAGCGAGACCTGCTGCAAAGCGTCTTCCCTGCCTCTCAGGTGATGAGCGTGGTAGCGCAGCAACAGCAGGGGCCCCTGCATGCCTTTATCAAGCCAGCGTTGGAACCCTGCTCCTTCATAAGCTAAAAGAAAAATCCCTCTTCAGGCTCTAGGGAGGGGCTCCTCGCAAACCACGCAAACTCACCCTTTCCAGGTTTGAATCACAACATTTATTTATTTCCCAGTGATCATGCGCAACTTGAACACATGTGTGCCTGTATAGCCATTTTGTTGTAACACAAATGTATCATTTCATTCAGTCATACCTTAGTTAGAAACATGGTGGCTACCTTTAGCTTTTTGTCCACCTTTTCTTCTTTCTTTCCACAGTTTATTATCCTTGTAGTGGACAGCATTGACCGAGAGAGACTATCTATCATAAAAGAAGAACTATACAGAATGTTGGCACATGAGGTACGATGTTCTATATTCTGTGTGTATTCTAAGAATACAGACAATGGTTGGGACACAAAGCATTGCCCAAAATATTACACAAGTTGAAATTGGCAGAGCCCCAAGTTTTGCTACATCCCGTAAAGTGTGAAAGATTTCTTGCCCCTCAGGAGCAGTTTTTCAAGAAATGCAGGTGGCTGCAGTAGATAGGGGAGATAGGGTTGGCAGAGAAGAAGGCCGGGTGGGGGTGCTTCCCTTATGTAAGTCTAGTGCCTTTTGCTTTTGAAACAGCATATTTGGATCCAAGCTATTCTTTTAAAAAAATAGCCACAGAAATGAAGAGTATTAGCTAATCTCCACAATCCTACACATATTTACTAGGCTTTTGAGTTCAGTGAGATTTCTACCCAGGAAATTGGGTACAGGGTTGTACCCTAATTTTTTTAAAGTCTAGTACTTGTCTCCATATACATCATAATGAATTCTGCTTTGGTTGGCTTTAACAATATGTGTTGAGACTGGTGATAAGAGTTGATGCTTTGGAAGGGGAAGTGTAGCAGGAACAAATCTACAACCTATGCTTATGCAGTTGGCAGAATTGCAACAAAAGCAACCTTAAATATAGTGGAAAATATCTATTTTTGCTTTCTTTTTTAAAAAAATCAAGGATTATGTAGCTGTTAGGGCCATGGAAACATAAATTTTCTAAATACACGTCATTTACAGGATTTGCGGAAAGCTGCAGTTCTCATCTTTGCAAATAAGCAAGATATGAAAGGCTGTATGTCGGCAGCTGAAATTTCCAAGTACCTCACCCTTAGTTCCATAAAGGATCACCCATGGCACATTCAGTCCTGTTGTGCACTAACGGGAGAAGGGTAAGTAGTCATAGTGTTAAATAAATGCTTGTGTACAGAAACTGGCAACTTGTCGGAAAGTATTCACGCTCGACAGGAAGCCATGGGTTAGCACAGCAATACCCAATGTGCTGCACTCCAAAAGTGTGAAAGCAAAACCTCAGGCTCATTTGCCCCTCCTCCTGATCTCCAAAAATCAGATGCACAGCTCCCACCCCATCACAGATAGAAGTGTATTCCACTTGTGCAACCATCCCTTTGGATTAAATCCAATATTGGGGTGGATTCCGTGCTACAATTCCCATGCAATATCACCTGCTTGCTGTGCCATAAACTTCAGTCCCTCACAGTATTCCCAGATAGCTTTCAGAAAGACCTTCAGTTACATTTGAACACACAATTTGTCATAATAATAGAAGTGTTTTTCCCCCAGCAGCACACTCACATTTATTTTATTCAAAATATTTTATTTTTAAAAAAATGTTTTGTAAGATGGTTTTAATACTTTGGTAACATTAAGTAGAGAAAAGCAAAATCTGTATGATTGGTGACACTTAGCATAGTGATTTTGCACCCTGTATGTTTATTATTAAGACTTGGGTTTTCTTCCCCTTTTTCAGATTGTGCCAAGGCCTGGAATGGATGACTTCCCGAATTGGAGTAAGATAACTTCTTTTCTGGAGTCAAAGTGACACTTGCCTATGGACAAACTCCTTTGCAGTACACTTGGCTGCTGAGGCAGCAACAAACTTAACTTAAAACTTCTGAAACCTCCACAAGCAACACTTGAATCAAGTGCAGCTGAACTTAAACTCAAAAGTATTTTTTAACATTTTTTAAATGCACTAATCTTGGATGGATGAACAAGTGGGACTATATGAAAGCTCTCCTATATAAGCTAAATGACTGCCTTGTAACAATTTGCCATTGAAAATGCTCCTTATTCTTGCTGCTTACAGTAATCGCCTCTAACATATTTTTTTTTTTTTTTTATAAATTTTTTTATTGCTTTTTTCCAGAATCTAAATCCATCATCAATAACACAACAAAAGCGGTTTTACAGAAAGAAAAAGAAATTAAACAAGAAAAAATTCATTTTTCGAAGTCTTTTTTTTTTTTTTCATCATCCACTGGACTTCCCCATCTCCTCCATCCCTGCATTCTTTATAATAAATATAAACAGCAAATTAATACCTTGTTTCCTGTGTTTTTGTATTTTCATCTAATTATTCACTCTGAAATTAAAACTTTTCTCAATCATTAACTTTGTTTCTATCAACTCCGAATTTCAATACTGAAGCATATTTACCTCAAACCTTAGCAAATTTTTAACATTCATATATCTTATAATGTTTTTGTAAATAGTCCTTAAATTTTTTCCAATCCTCTTCCGCAGCCTCTTCTCCCAGGTCTCGGATTCTGCCAGTCATTTCGGCTAGTTGCATATAGTCCATCAGTTGTGTGTGCCATTCTTCCAGTGTGGGTAGCTCCTGTGCCTTCCAGTATTTAGCTATGAGAATTCTTGCTGCAGTCGTTGCATATAGAAAGAAGGTTCTGTCTTTCTTAGGTATCCTCTGGCCTACAATGCCCAAGAGGAAGGCCTCTGGTTTCTTCTGAAAGGTATACTTAAATACCTTTTTCAACTCGTTATAAATCATTTCCCAGAAGGCCTTCACCCTCGGGCATGTCCACCAGAGGTGGTAAAAAGTTCCTTCAGCCTCCTTACATTTCCAACATTTATTATCAGACAAATGGTATATCTTTGCAAGTTTGACTGGGGTCATGTACCACCTGTACATCATTTTCATAATATTTTCCTTTAAGGCACTACATGCCGTAAATTTCATACCGGTGGTCCATAACCTTTCCCAGTCCTCAAACATAATGTTGTATCCAATATCTTGTGCCCATTTTATCATGGCTGATTTGACTGTCTCATCTTGAGTATTCCATTTAAGCAGCAAGTTGTACATTCTTGAAAGCACTTTCGTCTTAGGTTCAAGTAATTCTAGTTCTAATTTTGATTTTTCCACCTGGAAACCAATTTTTTTATCTTTTTTAAAGATCTCTAAAATTTGGGCATAGTGAAACCAGTCTCGCACCTTCCCTTTCAATTTTTCAAAGCTCTGCAACCTCCAAGTGTCACCCACTCTTTCTATTATTTCACAGTATTTTGCCCAGCCACCCCCCATATTAAGTATTTTTGTGGCTTTAGCCTCCATCGGTGATAACCACCTCGGAGTCTTGTTTTCAAATAAGTCCTTGTATTTAGTCCAGACAGAAAACAGAGATTTCCTTACAATATGGTTTTTAAACAACTTATGAGACTTTACCTTGTCGTACCACAAATATGCATGCCACCCAAAAGCATTGTTGAACCCTTCCAGATCTAGGACATCAGTGTTTTCTAGCAAAAACCAATCTTTCAGCCAGCAGAGGGATGCAGCTTCATAATACAACCTTAAGTCCGGCAGGGCAAAACCCCCTCTTTCCTTTACATCTGTTAATATTTTAAATTTTATTCGGGGCTTTTTGCCCTGCCAGACAAACTTCATAATGTCCCTCTGCCACTTTCCAAAACATTCCACTCTGTCCACGATCTGTAGGGTCTGGAACAGAAACAGCATTTTTGGCAATACATTCATCTTTACTGCTACAATTCTTCCCAACAAGGAAAGTTTCAATCTTGACCAGATTTCTAGATCCTTTTTAATTTCAGACCAACATTTTTCATAATTATCTTTAAACAGATTCAAATTTTTCCCAGTCAAGTTGACCCCCAGGTATTTCACTTTATTAACAACGTTTAGTTCTGTTTCCTTCTGAAACCCATCTATTTCTAAAGGTGTCAAGTTTTTTGCCAAAACCTTAGTTTTTTGTTTGTTTAACTTGAATCCCGCCACCCGACCAAACTCAGAAATTAATTCCAATACTCTTTTTGTGCTGGACACCGGCTCCTGTAATGTCAAAACCAAGTCATCTGCAAAGGCCTTCAGTTTATATTGTTTTCCTCCGACCTGTATTCCTTCCACCTGCTGATCCTTCCTGATCAAATTTAGCAAAACCTCAAGGAAAGAAATAAATAGCAAGGGTGATAGGGGGCACCCCTGTCGTGTTCCTTTTTCAATTTTAAACTCTTCTGTCACCACATTGTTTACTATCAATTTAGCCTTTTGTTCTGAATATATTGCATCTATGCCATTTTGGAACGCCCTTCCCACTCCCATCCCTTCCAAATTCTTCTTCATAAATTTCCAAGATATATTGTCAAAGGCCTTCTCCGCGTCTATAAATATCAAAACTGCTTTTGTATTCAAATTTGTCTGTAGAAGTTCCAGAACGTCAACAATGTTCCTAGTATTATCTGACAAATGCCTGCCAGGGAGAAAGCCTGCTTGGTCTTTATGAATAACTCCATTTAAGACTTTTTTCAATCTATTTGCCAAAATGTCAGCAAAAATCTTGTAATCCACGTTTAGGAGTGAGATGGGACGGTAGTTCTTAAGTTGAGTCTTTTCAGATTCCAATTTTGGTATCAAAGTGATGAATGCCTCTTTCCACGATTCTGGTGCCCCCTTCCCTTCCATAATTTGATTACATACCTCCATCAATGGCTGAGTCAGGTATTCCTTCAATATCTTATAGTATTTGGAGGTAAGTCCATCTGGGCCCGGGGATTTGCCTAGTTGCATGTTCTGAATGGCATTTTCGATTTCCTGTTGGGTTATTTTATAATTCAGGTCAGTTTGTTTGTCTTGTGTTAGTTTTTGTAGGCCATAGCTTTTTAAAAATTTATTTATTTCAGTCTCCACTTGGGGTCCTTGGGAAAACAATTTTTTAAAATATCTCTGGAAACACTTTCTAATTTCCTCTGGTTTCTGAATACATTCTCCTTCAACCTCTAGATTGGTAACAAAGTTCAGTTTTTGTCTCTTTTTCAGCTGCCATGATAGCAGCTTCCCACATTTATTTGCCGATTCAAATGATCTTTGTTTCATCTGTTTGATTTTCCATTCAACTTCTTGATTTATCAGTTTTGCATATTGTGCTTGATGGAATTTTATTTCTCTCAAAACTTCTTTTGATTTTGGATTTAGTCTCAACTTTTTCTCTCCGTCTTTTATCCTTTCCAAGATCTTGTCCTTTTTACCGTTCCAGAGTTTTTTCTTAATAGAATTCTGCTGTATCAGAAACCCTCTCATAACAGCTTTGCTTGCGTCCCAGATTGTTTTTTTTTCCACCGAAGTGTTCAAATTTAGTTCAAAGTAGTCTTTCATCGTCTTTTGGGCCTTCTTCACTATCTCCTGGTCTCTAAACAATGCATCATTCATTCTCCATCTGAAGGATCCAGCTGGTGTAAGTCTCAAGTCCATTTTCAAGGGGTTATGGTCGGAGCAAGTTTTAGGGCAGATCTCTACTTTTTTGGTCTTGGGTGCCAGTCCTCTAGATATCCAGATTTGGTCGATTCTTGTCCAGGATAGGTGGGCCTCAGAAAAGAATGTTCCCTCTCTACCTAGGGGGTTCTTTGTCCTCCAGATATCAATCAAGTCCATATTGTCTGTGAGTTCAAAAAAAGTCTTTGGTAGTCTGCCATCTTTAGTCACATTTTGATTTTGTGACTTATCCATGTGTGTGGAGACAACCCCATTCATATCTCCCATCAGAATGATGTTATTATAGTCCATATGGTCCAGCATTGTCTCATGCAGCTTCCCATAAAATTCAGATTTCCCCTCATTTGGTGCATAAATTCCAATTATCAAAAATTTTTCTCCTTGTGATTGTATTTCGATCGCCAAAATTCTTCCTTGTTCATCTTTGAACACAAATTTTGGTGCTAGGCTCTCCTTTGCATATATCACGACTCCCCTTTTCTTTTCTTTAGCTGATGAAATAAATTCTTGGCCTAGTCGCTTGTTTATTAGCACTCTTCTGTGGAGCCTAGTCACATGGGTTTCCTGGAGACAAATGACGTCTAGTTGTTCTTTCCTCAAAATGTGAAAAATCCTTTTCCTTTTTTCAGGGGAATTTGCCCCATGGATATTCCAACTAAAAAGCTGCAGAGACATCCTGGATCAGCTTGTTAGCCGATGGGGTTGTCTCCCTTCTCGTCTATGTCTGGAGGTGGATCTTTTGTACCAGGCGTGGGGGGTGGCCAGGTACCTGCTGTCCCTTTTCGAAGGTCCTCCCCGTGATCGTTTAGGAATTTTTCTTGCTCTTCTGCTGTTCTGATTCTCACCTTCTTCCCTTTCAAATTAAAAGATAATCCTTGGGGGAATTCCCACCTGTAAGGGATTGTGTTGTTTCTTAATAATCTTGCCAGATCCTTGTATGTAGTTCTTAAGTCCAACAATTGTTTTGGTATGTCTCTGAAGATTTCTGCTGTCTTTCCCTGTATCACCAATGGGTTTTTAAAATGTAGGCCAAGTATGTTGTCTTTTTCTTGCTTGTATCTCAATATGATCAAGCAATCCCTTGGTTTATCTTTCTTGGCCACTCTTCCCAATCTAAAAGCGGTGACGATTTTGAAGTCTTTCTCTTCTGCCAAACCCCAGAACTTGGATATTTCTGCAGTCAAAAAGCCAGCCAAATCTTCCTTTTCTAGTTCTGGAATATTTCTAATCCTAAGATTACTTTCCCGGTTTTTCAGCTCCGCCATAGACAGATAGGCCTGTTGTTCAGTGACCTGTCTACTCAGTGGTCTTACTTCCCCTCTTAATTCCTCAATCCTTTTTTTGTTTTGGTCTGCTTTCGTGTTTGCGTCCTCAGCTAATTTTCGGTTCTCTGATATAGTCTTTTCAAAATTTCCTATCGCCTGTGTGTTTTGAGCAACTTGGTCTGTCAACTTATTAATCGTTGCTGTAACCTGGTCAAATTTAGCCGCTTGTTCATCAGCTTTCTTATTTAATGCTGCCAGTTGATCCAATATTTCTTTAGAAATAGGGTCTAATCCTCCTGCAGCCATATCCTCCAAAACTGGCTGTTTAAATTGTCCTTCTTGCAGACCTGTCACAATTGGAACAGATGATCTACGTGGCTGCACAGGCAAAGTTGATTGCAATAGTTCAGTTTGTTTTGCTTTCTTGGCAGCCCTTGTTTTTCCTGCCACACTCATTCCACAACTGTCTAGGTTTCAAGGTCAAATTGTAAATCCCATGGGAAAAGCAATCATCCAGGCAAAAAGATTTCCAAAACAACCAGCAGTTCTCAGAGGTTTATATTTCCACAATCCAGCAGGGGGAGCTCCCCAAAAGTTTCCACCATTTAATTCCCAAATATGGTAAAATCCAAAATAAGGGGGGGAAACCCTCTAAATTCACTTTAAACTGCAGATGATAAAGGTTCTTTGCGAAGGTGTGAACAACAGTTCCTTTTTTGTAACTGCAAAGTAGCCCAATGTAACTTTATGTCTCTATACACAGTTGCCACAGTCTGATGTTACTTTGTATCCAGGCAGCCCGTGAGCTGGGGCTTATAACTTTATAATCCACAAAATATAGAGAGGTATAGCACAGTCTCACAATCAAATCCAAACTTGCAGGGTAAGTTCCAACTTCTTTTAAACTCCTTTCAACGCTTCCGCTTTAAAAAAACTTTGCTCAGTACTTTAAACAGGGACGGAAGACTGACTTCCTTTTTAGCGTCTCCCGCTTTCAGCCGAAATTCACCAATTTGATGTCCAAATAAAGCCTCAAATTTCTTACTCACGAGTTTGTTGTTTCCAATCAAATGTTCAAAGAAGAAAGGTCAGCGCTCATCAGCAGCAGCCGCGCGGCTTCGCTTCCGCGGAAAGAGCGATGGATTCACAGCACCGCTACCCCCTCCACGTTCCGGAGCCCCTTACGGGGTCCCTTCTGCGTATCCGAGGTCGCTCCTGGTGCCCGCCGAATCCCACGGCCACGGGCTCACTCTACCCGTGGTTTTCCTAAACGGGTCGTCGCTGTGCCGCAGCGCACGACCCTTTTCCGCGGAGCCCCTCTTCAACAACTGAAGAGGACCGCCATTGCTGTTTCGCGCCGCCTCCGGAAGTCCCCCCCTCTAACATAGGTCGGTCTCCTTCCTTTCCTGTTTCTATGCTGCAACAATTAGCTTTAAGAATCCCAAGGTTATGGGTACTAAAGTCAACGTGATTCCAGTTGATCGGAGTTCAAATATTGATGCACACTACAGGAGTTCTCTAACATTGAAAGTTATTTATTTGCTGTTGTTGCCTTTTTGTTTATGTATTGCATTTTATGACTTGGTGAACATACACCTTTTTTAAAAGAAAGAAACTTAAATTGACTGCTAAGTGTTTTATATATTCGGTTTAACTTAATTTTTTTGTTTATTTTTATTTTTGGTAAATCAGTGAATATGCTGCATGTTGACAAGGAGGACAAATTTGAGTGCATTGTGTTTTAGCAATGCAGGTTTGAATAGGGGAAAGTGTTCAAATAAGTGGAGGTATAGCTTCTCTAACAATATTGTCTTGTAACAGTACATGAAAGCCAAACATTCAGCATTTGTATTTGTTATTTTCTGTATTACCCAACCTTCATCCTTAGGTGCCAAGGAGCATTGCAACAGTTTTAAATACAAACATTAAAACAGCTCACAATCACAAAAATAGGATGGGTCCTACAAAGTATACATCTCAGGGTGTCAAAGGCAGATAAAGAGTTATGTCTTCTGCCCCAAAAACGTATAGTGAAGGAAGGAGGGAATTCCACAACTTGGGGTCTGCCACAGTGTATGTGCTCCTGTAGGCCACTGCACCCCTGAATATCTTAGGGTGGTTGAAGTTCACCTCTGCCAATCTTAACATACAAGAGGATCTGTAGAGGAGGAGGTGGGCTTTCAGATATCTGGGCCTGAGTTGTTCAGGGCTTTAAACACTTAACATGAGCACCTTGAATTGGATCCGGAAACAAACTGGCAAACCAACGCAGCTGTTTTTAAGGTGTGTGAAATCTAAATGGAACCTCAGCAGTAATCTGGCTGCTGCATTTTGGACTAGTTGTTTTCAAGGGCAGCTGCACACAGAGGGCATTGCAAGGATCCAGTCTGTAAGTCACTAGAACATGGAGTGCAGTGGCCAAGTCATTTCTGTGACAAAGGGACTGTAGATGGCGAGCCAGCTGGAGGTGCGAAAAGGCACCCCTTGCCACTGAGGCCTCCAGTAATGGGTCTGAATCCAGGAGCACCACCCCACCCACGGCTGTGGACCTGCTCCTTCCAAGCAAGTGCAATCCTTTGGAAAAGCCAATTTTTTTCTGGGTATTCCGCTTGTCAGTGAAATTCTACAATCAGATTCTGGATGATTGTGGCACAGAAATCATTTATTTGAATTGTGTCTGTAAAGTATGCACACACCTTCAAATGTGAGGCCTACCTACATCTCTGTTGGAGAGAATTGGAGCAAAAAGTATGCTTGAAAATAACTACTCTGTTGGCACAAATTGAACTAGCTTTTCTACAAAAAGCATTAACTAATGCATTAAAGTGGTTTGCTTTGTTGTCGTCCCCACACCAAGAAATCACTGTAAATTTTTCAGTAACAGTTTTCTGTGGTGTTTTTAAATACTATTTTGTCTGCCTTCTATAATGTCAATTGATTCCCCTCTCAGTTGTTTTCTGTCTTAAGGCAATGCTGGTAATGTATGTGATCTGACACTTAGCATTACGTGAAAGCTCTTGTATTCAGTGCTTCCCTGAAATGCCAGACAACTTCAGAGGCTGCAGAACAGCTGCCCTTTGTGGCTTAACCTGTGTGTGGATTGGGGTGGAAATACTGCATTGCAACTGGGGCTGAACTGAATTTCCATTGGGTTCATTTTCTCCTGGTGAAGGTGACATACTTTAGTGCGCACAATTTTTTCTCTCCAACCCCCACCCCCCCAGGCAAATGGTGTTCTGTAAGAAAAGAACCCCTCCCACTTTGGAATTGTGATCTCCCCCAGCAATTCAGTTTGAAAGCAATTGTTATTTGCCTCTGTTGTTGCAATGTGCAAGGGGTGAACCCTCATGTCATTTTGCCTTCTTTCTGTTCAGCCCTAGCATGCCAAGCAACAGTACAGTAGCTTTCATCACTGGGCTTGTCAAAAAAAAAAACATGCAGTGAGATCTGGGCTTTTTTCTCTTAATGGTGTCAACTCCTTTGACTTGCACTGTTGAATATAGGCACATGTTCCTGTAAAATTAGATGTGCAATGTTATATTTGCTAAAGGCCACACGCGGCAAGAGTTAGAGGTATAAGCTAAGCATCAAACCGAAGACCTTTGTTGGGATAAGATTAAGCTGCCTTATATGTGTGAAGCTCCTTGTTCCTGTAACCCAGTATTGATGACTCGGGCAGGGGTCTTTCTCATCACCTGCAACCTATTCCTTGTTTAAGCTGGAGATGCCTTGGGTTGAATTTAGGACCTTCTGCATGCAAAGCATGTTTTCTGTTCAGCTATGGTTCCTCTCTGTGTACGTTTTCATATCTATTGAAATATATTTAGAACTTTTTTCTTAGCATCTTAACAAATACATTTCAAATGAAGTCTATTTCTGATCTTAGTCCCTGGTCATTAAAAAAATTCTTCAGGGATGTTTGTGCTAAATTGGAAGAGATTTTTCTTTACTGGTACTATCTCTTGAGAATACCATGATTTTTCCAATTTGCCCTGCCTTCTTCATCTTGGCTTTGCTCAAGAGCTGCACAGGAACTGTGAATTTACCATTAGGCAAGGAAGCATTCAGTGTTTAATCTGTACTTATGATGCCACAGGGTTTGAAAAACATGGCCCTTTTTGTCCAAGATAATGTTTGTCATTTGATCACTCAAGTGGTTTATCAATCTTGTACACTTTTTTATAACAAATGATCAGCATGGTATTGCATTGTAATTATTTTGTTGGGGTGAATTAAAGTGCTTGGCTGTGTAAAGCAAGACTTACGTTTTTTACACTTACAAATACTGCTAGCAGTGAGTGCAATATTTACTCTGAAAAGGGCAAGAAAGGAAGTGGGGACTGATTTGCCAGTAAAAGAGCTCTGCTAGGGAGCATATGTACAGTAATTTTACATGCATGTAAACTGGCTCTTTGGACTGGAACCGATGCATCTATTTTTAACTTTGGTGTGTTGCAATTTGAATATTTCAACAGTGAAAAATTAGTTGCACCATTTCAACTGAAAAAAAGAACACAGAACCAACATTAAGGAAAAAAACATGATGAGGCAGAGTGGGGATGAGTGCTCTAGCTGCACCCCACTGCAGCTGCCCTCTATGAATTGGAGAGATAACTTCTAAGAACCTTGCTGGACCAGGCCAAAGACCCATCTAGTCTAGCATCCTGTTTGCACACTGGCTATGTGAAGCCTGCAAGCAGGACATGAGTGCAATAGTGTTCTCATATGGAATATATCTGATCTTTTAAAGACTATCCAAGTTTGGTGATTGTCCCTACCTCTTGTGGGAGTGGATTCCATAGAAACCTCTTCTATTCTGGTTAGGGTCCCTGTGATTCCCACCCCCATGATTATGTCTCCAACTTGTGAAGGGCAACTGCAGTGGTGGGTAGAAATAGCATACTAATCCTTGCGCTTCACCATCCCATGAGGGATTTAGAATGTCTGGCTAGGGCTGAAGTCCAGCAAGAATGCCCTTGTGTGATAAAGAATTAGCCTACAGTGCATAATTACCAAAGTTTCTCTTTAGAATACAAGCTTTTGTAGAAATGATGCTTGGCTTGTAAGCTGGACGATGTGACTTAGACCATTGGCCCACCTAACTCATTATTGTCTACACTGGTGGGTAATGGCTCTCCAGAGATTCAGATGAGGGGCATTCCCTGAAACCACCTGCATGCAAACTGATGCTCTACCACTGATGCTTTTCTGCATATCACTTTTTTGTTGATCACTTGGTAAAATTCTGGAGTACATCAGAACTTGATATAAGAATGTGTTTGAAAAAGGATCTTTTTCGTCTTTTGAAAGAGTGTTATGGTTTTATTTTACACTGCGTATGTCAGAAGGTGTTTTCAAGAGCTAAAAGGTAAAGCTGGAGAGGTGCTATATCCAAAATGTGATGTACACATCTCTGAGTAGTCCAGAAAACTGAACATGTGGGACCTTAAACTGATCCTTTCCCTGCAGGAAAGGATGAAGGACCCTCTAGCACTCACTTCTGCTTCAATTTATTTTGTAAAGTTTAAGGTTTAGAGTAGCTTTATCTGACACCCAAAAAATTAGTATAAACTCTTCAATTCCAGCAAGGCAGTATGAATTTGCCAGTTACTGCAAGTGCTAGTTAACCAACTGCAACCTCAGGTACGTCTTTTTAGAAGGAAGTCATACTGAGTTCAGTGACGCCCTCAGGTAAATGTTTGTGCGTTCACAGCCTTAGTCTTTACACTGGTAGTGAAATGACTGCCTGTGCTGCGTTCCATAGGGCAATGTGCTGTCTGAGTCAATTCTACATATTCAAGCAACCTTTCCCCATGAGGTTAATGGAAGTGAGTTGGCAAGCCTTTGCTCACACCATGGATATCCTGCTGTATGTGTACTTGTGTTGTGCATGTGTTCCATCTTCCAACCATAAGTACTGTGGTGCTGCTTCAATAGCTTAAACACATGACTTAGAATTATCCAAGTTGTATGTTTTCCCCCCATCCTGAGGACTACCATGGCAAGGAATTGAAGAAAGCCCCTTTTTATTGTGAGCCAAATAATTTCCAACATGCTAATAAGTTACATGGTGCTTAGTGGCTTATTTTTAATAGAGGGTTATGGAAAGCTGGTCTTCCATATGTTTTTGGAATGCTGGGATAGCTTAATTGGTAGAGCATGAGATTCATGATCTCAGAGTCACCAGTTCAAGCCATCTTGGGCAAAGGTTTCCATCACTGCAGGGGGTTAGACTAGATGGCCCTTTTTGTCCCTTCCATTCTATGGCTCTATAAGTACCATCGTCCTTGGCTGTTGGGCAAGCTGAGTGTGGTTGATGGGAGATAAAGGCCAGCAATATCTGGAAGGCCACAGTACACACACCTCACACTACTTGAACGTTTGTAGGTCCTGAACCAGTGATAGGAAACATCAGACCTGTGTAGCTTCTCTATATGGTCATAGAGCCTCTCCTCAAAACATACCTGTACCTAGACCATTTCCTCTTGCCCCTTCAAGAGCTTTTGCCGGGCTGGAATTTGTCCTTGAACTACAATGCTTGCCAGAGTGGCTGGAATGGGTGGCTGGAATGCAGGTGAAGATGGAGTGACCATCATTGATTCATCTATGTTTATGCCTGTAGCAAATGGGTCTGTGTGGGAGTGTGTGTCTCAGGCTGGGAAAAAATATTTTCCTCACCCCAGTCCTACACTGTAGAGTTCACCCATTTTGTAATTATCAAACAGCCACAGGCTGTTGGTATGTTTGAGAAGAAAGGAAAAGTTGAGAATGACAGCTGCCTTAAAACTTCACTGGTACATGACACTGCTTATAACAAATAACAAGCTAGTATAAGAATATTAACAAATATGAATGAGATCATAGCCCCAAAAGGTTACAAGGTGGATTACTAATATGACAGGTTAGTATCTTTCTGAAATGATTAATGAAATGGTGGCGATAAAGAAGAAACTTCAGTTCATAGGAAATTTGGGCAAGATTGGGCAGTGTCTTCTAGAGATGGGACGCAAGTTGGGTGTTTCCATGTGCCTGCTTTAGTTATGCCTATAAAAACAAAGCTTGATAGAGAAACACTGCATCAGACCCAGAAGCAAAAAGCAATAAACTACATCAGTAAAGAGTAGTTTTACATGATTTAGTGTCAATTGCCTTCTTGAGAGAAAAGTTTCTTGCTGCTGTTACAAAGCAAGTATATAGAACAAATAAGTCAGAAAAGGTCAAGCCTAGTAGTGTGGGTCCTGTGCAACTTTCATGAATGCTATTTTAAGTTTTGGTTTTGGTTTTTTAAAAAGGAAAAAGAATCTGCTGGGTTGTGAGCACAACACTTGTCAATGACAGCACACAGCCTTAAATACCAGTGACAGTGCTGCAACAAGAGAGGAGAGAGGCGTATCGCAACACGCACTGAGTGACTAGACAGTTTTTCCACCCACCCAGTGGAACTCGGCCAAAATGTAAAGGAGGAGCCCCCAAGCATGTGTTGCTGTGTCATGCAGGTCTCGTTTCCCATGCCACATTTTTAAGCCATTCTCAGCTTGGCCATGCAGCCGCAGTGACCAGCTCACAGGGCTCGCAATGGCGAGGCGATGCTGACCCCAGGCGCTGCACCGAACTTGGCATCACTGCTTGCGGTCAGGAGCTGTCCGTGCCAGCGCTCAAGATGGTGCTTGGCTAGGGCTTTTCAAGGGAGGAGATGAAGAGATGTCTTGCCAGCCATGTCAGGCAATGACTAGTGATTTGGAAAGCATAATGTTGGTGGTCAACAAAAGAGGTTTAAAGATACTCTCAAGGCAAATCTTTAAAAAGTAGTATAAACACCGACAACTGGGAAACACTGGCCTGTGAGCGGTCCAATTGGAGAACAGCCTTTACCAAAGATGTCATGGGTTTCAAAGACGCTCAAACTCAGGACGAAAGGGAGAAATGCGCTAAGAGGAAGGCACACTTGGCAAACCGTCACCATGATCAACTCCCGCCCGGAAACCTATGTCCCTACTGTGGAAGGACAATGGATCCAGAATTGGCCTCCACAGTCAGTTACGGACTCACTGTTAAGACAGTGTTCATGGAAGACAATCTTACTCGGCTACAAGTGATCACCGAAGAAGAAGAAGAAGAAAGTGATTTGGTGCCTACACTGCCAAGCCCAGCTAGAGAGACTAAGAGTGGCCGCTACTAATTTGCATGCTGTGCCACAGATGCTTTTCCTCTGGCTGTTTCTACAACAACTCCTCCTGCTGCTGCCACCTTCTCCTGGCAAGCTCCTGCCACTGCCACTGCTTGCTTAGCTCCTCCTGCCTACACACATACACAAAGTTCCAATTTCCCCCCTTTCCATCGCTACCAGGTTAGATGCAAAAGGTCAATCCCCACAAATCAGTCTACTTGGAAAGGTCGGTGTTATGTACTGAGTTGAATAGGATCCAAACTGCAGCAGTCTGATTGGTCCTAGAACAATAGGATCCAAAAGGCAGCAGTCTGATTGGTCCTAGAACAATAGGATTCAGAATGCAGCAGTCTGATTGGTCCTAGAACAATGCAGCAGTATGATTGGTTGGCAGGAACTACCCAATCATGCTCCAGATAGAAGTGAATCCACAACCTGATTGGCTTACAGTAGAATTCCGGAATTAGCCAATCATGTGCAGCCCATTGTGTAAATAATGTATATAAAGCAGATACTTTGAGGGGACTTTTATTCATTCCTCCTCACCACTATGAGCTGAATAAAGAGCATGAAATCACTTCGCGACTCTGAGTATATTTCACTGGCGACGAAGGTGGGATCCTGCTGAGCTGACTGCCACACACAGCACCGCAGCACCGCCACCTGCCGCACCGCTGCCTCGCACCGTGTATCCAGGCTTCAGCTCCGGGACACAAGGAACTCAGAATGGCAACCGACCACAGCTTCTCGCCATTCAACCCAGCATCTGGAGACTGGGAAGCGTACGCCTCCCGTTTCACCTTCCTCCTAGAAGCCAAAGGGGTCACCGACGAAGAAGACGCCAAGAAGAGGGCGATATTCTTCAGCGTCTGCGGAGAGGAGACGTTTGAAATCGCCCGGGCTCTCCTTGCGCCTGAAGACGTCGCTACTGTTCCATACAAAACAATAATGGAACAGCTGAAGGGGCACTTTTCGCCGCAGCCCTCAGTGGTGGCTCGTCGAAATGCCTTCTACGCAAAGCGGCAAGCCCCTGGGGAAACCATAACTGGGTTTGTGACCTCTCTCCGCCAAGCCGCCCGGTTCTGCAACTTCTCAGAGCTGGAGAACATGCTTCGTGACCGCCTCGTCGGTGGCCTGAAGGATGAGAAGCTGCAACGACGCCTCTACGCTAAGAAGGACCTAACGTTCCAGGTCGCTTTGGAGGAGGCCCTGGCAACGGAAGCTGCCGAGAGGTCGACGCAAGAGGCACGGCTGAGCCAGCTGTCCCAACCGAGGGTCCACCACGAAGACCTCACCGACGACTCAGGATCCGACAGGGAGGAGGTGCACCGAGTACAGCAGCGCACTCAAGCAGCCCACATACCACAGCTGCCTCGACGAGAAGGAGGGAACTGCACAAGCTGTGGAGAAAGTCACGAGAGGAGGACCTGCCGTTTCCGCAACGCAGAGTGCAGGCAGTGCAGAAAATTGGGACACATCGCCCGGGTGTGTCGGGCTCGGCCCACCCGACGCCAGGCATCAGATGACCAATCCAAGAGCCCCAGGTCCCGGGGCCCAACGCACCAAGGCAACTCGACAGAGCTCACGGACTTCCAGGTATACCAGTTGCCCCACCCCAACATAGAGAAAATTTATGTTGACGTACAGATAGAGGGGGCCCCATGCCGCATGGAGCTTGACACGGGTTCAACTCTATCCATAATCTCGGCAAGGACCTTAAGGAAACTGTGTCCTACTGGGGGTCCCAAACTCAGGCCGGCCCCATTCACCCTCCGGGACTTCCAAAAACGTAAGGTCCCCACAATGGGGGTGGGGACCTTCAGGGTGCAATACCGAGGGCGGACGCGGCAACTGGACTTGCTTGTCGTCAAGGGCCCCTACATTAGCTGCCAGTAGATGAGGCCACAGCAGAGGCACAGACGATTGTGACGCACAGAGGAGCATTCAGGGTAAAGCGGCTGCAATTCGGTGTCAGCGTGGCACCAGGCATATTCCAGAATCTAATGGACTCTCTACTTAAAGGGATTCCTGGCGTCACCCCCTTCTTCGATGATGTGTTGATTGCCGGGCCCACACCAGAGGAGTTTGAGGACCGCCTCCGCACCGTTCTGCACCGTTTCCAGACGGCGGGTCTCAAGGTGAAGCGGGAAAAATGTCTACTAGGAGTGCCTCAGGTGGACTTTCTGGGATTTATGGTGGACGCAGAAGGGGTCCACCCGACTGGGGACAAGGTACGGGCCATTTGTGATGCCCCAGCGCCCAAGAACAAGACTGAACTTCAGGCCTTCTTGGGACTATTGAACTTTTACCATTCCTTCCTTCCCCACAAGGCGGCGGTAGCAGAGCCCCTACACAGACTCCTGGACAAGCGGGCCCCTTGGGTGTGGGGCCAGCGCAAGGAGGCCGCATTCCAGGCAGTCAAGGACTTGCTTGTCTCAAACTCGGTCTTGGCACACTTCGACGAGAGGCTGCCGGTGGTGCTAGCATGCGATGCCTCGCCCTATGGAATTGGCGCTGTCCTGGGACACCAACTCCCGGATGGAAGAGAGGTACCGGTGGCATACTTTTCCCAGACACTCAACGCAACCGAGCGGAACTACTCACAAATCGACAAGGAGGGTCTGGCAATCGTGAAGGGAGTAAAAAAATTCCATGATTTCTTGTACGGGCGGCCCTTCACCGTGGTGACTGACCACAAGCCGTTGCTTGGCTTATTTGCCCCTGAAAAGCAGACCCCCCAAGTGCTGTCTCCTCGCGTCCTCAGGTGGTCAATTTTCCTTGCCAGCTACCAGTATGCACTGATTCACCGTCCGGGGAAGGCGATGGGCCATGCGGATGCCCTCAGCAGGCTACCACTACCGGAAACAGGCCCCGACCCAGCACCTGCACAAGAGGTTATGAGCCTGGAGCTGCTTCCCGACCGCCCCATTCAGGCACAAGAAGTTGCACACCATTCCAAGAAAGATAGGGTCATCTCCCGGGTCCTGGACTGGGTGTGGAGGGGATGGCCCAGCAGCAGCCCCGGGCCAGAATTCGCCGGCTACACAACCCGCAAACATGAACTGTCGGCCCACAAGGGGTGCCTGTTATGGGGAAGCAGGGTCGTTGTTCCCCAGCCCCTCCGCAAAAGGGTCCTCACAGCCCTACACGAGACACACCCAGGGGTAGTAAGAATGAAGGCCCTTGGCAGGAGTTATGTGTGGTGGCCGGGGATCGACGGAGAGATAGAGGCCTGGGTCAAACACTGCCAGGCCTGCCAAGAATCCCGCCCAGATCCCCCAAGGGCCCCAGTCCAGTCCTGGGAGTCCGCCCGAGCACCATGGTCACGCCTGCATGTGGACTTCGCTGGCCCCTTTCAGGGGAAAACATTCTTCATAGTGGTGGACTCCTACACCAAATGGCTGGAAGTCGCACTGGTACCGTCCACTTCTACGTCCGCAGCCATCCGGGTACTACGCAGGCTGTTTGCAACCCACGGGCTCCCTGACACTCTCGTCTCAGACAACGGGACTGCATTTACGTCAGGAGAATTCCAAACCTTCACAGCGCAGAACGCCATCCGCCACATCCGTTCGGCGCCATTCCATCCTGCCACCAATGGCCAAGCAGAACGCATGGTGCGGACCACCAAGGACACCCTTCGCCGCATGACGCAAGGGGATTGGGAGTACCGCCTTGCCACATTCCTTCTAGCACAGCACAGCACCCCCAGCTCAACAACTGGCCGGAGCCCCGCTGAACTACTAATGGGTCGGCGCCTTGCAATCAGATTGGACCGCATTCACCCCGATAGAGCTCAGGATGAGGTAGTGGTGGGGGAAGGCAGGAACCCCCGGACCTTCGAGGCCCAGGACCCAGTGTACGCAAAGAATTTTGGGGCAGGCCCAGCATGGGTACCCGCCACAGTCACCAGGGTCACTGGCCCCGTGTCGTACGAGGTGCTAACAGATGGGGGGCAATGCTGGCGCCGCCACTGCGACCAGATACGGCGACGATTCCCGGGAGAAAACCAGGAGGAGGAAAGGTCAGAGGAGTCCCAAGGGAACAGAGGGGCAGTGAGGCCCATAGAGCACGAGGGGCCAGCAGGAGAGGCAGAATCAGTAAATACAGAGAGGACCTGCGAGGCCGAAAGGACACCGGAACCAGAACCACGACTGAGCGAGCCAGTTGCGCCAGACCAAATAGCCCCATCACAGCCAGCATCCTTGGAACACGAGCCAGAACCTGAACCCCGGGCCAGGGAACACCCCAGGCCGCAACGCACACGTAGGCCGCCAGCGTACCTCGAGGACTATGAATGCGACCTCCCGGGCAGGACTGGAACTTAGAGGGGAGGGGTGTTATGTACTGAGTTGAATAGGATCCAAACTGCAGCAGTCTGATTGGTCCTAGAACAATAGGATCCAAAAGGCAGCAGTCTGATTGGTCCTAGAACAATAGGATTCAGAATGCAGCAGTCTGATTGGTCCTAGAACAATGCAGCAGTATGATTGGTTGGCAGGAACTACCCAATCATGCTCCAGATAGAAGTGAATCCACAACCTGATTGGCTTACAGTAGAATTCCGGAATTAGCCAATCATGTGCAGCCCATTGTGTAAATAATGTATATAAAGCAGATACTTTGAGGGGACTTTTATTCATTCCTCCTCACCACTATGAGCTGAATAAAGAGCATGAAATCACTTCGCGACTCTGAGTATATTTCAGTCTGCCAGTGCCATGCACTGCACAACTGGGGATGGAGCAAGAGAATCGGCCTTCCCAATGATCAACAATGGCCTACCAGGGCAAACAACAGACCACTTGGAACAGGGGTTAGCAAACTTTGAGCAGGGGGCCAGTCCACTGTCCCTCAGATCTTGTGGGGGGCCGAACTATATTTTTTTTGGGGGGGGGGGATGAACGAATTCCTATGTCCCACAAATAACCCAGAGATGCATTTTAAATAAAAGGACACATTCTACTCATGTAAAAACACGCTGATTCCCGGACCATCCGTGGGCCGGATTTAGAAGGCAATTAGACCGGATCCCCGGATCCAGATCCCCGGGCCTTAGTTTGCCTACCCATGACTTGGTAAGATGCTTATGTCACCTCCATTGTTTCCAGCTTCTAATGTAAGAGCCCTTCTCTACAGCAGTCAGGCACATTCATTGGTGGACTTAAGAGCAGGCAGAGAGATGTGAAAGGTGTATTTTGGACAGCGAATCAACAGGAAGCATGATGTATGCAGAGAGGCCCTATAGCTCAAACACCCATGCTTTTGAATAAAAAGGTAAAGGTAAAGGACCCCTCACAGTTAAGTCCAGTTACAAACGACTCTGGGTTGCAGCACTCATCTCGCTTTGCTGGCCAAGGGAGCCAACGTTTGTCCGCAGACAGTTTTTCCGGGTTATGTGGCCAGCATGACTAAGCCGCTTCTGGCGAAACCAGAGCAGCGCAT
The DNA here is from genome assembly GCF_027172205.1 of Podarcis raffonei. Classification (NCBI taxonomy): domain Eukaryota; kingdom Metazoa; phylum Chordata; class Lepidosauria; order Squamata; family Lacertidae; genus Podarcis; species Podarcis raffonei. Next base: position 23,827,676 of record NC_070613.1, on the reverse strand, counting down.
GGAAATGCTGTTTACCTTCCCACCAGAGCGGTACCTATTTATCTACTTGCACTTTGAAGTGCTTTCAAACTGCTAGGTTAGCAGGAGGTGGGACCAAGCAACAGGAGCTCACCCCGTCACGGGGATTCGAGCTGCCAGCCTTCCGATTAGCAAGCCCTGTCTTTATGCTTTTGAATACAGAAGCCCTAAAGTTCAATCCCCAGCATCTCCAGGTGTAAGGATCAGGTAGCAGGTGATGGGAGAGACCTTTGTCCAAGGCCCTAAAGAGCTGCTAACTGTCAGAATTAGACAGATAGTCTTAACATCGCATAAAGCAGGTGCCTGCATTCCTGTTCTCTTACCAGTTTAATGTTAAATGTCACTCTGAGCAAACTAGCAGGTTCTTGCTTTGTGGCAGGAACATGAGTGAGATGATCTTCAGGTTTCTTACAGGTCCCTAATCCTGTGATATTAATATGTTTCAGGATCACCACTCCTTGTTTTATAGCCCAGAGGTATGCTGAGGATTCTATCCAGTTCAGCAGCTTCTATGGAGTTTGAATGCTGCATCTTGGGCTTCAATTGCCTTATTTCCTGCTACTTCAGCTGTGACCTCGAGGTGGCACTAAAGGACTTAGCTATGAAATGTTGGAATTATATGCTGAAATGGAATACTCAGGATGAGACGGTTAAATCTGTAATGATTAAGTGGGCACAAGACGTTGGACACAATATTATGTTTGCTGACTGGGAACAGTTGTGGACCACCGGGATTAAATTTACGGCATGTAATGCCTTAAGAGAGAATATTATGAAAATGATATATAGGTGGTACATGACCCCAGTCAAGCTTGCAAAAATCTATCATTTGCCCGATAATAAATGTTGGAAATGTAAGGAAAATGAAGGTACATTCTTTCACCTTTGGAGGACGTGCCCTAGGATTAAGGCTTTCTGGGAAATGATATATAATGAATTGAAAAAGGTATTTAAATATACCTTCTTGAAGAAACCAGAGGCCTTTCTCTTGGGCATGGCCGGCCAAGTGGTGCCAAAGAAGGACAGAACTTTTTTTATGTATGCTACAACAGCAGCAAGAATACTCATCGCAAAGTATTGGAAGACGCAAGATCTACCCACTCTGGAAGAATGACAGATGAAACTGATCGACTGTATGGGATTGGCAGAAATGACTAGCAGAATCCATGACCAGGGAGAAGAGTCGGCTGAAGAAGATTGGAAAAAATTTAAGGACTACTTACAGAAATATTGTAAAATTAAGGAATGTTGAATGATGTTGGATTGAAATTGAGTGGTTTCTAGCTGTAATGATATAAAGGAATATGGAAGAAAAAAAGGGTTTGGATAGAAAATAAGGTGATATTATAAGCTGTAATGCTTTAAGTTAAGGATTTGCTGAACAAATAATTTGAAAGGGAATACAAGAAGGGGAGGTATGAGGAGGTCAGAGAAATATGTTATTGAAAAGTTTGTATCATGAACTATATGTCTTTTTTAATCTTTTTGTTTGTTTTTTGTTCGTATAAAAAATTGAAAATCTTAATAAATATCTTTTTTTAAAAAAAGAAAGAAATGTTGGAATTATATGGCACTAATTTAAAGGCGGTCAGAGGTGCAGGGTGGGAGTCATTCACCTTGAATTAAGAAAATGTCAGTGGGCAAGACTGTAATTTAAAGGGAGGAGAAGACTAGATAGGGGTACCCACTAACGTTCTGGATGTAACGTAATGTATAGTTCGCTTTTTGAAATGGCTTGTGTGTACACATGACATACAAGCAGGACCTGCCTACTTGTTGCAGTTGATTGCCAGGTGTGTGCTCATGTTCTGTTTCGCCCAAACACAATTTCGTGAATGTGTTTTAGGTTCCTAAGTCTCCACAACTCCTATGTACCACTTGAAAATTGCTCTGGGTCTTAGTGGACCACTTAATGATTTTTTAAAATATATTTTTGCCATGTTGTAGCAACTGTAAAGCAGTAGCTAGATACTCTATGATTTTTACTTGCTTCTTTTATTATTATTTTTTATTATATTGTATTTTATTGTATTATAATAATTCTATGGAACAGAATAAAATACAAAACAATCAAATACAATATAAGAAATAAAAGAAGTGATTGAAATACAATAACATATTAATATGAATATTTAATGTCATAGACTTGCCCTCTCCCATCCTTAACCACAAATCCACAGACATGCTGCAGACCATCGATGGTCCACAAACCACAGCCTGGAAACCCCCGAAATAGAGAATAGCTGAAGATGGCACCATGCACACACACCGTTAACAAAGCTTTTTGATCCTGTTTGTACTGCCTGGGATCTGCCAGATGTGGAGCAATTTCTGCTCCTTGCCCTCTGCAGCTAACGGCATTGGATGCATAAACAGACAGACAGACAGATGGGGCTATCCAGGAAGCCCAACTTCTGCTGGCCCAAAACAGTGAGGGTGCAGTCTGAGACAGTGGCAGACAATGCTGCCATAGTACGAAAGGCAAGCTGAGCAACAACTGGGGCAAGTTGAAGTGGGGACGGGCCAGCTACAGAATCTGTGGTGGAGCACAGCAAACGCAGACACAAACATACACCTCAGTGCAGATGCTTCAAATAGACAGTTCATGAGAACAAGTAAGGTCTTCAACAAAATGTTGTAACATGGAGCTCTCTTGTTCAGTATCCTACCCAACCATTCATGTCCTCTTCCTGGGATGGGAGAATATGTGTCTATTTCAACTATACATACTTTGGCTTAGGGGTCCTGGGGACTTGACCAGGGTGGCAGTGATCCAAAGGCTTCCCAGAGTAGGTATAAGATGTCTTATGTATTACTTGTCACAAGACCAGTGACTTCACACACCTGTGTGGTTTGAATGCTAGAGAAATGTATGAAACACATCACTTGAAAAGGGAGGCAAAAGGCTGACATTTCTTACCAAATGCTAAGAAAAGAATGCCTAGAACAGCATCATTCTTGATGTGTGGTGGAACTAAACATAGGTTAATTATCTCCATAATTTCTGTTGCAATTTGTAGAACACATTTTCCTTTAGCTGTCTAGACATTGCATTAGTGCTATACATTACCATTCTGCAGGTGCCAAACACTGCTAATTTATCATTAAGCAATTCAGTATTTGTCAATAGTGTTTACAACTGCAGAATACTCAGCAAATTCAGTAGGTGGCATTCAGTGATTTATCCTCTTTTGGGATTTTCTATTGCCTTGAAAGGGAGGTACAAATATGACAAAAGGAAGCTTTCTGTATTGACTAAGTTTCTTTCCCCCTCCACATCCATTTCTACAGATAAGCCAAGCTGCAACCTTATGTACACTTAGTAAAGGTAAGGGGACCCCTGACCATTAGGTCCAGTCGTGACCGACTCTGGGGTTGCGGCGCTCATCTAACTTTATTGCCCGAGGGAGCCGGCATACAGCTTCCGGGTCATGTGGCCAGCATGACTAAGCCGCTTCTGGTGAACCAGAGCAGCGCATGGAAACGCTGTTTACCTTCCCGCTGGAGCGGTACCTATTTATCTACTTGCACTTTGACGTGCTTTCGAACTGCTAGGTTGGCAGGAGCAGGGACAGAGCAACGGGAGCTCACCCCATCGCGGGGATTCGAACCGCCGACCTTCTGATCGGCAAGTCCTAGGCTTTGGTTTAACCCACAGCACCACACACTTACCAGGGAGTAAATCCCTTTGAGCTCACCTCTGGGGGAAAAAACATGTATAACTAAGCTGTGAGCATTTGTTCACTTTGGTCTGCAGGTGAACCCAGATCTCTGGGCTCAGGGGTTTAATTGGACTTATTTGTAGGAATGGAAAGTTTCCTTCTAAGCTGTGAGTTACCACATATCACCAGCTCAATTCAGTTTACATTTAAAGGCAATACTAATTTGGCACTTTCTAAAGCAGTATACAAACTGAGATGTAGCCATCCTTCAAAATTCAAATTTTCCCTTATTCTCAAGCTAAGTAATGTGTACAAATAGGCAAATACCAAGATAAAATTTTGCATCACATTCACAGATTAATGAAAATAAATGTACAAAAAATGTTTTGTGTTAGGGGAAATATGACAAAATGTGCAGACTAGGCAAAATTGCATGCAGAAATGTGTTTATTAGGAGAAAAGCGCACTAAAATGCTGGTGAATTTTCATGAGAACTTTTAAAAAAGAAATCGCAAGCTGGTGTGGAAATGTGGAGAACTGACCTTCCAATTGGAAAAATGAGAAACAAAAAGTATGTACCTGCCCCTAATACCAGTTTGTGCTAGTTTCATAAGAAGCACCAAAATGCACTCATATATATGAGTCCAAGAAGGAATCCGCTGCCCATTCTTTGCAGAATGGGCAAAAAAGCACCGTAATAGAGTGCAAAGAAAGAAAAGGAAAGAAGATGAACTTCCTTGCCAGCACTTAAAAGTGGAAAATTCAGCATAAGCTGATTTGTAATTCATGTAATGACCTTTCATACACTGCAGTTGTATGACATTTTCTCTCAAAGCAGTTTTTATTCTCTGTGTATGTAGGCATGAGAAAGAAGGGGGGAGCTAGGGAAGAAAATGCAAGCTATCCCTTTGGATGAATAGGGGACACAACAGCTCACAAGTGTGATGCAGGATGTAAACAAGTCCCAAGAACTAGCCTGATGCAGGATACAGGAGCACGTTACAGCGGCTCTCATAGAGCTTATTTATAAAATGGCATGTGGAAAGACAACTTACCCCAGCTCTTTTGCAAGAATTGGTTCTCGGCCCATCATTATCTGATGACATCCTGGTTTCATCACATTTAGATGCCCATGCTACTTCTGTTTAGGGTAGTTTGCAGCAGCATGCAATCTTCTCCAAACCACTGCATGATGGCGCCTTCATATGATTTCTGCAATACAAACCAGCCACAAGCTGCCTCATCTATGTGGGCCAGACAAAAGAGACTATGTGACACTTGGGAGCGTACTGTGTAGTTCTGGGGCCAATGTTTCCAGGTGATGGGGGAAATATTCTGTCCGAGATGCTGGCTAGCAGCAGCCAGGCAGAGTTGACAATAAACTGACCTGGTTTAAGGCACCTTCTTCTTCTTCTTTTTCATTCGCTTCTATGATTTTAAAACTCTCCATGCAGAGCTTTCCCATAGAGCAGCAGTTCTCAACCTGTGGGTCTCCCCAGTTGTTGTTGGACTACAACTCCCATCATCCCTGAGCTCTGGCCTTGCTAGCTAGGGCTGATGGGAGTTGTAGTTCAACATCTGAGGACCCACAGGTTGAGAAAAGCTGCCACAGAGAAAGCTGCATGAAAGTAGCCACCCTCTTGACCCATTGTTATGTATTTTTAGCCACCATTTCCCAGGGATTCACTTGGGGCATGATGTCCCTTTCTTTTCAATCCATAACATTCATATGGATTGTGGACAGGAAGGGGTGACTGTCAGTGTGTCATGCTGAGCCAAGCATTACTTCCTCTACACTAGAGATGGGGAGCCTGTGACCCTCTAGATCTTGTTGGACTACAACTCCCATCATCCCCGCTGTGGCGATCACACAGGGTCCCCGGACGTTTAACGGTCTATTGATCCCTGTGCCACCACTGTGCTTGCTTCCCCGCTGCCACCAACCCGTTACTCTTGGGTAAAACACTGAGTCCAGACAGTTGTTAAAACTGAACCAAATAAACAAGTTTATTTTATAAGCATTAACAAGTTTATGGTTTCTCAGATAATATTCCTGTCAGTATCTTAACTTTAGTTTCTTTACCGGCCTATACCTTCCTAACACCTTCTGACTGATTATCTCAACTGTTTGACTGACTCCTCTTAACAAATTCTCTCATGCTCTCACATCAGACCCAACCCACAGACTTATCCTCTCTGTCTCTTCACTAACTCCAGACTGACTTCTTAACAATTCTAACTCTAACTCCTCCTCTTGGGTTCCTATTGGTTAGTCATTTTACAATTGATTAACCCTTTCCTTATGAACCCAGTATGATGTTACACACCTAGGAGGGCAAACGCCACTACCGCCCATCGGCCATGGTAGCTACAGCCAATGGGCATTGGAGTACAACAGCAGCTTGAGGGTCACAAGTTCCCTATATGTACTCTATATCCTTGGATGCATTCATGGAAATGTACCATGGAGGCCGTTCTGGAGTGTCTTAACCAGGTTCTGCAGTAAGGCTAATGCTGGAGTGTGGTAACATCTGGACAAACTGGAGGATGGTGAAATTTGGGCGAGTTGGTGCTTTTTCTCTTTCTCTTTGCCTTTTCATCGCTTGCCATCCATATGTGACTGCTACCCAGACTGACTTTCTATTTGTCTTTGTATCTCCTCCCTGATTCTGATCCTCCCTCACCCTGTCTCCTTTTTTCTTTACAGAGTACACATGGCTTCACCCCCAGTCTAAAATCCTCAATGTTCTTCCAAATTAAATCAATTACCCTATGCTTTACAGGCAGCAGAATTGATCAGGGATTGAAAGCCCAGGACAATAGGAGAAAAATGTAATCGAGAGCCATTGCTTCTAAGCGTGAGAGCAAAGTATTTACTTAGAAAATATATATAGATCACGTACGCAGAAAAATCTCTGAGTGGTGCACATAATAAAATTATCAAAAAATATAAAAATCAGCAACACCTTTAAAAAAAAGAGTGTACATAAAATAATTATCAGTAAAGCACAATATAAAACCAGCTAAAACTTCTGAAAGCAAATGTACATTACTAAATTATATGACTAGGAAGACTTGATGAAACAAAGTTTTCAGCAGGTGTTTAATATGGCAAAGACTGTGAATAGGCAGGGGCAATCTCTCAAGTAAACTGGTCCCAGGCTGTTAAAAGACTTGGAGGGGTTGTCTATAGTTTGGGGGTTTTAGTGAATAACTTTGTCTTTTAGCTTTACAAATGACAGTGGTAGTTCTAATCATGGATGGTAGTCTGTTCTCAGCTAGAAAACATATGTATAGAATTGTTCATTATCTGCAAAGCAAGAAAATGAACAATATGCAAGCAAAACACAATATAAATGTAAATAAACATCCATAATTCTTTCTTTCTTTTAATGGAGTGAAAGCAATTCTCTATTGAAGTATTTTTAAATCTCTTTTTCAACACAAGCTTTTTCTGCCTCTTAGCAGGGAATTGCTTCCACACGCCCACACACCTCCTCCAAACACTCAACCCCAAAAGTACAATAAAAGTACGATAAAAATGTTTTAGTCCTAGACATGTTGTGGTCCTACTGGAAGTTGCTTCTAAATTGCCACTTCTCTTTGCCATTTTTCTCTTGCTGTGGCTTCTCTTAAGGGAACACCTCAGAATAATTCTATCATAACATTTTTTTCCACAGGGAAATTGCCACTCTTCAGTCGTAGCAAGACTAATGATAGGAAAAGGGAAAACGTGGACCTGTGATATGGATGAAGAGCAGGCATCTACATTCCACTGGTTCCAGTGGAAAGTTGCATAGATTCAGGGGGAAACCTTTGACATGTTTTGTGTCAGTTACTCAAATGCACCCTTTTCAGTGAAATGTTGTTGAAATAGGTCTGTCGATTAGGACAAATAAATGCATGTGATAATGAAATAATATTAGTACTGTAGTAGTAATAGTACCCACCCTTCACCAGCAGGTCCCTGGCTGGGTTACAATTTAAAATTCTGTATTAAAAACAAGTTGACCCTGAATGGGATGGGACTCACTGGTGCAAAATTCCACCACATCTTCTTCTGGTTTTGTCTGCCCATGGCAGCCATTTTGTGCCGGCACCCACAGCACTTGTAGCAAGATATGAGTACTGGCACCTCAATTTTTTTTTTTACTAAAAAAAAAAGAAGAAGAGAGCACAGGATATATTTGTTAGTTAACTATATTTCCTCAAATTTTCCAGCACCTTTCTAAATTTGAAGCAAGACTTCAATTTGCATTTTGAAAAAGAATCAAGATACAGCTTTTGGGCTGTATCCTGACTTAGTCCTTCCTGGAGTAGATGCATTGAAATCAAGTTAGATCCAACCCAGTGGTTGCTTTTATTTTTATTTTTCCAGCAAGATGCAGCACGTGCTCTTTTTATTAGGTGGAAAACAGGCAGTTGTTATATATTCAGTTCTTGTGGTTTCTTCAGACAAACGCAAAATAGGGATGGAATGTATGAAACAGTAAGCCATCATAATTTATTGCTTCAATGATGCCCTCTAACAGAAATGAGGGTAGCCTGGTTAAAATCAGTAAGCCCCACTGGACACAGTAGAGCAGGCATAGGCAAACTCAGCCCTCCAGATGTTTTGGGAATACAACTCCCATCATCCCTAGCTAACAGGACTATTGACCAGCGATGATGGGAATTGTAGTCTCAAAACATCTGGAGGGCCAAGTTTGCCTATGCCTGCAGTAGAGCTTACTACTGCATGAATACGCCAAGGAGTGCTCTGCAAGGCTTCAGTCCTATGCACTTGCATGGGAGTAAGCCCTATTGAACACAGTAGGATTTACTTCTGGGTAAACATGCAAAGGATTGCACCATAACCGAGTGCAACCTTGGCTTGGAGTTCCACGTATTCACTGATATTCCACATACTTTGCCAAATGTTTTCTGTCTTTCTTCTGCATTAATTCCCCCCATTCCTTTTTGTTTTTTGCTTCCTTTCCTTGGACTTCAGGTAAAGGAGCATCTAGTAATGATATGAATTATATGTACTCTGATTCTTAATAATTGAAGACAATTGCTTTCCTTCTAATTCAATTGCTGCTGTGACCATTTCATCCAGTCAGATAAAGTGAACAGTAGCCATTGATTTTTGCAAAGCCTCCAAAAATGTTACACTTATCATAATGATTATCCCAAATGTAGATTCCTCTGCCCCTCCCAGTAAGAAAATAAATCCTTTGAGTTTACTGTCAGTGTTCTCTAGACTCAATATTTTGTAAACTCTGTAATTAGTAGTGACCAGCATACTTCCTAATGGCTGTAAAATTAAGAACCAATGTTACTATGACAGAAGCAAACCTGTTTAGTTTGACCCTGGTCTGCCTCAACCATGTAAACAAGAATTATAGAGAATGTCCACATTTCAGTGCAACCTTCCCTAACCTGGTGCCTTCCAGAGACTGTCAGACTACAACCTCCATCATCCCCAACCATTAGTCATGCAGATTGGGGATGATGGGAGCTGGAGTAAAGGGATATTTACAGAACCCTAGAGGAGTGTTTTAAAAAGTGATTTCTCCCCCACACCTGCAGTCCAAAGTGGTGCATCCTATTCTCTCATTTCAGAATTCCACCACTGTTTTCCCACCTCAATCTGCTGCATGTGAACTGTAGGACCAGGATTTGGTCATTGTGGGTGTATCCATCTGGTGTCCCTTAACTGATGGAAGGTGTCCATCAGTTGAACAGGAAGAAAAGCCATTTTTGGTGACTCCTGCCCACCCCCACCCCAGATACCCTCTGCTTTAGAGGATCTCCCAGCACTGTGGAGAAGATTTGGATGCTGGGGGACTGCAAGAAGGAAAGACAATCTCAGAAAATTGCCCCCCTTCTCATTTTGCTGACTGATGTCTTCCGCCAGCAGAGAAATACCAATTGAATATCTGGCATCCATATATATTCCATTATTAAGGGCAATAGGAAATGTTGTTGTAATATTTCTACTTTTACCTCACCATTTTCTTCCCTCAAAATGAGTCAGATTTCTTCTAGGATACTGGTTTCAAACTGGGTTCTACAAAGCCCAGAAACATTTTCCTCAGAAGCTTATTACCAATGAGATGGTTGGCAATGGCATATATGTTTTCTTGAAATACAATTTGCATCCTATTGCTGGTCTTCCCCTCCAGGAACAGGGAAAGCAGCAACATAGGAAACTGCCTTATACTAAGTCAGACTGTTGGTCCATCTAGCTCAGTATTACTGACACTGACTGGCAGTCTCTCTCCAGTGTTTCAGATAAGAGTCTTTCCCAATCCCTGGAGATGTTGGGGATAGAACCTAAAGTTCATCCTCACAGTGAAGCCCAACAGGCCCAGTCAACATCCCACACCCTGCATAAGCAGGAGTTTCATGACTGTCAGGCTTGTTGGTGTTCCTTAGAAGTGTTCCCTAAAGCTACAAAATCTGAAATACGAATGTTTTCTAATAGCCGTAAGTGAAGACATTAGAGGTCTACTGTAGGATGCTTACAGTTAATGTTTCCAAGTAACCTTCTCTGTCTTGATTTTGTTGATGAGTAGTCCTCACTTTCAGAAAGAATGAACACTATTTCAGAGTGATGTGATAAGTGCAGCAGTTCATATTTCAATGCAGAAATCCACTCAGTTTCCATTCTTTCTTTCTTTTTTAAAAAAGGAATTGTAGTGAATTTGCAGTCTGAATAAAAAGTTAAGGCTGCAATAATTCTGCACACAGAGAGCACGGGAACTTCAGACAAAGCACTCCTAAATTAGGCTAATATATGTGTTTCGTTCCAAGGGAGCCAAGCAATAAAATCCTTGAAGCAACCATTACCATAAGGTAATTGACTGTATCTGCAAGTTAAACGTTCCAAGAAAGAGACAAAGTTATTTCCAACTGACAAGGTCAGTTATCACCTGTCTGCATCCCCACTGGTGAGTGTTACTGTGAGTAACTTTCAACTCAAAATAGCAAGCAAAACTTGGAAGGTTTTTCAAATTACCCTTTTTACATACTTCAAAATAAACAAATGTAACAAGCTTTTATAGCTATGCGATTAATTGCAGTCTTGAAGTCTGACCTTCATCTTCACACACCTGCTTGGGCATTATATAGGGAGTTAACCAGCACTGAGGACCCAGTGTGGTGCAAGACCACTGAGACTGCGACCACTGATGACTTGAGATGGCGACTGGCAAGCATAGTCCCCCTGAACTAAGGCCAAGAGCTGTTTACCCTTCAGGACCTGTTAAGGGGAGGTCCCCCTTATTATCTATATCCTGAAGCCTAGGTGGAATGGTGACATGTCCTCTTAAAATGGTGGCGTGTCCACCGGTCTGTCCATCCCCAAGATCTCACTAGGCTTTGAAAGATGAAGAGGCTCTGAGATCTCGTGGGAGGATCGCCCTCTCCCTCCAGCCATGGTGTCCTTCGTGCAACCCTGCAAATCATTCAATGGTTTCAACAGGTTTGTTGGGCCGCAATTTATTGTATACGTACTCAAAGGTTTCTCCTGACCACTAAAGGGGCCTAATGATCTAAGAGAAGTAGATGTTACTATTTTTAAGTGCCGCTGAGTGCTGTAATGATCACTTACAAAGGCTGCTGCAATTCCTGACCCGTAACCCAGATGTTTTATTTTTTAATAAGTTCAATTAATTTTTCAATTATCTGGAACGAGCTAAAAGAAGAGAATGGAAGCGGGGGATGAGACACAAGCTACTTTCAGGGAGATGGAGAAGACTGTCACTTTTTAATTAGCGAGGGCTTCCTGTGAGGCAAAGCTGCCTTGGAGACATTTTCTGAAGAGGCTGCCTTAGCCCTTGCACCAAGAAGATGTTGTCAGGACGATAATTATAACAAATATACAGACAGAACTCCTGGATGCTTTCAGACTAAAGAAGCATAATGAAACAGACGTGATAACTGAATGAACTCTCAGCTGACCCTCCTCGCTCCTTCTAGCAGGTGACAAAGGCCTCTAGCAGTAAGACAAGGGGAATTGAAATCAGAAAAGCTTGTAATAATTATGGAGGCCAGCAGGGAAATGAACACTCTAAAAAGACAAGAAACAGCAAGGTGGAATTACTCAAGCAGCTTCATAAAGTACATTTATTTTGAAGTTTGCATAATGCCTGTTAAGGTGAGTGTCAGAATCCTTAAGGTAACAATGTAGATAAAGTTGGGGGTGGGGGTTTAAGCAAAAAGCAAAATGTTTTTGGGTTGTATCCATTAATGATTTGCACTAGTAGAAAGTGCTTCCACTTGTGCGAGGCAAGGCACCTGATTTTCACTGATTTCCCCCATCTAGTGATGAATAGGATTATAAGTCTATGCTCTGGGGTGGTGGTGAAGGATACAAATGTTCTGATGAAAACTAGTGGATCCCTTGCTGATAAATTCAGCAGGTGGGGATCTGAGAACTCTAGAAAGAGAACAGGTACATAGGTAGAGGTGGCTGCCATTGGGATTATCAATTCAAATCTAGCAAAAGGTTGTCAAGATTACGTCCTTGAAATGAACCCATCAGTCAGCCATCATGACTAATGGGTCTCACATATTCCAATGAGATTTAAGCATGACATGTTTTTTTTCTGGATGAAGCCCATTTTGTGGCATGTTAAAGGTGGAACTGTAGCAATACAAAGCTGCCTTTCCCGGAGTCATGCCCTCTGGTCCTTCCATCTCATATTGTCTACAATGACTGGCAGCAGCTCTCTATAGTTTCAGACAGGGATTCTCTTCCAGAGCCTTACCCAGAGATGCCAGGGGTTGAACCTGGGACCTTCTGAATGCAAAGGAGATGGTCTGCCACTGAGCCATGGCCCCTCCATTTAGCCCTGATGTCAATGGACTCCAATTCCCATCAGTCCCAGCCAGCATGGCCAGTGGCTAGGGATGCTGGGAGCTGAGGTACATCAACATTTGAGCCATAGATCCCCCATCCCTGTGCTAGAAATTTGTGTTCACTGCAGCGCAGCTCACCTATAAAACAAAGCTGAGATGTGGGGTAAGCTGCTATTTTGTGCCATGTCTCATTTGAGATTTTATCCTTAGTTCTGTAATGTTCTAAGGAGCGGTTGTTGCTGTCAGAAGGAAGGGAAACAGCTATCAGTGGAACAGAGCTATAAAAGGATATTTCCTTTCTCTCCCCCTGGGCTGTTAAGTAAGTTGTTTGCAGCAAGAGAATATGCAATACCTCAATTTCTTTTGTTCTCTAGTTGGAATAAGCAGCTCAGCTACCTCTTGAGGAATAAAAGAACCAAGAACTGATTTGCAATAGTGTTGGAATCTTTTTATTTTATTTACTTTTTAATGGCTGTGCTCATCATGAACTACCCAGGCAACAAGGCTGCAAATTTTCTGCTTCACTCTTTTTGCAAAAACAGGGGGAAGGATGCTTACCAAGATTTTTTAAACACTTAGATAATAATGCAAATAATATTGCATTCAGTCAATGTTGGAAACTTTAGGATTTTGGTTTATCAGGTACAGTATTAAAAACAGCTTTTAAAACAGGTAGTTTTTTTGTTTCATAGTAATTAAAAAAAACCCTTCTCTTGCTTTGGATCCCTGCATTACTGAGAGGATTGAATTAAATTATTAAACACGAGTCTTCCATAAACTTTAATTTGACTATTGCAAATATGATATTTGTATTGGATACAGGGTTTTCTACTATCCAGGCTTGTAATCTTGTGGATGCAGAGATGAGTTCAAAAACATTTAGTCACAATGCATCAGTGACTAAGCTTCTAGCCAGCTACAATTGCTTATTTGGTGCTTTGCTCTGCTTTTTACTCTTTGTTTCTGGTCGCTTGCTGGGGTGGTGGTGGGAATTGTTTTCTCCTGGTGGACTTGCCTTTTTGTCCCCACTATCAAGATAAAGTGTCACCAGGCAGATTAAGTTTAGCATGACAAAAGCACTCCAGTTGTTGGGGGAGGGGTTTCTAAGCCAAACTGCCAAGGATCCCTCCATCCAGTCTACATCTAGAAAAAAAGCAAAGGAGCTGTAGATTTACTTTCCCAAAGCCTGAGAGTTCAGGCTTTAAACAAAACTTGTGAAATTCCATTAGAACACAAGTAGTAGTTTAAGAACTATGCAGCTTAGCATCTAGGGAAGATTTTAAGGAGAAATTCCAGGGGGAACACTTTTCAGAACAGTGAAATTTCAGTATATATGACATTTATTTGGGGGAAAGGAGGAAACAAATCACACAAACAGAATATAAAATCAAATCAAAGAGTCAATCTAACTCTCTTAGTAACAATTTAACTACTTCTGTAGAGTCTTGGGTTTTAGAGAATGCGTTGAGTTCTTTGCAGAAAAGATGGCCTGAGAATACTAGCCTCTTGCAGAACATCTGTGGTCACCTAAATTGTATGGTTCTGAAGGAGACAAAGGTGCTGTGATGCCCTACACATTTATGGGAATCTGATGCCAGTAAAAGTGTTTTGTGAATCAGTGGCATCTCTGGTCCAGGTAGTTCAGGTACCTAGTACAGTATGTATTTAAATGATGAGCCTAACTTCTTAATGGTTTTGAACTTCCATCATAAAAGTTCAGACCAGTTACACTACTGTGTGAGAGAGAAGGAGGGAGAGAGGGGAAGGAATTAAATTGGAAAGGGGGATTGGAGATAAAACCAAGGCTATCGGTTTATTCAGGTGGTGGTCAGCAGGCATCCAGAGTCTCAGAGGCTTTAGATGTTGCTGTTGATCTTCTGTGGAATATGTTATACCCTTCTTCATGGAAGCAGAGTCAATTATGCAAATAAATCAAAACAAAAATATGCTCAATAATATGTCTAATTCAGATCGCATAATTTATTAGTTTTCATTGGCACAAAATTTTGGGATACTTTGAATGCAGAATGTGGATTTTTCTTCTTGTTCAGGGATATTTTTTACAGTTCCAAGTACTATGAACATTTGAGTTGGAAGATCATTGTTGTTATGTATATTTGCCATCAGACTATTAAACAACTCAACTTACTGTTCAGCTCAGTAGCGAAAGTCTTTGAAAGTAATTATTACTGCAATTATACATGCAATCTTCCCCAGGCTGCAATCGCCTTTCCAGCTCTGAGTCAATTAATAAAATACCCTATACCACGAAACTTCTACTAATAAACGATAGTCACTTTTTTTTTTACTGGCAATAAATTGGCTTTTAATTTTTATTCTGTTCCTTTATGAGGAAGTTAATATTTAATAATTCATGTTCCTGCTGCCTCTAACTAAAAGATGGACAGATGTAGAAGAAGGTAGTCAATATTCAGGTACTCCTGAAGTTTACTTACATTTCAGAGAAGTGTCCAACAGTTAAAATCCTCTTCCTATAGGTCAGGGGCATCAAACCAGGTACACAATACTCTGAAACAAACTTTTTCATTACTGGGGACCCCAAGGTCCTGGGGTGCAGGGACTTGAACCCCTTTCCATAGAGTCAGTGGCACAAACCACCTCTAAAACCCGTAGCACACCCCAATATAGTCCTTTATAGGGGGGAATCCTAAAGGATTAGAACAGAAGATGGGCCTTCCAGTGAAAAGCAGGCGGAACAACTGTCCTGTTTTTGTGATGACAGAAAATAGGCTCTATATTCTATGGTGTTGGAGGAGACTCTTGAGAGTCCCATGGACTGCAAGAAGATCAAACCTATCCATTCTTAAGGAAATCATCCCTGAGTGCTCACTGGAAGGACAGATCCTTTGGCCACCTCATGAGAAGAGAAGACTCCCTGGAAAAGACCCTGATGTTGGGAAAGATGGAGGGCACAAGGAGAAGGGAATGACAGAAGATGAGATGGTTGGACAGTGTTCTCGAAGCTACCAGCATGAGTTTGACCAAACTGCGGGAGGCAGTGGAAGACAGAAGTGCCTGGCGTGCTCTGGTCCATGGGGTCACGAAGAGTCAGACACGACTAAACGACTAAACAACAACAACAATGATTATGAAAAGACAGTCTTGATAGTAAAAGAATTAGCAATTAGTTTAGCCCTTGTGAAGTAGAAGAAATGGGGCTTTACAGTAGGCACCATGTGACTTAAACTGCAGGTGGGAAACCTGTGGCCCTCCTTAGGTTGCTGTGGCCTTCCAGTCACCATGGCCATGGAAGATGGGAGTTGTAGTCCAACAACAATGCTGAAGAAGCCCTACTTGTAAACTACTTTGTAGCCTAATTTGGCATTACGTAGCACTTACATTAATAAACAACATCTGGAGGGCTGTGTGAAAATGCTAATAATATTAATATTTTTTGTATTTTACCTTGTTTCTAAGTTTTGATGGTTGGTCCAATTAAAGTGTTTACTATTAGAGATATTTTTAAATAAATCTAAGCAGTGTGCAACTTAAAAATAAAGAACACCATTAAAACAAAGTATACTGTAAAACCAGTAAAATTCAGGGAATTTAGACAAATGAAGGTCCAAACAGGGGTAGGCAATATTTCTGGTAGAATTTAGGTAACACAAAGTCATACTATTAATACTATAGCTTTGTATTTCTTATTTACTAAAATAATACTGTTTACCAAAATAGCACCGTTTGCCAAAATAGTACTGTTATGTATTTCAGCATTCAGAAAACATGACACACAGTTGCTCTGGTGAGAGAAATCTTTGTGGACTGGCTTTTCCCTGCTGCCTCCATCAATGACTATGTCACTTTTTAACACGCTTTATGAAAATATACATTGATATAATAAGAAAGACACATTCAGTTATAGAAGAACTCCATCAATGTCGTTTTTAATTGAGAGCGGTCAGAGCTGTCACAGGACTGTCACTTCTATAATGGACATGTTGAAACATGGAGGAATTACTAAGGCGATAGAGACAGAAGTCTATGAAACTGACTGAGTGCTGGGGAGGGGCTGCAGCTCAGTAGCAGACCATCTGCTTTGCATGCAGAAGGTTCCAGGTTCAGGTCCTGGCATCTCCTGGTAGGACTGGGAGAGGCCCTTGTCTGAAATCCTGCTCTGAGTTACATAAACCAGTAGTCTGGTTCTGTATAAGGCAGCTCTCCCTCTGATCTCTGCACCAAAGGAACATAGATGAACAAACCTGGAACCATCCACAATTGTAAATTATGGATGAAACAAGATGAATGAGCTGCCAATATGCTTTGAGACCAAATTTAAGGTTTTACAGTTAGCAAGACAACTTGGGAGGAGGATATTCCCTATATACCTGCTGATAGCTGTGGACACCTAGAAGGGCCCTTCTAGAGGGGGCCACATGTGCTGGAGGTTTGCTCCATGGTAGCTTGGACTAGATCCTTCAAGACAGTAACACCTGCCCTGTGGAACGCACTACCTGCCGAAACTCATTGACAGGCTGCAACGCTGTGTGCATTTCATCAGATGCTAAAAACCTATTTGTTTTTATAGGCTTTCCTAGAAGGATGAGTTCTTGTTTTATTTTGTTGCTGTATACAGTATCGCTGTTGGCATCCATCTGTTTCAGGAGGCAATGGAGGAGTGCGCCTTTGGGGGTAAAGTCAAACTGTTGGGCAGTTGCAGTGCCTGCTGTGGCTGTAGAGACAGAGACATGTTTTGTTTCAGCTGGAGCAGATGAAGGCATCCAGTTGTGCTGCTGCAGATGCACCAAGGCATTTCTTCTCTCTGTGCTCTTCCCACTGTGGTACTGTTGTGATGTTCATCGTGATTTAGAAATATTCATAATACTAACAAACCACTACAATACTCTTAATTCAGGATTTCCCAAACTTGGGTTGCCAGCTGTTTTTGAACTACAATTCCCATCATCCCTGACCACTGGTCCTACTAGCTAGGGATTGTGGGAGTTGCAGTCCAAAAACAGCTGGAGACCCAAGTTTGGGATACCCTGCTCTAATTTAATCTCTGTTTTCCCATCCTGTTCTGCTCAAAAGTGAGCATTCTCTTCCTAAAGAAAATAATATTGCCAAATTCCTAACCAAACTTGTTTTTCAGAACTGAATTTCTCCCTGCAATGCCTTTGGCCTTTAAAAAGGAAATTTATTTGCTACTGCCTATAAAACTTTACTACTTTGTTGCAATGTTTAATTGCATTACTGCCGAACAGAGCCTCAGGAATGTGTACATCAAATCCCACTATTAAATCTGACATTCCTAATCTATAAAATATATACACACGATTCCAGTTTGTCATTTATGATATCTTCTTTAGGCTACAAATCAAAACAAAGCATTTGTATGCACGTATGGGAGAAATTGTAAGGTGTGGAGGGATGATCTTGGTGTCCATGGTGAATCACACAGCAAACAAGGGTTTTCATTTAAATGACTTTCATAGGACCTGTATGTTCCTACTGCCTGTATTCCAGAGAGTTACGTATACGTGCAAATGGCTCACACTAGGCAAGTGATATAAACACATTAGCTCTTTCCTTTCTGATAGCTCTCCGCAGAGAAACACTGTTGGAGATCATCCTACGTGTTGAATTGATATCATTTCTTTAGGGTCACTGACATTTCTTAAAGAGACTTCTGTGCTCTGTGATAATTAAACCAAAACATATTGCCATTATCTGTCTCAGTAGTAATGTGGGGTGTCCCCCCCCAAGGTGTAATGGGCTGATCAAATATTTAAGGAACTTAGCAATATTTCTTAAGGTTGTGACTACAGGTTTCAGAAAAGGCTTGTCTTCACAATCAAGCACTGTTTAGCTCTATTTTATATGCCTAAATAAGAATGAAATCCCATCCTCTTGTGCCCTACACAGGTCATGATTGAACTGTGAAGTCTTCCTGTCAGGATCTAGAGTCCTGATTTCATTTACAAGCCCACATACCTTAGAATAGAGGACCCAAGAACTCTTGATGTTGCAGAGGGTCATGCAGCTTACATAATCTACCCCTGAAATAGTGTCTGAAGCTAGTCCAAGGAGCTGCTATCCCAACCTGAATAACAGGCTAGATCTCAGCTAACAGCTCAATCCTAACCATGTCTGCTCATAAGTAAGTCTCATTGAGTTCCATGAGACTACCAAGTAAATACATATAGCATTACTCTTAACTGGGACAAAGCCCCATTAATATCAATAGGACTTACTTCTGAGTAGACATGGTTAAAAAGTAAAGGTAAAGGGAACCCTGACCATTAGGTCCAGTCGTGGCCGACTCTGGGGTTGTGGCGCTCATCTCGCTTTACTGGCTGAGGGAGCCGGCGTACAGCTTCCGGGTCATGTGGCCAGCATGACTAAGCCGCTTCTGGCAAACCAGAGCAGCACACGGAAACGCCATTTACCTTCCCGCCGGAGTGGTACATATTTATCTACTTTCACTTTGACGTGCTTTCAAACTGCTAGGTTGGCAGGAGCAGGGACCGAGCAATGGGAGCTCACCCTGTCACGGGGATTCGAACCGCCGACCTTCTGATTGGCAAGTCCTAGGCCCTGTGGTTTAACCCACAGTGCCACCCGCGCCCCTGACATGGTTAGGATTAGACTGTTAGGGTTCAGTCCAGTGTAAACAGGTGCTTCAGAGACCTTCAGTATCTACAAATTAAAGCAGGCGTGAGGAACCTGTGGCCTTTCAGATGAATGTTGGACTCCATCTCCTGTCATCCCTGACTGCAAGCTGCGCTGGCTGGGACTGATGGGAGCTGGAATCTGATAACATCTGGAAGACAACAGATACCACATCCCTGGCGTGTGCTGGTCCTGCAGCATTTAGCTTAGTGACTTCATTGTGTTAGTTATAGCAATTTTTTAAGGTTTATATTCTTTCCCTCAGATAGCTGCATTTTAAAGTCAGGTCCATTTTTCTACCCCTACCCCCCACCCCTTCATTTGTCATACTAAATCTTCATACTGTCAAAACTAGCCCAGACTTTGGTAATGGACATGTCAGTCTTCATCTCTCCAATGACCGCAGTTTTCTCTCACCTCCATGTTTTCCCATCATTGGCTCATCATGCCACCTGCCTTTCTCTCTCTTGTATATTATCAGCCACAAAACCACTTGGTTCATTCTTCCTTTTCAAACAAACATTCTGAATTTAATTACTAAATGGAAGAGTTGGCAGATCAGTTAGCTTTCCTCAGGGTAAGATGTTGTCGCTTAAAGCAAGAAAGAAGAACCGATCAAAGAATTATCAGAGATATGAAGGCAGTCGCATATAAGGATTGTATTTATGTTTTGAGATGTTAAAACAGCAGCATTCACTTTGTTGGGCACACAGTGGGCACCTAGTCAACAGGAGGTGAATGGTGCCACTCTAGTGTACATAGGTGGGCTTTCACTTTGGTGAATGTCCAACAGCCTTAAGATGAATGCATGAAGAAATTCTGACTTTCTTTTTTGTGGTTACCAAGCTCAAAGAAGCATTTCCCTGAAAATCTGCCTTAAAACTGCACAGTGAACTCATGGGAAGATGCAATTTAGCAAAAAAATTCTTGCAGAGAAACTCGCATATCAGAATAGTATCACTAAAATATTAATTGAAGAATTTTTTGGGGAGGGAGGATACTTTTATTTCCTTTATTTTATGACATGGTATTGGGGCGGGGCTACGTGATCCTATAAAGAGACACAGTTCCTGATCAACTTCGGAAGTTCTGCCCAAATATAATCTGCCTGCAGGCAACACACCATAATAGGCCGAAACGCTTGCTGGCTCACAGATACTTTGGGGAGGATTTCTCAGCTTCTCAAGAAGTGTAATTATTGATGTGGCTGCAATTATTGATGCACCTTTCCTGTTCAGGGTCAAGAGAGATCTTGAGGGGGATTATATATTCTTGAAGGGAAAATAGGGACCAAAATCCTTAACTATTGCTTCTATCTTAGGTCCAAACTCCCACTAGTGGAGGTTTTTAGTGTGTATGGCTTTTCCTTTCAGAGAAATTGGGGGGTGAAGTCTTGATTGGTGGTGATCCTGATATGTCACATTGTGAGGGTTTGGGCAGGAAGGGTTGAGGAACCCCAACCCTAGCTGTCAACTTTTCCCTTTTCTTGCGAGGAATCCTATTCGGAATAAGGGAATTTCCTTTTTAAAAAGGGGAAAATTGACAGCTATGACCCCAACTTCTCTGTTCAGGGTGTGCAAATTTGCAAGTCTTTTAGTCTCCCATGGACACATGGCAGGAGATACATTCTGCTGACCTAGGTTTCATTTTCTGTTCCTCTCAATATGGGTCCCCCTGCATAATCAATTATGTCTCAATAGACTGTTCTTTCCCTGACAGCTTGAAGGGGGGGTGTAGGCCCCAGGAAGATAGATAATAATTAACCTTTGGATTCTGGGCACTAAGCGGAAAAATACTCTCCTAGCACGTCAGGAATCAGTGCAGGCGTCAAGTGATGTGATACAACAATAGGTAAAGGTAAAGGGACCCCTGACCATTAGGTCCAGTCGTGGCCAACTCTGGGGTTGCGGCGCTCATCTCGCTTTATTGGCCAAGGGAGCCGACGTACAGCTTCCAGGTCATATGGCCAGCAGGACTAAGCCATTTCTGGAGAACCAGAGCAGCGCACGGAAATGCCGTTTACCTTCCCACGTGGAGCGGTACCTATTTATCTACTTGCACTTTGATGTGCTTTCGAACTGCTAGGTTGGCAGGAGAAGGGACTGAGCAACAGGAGCTCACCCCATCGCGGGGATTCGAACCGCCAACCTTCTGATCGGCAAGTCCTAGGCTCTCTGGTTTAACCCACAGCGCCACCCATGTTTAATTGTAATAGGGATTCCTCCTGCCCTGTTGTATGGGACTCTATGCAGTCCTGAAGGGAGTGGCCATAAATGAATCATCTAAACAATGCTGCTCCCCTGTTTTTACCTGCCCTCTCACCATATATCCAATTGTGGTGGGACATGAAGCAGGGACTCTCATGCCAGTCTTAAGACTCAGGTAGATTCATATGAGAGACGGATCCTTGTTGTAGGTAGTTTACTTGCACATGCTATTTCTGTGATACAATATGAGCACAGATATACAGTGGTCATACCACTGTAATAATATATAGTAAGACTTGTTTTTCTTTACTGTGTAAATCTCATTAATTTTTAGTGCAACACATCTCTAAAATAAGGTCCGTATATCCATTTACAAAACAGACAAAACTGCTAGCATTTATAACTTTCTCTAGCTATTTTATGTTCTAACATTTTATCCATTATTACTCAACAAGCTTCTCACTAATTTGATAATTAAATGGCCTGTTTGTGTTTTTTCTGCAGAAAAGCAATGGAACTATTCTGTTATTGAATCTGATAAGCTCTTTCTTCATATGATTAGAAATGCTAAGGGAGGATTTTTCATTTCCAGTTCGCAAAGGCAAACTTTTTAAAAAATAAATAAATAAATGCAGAGATAAATGAGGGAATCTGAGCTGTTTTAATGGCGTTTGACTCATAAAAGTGTCTAAGTGGTGTTTGAAATAAAAAAAAATGAGTTATGCATTCATAAAAGACATACAGATTTGTTCCCTGCTGAAAACTACTTGCATATTTGGAACGGGAATAGTAATAAGATTTCCTCTAATTAGAAAACTAATCATATTTCCCCCACCAATCTAAGCCCTGTTAACTCATGATACCAAAACCTGGTAAGATGTTGTTCCATGATGGAAAAAATGGTGGGATAAAAATGAATTAAATAAGAAATAAATAAACTTGAGTATACCTAAAATAGCTCCTGCGATCCCATCTGTGTTTTTTCAGAGAAGAGGGAGAGCAATTTCTGAAAAAAACAGAAACTATTTTAGGTGCTATTTTAGGGAACTATTTTAGGTTCACTCACGTTTGTTTATTTCTTATTTAATTCATTTTTATCCCACCATTTTTTCCATCATGGAGCGACATGCCAAAAACAAACACACATGAGGTGAAGGTACCTGTGTGTGTGCCACAATGGTCAAATTATCTCTGCCCAGTAAGGGGTGCAATGGATGGACCAGCCAAAGCTGTTGATAGGTGTCTTTTACTACAGAGGCCACCTGAGTCTACATGGACAAAGATGGCTCCAAGAACCCCCCCAACTGCTTATCTGTGTTTTTTTTGGAGGGAGTGCAACACCATCTAGAACAGGCAGATCCCCCAATTCTTGAACCTGGGAACCACTTGCCCACAGTGTCCTAGCAGGATTCAGCTTCAGTTTATTGACCCATATCTACTCCATAAAGTGCAGTGGTTCAGCTTATGCACAGCCTCTCCTTATATTTAATAGAAGAGTAGAGCTGAGAGTCAATAGTATACTGATGACACTGTGTCCCACACCTCCTGATGATTGTTCCCAATGGTTTTATGTAGATGTAAAATAGCATTGTGGACAAAATAGTGTCTCGAGTCATCTGGCAACTAAGCTACCAAGATGTAGGTGTGAGTCTCCGGTACCAGTCATGCGGGTAGGAGCAAAACCATCATAAAACTGTGCTTCCAACACCCAAGCCATGGCCCTGCCCATCCGTCAAAATGGACCGCATCTTCTCTGTGTCTTTTTGTTGTTTAGTCGTGTCTGACTCTTCATAACCCCATGGACCAGAGCACGCCAGGCACTCCTGTCTTCCACTGCCTCCCGCAGTTTGGTCAAACTCATGCTGGTAGCTTCGAGAACACTGTCCAACCATCTCGTCCTCTGTCGTCCCCTTTTCCTTGTGCCCTCCATCTTTCCCAACATCAGGGTCTTTTCCAGGGAGTCTTCTCTTCTCATGAGGTGGCCAAATTATTGGAGCCTTCTAGTGAGCACTCAGGGCTGAATTCCTTAAGAATGGATAGGTTTGATCTTCTTGCAGTCCATGGGACTCTCAAGAGTCTCCTACAGCACCATAATTCAAAAGCATCAATTCTTCGGCGATCAGCCTTCTTTATGGTCCAGTTCTCACTTCCAAGCCATGGCCCTGCCCATCTGTCAAAATGGACTGTATCTTCTCCATGTCTTATATCTGTCAAGTATTAGTCCATTCCAATTATACATCCTGAAGGTAGGTTTCACTGGGCTGCAAATCACAAGGACAAAGTGTCTCTTGAAGAGCTATGGAAAGAGTAGGGACTAATAAGGAAGCTGACGGGAAGAGGGAGAGGACCTTCTGCTGCCTGTGGTGAATGAACTATTTGGTATATGGGAGCTGCTTCAGGCTATGCAAGCCAAATAAGGTGAGGTAGTATACCTGTTGGTTGGGCTTCAGCCCTTTGGCTCTGGGCAACTAACTATTCATATCCTATATAGAAAATGTAAAAATTACCTACCACTACAAAACAAACATTTTTTTTTCTTCCAGTAGCACCTTAAAGACCAACTAAGAACTAACTTAGTTGGTCTTTAAGGTGCTACTGGAAGAAAAAAAATTTTTTGTTTTGACTATGGCAGACCAACACGGCTACCTATCTGTAACTACCACTACAAGAATGTTTTGGAAGGATAAACGAGGTAAACTTTATTGCAGATTAACATATCCTTAGGGATTGCAATTATGGCAATAAATCTAAAAGAGCTCATGAGGTAATATATGTTCATAATAAAGTATTTAGCTCCTATCCATAATCTCATGAGCAGAAGGGGGAAGAGAGGTTTGGCAAAGAAAACAACATAATTAACAACCCACTTAATGGCCGGCATTACTACACCTCTCCAGAAGAATATGTGACAAAACCTGAAATGCTTAGAAAGCATTTTCAAAATAAATTTTATATACGTTGTGGCATGATTGCTAAACACCAATAAATATTAATGGTTGGTGTTTCTTTTTTGTGTTGTTTTTTCTGCAAGTGCAGTAAAACACTTTATTTACTCTAAGCAAATGAATGACAAGGGCCGTGATTTAAGACAATGATCTGGATAAAATTTATTAAACAAGAGATTTGTGTGACTGGATTCTGAACTAGTTGTGTTTTAACTCAGAGGTGTGTTTTAACTCACTGACCCTGACTTCCTGTTAGGTGTTCTTCATTCAGCAACTTTAAACACCTTCTGCATATGAACATAATCCTGATTCTCAAGGATGTTTTCATGGCTAACAGAGAGGCTATACCACAACCAGCATAATGCAATTAAGATATGTTATGGTACTTTGTGATGCATTTCACAGCTGCCATGGCGAAGATCCAAAGACATAGCTGCAGCCACACATGAGGCTTAGGCTATTTTAGTTAAATTGTTGGCTTTTCTCCTTTTCAATGGCTGACCCCAAATACCCGAAAGAGTAAGAAGTCTTAGTTGCAAAAGCAGCTTGCTTTGTGGCATGTTGTGGTTTGAAAACAATAAGCCTAAGGTCTCGCCGAGCATAATAAACTGTAGTTTTGCGCATCTTTGGATTGTGGCTAATGTTACTGCATTATATAAATGTTGTTATAAGGATGTTGCGGCATCCTTTTTGCATGCAGGAGAGGCACTTCTGTTTAAAAACTGCTTTCATTCTGTGTTCTTTTGTGATGCAGTTGATTTTAAGGAACACCCACCCTCTTTTGTAGGAACACTCATGGAGCATAATGACCATGTCTATTTACAGCTACACAGAACCCAGTAGACATTATAGATAATGTGTGTGTAAATGATTTGTTAGTGACTTTCACTTTGAATCATTGCAATTAGATGTTTGAGGGGGTTGTTTTATTAAAAACATTAATCCCAAGCAACAGCTTTCTTTTTACTGGGAGTTGGTAAGAACTCACTAGAAAGGTTCAATCAATCCAAACAAGGAGTAAGCAAAGCTGTTATCTCTCAAATTGTGTTTGTAGAAAAAAAGCACGGGAGGAAAGAGAAACAGCCTTACTCTATGAAATTCCCCAAACTATTTCATTAGTAACTCTGCTTTAAATTGATAAAATTTTAATGCAGCTTGCAAAACTATCGTTTTTGGGGGAGAACATTAATGACACCCATGAGAAACAACTATATTTCTTTAGATGGTGTCATAAGATGGTGTGTCACTTTGATTTTTTAAACGGCTTATCTCACTAAGAACAGTAAAATTTCCTGGACAAAATGGCAAAAAGGTATATTGACTTTTGTTCTCATGGCTGAATCCAGACCATGCCAGAATGAATCTTCCTTCAATGAAATGTCAATGAAATGAAGTCCAAGATTTTACAGATCCTCCAGACTTCAGTGCCATCCTACAAACCCTCAGCATCTTCGGAGAAGTGGTGGCAGGCCCATCTGCAGCAGAGTGTTTTCAACTTTTCATTTTTAATGTTTATAGATTACGTTCACTCTTAAAATAAACTGCAGCCATTTCATTAATTCAAGCCTCATCAAAGAATACATTTGCTCTGACTCTAAATTTGGACTCCGTCCAACACAGTAGAGCTGTGCCAGAATTTACTTGTAATAGTTAACATGTATTTTGGTGCATTGTGCTTCTTTTTTACTGATATGGGGTATAAGTTTCATAAAAGACTGCAACTGAAATAAATAATGTGGGGAAGTCTTTTTTAAAAACCTGAACCTGTGTTTAAAAAAATCCAGCATGCTTAATGTATTCACACCTAAAAGTGCTAAAAAGCATTGTGGAGATTGAGCTGAACCAGCAGGTGGGAGTATTCAGCCTAGAATTTGATGTAGTTTGATACCCAATACTCTCATGCTCTAATGGTAGCATCAAAACCACAAGACTTCTGGAAATCAGTGAATAGAATATGATCCATTTACCATTTTGAAAAAGGCAATGATCATGAAGATGAAGACCTTCTCTGTTTATATTTAATATGCAGCTGGTCTGGTTTTGCATATTAGGAAGTATTGGCTTCAGGCAGGTTCAACTCCTTAATTCCTGTTGTCAGAATCTGTTCGATCTTAGTAAGGCTGTAATCCTGCCAACACTTCTTGCTGAACTCTGTGGAATTTATTCAAAACTCAAAGTAAACTATTGAGAATATGTATAGAACAAGCTGCAATCACATGTACATTTTACTTGGGGCAAGCATCACTGAGCACAGCAGTACTTATTTTTGTGTAAATATATACAGGTCATTACTGTTACTTTTAACAGAAGGGATGCTTTGACGTGTATCGTGTGCAGATCCTTAGCATGCTATAAATAAACAAACACAATCTATCTGTACAAACAAGCACAATTAATAAGTGTAACAGTTCTGTGTCTGTCTTCATTGAATGAGGAAGTGTAGAATAAAGATTGGGTTGTCTCATCCTGTCCCATCACATTCTTCTACAAGCAAACATGTATGTTCTGTCCCGCTCATTATGCTGGTGATTATAGAGTAAGTTGGCCAGGTGCAAATTACGACAAGGGTCCTGTGTCTTTAATAGTTGTATAGGACAGGAAGGTTCAGCAGGTGTAGATGACATTCCTTCCTCTTTATAGCTATTAAAGGTGCAGGAGTCCTGTTTATTTTTGCATCTGGCCATCCTGATGCAAAGTTATGAGGAAGACCTACTGGTCTGTTTATCTGTCTGGAATATTAAAAGGAAAAGATAAGGGAAAGTTGACTGAACTGTGGACAACTGCAGGAAGTAAGAGGTAAATGCCTAGTTGAGTAAAAAAAGCCACAGCAGTGACAGCATTAGAGGAAATTGTACAGGATGAGGCCATATATGAAATGGTGACGATGCTATGAATTCATACTGCCCGCCACAGAAAGATCACTGCAAATTTGCAGCAGATTACTAGGAAGCCTTTTTTTTAGCTTTACAAATGTAGTTCCTATGGGCATTTACTGGCCACATGAACTAGATGAAACCATGAAATGAAAGAGTAAGACAAATGAAGCATCAGTGTACAAATTCCAATTGGTCAGGCCATGTGCTGTCAAGCAGCATTTGACATGAAATGAATCAAGGCAGGTGAGACAAAAGAGATCAAAGGGTAGTTCTCTGGGGGACCAAATGAGAAACATGTGCTTCATTCCATTGTGCAAATGCAGCGCAAATAAACTTCATGATGAGACACTGTACACATAGATCAGCAAGGAGAGACTGTGTTTATTTTAATGTGTGGCATTATACATTTATCACTAAAAGTTTGTTTCTGAAATGGTGAAAAGAGGACCTTAGTCAAGGATTAAGAACATATGAATGTGGGGGGATGCTCCCCTAAAACCCAAGAAATAAATGAATGTCAGAATCTAGATAATATTTGGGATATTGAAGGGAAAATACAAGCTGCACAGGGATTTCAACTCATTAAGGGTGTACTGGGAAGAGGGAGGAAAACAAAGGCCAGACCTCCATGAGTTGCTGGCAGAAGAAAACTGCACTAAGAGACCGGGAACCATAACTGACTGCTGCTTCAGACAGAAGCTTGCTGAATCTATGAAAGATGCTCTTGGGATATAATGTTCTGCGCTTCCTCCATTGCAGACTTCCAGGTGTAAATATGGGTTAAAAATATTCCTTAAAGACAGTAGCCTCCACTGTGCCTTAATCCTCCCAATGGAAACACCATCCTGGGTGAGCACCTGGGCATAGCTGTCAACTTACAGATTTGAAAATAAGGGACCAGCAGCCTTGAAAATAAGGGACCAGCAGCCAAAATAAGGGACCTGCAGCCTCACCTCTTCCAGGCACTCCAGTCTTCCTGTCCTCCTGCAGTCTGGTCAAACTCATGCTAGGTAGCTTCGAGAACACTGTCCAACCAACTTTGTAACCAGAGGTTCAACTGAATAGAATCTGAATCACATGCACCACAAGGCCTATGCAGCCTCAACTTAAGATGGCTCCCTGGCCTGGCTTTGCACTGCAAAGTTTGCAGCAGCATGTGCAACAAAATGGCGTCCAGCATACAAAAACCCCCTCAGCTTGCATTAACTAGCCACACACAAGGCATACAAGCTCCACCCCCCCAGTCGTTCTTAGACTTCTTATTGGGTGAGCAACACAGCCAAGCAACACAGCTGGAGCCTCCCTCCTCCCTGGCCGGCAGGGAGGGAGGGAGAGGAGCTGCTTCCTTTGAAATTTAAGTGACATCATTTGAGGGACATTTAAGGGACATCCATCAATAAGGGACAGCAGCGGGACATGGCGCTGGAATAAGGGACTGCCCCTTCAAATAAGGGACACTTGACAGCTATGCACCTGGGACACTGGAATCTCACACCCTTTGTGGAGATTGGGGTGGTGTGTAACAATATATTCACGGATTTCACTGGGTTAGAATAATGCTCCAAAATAGCCCAACACATCTGGATTAAAGACATGATAGAACCTCTGGAAAGAACTTAAAATTCCAGAGTGCATTTCTGAGTACATTCAGTTTTCCCTTGCCTCTGTATCAGGAAACCCAAGAGGACATGATCACTTCCTCCAACGGTTCCCAGCTGCTTCCACTTCAATGTTCAATTCGTCCCTGTTGGTGAGGACTAGAGTCTTCAGTGTTCGCTGCCAAACATTCAGTCAGCTTTTCTTGCTGAGACTTAAGTACTTACTTTTACTACTAGAAGCTGAAATCTTGCCTGCGGCTGTATTTTTGGTTCATGAGTAATGAAATGCTTGTGTGAACACCCCCATCCTGCCCTGCCTCCAAGTTGATTTAAGATTTAAAAAAGGCCTTGCAAGGTTCATGCATACTCTCCAGGACAGTCTGCCTAAGGAAAATAGAATGTCTACCTAGTCTGCTTGCTGTTCTCTTAGGTATATCCTGCCAGCTTCCATATAACATTTTCCTCAAGTAGAACCTGCTCCTAGCAAAGCAACATTTTAAAAACTGCTTTCCACCCACTAAAACTGCTCTAGGGCTTGTTGACATACTTCCCTGTGATAAGATCAAGAACACAAGGCTTGCTGGGGATTTTATATGTACTTCTATACCCTTAAGAACGACTTGTAGATGCTAGTGAATATGTAAATGAGCCAAGGCTGCGAGTAAGTTATTTATTATGGATTTATATGCATTGTGCAATTGGCAGCTACATTTTATTGCAGCAGGAAACAAATCTCTCAGTCTCCTGCTGTTTGAAGGTTTGGGAAGATTTATTAAAAGTTTAAAGGGGGATTTCTGAATTGGATAGATCATATCAAACTAGTGTTAAACAAAACAAAAAAGTCCTCAAATATAACAAAAAAATGACTTACTGGCTTTGAATATTTGCATTTTGTATTCTATGTACATATATCCACACATGGTTCACATGTGCAGCTGTTCTAATAATGCTGTTAAGGGAGGGGAGGTTAGGCTGAATGCTTGGGCCTTCCTCTAATCATTGGAATAGCCAAGCTAGCTTTCTGGGTGAGAAGCCATTAAGGGGAACAAAGGAAGGGGCTCAGTGCAAGATGGCAAGTGGGTGGGGGCTCCTCCCTCAATTCACAGGTAGTTAAAAGGACAAAGGCAGAGTTGAGAGTGGAGAGTGAGTCATGTGAACTAGAAGCAACAGACTGGGAAGTCAGTGTTTGTATCCAAGGCTGTGGAGGAAGCAAGGCCCACTTGGGGTATTAACGCTATGAACCCCTCCTTCATAGGTTCAGGTTGTATATATGTGTAAATAAACCATATATCACAAAGGAAACACAAACCCTGGGTAAACATCTGAAAGCCCAGAATCTCGCACCGCTTGGAGATTGTGATGGCATTCAACAATACATATTAAGATCATTTATTTTCCCCGAGGGCTCTATGACTTTGCCATCTGTTACTCAAGCTACCGATCAGCCTGAACTCCATGTCTGTTGACTTGCTGCAGTGGCAGCATTTGTTCTGGGCACTGGCATGGGGGAGATGGAGAGAGCTCCTAGACTATTGCTGGAGTAGCAGTTGTTGCCAGAGCAGTGGCCCATGTGGTAGCAGTAGTAAAGGAGTTGGATCTGATTGTGGGGTTGGAATTGCAAGTGTGTGTATGTTAGCATCCGCCTATGTCAGTCATAATTCCAAGCTGAGTCCAGGAAACTTCATCCAACTCCCATCAGCCCCAGTCATCATGGACAATGGCAGGCTAGGGGATCCTTTTACTCCCCAGATGTTGCTGAAGCATAGTCACCATCCCTGGCCATTGGCCATGCTTGCTGGTGCTGATGGGAGTTGTAGCTTAATAACATCTGGAGGGCCAAAAGTTCCCCATCCCAGGCATAGCCAATTGAAATTGGATTATGGAGAAGATCACGTCCACCCAAAGAGGAAAGAGAGCTGCTACACCAACCAAGAGCCAGGTATATTCCACTCACCTTTGTACTGATGAAGAGAGTGGTAGAAACCCAGGAAATGCCTATTGACTACCATTTGCTACTGACTAATATAACAGATCTGGAAAATCATGAAAAGAGAAGCATTTCCCCTTGATATTGCTAGCAAAATGCCATGGTGAATGGTACTGAATATGAAATAAACTATTTCAATTGTGTGGAATGACTGCTACCATAATACTCCATTATGTCTCCTGACACAAAAGACTTCATCCTTCTAAGGCTTCAAAACACATTAACCTCATTTTTGTGGGGGGTGCAGGGTGCAAAGCCACTCTGATAGTCATTTTAATCAAGTGGAAGCTAAGCATAGGGGCCCACTCAACCAGCAACTGAAATAATTCTGATTTCAAGGGAAAGCGTTGATCTGTATCACTGCATTCACTCAGCAAAGCAGCAATATTAAAATGGCTGAAAAAAAGGGCACACTTTAATCAAAGTGATTTTCTTTTGACAGTCAAAAATATATTGTATTGCCTTAAGCAATATCTCTGACAAAATGTTTTCCTTTTAGATAAGATTTGATGTATGAGGAATAAAGAGCATCTTGGGGTTCTTTTGTTTTATTAACGGGAAAGAAAGTGAAATTTTTTTTAGAGAAAAAACATTTGGAGCCTTTCAAGGAACCTCACATTTTAGGTTAGCATAAAATATATGCAGTTAAAATCTGAACCACATCACCAGTAGGTTTTAAATGGTCTATAGATCAACCCAAGTCAGTGTCAATGACTAGTCCATTGAGTCTAGACATTGTCTTTGTCTCCATTGTAATGGTGATAAGTGTTGTTCAAGGAATGGAGGAAACCACACTGACATTTTTATTACCCCCTGCATGCTTAGGGAGTGAGTTGGTTGCTTAGAGACTAATCTTGGGAACTGCAAATAAAGGCAGATGGCATTATTCTAATCTAGAATGATATTGACAGAGGTCAATACAAGCCTTCGTTTGTGCGCCCTTCACTCTGTAAAATACTTGATTCTTAATTAACTTGGTTGAAGCATCATGTTTGTTTAGGCTAAACAGCATTTTATAGTAGGTGCATATAGATGGTGGGGGTGGACAATTCTATAGCACAAAGCTTATTTCTCACCATCCTACTTGGCTGCTGCTTATATTGTACCTCCACGGTTGGAGGCAGTATGTCTCTGAGCACCACTTGGCTCAGTGGGGAGAGTTCTGTTGCACCGAATTCCTGCTTGTGGGCTTCCCATAGACATCTGGCAGGCCACTGTGATAGCAGGATTTGGTGACTTCATTTTACCTCTTGCTCTGTGGTCACATATCAGACATCAGAAACATTCTCATACCTTCAAACCAAACATATAAATATTGGCGGATGCTATTTTCAGGTAATATCTAGTCTTCCCAGAGCTTTGAAAGCATATTGATTCCCTCTCTCCCTCTCTCCCACCCACCCACCCACCCAACAAAACCCTAATAAAATGTTGATTAGGAAGTAACAGATGACCATCATCCATGGCACACTGAAAACACAAATGCATTTGTAAAGCGAAGTGTTCCATAAAGCTGATCTCCCCCCGCCCTTTAAAGTGTCTATAAAAATGTTACGTTCTTATTCAGCATGTCTTCTTTAGCTCTGCAGCATTAAGTTAGAGAAGACTAGAGGCAAAAACAAACACAATTTTCTATGGGCAGAAGAAACTGGGGAATGTACTTTTATTTTAGTACTGGTAATAACCCATACAATACAAATTATGTAGCTTGACATTAAATCCCATGTTAAGTACACAATAGGGAGGTGTTAGGAGCAGAAGATGAGTTTTGTGCGTGTATGGGTTCAGGATTTTTCTGAATATGATGCATACCTCTACCTAATACTACAAAATATTTACACACTATTCAAATGCAGAAACTTTCATCTGCAGGAAAACAGCCCTGGGCTTCCCACAGCAGAGAATTCAGAAGCCTGGGCACAATTGCTGAGAAGGCCCTCATATTTCCTGCTTGGCAATCTGCTCCACTTTAACGGAGCAGAAAGGCATGGAGTGGGGCCTTAGATTAATATGTGAGTCATTAAGCAGGGTGATATTGGACAAGGCAGTTTGTTAGGTATCCCGGGCCTAGTGTTCCTCACTTTATGACTCCAGCTTCCAATGATGCTTTGTCTATAGCCCTATTCAGTCATTTGTCTTCTGGGATAGCTAAACATATGAGCAGGAAGAGCGGCAATGAGTGAGCAAGCTCCACCCACTCTCCACCACTGTCTGCATTGCCCTCCACAAGTTGGAGAGTGATAATCTGCAGGGTTTGTGTGAATTACAGATGAATCACAGATAAAAAGCCAGAGAATTAATATTTGTATTCTGGAACTCACAGTGCTTTTCAACTGAGTCTCTTCATATGTTTTGTCAATAAGTGTAGTGAAATCCAATTATGTATATTTATGTGTGGTCCATTTTAAGAGATCAGCAAATGTTCTTGCGTACTAACTGGGCTGTAGCAATAATGGGATATCTTCTATGTCTGTCTGTCACTTGGATTCATAGGTTAGAATCCTATCCTTATTGATGGCTTTTACAAAGACTTTGAGCCAATTCTCATCAGTTCATCTACAACCCAGCTCGCCAGCTCCATTCTTGACAGCTGCCTTAGGTACATTACTTAATTTCCTCACCCCTTTTCTCATGCTGTCTTGGATATGATGAAAAACATACTTTTGTAACATCATATTTTGATATACATCAGGATGGTGTAGCAAGTTTCTACTAATACAGGTGACCAGATGCAATGAAGTAAGGCAACCCTTAGGACACTTCTGCCTGCAGGCTAAAATTTGGTAAAACTTTTTTTAAAAAAGACTAAGTTGTGTTTGACAGTAGAATACTACTACAAGAAGATCAAGCTCTAGAAGAGTCTGCTAAAAAGGAAAGTTGGAACTAATGGAGTCTAAAATTGATTTAGTAAACTAGCTCTTTGATGGAGTGGAAACTAGAACTGCAGAAAGATAGATACAGCTAATTGAAGAACATAATTTAATTCTTGAAGCAGAGTGTGAAGCTCACCGAGGGGTAGATTGCAGCTTTAATTGAAGAAGGATTTGTATGTTTGTATGTACGTGTATTCCAGATCCTTTTAATGTGCTGTTTGTCCAATGATATGAAGAAAACTATTACTTTCAACAGTGATATTCAAACACGACTATGCCATGAAGACAAATGGTGCCCCCCCTCAACTCACTAGTAGTTAGAAAGACAAAGGCAAAGTTAAGAGTTGAGCTATGTGAGCTGGAAGCTGGAAGCAAAGCTGCAGGCTGGGAAGACAGAGAGAGAGAGTCATGCCTGGTTTCTGCTTGAATCCAAGGCTGCAGATAGCTGCAGAAGCAAGAAGCTTTTGGTGCTAATGCTGTGAGCCCCTCCATCATAGGCACAGGTTGTACATATGTATAAATAAACTATAAATCATAAAGACACCACAGTCTCCATTGTGCCTCATTCCAAAGGAAACATGAACTCTGGGTAAGAGCCTAGAATGCCTGGAATCTCACATCGCTCAGAGATCAAGGTGCTGTGCAACAGTTTGTTCAGTTCATCCCTTTCTATATTAGCTGCAGGGCTGGTCTGAGACTTTTCGGCACCTGAGGTGAACCGCAAAAACACCCTCCTGAACCAGGGAATAAGGGGTGAGTGAAGATCTACAACAGGAACAAGGGGTAAAATAAAGATCTGCATCAGAATCTGCTGTCCGTGTGGATCCTGTTGCCCCAACCTTCCTTGTGGGTGGACCGGCTCTGATAAGCAGCATCCGTACATGCACAGAGGGTCAAAAGCAGCTGTTATTGTTTATTAGATTTCTTACTGAAACTCTTCACCATGAGGTCCTAATGCTGCTTACAACAGCAAAAACAGTACAAATAAAATAAGTACAAATAAGACCAACCTACCATGCCCAACAACCAGCAGTTTAGACCCCATGCTATACTATCCTTTGCTTCTCTATACAGTGGTACCTCGGGTTAAGTACTTAATTCGTTCTTAACCTGAAACTGTTCATAACCTGAAGCACCACTTTAGCTAATGGGACCTCCTGCTGCCGCCGCGCCGCCGGAGCACGATTTCTGTTCTTATCCTGAAGCAAAGTTCTTAACCTGAAGCACTATTTCTGGGTTAGCGGAGTTTGTAACCTGAAGTGTATGTAACCTGAAGCGTATGTAACCCGAGGTACCACTGTATAACTGGTTAAGAGGAGCTCTCCTGTTTAAGTGAATGCAAGGGTAGCATCCAAAACAGCAGCATTTCCGAAACAGACAATCAGGCAATTAAGCATCTCTCAGGAAGTTAGTTACCATGGAGAGCAAAACACTGTCACCGCCAACTGCGTTCTCTGAACCTACCTGCTAGAAGCTAATCAGAATGAAGCAGAAAGTCATGTTAATTAGAAAACAAATTATCTAAACCCTGCCAATCAAGTCAGATGTAATGAAAACTGCAGTACATTTGCGGAAGTGTAACACTCAGAAAGTTAAATGGACTCTACAATGTACTTAAGCATCCAGACCACATAATTTTACCTGCACAGATATGTAACCATTTCCAAAAGGGGTAGCGACAAAGTGTCTTGCAGCAAAAGTGACTGGTGGCACCTGAAAGAGAAACAAATTTATTATGACGTAAGCTTTTGTCGGCTACAGTCTACTTCCCACAAACAATCCATTAGAGGAGAGAAAAATGACAGAACACTACTTGTTGTCAATTATAAGTCAAAATTAGATTATTTGTTTATTACTTACTTACTTATTTACTTATACCCTGCCCATCTGGCCAGGCCTCCCCAGCCACTCTGGGTGGCTCCCAACAGAATATTAAAAACACAAAAAAATCAAACATTAAAAACTTCCCTAAACACTATATTCCCTAAATCACTATATCTTCGGTTTTCTACAGCCCGTCCCAGACAATTACATT
This sequence comes from Podarcis raffonei, assembly GCF_027172205.1. NCBI lineage: Eukaryota > Metazoa > Chordata > Lepidosauria > Squamata > Lacertidae > Podarcis > Podarcis raffonei. Next base: position 23,791,995 of record NC_070613.1, on the reverse strand, counting down.
TCCCTCTTCCAAGCCTTGGATAGAAGGCCTGTAGTTGCTTACAAAGAGCATTCACACAACCTAAAACTAGTGGAGGTTGGTACATTGGGGCTGCTCCAACAACCTCCACCTGTCCTTAGTCAACCTATACCTGCCTGCCTTCTTTCTTATATAACCAGTCAGCTTCCTCCTCTTCCTCCTCAGTATTGCAATTGTAGAATGGAGACAAAGCTAGAATTTCCAAACTCTTCCTCTCATTGGCTCTAGCTCCACCTACTGTTAGGTTTCCTGCCTTCCACCCCATCATTCCCAATGGGCACCAGCCACCACTGCTTAAAACAGCTACTCAGCATCAATGACAGGGATACCTACACAGGGAGCAGACCCTGAGGCAGACTGATGCCACCAACTCCATCCACAGCAGTATTACAGGACCCGGTAATGTCATCCACCCCACCAGTGGTTCATTCACCAGCTCATCTTCCAAAGGGACATAAGTGATCATCCACCATCACTGCCCTTCTGCATTCTATATAGTGCAAAGAGGCCAGTCTCTATGGAAACAAATCTGTCATTGGACGTGGCCTGTGGGGAACACTTCAGCCTCCCAGGACACTTTGTATTTGGCCATCCTTAATCAAAGGAACTTCAGAGGAGGGTACAACATAAAACCACTGGATACATCAAGAGGTTCAGTGCTACCACTTGTGGACTCAGTTGGCACAACTGATTTTTAGCATGTTGGCTTACCAGTGCCAGGATGTGTGTTAGCACCTAGTTTTTTTGTGAATGGCCACCCTTAGTAAGGTGATTTATCACCACCTGTACATGTCATATCTTTCTGACCTCACTGTTTATAATTCACCACACACACACACACACACACACACACACACACAAAATGCACACACAAACAAAATAATGTACCGGTATGTGTAGTGACCTGTAGTCCACAAAAGCTTACATCACAACACATTTTTTTAATTTTTAAGTTGCCACAAGCCTCCTTGTTGTTTTTGCACATATGTTAAAAAAAAGTGAGCCCATGGCATTGGTTCTCTGTTTATAATGAAATCTCAACTAAAGAATGACCACAAAAAGGTAAATCATTTTGGTTGATTTGGTCAATCGTTTTGCTAATACACAGGGCTTCTTGGGGGAATATGTAGAATGTAGAGTTAATGAACTAGTCCAAAATAATAGGTGCTCTGTGGTTTGAAATTCTGGAGGCGACACACTGCCTCCCACATACCACCTACTGTAAATGGTGCTCCTGCCAGTTGGGTAGTGCTGCCATGCAGGAAAGGTTTAGACACAATGGGACTTTGGGGCATCTAGTTCTCTAATTCTAGGATTTTAACTTTGGTAATCTTTAATGCAGCTTTGCAAATTCTTTAGTAGCTTATGATGACAACTGTAGCATAGCAAACCTATACATGGCCCAAGGACACAAATTTTCATAAACATCTGCTTAAGCATTTTACATTGTGCTGAGGGATTAGCCTCCCCCACTTTTTTTCCTGGAGGCCAAATTACAGTTTGTGTTTCCAAGACAGAGTTGTTTAAGGATCTTCAGAAAAACCAGAGAGAGCAAACAAATATAATTTCAGTATTTAATGAATAGATTTTTGGTAATTGATTTCATTACAATTACTTAAATTGTGCTCATTCTAGTATGTGAATCATCAGCGAAGTCCTAAGAGCTTGCTGAACCACTTCCACAAATTTCAGGACCAAAACATTATAGGATGAAGACTCAAACCTATTTGGCCTTGTATTATAGTTTTAAGATGTTGGTCTGGGTAATTTGCATCCCCCCCCCAAAGTTGTGTTGATTTATATTTTAATGATGTGCTTACTTATGGAGACAATGGCTATTTGCAATTGTTTCTATTGTTGCTGTTGTTTTGGATTGGGGTACCTATTGTTAATTGATATGTTGTGAGCTGTTTTGAACACAAACGTAGAAAAGCAACATGCAAACAAACAGCACCTGGATTGCCAGTAGTACATGTGAAAAGGATATTTAAATGTCTTTAAAGATGGCTTGGATGAAGGAACAGATGGGATGCTTATCAAATTTGCAGATGACACCAAACTGGGAGGTGGTAGATAAATCCTTAGAAGACAGAATTTGGATTCAAGATGACCTTAACAAATTGGAGAACTGGGCCCAAACTAACAATATGAATTTCAATAGGGACTAATGTAAGGTTCTACACTTAGATAGGAATAACCAGCTACACATATACAAGATGGGGGACACCAGGCTTGCCAGTAGTACAAAAGGATCTAGGGGTCTTAGTAGACCACAAGCTTAACATGAGTGTGATGCAGCAGCAAAGCAAAGCTAATGCTATTCTAGGCTGCATCAACAGAAGTATAGTGTCAAGGGAAGTAATAGTCCAACTTTATTCTGCCTTGGTCAGACCACATCAGGAGTACTGAGTCCAGTTCTGGGTACCACAATTTGATGCTAAAGTTCCATTTCTATGATGCTTGCTGTGTTGCTGACATATGTGGGCCCTTCACATGCATGTGGTCCTTAGACATGACTCACACTCCATGTGGACATCTGGGCTGGGCTGGGCATACTCCAAAGAGGTTCCCATGATGCTTCTGGGTTTGTACGTCATGAGTATTTATATAAGGTTCCATCAGTCAACAAGTGATGGACATGTATTTCAGAAACAGCTACAGTTCTAGCTTAGCTACCACTAACTACAAGCTTGCTTCCCCCAATAATATCTGTTTTAATATTTTATGCCCAGCTGACACTTGAGCACCAAGTCATAAAACTGACATTTCGGAAGAAAATATTACTTCACTTCTATGCACCCTACCCTTCCTGTCTAAACTCTGTGAAGGAGGCTAGATTGAGCAACTGTAACTAGCCCAAGGCCACCCACTGGATTTCATAACTGAATGGAAATAATAGTAGAGCCATGACACCATGTTGGTTCCAGTGAATCTGGCATGTACTGTGTAGAAGAATGATGCAGACATTTAGTATTCTACTAAAATAGCAGTTAGGCCTGTTTTGCTACCTAGAGCCTATTGATTTCTTTAAAACTATATCAATATAAATGGCTTGTGAACCACCCCTTAAATTTCCTAGGATTTATATACCCATGGATATTACAGATATTCTCAGAGGTACATTTCCCCCCTCTCATTGTCCATATAGCATGCAGGGAAATTATTTATGCTATCATCTGTATCCCGAAATAATAAAAAAGAAGGGTTCAGGGTTTGTTGTAAACCACTCTGATATTTTTACTATAGCATTCCCTGTCAGTAATTACCTGGACCACTGAATTAGCATGTCCCTTGAAATCCCCCATACATTCCCCCACAAAACTCTGTTTGCTAGTGTGCGTTGAATAATGAAATTTATCTGTTTAATTCTTGCAAGCCAGAAGAAGTTGGTATTGTGATAGGAAAACATAATTTTAAAAACATGTCCTTTTTTTACCAATTAGATGCACAGATAAAAGTGAAGACTGTGTTCTCTAGCCTATTTATATAGCCATAAAAATAATTTCAAATCACAAAGGCTAATCTAAAGTTGATATTATACGGATTATTTTTTTTTATCCAGCAAGACACCTAGTAAGAACAAACGCATGATGTCGTTCTACAGTTGGGGAAAGGTAGGCTATAAAGGTATGAAGATAACGAAATAATTTTAAAAATGGGCTCCTTGTTTTTGTACCTTTCAAATTTTGCAGTTCCATGCCTGACTTTTGTGGAGATCTGAATTAAGAAATAAGAAAAAGTTAGGAGGAGTACTGAGCTTTAAACATTATCTCCCCCCACCCCATTTAAGAAAGTTTTTGGGTGTGTTTCATTTTGTTTTACAATATTATTTTTAAAACTTAAATGCCATTTATTTATGGTTGGAATTCCATGCTACTCAAACTGGAAAAGGTAGAAACAAAATATTGTGCTGCTTCTGGGATTAATGATAATATTGATTTAAAAAGTCTCAGAGACCCACACCAAAAAAGGTCATTCTTCTAGCAAAGTGCTAAATTGCCATTTCTGTCTTTGTAAATCTTTAGAAATTCTACACAGTTAAATCTAAAGCCTTTTGCAAATGCCTCTCTTTAGTTTCTCAGCAGCAGATGGATTTGCAGATGACCCATATTAAATTATGATTTAATGTCTCCTGATAGGGAATCATTGCATGCTGTTGGGACTCACTGCAGTAGTAATGCCTTTTGCTATGGTAAATGTCCTCAAAAGCAGGATCTGGATCAATGCCAATCTTATATTCAAGTATCAGTGATTATTAATGGATAAATTATTTTGCCGAAGTGCTTTAAGTATTAACTAAAATGGAAGCAGATAAATTTCATTTGGGAGTTTCTTTCTATGTTGCAGGGGGGAAATGATTAAAAAATAAACAAGTATGTTTTTAAATAAAATCCTTATTTCATATACTGCAATGTATGAGTTGTTGGTTGTAGCCCAATCTGCACTATGCATTTAAAGCAGTAAAATACCTGAGTTCTATGGGAAGAGGGATTTATCAAAAACACTCTGGGAATCATAGCTTTGTGAGGGGAATAGACGTCTCTTAACAACTGAGATTACAAAATCTTTGTGCACAATCTTTTCCTTTATCTGTCCAAGGGATGTGGAAACTGTGACCCTCCAGATGTTGTTGGATTCCAGCTCCCATCAGTCCCAGCCAGCATCATCAATGGTTAGGGTTGATGGGAGTTGTAGTCTAGCAACTTCCAGAGGGCCACTGATTTCCCATCAGAATAAACATGCAGAGACGCACTTGAGCCTTGCGACTATTGCAGTTTGTGTGGAAGGAACCCAACCTGAGCAGAGTTCATAGCCCTTATTAGCATGATCTCCACAGGCTCCATCCCATATTTCAACAGGATGCAGTTACACTCCAGACAGTTATATTAGCTTGCATAGTTTCTATTTTGAATGCTGGAACCAAAAAATCTCTTGGGTTGTCTGCCTATCACCTATCTTCTCAACCTCAGCATTAAGTGTGGTATTAGAACCTTTGAAATAAGTTCCTTCTTAACTCATAAGAACATAAGAATAGACTTCTGGGTTGAGTCCAGTGGCCCATTTAGTCCAGGATCTTGTTCTCACAGTGAACAGCCAGATGGTAAATTAAGTTTAAAGTCCTCATGGTCTCCATAATGGGGTGGTTTAAATGGAAACAGGAAGCTACCTTATACTGACCATTCATATAGACCATTAAGTCCATACAGGTAGCTCAGTATTGTCAGCACTGGATGACAAAGCCGATACGCTGTCACTGAGATATGGCCTTTCCTTCACCTGGGCTTCAGTCCAACTTTAGGGTTGCAATGAAGCTGATGTGAGGGCAAGGAGGAAATACTATTAGCCAGCAACCACAATTCTCTTTAAAAGAATTGGATATAATAAATATGCTCTTCTGAACTCAAGCTTTTTCCTCCATTTTTTTAACAGAACCCCCAAATCATGTTTATATTTATATATCTGCAATACAATCTCTTTAAAGATATACAAACATGCCCCATCCCCTGTATTGCTCGTCTACATGTAATAGCAAGAGAAGTCTCTCTCTGTCTCCCTCCCTCTGTGTGTGTGTGTGTGTGTGTGTTTTCCACATGAGGACGTTCAGATCCAGAAATAATGACTTTGACTTTAGCCAGACCCCTACAGGTGGCAGATAACAAGAAAGGTAGGCCTGATTGAAGAAGACAAGTGTGGGCCGCCAGGGTCACATTCCAAATGGTCTTTAGGGGATAAAACTGAAAAGAATTTAAAGCCATCACTAGACAAGATTTCAGTGACACAGAATCTTAATGAATTTGATTTCTATCAGCCTGGTTTTTCCTCCACTAGAATATAGCTTTAAATAACAAAAGGGCAGAGGGCCAGTTGCCTTATGTTCACTGGGTCATGAGGCCTTCTTTCTGCACACAATTATCAGCAGCAAGCATTTTGTGCCAGTCCCCCCTTCCTCGAGAGCTTAAGAACTGAGGGAAAGGAAAGGTTTCTTTTCTCACAAAGGAATTGGTTGAAAGCCTTGTTCTCTGAGATGGTAGGTGAAATGTTTGTTCATGCCAGTCCCTACACCAGGAGTCGCCAACCTTTTCAGATCAGCAGGCACATTTTACAATTCTGAGAGAGTGCTGGAGCTGCCAGTCACAAAATAGCTGCTGCTATGGAGGTGCATGCCGTAACACAAAATGGCTGTCAAAAGGAGAGGCAGTCCTGCCTTCCCCTGATAAACATACCATGGGAGGTCAGCTATGTCCTGATGGTCCTGAATGTGCAGGGCACTGCCATTTTAGTTTTAATTTGAGTATTGTTTTTATTGCATTTAATACTGTGATTTTAATTCTTATGAAAGGTGCCTTGGACAGTGGTAAGGCAGGCTACATTTAAAAAAAACAAAACAAAAAAACCCCCAAGAGATAGATTATTATTATCATATCTGTGCAACCTTTTGAAAAACAAGTGCAAAAGTTTGATGTAATCAAAGCCACATACTGAAAGACGTGGCTTGAATCCAGGTTCCTCCAGCCTGAACCACACTTAATATGAACTGAGGAAAAAGTAATCATTCAATGCTTGCCTCCTGCTGAAAACAAAAAGGGCTACTATGTGTGCATGCCAGCCACTTCTGTACCTCAATAGCGAAAGGCACATAATTTCTCCTTTCTTTTCCTCTCTTCTCCCTTTAGCCATGAGCATTGATAGATAAGATCTGTCTACTTGCAAAATCGCTTTAGTTGCTTGCTAGCTACCCCCTCAATCTCTGCACACACACGACACTTAATTACCTTTAATTATTTTTGTTACATTTACAGTTAGAGCAGCTGGGAGGCACTCATTTTCCCTTTGCTCAAGTTCAAAAAATGCCTAGCTTGTGGTTAGCTGCATATTTTAAAAAACACACACAAAAGATGTCGTGAAGAATGAACACGGTGGAAAATGAACACACCAGTATTTCCCCAGAGGTAAAATAAATCCAGTAATAATCTTCCAGAGGTTCACTAATCAAACACCGACATCTTTTTCTTTTGCAATAAATATAACAAAGAAAGTGATTGTTAGTCCTATGGCACACTTCCGAACACCTGGACTCTGAAAGAAAGAGCTGAGCCTCCAAGAATGTAAAACAACAAGGAACACAAATATGACAAGATTGCTGAGGCGGTAGATGCGCAGAAGGTAAGACTAAACAACAAAGGAGTGAGGAGCCAAGTAGCTTCAACCCTGCTGTTGTGTGCTACTCCCTGATGTCTACACATACAGCATGAACATGAGGCCCTCTTGAGGGATGACGGCTATATAAGCAGACACCAAGACACCATGTGCAATGTCCAGGACAGAGCCATTCAATATAGCCCTGCTTCTTGCGCCCATGTTCATCAAGGGGTTGGACAATACCCAAAGAGGGCTTAAATCTGTCAATAAATGGGATTGCTAATTCCTGACATTGGGCAGGGCTCAGAGAAGGCACTTCATTTTTGTACATGTGGGGCCTCCGCATTCCCTCTCCAGCTGAAGCTTCCTAGTTCTGCTTCCTTCCATCTGTTGTCTTCAGCCTTGGGTCCCCAGATTTTGTGGAACGACAACTCCAATTTCGCCAATGGCCATGGATGATGGAAATGGTAGCCCAACAACATCTGGGGACCCACAATTGAAGAACACTTCTGTAGGGGGTCCCTTGACCCTTGAGAATGGCTTCTTAGGAGATGTACTGGGATACAGTGGAATGGAGAAGGTGAAAAAGAACTATCGCATGGGCATAACTCTGCCTGCAATTTTCTGGATCCCCTCCATTAGAAATGTGTTCATGGATGCATTTGATATACTTTCTGAGTAGGGAAGAGTCTGTACTAGAATAGCAGGCTGTGAGCAGGGATTAAACTCCAATTCCACAATTGGTGTGGAAACAGCTTCTTTGTTGCTTCTCACATTGGCCCAGTAATCTCAAGACAAGGTGGGTGGGGGTGGTGATGATCATGAATGGTGTAGTGTTCATCTCAGTTGAATTTACTTAGGTGCAGGGCTTTTTCTCATTCGGAACTCACTGGAACTCAGTTCCAGCACCATTGCCATTACAAGGGAGCCGTTCATGGTAAGTTCTGGCACCTCTTTTTATAGAATAGCATTGCAGGTGTTTCAGTTCAATTTCATTGCAAATTGCACATCTGAAAAAAAATAATACTTAGGCTGGGTCCAGATTAAGTAGGTAGGATTCATTTCCCAAATAAGCCAGTAAGATTTAAGCCACACCTAACTTGTTCCATGGATTTCAACAGTACTTAATTCAGTCTGGATCCATCCTATGGTGTTTACATTCTGCATGTTTTTGCAGTATTACTAGCAAAGTCTAAGTCAAACTTTCTTTTTCTACGTTCTCTCTTGATTGGTTTATACTTCTTTTTCTTGTTTTGAGAAAAAGGAAGAGAGAAATAACAATTAAAACTTTAACTTGATTCATTTTTTCTAGTACAAATAGCTTCTCATTGAAAGAAACTTCTGTCTCAATGATTCATTAGAGGTAACCACCCATATCTTAGTTCATCAAAAGTTCATTACATTCCAATCTCTTTAAAATGCTGAGTCAGAGGAACATGATAATGGAAGAAGCATAGAAAATAATATATCCAAAAACTGAGTACAGTTGTAAACGTCTTATGTAGGGGTTGTAGTGCTCTTTATTTCTTTCCTATAACATTTGACAACTGACATCTTTTATAATCAAGAATGCAGATCTACTTAGTTTTCTCTTTGCTTTTAAACACCTGAAAATTTCATTTGCAGTACCAATACTAGGTCAGTTGTTCTATTTAAGGAGATTCAGTTGGTGGCTCCAAATCTTTGCATCTTCGGTGCCCACTTTGGGAAGCCTAGAGGTATTTGGAAGCAAATCTGCACTTCTCAGTCTTAAGTGCAAAACTGAGCTATGGCTTGGAAACCAAGCGATGATGATAGCTGAGGTCTGGTCTCCCATAGTCCAGTCTTCCCTGAGTTTAGCATCTGCACCAGCCTGCACTAATGGCCTTTGCAGATGATCAAAACTAATTTTAAAAATTCATTAAACACCATTTGCAGTTCACTGTTGGGCTTTAAACATTAAACAGCACTAGCTCAGATCAAGTGCTAGTAGTGTAAGATGCTGGGTTTTCTCAATGATTAACTATTGCAGATTTGAGATATGATTTCTCTCAGATGAGGGACCTTAGACCTGGGGGCTGAATATAGGCCTTCCAGGCCTTTCCATCTAGCCCTTAGCTCTCTCCTCAGGACACCCCTCTCCCACTTCCCTACTTTAAACCATCCTTTGGGGTGGGATTTCCCAAACCTGGGTCTCCAGCTGTTTGTGGAGTATAAGTTCCATCATCCCTAGCTAACAGGACTGGTGGTCAGGGATGAAGGGAGTTGTAGTCAACAACAGCTGGTGAACCATGTCTGGGAAGCCCTGCTTTAGGGCTTTTATTTCCTTTTCTGGAATGTGTCCCTCAACTTTAATACTTTTCTGGAGGGAGAATAAAGACTTAAGTGTGCTATATTATCCAGTTTATCATGAGATGTCTGGAAAATGGAGTTATGATATCATCTCTGAAATTAAATATATACATGCATGCTGAATCAAAAAGTGCATGGAAATAACGGTTTTCCCTCTCGTATGTGCTGTTACCTCAGGAGAAGACTGAAAGCTGTTTTAACATTCTTGTCTTAACACCAGGCGAGTCTACAAATCTGTGCATTGTGCGGTATTTCATTTGATTGGGAAGAACAATGAATATTCAGAAGTTTACTCTCTTAGTTTTATTGCACCTCTCTTTTCCCCCATCTGGCCATTACCTTATCTGCTTTGAATAGAAAGCTTTATTGTTGCCAAGGTTGCTTCACTTTCTCTTAAACCATAGCTTTGCCCGACTCAAAAATTCCAGTCACTACGAAGTTTGTAGCAAAAGGCCAATTAACTAATTTCACCAGCCTACTGAAAGGAGTAGACTTTTTCTAATGAAAGCTGTTTAGCCAATGTAAGGCTATATAGTAAAGTTTCATAAGAACATAAGGGGATGCCTTCTGGATCAGCCCAAGGCTGTCTAAATTGGCGCTCTTCACCACATCGCAAGTGGGGAGAGCACTATTTCACTGAGTCTGCCATGCAGACTTTCCATAACCATCAAGCTTGCCACTGTGAGGACAGGATGCTGTACTAAATGAGTCCTTGATCTGATCCAGCAGGGCCTTTATGGCAGCAAATTACCGGTACTAGTTCAAATACACGCTGTGTGTCTCTCCTGAATCTTCCTCCATTCAGTTTCATCAGATGACTCCAAATCCTAGTGTTATGGGGTAGGGGGACTTCTCTGTCTACTTTCCACACACTGTGAAAGCTTGTCAGAACAAAAATGCCTTCAGTTGTGGGAGTCCTTGTAGCTTCCCTACATCTTCTGTTGCGAGTACAGATACAATGATTTATTTTTTGCAAAGCTTTCCTGCAATTTACTTATCCCCTTTATCTGATTTTTAAATGTATTTTAATACTTTAAAAGCAACATGTGTGAATTTATTTGTTGTATTTATTTATTTATTTATATTATTTATTTATTATTATTTATTTATATTATTGTTGTATTTATTTATTTGTTGTATTTATTTGTTAGTCCTAATGTTTTTAGTGAAGGGCGTCTTATCCTCCTCCCCGCAAAAAATCTGTTCACATTTTTGCCTGAGCTAGGTTGCGTTTAGTTCTCATTTGAGTAAGAATTCCATTTTCTGACAGAAACCTTCTTGCGTGCAATAGCTGCCTAGAATCTGCTTTTTAAGAATGCTGAATTCTTTTTGGACTTGGAAGATGCATTTCAGACTAGGAATCAAACTCCTAAACATGTTTTGTGCAATCCCCCACCCACCCACACAAAACCGTAAGTGTGATGATGGTCTGGAAATAGATTATTGGCTTATGAAGTATCATCATTTCCAAAGACAGTCAAAGCTTTCTCTCAAACTATCCTCTTCCCTCCCTCTTATGGCCCCCAAATGGCTATAATATGGTATCTCGCTATCTTGTTAGTTTCTGCAGGACTGCATTTTGTGTGTGCAAGATGTACGTTTTTGCTGACCTGTTACAAAGATACCTGAGTAATGAGCCATGCAGTAAAACTTCCAGAAATCCTCTATAAATAGCATTTTCTAATTCAAGGGAGGATGTAACACTCTTCTCTTTTGTTCAGGCACATGATTTAAGAATACAAAAATGCACTATATAACCAGTTACCAAGTAGGGCTGGCAGATTTGGCAGTTCTCCAGCGACAGTACAAAATGTAGAGAGATTATCTTATTTGGGACACTACTCAACATCCTCATCTTCTTGTTGTTGCTGCTGTGGTTGTTGTTATTTTACAAATTAGTTTTTTGTGACCATGCCCAAAGGTCACACAGGGCTCTTGTAGCACAGGAAGTTCAGAAACTGCTGTACAAATGGTTGACAGAGTCTCCCATTTTGAGTTGTGTTTCATGGCAGTCCACATTCTATGGGCTATATTCATGGACCCAATCAAGTCACCAAGAGTGGCCCATTAGGAGATTTCTCTGTGGGTACCAAATGCACCGTCTTAAGCCCATACTCTTTTGCTGCTTCTTGCAAGCTCTTAAAGTGCCCCCAGAATCCTCAGTAACAGTAGAGTGGATTCTGGGACACCCTCTCATTTTGTACACAGGGTGACACAAAGCCTGTGATGGCACAAACTCATCAGGTATCCCTGCAAACACTTCCTCCTACAAATTTCTGGCGAAGAAAGCAGTTATCCTGTTATTCTTCAGGTTGCTGTATTTACAGTTTTCATTTGAATTCAACCCTTCAGCACCAGCATTCAGAGGAAAGCAAAGCAAAGCAAATACCTCACAGCCTGTAATTTACTCAAAATAATTTAGCTATGCTTTCTGTACTCCCAGCACACTTATTCTGTGATTTCCAGTTGTTTAGGAATATTTCAAAGGGGTTTCCTTTTTTCGATCTCTGGTTTAGTATCAGATTGTGGACGATGTCTTAATACTCAGCAGCTGCATTTTAATGTGAACCTACCAAATGTACAGGTCCCAAACCAATACACAAATCTAAACCAAGCTCTCCTTTGAAATTCTCATTTCTCCAAACTTTGCAATGCAGTCCTTCAACCAAGGAACATGTGTAAAAATATATTACAGTGGTACTTCGGGTTAAGTACTTAATTTGTTCCGGAGGTCCATTCTTAACCTGAAACTGTTCTTAACCTGAAGCACCACTTTAGCTAATGGGGCCTCCTGCTGCTGCCGTGCCACCAGAGCCCGATTTCTGTTCTTATCCTGAAGCAAAGTTCTTAACCTGAAGCACTATTTCTGGCTTAGTAGAGTCTGTAACCTGAAGCGTATGTAACCTGAAGCGTATGTAACCTGAGGTACCACTGTATTGCAAAAGTGTATACAAAGAGATCTATATCAGAGAAAGGTACATACAAAAAAATGTGTTCCATTAGAGGGAAATGGCTTGAGAAATTCATATATTCTAGGCAAAATTTCATACATAATGCAAATACTGAGAGAAATGGACCCCAAAAACATGAATTTTCATGCAGACTTTTAATGGATATTAATAAAAATGCAGACATATATAGCAATGGGGTGAGCCAAATCTGATTGGAAAAAGGAGAAACTGAGAAAAAACAATGTTGACAGATTCACCCATCTTCAACTCAGTCATTTGTGCAGCGGTAATAGGTAAGATTTTTATGCTGTTGGCCAATGATAGCTCCTTGATAAGTGTACCACATATTTGTCACATTCACACTTCACATGTGTAGCAGTTAATTTAAAATATAGGCTTACATATAAAAATGTAATTTGTGAGTCAAACTACTATATTCCTATGACAAAATGTTTTGTTCTATGCTATTTTTATCCTACCCATCCTTTGAGGAGCTTAGAGCAACACAGAGCTCATGGTTCTCCTCTCCACACTTTATCCTCACAACACTGTGAGATAGGTTGGGCTGAGAGAGGCTGGGCAGGAATTTGAACCGGAGTCTCCCTGATCCTATGTAATCCCTGATTGTTGGACTACAAATCCCATCAACCCAAGAGAGGCCAATAGTCAGGGATGATAGGAGTTGTAGTCCAACAACATCTGGTAGTCCAGAGTTTCCCTATCCCTGCTCTTTACTTTGCTGGCTTCCAAAATAGGAATTTTGACTGAGGTAACAATAAACAGATATCTTTTTATTTTTATTTTTGACATGATTAGGCTAACATAGATTATAATGATTTTGATCTAACCTTCCGTTTAATTTTCCTGATTTCATTACAGCAGAGCAGTTTTCTAATATAGATGCAATATTTAATCCATGGCCATGGCCCTTCTGTTTGTTTGCGTGACTCTTTTTGAAAAACGGTTTCTGCCTTCTGAGAATGCTTAGAGAAAGGGTAAAAGTTTTAGGAGACCAGTGAGAAGAATAAATTCACTTCCTTCTAGGGTAGCTACCTGCAGTGTAGCAGAAAGCTTAAAAATTTTAGTTTTTAAGAATCCAGGGACATGCACTTGTGTTACAGCAATACAGAGAATTGTTAGGGTTTTTATAAAAAACAGCAAGTCTCTATATAAAGGGAGGCAAAGGAGAAATATTATTCCTCACCACCAGAGAAATAAGAGATTGATTCAATCCGTTCCCTCTGAACGAGTTTTGCTTTGAGGTGACTGGAAATACCGTATTTTTCCGTGTATTGGACGAGGTTTTTTTACTCAAAAATCACGTCATCCAATACACGGATAGTGGCATCTGTTGGTGGGAGCGCGACTTCCCCTGATGCCACAGCGAGCAGGGAGTGATCTGGGGGCTGTTTCTTAGCCGCAGCTGCATGGGGGGGGGAGAGAAGCTGCACTCTGCCAGCCAGCTTGTTGGCAGGAGTGCAACTTCCCCTGATGCCGCTGTGCACAGCTGGCGCTCCCTGGGTCATTTCCCGCATGTGGCGGCATCAGAGGAGGTTGCGCTCCCGCAACTTCTTCCATGCCACTGTGCGCGGGAAACAATCTAGGGAGTGTTTCCTGCCCACAGCTGCGTGGGGGGGAGGCCCAACAACTTTGGCCCATCTCCCCTCATTTTCTTAAAATGGAGTCCCCCAAATAGGGGGTGTCTTATACAAGGGGGCATCTTATAGACGGAAAAGTACAGTATGTGTATTTCTGGGTAGCTAAATGTTTGTCACATTGAGAAAGCATTATTATTTTTATTATTAAAAAGGAAAAAAGTTGAGTTGTCTAAAAAAAGAGATGAGTGTTACATCTACGAAGGTTTATGCAAACACCTTAATGTTATGCAGTTTAACATTTCTGTGCTAAAGAACAAGAACATTGGAAATATTACTGCAAAGCAAACTCAAGTCCTTATTTAAACTATTTGCCATCCAAGTTAGTATTTAGCTTTGCAGTTTCTGGTGAAGAATATGCCAACAGAGCTTCTACCACCACCAACAGCAGCAGCAGCAGCAGCAGCAGCATTATTAAATAGCCTTCTAAGCAGTTTACAAGTATAAAATCCAATTACACAAGCATTAAAATACTGTTTGCGGGTGCAAGACACCCCAAATTCCCAATCCAGCTAGTGTTAGAATTAAATTAAGGCTTAGACCGAGTGTTAAAACTGGTTGCTAGACTCATGTGTGTATTTGAACTGTGTACTAGATACCTTGAGCCCTCTGGAATCAACATGCATCAAAAGCTAATTAAGCCAGGACTAGCCTCTTACATGAGCTGATAGTCTGGGGGTAATGAATGTTTAGGATCAAGGGCACAGCTGTCAAGTGTCCCTTATTTGAAGGGACAGTCCCTTATTCCAGTGCCATGTCCCGCTGCTGTCCCTTATTGATGAATGTCCCTTAAATGCCCCTTAAATGATGTCCCTTAAATTTCAAAGGAAGCAGCTCCTCTCCCTCCCTCCCTGCCAGCCAGGGAGGAGGGAGGCTCCAGCTGTGTTGCTTGGCTGTGTTGCTCACCCAATAAGAAGTCTAAGAACGACTGGGGGGTGGAGCTTGCATGCCTTGTGTGTGGCTAGTTAATGCAAGCTGAGGAGGTTTTTGAATGCTGGACGCCATTTTGTTGCAAGTGCTGCTGCAAACTTTGCACTGCAAAGCCAGGCCGGGGAGCCATCTTAAGTTGAGGCTGCATAGGCCTTGTGGTGCATGTGATTCAGATTCTATTCAGTTGAACCTCTGGTTACAAAGTTGGTTGGACAGTGTTCTCGAAGCTACCAGCATGAGTTTGACCAGACTGCAGGAGGACAGGAAGACTGGAGTGCCTGGAAGAGGTGAGGCTGCAGGTCCCTTATTTTGGCTGCTGGTCCCTTATTTTCAAGGCTGCTGGCCCCTTATTTTCAAATCTGTAAGTTGACAGCTATGATCAAGGGCAACTTTCATTTGCAAATGAGTGGGCTTACTCCTTCCCTCCCTCAACTGAGAGTTAGTTTAAAAAGACAATGCCAGTGTTTTAGGTTAGGATTTTAGAATTGCAGTTGGGAGTTATGTGACAGAGATAGTAAGCAGTGGGTTTGAGAGTAACGCTTGAGACAAATGGTTGGGTGACAAATCTAACCCACCCACCTCCCTCCTGACATTGGATGCAATAGGAGTGAAGCTATAGGAGTGAAGTTATCCCTTTCCCTAAGAGATGTCCTGTTTTCCTATTAGCTTTGCCATGTGATTTTTTTATTCAAGAGCCATTGGAGATTCTAGAGATTCCTAAATCTCAAGTGAGTATTCCATGGCAAATGCATTTCTTACAGGGAGTTTTGCATGCAAAATGAAAACCCACCCTCCAGTGTGGAGTAATGGTTTTAGTTGTTGAGTATGTGTGATTAGCATTGGGTCAGGAATGGCTGAAACAACTTCATTTATGATATGGATATTCCTGAGATACTTTCTCTTCAGTAGTTAGTCAGCTTTAGTTAATATAAATCGTTCCTGCTGCCAGTGCAACATAAGCAAAAATGGGGAGGAGTGAGTATCTATCACTTGCTAAATGTCATGCCTCCTCTGTGCATTGTACATTAAATCCCAGGACCAATATTTAATGTCTTTTCTGTCTCAGAGTGCAGAAAATGCCCTGCCAATTCACATTGAATCAATTCAAGCAGTAATACATGTTTAATTTAGCACAGAGCAGATGACTTGCACTGGCAAGAAATACCTACTGGATGATAGCTTTGGCAGTAATCCACACCCAACAAATGATAGTCCAAATATTTCCATCCTATTAGTGAGAGTTATGGGGCAATTCAGTTGGGTTACAGCTTGATAATTAAGGTTTTAACTTGTTCATAAATGACCCGGAGTTAGGGGTGAGGCAGTGAAGTGCCCAAGTTTGCTGGTGACACCCAATTATTCAGGGTAGTTAAAACAAAAAGGGATTGCAAGGCGCTCCACAAAAAGCGTGAATGGACATGAAAAATCCATATGTAGTTCATCTCAGTGGTACAACCTCTCACTTCTTTACTGCCGGATATGGCACCTAATTTATTCTTATACGAAGCCTGATTATTAATGTCCAGGTCAGTTTGTGTGGCAAAATACATTGTCTGCATAACCAGGTGACATCTGAAAGTACAGAAGTTGGCCACTGATCTTCCCCTTATGGTAGAAGAAGAGAAGAAGAGTTTGGATTTGATATCCTGCCTTTCACTCCTTTTAAGGAGTCTCCTTTTAAGGAGGCTAACATTCTCCTTCCCTTCCTCCCCCACAACAAACACTTTGTGAGGTGAGTGAAGCTGAGAGACTTCAGAGAAGTGTGACTAGCCCAAGGTCACCCAGCAGCTGCATGTGGAGGAGTGGAGACCCAAACCCGGTTCCCCAGATTATGAATCTACTGCTCTTAACCACTACACCACACTGGTAAAGGTAAAAGGACCCCCGTCAATTAGGTCCAGTCACGGACGACTCTGAGGTTGTGGCACTCATCTCGCTTTATTGGCCGAGGGAGCCGGCGTACAGCTTCCGGGTCATGTGGCCAGCATGACTAAGCTGCTTTTGGCAAACCAGAGCAGCACACGGAAACGCCATTTACCTTTTCGCTGGAGCGGTACCTATTTATCTACTTGCACTTTTGATGTGCTTTCAAACTGCTAGGTTGGCAGGAGCAGGGACCAAGCAATGGGAGCTCACCCCGTCATGGGGATTCGAACCGCAGACCTTCTGATTGGCAAGCCCTAGACTCTGTGGTTTAACCCACAGCGCCACCTGCATCCCGTCCCCTTATGGTAGATCATTACTAATTATCTAAAACAATGGAGGATACTGACGAATTAGCACACCTACTCATGTCTCAAATTGGTGAGCATTGTATACTCATTACCATGCTAGGTCAATCCTCTTTATCAGCAGTTCCAGCCCTACCATTAGGCAGATCTCCTTAGATGGCAGTCAACATTTCAATGAAGCTATCCACCAATCGGCTCTCGATCCATTCCAGTCCGGCTTCCGCGCTGGTCATGGGACCGAGACGGCTCTGGTCGCCCTAACAGATGATCTCCGCAGGCAGCTGGATCGAGGCGGGTCAGGGCTGCTGATTCTTTTAGACCTGTCAGCAGCCTTCGACATGGTCGATCACGAACTCCTAGACCACCGCCTTGCCGACGTGGGGATCCAGGGCACAGTCCTCCAATGGCTGCGCTCGTTTCTCTCTGGTCGGGGACAGAGGGTGGCGCTTGGGGGGGAATTGTCATCGCGCCACTCCTTGGTGTGTGGAGTGCCTCAGGGTGCGATTCTCTCCCCGATGCTTTTTAACATCTTTATGCGCCCCCTCGCCCAGCTTGTTCGGAGTTTTGGGCTGGGTTGCCATCAGTATGCCGATGACACCCAACTCTATCTGTTGATGGATGGCCATCCTGACTCGGCCCCAGACACACTGACCAGATGCCTGGAGGCTGTGGCTGGATGGTTACGTGGGAGCCGGTTGAAGTTAAATCCTTCGAAGACAGAGGTCCTCTGGCTGGGACGGGACGATATGGGATTGAGGGGGCAACTCCCATCTCTTGCGGGGGTGCAGTTAGTGCCAGCACCGTCCGTTAAGAGTTTGGGTGTAATCTTCGATACCTCCCTCTCTATGGAGGCGCAGATTACAGCTATAACAAAGGCGGCATTTTTTCATCTCCGCCAAGCTAAGCAGTTGGCCCCTTATCTCTCTCGCCCTGACCTAGCCACTGTGATCCATGCGACGGTCACCTCCAGACTGGATTATTGTAACTCGCTCTACGTGGGGCTGCCCTTGAGACTGACCCAGAAACTCCAGCGGGTGCAGAATGCTGCGGCGAGACTCCTTATGGGGTCTTCGCTGCGAGACCACATTCATCCGGTGCTATATCAGCTGCACTGGCTCCCGGTGGAGTACAGGATCAGGTTTAAGGTGCTGGTTTTAACCTTTAAAGCCCTATACGGCCTAGGACCCTCGTACCTACGGGACCGCCTCTCCTGGTATGCCCCACAAAGAAACCTACGGTCTGCAAATAAAAACATCCTGAAGGTCCCAGGCCTCAGAGAGGTTAGGCTGGCCTCAACTAGAGCCAGGGCCTTCTCGGCTGCGGCTCCAATCTGGTGGAACGCTCTGTCAGAAGAGACTAGGGCCCTGCGGGACTTGACATCTTTCCGCAGGGCCTGCAAGACAGAGTTGTTCCACCAGGCCTTTGGTCAGGGCGCAGCCTGACTCCCTCCTCTGGCAACCTGCACAGAGCTTTGTTTAATGGTTGCCATTAACTTGATTTTAATTAATTTTTATAATGAAATATTTTTAGAATGTTGGTTTATTTGATTGTTTGATTATTTGATTGTTGTTAGCCGCCCTGAGCCCGGCTTCGGCTGGGGAGGGCGGGATATAAATAAAATTTATTATTATTATTATTATTATTAATATCCCAATACTTTTTTCCCTAATTAGTGCAAACGCCATTCATGTATTATGTTAAGTTGGGGGGGGGGGTTGCCCACATGTAAATCATTTTACATGTTTACATTGAAATGCATTTCCAATTTTAATGCCCACTCACCGTGTCTTGAGCTCCTCACGACACCTCATCCTTTTTTAACCACCATGAATAATTTGGTGTCAATAATACAATCAGTGTAGCATATAAATGGATTAATTTTATTGTATACTAGAGTACACATTGCTGTCATAATAGGAGTTTGTTTTTGTAATTCTTGCTGTAAGTACAAACTGTACTTACAAAAAACTTCAAAAGGGCCCCATTTCATTTGACACAAGAAATGCAATTTGAATGGGTTGCAGATCTCAGCCAAAATAGTATGCTTAGGTTATGACCTGCCATTGATTTTACAGAAGAAAATATTAAGCTTCCATGGAATCCTTTTTAACTGTTTTAGAATTGATCCATGCTAGAGCTCCAATGGAAGGAGAAAGAAATCTGATAATCAGATTTGACATTTTTGTTATTGTATACTTTTGCTAGCTTGATAGGAATTAAATTAGAGCAGATTTGCACTTGGGCTCAAAAGTCTTGTCCCAAACATCAGGGATCGAGGTGCTATTTTAAAATCTACATTCTTATTGAAATTGATTGGCAGGTATTTGTGGAACAATAATTGGGATATGTACACAAATCCCTAACGATGCATTATCAAGGGTTTGATTTTGTTATCATTAGGGTTGTCAACTAATCCAGCAAATTACAGTAAATGGATTTCATTAACTGATTAAATCTGCATACACCTGTATGTGAATAAAACAATAGTTTTGAAGAAAAAAAGTGTTATTTGGCCTTTATAGCTGATGCCTGCCTGTGCTGCAGCAGGCATTATCTTTAAAAAAGAGGTTCCCTCCAGGCTGAGAGAAAAGTTTTCCCCCTCCAATAATCTGCCACCTATAGCTTTTATCAGTTCTTACATCAGAAGTAAAAAATAGTTGCCTGATTTAAATGGAGACACCTGTTAAGTTGATCAGAAGTATTTTTGATCGATTTTGTGGCACTCATTCTCATGCTGGTTGACCTCTGCAACAGGGCTAACGCAGTAACACAGGGTGGCGCTGTGGGTAAAACCTCAGGGCCTAGGACTTGCCGATCGCATGGTCGGCGGTTTGAATCCCCGCGGTGGGGTGCGCTCCCGTCGTTCGGTCCCAGCGCCTGCCAACCTAGCAGTTCGAAAGCACCCCCGGGTGCAAGTAGATAAATAGGGACCACTTACCAGCGGGAAGGTAAACGGCGTTCCGTGTGCTGCGCTGGCTCACCAGATGCAGCTTGTCACGCTGGCCACATGACCCGGAAGTGTCTGCGGACAGCGCTGGCTCCCGGCCTATAGAGTGAGATGAGCGCACAACCCTAGAGTCTGGCAAGACTGGCCCATACGGGCAGGGGTACCTTTACCTTTACAAGTTGAATCAGCAGCAAACAATAGTTGTAAAAACACCCACAGACACACTCACAGAGCCCTTGAAAATTCTGTCATCATTCATGAATTAGGATGTTGGTCACTGATGAGGACCATATTATGTATGCAGAGATGGCACCATCAGTTAATGGCTGGAAAATGCTCTGATGTTGCTGAACCTAGCACACAGATACCCTCACTCCAGATACAGAAAGCAAGTACTGCACCTTTTCCTGCTTAAGTTGTTATGGTCTCAGTACAGAACCAGAAAATAAGCTCTGGTCCCTCAGTGGGATCAATGCCCAAACACTGAAGATGTACACTGTGCTTTTTTTCTGGGGGGGGGGACACACAGGGGTACGCATACCCCTAAACATTTTGTGAATCTAAGTTTGGCCTCATTGAGGGGCAGTAGGGAAATGAGAGTACCCCTAAACATTTTTTTTAGATAAAAGCACTGGATGTACATAACACTTCACACAACATAGTCACCCAGTTGCAATTTTGAATGGTGGAAAAATCTGAAAAACACCCCATTTTCTATTGCTTTGAAAACAATAAAAGTGTTTTGCATTTCTTTCTAGCCCTTGCAATCAGTTGCTTCATGAGCACAATGTTTATATTTTAATAGATGTTGCCTACACTCTCTCTGCTTCCCCAGCCCAGTTAGTGTGTGATTAAAGACTTTTTGCTGTGCACTGATGTACTAGATTTTAATTAGTAATATTAAGACCTTCTCTGCACATCAAATTCTGAAGCACACACCTATTATGTACAGCTAAAAATGCAACGGGTAAGCAGACCCATGTCTGCTTGCTTAAAAGTACTTGGTTGCTGTGACAATCCTCCTATCAGTGGATCAAAGATTCCCTCACTTTGAATGATGTTATGTGCTGTTCCAGAGGTATTGTCTGGGGGGAAATGGTGGCCAAGCGAAACTTGTGGTGGCAGCCAAACTCCATTTTAACAACAACAGCAACAGCAGCATCAGCAACAACAGCTCTCCCTTTTTAATTCTTCCCACCCCAAAAAACTTGTCAGAATGTCCCCCATAAACTGTAAACAGAACTTCTGCTTCTTCATCATCATATTTGTATCTCACCTTTCTTCCATGGAGCTCAAGGAGGCTTACATCATTCTCCCCATTTTATCCTTTCAACAACCCTGTGAGGTAGGTTGGGCTGAGAGTATGTGACTGGTGCAAGGTCATGCATTGAGCTTCCTGGCCAAGTGAGGATTTGAACCCTGGTCTCTCAGGTCATAGCCCAACACTCTAACCACTATGCCATGCTGTCTCTCTTTCGCCATGAAAGGTGGGGCATTTTATTTTAAAATCAGCATACATTTTTCTTGGGTTCATTTGCTATGACAATGAAAATGTGAAATTCTGTTTCGGATTTACCTCTACATAGATGCACAGCATAGCACACTCCACTCTGTGAAAGAAGATTCTTCATAAATGAGTCATTGTTGAACTGGCTGCTCAAAAGGAAGCTCCGAGTAGTCAATAAATCTTCCTTACATTCCGTTATTAAAGAACATGGATTTTTGTCTGGTAAATAAAGGGAAAACACTCATTAATCCACTTAGTTCTTGTATGAGGAGGCAGGGAAGGGGAAATGATGCTTTACGAGCAGCAAACATTTTGTAGACAAAAGAATGGTCTAAAAAAAAAATCCAAAACACCAGTCTGAAAACCTTTCAAAACTAATACATCATGACTTTGAATCTGTTATGTTGTCTGCACAGCCTTGTTCTGTTGTAGTGGGTTAACTCAACTGAATTATATATATTATAGAGAGAGATTTCTATCAGAATGAGCCAGATGTTTGCCAGCGTGGGATCTGGAACATCTGTCCTCTACCAGTTTAGCTGTTTCACCAGCATGGTGCATGTCATGAGAAATACCATCAGAAAGCTGAATGGGAGAGGAAAATAATAGATTGTGGGGCAGTATTCAACATTTGTCATACTCTGAGTAGACCAATTAAAATTAATGGACATGACTAACTTAGGTCTGTTCACTTCAGTGGCTCTACTCAGTGTAGAACTTAGTTGGCCACACTCTTACGTGCGAGGAACTACCATACACATAATAATATTCTGCTAGGAATAGCAGTATGGAAATGGCTTTTTCAGGCAAGGTCATTAAAACAACAGCAGTCAGCAGGTATCAGTAGCCAGCAAATCAACTGGGCTCATGGTTTTGGAGAGCAATCCAGAACAACTGCAGGATCGGAAGAATAACTCTACCGGATAAAAATGCAGCTAGGTTGCCCCCCCCCCCCGGATCGAAGTTGGTTTGTGGGGAAACATCTGAAAAAGTTGTATTTTATTTTTTTAAAATATAGATACAGGATAGAGATGAATTGTGGCTAAAGGTGTGTGTACATCACTTCCCAAACCAGCAGCGGGTGTGCACTGGATGCAGAATAAACAAGGGTGTGTATACAGCTTTAGTATCAAATCAAACAAGTTCAAATTGTATTATGTGGTCACAGATCTGTTAAGAAAAATGTATACAAGGTGTCCACTACCTCATTGACAGAATTTGATTAAAGTCATGGGTTTTTTTCTGAGGTATTCAGTCATCCCATCCATCAAGTATGTGCTCAATATAAAGCATATTTAGTGCCTCAAACTTAGCAGTCTATTAGCTAAAAGAGACAGTTCTCGTATTTCTGAGAGCATATTGGCTGTCAGTCCTGCTCCCTGTTTTGCAGGCCTTTTTCCACCTGGCCTGTTGGGGCTGGGCCCTGACAGACTCCCGCTTTTTGGGTTGGTGTGTTTGGTGGGGGTTTGTTGTTGTTGGTTTTCTGTATCCTTATTTTAGATCTTTTTGTGATTTAGGTGGAAACTGTTCAGTTTCGCTGTGTATATTTTCAGTGTTTTATTATTGTTTATGACTACTTGTGTTATGTGGTAGTTATGTATCATATTTTCATGCTGTATGCTGCCTTGAGCATGGTTTGAACAGTCGAATATAAATTAAATAAAATATAAATAAAATAATGCATATATGCATGAGAGTACTGATAATATGGGTGTTTGTGGGTTGTTGTTTTTTTTGAAAAAAGAACACAGTACTCAGCAAAGGAAATGCAGGCAGTAATTTAGGCTTAAATATGTCTCATGGGTGTCACCAAGCATAAGTACAGCTATAATTTAACTTGTGGTATTAATATTACTAAATGTGTATATTTTTAAATAGTTTAATACATCATTTAGCTAGGTGTTGAGAAAATTATGCTTCTTTTATTTAAAGATGGAGGCTCTTTATGCAGACAATATATTTCATCTATCTTAGTTTATTATCTCGTTTGATTCTAGACAAAGGGTGTCTACAACGAGGGAATCCAATCTCAGTTTTGACAAGGCTTCTCAAATTCAATGCACAAAATTCAAGCTTCAGTGTACTTTTAAGTAAAAAGCCCTTGCTACTCTCCTTTTGTGTATAAGTCTCTCTCTCTCATGTGTGTGTGTGTGTCTATTTGTGCATGGCAGAGAAGTGCTTTGTGAAGTTACTGCTGAGCTCAAGAGGCTGTGACATTATTAATTGAGAAGACTACATTTTATTATGGATTGCTCGGTCATTTAAATATGTATGGTTTCCATTTTGGTACTCACAGCACAATGAGAAAGCAAGTGTGGGCCTGAAAATATTGTTGTAGGCATCCTGTTTGGATGGGCAAAATGACATTTTTGCTAGGTTTTTGCATGGCTTATGTCTGACGATATTCTTTCCACTTGCATTGATGGCTAGATGATTGCTTGAATGAGCATGGATGGGTTTTGATGGCTAGCAGCTGCTAGCTACTGGGCACACACCACTTACAGTACTTGCAAATGTGTGTTTGTGGGCTGGAGAGAAACAGTTCGGAACTTATAAATGCAACCAGTGAAGAGGAAAATATCAAGTACAAGTTTTGCAGCTGGCTGGAAAGAATTTGGGGTGCATCAAGAGTAGGTTGTTTGTTTGTGAGCCCAGGTGTTGGTTTGCTCCCTTGTCTGTACAATGCTACCCTTGGAATTAGTTTCTTGGGAAAATTGGGATGTATGCAGTGTGCTTGGTAGCCATGAAGTAGCAATGAGAACCAATGCGATTCAGAAAAGAATGACTGCTGGGCTTCAGTATGAAAGATCTGAATCTGAGTCGCCTTCTCTGTCATGGACTCATGGGGTGGCTTTAATTCAGGAGGAAAATAATAAATACAACCCACCTTTATCCCAACTTCTACCTTACTTTAGTAAATGAATACCTTAATATTTGCTGGGTCAGCATTCATATACGTCTATATCATTTAGTGCCTGACAGTATACCAAAGCTGAAAACATGACAGCTTACAAAGAAATTAGCATCTTCCTCATATTGTATGCAAATAATATGTAGCGGATGTTATTTCCTCCCAGGCAAATTGCTTACTCTGCAGACATTCTTAATTACTTCCACTATCTCAGTTTGACTTGCTGTTGAAAATCTATTTGGGTTTTTTATGGTGGCATTTAGAGTCTTCCTTTTGCTTGTGAGTCTGACTTTTTGTACAAGCACTTGGAAGATGGGATACAAAGTTGCCCTTCAAAGTTGGCCATAATTCATGCTTGAATTCTTTGCTCATGAAGGGAAAATAACAATGTTGTAAATATTCTTTAAGCAAAACTGTTTGCATTGAAAGAGACTTGGTGCTTTTAAAAATGTCTGCTTAATTCTACCAGCCTCTTGGTTTGCTATTGTTGTGCTCATATTCACCTGTTCAGTGTGCAACAATTAATGCTCTCTTTATCAACTCTCCATTGTGCACATACAATTGATCTGTAAAGCTTTGAAATATTGTTAAGCAAAGGGCAAAGAGCCCAAAATCTAGAGTATTCTGTAACTTCTCCTTCTCTGTCCCTGTCCCCCGCTTTAAAAAAAGAAAAGAAAAATACTGCATCAGTTTAATGAAAAATCAGAATTAAAGACCCCTCTAAAAGATAAATGAGCAGCTCTTTCGAAAAACTCTCCACTCTATAGTTTTCATGATCATACCTTTTCGGTATCATTTTGGGGGTTATCCTGTGGTCAGAAAAAATGATCATGGCACTTCCCTTCTTCTGAAGATAGTGCAGTCTAGCCTAGTATATTATTGATTTGTGGATTATTGCTTGCTTCTAATTTATCTGCAGGAGACAGAGCAGATAATGGAAAAGCCATGTTGGCAATGCAGCCTGTAGAACACAGGAGACACTGCTTCATCGTCCCAAAGCTCTATTTATCTCATTTGTTTACATCTATTAGTATAATTATGTATTAATTATAACTGGCACCTCAGCCCTATAGATCTGCTAGAACAGTAATATCCTAGGATTTGGGATTCTGTTCTTGTGGCAGTGGCTCTGTGGAGGATGTACCACATTAATAATTACATTGCCCAGTCTTCTCTGTGATCAGAACTAAATGTTTAGACTCACCTCTTGAGGGGAAAGCCAGTTGGTCTGAGTTGCATGGAACTGATTTCCTCTTGGCTTCTTGTAAGATTTGCTTTGGCACCTGCAAAAGCCCAAAACAGTTTATTACTTGCTCATAATGTGGTAAATAAATAAGACTGCATGCTATTGTAAATAATTTTTTTTTAATTATTCTTAATTGTTTACTTATCTTCTGTTGTAGCTTATGGCTGGCTGGCTGGCTTTATAAGGAGTAAACATAGTCGAAACTGTCATTCTCATAACTTACCATAAGAAAATCCACCCAAAGGTTTGCTTCTATTTTCCTGTTACTGTACTGTAATTTTTGTTTTGAAAAGTTTGCTAGGATGCGCTGTGGAATCACCATAACTTCTGCTCCTGCTATTGCCGTTGCAAGAAACAACTTTGTGAACAGTAGGTTGAAACACTAGTACAGTATTGTGTCAGTGGCTTCTGCTGAGTTGTTTGTAAGTATAACATCATTAGCTGGGGCATGACACCAGGAGGCTAATCCTGTGTCCTTTTTCTCTCTTTCTTTCTAGTGAACTTTGTGAGCAGTGAGTTTCCTTCATTTGGAGATTCATGGGTTTCTTGTTCCATGCCTTGTAGTACTCTTAATTAAGGTGCCTTTTGAAGTCCACATATGGGGTTGTGCCAGCAGAGAACACCATACAGGAAATCTTCTCCCTCCCTTTGTGGAATCTCAGGGTCTGGGCAGTAGAAATCCTTCAAGCATTGAGCCATGGAAGGACATACATTCAACATCAGAACTTTGAACTGGACTCCGAAAATCAATAACATGGGGAATGGAGGAGGAGGTATTTGGGAACATGTAGATGTGTATTTTATTCAGGAAATGCTAAAGAAATATCCACCGCTTTTATTATAATAACTGCAGTGAAGCTTATTAATTTATGAAGGTGAAGCACCTTGAAAATAAGCATGCCTCCACTGATGGTAATAAAAGCTCCATTTATCATTAAGTGTGTCAGGCTGAAAACATTATCAGCGCTCACCTAATAAGCAGTGATGGAAGAAATGGAGTGCAGCACACTCAGGAATGCACCCATGCATTAGTCACGCTGTAATACCGTCTGATTTGCATTATGACACCCTCGGGAAGAAAACAGTGTTGACAGGTGCATCAAAGCAAAGGCATGAGACCTCTGAGATGGATTTATTCAAATGGGCAAAGGAAGAAATACAGCAGACATCAGAAGGAGAAATGGGGTGGGCAGAAGCAGTCAAAGAAAACAGTCTAGCTGCAGCTCAGTTCTGAACATTCCTCTCCATTCCCATGAACTGAGTGGGATTTACACGAATATTAAACATGTAGGAAGTTAAGAATTGTTTCCACTATTCGGAGCACCCAGTAGTCAGAGGTATGATGAACCAGCCCAGAGACAGGCCTATCAGATCTCCAGACAAATTATTCAGAGCATGGGCTAGTGATGGCTTAAAATCAGGGCTGGGGTCAGACTTCAGGGTACTGCCAATGGGTGGCATCCCCAACACATACCCCCAATGCATGGTATTTTTCTTCTTCTGCCACTGCTGTTGCTGCCAAGGCTGCAGCAACATTACTCACCAAGCTTTGCTGAACCCCTAGGCAGCTTTTTTTAGCACTGGGTCAGTGCTGGGGCCATTTTTTAATGGGAGTCAAACTCTGTTCCCATCTGTAGTGACCACATGCTGCTTTAACTTATCCTAAATGCACACACCAATTTTGGGTAAATCCAAAATGGAACATCTAGGCCTGTCTATGGTCTATGAAAAGATTTAATAGATCTATAGACCTGGGCATTGCATTTTGGATAAATTAAGATGGAAAGGAAGAGATGGCCACTGTGAATGGGAACCAAGTTTGGCTCCCATTCGAAACAGTCACTGCCACTCATTCACCACTAAAACAGCTGTCTGAGGCCTCAACAAGGAGGGTAGGAAGTGATTGCATGGCTGGTTCACATGTTCCTCTGGACCTCCAGCTGCTGTTGCTGGGCCTATTTAGAACCATATGCCTCAATTGAATATGTATATGTGTGGTGGTGTTTTTAAATGAAAGTTTAATGCCCATCCATTCTAGAAGCATCTTGCCTCAATGTCAGGCTTGCCGTTGGCATCCACGGACCTTGCTTTATGGCTCATCTAAAAGTGACTGATCAGCTAGGGATCTCCCCAAAGGATAAATGTGTTTTACTTCAACATCACTGCTGAGTACCATGAAATATTAACTTTATACATAGAACTAAAACTATCTTCAGAGCCAAAGGACTCTTTGAAACTATTTTTCTTGTTGATTTATTCATTCATTTTTCAAGAGGCAATAATACATTTAGCATCTTGAAGTCATTTGGTACTTTGGAGGTTTGAAAAAGCAAAAAGAAACCCTACTGAGCAGTATTTATATAATAACATAATGTCATGGGTAGCGAACATAAGACCTTATGAAGCCCCTTGTGGTGGCTACCCTTACTCATGCTACACAAATCACTGAATTATCTCCAAGGACCATCCTAGTTGCAAGGAACTTGATGCCTTCAATACAGAAAAAAATCTAATTCACTAGCGCCTGTTACTGCATGTTTTTGCAACAGCCTACACTGTGCATCCATTGCTGGTGTTATTGTTGCTTCCATAAATGTATGTTTGCAAAGAAGTTCCATACTGTGCAGTGTTGCATATCAAAGTAGACATGGCAATAAATTCAGATGAAACTGACATTTTTGTTGAGATAAAAAGGAGATGACTCAAGGGCAGGGGTGGGGAACCTCCAGTCCTCTAGATGCTGTTGAACTACACCTCCCATGAGTCCCAGCTAGCATGGCCCAATTATGAAGGAGTTGTAGTCCAACAGCATCTATAGGACTGGAGGTTTCCCATCATCCCTACTCCAGGGAAGCTACTGTGTGGAGAATATGGCCCTTCACACCTTCATTTATACCATGTTAGCATTAAATAATATATACGCATATGCTATCTTCTCCCTTGGAAATCTATAATAAGAACTGCATGCCTGCCCTTTGGTTAAGACTGCAATCCTATGTAGATATACTTGGAAATAAACCCCCCGGACCCAAATACAGTGGAACTTACTTCTAATTAAACATGCAGGATTGTGCTCTGTAAAGCCAGCATATTTCCTCCTCATGTGAAGGACAAGAACAGTTCAAGAAAGATCTTCTTGGACTTTTGGAACATGGAACATGAAAAGCATTGCCTTATTCCCAATGTGCTTGCTCTTTCATTTACAGCTCATTTACCTCCCACATATAAACCTATTTGGTACTTGTATTATACAGTGAATGATTTTCCAATTTAAGTCACATTCATTCATATTTTATGTAGTGTCGGGGGGGGGAGGCTTTTCTGGTTTATTGTCATAATGATATTCCTGTCTTAATTCTACTTCATTCTTAAGACATTTAGTTCTGCAGAGTGGTGGAGATGAAACTTGCCCTCATTACATGGTTGCACAGAAAGAGGTTGGAAAGTTCTTGCAAATGGAAAAGATTTGCTTGTACAAAAAATGCTTTTCATATTGATATCAACATGCCTTGTCTAATTCTCTCCACAAGTACTCTGTGACATTAATAGTTGAAACTTTCAAATACCAACCTCTAACAACCTATGGATACAGTTTACATCAAGGATTGGGAACCTGTGGCCCTGCAGTTCCCGTTGGACTTCAATTCTCATCAACATGGCCAGTGATTATGGGAGCTGTAATCTAGAGAACCACAGGTTAGCCATCCCTGTTCTGCATGTTGAAATTTTCCCGATGGTTGGGATGTAAAAAAAATTACTTGTTCCACATACTGAAGGGTTGGCATTTCTTAAACAGGAGCCCACCGTGTCACATGTCAAACCACCTGAGGGGACTGCTAGAAATAAGACAGGACCTTCAGATGTTGTCAGACTACAATTCCCATTATTCTTGATCATTGGTCTTTCTGGCTGGGTTTGATGGCAATGTAGTACAATAGCATCTGGATGACACCATGTTGATTACCCCTGCTAGATGGCATGGGAATCTGCTCTTTAAAAAAGAAAGTAAAAAATCCCACAGACATGCCTATGAATCCCAGTCAATATGTCATCCAAGATCTGTCTGTCATGTGTAAAGAGTGCAGCAGTGGAGGAGCTCACATCAACTCTTACCGTTGATTACGCTGACTGGGACTCAACAACACCAGGAATGCCACAGGTTCCCCACCACTGGAATAGGGCAATATGTTTCCCACTGGAGTGGAGTCAGATCTACTCACTAAGGAGAGCCATTCCAGTTCAAGAAATAAGACACTCCAAGCCTGGAGCCCTAAACATACCCAACTCCCTTGACTATTCCACATAAATATTTGTTTCCAGACCCTTGATCATCTTAGCCACCCTCCTCTGTACACGATCCAGCTTGTCAATATCCACTTAACAGTTACCTCATCTAGGCCACATTTTACCAGCTTCTCCATAAGAATATGATGGGGGACTTCGTCAAAATTCTTACTGAACTCAATATACAGCATATCCACAGCATTCCCCCGATCCACCAAGCTTGAAACATGATGAGAGAGAGAGAGAGAGAGAAACCCAAGCTGGTCTTAGTTATCACAATACAGTGGTACCTCACAAGACGAAATTAATTCGTTCTGCGAGTTTTTTCGTCTTGCAAGTTTTTCGTCTTATGAGGCATTCGTCTTGCGAGGTACCACTGTATCCTTTTCCAAGTGCTCACTGACTGACCATTTAATTATCTTTACTAGTTAAACCCACTCCCCTTCATATGAGCCAGAACTAGATTGAAAACCCTTTCTTCTTTTTCTGACCATCTATGATGTGACCTCCTTGGTTGCAGATTTCACTTCTGGAAGTGATACCTGTACTGATTACCTCGCTAAGTTTTAGATAGTTATATGACTGTGGAATTGTGTGATTTTGACCTCTGCTGTGATGCAGTCATGGATTCATAAACTTTCATTAAGCATAAGATCAGTTGAGAAAGGCGTTAAGTCAGCAGTGAGCTAATAAAAGAAGAACTGAGGAATGAGACTGAGAACAGGAAAGATGGAATATTAGCAAGCAAATTGAATGTGAAAAATGTCAACAAGTGGCACACAAATCCATATCACACCTTAAGCCACTTTACACTTCTAGATTTTGAGATATTGATGCATTTAATATTAGAGTTGTGAATAAAAGTGTGTTTGACTGATGAATGTAGGGCCAATCTGTCAGTCAAATTAAATTAAATTAAAATACGCATTGAGAACTGTCCCACTTCAGAGCTGAGGTAGTTAACAACATGACGGGATATTTTATCCTCAGCAAAACCCTCTTGCCCCATGGAAAGTCACAGTGTTAGAAGACTTCAAACAGACTTTTTCCTGATATGCTAATTTTTCATGCACGTATGGTTTGGATTATTATTTTTTGTATATGGAAACAAATCATCTCCCTCTTGTATTCTGAAGTACAATCTCAGGAGAACAGCATCTTGCGGTGCTACTTTTTCCTGATGAAAATATACACTAGTGGCAATGTGGAGACACGTGGGGAAAATCTCAAAAAACCCCACAATTTTTAATGTGTGGTAAGATGTAATTTCTCTTTCAGAACCACTGTTCTGGCTTTATGATCCAAGAATTGAACACTTTGTTCTTCTTACAGATGTGGATTGCATGATGTAATTGCAGCTGTTCTTGCTTTTGAGTATCACAGTCATTCTGTTTCCTTTTCAGATTTGAGCTCTTTTTAGAAAGTCATTTCTCCTTGATCTTTGCCTTGTTTTTTATATCTTCTTTCAGTGCTTCACATAGTGCTATGCAGCTCTTCTAGAATGTTATATCATCAAAAGTGAAGCTTCAAAATTGGGATGCATTGAACCATATAAAGACAAACATTTGTGAATACATAAATAAATTAACCTCAAAGACTTGTCAAAACTAAAGTGTACTATGTGTACAAAGTGGAAGCATCAAGAAGGAGACTTGCATGTCTGCATATATGTAGTTGTCGAAATACAATTACATAAAATGCTGGCCAGATATATAAAGGAGTCCAAATAGCCGTATCTGAGTGGAAGATCATATGTTTTGTATATATAATCGTCTCCACTGACTTCTAGTCTATTTGTAGCTCTAACTGAACGTCATTTACAACTTGGGATCAGGATACCTAAAGGGTCTTGAGATCTTCAGACCCCCTTCTCTGAGTGCCCCTGCCAGGTGAAGTGCAGTAGGTAGTTAAGGGTGAAAGGGCCTTTTCAGTAGTGGCACCCTGGTTATCATATGTCCTTCTCAAAGAGGCTCAACTAGTGCCTACTTTGTTGTCATTTTGGTACCAGGCAAATACCTCCCCTCCAGCAATGTATTTATTTATTTATTTATTTAAAATTGTATCAATCAATCAATCAATCAATCAATTTATTGTACTAGCCAAAGGCCATGACAAATACAATCAGTTTATAACTCAAATAACATTCACCTCATTGGGGCTTGTGCTCCTTGTTTCAGTACATGGCCATTCATGATCTTTGAAGTACCTTTCCAACTTATATTACACTAATTGAACCGTAGGGGTAGGGAGAATGGATAAGTGAGATGGAAATCAAATTAGCCTAAAGGAAGCAAGACAAAAATAAAGCCACTGCTTTGCACAGGGAACATTATGCAATAGTTGATTTTAAAAATCAGCATAAAATATGAAGAGGATTATTGGCTACTGGGGCTTCCTTAACAGCTGGAGTAGGGCTTTTAAACTATCATATTTTGCTCAAGCAGCCAGCTGCTTAAGAAATTAGGCCACAGGGACTTTCAAACCCTTTTCAGCAGAAAAGAAGGAAATATACTGCAACTATTTTAAAGTAGAAGCATGTCCCATTTGCTTGAGACCAGAAGAGCTGTGCAATACTATCACTCTTCCTTAGAATAATCCCTCCTCAAAAGCCATCTTTTAATGATGACTTCGGTTCAGCCAGTAGTCTCCATACCCTACTGCAACTGAAGTCATGTCTATATTGAATTCAGTGGGGCTTATGTCCAGGTAAGTAGTATTTGGAGTGCAGCCTTAGGTGATAACTAAGTACAGGGTCGCTGCTGGACAACCTGTTTATTGAGCATTTGATTTGTTCTTACAAAGTTTGTGGGGAAGTTATTAGTTGTCACACCAAGCAATTGTTATTTCACACTTTCTAGTGTCTTTCTCTATTACATTCCTTACTGCTATAAGCCTGTTTTGGAAGTGGGGTTTGTTGCTCACCAGCTCCAAATCCACTTTAATTGAATGTGCTGTTATATAACTGAATCCCAACTGCAAAATAGTCTGGACAGTCTTGAAGTGTGCTAAGTACTTGCAACAGAAGCAACCATATGGTCTTTCTCTGTTTACCCAGCCTCAGTTTCCCTCACTTTCATATGTACTTCCCCCAATATCACATTTTAACTGTTAAGCTCTTTGGTGCAGGGATCTGTCCTCTGGTACTCTGCAAACAGTTTATGAACACTAATGGTGCTATGCAATTAAATAAACCCATTGTGTGCCCAGCTACAGATTCCCTGCCCCAGTTTGCCTAATACTAAAGGGTGTGTGTGTGTGTGTGTGAATGAACAAAAATGACACCTATCTGGGATTTAAAACTTGAGCTATGAACGCTGATGATGCTATGCAATTAAAGAAATCCATTATAAAGCAAACTTCTCAGAATCTGCACACAAGGAGCTCTTCCTTTCTTTAACTTCCACTTTCTAGTTCTCTCTGAGAAGCAGGAATGACCAGAGCTCTGATCATTCAATATTTCTCTTTCTCTGTGCCAACTTTCTTGATAAACAATGAACAAAACAATGTAAAGGTCATGCTGAAGTAGGTTTCAGAGACCAAATTACTCCTTGGAAGGGGAATCAGCCTTAGATTTGGGCTTCTCTGGAAATCTGTTTCTCTCTATATAAGATAGAAAAACCATTTGGGAAACCATATGAGGTTTGCATAAGGCTGTCTTAAATGTCTTCAAAATGTATGTAATCTCTTATCATGTTATGTTATATTTTTGCCATGAATAAAACCAAAGTAAGCCAATGGACCCTGACACAATCTGATAAATTCTCTTTTT
Source organism: Podarcis raffonei (assembly GCF_027172205.1). Taxonomy (NCBI): domain Eukaryota; kingdom Metazoa; phylum Chordata; class Lepidosauria; order Squamata; family Lacertidae; genus Podarcis; species Podarcis raffonei. The sequence goes on along the minus strand of NC_070613.1, from coordinate 23,758,075 downwards.
GAAGTACCCAGATAGGCTAAAAGGGAGACATCTGAAATGGTAAATTCAAAGGTGAGTGAGGAAAGTGGTCAGTGGCCTATATTTCTATTTCTATTTGTTTTATTTTTGCAAGCAGGATTTGCCCAACAGCCAGCTGTTGTAATATCGAGCTTAAAAAATGTATTGACTCCAGATAATTAAGCTAAGGTTTGCTTGCTTGCTAAAAACCTATGTCTTTCTATACAAATGTTTTTAATGCTTAAGAGCATTAAATAAGGATTGAGGTTTGAGTACAACAATCATTTCTACACACCAATCAGTGGGCTCATCTGTCTAGTAGTCAACGCCCATTTTCCCCATTCTGGTTAATTCATTTTTCACTTGGTATTGGGTCTTGCTGGGATGCTGATAGACCAAAATGAATGGCTGATGGCAATACTTTGATTTTTAATTTCTCGAGAGATTGCTTCATCCCATGAAAGCCTGTATACTGTTTGTGTTGTATGTAGATTCTAGTTTATCTGCTAGGTGTAGCTGTTGCATTGCAGGCAACCCCATTAGGAACACTCTTAGTCCTCATGCCCTCCTATCACACGGATAGATATCTTTTCACTTCTTTTTCCAGTGCTCCGTTCAACTGGACCCAACTTTTCAAAACACTTAAATAGCTTCTTGTGTTTCTTGTTTTGAAAGCTTAGTAATTTTAGTGAATCATTTATAGCCTGTCCAAAAAACACAATTTGGGCAGCTTGAATTTCCCATCACGATATTAGATTTCAAGCAGTATTCTGTTGGCACTGCAGCTACATTACAGTAAATCAGCCACACAGTTTTTACCTCCATGTCTTAACCTGTATGTGTACAGATGGTATTCAAACATTCTATCCCCACGGCTACTAACAGAAACGGTGGACATGTGAATAGTGTGCGAGAAATGGCATGTAGAAGCTCCATGTACTTACTGGAGAGACACTGAGGGGTTGTTTATTTAAGAAAACAAACAATCCAGTTTTAATAAAGAGAAATAGCAAAGATGAATACAACAGAGAAACTTACATCAAAAAGCTAAACAACAGACCCTTTCCAAACTCCATCCTCACTCTACTTAAACCTTGTTTTAAACCGTCACTTCCCCTCCTAGCATCTCCCCTGCTCATGCTATTCAAACCTCTGCCATTGTTTAGAATCACCACTGTTACCGTCTTAGTATTCCTTCAGCTCTACTTTATTCAGACTTCTGCTGTTGTTTAAAATGGTGGCTTTCTCCCTTCTCAAGTCTCCGCCATTGTTTAAAACAGCCACTTTTTCCACTTCAGAGTCTTCATGTCTTTCTGATTATACTCAAAAATTCTCCTCTTTCCATTCCTCATCCACCACATGCAAGAGGGATAAAGCATGCAGAGTTCTCAAATATTGCATAGTATGAAGGCACTTTACTCAGACCTCTGCCATTGTTTAAAGGCACATTTTTCTTTTCGGTTTTCTCCATCTCCACTTTACTCAATTTCTGCCTTTGTTTTAAATAACGTTTCCCCTTCTCAGTGTCCATTCTTCCTCACTCCCATACCATGGAACCAAACAATGAATTTCTCCGCTTGGTATCAAATAAGAGAAAATATGCTAAAAATGCAATGCCGATGTTATTTGACACCAGTTAAATTGGCCGAAATGTATAGAAAAGACTCAAAAATCTGTTGGAAATGTCTAGAAGCTGAGGGTACATTTATGGTGGAAATGTAATCGGGCAAAGGAATTTTGGGAATTTTGGGAAATGGTGTATAACAAGTTAGAAAAAAATATTTAATTTACATTTCCCAAGAGACCAGAATCATTCCTTCTTGGCATAATTGGAAATGAGTTACCAAAAAAAGCCCATAATTTATTCTTGTATGCAACAACAGCTGCAAGGATAGTATACGCAAGATACTGGAAACAAAGAGAGATTCCAGGGAAAGAACAATAGTTAAACTAATCAAATATGTTGAGCTTGCAAGTATGACATCTAAAATAAGAAATGTAGACAATAAACAGACGAAGAGTGAGTGGGAGTATTTAGGGGAATATTTACAAAAAAAGTGATCTTAAATATAAATTCTAGATAGGGGTTACCTCTTCACCAGCAGTTCACAATACAAAGGATAAAGGAAGGTGGAAAATAAGGTGAAGGTATTATTGTATATGCAGCTAATTAAGATGTACAAAAAACTGTCATGGAATGCTGCGTGGAAAGTCCAAAAGAACTACTGTATAAGAATGGAAAATGATATGAGTGTATAACTGAAAATTTACAAATAAAAGCAAAAAAAGCAAATGCAGGATTATGACGATGAGGCACTATAAATCCAATGGGGGCTGAGTGATGATATTCTAACATTTTTATTACATAGAGAAAGACCACTGAAATGAAATTTCTATGTGTTCCTGAAACATCACTTTACTCCCTCTCTACTAATTGGTATTAAGATATTTCCATAGTATGAGAAGAATGATTTCAGTTTTAAATAATTCATGTTACATGTGATTTTTTTTCTTGTCCTTGATGGATGACTGATCATTTATTTATTATATTTTCTGGTGCTTTATTTTCTGAAATAAAATTTTAATGGGCATCAAATCAATTAGGATGCATTTTGCTATCGTAGATTTAACTGTTAACACATGGGTGCTGATGGCTTAGAAATTGGTGGTTGACTTAGGGAGCAATCCAAACCCAAGATCCACCAGGATGAGTAAGTTAGACTGAATCCAGTAGATACCCAGCTTGTTTGGATAAAGCTTGTGGAAGAGTCTAGAGAGCAAGTGGTCGCCCTGACTGATCCAAACACCAACAATTTAATGTTAAGCCAATGAGAAATCTCATGGCACCAACTAAATAATTACTAACAATGGACGAAAATGCATCAAGTTCCAAATGAATGCAATAGGAGTAGGAGGAGTTTGGATTTGATATCCTGCCTTATTACTACCCGAAGGAGTCTCAAAGCAGCTAACATTCTCCTTTCCCTTCCTCCTCCACAACAAACACTCTGTGAGGTGAGTGGGGCTGAGAGACTTCAAAGAAGCGTGACTAGCCCAAGGTCACCCAGCAGCTGCATGTGGAGGAGCGGAGACGTGAACCCGGTTCACCAGATTACGAGACTACTGCTCTTAACCATTGCACCACACTGGCTCTAGAACATGCCATTCTGATAATAAATCCTCTCGATAAATTCTTGCTTGTTGTTTAGATTAAACATGATTACAAAATTGGCTGAATCACAGGGTATTCTAAATATAATTATTCATTCTTCTTCCAAGATACTCCAATCCCATCCCATTTGCCCTCAAAGGACACCCATTTCCTCACAACCATTATATCAGGCATAGGCAAACTCGGCCCTTCAGATGTTCTGGGACTGCAGCTCCCATCATCCCTGACCACTGGCCCTGTTAGCTAGGGATGAGGGGAGTTGTAGTCCCAAAACATCTGGAGGGCTGAGTTTACCCATGCCTGCATTAGACAATTCATGGTGGTAATGATGAGTTCTTCTGTTTGTTTATTTATAGCATTCTTATCCTGTCTTTCCTCCAAGGAGCTCCAGGTGGCATATGATTCTCTCCCCCCCCCATTTAATCCCCACGACAACCCTGAGAGGTAGGTTAAACTGAGAGACAGTCACTGGCCCAAGGTCACCCAGTGAACTCCCTGACCGGGTGCAGATTTGAACCATGGACTCCCAGGTGCTAGTCCTACACTCTGACCAATACACCACACATTTATTTCCCACCTAATCAAAATCACTGGAAGGCTGCACACTAATAAAAATAAAAAAATCATAAAACCTTTTTTTTTTAAAGTCATAATTACAGATCGCAGCACTAGCACACAAATAAGACTAAAGCAGCAGTATCTAAATAAACCATCACACAAAAATGTTTGCCTTCCAAAAACCTACAAAAATGATGAATAAGCTGAAGCTAACGGCCAGTGCAAATAATTGTTTTCACCTGTGCAGGCGTGAAACGCAGATGTAGGGAAAAACATTTAAGTCTGGGATACAGTATTTTGTTGGCCACCCCGATTGCAAAACAAGCATCAACAGTTGATAGCAGCCCTATCCAGTTACTCTTTCATGCCTCTGATCCCCTTGTAATTCCCACTGCATGAAGGGGGCAGCAAAGATCACTTGCCTCCCTGCCATGTCCCTATTCTGGGAATTAGATTTTAGTTTCCATTTGCAGGACATGTGAAAGACAGCCTTGGGTGTTTGAACCTTTAATTAGTTCTGTCCCATCCTCCCCATATAAACTACCCAAGACACTTTCTTTTAAAGTTTAAATAACACAGAACTTTTACTTACTGTACTTGCAGTTGCAGATTAAATATACAATGTGGGTAGGTGATACTTCAGTTGCTGAAACATCTTCCATAGATTAAGCTGTTACAGACTAACTCTGAGGCAGACAGCAGCACAACACAACGTACCTGCTGCTCTAATGGTTAAACTGTATGTACTACTAGCTGTCACAGCTGTACCAAAAGCCATAACTGCCTCAGGCTTAAGGCATCTCAGAGTTCTACAACTCTTTACATACACATTTTGGATGCTAACATCCCACACCTATTGCCATTTCCTGCTTGGCAGGGGGTTGGACTCGATGGCCCTTGTGGTCTCTTCCAACTCTATGATTCTATGATTCTAGCTCCTCAGTTTTGTAATGGGAAGTCTTTTCTTCTTGAGAATTTAAGAACATAGGAAAAGCCTGCTGGATCAGGTCAATGGCCTGTCTAGTCCAGCATCCTGATCTCACAGTAGCCATCCAGAGGCCCATGGCAAGCCTAAAAGCAGGACCTCAGTGCAACAGCACACATGTGATTCCTGGCAACTGGTATTCAGAGGCCAGTAGAGTCTAGACCAGTGGAGGTAGTGTAGAACCCAGATAGAGCTTAGAGATCATGGTTCCCCTGGAAATCTCCCTGCTGCAGAAGTTCAGCCTCCAGCATATAGTGAGCTGCAGGAATGGTGACAGGGATGGGCTAAGATTCATCCCTTCTCTTGTGCTTGCACAATCATAATTGCTTATGGAGGCGAGAACAACTGTATGAGTAGAGCTAGTGTTCAGCTCCATTACTTTGATCTCATTTGGAAATGGACAGTCATCAGTCATTAATGCCATTCCATGTATCTACAGTGCCCCAGTGGAGCATCATTATACCAATATGAACCTCCTATGCATATAGTGAGTGTGATGTTGTATATGAATTTCATGGAGAAGTAATCGCCGCCATTAGATCAGCAAGCAGAACTGCGTGGTTAGATTAAAGCTACCCTCAGTGACTACAATGGATCTAGGTAGCTGATCAGTGAAAACTAAAATATAATGTTTACATTATATGCCTGTCAGAGTGTCAAAATTAAAGCTCATGGCTTGTGTAATCAAAACAAGATGCTCTAATTCCCCATCCTACTTAATTGTGATTTTGTCATCAGCATTTTAAAACAGTATCGTATTTACATAATAGACTTTAATTGCCTTGTTTTCACATGGATACAAGCAATTAAAGCTGTTTTCATGGCCCAAATCTCTTAATACTTTAAGGAGTTCTAATACTGAAAGTGATTTGCAAACTATTTTTATGGGGGGGGGGTTAAAATGAAAGTTTTACAGCCCTTTATTGGTGTATCTGCATAGGATTTGGCATTTCTTTTCATCACTCCAGTCAATAACAGCACTGAAATATATATACCATAAGTTGCATTGCAAAACAACCGTATTTCGAAATTGCAGTTTAAAAATTTAAACCTTAATATTTTCTTGGTGGGATACTTAAAAACTTGATGGTAAATGAATAATGCATTTGAAAACTGTATTCATTCTATTGCAAACATTTATAAAGGAACAATTTTCTTCCGAAATGAGAAACCTGATGGGAAGATTAATGTACTGACATCATCACCCCTACTGCATGGCTACAACTCCCACATGTTTTCTTAAGACCCAGCTGAATTGCAGCCTTCCAAGGGTACTGTACCCTTGTTCTTTGCAGCCTCACTATGACAATATGACATGCTTCCTGGGTCTGGGCATCCTTACTGGTAGGCAAGCTCAGCCGTGAAGTTTCAGAAAGGTGGTGAAAATACTATGGGTTGGGGATTGGAACCCTCCTAAACCCAAAAAATTAATAAATGGTACTTTTTTTATTATTTGGGATATGAAGAGAGAAATACAAGCTGCAGAACCAGACAAGGAATCCCTGGACTGGCTTATGCAAACCAGCCTGGCCAGGCTACTGAAAAGTCATTAACAAGACAAAAGGTGTTGATGGGCCATCTAAGAGGAATCATTGGGCCTGGGCAAAGAGAGGTTGCCAAGGTGGTTCCTTCACTTCAAGAAGTGAAGTCTCAGTAGTGGCCCCTCCCATCAGACATCAAACAGATAAAACAACTACAAAACTTTACAAAGTCAACTGAAGGAAGCCCTGTTTGGGGAAGTTTTTAATGTTTTAGATTTTGTTGTGCTTTTATTATGCTGGAAGCCACACAGAGTGGCTGGGGCAACCTAGTCAGATGGGTGGGGTATAAGTAATAAGTAACTATTATTGTTATTATTGTTATTGTTGATGATGATTAAATAATGAAAAAGGCACCCGCATGTCAACGCTCTCACATGAGAACTCATCTCTTTGGTCTCGCTTTGTGCAAACTGAGAGTTCATTACCGTTCTCCTATGACTGCACATTGGAGGGAAGGACAAACAATGGTAGCAGTGAGCAAGTCATTTTTCTGGGAATTGCTGACTTTTCCACTGAGGAATCCCTGATAAGCCGAGGAACTGCAGGGTTCCTAGTAAACAATTTGAAAAGCATTGGTGTGTAGAATATCTTTTCAGCTCATCAGGGGGCAGCAATTTAATAGAGGCGATTGGTGGGAAGAGGCTATACATCAGTAGTAGTGCATCTGCACTGCATACACAAGGCTCCCTGCATTCTTCAGTTAAAAGGATCTCAAGTAATAGATCTAGCTCCTTCCCATGACTTGAAGAGCTAGTCCAAGTGCACTGTACTGGGACTAAATGGACCAATGGTCTGACTAACTATAAGAGAGGTTCATATGTTCACACAAGCTGAAAGCCCTACTCGCCTCCTGAAGACTGATGTTTTTTGCTGTGACAGATTTGGAAGCTAGCTGTTCTTTTGCGGGGAAGTATAAACAAGTTTGTTGTCATGGCACTCATTAAGTTGGTCCATGGCCCCTGCTGTGTAATGACTGTTAATGTTTTTCAGGTTAGCACCCCTAATCTTAAGAAATCAGATTACCATATGCATATAATGCATTTGCAGTGCCACCTTCTCCTCCTTCTCAAGTTGCACAGTTCTGTAGTTGTGAGTGCAAACTGTTTTGGAATTCTTTTGAAAATAGGATTTGTTTTGGGTGCTTCCACCCCCCCTCCACTTGTTATGCAATGAAACAGTTTTTCTGTAAATACACTTAGACAAATGCATGTTCTACAGTTCACGATGTTTATAAATTTGGAAAATTAAGTGGAGTGCCAAATGGGATTATATATTAAAGGAAATATGTACAGTGCTGCCGGGCACTTCCAGATTCCTTAGCACAGCATAGGTGCTGCACACAGGCTAGAGCGTTATGTTTTGGCATTCAGGACGTATTAAATTTAATACAATTGCAGTCCTTACAAGCACAACTTTTCTCCTTAGGTAAGATGACTGCTACCTCACTAGGCATGAGACAAACAATACTGCCAGAAGCATATACATTTTGTCAGATAAAACTAGCATTATTGATTTTAAACTTTTCCTTATTCCATTCCCTAATCATATCTAGATCACATATGGGGAGCCTGTGGCCCATGGGCCACATGTTGTTGTTGTTAATTAAATTTATATACTGCCCTTCGTCCAAAGATCTCAGGGTGGTTCACATGTGGCACACAGCTGATTTCCATGCATGTTGGGCCCCTTTGCTATCTGATTTGCCTCATCTGGTTTTCCTCCCCCACTTTTCTGATGGTTGATTGATTTATATTGTTGTTTTTATAACATTTTAATTTTAAAGTGTTGGCAAAGTCTTCTTTCGTACTCGCGAGTAAAGGTAAAGGGACCCCTGACCATTAGGTCCAGTCGTGGCCGACTCTGGGGTTCTGGCGCTCATCTCGCTTTATTGGCGAGGGAGCCGGCGTACAGCTTCCGGGTCATGTGGCCAGCATGACTAAGCCACTTCTGGCAAACCAGAGCAGCGCACAGAAACGCTGTTTACCTTCCCGCCGGAGCGGTACCTATTTATCTACTTGCACTTTGACGTGCTTTCAAACTGCTAGGTTGGCAGGAGCAGGGACCGAGTAACGGGAGCTCACCCCGTTGCGGGGATTCGAACCGCCAACCTTTTGATCGGCAAGTCCTAGGCTCTGTAGCGCACCCGAGCAGACCCTTGCAAAAAGCTCAGTCTACGCTTTTGTTTGAAATAATGATTTGGACTGCAGCACCAGTAGTATTGCATCTAGCCCAGTATTGGCTGCTTTAACTGGCAGTGGGTCTCCAAGGTCTCAGATGAAGATCTGTGCCATACCCGACCTGATCCTTTTTATAACTGAAGATGCCAAGGGCTGATCTTCTGCATGCATAACATGTGCTTACCACTAGGATGTGGCACCTCTAGGTTTGTTTTTTGTTTTTTAAATGGTCTCACCCCTTCTTGTGGACACTTACTTGTGAATAACTTGAGAATAGCAGTGCAATTCTGTACATGTCTGCACAGAAGTAAGTCCTACGGTGCTAAGTGGGGCTTATTCCCAGGTATGTGAGAATCACAGCCAAAATATGCAAAAGTTTGGGTCGCTGTTCTCTTTGGTCAGAATAGATAAATTTCAAAGTGTATATTCCAGGGTGGGGAACCTGTGGCCTTCCTGATATCATTGGACTCCAGCTCCCATTATCCTCAGCCAGCATGACAAAGGGTCAGGGATGATAGGAACTGGAGTCCACCAACATCTGGAAAGCCACAGGTTCCTATCCCTGATATAATGTCAGAAGTTAATCATTGACATAATTCCCTGTCTAGAAATCCTTTTGTGAGAATAGTTCACAAAAAGCACCTGGGATTTGAAACTGTATTTTTAAAAAGCTTGAAATACTTTTAATGTCTTTTTTTACAGTGGGTGTCAGGTGTGAAGCTAATGCATAGGGGAAAGGAGTTTATGTCAAGGGTTTTTTTTTTGTTCTTTTTCTAAGAACCACGGAGCAGAGAAGCAGAAAGACGGAGTGAGGTGGAATTTTAATCCTGGAGGCTTACTTGAATGTTCATATTTTATGAGGATTTAGCTATTAAAGGTTCATGCATAAGGGTGCCATATGTGAATATTAAATTACACTAATATTATTCAATCTCTAATATTGAATTACCCAAGTGCTTACAAAAATACATTCTACAGTCTCATGCTGCTGCCGGAAGGTAGGATGTTAAGAGGTAACATATGATATGTAATTACAGAGGGATATTGACATCCCAGGCTTGCAGCAGAGCAGAGTATCATGTGGAACCTGCCCTTTGGGCAATTTTCAAACTTTTGTATAATGATGTATCTCTGCTGCTGGGACTACATTTCTATCCTTGCAATTGTATGGATTTCCATTGGTCTAACTGCCTACCTTCAGGCACTATCCAGGATTTTATGACTGCATTTATGTTCTCAAGAGTTTCCACATTATCAATGCAAATCCTCATTGCAGCAATTTACCTGTCCAGAGGAGTCATGTTGCTGGCTGATCTTGGCCTCCAGGGAGTTCTTGATTGGTGTTTCCCTATCTAGGTCCTGCTTTCATAGTGATGTACCACCCAGGAATGATGTTTGCAGAAAAGGAATGTACATCACAGCAGCCGCATTGTTTGTAAAATGTCTTGCTTGGGCAAAGAGACTGGGTAACTTCAACATTAGGACTAATCTGACAATAATTTGACCCCCTCCCAAGCAAGGCAGGTTTATTACTTTTAATAAAGTGAGATAGAAAATGCAGAACTCTTTTTCCTACCCGTGCTCTTCCCCATGTTCACAAATTAGAGGTCAAATTCATAACATTCAGAGCAGTGTGAGATCCAAGATTGGGGTAGTTGTTTTCCCATGGACAAAATGTTCTACGCCATCTGGTGTGGGCCAAAAACCTCACCACTGCCAGCACTGTGGCCCATTTCCTGTCCATTTCAGCCCAAAATATAGCACTAACTAGAAATAAAGGTATCTTACCGTAATTCGTCGGTGTAGTTAGGAACTGGTGGTTAGACTAGGTGATGTCTGGCTACAACCTTTCTGTAAAACACTGAAACCTCCAGGAACAAGTTGGCGTTGACTTTTCCTTAAAAAAATAAAAAATAAAAGGCGTTGTTAAGTTCCCCCAAATTATAAGCACCTTGTCTTTTCATATCCTTTTATGTTATAAATACAATGTAGGTTTCTCTTTTTCATGGAACTATTGGCACTGGCAGCCATTTTAAGAAGGCTGCTGTGAACAGAGACCATTTACTTGCCAGAAAGACCAAGCTCAAGCTGCTCAAGTCCAGCATCTGGACCAGATGTGGGGCTTGTTTCCTTCCCTCCTCATAGAACTGAGCTACCAGCTAGGCATTTCAATGCTGGACACGAACTTCTGCCTGCACCCATTGTTGTCACCATTTCTGAGGTTCCAGAGGGGATGGAGAGGTTCAGAACTTAGATGGGGTCCCAACAAGAGGCAATGCAAATTCCCAGTACTGAAGCCCCATTGGGCAGGGTAACACAATCTCTGCCCTTGCCTCAAAGGACATTAAGTCTCAGCAGTCCCCATGAGCACCGGGGACTACCACAGTACCCTGCTTCTCTTCTTTCTGTCATCAGAGAGTCTCACATCAGGGGTGATGTCTGTTTTCTGGTGAATCCTGACATCCTTGAAGCAGGCGAACAGCCAGGAGGAAGAGCAGAAAAGTTGGGAGATCCCAGGAGCCAGCAATGCCCCTAGCCTGCAAGAATGTGGACTTTGGCTAATCCAATATGCCAATCCTGGGTCCAAGGAATTATGATATTGTAAGAAATTTGATTAATTTTGAGAGGTTACTAAAAACCCTGATAACTTAATTTAAAAATGTGTGTGTCATACTTTTTAATCAGTTTATCGCTGCTGCCATTTGATTTTATTAATAAGGAGAAATGGCCTTTAGTACTGTCTTGCATACTGTGTGCCACTGTTAATTCAATTTATCTGATGTTGTTTGTAGCACCAGGCAACTGAGTTGCACTGTAAAGCCACAAACTACTTCAGCTTGTCATAAAATGTGGAGCAATCCGGTTAAATATTTTCCAAGTTTATACCTGTATGAATATGAAAACTGAACACATTACATAAGCCATGCCGTACTAGAAGGAAAACTTCTTCTAGACCTGCAAAGTTTGAATCAGTTTTTAAATTCATTTGTATTTTGAAATGGCATTTTTGTATACACATTTTGCAGGGTAATTGCTGCAATAATTCCATCAAGGACAAGGTATCTACAGAAACATTTTCAATGTACACAGCCAGCAACTTTTGTGCCTTGCTGTGTATCAATCTGGCAGCATTTTGGCCTTCTAAAGGAGACGTTTTTCAATGTTGTGATGGCTCTGTGGTTCCATCAGTGGAGTTGTATGATTTCACCTACCAATGCAAGGATTGTAGTGATGCAGAACAATGTAAGTAGATGTCACTAGCCTTCAGTGCATTTCCTTTTTATGGTGTTAAATAGATTACAATACAAATCAACAGTTTCTCAGTGTTGTCCTAGAATCCAGTATTAGTTGGATGCAATTAGTTCCTACCTCAGATCAGCTTTAAAACAAGTTGTGTAAAACATTGCTGTGGAAATCAAGTTCATATTTTGAAAATGGTCAGAGATCATAGACCCAGAATGTGATGATTTATTAACTTGGTAAGCCTTTAGTAAGACCTTAGTATCATGGAACATTTGCCCCAAGGAAGAAGACAGTGGAAGACAGTTGGGGGTGGTGGTTGTGCAGGTTGGGGGTGGGGTGGGATTGTGATAAGGTTGGGTATTTTGTGATTTTATATTTCTCTTGATTACTGTTCTATGTACATATTTATATTTGCAGGGTTATTGTCCCCATTTTATTTAAGTATCGTTTAGAAAACCAATACCCCACCTGCCCTCCTACTGCTTTTGCATCATTCAGGACAGGCTGCAACAATTAAAACAAAACAAATCTACTACAATGAATAAAATAACAGCATAAAAGCTGAAATAGGCTTAGCAGTTAAAGCATTCTAAAATAAGGGTCTAAACTTGGCTGAATATCTCTCCTCACTTTTGCAAGTTCATTTTGCAAGATCATGTCCTCCGTGAAAGTAGATTGGGGGTATATGGCAACATTAAAGGAATGGTGATCTAACTTTCTGAATGTTCAGGGTTGAGGCCTAACCTTAAATCTAAGGTGGGTGAGACCATCTTTCACTCCTAAGAATGCTGTGTTCCAGGAATGCCAAGTGCTTTTTAGTTTGTTTTTTTTTAAAAGGAAATAAGGAAAGACCCTTGGCCAAATTTAAATAGACACCCCCCCAGCAAATACTTAGAATTTGTCTGCCCCAAGGATTCATCTAATATTTGGGAATGTTTTTACCCACCCCCACAATCTGCATAAGATGATAATTAAAACAGTGTACCTTATTCTTGTGCAATCATGCTTAGAAATGTACTGCACATGCCACAATGCACCAGTTCCTTCTAACTAGTATGATTTTTTTACCTATCATTCATCAAATGCCGACAACATCTGTTTTAATGACAAAAAGTTACATGTATGTCTTCTAAGATTTGAAGGGGCACCTGGTTAACAGCCAGTTTACTTACTGCAGCCATCTTGGAAATCTTTGACAACTATCAGTGAGTTTGGACTGTGGCATTATAAGAGATTTAAAAATCTACACTAACCAGACCAGTTTATTGAAAAGCAGAGTTTGTTTATACATTACTGGAATATGAAATACCAAGATTATATTCATCTGTATATATTGCTTTCTTTAATATAAATCTGGCCTGCATTGTTGCTACTAGAAATTTCAATTATATTGCCACATAGATTGATTTAATGATAATTTTCATGTCATGATGATTCCCACCACCCCATTGTATGTTTGCATTTTCATAATAATAAAGGGCTCAAGCTATGAGCTGTAGCTTCTTCTCCATGCCCTGTCCCCTTCCAAGAAGTTTACCTAGAATTCATAGACTGTGTGGCTCTTTTAATCTTGGAAGGTTTACACATAGCTATAAGTCCTTTTAAAGAAATGTGGCCTGCATTTCAATAAGCTATTAACTTCAATATTATGGGAGGTAAAAACCTTACATTTGAGTAGGACATGCTAGCTGAGAGTCAGCCATATATTTTACTGTGCTCAGTTCTTCATGAATCAGTTTTCAGCATGGGGCATCAAGTGTTTACATTTTCATTAGCTCTTTGAACTGACTTTCATATCTAAGCTGCTTCTGCTTTGCAGTTGTGTAAGAAGAGGAAGACAAATGGCTGACAGAGTGATTGCATATTGAGTCAGGTTCAAGATAACTTAAAATTATTAACCTAAGGAGAAACAGTTTCTCCTTAAAGTATATACATTCCATCCCCCCAAAACATATACTACCAGATACTTTTTTAAAGTATCTTCTGTGGCCTGGAAAATTAAATGGGCATGGCTGAGCAGTAGTTTATGTTTAGACAGAAATGTGAGATACTGTGAAATAATGATAAGATGTGTAAATCTCAGACAGTGTAGGGAAGCATGTGTAAAACAACTCACCCATTTTGCTCCGTCTTGTATGTTTCAGTTTTATCCAACAGGTTTATCTCCAAGCTGATTATATTCAGTGATGATTCTGAAGGGTATATAGTATAAATTAAATTCTTATTCCACAAACAATGGTTTTTAACACTTCTCTGCTCCCTGAAATTAGTTTTTCTGGTAAGGTAAAGGGTAAAGGTACCCCTGACCATTAGGTCCAGTCGCGGACGACTCTGGGGTTGCAGCGCTCATCTCGTTTTACTGGCCAAGGGAGCCAGCGTTTGTCCGCAGACAGCTTCCGGGTCATGTGGCCAGCATGACTAAGCTGCTTCTGGCAAAACAGAGCAGCGCACGGAAACACCATATATCTTCCCACCGGAGCGGTATCTATTTATCTACTTGCACTTGACATGCTTTTGAACTGCTAGGTTGGCAGGAGCTGGGACTGAGCAATGGGAGCTCGCTCCGTTGCGGGGATTTGAACTGCCGACCTTCTGATCGGCAAGCCCAAGGCTCTGTGTTTAGACCACAGCGCCACCCATGTCCCTTTTTCTGGAGTCACCCCTAATTAAATTAAATTAGATAACTTTTAAAGTATTATATTGTGAAAACTATACAATCAAATAGAATTACAAATCAGCAAACTTTTTAGTATTAAAAGAGCATCATATTTTGATGTCTTTAAATAGTTAAGAAAACTCAACAGAAAATATTTAGTGCACAAGCCACTTTTGGGCAGTGCAATCCTGCACATGTATACTTAAATGTAAGCTTCCTTTGGAATTTCCTCCCAACTAAGCAGGTATAGGCAAGCTGAATAAATGGTTTTACGGAAGTTTCAAATTGCAAGGAAAAAGTGCTGATTGCTTAAGTCAAATGACATTATTCTATACACCTAATGTTATGCTGTTCCATTCATTGTCAGTTTTGCCCTTTAGACTTTCATCACTGCACCATTTCAATCTTGCATGCTGATGTAAGTGTTGTTTTAAGGCTGGTGTGGTTTTTAAAAAATGCCTTCCCTCTCCATTAATATTTTGCAACTGCCCACCTGAGAAATGTGCAGGATCAAGCCTAAGAGATCTCCCTCTCCACCAACAATGATTATAACTTTTTTTGAAGATATTATGAACATATTGCTGAAAATGCAATCTAGCAAAGCATAATGTTGATGAAGTTACAAATGTTTGAGCCAAATGCTTGTTTTCAGTGATTAATCTTCATTGCTCTAAAGGAAAGGGCAATGCTGCTGGCATGTACAGTATTGAATCATTAGTGCTAAATGCTGCCTTGGTTATGTTAGCAATATTTGCGAGAATTATTTTTTATGAATATCTACTTTTGCTAGCCTCTTCAATTTTCTAAACATTTATACAGAATAGATGAAAAAGCACAGAAAGACAGATTATTTTTATTACGGGGGGGGGGGGAGGATGTTCTGCTGCATCCATCTTCTTTTATACCCATTTAATTTTGCCTTTTATCATGTACAATGTTTAAGATGTGCAGGGGAAAAACAGGTTGCAGAGTTCTTCCTGGGGTATTCTTCCTGTAAATGGGGTAATCTCTTGTTTGAAAACTCCCTGCAAATGGAGTGCTGGGCTAAAATAATTCTCCTTGATTTGCTAGTCAGTCATCCAGCTTGGTCATATGCTTAAAGGTATGTTCATAATCAGAATTGGACTCTATGTTTCAATGCAAATCTGAAATAGTACCATTTGCTTTTGCTCAAATGCTGGTAGATTCAGAGAGATGATCAGTCATTCCAGATTTGTTTTATGTGGAGTAAACTTCCTTTCCATGTCTAACTACCTGATAGAGATGGCAGATTTTGATAGTTTAATATCAGAGTTTTTAACATGTAGGAAATAGACCTGTGATCTTTTATACTTAAAGTTCATTGTTTTAGGTAAATTGTAATCTGAAAGCAATAGAACAGAATTGGCATGCTTTTTATTCATGAAAAATGTTAATAAGTACATGTTATATATTATGGCATTTTGTATAATGCAGGTGTTCATTATGGAATGCAAAGTATGCAAATAACCCTTTTAATATTAGGTTCCTATTATGGAAAATGTGATTTTGAAAGTGATCTGTGCAATATGAACAATGAGAAATCACCTGTTGACTGGATAAGGAGAAACGGAAGGAACATCATAGGCTCTCCTCATTCTGACCACAATGGGAACAACACAGGTAAGGGCAACTTACTCTCTTGCAAATAATAAACAAATCTATCATCATATAAATTAGTGGTGAGGAAACTTTGGCCTGCTGGATGTTAGACTCCAACTCCTATCAGCATAGCTCTACACCTGAGAGCATATGTATATGTGTACACATTTATCTACGTATCAACTAAAGATAACATTTCATGCATCTGTTGAAGTAATACTTTTCTTGGTCTGGAGCCCACAAGACACATTATCATTTTTTATTCAACAAATTAACACAGCTACTCTTCTGCAAATTATTATTTTCTGTGAGGATTAAAACTGTCTTCTTTGAAAACCTAAACATTTTATATATCCAGTGATACCGTTTGGCTTCTGGCCCTTTTCTGCCTTCAGGAACATGAACCCTATAGTTTGTTTTAGTATGGTTCCCACAGAGTCTTGAGGTGGGGGAGTCAAATGATAAGGGACAACAATGGAGAGGAAAGGGAAGAATTCTCTTGCATATAATTATGTTGAGACCAAAGATACTATCAAGTGATAATTAACCATCATAAGATGATTTTTGATGGTCCCTCTAGATATACTTTGAACCTCTGGTAACACTGGAAACAAGTATCCTCAGTATTACATTGCACACGAAGAAATGCTTTTACAGTACTCTGCTTTTTTTTTTAAAGACATCATCTTTTAAACATTTCTTGAGTTGGTAATTTTAAGACTTGGAAAGTGTACTAGGAGGCATAAAATTGGTTTCTGACCTAAAGTAGTCTTGGTCACTTTATTGAATTTAAATGGTCATCAAAAGTAAGAGATTGGTAGCCCCATTACAAATGGGAATTGGACTCAAATACGGTCACGGCCTCTGACTTAATACCAGTCAATTTTCAGCTGCACTTTCAGGAAATTCTTTTTTTATTCAAGCTGGATGTAATGCATGGCAGTCATAGTTCCTGCCCTGGGTGACTCTCTGAAAAGGTATGTCCTGCCACTTTCCTGGGTTTGCAGTGATATGTCGTGCTGGGTCGAGAATAGTGACTGCTTGCAAGCCTAGGTGGAATTGGCAAATGTCAAGTTGTGGATTTGTGTCTGAGCAGGGCAGGGGTCAAAGTCAGGAAATCAAAATGAGAAAAGAGTGACTCACCCAATCAAAGATAACATATTCCTGAAGTTCAGGGTCCAGGCCAAGGTCTGAAGTCAGATAAAAAGGAAGGAGCAGAAAGCAAAGACAGCCCCAGGAATGATTTTAGGCAGCGAGATGCAGTTACAGAAGGGTGCATTGAGCACAGCCCTTTTTTGACCCTTAGGATATGCCACAAAGGTTCTGGCTGAGGAGACTCTGAGGGGATTGAGCGAGAGGTGGAGGAGTTTCTGAGGAGAGAGGAAGAATGGGAAGGGAGAGTTTAAAACATTGACAAAGCAGGAGGGAGAGAGAAGGAACCATTGAGAGAAGGCTGTGGAGGAAAGAGCAGCCTCTGCCTTCGCATAACAACACCGATTCAGCCAAAGCTCCCACCAGGAGCAGAGCTTGAGGCCTACACCTGGATTCCAAGTTTGAGAGATTCAGACTGCTCACCTGGGTCTAACTTGGTTATTTGGCCTCCATCCAAACTCCTGGTGTGGTTCAAATTGTATGCCTGCCTCTTGCTCCCTCACTATCCGCCCCCCATCCAATTCTGTTAAATTGCCTATTACAGTGGTACCTCAGGTTAAGTAGTTAATTTGTTCCGGAGGTCCGTTCTTAACCTGAAACTGTTCTTAACCTGAAGCACCACTTTAGCTAATGGGGCCTCCTGCTGTTGCCGTGCCGCCAGAGCCCGGTTTTTTGTTTTTTGTTTATGTTCTCCACGATGTTTTATTTATTATTATTTTTAAAGAATATTTATTAGATTTTCCAATTTTTTAAACAAACAAACAAAAACAGAACAAACAAAAACATTAAAAAAGACATAAAGTTCATAAATCATACTTTTAAATAACAAATTTCTCAGACCTCCTCATACTTCTCCTCCTTGTATCCCAATTAAGGTTATTTGTTCAGCAAATCCTTCATTTAAAGCATTACAGCTTATAACGTTACCTTATTTTTCAAACCCTTTTTTCCCCATCTATGTTCCTTTATATCATTACAGCTAGAAACCACTCAATTTCAATCCAACACCATTTAACTTTCCTTAATTTTACAGTATTTCTGTAAATAGTCCTTAATTTTTTTCCAATCTTCTTCAGCCGACTCTTCTCCCTGGTCACGGATTCTGCTTGTCAATTCTGCCAGTCCCATACAGTCAATCAGTTTCATCTGCCATTCTTCCAGAGTGGGTAGATCTTGCGTCTTCCAATACTTTGCAATAAGTATTCTTGCTGCTGTTGTAGCGTACATAAAAAAAGTTCTGTCCTTCTTTGGCACCACTTGGCCAGACATACCCAAGAGAAATTGTATGCCTGCCTCTTGCTCCCTCACTATCCGCCCCCCATCCAATTCTGTTAAATTGCCTATTACAGTGGTACCTCAGGTTAAGTACTTAATTCGTTCCGGAGGTCCGTTCTTAACCTGAAGCTGTTCTTAACCTGAAGCACCACTTTAGCTAATGGGGCCTGCTGCTGCTGCCGTGCCGTCAGAGCCCGGTTTCTGTTCTTATCCTGAAGCAAAGTTCTTAGCCTGAAGCACTATTTCTGGGTTAGCGGAGTCTGTAACCTGAAGCGTATGTAACCTGAAGCGTATGTAACCCGAGGTACCACTGTATTTGCTGTTTCCTTTCAGGGTGGCAACAGAGGCTGATACACTACAGATACCACATACTGGTTTTTTGGGGGGAGGGGCTGTCATTCTTTCCCCTCATCCACCTCACTACAATTTGAACCCAGGTCCTATGGTTGTCTCCACAACAAGAGGTTGCTGTTATGGAATTTGGGGTCACTTTAGGAGTGCCAAGGCAAGGCAGTGCCATGGCAAGAATGCCATGGCAAGAATCCAGGCCCTGCCTCAAAGGCATTGCAGCCTGGTCTCTGTGTAATGGTTAGGCCGGGGTTGGGAACTTGAGGCCTGGCCACAAAATTCAGCCTTCCTGGCCTCTCTGTGGCCCTTGGGATTCTCCCATGGCTGCTCCTCCTTCTCTGCAATCACACAGTTTCTCAACAGGCCTAGCTTGTAAACTGCTTGAGTGCTTTTGCCTGCTCTTGAAGTGTGGTAACGCCTCTTGTCCTGATGGAGGATAGAGAGGAGAGACCCTCTAAGTGTCCCTGTTTTCCAGGGACATCCCTGATTTAGAGAAGCCGTCCTGGTTTCTGATTTGATCCTGGGATGCCTCACTTTTCCTTAGGATGTCCTTATTTTCATTGAAGAAATGTTGGAGGGTATGGTGGGATGTCCCAATTTTCATTGCAGAAATGTTGGACATCCGAGCTGTTTAATGTTTAGTGCTTTAATGTTTTTATATATGTTGGAAGCTGTCTGGCATGGCTGGGGCAACCCAGTAAGATTTGTAGGGTATAAATAGTGTTATGTATTGACGTTATTACCCGGAGCACCAGGGGTATCATGTATATAGTTTTCACTCAGGTCCACGTCAGTTAAATTAGGCGGGAAACCCTGGGTTGTTGTTACAATGTTGACAGACGGCTGCCTATAAAAGCAGGCCAGCTGAGCTGTTTGCTGTTCAGTTCAGTTCCAGCTTACTTATAAAGAACTACTTGGAGAAATCTCTGTGTCGTCTGCTATGTCTACCCACTATTTAATAAATAGTAAAATTATCATTATGGAATGGTACGTCCCTATTTTCATCGAAAAAATGTTGGGAGGGTATAAAACTGAGGAAGCGAGGGCTGAGAAATTTGCCCTATTGGTTGAGGAAGGAAGAAACCTGGATGGGATGGTGGCCAGTCCTTTAAAAGGAGACTGGCATCCTGTCCCTCTTTGAGATCTTGCAGGGCTGTGGGATGTAGGCCCTCTGAGATCTCTTGAGAGAATCACCCCTCCACACCAGCCATAGCAGCACCTGCCCTACCCCAGCAATCGACCAACAGCTTCAATGGGCTCACTTAGCCACAAGTAATCATTTTATTTTCAAAAGAATCTCAAAGAAATATACAAAATACAAATACAATGCAGCATATTAATAATAAAATAAAAACCTATTAAAAAACACCATGCTATTCAGTCAGTAACACAGCCATCCATATCCTTCAGTACAAAACCCCAGCCAGTCACTTTGTATGACAAAAACAAAGATGTGTATAGCCTTGGAATTCAAATTAAAATAATCTATTCCAACTGGGTTAGCACATTCACTGTTGCATGCCTGTGGAGGGCAGCCTTGTTCTGATAAGACTCTGAATGGCTGTGAGCAACTTTATCTCCTCAGGCTCTTGCCCTGAGCTATAAACACCAATGCCCATGTGCCTATCAAAACAACTCTTGCACATCTATTCAACCATACAGCAAATAGGATCTGTGCATATCATAAAGCATATGACTTCCCCACGAGAATCCTGTGAGATGTAGTGTACCCCTCACAGAAGTAGAATTCCCAACACCCTTAGCAAACTACAGTTCCCAGGATTCTTTGGGGGGAGTCGTGCTTTAAATGTATGACGTCTATGCAGCCTTTGATTTAGGAAAAGGAAATCGAGAAAGTAAACTTCAAAAAATTAAACAACTATAAAGAGAGTTGGTGCAGTAGTAGCACTCCTTAAACTAAAGTCCACTGGCCAGGTGTTTCAAATTGGTCACAGCTGGTTTCAGTTCTCCTAGGTCATCCACAACATAAGGACCCATTCAGCAGTGGAATATCTGAGCAGATAGATTTGATGGCCTTGTTCCCATGTTCCTTACTCACCTGGCACTAATCAAGCTTGTGAGTGTTCAAAGGAGAGGGTGGTGGCTTGATGGACAGAGAGGGAGAAGCTGTATATAGTTAGGGTTTGGCACGGAAGGGGACAAAACTGGTGGAGTGGAAGAAGGTAAGAAAGGTGCTTTCTGAGGAGTCATCAAAGCTTTTGAAACCCAAAGTTTGCAGGAGGAATCTGATTTACTGCAATGCACCTTGCAACATCTTTTTAATTGTCTTAATATAATCTAAAAGCAGCAGCACATGAAAGCTGGGGTATGAGAAAATGTGACATGAAAGCGGGGGTATGAGAAAATGTGACATGAAAGCGGGGGTATGAGAAAATGTGACATTGAGTTGCTGCTCAGTTTGTACCAAGAACTCTCAGCTTGTAAGAAATATATCAGCCCTGATCGATCTGTTCATTGAATATAAAGTAGATTGTTTCACTTTAACATCTGATGTGTGACTCCCAGTTGTCCTAACCCACAGTGCTCAGTACTGGCTACAGGCCAGTTGCCTAATCCATTATCCATTTTCTTTTCTTTTTTTCATACTGAGTTTTCCAGAATTCTACAAAGTCCAGGAAACCAACTTCTAATTTTTTTCCTTCCTATTAATAGCCCATTTCCTTACACTGTCCTCTGAACACATCGCATTTCCGGCCATTCTGAGGAGCAGAGTGGTCTTTGTGGCTAGCAACCAGCTCACCTGCCAGGTAACTGAACTATCTCCTCTTCATATTGCCTGCTGTCACTGCAGTTTGCCGACACACTTGGACCGTTCCTATTTTTCTTCTTAGATTTCGTTTTACTATTGGATTGGTCAAATAAATGGAACCCTCACAGTGGGACTCCAGACCAATTCTGATAGAGCCTCGGGGACCATATGGCAAGAAAGAGGAGGAATTAAAAATCAGTGGCAAAGAGCTGTGATCACAATCAACAATACTCTGAATGTCAAGGTATGCAAGCTGCTCGGGCATATTCCAATACTGGGATGAGTGAAATGTCAACTTAAAGAGAAGAACTTGCACTAGATATTTAATTCAAGTGAATAATAAGGTGGAATTCTGATGAAAAATTCATGGCTGGTATTACTTGACCTTATCTCAATGATTTAATGGAAGCATTCATTTTGTAATTATGCATGTAACTCAAACTGAAATTAGCTGGATAGTCACATGCTAGTATATGAAGTGGGAGGACATAATAATGAAACCCACTTACAGTAGCCATGCACTTACACTTACTTTTCAGTAGCGTTTTGCTTTGAATGTTGAACCAGACTTGTGCAACTTATCCCCCTCCAAGCCTAACATATCCTATGAGCCATGTAGGGCAGCTCACCTAGGGCTTCATAGGCACCCTATTCGTCTTCCTTCCTGGCACTGAAAGAAAATGAGGTTCTTAGTGATTTGCCCAAGATCCATGTCAGTCAGTTAACAGTTGGACAGTGATTTCAATATAGGTTTTCAAAGTGCAAGTTCATTGTGCTGATTAGAAAACAATAGTGACTCTACATATGTTTAATGCTTTCCAGTTTCTCAGAAAAGCATCAGCCTTCTTTAAACCTATTAAAACAATTTAGGAAGATACATATATTGGTTTATGAAGAAAAAGCATTAATTTAATAGTAAATTAGGTTGTTGTAAAAAAAAATACTGTTATACCAACTAAAAAAGTAAAAAGCATTTTCTTTTGGGTACTCTCTGGTTCTCAGAAGAACCTATTAAGAAAATTGATTATTCTGATATGTGTGCCATTATTCAGTAGGGCAATAAATAAAATCATGGAAGACTGAAATACTAACCCTTTACATTCAAGCTTCTTGGATTATAAATATTAAGTCCTTCGGGATTCCATATTATGCATTATTCCTGAAAGTAAATGTAGAATATACCCTGCCAAGATAGAGTAGATACCTAGTTGCAGTCAGATCTCTAGTTATTCCAATGAAAACTTATTCTTGCTCTCCATTAGCTATCCTGTACAATGCTGCCTTGCTTGTCTCTAAATGCAAGAGGAAATTTCTCTCTGACAGACCTTTGGCTAGCACAAAATTGTACTGTTGTTTAAGTTTTTGGATAATTAACAGCCCACAGGATTGGATCCTGGCACTATAGTATTACTGCATCCCTTTTCATTTCCTTCCTGATGCCTGAAGAAGTTATAAGTCTAGGCTTGTGGTTTGCTACATGTATTTATTTCTTTATAATGGCTTGCTTAGTCGCACTTAGTTCCCATTAAAATCAGTAGGACTTTTGACAAACTAATAGGCTAATAGTGTAACTAATAAGCTGGATCCAACACATTATTCATATCAAGCTTCTTAGTCATGTTGATTTACAAGGTAGCTAAAAGTATAAAATCACAATAAAACAGGAGCAGTGAAGACTTGCTAATATGCATAGGTTATAATTTTACCAGTGCTCAGAACTGTATTACTACAATTTTCAAGCCTATAGCAAACAAGATTAATGAAACTTCCATTTAGGGACCAGCCCTTTATCTAATGTCTGTTCAGAAAAGAGTTTTAAAAATCTGTGGAAACTAAAAAAACAACATCTTTCCTATCTCTAGCAGGCCTAGTAGCTTAGATCCTCTCTGGTCAGTACTCAGTTATGTGCTGCATAGAAGTAATGGATGCACAAGGATGTAGTTTCAGTACCGATATATTCATGTTCTGCTTTTCCTCTAAGGCATTCAGTGTGGCATGCGAGGTTACTCAGCCACCCATTTTTCTCCTCAGAACAACGCTGTGAATTAAGTTAGGCTGTGAGAGAATAATCTTGACCAGAAATTTGAGCCTGGGTTTCCCTGCTCCAGTTTTGTCACTTAAAACTAGCCTTTCCCATTTGCTTCCCTCCAGAAGATTTGGACATCAACCGACACCACCCAAAGGCCAGGGATTATAGGAATTGATGGCACAAAGTAGGGAATGCTACTCTAAGCACTATGACATACTGGCTTAATGGAGGGGATTGTTGGTGTCTGTTCCCCTGTCCTATCTTCTAACACTGATGCCAAAAAGGAGTGGGCACAGAGGACATGTTTAAAGAACACATCTGTGTTAGGCCGTAAGACCTTCTGGTAAACTAGAAAGGAACAAAGAGAGAGGCACAGCTTCTTCCAAGCTCCCTTATAAGCTTCCTTGCAGATAATTTTAGATACTTCAGTATTATAATAGACAGTATTACTACTGAATAACAGTGTCTCCCTAATATTCTGGTTATGCAGGTTTCCATCAAAGGACAAATATTTGAACCTTGGGCACCAGGAGAAACCATTGCTATTGATGATGTTTCAGTCACTGAAGGATGTCTGCTAGCTTTTGGTAAGGATGCATTCTTGTAGCTGTACTAAATTATTTCTCTGATGCTTAATTAGGAAAAGAAAAAAGCCACAAAGCAAGAATGCCTTGTTGACATTCTAAGCGTAGATACTAATAAACCAGGGATTTCAGGCATCTGTTTTGAATTTACTTGCATAGCTGATCTTAGCTTGTGGTGAACCTTTAGTATGCAACAGATGCCACAGGGAGAATCTGACTGTTCATGTGTCATTGTACCTGGATGCTGGCTTGCTGGCAAAACAAGCTAGTTCAGTGAGTAATGCCTACCACATGCAAACAAGTAATCAATCTTGTGATTTTGTACACTAGGAACTTCAAAAATTAAAAGCACATAGTCTTGATATTGACAAAAGGTGGCAGTGACAGATGAGTTTTAATGTATTTGGGACTATACATGTGCATGGCCAGACCACAAGCTGGTGCTTCTTTCTAGAATACCTTCTGGCCTCCTAGATTTGTGCCAGGCAAATCTTTTATTTTTGTGATTTTTTTCTTGTTTCTGGTGTTGGGTCCAGGTTTGGGGGATCTTGTGGACAAGATGCTCTTGAGACCTCCCCTCCCTGCCCCTAGCAGCCCACTTCCTCCTAATCATTGATGTTATTGCCCATTTGCTTGCCTTGTGCCCTGAGCCCAGTCTACACTGGGAGTGAGAGTGGAAGTCGAATGGAAGCTGCTGCTCTATAAAACTTGTTCATTTCTCCCAGAGAGGACAGATGTACAAGCAGTGAGTGGAGGTGTAGGTTCAGGAGGTGACTGGGAGTGGGCCCCCTGTTTATTTGGGCCTTGGCAGATGCCTAACAATGCCAACCTTTGCAGTCAGCCTTATAAAACATCTGCCTTGCACCTCTGCTCCATTGATACTGACCTTCTGGAGACTGCAGTAAAAGAAAAATGTCAGGGGGACAGGGCCAGAGTTTTGTTGCCCTAAATATGTGACCCCAAATAACTGTCTGCATTACAATAATTTGGGTTTACTGGCAATAATGTGGAGTGCAAGGCAGCAACTAAAACCTACAAAAGATACTGGGAGATTTGCCAAGCACATTTAAGCCCTTGGAGTTGCAGAGTTCAAAGATGACCTCAAATTGTCTCTTACAATGCAGCACTGGGGGCCCATCAGTTTATTTTAGTGAGGTGATTCATGTTATATTCTAGAATGTAGTGTTTATGTCTCAGATAAATTTAGCTCCAGCAAACAGTTCTGAGCACAGGAGTCCAAAACAACCAGAGTCTCCTGAGACTGAAGGAAAAACTCGCTTCTTCAGTACACATGTAGTTTCTTACACCTTTTAGGATTCTGAGCAATATTGTTGCATCGTAGAGCAAACATAACTCAAATGCCCTAGGAATTTGGCAGTAGTGTGAGATTTATTTCACATGGTACCTTTAACAAAATAGGAAAACAATACACGAAGAGCATACATTATACCTGTGGAGCTGGGCATTTTACTGTTAGGTTTATGTGTGTTCTGCTTTAGGAGTAAGTTGTACTTGCTTTTTATTGATTATATTATATTATTTTATTTTATGAGTATGCTCTAGACATGCATATTTATGAAACAAAAATAAATAGTAGTAGCAGTTGTTTATGTATTTTTTATTTTTATGTGTAATCCTTATACACAGTCCTTTTTTTCTAAAAAAATGTTTAGGGGTACTCTCATTTTGACTCAATAAAATCACCATTTTATAGTTCAAATCGGGGGAAATAAATACAGTAAATGGACAAAAGTACAAAGATTCACAAAATGTTTAGGGGTATTGTCAGGGAACTGCCATCGGAGCTAGAGAGCGGAGGGAAGGCTCCAGAGGGATGCCGGAGAGGGTCCCAGTAGGGAGAGAGGCAGCCCATCTGCTGGGGAAGGAAATCAGCGTAACACCAGTGGAGAAGGGGGGCAGATGGGGGAATCGGAGAGGAGGCTCCAAGACTCCTCGCCGGAGACCAGCGGAGAGAGTACGGGTACTCCGCTGCCCACACCCTCCCTGCGCAGAAGACTTCCGCGCAGGGAGAGTAGGAGGAGACTTGGCGTCAAAGAACTTCTTTGCTGGAAGAAGTTCAAGAAACGCCCACTGACGGATTCTGCCAGCGAGTGAGACAGCCACGAAGCTAGAGGCTTTCCAGACAGAAAGGGTTCAACCAGGTAACCTAGCCAGGAGTGCCGGCAACTTACACACGAGCAACCCCTAGAACCATTACAGGTATGCATACCCCTGCATCCTCCCAGAAAAAAGCACTGCTGATACAGTATATATATTTTATGTTTGCATGTTTTTGTTTGGCCTGTCCTGCATTTGGATTTGTATAGGCAATATAAGTATCTTGTACCAAGCATGACATACATTCCTTTACCAAATGTCTGCTAGCTTCCAAACAGTGCCTCTTAAGAGTTTTGAACATATTAGACTCCACCCCTGTAGTTTAGTTATACATATTTCAAAACCAAGCATCTGAATCCAAGTACACTTTCTCTGCTATGGATTTAGAGCCAGGCTTGTAGCACCTTAAACTCTAAAGAGATTTGTTGTAAGATAAGCTTTTGTGGATCACTTCATCAGATGCAGCTTATGCTGCAATAAATCTGTTATACTTTAAAGTGTCACAAGATTCTTAGTTGTTTTTGATGCAACGGGCTGACATCAAGGGTCTCCAAGCTTTTGGATGAGAGCGCTAGGGGTGCCACTCTCAAAACAGTTGCCTTGGAAGGGGTGTGGCAGAACACAAAATGACTACTATGGGGAGCATGGCGTAACACAATAGAGACAACCACTCCCAACGACGTTATGCTTACCATGGGAAATCAGCTATGTTCTGCTGGTCCAATGATGGAGATCACATTGATGCTGTTGCTGTCTAATAACAGGCAGCATTCCTCACTACCAGCAAAAATTACCTCCAATGGGTTCTTTCCCCCCCACAATTACATTTTCTTGTGCCTAATATTAATGCCTAATATTCATAGCCTGATATGGGTCCTTCAGTACACAATATACAACTGCTGTGTCTGTTGAGAGGGTCGCATTCATGTGTTATAAGTCTGCTCATCCTTTTTGAGTAGTGAAGTGTAGTCTGTTTCTCTCCCCCCCCCCCCACTAACAGTACATGAATGCTCCCTTAGAATGCCACTCATGTGTTTTGTGTGTGGATAATCATGCCTGAGTATGAAAAGTCAAGTGTCAAGTGGTCCTCAGAAACTGAGTTTCAGGCTAGTTGCCGCTAGGTTGAATGGATGCAATTGCTAGAGTGAATAGATGTAACAAAGGGCAAGAGTCTATGTCTGTATCTTCAGTAGTTGTATAGAAGAAGGAATTTTGGCAGGTGTGCAGCTTGTAATTTCATGGCACCACAGGGGTTCAAAAAGCTGTCAACCCACTCTATTGCCAATATTCTTTTAGAAAACCTACTATCTTGTTTCAAATGTTTTTTAAAGAGACCAATCTGTTATAAAAAGAAAGGACAAAAAAGTACAAAAGAGCTGAAGTAGGTATTTAATTCTAGCCCTATGAAGTAATAGCAGATTTGGACTTTAAACAGAACCTCTGCTCTTAGAACAGATATTTCTCTTTCTCTGCCTTGCTGTTCTAGGGTATCTTGAGAATTTAAACATTTCCCCAATCTTGCTTGATATGCATAGGAAAATGTCTGTTTGATAATGACTCCTGATATCTAAGCTCTTGGTCCCTATCACAACCCATTTTGAGTTCACATAGGCAAACTATAATGAATTTGCATCCTAAGTTTTTCCTGAAAATTATCCGTGAATGTTTTGCTGAATATTTGTAGTATTAAATTTCCTTATCTGACAGTTGATACCGTAATTGATGATATTTTATAGTTCTTCTATAATGCCTTTTGACACTATTTGATAGCTTAGCTTCAATGATTTAGCTATGATTAATAGCTGCTGCGTAATGGTGTTTAGTAATTCACAGTATTGAACTAACACATACCACATACCTGTCTACTTGGAAGAAACTCTACTTACTTAAATGGGGCTTACTCTTAAGTAAGTGAGTATAGGATTACAGCCATACAGTAGTATTTAGTATTTGGTGGGTTTGAAAGTTACATGCTATATAATTCTTGATAATATGTAAGTGCTGATAGCTTATGATGCTTTATGATACCAAAATATTAAAGAGACACCAGCAAATATAAACCACATGACTTTTCATGTGAAATGAATGTTAATGAATTTGAAATTTCATATTAAAAATGTTAATACAATTGGAAAAATATTAGTTTTTGAATAATTAAAAATACTAGTTTCAGCTCTAATCTAGGCACTGTAGAACACAAAGTAGATTTTTCCTTCTTTTTTAGTTTTCAGTTGTTTTCAAATTTATCGTGAATCAGCATTTTTTCTCTGTAGCTCAGAGGTAGACTATATGCTCTGCATATAGAAGGTCCCAGACTCAATCTCTGACATCTGCAGGTAGGGTTGGGAAAGGCTCTTATCTGAACCTTGGAGAGATATCACCAATCTAGGGCAGCCTTATGTCCAGATTTTCCCAGACATTACAAGGATTTCAAAGGCAGAATTGATGTCCGGGGGGGAATTTCAGAAATTGTGTGTGTGTGTGTGAGGTGTTTTTGTTTTTTAAAAAAATGCTCAACAGCTTTCAGGATGTCCTGGTTTTTGCCTTTTGAAATATGGCAACCCTAACCAATCAAATGTGTTGGGTGGACCAATGGTTTGACTCGGTATAAAGCATCTGCCCAAGACTCATTCATTCATATATATATATATATATATATATGTTCATAATATTTGATGACTTAGGCCCAAGTGTTGGCTTTCTCTTTGAAAAGGTAGATTCCCTTGGGAGGTGGTGGACTATCCTTCGTTGGAGGTGTTTTTTAAGCAGAGGTTGAATGGCCATCTGTCATGGATGCTTTAGCTGAGGTTCCTGCATTGCAGGGGATTGGATTAGAGGACCCTTGGCTCCCTTCCAATTCTAAGATTCTATGATTGACTTAGAGCAATATTTTATGCCACTAATTTATAATGACTGATTCACGTATGCAAGTTGTCTCTTGTTACTATAGTCAAAGAATGATGGAAACAAGTATATATGAGCTGAATAATAAGATATCAGATATGTGAAATTGCTGTGGTGTGTCACATCTGCAAGATATGGCTTCTGTGGAAATGCTGTTCACTCTTTAAATTAGCGATTTCCCACTCCAGGTACTGTTCTTTTTCAAGAACCCTTGAGAATCTGTTCTAGGCCTGCTCACCCTAATTTGCTTCTCTCCAGATAATTGGTGTTGCATCTGGCTCCTTCCTATCACAAAACTTCGGCAATTTCCCATATTCCTAGGTTTAAGCCTCTCCAGTGTATCCCCCACCCGCCTGCAGTCTTCAACGATCTTCCTTGTTGCTTCTTTCAGTTTAATTCTTAGCTTCTGTTGCTGCATGACAAGTTTCAGCTCAAGGCCTATATTATTTTCTATTAATATGTTCTCTTGTCCTGTGTTTTTAGCCTAGCTCTGGTGTTGTTTTTATAAGTTAAAATTAATTGACATGAGATTCGGAGGGGTTTATTTATTGCACAGGCATCCCTGTCACTTACATTCTGGGCCCCCACATGCATGATCGGAAACCCATAAAGTGAGGAGCACCCTCTAAAAAAGCCTTCAAATGCCTTTCCCCCTACTCATCTCCAGCTTTCTTTCCACTCTCGTGCCAATCCAGACAAAAATATCTAGGCCTGAAGCTCTGGGGTTGGCTGGAAGCTGGAGGGTGCATGGGAAAGCAGCTGCAGTGGATGCTGCTGCTGCTAAACTACCCCACATGTCAGCTCTTAGGCAGGTAGCCTGAGCAGCCAAAACAAAGACCTGCTGCACCTCAGGTCTCTTCAGGGCTTCCTCCTCCCTCACTGATGTCGTCTTCAGCCTCCTAGGTGGGTCTCCTTGTGAGCCACGAAGACTCTCCAGCTCTCTCCTGCCATTTCCAGGTTTGAATTAAATTATTAAATTATTTCCCGGCCTCGCACATATAGGTGGTCAAACACAAGTTGATTGCACTTAAGGGGGGGGGCGCCTGTATCTTACATGGTGGCTTTTTCAGTATAATTGCATAATCCAAAATGGTTAAAACTCTGCTACCAACAATTATTGAAATACTGTCAGACCTTGCCAAGAACATGGAAGCAAACTCTTGTTGATGTTCAGAAACTGAATCTGCTTTCTGCTTGAGTTTTAGCTCAGTAAAGTCTGGAAGCTTCCCTAAGCTTGGTAAAACAAGGGATTGCGCTGTCCCTTTGCTTCTGTTAGCAGAACTGGGAGGAAAGCATTTTTCTGCCCATTCTCTCCCCGCCTCCACAGCCCCCATAGCTTCAATTTGCTCCAGAGAGTTGGGGGCCCTTCTGGAGCAGATTTACTGGGCCAGGGGTGTGAGGCTGCAAGAGGGAGGAGGAATAACTGAAAAATGATTTTTCCCCAGATCTGCTAATGGAAGCTTTACCATCAGCTAAATGACACTGTTGAATACAACCCAGAAAATTTGCTCTGAATTGTGATTAGTTTATAGAACATGCATTAAACATTTGCCTTTTGCATATCTGTTTGACAAAAAGCTTTATTTTATTCAACCTGCAAATTTTGACATCAAAACAAAAACTTTGAAAAAGCAATCCTATTCTTTTAGCACTATCAAGAAAAATAGAAAAGTGAGTCCTACTGCTCAAGGGCATGTTCATCTTGTAGTAGTGTAGAAGAAAGTTAGTACCTCAAGGACTGCCTCTCCCCATATGAACCGAATCTGACCCTGAAATCACCAACTGAGGCCCTTCGTCATGTGCCTCCTCCACAAAAGGTCCAGAGGGTGGCAACACAAGTACAGTTGTACCTCGGCTTCCCAACACCTTGGGAGTCAAGCTTTCCGGCTCCTGAACGATTGAAAACTGGAAGTGTTCTAGTTTTCGAACTTCTTTTGGAAGCCAGACGTCCAATGAGACTTCTGCTATTGTTTCTGGCAAGCCTATGCAATCAGAAACCCATCGGAAGCTGTGCCTTGGTTTCCGAATGTTTTGGAAGTCAAACGGACTTCTGGAACAGATTCCGTTTGACTTCCGAGGTACAGGCCATTTTTGCAGTGGCTTCCCGTTTGTAGAATGCTCTCCCCAGGGAGGCTCATCTTGCACCTTCATTACCTATCTTTTGCACCGTTACATATCTTTTGCGTCAGGCAAAAACCTTCTTCTCCCAGGCCTTTGGCTAATTAAATAATCTATGGTATTTTAAAATGTGTGTGTGCTGGGGTTGCTGTTTTCGCTTTTTACTATGTTATGCATTTTTAATGTTTTTATATTGTGAACCACCCTGTGGTCTTTAGGTGAAGAGTGATATATAAATGTAATTAATTAATTAAAATAATAAAGTGTGGTCCTTATTGACTTTTCACGAGACAGGCCTCTCTATGTTTCATTCCTCTGTGATATAGATTGTTGTTCAAAGCAGTTAGCATGCACAACGAGCTCATCTTTTCTGTGTGTACTTGGAGATAGCAAATGACACATTGATTCTTTCATATCAGTAAAATTAAAGTAGAATGCCTTGGAGAAGAGAAAAAAAGTAATACGACTACATTGGCTACTCAGTGCTTAGCCATGTAGCCCAGAGGGGACAATGTTTGCAACTGTAAGGATTACAAGAAAATGGCTCAAATAAGTTTGGAATATTCTTATAGATCTATTATAAACATCCCATTACTAACCCTGATTTATTTCTGAAGCAATTCTCATTTCAAATGATTTATTGATCATTTCTCTTTTCTTCTTTTTTTCTGGCTTCACCAGTTGTCAAAATTAATTTATAGTAGAGCAATGCACAGTATTCATTGTCAAGAAGCTTGTGAAGTTGGAAAGAAAAAGGGAAATGCTATTCTTCTCAGGTTGTATCCATGGTGGCCTTGCATTAGTGCTTCTGCTTCCATAAGATGGGGGGGGGGATGAGGACAACCCAATTTTTGCCATGCCACTGTTTACTGTGGCCTTTACTGCGGTGTCCCATGTTGTTCTCTAGGTCCCCCAATTCTTTAAAGTTGCTTGCTGTGTGGCATGGGGGACTGTGGTGGGTAAGGAGTTCAGAAAAAAAGTTGATGTGTGTAAAAGTCCATTCTGCTGATGCAAAGCAGCCATTAGCGAACCCTCCAAGTGTCCCTATTTTCCAGGGACATCCCTGTTTTAGAGAAGCTGTCCTGGTTTCTGATTTGATCCCGGAATGTCCCTTTCCCCTTAGGATGTCCCTATTTTCACTGAAGAAATGTTGGAGGGTATGGAGTTATCTGGTCCCCAAGCTATCTGAAGGCAATCTTGTATACAGAAGGGTTTTTAAAAATGTTTAATGCATTAGATAGTGGTGCCGTTCAAGTCAAACTTCAGGGCATTGGTCTCAGGCTCAGCAGTCTGGGAGTGGGTGTCTAAATGTCTGCCAAAGATAGCAAGAAATGGTGAGGGCAGCAAATAGTCCCAGTTTCAACACTTAGTGTGGGAATACTGAGTCTAATGCCAACGGCTGCAATATCCCCCCTCCCCTTTTAAAATCTTTGTACAGTGGTACCTCGGGTTACATACGCTTCAGGTTACAGACTCTGCTAACCCAGAAATATTACCTCGGGTTAAGAACTTTGCTTCAGGATGAGAACAGAAATCGTGCAGCAGCGGCGCGGCAGCAGCAGGAGGCCCCATTAGCTAAAGTGGTGCTTCAGGTTAAGAACAGTTTCAGGTTAAGAAAGGACCTCTGGAACGAATTAAGTACTTAAGCCGAGGTACCACTGTATAATGGTCTGGCAGTTGTGTGCTGTGCAGTGAAGCTCCAGCTACACCTGCCATTTTCATTTCCCCTGAAATGCCTCTGGGCCCCATAGGGGCAAGCTACACATTACATCCAAATGCATATACCAAAGTCTTGGCTTTTTAAAAATGAAAAGCCAGTCATGGGATGTTGCAGTGTTGATTGGAGGAACGGTGGAAGTGAAGGTGATTCTTAGCCCTTTCCATGTAGCTTTATTTCCACTCAAAAACAATTCAATAAATTAATATTATTTTTCACACTACGTTCTTTTCAGAAAGGGTGAAAACAAGTTTCTTCAATTCCTCCTTGTCAAGTTGTGCTGCTTCTAATAACTCTAAAGAGCTGGGCTCTTCCCTTGTTGCTGCAGTTTCCCCCCATGAACATTCATGTTTATAGATCTATGTATGTCTATTTCTCAAGTGCATGACCTAAACATATCCAGAATATTATTTGATTTTGTTAAGAAGCAGTGCTACTTAGTTGTATTCAAAGGTCTCATCCATGCTTTCCCCCTGAGCCCAATAGCTTTTTCCATTGTTCCTAGGCTGTGCCTTGTGAAAAACTGATTTACCTGATGGGTTGGATCTTAACTGTTCTTACTTGCGGAGTTGAAAAATCGAAAGAGAGATTTTGAGTGACCAAGCTTCAATTCAATGTAGCCATCATAATGATTTTGTATGTAGGAATCTCAACTTTTATTCTTAAAGTTTTGATCTTGCTCTTAGCAGATACTTCACTGTGTAAGGAGAGAGTCCATGCTTGTGAAGTCAAGACCCAAGTTCCAGATCAAGAGCACTTCAGTAATCCTTCCGGCATCCCTTTCAATGGCACACATGGAGGATTCTGCTGTAAGATTTATTGAATATAACTTTATTATAATTAATTTATAAAACTGTCTCTTCAAAATAACACTCAGTCTATACTATTTTTATTACATGGTCATATGCTGCTGAACTGATAGGGACCACCTCTGTAAACAGCACCTGTAAACTTACACAGGGGTTACGTTCCAGGGTTCACGCCTAAAGCCAAAATCGTGTATAGCCAAAACCATTGCATTCAGTGGCGGATGGGATTACCAAAGCCATTTTTGCCAGAACCCTGCCCCCTTTCTGCCCCCTTTTAATTTAATTTTTTTTGCCAAAGAGTTTATACGGTAGATAGACTACAACCAGTCTTTATTGAGCATTTATTCTGATTATTTTAAGAGGCAATTATATAACAACAAGCTTTCATCCTGATTTGCTTGTGGGGTGTTTGCTTTTCCTCCCACTAATGATTTGCTCATCCCACACATTGCAATGCATTTTGTCCTACCTTTCCAAAATGTAAAAGCTCAATTTTTTTAGAAGTGCATTTGTTGTGCTGGGGCAACAGACTTTAATTGTGCAATTCCAAAATTCTGGTATGTGCTTGAATCCCTCCCGCAACATATTGACAGATTGCGGGCACCCTGAATATTTTCTTTATGTTGGAGCCCAAAGAAAGGGAATATGAGGAACTGGAGGAACAATGATCTCCCAATAATGAAAGTAATGTGAGATTCAATTAGCTTAAAGGGGAGTAACACATTGTTCTTTCATTCAGTTCAACAGAACTGCAGTTTTAAGATTCACGTGTGTGACTGGAATTCTGATGCATCTGCAGAACATGTTTCCTGGGTTCCTGTGAAAGAATTAGATGATCGTGGCTTAAAATCTGTTCTTCTGAAAGATAGAAGCAATGACAGCAATGGTAATAAAAATGAATTAAATATGCATTTGTCAGCTGATGTGAAACCTGTGGTAATCATTTTTTATATATAAAGAAGAACCTTCATGAATATAGAATGAAAAACTGCAGATAAAAATAAGACATTTCAATGAAAGGAACATATTCAGAGTATGAGGTATGATAGTCAAGACTCCCCCTTGTTCAGTTTCCACTTTTTGTTTGCTCATTGGTCAATTGTAATTAATTTTTATTATACTTCCTCTTGTCTTTGAAAGGTACTTTACCTTTACCCTGCCCTCCAGTGAAGCTTGGCAGCAGGTGATGGAGGGCAGGTGGTATGAATTCTGAGCAGGGATGCTCACATAGTTGAGTACCCCTTCCTTAAATTCTTATCCCATTCCTAGGTTGCAACTTCTGTTACTCTTTCCAGCTGGAGAGGAATCTAGGGAGACCCTCTGCTCTTTAGAAGAGCTGCAGCAGTGGCTGCCCAGCCTTGGCTGTGAAAAGGATATGTGAGTGAGTTTGCTTTCCATACATGTTGCCTGCAGATCCATTGTAGGGAATTGTCTTGGCCCCAGACCAAATCCTTTGTGTGGGATTCTTCTCCCTTCCTCCTTAGATTAATAGTGTAGTGTTGTTGAAGGCTTGTTGAAGAAGGGAGGGCCTAAACGTGGAGAGAGAAGTGAATTAGCCTCATGTTATTTGCTTCCTTCACTTGTGTCCATGATCTCTATATTTTTAGGAGCTAATATGTTTTTGCATCCTTATCTAGAAAGTAGTACTGTCAGGCGCTGGTGGTGGGTGCTTGTGAGTAACCAGGCAGGACTCCGACCTGTCTTTTACAGGTTTTATTGGTGCAAACTATGTACAGTGCAGAAACCCAGTGTTCATGTCTGTCTCAGT
This sequence comes from Podarcis raffonei, assembly GCF_027172205.1. NCBI lineage: Eukaryota > Metazoa > Chordata > Lepidosauria > Squamata > Lacertidae > Podarcis > Podarcis raffonei. The sequence goes on along the minus strand of NC_070613.1, from coordinate 23,722,534 downwards.
CACTTGCAGATTCCGGGAGTGCCCCTTTCCTGTTTCTCCCCCAGCATAAGAACTTGGACACCCCAAATCTCCACCTCCCCTCCTTACATTTCAAACTTCTGCACAAGCAAGGTGACGGAAGCGGCGTGTTTGCCTCCTGGCCGGCTGGGCTAGGTGAGGCGCTTTTGCTCTCAGAGGCATCTTCGAGCCTTCCCTTCACTCGGCTATCCCCTTCCCCCTGTGCTCCACTGGAGGTGTGGCTTTCTCCACTGCCTGACGAGGAGCTGCTTCTCAGAAGCTTCAGAGGCTCTCAGTATTCCCCTCCCTCCCTCCCCCATTCCGATGGCTGTCCCCTGACAGGTACCATTATTAAAATAAACAGAACTAAGTTTGAAGAGTCACAGCAGATCGCTAGAACATATTCTTGGCACAGAGAAGATCCTATACTCTTATCTGTGGTTTCTCTGTTGCCATCAGTCAGAGTAGGCAATGCTGAGCTATTCAGATTCAACTGTCACATTTAGTGTAGGGCAGCTTTACATGTTCATATATAGTTCAGTGTTTCATCTTAAAATAACTGCTGAAGCACTTTAAGGTCAGAAACGTATAAGATGCATAGAAACATCATAATTTCTGGAATGTACTCCAAGGTTTCAGTTGGTTCAGTCTCACTCATGATAGCTCAGACACCAAGCATTTCTTTTCCTTCTATTTATTCCGAGGATAAATGGATAGCAGAGATCAGCTTTATAGCTCAAGCATAAAAAACAAAACAAAAACCTCTCAATGTCACATACCACTCTCAAAGGCGGCTTGCTAAGGTTGAGATTTGCAAAGAAAATGTTTTCTTTTCTAATTTTGTTCAAGCCCCCTCCCACATAGATAGTGAGCATAAAATTAAATCATGAAGATGACTGGACAACAGTATTCATGAAACAAAATTGATTATAGAATATTTGCGAGTCTTTTAATGTACTCATACATATAATAAACTTCTCTTCCTGACCTTGACTGATATTTTTCTAGCTGTGTGATTTCTATTTTCTGTGTTATTAAACTCTTGAGTTTTATGGCACTTGCGCTAGTTGGAACTTTATTGAAATGGATGAGCTTTGCATCAAAGGAGTCCTTGGACTAAGGAACAGAATGCTGGCCGCTAGTTTAATTGTCCTAATGTTAAGAGATCTATTACCTGTTAGTTTATAACATTTTCGGTATTGTTGTTTTCCTGCTGTTATAATTGGTATCTTTACTGGATTTTTCTTTCCTATTAGCTATTTGCAAATACAGTGGACAATTATAGAGTTTCAGAATAAGCACATCATTTTAGCAACATAGAGAATTATGTAGTAAAAATCTTAATCACCCAACAGAGAGTATCTTCTGGTTTAGTGTTGTATTTAGCAAATATTTTCTTCCTTTTGCACTGTAAAAACATAAACAAAAAACAAAGCCCAGCTATTTAAGATTATTCGACTGTTGCAGATTAGACTACATTCCCGAAATCTAAGTTGGTGAAATATATACATTGTTTTTTCTGCCTTCTCCATAAGTGATTAGATTAAACTCACTGCTCATTGATAGTTGAGAACATGTAACATGAGTTGGTATGAAAATTAGAAATGTTTAATTCCTTGCATCTGAATGTACAACCTTAGAGCAAAACTGTATCAAACACAAGCCACTTTAGGGCGTTGTTTTAAAATCCGAAAGTGTAACAAAGGAATAAATGTATTTCTATTTACCAGTGAAAGTCTATGCAGCATTTTCACATGGCTGTACAGGATGCTGATATTAAAATTTGTCCATAGCCCTGTTCACACATCTTCCTCTATGTGATTTTAATCATACGAAGGGAAAGAGCTAAACCATGCCACTGTCCCCATCTCTCCCAGCCTATCCCACAGTCTATGCCAGGGGTTGCTAACCTGACATCTGCAAGTGCAGTAACATCCGCCAGTGCTTCTTATGGCACTCATGAATTGTCTCAGTAAATAAATATCCTCTCAAATATCTGCAGTGCATGCTCGCTGTTCCTGCTCTGTTCCTGTTTACACTGGCTTGACTTATCCTACGTTAAACAAGGCCCCTTAAACATGAACACATTTCATTGGGTGCCAGGATTTGACCATAATGTCAAAAAATACCCAATTAATGCAGATTACATAAAATTAATGACAAATGTTTCTGGGAGCTGTTTCATTGATTATTTATTACATTTTGATCCCACCTTTCATCTAAGTGAGTTTAAGGCAGTGTACATGACTCCCTGTGAGATAGATTATGTTGAAAGGAGGTGAGCTTTGAACCTGAGTCTGCTCTGTCTCACTCCAGCAGTCTAATCATTCATTCATCTTCCTTCCTTCAATTTAATTGTATGGCACTTTTATACACACACACACAAAATGCTCAAAGCAGCTTGCAGCAAAACAGGGATGTGTTTCAAAGAAACACTACGGAAACAATTTCATAATAACTTAGCGAAACAAAAATATAATAACATCCAAAAAAACCTGCATTTCAATACTATAAATATAACAAGATTGCTTAAACAAAAATAACAAGGGAGTTTCATAGTTTCACCTTGGTCCTTTTCCATGATGTTTCTCACAGTCCCTCATAATGCTTCCAAAGACAAAGAGTGGGATAATCAACCAGTCTTTACTAGGCAATACAAATATTTGTTTATATTCAATGGAGGTTAACATAAGCCCTGGTTTGCAGGATCTGAGAAGATTCTCTCTTTGCCGCCTTTTAAATGAACAGATTCCCTAATCCAGTACATCTAATCATGAATCTCTTCACATGGAAAGTTCTGAAAAGCACTCACGTGAAAATCATTTTTGGGCAAAAGGTATTTCCATAAGCCTAGGGAATTCCCAAGTGATAAGGCAAATCCATGTTCCGAGCCCACTGTAGAGACCTCTCACCATGTGGAAGCATTTCTCAGTGGCCGCCTGAGTGCTGCAACATGTTAAGTGCTCTGTTGTGAGTACACCTACAAAATCTGGCTCATGTTATCTTGCCTAGAATGTTACCCTTTGGACATGCAAGCTGGGCTATCATAGCATTCATTCATCAAAGACTGACCCGTAAACTTAGTCTTTTTAAAGTGGTAATTATTGTCAAGGGAAAGTTTACTGAAAGCTCCAAAATGAGATGCAAGGTCCTGTGCCTAGTGAGCTTCAAGGATATAGCCGTCTCAAAGCATAACTCTCTAACAAGGGCTTTTGATACACAGATGCATACAAATGAGTGAGATTAGAAAACCTGCTTGAATAAAATCTAATCTTTTCTCCTAGATACAGTCTTTGAGCTATTTGATCTCAAGTTTCTAAAAAAGGAAATTGAAATAGTGCGGGGGGGGGGACCCTATTAAAACCCATGCCATATTAGTCAACCTATGCCCTGAGTGCAGAGGAACTTACTACTATCATTGAATATTTGTGTTTATTCAGGAACTACTATTTTGTCTTAGGCTGCAGTCTTGTGCACATTTACCTGGGATTAAGGTATCTGAACTCAATAGGACTGACTTCTGAATACACATATAAAGAATTGTGCTGTTAATTTGTTGCTGTGCATAGTCTTTGCTAGACAATGCAATTATCTGTTTATATCCACTGAAGTTGGTGTTAAGATTAGAGTAAAAAGGTAAAGAGACTCCTGACCGTTGAGTCCAGTCACGGACGACTCTGAGGTTGCGGCGCTCATCTCGCTTTACTGGCTGAGGGAGCCGGCGTTCGTCTGCAGACAGCTTCCGGGTCATGTGGCCAGCATGACTAAGCTGCTTCTGGTGAACCAGAGCTGTGCCATCTAACTTATTTGCAGTACCTAAGAAAATTCTTTCCTTGCATAATGGTCAAACTACATATAGGAGCTTTAAGGGAAAATAGCAGCTGGGAAGGGGGGAGTGTTGGCAGGGAATTGGTGTAGAGCCCTAACCCAGATTGGGAGAACATGGTGCATCGGAGCATAGCATCTGCCTTTCCTTCCAATACAAATGGCCATTTAAGCACACTACCTGCTCTGCCCCCCAAATAACCTAACATGTAGTTCAGCCTTTAAAGAACTCTCATTCTAAGAGCCTCATTTTAAATGTAATGGATCAGCTGATCTGTTACCGTGATCGTATCGTTTTTTCTACCATGGCAGCATGGTTATACACCAGCATGGATGGCAACTCGTAATCATTTAGCCTGAGGTCTCATATTGCAATGTGCTGCAATCACACAATGGGAAGTTAATATCTAGAAGCCAGTCTGCATGGTGAGAATAATTTTACTGCACACCTGCTTTCCCCATTTTCATTTGGTAGCAGGTATATGGTAAAAGTACCCTTGCTATATTGCCAGATAGTAAAAATAAGCAGATTCCCATATACCTACATGGACAATACTGTTATGAGTGCTAGACATTTCTAAATTCCTGGAGTCAGTACGTGTTAGAATTTAATCAGACCCATGTGTCGTAAGTTGTGTAATAGACACTTCTAATCCCCTGGAATCCACAAGTGTCAAAAGCTGATTAAGCCAGACTAAGTTTCCTAAGTGAGGTGATAGTCTGGGAGATGAGCCATTAAGAAAACAGAGGACGAAAGGGGCTCAGTGTGAGACAGCAAATGAGTCGGGCCCCTCTTCCTCAACAGATAAAGCTGGAGCTTAGAGAGTTAGGAGCTATGTGACTGAGAAACAAAGCAGCAGAGTGTGATGTTTGATGTCTGTTTGGATCCAAGGTCATGCCTATGGCAGAAGCAAGACTCTCTTGGGGTGTTGATGCTAGGAACCCCTTCATCGTAGGCTCAGGTTGTATATTTGTGCAAATAAATCATATATCATAAAGACACCACAGTCTTCACTGTGGCTCATTTCCAAAAGGAAACATGGACCCCGGGTAAGCACCTAAAATCCCTGGAATATTGCACTTCTCAGAGACTGGGGTTGAATGCTAATATAGAACATGGTCAGTTGTAGCCATCCAATATTTTCTTTTCTACAATGTTCTGAATCACATGTTGGTGTGCTGCTAGTGGCCCTGGTTCTACAACCTGGGCAGTAGGCATAGGGCAGCCTTGTGCCCTACTTTACAGAGGACAGCCCACTATTTGAAGAGCTGTTTGTAATTTGGCATATGCAAACCCGTAGCCTCTTTCTTCGGGGTGCTGGTACTGCATGAATGGCCACCCTAAATTGTCATGAAGGAAAAGAAAGAAATATGCAGCACAGAGGGTCTGTGGTTTACACAAGAACAACCACTCTTGGAGCTTAAGCCCTAATAATGAGAAACCATAGCATCTCAAAATTCATATCAACAAACTTTGAATCTCCAGTAGCAGGAAGCTGTGAAAATGTTCCCATCCTGACACTGATTGTCCTGTAGATAAGAAGACCCCTGAACTTCTGTTTGAACCAGGGTTAAGTGAAGAAGAGGTCAGCGAGCCACATGGTAAAAATGCCAGAAAGCCAGTGATACTACTGCCTTAAAATTTTCCTGCCTTGCCAATCAACTCACATTAGCATCGCCGTCCGGTGTACTTTAGTGCCAAGGTCAAATTAAATGACTTGATGCACAGCAGATCAGCAGGAAAAAGAGAAATGCCTGACCTCATTTTAGAATTTGCCATTGCCCCATTTGGCTACAGGGCCATCTTTTCTGTTTGATAGAAATTGTTCTGAGAACAAGCTCTATATTTCCCATCCATAATGATATTCACAGAAGCCGAAGGGTGAAGTGTTAGAAGATTTTAACTATCAGCTTCTGAAAATAGCCGGATAGTCCAATGATTCAAGAATAAGAAGTGATCATATATTTTTAAAAGAACAGATGTCTGCTCTTTTTATTTCAGATAGTTAAAGGAGAATATGAAGGACACAAGTCATTCTCTTAGGCCTCCATAGAAATGCTGTTATCGGGAGCAAAAGGTCAAAAAGATCTGAAATTACAGCTTTAGCTGTAAACCCGTGTGCTTCTGCAACTTGGTTGCAAAATATGCCTTGCTATGGAATTACTTCAGGGGTCTTACACTGATTAGATCTCACCTCCTTTGGTACTTCCTTCAGAAAAACAGCCTTTTAAAAGCTGAAAACATTTTATTTTGAAAATATTTGTTTATATTTCCAGTATAAATCATTTGTGGAAACTCATAGAGAATGGAAGCAGATTGCTCCATATTAGGAGGGTGGAAGGACCTGAGGACTTCTTCAAATGAAAGCTACAATGGAGACAACACACTGGCCGCTGGGCAGACATGATGCCTGTATAGCATTAAGTCTATGGCGGTGGTGGCTAATATGTGGCCCTCCCGTTGATGCTGAATGGCAATTCCAATTATCCTTGATCATTGGTTGTACTGTCTACACCAGCAACATCTGGAAAATCTCACTTTAGCCATCTCTGGACCATGGCTGCCAGGATTTTTCTGGTCTGATTTCAAATTTGTTGCTGGTGTTTAAAGCCCTAAATGGCTTGAGACCTCAATACTTGAGGTAGTGCCATTCCCCACATACTCGTACTTGGGCATTAAAATCTCTTGGGGGGGCTCTCATCTGTGTTCCACCTTTAGTAGGGCATACATGTGGAGATGCTGGAGAAGGCCTTATCTGCTGTAGCACCCTGGCTGTAGCACCCTTGGGGACCAGTCCTCTGGCTTCATTTTGGCACCAAGCATTTTGGCAGCATGACCTGCAGTTGCATTTGAGCTAACTATGTTAATTCTTACTGTTGAGCATTGATTTTATGTTGGCTATAATTATTAATGAGTACTGATTTTTGTGGTTTTGTCTTGTCATTTTATGAATTGTAACCCATCTCTGAGATCATCTGATATAAGGTAGGTTACTATAAATTGTTATCATTGTTATCATCATCAATATTAAAGGAACCAGTCATTTATTTTTAGAAGAACTAATGGAGAGATTCTTTTTCAGGATGCTATAAGTGGGTCAACACTTCATATGAAAGCCCAACTCTGAATGGCACAATGTGTCATTGCTTTGGTGAAAACTGCCATATTTGGTTTCATTACACCATGGTGGATAACAGTGTTCTCAAAGCAGTACTTTATACTGATGCGGTGAGTAAAAAATTGTGGATATAATTCAGTTTCAGACAGAAAAACAGACTTCCTCTCTTGCAGCGCATGCCCAGTCTCCCTTCCTTTTTCATCCAGTTCTCCAGGAACAGGAACGAAGCTTTTATAGAAACCATGGAATAGTAGCACATTGTTTTAAATAAGTTCTTTGTGCATTTTTAGTAGGGAGGTATATATACTAAGCTTCAGCAGAAAATCTGGAAAATGGAACATGTCTGCAGAAACAAACACTTTTTAAAAATAGGATTGTTTTTGCAGGCTTCAGTGTTGTGTTTCCCTGAATTATTTCATACATTCTTTTTGAAATGGGAAAAACAACAACATTTGGGTTTTTGTTTTAATATTTGGTTTTTTTTTTTTAAAAATACAATTTCTTAATTTTACAGACTTTTACATTCACCAAAGCATATATCATACATTTAACATCAACTTCCTTTCCCCTCCCCTTTAATAGTTCGTTTTAGTTACCCTTTTCCACTGCATATTCTAATCAATCTGTATTCTTTCCTTTTTCAGTTTTGTCTCAACTTTATACTGCTAAATTTACTCTAATCCTGCCAACGCCTTAATTTGTTTACAATAGGTTTTTTTCTAATATTCTACAAATCTTTTCCAATCTTCCTTAAAAACTCTTTCTTCCTAACCTCTTATTCTACCAAGTTAATTTAGCCATTTCTGCATATTTCATCAATTTCCACCAGGGAAAGGATATTTGTAGTCAGGACATAGATCTTATCCTTCTCCAGAAGAATCGAAAGAGAGGCAATGAAGAATACATTTGTCTACCACCTTCCTGCATTGCTTTTGTAGTAGCTTCACAAAGGAGCTGATAGCACACCATGCCATTTACTATATAGATCTTTCACACTGTATAGAGTAGCTGCACATCATTGTCAGCTACTGTGAAGAATGATTCACAGGGACAGAGCACTGACCCAGAAAACAGGAGATGGACATTTCAATCCCATGCCAAGGGGAACTGTAGAATTCAGGCTAACTTGGGAGAGGCTGAAACTCCTTGGTAAATATCTGATTTACCTGTAAAAGATCTTTAGTTCAATCCTTGCACTTCCAGGCAGGACTGGAAAAGGTTCCTGTCTGAAATCATAGAGAGCTGCTGGCACTCAATGTAGACAATACAGAAGTAGATGGAATGTTGATCTGACTTGATACAGGGCACTTTTTTTTTGTTCTAATGAATATGTGGCACTAGTATGGAGGCTCGCCATGTGACATAGAAAATCCATGTCGTAGGTGATGTTACTTTCCCCTTGCAGAAGACCCACCATATGGATTTCCCTCCCAGCAACTTGCATGTGGGGCTGTAACATGTAAATTGACTCACAGAGTCAAAAGAAATCTGAATTCTATGGCATGGAGAAAAAGTGGTAGAAAAAGAGTAAATGATAGAAAAAAAGCTCACCAGCTAAATTATGCCTGTATGTTCAAAGGCAAAAAAGCACCATGGTTTTTTCTTTTTCTTCTTTAGCTAGCAGAAAGGGTTTGCAAGTCAAGTTATGAGTTTCATTTCCACAGACAAACAAACAAAGCAAAAACAAATTAAGTGCTTTATGCCAGCAAGTCACATATGCTCAATGTATCCTGTGGCCTCAAAAGAATTCTATTAAAATTATTTCTTCTTCTTCTCCAAGTACTTAACCAAAATCATAGGTCAATTAGGCACAATTTTTGTAAATAAAGTAGGGAAGAGATTAAAAGACTTGGCACAGAGATTAAATCAATTAACTGAAAATAGGCATTGATATACATACTCAAATATAATTTTGACAGCATACATTATCAGATCTCAGACCTTTCTTTGCAGCAGACTATTTACACTTTTTATGATTCAGTCATTATACTCTTTTCCCCAGTCAAAATACAATTGCTTTGTGGGTTCAGCTAGAGTTGCTATTAGCATTTATCCGTTATCCACCGTGTTTCTTGCTGTGGTTGCTTGCTGCCCTGCATTTGAGGTTGCTGTTGCTGTTTTAAGACCAAAATCTTGAGGTTAGGGGAATTAATGTAACCCCACAACCTATGGCACAGAGTTCTTGATGACAAATGAGCCAAAAATTGAGCCACAAAGGTACCAGGAACATTTTTTGAGGATGGAAACCAATGGAGCTGATGAACTGTAGGGCAGTGCTCAGAACATAGTGACACTTAGATGATCTATTACCAAATTACTTACTTTTTCTTCCTAGAAGGAGTGGAAAGTGTTTTCCAAGCCTTTGTGATGGGAACGGAGACAAAATTAGGCTTTCTGACCTGGAGGTATTATAACAAAGCAGGGGAGTTTTCACCTCTTGAATGGGGTTGAGCTTGACCCTTTCTGACTGCTGAATAGCTTCATTCCACCCAATTAATTTTTTTCTAGAGTTTATGTGAAATGTAAAGTCACATCCCTAAGGAATTAGTCTATATACTACACAAACTAGCATCATCCTTTGCTGCCTTAAGAGCAGCAAAGCCTTGAAAACTGTGACAGGTCTAATTTTTCAACCTGCAAGTGAAACTTAAGAGAACAGTGACAAATTGAAGTAGCTGACAGGGCACAAAGAGAACTTGTTCTTTTCCATTCCATAATGGCAGCAATGCCACCAAGTAATGTGCAATATAATAAAACTTCTGGTTTTTGAACTGTAAGGAACTTTGACCCAAGAGCCTCAGAGTCCTGCGACCAAGCCCAAGCCCAGTGTGCCATGGCACCATGGGCAATATAGTTTAGGCCCCAGAGAATATTTCCATTGTAGAAGAAAATTGGTGTGTACACCACCATCTTGTGATTGACAGGGAATCTGAACCCTCTGGATTGGCCAGGGCTGATATTATAGGAACCTTGCCCAGTGCCTTCTTTTTTCTTGTACTTTATGTTCCAGCTTAAGCGACCACCTCAGGAGACTCTATAGAATTATATATAACCTATGGCATATCCTAGAGGCGCGGGTGGCGCTGTGGTCTAAACCACTGAGCCTAGGGCTTGCTGATCGGAAGGTTGGCGGTTCGAATCCCTGTGACGGTGTGAGCTCCCGTTGCTCGGTCCCTGCTCCTGCCAACCTAGCAGTTCGAAAGCACGTCAAAGTGCAAGTGGATAAATAGGTACTGCTCCTGTGGGAAAGTAAATGGTGTTTCCGTGTGCTGCTCTGGTTCGCCAGAAGTGGCTTAGTCATGCTGGCCACATGACTTGGAAAAACTCTGCGGACAAACGTTGGCTCCCTCCGCCAGTAAAGCGAGGTGAGCACCGCAACCCCAGAGTCATTCTCGACTGGACTTATCTGTCAGGGGTCCTTTAGCTTTTTTATGGCATATCCTGGTCCTGCCAAGAAACTCTTAGGTTTAGATATTTCTGTTTATGATTTATGTAACTTCTTAGCCTCTTGTCTCATGCAACCCTGTAGTGAAATCACTTCTTATAAGATCCATATTTCTTCACCCTGGCCTGGAGGGAGGTACATCTAGAACTGCTCTGACTATTTTGGCTTCCAGGGTCTTAGCTTCTTTTTGACCTATACAAAAGAAAAGATTAGGGCTTGTGTTTGGAGCACACAATGCAGTGTAAGGCACAGGAAAACAGATACTTCATCTCCTGGAAGTAAGTCACATTGCATTCAATGGGGCATGCTTCTGAGTAGAAATTCATAAGATTGTGCTGTTTTCTAAACAAAGTTTCATGAGCATTGGCAGAGTAGATTCCCATTAACCTTTTGTCTCATGTGGGGAAACCACCCCACATTTGTCTTTTTGTCTGCCTTGTAACTTTCCATTGCAGTTTATTTTACATTTACATAGATACCTCCTGATAATTGCTCAATTATTGTGCCTAATTACTGCAAATGCCTTGTCTTCCCTGGAGTCCGTGCAATCAGAGCAGTAAACACAGCAACGAAGTACAGAAAGCCGTGTTTCTCCAGGCAGCAGTGACAGGCTGATATGGTTCAGAAAGTTCGGCTAAGCCAGCCTTTTCCAAACTGCTGCCTTCCCCATGTTTTCGACAAAACATCCACTAGCCCCATCCAGCATAACTATGGTCAGGGATGATAGGGGTTGGAGTTCAACACATCTAGAGGGCATCAAACTGGGGGAAGGCTGAACTTAAGTGGTTTGACAGAAGCCATAGATAAAATGGATGCACATTTATAAATATGTATGTAAATTTATGAACATATATGTGTCTTATACCTGTCAGGGTGAACAAGTGGTGCTGTGGAGAGCCAGTGCACCAACTAACAATGAGTGGGTGAAAGCAGAAATACAGATACCAACAGATCTTAAAAAAACCAAGGTAAGAGAAAAACATTTAAGCATCCCCACTTTGAAAGGTGATCCTAGGGGTGCTGCTGAATATATGGAGAATTCCATGTTCTGGGATTTTTCTTCTATGAAATAATGCATGCTTGCAGCTGGAAGAATATATTTCATGTAAGAGAACAGGAAGCACCCTGCAGGCAAAGTTCTTTGGTCTACAGCTTCCTTTTCAAGCATCTCAAGCAGTGGTGCAGCTAGGGCTGGACCTTGGCACCAAAGTCCAGGGCCTCCCAAGGGAGCCCCAAATGAGTACCAAGAGAGTGGCCGATTGTGGAAGGAACAGCCAAGAGACCCCACATCAGCACTGGGCTGGCATGGGCATGCACTGGGACTCATGCTGGTCTCCCTGCCGTCTTATCTTCTTCTTTTTAGAAACAAACAAACAGATTCCCCTGTTTTATAGCTGGGGTGGCTGTACAGGTAATCATTATTTTCAATAAATATTAATTATAAGTACCATAATTTATTATAATAATACTAATACTACTACTAATAATAATAAATGTTTACCTGCCAAGATATTATCCTTTTATACAGCAAAATAGTGCTTATTCCCAAGTCAATATGTTTAGCATCAGGGCAGCAGAAGCAAACCCCATTTCCCCCCTGTACTCCTGCTGATACTATGATGTAAGCAAGTTTGAACTAAGAAACTAAATATGCTCAGTGTATTTCTAAAAAATAAAATAAGGGATAGTAAACTTCTTGGTTTTTTGCATATCAGGAATGGAATGGCAGGAGGGGGAAGAAGAAAAAGGTTGATGGTGTGTGCCACACAACTGCAGTAATACACAAGTCTGTCCAGAGGGGGGCCCATTGCAACCACTAAGTCCATGTTCTAAAATGATCTGCCTGTACCACTGATGCTCAAGTTTCCACCAAGTATTTGATGACTAGGCTGCAGGTTTCAGGAAAGAGGGAGGGAGCAGAACATGCATAGGTCCTGACAATCCAGTCCATATCACTGGCCATACCTCACACAGAAGCCTGAGACAAATTCTGCCCATGGGCCACTGAGGACCTTCTTAACATGCCAGGAACAAAATTGCTGCCCTGCAAGAAAATAACTTTGTGTTGCAGTAAGCCTGTTACCATATCTAACTTAAAACTCTTCAGTCTTGTGTACTTCTTAAATTGTTTTATTCCATCTTTTCTCCAACGAGCTCTGGTGTATATGACATAGATGCTTATCCCCCTTTATTTCCTCTCGGCACCCCATGAGGTAGGTTTGGCCAAGAGATAGTGACTGGCGCCAAAACCACTCAGTGAATTTCATGCTCAGTGGGGATTTGAATCCTGTTCTCTCTGTCCTGCTTTAACACTCTAACCACCACACTGGTCTGGCTCTCGCTCCCAGAGCCTACCAAGTATAGAAATCACATGGAGTGTAACAAGAAGTGGACCTGTCAGCAGCAGTTCCAATTTATTTCACCTTTAAATTCAGCCAGCCAGTTGCTGCTAGGTGAGTGAGCCAGTGCTGTTGCAGGATTAAGCTTTCCATTAAAAGGGCAGAATGGAATTTCAGAAACTATGGGCACACCTGGCACTTTAAAACATGCTGCAGGAAAATTACCTCCTGGCAATTTCCTGCGTCAAATCAATTTCCAGCATAACAAAAACGGATTACTTTGTTTGTAATTCCTCACTTCCTTCCAACTTATTTTTAATAGTACTTTTTACTGAGTATATTGTACAGTACAATGTTCCTTCCTACTTTTCATCCACTTGTGAAATTCATGCCTTATTTGAATCCTAAAAGGATAATTATTTACAAACAATATGTTTTTTGCGCATGCATATATATATATATATATATATATATATATATATATATATATATATGGTATATATTCTGAAATTGATTGAGCAACTACATTAACTGAACTGCTTAGGAGATAGACTAGTCTGTGCATTGTGGATATAGAGTTCAGAGAATAAAAGCAATGAAATATCTGACCCTGTCAAATACCATCCTTGATTCCTTTTTCTTTTCTTTTCTTTTCTTTTTTAAAGTGTTTTCCTTCTCTCTCCCCATAAGAGTTGCTGGACTGCAAGTCAGAGACCCAGTCAGCTACTTTAAAATATTCTATGGTAGCAGGAGAATGTATAACTTTGGTTTGCAATATCATTTCCCCATTGGTCTATCAATGTAGGGACAGAGGAGAAATTTGATTTAGTACACATAGCATACATTAAAAGCCAAATCTATCAAATTCACAGTTTTTTAAACAATATGCAAATAGAAACACATCTATCCTTCAAAATTTGCACTTTTCTGAATGTGGTAATACAGATTGCCAACTAAGCAGCATTTTTTTTAAAAACGCATAAATTAGGAAAAGTGTGCATACAAATGAAGGTGTTGGTGAAAATAACATCGAAAAATGCATTATATTAGGGGAAATTGCTTGCAGAAATGTGTACATTAGTCAGAACTACATATATAATGTGTTTATTAGGAGAAATTCACACTAAAATGCAGGTGGATTTTCATGAGGATTTTGCTTACAAAGTGTGTTCTCCCTCATGGAGAGCACAGGTTGTGGGCAGGGCTGACAAGACACCTCACTGTTACTAGGCAAATGGTTTGGCCATCCTGTAAGCAGGGGCGGGCTGTTACTGGGGAAATTTAGATGTTGCCAATTAGTGATTGACAGCCCTATTTGTTAAATACAACGGACGTCCTCTTTCGCTGCATGCTTCGGATCACCCGCCCTCCCTTCCCTAATGTTAGGCTGTTTGCTTGACCTTGCTATTGCCTGTCATGGGGTCGTCTGCTTTGAGGCAGGGGCCCGGTAGGAATTTTGCCATTTGGCTGATTAGTGTGTGCCACTTGGTTTTCGCCTACCGCGTAGCGAATCGTCACAACTTGTAAGGTTTGCGGTCAGGCATTGGTCTGGAATTGGTTGCTGGGGGGTATGGATTCGGCTGTGCCTGCCCCCCAAAATGCTGCTGCTGGTGGAGGGGTATGGATTCGGCTGTGCCTGCCCCTCCAAAATGCTGCTGCTGCTGCTGAAGGGTTTTACCGTTAAAGGAATTCAGGGGCTGCCCCATGCTTTTGTCCGAAACCCCCTGGTAAGGGGCTAGGGCCACGCAAGCCCCTGGGAGCATGCTGGGGAGAGGTGAGGCATGGTTCCCAGTCCCGTCTCTCTCCCCAGGTGACTTACCCTTCCTGACTTCACGGGGGGTGCGAATGTCAGAGCTGTCCCCGTGCGGGGGCAGTTAGTGCTACCAATGCCTAAGCAACCACTCACATTGCTGTATTTGAATAAAGTTGTGGCCAAAAACCTTAAACAAAAATTAAGTGTCAATTGTGTTTTTCTTGGGGGGGGGTGTCTTGGGGACCTCGACGCGCAATCACAAATTGTTGCAAAATGTGAAGAACTGAATATAAGGTTTGAAAAATGAGAAACTGAGAGAACTGAAATGGACAGATCCTTCTACTCCTAATCTGTTGTCCTTGCCCAGCCTATCTTCTGTAGGCTGAACCAGAGCCTTGCAAGTGATGAGAGATGTCAAAGCTGACTGGTGAAGGCATGCCAGTATGCACCAGTGCTGTCTTCATTGTACTGGGCAGTGCAATGGGGCAGTCCTCAAAACCAACAATTTCTGTTGTGAACCATTAAAAATAAAATCAGGAAGCAGCATTGGCTGAAAAGGGCAACCAACAATGCTTACCTACAGTGGTACCTCTGGTTAAGAGCTTAATTCATTCCAGAGATCTGTTCTTAACCTAAAACTGTTCTTAACCTGAGGTACCACTTTAGCTAATGGGGCCTCCTGCTGCCGCCACGCGATTCTGTTCTCATCCTGAAGTAAAGTTCTTAACCCGAGGTACTACTTCCGGGTTAGCGGAGTCTGTAACTTGAAGTGTTTGTAACCTGAAGTGTCTGTAACCTGCGGCACTAATGTATTTGGATAGTACTTGAGCTGGGATCTGCTCTGCAATTCACCTCAGTGTACTGTGACTTACTCTGGCCCTGTTGACACAATTATAACTAAGATTTAGGAAGGTAAAGTACCTTATTTCACATCGGTAGGGGTTAAAGGCCTATAGGAAGGCTCTGACTGAATTGTAGCAGGGAAGCAAAATGGATTATATACTGATCTCTTGTGAGCTTTCCAAAGAAGGAGATTTGTAAAGATAGGAAATCTGAGTACTTACCTCTCCATCCCTGCTAATGGCTTTGGTGTGTGTTAACTTGTCCTTTCTTTTTGCACCAGCTGTCATTCAGTTTGCTGTAATATTGAATATATTTCAACAGTTCATCATTTTAAAGGGCTCTTGAATTGATCCGCTTGTGTATATTACACAAGTGGAAATTATGTTAGAAAATGGAGTTACATGAGCCTGTTTGGCCTTTACGAAAGTGCAACCAAATCAATATATGCGTGTTTACCTGGAAGTTAGTCCCAGCGACTTTATGTGGATTTGTTCCTCATAAGCAGCCAACAATCTTAGCAACTTTTAATTGAGCATTGATTGGAGCCCCTATGTGCCTTATACACATGAATGGGCATCATCTGCAGAAAGATGCTTCAGGGCTTCCCCTGGCCCTGAGCTCATTCAGCTTCTTCTGGCTCAGTATCTGACATCCGGGCAATAGGCAAGCATATCCGCAGGGAAAACCCTATATGGATAGACCTTTAGGTGTTAGGCTTTCAATGAGAACTAGAATTTTCCAGGATTGGGATTCCAGCTCATGTGGAAGGCAAGCAAATATTCATGCCTAATACATACACATTAGACATGTAGCAAGTGGAACCCAACAGACCACAGGAGCAGTCATGCAGCCCCATAGCCCCTTCATGTAATTCATGCATGAAGGCGGCTTAGATTTCACATAGAAAGAATTTATACCCAATCCAATTGGTTAACTGAAGCATAGGCTTGTTTCGTACAGTATGCAAGCCATGGCATGTACCACACATGTCCCATATCATGTACACACACTTTTACCATTATTATGTAATGTTAGCATACTGTCCTTTAATGGCTTGTGTGGATGTGCTGCTAGCATGCTCATGTTGCACAAAATTGGGCCTATGTGCATAGGAAGTGCATTAAATGTGGTGCATGAGTAATGACTTTATCTGTGGCTCATGTCCTACTTTAATCAGGACAAATGTTAAAAGAGGTTGCATGAAACACTGAGCAAATACATTAACCATGTTAACACCTCAGTCTCCGTTTGTTCCTCTTTCCATTGAAATAATTTGGTAAATATAAAATAGTAACCATTCTTGCAGCTTCTTTTAGAAGGAACAGTCGAAAGCAACATGAGCACCATCTGCCTGCATCACTTTCATTTTGTGGGAAACACGACGTCAGAATTGCCAGAGGTTTGTTCTTCTGAACGATTTGCTTGTGCCAATGGCCAATGGATTGACAGTAGTTTGGCCTGCGATTACCACCTGGACTGTTTGGATGGAAGTGATGAAGATCCAGCAGCTTGTGGTAAGTTAAATCACCTGTTCCAAAGATAGTACAGTGCCAAAAGGACTAGTGAAAGCATTTACACTACAGAAAGGAATATTAGAAACAAACTATAATTTAGTAATAACCAGAGTTTCCCTGAGTTTGAATGTAACAGGAAACTCTGGTCATAGTTTAGTGTTACATCTGAATAAGACCAATGCATATTCAAGCCTAAACTAGTAAATTGAATGCAAGAACATTTCAGTGTTTTAGAATCACCGTTGGGCTAGTCCCTTACTATACAGATAGCCTGACTGCAATCATAACTGCTTTTCAGGTGTCATTCTTGGTTGTTTTTATCTTGAAAAAAGTATGGTTTTACAGCACTCATAAGGGCTTTTTGTGTAAATGTACCAACTGAGTTATTAATTAGGAAACTTATCCCCTACTTTTAATCTTCAGTTTAAGATCTTCATATTGAATAAAGACTTTTGTGTTAAATTTATTGCTGCAGTTGGCAATAGATGTCTTAAAGTCTTCACATAGTTTCCGTTTTAAATAAACTTTTTGGATTTGAATGTGAAACCCCAATGGGTGCTTTATTAAGACAGATTAATTTAGATAATAATGCAGTAACATTTTTGTATCAGTTTCCCACCCACCCCCTTGACTCTATTTGCGTTTCTGTTTTCAATAGCAAATTACACTCTCTGTGACTTTGAGTCTGACCTTTGCGAATGGAAGACACTGAACACAAAGGATGTACAGTGGAAGATAATGAAAGCACAAACTTCTGGGGATTCCCTCCTTCCTGGAACAGATCATACAACTAGCAGCAATAAGGGTGAGTCATGCTGCAGCATTTTTCTGAGCTTTCAAGCACATTGTATGTATATATGTATGTATTAACTTTCAAATATGCAGTCTTGGGGTCCAAGTTACTTTGTATTTCCAGTGGCTTAAACATAAACAGTATGCTTTTAAATGCATATATTGGTAAAAAATGCACATTTAAAAATGCACACCAGAAATAAGACACATTCACTCATCCCTACTGTTGCTGTCACTAACTGATTTGCCATTAGGCACTGCCCAATGTGCTAATTATTACCAGCTCTAAGGTTAGTTCTTCTTTCACTGGGTAAAGGCAGACAGCTATTTGGGTCATGTAGAATGATAGCAGTCAATCCTAAATGCCCCTGAATCAATGAGATTTAGGTCCACCTAATCACAGAACCATAGCACTGGAAAGGACTCTGGTGTTCCATAATATTGGTCATTTTGGTATACCATTTATAGGTAAGATGTAGATTTCTGTGGAAGCATGCCAGCTAGTTGGTTTTTTTTAGTAGAACAGTACCATTGTCATCTAAAATGCTCCGTTCTGAAAACTCTCAAAGATGTTATCTCCTACATAGTGCATATCTGTAGTCGCTCAAATCCAAAGGCTGATAGTTTGACAGTCCTGATTAGATCTTTAATTAAGCTTCCCTCCTCCCACTAGCACAAATAACAATGTCAAGCCTGTGGGCTTCTTGAGAAAAAATACGGCTCATGCTTTGGGCTTCCATGATCTGTAAGACTGCTAACATGCTTTAAAAGTACTAGCCTGTGCTGGCAGGTTGATGAGAGAAACTGAATAACATACATAATAGATGATTCAATGTGGTTGAGAACAGATAATGTCCAAGTTGAGATGATTATATCTCACTATAATAAACTGAGATATGAATAAGCTTTTTGCCCATGCATGCAACCTCTTCATTCCTTCCTTTGCAGCATGCACAATCAAACCAGGAAGCCCCTAATTAATCATAGTTCTCTGTTTAATTCGGACCAGGAGCTTTTAGAGCAAGCCACAATATCCAACCAAATTTAAACCATGGTTTAATCTTCTTGTTCTGAATCTGGCTTGTTCTGAAGCTGATAACTTGTTACCTGGTTGGAATGAAATGGGAAACTACAATTAGTTAGAGCAGGGTGGTTCTTCCCAAAGTTGGGTAAATGAAATGCTGGGCTTTGGCAAGGAGGTGTGCAAGGCTCTCACAGGGTCCTAGAACTCCTTCCCAAAGCCTAGTTAGCACTTTCCCAGCTTTGGCAAGGAGGTGGGTGTGCTAAGGCACCCTGCCAGAGCCTCATGCCTCCTTACCAAAGCCTGACACCTCATCTTTTATAAATAAATGAATGATCATTTTTCGTGGAATGTTTTCCTTTTTATCGCAGAGCATTTAGTGTGTGTGACACACATACAAATGGCATGCATGTACAATTAGCTGCACATACAGCTAATTCAATGTATATGGGTAATTGCCGCTGGCGTCCGTCTGTTTCGGGAGACAGTGGAGGAGTGTGCCGTTGGGGGTGAAGTCAAACGCTTGGAAGGTTGCATTGCCTACTGTGGTTGCAAAGACTGGTACAGGAGACACATGTTTTGTTGCAGTTGGGGCAGATGAAGGCATCCAGTTGCGCTGCTATAGATGGAAATGCCGTGGTGCATACATGGCATACAAATCCTTTATCCGTGCAAATTATCATGTAGTGCTTCAATAAGGAAGAATAGCAGAACATGGGTGCCCATTTTTGGGCAACGGTTCCACACGATTTGAATAACTTTAAATTATTCTTTTTAAAGACAATTTTCTATTAATGGCATGCATTAAATCTCTCTAACACATTCAAGACCAAGTAGCACTGGTCTCATGTAGCTTTAAATTTGCAGTTCTCTTACAAGTGAAATAATTGAACCAAAATAATGTGCTATGGTCTAGTCAATTTCAGCACCACATGGGACCAAGAGAAACAGTTGTAAATGAGGGGGAAAGGCATTTTCATTACAATGAGTTTCATCTCTTCCTCCTGATAACTTTCAAAGTTAAGCTATTGTTGCTTGTTCAGGACTAGAGCTTCATTAGCGGTATATATGCACTAGTTGTAATGCAGAATTTGCTTTGTTTGCTCAATTTAATTGATCGTCTGTGCACTACATTAATTCCAAACATAGTTTGCAACACTGTATAGGGCAATGGAAACATACTTTTGTCTTCCCAGATGAGACCTTATGTACTCTGCTGTTTTCTAGCTCTGAAAACAAGCCTTGTGCTAATAGTGGGAGATGGGTGAAAAGGGAGCAGAGGGGTGTTCAGCATCAATCAGTGTTTGAGCAATAAACGCCAGAGTGATCTCTTTGAGTAGTGCCAGTGGAAGAAAAGTACTTCGGGCAAAGCAATTAATCACTCCATGACTCAGCATGTAATGTCTCTTTCGTTGGTTTAAAATCTAAGGGCCAAACTAGATGAGATATCAGGGGATCCATGATTAGCTCTCATGCCTTTTATTTAAAGTTAAAAAGCAGCCATACAGGATGGTGGTGGAGGGGATGGATAAAAGTCTGATAGGAACAGTGGAGCTGGAAAGGATGAGAAGGTTAGTAGTCCAAGACTCAGCCTCTGAAGTTTACTGAGAATTTACAAAACTTACTATGACTATGTACTATGTCATAGTCATATGTACTATGGCTATGACTATGACTATGTATAATAATAAACAATAAGAACTTAAGAACCTAAGCAGAATCCTGCTGGATCAGACCAAAGGCCCATCTAGTTCAACATTCTGCTCTTACAGTGGTCAACTAGATGTCTATGGGAAACCTGCAAGCAGAAACTGAATGCAGTGTTCTGTTGTTTCATACATGAGCCTTGAGTTTGTGTGCTGTCCCTCCGCACTCCTGGTGTGGCCGTGAGGAAGAGATCTGAAACTTCAGATTCCAATTTAATCTAACCACAGTTAGCATTGTTTTTACCTCTAAACTGTGGCTAATCATAATTATTGAAACAAGGAACCTTCATAAACTATAGTTTGAAGTTGGCCTGTTTCAGTAAACTATAGTTGAGATCAGAAACGGGGGGGGGGGGGATTCAATTCAGTTGGCACTTTGTGAAATATTATCTGAAGCAAAAAAGGGTTCTCCTGTTAAATTTGCACTTCTTCCAATTTTCCACTTGCAGTTCTCTAGCCAAGCGATGTGTACAAAAATATGTATATTAAAGTGTGTGTAAAAAAGCATAGAATGGTGAAAATGATATACATAAAAGCATTATACTGGGGGAAATTGCTTTGCATTTGTGTGCATTAGGCAAAATTCTATACAGAAATGCATGTATTTGGAGAAATTCACACAGAAATGCTGATGAATTTTCACAGGTTCTTAAAGCAAAATACAAACTGATGTGGCAGTTTCACCAATACCTAGATAAGAGTAACCAGTTTGTAATAGTTTGTCTTGTTCATTAAAAATGGTTTGTCTTGTTCATTAAAAATGGAAGCAAAAACTTCTGATCTTCCATGCCAGAGGAGAGGGGAGGATGAAGTGCATGAGCCAGAAACATACCTAGGCTTGTATGCACAGGACATAATTTATTATTAGGTCTGAATAAGAACTTATCAACAAGGCTTGAAGAAGAATGTCCCCAAGAAGTGCATTAAAGGCATGCTCATGTCATTTATGTTTTCAGGCAATGAATGTTCCTAACAACCTCCCTATTTTATATTTCAGGAACCTTTATTTATGTCACTGGCTCACCGGAGGCAAACACTAAGCCTATAATTTCTCACCTCAGCAGCCCAGTCTTTACAAAACTCCCCAGCGATGCTCTGTATTGCCAGGTAACTTTGTGATATTTCCTTGCCATCCTTTGCATAAGCAGTTTTTGTCTTCCTGTTTAGCCAACTGAATTAGACCATATGTTGCTTTTAGCCCAGGGTTGGGAAACATGTAGCCCCCTCCAGATGATGATAGATTACAAGTCCCTTTATCCCCAGCCTGCATGATCAATGGTTGGGGATAGGAACTTATACACCAACAACACCTGGAGGGCCAAGCCCAGTCCTAGCCCAATCCTCCCCAACAGCAGCCTGCAAGATGCCCTTGGGCAGGGTCAACACCAAATTTCAGGGGGTCTTTGGCATGCTATAACAAATGCCCTCACCCCACTGTCAATGTCCCTGCCAGTGCCCCTGCTGACACTGGAACTCACCCACTGGAGAGCCCCATCTTCCTCTTTGCAGCAGTAGCAGCATTGCTACTGGCCCCTTCCCCATATTTCCCCCTACTGCAAGAGGCACTGGCAGCTTCTCTGCCAGCTCTTGACTCTGAGAAAAGGCCAAAGAAAGGTTCTTCTTCTGTGCTGCAACCTCAAAGTTTCTAAGTGTTTGACAATAACAAATTAAAAGCCCAGTCGGTTTTGGGGGGAGACTGGAGGATGCTTGCAGGTCAGTTACATTAGATTTGTGATTAAAGGGTACGTGGAAAGATACTGTTCATTCATAGTTGATTGTTCTGTGATCCATTGAAGGGGTTCATAATTTCATTTTAAAAATCCTTCCAACAGATGAGATGTTGGTATCAGTTGTCCCAGGATTCCCAGCTGAGTGTCTTTCTTCGAACTCCTGTTGATGGGGATTTGCAAAGCTTACATAACTCAAAGCCTTTCAAGAGCACAATGCAGTGGACAAAAGCAAATGTCCTTTTAAGAAATATCACTGGCGATGAAATTGTAGGACCTTTTCAGGTAAGCCCCTTACCTGCACCACGGTACAAGTGTACACAAGTGGTTATTTGCTGCTGGTATTCCTCATTGCAAAATAACTTTAAAACTTTAACAATAACAATGTAGTTGGCTGGATCCAGATTAAGCCGGTTGTCCTAGTTCCTATGGAGAGAATTTGAAATTAAAACTAATTTGTTCCATTGATTTAAGTGCGACTTAAATTCAACTAACTTGGTATGGATCCAACCCAATACATTACTTCAGCTGAAAGGAAAAATAAAGGAGAATGCTCCTAGATAGTATGGTATAGTATGTATCTAAGACTGGTTTAGAAACAATTTCAGAAAATTCAGAATTTCACATTTCTAGAGATCATGTTTATTCTAGTAGATAGTTGTAAGCAGCATTTAGAGAAGGGCTTGCCAGTTTCTCAGGAGCCATTATGATTTCTATACACACATCCAGAAGCTAAATCCCTTCACAGCTAGTCAGACTCTGTAGGAAAGTAGGAGGAAGAGCTTTCCAATGATGTTGATATTCAGTTATATAAAATTTAAAAAGATGATGTAGAATATATTTTCTTACAAGGTTTGAAAAATATTTTATTTTTGGTATGAGTGAGACTTGGTAGGGGTGCCAGGCTAGATAAAATTGTTTTAGGAGTCAGATCAGGTTCATAGCCGGAGTAGGATCCTCCTGATGTTGCTGAACTACACCCCCAATCATCCTTAGCCATACTTGTTGTCACTAATGGGACCTGGAGTCCAACAGGAGGACCGTGGGTTCTCCATCATAGTCTATGTGAAACTGATCCTTTCAGGCTCATTAATCATGCACAGCCATTTTAGTAACTTCATTTATGGTGTTCCACTTACAGTGTTGTCACCATTTTTTTGGTCCCTGCAATATACCAGTACCTGGCAAATATGATGTTATGTCTAAACTAACAACATAAGTAGGAATAGGCAAGCTCCCAACATCTCAGCTCAGGCTGGGCTGAATTGGACTTTAAAAAATAATAATCTTGAGAATGCCTGGTGAATTCTGGATGCTTTCTTTCCTGGTTGGCCTCCTCTGCAACGTATCTTCCCTACCTTCAGTTTTCCTCTGTCATCTTGCACCTTCCTCCCTTTCCCTAACAGTGTGCAAAGGTGGGCATAAGTGGCAGCTCTGTTGCTTAGGTTACCAGAGCCTTACCAATAGGAAGTTGTTGAAGCCAAGATTTATTGAATTGTACTTGGCTATGGCTTCTGACTCAAAGGCTTTCCCCACTCAGCCACTCCTTAGCTGCATTCCTTTGTGTAGGTTAGTTTTTTCCTAGTCTGAGGAGCAGAGAGTTAGCAGCATAGGAGAGCAGGCGACAATGCAGGCCTTCCCACTCCTATCTAGGGGATGTTATACCCTGTTGACAGTGCCCTAAGTTGCCATACATGTGTGTTAATAACTTGGCAGCTTCCCCACCAGTGACAATTATGGTATTGTCACTGATGGGCAATGTTTCTCTAGCCAAGTTCTTAAAATGACATATGAATTCCTCAGAACACGTCACTGTCGTTCCTCCCTTCCACCCCAACTCTCTGTGATTCTAATGTGGAGTCTGCTGTTGAGCTAATGTACCATAAAAAGCACCCTTACTGCACAAGCCCACTTCGCTTCATCTTGGACACCATAAATATTTATAGCGCAAGAGAGGCTTCTGTTTTAAGCATTGTGCTTCAGTCATATTTCACTTCTATGAGGCCCTTAAGCAAACAGCTATTTCTCAGCAGGGCAACGCATAGCCCTCCAGTGACCCCCGCAATAAAATGTGGCTCTATTTGTTAGCTGTCAGCCATTATGTGTTTACACAAAATATCACAACAGATATTATTTCTCATTGTGAAAATGCCTTGTTGGCTTCGGTGGGGATGGCAAAAATGAATTAATGGGAGAATCAAACTGAATTGCAAACAACAACTTCTGCTCATCTAGAAAGCCGTGTAACTCAGGCAGCCTATTCTAATGTCCCGCTAACATGGTTGCTGAGGCCCTGTTGTATGAATTGGGTATTGGATGTAATGACTTTTTATGGTCCCTTCCTTAGCCCTTGAGATGTTTGGATGGTGGATGTTTGTGCATTGTGAAATTGACCCCCTTTCCACTTAGATTATGCACTTCTTTACCCTATTTTTCAGTTGCCTTTCTTTTCCTCTTGAGTTTTTACAGTTCAGAGGTGTGGAAGTAGAGAGTAATGCAAACCTTAGACGTGTTTCTCTCTGTGTGACCTGCATTCCCTTGTTGAGGATGATATATGACTAGCATAGTTATGATGGGCTTCTAAACTAGTCTGATCCATATCCCCCAATCTCCTAAAGCATGATATTTGTGTATATTGTATGTGCATGATATTCTTTCAAGCAGTGCTCTTGATCTTGGAATACTGAATAGAATTCTGACTGGCTTAATGCCAGTGTTTTCAAACTGGGCACAGGGTGACTCCTACATTTATCTCAGGATGAGTAATTCAGTTGTTGGTCCAAACTTATTGCCCCAAAAGATGCTTCAATTGGTTTGTCCTAAGATCTTCTCTTACATAATGGGGTATTACACTGCTCTTAATTCAGTAAAACAAAGATTGTGGGATATTGCCTTCTGTGATTTGCAGGCCTGTTCATACTCATCCTGCTCACCGAATGCCATGAGTATACAGTATGTCGGGTTGTTTTTCACAGCTGAATATTTAAAGAATTTAACATTATCGTAGACTTTTTGCTATGTCCAAATTTAATGTGTTCCCCTCGGAAATGCTCCAAGGTAAATTTACCGCTGTTCCTTACTTTGCAAGATTTTCTCCCTGTAGTAATCAGGAAGTAGAATGCACGAAGCACATTCTCCTGTCCTGAAGACTATAAGCAGACCCGACAACATATGAGTAACCCACTATTGGCAAATCTACAGGCAAATTCTATGCCATTTCTATTCCAAGTTCCTACTGGATGATAGGATTCCTAGTGTGACTTTGGCTGTTGCCAAGTTTCTGTCTGAGGTGGCCAAGATCAGAGATCAATTTGTATTAGACAAAAGTCTGAAAAGTCATAGTCTTATGATCTGCCCAAGCAGTTTGTGTGCTTTTAATGTATTTTATATGCTATGAATGTATATTGTATGCATTGAACTCTGTTGGGTCTTTGGACTGCAATAAAGAATTGATTGATGAATGAGGCTTATGTTTTGACTTTGGAGTGAGATAATATTTTTTAGATTACATACCGTAGTTCAATACTAAATGTGATTATTAATGAGACTTGAGGAATTGACATATCTATGGTATTGTTTGCTAAAATAGTTGCATATTCTTTTGAAAAAATCCCAGGCTATTTGCAAATGGAATTTAACTTCAAGTGTATTTAATTTTTAAACACAGAGCATACATGTATAAGTAGTATTTAATAAGGTTATTTTATTGGTATTGCAGATAATTCTACAAGCCACTGTTCAGTCAACAAAAGCCTTTGTTGCTGTTGATGACATCAGTATAACAAAGGCCTGTAGGACTAATTATAAATCATTTTCAAGTACTGAACAAAAAGGTAAGTACAGAGCAGCATTTTCAAATTGGTTTGCTGACCTATTTAATTGTTCTCCCTTTGTTTATGCTTCCACAAAAATATATTACTTAGGCATGGTATAATTACAGCGCCATTCTATACATGTCTACTCAGAAGTAAGTTCCATGGAGTGAAGTTCAATGGCACTTACTCCCAGTTGAGTTGATAAAGGGCTGCCATCTTAGCTGGAATCAGCAGGCTTATTACAAGTTTTTGAGGTTTTGTGATTTGTTTTTTGTTTGGTTCCATATGATTGATTTTTGTGTGCATTCTGGGGTGGAATCTAGACACATATAAAAAACGCTATGAAAATGTGATCAGGGAGAAGAACTGATCGAACAGGACTGGAAAAAGTTTAAGGACTATTTACAAAAATACTGCAAAATGTTTGAGTGTTAATATGATGTGGGAAGTGAAGGTAACAGGGTTTGTGTGATTTGGTTAAATGTGAATGAAAAGAAGAATCTTAAAAAGGACAAGGGGTTATGAACAGAACATTATTATGTCATAGTATATAAGATGAGGTATGGGTTAAAACAATGAAAAATTGGGACATAATAATTAGAAGAACATAAAATTAAGCATGGTTTAAATAAGGTTTTGAACTTGCTGAATTTGACTGGAATAAAGAGGAACACAAAAAAGGGGGATGTGAGGAGGTCAAGACAGAGGGGTATGGAACTTTATAAATCTAAGAAAGTGGATTTTTCTTTTTTCTTTTTTCCTATTTTTCTTTTTTTTGCTATATATTTTTGTCTTTCTGTTGTCTTTATTTTCTATGTGAGCTTCATTTATGGTAATGATACATTTGAAATGATGAATCTTTTGTTTTGTAAAACCTTAATAAACATTTATTTTTAAAAAAAGAATTTTTTTTTTTAAGTTTTAAAATATATATTGAATTTGTTCACAATCACCATCTAGTGTCACATTTGTATAATGTGCTTAAAACACAGCTGTGTAGCTGATTCCCAAGTATAGGTTTTTGTATCAGTACCTATGTTTTGAGGATGTCTTAGAATCATGCATGTCAGAGTTTACATCTATTCAGTGGCTAATGACAGATACTCATGTATACCCTAAGAAGGGTGGGCCAAGCTTTGCTTGCCTCCATGCTGCCTTACAATCATGCCCAGTTGGTGCATATGCACATACAGTTCTGTACAAAAAGACTCAAATCACATATTTAATCTCTAGACTGTATATTGGACATCTTGGACATCACAGTTTGAGCCTGTGTGCATGGGTTTGTACATGAGTATTCCCCAATTAGACATAAGGGCCCTGTGTGAATAGCTAGCAGTATTCAAAACAGTGAAGGAATATCGAGTAGGGAGTCTCTCAGTTCTCACCTCATGCAGGAGAATAATTTACAGAAGTCTTATCAGATGTAGTCCAATGCAGGACTCACATTATTATGTGATTCAGTATGTGCAGAATTTGGCATGTGGTACAGAATCTTCTGACTGTCATGGAACCTGCAGAATCTAAGCTATAGATTTGTAAAGCCATTGACCATCGATGGCCCACAAGATCAGGACAATTTTGCAAGCCTTTCTCCTGATCATACAGCAACAAACATTGAATTAAAACCCCACTACTTCTGCAGACTGAAGAATATATTGAATACATTAGCTGAAGGGAAAGAAGTGTTGCTAAGGCAGGAAAGGATTGGGGGTTATAGCCAACAAAAGTTTACTCACTGGGTGAAATTCAACTATGTTTTATTCAGTGTAAACCTACGGGAATTAATGTGATTAAGAAAGTCATGCCCACTTACTCTGAGCAGGACTAACATCTAGTCTAGTACTGTTTTCTCTGACTGGGAGCTGATCTCCAGGGTCTCAAGCAGAGAGCTTTTCTATCTCCTGCTACCTGACCAATTTATCTGGAAATACTAGGATTTCAGTCTTGGAACTTTTTGCATACAAAGCATGTGCTCTACCCCTGAGCCAAAAATATGGCAAATGTGTTCTGTAGATAATACTTAAAGTTTTATCTGCTGGTTTTTTTCCTGGCAAGAATAAGCAACTGTGTTGTTGTTTTTTTAAGGGGCAACAATGTTGGAAACCTCTGATTCTCCATCTCTTTATTGTCCACCTGGATTGTTGGCATGTAAGAATGGAGACTGTGTTACTTCTGACAAGTTTTGTGATTTCACTCCTGATTGCCCAGATGGCAGTGACGAAGCCCTGTGCTGTAAGTGAAAACACATTGATCTGTAATTCATGCTTAAAGATCTTTAAATGTGCATGTCAATAGCCTTATGGCTATTTCATTAGGAGGATCAGTTAATTAAGACAAACCACGCAGAAGGTGAAGCACTTTCACTCAGCGTCTTTATTGATGTCTTTGTGTACAGTTGTGGCTACTTCTCAGGTTAAAACTAAAATTGAAAATGACTCGTCAGAATAACAGAACCTCAGAAAGTGATATCTAGAGCTTCACTTTTCAAAGGAGGAATTCAGCTTTACTTTCAGCTTTGCTTTCTTAAAACAGTCTTCTCTCTCTCTTAATACAGACACTCACAGCAGGGCTCTATAGAGTTCTAACTGATTTGATAAGGATGATTCACACATGTCTGGCATGTGGAAACAGGAGCAAAGCTGGAGCTTGTGAACACACCTATTCAAAGCTAAATAATACTCTAGATCAGGCTTCCTCAACCTTGGCCCTCCAGATGTTTTTGGCCTACAACTCCCATGATCCCTAGCTAGCAGGACCAGTGGTCAGAGATGATGGGAATTGTAGTCTCAAAACATCTGGAGGGCCAAGATTGAGGAAGCCTACTCCAGATCATGCATGGACTTTATTTGATCCCTTGGCCCACCAATTTGTTTTTAAGTGTACCAGTTGTGCAAACTCTGTTTTGTTCATGGAACCAGGTGCTCTTGGGTCTCCCTTCCCTGTGCAATCCCTTGCACCTCCAATTAACTGCCTTGGAAGGTTGAGGAACCCTCCAGAACAGCATAGGAAGTAGTGTGGTGGTTGCAGGGCTGCAGCACTTTCTAATTAGGCACCTTCCAATTCACCTCCCCTTCCAATTGCTTCTTGTTCTTCTGTATACACTGGTTGCTAACCTGTCAGATAAATTGATGCAGACTAAAATAAATATATATATTCCAGCTCCTAAATGTGACTTTGAAACAGACAGCTGTGGCTGGATGGAAACAGCCAGGGGTGATGCATTTGATTGGGTAAGGAGCTCCAGAAGCGGTCTACCCCCTGCTTTCCAGAAGCAAGCTCCAACACGGGACCACACCTATAACCAACCTGCAGGTAAGGTCTTACCCATGGCCGGCTTCAGGTGTGAGTGGAACATCAGCACAATAATCTTTGGTGGTTCCTATCCTATATAAGGGGGTTTCTCTGGGATGTTTTCCTGGTGGTTATGGTGGGCAGCCATAACCCAACCCAATGATCAGGGGATGACAAAGTCTTGGAGCCACCACCATTTTAATTTCCCACAATATTGGGGGCATTATAGGAATGAAAATGGTGGTGACTCCTAGACCCAGTCACCTGGCACTTATTGGAAAACCAGGAGAAAAACCATTATTTTAAAAGTAAATACAGGACATGTGGCTAAGGTTGCTACATAGTCATGCCAGGCATGATCTCAATCAATCTAAGTAGGAAAACCATCCATAGGTGCAATTTTATGTCAGAACACTTTTCAAGGGATGTAGTACAGATTTGTGTGGCTTTTTTTCTTTATTATGTTTTTAGATATGTGGTAACCCAGATATCTGGTAACCCAGAGTTGCTGTGAAAACCCAGTCAGATGGGCGGGGTATAAATAATAAAATTATTATTATTAATTATTATATGTACTTAGTGGGGAAATAATTTCATTTTGCTCTTCTTAACAGGCCACTTTATGTTCATTCTAAGAAACAGCAGCAGTTTCTCACAGACTGCACAGCTACGAAGCCCAAAATTCAGCCAGGCTGGATCAGGTTGCACAATGACCTTCTGGTATGAATGAAGTTTGATTTTTGTGTTTAGAGGAAGACATGGCTGCCTTTGAAATGAAAAAGAGGACAGTGTTTGTCATTGTATGTGCTTTGTTCTGCAATATGTGGAATGCATTTTTAGTATTTGTTTTGAAAGTAGATTTGGATAAATTCACTACCCAAGAAAAATGTTAAACCCTTTGAACACATTTACAGCTTCTACGTCTGACTACTTGGTATATTCTGATTATGGCCCATTTCTACTAGTGTAACTCCTGGTTTATTACAATGATTACCATATTACATTGATATAGCACCAAGTCTTGCACCACTGCTCTGACAAAATCATTGATTTCAAACTATTCAAAGTATTTCATGTGATAGTGTACTAAATTCTAGGCTGGATCTACACTGACCTGTTTAATGTTATTAGAACAATATTAGATATATTGTTCGAAAATGTTACAGGGCATACTTCTAAAGTAAACCTTTTCTTACCTCTATCAAAACACTGTCTCCCTACTACTAGTTGCTGGTTGCTCTGCAGCGCCCTCTGGTGTCACATTTTAATAAGGCATTATAAATGTTAAAAGTAGAACGTCATGTGGCCATATGGTTATCGGAACCATTCCTTAACCCTTAATGTTAAAAATCATGAGTGTAGGTCCGCCCCCAGACTCAATTGAATTAAAATCATTTAATTAATATTTTGTGCTATTTAAACAACAGCATCTCTATTATTTTGTAAATTCTAATTTTATTTTGGACTTCAGTCAGAAATCATTTCCTAGTTCTTTCTGACTGGATTGTTTAACGTTCTTGGGGCTGATTTTTCTGTTTTGTTCTTTCTGGCTTCAGCCTTCCAGCAGTCCTTCTTAAAGGAAATAGAAAGAGGATCATACCAGGCAGATTAACAATGAAAATTGAACTCCTTGACTGTAGTTTTCGAGTTTCTGTATCCTTGAAAATACCTTAGCCATTTCTGTCTCTGTGAGCCCATGACATTTTAAATTCCCTTCAAAAATCCAAAGTTCTCTCAAATTCAAAGTGTTTAAATGATTAAAAATCTGAAGCCTGATTAAGAGTAGATAAGCCAGTGTTCCTGATCTTATGCACTTTAAATAGCACCAATTGGTTAGACTCATTTCAGCGATAATTCTACTTTGTATTAATGAATTATACAGATACTGCATTTGTTTTTTGTATGTAAATCTCTTTATATGCAGTATTCGTACTGGAAGGGTCAAAAAAAGGCCAACAATAATTGTAAGGAAAGACAGTCTATCCTCTCACATGATTAAACTGCGTCAATTCAAGTAACAATTTGGTGTCTCAAGCAAAGTATAGGTACACTACAAAAAAAGGTGTTTGGGAGCAAATTTGGTCACTCTGTGTGTACCGTATTTTTCGCTCTATAAGACGCACCAGACCACAAGACGCACCTAGTTTTTGGAGGAGGAAAACAAGAAAAAAAATATTCTGAATCTCAGCAGCCAGAACAGCAAGAGGGATCGCTGTGCAGTGAAAGCAGCAATCCCTCTTGCTGTTCTGGCATCTGTGATAGCTGCGCAGCCTGCATTTGCCCCATAAGACGCACACACATTTCCCTGTGCTTTTTAGGAGGGAAAAAGTGAGTCTTATAGAGCAAAAAATACGGTATTTGTTCAGTGTGTTGATGGTGTTGATCCCTAACTTTTAGACTCCCTTCTCAGGTATTACAATTATGGACTATCAGTTGGAGCAGCAGAAATGCAATTGCTTGTTGATGGACAAAAAGATCCTACAGCCCTTTGGAGGATATATTACAATCAAGGAGATCAGTGGCTAAAGGGTTTCATTCAACTTGGCCGCCTTCCACACCCATTTCAATTATCTCTAGATAAAGTCAGCCTTGGATTTTATGATGGTGTCTCAGCAATTGATGATATAACATTTGAGAACTGTGCAATGCCACCTCCAGCATTAAACTGCGAAGGCCCTGATCGTTTCTGGTGCCAAGACTCAAAGGCTTGCATCGACAGTTTGTTATTGTGTGATCTTGTTGATGACTGTGGAGATGGGTCTGATGAAGACAAATGCGGTAAGACATTGAAACATTTCCCCTTAAATTGCAATGGTCAACTTGAAGCACTGAGTAAATCTTGTGCTTGCTTCTCAGGCGATATCACAGTTCTGTTCACTTCAATAGACCTAGCACACTGAGTACTTAGAAGAGGGAAGGATTGCACCAATAAAGAAACCAAGGCCTGTGGAAACTGAATTTTAGAAAATGCAGTCCTTTGCTCACTTTGGATTAAGATTTGCTGATTTCCTACAAACTTTTAAATGGTGCCTCACTCTTAGCACAGTGCTAAGAATAAGTAGGAAATCAGTTGAATTTTCTGCATGAGAAGCCTAACAATTTAACACATCCCATTAGTTTACGCTAACCAATGTAAGTTAGTTATCGTTCGTCATTGAAAGTGTCTGAAAATAGATACATATGACAGTATTGCTTGAGCGAAAGTGGCCTCACCAAATTTGCTGCCTGCATTCACAGGTGGCTAGTTCTGGGAGATGGGATCTGTACAAGGTACAGAGTGGGGGGGGCCTTACTGTTAGCAAAATTTGCTGTTTTAAAAACAACAAAGTCCTGTTTTTGAAGCTCTGCTGTCATGGTGTGCGAGTAGAGCTCCTCTCAGCAGCTGACAACTGGCAGCCACCAGTTTCTTCTTTGCAGAATGCCCCACATATAGTATTGACCTGAGGTGTTCCGCGGGGGAGGGGAATGTGGCATCTCTCTGGCATTTAAAAATCAAAGGCATATATGTACATTCACTGGTTTCAGCAACTGAGCTGCAGTGCGACTTTGAACTTGGCCTCTGCAACTGGGAACAAGATGTGGATGATGACTTCGACTGGACCAGAAACCAAGGGCCAACCTCCACTTTTAACACCGGGCCAATGAAGGACCACACTTTGGGCACAGCCAAAGGGCATTATCTTTACATTGAGTCTTCAGAGCCACAGATGTTCCAAAACCAAGCTGCTTTGCTAAGCCCAGTCTTTAACTCTACCTTTGCACATGGAAAGAAAAGCTGCATTTTTCGCTTCCATTATCATATGTTTGGAAAGCACATTTACAGGCTGGCAGTTTCCCAGAGAACTGTGAGCAATACAAGGGGGCAGCTGCTGTGGCAAACATTTGGCGATCAAGGCGACAGATGGATAAAGGAAGTGCTCTATGTTGAGAGTTCAGAGCCATTTCAGGTATGCTTGCTTAGAGTGACATGAAACGTTTATGAAGATTTTTCCTTTCCTTTCCTTTCCAAATGGAAGTTTGACTGTTAGATCACATTTCCTTTGAACCAGACATTAACTGGGCATATCTTTTGTGGCTATTTAAGACCAAAATATATTGTAAAGGGATCACTAACCTTTAGGGGCCAGTGGGCACATTTTGAATTCTGTGGAAGTGTTGTGGGCATCAGTCACAAAATAGCTGTGTGTTGGGTGTAGCATAGCACAAAATGGCTGCCACATCTAAAAGATCATAAAATGAGGGAAGGCCACAGTATGGTGTGGAATGCCAGAGGCTGCAGTGGAAGGTTATAGGTGGAAAAGTTCTGTTTCATAAATGTGAACTCATTCCATCCATGGAAGGGAATTTTGGATCTGTGTCATTCAGTCTTTGATTTTCTCTTTAGTGGGAAATCAATTCCTGCTGCAAGTTTCATTCACAGAGTACAGTGCTACTCTATACTCCCCCCCCCATATAGTTGTTTGAGTTTCCTCTGTTGTTTCAGACTAATCAAATATATTAAACATAAATGGCTAGCAGTGACAAAATGGTATACAAAAAAGTCTTTCTTATGCCTTTAATAATAGCTATAGAAATCTAAAGGCCTCTGTAATCGGGTACCCATAATGTTAGTTTAGGGCATCAAGTAGTTTGCTTGTTTATCACTTTAACATTTGCTCCTAAGATGTGCTGGATTTTATCCATTCTGTGTGGTTGGAAACTGTGTTAATTGCCCCCATGTGGCGCTGCCAAATTATAAGAAACCACTAAAAATGCCTCTAATATCTTATTATTCCATAATAACTGCTGCAGGTCTTTATTAACGACTCTTACAAAGTTCTGTTCATACATAGCTACATCGTATAAGTTGATTACCCCTGCTGCTTTTTGTGATTCTCATTATCCACATATCCTAGACTGAATTTGCTAAAATGCTGAGAATGGGAATTTAGTGTGCAATTTTGCATGAAAAACTGCAACAATGATTTACATAACATTAGAGAGTGAAGAATTATTCGGTACTTGAAAGAGCAACCTATTTAAATAACCAAATATTTGTTCATACACTCTCAAATATTAGATTCCTCTTGACGTCCTGCAGATACAGTTTTTGTTGGTCACATCGTTATCCATAGGCAAGTTACCAAAGTCTGAGCTGGAAGAAACTTGATGTTTGCACTAGTCCCTAGCATAAACTAACAGAAAATATTACTTTGTGCCAAAATAATTTGCTGTCAGACTGCTTTACTTTCATGTTAGACTTAAACATGAAATTCACAACATGCTATACATGTCTACTCAGATGTAAACCAGCTGAGGTCTAAGGGACTTATTCTTGGGGAATATTGCAGTCTCAGAAATAGGAAAGTTATCTGCATCAAAGAAGCCATGTACACTGGAACAGAAATCCAGACTACAAAATGGAAGAGATACAGCTCAGTTTTATTTGACAGTACAACTAGAAGTAAGTACATGGCTCATGTGGTCCCAGAACAATAAATTTGCCCATACTGTAAGTTTGTAGTACCATAAAACTTTCCATGGGTCTCCAATCACAATGGGATAATTAGCAAACAACAATGGCTCACAGCAAGCTCTTGACACTTTTAGTACAGAGAGATAGCCAGTCCCTCTGATCTTCAGGTGTAAGCAAGACTTAACTTTTTTCTGAATTGTCCAGGGCAAGGCTTTACCAAAGGAACATTTGGTGTTGCTGAATAGGTTTTGCCACACAGTCTACATAAACAGTGCTTGCGAGGAAGTGAACTCCCTTACAGTCAGATCCTTGTCTACCAGATGCCCACCTTCTGTGAAATCCTAGGCCTTCACATCTATTTTTGAACAAACTTTCATTTCATAATACTTTTTACTTGTGAACCTGTGGAAAGGGTCCATTGTACATCACTTAGTTTTTTAGGAACATAAAAAATGGGTTCAGAAAAAAAGCATTTAGTCGCTACTGAAAAGATGGGGCAGGGTAAACAGAAGAGGAGGAAGCAATAAGTTTCTAATTAGTTCCAATACGAAGACTTTTTGATTCAACTCCCACTGTGTTAAAATGAAAAATAGACCCAATTTTTGGCATTAGCAACAACGTGATGAAAAATGACATTGACTCTAAAGTCAATTTTCTTAATTTTGAAACACTGGATTAAAATTAATTGCTTTGCATTTATCATATTTGCTTATATCTTATCTCATTTTTCATCTCACGGTTTCTTCTATGTTGTTTAAAAGAATGAAGGCCTATCTCTGTCTGAAAAGTTTTTCGTGGCTTGGCTACTTGGTTCAGTTTAATGATTTATAACCAGTTTAGCATTTGTTTCTCAAAATAGTTTTAGCTATAGGATGTCTTATATGATTAATCATATATAGCTGATTCGTTAAACTTTGGGGAGGAAAATGAGTGTGTTATAGACAAAGATATTTTACTTTGTCTTTCCTCTTACACAGTTCTACAGAAAAAAGTATCCAAGAAAACTTGGTTTACATTTTGCTGTAAACACATAGATCTGGAAAAGACTGAATTGCCTAGAGCATATAACGCATTCAGTCACAACAGGATGCATCATGGTGACAGCATAGAGAAATAGAGAAATAGGCAGAGGTGGGGCAAGGATAGGACAGGAACAGGAGTGGGATGACTTTCATGGCATCTTTCCACCACCAGATCAGCTGTGCTCCATATGCACAACAACTAAATTGCAACAAAGAGGGGAAGAGAGATTGCGACCCATTTGCAGACAGAGGAGCTTAGGGGAGTGATGTGTCCTACTTTACAGAGGGCAGACCTCTATTTGAAAGACTGTGTGACCCAAGACCTATTTAAAGATAGGAAGGGACAGCAGGGGCCTTGAAGTTGTCCATCAGTTGAGAAAGGTTGTTTTCTGCTGCTCCAGAGAAGCGGACACGGAGCAATGGATCCAAACTACAAGAAAGAAGATTCCACCTAAACATTAGGAAGAACTTCCTGACAGTAAGAGCTGTTCGACAGTGGAATTTGCTGCCAAGGAGTGTGGTGGAGTCTCCTTCTTTGGAGGTCTTTAAGCAGAGGCTTGACAACCATATGTCAGGAGTGCTCTGATGGTGTTTCCTGCTTGGCAGGGGGTTGGACTCGATGGCCCTTGTGGTCTCTTCCAACTCTATGATTCTATGATTCTATGATTCTATGGTACCTGGATAGCACACTATGCAGGCACAAAGTTCACCTAGTCTCAGTCTTCCAAACGCTGGTAAAACGGATTATATTTCTATGTAAATTATAGTCATTATTTCTTGATTTGCTTCTCTACAAATAAATTAGCATATGCAGATATGACACAAAACTATGTCTTCTTTTTTCCTTTTTCCTTTTTTTTGGGGGGGGGTGTGATGCATTGCCTTTTTCTAAAGTGATGAATCAGTAGCCACTCTAGAGGCAAAGGGACATGGGCTTTCCCTCCATGGTCCTTTAAAGTGGCTTACAACTCCAGGATTTGGGAGAAATTGGGGTCTGAATTAATTAACCATCCAACACAATTTCCCCCTTCCTTTTAGGCCTCAGGCTGACAAGACAGGAGGTCTGTCTTGCAACATCAAGACCCACACTTGTGCATTATTTCAT
The DNA here is from genome assembly GCF_027172205.1 of Podarcis raffonei. Lineage (NCBI taxonomy): Eukaryota > Metazoa > Chordata > Lepidosauria > Squamata > Lacertidae > Podarcis > Podarcis raffonei. The sequence continues at coordinate 23,685,762 of NC_070613.1, read as the reverse complement.
GTTTCTAATATTCTGTGCACATTCTGTGCCCAAACAATCTACTCTGCTTTTGAAAATAGAATAGAAATAGAAGGTGGCACACATACACCCAAATTAAAACAATAAGAAATGTAAACATATACACACACACACACACACACACATATATACATACCATAAAACCGCAGAATAAAATGAGCAGTAAAAAAAGTAAAAGAAAAATCCAGCAGCTATAAAACACAAAGTTAACTTCTCAAAATCTCAGAAGGTAGATAAAATAACTATACATTCTGAATAACCACAGAAGATATGGAGGAATTGGGAAGAATGGTTCATACTACTGTTGGAAAGAATTGCCTTCATATCTGCCAAGAGACATATTAACCTATGAATTTCCATAGCATCAGCTTTGTCCTTACTGCGGCAGTTTTAGATAACAGAAAGTTCAATTTGTTCTAAAAATAATCAGTATTTCTCTTTAATATACGGTAAGTTAAATATTATGTATAATTCTCATTTACAGAGAATTATTTCTTATGTAATATTTGACCAACTACATATGAGCCTTGTAAGTTTCATTCAAGCTGGATCTGCAAAGTTCTTAGAGCTAAAAGAAACTGGGAACTATTTATCCTCATTCAGATAATAAATGAGATGTGAAATTAGCTTCATGGTAAATGAGTTCCCTGGAGGATGGTACAGTATATATAATGGAATCTGAGGTTTGCACATACACAGCTGGCAGATGCTTTCTAAAATGGCTTGAATTTTGGAACTGAATTCTGACAAATCTTTCTTCACTACAAAAAAAAAAAAGGTAGATAAGAAACTGACCCTATTTGCACCTTTACAGTGGTAACTATGGCAGAACATTTAATTTTTCTTTGGAGTTTTATGAAAAACCTCTTTGCCATGTATCACGAAGAGCAGAAATCAAGATTGCATAGGTCAACTTGTAAGAATTATCTTGGATATATCTAAAGGTTAGTTGTGTTGTGCTATATTTTTACATACAGTGGTACCTTGGTTTACGTATACTTCAGGTTACAGACTCCGCTAACCCAGAAATAGTGCTTCAGGTTAAGAACTTTGCTTCAGGATGAGAACAGAAATCGTGCTCCAGTGGCGTGGCAGCAGCAGGAGGCCCCATTCGCTAAAGTGGTGCTTCAGGTTAAGAACAGTTTCAGGTTAAGTACGGACCTCCGGAATGAATTAAGTACTTAACCCGAGGTACCACTGTATTTGATTACAGGTGTGGTGGGTCTTTGCCCCTCCCTAAGCCTCAGGGGTTGGTGGGGGTGGGGGGGTGATTGGGATCACAGCTAGGAAGGAAAAGGTTAATCATCCCATTGCCTCATCCTGCAGTCCCAGTTAAAATCAGCCACCTCAGCACCGGAAAGTAAATATGGAAAAGAAAAACACATAGTAACTTGCTATGCACTTAAAGTAACTTCTTGTTTGGACCTAAGAGCTCCCAGTTTGGAAACAGCAGAAACTTTACTATCAGGATTTTCTCAATTAATGTTCTCAATTAATGACAATTAGTTTGAAGTCTGTGAATACAGTTGAGTATAAGGGTGGACAATGGGCAGGAGAAGATGGCAACTGTGTCAGATGATGGCAGGTCCAGAATGTATAGTAAGTAGTTCTAATTTTAAAAATAACATCCAGACAAAACAGTTACTATTGGTTGGTGGTACTGATGGGTCTGGAAGAAGTATTCAACTTGTTCTAAAAGAGTTTTTTTGTTTGGGGGTAGGTACTCTTGATTTTGCCTCAGTTACAAATGTGCAGGTGACAGTGGTAGCCAAGAATGTCTTTTGCCACCTCTATTTGGTTTGCCAACTGTACCCTTTCCTGAATGTAGACCTAGCTCCAACAGTTCATGCTACCGCCTCCTCCCCTATTTAGTAAGAGATACAGATCTGTGTACACAGTAGTGAACTTAAAACATAGCTAGGACAGACACAGGATAGATATGGATTGTGTACACATCATGTGTACTCTGCCTCCAAGACCAGCCTGAAAGGATGTGTTATACTTTATAATCAATATCCCATTACCCAAAGCAAGGCTATTATTTATCCGTAACATATTAAATAAAGGAAAACCCCAAATTGAATATTCAGACTAATTTTGGAAATAATGTGGCATTGTACACAAATAATTTTGACTATATGTTTATTGTAATGCAGTCTTGGTATTTTTCTTCCTTTGACAGTCTCTTAGGATGAATTCCTTTCACGTTATTATTCTCCCACATCCACACTTCTATTGGCAAATTTACTTTATCTGCACTGAATTGTAGCTAACTGGAGTTTGTCTGCCTATCAAAGGGAAGCTCCTGGCATGTAAAAACAGACACTCATCTTTTTTGTATCTTGCAAGAATCCTTCCTATTTGTTATTCATTGCTAGTTTTCCGAAAGTGAAAATATTTACAAGAACTAATTAGCTGTAGGAGAAAGGATGTAGCAATACATAATGTCTAAACATACATTCCCACATTTGACCTGAATATGTTTACCACATCCCCATCCTTCATTCCCTCACCTAAATGCCAATGATACAGAACTGAAAAGAACATCATCTTATGTAAATGTCTGATGAGGAACATTTGTTTTTGAAAATATCAGTTGCATTACGATTTAAGTTGCACTTTTCCAGCTTATTTTTTTCCTGTCACTCTTTAGTTTTGAAAAATATGGATGTATTGTCTAAATTATCACCTGTAGCTTATGGCGCATGGAAATCTAATATTGAAACTAAGATGTATCTTTCTGTTTATCCATACTGTGGGATTCATGTGTCTGCTTTTTATGATTGACGAGAGCATTATTGTAGGGCATGTGCATGCAAGGGTTTTATAGGCGTTCAATCATTTCCCCAAACCACATGACATCTGAATGTGCAGTTTTGATCTACTGCCTGTACTGCATAGCTGATGTTGGAAATTATGCTATCTACATGAATGGTACTACCCAGACTGGGAAAGGCTAATCTGTCCTTTTCCAAAACAGGAAATTTATAAAATTTAAAGAGTCCTGATTTTAATGTCATCTCATCCAGTTAGGCCTTGATAATGAAACTTGTTAGGGTGTGTAGGAAGGAAGAAACTGGTAGCTCCCCTTCCTGTTCTTATGTAAAGCAAGAAAGGAGCACACAGGCACATATGTTGGGAATGTGTCCTCATGTTCCTTATTTGACCGTGTTCTCACTATTCTACCCTGGTTAGTTCTCTCCAGGTTGAAGGGCCCTTGGCAGAAATCCTTCATTTTACTGTTTCCAATAATAGATTTTGGAATCAGAGCAGATAATCAGGCTCTCCATCTTTTGTGCTGATAAAGAATGCCCTAATGCATTTAACAGTGTCCAAGACTCAGACTAAGACAGCATATGAGCTCTCCAATCTAAAATACTGTGGACAATATCTAAAAGATCTCACAAGAAAAAAGTGTCCCTCTGTCTCTGTTTGTATTCCTTCCCAGTGCCTGACATCTCATATGACATGCCATTTTCAAAGCTTCTCCAGACATCAGGGGCAGCTTAATTGGGGAGCTACCGGGGTGTCTCTCTGTCAAGGCAAGTCCTTTAAACTCTGGACATAATGAAATATAATGGGGGTATTTAAATAAAAGCACTGGCAGAAGGATTACTGCCAGTGCAACGGGGCTTTATGTCTTCTCCCCCCACATGCCCCACACTGTCCTCAAATATTCTCCATAGGGGTAGGGGAAACCCCAGAACAGATTTATGGGGTGCATGGGGTAAGGAGATGGAGAGAATGTTACATTGCACAAGTAGAAATCTTGTGCTGACCAAACCAGCAACTTAGTGTTATGTTGAGTCCAACACATTGTATTTGAACTGGAGTTTAAATTTAGGTTGCACCATTTTATTTAGCATAAGATAAAAACCATAATACCATGGATATTGATTATAGTCAGATATCTCTTAGAGCTTCTTTAGTCGTTTGGGAGCTCCTTCATATTTTCAGCATGATGTGAAGTTCTTGTGATTCGTTCCTGCCCAGGTAGTTGAGTCATATACATGTGCTTCCAGGATAAGGCCTCACATATGGCTGGGGTGCCATCTAAAGGGAACCTCCATATAGAAAGTCTGTTCTCTAATACCATTTCTTGAAATGCTATTTCTTTACTGTTCTTCGAATAATATAATAGCATCTTCATTTTGGTTCATTTTAATGGTATTCCCCTAATATTATGCTTCAGACACATGATGACTGAAATCATTAACGATGATTAATTATGTAATGATTACTACTGAATGTGCTAACAATGATGAGGCTCTAACTATAGAATCTTGCCATAATTCTATATTACAGTGATATTTTAATGGGCTTACACATGGCTGTGTAGCCAACCACACTAATGCTTTAAGTGTTCCTTGTGATTAAAAGGAGCACCAGGGAGAGTTAATCATGATTAGTTTCTCTCATAAACACAGTTTATCCTCAAGAAAGGCTATAAGCGCTTCATAAAAAGTCAAAATCGTACTCTTTTGAGGGGAGGGCATAAATGGATATTAAACATGTAATTAGAAGTGGAAATCCTCTCAGTGGTGGTGACAGATGACTTTTTAATTATTGCTTTTTCTTAGATCTTGGTGGAAGGTACTGTGGGGGATGGCTTCACTGGAGACATCGGAATTGATGACCTATCTTTTATGAACTGCACACTTTACAATGGTAAGGAGAAATCGAGACTTAAAACTTTTAGTGTGGCCAAATTGTGACTTATAGTTTGCATGCAAATGAAGTTCCCAATCCCAGAAATGCAGAATGCAGGAAAATGAATAGCCATTTTGGAAGAAATCATAGAATCGTTGAGTTAGAGAGAGCTTTATAGACCACCTAGTCCAATCCCCTGCTCAAGGCAAGAATTCCAGAGCTAGACTATCCCTCTATATGAGGGAGAGCCCACTGCCCTTCCAGGTAATTGGTTCCACTGTTGAATGGCTCTTAGAGTCAAGGAGTATCACTTACTGTTCAACAAAAAAAAAACACCTATCCTCCTATAACTTAAGTGCATTAGATCTTGCAAAGAGCAAACACCTAGACCTACCCAGCTATTTGAATGTCACCCGCTCAGTCTTCTTTTCTCCAGGTTAAACCTCTTCTCATTGGGCTTGCTTTCCATGCTAAGGGCCATTCCTCATATATGAAAAAATAGGGTATTTGCGAAACTCATAAGAGATAACTGTAACCATTTGCTTCTTAAGGGAATTTGCCAGTTGATTCAACAACTCCATCAGGGACATCCATTCCCGTGACACTTCCTATGAACAACTGTACAGAAAAAGAATTCATCTGCAGAGCCACTGGCCAATGCATCAATATCACCCAGAAGTGTGATTTCCGTCCTGATTGTTCTGACAGATCTGATGAGTCATCTTGTGGTGAGCATAAGAATTATTAATGAATACTGCTGCATTAAGTTGACCTGATTCTTTCCTGGTGCTATTCCATGTTCATAATCGATTGCTATTCTATGTGCATATCTCAATTTTTTTTTGTATCTTCCCCATTCTCAATGTAATTCAGTTTAGGTTTTTCACTCAAAGAAACTCTTTCATTTGATGCTGGGATTTGAAATGGCAGTAATTTAGAAGAAATGCCTCCAGCATGCATTGTTCTGCCCATTTCTCATTTTTAAAGTTACATATAATTGTTTGATTTACTAAACTGACCAATGACTACAAAGCACCTTTGCACTCATCTGCATGCAAAAGGCTATGGAAATTTAAAGCAATGAGTTGAAAATATGTGCCATTAAGTTATCTAGCTTGGTTTCTTATGCAAAATAAGCCTACAAGAGTACTGTATAATCATTGTTGATTTCATAGTACTTGATAGAGCCAATTTAATAGCTCATAACCAAAAAGCTCAACCTAAAAAATTTGCTTTGCATAACACATGGTAGGTCTTAATGGTTCCATAACAGTTAATGAATTTAATATATATATTCTGCTTCATTTTTGTTAAATAAATATTCTGGAGACAGTGGCTTTCAAAACTTGACAGGGATGCCACAGACTTCAAAATAGCTTTGTGGTTTTATTGAATAAATGAATTCTTTATTTATAAAAGGCAAAAGCCTTCACATCAGTTGTCATACCTAGGAACATAACAGGCTGTCATGTCACCAGTGCTATTGACAGCCTAAATTTAGGAACAATTATTATAAGAACAAAACCCCTTCACTTATGACTACTGTTCAGAAGGAGAACAATATTTTGTTTAATACTACAAAAGCTAACTTTTTGAAATGAGGGGAGAGGTCGCTTTTAAGCAGAGCTATAGAAGAAACATTCAGGAAAATAGTATGTTAAATCTGCTCTCTTGGAAGATACACAAATACAAAATCATGCTTTAACAATTCTGCTGATCATATTTAGGGTAGTAGCCAGCCAGAACCATTTTGTTGGTTGTTTGGTTGGTTTTGGAAATATTAATGTCCCACACTTCAGTTTAGAACACAACTTTCAATACAGTATATCATAAAAAGGCTAAAAAACCATCATGGGGGAAGAACATTTTGGGCAGGCTCTTATTGCTTGCAATAACAAAGTTTCCATTGCTCTGACACAGAGTACCAGTGAGAGCGTTCACACAGCACCTACTAGTGCCTTGTAAAGAAACTAGCCAAACTGTCCATGGAAATGAAATGACATTTCATGTCTATATTGTTCAATATAATTCCAATGTTCTTTTCTTTCTTGTTTCAATAGCCTCAGATGCTTGTGACTTTGACAGCGGAAACTTCTGTGAATGGTATCAGCCTGCTGCTCAAGTGGCAACAAGAGCTTCAACCCATACTGTTAATATATTCCAGTGGGGCCTTGGAAAGGGAGCCGGCATCCACCCAGGTGGAGAGGGCCATAGACCGTTGACTGATCATACTACGTGAGTGCAATTGTCAAACTACTCAGAATTATATGTATTTCTTTCGGGCTGTGTGGATTTAGCCAGTTGTGATAGATTTTAACAGTGAGTGTGCTGCTGCTGCTTTGGTCTGCTTAAAATAGTTCTGAGCAATTGGAAATAGAAAACACAATTTATTTGACGGAGTTTTTCCAGGGTTTCAGGCATGAGATTCTCCAGACATATCCAGAAATGCTGGAGATTGAACCTGGACCTTCTGCATACAAAGCATATCTTCTACCACTTAGTTACAGCTCTTCTGCTATCTTTACACTGGATTTCTTAGACTTCTAGTGTGTTTGTGTTTAGATTATATAAATTATATCTAGAGTCTCCAAAGTCTGGTACATATGTGCATTGTAACAATGGAACATTGTATTTTGAGTCAGACTGTTGGTGCACATTGAATAGCAGTGGCTCTCCAGAGTTCAGACAGAAGGCTTCTCCAGCCCTACCTAGATATGCCAGGGATTGAATTTGGTACCATTTGCATGCAGAGCAAATGCTCTACCATGGATCTATAGCCCTAATCAAGGTTTTGGGATTGAGCTGAAGGATTGTCCACACTGCGCCCTGTCCTCTGCTCTCAGGCATGTGTGCCTCCCCCACCTGTTCTACTTGAGTTTGTGATTATTTCTGGCAGTCAAAATCCAAGGACACTCCCTTTGAGGCCCTGGGTTCAATATCAGTCATATGTATTCCTTAACTCAGGTTTACAGTGGTGGTGGGGATTCATGTGCAAGAAGGGATGCGTTCTTAGGTTTTACAACTAAGGAAGGTTTGAGAACAGGCAATGGGAGGAATTCAGCATCATGCTTTTCCAATTATTTCATCAGTGCAAGCTTGGCCAATGGAACAATCTCCCTTTTCCTCCCCCAGCATGGTGTTCTAGTGGTGCTCCAGAACTCCCTGAGCTAATAATGGGTGTGTGTGTGTAAGGAGCCATGTGGGGGGCGGGGTCCCATTTTGCCAGCAGGATAGTGCACTTGATTCCATTACCACACCTACTGACTTGAATCTGACGCAATTTGAGGATAAACACTTTGAGCCCAGACTTCATACAGCACCTACGGCAGGCAATGTCTCACATACCCTCCCAGGTCTTCACATAACAAACACTGGAATTGCCTTGGACTCAAGGGCGGGGGGAGTGGCAATTGATTTCTGGTGGGTTCATTATGCAGACCATCATTTTCTAGTAAAAAGGTTATTTGGATTTGTGCATGATATTCTGAACAATAAAAATATTTAATGTGTGTGTTTTGTTGCATGCTAGCTATGTTTGCTTGTATATAAATATGAGGTCCTGCAATTGTCTGTAAGCCAAACTGTGGCTCATTGGATCATTTAGGATCTATTTGTGTGGATGGGCTATTCACATAAGGCTGTATCAAGTGCATAACTGCTAGTGGAAATGATTCTAAGAATTCTTATATGGCTTATATTGGAACAGGCATCCTATAGTGCTGTTTCCCTAGTGACACCCACTGTTTTCTCAGATAGACTCTGTTAAGTTATTGGCTGAATGTCATTGGGGTAATAGCTGCTCTCTGTTGGGTCTGGATCTGATTTGACATGACAGTCAAAAGCAGCAAGCAGTCATATAATCTTATACCCTGACCAAGTGGGAAAAACTGGAACTGTTAAAGCATTTGCCAAGTGAAACCTCAATTTCATATTGTGCCAAACCACAGAAGAGTTGCAAAACTGTAAATAAATCATGCCAACTGTGATTAGATGCTGTGCTGGAATGTCTGCTTCCATCTTTATTACTTGAGAGTGAGATTTTATCCCATTGTTTCCTTTTCCTTTCAAGCTCAGAGGATTTATGATGGAATGTTAATGAGATGTGCTCTGTTTTGGATGAGCCACAGAAGAATTGTGAATTAATTTCAGCTCTTTGTCAGAAGCAGCCAAACTTAAAGCACAACAAAATAACAACAACAAAAAAGAACAGTAGATTTTTAGCTACTATTCAGCAATTGTTGTGTTAAATATGGAATTCTTCATCTCTGGTGCCCTTTGGTTTGTGAATTATTAACCATGCTGTTTTTAATCAGGTAGTGGGAAACCTGAGAGCTTTTTGAATTATCAAAGGAAGAGAAGTGAGCTAAAATAAGTAAAATCAAAGGCATTGTGAAAGAAACAGGAATCACATTGATTACCATCCAGTCTTGGCTTATTTATGTACCTATAATATGTTTAGTTTGGCTGCCATCAGGCTTGTCCCAATATCCTTTGTTGGTAAAAAGTACACTTATATTGGGTTATTCATTTATATTTACTCACATTTCTAGGTCACTGTAGTCGCACTGTAGAACTTAGGGGTAGCAGGAAGAACTTAAAAATCTATACCAATACACACCACCACCAACAACAACCAGTTTAAATCAGTCTAAAACAAATAACATCTATTCAGATGTGACCCACACTCAAAAAGTGGAAACAGTCTCACAGCTGGAGCTTTGTCCTGGGTTGTTGTTTTTTTTGGTATGTGTAACTGCAAAATAGTTTCCACTACCTAGGGTTGCTATATTTCAAAGTGAAAAACTCAAAAAAGACAAGAAAATAATATATGGCAGCCCTACCACTACCAAAGAGATACGTTGCTTTTATACTTAACAGTGGCTTGCCCTTTGTGGAATGGAAGTTCAATGACAAAGCACATCTCTGGTTTTGTGTGCAAGTCTCCCACAGCACTCCATATCACTTTTTGGGCATTAACTACAAAACACTAAGGATTTCTCAGAATGAACTAAATTCCTCTTTGCTCATCTGTTGAAAAGTCTGGGTACCTTTTACCTATAGTGCATATAGCGTATGATTGCATTCATAGATTAACCTGAGTAATTTTCTTTTGACAAGAAATTCATTTTGCAGTTAATTATGTTACTGTGGATTAAATGGTAATTATCCAATTCTCTAAGGGCTCTGATTTCTGTGGAGTTGATTCTGTACTCCAGCACTAAGCCAGAAACAAGGGGTTTCTTAGTGTGAGGGATATTGGAAAGTTTGCCTTCCTATTTTTGTAGTCTTCTGTTTGGACTAGTGGAGACTGATACAGTAGTTGATGTGACTTTCAAGCAATGATGGCATTGAATTAACGCCCCTCTCTCAGTTGAGACAGGGAACTGAAAGAGAAGAACCATCAGCCTGCACTAATTCTGTGGATGAAGCTACATGTGGGAGAGGGGTTTACTGAGGGCTGTGTGAAACCCTCTTCAGGCAGCAACACAAAGAGGAGGCAAATAGGCCCCAGCACATCTTTTCTGCGTGCTTTTCAAAAAGCCTCTCCCCCCACCCTGCCCTTTTTCAAAAAGTCCTTCCATAGGCAGCCAAAGCAAAGGAGATGGAATAGTCTCAGCCCTTCCCCAACCCCAACATTCTCCAAAAACCCAAAGGGGTAGTAGCATCTTTCCTTTTGATTTGATTTGTTATATTTTTCTATGCTGCCTTTCATTCAAATCAGTCCCAAAGCGGCTTACAAACAATACATAACAAGAACATTATAGAACACAATAAAACATCACAAGTACAGCATAAATCATATGAAATAATTAACAAGTCACCAGTGGAAGAATTACAATCTAAAAAACATTGTAAACAAAGCAACAACTAAAAAAATAAGCTAAACACCGCAGTTAAGGCAAAAAGCATATTATGTGATTAACAGCATTTATAATCCATAAAACAATATTAACAAAATAGCAACCAAAAAATAAACTAATTGCTGTTAAGATCATACACACCCGCTCCACACCCCCATAACTCATAATATCTCACTCTATTCAGCTCACTAAAATGCATATACACATAATGCCTATGGCAGCAATGCCGTTCTGGAAGTTCTTTGGGTAGGAAGTAGGGTTGCACAGGTGAAACCAACCGCCCTCTAATGGCAAACAGAGTCTCTCTTCCTTCACAGTTCTTCCTCTGGAAACAGCTCTCTTATGAAGGCTCCTAGGGCTGGACAGGTGAGAAAAGCCATTACTGTACCTGCTGGCCAACACAGTCTCTCTCCCCTTACCTATCTCATCCTATCTCTCCTATTCTCTCCCATCTTTGTCCCACAACAGCTGCCCAGGCAACGTCTTTGCTTCAGAAAGAAGGGGAGGAGTTAATGTCATAGCCAATTGGAACTGAACTTCAGCAAGTACTCCGTGTTGCAGAACCAGAGGCATCATACTTGCCCCTCTGTTTATGTCAGTGGACTCTCCTTGCTTAGAAGGTTGCCCGCACAATTCTATTTCTAGAAGGGTAGAGACTTCATTAAAAACAAAACAAAAAAACTCAGAGTTTAGGGCCACATCTGGCATAAATCCAGTTCTGACTTCACTCATTGGCTAAAAACACTGAAAGGTAGGAGCAGCCAGGCTGGTTCATTTAACACAAATTGCTTAGCTAGATATCTGCACATTATGCTTCATAACTTTCTTTCTAAAAAGGTTAGAGACTTGGTTTGTTTGTTTTTTTAAAAAGTAAGAAATCAAAGTCTGCCACCACTGTTCAACGATGATCCTATTGGATCAGCCTCTAATGATTTTAATTGAGGAGCAGGAGAAATGATAAGTGAAAACAACACAACAAACTAGAAATACTAGAATTTGGCAGTTCATTGTAGTCATATCTCAAACAGATTCTCTCAACCACAGGGGCCCTAATTTTACACATTATGTTCATACCTATAAATCTGCTACTGGTGCTTACCTCGTTGAATGCCTTTTGGGGAGGGACAGGGTTGAAAGAAGGCTCATGTCTTTTGCCAGTCTAATGCCAAATGCACAATAACTTGCAGGCTGTTTGACGATGTCTTCATGGTGGAAGTTCCCAAAGAAATAAGGCTGATTTGTGGGGCACAACAATAAGGGTCTAGAAAAAGAAAATCTGTAGAAACTCTTTAAACCGTAGACTGAAAATTATGAATCCAGGCATACTTAAAATTTAAAAGCAACATTATATACCATTGAGAGTGCATTTGTGTTTGCAATTTAGCTTTTCAGTATGGGTGAGTGGGTGGAATGAAAGGATAAATATTTTTCACTGCAATGTGTTTATGTTGGCTGCTTTGGGGCGGAATGTGCTGACAGTATATATTTTTAGATAGATGTCTCATTGAGATAGTGTGAAATTAATGGAAGTGCATTCAAATGACACTTTAAGAAACAGAGATCATAAACAGTGCTGGAGAGTATTCTTTATAATGTAGTACTTGAATCTGTGCAGTGAAAATGGCTCTTATGTAGTGTTCTTTACCCCCCACATAATCATTTTTCAATAGTTAGTGATGTCTCTCCTCCTGTGTGTATGCATCTCTGTGCTATATAATGGTATGTATACTTCAAGCTCCATTAAATATAGTCACTTCAGACTATATTCTATTCAACATGTAATGGAACGTATGACATTAATTTACATTGCCTACTTAGCATTCTTTCAATCAGTGTTATCTTGTGCAAAAAAAGAGCCTGTTGTTGCATAATGCACAAAAGTGGTGAAAGTGAATCGCTCCATTTCTGCATCCCTACTCATTTTTGTCTTTCAGTCAAGTCATGTACTTAAAGCTCAACTCTTCAACAGCAGCTGCATTGTGGGAAAGAGCATTCAAATCTCTTCCCAACCATGAAGTTCAATAGTGCCTTTGGGCAGGTCTCACTGGCCAAGGGTACATGTCACAGTAAGCCAGGGGTCAGCAAACTTTTTCAGCAGGGGGCTGGTCCACTGTCCCTCAGACCTTGTGGGGGGCCGGACTATATTTTGAAAAAATAATAATGAATGAATTCCTATGCCCCACAAATAAACCAGAGATGTGTTTAAAATAAAAGCACACATTCTACTGATGTAAAAACACCAGGCAGGACCCACAAATAACCCAGAGATGTATTTTAAACAAAAGGACACATTCTACTCATGTAAAAACACACTGATTCCTGGACCGTTTGTGGGCCCGATTTAGAAGGCGATTGGGCCGGATCCGGCCCCTGGGCCTTAGTTTGCCTACCCATGAAGTAAGATATAAAATATGGATTATCATCACCAGGAATGAGTAGTGTGCTGGATAGGGATGGATGAATCAGTCAAATCTGGATTTTCTGTCTCTCAAATCATAAATTCAGGTCACCTCATTTCCACATCCGTTTACAAAACTTCTGTGCACAGCACTGAATCGCTCCCACTGCGCCTCTCAGTTTTCCAAGCTGGGAGTGACGAAGTGCAAGTCTTGGCTTAACATGGTGTGCACACCCACACATATGGTTTCTTCCAAACAAACCACAATAATTATGGCAAGATCAGACCTTTGCTTAGCATAAAGGTTTGTTTGGAAAACAATGCGCTGGCTTGCATGCCATGGTTAACCAGCTTGACGAAGAGAGAAGCAAAATGATGCAGGCACTAGACTAGCACATTGCTCTTTATCGATATTCTATTGCTGATGGTTTAGCATGATGTGCAATTGCAGCCACTCCCTGAGTGCAGGGTTATGGCTAGTTTGTTTGGTTTACAATTCTTAGAAACAAAAACACTTTTCTGTAGAAGACTCCTCAAAATGGCTTGCAGCGGGGGTGGGGGGAACAGGGACAATCTTAAAACATTCCTGAAAGCATAAGATTGCAAAGAACAGCAAAAATAATATGGTAACACCAAAAATTCACAGATGAGGATAGAAACCCGAACAGCTTGTTAGAATGCTCACGGGTCTTTGGTCAAGCATTGTACACCCTCAGCAGCATGGCAGGAAATCACTGTGCCAGCGACCACACTTCTTACAGCACTGGGACATGGTGTAGGATATCCAATACTGTGCTTGTTGTTTGTTTATTTAATAGACTTGTTAGTTGCTTGTCACCCAAAGGTCTCCAAGCAACTTACAACGCATTTAAAACAAAGACATAAATGCAGTATAAATACACACATGCATTTATAAATATATGTGGATATCAGTTCTTGGGTTGGTTCAAAAAAGACAAGGTGATTGTTTAAATATCCCATTCCCAGGCTATATAGAGAGCTAGAAGGTATCCCACACTGTAGTAAATAGCATGAAGCAGCTATTGCGTTGTACCCAGAGGCTTCTGAATCAGAACACAAGGTTGCCAAAAAAACACTGTATGTAAGATGCAGGGAAAACAAATCCAGCACATACCAAACCAAGTCTGTGCTCTCAAATTAGCTGAAGGTAAAAACAAGTAAAAGAACAATGCATTCTTTCTTCTTCAACCAGGCCTTGGGCTGACTAACATCCCATACCCTTTTAAAAGTGTTGTGGGAGTGGGAGATTCTTGGGGTTTTTTTGTTCTTATTTTTGTTACGTAGTTTGTGTTTTTTATATTGTATTTTTATGTTGCACACCAACCTGAGATCTATGGATGAAGGGCGATATACAAATTTAATAAATAAATATTACTCTTCTGCTATTAGAATAAGTTAGTGACCACTGTGGAAAACAGGAAGCTAGAAACTCTGAACCTGAGAAACTAAAAAATGGGAAGCTTGAGAGGAGAAGCAGAAGAATGGAATGGTTAAACAGCATGTCTGACTTTAAAAGTAGCATGGCACAATGGAATTTTGTTGCATGCCCCAGTGGCTATATTTAATCATCAAAAAGACAAGACAATGTTTCAGCTTAGACACCCATGCTAGCCCTGGCCTTCACATAGGACCAGATACAAGTTGACATTTCGATAACAACCCAGATACTTTTGTAATTGCACAGGACCCTTTTCTTCTTTTGTAGTTGACTTTGAGGAAGCCCAGCTTGCACATGTGAAGTCACTCCTCCCTGCCCTTGCCAATGATGTTCTTAAAGGTGTAAAACTGCATTTCAACAAGATTCATGTGCTATCTGGAGAGAGAATTCCATTTTTTCCAGAAGTGATGTGGCTATGGTGCACAATAAAATCTGCTTTCCTAATAATTTTGAGAGAAGCCACGTGGTGACTGTGCTCAGCAAATGAGAAGGGAAAGCGTGTTTATTGTGCAATAAACTGGTAATGTGGAAAATCCTCCAGGCACTTCAATGAAACCATTGCCGCAAAGTATGCTTCAGAGTTGGGTTTTATATGTATAGCCTGTAACAGAATAACTTGCCTTTTAAAAACAATTCATACTTGACAGATTATATTGGTTTTTCTGAATATTTGAACTGTAATAGGAATCTACATCTGCATTTACTTACTTCTCAACTGCTGCACACGGAAGTACTGAACAGAATTGGTAAACTGTGCTGAGAGCTGAACTTTCATAGAAATTATAACCTTCCAAAATGGCTTTTACCTTTTTTAAAACTGTTTTTTAATAGTCTGGTTGAAAAATACTGAATTGCATGAGAAAGCAAATGTACTTATAATATAGACTTTGAAAACTTTAGATGTTCAGAATGTTGAGCTCCCTTCTTTGCCCAAGTAAGGAAAGAATTATGGGGATAAACAGTGAATCAAATGGTTGCAACAAAGCAAGGTCAAAATTGTACAGTTTATAGCATTCTTTCATAGGATCATTGAAGCGCATTAAAATACTCTATGAGAGAACTCAGGAGACAGGGTAAAGAAATCTCACAGTACTGTATCTCTGCGTCTTCTCTCGTAAGCATTACTGTCATGAGAAAAGAGAGAATGTGCTTAACGCCCACTTAGCAATTCAGGAGGAATTTTCCCAAGGGCAAAACAGCAGCAAGCATCATTTAAAAATAAAATAAAGACAACAACAGAAGACACAGATGGGTAAAATGTATCTTTTTTTCTCTGCTGGTGAGCATGCAAACCTAAATTTTGTACCCTCATAACCTGCAAATATATTTGAAGTTAAACATTATTGATTGGTACTTGGAAATATTTACATACAGATCTATTTATTTATTTAACACACATATATGCCATTCTTCAGTTAAATGAATTTCTTAGGGTAGCAATAATAGCAGGTTAACACTAACAATAGGTAAATAGCATTGTATTAACACAGCAACAAAGTAACAGTGCAGCACATAAAAACACAATATAAACAGGGGGGAAACCAGTAAGATATTAGCAGATTAAAATCAGGGGTTATACTAGAAGTCTTGTCAAATGAAACTGTTTCTGCCTGGCATCATTCCCCCTCAGCCCCATAAATCAAATTTGGCACTAAACCAAATGGGAAGGGCATTCCAAATTGGAAGCTATAATTGAGAAGGTCCTTTCTCTGGTTACCACCTGTTTAGGAAGACAGAACTGAGAGAAAAGTCTATGATGACCATAGTATTTGGACAGGACCATGTGCAATACATTCATGCACATGCATGTATTGTGCACATAGCCACATAAACTAGAGAAATATGCTCTCACTGGATTGGATAAAAAGATTCTTGGTGTACTGATAAGCAGACCAATAAGCAGACCAATGGAAATAATTGTTGGGGATCTCTTTACCACTAAGGCTGACTTAAGAGTTGCCTTCATTTCATTTTAGATTATTACTTTGTGAAATTTCACCCAAAATTGGTACCCACGTTATAAGTGGCAAAAAAATGAGGGGGACATTTAATTATTTTTCAGAAGGAATTTTTTGAGCTGTGTTGAGTGTGGGTTTGTGCATGCTTACCATTGGTAACTGAGCAGCAGATTCTTTAAAAGCATTTCCCACTCTTCCAGTGTAACACCAGAGCCCCTTATGGTGGTCAATAGCTACCTGCTAGAATTACTATCCCAGAATTTCCCCGGAACAATGTTACATCAAGATGTAACATCAAGGGGCTTTTTTTTGTGGGGGGGGGTATGGTGATCCCTGTCCAACTGCTAATAGTAAATATTATCACCACCACCACCACCACCATCATCACTCTTTTGGCATCCCTTTTGGTATCCCTAGCAAACTTAGCTGAAAGTTTGAAATGCTGAACTCTGGGCACACCAAACTTGGCCCTCCAGATGTTTTGGGACTACAGTTCCCACCACCCCTGACCACTGGTCCCGTTAGCTAGGGATGATGGGAGTTGTAGTCCCAAAACACCTGGAGGGCCAAGTTTGGCCGTGCCTGCCTATACATTTGGACCACTGTGTTTGTTTATTTTAATCGTTGGATCCCACTCTTCCTGCCTAAGGAGATTAGAGTGGCATACACTAAAAACAGTAAAGTTATATAAATAAGCAACAACAGCACAGAACCATACTTCAGGCAAAATTTATAGGACTCAAAAGCCTGATTAAAAATAACCGTCTTATGGAGTGAAAAATATGGAATTCATTTGATTTGTGAATTTCTCTCTTTACAGGGCGACTAAGGAAGGCTGGTATCTCTATGCAGACAGTTCCAACGGAGAATTTGGACATACTGCTGACATTACCACTCCAGTAATTTCTCAGACTGGACCGAAGTGCAAGCTGGTGTTTTGGAATTACATGAATGGGGCAACAGTGGGTTCACTGAAGGTACTAAAAAGACAGTTTACAGACTAAAAAAAGAAAGAAGAAGAATATTCACAACCTGCATGATGATTATGATGATTACATTTATATCCCACCTTCCCTTCAGGGAGCTCAAGATAGCATACATAGCTCTGAGATTACATCCACAAGCTCCTTTAGTACCCTCAGGCCCTGGAGAGCTGAATTCATTTAAAGTAGCTAGGTGTTTCCTTACCCCCTTTCTTCCTATCTTGGGCTTCAGCTCCCTTCTTATATCATTTATTCTGTTATCACCCCCTGAACTGTCTCTATGGCAGCTAGTCATTGTTTAAGAACTGAGTTTGCTCCCCCCCCCTTTGCTTCCCTGTCCATAGCCTGCAAGAGGGACTGTTTCAATTGATCATACATAAGCTGCTCTGGGAGCCTTTTTTGGCTGAAGAGTGGGGTACAAATGTTCTAATTAAATAAAAGAAATAATGTTGATATGTGAGACTTCTCTGTCAATGAAAACTGTTCCATTTAAAGGGAGTGGCTATTTCATTTTGCCATGTTATGTGCAACTGGGAGATGATTTTTCTTCTATTAAAATGAAAAGCCTCTCTAGATAGTCCTGGAGCTAAAACTGCAGATCATTATACCTGGTGATAAATCCTGGAGAGGAAAAGCGTTTTGGGGAGCTGATGATGTACAGTTCTGTCATTGCTGTCTAGAATCACAATTTGACATACATCACCATACTTCCATCTCCTGATGTTGTCAGTTTGACTCAGTTAAGACACTTTAGCTTCAGTGAAGCATGTTTAGGGCAGTTGACTCCTGGGAGCAACCCGTCACAATTCAATGAATATTTACTGAGGCAGGAAGCGAGGAGGACACCTCATGCACCTTCTGAAGTTCAAACTAAACAAGAGCTCTGGAACTTGATTGCAAAAGTTTTTTTATGCAAACAACTGGATGTTTAATGTACTGCGAAACTAAAATGAGTTTTGAAACTGAATACAATCATGGGGTAATAGCAATTTTAACTGTTCTTGGTATTAGGATTGCTTTTCTTATTTCTTCGGCATACCAAAAGCAAGTGTCACCACTTGCTATTCAAACCAGTTGAAGTGGAAATGATCAAGCCTTGTTTACACAATCAAAATTTAAAAGTTGTTATTCTGGGGCTCTTATCCTCTCCCTTATGTGTTAATCTCCAGCCCTTTTCAGGCATTATTCCCTCCTTGCCCTTGCTTGCCCCGCTAATAACATTGTGCAAGGGCAAGCATGGGGATGTTCTCTAGTGCCCCATGTCATGCCCCCACAGGAGGAGTGCTCAGTTGCAGAAAAGGACCCATCGCCAAATTTCTTGCTGTTGTGAATACTGGATACACATGCGAAAGACCAATTCTGACCAGGAGTTCAGTGATTGGGTCAGAAACATTGGCTTTGATCATGTGGTTCTGGTATTATTCAGACACATTCTGCAGATCTTACTAGAAGGAAGCCATTCCCTGCTAGCACTACATGTGACAGCAGGTTAATGCTTTGAATGTGTAAATAAATCAAAGGCTGGTGTGAGTTAAGAGGCTGCTATCCCAGATTCTGTTAAAGAAAAAAAAGCCATTCACCATAAACATACTGCATGTTCAGAGATTTGTAGGATAGTTATTATAACTATTTCTTTTCATGTAAAAATGAAACTATTTTTTTTCATGTAAAAATGAAACTGAAGCTGTTAAATACTGTTTGTCTTACGATTTGCAAAACACAAGTTGCTCATTTCACTGTAGATGTTGTTCGATTTTTAGGTGCTCAGAAAAGAGGGAAACATGTCTTTTGAACTTTGGTCACAGAGTGGCCCCCAGGGTCCTCAGTGGAACAGAGCTGAAGTGCATTTAGGTGTTCAATCTTATTTTCAGGTATGTGCAATTTTGTTTGCCTTCTTCCCTTACTATTTCAAGCTATTTAATGTTTCTGTTGTTCTGCGCTCGTAATGTCAGCCTTAAGACATCATTGCATTTTGAAGCAATCAAAATCAAAATGATGCCTCTGCTGTAGAATGAAGTTCATTCATTAATGGCACATAGAAGCAGAAATTGGAGACAGGATGTTTCTTAGAGAATCTGTTACTTGAACCTACTGCTTTATTGTTGCTTTATGGCGGAGATAAGGAACCAGTGACCCTCCAGATGTTGTCGGATACAATCAACCCCAGGCAGCATGACCAGTGGTCATGGACGATGGACATTGTAGTTCTACAATATATTCAGGGTCACATATTCCCAATCCCTGCTTTATGATGTCAAAACCTTACCACAGTTGGCAGAATCACAGTCTTTGGAAAATAGAATAATTTAGCAACAGATTTTCAATACTCTTTAATTTTTTTTAGCCCCAATTGTATTTCTGTTTGTTTCTATATATTTGCTTGATTTGTATTACAAAGTAATGGTGATTCTGCATCGTACCAATCTTCCCTGTTCCCTTTTCTGGCAGTAAAATATGAACAATGTTAACTTTGGAATTGTTCACTCCCTACCAGCTATCTTCTTTTGTGTTTCTCATGTAGCATTCTTACCAGTAGTGGCACTAGTAATAGATGGAGCTGCCCTCCTGCTCCAGCATTGCTGCTGCTTACCTGGATGGTTTGGAGTGGTCAAGTTGGGGCCATGTGGGTGCCCTGGCAGGACCAATGGCTTGGCAGCAGCAATCCCACTACTGTACCTGTCCAGCCCTGAACTCTCCACCACTCTTCCCCTCCATATCTCCATACTGGTAAGCATTAGTAATACTAGTGTCGGGAGAGAAGCTTCACCCCACTGATGCTACTGATGCTCACCACTATCATATGGATCAGAACATTGTCTATTTACTAGAGGTGCATGCTTGTATCAGAATGTGGCTATTTATATTTCTACTTCCTCCACTTCACAGGTTATCTTCAGGGCGAAAAGGGGCATCAGTTATGTGGGAGATGTGGCAGTGGATGATATTTCATTTCAGGAGTGTTCCCCCTTACTGATCCCAGACAGACACTGTACTTCTGATGAATTTACCTGTGCCAACAAATACTGCCTCCCAAAGGATAACCTTTGCGATTTTGTGAATGACTGTGCAGATAACTCAGATGAGAATCAAAGCATTTGCAGTGAGTACGGCTGTTCCTTGCTTTAATGAGCAGAAGTTATCAAGTCTCTAGTGAATTATTTATATAGTAGCACTGCTGCCAGTTCATTAGTGGTTCCGAAATGTAAATGAAAAGCAAAATTAATGATTTTGAAATGCTTGTTATACTGGAGTCTGCCTCACATACACCCACATGTTCATACAAACAGATGTCCCCACCGAAGAGTTTGCCAACCTCCTGGGTGCCAAAATCCCAAGGACTCCTGCGTCACCCAAGTAAATGTTTTGGCAGGAGGCAGCTGCCTAAACCTTGGGATTTAGGCACCCAGGAGGTTGGCACCTCTTAGCTGTTTGTATGAACATGTGGGTGCATGTGATTCCAGTCAATATTAGTGATAGTGTCCAAGGCACCTGGAAGTTGTATTAACCAAATTAAATAATGTGCTTCAGGCAATGGTGTGATTGTTATCTTAATTAATGTAAAATAAGAAAAAACGACTTGTTATTTAGTGTACTGGTATGATGCTGCTCAGCTTGCGAGAAGACACAGGAGGGCACCGGGCTATTACAATAGCATTTTGGTTTTACTACAGTTGCAAAATAAAATGTGGAACCAGCCCTACACATACTTTTCTAGAGAAATGGCTTCCAGTGCAATGAAAACACATCTGATTCTCAATTGTTACACGGACACTGAGAGGGGTGAGTTTTGGCAGCATCAAACAGGGTCCTCAGATAATTATGTGGAACTAGATGTTGTTGCCCCAGCATTGCTGCTGTTACTCTGTCATCTAGTGCTGTTATGTTGCTTCAGCATCAGCAAATGCTTCCCTGTTGCTTTCCTGGGTGGAGAAAGAGTGGGTGTATGTTAACAGTGTCATGTGCAAGTGAGGGTGTGTGGATGTCTCTGCCTGTGTACCCAGGTCTTCCTATCACAATCTCCAACATATGCCCTTTGACTTTCTTGCTGCTACTAACCTTGCGGTCCACAGAGATAGACAAATTCCAAACTTGCTGTCGTATTTTCGCCAGTAACTTTCTTTCAGCAAGTTGATGTTGTGTTGATGCTGCTGCAATCTAAGTCTTGAACCATATTTTAAAATACAATAAAGTGAAAATGAGGTTATATATTCATAGAAATTTATTCTGAGCAGAAGCAAGCTAATAAACTATTTATTGCATCTTAAACTTGACCATAAGCTGCTTCCAGCTAGTTAAAACGGAAATTAAATTGTACATTGCTATATGTTCACTCCAGTGGCCAAGATTTAAATGAGCAAAGGGCTTTGATTCATGTATTTTTAAAACAACTTTTAAAAGATAAAATTTCAAAAAAAAAAAAGCTAATACCCCTAGGACATTCATCCGCTTTCAGTGTTAAAGCATATGAAAGGATGATTAAGCAACAGTGGTCACAGATGACAGGGCAAATCTCACAAAAAATAATGTGTTCTCTCCAGACCAAAAGGGGATACAGAAGATGCACACTGTCCACCAAGCCCCGTTCTGTTCCCAGTAACCACAGGACACCTTTGCCCGGCGGCCCATAGATTGCAGCAAAATACTGGGCAAGGCTTTGCCCAGTATCTTCTCTGTGTGATGGGCTCATGGGAAAAAGCTTTCCAATGAGCCCTTGTTGAAGAGGGGAGGGGAAAGCCTATATAAGGCTGCTTCCCCTGGATATCACAGCCATTTTGTTTGAGAGTTTTCCGCATGCCCACCCTTGCATTCACTGAGCAATTTTGGGTCGTTGGTTGACACGGCAGGAAAGGATTTTTTTTCTCTCTCAACCTGATTGGCACTTGGGTGGGGTTTTATCGCCTTTTCCTCAGGGAAATTATGGCTTTCCTTTGTTAGGCAGAAGAACATTGTATGAGGGTGGAAATGGCATTGGTCAGGATCAACATAGTATAGAGGGGACTCCAGGGGCCTGAGGGGAGGACTGACCACAACAAACCGAAGCATGGGTTCAGTACCTGCCTGGTTGGAATCTGCACCCTGGTCCCCCAGTGAGACCTTGCTTGTTTGGCTTGTACCACAGCAAGGTTCAACACTGGCTGACTCCCGTCATATAGGTTTGGGGCGATCCAAATCCAGTGGATCCATTCCATCAACATGGGGCTTGTGGAATGATGAACTGATCCGGGGACCCAATGCCATGACAACCCTTGCCCTGCCTGCTGCTGTTAATTTGGCCTGATTTTATCCCATCACTGTTGTACAGTCTGGTCATTTTGCTACTCTCATGGGTCACATAATGCTCTTGCCTGGGCAATTGCATACCTACCCAGCAAATTGCAATTTGGTGCTCTCAAATTTGCAAGAAAACAAAGCAAAATGATGCCAAAACATTTTAAAAGATTTGGGAATGAATCCTATAAATATTTCCCAATATAACAAGAAAGGTTTCATGTTGAACACTGCATCTTATGCATCCAAATATCTTATTTCATTTTAACAAGGAATGCTAATTTGAAAATTTTAAGTACAGGCAACAAAAAAGGGAAAACTCCATGTTGCAACATGGCAAAATCACATGCTGCAGTCCTTAGTTACATCATGTGTGAGCTTGAGTAAAGCCTGTGCTTAAATAAAATTGTGTTATTCTGGAATTGCAGAGGCAAAAGAAGGGAAATTTTGACCTCTGCCACTGGCTAGGACACTAAGGTGTACTGGGTGGTTTTACCACCTGTCTTTCAGAAGGAGACCAACTTGGTCCCATCTTAAGACTTTGCAATAGATTTTTGTTTTTTTTAAGGGGATTTGTCCCATTCCAGTGACTATTTTTCCTAACCTAACATTAGATCTAATCTCCCCTACATGCCCCATTAATTTATCTTGATAATAATAAGAATGTCTAAGAAAAAAAATTGACACAGTGGAACAATTCCTCAGCAGATAAAAATGTAATTAAGTTTAGAATATAATCTATTGTTGAAGTCAGGTCTTTTTTGACATAAGATAATCAGGTAGCTATGCTCACTTCATTTCCAAAAGGAATATCATTGTTCAAAGTGTGCCAAATGATGATGCCGTCTTAGCTGTGATAATCTACTATCACAAAGCACTGCTTGGGATGGACCTGCTTACACGGTGATCTCACCCTCCAGAGAAGTGCATGACAAAGAAGAAGAAGAAGAGTTTGGATTTGATATCCCGCCTTTCACTCCCTTTAAGGAGTCTCAAAGGGGCTAACATTCTCCTTTCCCTTCCTCCCCCACAACAAACACTCTGTGAGGTGAGTGGGGCTGAGAGACTTCACAGAAGTGTGACTGGCCCAAGGTCACCCAGCAGCTGCATGTGGAGGAGCGGAGACACGAACCCGGTTACCCAGATTACGTGACTACCGCTCTTAACCACTACACCACACTGCATTTCTTGAATATATTTTTTAAATAAATTAAAATGAGAATGTAGTCTGTACTGTCTCTTGACAACAAATCACGCTTGAGATTTATGAAACCGTGTGTTGACAATGCTGAAAGTGGACCAGCTGTGATGAACGTCTAATGTTTGAATTGAGTTTTGTTTAGTTTTTTGTTTGAAGTTCAGTATCAGTCTCTTAAAGCTGACATAATCATTGCATTTGGGAGCTGCAGTGGCTATGTGGTGGTTCACTCTTTGATGTTTGCATCAAGCCCTGATTCTTTAAATCAGCAGGGCCCAGGAGGATCAGCAGTAAGAAGCCTTTCTGATGGAAGTGTTGGCATAATACTTGGGATTTGTTTTGGAAACTTTACTTGTTTTGGAGCTTGGGCCCAAGACAGAGGAAGGGCAGTCTCAGTGAGATGTATTTATTATGGTTGCAAATTCAAACATGCACCAGGATTTATTATTACCTATTGCATCTTATTCCACTCTTCCCTAAGACATAGGCTAGGCTGAGAGTTATGGATGTACCAAAGAACAGCCAGTGAGCTTGTGGAGTTGAACCCAAGACTCCCTGGTCCTAGTCCAGGCATAGCAAACTCGGCCCTCCAGATGTTTTGGGGCTACAACTCCCATCATCCCTGACCACTGGTCCTGTTAGCTGGGGATGATGGGAGTTGTAGTCCCAAAACATCTGGAGGTCCGAGTTTGCCTATGCCTGGACTAGTCTAACCACTGCAGCTTAGTTTCTCAACATATGAAATACCAGCTTTATTATCAGGTTGCAGTCCATTAAATAAAATGGGAGATTTGTGTTAGGATATTTCCGTTCCACCTTAAAAGGGAGCAGGATGTTTGTATAACAGCCTGCGTAAGTTCCTGTCTCACAGGATGTTTATGTTGTAAGTTCGTTTCGTTTTTGCCTGTCTTGCCTGAGCAGTCGGAGGAGACGGTCATGATTTCTTTGTTCTGACCAATGCCTAATAAACTGTAAATATGCATGTTCTGCTCTCTGCTTGTGCAACTTCCTGCTGTGTGAATTCTGCTGATATAGTGTGCACTAAGCCTGAGGCTTAGTGTCGCTGAATTGCTGATATTGCCTGACTACGGGAGGTCGATGGATCGTCCGGCACCGAGCTTGGGGGCCAAGATGGACTTCATCTCCCTGGCAGTATCCCAACAACAGGTTTCGGGCCCAGATTCACGGCACTTGCAGGAGAGTAAGACAGCGACAGACTGCTGAAAGGTATGTTGGAAAAGCGAAAGCAGAGGCTTTTCTGTTGCCGCGGCAGCCTCTTTGATGTCCGGCAAAACTAATTGGCCTGGGAGCCGAGCCAGAGGCATCGTGATTTATGGGTGCCAAGATAAGGAGTCTCTGAAGTGAAGAAGACTCACGGCTGGCGTTAAGAGGTGGAATGGAGTTTTTCCAAGCCTCTGAAGCTGCTGAGTGCCCAAAATTAAATCGGGACAATTATCAGAGCTGGGCAAAATGGTGTGAGAGTTTGCTGCGTCAGTTTGGAGTCTGGCATACTGTCTGTGAAGCCCCTCCAGTTCCTCTGACAGGGAGATGGCAGGCTCAGAATTCGAGAGCCATAGACGTAATAGTCTTGTCCGTCTCTCTGGAGGAAATAAAGACGCTTGCTGGAAATCTCACGGCACGTGACATGTGGGATGCTTTGAAAAAGGCCCACCAGCCAATAATCCCAGCCCAGTGTTTGAATGCATCGGAGGTCCTGGCTGTTTCCCAGAATGCTAGTGAATGCAGAGATGCCGAGGGCACCGGTTGCAAGCTGCAGGGGGAGCTGACTGTGATGTCATCCCAGGCAGCATTCCAGCCTCCAGAGGGAGCCAAGGAGTCGGCAGCTGAGAGCTCTGTTTCTCGTGAGAACCAAGGTCAGAGCCTTTGCAGAGGCCGGAAGACCAGACGTAAACAGAGCAAGATGCTTGCAGGTGGCCAGGAGCGGGGGGGCACGTTGCAACAGCCCACGCCAGTGGAAAACAAGGCTATGTTTGCTGGCACAGCTCCACCAAAGGCTAAAGGCACGTCTGATGGCCAGGAGCAGGGGGGCAAGTTGCAAAAGCCCTCGCCAGTGGAAAACACGGCTATGTTTGCTGGCACAGCTTCACCAGCGACGCGGACTTATAAAAAATATTGGGGGGGCCCGGGAAAGCTCATGAATAATAAATAAGCTCATGAATATGCAAATAAAGTGGCGCCGCCTCCTCGTGAGCGAATAGGGGAGAGCGTGCTGCGCCTATTAATCAGCTCCAAAGGAAATTGGGTGGAGCTTTTGCTCGGGAGGGAGGGCAGGAGGCATGCAGCCCGCCCCCCCTGTGCATTTTGGGCTGGGGGAGGGGCGGCGATGGCGCTCTGCTGGAGGGGCGCCGGAGATTATTGGGGGGGCGGAGCCCCCCCAAACGAATTTTTGAGGGGGCTCGGGCCCCCTCAAGCCCCATGGAGTCGGCGCCTATGAGCTTCACCAAAGGCTAAAGGCAAGCTGCAAAAGCCCACGCTGGTGGAAAACAAGGTTTTGTTTGCCAGCAAATCTGCTTCGAAGGGGAAGGCCAGGTTTATTGTTGACTCTGCGGCCACGCGCCATCTCACCAAAGACTGCCATCTGTTCATCTCCTTCACACCTCAAGATGGAGAGGTCCAGCTGGCTGATGGAAGGACTTTGCAAGCTACAGGAGTTGGGACTGTGAAACTTGAAAGTCTGCATACTACGATTAGTAATGTTCTTTTTGTTCCAGGAGCTGTGGACAATTTGATAAGTGTACCACAGCTGACTGGGCGTGGTTTTGAGGTATCCTTCAAGAAGACTATCTGTGTCATCAGAAAAGGCAAAGAGGACATGTGGCATGCAAAGTTGATGGATGGTTTGTTCTGTTTAACTTATGATGACAATGGTGTTGCTATGTCTAATGCTGATACTTGTTGTGTTGCACAAACTAACAAGGTTCTTCATGCAGGTTGCATTCATGATGCACATCGAAGATTTTGTCACCTCTCTTGGCAAGCGCTAGCCAAGATGCCTGGGTTGGTTGAAGGTTTGGACATCAAACCTTGCAAATTTCACATGAAATGTGTATCTTGTGCAGAGAACAAGGTGAAGGTTGCTCCAAAAGGCAAGGAGTCTAGCAGGCAGGCTTCCAAACCCTACCAGCTAGTTCACGCAGACCTGGTAGGCCCTCTAGCGCCCTCTTTGGGAGGAGCAAGGTACTTCATGGTTCTAATTGATTCTTTTTCCAGGTACATTCATGTGTTTATGCTCGAGCAGAAATCGCAAGCATTTCCTAAGTTCAAGGCATTCTGTGCTTGGTTGGAGAATGCTCACGGTAAACGTATTGGGTGTCTGTTTACTGATCGAGGCGGGGAATTCACTTCTCAGCAGTTTGAAGCTTTCCTGACTGAGAAGGGAATCCAGCATGATTTGTCAACGCCTAGGTCGCCATGGATGAATGGGCTTGCGGAGAGAGCAAATCAAACGTTGCTGCAAGGAATAAAAACTTTGTTGCATGATGCCAATCTCCCTGAGAAGTTTTGGGGGGAGGCTTTGGCGAATTTGGTTTACACTTTTAATCGCAGACTGTCATCACCTATTGGCTGCACTCCCTATGAGAAGATGTTTGGTAAGAAACCTAATGTCAAGCACTTGAGAATCTTTGGTTCTGACATGTGGGTGCACACCCCACAAAGCAACAAGCTTGGGAAGCGTGGGGCACATGGTTTGTTCATGGGGTACGAAAAAGGTGCATACAGAGTATGGATGACTAACTCAAAATCCATAAAGTTCACGAGGAGTGTTGAGTACAATCCTAAGTGGGGGGAAAATGTGGGAATTTTCCAGAGTTACCCAGAGGAGGATGAAGGTGATGTGAAGAAAGCAGATCATGCTGAGAAAGCTGAGGAAACTGAGGATGAGGATGATGATGATGATGATGATCAGAGTTCGGATTCCAGTTCAGTGGGCGGCGCTGCTGCTGCTGTCAGTGACAGTGATGACACAGCAGACTACAAGAGCGCAAAGGCCTCAGTCAGACCATCTGATGAGTCTGACAATGAACTGGAAGAACCACTGTTCACCATTGGTCACTATTCTCCTAAGAAGGAGGAGATGAGTCCAGAAGACTTGCGTCTGGTTCGCAGGTCTGAAAGGGCGACCAAAGGCAAACCTCCAAAGAGATTTGCTGATGAGTTTGCTAAGATGGCAACTGCTGTTCTTAGTAGCTCAGAGAAGGTGTGGGAACCTTCAAGCTTCAAAGAGGTCCAGGAGTTAACCTCTAAAGATGCTGAGCCTTGGCTTAATGCCATGAAGGCTGAAGTTGATTCCTTAAACAGGAACCAGACTTGGGAACTGGTACCGGTAGTCCCAGGAATGAGACTGGTTGGCAGCAAATGGGTCTTCAAGGCCAAGACAGACCAGAATGGCAAGGTTGTCAGACACAAAGCCAGATTGGTTGCCAGAGGTTTTTCACAGGTACCAGGGCAGGATTACCACGAGACCTACTCACCCACGGTCAAATATGAGAGCATTCGGCTGATGCTCAAGATCGCTGCGGAGGAGAAACTGCATGTTTCCCATCATGACATTAATACAGCTTTTTTGTACGGGATTTTGAACGAGCAGCTGTACATGCTTCCACCTGATGGGATGCAGATACAGAAGGGAATGGTCTGTAAACTGCGGAAATCCTTATATGGTCTCAAGCAGAGTGCCAGGTGTTGGAACACAAAACTCACTGAAACATTGCTTTCTCTAGGTTTTCACCAGGGCAAAGCAGATCCATGTGTGTTTGTCAAGGAGGAGGGGCAAAACAAACTGTATTGTTTATGTTTTGTTGATGATCTTCTGATGTTTTGGAAGAATCAGGCTTTTTACCAAAGCACCCTAGCTCAGCTGAAGGAGCACTTTGACATGAAGGATCTTGGTGAGGTATCCAACTATCTTTCTCTGCAGGTGGAGAGAGACCAAGCAGGTAATTTTCTGGTACACCAAACACAGAAAATTGCTGATGTATTAACCAGGTTGAATTTGGTTGATGCAAACCCAGCAGACACACCGATGGTGACAGGTTACCAGGTAGACAGTACTGCTGAAGTGTTTTCTGACACAACGCTGTACAGATGCATTCTAGGCAAGTTGAATTTCATTGCTAGATGTTCGAGACCTGACATTGCTGTAAGCACTAACCTGCTTAGCAGACATGCTAACAATCCTACTGTTCAGGATTGGAAAGCTCTGAAGCGCATAGCCCGGTATTTGAAAGGGACTATGCACTACAGGCTGAGGTTCACCAGTCAGAAGACTGGAGGTCTTGAAATCTTTGCAGATGCAAGTTTTGGAAGTGACACCACGGATGGTACAAGCACTTCTGGAGTGTGCTACATGTACAACCACTGCCTGTTTGATTGGTTGTGCAAAAAGCAGACAACAGTTAGCCTAAGTTCCTGTGAAGCAGAACTCAATGCTCTGTCATTTTCACTCATGGATTGTGAATGGTTGATGCAACTGTTTAAGGACATTGGGGTTTCTGTGAAATGTCCTATACAAGTGTATCAAGACAATAGATCTTGTTTGGCTTTGCTGAACTCGGAGAGTTGCAAGCAAAGGACCAAGCACTTGCAGATTAAGCTACATCGTGCAAGAGAGTGTATTCAGAAAGGACTCATTCAGGTGTCCTACATGCCAGGAAATGAAATTCCTGCTGATCTGTTGTCTAAGGTTGTTAACAGAGAACAACTGAAGGTTTACGCACAAAGGTTGCAATTGGGTTGAACCACAGGTACTACAGGTTACACGGAAAGGGGGAGGATGTTAGGATATTTCCGTTCCACCTTAAAAGGGAGCAGGATGTTTGTATAACAGCCTGCGTAAGTTCCTGTCTCACAGGATGTTTATGTTGTAAGTTCGTTTCGTTTTTGCCTGTCTTGCCTGAGCAGTCGGAGGAGACGGTCATGATTTCTTTGTTCTGACCAATGCCTAATAAACTGTAAATATGCATGTTCTGCTCTCTGCTTGTGCAACTTCCTGCTGTGTGAATTCTGCTGATATAGTGTGCACTAAGCCTGAGGCTTAGTGTCGCTGAATTGCTGATATTGCCTGACTACGGGAGGTCGATGGATCGTCCGGCACCGAGCTTGGGGGCCAAGATGGACTTTATCTCCCTGGCAGTATCCCAACAATTTGAGGATTAGAGTAGAGGATCTTTAAATGGTAAGAAAATGAAAAGCCTTTTCTTAGTCTGCTTAGGTGAGCTGCAGCAAGTTCAATTAGTTTCCTTAAAATGTGTTGAGAAGCACCCATGTATACGTGAGGTTGGATGGTCATTTGTTATGGATGCTTTAGTTGAGATTCCTGCATTGCAGGGAGTTGGACTACATAGTCCTTAGGGTCCCTTCCAATGACTGTTCTAGGATTCTCTGCCTCTTGTGCAGCTGTCCTCTTTTAGTTGATGATGGCTCGTTCCATTATAGAGGTTCTCACTTGATGCAGCAGTTATCAAGTGACAAGCACATATGTATGAGGCAATCCTTCCTTGTTTCCCAATGAAACCTCAATACTGTTGGGGGGAATATCCATTTTAAAGTAGCTCTAGTACCTCTTTTTAAAAAGACCATACAACTTTCTTTTACACAAAAATATTGGGGGAAACATACATTGTGAAACTTTAATTTGCCTTCTGCAATTCTCCAAAGCCCTTTCCTCATTAATTTAGCTAGCTAAAAGAATACTTCAGCATAAGTTTAGATTTCCCTGGTTGTAAGATGGAAGTACCACTTACCATCAACCAGAGAGGGCAGTCCAGTGCAGCTGCAGTGGTGCCTGGTTGTTTTCTGGCTTTAGCATGGGATGACATCACTTCCTCCTCCACTGGCTGCTGGAGCTCTCCCAGGGTTGCAGCCAGTCGTGGGCAAGCCTCTCATTGTTCTGACCTTCATTTCTCTCTGTGTTCTGGGAGACCAGGGCAGAAGGAATCTGGTCACAGCAGGAGGGGGAGACTCTCTGGATTCATCAGCAGCCTGCCTCATCTCTCTCTCCTGCCACCCTTCCTCTCCTGCCTCTGAGTCTAGACTGCCCTCTGCCACAGCCTCTTCCTGCTCACTAAACTCTGTTACTTCTGCAGCTTCTGACACCTCCTCCTTCCAGTCTGCCCCCTCTTCTCCCTCTGAACATGCATCACCATCCCACCACAAATCCCCTGCTTCTGAGCCTTCTTCCCCTGGGGGGTTGGCTCTGCATCCAGCCAGTCCATGACAGCAGACAGGCTGGTTGATACAGGATACACACCCAATGCCTACACCAAACCCTGATGACATCTCTAATAAATAAACTTGTGGCCTGTTTAATCCCAAATGGTTGTTCTGTGCTTATTTCAACTTCCCACCGCCTGCAGCATCATTGTGCCTGGACTCGCAAATTGTACCTTCTCTTTGAATATAAAAGAACATATCTAGTCAAGTTGTTTTTTGCTCTTTTTTAATTATCTCTTTTTATACTGAAGTAACGTTAAGTCCAAATATAACTAATTTCACAGGTAATTTCCATATGAAATAAGCTGCATCCTGCTGTTTCTTTTAATAGTTGACCTTGTTCTCTGATGGTCCAATTCCTGTATCTAGTATAATTCTGTATGTTACTAAAATATATAAAAAGTTTGTTCTCTTTTGCTTGTCTAGAAGAATTGATTTGTTACGATCTTTGAATCTTAAAACTTAGAAACTTAAAACAATAGGTTTAACAATTAAAAATTTAAAGCTTTCTGTTTTTCTCAAAATATTATGAAATAAATATCTAAGGTACCGGATATTTTTGGTTTACCCATATTGCCTCTTATAAACATTCATTTGTGAATTGCAATTAGATAACCATTGGGTAGAATAAGCCTGAATTAAACAAAAGGCTGTTTGCTAATCTAAATTCCTTTTAAAATAATGTCATTATCACCATCAGCCTTTGCATGATGGTGCATCAGCTACCTGTTAAAAAGCCTTTCATTAGTTAAATGAGACTCCCTCCATTTTGAGGATAAAGGCAGAATATGTTTGTTATTATGGTGCTAATTTCAGCATTTTGCATTCTTTTTCAATTTTAGACACTTTGAATTTTGTTGGGGTTTTTTTGTTTTGTTAGGTATGTCCATTGGGCGCTGTGATTTTGAGTTTGATCTCTGTGATTGGGAACAAGATCAGAATGATGACTTTGACTGGAATCTCAGAATTGGAGGAATCCCAAGAGCAGGCACTGGGCCAGTAGCTGATCATACCTTGCAAGAACCATCTGGTCATTACATCTTCATAAAAAACTCCTTCCCTCAGTTGCCAGGGCAAGAAGCCAGAATTACTAGTGTGACTGTAAGCAGAAAGAGCAGAAATTGCAAGGTATGTGAAGGAATGTCTAGCAGGAACAATAGAAGTTAATTACTAATTGCAAGAATCAAACATCACTTAAGCATCCCTTAGAGAAAATATTTGGTTTTATAGGTATCACCTTGTTCCTTTAATTAGCCAAGTGCTATTGTAAAGCAGTATTATGTTGCTTTCAGTGTAGAACCTCCAAAAAGGGAAATAGGTTCTGTTGAAAACTTCATTTGTTCTGAATGAAATACATTGCTTAAGTGACATTAGTGTTTGGATCTTGGCTGCTGGGTGTAGAAAACATCTTATGATAAAAATGTACAGAATAATTTGTGTGCCTCTGATAAGCTATTGAAATGAAGCAATGATAAATATTTGAATAAAAAAGATTATTGCGGTTAAAATGTCAGTTGGATTCCACTGCCAAACATTTGATAGTGGGAAATAAACATTTATTTTTCAAAGGAAGTTATTTATTTATTAGGTTTCTAAGGTGCCCTACTGTGGAACTCTCAAGGCAGTTTAGAAGCATATTAAAGCAACAAGAAACAATCAAAAACAACAAAGTTAACTCAAAACAACGAAAGGAAGACAGTGTATTTTATTACACTGGATCTAAAATGAGACTTCATGGGTGATACTGAACCAGTCTCCAAGAATTCAGTATCTCTATTAAGAAGTGCAACTGCTTCATGTTCCCCTGTCCCACCACCTTCCTCTTAAAACCTGGTCTTTACTGTAAAATTATTAATGGACTATAGATATTTAAATGGATAAATATTGCAAATCCACTGCACACTGACAGATAGTCTGTTGGATTCTTTTCTCATGGAACCATAAAACATGTTTTCACTATGAAGCGAGTATTATTTCAAGTCACTGCTCCATATTTACTCCTTCTCTTCATTTCAGGTAATATTCTACTACCACATGTATGGAGCTAACACTGGATCACTAACTGTCTACCAGGTGACAGCATCAAATCCCCCCCAAGTATTATTCAGCCTCTCTGGAGATCAGGGGAATTTCTGGAAAAGAAAAGTGCTGCTATTAGAAGCCTATGAGGACTTCCAGATCACCTTTGAAGGGCATGTTGGAAAAGGCTACAGATATATAGCCCTTGATGACATCGTGTTTACAAGGGAATGCTTGCCATCATCAGGGTTCTTGCCAGATGAACCTACAGCATCACCCCCAACAGGTAATTACTTGAGAATGTCAAGAAAGATCTCACTCCCCACTTCACTTTTATATTTCGGCAATATAGCGATCAGCACATTGATGGGATGTGGTCATTGAAAAAGCATAAATATATCGAGTCGCTTTAAAGAGGGAGAATCTTTTTGAACTTCCCCATCACATATAAATGCTTGCAGGTTGCACAAACATTTCCCCTGTGTGGCAATGGATCTCTGAAGATCGCTGGATTACTTCAGACTTTTCTGAAATGTGTTAAATGAGGACGTTGCCCTAGTAATTGACAACGTAATTCAAAATCTGCCGTATGCAATGGAGCTGAGATGCAGGACACCTTTTAAAATGAGATCCTCTAAAATAAGAGATCACTTAAAATAAGGAGCTTGTTGTGGTTTTGTGCAGGAGAGAATTGTATCCAGCTACTCCAATTTGTTCTGGGTTGTTGCAGCCCATAGTTGAAGTCAAAGCCTTTAATTTATTAACTTCTCTTGACAGAACTCTTCACTTTAGTACTGATGAGTCTGTGCTTCAGGAAACAGAACAATCTTAGTTATATATATCCATATCAATGCATAAGGTTGCTCTCGGGGGCATGTTCTTAAAGTCTTGTTTACAATTTTAAGTGTAAAAGTCTATTTTTAACGATGTTGCATTTATGGTTTAAAATGCATATCAAAGTAGCTAAAGATACCGCCATAGTTCCTGAGAACTGTGGGCAGAAAGAGGTTTGCACAAGGGGACTTTCCCATCCCCTCTTCCCTACTGTTAGGGTTGCCATATTTCAAAAAATAAAAACCAGGACACCCGGGGCGTTGTTGAGCGCCACTTGCATCAGGTGCTCCTACCTGATTCCCTTTCCCATTGAACCCTAGACCACATCCCCATACTTATCCAGAACATTCCCTGACCCTGAAGAGAAACATTATTTCCCTCCCAGCACAACCTAATATTTAAGTGAGTGTGCTTTAGAATCGGAGCCTGAAAGCAATAAAATGATTGTCAGACATATTTCTTGCAATTTACTGCCCCCTTTGACAAGGCATTTATTATTACAGGGAATTACTGAAGCCTGGAGATATGGGTGTGCTTGACAGGGAGGTGTATTATGTTCCATCTCCATTGGCCTTTTATTTAGCATATGATACCAATATGGTGTTAAACTACACTGGGAATTAAGAAAATTTATTATTCTTGCTGTAGACATATTTTTTTTAAAGCGCCCTTGCTGCTTTGGAGACTCTGAACCAAAGTTCTGTGCTTTATTTTAAAAACAAAACAAAACCTTCTTGGCCACGTTCACCTGGCAGTTTGTAAGCAGTTGGGAGACTCTTGGGATGGTTGGAAATTCTAAATCAATTCTTTCGGACAGTGAAAGCTTTTCATTTCTTATCATCATGCCAGGGATGTTAAAGCCTTACAAACATTCATGTGGGACCCATTTCCTTTTATAGAATAACCAAGGTTTTAGTCATATGTGAGTGAGTGAGTGTGTGTGTGCGTATGAATATATATATATTCTCTAAACACTTTCAGATTAACACAATTGTGCAGGAAGTTCATTAATCACTTCTTTTGTCCCATTCTTGTTCACCTGCCATGATTTGGTACTCAAAAGTTTCAAGGTCAGTGCTTTTAATGCAACTTTTTGCTGGAATTGTGGAGATCCAGAGACAATGGGATTAGCTGCACTAAAGACTCATATCTCTTTGATCTTTATTATGCTGAGCACAGCATGTTATAGTATAGGAAACTGCACTGACAACAAAACTCAGCTTTAAAAAAAAAATAGTGCTCAGTTTTTTTTCTAGCTCCCAGAAATAAAGTTTGCCAGCCATTCAGCATTGACTGAGTTCTTTATTTGAACAGTATAATGACAAGGTTGTGAATAATTAAGTTCAATAAATTGAGATGACCCCCAAGCTGAAACACCCTCCATCTGTTTACTGAAGCACTTCAAAAACTTAATCATACCTCAGACATTTCAAGTATAGCGCACCTTTTCGTTTAAGACAATTTTCATCTCACGTCTCCTACAGGATCTTTCTTGTGATTAAGAGTTACAACTATTACATTATGCTCAAAAAAACCAAGCATAATTAATTTTAGAGTATTGTGTATAATTAAATATTTAATGTATTATATGTAATGTAAACACAAATAACATAATTGTTTGTTGGTTTTGGAAACTGGTGCTACCCTCCATTATTTTTGAAAACGATTAACTCCCCAAAATCTATGTAGAGGATACTTATGACTTTGAATACTTAACTACTACTCCTATTAGTACTACTAGAATATAGACAGCTCAGTCAGCACAGCATGAGACTCTTAATTTCAGGGTTGTGGGTTCAAGCTTCACATTGGGTGGAAGATTCCAGCATTGCAGGGGGTTGGCCTAGATGACCCTCGTGGGCCCTTCCAACTCTGTGGTTCTATGATTCTACTGTTACGACACCATCAGTGTACATGGTATCTTATGAACTGAAAAAGATCTATAGAGAACTATAAGCAAGTATGTGCTGCAAGGTGCTTACAGCAAGGAAGGAAGCTGTGTAAGCAGTAGAGGGAGAAGAAAAGATCATGAGAAAACAATGATATAAACCTATCCTATCCTGAACCTCCCAAACACACTGAGACCCTCCTCAGAGGCTCTGCTCCAAATGCTTGTGCCATCATAGTTACAGTACATAGATGCTTGAGCTAGGGCCATCTCAGTAGTGGCATCCAACTTATAAAACTTCCTCCCAAAAAAGGTTCCTCTTGCATCTTCCATCGTCTTTTTAGGCACTTGGCAAAGAAAATATTATTTTGAATGGCTCTGGAGCGCTTTGCATTCTTCAGCGGCTGGTTCTATATGCTGGTGTGCATGTCTGGTCCTTCTCAGTAAATTTATTTCTCACCATAGTTTTTTTGTATTTTTAAAAAAATATTATGGATTTCTTGTTAATTTTACACAATTGGTTTTGTGTTTTTTAATTGTTAAGTGTTCTGTCCCAGGCAATGGTCTCATCTAGACTGATTTCTAGTCAGAGAAGGGTTAGTTCAGGCAGAAATCAAGTAAGGCAGGATGCAGTCCTACTGAGGGAAATATCTATCATCTATCTATCTATCTATCTATCATCTATCTATCTATCTATCTATCTATCTATCTATCTATCATCTCTATCTATCTATCATATATCTATTTTCAGCTTAGATGCTGTTTTTCAGAACTAAATGTCCTCCCAAACTGGCTCACAGTCAGAAAATTATTAGCAAAACAGCACCAAACAGCACCATCAAAATCACATCCCTCAAGTCACATGTAAATAAGACATTTGAAAAATCTCCAACTGACAGAACAGTATTTTTTTATTATTAAAAAAACACACCATAAAAATAATAACAGCCAGGCTAACATCATCAGATCCCAGCAGTGGTTCCATCCCTGCTCATAAGCTTCCTAAAATACATCGGTCAGCTGACACAACCACCTCCAAGCTTCCTGCTACCTTCTGCCTTCACTAGCAAACCCATCTCTGTTCTCTCATATCCATGGATTCTCTCTTGGAAGATTGTTCGAGGCAAATCTTTATCACCTTCTTCTTCACACAGGTTGGCTTAGTTTGCTGCTTTCTCTGTGTCTTAGGGATTCTCCTCTAGCAGAATTGGCAGCCATACCTTCCGAAGGATGTGGTGTGTTTTCAAATACCCTATTATGCCACCTCTTCCCAACTGCAGCCCTTTGCCATCTCCATGCCAATTGGCCAACTAGCAAATTGGCTCTACTGGCAAAAGTTAAAATACAATACACTAAAGCAAACTAACAGTAATAACAGCAGATAAAAACCGTGCTTGGATAGTCACACAACTATTTTGTTTACACTGTTATAAAACAGACATGGACATTGGATCAAGTGATTTTATTTTATCTATGTGCTTATTTTGTAATATAGGGAGAGGGAAGATGAATCAGAATAATAGAATTAGACCCAGGCTGGATGCTCAACGAATGCTAACTTATTGACAACTGCAACAAAACTCATGGATGCTGGGTCAGATTCTTGGTGAGAAATAATGAGGGAAAGCAGAACTTTTTAGGTGTATTCTCTGAACAAACAGGCATGTATTGCTAAGAGAACATACTTTAGCATGCTGTGTCTGTTCACAACGGAGCTGCAAGACAGAATATATGACCCAGTTCACTTCTAGGAAAAAAGATTGCGGGATGAATAGAATTTAATGCGAGAGTAGAAAACTCTTCAAAAGCTTTTTTGTCCACCTGCCCCCAATCTCTTTAACAATAACTTACAATATCCAGATCTGTCAGAGTTTACATGAGAGGACCTTTCACCTTGTGAAAAACATGACTCTTCTATGCAAGCTTAAATATTTGTATTTTATACTTCCACTTCTCCTGATAACCTCTATCAGTGACCTTGTTATTGTTTCCACTTCACAAATATCAGTGTAAACTGGGGGTTTATAATGCTATTCATCCCATTTGCCTTGGTATAGTTATCTTGAAGCCTCTCAATACATACTAACTATAATATACATGTTTTGTCAAAGGGGGGAAAAGACTGCCAGCTGTAGAAGTCGAAATGTTGCTGTGCAAATGTTAGCAGTAAATTTCATTCTACAAGACAGAAATGATCTGCAAGACCTACTGTGGACACCATTAGCAAAATGCCTTATTTGAAATTCTGATAGTCGTGTTTACAACCATACGATGCAATACAGGGATAGACTCTGTTTGTGCTCATGCCATTTTCAATGAATCTTCCATCCCAGTGTTGAATAGTTTCAAAGAACCCTGCTTTCCTACTAAGTGAAACTGATTTTACAATGCTGCTCCTTTTCATGAATCATTTTAGACTAGTCGACAATCCGGTGTTCGGTTTCAACCCACCAGTTCAAGTACAGCAGAATACAACCCCAAATTTTTGTTTTCCAAACCACTGATTAGAATTTTATCTCAGATGGTGAAAACAGATCACACCCATTTAGTAATTCTTAAATCTGGATTAATCCCAAGGTTTACTCTTGTAGCTTGAGTGGTTTGGTAGGTAAAGTAAAATTACTGAAGGAATAGGCTGGTAATATAACTTTCTTCCTACCTACAAAAGGCAGGAGAAGGTTGGTTCAGCCTGTGTGGCTGGCATGGTCTATTCTGCTCCAACAATTCTTGCATCATGTGGACCATCATGTGTCTTAGAAACATTTTTTACAGCTGGGAATGGCTATTGATGACTTCTGCTACCTTTCAACAATGAAACTATTATTAGCTGTTACTAATAGCCAGTTTCACAGGGCACTGGTGGAGGAAGAGGGGGGCAGGGGGAGCGCACTGCCCCCAGCAGCACAATCTTGGTGGGGTGCAATCGCGCTTGCCCCCCGCCCATGCTGGGTGCCATGCCCCTGCGGGTGGCATGTCACGCCTCCGGGGCACACACCAGCCACGCCCCCACCTGCTCTCCACCCCCTGGTGCTGGAGCATGAAGCTCCGCCACTCACAGGGAATGCTTACACGTGACTGCAGTAGCTATTATTACCGCACAAGCAATCACCTTTTGCCATAGACAGCTTATTACCTATCTTTCATTTGTTGAATGGGAAGTAAAGTGATTCATCTTGTAAAGGAAGAAGAACACAGTATAAAAATGAGCTGAAAAATATATTTTAAAATTTATTGTTTTGGTCTTTGTTTGCCACTCTCTTCATTTTGTCTTATGTCTGCATGTTCATTCACAAAAGTGTTGGCTACTGCTATCATTTTTAGGAGAGAGAAGACTTTTCCTGCATTGCTTGAGGTGGCTGTAGCCCTCTTCAGTCATTAATCTGGACACAAAATAAAGTGCAATGAGAACAGAACAAGTCACCGTCCCCTTGACCTTCATCAGGGTCCTGTTTTTGGTACAGACTATTGTATGCATGAGCTTATTTTTCAGGGTTCTGAACCACATGTATTGGACCTAGGTGTATGTGGCTGTATTTGGATAGTCTCTGCAAACAGGAACTTTAAATGCATGGAGGCTGAGAGCAGGGTACCCGGATGTTCAGGGTAGCAACTGCTGCTGCACTTCCCTACATGTCGGCTGTTAGACAGGGAGGATGAGCAGCCTCAACAAAGTTCTGCTGCCCCTCTGGCTCACAAGGAGATGCTTCCCAGAGCCCAAAGAGGACATCCTCTTCAGGCTTTGGGGAGGGTCTCCTCATGATCCATGAGGAATCCCCACTTATGCACATTTCACTTAGGTGTCATGGCCCAGGAAAGTAACCCCCACATAAGTGGGGAGTCGCCTGTATAGTGGTTGATGCCCAATCTTTGGAGATACAAAATCTAGCAATTTGGTCTGCCTCCACTACTATAAAAAGAATATAAGAATTTACCACTACAAATTCCCCTCATTGGTAGGAAGGTTGTGATCCCCACATGTAGATGTGAGCACATGAAGTATACTTCCTTTATTCCTGTTCTGTTTCAAAAATTGAGCAGTGTGGAAACACTGAGTAGCATTACTGTAATTTAAGAAATCACTGTGATGCTTAATATCTTACATCAGTTACTGCTGGGAAACATGGTGACTTGCAATAATATTAAAGCTGCAATTAAAACATTGCAACCAGTAAACAATAGAAACTGAATAACACAACAGCAGAAGGAGTCAAAGTAACCATAAAGCAACAAAATCACTGTGCCTTTTGAAGACTTTGCAGTGCATGCAAACTCTTTTCTAACATGGCGCTTTGAGTAGGCACTGGGTGAATAATTAGGGATATAGAGTCCCAAAGCTAGGTCACTATTTCAGAAAAGACTCTGTCTCTGGTCACCATCTTCCTAAGATCTGGCAGTAGGAGGCCTGGTGGGGAGTGGTGTTGTTACTGTCACAGCAGCAACAGAAGAAGATAAAATCTGTGTGGTTGCATTGGGGATGTAAGGAATATGTTTTGGGGAGTCCATCAGTGGTATATGCTGAAGTCTGAAGTCTGGCTCTTACTTTGCTTCCAAGTATTCTTCCAAGGCATCCACAGGTATAGCCCATAGCAGTAGTCTACTATGGATGTTGCCAGGACATGAATACCATGTGGCCAAGCAAACTCTGTCCAGCACCATGATATAAAACATTCTCATTTTCAAAAAGTTTTGTGTGGGGTTTTTTTTTTTACTACATTGATTCTAAAAGTTTCTGTGTAGTCATTATCATTATTTGTTGTAAATCCTCCTCAGTTCATGGATTTTATCTTAGAAACACTAACATCTCCTTGGAGTCTATTATGGTCAATGTGCCTGCCCTGTAAGAACGAAAAGTCCATTGCTAACAGCTTCTGCAGATGATTGCTGTGGAAAAACATATTGACCCCTTTCAAAGGAGTCTCTCCTGTCAATTAACTAGCCAGACCACTTTTATGACTTCTGTTTTACCAACAGATAGTACTGTGAATATTTTGAAGCAAGCAATGCTGTAGAATTGCACTGCAAGACTGCACCCTAAACACACTTTCTCAGGAATGAGTCCTATTGGATACAGTGGGATATACCTCCAAGTAAACATTCATAGGATTATGTTGTACAGCCCATGTATTTGTTCCACCTGCACCCTCCTAGTGGTGCAGCAATAAAACTGCTAACACATTTGCAAAGCTAAGCAGGGTCCAGTATGGTTTCAAACTGGGTGGGGGAACCACATGTTGAGATTCCTGCATTGCAGGGGTTTGAACTAGATGATCCTCAGGGTCCCTTCTAACCCTGCAGTTCTATGGTTCTATGGCATCAATAGGGTTTAAAAGAACTCAGCTTTCTTTGGATTATGCCCATTCAGTTCTTATTAGTGCGGAAACACTGAAAACAACATTCTGTATATATCTACCAAGACGTCAGTCCTTCTGAACTCAGCAGAGCTTATTCTCAAAAAAGTGGGTACAGGATTGTTCTCTTAATTGCCTAGTTCTGTCTAGTTTGGGGCCAGTGTGTTGCAGCGTAGAGTGCAATTTTAAAAACTAGTTATTAAAATTATTTTGTACTATCTTTAAAAGAAATTGTTGTGGCTTTCCTTATCATCCCCTTGGTTGGCTCTCCTTATTACCTGGTGTGCATATCTCTGTGACAGTTAGTTTCTTTCATTTTCCCTTTAAAAATGAAACAAAACAGCAGCATCCCAGTCCTCACATGTTTGCTTGAATTCAGTGCATGTGGTTTTAAAAGGCTTTTCTTCTTGATCGGTAGGTTTAGAACTCCACCAGAGAGTGCAAGCACATGCATAAATAGTTTATGTAGTTTCATTTTCCTCAGTGTGCCTATTAATGTGTAAAGTTATTCCTGAATCGCCCCCCCCCCGGCACGTGCCATTCACTTACATTTTCATGGAGACTTCTTTGGAAAGGTATACTTTTTCTTCTTCTTCTTCTTCTTTTGTAGCTTAGTCTGAGCTCCAGATACTCCAAAAGGACTATCTTCCAGCTAAACGATTTCAGAAAGAGTTAAAGTATGATTGTTCTGCCTCCCTCCTCTTACCTTAATTCATTTTTGCTAAAAATGGCATTCAAAATTTTTTAAATGTGATAATGGTTTTCAAACTTCATGCTAAATAGCATCTACATAGCTGTCAATGAACTCCTGAATACAGCGGACCATTCAGTCCATTCTGAATGTTAGTCAGCATTTTGAACCTCAGGTTTATGTGTGAACTGAGCACACCCATAAAGGTAAAGGTAAAGGGACCCCTGACCATTAGGTCCAGTCGTGGCCAACTCTGGGGTTGCGGTGCTCATCTCGCTTTATTGGCCAAGGAGCTGTCGTACAGCTTCCAGGTCATGTGGCCAGCATGACTAAGCCGCTTCTGGTGAACCAGAGCAGCGCACGGAAACGGCGTTTACCTTCCCCCGGAGCGGTACCTATTTATCTACTTGCACTTTGACATGCTTTCGAACTGCTAGCACACTCATAGAGCACATTTATTTAACCCTCCCTGCGAGAGTGGTAGAGGAAGCTTGAATCAGTGGTGGTAGTAAGCCATAATTCAAAAAAGCTTGACTACCCTTACTGATCACTTCCTTGAGTAATCCAGAACTTCCTGTCATGCACTTTGTAAATCACTGATGTGGTTCAACACCTCACTCTGCAGTAAAAGAAAACGCCAGCAATTAAGTCAGGGTAGAAACAATGGAATACATTGTCATCGAAATCCTTCTCTTTTCTTCTTTTTCTGTTTGTGTGTATATTTTTTCCAGGCTCTTGCTCACATGGTTATTTGGAATGTCTCAATGCCAAGTGTTATAGACCAGAACAAAGCTGCAATTTTGAGGATGACTGTGGAGATAATACTGATGAGAGAGAATGTGGGACCTCCTGCACTTTTGAAAATGGTTTATGTGGTTGGCAGAATTCCCTAGCGGATAACTTCGACTGGGTTATAGGAACCAGCTCACCTCAAAGCCTCAGGCCTCCAAAAGACCACACACTTGGAAATGGGAAAGGTACGTTGCCACTTTAGCACAGGGAATTTATCTGTATTCACAAAGCTTATCATCCCATCCCATGCAACACAGGGCAAGTTCTAAATCTAATTAGAGTCCTGTTATGAATACCTAAATTGGTTAAATCCCTAATGCTGAAAACTGTTCTATAATGCAGTTAGAATACTGTTTTGCAAAGCAGCCTCTTCTTAATTGTTGCTTTCTCAGAGTGCAGGGAAGTTGCACGCTTGTTTCTCAGGTGGCAAAGAGAAACCATATCACATCGGTACCAGGTAACAAGCCGAGCCAGTCACCAATCAGACATTTCACTGAGTGAATAATTCCGCAGGGTCAAGACTAAACATTCAAGCCTTTGTCACAACACCCCTGTGAGCAATCTAAGTTGCCAGCTGAAGCTGGGTAATCGCTCCATAAAAAATTAAGAGGTGAGCTAGCAGCAGAAGCAAAGGCCCAGGTGCTGAAACCGTAGCCTGTATATGTAATCCAAAAGGAAAGAGATGCAAA
Organism: Podarcis raffonei; assembly: GCF_027172205.1. NCBI lineage: Eukaryota > Metazoa > Chordata > Lepidosauria > Squamata > Lacertidae > Podarcis > Podarcis raffonei. The sequence goes on along the minus strand of NC_070613.1, from coordinate 23,642,475 downwards.
CAGAAGAGCTGGGAATGTCCATAGGAGACAAGCGGCTTCTAGCATTGTTCTGTGTGGCTTATCTGCTTCTAACAATTCCAGCTTTCCATTTTTATGTTAAGTTTCTAGCCTTCATGTTTAGAAGAGTGATTTGATCACATGTTGGCAAAAATCACCTCCAGAGTCTTTATTGCTGAAAGGGTTTCCTAACCTAGTATTTACTATGCCTTTTTCATATTATGTACTTTCCTGTGGCTAAGCAAAGAAACATCAATATAATTGTACCTCTTGCTCCATAAAGGAACTCTGTTTGTAATAAATGTTTCAGCTGGCACCTGAAACATTTTTGCAAATGATTTTCTTTTCATCATACACTGGAAAGTCATATTTCATGCTATTTGTTTGAACCCTCAGTTCCTCAGCATCATTATTTCCATGGCTGTGATAATACACAATATGCCTATAGTGTCAGAAGTGACCTTTTCTTTGCAGTGTTTAATGATGATTAGATCTTCCCCCTGGAGTTGGCATGGCAGCATTCATTTCCCAACAATATTGTTGCAGACTTAAAACAACCAATGAATGTCAAAGTGAGATTCACATTGTGGTGGGTATGAGGGATCTTCTCCATTATGAGCTTTTATGCCCATACTGAAATATATGTTGAATTGTATGCCACCATCAGCATGCACAAAGCTTTACAAAGAACAGAGGGGCAGATCTCTTTCCCAAGGATGTCCCAATCTATAATTCAGCAAATGAAAAGCAAAGGAAGTTGGGGTACCCACATGGTCATGGGAAGAGTATACATTTGTACATGTACAAATGCTTGATTATAGTTGGAATGGGGATCAGAAGAGTGATTATGTTAGAGGAACTAGGCATGGAGGAAGGGTTCCATTTCCTTTCATGGTCACAAATCACCCCATGTAGGAGAAAAGCCATCAGATGCAGAATCAGCCAAACCAGTTGCTATGACAACAGCCCAGTGCTGTCTATATAAGTGATTAAGGCATATCAGCTCGTTAGTCAGTCAGTGAGTCTGTCCGTTATGCCTTGGAATTGCTGAAGCAATAGAAATACTTTCCACTTGTATATCTGTGTGTGCAAAGCCTACATGCTGTATCCAAAACTGTAATTATTACTGAAGCCTGAGCTTTTGTAGAAGTAAACTTTTTTGGACCTTAAGCTGTCCTGTGTAAGAAGAAGGTTAGGGAAACCAAGTCAAGCTGGTCTGGGCAAAGAATAAATTATTGGGGTTGCAGCCAAGTTGTCCCTAGTGGAATGTCTACTACCAAATGCGTGCCAGGTGTAAGAGTTTCATATAAGGGTTTTCAGCAATAAAGAGGCTATAATGGAAGCTGTTCAGTGCTGGAGGTGGTTCTTACTCCTACATATGGGCATGGGTGGAACACAGTACAGCATCTGCTATGTGACTGCATAGATGACTACTTAAAAAACAACACTTAAAAGTAAACAAACTTGTTTTCTAACCATTCCACAGACCTCTTCATGTGGCTGCCCTGTTTTCCATTATGCATCTCATGCATCCAAAAATATTCTGTGTGATAAGAGGTGGCTAAGAGAGGTTTTGCTTAGTACAACAAGCTCTGTAGTGGTACTTTTTCCATTTCTCTCCCCCCCCCCCGGCTGGTTTATTATTGTTGCCGTTTTCACATCCTGCATCATTTCTGATTCCAGGACAATTTCTCTACCTTGAAGCGATGTCACTAGGAGTAAGAGGTGAAAAAGCACTTCTCAAGGGCTCCAGATGGGCAGAGTCTAGCACCACTTGCATGCTGAGTTTCTGGTACTACATGTCTTCAAAAGCAACAGGACGCATCCAGGTTCTCATTAAGGTAATAGTTTCACTTCCCCATCGTCTGTCAAATAATTGATACTTCCACTCTCTTTGTAAAAGTGACATGAAAGCTTCTTAACAGAGGGGCTACTAGTCACCAAAGCCTACTCTTTAGTTTGTAAAAAAAATACATGAACATTTGTTGATAAAATAGAGGGGTGGGGAAAAGATAGGAGTGAACTGAAGCAACTGCATGTTGCCACAAAATGTGCATGCTCTGAGTCTGGAACTGATTTTAGAAACCCTTATTTAAAAGAGGTGGCATATAGGGCAGATCAAATTAACAGAATGAGAAAGGAATGAAATGGAGAAAATCTGTTCATTCCTTGAGTGAATTTGCAAAATAGTATGCACCCAAGAAAAGTCATAGTTTCTTAGCACAGGATTTTGTTTACCTTGATGAAGAAGAATTATGATTATAATTTAGCACAGAGTATGCAGAATCATGACTGCATAGCTTACTTCTTCTCAATGAATGTCTGGCAGCATTGTAAGTCCGCATTGTGTCATGGTTTACTTTTAACTTGCATTGCACCCGACTGCATTGAAAGCTCCCTTTAACACCATGGCATGTCATTTTAGGGAGTGAAACTTAATTTTTGCAAATTTCTTCAGTGAGAGGTCTTAAAAATAATTTTTTGGGTTTGAGGAATTCAAATTTGCTGTTGTTTTTGTGATTGGACAACATTTAGCTTTGTAAGTCTGCATTTGATGAAGAAGCACATAAACTACTTTCAGAAAAACAAAGAATTTTAATTTTACCTTCTGAAAATGTTAGTAATGTTAAATAATAATATTTAATGTAAGTGCAAGTACTTGGCAATCTTTTTAGTGATTTCTATGCAAATTTACACACATTTTACTTACAAAGCAAAACAGAATTATATTAACTTAACCCAAATAGATTTTGAATTCTCGAGTCATGTTAGAACTTTTTAGCACCCCTCATTTTTGGAATTTGAAAACTGAAAAATTCAATTTTTTAAAATGGTATTGTCCTACCATAAAGTGAGGCAGAGCAAAATGAAATGCAAAAGAGGAAATACCCTTTTACATAACCTCTATCTTCATTATGAAGAAATTGTTCATTAAGAGAGCTTTCCCTCTGCATCCTTTTCTCTTTACTTTCTCCATGCAACAGTTTCCCTTCAAACAACAGACAACTGTCACTTTTTTTGATACTTTTCATGTTAGCAAAATGTTAGCTTTGTATATGGTCCCCTGTCAATTGAGAGCAATATGTAACCGTGCAGTTCTGAAATGGTGGCATCTGTCATCAGAAAATGTTCAGCAGCCAACATAAATAGAATGAAAACATAAAAGACACACCTGTGTCATTTTATTTCTGCATTTCCTTTTCCCCCAGCACTCTGCCACTCTTGTCTTTAAAAATGACATTTTACCTTCGCTACTCCACATGGATGAAAGCATTATTCAATCGTGATTCTTGGCAGGACAGGTGGAAAGGTGTCACCTGACTTTCTAAAAACAATCAAACAAACATTAAAACCAATGGCATGGTTAGCTGCTTGACTATTATCCTTGGCCACTATTGTTTGTGCACAGGTTCTGTTATGATGCAAATACAAAATAGTCTGAATGGGACACTCCAGGGAAAGCTGCACTGCCAGAGCTTTGCAAGTGCTTCAAAGGCACACCGCACAATGGCAACAGATGGAAAGTGTGTATATGGTAGGAAAAGGTGCATTTATGAGGCAAATCAGACCATGACTTCCATCCTAAGATAAGTTAGCTGAAGTTTTCAGAAGGAAAATATATCCTTTTCTATTGCCTCCAATTACCTGATTGCCCTCCCCACCCTCCAAAAATGTGGAATAGGACGCTGGAGGTGGGGGTTCCCAGAATTGGGATCAGAACATAAGATAAGTTATGAACATTTATGGAAGGATCATTTCCCACCCCCTCTGCCCCAGAAGCCCCTGTGCATTCATCTATGGCTTCCTTAAGTTAATTTAACGTAGGCTCCAAGCCTATTAGTCTAGTATAAATAAACACACTATTAGTAATCTTACATCCCAGTGTGGAATCATTATTTTCCAGTATGCTCACTGTAAAGTTTCCCAATGGTCATTTTGTTAGTCCCATGATTGGAGTCCCATTAACACAATCTGCCTCACTCCAGGCTTTGGATGCACTACATGTTTATCGTGGAACAATCGCCTGCCATTTGTGAAATTACGAACCTTGCTATCTTCACCAAAATGTATACTGATATTTTTTTATGCTTGAAAATTATCTGCAACAAATTACTGTCAACCTTGCCCAGTTATGCTGAAAGTAATTCAGATGCCTGAAGATAAATGGAAATTTCAATATTTAGTCCCCTGGTGATAAGCTATCAGAAATATCAAAACAATGGAAGTATACCCCCCCCCCGCGGCCGCCCAAATTAGCACAAATGTCTAACAATCACTGACCAATCTTCAGCTAGCTGCTCAGTTTAATGGATCATTATGAGAAGTGTATATTGCTCCCAGAAGCTCTCAAGTCCATAAATCAAATAGCTAGGTGATAAATGTCTGTTCTGATTATTGATGTGTTTTCAAAATTAGTGTGCTGTGGCAATGATGGCCATGTGCAGAAAAATCAAAATGAATAAATTTGCTCAGAAAGATATTCAGAATTAAAACTTTATGTGGAACTACTCCTTTTGTTTAACTACTTTAGACATGAATAACAGCAAACTACTTACTTCGTACTTAATAAGCTCAGTGTGATATAAATATCTAACGATGCATGAAGGTGTTGGACTTTGGGAAATTAATGTTCATAAGAAGCAGCTATTGCCATGAAGATAAAGCTTTTGCTATATGCCCTGGAGAAGCTGTCTATACTATTAAGTGGAGTGCTACACCGAGACATTTGGTCCAAACTTTTTTCAGCTCTTGTGGGAGAAGGGGCAAAAATCTCAGAGCATTTGGACCGAGGTGGCCAAGGATTTGGGTTTGTTTCTTAAAAGAAGAAAAGATTCACAGCTGCTTCAAGCGTCGGCTAGGCTGCCCTCAGCAACCTGCCAGTGTCCCCCTCAAATTAAGGACAGTGTGCCTCATGGGAGTTATGCTGTGTCATAGGGGGTGACCCATCCTGTTTTGCTATCTGAGGCGAAATGGGAAGGTGCCACCAAAGCCTCACGTGAGCTTTTTAAGATTTTTCCAGAGGCTGTAGCAGCAGCCACACAACCCTGGCAGTGGGAAGGGTTTGCTGCTCATAGGATTGCAGCACCGAAAGCAACTGCTTCAGTCTGCCTCATGGGCGGGCCGGCCTGCTACACCATGATGTCATTCCCTGGTGCAATCTTAGAGCGGGAAATGTCTGCCTTAAAAGAGAAGAGCAACAGACAGCTGAAGCCGCATTTGTATATAAGAAAGACCTGCAAGACTTTTTCTTAGTTGTAAATGATATGTGGAGTGGCTTCTTTCTTGCTGGGGATCATTGAACTTATAGTTAGAAAACTACAAAACCCACCCAACCACTTTTGCTTTGTGCAGTATTTTTAGCTAAACAGAGGTATTGTGGGACCTTTCTTGTCTGGACATTGCCAGCCTGCCCCCTCATGTTAGCTCTGTCTTCAGTCCCCAAAGTAGGGAAGGTGAAAGTGGAACTAGCAGGGTTGTGGGAAATTACAGAAATGGAGAGCAAACTGCATTTCCAATTGAAAGGGGACTGGAACTTATAAAAATTGAGTCAAGTGGCAAGATCCCCTGTCACTCAACATCTCATTCCATTCCTACTTGGCATTTGCAGTGTCATATACTTGGCAACCATGTCTATATCATGTTATTATTTCATATAAAGAACAACAGATTTTAAATGACTATATTTATATAATCCCATTGCTGCTTAGAGAAAAATAAATGCGCACTTTTTGTTTTTGTAAAGACCTTTATCTTCCGCTCAGCTTTTAGCTTAGCTCTCTTGATCAAACATCTGGCGCTCATTAAGTCGATGAAATATATACAAATTTAATTACTATTTTCAACAGTAGGTTGTTGAGTTGTGTTCAGAAATAGCTTCAACAGTAGATTGGGGAGTTGTGTTCAGAAATAAGCCACAAAGGGATGTTTCCTTTAAGTCTCCAACTGTCAGCTACCCTATGTTTGACCCCATTTTGATTGACATACCACTTCATTGGTGCTTTCATTTGGGTTCAAGAATATACTGCTTTTGTGTGAAGTTTATAGTATTTTACTATACTTTCTCTCTGGCCTACATAAACATTCTAAAAGATACCACATAGAATATCCCTATTTATATTTGCCAAGGCATAAAAACACAACATGGGTAAACCCAAGAGGGAAGACTGGATTATACTGGATGGCGTAGGGAGAGTGCACCTTCCCTTCTCACTCATAGTGCACCTCTTTTATCTCCAGTCCCTCAGATGCCCACATGTAGGCATAATTCAAAAAGACAAGCCCACATAAAATCCAATGCATAGAGTTCAAAACCTCATTCCCTGATTTTAATGCATTTTGTTACAGCTCCCACATGTACAGAAAAATGATCTGATTCTCTGTGCTTCAGATTAAGAGCTTTGGTCCATGATAAAACTGGACCCAAACTGGCTGCAAAGGGTGTGAAGTGGGAAAACACAAATGTCATTGTTTTAACATTGACCTTTACACTTATCCCAGGCTTATTAATTTGTAGCATTCCCTTCCCTTTCCCTTTACTAGCAAAACTACATTCTGAATTTAGTGAAATCATGTATCTTGTAATCGCAATATGCTACTCAACCAGTAAAATTATTTTATTTGTATAATCATTGACATAGTTTTTGGATATTTATACATTCAGGTAGCTATCCCATAATGGTAACATGAAAACAGTAGGGATTTTCACTGCTGTTGCCTGTCACAGTCAATTAATTGCATCTAAACAGAAATGAGCAAAATCTTAATGGCATTTTGGAGAGCAAGACATATCAGCCAGCTAAAGTTAGCCTATATAAGGGCAGCCCCATAGCCTGACCTACAGCTAGTGGAGCAGCCAGGCATAACGCCAGCTGGAGACATTTCCTACAATCCACAAAGGTGTTAATGGATTAATGTAGTACTGAATCTGTCACCTGGACACTGTAGCTTCTTACCAGGTGTCATAAACCATCACAGCTGTTGCCTTTTTTCAACTAGCATAAGGAAGGGATGGGAACCAAAAGAAGTAATATATAAATAGCCTGTTTATTGGTCAAGATCCAGGTGCTGAAAATACACAGTCTTCTGAAATGTCCTGATTAGGTTTGGTGGAATGTGATTCCCATTACAAACATTAGAGCAAAATCTAGAATAAGGGGTCAGTTCTGACACTGAATCTTCAGGATGTGACACCACCAAGATACCGTATATATCACAGTGGGCTGTCTTGCAGTATTTGCCTTGGTGCAGAACAAGCATTACATACTCTCAAAGTTCATATTTGATTCAGATTTCAGACTTAGTTGGAGAGAAATTTCAGCCCTGTCTTACACTCACTCACTCACTCACCCTGCCTTCAAGTTCCCTCCTACTGCCTACCTTTATTGATGCTCTGATGGCATCAGTGGAATGGAGGGACATCTCTATCCTTCCTTACCTCTCTGATGTCACTCACTATTATTCTGCATGCCAGGTGCTGGGAACTGATGATTCAGAGAAATTAGATTCAGAAAAAGAGGCTTTTTACAAGGGTTTCTTTTGGGGGGTGTCCCCCCTGAGCCGTGTGTGTGTGTGTGTGTGTGTGTGTGTGAGAGAGAGAGAGAGAGAGAGAGAGAGAGAGAGAGAGAGAGATGGGGGGGTTAGTGACATGTTGTATGGTGTGACCAGGAGACGCAGTTGTGGAGCCACATTCCTACTTTGTGAAAGTAAAAATACTATAAACAGCATAAATCGTCTTCAGGCATTCTAGTGTGTAAAAGCAACGTGTGATGAGGGAAAGCAGGGACAAGCCTGCTAACTTTCCTTTCCGCTCACCCACAGTTTCCACCTCCCTCCCTGTCCACAAGCTGGAGGGCAAATTTCTGCAGGGGGGCCTCCAATACTTGTTGAGACTTTCTGCAAGAAATAAAATCCTGCAAGATCCAGGTCCTGAATCTTGTGGTGAGCCTCCATCAATACAAGAGGCTCCCTACTTCAGAACTTCACCCTCTAACTCATGAAGGGTAATGGAATCAATGGTGGGACACAGAACATAACATGTCCACCCTCACTTTATATCGTGTTTATGCTGCATTTTTAGACCATACTTTGGGCTTTCTCTGGAGTTATTTAAATCACAGCTTTTCACCTCCCTATAACATGCATGCTGGTAATAATCTGTGTCAGTAGCTGACTTTGGACCAAGGATTTGATGCACTGTACTGAACTGAGTTTCCAACTTTGATGGGAGCTCCCAAGGCTTGAATCTGATTGGCTATCTGTTTCAACTCCTTGTAGGCAGTGGTAGCAAAATTAATCCAAAATGTTAATTGAAACAAGAGGTAAATAGCTATCAGTCATAATGGAAAATCAGTAATAATAGAAAATCCTTTGGGAAAGTAATGAGATCATTAAAGTACGGGCAAAGGATTTTATCATTGGCTGTGTTGCATTTTCTACGAATGAGAAATGGAAATTCTAGTCTTATTGCAGGTAAATTATCATAAGAAAATCTTATGCTACTCTTAAACTGCCCAATTTAAAAACTCAGTCAAAGCTTTGCTGACCTGGAATAATAAACCTTTCCAGTGCACACAAAACTGAATTGCTTTGAATAAGGGTCACTAATGTGTTTTTGAGTTTTCTGACAGTGCTAAAAAAAATGGATGAGTGGGAATATTTTTAGAATGTAAAAAGTATGATTTTCATAGACTGGCTCAAAATTCAGGTAAAAGAGTAGTAAGAACTGCAGTTGGATTTTTGGGATTATTTTCAGTATTGGCCAATTTTTCCTTTGAAAAGATTGGCAGATTTAAGATTCACACTCACTATAGTCCCCACCCTTTTCCTACTGTATTAGTAGCCTGCTGCAAATGTTTGAAAGGGAAAGGTTTCCTGTTCTTGATCTGGATCCACTTTAAAAGTAGAAGATGGCTGTACTAGACTGTTCCACTTTCCTAGTCATTTCAGCAGGTAGCAGATTTAAGTGTCCAAGGCTTGTTTTCAGCATACAATTGCTGGAAGCAGACAGGAAATGGCTACAGGGTCACATCTCCATAATGGTTGGATATTAAGTATGAAATGCCTTTGTGGGAGAAGTCTCAATTTTTAATTATTTGCATTAGTTTACATACTGCAGAGACACTCCCCTGTGCAAAAAAGCTGGTGTTTAGCTGCCAGGTTCCTGCTTTTGAAATTCACAGCACCATAAAAGAAGGACTTAGGACCTTCTTTTCCAAGGATAAACCAAGATCACCGAAAGGTACTATGCAGATGACTCCTCTTTTGCTGGTTGGAATGATGAGGGCTGCAGATACTTTGATGTTTTCCTCTTGAGCCTAGCTAGACCTGGCAAAAGAAAATAGAGATTACAGGCAGGGGTAGCATTGGCATTGACATTTGCTTTTCATCCACCAGCACCAACTTCTGTTGTGCCCCTCCCATCTGCCTGTTTCCCCAGCTGCAAATATACTTGGCGGCAACAGTTGGCTCTGGAAAGCCACCCACAATTCAACATTTCCATTAGAGACCCAGAGCATAATGTAAGCACACAGCCAGGAGGCCACTGATTGGGAGAGGGCTTGCCTCATACTTGGTGCTAGACCTGGTAGCAAAGCATCTCTCCTTCTAATTCCCATTTTATCCTATCCTTTATTTTTCCCCACCGTTCAAAATGAGCAATTTTGCATCCACAAGCCCTTAGCAATTAAAATTTAATAGATGCCCAGTAGGATAGTTGTGTCCTTTAACGATTCTATAGTTTAGAGACGTGGGCTGTGTGTGTTTCTGCAGAGCCTTGGAAGTGGTCCACTACATAGCAATGGCTTTGGTTAATCTAGCAGGCTTAGAACATCAAGCACAGTGGCTCATAGAACTGTGCAACTAGTTCCACATGCATGCCCAAGGGAGCTTTGGACTTGTGTTTCTCCAGCAGCTCCTTCATGGTGCTTGGCAAACCGCTTTTGAAACTGACAAGAGCTTCAAATATCCTTTGTGATATGCCATGGAAATATGCTTTTCAAAGAGGAGAAACAGTAAAAAATCTGACAGGACATGCAGAAGCCCTTGGGTCTGCCTAAAATAGCAGTTTGGATGCAAGCCAATATGTTTTAAATTATCTCAGTGAAATTGAAAGCTGCTTCAACAGAAAATAATCCAGCTCTTTGCTAAAATGGTTGTTTTTTAATTTCTCGTGTCTAGCATAAAAGCTAAGGTAGCCATTGAAGGAGAAGAGATCCTACATTTAATTGTGGTGATGATCCAAAGTAATTTACTTTACTGAAAATAGTAGAAGACACTAGTTTCCTAATTAATTGTATAAAAAGGTCAAATAAGGCTTTCATGTAAACTGCATTATTTAACAATCATCTAAATGTAAGCCAATGACAGATTCTTTAATTAGAAGCATCAGCCCATTGCAGCTGCCAGCTTCCTGCAGGTTAGGAAAACAAATTTATGGGCGGTAATGCTTAACTAATATCTTCCTGGTATCTAAAACCATATTTAGGGCTGTATGTATTTCAGACTAAAAATCAAAAGCAGAGATTCTGAGAATTCATATTTATTCTGTCTCACATAAAGATGAATTATTCAGTAAAATATTGTTGCACACCACCCCGGCCTCTGAGCAGTGCAAGATTTCACTCAGGGTTTGGTTTCCTTAGGATGAGGTACAGTAGAGACAGTGGTGCCTTTAGGATATATGGTTTATTTACAATTACAGTGGTACCTCGGGTTACATATGCTTCAGGTTACATACGCTTCAGGTTACAGACTCCACTAACCCAGAAATATTACCTCGGGTTAAGAACTTTGCTTCAGGATGAGAACAGAAATCGTGCTCCTGCGGCGCAGCAGCAGTGGGAGGCCCCATTAGCTAAAGTGGTGCTTCAGGTTAAGAACAGTTTCAGGTTAAGAACGGACCTCCGGAACGAATTAAGTACTTAACCCGAGGTACCACTGTATACAACCTGAGCCTTTGATAAAAGGGCTCACAACATTAACACCCCAGAAGGTCTTGCTTTTCCCATAGTCACATGCGTGGACTCAAGCAGAAATCAAGCATGCCTCTCTCTCTCAGCCTTCTGCCTGCCACCTGCTTATGGTCCTCAACTCTCTCTTTAGTCCTTCTAACTACTTGCCAGCTCTATTTATTTTGCTAATGGACACTGAAATCCTGTCTCCAACCACCGAACTCTTATGCAGCCACCTCTCTGGCTTCTGAGATTTCAGCAAACATTATGCACACATTTTCAAGCATACTTTAGTCAGTAAGGGATTTAGAAACTTGATCTTAATATGATATAAGGTAGTTTGAGGAAGCTGAATTTTGGGCCCACATTGGTACATTCTTTCCTTTTCTTTGTATTCATACACAATTGCAGTTTTGCATTCATACATCATTGGCCCTATTTCTTCTCCCCCCACATCTTGAGGGTATTCATTCAGTACATTCTTACAAGTCACATTGTACCTGAGCAACTCCACATGGTTTGTAGCAGTCCATGTGCCACATAGCAAACCAGCAGTGTTTATTTGGAGATCCAGTCAAGGCCAGTGTATACCATGCCAAATTCTGGCCTAACACTCCTTGGCTCCCCTCAATCAAGGTGGGATCATTTGTCTTAATGATGGTAACTCATGCTGTGACTCCAAGGATTTTCTCTTCAGACATGTCTCAGTTACAGTAACTACTAGAATAATCTCTCAGGGCATGTATATTTCCCCCCTAAGAAAGTGAAGAGACTAAATTCTAGATAGGTTTGCACAGGAATGAAAAGTGCTGGAAAAACATGTGTTCATTGGAAATTTTGCAATAGAATAGATGTGAAGAGGCATGGCCTATATCATGCTGGAATCGATGCATCTGGGAACAAAATTGAAGCATCATGCAGCTTTAAAGCCATTTGTTTAGGCTTGTATTTTGTACATTTTGCCATCTCACCAGCTAAAATATTACCTGTGCTACTGAGCCAGGGCAAAGATAAAACTGCCCTACCATCTGTCAAATGAAAACCCGTGGCTTATTTTTAGCTTTTATTGGCTCTTCACCTGAACTGTTCCCTGGCACCACTACCTGACCTACACCAATTACTTTCTTCACTTTTCTCACTTATATTAGTTTTGTCTAGGGAAGAGAGAGAGAGAGAAGGTGTTATTCCCAAATAGGGGTTCTTAATTTAACCAAGAAGTATCCATGTTCAGATAGGAGTCTCTTGTGCTAGCAAACTCATTTCATTGATCAGTGAACAGGGAAGGCCTTGCAGTTCAACATACTATGCAGTTTGTCATATTTGAAATGTTTCTCTTTGGCAGTGTTATATTCTTGACAGTCTGATTTTGACTAAGCTTACATTACAGATGTGTGAGAGTTTATTATCTCAAAACAGTACTTGTTATGTACCACTTAACTACCCACTTAACTGGGTAGATCCCAAATCCTTTGATTCTAGATGTAGTAGAATGTTAACCCCCATTTCCCTGAATGTTTTAGCAATCTTTCATGCTCTGATTGGATCCCAGACTACTAACCAACTGGGAACTGTGTATTATATTATCCCTAATCTTGAGCAAGGGGCAGATGGGGCTCGTCAACCTGGGAAGGTAGCCCACTTAGGAGAAGGAAAACACCAACCCTAAACCTCTGTGGCCTTGTGGCTATACTAATTAGTGAGAAAGGCTTCAGGAATAAACTCCAAGAAAAAGTCCGTACCCATTGCCTTGTGGGACATCTTCAGGAGAAGAAAAGGCTAAGGAGAAACCCTACACAAATCAGGAGCAGAGTCTCTAAGGTGGCTGGATGGTGTCTTGTATGCCTCCTTCCAGCACTTTTGCAGCCACATTGGTGCCAAATGTAATTGCTCTGCTTTTCTTTAGACCACATCAGTGAAGTCTTGTCTGGGCAGCCCAGGACCTCCATGCACACTGCCAAGACTTGTGTCCCAGAGAGGACATTTCAGTGCCGCTAACACAACAAAAACAATGTGGGAGGAGGCAGTTATGAGTTACCAGTCTCTGCAACCACAGCAGACCCTGTGATTCTCACCCCTGGAAGCACACGCCATTGTCTCTTGAGACAGATGGATGCCAGCAACAATTCCTGACCATCTCTGTGTAATCTCTGTTTAATTTGGAACAAAGGCGAGTAAGAGGAGATATGATAGAGGTGTATAAATTTGAATATGATGTAGAGAAAGTGGGGTGGAGGAGAGATTTTTTTCTCCTGACATTACAACCGAGGATCGTCTAATGAATCTGATTGACAGGAGACTTGGGACAAACAACAGAAAGGACAACTTCACAAAAGTAGTACAAAGTATAGATTTGAACTCTGGAATTCTTTTCCATAAGATGTGGTGATGGGCACCAGTCAGGGATGGTGTGTCCTGTTTCGCTGTGCCCTGCCTCTTGATACCACCTGCAACTGCTAGCCCTGCCAGTGTCAATTTTGGGTGGTATTGATGCTCTTAGATCAGGCTGCAAACTGGCAGAGGGTCCTGAACAACCAGTTGAAGACCAGCATCAGTTGAAGATATTCCAACAAAAGAATCCTGGGGTTTGATCTCTAAGTAATTTCTAGTCAATTAAACAAATTAAGCTGCTATATTTTGAATCAGACCCTCAAGCCTTTTCCACCTGAGATCTTTTAACGGAAGATGCCTGGGACTGAACTTGGGACCCTTTGCGTACAAACAATGCTGTTGAAACACATGCTTTTCTCACTTCACAAAACTCAATTCCGTTGCCATTTGAGCTCCCTTGCCCTGAAATTCTTTCTCTGTTGATAATTAAAATCAAGATATATTACAAGCATATGTGCCAATTTTGCGCCTGCTTGGTCGGCATTCATCAGACTAACCATTCAAAGATGGCATTGTGCTTTTTAGCACGCACTAAGAAATTGATTGCTTTAATTCCTTACTCTTGCTTGCTGAAATTGACTTGAAATTTTAAAATGGGGATGTATTTACAGAACAGCGCCTTGGCTCCTGGGCAATCAATTGGTTCATGAATGTCAATGTTTGGTTGCAGGGACACGGTAGTGGAGAGACACCTTGGCTCTATGCTGCTTCTCAATCTGCTACTGAGAGGTTTATGCGGAGGTTACAGGGGAGATTTTCATGACTGCTTTCTTGCTCTGTGTGTGTGTGTGTGCATATATGCATACAAAAGAAAAAGACAGGATATATAGATATATGAATGAAAGACAAGCTGTTCTGACTACTCGTGGCTTCATGTATTGGTCTAGAAAATCTGTGTTCCTCTGCCTTGAAAATGCCAAGCAGCATTGTAGGGGCACACATTGTAAGGTCTTTTAGAGACAACAAGAACAGCTTCAAGCTGGGAGATAGGACTGTTTATTTTGGCTGCTGCAGTCATTTTCTGGCCAGCAGAAAAGGATCAGGGAGAGGAACATTTCGAGCAGGAGTAGCTGGCTTTTTATAGGCAAATGTCTACACTGACACATGGGTCAACCCTCTGGGGGCCTCATGTCAAACTGGTATGGCTGAACTGCAACAGTGGTGGTGGAGAGAACTGCAATTCTCAACAACACCTTCAGAAACCTTATTCTACACTATTTAAAACTGTTTTCATCATTCATGATTAAGTTTAGTATAAAAAAATAATCAAAGGACAAGTTTGGAGGGGATGTTGTAGGGCTGCCACAAATACACCATTTGGGATCGTGGTGAGGGGACTATAGGAACAGTCAGCTTTTTAAAAATGGCATCACAGCAGAGGACCCAGGTCAGGATTTTATAATTTTAAAAAACCACACAACTTTTAAAAAAACAAAAACAAATTAGGGATGTCTTTGAGGGTCACAAAAATCTTTTTTTTATATATATATAATTTTTATTAAAGAATTTTTTATAACCACAAAAACATAACAATACAATACAATAAACACAACAAACAAACAAACAAAAACAAAAACAAGTACAATTTCAGATCTTATTTTCTTAACCTTTCTTCTCCGACTTCCTCGTGCCTCCCTTTTCTGTATTCCAATTTCTAATCAATTATTCAGCAAATCTTCCCTTATTTTAATTTAGTTTGATCTTCCTTATTCTCCTTATCTTATCCATTACTAATAGTAACCATTTATTTTCTAGTCCAACATCATTCTAACTTTCATTAATTTTGTAATATTTCTTTAAATAGTCCTTAAATTTTTTCCATTCTTCTTCCGCTGCTTCTCTTCCCTGGTTTCGGATTCTGCTCGTCATTTCTGCCAGACCCATGTAGTCAATCACCTTCATCTGCCATTCTTCCAGAGTGGGTAGCTCTTGTGTCTTCCAGTACTTCGCAATGAGTATTCTTGCTGCTGTTGTAGCATACATAAAAAAAGTTATATCCGTCTTTAACACCCCTTGGCCGACAATACCCAAGAGAAAGGCCTCTGGTTTCTTAGGGAAGGTATATTTAAATACCTTTTTCAGTTCATTATAGATCATTTCCCAGAATGCCTTAATCTTCGGGCACGTCCACCAGAGGTGAAAGAATATGCCTTCCTTTTCCTTACATTTCCAACATTTATTATCGGGCAAATGGTAAATCTTTGCAAGCTTGACTGGGGTTATGTACCACCTATAAATCATCTTCATAATATTTTCTCTTAAGGCATTACATGCCGTAAATTTCATCCCGGTGGTCCACAACTTCTCCCAGTCAGCAAACATAATGTTATGACCTATGTCCTGAGCCCATTTAATCATACTTGATTTAACCGTTTCATCCTGTGTATTCCATTTCAGCAGCAAATTATACATTTTTGACAAATTTCTAGTGCTGGATTCTAACAGTTCAGTCTCCAATTTTGATTTTTCCACCTGGAAGCCTATTTTACTGTCCATTTTAAACACTTCATTTATTTGATGATAGTGCAACCAATCTCTCACTTTCCCTTTTAGTTTCTCAAAACTCTGCAATCTCAATCTGTCCCCTTCCTTTTCCAGAATTTCCCAATATCTTGGCCATTTAGACTCCATATTTAACTTTTTAACCGCCTTAGCTTCCATTGGCGACAGCCACCTTGGGGTTTTGTTTTCCAACAAATCTTTATATCTAGTCCAGACATTTAATAGTGCTTTTCTGACAATATGGTTTTTAAAACCTTTGTGTGCTTTAACCTTGTCATACCACAAATATGCATGCCACCCAAAGATATTATTAAAACCTTCTAAATCCAAAATATCTGTATTTTTGAGGGTCACAAAAATCTTCTAGAATTATGCTATCACTATGGGGCCCATGGAAAACAGTATATTTCTGTATATATAATAAAAACTTTTAGGATTCTTTTTTCTGAGGGCAGAAGAAACTTTATTTCGGAGAGAAAGAGTGTTCTATACAGTAATCATTTGTCTCATTTAGCATGCATTTGAGGGTGCAGAAATTTAGAGCACATGGATGACATAAGACTTAGTTTCATAGGTTCTTCCCATGGAGAAGCATCTCCCATCATTGTTCAAATGGAACTAAATGAGGGGAGGGGAGATCAAGGCCAGAAGGAGGACCCTTGTTACTCAGTTAGCCCTAATGGATTTAGTGTTTTACTCTTTTGACATGGATGTAGCTTTGACTTGTTTTATATTATTTTGATATATGTTGTGGTTTTAAATGTTGTGATATTTTGTGCTGAGCTGTTTTCCGTTAACTTCTTTGAGAGTGGGATATAAGGCTAAGATGTCAGCAGTAAGTGAAATTGTACACGTGCAAAACATTGCAAGCCCATTTAGTACAGTAATGAGGTTTACGATGTGTGAACCAATGCCAATTCGTTCCAAGGCGAATTTACATGTGCACTCCTACAGAGCTATTCCTCCCCCTCCTTTATGATTCATAAATTTGTGCCAAGAAGCAAAAGGGATACAGGCAGTATTCATTTCTATAGGTCAGTGGTGGCTCACCCACATCTCATCCAATGTTCTCAGGTAACAAATCTGATCATCCCTGACCATTGGCAATGCTCGCTGGGGCTGATGGAAGCTGGTATCCAACAGCATCTGGAAGGCCACAGGTTGCACATCACTCTGAAAGGCAGGCAGCTTTTCTTTTGATGAGAATGACAGCATCTCTTGTCTCTTAGCTAAGCAAAGCAAAGCAATGCAACGAAGAAACTAAGAAAAGGAGCCTGCCTTGCTACCTACCAGATGCCCCATTTGGAGTTCCATCTGTTGTACCTTAGGACATACTGCTATTACAAACCAATTTGCCCAAGAGTTTTGGCTGAATTCCAGAGGTATCCCTGCCGCGATTTATTTATTTATTTCTATATTATTTTGCCATTGACATACTAGGGGGAGATGTTGGCAGATTGCCAAGAAGACTTTTTGTGGGGGCAGGAAGGTTGTTTTGTTTTGTTTTTTTTTAAATATCTTCCCTTGTAAATTACAGGATCTCTGAAACTATGATGCAGAAATATTGGCACCTAGTATGCTAACTATGAAAGAGTCATGGAAGGATAGATCTTTCAAAATGCCTAAAAGGAGCATAGCAATATAAACATTAGTAAATATGGGTAATGCGGGGGGGGGGGCTATACCTGCAGATGTAAAAGTGTTAATGAAGAGCTGGTATAAAATTCCGGTGGGAATGTTTGGATGGAAAGCTTCTGAAAATCTCTGTGTTTTTGCAGACTAGAATTGTGGGCTATGGTGTGTGGGGCTGAAACAGTGACTGCATTTTGAAACAGTGGCTGCATTTTGCAGCATCACATGGTGTGCATGCGTAATGAGAGCACGTTGTGCAGCACCGACTCCCCTCAGTCACGGTGGCAAGCTGGCATGCCTGGGCTTTAATAAGGTCTAAACTACAGAATGATTGTAGCCAGCCCCTAAAAAAAAGTCAGCCCATCCCACAACTGCAAGGTTCGGTAGGAAGTAAATACAAAGAAGTGAACCTAGGAAGCAGTCTTGTGTGAAGTAAGGTCTGTCAACCCCAGTATCATCTATTCTGACTAGTAATGGCTCTCCAAAGCTTTCCTGCAACCTGAAAAACCTTCAGCTGGAGATGCAAAGCCTAAAAACAGGGACCTTTTTCACAGAAAACTCTGGGTCTCAAAAAAACTCAGTTTCATTGCAGTGGAATTGGAACTCAGACCTTCCACTCATGAAATCAGCCAGACACCCTTAGTGCCAGGCAGCATTTTGAGAAAGTAAAAGTTGAAGTGCAACTCTCTTGAAACCTCTGGCCTGTCAACCTGTGAATTTGGGGTTCTCCTTTAGTATTTCATTACCATGAAAAGGCACCACATCCTTCTCTTTTCAATATTCTGCATAAAATGCTTCATTTGCCACTTTAATGCAGAACCCATTTGATATATTTGCAGTGTAAACGCTGCTCTTGGATGCTATTGTTGCCTGTGTGAGGTGTATCTAATTACTTTGAGGCTGCAAAGAGAGCTGTTTTGCAACAAAAGAAAATTGGCACTTTCTCAGTCAGACAGATTACCTTTCTCAGCAACATTTTATGTTGCTGAAATTACTAATAAATTGCAATTTGTCATGGTGTTTGTGCTCCAGAACTGTCAGAGGAACTAGTTCCAGAATTGTTGTCAGAGGAAAAAACAAAATCCCAAAACTTATGCTTTTATGAGAAAAATAATGTCTACATTAATAATAAAATACCTAACATATCTAGATGAAAACATTGCTGTTGAAATCCATGTACTGTATTATGCTCAGGCTACACAAGGGAACATGTGTCCTAAATAAACATGGTCACATTAATGCTATGTTTTATTTATGTCCCATGACACCCCGGGAATGAAAGTGCAATTTTCTGCATCCATACAAAGGAATTAGCAAGTATAACTGTTGAAAAAATATCACTGAGTTTTCAAAAGTAGCAATGAGACCACATTCAGTTCACATAGTAATTTTAAGATGGGGAGGAGTTGGCCAAATGAATTAGATTTTGCTGCTTCCTCCATTAGCGCTAAGGTGAAGTAGTCATGTGATTATATGAACACATGCTCCAAAATATTGTGCCCGCCACTGCAAAACTACGGATATGGATCTAAGTGAGGGTTTTTTTCGTGGGTGGGTGTGGTCCCAGATGACTATTGATCCAAATTTGGTTGAACTGCATGCAGATTGCAGTCTCTGTGTGTGGTTAACTAAAAAGAGTTGCAAAATTGAAGTTACCCCACCCAAATGAAGGCAGGCGTCTCTTCTGAGTTAGTGTCCTAGTTACTGTTCAAGGTCAGGGTTAGGACTATAAATGTATTGTAGTTGATTGTTTGGACTTTCCATAAGGTCTCTTGGTATAAGGCTACAGGATATCCAGATGACAACCTTTCATATCCTGGAATGGAGGAGGATCCATGTGAGTTTTTAAATCCCTTCCTTTCTTGTCTGGAACCCTAGCCAGAGCAACACCGCATTCAGACTCCTGTAGCGTCGGACAGAAGGTTAGATTAATGAGGCTTCTGCCATAGGAGTCAAAGGCTTTAATATCTTCTAAAATGTGCTGCAAATTTATTCTGCTCATTTGTATAAATGGTTGCTCAAGGCTGCTAAAAGGGGACTGCACATAGACCCTTAACTTTTTAAAATACAGAGGCCTGCATAAATATATAAGTAATTGCTAGATCTGAACTTTGACAATATTTGAGGTGAGAATACCACGCTGCTCCTCAAAATTGAAATGCTTCTTTAGAAATGGCACCAATATGAGATTATTCTTAGAAATAAAGTCAATGGAAAGATTGCATTCTTTAAAGTTATTGAGAAAAGCTAGTCACTCTGTGATAAATCCTTGTAGGGAGATATTCTACAGTAGCATTTATATAGCACTTACAAAGATTAAAAACACATCACGTTCCTAGTCTGTAATCTTTACAATGAGTTTGTAAGATAGGTTGATACTAGAATTGCTGAGGCAGGGTCACGAGCAACAGTCTAAGGTGAGCCAGGAGCCCAGAAGGAAGACCCGGGGGACAAGTAGGGATGGGGAGGAAATTCTATTCCCTTTGCCTTTGAGGGAGAGCCTACAAAATTCACATTTTCCAGAACAATATGTGCACCAAAACACAATCATACTTTGAAATTCAGTTTTCTGAATTTTGCAATGTAGTTCTCCAGCAAAGCAACGTGTATAAATGTGCTTATATTAGTGAAAATACCGGTAACATACAAAAACGTTTCACACTTTTGTTTTGGTCTGCTTTCCTCCTTTCTGGTGACTTTGTTAGGACCGCTCCACATGTCCAATTTACTGTGCATTCATGAGTTCATGATGCTATCAGAGCATTCATAGGGAATCATACTACTATTTGTGCCTACAAAAGTTTTCAGATGATCATACTGATTCATTTCTTATCAGTGTATATCCTGTGACATCTTGTTTGACTCTCATCACTTTTCATTCCATAAACGCTTACCATAAAATTATAGAGTTGGAAGGGTCCTGAGGGTCATCTAGTCCAACTCCCTGCAACGCAGGAATCTCAACTAAAGCATCCATGACAGATGACCATCCAATCTCTGCTTAAAAGCCTACAAGGAAGGAGAGTCCACTATCTTCCGAGGGAGTTCAATCTACTGTCGAACAGCTCTTGCTGTTATTCATGATGTTTAGGCAGAATCTCCTTTCTTGTAAATTGAAGCCATTGGTTCAGGTCCTAGCCTCTGGAGCTGGAGAAAACAAGCTTGCTACATCTTCCATGTGACAGCCCTTTAAATATCATAGAATTGAATATCATAAAATTGTAGAGTTGGAAGGGACTACAAGGGTCATCCAGTCCAACTCACCGCAATGCCAGGCTCTCAACACATGGTCCCCAATCCCATTTTTGTAACTAGGGTCAGTCAGAGCCTCACCTTCCCAGTCCGGGTGGGAAAGGCCAGTAAGGCAGGGAGCAGGTCTTCCAGGACTCACAGCCAAGATGGTCGCTTCCCCGAAACATTTGAAGATACTTTTTGTTCCAACAGGCATTTCCAATTGTGGGTCTTTAGCACAAGTGTCTACTCTGTTAGGGTTTAGTTGTGTTTCAGATGTATTCACTGTTCTTGTGTTTTTACCTTTTAATTACCTTATGTGCAAATCATATTGAGATGGTATATAGAAGGCAATGAATAGATTGATGATTTAGTATTACATGTCATTTGCCCTCAATTTGTCTACAGAAGGTTGCCTACTATGGCTGTGTTTTTACTGCTATCTGTACAGTTCCATCAGTGTGCATGTACTCTGGAACTTAAACAAAATACCAATCTCTGCTCCAAAGAGCTAGGTTTTGGTTTTGGCAGAGATAGTAGAGGCAAAGAGAGAGAGAGACAGAGAGAGAGAGACTAACAATGAATTGATGCAAAAATGCAGAAAACTTTGTTTCACTTGTAAAGGACGTATAAGGGGCTTTTACTGGAATCTCAATAAGAGTTGGAATGAATAATGCTACTAATAATTTTATTATTTATACCCTGCCCATCTGGTTGGTTTGCCCAAGGAAAAGCAGATGATCCACATACAGCTTCTTGGAGCAGGTTCCAGAGGTGAGGGTTTTAAGTGAACAACAGACTTTGGGGCAGCTCAGGATGGCTGGATTTTTCCTTGTTAGCATTAACTAGTTAGAAGCAGGTGTGGACTACCTGGATTTTCTTCTTTTGCACTTGCAAAAGAATCCCAAATGGGATTTTTAAAAATCCCAGGTGGTTTCACCAAGAAGAATGATTTTTAAAGGAAATCAAATGATCCTCTTTGGGCTGCTCTTGACAAGAATAAAAATGAAAGAAGACTGGAAGGTCAGAAGATTTAACCTTCCTTTGAGTTATGAATGAGGATGCGCATCCCTTGGCACATTGTCATTCACTAGGCTGATAACAAGTCAATATAGAGAGTTCGCTGGCACTTTATAACAGAATTATTGGCAATAACTCATCTTAGCTCTGACAGGGTATTCTATTTTGGGAGAAAGCAGCACTATGTATAATCTAGTATGCACACATAATCTAAGGAAAGCAGTGATGTTTGGTATCCTTGTCATGTTCAGATTTCACAAAGAAAGACTTGTGGTGATGGCGTTCTCTAATTAGCAGCCCCTTCGTAAAAAGAAAAGAAAAGTGACCGTTCAATAAATCAAACCACCTAAACCTGTAGTCTGACAGCAGAATAACAAATTTGGTTTCTCCTCTCTCACCCAATGCTTATCAGATATCCAGCAACTTTAAACTGGGTCCTTGGCAAGTGAACACAAACAGCAAAACAAAAAATTTTTTCCCTTCCAGTAGCACCTTAAAGACCAACTAAGTTAGTTCTTGGTATGAGCTTTCGTGTGCATGCACACTTCTTCAGATACACTAGTGTGTAAGTGTGCATGCACACGAAAGCTCATACCAAGAACTAACTTAGCTGGTCTTTAAGGTGCTACTGGAAGGAAAAAAATTTTTTGTTTTGACTATGGCAGACCAACACGGCTACCTTTCAGTAACAAACAGCAAAGTATTCCTTGTTTTGGACTATGAATGCTGTAATGTTGAGCTTGACTATGAAGTGAACTTTAGTTCTTCTCCAGCTTGCCTTTCCTCAGAGCCTTGCTTTGCTGAAGGGACGGGGTGGGATGGGATTGTGCAGGGGAGAAACAATGTGCAGGGAAAGGGTTAAGAATCCTCCTTCCTCCCACACCTTCTCCTCTGGAGAAGCAGGCACCTTCTGTTTCAATGCCAAGAGCATTTCTAGTCCACCATCCTTATGCAGGCAATTAAGAATATATCTTTCCATCACAGTTAGTTGATTTCTGATTTTAACTTTTTAATTTTTTTTTATCTTATGGTTTTATGTACATTGTATACTGCTCTGATTTTTTTAAAAACGAATTGCTGGACATAAATATTTTATTAAAAAAACCCAAAAAACTGCAACCCTGTCTACAGGTACCTGGGAGTAAGCCATGTTGAACTCAGTTGAATTTACTCATGATTGGACATTTTTAGCTCTGTATTGGAGCCGTGACTCTTTTCTCACTGTGTACTTCACAAGTGAAACTGAGGGGCCTGCCAATATGACAAAAGTTGTTCACAGTGGACACTTCCCTGCAGCAACTTTGGGAAATCTTAATGCAGATTGTCATGTGTGATGATTCTCTGTGTGTATAACTTGCTATAGGCACACACATACAGATAGAGATTTAGGTGAACATTCAATGGGACTTATTCCTAGGTAAGTATCATTGCTCAGGCACTTATGTCTAAGATGGCAGCCTCCAGCAAAAGGATTGATTGAAATTAGTATACCTTTCCCATGTGAAAATGATTATGCTCTCAAATTAGTGGAATATTTCATCTCACACCACAAGAGGGAGTATTTTATTCCTGTTTGGGATATCATTTATATTGACAGATGATGTGCATTAAATAATCCATTTTAAAATGTGAAGTACTAAGTCGCTCTCTCCCTTGAGTCCCTGAAGACCACAAGTTATGCTGAAAATTGGTAACTGGTGGCCATCCTTTGCTATAATAAATAGGGCATTTCCAGATGCTGGCTTTCTCCACAAGCAAAGGTGCCTTTGTGAGTGACTGGCACACTAATACACCAGAAGCTCACAAGGCAGCCTTAGTTGTTCTGATTCTTAGTTTGTCTCCTACTAGTCCCAATATGCTAGCATGTTTCCCTCAAATGTACAAGCATCCAAACAGCAGCATTGGTGGGACATCAATGGATGTCCCAAAGTCATCACAGAAGCCCTATACAGTACCTTTATAACAACCACCTGTTCTTTAGGGTACTTCCTCTTTGATTTCTGCATTTGCAACTATAATGACTAGAAATGCTAGCACTGAGAACTTAGAATTGGAAGATCAAGATTTCAGAGAGAGGCAGGCAGGCAGGCAGGCAGGCAAAGACCACTTCATGGCCTGTTCCAGAATGACTTTCCTCTCCCCTAATCCAAGACAAGCTATCATAGGTGCCCCCCAATGTCTGTTGGTGCAGGGCTGAGCCCCTCCAATCATGAGTGGGTGGAGGAGGCCAAGCATGGAGATGGACTCTGCGCTCAGACTCCCACCCAACCGTCTGCCTCTTCATGATGTGCATGCAACGTGCATGTTGAGGGGTCGGAAGAGGCCAAGCACTGGCCTCTTGAGTTGAAGGCCATGTACCTGAAATCCTGGAGCCTGGAGTGGTGGCAAAAGGATGACCCCTTTTCCTTCGCTTCCCAACCTTACCACTGTGCTGTCTTCCAATAGGTTGCCGCTTCTGCTGCACCTGCTGGTCCAGCCTCCAAGGCAGGGTGAGCAGGGACTACGAGTCCTATCATGCCTTGACCCCCTCTGCCAAGCTCACTTCCTCTGTTGGCAGATATATGGGCACTGGGGGGGGAGTTAAATAACACTGGTTATATGTTCAATTGTGGCATCTCTCGTTCCTCAGACAGCTTGAGCAATGTGTGAGAGGATGTGAACAGTTTGAAGCTGGGAATTATTTACAGTGTTGGACAGCCTCCAATGGACAATAATGTGTAAAGGTCACAACTAGGTGAGATTTAGTAGAGTGGTCAGAGGCAAAGTGTAGCTTTTGTTTTATTCTCTGCATTCTTTGGGGATTTGAGGGGTGGAAGCATAAACAAAGAATTGCAAAGGATGAAGAAATTTCACTACATAAACCAGCGTGACCTCTTTATTCCTGGAAAGAAATATAAAGTGGATTTGGAAATCACAATAAATAATTTATGGGAGTCCAGATGACTGACAAAAGGCAAATAGTGCTCCTATGTTTTTTAACTTGTTTGTGGAGAGAAAAGAGTGAGATGGAGAGATGCTTTTTTCCACTGTTTTTTCTTCCAGTTTGTCAGTTGCTGTAGACAAACATTTCCTTGCTCTAATGTCAGGGAATCAAAGAAAGTGTATGTTAATCTGTCCAGAGTGTCTTCAGGTTATTGATTTTTATTGTAAAGAAAGAAAAGGGTTATAAAATACAGTCCGTAGGTTTTTGCTACAATTGTACTGAAATGTTCGTTTTAATTTCAGCTTCCATCAAAAGTAATACACATTTTTCCAAAACGTTGATAACAGCTACACCATCATTTCCCAGCTCAGTTTTCTACAACAGGGATTTGATGTCAGCAAATCTAACAGGGTTAAAAAAAAAAAAACTTCAGAGAGAACTTAGTCTATTGACAGGAACACAAATGGAGTAGAAATGTTAACAAATTACAAATCCTGTTACCTGGACAAACAATAGTGAAGTACTATTGGAAAACTGTCTCAGAATTAAAAATATCTTCATTAAACTTGCCTCCAAGGAGCACAGGGTAACTTATAAAAAGTCTCCTCATTTTATCCTCAGAATAACCCTGTGAGGTAGGTTACTCTGTGACCTTGGCTCACCCAATCACTATCATGGCAGAGTGGGGATTCAAACCTGCATCTCCCTGGTCTTAATCATCACTCTAACCAGTATACCACAGTAACTTGGCACTCAGCAATACAGTTGCAAATAAAATATATTAAGTATGTTTTACGTGCAATATACAATGTGACACTAGATGGCGATGGTGAGCCTTATGGAAAATTCAATGTATTTTTTAAAATGCAGAACGTTTTTTATATGTGTGTAGATTCCACCCTAGTCTTCTCTACATTGGTCAGTTGGGTGATTCAACCTCCTTGAAAGAAAGGTGGTATATAGTCGGTTGTCTTACTGATTGTAGCCAGTCATGTTCACAATTGTTCTTCATTACTTTTACAGATTTTATGTTGCTGTATGCTGTCCTGGCATTTTATGAGCGGGCAGTATATAAATACTTCTATAAATATATTAAATAAGTAAATGTAATAATAAATAAAAAAACATAAGGGTCAAAGAAGTTAACTAGAGAGGAGTAATAGATTTCCAGGATTTCTTTGCACACACTTTGTGTGGAGTGCATCCCTGTCCCTAGTAAGGCTCAGGCAGTGATGGAGTGGGTAATAATATAGCTAATTCTGATTTGATATTTGGGTTCTTTGAGCCCTAGTAACAGGCAGATTTAGGGGAGCATAACGGGTTCAGTCACACTGGGCACAGAGCACCAGGGACATCGCTAGGGGTACCATAACTCTGATGTAGACTGGAGCATGAGACGGGGGGGGGGCGCACAGGATATTGGTGTCGCAAAGGCACCACTGGTACTGTTAGTTCAAAAACTGGGAAAAAACTCTTTAGAAAGATGCTGGCTGGTATCTCTCTGCCTAGGATTTTGACTAACCCTCAGACGAAATAATAAACATAGCTTGGAGGCAAGGGTATACTGGGAGGGTGGAAGTAAGGGAGGGGTCTCAAGCCTAACTACAGAAAGAAAGAAGCCTGCTATCTTGAGATCCATCATAGAGACAGTGCAGTCTAGAAAAGAGTTGTGTGTATCAGCTTCCTGGGATTGTCTTAAAATGGAATTGACCATGTGGATAGTTCAATTAATTAAGGAGGGGTGTGCTTTCCATCTCAAAATCATACCCAATAGGGAATTATTTGCTGAATTAAGTGGTTAATTGTATTTATATATGGCACTGGATTCTGGAATTAATTTGAGGTGATTCACACAGTAGGCTTTCCCTGTCCACCACAGTGATACACTCATGTCTCAGAGCAAAGTCAGGTCACACATAGTCTCAGACCATATGGTAAGTTCCAGTTGAACTTCTCAGTAAAGCTTCCCTTCAGCTGGTGATTGGTACTGTCAACGTGCACAGTCCTCACAGTGTTTTAAAATAGTGTCCTTGCACACAGCAATGGCATGCATATAGCTCAAACACTCACAGTCCCCAAAGAACTGACAACAATGATCTTGTGATGAAAGTAGAATCTGTTTTTCTTCTCCAAGCAAACTCCATAATATGTTATATTGAAAAATATGGTTTTGGACCTTTCAAACAGAATTTCAGTTAAGAATGTTGGCCTATTTATACTTGAATATTTTCACTGTATTTGATGTTTTATTAAGTATTTATAAATTTTGAAACAGCAGAAGCTAAGCAGCGTAATAGTAATGGGCTCTTCTAGCAGTTCCAGATCCAGAAATGTTTACAAGGTTTGCAAAATAGCCATTTACGTATCTGATCCAAATATCCTTTGGTATTTGAACTCATAGATTTCAGTGGTGCTATTCCCTGTGCAACAGATAAAGCATATCTGTAAACGTGTCTAAAGGATTACGGACCTTAATGCTTCAATACTAGAAATGTCTAATTCACTTTATTATCAGTAAATACTTAAATGGATCAATTTTGCATTATAATTTTCCATTATTAATTTTCACTTCAATTAAAGCTTCTGCTTAATTCCCCAATCAATGGCTAGCTCTTTTATTAATTAATCAGACTCTTCCTATTAATAATGTTTTGGAATGTTTTCCCACACAAAAGAGATTTCAAGGGCAAACTGCATGTATGTGTAAAGACAACTAAAAGAATAGATGCAATTAAGTGCTTTGAGTCTTTGTATTCAAGTATATATATGCCCGCACACACTTCCCTGATGCAGAACTATCCAAATTTGTCCCTTGGAGTTTGTCAGTCTCACATACTTCACTGACAAATTTGTCTAACTGGTCTCTATATCTAGGGTTGCCATATTTCAAAAAGTAAAATTCCTGAAACCCATAAAATTGTTTAGCTTTTTTTAGTAACCAACCCCACTGACCACCCTAGCATCATGGTGGTGGTGTGGCAAAAGAGAAAAGTGCACTCAATGGAGGAAGAAGAACAGAAGAGGAAGAGGAGGCAAAAAGGAGAAAGTGTTAGGAGCATCCTATTCTCGTGTAGGACCCTGGCAGAGACACATGCCCGACTGGCATGTTGTCTCCCTCCTGGTCGATCGTTCAAAAGCTTTCTCCAACCCTTGCTGAAATGGAATACACAGGATGAAACGGTTAAATCAGCTATGATTAAATGGGCACAGGACATTGGTCATGACATTATGTTTGCTGACTGGGAACAGTTATGGACCACCGGTATAAAATTTACGGCATGTAATGCCTTAAGAGAGAATATTATGAAAATGATTTATAGGTGGTACATGACCCCAGTCAAGCTTGCAAAAATCTACCATCTGCCCAATAATAAATGCTGGAAATGTAATGAAACTGAAGGTACTTTCTATCACCTTTGGTGGACGTGCCCAAGGATTAAGGCCTTCTGGGAAACGATATATAATGAAATTAAGAAGGTGCTTAAGTGTACCTTTCATAAAAAACCAGAGGCTTTTCTCCTGGGCATAGTGGGCCAATTGGTGTCAAAGAAAGATAGGACGTTCTTTATGTATGCTACAACAGCAGCAAGAGTGTTACTAGCAAAGTATTGGAAGACACAAGAACTACCCACGCTGGAAGAGTGGCAGACGAAGGTGATTGACTACATGGGACTAGCAGAGATGACGAGCAGAATCCGTGACCAAGGGAAAGAGACGGTGGAGGAAGATTGGAAGAAATTTAAACTTTATCTTAAAAACTCTTGTAAAATCATTGAGTGTTAAAATGTCATGGGTAAAGCATAGCAGATTTGCAGCGATAAAGGATTGGATATGACGAAAGAAGAGGTTAAAGAAAGGAATTAATAAGTAACTAAGACCAGGGGTTGCTGAAAAAATTTAAAACAAGGATGCAGAAAAGGGAGGCATGGGGAAGTCGTTGAAATTGGGTATATGAAAAAAATTTATGAAATTATACATGTTTATATGTTTGTTTGTTAGTGTTTGTTGTTTGTATTGTCTTATATTATATGTTGAAAAACCAATAAAAATTTTATATATAAAAAAAAAGCTTTCTCCAACCCGAACATCATAGCGACTGATGCCTTGGAGACATCAGCACACTTAGGGATCGGCAGAGTATTCGCAGTTTGTGGAACAGAACTCAGTAGCACAGCATTTTGGCTAATCTGCGTTTATTTACATATAATACACTTGGAGCATTCTGCTTTAGCTCCTTCCTCTTTCTCATCAGACAGCAAAGAGAGAAAGAACAAAGGACAATAGTCCTACTTCACAGAACACAGTAATACCAAAACATCCTGTCTCCGTCACTTCCCACACTGTGGAATGAAAACATACACTGTCATGTGATAGACAACAATCCCATGACTGCAGACACGGGGAATGAATCTCCAACAGAAAGATGGCCATACTTAAGCTGGGAGTACATTTGCACTCACCATTCAGGAGAAAAGAGTACACTTGTTTTCTAGGGTCTAGCAGCAGAAAGCACCATGTTGCTGTGGAGTGAGGAGCTGTGTGTGCAGAGAGACAGAAGGAGACATAGTTAAGCAGGGGCAGACTTTTGGTCTTTCAAATTACAGCTGTGCCCTGTGTGATGCCAAAAATCTGCATTCTCTGCCTATTGCATTTCATTCTGCTCAATTCACAACATCATAGCTGCAGTGCCCTGCAGCGCCCACTAGGCTTGGCGCCCAGTGCGATAAGACTGGTCATGCTGCCCCAAATCCACCTTGTGAGTTAAGGCTGTGAGTGAAGAGACTGAGCCTTGAACAACAAACCCTCAGTTCTTCTAGTATATGATAATATTCACGGAATTTGTCTTTTTAAATACAGTTGGAATCCCTTTCTATTTTTTATTTAACACTGTACCACAATGAACCTTTTACTCCTTAAAATCACTTGCAAGATCCCTGGAGACCTCTCTAATGTGCATGCCCACCCTCCATTCTTATGGCACAATCTTATGGCATAATTGCAGACTGTGTCTTTGTTACATTGTCTAATAACAATGATCATATCCCTTGCTACCCTCCAGTTTTATTGTTGCATGAACTGGCGGCATTTTCCCCCCTTCAAATATATTGATAAACACATAGGACATGTTTAGGTACTAGAGTGTAGAGAGAAGTAAGTAGCAGGCACTGTATTGCAAGCAATAAGTGCTGCCTTATGAATAGCCTCTGTGCATGGAGTACTTTCTACCCATTTTACTTTCTACCAGCTGAGGTTGCTGCACCTCAAGCTGACAATTATACATGCTGTGGAGTGTGTGCCACTGTTCAAGCCTATCTGTCAGGTCTACTCAAAGGTAAGTCCCACTGAATTCAATGGAACTTATTCCAGTCAAGTATTGTGTATGACTGCAGTCCAAGAGGACGTAATTCTCATTCAGTTAAATGTTTCAATCCACTTTAATGATACTGGTTGTAGGCCAAATGTGGCCTTGACATGAATAATGAATGGATTTTTAGCATTCCAAGTGAGGAAGGTTCAGAAGTCATTGTAGGCAAATTTGTTGTGTAAGCCATCATTGATTTTCATTGGCATTCGTATTGTTTCCATAGCTAAGTACTAATTGGGGCCTTGTTTGTTTTAGTTTGCTGTTAATCATCCCATAGCTGCCAAATCAACTGCACATAAGAGAGACCTAGAGCAAAGGCTATGTATTCAGAAAGTCTGTGTTCACTTCCTGGAATTGACTGTACTAGTAGAAGTGTTTTATATATCTCTATCTACACACATAGTGGAATCAGTTAAAGTGTGCTGTTCATGTGCCGTTGAATTAATGTTGACTTGAGCATGTGCATAGGAGTAGTCTGCTGGTTGCATATTTTTTTTTTTTTTAATAAATATTTATTAGTTTTTCACAGATTATAAAGACACAAATCACAACAAAACAAAAACATAAACACATACAAAACACAAAAAACACCACATGTATAATTTCAAACCCTTTTTTCATAAAAGATTTTCCTGACCTCCTCATACCTCCCCTTACTGCATTCCAATCCCTAATTA
The DNA here is from genome assembly GCF_027172205.1 of Podarcis raffonei. Taxonomy (NCBI): domain Eukaryota; kingdom Metazoa; phylum Chordata; class Lepidosauria; order Squamata; family Lacertidae; genus Podarcis; species Podarcis raffonei. Next base: position 23,611,791 of record NC_070613.1, on the reverse strand, counting down.
ATTATGATCAACAAATCCTTCCCTATTTTCTAGTAAATAAATTTTAACCTTTCTTTTCATATAACATAATGGTTACAGCATTCAACCTCATATTTTCCAAATCCACAACGTCTCAGCATTCCACAATTTTACAATGTTTCTTAAGATAGTCTTTAAATTTCTTCCATTCTTCTTCCGATGTCTCTTTTCCCTGGTCTCGGATTCTGCCGGTCATCTCTGCCAGTCTCATATAGTCTATAACTTTCATCTGCCATTCTTCCACGGTGGGTAGTTCTTCTGTCTTCCAATACTTCGCGATCAGTATTCTTGCTGCTGTTGTAGCATACATTAAGAATGTCCTGTCCTTCTTTAACACCAACTGGCCAACCATCCCCAAGAGAAAGGCCTCTGGTTTCTTCGGAAAGGTATATTTAAATACCTTTTTTAGTTCATTATAAATCTTCTCCCAGAAAGCCTTAATCTTTGGGCACGTCCACCAGAGGTGAAAGAATGTACCTTCATTCTCTTTACATTTCCAACACTTATTGTCAGACAAGTGGTAAATCTTAGCAAGTTTGACTGGGGTCATGTACCACCTGTAAATCATTTTCATAATATTTTCTTTTAAGGCGTTACACGCCGTGAACTTTATACCGGTGGTGCTGGTTGCATATTTGAACTACATAGTGTTAGCTTTTTTGCTGGATATTACAACTATATATTATGCTGAGTATAACCATGTTAAATATTTATTCTAAAATGATGCATCTTAGCTATTGAGTTTGTGGTCACCGGTGCCAGATAGAGATGGATCCATCAGTCTATTTCCAGTGTCTGTAAATTTCACATTCATTCATAAGTCCCTTTTTGTCTTCTGGTGTCTTTGACACCCTTTAACTAACTGATCTATCTGGTCAGGTGCCCTTATCTATTACTTGTTAAGTTGTATTTTTAAGTAGTATGTGATTCTGGATTCTTGCCTTAATATGGGGTTGTTCCCTTGTAGTCCTATAGTTGTAGTAAAATATAATCTAGCCCTTGGGTTGCATCCTGTCAGAGCACTTTACCCCAAAGTTGGAGGCTTTGTGAGGATTTGTGTGAATCTCCTATGTACACAATACAGAAAATGTTAACAAAATCAGTAGTGTATTTTCAGACCAAAAAAAGATTGCCTCCAGGCGCTGCATAATATATTTTACTTTTGTGGCACCTTAAATTGCGGGTGTTGTGTAACCCAGCTGTAGCTTTGCCGTGTAATAAGAAAATTTGCTCATTTTAGCTGCTTGGATGATTTGAAGCCTGAAAAAATAGCAGCTGGGAAAGGCATCAAGAATGATGTAACACTTTTGAAAATAGGTCCTGTACGTGACAATTTGTACTTAACTGTCTGTTCATTGAAGAATCAGATTTATCATCACCATCTGTTTATTTATATGCACTTTCCCACAAAAATTTGCCCAAGTGGCTCACAATGTATCAAACAAACAACAATAATATCTCAATTCAAAAAGCAAGAACAAAATAATCAGCATGTAAATAAATCCATACACGATCTAAAACAACATATAAAACAATACAAATATGCTAACCTAATGTAACAGCTTAAAAGCACAGATCAGAGAGAATAATGCCCAAAACAGCAGCAAAATGGTAGTGTACAAATCTTGGGGGAAAGTCATTGTTCCCTAAGAACATTTCACAGAAGCTTACTATAATTAGCTTACATGTATTGAATGGTAGGAACACCTCTCACTTGTGGCAGCCTTTACTCCCAGCTCTGACCTGGGTCTCCTCTCTCAGTCATTAACCTGACTCTCACATGCACAGGGAAAGATTTCCAGTCCTCCTTCAAGACCCACGTAACCGCTTCTGAAAGTTTGACTTGATTATAAAAGTTGTGTTGCATGTAATGCAACAGTGAAAGTAGAGGATGCCTGAGTGAGTCACATAATTCCCCTGTGTATCAGGAATCTTGTGCAACGTGACCCTTTGCACATTTACCCATGGATGTTTAAGTTTTCTCTTTTCATGAACCAAGGACAGTGGTTGCACATTCCTTTTCAGTCTTTATTTTCTGCTGTAATTCAGGGGTTGTTGGACTGCAACTCCAAACAGTCCAGCCACTATGGCCAGTGGTCAGGGATGTTTGTGGTGGTACCTTGCAGATGATGACTAGCCCTGCTTAAACTAACAGTGTTTCTTGCAACTTTCACTTTCTTTCCCCCACATTCCATACTCACGGCAGGTGCAAATTCAGCCTTCTGAGTTTTGCATTCACTCAAGCTTTATTCTTTTCTTTGAAGACTGAGAGTGGTCTTTCAAAGGTTTGGAGTGATTCTGGAGACTATGGTGGCCTTTGGAAGAAAGCAGAAATACATCTGGGGAAGCTGAGAAATTTTGAAGTTCTGTTTGAAGGCATTCGGATCAAGGATCTTGGAGGAGGAGCAGCAATAGATGACATTGTATATGAGAACTGCAGCACAGGTAAGGACTTCTTACTCAAAATGGTATGTGCTGAAAAAATAAATGCATAGAAATGTTTTTTTAAAAAGCAATGCAATAATGGTCAGGTTCACACGTAACACTAAGCCAAGTTCATTGTCTTGCTTTGTTCAACTCATCAACTCGAGCAGTTTCAAGAAGCATAGGCCTTCAGTATATTAAATAATAAATTTACAGCTTATTAAAAAATAAAATCACAGCTATATTTTGCTGTTTGGTGGTTATGACAGTGTCTTTACCGTCTATCCCAGGAATAGCTAACATGGTGCCCTCCAGATTCGGTGGACTACAATTCCTCTCATTGCTGCCCATTGGCGGGCACCACTTTGCCCCCTCCTGTTCTGAAATATACTCGGAGTCAAGAGTGGATTTCATGCTCTTTATTCAGCTCATAGTGGTGAGGAGGAATGAAAGTTCCCCCAAAGTATCTGCTTTATATACATTATTTACACAATGGGCTGCATGTGATTGGCTAATTCCGGAATTCTCCTGTAGGCCAATCAGGTTGTGGATTCGCTTCCATCTGGAGCTGGATTGGGTGGCTCCTGCAGACGAATCATACTGCTGCATTGTTCTAGGACCAATCAGACTGCTGCATTCTGAATCCTATTGTTCTCAGACCAATCAGACTGCTGCATTTTGGATCCTATTCAACTCAGTTCATAACACGTTCTATCTCCTCTGCATTATTCTCACACATGGATGCCCAAACATTAGCCCTTTTTGTCTCAAGTGTCTGCTACCACATTCTTGGGGGTGTGATTTACTCTACAGCAAGAAACAGAAATTCGCAGAAATGTAGAAAGCCAGATTCAGATATTATGACTTTATGACAAATCTATGGTCGCAGCTGGGATTATCTGTATCTCAATGTCTTCACCAACAAATCTTTCCAATTGTGTGTGGATCCGCCTGCCAAGGCTCCAATGCCTACAGGCAGAATTCTCTAAGAGTCAATATAATTTGTTAAGCTTGTTTTATGTCAGAATCAACACAAATCTTCTGATTAGCCCTGGCTGAGTAAAAATCCCCACAGATTTTTGAATTGATAGCACACCTTATTTGATACGACTTCTGCCTGAGGAAATGCTTTATCAACTTTTCCCCAGAAACAGCTGTCCATTGCCACACATGTTACTGATGGTATGGTGCTGTTCCTATATCTAATCAACTGGCAAAACACCCCAGTACAAAAATACCTGAAAATGAAAGTGCTTATCAAATGTATTTTGAGGAATCCTGCTAAGCTTTATTGCTCTTTGATAGAATTCTACTTCCAAGAAATCTTTCTGAACTTGTACCTAAATAAATAAATAAATATACATTTTGTTCATCCCATGGATCCAAGACCTTAGTTCCAAGTTCTCCACTTTCTGTTCCTGAACAGTTTTTAAGCCACGGCAGTTGCCTTTATAGAAAAGTGGAAAGGGGAATCACTGAGGGCACAACCCACAAAGGATGTTTTCTTCTGTAAGATCCCTTTAGATAAAAGGTTATCCTCTGAATTCAAAGGCAGTTTGGTTACTAAACGCTTTACGGCTTTTGAAGAAAGGAATTGTTGGTGTGATATTCTCCTGCATGTGGCATTTTCCCTTTAAGTAGTTCTCCTCTCAGAGAAAGAGTTCATTCATCAGTCATCCTTTTTATTAGTGATTTAACATTCACACCTCCTCTTCTTTGCCTCCTTCTTCATTTAATACAGGCTGTGCATCTTCAGAACACAGAAACGTTCCTCATTATTCCTTTAGATTGGAAGAGCTACAGCTAATTAACTATTGTCCACAGTACATCTAACTCAAAGAAATGCAGGATAAAAAGAAACCCAAATCAACAAACAAAATATTAAAGCCTTCTTTTTCTGTTTGTTTTCCTCCCTTTAATTTCTTTTTATACTTGAAAGTGATCGTCCTTGTTTTCATTTGGATTCACAGGAGCAGCATTCATAGAAACAATATAACCTTCAAAGAAACAATATAACCTTCAAAGAAACAATATAGCATCAAGAGAGGGAGAGGGAGAGAGATACCTGCCTTTAGAATTTTTTTTGTTTCAATGCAACACTTTATTCACCTCCTGATTCACATCCACACTCAAAAGTTCTCTATTTTGAAAGTAGCGTGTCAATGGCTACCTCAAAAACATAGCATGACAGCACTTATATGTTAAGTATTTTTAGAACTCTTCCCAATTTTAACTTTGATGTCTACCACAACAATTTAAAAGCTGGTAAAATATTTGCATGACTAGCTATTTAATCATAATAATAATCCTTCTTGAGAGTGTGCCACAGACATGGTCCAAGATTCATAAGTTTTGATTTTTATCATATGCACTGAATCACAGCACCTGTGCATGGCTGGCAATTTTTTTTCCTGTTGGCTACTTCAATTCTTCCCACTGTGAGTGATGCTTTGTGCTAACATGATTACATTTGGTATCTGTCCCCAGTGTCATTGATCATTTGCTGTGGGTGAAATTTTTTCAGACTGTTACAAACTATTCAGGGCTTGCTCATCAATAGTATATTATAAATGCAGAAGGCCCAGCAGGGGGCTGACATGATTACTAAGACAAGAAAAAAGAGAGAGAGGCACATATTAACAGAGAAAGGAGAAAGCCCAAGCCAGGATTGTACAGACGTGGTTTGTTTTATAAACGTCATATAAAATACCATGTGCCCATTAAAAGTATTCTAATAGATTTTAACCTACTAAAACTATTCAGCTACCAATTTCACCCAGCACTTAGCATTTATACATTGCTGCTGCTCTCTATGCATTCAAAGCACTTGAGATTATCTCAGGAATCCATACAAAAAACAGTAAGGAAAATGAAATGCATCACAATAGTAGTGAAGGACATTGATATTACAGCTTTTTATATTGATCATCAGGCAGGAGTATATTTTTGCAAGTTTTGCATATATAATTTCCCCACAAGGCTTCTCACAAGAGGATTGCAACTGTTCATTTTGTATTTGAGGCATAATTATAGTTTGTTTTCCACCACCCCCAAAAAACTTTTATAGAAAAGCATTGAATAGAATTAAATCTTAATTTATCATTTACCAAGGGGAAAAAATAGCAATTTCAAGAAAGGCCACACAGTTATTCCAAGGATAACTTTTTAAAACTAAGAGTAATTATTTGCATTATGGGGGCTGGGGGGTGGCAAGAAGGGAATGCTGGGAGAAATGAAAGAAAAGCTATCCATGTCCTTCTTGCTGTACTCAAACATCCTCTTCTATTCCTTGGCTGCCTTGTGTGAGAGAGATACGGGATGAAGAGCCTGCAAATATCCCACAGTAACTTCACGCAATGTATTTCACTCCTAGTACCTTGTGTTGTTTTCAACAAGAAGATCCAGCTTCCGAGTAGTAATTTAGAATGGATATTTCATCAACAAGCAAACACCCATATATGCGCAGCAGCCATCAGCTGAACTTAACCTCTAACTGAACACGCTAATGACACTCTTGCTCTTTAGAGTCTATTCAGCTTAAAGATACAGTAACAGATATCATCATGGGTTTGTGTGTGCAAAGGGGACTGCAGAACAGAAGAGAGGAGGAGCCACAGAAATGGGAGTGGTCTGTGCACAAGGCGGAGTTAATAAAATGAAGGAGAAGGGATAAAGGTGAAAATTGGGTTGCAAAAGGGGGTTGCAAAAATGGTTGGAAGAGTCGGCATGGAAATGGAGGTAAAGATGAAAACAGAAGTACAAACAGAGCTGCATAATAGGAGGGGAAGGTGGCACCATAATTCGACTAAAGGTGAAAGGGGTTGTTGCAATAGGGTAGTTGCAATTGGAAGTGGGGTTCCACAAAAGGAAGGAGGGACACGGGCATAGGAGTGAAGGTGAAAGCAGTGCAGTATAACAGAAGAGAGAAGTGGGTTAAAAAATAGGCTTGAGGAGGTGAAAAGGGGATTGGTAGTTGCATGGGGCGGGAAGGGAAAAGTCTAGGGAATGTGAGGGGAGCTGGTAAGCAGAGTAAGCAGGGGACAGAGCCCTCTCTCCAAATAAATATATGTAGGTTGCAATATGAGTCAAACAACGATGGGATCAAACTAAGGGTTTGGCCGTCCACAGCTTGCGCAGGTCTTTCAGTGCCTTGGCGTTTCTCTATAGTTCAACAGCTCCCCATAGTTTACGTTGCAAGGACACTTGAGAAGCACAGCAGGCGAAAACAGGGAATGCATGCAAGTGCTATACCGCTTCATTAGATTTCTTTGTCATTGCGCTTTCTGTTTCTCCAACATGTTACTCTTGGTTGGTTCAGAGCAAACTAGTTGAATTATATTTGGGGAAACAAATTTTATTTTAATTTTCTCTGGCATCCTTTTTAGTTTGTTCAGTTTATCTTGTTTTTGTAAAAGTATCCTGAATTTAAAATGAAAAAATGCTCCTAATTATGACAAACACTATTCTGAGTGAAAACCATTTTCTTCCTTCCTTAATGAAATGTCAACATTCAGCCAAGGGCTGAAAAACTGGTAAAGCGATACCTTGCATTTAGTAGGGATGGGGGAGAAGCTTGGTTTAAATCGCAAATTCACAGTTAAAGAAACAGAAATACAACTAAACTTCTCTGAATTTTGTAATGCAGTTGTCTAACCAACACATGTGTATATTAGGGAAATAGCTCTGGGAAGCATGAAGGCAATTGCTCTTGCCTGCTGTTGATTTGTATTCAATGTAAGTAACCCCTAAACTTGGATATTTCATATTGTCATCACGACTAGTGTCCACTAGTCCACAAGTAAAGACAAAGATTAATTTCTCCACATTAAAAGAAGAGGGAAATGTCCTCTATTCATTTGAATTCATTGCCCAGCTTGGAGTGCTGAGGTTGGGATTCAAGTGTGTTTCAGGATCCCACACTTGAGGTACCATCTTCTCCTCTGTTGCTTATATTTGTGTGTTGCCTTGTCCTTACATCTCCACTTGTAGTAGTACAGTTGGCGTTCCTGGTATGTGTTTGTATCTTCCGCCCAGAAGCAGAATATCTTAATACAATTGTTAGCAATAAAGCATTTCCACTTTGTTGGCTCACTTTGGATACACATCGCTCTTTCATCCGTTTACCCAGCACCAAGTTCTCTCTTGTGAATGCTTAAGTTTTATGAACAGAGTGATGTAGCCTCATGTCGTGCACTTCGATAGGTGTGATGTGCGTTCTATGGCTCGGTCAATATGCTTGTGGGGTGCCTTGGTTCGCTGACATTTGTCAGAAGAACTGCATACCTGATTCACCAGGAGTGGTGATTGTGGCCCAATGTGATCACCTGGAATCAGGGGGAGGGGCTGTCTTTTGGCTTCCCGCACAGCCAGTGGATGATGTCAGCTCCTTTGTTGGCCACAGGAGTGGTCAGGAGCCACCTGCAAAATTCAAATGTGAAATGGCCTATTATGGCCAGGAAAGGAGGAGGATAAAAGTTGGCTGCATTTTTTCCTTGCAGCGCACTCCAAGTTGGCTTTAGGTGTCTTTAGTATGTCCTTCCATGGCCCCTGCCCCGGCTGGCCTTTGTGACTAACTGTATGTGATCCTTCAATATTATCCTCCATCATGGCTTTTGGGTTGGAGAGGGAGGAGGTCGTCAGGTGTAATCTTGAGCTATCAGTTGATTTCAAAGTGAGTCTTTTAAACTTGTTTGCAGGTATATTATAGCCTCATTCGGGCATCTGCCTGAACATACATGGGAGCATGCAAGTTCAGCCACCAACTTCTCTGGGTACATGGGCTCTTCTTAGAGTTCTACATGTATAGCACAGCAGTTTGCCAAAGCTTCTAAGTGCGTTAGGTTGAACATGCTTGGAAAATTCCCCAGGATTGGAAATTCTGGCTGATCCTGTGATGTTTTCTGAGTGTGTTAAACCAAGCACACTTTGAAATCCCTTCAGACCTTCACGCTAAACAAATGAAGATATTGAGATATGTTACCTGAGTCAGATTTTATGATAGGGCATTTTTTTCTTGCCTTCAGTATTCAGTATTACAGCATTTCAGTGTGCATTGGGTTTAAAATTTCTTGTACACCCCAGTCAGCATATCATTATCATCATCATCCCTTTTTTTTCATTACCAAGCATGTTTTATTTAAAGTTTTGCTTTCAAGATATAGCATAAGTGTAATACAAAAAGTAGGGTTTGTTCAACAGACTAACTGGAATGCAGTACTTGCATTTAACCTTCTGCTCAATTATTTTCACTGATTATATTTGCGTGCTAGTTTGAGCAACCAGGAGACTACCTTGCTGGGTGTTTGTGTGTGTCCTAAGCTTTATTTTCCTCCTGCCCCCACCTTTCCTCAACTATACAGGAGCTGGAGTTGGCAAAAGAGAGATTTCCTGACTTACTCAAACTGTTGTTGTTGTTGTTGTTTAGTCGTTTAGTCGTGTCCGACTCTTTGTGACCCCATGGACCAGAGCACGCCAGGCACTCCTGTCTTCCACTGCCTCCCGCAGTTTGGTCAGACGCATGTTTGTAGCTTCGAGAACACTGTCCAACCACCTCGTCCTCTGTCGTCCCCTTCTCCTTGTGCCCTCCATCTTTCCCAACATCAGGGTCTTTTCCAGGGAGTCTTCTCTTCTCATGAGGTGGCCAAAGTATTGGAGCCTCAGTTTCACGATCTGTCCTTCCAGTGAGCACTCAGGGCTGATTTCCTTAAGAATGGATACGTTTGATCTTCTTGCAGTCCATGGGACTCTCAAGAGTCTCCTCCAGCACCATAATTCAAAAGCATAAATAGTCCTCTGTTCTGCATTGCAAATGGCACTGAGAACTCCATAATCTTGAAAACTCATGATGCAATGGTGGAGGTGGTGCCTTTGGGAAACAGGAGGAACTCTATGTCTGAGTTTGTGTATGCATATTGGGCTTCTCGTCATTGCTGCCTTTGTTCTATGTATTTTTGTCTTTACTGGCAATGAATGTTATCATACCCCCCATGCATCTGGAGACCAAACAAGGCAAATGAAGCGTTGTCCTCATGCTGAATTGAATTTCAGTCTGCTTAAAGCTTCTCATCCATTAAGCTCTGAATATGGGCAATAGAGCAGTCTAGGCAGGTACAAGCCATCATTAAAAGTGAGCGGGATTGAATAACATCTGTTGGAAGCAGAAAATCACTAAAGTGATGGTGCACAATGGGTAAACAAATCAAAAAGGGCATTCTTTGATTTAATTAAAGTATTGATTTAGCTGTCCTGTTGGTTCCAGTTGGAGAGGATTCTGGGGTGTGCCCTACTGTTACCGACTTCGTATGTTGGAACAAGAAGTGCATTGAATCTCACCTTGTTTGTGACTACAAGGCTGACTGCAAAGACTTTTCTGATGAAGCTGATTGCAGTAAGTACTTCTATCTCTCTGCATTAATGTAAGCTGCTTTTTTAAAAGCTTACGTGCTATAAAATAGCTACTCAGGACAGGATTGTTATGAACATGTTGCTTCTGAGGTGGTTCCCCTTGACTATTTTTCTTGTATCTCGATACATTTGCTACACCATAGAGGCTGCAATCCTATGACCACTTTCCTAGGAATAAGCCTAGGAAAGTCAACTAAAGTGGCCCTCCCCAGTCAGACAGTCTCCCACAGTTGTTATGCCTCTTAAAAATCAGCACTGGTAGTGATGTAGGGAAACTGCATGCGCACCTTGAAAGCACTTTCAATTTTGCTGAACTGCATTCAATTATGCATGGGTTTTATTAATAGCAGGCCTCGGTGCTGATGAACCATCTAGTCAAATGCCTTGGCATATTGAAATGGAAGCAATTTTAGAGACAAATGGAACAGTCCTTTCCCCGTCACCTGTAAATAGATTTGGTTTACATCAAAAAGAAAAGGATGTCAAGAAGGTGCAAACAGGCAGCTGACTTCATCGACCCAGCACATACTGCTCTTAAGTATTTATTGTAAACAATGCAAGCTGAATTACACTGGCAAGATATTGTGATTGAATTATTGTAGCCAGGTGATCTTTTTAGTAATGATGAAATGGCAAGGCACAACATTTAAAGTATTTCAAAGTCTCATCCATTTCCGCGGTAGACAGAGATTATAAAAGAGTAGCCGCATTAGTCTGTTGCAGCAGAATTTGCAGTTTTGTGACACCTGGGAGACACATTTATCATGTCTTGAGCTTTGGGAGGCAAGAGCCTGCTTCATCAGATGCACAATACGGGAGGTGCTCAGTGCATCTGATAAAGAGCGCTGAAACTTGGATTTGTCATAGACTCTGACAGTGAGTCTGACACTGATTCAAAGGAAGAAGCAATCCCATATCTGGTCCCCAGCAAAGACCTAGATACTGACATAGTAGACATGCTTTACTGGACCTGTTTGTTTGTTGCTTTCGGGTGGCACTGTAGGTTAAACCACAGAGCCTAGGACTTGCCGATCAGAAAGTCGGCGTTTCGAAACCCCGCGACGGGGTGAGCTCCCGTTGCTCGGTCCCTGCTCCTGCCCACCTAGCAGTTTGAAAGCACGTCAAAGTGCAAGTAGATAAATAGGTACCCCTCCAGCGAGAAGGTAAACAGCATTTCCGTGTGCTGCTCTGGTTCGTCAGAAGCAGCTTAGTCATGCTCGCCACATGATCCGGAAGCTCCCTCGGCCAATAAAGCGAGATGAGCGCCGCAACCCCAGAGTCGGTCACGACTGGACCGAATGGTCAGGGGTCCCCTTACCTTTAAAAGGCCCTGTTGGTTCATGTGGTCTTGTTGGGTGGCACTGCAGCACAGCATAAATGATTGCAATAACTCCCACTGCTTGATAGCTGCCCTGATGGTGCAGTGAAAAAATTGCCTGGGCTCTGCTGCCAGAAGCTCCCAGTTCAATCCCCTGGTGCTGAGTAGAGGTAACTCATGTGAACCTTTCCCTATGCCTGGGGTGCCAGTTGGGTTGGAAAGAAAAAGCCAGTCTGTATTAGTCACATGCCCTCTCCTGCAGTATGGGACCTCACTATATGGAAGTAGCTCTGACACTGCTGGCAATGTGTGTGAAGGGCACTTTAATCTCTGCTTGCTCCCAGTAGCTCCAAATTGTGGCTCTTGATTTTCTGGCACTTATAGAAGAACTGTGCCTCTCAGGGCTGAAGTAGCACGCTTGTGACTACCTGGGTGGCATGGCAACAATCTATGTCAATAGCGTTCACCTGGCATCTCCTGCATTCAGGTCTGAGCAGAGTCAACAATCCCATTTAGCCAAGAGTAATACTGCCCTGTTCATTCGGTTAGGAATACATTTAACAAGTACTACTGCAATTACTATGCTTTATGGTTTTGCATTGATCTGGCATGCTGAATAAATCTCTGTTGTTTCCTTTCTACAAGAGTGCTGGAGTATTCTATTGCATTGTTGGTTGTCGAAGATACCAAAAGTAATCCCACCTATTTAGATTGATTTCTTTTGCTCAGGCAAGGTGGTTTGTAATTGAAGACCAGATTCATTTATAGTCACATAATAAAAAGTGGGGAAATCGAGAGTTTTTCAGATACCAAAGGGGGGGAAATCAATTTAAATTAAAGTCTTTTCAAATTCAAGTTAGCTCTTTAAACTTTTTCAGTTACAAGAATGAACAAAATACACAGAAAACATTTGAGCCTTTAGCACTGCATCCCACATTTTGATCTAAGGTGCTTTCATGCATCACACAACATTTCCCCGAAATCCATTTCCAGTGTCTAAATAGAGAAATCATTTAGTCCGATGCCTGATATATGCGAGCACTTGCTCCTTAATAGACAAGAGAGTGTGTTGTCCTGCAAGTAGCTCTATTTCATCAAGCTGTACATTCATTATTTTTGTTTTACTTTTTTTCCTTTGAAGGGCTGTTCACCCACAGGAAATGTCACTTGGGGGCTATAGCTGATGGTGAGCAGAGTCTGAGACCCGGCAGGGTTGCCTAGTTCTTTCCCTCTCTCGGCTGCCTCATTCCTTCTCTACCTTTCCCTTGTTCTCACTTGCCCAGCAATCCATTCCCAGAGGGACAGCCCTAAGAGCAAGAGCAGGTCCACAGTGTTTGAAGTGCCAAATGACACTAAGACTCTTGTGGAATTAAGCCAAGGGCCAGAGTGGTGCCTCTGGGAACCCTACAGACAGGACCTCCTATCCATGTGTGTTTTTTGTTTTGTTTTGTTTTTTAAAAAAAGCATACATAAAAGTGGGAAAGTTTTGCAGCAAATGCATCGCTGTCAACATCTACTCACCAGCAGCAACAGCCCCCATATCAGAGACACAAAAACAGACCCTGCATATACAAATGCCTGCCAACACAGGATGCATCCAATGAAATGGAATCTAGTTTCCAACAGCTGATGCAAGAATAAATGGATTCAGAGAAAAGAAAGAATACTCTAAAACTGAACTAAATAAGTCAGTCAGTGAAGAAGGATCAAGATAGCAGGAGGAAAGATTCACATTCTTGTCAAAACAACAACAAGTGAATGAGAAGCCAACTGGTTTGAATTCTCACAGGTGTATAAGGAATCTTACACTTCCAACAATGCAGATGCACCTGACCCAAATCTGGCTTCTGCCGTAGGTCCTTTCGTATGTTAACTTCCCTCCATGGCACCCAATAACAGTGCAGTCCTCTACTCAGAAGTTTAATGGTGCTTACTCCCTGTGTGTTCAGGATTGCAGCCAAAGCCACCCACAATGATTATACCTTGTTACTAGGTCACAGCCAGGCTAGGGAAATGCCCAAGAGAATCCAAAGTCACATGTGTGAAATATTTGGTTTCTCTCAAGTCTGTCTTTTTGGGTGAAGGTCCAAACATTAGTTTTCTTCTTACTATTTAAGCTGGCACATATTTCTGCTTTGCCTATGCAAAGACCTGCTTATATATCTCTCTCACCATCTGGAAAACCTGAGTGTTTCCCCCCAAAGCAGCAATACTTCTTTGCTGGGAGGTCATTTATCATCTTAACATATGTAAATTTGGATTTGTGCCGATGAAAGTTGCACCAGTTAACAAAGTTGTACTATCATTATTTTGAAAAATGTAATCATCATTTTTTACCTCCATCTGAACTGATGTGTCTCTGTCTAGACTCCATTGGTAAGCAGGTAAGACTCTTGCATTCGGCTGAGCTTCTGGAGACTTGTGGTGACTTCTTTCTTTGGCTTTTCATAAAGTTTCAAATGTTATTTTTACTATTCTAGTTGAATTATTTTAGTTTGTATGGATTGCTATCATTTTTATTTAATCAATCAATTGATTTATTTGCTATAACGCCCTTCATCTGATTATCACAAGGTAATTTTCAATATAAAATAATAATAATAATACACAACATAGTAACAAACAAAAGCAATAACACACAGTTTAAAAGGCCATAGATTTCATTAGTCAAAGACCTGGGAGAAGAGGAATGTTTTTGCCTGGCATCTAAAGATATGTAATAAAGGTACCAGATGAGCTTCCCTGGGGAGAGCATTCCACAAGTGGGGAGCCACTACAGAAAAGGCCTGTTCTTATGTTGCTGCCCTCTGGACCTCTCACAAAGGAGGCACATGAAGAAGGGCCTCAGATTATTATTGCAGGGTCCAGGTTGGTTCATATGGGGAGAGGCAGTCCTTTGTATTTTAAAATGGTTGTAAACCACTTTGTGAACAGACTTGTATTATTACAAGTAAATCAATCAATCAAGGATTGAGAACTGGATCTGACCAGTTTGACAGGTAGATGGGACTGTCCACTTGTAAAAATAGCACCAGGTGACCTATTTTCCCCACCCCACCCCCCAATGGTGTGGAATTAAACCATGCAGGCACAAGACCCAATGATTGTTGGGCTATCAAAGCACCATCCTTGGCTCAAATGGAAGCTTCAACGACAATAAATAAATGTGGTTTTCTTTGTGTTGCCAGGCCAATATACCACCGTCCCAGGAAGCTGTAACTTTGAAACACAAGGCCACGACTGGACTGCTGTGTGTGGATTTACACAAGATCCTGAAGATGAATTTGACTGGTATGTTCACAGCAAAGCTGTCATAGAACCAGGAGGTCCACTCAAGGATCACACACCAGGTAATACGCTGTTTTGGGGAAATGATTGAAAGCTGTTATTCCTGAAACAGATATCCTCAAGCCATTTGCTGAATGAGCCAGGTCAGTGGTGGACACGAAATCAATTTTGTGTGCTGTGCAAGGAGGCAAACTACGGTGAGCAAATGCTACCGGGAACTAATTGGAAAATGCCAATGGATGTTTTGTTTTCTTTGGTGACAATGCAAGCATAAATAAGACACCACAGAAGACAGAGGAGAGATGGGCAAAACAGAGTGCATTGGATTTTGCCTGACAGTGCTGCCTGAACGGGAATAAAATAAGACAGCCTGACGTGGCCAGTTATCAGCTATTTTCATCATTGCTTTAGTTCACAACAGACAGTATAATTTTATAGGTTGTTCTTTTCAATGCAGCCCTGGTGATAGCATTCCCGATGCTCTGCTATGGTTGGGTGCATTTATTTATTCATCTCTTAAGAATGGGCTGCTAAATAATACATAAAGATACTAATTAATCAGAAATCCTTGGGAGAAAATACTGTTCTGGTAGATTAAATATGCCTTCTGTACATTTGCCTGCATTTTTTTAAAATAAAAAACCTGTTAATTAAAGTGGTGCTTGTAAACTTTTCCCCTTCTAGGCCTATTTTGATGAAGAATTAAGAGTAACAAATAGTGTAACAATTGTTGACTACTGTGGCAACTGGCGTATCCAATCTTCTGTTGTAGTAGGTTTATTTGTGCAGGTTGTCTAATGGATTTTCTAAACACTTCCATGGGTCATCACACAAGCATGATGAAAGAAGTATTTTGCTTTAATGCCTATAGCTGTCATTGAAAAAGAATTCAGCTGAGTCCAGCTGATTCACACATGCATAATTTGATCATCTCTTGATTACATACCACATGGCTCTCAGCTGAATGTGTGAAACTCTCTCCATAGAAAGATAGTGACAAGGCTCACTAAATACCTAGAAAGGCAGAACAGGATTACAGTAGCAGGTCTCCCCAACCTCTGTGTGTTCAAGTCAGGTACAGAGCCAAATGCACATAAGCTCTAGAGAAAGACGGTTCACTGAATGAACCAAGGAGGTAAGGACTGCCACTGAACTGCCCTTCACATTTTCTGTGTACTATACTCTTGTCTGAATAGAGCTATTATTTTTGAGTTTACTGTGGATGACAAAAAGTTCTAGCTGTGGGGACAATTGTGGTGATACTAGAAGTATTTGTTGTTGTTTGCATCCGTCTGTCTTGAGAGACAATGGAGTTCGTCTCTGGGGATGGTCAAACCGCTGCATAAGCAGCATGGAGTGACCTTCCCAGGGCACAAGCCTGGGCAGTGTGTATGGAGGTCCTGGGCTGCCCAGTCAACAGGACCCCCCTCTCGGCCTCACTGATGTGGTACAAAGGAAAGCAGAGCAATATGTTTGGCACCAGCTTGGCTGCAGGAGTTGCTGGAAGGAGGCCCACAAGACACCACCCAATCACCTTAAGGACTCCACTCCAGATTTGTGTAGGGTATACTCTTTAGCCTTTTCTTCTCCCAAAGATATCCTGCAAGGCTGTTGAGGTTTAGGTCACAGTTTTCTTTCTCCTAGATGGGCTATCTTTCCAGGTTGGTGAGCCTCATCCGCCCCTCACTTCGCTCTAGAACATCTTCTTGACCATTGGACCTACTGTTGTTCTCGTCTTTGCATGTAAGGGAAGTCCAACCTTGCTGTATACAGTGGTACCTCGGGTTACATACGCTTCAGGTTACAGACTCCGCTAACCCAGAAATATTACCTTGGGTTAAGAACTTTGCTTCAGGATGAGAACAGAAATCGTGCTCTGGCTGCGCGGCAGCAGCTGGAGGCCCCATTAGCTAAAGTGGTGCTTCAGGTTAAGAACAGTTTCAGGTTAAGAACAGACCTCCGGAACGAATTAAGTACTTAACCAGAGGTACCACTGTACCTACATTACTAATCATATACGTTATAAAGAATGTTTTGCTTTTTTTTCTGTAGACCAACAGAGCTTCAATTATAGACTCCTTATCCATTGCAAATTTTTAGGCTAAATTTCGGGTCCTCCTCGAGTGTTTCTGCTTTGCTTGAACTCTGAGGCCCTGCTCCAGTTCCCTCAACATTGCAAGGCGGGGTGAGGCATCCCATTTACTCCACACATCACTCTTCCTTGAGCTTCCAAAAACCATTTCAAACCTTTCTATTGACTAGACTAGAAGGTGTAGCCAAATGGCCTCTTGTTAAGCCCCTTCACATAAACCCACTAAAACTGTCAGATCTGGATTGGCTCCAGGAAGGTGATTTTATGTACTTAGTAAAGATACCTGACAAATGAAGACAAAAAGTCAAATGTGGGAAACTTGCAATCAGGATCTTGTGAGGGTTGTTGTTGTTTTTTAATTAAATAATAATAATATTAACATTAGCCAGGAAATGTGATTAGACTGGCATTTCAGTACTGGGAGGAAGCTTTATTACTGCCCCCCCATGCCAGTTTCCCAGTTTCTCTCCTACACTCTGTCTAAGACAGCTACTTGCCCCATGGCACAATATGGGGGTCACTAATATTGCACAGCCAGTGGTGTTTTCTTCCTAGACAGTTGTGTGCTGGAATTCTTCAAATAAGGTAGAGATGGGGAAGCTTAGGCTCAGGGGCCAAATCCATCCTTTCTGGCCTCTCTTATCCTACCTTCAGAACTATCTTCAGACCACACCCTTCACCAGCCTTGCTTTGCACCCTTCTTGAGTGCTTCTGCCTTCCTTGAACTCTGAACATGCTTCTTCCTTACCTGAATAGAGGACTGAGTATGAAGAAACTAACCTACTGTACAAAGGGAAAATTTGCACTCACCCCCTTTGCTTCTGACCCTGCCCACCACTGGAATGTGGTCTGCAGAATATTGCCCAAAAGCAGTTTGGTGCTATGACTGAAAAACTTTCCTCAACCTGGAATAAGGGAATAAAAAAAAACATTAGATAACCTGCTTCAGGGAGTTCAAAGTATTCTTCACCCTTCTTTGTGACAATTGTCCAGTGATATCTTTTTAGGGTATCTACTCATAGCCCAGGATAGGCAGTGAGAAGTGAGCATAACCCTATTAAATTTGTGTCACAGGAGGATCCTTAACCCCAAGATCAACCCTGATGAAGTTATCAGCCAGAAACCAGATTGGCTGATTCAGGATACATACCCATTGCCTATGCCAAAGCTGACTTGCATCTGGAATCAATAAAAGTTGTAGCCATTTCATTCCCAAGCCGGTGCCGTGTCATTTTTGCTGCTTCTACACCTCCAGCCGCCTCCCCGGTGGCCCGCTGTGCCTGGATTTGCAAAGATGATGGTTTCTATTATCCCACACAGAAGTGTGAGAGAGATAGTCCAAGGATGCTTTAGCTTCTAATGAAGTGCACTTGTCAGAACTTCCTTAGGTAGCGCATTCTTTTGAACTAATCTCAAAGTCTTAATAGGTTTGTTTGCATTTCTTTTCCTGCAGAGGAATACCATCAGCATGACTCCATACAGACTGAGTACCGGATGCAAACATATTGTTCTAATTAAAGATAAGGATGAGGAATTTGAAAGAAACAAGAGGGGCTTAATAAACCTAACAATATTTTGAAGAATTAAAAGATGCCATTGTGGAGACGATCTATATGTCTCTGTATCAAACGCCCTTAGTATTGACCATGTTTTGCAGTTGTACTTAATTAACAAACAGAAACTTTGGGAAGCATTATTGGGCTCTGTATTTCCCCCCCTTTTTATTAGAAAACAGAGGGAAAATATTCAACTATTAAAGTAGGGAGGAAAAGGCCGTGGAATGTTTCTGTCAGTATTATAATTTGTATAAGTAAAATTATTAAATATTCATTATATATCCTTTCATTCATTATGCTATATAATTGACAATCTAAGCAGGTCTAACAGCAGTGGTTTTCTTTTCACAGAAACTGGACACACTGCCACTGCCAAACATAACTGACTCCTGTACCAAAAAATTATATAATTTAACAACAGTCCCAAAAAACCTCACAGCCTCCTGGAACATTTGATTTGTCTTTAGAAAAAATAAACATTTTAAGCGCCATTCCTGTCATTTCCTTGTTGCTTTCTAGACCCATAAGGAAACCACAGTGTTTACCGCAACTCCCTTGTCTCAGAAATGATTGGCACAATAATCTAGTGATCTTTCCTACCGCAGTCCCTGGTAATATTTTTTTTGCCACAATTGATTAGACATATCTTCAACGATGAAATGTTCCTCTGAATTTACTAGCACAGTTCTGGATTTTGCATTCCTAAGGGCAGTGCCACAATTAGGGAAAGGGTCATGGTCACCCAGGTAAAAGATGGTAGCTGGGTCATCCTCAGAGGGGTTCAGGAGCTAGAGTAAATCACACTGTGGGGGGCACCCCCCTTTCCTTAATTTCCTCCTGCCACTACTGCCATTGCTCCTCTTCATGGTGATAGTGGTGGTAGCCTCTCCTCCTGTGCCACTACCATTTTTTTAATTTACTTCAGTGGTAAGGCTATCTGCGCCCCGCTCTCCCTTTCTCCTTTGCTGTAGAAAGAAAGGAGGTAGAGAGGTAAAGAGCCTCACTAATTGAGTAGAGGTGTGTCTCCCAAGGTGTTTGCCATGGGTGGCTGTTCCTGTTGTCACCCCCCCCCAGCCAGCCTTGGATGCTGGGATGTGGGGAAAGCAATGATAACAGCCTCCAGCTGCTTCTCTTGAGCCCCCCGCCCCAGCTATTCCTGTCTGTTGTGTGTGCCATGAGGCCTGCCCTACTCCTCCTAATCTAGCCTGCTGCCCTCAGGTGTGGTGGAAGATGCTGTTCCATCACCAGTGAAGATTCAACTGCTTGTGTGGTTTGCTTCTCTACGTTGAATTGGGGGAGGGCACCATCTTATCCTTCCTGTCAGGCAGCAAAATGTCCTTCATCTACTTATTTATTTAGAAATCAGCTTTTCCCATAGATAGTTGTATGAATAAGTCTCTGCTGCTAGATTCATAAAGATAACATTCCCTAGTCACTCTGGTAGTATGTAATGTCACAATTGTATTTCAAATTAATCCAGAACTACTGCTATTCCTTGGATCTGCATTATCAAGCAGATGGATCAAAAATCCCCACTCATTCAGCTACAAGCATACATTGAAAGTCTGATTATGAATATAATAACACGCTTAAGAGTTTAACAGGATAACGTCTTGCATCTGACACCCTAAGAGAAATATGTTTCCTTTTGTTTTAAAACATTGTTAATACTAACGGGATTTCTTTTGTCTTCTTGAAGGTAATGGGCACAATTTTTTGTATGTCAATTCATCTACTCAACAAAAAGGGGACAGAGCAAGAATAGTTACCACCCAGTACTTCCCAGCCAGTCTGGGGATATGCACATTGCGCTTCTGGTTTTGGCCATTTAATTCCCCTGAAATTGGATTGCTAAAGGTAAGCAAAACAAGGAATTTAATATCTAGTAGATTATAGTTGTATTATTCATCCTTTTCTTGGTTGCCAGTTCCATTATTTCCCACACTAAAGTCCAACCTGCTTGAAAAAACAAAGTCAACATTGGCAGCGCTACGAAGTTCTCATTTCAGAAGAGCTGTGCATGCAGTCCCTCCCAGTCACTGTACACAATCTCAAAATAATGTTCTTATACAAGAACAACTTATCAACTTATTTTCACACTGTCCAATCTGTTTTGCTAGATATTGCATGTGGAATGCAATGGAAATGTAATGTAATTGAGGGTGGACATATCTTTCCATTTCAGTTTCTCTCAATTTCTCATATTTCCAGTCTTAAATTCAGTTCTCCACTTTTCAATATCAGTTTGTGGTCTTTTTTTTATCCTCATGAAAAGTCATCAGCATTTTACTGCAGATTTCTTCTAACACACTCATTAAGACTGGAAAAAAATAGCATTTTGCAAAGCGGTTTCCCCTAATAGTGTATGTTATTTTCACTAATATATCCCTTTTTATGAACACATATCTTAGTATTTGAATTTTTGTACATCTTATTCGGCTGGGGAACTACACTGCAATATTTGGAGAAGTGCAAATTTCAAAGGATGGCTTTTGTTTCGGTTCTGTTATTGTTTCAAAAAGATAGGTTCACCTTTAAATGCAAACTGAATCACATTTCTCCACTATCAGTAAATGCACTGCATTCATTCCTGCATTACTCTTTTTTTTACTAAGGTGTATGTGTGTGTGCTGAACTTCGGCTGTGTGATTTAGAGTTGCATGTTCTGCACTGCTGGAGAAACCTGGAGCAAAGCAGCCTTGACTGTTTTCATCTCCATTGTGACTCCCACGGCTCTCTGTGGCTTGTGCTTTTCTTTGAAGCAGCTGTGTATCGGTGTTCCATGCTTGGAACTAGAAAGATTTTTTAGTAATGATGGTGAGGTTCTGTGTACTCAGAAGATTGCTTCTAATGGAAGCCTTGTCCTTGAAGCTAAAGATCTTAGGTATGTGATACCTGAAGAACCTCATATTGTTACCAGCATCCAGAAACTACTGGATTGCTTTTGCAGTAGTTATTCTACTTATTTAATAATACATGCAGAGCATTGACTGCTGAAGGTCACTTTTATGTTGCTCCTGAATTTTGTGCAAACCAGTCCAGGGACCATACATCAGCCATTAATGAGTTTTTCCTGTGTTGAATTTTGTGGACTATACACAGTTACTTGGCAGTATATGAAATTAATCCGGGATTTTAAAATGCAATTTTTTGTGACTTTGTAATATAGTTTTTAATAGTTATTATTTTAAAATACTTTGCGTCGGGTTCCTGTTACATAATTTCCAGAGTGGCAGCTGTGTTCATCTGTTGCAGTAAGAATCTCAAAGAGTCTTGTGGTGCCTTAAAGACTAACATATTTATTATGGTATGGTATAAGTCTACCAAAAAAAAAAAAGTTAGTGTTTTAAGTATCACAAGACTCATTGTTTTTGCAGATGATAAAAAACAGATTTGTCGGGTTTGTTTGTTTTTTTAAAAACCTTTAATAATTATTTCCAGTGGTTGTTTTCTCTGGTGTAAACATACTGGTGTTGTAAAATCATGTATCAGAGGCAGCACTGGATGAATGCCTCTGAAATACAGTAGCAACCAATCAATGCACCAACAGATACAAAATTTGGAGAGTGGAGATGAAAACCTAGGAACATTCAATGTATATTTCTGGCAACACAAAATTCATTTTCCTTAAGGGACAAGTATAAAGGTACATGGTGTAATGTTGTCTGCTGTTCTGTTGAAGAAGCACAGCACTTCTTCTATTGCATCTCTATTGGATCTCTTCCCTAAAGCGAGTGCCAGGTGTTTCACAGGGATACCCTATCATTTAGGCATTGCAGACATTAATTGGTGCGTAGGCAGGAAGCAACCTCACAACAGTGTCTTGGAATTAAGAGATATCAGCAAGGCAGCTAGAAAGCAAAGTGCTTGTGTTTCAGGAAAAAAGTCAAAACATCTGAGAAGCCCTAAAACAATAAGTGGTGAGGATCAAATGAAAAGTCTTGTACATTTTTTAAATAGAAAGAGTTTTAAGGCAAGTCAAATAAATGCCCACGGCATCAGAAATAAATTTAATATTTCCCAAATTTGAAGAATAAATTCATGCTGGTGGAAGCCTCCTCCACACACACGTTTCTGTCATGACAGCCAGTGCCAGACTCTTACAGTTACATTCCGGGCTGTTGTACACATAAGCGAAATGCATGTAAGTGGGGAGCCCACTGCAGTACATACAGCCTCTCGCCCAACAGCTGTTGAGTGAGGTAGCACAGCGCCAGCGAGAGCTCCTGTGCGTCATTTTGGAGCCCTTGCGTTCTTTTTGTCTGGACTTTGGGCTCCGGGGAGGGTCTCCTCGTGAGCCACAAGGAATTTCCAGCTCTCTCCCACCATTTCAGGTTAGAATTGAAATATTTTCTGATGCTGTGCATCTACACAGTCGTACATGAGTGGTCGTGCATAAGTGGTGACTAACCTGGTTCACAGCGTTGTTGTGGGGATAAAGTGGGGGAGAGCTTTACGTATCACCCTGAGCCTGCAACCCCATACAAACTTATCTGGGAGCAAATCCCAATGAAGCTTTCAGTAGATAAGCAGAGGATTGCACAATGAACACCTTTGAGGAAGAGAAGAATATAAATGTATTTCCCCCCCCCCAGCAAGACTCACAAAATCTACTTCTTCCAATGCAAAAAAGGGAATGATATTTTCCCTCCTCCATTACATATTTGTACTGAGATTGAAGGAGCGAGGCTGTCAGATGAACCATTCAGAACAGTACTCTATTTATTTCTTAACATTCTCAGTATCAGACCTTGGCACCCCATGTTACTTTACTATCTAGATAGAACAAGTTGAGGAGAATAATTGCAGTTTCCCTGTTCAGCATCCCTTCACTGCAGTGCTGCTTGAACATACTGCCATAATACTGGAAGTTAAAGCAAAAATTAATTCCCCTTGTGATAATATATGTCCAATATTTCAGTTTTCCAGCTTGTTAGGCAGTTCATATTACATAAATTGCTGTGAACTGGGGTGTAATAAATTACAGCAGAGGACAGGCCAATTTCATTAAAAATGACTATTTTTTTTTATTACTCCATCTCACTTTTGAGGAAGGAAAACACAGAGTGGATCAGCAAATTTTTGTACTATTTCCCATGATTTGGAAGTGATGCCATGCTGTTCTGTGAAATGCTGCTTAACAAATTCAAGTTTACTTCTGCCAATCAGAGCCTATAGTAGTTCTAAGGGGAGGAAGAAAGGATAAAACCTCAAAAGGATGGCTGAGCTGAGAAGATGGTTTATTTTGGCTTACTGATAAATGCTTCTATGTTTATAAAATCTATCATCGCTATCTTAAGGAGCTTGGTATTGAGCCATCAATTATATTATATTGTATGTGCAAATATGTATTAGGAGATATTTACCCATTTTTTTTGAACTTGTATCTGTGAGTTTTAGAAGAAATAAAAACAACATTTTCAATGCATTTCTAAATAAGGGTCCCAAATCTTTGGAGATGAAAGTACCAGAGGCTTCAATAGGTCTTTCTTTTTATTTAAACTCCTAGACCTTCTTGACCAACAGCTGGCAACTCCCCACACACCTTAAAAACATCCCTGGCATAACACTACATAGGGGAGTATTTAAAATCCAGTTGCTAGAAATGCCCCACTTTTGCTACCCACTTCTCCCTCCATTAATCAAGCTATTTCTCTCTCCCTGTTCAAATACCTCCTGCTTTATCCTCCACTCCATATAATATATTCTCAGTGCTATCATGAATATGTGATTCCTTCTTTCTTGGGCATGCATTATGACACTTCTGTACTTACTAAATTGTTGTTGTATTTTCTGTATTTGGCTATCAATAGGTGTATGCCATTGAAGAATTTGGAATGGATATATTGATGTGGGCAGCAACTGGAAATACAAAAAATACATGGACATATGCAAATGTGGTCCTTTCCAGCAATAGTCCTTTCAAAGTGGCATTTGAAGCAGAAGTAGGAGCTAATGAGCCCATCGAATTTGCTCTCGATGACATTTCTTTCACACCAGAATGTGCATCAGGAGGTATGTACCGTATTTTTCGCTCTATAGGATGCACCGGACCGTAGGACGCACCGGACCATAGGAGGGGGAGAACAGGGGGAAAAAATTTCCCCCTCTCTGCTCAGCGGCCTGGAGGCTTCGCGTTGCTTTCGCTGAAGCCGTCTGAAGCCCCCAGCGCTCAGGGAGTTCCCGCTGCGCTCCGGGGGCTTCAGGCGGCTATCCACAAGCCTTTGGAGTGCAGCGGGAACTCCTGCTGCACTCTGAAGGCTTGCGGATAGCTACCTGAAGCCCCCGGAGCGCAGCGGGAGTTCCCTGCGCTCTGGGGGCTTCAGGCGGCTTCAGCGAAAGCAACGCGAAGCCTCCGGAGCGCGGGGGGAGCTATCCCTCTGCACTTCGTGGGTTTCGCATTGCTATCACTGAAGCCAAGGAGTCTGCATTCACTCCATAGGACGCACACACATTTCCCCTTCATTTTTGGAGGGGGAAAAGTGCGTCCTATAGAGCGAAAAATACGGTAATTCTACAGATAAGTCGCTGGACACATATACTTAACTCATTATCTGTTTATTAATATATTTATAATAGGTCCCCTCTTTGATATAAATACTTTGGGAACAAGTATGTTATTGTACACAATACGATTGGACTCCCCAAGATACTCAAGTGGTCATTGCATTTGATGTGTGTTTCTAACATGAGTAATTCTATTTCAGGGGGGAAAAACATATGTGAGGCACCTCTGAGGACCAAGCTACATGAAACAGTGACAGGGCCACCTGCCACTTACTTCCCCTTAGTACTTCTCCCTATGTATCCCCCCCACACCCACATCCTGGGCTCAGATGCATTACGACCAAGCAGTTTTCCACTTGCCCTGCTTTCTAGGCACAGGTCTGAGCAGTTTTCCGTTTGCCCTACCTCTCCCTGGGAAAAGCTGCTCTTTAGCACTGAATCAGAGCAAACATCAATCCGCTGAAAACCCAATTGACATTTGCTCCAATTCAGCAATAAAACCCGGGTTTTCCCAGGGGAAGATGGCAGGACAAGCGTTGAGCCCTGAGAGAAAGGGGAAGAGATTGCAGGAATGTACATCATGGACAAGCAGAGGTTCATCATGTGAGATAGGCTTTGATGGGTAGGAGAGAATATATTAATTGCAATTTATCCCTCCAGGCACCTGCATGTGTGGGATAAACAGAAGTTTAGGATTTTACCCTTGGGCGCAAAATTTGAAAGCATGGGAAGTAGGTTGCAAAGCCTTGTTTTGAGCAAGTCCAGGTATGAAATAAGCTCGCTCTCCCTTTCTTACCATGCTTCTTACCAAAGAATCAGGCAACAAATATAAAAATATAATTTACTTATAATCTTGCTTTTGTTTGACAGCAGTAAAAACTAAGCAGGCAAAATATGTAAATTTGCAGTATAACCAGCTTCAGGCATCTGCCTGAGCTGGAGCAAGGACAGGGTATGCCTGTTCTCATGGCTGGTCACAGGAAGAGAGAGAGGAACAGGAAGTACTATTTGCTTCCTGTCCAGGAGAGGAGGGGAAATGACATCACACAGAGCCCTCTCTGCCACTTGTATTTCCGTGGTCTGAGTATCTACCTATCAGCAATACAGCTCTGTGGTGTTACCACTTTTTATGCTAACCAACAAGAATTTGCATATCACCTGTCATGTTGCTCCTTATCCTGGACTGTCTTTGTCCTCTGGATTTATATCTGATGAGGGCAGATCTGCATTTGAAGAGCCTGATTTGCTATTATTATGTCTAGTTTGGCCTCTTGAAGGTAGTTCACACTATAGAAAATCCATTCTTTTTTGTAGGGATATGATCACCCAGGTAAATGCCTTTATTTGAATGTAAATGAGGCAGCTGTGTGCAAATAGTCATTTGTTTAACTTTTCATGTTTAAGAAGACTATTTTGTGTGTGATTGGCAATAAGCAGATGGCAACTGTGGCACTTATGGCTAAGTGAAAAATGATAGCAGTGCTGGAAAATATGCTCATGAATAATATACCACTAGTTGCTGTGCTCTAATTATGACCTCCAATTGCAAAACACCTCTCTCTCTCCAGTGAGTTGTTTAACCCCATGTTTAAAACAATGCCTCTTTTGTCAGGGGTGATAAAAACATATCTTGTGGGAAAGAAGCAGCATACTGATATTAACTTGAAATATTTGTGGTGCAGCACTACTTTTGCACTTGTGGAAAAAAAAAACAAAGAATTGTTTTAATTTCTGCAGCATAGTTCACATGCATCACAATTGACTTTGTATTCCTATTTTCAACCATAACCTTGTGACCTTGCTTATTAACAATCACTTCCATGGATATGAAACTGAAAATACATGTTTCCAGCCAAAGTTGGGAACTGTTAAAGTGCAATGATTTCAAGGGGAGTTATTTAAGCATAGACTTTTTAAACTCAACCCAGTCAGGGACTTTATGCCTCAGAAGGGTTGTTAATGAATCAGGTATATATAGTTTAGATGATGATAGGTCAAATCTGACAGCCTTATAAATCCAAGGTTTACTGTGTGCATAACCTTTGCTCAAACTACTTCAAAAATTGCACGATTTTGTCCTTGTTAGTCTGGCAGCAAAAACCAACTGATGCTGGTTTGGTTGACATTCACTCTAGTTGACATCAGTGGTATGGCGCCACAGTGAGAGATCAGTAAATCACCAACACGATGGTGTATTATGTTAGAAGACCTTTGAATTATGGATATGGCATTGCAGCTGTTTCTTGGTTTGGATCACTGCTCACAACTTCCAATGTGAAAACACCAGCATCATCAGAATACAAGTCTGAGACACTCTGCCTGTGCTAGTAATAGCAAACGTAAATATTTGTTTTGTAATGGTTTCGGCTACACAAATAAATAATATTTGTAAATAATATTTGTAAATGTAAATATAAAGGTGACATTATATTTAAATAATGAAAATAATAATAATATAGACCGCCAGTGTCTGTAGATCCTTTGTGCTATGACCTTGACTCTGATATTTACTTGTTAATGTTATTGCTGTAACTAACTAAGCTGCCCTACTGTGTTGAACTGGATAAAAATGCCCAGTGAAGATTACTTTTTGGAGGTGAGTGAATTTAAATACTTTTAGGTTAAGGTTACCAGGTTTTTTCCAATGGATCTGGTCACACTTTTCAACTTCAACTGATTTTGTTAGGAGGCTGATTCGTAAATCTGGGGACTGTCCCTGGGAAATGGGGACGTCTGGTAACCTTATTTTAGGTCTTGCCTAAAATACAAGATGTTTGTTCCTTCTCTTCTCTTCTCTTCTCTTCTCTTCTCTTCTCTTCTCTTCCTTTTTTCTTTTTTTCTGAATAAAAGAGCCTAGCACCTCTTCAAGCAGCTTGACTGTTCAGCTGCATTCCTAGGAGAGAATGCCCCGGGAAAGATATGATGTGTCGCTCCCAGTGGCTCAGTTTTTTGAGGAAAATAATAGGTGCCTTCACTGACCACCCCTTAGACATTTGTAATCTTCTCTCCCCACCCACCCACAGTGCCTCCAAATATCCCTCTTCTGTTTTCACATGGGACAAAAGGTCCCACAAAAGTGAAGTGAGGTAGAGATTCTTGGCCCAACTTTAGTTTGAACTGTGATCTCATGAAAACGTACAGATAGGAAACAGGCATAGAGCATTCCCAGTTAATCAAGGCTTATTATGGAATTACATTCATTTTTAAAAAAAATAGGCAGGAAGACTCTATTCTGCTCAATTAGAGGAACGGACTGTCTCTCTTTGATGAAAAGCAGCAGCTCCTTAACTTTTTGCCGTTTAGGTAAAGCATACTTTCTTTTCCCCTTTCCCCATATTTTTCTTCATATATTTGTATAAAAGCTTTGCGTTTTAAAAATGGATTTGTGTGTGTGTTTTGCACACAGCACTTAGCTTTGTTCCACATTTTTTTCAACTCAAGATAAAGGAATAATATGAGAACTTGCTGTCACACTTTTCTTGTAATGTTCTCTTCCCTTAAAGGATTGCTTTGTTCCTGCAGACTTTTTGTCTTTCTTTCTGCATTATTACTTCTCCAGCCTCACTTTAATTACTTTAGGTTTCCCAGGGCAACATGTTCTAAATGGAAGCAATCACAATTTAGCTGGTTGGTAGCTCTAAGCAATAAAGCATTATCAACTTCTTAAGTTCACCAGAGGTTTTATTTTTTTTCTTAAACAGCAAGACCTCATTAGACTGGGGGATTTTGCTAGAATGCTGCCCCCCACCCATTTTTTCAAATGTTCGTGAGAAAGTATGATCTTGTGTCCTTCCAGTAAAATGCCAATACTTCATTCATTGTAAAACTGGGTGTTGTCATCTGCTGACGCTTCTGAATATTGTTCTCTTCAACATGAGTTTTGCCGTTACTGACCTACTGAGGTGCTGTATATTTGAAATTGTGGTGCTGAGTCATGTTCAGCCTTAATGTATTTAGTTACTGTTCATAATAGGGAGCATTTAATAGTGTGGTTTCTAGTGTTTTCTTACGTTGTACTTTCTGGAATCTTGGAGCGCTCAGCTGCCTGTTATGTATTTGGAGGGTAGAGACACTGTTCAAAGTGTGCTTTTTGAACCTCTTGAGCCCCTGTAGTTTGCTGTAGTGGCTCATAGGTGGGGTTTATATCAGACATATTAGGTAGCAATAGAGGTCAATTGTATTTGAAAGGCTTGCTTGATCTTGATCTTTCCTACTACCCCAGCACAACAAAGCTAACAATAACAGGAAGAAGTAGAACAACAACGGATTGCAGTGTTCAATTCACATACCTGGGAATAGTCCTCTGGGCTTCTGTTTCCTTTGATGGTTGGAGACAAAACATGACTGCACAATAGTAAGAGCTCAGACTGCAGTTCTTATTCCAGTCCTTGACTGCCTAGCTTCTGTCCTAGTCCCTGGAGCTACTGCAATGCTGAATTGCAATATGTAACATCGGGGGGGGGGGGAATAAAATCCTCTGGTCAAATCATACAAACCTAATGCAATCAATAGTGAAATAAAATAAAACTTGATTTTGGAGATGATTTGGAAAATGAAAACTGGGCTAGAACTATATCTGTGTAAATTTAGCCATGGCCAGCTTTGGGTGTTCTAGACAAAGTGCTCTCCAGCAGGCCTGTTCCTCCACTGACTAGATAAAAGAATAAAATCGGGGGGTGGGGGGTGGGAATCACAGCCATACTTTAAAATGTACTTTTAGTATTTTAACTACGTAAGTACTAAACAGATTAAAACCACCTCAACTTTGTATGCATCCGGGTAGATGCTTAGAACCAATAAGATTTTTCTCAGGAGCTGAAAAGAGGAGAATGAAGGCACCTGTTTGATCTCAATAGGCAGGGAATTCCAAAATGTAAGCAATGTCATGCTAAGCAATCAAGTTCTTACAAATACGGAACAGGTATTATATGGCACCTGTAGCAGTGCCAGTTCAAAGTGGCCAATCAAAGTGGTCTAGTGGGCATATATGCCACTCTAGGCCACTGTAGGAATTTAAAATGACATTTAGGCTTGCACCATTGCCTAAATTGAAGTGTTTTTTGTTTTACTTTTAAAGGAGAGCCCAAGGCAAGCATCATCAGGGAGCCCTGCCAGGGTGTTGGGATCCTGGCAGCTGGCCCAAGATGTCAGATTCTGACTCTGGCCCTGGAATTGAGTTCATGTTCTTCTTGCACTGCAACAGAATGAAAGCAAGAGGGAAATTCAGAGGGACTTGAATGTGAGTTGGAATTC
Source organism: Podarcis raffonei (assembly GCF_027172205.1). NCBI lineage: Eukaryota > Metazoa > Chordata > Lepidosauria > Squamata > Lacertidae > Podarcis > Podarcis raffonei. Next base: position 23,581,931 of record NC_070613.1, on the reverse strand, counting down.
TGCTTTCACAAGTCTGCTTTTCACAATCAGACTATCAAAACTGGGTAGCCAGTTTACTTGCTTTCCTTTTTTTGACGGCTCCATTCCCTGATCTCTTCTTTAAGTCTACAAAATGATGGAAAGATTGTATTGGCCGCTCCTGTTAGTAACAGCTTCTATGTCTAGATTCAGGTATGGACACCTGGAGCCCCATTCTACCTCAAATGCTCTCAAGCACTGTTAGAGATTGTTTGCTGAGGTGTGGTGCAATTTGTTACAACAGCAGCTTTGTTTCATAAATGCAATCTAGAGGGGGAATTCAGAAACATGAGCAAGAAGAACACTTTGAATTTGTCTGTGAGTCAGGAAGCCTATGCTGTCCCATCAAACTCTAATGTTTCCCGAGCAGATGGCCTCTGGGGTAGATTAGAACTAGATTACCTATTCCTTTATAGACCAAAAGCAAGACCTTGGGCACTCGCTCCCTGAATTATAGGCATCAGTAGTCTGTTTAATGCTTTGGTGAACACTCATGATAATTCACAACCCTGTCAGGAAGCCCATAAACATTGAAAGTTTGACTTTGTGAACATTGCAATGATCAGTCAAGTATGATACTTGTCCTTGTAGAGATCAGTTCTTTCCTGCAAATGAAGGTACACATGGAATGCTAACACTTTGTTGCTTTGGGGTTTCAATACAGCTGGGAGTCTTCTTATGCTGGGAGCCTTAACTGGTATAATTTTGATTTATTCAGCATTGCAGAAGAGCACTGTTCTTTTTGTATCTGTTTAGTTTGAGTATCTACAGTCTAAACAGGGATAGAAATTCAGGGTCTAGTGAATAATTGAAAATTCACTATTTATTTCACAGGGTTTTGCTGTTAATTGCAGTTCTGGATCTGCAGATTTCTCTTGATCAGAAAAAGCTCTTAAGAATAAATAGTGTGTCTAAATTCCCTTTTATGGGATGAAATCCTAAGCACACATATGGATGTAAATCCTATTGAACAGATTAGCTTGCAGTCAATAAGAAAATATCTCCCTGTTTGATTCCTCCAAATGTTTTTTTAAAAAAACTGGATTTGCTTTTGCTTTGTTAGTCATTGCTTATCCATTTGTACTTCTGCATTGTCACACACACTCTAGTTTTTTTAATTGTGCTCAAGTAGTGCTAAATGCTGCCTCAAAAGTGCCTTCCCTATTTGTTCAAGAGGATGAGAGGGCAATCGTAAGCACAAGAAGGTGGCATGAATTAAGCCATTGTAAATTAAGTGGGGGCAAAATATGCCAGATCCACACTCTGTTCAGAAGTAGGGCTGCTGCTGGTTGAGCAGGTATATTGAGAGCCAGTGTGGTGTAGTGGTTAAGAGCGGTAGTCTTGTAATCTGGGGAACCGGGTTCGCGTCTCCGCTTCTCCACATGCAGCTGCTGGGTGACCTTGGGCTAGTCACACTTCTTTGAAGTCTCTCAGCCCCACTCACCTCACAGAGTGTTTGTTGTGGGGGAGGAAGGGAAAGGAGAATGTTAGCCGCTTTGAGACTCCTTAAAGGGAGTGAAAGGTGGGATATCAAATCCAAACTCTTCCTTTTCTTCTAAGCCTGTGAGAGGGAAAGCAAACTTTTAAATAGTGTTTGAGTTACACCACTCTTTTTGTCTGGTTCCCAGGTCACTGATCTTGCTGAATGGGTTTGGATGTACTGTAGCCTAAGTCCCCTTCCCTCCTGCCACACCCACACCACACTGCTTTCCCAGGGCTTGCACTGGTTTAAGATCCACATGGGTCCTGGCTGAGCTGACTTGGAGGAGATACACCAGTGTTTTTCTGGCTGAGAACTTAAGTTAGTGTAGCCCTGTTGAGCTGGAAACCTCCCGGCTCAGCTAATGATGTACCAGGTCTTCACTCACGCCAGCAGATTTGGCATTAGGACTGCACCCTGGGTCTAGTAATTATTATATTGACTTAATGTACATCTTACTCTTCCACCTTTTCTGATATTTGTGGGAAATAATTCAAATCCTGACCAAGGAAATTTGTCCGTATGCTGATACCAAACTTTTTCAACACTTGAAAGTACTTTATCAATGTTTATTATTTAATATTGAAATCAAATGTCTTTAGGGCAGCTAGAAGAAAAGGGCATCTGAAAACAAACCACTTATTCAATCCTAAGGCTGCAATCCTAAACCCGGTGGGACTTACTACTACATAATCATGCACAGGATTTTCATAATTTAAGAGGGGATTAAAATTTTTTGCATCATGCCTAGAAACCATCACTACTGCTAGAAGACAGTATTGAGGAGCCACTGGGAAGTACTCTCTGCAGACAGAGATGTCTTGTTTAGCCATCAGTCAGTCAGCTGTTCTTAACCTGAAAGGTTGTATCTAACAGGATGTAATTTCCAAGTGTTGCTAAGGCCCCAAGAGTCAGATCAGAGTTCAGTAGAGTGCCAGCCTAGTTCATGACTTCATTGCTTTGGCTACTAGTGAGGGCACAAATCATCTGGAGGACCTGCCAACTGCCTACCAAGGAGTTAGGCTTACTGTGATCAGCAATTGCTGGCAGTTCTAACTGCCCAAGTGAAATGATGCATTTAGTACTGTAACTTCCAAACCATCCATAATTCTTTGCTAAGCGAGAGGAAAACAATAACACACAAAATAGCTTTCCGTACTCCCCCACCCCCCGTAACATATAAGCACAATATTGTATCCCACTAGTAGTAGCAACAAACTACTATAATGGTACAAAGCTGTATGAAAATATTCTAGTTTCTAATGTGTTAGGAGCCTGTGCTCTTCTTTGGGGATCACAGAAACCATTGACGTATATTAGCATTGGACACAACCGCAAGATTTGTGTTGTATCTGTAGCTTTAAACACTTTAAGATCCAGATCTGTTTGTGTGTTATTTTGTGGTCTCATCACTTCATTTTGTGGTTTGGGTTCCAGGCTACTCTGTATAATCTAAAACTCTGTGGCCCCCATTCACCATATTGGGGAATCTAAAAACAGCTATAATGTTTTCCTTGACCAAAATGGATGGAATAGTTGGGCGGGGTATAAATAAAAAATATATTATTTATTACATGGAAGCTCATTAAGACTGTATTAGACCTGCCAAATTGCAGATAAATAGGTCCAGAAGCTTTTAGTGGGAGAAATGATTCATTTCCCTCCATAATCCTTCAAGAGTAGGGGAAAGCACAGGGGATGGATGGGAGTCTTGTTCTTTCTCACCTTAAAATAATTAAGAAGTGGCCAAGTGATGTGTATTCTTGCTTGTACATGTTTTAAAAGTTTGAACCATCACACCAGCTTTCCCATTCCACCTGTTTTTTGTGCAATCCAGAAGGCTTCCTGTAATGTATTTTTTGTGATTTAATTGTTTTATCTTTTTGTAAACCGCTTTGAGTTTTTTGTTTTTTGTTTATATCAAGCAGTGCATAAATTTTATGAAATTAAATGAATAAATGTTGGCTCATCTGGTTTGCCATACTAGGAATTTTCTGAGTCAGCTCTCAAGCATTGTAGTTTCAGTTCTGCGTTACAAGGTGCAACCTCCTGGTTCCCCCTCCATAAACCGTTTGTGTTAGAATTATTTCTGTTTATGTATCCTCTGTGTGGCCTTCTCTTCGTGATGCTTTTCATCTCTAGTACATCTTACAACATGAGACTGTCTGGAATGCTGCCTGTAGAGTTCTGATTAGCAATTTGTTTATTTATTGTTAAAGTAGAGCAATGTTTGTTTGTTTTTTTAAAAAGCAACCTAAAATGTAGCTTTTGGGGTTGTTGTTCCTTTAAAAATCCCCCACTGCTGTGCTTTAACAACAACAACAAAAAAAACAAAGCCCACAGAAAAGCTAGAGAAAGATAAAAATATATAGTAAAACACAGAACTATACAATATGAAAAAAGTCCAGAAACAAAGCAACAGAACGACACAAGGTTTTGTGAGCACCCTGACATTGCCCTTCAGGAAGGCAGCAAAAAATCCCAGTTCACCTCATTAGTTGGCCCACGCAGAGCCAATGCACACCCCTAACATATGTTTTCTTGACAAAAGCCTTAAGAGCAGCATTTTTCTCTTAAATTCATTAGAAATTCACATTGTTTCGGTAAATATGGGTACAGTCATCAGACTTCATTGGTTCTTACCAAAGCAGAAATTGGTGGTTTTTAAATATAATTTTGCTTTGTTGGTATATACACGGTGCACACAGGAGAAAGTTAACTATGCCAAAGTCCCACTGAAATTAATGGGATTTTGGAACTTCCTGTGCTTAGTTCACAGTGCATCATCAGCACGCTAAACTTTCCCTGGATTGTGTCCTCTCTGTTTTGGTTACAATGGTCACTCCTCTATGGAACTATTGTGTCACAGAATGTCACGGAAAATGAGCCCTTGGGTTTTAGATTTTATGTGGTATAAATGCTTAGAGTGTCAGATAGGGCCCAGGGAAACCAAGGTTCAAATCCTCATCAGCCGTGAAACTCTCTGAGCGATCTTGGGCCCGTCATTCTCTCTCAGCTTGGCCAGCATCACGAGTTAGTTGTGAGGATAAAAGGGGATGGGCAAGAACTCTGCACATTGAGCTGAGGTGCTTGAGTAAAGGGTATGAAAATATAATAAATAGTATTGTAGCTCTTTTAATGGGTGTGCTGGTTCCGGGGGGTTACCATGCAGCATGGTCAGAGTCCAGTCTGAGGTCAAGGGTGTGGTATGGAGGCTGTGCGTCAAGGCTGAAGCGGGGTCCAAGGCAAGGAGTTGGGTGAGGTCAAGAACTCTGGCAGAAGAGCAGGACAGGGTCCAGGCAGGAACAGGTTTCCAACGACGTTGCTCCCGCAACCTGGGACTGGGCTGGCTGGCTTTTATTTGCCCCGAGGCATAGGGCGGCCCCGGTCCACAGGTGACTTGCCTCTCCTGGCCTGGAGGCAAGCACTCCTCCTGCAAGAACTTAGTTCCCTCTGCCTCTCTGCCCTGAGCCTCTGTAGGCTGGAGAGGCTGGAGGATTACTGGACCCAGAGGCAACCTGGCGGGACTGAGAGTGGAGCACCTGCAGGCAATGGGTCCTCGATCACCTCTGGAGCCAGAGCAGACTCAGCTGGTGTCTGCTCCTGAGGATCTGGCACAGGTGAGAACCCTTTAGGTTCAAGTCCCAGCCTCAGCTCACCTGGTTCTGGAGGTGGGGACTCCTGTGCAGGCTGGGATTCCTCAGGTTCATCCGATTCCCAGGCCATCACAATGGGGCACCATCACTCACACAAGAAGTTGCATCATTGTCCACTTTGAATGGCAAATTGGCAGTAGCATGCTATACTTAATACCATTTTAGGATAGTGCAATTACAAAGAAGGAGTGAATGGGTATGTTTATTACCTGAGATGTTGATACTTAAAAATATCCTGAAGGGGGAGAACCTCATTTATGTCACATAATAAACAGCAATGTGTTATACTTCCAATTTTTTCTAAATTGAAACATTTCATTTAGACTATATATAAATGTTTATTACTGCCTTTCTGCTCCAGGAACCAAAGAATACCATAGCATATATCTGTGTTAGCTGTGTCAACAGTAAGATTTAACTAATTCCAGCCAAAGTTTGGTGCTAGAAGAAATACTGGATCATTAATGTTAATGAAACGTGCAAAGAGTTGAAAAAACCACAAGTCTTTAGTGTCTAGCTTTGGACTGGATTTATGGAGATAAGAATTTGATCAACCATCAGATATTCCTTCACTGAATCTCAGGACCAACACTTTTCATTCTCAACTATATTGGCCTCTCAATCCTAAACACATTTATTTTGATGTACTCCAATTGATTTCTTTCTCAAACCTCCTTCTAAATAAGCTTGCTTGAATCATAGCCTTGGTCCTTATGTATCCTGACCTCTGTTAAATTCTTTTTCCAAAGAGCAAGTTGTCAGAATGGCATAAATACTTAGGCCCTAATTCTGCCAAGGAGTTAAACACTCTCATTATTCAAGGCAAAGAGGATGACTCTTTTTCAGAAGTACAAAAAAGAAAAAAAGAAAAAGAAGGTTTGACTGCCTGTGATTATAAAGGAAATTAAGGTTACAATGCCAAAAAAATACTTACTTGGGAGTATGCCCTATTGAATTCAGTGGGATTTTCTTCTAAATATAAATGCATAGGCTTGTGCAGCAAGTTGCAGCAATCTTACCTTTGACTCAATATCTCCTATGTCAGATGCATTATTCCAGAAAGAAGTGGTTAAAAAGCTGAAACTAATTCAAAGCATGCCTACTCAGTGAGAAATAACTTACTCCCATGTAAGTGTGGAGCCTAAGTTCACTCTGCAGATTTCTGAAAACAGTAGCTGATAGGGTAAGAAGGCTCCCTGAGAAGGTAAGGAGGCTCCCTGGCCCTGTAATTCAAGCAGGTCATCTGATAATTGAAATTCTTTTTCACATCCTTTCCCCCTAGGACCAATTGTACCACAACCTCAAACCTGTGGCAGTGACAGATTCACATGCAGCTACGTAAAGCAGTGTGTGCCTCTTTCTGCAAAGTGCAATGGAGTGGAAGATTGCACTGATGGGACTGATGAAATGGCATGCCCTACTGAGCAACCTACCACAGGCTCCCCGAGACATTGCAAGGAAGCAGAATTCCAGTGTGCTAACAAGTCGTGTATCCCATCACTCCTGAGATGCGATGGTGTGGCCGACTGTAGGTTCAATGAAGATGAAGCCAATTGTCGTAAGTTCATTGTATACAAAAACTACAACCCAAAATCAATGTAAAATATTATGATTCTATGGGTAATGTTTGATTTATTTATTTTTACTTAAGCCCCTGCCCACTGTTGTTGTTTAGTCGTGTCCGACTCTTCGTGACCCCATGGACCAAAGCACGCCAGGCACTCCTGTCTTCCACTGCCTCCCGCAGCTTGATCAAACTCATGTTCATAACTTCAAGAACACTATCCAACCATCCCATCCTCTGTCGTCTCCTTCTCCTTGTGCCCTCCATCTTTCCCAACATCAGGGTCTTTTCCAGGGAGTCTTCTCTTCTCATGAGGTGGCCAAAGTATTGGAGTCTCAGCTTCATGATCTGTCCTTCCAGTGAGCACTCAGGGCTGATTTCCTTAAGAATGGAGAGGTTTGATCTTCTTGCAGTCCATGGGACCCTGCCAACTAGTATAACATAATATTGAATGATATGTCACATGGACGAATAACAAAGATAAGCCCCAGGGGTCTTTAGAAATTCCCAGTGCACCCTACAGCAATCTTATCACATTTGAGGCAAATTATAATTTATAATTTGCCTCAATTATTACTGAATTATTATTGAGTCATCAGGGCTAGGAAACTGGTACTTAAAGGTCTGACTTGGTCATAGTCTCTACTTGAGACAGCAGAATAGGAATGGCTCCAGCTACTACTTATTCCAAACATTTGCAGCATCAATATAATAACAGATCAATCTTGTGCATATAAGGAGTCTACATTTCCCTGCCCTCTGATGTTATTAAGAAGTAGAATTGACTTTTAGGTGATGAAAAATTAAAGGCATGGCTCCATGACACCCTCCCAAGATAATTTTATAAGAGATGAAAAACCAAAATAAGGTATGCACCTCAGTTACTGGCAAGACCTAGTAGAGGCATATGTATGCCCACTGGGAGTTAATTTAATTTAAAATTTTATTTTAATTAAGAGTTAACAGCTAATTTAATTTAAAATACTGTTTATACAGTATATTTGGAATACAGTGGTACCTCGGGTTAAGTACTTAATTCGTTCCGGAGGTCCGTTCTTAACCTGAAACTGTTCTTAACCTGAAGCACCACTTTAGCTAATGGGGCCTCCTGCCGCCGTGCCACCGGAGCACAATTTCAGTCCTCATCCTGAAGCAAAGTTCTTAACCTGAGGTACTATTTCTGGGTTAGCGGAGTCTGTAACCTGAAGTGTATGTAACCTGAAGCGTATGTAACCCGAGGTACCACTGTACTGGCACTGGAGGTAAGCCCATTTGCATGTATGGCAATTTTGTTGGTTCAAAAATGACGAATAAAGAAAAGAAAAGATGTCCTCACTCCAGAGCTCTGTATATATAAAAATGGGCGCATAAATCTCCTTGTATGAGCGGACTTGCTCATTTACTTCAGGGGAAGGCACAGCTATTTTTATGAATCCCTTTGTGCTGCCTCTCATGGAAGCGAATGAGATAGCACTTACAGATAGAACTTATTTCTGCTCATGTTTCTGCAAGAGAGCACAAATAAGAAAATCTCATCATATTAATAGATCTGGGTTACAATTCTAAACTCAGTTTTCTAGGAGTAAGCCTTGTTAAATTCAATGGGACTTAATTGTGTGTAAATTTATATAGAGATTACACTGTTAGGCAGCAATCCTGTGCACATTTACCTGGGAAAAAGTCCTATTAAAAATATAAAAATAGTATGCTGTAATCTACTGAAAAGCAATATACCATGTTCTATTTCTTTTTAGTATTAATGTGCTACACATTTGTATTAAATGTTTGCGACTTTCATGAGGGCTAGCAGACATAAAACATTGCTACATGTGTGTGTTTTACGTTATCTCTCCTGAACTAGCAAGCCATGTGGCTCCTATCATTTAATGCATATTGTTTCCCTTCCTGTTATAAATTTCTGATCTGTACCGCAAGCCACCTAGATCCTTTCCTGAGTTTTGAGCCCCAGTTTTTATTGAGTGAAAATTCTTTTCCCAGACCAGGCACTAGACTGGGGTGGTGTAGTTGAATATGTTCTGTAGAGATAAAACTTAAATCCAGAATGAAAAGGGAGGCAATCAGAAAATCTTTCACTCAGATCTTTGTAAACCCTCATCTCCACTACTACTGCCACCACAAAATTCTTGCCATGTGTGATTTAAAGATTTGTGTAGACAGGAGGATTCCAGCAGTGCTGACAGAAGAGCTTGATAGTAGGGTATATATGTTAATGTTGCATTATAACGATTAATATGGTGGATTTTATTTCCTGCTCTGTCCTCCAGAAGCATGAAATTACTGCTTATGGTTACAAATGTTGTACTTAGCCAGTCCTTCCAACTTCCCAAATTCTTACAAACAGGATATATTCTCACTTATTTATTTTATTTTTTAAAACTGCATGATTTAAAACAGAGAAGGAATAAAAATTGAATTAATGATAGGTTGGTATACATTGCTCATTTGCCCAAGTAGAGTGTGGCTTCACTGCTGACAGCAATGACTGAAAAATGATTTTCCTGTCCTTTATTCTGCCATTAATAGGATCTGGGTTGTATCCCTATAAGCCTTGAAAGACAGACAAAGTGTTAATGAATTTTATTTTATTTTTAAAGGGCTGAGTCTGTTTTCCCCTACCTCCATCCCCTGTGGTGGAAGCAAATATAGTTGCACCCACAAAAACTTCATTAGCATTCAAGATTCAACATAAATGTCATATTAGCATCATGAAACATTAATAGGATGGTGTTAATTGTCCCTCACAAAAGTCAGTTTTAACTATCAGAGAACCTGGACTGCATGCAATATTCATTAACTGCAAAGCAAGAAATGCAACTTAAGTATAAACATTAAAACAGCCAGAGAATTCTAGAGTTACAGTTAAGTCCTTGCCAATATCTTAACTATATGCAGAGAATAAAAGCTGCTCAGACCTCATTCCTGAGCAGTCCCTCGTTCTGAATAGTCACATATGCTGGACTCAAATGCTTAACCCTTACCAACAATTGACATAAAGGAGGATGTTTCTGCACACAGAATAACTGTATCAGGTGATAGATTGCTGAGAAACTTGTAGCAATTTGGATCTGTCTGTGACAAACTTTCCTTGAGTATCCATAAAAGCAACAAAAATAGCCAAAGTCTCCTTCTAGGTTTGAGCATTCCTGTAAATACTTAGGGTAAAACTGTACACAGTTCCCTACAGGATTGTCTTTGTGGTTACTGGGGCCATCTGATTATTTCAGAAACCTACCCTACCCCTATATAAATGTTTGGTGTCCTTAGAAGGTTGTTGGTGCCATCGCTGAGTGCTGCCTAGCTGATGTCAGGGCCTTCTCAGTACTGGTCCCCCACTTACGGAATGCACCTCCTGGTGAGGTGCATCTGCTCCCCTCATTATTTTTTTAATATAATGTTTTTTTTAATTTGTAGTAAAGTAATATCGATCAAGTCCAACAAAACATGTAGAGTGTTACATGTCTATATCAATTGCATGTGAAAAGATAAGTTGAGCGGGGACATAGTAAAATAACTAAATTATTAAGTGCATTGTGAAGGCTATCTGTTACATAATCTCTCCTTAAGCCTGAGTGGCTGGATGTCTTACATTAACATCATTTCTATTTACATAGTTGATATATGGAGACCATAACTTATCAAAATGATCGTGTTTAGTTTGACTTCTTACAACCCTTCTGTGTTGCATTAGTGCTTGGAAAGAGCCAAATCCCAAAATTTCCCTTGCTATCCCTTCAGAGTTTGTTCCCTTTGTTATTAACATTTAGGTGGAATTTTAAAATATTCCTGTACAGTGGTACATCGGGTTACATATGCTTCAAGTTACATATGCTTCAGGTTACAGACTCCACTAACCCAGAAATAGTGCTTCAGGTTAAGAACTTTGCTTCAGGATGAGAACAGAAATCGTGCTCTGGCGGCGCGGCAGCAGCTGGAGGCCCCATTAGCTAAAGTGGTGCTTCAGGTTAAGAACAGTTTCAGGTTAAGTACGGACTTCCGGAACGAATTAAGTACTTAACCTGAGGTACCACTGTATTTGGCTGCTGAAATATATTGCTTGTAATTGTGATACTATTTGGTCTTAATTTTTATAATTAAATGCTGAAATAGTTTTCATTTTTCTGTTGTGTGCATTATGCTTTTCATTCTCACCATACTTCCATTTTACACACATACAAGAATGTTTTGCTTGTTTGGATAATAATAATAATAATAATAATAATAATAATAATAATAATAATAATAATTTATTATTTATACCCCGCCCATCTGGCTGAGTTTCCCCAGCCACTCTGGGCGGCTCCCAATCAGTGTTAAAAACAGTACAGCATTACATATTAAAAACTTCCCTGAACAGGGCTGCCTTAAGATGTCTTCTGAATGTCAGGTAATTATTTATCTCTTTGACATCTGATGGGAGGGCGTTCCACAGGGCGGGCGCCACTACCGAGAAGGCCCTCTGTCTGGTTCCCTGTAGCCTCACTTCTCGCAATGAGGGAACCGCCAGAAGGCCCTCGGCGCTGGATCTCAGTGTCCGGGCTGAACGATGAGGGTGGAGACGCTCCTTCAGGTATACAGGACCGAGGCCGTTTAGGGCTTTAAAGGTCAGCACCAACACTTTGAATCGTGCTCGGAAACGTACTGGGAGCCAATGCAGATCTCTCAGAACCGGTGTTATGTGGTCCCGGCGGCCACTCCCAGTCACCAGTCTAGCTGCTGCATTCTGGATTAATTGCAGTTTCCGGGTCACCTTCAAAGGTAGCCCCACGTAGAGCGCGTTGCAGTAGTCCAAGCGTGAGATAACTAGAGCATGCACCACTCTGGCGAGACAGTTCGCGGGCAGGTAGGGTCTTAGCCTGCGTACCAGGTGGAGCTGGTAGACAGCTGCCCTGGACACAGAGTTAACCTGCGCCTCCATGGACAGCTGTGAGTCCAAAATGACTCCCAGGCTGCGCACCTGGTCCTTCAGGGGCACAGTTACCCCATTCAAGACCAGGGAATCCCCCACACCAACCCGCTCCCTGTCCCCCAAAAACAGTACTTCTGTCTTGTCAGGATTCAACCTCAATCTGTTAGCCGCCATCCATCCTCCAACCGCGTCCAGGCACTCACACAGGACCTTCACCGCCTTCACTGGTTCTGATTTAAAGGAGAGGTAGAGCTGGGTGTCATCTGCATACTGATGAACACCCAGTCCAAACCCCCTGATGATCTCTCCCAGCGGCTTCATATAGATATTAAAAAGCATGGGGGAGAGGACAGAACCCTGAGGCACCCCACAAGTGAGAGCCCAGGGGTCTGAACACTCATCCCCCACCACCACTTTCTGGACACGGCCCAGGAGGAAGGAGCGGAACCACTGTATGACAGTGCCCCCAGCTCCCAGCCCCTCTAGACGGTCCAGAAGGATGTTATGGTCGATGGTGTCAAAGGCCGCTGAGAGATCCAGCAGAACTAGGAAACAGCTCTCACCTTTGTCCCTAGCCCGCCGGAGATCATCAACCAGCGCGACCAAGGCAGTTTCAGTCCCATGGTGAGGCCTGAATCCTGATTGGAAGGGATCCAAATGGTCCGTTTCCTCCAGGCGTGCTTGGAGTTGTTCAGCAACCACCTGCTCAATCACCTTGCCCAAGAATGGCAGATTTGAGACTGGGCGATAGTTGGCCAAATTGGCCGGGTCTAAAGATGTTTTTTAAAGAAGCGGTTTAATGACCGCCTCTTTCAGCGGGTCTGGGAAGGCTCCCTCACAGAGGGAAGCATTCACCACCCCGCAGAGCCCATCGCCCAGCCCTTCCCGGCTTGCTTTTATCAGCCAGGATGGGCAAGGATCAAGGAGACAGGTGGTCGGTTTCACTTGTCCAAGCAGCCTGTCCACATCCTCGGAGGTAACAGATTGGAATTGATCCCATATAACAGGACCAGACAGAACTCTAGCACTCTCCCGCCCTGGCCCTGCTGCCACGGTGGAGTCTACCTCCTTCTGAATCCGAGCGATTTTATCTGCAAAAAACTTTGCAAAAGCATTGCAGGAGATCTTGGGGTCCCTACCAGGCCCCGGTGGTACAGGTGGTTCCGATAGATTGCGAACCACTTGAAAAAGTCTCCTGCTGCTGTTTTCTGCAGATGCAATGGAGGCGGCGAAGAAGGATAGTGTTTAATGATCATGGATGAGGAACTGATTCTTTTAGGAGCATACTTACTTTTAAAGAAGGATAATGTTTAATATGTTAAATGCTATAGTGTTATTCTAAAAATTGTCTCGTGCAGAATCAATATGGATTAGGTGGCATTAAAGATCTTAATCACGACTAAATAAAGGATTCTTTAGGGAGATTGCACAAAGTGAAAAGGGGGAATCATAAATGTAAACAACAATAAAAATACAATAAAAATATTTAAGAACAATTATGAACAACTAAAAACATATTAAAACTGTCACATACTCTCAGTTAATAATTCCATAATTCCCTCTGGAAGTTCACCAATTAAGGCAGTCAAAATCATTGGCAAAAATGTGTCCCACAGTGGGTTTGCACCACTGTTCTTTCTTGCTTCAAAATGATTTTTGAATACTTCTGAAATCGTACCTCAGCACTAATGAATCTGATCAGTTCATATTAACCAAACTAACTGAAAAAAACTAACTAAAAATCAAGTAGTCCTCATAAATTGAGCTAATTGAACTAATCCTACTGAAAGGTGAACTCTCCAAACCAATCAAAGTCAAAATAATTAATTCATTAAATCCTATCGTATGCTGCTAAAATGCTGAGTTCAGTCAAGCTAAGGGATATTTGATTTACCTCTGTGTGGGATCTGTCTGAAACTCTGAGATGTGACATTATGGGGTGATACAAGTTGTGGTCAGATGGTTCAAAGATTATGTAGTCAGAAAGTTCATGTTCAGTAATTATCTGCTGTAAATTCAGATTGCTTGATCTGGCAAATGGGACATACTATCTGCTATTTTTAATAGTTCTTTTCTGCTCTGTGTTCAAAATTTGAATCACATGAAATGCCTTGAGATACCTGTCTCTAATGTGGCTCTCAGTGTCATTTGGTGAATTTACGGTGATTTCACTGTAGTTATTGCTACTGATTCTTGAATTAACACAGTTGCCCTCAACCACCCAGCCGTTCCTTGTGGGTATGAAAGCCCCGAAACACAAGCAGGACTCTCTGCCTATTCATAGTTGGCCAGTACTTGCCTGTAGTAATGTTGTTGGATTCGTATGTAATAATACGATTAAAGAGATTGTATTGTTGCTGAAGTGGGTATACGCCATTGTTATTTGCTGATGCAGCTACTTTCAGAATTTGTTAGTAATGCCCTGGCTTTGAATGGATAAATGATATCAGGCCTTTGTAGCTGTGCATACATTTGTCATTTCCTTGGTTTTAAAAAAATTATTATCCCATTCTTAGACCAGTTCTCCTGAATGTGAAATTAGTCAACCAACAATGCCATTGGGGTGGGAAGAAATCTGTCCATAGTCTCTTAAACAATGATACTGAAAAATAATAATCTCAGACAATACTACAGAACATTTCATTAGTTATAGTAGCTCTAATGACAGAACGCTGTTAGTTTCTGGAAGACTAAGCACAGGCATTCGGGTCACATCCTGTTGATCAGTGATCCCATCATGAATTAGTTGGAGGCTTATGCATTTCCTCCAAGATTATCCCTTTAGAGTTCTTTGACGTTAGATGATCTTAGAGATTATAGTGGAATGCTGTAGCATGGCAGTATACAGCTTTAGAAAAAACAGGATAGATTTGATATTTTTATGCTTGCAAGCACAGTGTGTTGTAATTTTTGCAACACAAAATAGAACATTTTAGAATATTTGGTGATTTATTGGTACTGGGATAAATACTCTCTTGCATGGAGACAATGTGTAATTATTTTCATCTAGCTGCATAGTTTCAATATTAAGTTAAATAAAAGTCATCTCTGGCATATAGCATACACATCTCTGGTCCTGAAATGCAAGTTATATTCTTGTTCCTTTTCAGAACAGTGTGATTAATTTTGTATATTGAAAAAGCAAAGCATACAGTACATACAAAATAAAACAGACTGATCTCTTGCCAGTCACCATCGAGGTTTCAGGACCTACCAAGTACCATAGAACCGCAAACTAGAGACATGAGAGAGAAGGAGAGAGGGAGAGGGAGAGAGCACACCAGTGTGTAGTAGTGGTTAGAGTGTTGGACTAGGGCCTGGGAGACCAGAGTCTGAACCTCTACTTGGCCATGAAGGTCACTGGGTGACTTTGAGCCAGTCACTGCCTCTCAGCCAAACCTACCTCACAGGGTGTACAAATGCATATTTATGAAACTTCAAGCAACAATTTGTATATGTGAAACAACCATCGCATTTTAAATTTAATTTAATTTATTAATTTTGTTAGTCACTTTATCTTGCCCAAGGCAACCCAAAGAGACTTACAGCCAAACATTTTTTAAAAAACAAAAAACCAAGGGGGAAAAGAGATACATTAAAAACATCTCACCCACTTCTAAAAGGCCCAAGCTAGTTAAAGGCCAATGGCCTAGGTATGGAGGAAAGTTTTTGCCTGGCAACTAAAGATATATAATGCTGGCACCAGCCAACCTCCCTGGGGAGAGCATTCCACAAACAGGGAGCCGCCATACAATAGGCAGAGATGTTTCAAACCATGTCATACTTTTCTTTTTTTTTATAAATAAATTTTTATTAATTTTCCAACACATATTAAATAACAATACAAAACAATACAAAAACAAACACACATATAAACATGTATAATTTCTTAACCTTCTTTTCCTTAAACCTTCTTTCAGCGACTTCCCCATACCTCCTTTTTCTGCATCCTTGTTTTAAATTTTTCCAGCAACCTCTAATTTTATTTACTTATGGCACTTCCTTTAAATCCTTTTTCCCATGTCCAATTGTTTATCATGTCATACTTTTCAATGGAGTCAGTTCAGACAGTCCACTGAGTCATCAACTGCTGAGCGGTCAAACTGTGTACATTCATTGTACAGAATGGCCTTAAGGGATAGTATTTGAAGCAAGCCCACTGGAAAGATAAACACTTCTGGAGCATCTGTTGAGAATTCTTGTCAACACACAGTCACATGACACATATTTTGAGAGTGTTGAGCGTATGTCACATGCACTGTCAAATGTATTATTTATCTATTATTATTGTAATAATACACAAACACACCCACACATACTGATAATTTATATACTTTCCATTGTGTGGGGGGGACCCCAAGGTGTTTTATATATAAATAAAATAACACAATATGACCAGCTCAATAAAACAAAATTCAAAAATCAATCACAGTAAACTGGGAATGCTGAGGACCAATATTAAAGACAGGGAAGTGCCTGGCTAAACAGGTACATTTTCAGTTGTCGTCAGAAATATTCCATAGACAGAGCATGCCTGGATCTCCACGGGGAAATTAGAGAACACAATGGAGCATAGGAATGAAATTAAACTCCTGCACACATTCAGAAGCAAGCAGTTTAGAACTTTATAGATTAAAACTAACAATATGGATTTAAAGGGGCTGCCACAAAGATGACTAGAAACCAGAACAAACCCTATAACATTTCTGTAAGGTTAAAGTGAATAACCAGCTATTTGTCTTGCTGCCATGTTGTATCACTAAATAACAAGGCTCTCTAACCATCTTGTTTGTTTCTCCTTTCATTTAGCTATTAAAGATTGCTTCAATGGGTCTTTGTTGTGTCCATCGACTAATAGCTGTATTCCAGTTTCTCGGCGATGTGATGGCATTGTAGATTGCATTGATTTTGCTCCTGATGAGTCTAGCTGTTCAGGTAGTCTGCCAATTTTTTAGTCAAAATTTCATTCACAATAAACAGGATTTTTCTTTAGCCTACAGAAAACCACGCACATGAGTGGTTGATGAAGCGGGCTGCGTTCCCATGCATGGTGGAATCCACCATCTCAGAGTCACTGATGTGGAAAATCATGAAGGGTTCACTGCAATGAAATGTTTTTTGAATTTATCTTGGAGAACGTTTTGTGCATTTTGAGTGTGTGTAACTGTGTTTAGACATATTTGGGAGAGAAAATTCATGCTGTACCAAAACTAAACACATTAAAGGCGGTGAAATTGTCTGAGATTAGAGTTGCCAGGTTGCAACTCATAAACTCCCCTGTACCACAAAGCAGCTGTGGCTTCTCGCTCCCATGTTTTCCAGTGCCTTTCTTTTTTCCATCTCCTTTCTTTGCTGTAGCAAGCTACACAGTAGGTACGGTGGTACCTTGGGTTACAGATGCTTCAGGTTACAGACTCCACTAACCCAGAAATAGTACCTTGGGTTAAGAACTTTGCTTCAGGATGAGAACAGAAATCGTGAGCCAGCGGCAGTGGGAGGCCCCATTAGCTAAAGTGGTACCTCAGGTTAAAAACAGTTTCAGGTTAAGAATGGACCTCCAGAACGAATTAAGTTCTTAACCCGAGGTACCACTATACAAGAAAAACAAGGAAGGAGGAGTGATCAAAGAAAGAGGGATTTTTTTTTAAGCCTGTAGCTTCCTTAATCTACCAGTTCAGTGCTAGAGGCAAAGTATGGGAAAGTCTTTGGTTTGCAAGCTGACAACCCTAATGAGTAATGTTAAATAGGCATAGATATTTGAAACTTAAAATAGAAAACAGGGTCTGCATCAGAGGTCAGCATCACTGGGCACCCGGCAAGGCCTATGCTGCACCTACTTGGCCTTGTTGCTGTTCCTCTTGCCAGTGCCACCTATTCGTCATTTCTCTCTGGTGCAGAAAGAACGCAGCAGCAAACCGTGGTAGTGAGCAAGAGAAACTGCCACTGCTGGCTCGCTCACTTCCCATTTCTTTATGGGCCATTGTGTGTATGGGGTCCAGAGGTAGAAATAAGCACTTCCAGGAAGGGCAAGGGAGTGGTGGGAGTTCCACTGAGGGACTTTTGCTCAAGGACCTCTCAAAACCCAGAGCTAGCACTGATAGGATTTGCCTCAGTAAACCAGTCAAAATCACCTTCTACACTGTATAGTTCTGTGTCTAAAACTGAATAGGCTTTTTATGGTAACATAGAAATATTAAGTGTGATCCAGCCATTTAGTACTGTTGAAGTCAGCTGGACCATGCCCTTTATAAATGAAGAAAGGCATGTGTTTAATTGTCCCATTGAAATAAATGGGGCTTGACTTTGACAATACAGCGCATTTAGGTTTTTTTTTAAAAAAATAATTTTTATTAACTGGCCAATCACATCAAATTAAATCACATCACATAAATTACAAATTACAAAACCAAATTTTTAAATTTTGTTGGGGGAACCCATACTTCAAGATCCAAAGGCATTTAGTACTACTGTATGTATGTATTGAAATATATAAGCTAAGTTGTATAGGCAAAACAGGGTCTGGTTGTGGATTTGGGGTGTGTGTGGTTTTTTTTTAAAGTATAAAATATAAACTTACCTCAAGTAGTTATGGAATATTATCCTTTAGATGGTAAATCTTCTAACTGTATATTGTCTAATGAATATGTCCAATGTTTTGCATATGTCAAGAACTCTTGTCATAGTTAAATCATTTTTGTAACTTATTTTCCAACTCTCCAGATTGTCCAGAGGCATATTGCAAAAATGGAGGAACATGCAGTAAGGAACCTGTTCCCATCTGCCAGTAAGTTTTGCTTCTGTTTTCTTTTTCAGTACATTTATTTCAAGGTCGATGGGATTGGCCAGCCATCCCTCTCCTTGCTGATGAAATTATGTCCAATGTTCCGAGGCTCTGTTTTCCTTCCTTCAGAACAATATTCATGCTGTCATACTGCCTCAGTCCTAGGCAGATATGAAAAGGATGTTATGGTACAGTATGTCTGAGGAAAAAGTAAGAGGCAGGCAGGAGTGGTGCCAAAGGAGGCACAACACTTCTGGGGTCAGTAGTTTCCTTGTCCAGGGCTCAAAAAAAACTCCAGGCCCTAAGGGATTTATTTTACTTCTTTCAGAGAGAATAGATCCAGTGTTCTGCAGCTGTGAAAAAGATGGATTCCATGCTAGGGATCATTAAGAAAGGAACTGAAAATAAAGCTGTCAATATCATAATGCCATTTTACAAATCTATGGTGTGACTGCATGTGGAATACTGTTTGCATTTCCTGTTGCTTCACCTCAAAAAGGATTCTGTAGAGCTGGAAAACGGTCAGAAAGGGCCAGCAAAATAATCAAGGGGATGGAGCAATGCCCTGTACAGAAAGCTTGCAACGTTGGGGGCTTCTTAGTTGAGAGAACAGGCGAGTAGAAGGAGACATATTAGAGGTGTATAAAATTATGCCTGGGTATGGACAAAGGACGCGGTTGGCGCTGTGGGTTAAACCACAGAGCCTAGGACTTCCCGATCAGAAGGTCGGTGGTTCGAATCCCCGCGACGGGATGAGCTCCCGTTTCTCGGTCCCTGCTCCTTCCAACATAGCAGTTCGAAAGCACGTCAAAGTGCAAGTAGATAAATAGGTACCGCTCCGGCGGGAAGGTAAAAACACAATTTTTGTGTGCTGCTCTGGTTCGCCAGAAGTGGCTTAGTGATGCTAGCCACATGATCCGGAAGCTGTACACTGGCTCCCTCAGCCAAGAAAGCGAGATGAGCGCCGCAACCCCAGAGTCGGTCATGACTAGACCTAATGGTCAGGGGTCCCTTTACCTTTACCTATGGACAAAGTAGATAGAAAAAAGCCCCCCCTTTCTTTAGGAGGCAGTATGCCTCTGAATTCCAATTCATAGAATCATAGAATTGTAGTGTTGGAAGGGACCCAGCATGCAGTCCCCCACCCAATTTGAAACCATCCTGGAACCTGCTTATCTTTGCAAATGTGCTTGCAGTTTTATTTCTGCACCGCTGGAAACCATAAGAGGGGGAAATGCTTTTGTGCTCTGGTCCTGCTTTCAGGCTTCCCATAGATGTCTACTTGGTCACCATGAGAACAAGATGCTGGACTAGGAGGGACGTTCAGCCTGATCCAGCAGGAACTTCTTATTTTCGTAGACAAGTAGCAAAAAGCCTGATCCCTTGTCCCAGCCATGTTTTTGGCCTTGGATGAGTCATAGGACAGGGCATTCTTGCCCTGATTTTAACAAGTGGGCAGGCTGTTATGGGAGGAGGTGATCTCTTGGGACCTACTGTTTGCCATTCAAATCAAGAAGCAGAAATGGTCAAGTGCAGGATCATTATACTAGTACTATGTTACATGTCAAAGTGTGGAACTGGTGCAGCAAAATGCTGCACTGGTGCAGAGATTTGACACAAGGCAACAGTCTTGGTACAAGTTCAAATCAGATATGGCAGAGATGAGTGAAATGAAATATCACCATTGCTCTCTTTGCGTCCACATGTTGTTGAACTCCAACTTTCACAAGCCTCAGGGATGATGGGAGTTGTAGTCTGAAGGGCCCACATCCCTGTTCTAAACAGATAGTATACTATAGTACAAAATGTATGTGAGCAAATATTTTCAGTGATCTGTTGTGTAGAAAAAAGTTCTAATTAATATTAATGCCACATGTTTAAATGGTAGGAACTTTTGTTTAGAAAATATTTGAAAAACAAATGGGAAATGGTTTAACTGAAGGATTAAAATGGTACTTTGTCTTCATGTTACTCATCAGAAATTCAAATTGCCTTGATTTAATGAGTCCACCCTGTTTGAGTTTCAAGTTAGGGAATTAAGAGCAGATGGAAGATCTGGAAAGGCAGCCAGTACTTATGTGTGACTTTTTGAGAGTGGTGCATAATTATAAACGTTTTATGAAGGCAACCATGTGAGGATCCATAATACTTTTCCTTTTCTTCTGCTACTTCCAAAATTAGGCCAGCATGAATGCCATTCAAAGTTGAATTTTCTTGGCTTGATTACAAACCTGAATGAGGTTGAAATGTCAATTCACAAGAATACATGAGGAGAAAGCCAGCACAAATATTGATGGGAAATGTGTTTCTAACTTCAGCGCCAGATATTTTGTGCAGAAGCAGATCTATAATTTATTATTTCTTATTGCTTTTTACATTCAGAAACTCTACATGGATGCAAGATGTTTGTTTACTACTTAGGTATTCATCAGTTTCTACGGTTGTTTCTTACCTGAAATCCTAATACCGCACTTAATATTATAACTGTATTTACAGCAAAAAGTGTCTTGTACAGACAGCAACTATTTTGCACAGGGGTTCCATTCCTGGCCCCCAAACACATCTGTGGATCATGCATAAGCTGCTATGCCCCATTATGCTGTGTTACACCCCTGCCACCATTCTGCCATGTTCCGCCCTCATTCCTCCCTTTTCCAGGTCCAAAAGGACACGTGTGTCAGCGGTTGCACATCAGTTGGACACTCCTAAAATGGTTGCCGCCTGTGTAGGTACCACTGTGGCAGGAAGGTAAATGGCGTTTCCATGTGCTCTGGCTTCCGTCACAGTGTTCCGTTGCACCAGAAGCAGTTTCGTCATGCTGGTCACATGTCCCAGAAAGCTGTCTGTGGACAAATGCTTGCTCCCTTGACCTGAAATCAAGATGAGTGCTGCAACCCCATAGTCGCCTTTGACTGGACTTAACTGTCCAGGGGTCCTTTACCTATATATAAGTCAATTATAAGGAAAAATTTAAACTGTTCATACTCAATATTTTCCTTTAATCTTGTTTTAATAAATAATTTCCCTGTATTTTAAAATCTTTTTAAAGAATGTTTCCCTACAGCTTTTAAGTTATTGGAAAAAATCAGTTGAGCATTTGTTTAAATTAAATTACCTTTGTTTTTGCTGATGCAGAGTGATTTCCCACTGATACTCCATGGGCCATTGGGCCATGCTGGGGAGCATGTTGCCTCACCACTCCTGGAAATGGGATGGGGGTACTCAAGGGACATAAGGGCCTCAGTCTAACCTACTTCACAGGGTTCTTGTGGGTGGGGAAACAAAATTTCCTTTTACACTTTGAGGCCTTTGGAGTTTGGAGGATAGAAGTGGGATGGATGGACTGAGAAAAATAGATACTTTCACAAACAACCCTGCACAGACAAATACCCAACCTCTAGATTATACACCTCTAGGAATTAAATAATGTGAGAAGCGGTCCTTGCAGAACTATGTACCTGTCACCTTGGTCAATTTGTTAATCGCAGTGAAATCAGTAGGATGTACTTCTAATAATGTCTTCAGTATCAGGGCATTAGACTGTGATACAATAAAATTGCACTCAGTTGTAGATATGTGCCATAACTTTTAACAGGTGGGATGAGACACCCCTGATGTTAAATATCAGTGCCATTTATTTTATGGGACACTAAAGTAGGGTGAATACTAAGCAGCAACTACCCGTGAAATACATTTTTAGCAGTCATTCCATATAATCACAATTTTCAAAAATGCACAGAAGGTTCATTGAATGAATGCAAATAATGATTAAACTTTGAGAAGGCAGCAGTCTTCTCTCAGACCTATGACTAACAGAAAAGCAGGCTACATTTCTTGAGTAAATTTTGAGCTTTGAACGTATTTACTCAAATCTGCTTATTTGAGTGGATTTTTAAAGAAAATTTAATTGGTAGTGGAAAAAGTCAATAACGGTTTCTAAAACGTGATCCTTCTCATGAATACTCCTGCCATTAGAGCTTTGAAGTTTCGAATTGGGTTGCTTCATCCTCCTATCGTATTTATGTTCCCATTCCTAGCTCATCCCATTCCTAGGTCTTAGAGGCTGTTTACAAATACGAAATATGTTTCTCAACATCTAGTGTCCTAAGGTAAAGAGTGTAACAATTCATTCAAAATAATCCAACTCCATTTTCTTCCTAAACTCCATCTTTTTCTGAGCCAACAACAATTCAAGGTCATGTTTTTCTGTAACTTTAGAAAAGAGGAAATAGCTTTGTGTTGAATAGTGCCGTAGGAGCGGGACTGTTATTGCTTTGAAGATCTCTCAGATGACTGCTCTCTTTGGGGTGGCATTTTTTCTGGAAGGCCAGTGACCAGATTTAGCCTATCAGTCATCCCAGAGCCAGCACTGTGACCCAGATAGTTACCACCTTCCAGCACGGTTGATAGCTGGGTCATTTCCTCTCTACAAAGAAGTACAAAACTTTTTTTCTGAAGTAGTTTCAAAGTCAAGCCCAGCCACTGATGAAAGCGATATGCATCTTTTCTTAAAGGATTTTTGAAGCTGGGAGAGGCGTTCACCCCTGCTCGGAGAGTAACCATAGCAGCACGTTCTAAATATTTACTTAGGCACCCTTGCTTGTATTTTATCAGCCCTGTCGGATTATGCGGTATCAGAGCCGGAGATATTTTTAGCATCTGATCCAAATAATTGAATTCTTAATGCAAAAGTAGTGCAAGCCTGTTCGACAAGGAAAGGAAATCATTAGAGAACAGGGAAAGTGAGAGTGATTCGAAAGCCTTGGAAGATGACTGAGGGAGAATTCATCTTGCAGGGCTGAGGTTTGCAAATCCCTTTACAGGACTCTGGGGTAGGCTGCATCAGTACTTGGGATGCTAAAAGCATACTGTGGGTTGTCTGATAAATGCCCAGCATTTTCGCTTGGATTCCCACAATTTTAAGTTGTATCCAGTGAGGCAAAAACACAGGCCTGTTTATAAGGCAGGATGCTTCTCCTGAAAGAAGGCAGATGACTGCAAACAGTGGGAAGAACCAGGATGAGGGCCTAAATATACACCTTTGCATCCAAAGTGGTCATTAGATCTTGCAAAAGTTCTTCTCCCATGATGATTTACATCCTCTCTCAATACAATTAAGGTTTGGGTCAACGAGGCTTAGGAAGAAAATAGATCTTCACAGGGCAGATTGCTCTTAGGAGTGTTGGCTTTATTGCAAAGGTTAACCAACGTTCTAGGAAAAATTGTTTTCTTCGAAAGAAAAATTACAGAAGATGTGGAAGAGGCTGTTTTGTGGGAGGAGAAAGGTAACTCTCCTTGTAAAGGAGAAGGCTGGTTGATTATTCAGTATTATTTCTTCTGTGCAATTACAGGAGATTGTGGAAGAAAGTTTTTTAAAAATACTCGGAATCATGCAATGGGGGTAAAAAAGTCAAAGATATATTTTTCATTTTGCATGCAAGGGAGAGGAAAAAAATCCCAAATAGTTTTTTTAAATGCATTTGGGACTAATATTAAAAATGGCAATCAGACAAGAGATCAGTTGCAGACAATATTAATTTTAAAGAAGTTTTCCTTATGTTTTGACCTAATGTTTGTTTTTCAGCCAGTTTTCTATCCAACATGTGTGCCAATAGGAACACAGGAACTGTTGAATATTATCAAAATAAGCCCATGAACAATGAAATCTTCTGTAGTAGCTGGATGGTTCTTGTTGATTTTAATGGATGCTAATATAAAGCCATACCAGTACGCTGCAGCAGCTCAGGCAGAAAAGGTCAAGTGCAAAACCACCGGGCTGTCCACTGCTGGGTTCAGGGTTGAGCTTACCTCCTCAGTGCAAAGTGGCCATGAGTGGTGTGGGGTTTTCTCTCTCTTTCCATTAACTATTTCTCCAGTGCTCTGCCTCCTTCCTCACACTTCCTGAACCAAAAAGCCTCATAGGTGGAGTTACCCCACAACTTATCCCCTAGGCTTTAACTGAAGCATGAGAACCCACTAAGGCTGGCTACCGAGCACCTGAGATCAATGCACTCACTGATTGTGTTTCTAGGGGAAATTCTTCCTTTTTTACCTTTAAAAAAACAAACATTTCTATGTTCATTCTGCGGGAGTTGACATTTTTCCGCAGAGCCTGCAAGACAGAGCTGTTCCACCAGACCTTTGGCCAGGGCACAGCCTGACTCCCTCCTTTGGCAATCTTCCCAGAACTCTAGCCCAATGGTTGCCATCAATTTAATTTGAATTAATTTTATAATTAAATGATTTTAGAATGTTGTATTATTTTATTGTTGTTAGCCGCCCTGAGCCTGGCTTCGGCTGGGGAGGGTGGGATATAAATAAAAAAATATTATTTATTATTATTATTCATTTCTTTGAATGTAAAAAGACTTTACTTTTAAGAAATAACAGTGAACAGCTGTTGGGAGCATGGTAGACAATCTCCCCAGCTTCTTGCGCCTACAAGTCCCACTGAAGTGCCCTTGGGTTCTCAAGAAGCATGGGGAGTGAGGAAGGATAGAGACTTACAGAAAAACAGAAAGGTGATTTATAGAATTAAAGAAGGGGTGTTTCCAAGAATCCACAGCCACCTCAGAGTAAGGTAAACACACCCAAAACTCTGAGTGTCCTATGAGAATTTCAATGAAATTTTCTCTCCCCTTTTATAATTTTTGAATGCCATTTCTTATTAATTGATGGAGAATATTAAACACACACACGCACACACAGAGAGAGAGAGAGAGAGAGGAGGAAGAAGAAGAAATGACTCATTTTCATTGATGCAACCTCCATATGAAAGAAAATCTGTGGAGGTCGCACATATGGTGCAGATCAGTGAAATTTGTCCACTGAGTGCTACCTAGGAAAAGTTGGGTTCACTCTAATCTCATTGTAATCAATGGCTCTCATGCTGTTTAATGTGCTTCAGAACCTACTAGGTTTCATGGGACTTAAGCTTGTTTACCTTATCTTGATTATTCCTAGTGGTTGGAGGTTTGTTGTAGTGATTATATTTGATAGAAAGCATTAAAGGCTTTCTGTGGACTCCAGAGTATATATGTTTCTGATATGGCTGTATAATATTCCAAAACGTGATTTCCAAGCAAATCTATACCTGTACAGATTCTAGAAAATCTCATATTTATTTGTTTTTAAGTGAAGTTTAGGGTTGTTGAGCCCAAACTACTTAGCTGGGTTTTCACATAGAACAAATGCAAGTCTGTGAGTTGAATAACTTTATGTAAAACAAGCAAATCCCCAAATGTTTGTCTTTTATGCAGTTAATACAAAATACAGTACTACAGTACTAAAGCTTTCCTTGGTGCTCAGTTTGATTGGCTGCAGCTATATCTTTGAGAAAGTCACTTGCTGTTGGGGGGGGCAAGAGTGAGGATTTGCACGGAGAGAAAAATGTATTATCATCTGCTCTGTGCTTTAGGGCCCAGTGTCCTGACCTCTGACCAGCCTGTCTGCCCCTATTAGACTCCCTGTTGGTTCAAGAGCTGCAGGCTTCCTTGTGCTCCTCTGATCCTTTTTTTACCATTCTTCCTGCTCAACCAGCATGAGCTCAGATATCTGAGAAATAAACTCTTTATGCCGTTGCTAGGTGGCCAAGGAACTGCCTAACACATGCAAAATCTAGCAAATTAAGTAAAACTTCTTGAACTTTTCCTGCCAGATTATAGTGTTGACAGACTGGTACTGCTCCTCGAATTTTAATTTTTCACACACACCTTTTCTCATTACTTAGTTGTTTTTTTGTTTTATGTTTGCCATTGTGCTAATTGGCTACCAGTCTACATTTCTTCTAGAAAAGTTGTTGCTATCTATGTATTATTCCCACACAGAGTTTTCTTATATATGAATTCATCACTCATATTTGTTCCATGTTTGTTTGTTTGTTATTTATACCCTAGGCTGAGAGAAATGTATACACAGAATAGTCTACAGATCACATTTTGCTGCTAGGGATTTTTGTTACAAATGTAAATATATA
Organism: Podarcis raffonei; assembly: GCF_027172205.1. Taxonomy (NCBI): domain Eukaryota; kingdom Metazoa; phylum Chordata; class Lepidosauria; order Squamata; family Lacertidae; genus Podarcis; species Podarcis raffonei. The sequence goes on along the minus strand of NC_070613.1, from coordinate 23,555,530 downwards.
TTTGCTGTGTAACAGCAGAGAAATTATGCACCGAGTGGCTGATCACTACATTTGTTCACTGATAACTTGTTCTTATTGTCAAACCAAAGCAGCAGTGGAATTCTAACTTTGTTTTTAGTAATTACCCAAACCGAATTGCTGTTAAAATTACTTTGTAATGTTCATCTCCTCCCAGCCTGGGACAGACTGCATAATCTTGGCAAGCACCCATCCTTAGACACCCCTTCAAGATAAAGTTTGAAAAATGTGCCAAATTGCAAAATTCAAACAAGATTCATAGTAAGCAATGTAAATATCAGGATGCATACATAGGATTACAGAAAGTTCCTTGTTGAACATAGTGTAATAATGTGGCTTGCTGCTCTAGTTCTCTGCGGGCAACTTATAATATAGCAAGAGGTGCAAATGTCAGGCAATACTAAAGGGATGATAATCATCCCTGACAAGAAAAATCATATACTGCAATGGCTGTTGATGATCTTTCCATTAAAAGTATTTAAATGCTGGGTCATTAACCTGACACATTACTGAATTTTTAAAGCACTTTTCAGTGGAAGTCTCTCTAGTTAAAATCTGTTCAGGCATTTTGGATATACATCTGTATTGCCGTTACTATATTTCTTTCTTAATTATCAACTTTTTAAAATGTGAATCAGTTTAATACACCTATTTGAAGTTGGAAACTTGCGTGGGCACATATAGTAGTAGGAACCATTGGTGATTACACAAATCCATGGAGTCCGTCAATGGCTATTAATCATACAGGAATGCAGGAAGCTGCCTTCTTTCAAGTCAGATCAGGGCTGGGTCTAGACACATCAAAGAAACGTTTCAGTTAAATACATTGTAAACTTTGTATGAGAAATCGGGTTGGGAAAAACAGGACTCCACAGCGCCATCTGGTGTCACAGTATTATAATGCATATACAACGCATATAAAGCACTTTTTCTTTGCCAATGTAGCTGAGTCCTAGGACTGGTTCATCTAGCTCAGCATTGTCTACCCTGACTTGCAGTAGCTCTCCAAGATTTCAGATGGGTTTCCCCCAGTCCTACCTTGAGAGAATGAATCCGGGCCCTTCTGCATGCAAAGCATGTGTTCTGCTTCCAAGCCACAGCCCTTGCTCCAGTCATGATGACCATCAGCAACCTAATGGCTAAGAAGTATTATGTCTCTGAATGTTACAGAGTACTTCTTACTGTCCTGGTTGTGGTCATTCCTAGTGGTTGGCTGCTATGGGCCACAATTGTGTTCATTCATCATTCAAGAGAGGCAAGCACACTCTCTACCTTATTAGATATTGTACATGACCAAATAGTGGAGATCTTGTGTGGTAAAGCAGACATTAAAGTGTAGTTCCCTGTGTTGTTCCTCCACCCCATTTTTTAAAAGTCTAAAAAAGTCAAAAGAAATCTAATGAGACTTCAAATCTTAATGTAAGTATGGTGTAGAGGCAGAGGGAGGAGAAGCTGCTTAACCCTTTCCCCCTTTGGTGATGCCCATATTTAGGCATTCCGTAACATCATGAATCCATGGGATAACTCTAACCCCTAGACATCGACAGTGTGCTAGCCACACACACTAGGCCAATCCTTGATGAGCATTAGAGGCCTTTATGTAAGTGCATCGGGCTCCATCCATGGGGTCATACATGCACACATATGTACTCATGTTCCCTCTCTTCAGACTGACACCAATTACACATTGACTGGGAAGGTACAGCTATCATGTGCATCAGCATCTATAAGTCAAGGCTAGCCTCTGCAATCTCAGTAGTCTTTCCACACATTTGTTACCCACTGAGTTTGTTTTGTTGGAATCCCTAAACTGGTTTTCTTCCAGAGGAGAAGCAGCTTGGAACATGATTTTGAGTAGAAAAGTGGCCTGAGGACAAGAAGATAGGAATTTCCTCTGCTTATCATTCCTCCATTTAAATTTGCAGCTTCCTGGGGCTGGTTTTTTGGGTGTGGGCGGCTGGCAGGCTTGTGCATCGTTTGGCCCTTTATGAAAAAGACATCTTCCTATGCCCACTAGGCCATAAGACCAGTATAAGAAATGCATTTGTGACATTGTTTCAGGAATCATGCAATCCAGAACCACTGGCATTTTGGCTTTAACATTAGTGGTTTGTGAACTGCACACAACATAGTACAAATTCTTTATGTCTCACCAATGGTCATGGAATGTAAATAGCTGACATTGCTGCTTGCCTAAACGTAATCCATATTGTACTAACACGCACCACACAGTTAATGCTTTTAGACTGTATCTTCCATTTCTCTTCAGATTGTTCAGTTGGCAAGAAGGGAAAGTGGTTGTTTAAAAAACACCTCTCACTGGTCTAAGCTCTGTCTGTCTGTCTCTCACCCCCCCACCCCCACCCACAACAAACTACAATCATAAGCTATTCATATAAAGGAAAGGGTAGAGTAAAGGTTGTTGGATTAAGAACTGCCCTATTCCATCTACATTTACTTTGGGGGCTGCTGACTAGGAAATGTCACAAGAAAATACAACGTATGCTTAAGTTTTGTGTGTTTAGTTAAGCCATAGTTTTAAGAGCTGGGGAGCTGCTTGCTTCTGCCAAAAAAACCCACCTAAAAGTAAGCACATCTGCTCTAACTTTAAATGGGGGTGCAAGTTATGCTTTCCTAATCACAAGATATATGACATACCTGTGGTCTCCATGGATTAGTTCCTGGTTCCTAAGCACTTCAATTCCAGTGAAGTCACCGCCTACAATGCATTGTCTGGGCAAGCCAAGCTTTTGGCAGCCGACTCCTGAAAGAAGGCTGAAGCCCAAACCATAAGAGCCATGTCATCAAACAGTTCAACTTCCTTTTTGCTGTGTGGGTGACCAGAGAAACAGCAATGGGGCTTTTTTGATTGAAACCTCCTGGCTAGCAGCTTAGTTGCAGCAGGCGCATTAACAAAAAGGCACACTAGCAAATAGAAGCAGGAGCTGATGCAGTTTCACTGCTGAGCAAAAATAATTATGTTCAAAAGGGAAAGCCCTTTTTTGCAGTAGACCACACTGCTTGTAACATTTGCATCTTCCTCCTCCTCCGTGAGTGGTAGTTATAAGAAGAGCCCTGCTGGATCATATACCAAAGGCATGTTCAGTATTCTGTTCTCGTAGTGGCCAACCAGGTGCCTAAGTCCACAAATGAGATATGAGCATGAGAGCACTCTCCCACTCATGATTCTTAGCAACAGGTGTTCAGAGCAGACTATCTCTGATGCTGGAGAGAGTTCCCAGCCAGCTAAGGATGAGGGAGAAATGTGGTGTTTGTATTTAAACGAGAATCTACCTAATTGACACTTCTCAAACTAATATATGAACTAAGACACAATAATCCATTGAAATTTGCACTTCTCCAAATGTTGTGATGCAGTTCTCCAACCAAGCAATGTATCCAAAAATGCATGTATTAGTAGAAAGTTTGCATAAAAATGCACATCTTAGCAACACTAGCATACCAAAATGCATTTTATTAGGGGATATTATGTGCCACAAAACCCCCTCTTACAGTTCCCATGGGCAGCGGTGGTTGTGGCATGGCCATGGCCAATGGCAGGGGATGAATCCTTTGCTGTTGCTAAGAATCATGAGTGGGAGAGTGCTCTCGTGCTCATATCTCATTTGTGGACTTAGGCACCTGGTTGGCCATTGCAAGTTGGATGACATGTCTCCTCCACTGACTATGTGGGGTGATGGAAAGCACACAAAATTCAAACGGGTCATTTTTAAATTTAAAAGGCCAAATCATGGGCAAGCTTAGGGGTGGGTCATTCCAGGTAGGCCTGAGTGAAACCTTACCCTGCCTGGCTTCAAACTGGTCTACCACCTGCCTTTTTAAACCACCCGTACCAAAGAAATGCTTATTGGTTAAAACTGCACACACACATGGAGAAAATTGCAGTAAAATGATGAAGAATTTTCATAAGGATTTTTTCATTTAAAAGATTCACAAATTGCTGCAGAAACTGCTGGAGAACTGAATTTAAGAGAAAAGAGAAATTGGGGAGAACCAAAATTGCCAGGTTTATCCATCCCTACAGTTAACATAACTAATAGTGATTGAAGGATGCTTGCATTGTTCTTTGGGTTTTTTCCCTGTACTACTTTTCCGAAATGGGATTTATCTGGCCGTTACTGATTGTAAACCCTTCTGAATGTATTTGGCAATATATTTGAAATGTGTTATTAGGCTTGCATACCTGAAGCTTCAAACCACTCACTCATTTTATGCCCAGAGGGAGCTATTGGAAAGCTCTGGACTTTAATCAGCAGAGCTCTCTCTGTTCTTTTGACTCAAAGTTCTCCTTTAAATGTAAAGCAGTACATGATGTAAAGAACCTGTGCTGCTTGTTGTATTAGCTCTAGGTAACAGAAATGAAGGAAAAACAAAACAATCTGGGATGACTGCCAATTACACCACTGTTCCTTTGGTTCTGTTGTCCTGGGCTAAATCTTTCCCATGTGGAAGTCCTGGGCCACATAGGTAAAAGCTAAAGGACCCCTGGATGATTAAGTCTCATCAAAGGTGACTATGGGGTGCGGCGCTCATCTTGCTTCAGGCTGAGGGAGCCAGCATTTTTCCACAGACAGCTTTCTGGGTCATGTGGCCAGTTTGACTAAACAGCTTCTGGCACAATGGAACACCGTGACAGAAGCCAGAGCTCACGGAAACACTGCTTACCTTCCCACCACAGCGATACCTATTTATCTACTTGAACTGGCATACTTTTGAACTGCTAGGTTGGCAGGAACTGGGACAGAACAGGAGCTCACCCCGTTGTGCAGATTTGAACCGCCAGCCTTCTGATCAGCAAGCCCAAGAGGCTCAGTGGTTTAGACCACAGTGCCACCCATGTCCCATGTGGGCCACTTAATGCTATGCTAAACAAAGGAAATGTATCGCTCCCAAAAGAGTACAAGTGGACACTCAAGACAAATGTAGAAAGGGGACTGAGGGGCTCCCTCATGATTCTTACAGAATTTTGAGGCCAGTTAAACCTGGCTTCTTGACAAAGGCAGGTGGTACTTTGGACCAAAGGTGAGAGAAGTTCCATCTCTGTAAATGATCTAGGTAGTTGATGAGAAATTTAGCTAGCAACTGTTTCCACATCCATGGATATACACTTCCACCGTAAAAGACGTGGCTCATTCCATCCAGTTGGGTTATTGTTGTTGATGATGATGTTTTTAAGGAATAAACTATGGACCAAACTACAGACCAAATGGCAAGGCCTTGTGGATCTAATTAGGCCTACACACCACAGGTTTCCCATTGCGAGAAGTGAGGTTACAGGGAACCAGACAGAGGGCCTTCTCAGTAGTGGCGCCCACCCTGTGGAACACCCTCCCTTCAGATGTGAAGGAAATAAGCAGCTATCCTATCTTTAAAAGACATCTGAAGTTCAGAGAAGTTTTTAATATTTAACGCTGTACTGTTTTTAACACTTGATTGGGAGCCGCCCAGAGTGGCTGGGGAAACTCAGCCAGATGGGCGGGGTATAAATAATAAATTATTATTATTATTATTATTATTATTATTATTATTATTATTATTATAGATGATGCTTCCAGCATACCTTAACATTAGATTAAAACAAACATAAATCAGTTGTGCTTTTCCTCTTTATTCACTTTGCTATGTAGAAATTGAAAAAAGCTGCAGTTTGTGCACGTAAGGCAGGATGTAGAAGGCGCTCTACTTATTAAGAGTTCTACATCTTGTTCAGGGGCTGAAGTATATCTTGTTTTATGAGATATTGGATTTCATTTTGTACAGTCGGGCAGTAAATTGTCTAAAGAGTGGTTACAAGTGATGAAAGCAAGGTGGATAGTTCGTTGGAAGAGTGATAATAATGTACTGTTTGTTGGGGGAATTAAATATAGCATTAGAATAAGGAAGCCTTATAACCCTCACCCTACTTGTTTATATTCTCATAGTATAGGGTTATATTATGATAGGTTCTCTGCGTACAGAATAGCAGCTACGCTTTATTTCCCCCCCTACAATCTTCAAAACCCATTCAAACTATTTTCGCTATTTTGACTTGAAAGATTCCATTATGGAAGAAATCCATATGTCAAGAACAGTGATCTTCAGCAGGCCAAGAGCTGGGATCTACCTGAAAGCCCAACCAGGAACATAGAACCCATATTCAGAATCTCATACATAAGGGTATGTAGCCCAGCAATAAACTGATGGAAACTGTCCTTCCAACAAAACAAAATGGTGGTGGTAGCAACACTTCTGTGTCCCAACCAACCCACTGACGATCACTGGCCTAGAAGCGTCAAGGGCACAAAAGTTGTTTCAAGTAGAGAGAACACAGCAAACCACTTTTATGGAAGGCATATTGTCAAAGTAGGAAGAGCCTCATTTAAAGAGATATGGATGAAGCAGTAAAACAGAAACTTTATTTACCATAAAGATGTAATAGCTATGGCAATTAAAGAACCATTTCAAATCCTTGGTATACCTGAAACTCCTGCTTTTAATGACTGACATCTCCATTCTTCTATAGTTTGAAAGAAAAAGAAAACCAGATGCTAGGCAAAACCTACTTAAATACATGAGAAGCTCAAGTGGTCATTTGTGATAGGAATATTTCAAAAGCTGTCAAGGAAATAGGTGGTTTAAGAACTGTTTGCAGCACCAGCTTCATTGATTCCTCAAAGATGGCATAATATTGTTACTTGCAGAGTTCAAGGTAATATCCAGCCAAAAGCTTTCCTATACCACTTTAATGATAAGGGCTTACCCCAAAGAATCCTGGGAATTGTAATTTGCTAAAGGTTCTGGGAACGGATAGGCGACCCTTAACAAATTGCAGTTCCGAGTATTTGTTTAGAGGAGCTATGACTGTTAAAATTGTGTAGGTGTGGTTTAAAAGTGTGATGTGGGTGTGAAGCAAGTTTTTTTTGGTTCAGCCCTAATTTCAGCTTCATTGAAGTCCAGGTTGCTATGAAGGTTTGACAAGAAGTAGAGTGAGTTTCCCTTATTCTAGTCAAATGTTTAAAGAGAGCAGTTCAAACATTGTATAAATAATCCTTTTATTTAATATTCAGACCAATTTTTCATGTAGAAAGGGGGGGAAGATCAGTTCAAACATCATGTATAGATATCTAGTAATTTCATATTCAGGCCAGAATAAACTGATTTATTTCAGGTATTTGAAACACTCTCTCTCTCTCTCTCTCTCTCTCTATATATATATATATCACAGCTTACTGTTCTTTCTGTAATTGCACTTTCATCTGCCTTACGTAATATCAGGTGAGGAAAATAATGACTCCCTACCCCCAACATGGATATTTCTTACCCATCCTAGATTGAAAAATGCAGAAATAGAAGCATTCTCTTCCCCCACCACCCAGCTACAATTAGATTTGCAGTCTGCATACTCACTCAAAAGAGGTGAAATGTGTTAATTCTACTGGATGTGGTATACATGTAATATACATATGCAGCACAGCAACATTGCCCTCTTCTGCTTGAAACTGGACCTGCTCCACTGGCTTTCATCATTTCCCTTCCTGTTGATGCCCAGCGACTCAAATGTTGTTGGCCTTGGCCTTAAACAGTTTCAGCTTATACCCCCAACTTTGTTTTCCCCTTTGTAAGACTTGGTTGGTGTGAGTTATGATAGATATGAGTGTTCTAAACACCAGTTTATAAAAACAAACAGATCTTTAAATAATTATACTTCCACACAAAAGTGGCCATAACAAATAGCCAACAGCTGACAATATATTTGTCCTGGTAGGACTTGGCTGAAGCCTCTCTTTTTTCCTAATCCTCTTTGCTTCTCATTGTAGAGTTTTACTCCACCATGGCTGCTCTGGTATTTACAGAATGTTGTGGTTTCTTAGGTCAAAAGCTGGAGTATTTGTATCTCTAGTCAGCTTGTCAGTCAAAGAAGTGCAAATCCAATCATGTAACACAATTCAACACCAGGTGGTTGGGGGCACTTGCATGCATGGGGTTATGTTGCATATAATTTATTTTAGTGGTGGTGCATTTGGTTTGGAGTGCTTCGAAACGCAAGCTCGTCAGTTCCAGTGCTTATTAACAGAATTGAGACAAAGTTAGCAGGGCCTTCCTTACTCCAGTCCTGCAGTTTCCCCACCTAAAGGGACAAGTAACTCATCTTGAGGAAAGAGGAGGCAGAGGCGGTCAGCAGTTCAGAGGCTCTGGCCAATTGTCTTTCCTCACCAGGCTTTATGTATGTAGGTTCAACCCATTTTACTGCTTTCCTGCTACCCAAGGAAAGGGGATGTTAAATTACTGGTTTCCTTTCATTATAGTGAAACAGCACTGTTTTCCTATAATAGAAGTAAGGAAAAGGTTTAGAAAGAAACCCAATCATTTATCATAATGCTACACAATACACACTTGGTTGATTGGGGAGTAAACCCCATTGGATTAAGTAGGATTTGCAAGTAAACATGGATGGGATTATGCTGCACAGGATTTGTTTTTATGTAGAGGAGGAAACCAGAAAAGGTGTCTTTCCTTCCTTTGCATCATTTTGTAAAATGTGATTTCTAAAAGAAGAAGCCTCTCATGAGGGGAACATACAGCGTTCCCCCTTTATCTATTTGGTCCAATGTAAAAAAATAAAACAAATCAGCCTCAGACATTATTGTTTGATGTTGTCTTCTGTGGGAGTAGATGAATTTACGTTTGCTTGGGAATGACAAAATGATTTATTCTCTCCAATATGTACTGCAATCCACCTGGCAGAAGTAATGTCCTATTCTGGCAAGCTCCAATTGAAACAGGCCATTTCAGCTGATAAGAATACCACACTGAGATTTGGAGGGTGGGGGCGGATAAGAGAAAGAAGCGCAGAATTATATCACAGAATTGTTTTTAGGACATGTGTGACATAATGCATAGAATGAAATACCATCATTGTTTGAACCTATAAAATAACAGACTGATTAATGTTATCAAGGCCTTGCAGATTCATTCATGGGGAAGATATCCAGAAGGTAAACAACAGTGGGAAGCTGATACTTAGCATCCTTTGACTGGGATGAATGGTCATGTTCAGCTTTCTAGCACACTATAGTGCAGATGTGACAAAAGTCTCTGAATATTGCAATATCCTATCTGCTGTATGATTATTTAGCAGGTAATAGAGCCATGACTGTTCAGAAGGCAACTTTATTAGGGCAACTCGTGCTTATAACTCAACTGATTTCAATTAATTTGAAGATCAGGGGTGCAGGGCTGGGGGAGAGAAGCAGATTACATAAAAAATAAACAGTGGTTTCCAGAGTGGTAACTGTGTTGGTTTCTTGCAGCAAAAACGACAGACTGTCTTGTGGCACCTTTAACTAACACGTTTATTATGACAAAAACTTCCATTGATTAGAATTCACTTCATCAGATGCATGAAGTATTATCTTTCATTACAGACATATATTCAGAGAGGCTTTTGCAGAGCACTGGACTTTGAGGGGCAGGGAGAAAACTGTAAACAGCATAAATAATTGTGACATCTTATAACTGAAATCACTAATGAGAACTGGGGTTTAGGAACAGGATCTGCTGAAGAAAAAAACCTGTGTTATTATATTATGCAGGTAAAATAGGTGAACTCAGGCTTTGCTGATCAGGGTCTAGTAGGCAGATGGGTGGCTAAGTTTGTTTTTATTTTTCCCAAATGAACTCAAAAGCCGCCTTCCATTTGCTTACTAACTTAATGTTTTCAGATATACATAACATGAATTTGTGTGTGTTCGTGCTATTGATATTAATTTTTGTATCTTTATTTTAGATGTTATGATTTATGTGGAAATTGTTTCAATTTGGTTCAGTTTTTTTGATGTTTTACTGTTCATGGGTACTTTTGTTGTGTTTGTAATTATGTAGATTTTTTCATGTTGTATGTTGCCTTGAGCAGGGTTTTAACAGTGCAAAGACTGCATGCAAGTAAAATTATGTATGTATGTATGTATGTATGTACAGTAGTCTGTTAAAAATATATATATTGTTTTTAGAATAGTTAAAGCACGTATACAAAAACATACCCTCCAACCTTTCTCCGATGAAAATAGGGATATCCCATTCCATAATGATAATTTTACTATTTATACCCCACACATCTTACTGAGTTGCCCCAGCCACTCTGTGCAGCTTCGAACATATATAAAACCTAATAAAACCTTAAACTTTTTAAAAAAACTTCCCTATACAGGATTGCCTTCAGACAGTGCAGGGGCTGGATAACTCCATACCCTCTAACATTTCTCCAATGAAAAAGGGACATCCTAAGGAAAAGTGGGACATTCTTGGATCAAATCAGAAACCGGGACGGCTTCTCTAAATCAGGGGTGTCCCTGGAAATTAAGCAGACATTATATAAGATAGCAACCTAAGTGCATCTAGAAAGTTCCTGACTATGATGATAACAGGCTAGACTGAGGCAATTATAGATTTCTAATACAGATTCAGAGGTTCGTGCTTATTCTTCAAACTAAGCAGTCCCTCTAGACTTTTAAGAAGCAGTCTTGAACAGTCAAATGATTGTTTGAAAGCCCTTCCAGTGTTAATTAAAGGACTTGCTTCATTTAAATGTAATCACTGGTGTTAATTTTTAAAGTTCCTTCAAAAAGGCATTACCTTTAAAGGGGTGTTTTATTAACCCTGGTTATTGCAGGTGCGTGCACATCTTTATTCCATTTGTGTTTCTGCTTCTTAAACAAAAGCTGCAATTTTAAAGAACTTACTGAAACTTTAGGAACCTAAGAATACATGACACTTGGGGGGGGGGATCAGGAATTCGCCAACTTACATGGTCAATAAAATAATTCATGGAAACAATCCTATGGCCAAGATTGAAATGAACAGCTTGAAATTCAAGTTTCAAAAATTATTTGACAAGGCATGGTGCTTTCTCACTTCTATACTTTAAATCCAAGCAGCATTTTATTTGTGCCCTATCACATTTTGGGTGGCCAGCATGCACAATATTTAAAATGATACGTAAGTAAAATAATATTCAAATGCAAAATTGTTTAAACTTGTCTGGCACAGCAGGTCCTTCCATCATAGACTAATTTCAGGGAGGTACAAATGATGCATACACAGAGTATACGGACTGTGCACCAAGGGTTGGCACTAGCGAGCAGCCAGTTTAGGCCCTGGCCAAGGCCCAGGAGCTCTCAAGAGCACCCTGCCCTAGACTCATCCCTACCGCCCCACAACCTACTAGCTACTCTCCTCCTGGACTGGACAGTTTGGGCTGCACATGAACTTGTGTGGTGTAGGCTCCCTTGAACAGGAAGGATTCATCTTACATTCCCAGCTACTTCCCAGCATGAACTTAGTTACCATACATTCTATGTCTGCTAGTTTTATGCTAAGCAGCCACTGTCCATATGAACCAAATCACGCTAATTCTAGCAATCATACTCCACACACCTTCCTGCCAAATGCAATGTGCAGAAGGAAGCCAACAGATATCATAAAACAGTAGAGTTGGAAGGTCTCCCAAGGGTCATTTAGTCCAACCCCCTACAATGCAGGATTCTCAATTAAAGCATCCATGACAAATGTGGCCATCCAACCTCGGCTTAACAGTCTCCAAGGAAGGAGAGTCCACCATCTCCGAGGGAGTCCATTCCACTGTCGAACGGCTCTTACTGTCAGGTTATTCCTGGTGTTTAGTTCGAATCTCGTTTGTTATAACTTGTTATAACTTGAATCCAGTTCAGGTCCTACCCTCTGGAGCAGGAGAAAACAAGATTGCTCCATCTTCCATGTGACAACCCTTGAGATATTTGAAGTTGACTATCATATATCCTGCCAGCCTCCTCTTTACCAAGCTAAACATATGCAACTCCCTCATAAAGCTTGGTTTCCAGACCCTTCATCATTTTAGTTGCCCTGCTCTGCACATGTTGCAGCCTGTCTATATCCATCTTAAATTGTGGTGTCCAGAACGGGACCATAGAATTCCAGGTGTGGTCTGCCCAAAATACCCAAAATCCAGTAAAGGGTCAAGGTAGTGAAGGCAACAGTAGCTTTTACAGTCCTTTTTCTTCTCTTTCTTGAAGGGAGAGTGTTGAGCTGAAAATAATCCAATGGGATCTTTTCTTCTCCTTCCCCCTTCCCTTCCCCCACGGTAGCTTCTTGAGAAATAACAGGAATTATTTTTCTCATCAGGCCAGTCACCAACACTCAGCCAGCCTACATTATATACCTGTTGTGAAAGTATAAGTAAAGGTTAAGGGACCCATGACCATTAGGTCCCGACTCTGGGGTTGCGGCGCTCATCTCGCTTTATTGGCCGAGGGAGCCGGCATACAGCTTCCGGGTCATGTGGCCAGCATGACTAAGCCGTTTCTGGCGAACCAGAGCAGCACACGGAAACGCCGTTTAACTTCCCGCCAGAGCGGTACCTATTTATCTACTTGCACTTTGACATGCTGTCGAACTGCTAGGTTGGCAGGAGCAGGGACCAAGCAACAGGAGCTCACCCCATCACAGGGATTCGAATCGCCGACCTTCTGATCGGCAAGTCCTAGGCTCTGTGGTTTAACTCACAGCGCCATAGGAGACACAAAATGGCTGCAAAAGGAAATTTACTGCTTGTCTCTTAGGCGTAAAATTTTGGTTCCGTTAACCAGAGTGGTGTATCTTGATACTATAAATAGCCATATTTTTCTCCCCTCACCCCTCAGATGAGTGCAGACCCAAGGTTTCAACCACTCTTAATCTGGCCTGATTATTGTGTGTTTTAGATACATAAATCCCCCTTGTGTTCAACTGAGCTTACTCCCTTGGCCTGTAGCCACTGGGGGTGGGTCATTGTGGACTGCTTTCATTTTTAAATGTTTTTTTTTAAAAAAAAATCATGTTTTTACTATTTTAGCTTTTCAAGTAAAATGGTATTGAAAAACATACAGTCAGAAAAGTGCATGGAGTGGGGTCCATAACTCTTTAGGACCCCAGGGATTACTGATTGCTTGGTGAAGAAGAAGAAATGAAACCTGCTCCCACTTTCCAACATTCTGCCAAATTGCACCATTATAAATCCAGCCCTGTGGGGAGTCAACCATTCTTCCCACAGTGTGACTGTGGCTCCCAAGCAGATTGGAGAAAACGTTTTGGCAGTTGGATATACGGATATGTACGATAATGGAGGAGCCCTGTTGGCTGGCTTATCTCTCATCTGCCATATGTTGTCAGGAAAAGGATGTTCCTTGTCGGGATATTGAAATATTTTGTGTATAGAAATGGTTATCTTTGGGCTTCAGTTTGCAAATGGATGGCGTTTTTATGATAAAGCACAGTTACAAAAATGTGCTGCCGCTAGTTAGTCATGAAGCAATTAGTCCAGGCAAATTAATTGCTTGTATTTAATGTGGAAATTTTAGAGCTTTGTGGCCTAGGGGATTTCCTTGGTAACTTCTGACAATTGCCTGCCTTCAAAATAAATTGGACTCTGGCAAGGAGGCTTATTAAGGAACCTTTCCTTTCCTTGCTAGTGTAGAATGAACAAATTCCACAGAGGGTACATATTTGATCACTTCCCTGGAAGGTCTTTATTCCACAATATTACTTGTGTACCATCAGGCTGCTACTCAAGACACTGAGCCCAATAGCAGTAACTTGGGTGAAAGAAGACAGCTCATTTTCCTTCCTGATTTTAAAGAGTGGTTCAATGCAGCCCAAGTGTGGCAAGAGAAGAGCAATAGTTGTTGTTGTTGACCAAACTGCTGAGGGCTGCATGTACCATCCATTGCTTGAGTACTGTTTCTGCATACAAATGCTCCCAAGGAGAGTAGCTGTCTTAGTCTGTGGCATCAAACAGATAAAAAGCACTGTGATAAGAGAGGCTAACCTTGTAAGATAGGTCATCATTGTTATCCCCAAATTGCAGATGTGCAAATGAGGCTTAGAGAGAGTGACTTGCATGATGCTAACTTAGTGAGTTCATGGCAAGTGTAGGTTTCAAACTGGGGCCTGTTGTGTTGAGGCGTAAGAATTCATAGGTAAAATCTTGTGTTGCAAACTTGGAATTGGGCTGGATCACCTTCAGGATATTTTCCAAATAATGTGCTTCTATGATTGTAAGAGTGGGGGATTTAGACAAGAGGTAGACTGCTGAAGTGGTCAAGTTGGTTGGACAAGTGTGCCCAGACACATTTCCCCACACTATTTGTTGGGGAACTATTTGTTGCCATGGGAACTATTTGTTATATCTTCCTGAATTACTACAAAGTAGGCAGAGATTGTTCTGGAAGAGACATGCCTTTCCTCCTTACCCCACTCCCACCCAAGGACCTGCTGGAAGGGGCAAACTAGGTCTGAATGTTAGAAGAACCAAATGGAGAATATGGCATTTTTTGAGGCAGAACAAAGCTGGGTTTCTTGGGGATCTGTAATCTCCTTGCAACTGACTTGTCACCCTAGAGTTTTGATGTGGGAGTGGTGGATTTGGCAATCTATTGGAGCCTTAAGATTCACCTCCACCTATGCTCCACCTATTTATTTGTTGTAAAGAAACCAAAAATCTCCAGTTCCCTCCTTCCAAAGAAAACCAAACCTGAGAAGGTACCCCTGGAACTTCCCACAGCTCAAAGAATTCAGGTGAGCACAGAGAGGGGGAAGAAATAGTATTCCCTTCACATTTAAAAGTGAACTTACTTAATTCACCCTTCCCAAAACAAGAGGTGGACCCAAACACAGCCATCCTTTCAAATTCACACTTCTCTGAATTTTGCAGTGCAATTGTTTTGCAGCCAGTCATGGGTACATTAGAAGAAATTGACACTAAAATGCTGACAAATTTTTGTGAAGACTGTCAGGACTTGGAAGATGATGAGAGGCTGGGGTGTGTGTGTGTGTGTGTGTGTGTGTGTGTGTGTAGGATCAAATGCAGCATTTTGAAACAAAGAGGGACGGAGAGAGAGAGCTGAGAATTAGCTGTTGGCTGAGTGCCTCTTAGGGGTGCAAGGTGACTTTCTATGGAGATCTGCTGAGAACCTGTATATTTACTGCTTGCTTCCACTGATGCGCTACCTGTAAATAGGCCAAATACAGCAAAGAAGTCCTAAGTCTCCAGTGAGCTCTCCTCCAAGTGAAGTGGAACATGTGTAGTGCTGCCTCTGAAATTTTTCACCGCTTGAAAAGTATGGAGTGTATAACAATATTATTTGTATTTGGCTTAACTGGGCCCTCATGCCTATCATCTAAAAGCACAGACAGTGGTGTCATGCAGCCCCGAATATTGTGCAACAGCTCATATATCAAGTTGCTGCTTTGTTATTTTGCAAATCAAAGGCTGACAATTGCAGGTTTGCTGCCTATTTGAAATGGTTATCTAGAAGAGTAATCATATGGCTAAAAAAAAAAATCACAGATCTGTATTTTCTCATTTTTCATTGTTGTTTTCCCCTCTACATCTTTCCTCTCTCTCTCTTTTGCCTCTCTCGCTCTGATTCTTTCCCTGATTTCATCACTGTTCCACCCAATCTCCTGAGATCTAATTTCATTGCTTTCCTTACCAGTTTCCAGCTTTCCAGAACTGCAGCTTTTTGTCTTCTGCTTGCTTCATCTTTAATCTGTGCATCGACGTTTTTTCCACATTTAAAGAAACTCACTCTTTCGTTTAAGACTAGATACATAATAGCGGTGGGATTGTCTTCCATTTATTTATTTATTTTTAAAGATCTGTTGTCCTCTTACCACTTGGTCATTGCGAACCTTATTTCTGAAGACCTTAATACCCAGGCAACATCATTTGTCAGTTTTTTCTGATACGCAAACCCCAGGCTACTGTATGAAAGGCTATGAGGTTGGTATCAGTGCTTTGAATTATGCCTGGAAACAAATAGGAAGCCCATGAAATTCTTTCAATGTTGGAAATATATATTCCATGATGCTAGTACCAGACAAGAAAGCTTGCTCCACATTCTACACTAACCAAAGTTTCCGAGTAGTCTTCAAAGGCAGCTCCACATGCAAAATATTGCAGTAGTCTGAACTGGATGTTAGTAGGGCATGGACTACTGTGACCAAGCTGTTTCTGTCCAAAGGGGGCCATAATTGAAGCACTAGTTTCAGTTAGTAAAAGGCTTTCCTGTGTCACATGCATACTCCTTAAACATCCAAGATAAGGGCCAAGTCTAAAAGCACCCTCGAGCTAAGTGCTTTGGGGCATGCAACCCCATCCAAAACAAGCAGAGTACCATATCTTTGGTCAAAGGAGTAAAGAGTTCAGAGCATCTTCATCTTACCTAGCTTTAAAAAGGCAGTGAAATTAGAGAAAAGTGAGCGTTACAACCAGAAATAAGAGACTTTGGGGCTTGCAATATGGTGGTTGGTTGCTTTTCAGTCTTGACTGAGGCTCTGTAGGACTAGAGCCTCTTTACTAATACTGTGGTACCTCGAGTTACAAACACCTCAGGTTACAAACGCTTCAGGTTACAAACTCCGCTAACCTGGAAGAGTTACCTCGAGTTGAGAACTTTGCCCCAGGATGAGAACGGAAATCGTGCCCCGGCGGTGCAGCAGCAGCAAGAGGCCCCATTAGCAAAAGCACGCCTCTAGTTAAGAACAGTTTCAGGTTAAGATCGGAACTCCAGATCGAATTAAGTTCATAAGTAGAGGTACCACTGTAGTGTGAAATCACAACACAGGGTGTTTGTATTAGCACAGGTTGCCAGGACATTGTCAGCACAGCAGTAAGGGAAGATGCAAATACTTAGGTATAAACCGTGGGATGTTTAAATTGGTATAATTTGCTGCCTAATTTTGGAGTGGCAATTGAGCAAAAAAAAAATTAAAACCCTAATGTTTCCTGGAACGGGAAGTAAAACAAAAAGAGAAACAAGATTTGTTCTTTTAATTAGTAAACAAAATATTTTCTCCATTAGCTCCCACATAGGTCCATGGAACTGGCTATGGTGATGAATGCTATCGTGTTCTGCTTTCCTGCCCTTCCAGTTTGTTCTGGACATTTAAGGTGTACATGTTAATTCTGAGCTAGATTCCAAGCAAATCTTATTCACACATTTACATGGACATTGACAGATTATGTATTGCTCATTTCAGTTGCATTATTGAACTTATTCCTTGTGTTTTAAGTACTAGGCTCTGTTTGTGCCACATTATATGTTATGGTGCAGATTTAATATTCATTTTCTCATGTCTGACAACAACCCTCCCCACCCGCCGTCACCAGATGTGAAAAGGAGTGGAAGGGAAACCGTTGCCACATGAAGGCTAAGTCTCCTCCGACTCCATCTTCTGGTTCCCTGCAAAATGGTGAGTCCAGTCAAATCAATAAAATATCTTCAGGCAATTTTGTGGATACGTTTCTTTGCTTATTTATCTCATTCCCTTGCTTGTCTCTGCAGATACTTGGACTGGGCTAGGGATTGGATTAGCTTTCCTGTTGATTGAAATTGCAGTCGCTGTTTCATGCATCCTTTCAAAGAGGAAATTGCCAAGAACGTAAGTGAAGTCTTTCATTGTGTACAAAGAAAATCAGGCCCCGGTGTGGAACAAAGCAGAGGGAATAGCAGCCCATTTTCTTAGTTCAGCTTTTTAATCTTGCCTCAGGGCTGTGCACCAACAAGAATACTACAAAAGTTTTTCAACCCTAGACAACTTCAAGTGGATAGAAGGGTCAAAGGGGAATAAGTTGAAACTTGATTGCTTGAGCACGAGTGGTTTTAAAGACACATTAAAGCCCCATGCTCGTAGAAATTCAGCAACATTGATTTTAGGGGCAGTTTCAAGGGATAGTTGTGGCATTTTGCAAAACCTTTCCAAAGGCAAATCAAGCAGCAAACGAACACTAGCTTCTACAGTGTCAGGGACCAGGGACCATCATGGGGTGATGGAGGCGAGGACTCCGAACCTGAAACAGAAGGGCACACAGGGCCAGCCCCAGAACCACTGTTACCAGATGAAACTGCATGGCTGTACCCACCCCCCAAGGTTATGGCATTGCCTTCCTCTAACTCAAGAGGACTCCATTGCAGAAGGTTCAGGAAGACCTGAGGCTCCTCTACAGGAGTAGGAGATAACTGGAGAAGGGCTGGCCCCTTTCAATAAAGCAGCATCTTGCAGCACAGATGCTGCTAGCAATTGGACTGCTAGCAATTAGTCCTACTGCTGCAGAAGGACTCAGTTTCAGCTTGTTCCTTGCTGGAGCAACTTCGGACTTCTATATATTCCCAGAGCACTGCCTGAAATTTGCTCTGCTTTACTCTCAAGCCATGCCAGTGTGTGCTGAATTGAGTCTGTGAGCAGTCTGCATGCCAGATGGATCTCGCAGTCAGCTTTGCTTATGCTAGTAATCAGAGAGTGTTTCAAAGCTGGGCACATGCATATGTTTCAAGGTTCAATCTTCTGTATCGCTAGCTGAAAAGATCTTAGGTGGCCCAACTGGGAAAGACTAAGACACTGGCGAACAACTCCCACTCAGAGTACACAATACTGGACCAACATGATCTGTTTCGACATGATGCAGTTTTGTGTTCACACATGCTTGGGGAAGGTATGGTCATTGCAGGTCATCTGTTCTGTCCTACTCTGTTTTAGTTTCCTTTTTGAAATTTCCCCCTCTATACACCTACCTTAGGTTATATCCTTTCTGCATAATCAGTCAAAAATGTGCCTCAATCTCTCAGCCTAATTTACCTCAGAGTTGTTGTGGGGATAAAATGGGAAGAGGGGGAGTTGTATGCACAACTTGGAGCTCCTTGGAGGGAAGGTGTGATATAAGTGTGAAAATAATAAATAAATAAAACATTGAGCTTCACGAGGTATAGAAATATGTGCTGCTGTGACATCTTGAGCATGTTTTTGTCAGTGCTTGATAAATGAGAAGAAGTACAGGTGCATTTATTGTGCAGCAATGCCTTTTGGAAGTATGGGATTATACTGCAAAGGAAAATACCAGGATATTTTTTTCCTTTAGCTTATTCCTAATTCTCTCCCCCCCATTTATGGTGGGGGGCTGGGGAGCAATGGGAACTATGGAACAGGGCTTCTGTGAGTTGATGTTGGTGAGAGAAGTGTGTATCAGAGGGTGTGTATCAGACAAGGATATGGAGTGTCATCATCGCCAAGGAGGTTACTTGCTATATAGATTTAAACTTACAAAGGACTCTTGACCTCCATGATGTCAAAATATAAATTCCAAGTGTGTAGGACCAGCTGTATTGATAATTTCAGAAATTATTTCCTTTGAAGTTTCTTCTGTGCCTCAGAACAACATCCAGCTCAGCAAAATTTATAACTGACAGAAACCCAAATAAATCTATGCACATGATAGTGCTCTGATGGCTTGAGGCAACTGGCTGGCGAACATAGCACTGTCATTTACCCGGGAGGAACATCTGACCTAGGAAATTCAGCTTCAAGGCTTCGTGCCAGAGGACAAATTCACGTAAAAGTGTTGTGTGTCCATATTTCAATTCCACTTCATGTATTTTACTGGTGAAAAAGTCAATTAAGATAAAGTTTTGTGAAAGTCTAGTCTACAGCTATTGCGCCTCTTGAAGAAAAAGTGACTAATGGAGTAACGTATGAGAAAAGTGAAGGTAATGTGATGAAAAGCAACTTGTATGGAGATAAATTCATGCAATATGCAATACAGAAGGATTGGGCTGGGCTGGGTGGTGGACAGCTGTCTTGAAGGGTGCTGTGGGTTGAAGTTGGTGGTTAGGACAGACCAGGTGGAAGGCTTGAGAAGTGCCGCAGAACATAGGATAACCTCTGGATACAGGTACACGGTAAAAGGAAGACCTTATTGTAGTCTGTTACAGATTCAGCAGTTGCGACTGACCCTTCAAATGTATCGCTAATGTGAATGCCCTATTCAGAAGTGAGCAGTGCTATTTTTCTAGAAAAAGAGGTGCCAGAACTCACCATGAATACCTCCCTTGCTTGCTTATAATGGCAATGGCGCCTACCTGAGAGGTGCTGGAACTGAGTTCAGGCAAGTTCTGGCTGAAGAAAGTCCTGGAAGTGAGATAAACTTACAGCAGGGGTGGGGAACTTGTGACCTTCCAGCTTTTGCTGGACTGCAACTCCTGTCAGCCCCAGCCAGCATGCCCAATGGTCAGGAATCATGGGTGTTGTAGTCCAGCTGCATCTGGGGTTCCACAGGTTCTTTACCCCTGACCCCTGGCTTATATGACCCTAAAGTATGTTTTTGAAAGAATCAGGCTATAGTGGTTGGCAAAGAGGTTGAACTGTTGTTTTATGTTGAATTACCATTTCATACAGGTTTGACACTTGCAGTGCTAAATATTCTTCATTACACCTGGTAAGAGTGTAGCTTCCAAAAAAGCTTCACGTTAGCTTCTTTTTTTGTGAAATGCCAAGTCTTCAGTCAGTCATCTGGAAAAGTCGTTTGCAGGACTGGAACTCTTCCTGGATGTAACTCAACAACAGCCAACCCTGTGGCTTGGCAGAAGGACATGTCTTTGTCTCAATGAAAAGCAGATATAGGAGTAACCCTGTTGCTTCTGGTTAACACAGTGAACAAACTTTTTGTTCAGAAATTCCTAACTGGTTAGAATATCAAGGCTTTGCATATTAATGATGTCTAAACTCTAGAGATTTCGTTTTGGAGCAAAGGACTAGAAAATAGCTAGCAGTCAGCAGCTGTTTACCTCTTTCATTGGCGGCTGTCCTCATTTGACTGAATGAGGGTAAAGTACTTTAATGTCTTTCAGCTGATTGGTGTGTAGGAGGAAAATATTTGTGTCCATCCTGCTTTCATTTTATTTCAAGCTTGAATTAAATGCAATGGGGTGGATCAAGGCTAAGTTAGTTGCGCTTCTTTCGTATTAAAATCAATGAGATTTAAGCTAAGTCGTGACTAAGTTTTATCAATGATTTCAATGGGAATTAAGTGCCACCAACTTCGTCCAGATCATGCAAAGTTGCCTTACACCAACTCAATCCATCTAACTAAATCAGTACTGTCAACACTGACTGACAGCAGCTTTCCCAGCCCTACATGGTGACACTGGGGAGTCAACCTGACACCTTTTGCATGCAAGGCATGATGCTAGGTAACTGAGCCAAAGGCCTTTCCCTAAACTAAAGATGCCAAAACAAAGATATTTTATCCAACTTAGCTGCATCAATCATTGAAGCCAATGGCTATGAATCTAATGAACCATCTCTCTGAATGCACATTGTTCTTCTGCTGGATAAATCACTCTGATCTGGAGAACTTAAGCCAAACCAGGAGCAGGACATTGATTTAAATGGGGAAATTGCAACGTGCCTCTACCTTTTACAGTTTTTAAACACAACTGGATTAAATTTGCAGGTACGCTAGCCTCTTCTGAGAGAATGAAGCTTGCCAAATTTCAGACAAGTAGGCCCATCAGATTTTGTGCTGGGCACCCCGGGCTTTACTCTGTTGGCAGATGGGCCTGTCAATTATAGTGCTGGCTTGCTTTCTGACACCATTCCTTCCATCTTTGTGTCTTCTTTAGAAGGAAAAGGCTCCAGAGTATGTTGGAAATAATTGTAAAGTTAATTATATCATATGTAAGAAAAAATACACGCCCAAAGCTTCAATTCCCATGTGTTGTGTTTCCATCTGTATTCACATATTTTGACTCCCACTTAGTTTTAAACAGATTGCAGTGCACCCCTGATTTATTCTTTTTATTCAATTTGAATTCAAAGCTATGAAGAGCATAGCAGGTTATAAATGAGTAACAATATCTTACTTCCAGGTAGGAAGGAGAAAGCACATATTATCCTCTTCTCTGAATAATCACTTTTATCTATTTATAGTTTCTTCAAAATCATTTATTGTCAGCTAGAAATCTGCTTCACCATCTAGCTAAGAGAGCTTTAATTCATAGTCCCCTTAGTCTTTTCCCCAAAGGACATGCCTTGACACATATTATGTGTTTGTGACTATGTGTGTGACAAAATGCAGAGAAATGGCATAGAATGTTCTTTTGCTATTCAGAAGCAAACAACAAAACCGTTTGTCCTTTGAGATGGAGCTGGGAGTGGCAATAATGAGCGATATGGAGACCCCCAGTAGAAAATGATATAAAAGGGCAGAAAGTGCCTGAGGAAGAAGTGAAGTGTAGAAGGAGGTGGACCTGGCTATGTATTAAGAGCCTAATCAAGCAAGAAATATAAAGGTACAGGATTTCTGAGCCAATCAACAAAAGCGCCACTTGACTTGACTGGAGTCTATCTTGACCCATGTTTCATCAGCTGAATGGAATAAATGGAATAAATAAGGTTCCTTTTTCCCCAGCTCAAATCGTGCGCAGCAGAACTTTGCACTGATAAAAGAACATGTTAGTTATATTTATGGAACCTTCTGTGCATCTTTTAAAGTTTGTATCTGAGGGGTCAGTTTATTTCATAGGTTGGTTGGCATCCCCCCCCCACTTCAAAGGGTTTTTCTTGCTTATTAGGTGATATCTCAAGTGAAGGTGAGATGGAGTAGGGGCTGGCTTCTCCATATCTCAAATGGCAGCAAGCTTTCTCCTACTTTGTTTGCCATCCTACATGAGCAGTCTAGTCCAGAGATCCATGTGCAGCAAGATGTAGGATCCTGATTCACATCAATGGAGGGGCTGAATCCTTGTGCACAAAGGAATTGTACACCAGGTTAGGAACACAGGAATCTGCCTTATGCTGAGTCAGGCCATTGGACCATCCAGTTCCATAATGTCCACACTATATAGCACTATTGACCAGTGCTTTACACTGTCTCATATTATTAACAAATATATCAATCAAAGCAAATGTAACCTGTTTGCTCCATTCATTGACCTATCTGCTGCTTTCAACTCAATCAATCGTAACAGACTGTGGGAGAAATTCTCAAATGCTAATATACACCCACGACCATTATTATTAATTCTTGAACTGTATAGTGGTACCGAAACACGAGTCAGAGTAGGCTTAAAGGGAGGTCTCTCGGAAGCATTTAAGACACCAAGAGGCGTGAAACAAGGCTGCATATTGGCTCCCACACTTTTTAACTTTTATATAAATGATATGGTGCCACAGCTAACACAGGTGCAATCCCCCTCCCCATCAATTAGTAATAGGAAGATATCTTGCCTGCTGTATGCAGATGTGTTGCTCCTATTACTCTCCCGATTAGGTCTTAACAATCTGCGTACAGCTTTCAGCAGGTATTGCAAGTGGGAAGAGCTCATTGTGAATTACTCCAAGACCAAAATTATGGTCTTTGGGAAGCATAGTCCCAGATTCAAATGGAAAATGGATCAGCAGAACTTGGATCAGCTTACAAAAAACGTTAAAATCAATAAAAAAAATCACAACCATACTTTGAAACATACAAAAGTTAAAATACCCAAAACTAAAAAATTCTATAAAACATTTGTGCTTTATCAAGAGCTATGACTCTTCCTCTTCTTGAATTTGAATGTGGTCACCTGAAACTATGCTCTGAGGCAGCAAGGGGATGGTTGGGACAATGCAAAATGTTGTGGATAACTTGAGACATCAGTCCATACCACTCAGGTCAAAGCATTAATGAGAAACAGAATTTTGCACATGGAAAACAGGGGCATAGAAATGTGACAGGCCTTGGGATAGTGTGGATTTTGTCCCTCCTTGTGTAAATAGCAACACATCTTGCAGAAAACTCTCCAGGGTTCTCTTTAAATGTAGCTGCAGCCACATGGGAACCCTTTTTTCATGAAACTATGCAATCTGGCTGAAGAGGGCAGCTGAATTATGCTACTCTATTGATGACTGTTGTTTCAATGGGAAAGATCCTTTCAATCAGTCCTGGCTTAAGTGATTGCCCAATCAGTCGCAGCCCCCCAGTCATATAGGATTGTCATTTGGAACAGTGGTTTCCACAGAGCTGTGGCTCAAGTTGCATTGAGGACTTGGGACAAAAGAAAGAGTGGAGATATTGTAAAAGAAAATAATAGCAATAAGAGGGCACCCAAATGCTTATTGCTATTCTATGAGTTCTTTAAGCCTTGATTATTATTTTTGTGATCCATATTGCCTGTCTCCAACTTTGTTTGGTAAGGATGAGATATCTGCTGTGAAATTCATGTTACATAATAATTATTTGTAACTCTATATATTACAAGTTGGGGGGCACAAAAAAACCAGTTCTCCATGTGTTCTACATTGGCAATCCAATATGATTTAAGTTTTCCTCTCAACAGTATTTTTGGTTACTATTTTAAAAAACTGACTGAACTCTTTCACTAAACATTTGTTTTCTCCAGAAATCCAGGCCACCGGCATTTTCTCCCCAAACTTCAAATTGATCCCTGCTTTTTCTCTCTAGCCTTGCTAAGTTGGAACTATTTTCTGTTTTCCTTTCATAGACAAAGTACGATAATATGAATGAGTATAATATTCTGGCCTATTTTCTGATTACTTTGGACAAGTTGCAGGCCGTGGGTTGGCTTTCTCCTTCTTGCTATAAAGTGGCAACACAGCTTCATAATTGTGAGACCTTGCGAAGGCTAGATTGCTGATTACTTTAACCATGAGCTATTATTTCCAATAAGGGGAATGTCTGTGTTATGTCAGACAACAAGTAAACATTATAAGAATGAGATTAGCTCAGATTACTCCTCGGGACTTTTTAGAAGAGCCTTCTTGTTTTTTTCTTTAAAAAAAATAGCAAGTAAAATTGCTGACAGAAATCTTCAGTGGTGGTGCTGGGGGAATGGGTCTAGGATGTAATGGTGGAGAAGGGTATGCGTCTCTAGTCAGCATCATTAGACCGGAGGCAAACTTGGATGGACTGATAGACAGATACATACATACAGTGCTTTTTTCTAGGGGGGGACACAGGGGTACACATATCCCTAAACTGCCCCTCATTGAGGGGCAGTATTTCAATATGAGTAGGAAAATGAGAGTACCCCTAAACATTTTTTTAGGAAAAAAAGCATTGCACACGTACATACATACATGCATATACATACCCACTTACCCTAAATGTACTAATACAGATGGTGATCATTTTGTGCATGTCATTTCAGCTATGGAAGCGGGAGGAACAGGGATGGAACAGGGGCAGAACGGGCTTATGCCTGACCACTGAAGCATACAATGACCCAGAACGCAGCCCCTTCACAAACAGGGAGTCGCCTGTAGTATGTGAAGCCTCTGCATCATGATAGTCTAGGAACACAATCTTATATAGTTGACTGGGGGGGGGTTACTCTGTTTTCCATGGATTTTACTCCCCAGTACATGTGCACTGGGTTGCAGCCTAAGACTTGGCTGTCCAGGTAAAATACTTAAATTAATGCACTTAATGGCAAAGGCAGCTGAAACGGCTTTGCAAATAAAAGGCTCCTTAAGGTCAGTGGGACAATGTTGGGGTATGTGGTTTTAGAGTCCTAGCCATGTAATTAACTGAAGTGACTTTGACTCAACCGCTGTTTTGTCCGAACCACAATGTTAAAGCAAGCAAGCCATTTCTGCACACAATTGATGGTTTCTAGCAACACATGGATTATTACTTTTCCGACTAGGGAGCTTGTTACTGCCTTTGCTAACATAGCTGATTTCTTTAAAAAAAGAAGAAGTGTGGATTGGGGTGGAGGGTGTTCTAAATTACACTCGTTTCAGTAGTAAAAGCTGCTTTGTTTTAAAGATTCTGATAATGAGCAGCTGGCCCTGAAGGCCAGGCCATAAAAGACATCAGCAATCTGCCATCTCTTTACAATTCTTTAAAAACCAGCAGCACCAGGGAAGGGTGTTGGTGAATTTCATCAGGACCATGGAGCTAAAAAACAGGTGGCTATTCCTTTCCCCATGCATCATTTTTTCTAATGTAGATATTGTGGAGGGGAAAATAGATTTGATCCCCATGTGGGTAATGAACAAAAGAATTGTCTGGATGCCTAGATTCAAAACATGGGTATTTGCACACTTTCAAGGAGAGAGCTCCAAGTAGAGTTAAAAACACTCTCAGAATTAAGCAGCAATATGGCATGGAATATAGGTTATTAAATGCTTTTGCAAATCCTCTTTAGTCTGCTTTGAAGCTCTTCCCCACCCTCTCTCTACCCCTCTTGCAATGAGTAGACCACACACTCTTAAGTCAGATCTATAATGTATTTATTGGGGAAGGATTTCTGTGCTGGAAAACAAAGCAAACAAAGACTTTGCTATAACAGCAAAAATATAAGAGAATATTAAGGAATGAATTCTAACCATTGCTACTAATCTGTGAGAAACATTTTAAAATGATATATAACTCAGGCTAATATGCATTTTGTGTTGTTTTGCCAAAGTAATTTTTGTTGGAGACATACCGGTATAAGGCTAAATGCAGATCTCCATAATATTGGCGGGGCGGGGGGGGGGGGGAGGAGAGACATGGAAAAAAACAAAAGGCTGAGGGGAAATTTCCCACGTTATTTGGGATATTTCTGGAATAGCTATACCCTTTTGATCCATTGATTTTCTTGTGTAGTTAAGTAAAAGAATATACTGTAATCTTTCAAGAATTAATCATTACTTTGGCAGCTGTAGCAGAAATAGAGCTTTCTTGTATATGGGAAACTTTAGAGGGTCCAATACCAGGCTCAGTTTTTGTTTTTGTTTTTTGTTTTTTTTTGCAGAAGGTTTGCAGTTAAAAACGATACCTTGGATTTGATTCAGATGAACAACTTGAAAGACCTTTGTGGGCAGCTGGGATATTTTTCTGTTCCATTGGAATGTTTCGTTGGGAATTACAGGTTTTGGATTAAATGGTTTTGCTCAGATGATGATGATGATATTCAAAATGTGACCCTTTTGGTCACAAATTGCATCAAATGGTATTTAGAATGCAATGAAAATCTTCTTTGCCCCTCCAGGGGAGGATCTAAGATTGGAAAGTCCATTTAATTTAGCACTTTGATGGAAAAGAAGCCATTTTTATTGTATTTCCCATGGCATAATTCTAATTACTAGGGTATCATTTTATCTGAATTTATTTTGGTCCTTGTTTCCCCCTTGACTCCTGTCATCTTCGTAACCTAAAGTAGTCTCAACATGCAGTAGCCTTTGACATTGTGTCTTTTTATAGGAAACAGGGAGAGATCCTCAAAACTGCATTTGACAACCCACTTTATGAGGCACGGAGTGTAAAGGTAGGTAGAAGCAGCCTTTCCTACACATGTGGAAATGGATAGAATAAACCTACAATTGTTTTCCCAGTATATTGTCCATCAAATGAAATGAGAGGATCCCTTAGTGAAGGTATTTAAATGGAGAATACAAGCGTTTCAAAACTATGACATTTCTTACTGGCAGTTGTGAACGGATTCCTGTTGCAACGTTATTCTCAGCACGCTGGTAAACTCTACTCTGAAGGCAATTCAGTGCTAGGAATATCTCTGCTGCCACAGTTATTATTTTTGCTGAAGGCTGGTAAATCCAGGAGACGCCAGCGTGAGTTTCTGTTCATATTCTCTCTGAAGCTGGGGGTAGCAGTGGTATCACACATGCTTTGCAGGTTCAATCTTTGGCATCTTCAATTAAACAAAGTAGATGGTAAGTAAAGTCCTCGGAGTGAAATCTTGTGGAACTGCTGTAATGCAGAGCAGACAACACTGGATCAAATACCATAATCTCACCCGGTATGGCATTTTGGGATGCATTGATTTGCAAAATATGGCAATTGTGTAACTGTAGCGCTTGATGGGTAGCATCCATAAAAGACTAGTATTTTCTTCACTCCACCTGTGATACTCGTGCAACTCCTCTGAAATTCCGGAAACACGAAAAAAGCCTTCTTTTTAATCCTGTCACCGAGGTGTCAAAATATGTACAGCAGCAAAATTGTACTGAGAGCAAACCAAATGTAGCAGAAAATGTACTCTTTGGCTTGAGCTTCCCGAATCGCATTTGCTAGTGGCAAAGAGCTTATTGTTGTTATAAAAACCCTACAAATGGAATTAGGAACCTATTTGGTGCATATCGCCTTCGTGCTTCCTAAAAATAGAGGAACACCAAATAACACTATGGGCCAGAAACTTTGCTCTGCGTTAAATCTCTATGATGTTCCTCTGACTGCATTTACAATTACTTTGCAACCACTTGTGATAGTTATTAACTCTATTTATTAAAAACTAATGAAATGGACTTTATCTAGAACTATTTGGAATCAAGAAGCAAATTAAGTCTATTGCATCTTCTCTGCCATGCTCTGATCAGCACTGCAGTGCAGGATTGCAGTGACAAACAAAACTTCCTTTATCTTTTCATGAATATGTGATAAGATTTTGCTCGTCTCTTAAGTAAAATTAACCATGATGTGTCACTTACTTTCAGTAAAATCCTCCTCACATCTGATTTTAGATTAGATTGATTCAGTTGCAATTTTGTCATTCACTTGTAAGAGGTCTGTGACTGTGTTAGAAATACACTCATTGCAGTCCTTCCAATTTCATCTCTGCGCTCTTATGTTTGTTCAAACAGATCCAGGCAGGATACATTTAGCGGCAGGTTGAAAAATAGAAGCATGATGATGTCAGAATCAGAAGCTATCTTTTCAGTGCAAATTAAGATAGCCTAAGGTGCTCTGATTGAATTCCTTTTGTTTTCCTTAAATATTTGAAAGTTACTCAGGCCGATCTAGAATAAGTTTCATTAAAATTAGTGTGATTTAAGAACTGAACTAGGAGTTCAATTCTGTGTGCATTTTTTTGGGAAAATAAGTCTCATTGTGCAAAGTGGAACTTCTAAGTGAACATGCATAGGTTGGGCTGCCTGAACCATTTATTTCATTAGTATCTAAGTATGCTTAGCTTCTTCAAAATTATGCCCTTGTTTAATGGGACTCAAAGAGCATCTCTCCCTCTCCCTCTCTTTCTCTGCATCTGTGGTGCATGTATTGTAAGGAACCTGATCACTGAATTAAAAATGTAACTGCATTTCTAATGAGCAATTGACAAACCAGACATTGTGACTCCAAGGATTTTTGACATGATAACTGCCTGTAATGATTGTCCAATAGCAGCGCATAGCCAACCCGGAAGCATGTTTTGTGACATAGCATTGCCATAGCTGTTGAAATGCCCCATCAGAAGTACCCTGTTCTAAGAGCATAAGAGGAGCCCTGCAGATCAAAAACACCTATATAGTCCAGGATCCTGTTTCCCACAGTGGCTAAGTAGGTTGTTGTTGTTTAGTCGTTTAGTCGTGTCCGACTCTTCGTGACCCCATGGACCAGAGCACGTCAGGCACTCCTGTCTTCCACTGCCTCCCGCAGTTTGGTCAAACTCATGTTGGTAGCTTCGAGAACACTGTCCAACCATCTCATCCTCTGTCGTCCCCTTCTCCTTGTGCCCTCAATCTTTCCCAACATCAGGGTCTTTTCCAGGGCGTCTTCTCTCCTCATGAGGTGGCCAAAGTATTGGAGCCTCAGCTCTAGGATCTGTCCTTCCAGTGAGCACTCAGGGGTGATTTCCTTCAGAATGGATAGGTTTGATCTTCTTGCAGTCCATGAGACTCTCAAGAGTCTCCTCCAGCACCATAATTCAAAAGCATCAATTCTTCAGCGATCAGCCTTCTTTATGGTCCAGCTCTCACTTCCATACATCACTACTGGGAAAACCATAGCTTTAACTATATGGACCTTTGTTGGCAAGGTGATGTCTCTGCTTTGGCTAAGTAGGTACCTAATGGAAACCCTCAACCAGGACATGAGGACAATACACATCTCCTTCTGTTGCTCCTCCAGCAACTGATATTCAGGCATCCTGCCTTTAATCCTGGAGGTGGCATATAGCCATCATGACTAGGAGCCATTTAATTTACCTAATCTCCTTTTAACGCCACTTAAGTTGGTGACCACCACCACATTCTGTGGACTCTCCTTCCTTGGAGGGTTTTAAGCAGAGGTTGGGTGGCCATCTGTCAGATTCCTGCATTGCAGGGGGTTGAACTAGATGGCCTTTGAGATCCATTCCAACTCTACGATTCTGTGAAGCAGGTTCCCTAGTTTAACTGTGTGCTGTGTGAAGTACAACTTTTATGTCTTGAATCTTCTAAAATCCAACTTCATTATATGACCCCAGCTCCCAGTATTATGAGAGAAAGAGAGAACCTCTTCACACCAGATGTAATTGTAGAAGCCTCTATCATGTTTCCACTTACCCTCTATGTCTAAAAAAACTAAAAATTATTGAGTTGCTGAGACCCTTCAGTCATTTTAGTTTTCCTTCTTGCCAGCTCCGTAGCAGCATCCTTTCAATAGCTTCCACAGCTATTGGACACTAGCTTAGAGCCCATCAGCATATTTGTGGAGTCAAGGTTATTTGACCCAATTTCCATTACGTTACACTTACCTACACTGAACCACAGTTGCCAGCCCTTTGGAGCTCTTTGCAGTCCTTTTTTGTTTGCCCCTGCATTATTTGTTGTCATCTGCAAACATGGCCACCACTAACTGCAGGTCACTTATGGACAAGTTAAGAATTCATGGTGCCAATGGAGATCCTTGGGGAACTTCACTTCTTACCTGCTACTGCAGCTTGTTTTAGGATTGGGACACTAAAATCTCCCTTCCATTTTCTGTCCTAATGAGCAGAAGACCAATTACTGGTATGTCAATGTATTGCCATTGGCTCTTCTGGTTTTAGCAATATGTGCATTCAGAAAGTTTACCAGACCCACGCAGCAGTCCAAGAGGCTTTGCTAGCACTCTCCTAAAAATAACACTAGGTTCCCTAGGCAGCTTATGATATGAGTATTTTATTTTCTTTTTTTTTTAAGCTGCAAGCTTTAGGACTGATAGAGTTGGCACTATTACTGTTGTTTTGTTCACTGTTGAAAAAGGTTGGCCCGAAGCTAATGCCTGTCTCTTTTGTAGTCTACAGAGTATGCTGCCTCACTGGGAGTTCAGATCAGTGTTTCTCCATGGCAGGCACAGCAGGAGGTAGGTGTGAATAGTGTTCTTTTAAAAATGCTTTCTGAAAGAATTATGTGCCCTAGAATGAATTGTTAAAATGATTCCAATCCACGACCGGTAGATGAGGAGTTCATCCTTCTGAAACTCTGCTCAGGGCTGCATATAAAAGCCTTGTGTACATTTGCTAATTGTTACAAGAATACTAATACAGTAGTTTGGTTTCATCAGCTACTTTGCTAAGAAAGTGGTTCATATGTAAGGATGGAGCAGGAATCCATTTTCAATGGATTTAAATATGGGTTCTAGAGGTTCTGACCCAGTCAAACTTGGTTCACTTTGGTGTGCTTCTTGCATTGAGTACCTGCATATGTCTAAGCTGCTCATGCAA
Organism: Podarcis raffonei; assembly: GCF_027172205.1. Taxonomy (NCBI): domain Eukaryota; kingdom Metazoa; phylum Chordata; class Lepidosauria; order Squamata; family Lacertidae; genus Podarcis; species Podarcis raffonei. The sequence continues at coordinate 23,524,238 of NC_070613.1, read as the reverse complement.
AAGAAAAAGTATATTAATGTAGAACAGTGTTATGAAGGGTGTGTGCCATTCCCAATCCCTCCCAAGCGGGAGCAAGATTCCATGGGGTTCCAGGCATTTACCCAGAGTCATGTTTCCATTGGGAGTCAAGACAGGTCAGAGACTGTCGTGACTTAAGAAATATGGTTTATTTTACACATATTTACACCTAAAGTGTTCAGTATAGGGGGTGCAGAACATTATATCTTGCCCCTCTTGTAGCTTCAGCTAGCTTGGCATCCAAAGCAGCAGTCAGTCGTTCCTCCCAGTCTCACAGTACAGCCTCCTCCAACCAGCACTGCATAGAGTTCTGCCTACTTTCTCCTTCTTGTGCCCAGGACATCTTTAGATTTCAAAAATGACATTTTTTGTGACATCACACACACACACATACACACATTTCACCCTGGCAACCTGCCAATTCTCCTGTCTCTGTCTACTTCTCAGAGCCAGGTGTGGGGAAGGACATTTCTCTTGCATCGCCAATGGCCTCCTATGGCTCAGCCCTTGGGTCACCATTGTGCATTAATGGCTCTGCACTTAGCTAGCCTGGCCAGGCTGATTTGCAAAGCATAGTTCTGCGTCATGAGTATCTGGGTATGGACTTTATATTTGCCTCATTCTCCGATCTTCAGTAGCAGAGTTGATACCACCACATTTTGCAACAACCGGTTGAAAGTGATAGTTGTACATAGTTCCCATTGAAACTCACTGAAACATGCAGCAAACTTAGCCTGGATCTGACCTTGTGTCTTTTTAAAAGGATGATATGATGTGTTTCTTATCAAAAATAGCAAGCATTTGATAAAATCACAAATAAATTCCAGAATCTTCCAAAAATTGAGTGATGGCTGCATTCTTCTTTTTCCATAATCCTCGAGTTTCCCCACATGGAGCCTGGCAGACCAAGCCCAGAAGCTTCACCACAGGATGCTCAGTTCAGCTATGCAATCCTCCATTACTCCTCTCAAAGCTGTACAGCAGGCAACCTTACCCTGATCAGCAAGGCAGTTGCTTTAGAAACAGTCTGCAATGACTAAAACACAAGAGTGCATCGCCCGGAGGTTGACATTCATCTTCTTGTACGATAAGTAAATATGCACAGTGTGGCTTTTCTTCCACATCCATTTAAGTACCAAATAAAATCAAATAAAATCTATCAATAATCTTATTAAAGATTTAGAAAATATGATACAGAACTATGTCCCATCAGCCACATCAGCTATAGGGTGCAAAACAGGAGAGGGCTTCTGCACCTTTAACAGTAGTGTAGAAGAGAGAATTTCAGTTCCACAAACTACACCTGCTGGAAATTAGCAAGAATGTCAAGTTTTGTAACTATATAAAAGACTGAAATGAAACATTATCATATCATAATCAGTCTGCACTTCCAAGTTTACAACCGAGCTCTGAATTCAGTTCACTCTTGTGGCTTACACAACAGGGTAATGAAAAAGGTATAGAGGCTGTGGGTAGCAGGGGAAAGATTCTTGAGGCAACTCCTGATGGCAGTTTCCCTGGTGACCAAGAGCCACAAGAATAGCCTCCTTGAAACGCTATTGCTGCCATTTACAGGGAGGGGGAGGTTTCAATGAAGCTGGGGCTGCATAAATACACTAGCAGAGTCAATATAGTAGTCCCATCAGGAGTGCCAACTTGACCCCGGGACCATGGGTGCCCGGGATTGTGGGTGTCGTGCAGCATGTACAGTCCTAGCACTGAAATTTGTGGGTACCCAACCCCTTCATGGGGAATTTTGTGGGTGCTCAGTCACCCATGGCCCCAGGGAGTTGGCATCTATGAGTCCCATCAATCTCCCTGCAGAGTCCTGATCTCCCATCCCTCCTGATGATAATAATAATCAGGCAGAACGATGGGGAGGTCAGCACCAACACTCTGAATTGTGCTCGGAAACGTACTGGGAGCCAATGTAGGTATTTCAAATGGTCTCGGTGGCCATTCACAGTCACCAGTCTAGCTGCTGCATTCTGAATTAGTTGTAGTTTCCGGGTCACCTTCAAAGGTATTCCCACATAGAGCGCATTGCAGTAGTCCAAGCGAGAGATAACCAGAGCATGCACCACTCTGGCGAGACAGTCTGCGGGCAGATAGGATCTCAACTTGCGTACCAGATGGTGCTGGTAAACAGCTGCCCTGGATACAGAATTGACCTGCGCCTCCATGGGCAGCTGTGAGTCCAAAATAACTCCCAGGCTGCACACCTGGTCCTTCAGAGGCACAGTTACCCTATTCAGGACCAGGTAGTCCTCCACACCAGCCCGCTTCCTGTCCCCCCAAAACAGTACTTCTGTCTTGTCAGGATTCAACCTCAATCTGTTAGCCGCCATCCATCCTCCAACCGCTTCCAGACACTCACAGAGGACCTTCACTGCCTTCACTGGTTCTGATTTGAAAGAGAAGTAGAGCTGGGTATCATCCGCATACTGATGAACACCCAGCCCAAACCCCCTGATGATCTCTCCCAGCGGCTGCATGTAGATGTTGAAAAGCATGGGGGAGAGGACAGAACCCCGAGGCACCCCACAAGTGAGAGCCCAGGGGTCTGAACACTCATCCCCCACCACCCCTTTCTGAACACAACCCAGGAGGAAGGAGCGGAACCACTGTACAACAGTGCCCCCAGCCCCTCTAGACGGTTATGGTCAATGGTATCAAAAGCTGCTGAGAGATCCAGCAGAACTAGGAAACAGCTCTCACCTTTGTCCCTAGCATGCCGGAGATCATCGACCAATGCGGCCAAGGCAGTTTCAGTCCCATGATGAGGCCTGAATCCTGAAAATGACAGTGATGCCACCGTCACAAGGCTATTGCTATGGCTCTGCCCCATTAGGCAGTGATGATAGAACCAAAATAGTGGGTTTGACCTACTATTCCCCCCATGCTGATAGTGTTGGATTATTTGGACTGCCATCAGTCAGTCCTGGGATTGTCAGAGCCTTCATAGACATTGTGGATAAACATTTCCATTCATAAGAAATCTAAATTCACATTAAACTGAGCTGCCAACCTTTAAACTGCTTTAAATATCCTCATGTGCACACAGTCATGTTAAAAACCCTGGCCCAGTCTATTTGTATAGACGTCCCTTCTCCTACAGAATAACTTGGTCAAGGGACTAGCAGCCCTCTGAGATAAAGGCTGTAAAGATCAAGTAAAATATAAAACCTAGCAAATTATAAAATATGTGCTGTGTAGCAATCAAAGTTTTGAGATTTCTGGATGCCAGAGGCACTTGGGTTCAACTCACCAAAGAGGCACACTGCTCTGCTTGTGCTAACTATCATTTATTAGCATGAACTATCACATAGTAGCACTGTGAAAGTGCAATGGACTCTTATGAACAAAGCATTTGTTTGCACTAGCTGAAAATCCCAAGATGCATTGCAAAAGTAATGAAGAGTCCGATGGCATCTAAAACATCAATAAATGTACCATCACATGGGCTTTCACAGGTAAGAGCCTTCTACCGCACACATATTCATTCGGCAGTAACTAGGTACGGGGGAGAAATTCAATTTTGTATGTGTTCAAAGGCATATTTGCACTTTCTGAAACTATGTGAACAAAGCCATCTCTGAATTTTGCAGTGCAGTTCTCCATGTACAAGTAATGTGTACATAAATGGATACACTAAGTATAGATAAAAGACATATATTAGTGACACTAACATACAAAAATGCAGTATTTATTAAGCAAAATTGGAAAGAGTGTATTAGGCAAAATTGCATACTAAATGTTTATATTGGGAGAAATTCCCAATGCTGGTAATCTTTTCAGGAAAACTTTTTTTAAAAAAATAATTACAAGCTGATGTGCGAATGTGGAGAAATGAGAAACTGAAATCAACATATTTGCCCATTCTTGGCAGTAACTTATATGAACTTCTCTTCTGAAATTAGTTTTCATTTTATTTAGAAATCTCATTTGCTGTGGTTATTCTTTATTGCAATTTGACACTTTGTTTTGAAATAACTTCTTATTCCTCCCTTCTTTCAGCTGTTTCGCAGTAATGACATCATGGCCGCTTCCTTTGCCAACCCCCTATATGGCACAACTACAGGAAAAGAGCAGACGCTATGAGATGTCTCTGGAAGTGGGTATAAAACAAGACAGAAACTTTATGCAGAGTCATTTGCCGTGATGTTTTTCTGTTTCTAAAATCAAATTGAATGATGGCATAGCATTAGTCACTTGAATGAAAATGGAATGATTTTTCATATTAGAATAATTACCTTCTCCAAATAACACTTCATTCAAAATAGCATCCACCCACATGGGAAAGCATAGCCGTACGTGATATTTATGTTGGCAAGGAACACTCTTGGTAACTTTAGTTTTCAACTGACTACATGGTTGAACAGTTCAAATTCCAGTTGATTAATAAATAAAAGTTTCACTTAATCAAAAGCAGGATTTGGGCTTTTCTTGGCATGCCTTTTCTCCCTCTGCTTTTATTGAAAAACAGTGACTCAAACTTGTTCATAATGTTAAATTCTAGAACTTGAAAGCTTCCATTTGTCTCAGCCTTCAGTGAAATCCAAGAGATTATAATCGACTCATTCTTAGATTGAGGTACTTTTCCTGTGTGTAAGCTGTAAATGTGACGGGTTTACTTGAAAGAAAACTCACATATTTTGTTTCACTTTGTCAGACCCATGGCCCATTATCGAATCAAACACAGCCACAACCTCCATGCCATCTCATCCCCTGTTTTAGTTGTTGCAATGCAAGGGATAATGGTAAACTGAAGCTGGAATCTCTGCAGAGCATATGATAAGTTTGATTTGATTGCTTACAAAGATAGTGGGCAATCAACTTTCCCAAGATCTACAGGGTGGTTGTGAGAATAAAAGGGAGAAGGAGAACATTGCATACACCACCTTGAGTTCTATGTTGGGTGAGGGGAGGTAGGTTATAAATGAGTAAGATTTGCTTGGAATTCTAGACATATTTAAATCAAGGGTAGATAACCTGTGGCCCTCTGGATGTTTAAGTCAGACTCCAGTGTCCATCAGACCCAACAAGCATTTCCAATGGACAATAATTTTGGGAGTTCTTCTTCAACAACATCTGAAAGACAACAAGTTAGCTATCCCTGGTTTAAACCACCCTCAGTTATTTGGCAACTGTCTTTACTCTTTGGGCATATTCCCCACATGTGAGCAAAGGTTGAATTGTGGTAGTAGTAGTAATAGTAGTAGTAGTAGTAGTAGTAGTAATAGTAATAATAATAATAATAATAATAATAATAATAATAATAATTGCATTACTCAACCCAATTAAGCAATGTTACTGCTGGATGCTGTGCACCACACAGACACACAACTTAAAAAATAGATTCCTATATATAACTATTCAACTGAATACAGAAATTGAATGGATTTTTTTTTTGAAAGTGCTATTTTTATAGCTGTTTCCTGTCACAGGAAATGAGATCTGTCATTCTTCTGGACTAGCCCTGCAGCAAGGTGGGACTTTTACCTGAAATCATCTTCAGTTTTTGCATTTAGATAGCATCTTTTTAAGAAAGAAAGAAATATAATAGGTGCTTTACTGCTTTCATCTCTCCCATCCTGCAATCATTGTTCAATACACTTATTGCACAAAGAACAAAAGATGCATTTATATTTCCAGAATGACAACTGCCTCATCCTTGACAGTCCAATGGAAGCAATCTCCTTAGAAATGGACCACTGTTATTTAAGAAAGTCAGTCTCTCCTCTGCCTTCAAACCAAGAAGGGAGCCAGCAAGCTTCTCTGTTCCAGTGTGAACATTCTCTTCTCAGAGGCATTGCCAGCGTCATCCTGTGCATGACCAGCTTCCAACAAGCAGAGTGCCCATCCAAATGGATTTTCAGACGAAATGGTGTTCACTGCTCATGTACATGAAACCTCAATTAGGTAAACAGCCATTGCAGTATTTCTAGAAGGCCAAGGAGACACTGATTATTGAGGAGACTATTCATTTGAAGTTAGCCACCACAATGGCTGTGATCCAGAGAGCTCTTTCTGCGAGCGAAAGACAGTTTAGCTCACACAAGAGGAGGCCTCTTATTTCCACCACCCACCTTGTATATGCAGTGGCAGCCCTTGTGTTGCATCCTATGCCATCATGAAAGGTCTCCTGATCTAGAGAAGATATAGGAGAGTACACCAGGAAGGTGGAAATACTTCATTGTCCGAGCAGCACTGTACTTATATTGTCTGGATCCTGCCTTGTGTTTCCTTTTGAGGCATATGCCAAAGAATTGAAAAGAAAAAATGCAATGCTGCCACAAGATTTGTTGTTATCGGCTTGTGTATCAAAACCATGAACTGCATACTGATTTCCCCTTCCCAGCAGAAGTTAGAGCAAGAATTGAGACACCGAGAGCTCTAGATCTATTGACGTTAGCACATAATAAATTTGAAAAAATATGCTTTACCTGAGATTGCTGGGTGATATTAATCATCGGAATGATGCCTCTTACTGGAAGAAACAACAGAGTCCACTGAAGCCTTTTGCCTCTTCTCCAGGGAAGGAGCCATCCTTTGCCTCAGTCCAATCCTACCTGCAGTTCTGTCTCATTCTCTCTTGAGTTACTTGCCTTATCTTGGTCTTGTGCCTTTCCTATTGTGTATTTGGTGTTGGGGGTATGTGTTTTTCTGTGCTTCCTCTCCCTCTTTTGGTGCTACTACTGTTTTGGTTGTATTGATCACATTTTATTTTTATATCTCAGTGCATTACTTCTTCATCTGCCCTATGAACATTTGTATGTATGTTTCAGTTCTTGTTTATTACCTTCTCCAATCGCTGCTGCTCTCTCACCAAAGAGAACTTGCCCCAAACCTGAGTCACGGCTTCCAGGATTCCGACGGATTGGAACCAGATACGTAATGAATGTGAAATATTTTGAAAGTGCTGTACAAATGATAATGATGATGATCAGCCAACACTGGTGTTGCTACCCTCAGTGTATTTTGCAAGCTGTGTGGTCCATTCTGGTGATGAACTATCTGTTTCTGCTGTCTCAAGTCTTCTGTGCAAGGAGGAAATGATTAGGCAGCCTAAGTTAGCAAATGGACATGTATAACAGTTTAGGAAAATTAGGAGATATAGTTTCTACAACCATTTTCACTTTTCTCCCTTGTCCCAATGCATTATAAAGCCATTTAGGTGGCCACTTAGGCCCTGATCCAATTTCTTTTGTAATTAATGAAAAGATGTCAAGCAAATTGAGCAAGTCTCTCACTAGACTCAAGGCCTTCCGGCCTTCCGAAAAAGCAATGCTTTTCTCTTTGGGCTGCCAGAAAAAAAACAGTTATAACAGAGGAGAAAATAATGCAAATCCACACAAAAAATCTACATATACCAGGCACACATTTCTTCGTCTCTCAGAAAGAACAAAAGGCTGCAGCTCACTTGCATATGAAACACACATGAGCTTAATATTTGCCCCTTGCCTGACATTTTTGTTTTGAACTTGTCAAATGACAGCATAATTCAATTTCAGCTCCAGCTTTCTGAACTGCTAATGACCAAGATGTATGATAACATGAAAACAATTTCTGTACATGAATCAGGTAAGCTATCTGGCTGCTAACTCACACACAGATGACAGGATCCACACATTCTGAGAGGGACAAAGAAAATTCAGTGCAATGAGGAAAACGTCTCTTTCAGGGTGCTCAGAAAGAAAATACAGCAGGGCCTGGTTCCTGGACAGGAGAGGAAAAGGCAGGCAGCAAGAGCAAGTCTCGTGGTTGCTCAGACTAATGAAGAAGCCTGATCCATAAGTCTTTATAGGGCTATGCATATAGTTGGTTATAACCCTCAAAAAGCAAAGTCCATCTTGAGGTGGTAGATCTACCCTCTGGTTGTAGATCCCGTTCCTACATAGGATAAATTTTGTATTCTTCAATGTCCATAAAAAGAAACTATGTTGGTCTGTGTGAAGAAAATGTGTTGCAGCCGTGGTGGCTGTATTTAAACTAAAATTCTTTTAAATAAATAAATTTATTGCTAATTTATGAAAAGGAGTCCATAAACTCCTTTTTTTTTAAAAGAAATGTCTCTAAGTTACAAAGACCTTAAGATCTGCGGCATATAAAAATATTTCATACAAGTTAAATCTTTCTAGCGGCAGTTGAACTAATGAAGTCAGATTTTGAGAAAAGAAGAACAGTATAATCTCATTTGGGACGTGCTGTCTTCCTCCTAACCTTTTCTTTGGAATATGGTGTAAGTTTCTAAATGCTTTGGGACTGAATATTTTAACGGTGAGCAAATGGTATTTTTTTAAAAAAAACAACCAGCAGATGACAACTGTTTACATTTTACTAAAATATAAACCATATTTGAATCAATTTACGAGAAGAGCCTTGCTGCAGTAGAAACAATTTATTTGTCAGTGTGGTGATGATATTAGTTGTTCCCCAGATCCAAGCTTTGTATCTGAACAGTTTGGACCTAAATATATATTAACCCTGATCTAGGCATTCAGCATTGCTTGGGTCACTTTAAACTAGGCTCCAGTTTCCCAGAGGATGTACTGAGCCCCTGGCCTACTCAGCCTACCAAGTTCAAAGTTCAAAGTCTGGGGGTCAATCCATGCAAGCAAAGGCTAAAGTTCAAAGGTCAGGAAACACAGTCCAGGGTCAATCCAAGTAGCCAAGTCTGAAATCTAGCAGTCAGGATACAGTCCAGAGTAGGGTTCCCATGTGCCTTCCCCCCCCCCCAGGTCACACCCTCTTTTTCAGGGGTAAAATTTGAGACAAATTGCATTTATTTGCTTTGAATGGCTGTCATAGTGTCCCCTTTTTTGCTCTGCAAAATATGACAAACCTAGTCCAGAGTCAAACCCGAAGCACAGTCCCATAGAGGTCCAGGAGCACCCAAGTCAATGTCCATCCACATGGGCAGCTGAACAGACACAGCACCTCAGCTCTGCTTCCCGTTTGTACTTTGCATGCTGATTGCAGCATCTGGGCTTGACAAGGCATGTGACCCTCACTTGTTTCAAGCCGACTCCAGCTCCTCCCAGAGCTAGTGAGCCTCACCTGGCCAGCTAAGGAAGCTGGGCTGTGGGCCATTGCCTGCCACAGCCTGCCTCAGCCATCCTGTTGCTCCCCATGCCTCAGAGCCTGCCATGTTTGTGGGGACAGGGGCCCCTCTGACTCCGCTGATGGGTCCTGTTGCCCTGCTTCCTGTTCGCTGACCCCCATCCCCTCGCCATCCTCTGTCACCCTGTGAGTACTTCCTTCCCCATCCCCTGCTTGCCCCAGTGTGTCCCAGTCCCAGCTACAACCCTCATCGGGATCAATATTCTCCTCTTCTTCCCGTCATCCTGCCAGTTCATGACAGAGGCCCATGGACCTCCTGTTATTGCAATGTTCATTAACATGGTTTTCCTCTTCTCTGCAGCCTTTAATATCGGTTGTGATTTCTTCTGCTTATTGAAGTTTCCTTTCTTTTCAGTTTGGTTGCTCTTTTCCTTTATCTGCAGCTTTGCATTAGCTCCCTCTTTCTTATTGGATTGAACATAAAACTTCTTTGATTCATTTTTAAATGCCTTTGTGGCTTTGGTCCTGGTTATCTCTCATCATACTTGTTGGTTTCACCAATCTCACTCATGTTCCTGTTCCATTTGCCTAGGACCTGTATGTTTGCCACTGATTCTATCAACTTCTACCGTTGCTTTATTTAATGAACAATGAGTAGTGAATATTTATTATTTATTTCTTTATTGCTTTTCCTTTATGGTGTTTCTTGTTACTCCTAATTAATAGTTGGCATATATTCACTCTTACTTCCTCTACTTTAATTCATGCTCTTCCAATTTTGGAATGGCAACAGGTTTGGGAGGAATACAGTGGTACCTCGGGTTACATAAGCTTCAGGTTACATACGCTTCAGGTTACAGACTCCACTAACCCAGAAATAGTTCCTCGGGTTAAGAACTTTGCTTCAGGATGAGAACAGAAATCATGCGGTGTGGCGGCAGCAGGAGGCCCCATTAGCTAAAGTGGTGCTTCAGGTTAAGAACAGTTTCAGCAGGAGGCCCCATTAGCTAAAGTGGTGCTTCAGGTTAAGAACGGGCCTCCGGAATGAATTAAGTACATAACCCGAGGTACCACTGTAATTTTGGAGAATACTGCCCCCTCACTACGTCCACTGGGCTTGCCTGAGGGGCATATGTTGAATAAGACTTGGCAATATCAGCTTTTCAACATTGCGATGTATCATCAGCTAAACATCATGCTATAGTGATACATCACAATGTTGAAAAGGAAGGAGCAACGGCCCCAGCCCTGCGGGGCACCGGGATGAACCTGCAGCAGCTCCCTCCTGGTGCACAGATGGAGGAACAAGGAGATTCACCCCACCATGCAAGGTGCCAGGGTGGACCTGCCACCAGTGCCCAGCGCAGGGAGAAAGGAGGCAGCCAGAGATGGAAGGTAAGGCACCAGCAGGCAAGCCCCACCTACAATATACCACCAGGTGAAGGCGCCATTGCACTCTGGTCCTCACATCAGCCCTGGACAATGGATTGATACATTACCCAGGCCTAATGTTCGAAAGGGATTACTCTTTGGCCCCTTTATCAGGTCATGTGGGACCAACATGGATAGCTGGCCCTGATGAATACTTGAGGTTCCCAACCCCTATGGTTGTAATTCATGGGCAGTCATTTAATTTTATCCTGATTCTAATTTTTAAGCTGTATTTTAATTAATTGTTTGATTGTGTTTTAATGTATTTGATATTTGATGTTAGCCACCCTGAGCCCGGTCTTGGCCAGGGAGGGCTGGGTATAAATAAAAATTTGCTTACTTACTATGGAAACAGCATGAATACGCCCATGTGCACAGGCCCCAATATTCACTTTGCATTATGTTAGAGGGAGTGTCAGTTGAGCAGTTAGTTTGCAAAACAACCTGCTATTGTGCCTCATGGAGAATGTGCACATAACCCAGTCATGAAGAGGGAACTGTGCACATTGCCTGGTCAATATGCATCATCTCCAGCAGGCTTTGGAAAATGTCCATATATCAACTAAATTTTGTACATCCTCCTGCCATTTCAGCATATTTCAACCTTCTCTGTTGTACGTTCTCTGGTCAATATGCATAATCTTCAACAGACCTCAGGCACAGTGCATATCTCAACTGCATTTTGTATATTCTGTGGGCAAAATACACATTCCCAGGAAGTGTCCTATTATGAAAATCTGTAACGAACAGGGTTTTTTCCAGATGTTGTTGGCGCCACCTACTGTTGGTCTCCTTGCTTTCTGCCCTACCAATGGGTACCAGTCACCACTGGGACCCACTCATCGTGCAACCTATTATTTTAAGGAGAAAGAGTAGCTTGATTGTGTGATCCTCAGTTTGGACTAAAGTTCAGTTCATCTGCGTATGATGAAGGAGGGATGGAAGCCCAAAGCTTCCTCTTGCATCCTTCACGTGTGCAACCTGCTTTCAAAGCACTGTGAAATCTTTTTTTATTTGGTCAGGACTTTCATGGATGAGGAAGGGAAAACAACCTGCGATGACTAGGGATGGTGCAGAAGTAACTGAAAGATGCTGTAACCATCCATCTAGTGCTAATATATACTGTCGCTGAATGTAATGGGGGCTCATCTCTGCAGAGAAAGGAGCCCAGAGGGTTTTGTGCCTGTTTTTCAGATAATGCAGTTCAGATAATGGAGTCTCTCTACTGCACATCCGCTACTCCGTGGCTGAATTTTGTTTCTATTATACTTCCCATTCCTTCGGAGCACAAATGGCAAAGAACCTGCAATTCACATATACAGTATTTATTACTTTGTATGCACGGCACCTTATGTAGAACATGTGTTTTTATCCCTCTCTATAATCTATGGTTATAGAAAGTTGATAGAGAGGCATTTTAAAAAGAGAAAGCACCCTGCCGATTAAGGTGCAGCCGGCATCGTTAGAAACACTTTATTGATACATTGTGCCACTCTTTGATGGGAAAGCAGTGGTGCTTAGAAAAAATAAGAGAAATAGATAGACCCTGTAGTCAAACAGAATGTATAATTATACATTCAATGGCCAGCTTTATGGTGCACATCTACAGCACCTATTTATATTTGATTATGAAAGAAGAGAGGCTGAAATGTCCTAAACCGGGGGTGGCCAACTCCCAAGAGACTGCGATCTACTCACAGAGTTGAAAACTGGCAGTGATCTACCCCCTTTTGGGGGGGTTGGGTCAAAGTTGTTGAGTTTTTTCAGGGAGGAGGTAAAACGTTGAGCTTTTTTTAGGGGAGCCACAGTTGCTCAGCTTCTTTGGGGGGTGGCAATGATCTACGCAGATGTCCAGTGATCTACTGGTAGATCACAACCTACCTGTTGGACATCCCTGTACTAATGAGAGGCTGAAAATCTTCCCCTTCCTTGTCCATATTGCATGAACAGCCAATGGAAGCTCATCCAACTGGCCCCCAACTGTCTCCCTTCTTAGTAATGCCAGAGGGTGGCCCTTGCTGTCAGCTGCCTCCTCCTCTGTCTCAGTGTTCCCATTATAGATTTCAGCAGGGAGGAAGAGGGCAAAAACTTGAGGGAGTTGGTTCAGCCTGGCCTTGGCTCTGGCTCCACCTACTGTTGGCTTCTCTGCCTTCTGCCCCACAATTCCAAATGAGTATCAGCCACAACCCCGACCAGCCCATATCATGCTCCTGTTTTAATGGCTGTATCTCAGGCAAAAATTAGCACAAACCCCACAAAAGCAACTCTGGACAGATAAGCTAAATTGCACAACTGGCAGTGATGGTGTCAGGGGAGGATTTTGAGACAGAATTCCAGGGTCCCTCTGGGGCAGCAGAACACGAAGGTGGCCACCATATGGAGCAGAGCTGGCTTACCACATTTTGAAGCCATACTTGCTACCATCTAAAGGGCAGGGCCCCGTAAAAATGGCCAAGGTGTAAAATTAGCCACTAGTTGCTGATCAGGTCTTTAGCAGAGAGGTAGACTAGAAATAAATCAGGCCAAGCAGGGAAGCCTGCTTTCAAACATCAGTGGCTGCAAGTTGAACCTGGGTAGTTTTCAACATTAACCGGAATGGTTGCCTTAAGGAATTTAGCATTTGTAAGCAATGTGTGCTTGCTTCTACCTTCTACCTCCCCCTGCTTATGCACAGTGGAAACAAAAACATCTTAGCATTTTTAAATGTAAAGATGCTCACTCTATCAGGTTTTCTATATTTCTGATCTGGACCTGTCTGTTTCATGAGATAAAAGCTCTCTTTTCCTTGACAAAGCTAAATTTGATTTTCAACATGCCATTTTTAAAATTCTAGTTTGAGGTCATATACCCCACAATATTTCTTCAACCAAGTTTTATTATGACTCTTTGAAAACTGCTTTATTTAATACACTTCTCAAAAGCTCCTGTTCCATGCTGGTTGCAGCCCTGAGGAGGAATGTTCCTGTTACAAACTGGGAAGAATCCCCTGCAACATTCTGTTGCAGTTTCTCATGCAATTTACTGTAGCTAAGCATATGGCCCAATTCAGAGCCCAAACAAGGAACAAAAACCCACTGTGCTAGCAGGAGACTGTAGCTGACAGGGTTTTGCACTTAAAATAAATTAGTTCTTTCTTGCTTCGAATTGGATAAATATGATAACTGAGAAGCAGAATTTCATGTCCTCCAAGAAAAATAATAATAAAGCAGCTTTATCCAAGGCTCACAAAACTTCAGAAGAGATTTTGCTGGGAAACATTTTAGGAGCCTTATTTAGCTATCAAGTTGGTAAAACCCATTAACAATTCACTTTAATGACTAGAAGATTGCAACTGTTTTTGAAGTGTGTTTGACATAGTTATATACTGTGGGCTGTGAAAATAAGCCTTGCGCTCTTCAAAGTTCCATTCTTCACAAGCAAAAAAGGTGGCTAAGGCAAAACAGAAGAAAAAGGAAACAGTCTATAAACAGGATACAATTTCTCCTACATAATCAGGTTTTTCTTATTCTTTTGATTGCACAAGTATCTTTAAGATATTTCATTTTAATTTCATCATTACGTGTAAAAAGAAACAACCCAGGAATGGATAAAATTAGCCATTAATAATTCCTCCCATTTTGTGCTATGCAGTAGAGTAAATGCATTTACAATTTTAGATATTCCCCCTCTAAGACCAAGAGATAACAAGGATTTATTGAGCCTGAAACATTATGTGTATCTTTTGAAATGCTTTATCCTAGTTTTCTTATTGCCTGAATAATAGCTAGAGCTGGAAGATGAATTAAAGATGAAAGACCTCACTCTGGAGAATGTTAGAATTGCAGTTAGATTGGGGCACTCCCTGTTTTTAACCTGGTAATATTTACTTGAAATGCCCCAGGCCAGCCTTCCTTAACACTGTCCCCACTCCTGATGCTCTTCAACTCCTATCACCCCTGGCCACCATGGCTCAATTGCCAGGGATAATGGGGATTTTAGTCCAAAACATCTGGAGGGCATGCAGTTTTCACATAGACACACAGGTGGGTGTGTCATATGAAGTCTGACCATTAGAATAGACTGACCACTGGTCCTGTTAGCTAGTGATGATGGGAGTTGTAGTTCCAAAACATCTGGAGTGCCAAGGTTCGCCATCACTGGTCTAAGGGATCAGTCCTGAGCTGAGATCTGTTTCGCCCAGCAGCTCAGCATCCAGCATACTTTATGCCCGCAATTTAAGCTGGCATGATTTACACCAACTTCCTGTGTTGAGAATGGCCCAGTAACTCTGCATTTCCTCCACTGACTGGCAGCAACTCTCTAGGGTTTCAGGCGAGGGAGTCAGTCCGACTCAGTGATGCCAGAGATTGAACCTGTGGAGTGTATTCTCTGCCATTCCCCGTCCAACAAGATCTTCAGACCTCACCAGCTTTCTGCCTGCTGTGCAGCTGTGAATGCCTTTCCATATCCACTTCATGAAGTTCATGTGAGCCCTGTAGAATTGTTTCTATATGTGTTTTAGTGTGAATGAGGATACACATGGCTTTCCTGTATGGAAGCTATCTGTATATCTGTACAGTGAGCCACTTGAAGGATTGTCTCCTCCTATGAACATCTGCTCATCCTTTAAAGATCAGCTGCTGTGCCCTTCTGACATGTCTCATTGCCTCTTGAGGCACAACTTGTTGTAATACCCCAAGAGGGTTTTCTGTATGGTGATGCCTAATCTATGGGACTCTCTTCCCCAAGGAGCTACCCTAGGTCCCCTCCCTCACTATTTGTATTCCATCAACATCTGACATGATTTCTTCTAAAACAAGCTTTGGATTCCATTGTTGCTTAATGTAATTTACCTACAAGTTGTTGCTTTTTTGTCCTTTATGTTGTTGTTTCTTGATGCTGCTTTTAGTTTAAGATTTGTTGTTATTGTTGTGTTTATTTGAATATTTTATAAGCTGATTTGAGTAACTCCTTTTGGACAAGATAGTACACATTTATATATGTAGATGCATGGGACTCTTAATCCCAGAGTTGTGAGTTTTATCCCCATGTTGGGCAAATTATTCCTGTATTGTAGGGGGTTGGAATAGATGACTGTTGTGTTCTCTTCCAACTCTGTGATTCTATGGTTCTATATGCATCACCACTCATGAATTGGCCTGAAATCTGAGCTCTTTGATTGATAAAGTATGTTGGTGTTTTCTTAGTTGTCTTAAGTATAATTTATACTTTAGCAGAACAGCTTGTAAAAATTTGAAGGGTGTGAGGGGAAGGAATGCCAAGGACCACGTGAATGAATTGGGAATTGAATTAGTTACTTTTTGGAGAATGTGAACTGGAACTAATTCCGTTTCAAAATTAACTTACCGAACACACATTAAGACCTGATGTACGTGTCCGTGACTCATGTGGTGGAATCTTCTTGGGTTCTTCCATACAAGTGCTTATTATGGGATTGGTCCTCCTTGTGCATCCACATGAAATTGTTTGCATCAAAATGCCAGCCCATATTCCACTGCCCCTGTTGATCCAATCTACCCTTTCCAGAAAAAATCCAGTAAGTTAAAAAAGAAAAGAAAAAACCAAGCCCAACCCTATGAGCCATTTGCAACAACCTTGCAAATTAAGTCCTTCTCTGGCAGCACCCTTCCTTGGAGCTGCCACAAGCAAACCTAATCCACATTCCTCTGTGGCCCAGGTTTCCCAAACTGCACTTTCCTGCAGAAAGAACATCATCTGAATTGTAGTTATTTCCACAAGGGCACAGACCTTGAGTAGTGAGAAAGCAGCTGCCATTCTGGGTTCATTGAAACCCAGGAATCCGACTGCAGATGAAAATGTTGGCACTTCTATCTGCTTTGTGACTGGCATTTCTTGTAATGAGCTGCAGCAGACATACATGGTTTCAAGCAGAAGGCAAGTCACTAGTCTCTCACCTGGAAAAATGAATGCACCTCTCAGTTTTGTCAGATGGTTCTCTGTTTTCTGGGAACTCGGGGCTGCAATCAGATAATGCCAGCAATTGAGTTTTTGTAGGGGCACCCTACATAAGTCTCAGTAAAAAAACTGGGACAAGCTTAGTGACAGCTAGAAATGGGAGGAAAAATCCAGTCCACATTGTAATACCAGCCTACCAAATCCCCATTTGCTTGAAACAATATGTAAACCAAAACATAGCTCTCCTTCAAAGTTCACACTTCACTGATTTTTTTAGTGTAGTTCTTCAACCAAAAATGTGTATGTTGATGGAAAGTGTGCATAGACTGCATCTATTAGTGAAAATAACATATAAAGATTGATTATATTAATGGGAAATTGCTTGCAAAAATGTGTATCTGAGGCAAAAGCACATACAAATACTTGACCATTTTTAATGAGAACTTCTTTTTTAAACAATCAAAAAATACGCAGAACTGTAGCAAACTGAATTTAGGATTAGAAAAATGAAGAACTGATTTGGCCATCTCGTGGGCACATGTTTTGGGTTTGAATCCTGGTATTTCTGGGTTGAAAGCCACTAGCTGCTACAAGTCAGGATGGAGCCTACTGAGCTGCACCAATAATATAAGGTAGGTAAGGACCACCAGAAAGCCAAAATGAAATAGGTGTCTCTTGGAATTAGGAGTTGCCTACATTTTATGACAGGTGTATGCAATGCAAACGCTAGGGTTTTGGAGAACCCTGGGCAAAACAGCCTCAGTGAGTTCCCTTGACCAGCAGGAGAAGAGAGTGTTGTATATCAAACATTCATTCACACTGCCTCTGACCTTCTTGAGATGTTCTAGCTAACGTGATGGTGGTGGCACTGTTGATAAAGTGCCTGACCTTGTCAGCCTCTGCAGCCAGCTCTGAGCCAGTGCTGCAATGAAGCAGATTGTAACCAGCAGCTGGCCTACTACAACACCGGTACTGGGGTGTGGGGTCTGGGGAAGGTTGAGAATTGGCATCAATGCCAGTTTGCCCACTTGAAGCTGAAACCCCCCAAGGGTTCATGCTAAACAAACAAAAACATGTGGAAATGGAAAGAGTCCTGCAAGCTAACTCACTTCTCATGGCTACCACGGCTTGTACCTTTCAGAGGTTGCCCTCCTTCTAAACAACTGTTAAGGGGGCAGGGGAATGATCTCTTCAGGCAATGCAAAGAGTTCTGAGTCATCCAGAATCATGCCAGAGCATTCCCTTTTCCTGCAGGCAGAAAGAGCAGCTGCCCAACAGTGGCTGGTGAAGTGGTTTGCTAGGCAAAGCTGCCAGCAGCTGCTTCATGGTCATCAGAAGGGGAGCAGAATTACTGTCCATACCTTTTAGGCACCTGGAGGCAAGGGGAGTCACAGCCAGCCAGGGGCGGAGGAAGGGGGATGCGGTAGGTGCAGTCCGCCCCAGGTTTCACCACTGAGGGTGGTGACAAAATGCCGGGCAGCACTCCCAGGGCCTGCAGCACGTCCGAGCCACACGTCTCTCCTGGGAGAGACGTAGTGGCTTGAGCACGTGCAGGCTCCATGCTGCCCAAACGGTTCACCTCCAGCTGTAGGGCGGCTGAGTGGGAGGAGGCAGGCAGACACTGAAGGCCCCGTGGTGCACCCCAGGCACCTGAGCAGCTTCCTCTGCCACTGCAGCCAACAGCGTGCAAGCCTGTAGCTGAGATGGAACAGTCATTGCTGCTGATGGAAGCAGTGTGTGTGTGTCCTGGGACGATTGATCCAGTTGTGTGCTTGCATTCTCCAATGCCCACTGCGGACTTGCATGCTGCTCCCCCGCCCTCACTCTTGCATTTCCCTTCTGCACAACCTTCTGTGGGGGACATAATGCCAGCAATAAAGGCGAACAAAGCAACTAATGGGTTGGGTTGGGGGCTGTTGTTGTTGTTTTTTGGCCTCTGATTTCTCCATACATTCACACCCCTCTCTATCTTCCATCCAGGCAACCAAGAGGCAATATCAGAGAATGAGGGCACATTCCAGCCTGAGAAAAACACTTCAAGAGGGCATGAAGTATGGCTGGTATGGGGTGTGGTCTGGTGAGAGCTCCAAGGGCCAGAGAGATAGTGAGTTCTGGAGGGCCACATAGTTTCCCTACCCCTGGCTTAAAAGTATGGACAGGAATTTCTCTTCCCACTCGGTCCTCCTCACACAGTGACTGCTGCTGGTTTTGACCCATGAACTATTGGTGGCTGCCTTTGCTACTGCTGCTGCTGCTGCTGCGAGAATTGTTGAATGCTGGGGGAACAACTCACCCCAGCAATGGATGTTTATACGTCAAAAACGGTTTGCAAAGCTATAATCTATGGTAGTTTATTTTGGTGGGAAGAAATAAAGGTGGAATGACAGTAAAAAAGGGGATAGCTTCCAGATGCAAGATGACACAGCAAATAGAAATTCCGCTGGACACATGGAGAGACAGTGAAGTTAGCAGTGTGCAGTGCAAGAACCTGAGGCAAGGATTTCTCCGCTCCTCCCCCCTAGTGATTGATGGTGTTAACAGGGAAAGCAAGAAGCAATGAAGGGCGAGAGCAATGTTGGAAGAATTTGAGCCCAGTTCTTAATTGGTAGGAATTTATCCCTAGGGTATTTGACTTAACATAGCCTGGATGCTGTTTGTTATATTTGGGGAAATGCAGAGGAGGAAGATAGCAAGCACATTCTTCAAAACACCAATCATAAGAGTGTTTTATTCAAATATTTATGAAAACAACTGGCAACTACAGTTTTGTTCACTAAGAAGTTATTTTATTTGGTCTTGGGGTGGGGTTTGCCATAGTACGAGGTTTGTGACACTAGGTCCATTTTATAGGTGGCAAACTGAGGCTGAGACACAAGAGCATGCCCAAGTCCAGCCAGCAAGGCCACAGAAGAAGGAATTTGAACCTGGGTCCATATTTGAGGGGCAATTGTCGTATTACTTTTTTTGTGTCATGGAAGTTCTTACTTTTTTTTAAAAAAAAGCATGCATAAAGTAATCACACACACATGTGGGTTGGGTGTGTATTGGCCCTGATGCATATTTTGGAAAGCAAATCAGCTGTTTGATGTAAGTTTCAGGACCAAACTATAGAGTTATGTAGCTTACAGCTCTTAAACAAACATATATACTAGATGCAAGGAAATAATAATACCTCAATGGGAGATTTACCCAGGAATTGAGAGTTACACTCATAGAAGATGTCAGAACATTAAACCAAAGTAATCTTAATGCTCCCTAAAGCTGACCATAAAATTACAGGCCTAAGCAGTCTCTGTCTGCTTGGAACTTGACCAGTGTTATGGTCCTGAAGACGGATATCATAAACAGCTGTGGAAGTTACTGTATTGCCTGAGACTTTTAAGGCCTTTAGAAGGAAGCCAGACCTTTTATAACCTCTGCCCCTTAAGCCTGGTACTTGTATATCCTCTTTTATCACCCCATGTCCTATTTTATTCCTTCCTCTCCACATTTGCTGTTATATACAGTATCCTTTCTTCTTTCCAGTCACTTCCCAACATACCATGGGGTGTGCATTGCCTTGTTTGTTTGTTTGTAAAATATGTTGGCCTCTTGAAATTTTTCAGAGCCATCCTATACTATCAGTGTTCAAGGACACATTCCAGGCAAGCCAAACAATATCTGAGGCCTGATAGAAAGGCCAGGAGGGTCTGTGGTTTTCCTTCTCTAGTCTATTTAATGCAACTTCTTGTTTGTTATGCGCTATCAATTTGGGCAGTGTGTTGCTCCGACTTGACCTGGAAGGGTGAGGCTGTCTTAACTTTTTGAATTCCTTTCACAGAATAGGTAGGTAAAGGTAAAGTACCTCTGGACAGTTAAGTCCAATCAAAGGTGACTATCAGGTTACGGCGCTCATTTCGCTTCAGCCCAAGGGAGCTGGCATTTGTCCACAGACAGCTTTCCGGGTCACGTGGCCAGCATGACTAAAATGCTTCTGGCACACAACGGAACACCGTGACTGAAAGCAGAGCACATGGAAACGCTGTTTACCTTCCCACCGCAGTGGTACCTATTTATCTACTTGCATTGGCGTGCTTTTGAACTGCTAGGTAGGCAGGAGCTGGGACAGAGCAATGGGAGCTCACTCCATCGTGCAGATTCGAACCGCTGACCTTCTGATCAGCAAGCCCAAGAGGCTCAGTGGTTTAGACCACAGTGCCACCCTTGTCCATGTTCTATTTTCATAGAATAAGAATGCATGGAAAGGCCAAAGTGCTTCAGTCCTTCCTAATCCTGTGTCCCATGGAAGACTGACAACATGTGCAGTTGAATCTCTGTTGGTAAATAAAGTAGTACCTTGGGTTACAAACACCTCGGGTTACAAACACTTTGGTTTACAGACTCAGCTAACCTGGAAGTAGTACCTCAGGTTAAGAACTTTGCTTCAGGATGAAAACAGAAATTGCGTGGCAGCAGGAGGCCCCATTAGCTAAAGTGGTACCTCAGGTTAAGAACGGTTTCAGGTTAAGAATGGACCTTCGGAATGAATTAAGTTCGTAACCCGAGGTACCACTGTATGAATGGAAACCCTTTGGCAACTTCGGAAGGTGGGCTCTTAATTTCTGAAACAGACATTGAACTCACTCCTTAACATCAAATATCCTTGATCTTGCACTGCGCCAATAAAGCTTTTGCAATTCTTATTTCATTCATCTTCTCATCCTCAGTGTGAGATAGATGGGTAATTATCCCAGCAGGTGTTCTTTAAACGTATCAAACCAATTACTTCCCACTTTAAGAATTTCACTTTCAAAAAGATAAATCTGCTAATGTTGCATTAACAGACCAAACAGGCTTCAAGAAGCGTAACAGCTGCCATCTTCCTCCGGATCTACTAGCAAGAGAAGGAAGAAGCTGAAAGACTTTGGGGGATCCCAGGACACTTGACAATTTCTTCTCTCTCCAATGGCAAAATTAACACTGCATGCTCTGCTTTATGTATTGTAACAAGAGAAAGCATGCACATCTCAATAAACGGTAGTGGATTGTTTAATAGTGATACGAGTCACTATTTTCAAAGTCATACGTACAACATCTAAAAATGAAAAGGTGTTAAATGGACTCCTGGGTTGTTGGCTTTGTAATAGTAAGCAGGTAACTGTCTGAAGCATTAGTGGAAAGAAGAAAGGGAGGGAATGGAAGATGAGCATGTTGCAAAGAATTTGTGAAGTTCATTCTGCTGGAACCTTAGCAGAACCCCAACATTTGCCAAAAACATAATCAAACCTTCCTGCTACATATGACGTTTATTAGTGTTTTGATTTGTTTTTGTAGCTTGGAATATGTTTTCTACACTCCTTGGGCTTTTATCGGCTGTCTCTTGGTCTTTGTTTAACTTAGCCCTATTCAGGTGTTAAGTACCCACAGTACCTCTGGGTACAGTGGTACCTTGGGTTACAGTCACTTCAGGTTACATACGCTTCAGGTTACAGACTCCGCTAACCCAGAAATAGTACCTCGGGTTAAGAACTTTGCTTCAGGATGAGAACAGAAATGGGGGTGTGGCGGCAGCGGGAGGCCCCATTAGCTAAAGTGGTACCTCAGGTTAAGAACGGTTTCAGGTTAAGAACGGACCTCCAGAACGAATTAAATTCTTAACCTGAACATACCTGAACATACAAAAGGGAATATTCAGTAGCAGTTGGTGGGGCAGAACTGCTTACCTTAATTTCAGCTGGTGCAGAATTCAGTAGCCTGGTTGCACACAGGGGCAAGACCGTTTGAGCATATTACACCGATCCTGGCCCAACTGCACTGGCTGCCAATTAGTTTCTGGGCCCAATTCAAAGTGCTGTTTTTTATCTATAAAAGCCCTAAATGGCTCATGACAGCAATACCTCAAGGACTGCCTTTCTCCATATGAACCTACCTAGACCCTGAGACCATTCTCTGAGGACTTAAATTCAGTTCAAAAAAAAATTTTTTTTTAAAAGTCCTCATAAAAAGTCATTAGCATTTTGGTGCAAATTTCTCCTAATACAGTATAGATGTTTGCATGCAATTTTGCTCAATATACACATTTTTGCGAAGCAGTTTCCCAGTTATATAATGCATTTTGGTACATTATTTTCACTAACAGAATGCATTTTTTATGCACACTTTACCCCAGTGTATGTATTTTTCTACACATTACTTGCTTGGAGAACTGCATTGCACAAAAGTTGGAGAAGTGCAAATTTCAAAGGATGACCATGCTTTGGTTCTTGCATTGTTTTGGACAGTACAGATTAGGTAGCTTCACCGTTAAATGTGAATTGAATAGAATGCCTCTCCACTCCCTCAACATTTAGGATTTCTTCCATGGGTTCAGAACCTCTAATTCAGTTTCCATCACCATGGAGGGAGCCCCCCATGCAGATATCTATTCTCATATAGGATCCCTTCAGACAGATGCTGTCCCCACGTTTCTCACTGATAACTCAGATGGTATGGTCAGTATGCATATCTGTGCACACGTTTCTTACTTGGGGGCATTGAATGCCAGGGCTCTTACAGTTTTATATTGTGTATTTCTTGTTGTTGCAAGCTGCCTTGATTGTTTTAATTCATGGAGCCACATCTCTGTGTGCACATTTGCGTCTGGCATATCAGAGGCGTACTGTGGTTATATTCCTTTTTTTTTTGTTCTCCCCACTCTGCCAATTTAAATCAATTTAAATCCTTTCGGATAAAAATCCAAACCTGTAAACAAAAATCCATCGTGTTTCACAGCGAATAACCAGAGAGATCAAGGGACAATGGAGGCTAAGAGTTCTGCTTCAGTGCGCTAGAATGCCAAAGCATGAAAGGGTAAAACAATTAATTATAAGATTGATGCAACTTTAAACATCTTGCTTAGATAAAATCTGATTTGCTGCTTATCCTTCTGGGCTAATGTATGACTGTATTTAGCTGTTACGTTTGAAGCACTGCAGCCCTATTTATATAATTACAATTTGAAAGGTGAATGGTCTTGTTAATTACTAAGGATGATATTCTCAAAAGCATACAAGTGAATAGAATGCCATAGTATTGGTATGCAACAGTAAACTGATGGCTGATTTTTACATTACAGCTAACACATGGGAGTCGTGTATAGCACTGTATAGCAGAGATGCCATGCAGCAGCTGCTGTGTGCAAGAGATGCTCACTGTTGGATCCCCCTGACAACACAGGCAGGAATACAGATGTGCAATACATCTATTCCACATCTAGTGCAGGAGCAGGGAACCTCTGGCCCACAGGCCAATCTTGCACCACCAGAGGGTCCACATTGGACCACCTGTCAATCTTCTGAAGACCAGCCCATCACTTGATGGGTGTGTGTGTCAGGTTTCAACCCTGCTGGGTGCTGCAGAGAACAAGACTGAACCCTCTGCTCATCTACCGATGAGCAGATCCTGTTGGGTGCTGTTTTGCCAGCATGGAACAGATCATTGCAAAGAGTGCAGCTGAACTCTCTGCTTATAGTTTCTTGCTGGGAACAAACTGCTGAATCAGACCTCTCCTCCTACCCCCAGGGGCCAACTTTGATAGGTGGGCAGGACCACCTACCTGTCAGTCACCTGGTGTCATCATTACATTAGATGGTTAACCGGTGAGGGTCTCTTCTATAGTTACTGTGGTGTGGTTGAATATACAGGCAGTTTTACGGTAGTATGACCTGTGCGAATGCACTGAGTAGTACCCTGGAGGGGCTGCCCAAATGGAGTGTGAGAGGTGGGGAGGGTGGCCTGAATGTTAGCGTCACACAAGGTGCCGGTGAAGCCCAAAGTCTGCCACTGGTTGAATAACCACATTGAAACATTTCCTATGGCTTCCATGTTGCAGCTCAACCCCAGGAGTGAGCCATGAGGGTCAATTAAGATATCATCAACCAAGTCTAAGGATGACGATTTGGCCTTCTCTGAGGTGCTTCTCTGCAAGATATGGTAAAGCGTGTTACACAAGTAAACACTTGGAGGGTATGATAAAGAGAGCATTCCAAGAGAGACTTGGGATGCTATGAAGATGCTGCAAAAGTGGGCACGTGATTATTGCACGCCTTAAGCTAATGCTGAATACCCAAGGGTGTACAACTGGACTGCTGAATCCTAACTGGGTGTACTGAAAAGATGCTGGATGAGACCCAGACCAATAGTACCTGCAAAAAGCAGCGGAGGGAAGGTGCGTTATTAAAAGCAGCTTTCCCTTTGAACATCTCTTTGTTCAAAGTGCATCTGAAAGCCTAATGACCCACTGGTTCCTAAGGAGTGAGCTTTAATGCAAGGATTTTGATGTTAATCCATGGATCAGATGTGTGTGTGTGGATAATCGCATTGTTGGACAGTCCTTTCTGCCTGTTGGCCGTTAGCCAACGACCCCCTCCTCCGCCTGACTGAAATGTGCCCCGTGGGAGCGTTGGGACATCAGAACCACGAGTTATAGGCACGTCCCAGGGCGAAGCAGGTTTGGAGGGAGGAGGGTACCTGAGAAACCATCGACGGGGTTGGCGAGGAGCCGTTCAGACTGGGCTGCAAACAGCAGCTCTGTAGCCTGACCATAGGAAAGGCGCGCGGGCGTGCAGCCCCTTTTATTTCCTCCCTCGCAGCTGATTCCCCTCTCTCCCGCCACCAGACTGTGAAAAGGCTCGGAATTCAGCCTGAGGAAAACCCCAAGTCCCCACATTTCTAGTTTCCCGCGCGCTTTAAAGGGCGATACGAGCCCCACGGCAGGCAGGCAGAGCTGGGACGGGGGTTTCCTGGGGACACTGCAGCTCCTCGAAAGGCTTCTCTCGGCTGCGCCCAATCCTCCTCGGAGAGGATTTCCCCTCCGCTCCCATGCGCTCGTTTGGGGGAGCCCTCGGGCTGCTCCCTCTCCCGCCGCGCAGGAGCGATGCCTCTCTCTGGCTCTCCCTCCGCGCAGGCTGAGGGAGGGAGGGGCGCGTGTGACCCGTCTCTGCTGGGAGACCAAACCCAGCGAGGCAGAGTCGCGCGGAGGCGCCCAGGCAGCGCTGCCGGCTGCGAGGAGGAGCGCCAGGCAGCAGCAGGAGGCGCGGCGGCGGCGGCGAGCTCTCTCTCTCTCCTTTCCCGGCTCCTGCTGGTCTCTCGTCTTCCTCCGGGGAAGAGCATCGGCCGGGGCAGCTGGCTTCCGGCAGAGGAAGGTGGGGGGAGGAGGGCGAGCGGGGCGGCTGCGGCTGCGGCTGCTGCTGCGCCTTGAGCGAGGCGAGCCCCATTGCCCCAGTGCGAGGCACCGGCTGCCTGGCCAAAGGGAAGCGAGCGAGCGAGCGCGCACGCCGCTCCCGCCTCCCCCGGCGGCCAAGCAGCCAAACTATTTCGCATCCAGCATCTGCCCGGGCGTTGCTTCGCCCTCGCCCTCGCGAGCGAGAGACCACCTCAGCGTGGCTTCGGAGGCGCTTCCCTCCAGCCCCTCGCCCGCCCTTACCCTTTGGCTTTGTTTTTAATTGGACAGCCGACGAGCCTCCTCTTTTTTTCCTAAAAAAAGAAAAAGACTCCAGCCTAATCTCAAGCAATCGCCTTAAGGCAATTGCGGGGGGGTCGCCTGGACCCGGCCTCCTTCGGGCTCCTGGGAGAGCCACCCTCGTCCCCGCTCCATCCCGTCCTCGCGCAGGAAGATCGAGAGGGCTTGTTTTGTCTCCGAAATCATTTTAAGACTCTGCCCCCTGGATTTCTCCACTGGATCGCTCGGCGGGGAGTCACGGCTCGGAGGAGTTTGCGAGGAAGGGAGGAGGGTCTGCGAGGAGGACGCGTGTGTGGCGAGGACACTCCCAGAGAAAGGGCTCTTGTTTTGTTTTGTTTGGGGAAAGGATCGCCGTCGGCTCTGAAGCCGGCCGCCCCTCCTCCCTTGGAGATCGGCTCAGGCTTAGCAAAGAAAGGGAGAGTTACTCGGTGGAGATCACACACACGCGCGCTAAAGCACTCCCCTTTCTCCCCCCCCCCCCGCGCGCTTTTGGGCGACTTTGGTACTTAGTGGTCGGCTCTGATTTCGGTTTCGCTTGTTCACACTCCCGCCCGCGGGGAAACGCACTCACGCCCTTTTACGCCCTTCTTTCCTCGCTATTATGCTGTTGGACTAAGATCGCCTTTTGGCTTCGCAGGCTGGAAAAACAAAAAGGCGGCGGCGACAGTCGGGACTGGGATACGTCGGCGCCTCTCCTGCCCGGCTCAATGAAATCGGATCGGAATAAAAAGTGACTTTCCTCCACCCCGGATTTAAAGGGAAGGAAGGGGGAGGGAGGCGCGCGAATCTTTCCTCCTGAGCTCTGCTGCTGCTGCTTTTTTCGCTCCCCGAAGCGGCGCACCGAGAGTCCAGCGGGAGGCGGACCGGCGAGCGCGCAGCCCGCGAGGCGCTATGGCGAAGCTGGGGGGAGCCCAGGTGGCGGCGGCGGGAGTGCTGCTACTTTTGCAGTGCTTGGCGGACCGGCTGCAGCTCATCGGCGCCCTGAAGTCGAAGCAGAGTCACGGTAAGGAAGGGTTAGGAGAGGAGGCTGGCCTGGACGGGCTGGGGGCGCGTGCGTGCGCGCGCGCGCTGGTGGGCAGAGTTAAGCAAAGTGGCAAAGTTCACCGTCGCGCTTGAAGTTTTGCACAGACGACCACCGCCTTGCGCTTTACAGCACTGGGGGGCTGGCTCTTCCTCATCCAGGCGAAGTGATAAATCTAGATTTGCCAGGACTAAGTAGGGTTAAATATCTTTGGCGTGAGAGGATCCCGCCTTACTGAGGCGAGCACCCATTTCTCCGAGCCCTGAGATTTAGTTTTAGGAGGCTTTGAAATATGTGCAGAGTTTCTTTTTCTTGCCTTTCTTGCAACCAGTTTCCACCTATAGGGCCAAAATCCATCCCCCCCAATGGCTTCTGGAACAAATGATGTTCCAGGCATGACTGAGAGACTGACTAATTGACATCCATTATCATCAGTTGGCAGATCATCAGATTCTTAATCTCAGGGTTGTTGGTTTGAGCCCCACTTTGGATTAGCTGACCCTCCTGGTCCCTTTCAACTTGATGATTCTATGATTCTATCATAGCCCTTCCCAGCCATGTAGGCTGGCATGGTGTGTTTGGATTCAGCTGGATCATTTCGCTGCACTTGCCACTGTTTGCACAGCTTCCCTTGCTTGCTCCTCCTCCTGGCACATGCTTGCCTGAGTGATGGAATTTAGTATTGTCCCCCAAGGGTGCAATGTGGAGGGCAGACGTTGTGGGTTTGTGTGTCAAGAATCCTTCCCTTAAATGAGGGGTGTGGGATGGTAAGGTCTTCAGGGCGCCTTCTCTGTGTGATTTTAATGATGTGTCAGATTAATCCGGTTCCTCCAAACTCTTATTAAAGAGCTGTTTGCCATGCCCGCTAAAGGTGTCAGGGCTGGTGCAACTTCTGCCACCGTTCTGGAATGAGGAGAGAAATAGACACCTGTTGAATTCCTGTCTGCTTGAGGAGTTCTTAGGCGCATAGCTCAGGGTCAGCTGCTGGCAGACTTTGCAGTGAGGTAGAGGAAAATCTCAACGGACTCCAAAGAGGAGTACAGAATCTTCTTCCTTGTGGATTGAGTGGATTCCACCTGTTTCCGTGGGAGCAGGTAACCTGTCCTGGCTGCAGACCTTTGCTTCCTGGTCCAGCAGCAAGTACCTTGGCATCTTCACCTGTAAACCAGCCTGCCTATCCAGAATGGGCAATCCGATCTCTCCTTCTGCATGGGGTTGCTGAATTCTGTGTGCCTCTAATCTATTCATGAAAGTAGAAGTTCAGCTGATGAAGTTTTGCCCACCTTGTGTACTTGGGACAGCCACATTCATTCAATCTTCTCCTTGCCATACAGCTACTACAGGCACATGGAAACCTTGCCAGAAAAAAAAATATATCCTTGCATCAAGGATGTAGAATGTGAAGTGTTTACATTTGTGCACTTACAAAGCAGCTTTACCATTTCATTGGGACTCTCCCATCTCCATATGTAATAAAAACAGAGGCCCCAGTAGGCTTCCTTTGCCTTCTTTTATCTGTGCATTGGATGGTGGGGGAGAGTGGATTCCAGAGCCTCTGTTTCTCCCTCCTCTATTAAGCCCCATCCTTTTATTTAAGTGCTAATCTGTTCTTTTCTGCCCTTCTTTATGTGAGAAGATGGTTCGTGCTCAAAGCAGTAGCTAGCATCTATTCCTTCCGTTCTGTTTCCTGTTCTTACAAGGGTGCAAACAAAAAAATTCTTGGCTGGTGTGAATATATAATGATGATGGCATTGCTTTTCCTTAAGGAGTGAACCCAGGTTTCACATTCTTCTCAGATATAGCAATATTGTTTCCTGTCCTTTCATTTCCTGCTGTTAAGCTGGTAGGGAAATGGAGGGGGGGTCTGCAAGAGGGCTAGATCAAAGGCTTTGTGCTATTAAGGTTTGTTCACGCAGTTAGGGGAGGTGGTGTGCATTCTATGGGATAATGCCCCCCCCAAGTATTTTCCACAAATCCAGTGCGTGTTTACTGAGCAGCAAATCTCACTGAGTTCAGTGGGACTTACTCTGAAGTGTTTGTAGGTTTGTAGCATTAGTCTGTCACGGGGGGGGGGGGAGCAGCAAAGGGCATTGTGGCATACTGAAAGATAATAATTTATGGTAGCATAAGTTTTTGTGGAGTTGCACTCACTGTTAGATGCGTTTGGCAGGTTGCACCTATGAGTGTGCGCACACACGCACCAGTATGCAGAGAGGAAAAGCACCATAGAAGCAAAAGGGCATGAAATCCAAAAAGTCCAGAAGGCCTGTGGCATATCAGAATAGTGACTATTCATAGCAAGCTTGGGTTTTGGTCAAGACCTGAATGAGAATAGAATCAAATTTTCCAATAAGGTCTTTTCCCACAATATTGCACTGGCATCTCCAACTGGAAGGATTGGGGGGGGGGATGAAGAATGGTGAGTTTTCTCAACATTGCTTCTTCGGATTTCAAATCTGGGTCCATTTATCTTTAGAGACTGATCTGTTCATCCTGTGTAGACACCAGAAGGCTGTCACTGTTGATGAGTGATGTTGTGTGGAATATTGGAGGGTGTCCAAGTGAATGAGCTCCTGATGGTATGGCGGATGTTGTTGCTGCTATAATTATGTGGCCTTTTTATGTGGCATCTGTTAACGTTGACAGCTAGGTGCTCAGGTTGTTTTACCTTAAGAATCATTATGCAGAATTGTTACACTGTGCTCATCCTAACCTACACAGAGTGCATACTGAACCTTAAAATCGGGCCAAACTGTGAAAGTGCACATATCCTACTCATTTACCTAAGGCTAATCTGAAATAACCACCATATCTCGATTGTACACAATTATTATCGCTGTTTAAGAGTTGCACAGCACAGCAGCCATAAGTGGGGCTGAGGGGAATCAATCTTGATTGTGAGTACAAAGCAGTGATTAAAGCGTATTAGGGCTTATATAATTTTAAAGTGCTTCTGAATATCTGCTTTCCATCAGATTGTCTTAAAGAGCTTCTTCAGAGTGTTTGCCTTCTGCAAGCTAGTAGTTGCCTGAAGACAGCTTGCTAAGGGGCCAGAGGATGGTCTGTGGGCACATGATGATGCTGTCACATTGTTAAAGCCAAGCTGGTCTTAGCCAGGGCAATATCTGAATGGGGGTTGCCAGGGAGCCTCATGAACTTACACACACACAGAGAGAGAGAGAGAGAGAGAGAGAGAGAGAGTAAAATAAATGAGTGAGAGGATCTGAGCAATGGAATAAGATGCCTGGTCACTGGTGACAATTTAGAATTTCATCCGCGATCTGGACTGAGACAGCCTGGCCCCTGTTCTTCATGTGCTGGTAGCCTCCACGTCAGATTACTGCCATGTGCTCTATGTGGGGATGCTCCTGAAGTCGACTGGGAGCTGAAGCCTGTGCAAAATGCAGCGGCTGGGGTTCTCACTGGGGCAGAATACCGCCATCATGTAGCGATGCTGCTGAAAAACTTGCACTGGCTGCCAATTAGCTACCTGGGTATGTTCAAGGTGCTAGTGCTGGTGTACATAGCTTTATACAGCTCGGGACCACGTACCTAAAAGATCATCTCACCCCATATATATTCAGTGAGTCCTGTAGATGCCATCTCTCCAGGAAGTCTGTTTAACATCATGTTGGAATGGGAGTTTTAGTGTAGCAGGACCTAACCATAGGTGCTCCCTCCTGTTGAAGACCTTCCTCTTCCAATGAGTCTTTGAAATGGAGATTTGCATCTTACTCTTTATTTGCATTGGCTTATAAATCGTATTTATGTTTGACTATTGATGCTTTATCGGAAGCGATTCATAAATGGAAATTTAAAAACACATGAATACCTATGAAGGATGGTTGCCATTGATATTTCCAGTATGGAGGTTACGGAGGCTGGAGGTTTGTGAGCTGGGCAAGGCCACCTGCTAAATCTATTTCCCGGGATTTAAAGCCATCTCTCCTCTGACCAGTGTCTTGCCACCTGTGACATCGTCTATGTGTCTTTCACTGTAATCTCTTTCCCTTCTAACGCCACACTGAGTTCACATCAGAACACCTCTCTCTGTTGGAGAGCAGTTTGAAGAGCAGCTGCTAGTCAGAGTAGATACCACTTGGCTAGATGGACAGATAGTCTGACAAGTATGGCATCTGCCTTTAAAATCAGAGTCTTTGGCTGGAAGGCCACAGAGAATGCAGCCAAATCAATTATAAGGAATCAACACATGTGTCTCCCTGTGTCGGATTCCTTCATCACAGTCTTTCCTGTTACTGGCCTTTTAACAAATTAACATCAGACTAAGCTCTGTGAACTAACGATACATAAGATATAACCAGGCGAGAACTCCCATTTGCTAGGTGAGTAGATGTTATGGAATAATTGACACCTGTAAAAAGCAGACTAATGAGCCTGAAAAACCTTGGTGGCCCTGTGCTAGATTTGGCAGCCCAAAGATACCGTAGAAGGTCTAGGGGAGGGAGAAGGAGGTTGACAGGTAAACTTGGGAATTGTTAAATGACAAATCAATATACTGAGTGCTAATATACTAGGTGAGGCTAAGGAGAAAATATAGAAGTCACATACTTGCTGTTTTTATGAAGATATGATAATATGATGAACTGAAGTGGTGGTGATCGTTAAGTGATGAGCTTTTGCACTTAATGGGGCATCTGTGGCGGCATCTATGACGGTACAGATGTTATTGGACTCCAGCTCCCATCAGCCCCAAACAGCATGGCTAATGGTCAGGGATGATGGGAACTGGAGTCCCAACAGCATATGGAGAATCACAGGTTTCCCATCCCAGCTTTAGCACTTGATAACCTAATAAAGCTTTTCCTATGATGGCTGATCAATGATAATAACCAATCAATCAGTTTAAGAGAACACAGTTATTCTGCATCAGATATGGTCATTTAGCTCTTATAATTGTAAATGTAATAAGTTTAATAATATCTACCACCATAGCAGCACAGACTGACTTACTAATACCACTGATATTTATTCATTTAAGCGCTATTGATTTCTTCATACTGTGGGCCTTAATAGGTTAAGTAAAAAATATTTAAGAAGCAAAGGTTTAGACTGCTTCTTGATTGCCTATCAAGATGGAGCCCCTATTCCCACAGAAATCAATGTCAAATCTTGCATTTTCTCCAGCGGCGCAGGATTGTCTCTCTAGACCCCTGTAGCTCTGAGACTCTAAATGTTGTGCCAGGCAGCATATCACTGCACAACGTAACATTGTGATTCAATAACACCTGAACAGCAGGGCGATATGCCAGGAGCAAGGCTTTACAAATAGTGGGTTCTGCCTTCCACAGAAGCACATGGGTTTTTCCACCCAGAAAAATTGTAATCTTAAGGGTGGCATGCATATTTATACCTGCATGTTCACCAAGGAATGAATGGGAGAAAGCTACAGTGGTAAGGTACATGCTTTACATGCAAGTGGTCCCAGCTTCAGTTGCTAATGCAGGATGCAGAGCCAGGAAGAAAGATCTGTCTGTGGCTTTAGATCAGCTGTAACCAATGTGATATATTTCAGATGTTGCTGGGCTACAGTTCTGATCTTTGACCCTGTTGCCTGGGATTGATGGGAGTTGGTCCCACAACAACTGGAGAGTACCATGTTGCTTTTGAGAAAATCTGGCAGGAATAGCCAACACTGTGCCCTTCAGGTCCCATCAACCCTAGCCAGCGTGTCCAGCATCATCAGGGATGATGGGAATTGTAGTCCAACATACTCCTGTAGTAGGCAGTACTAGGTCAGACAGGCCAATGACTTGACTTGGCATAAGGCACGTTCATATGTTCAATATTCAGTTCCCCATTAATTTACTTTTAGTTTGAAATGTATACATTGGCCACAATCCAGCCTAGCATTAGGAGTGCTTAAGCCCATTAAAATGAATGGATTTGAGTGTACCTAACTCCCGGGGGGGGGGGGCATTATAAACACAGACTTATCTCTCAAATCTATATCCTGTTTTTGGACCCTTCCCCCATGCCATTTTGGATATTATTCGGGATGCTTTCATGTGGCTGTAGAGTTGTGAAGAAGGCGTCAACAGCCTGCAGCATTCAAATTTGGTTTGGAAAACAGAAGCTTTGTAATTGTGCCAGGAACAAATGAAAGAAATTGGGGGTGGGGTCATGATGGTAGAATGCAACCTGACTGGATGCTGTCAGGCTCTCTGGTAAAATCCTGGAAATTGCAGGGCCAGGACTCTGGCTTCGGTTGGTTGAGATTAACACTCCCCAAACCATGGGGTATGTTGCTCTGATATCACAAAATTTTATGCCTGAAATGTCAGAGTCAGTGAAGGTTTTGTGACATCAGAGCAGCATCATGACCCTGTCATTTCCTTAATTTGCTTGTGGCTGCATTTCCACGTAACACTAAAGTGAGGTTGAACGCTATGTGGGCAACACACAACGAACCCAAGCAATGAGTCAGGACAGATTAGGAATGCGAATTTTAAGTGTTGTATGATCCAGAAGTCTTGGCTTGCAATGAATTCTGGTTAGTTAAAGAAGTCAGCTTCATAACTCCTGGTTGTCCAGGATTCTTTGTTCATGTGAAACAAGTCATCATTCTTTGAAACAGGAAGGGAAGTGTGTGAGCCCAACACTTTGGCTGGGGTTGCTATAGCTTGTCCATGTAGCACGAAACTGTGGATTTGTGTTACATGATAATTGCTGCTAGCGATTTTGAATAGAATCATAGAATTGTAGAGTGGGAAGGGACTCCAAGAATGATCTAGTCCAACCCCCTGCAATGCAGGAATCTCGACACACGGTCCCCCTTTCAATTTGAAACCATACTGAACCCTGCTCAGCTTTGCAAATGTGTTAACAGTGAGGGACAATGGTTAAGCACCCTCTTTCACCTCTGTTCTCTGCTTTAAATCCCACTCCTCTCAAACCATCTTTTTAACACCCCCCCCAAAATTATCGGGGCATTTTTATATGCATTAGTGTATATCATTTACTGTAGTTTGTTTCTTATATAACTGTGCCATGGTTTTCTGTAGTTTTTCTTCTTCAGTGAGACAAAAAAAATTGTTCTTCAGCCTTAGCTGTTATTAGCCTTTCTGTGTTGTGTTTGTAATACACAATGAATCTTCCTTGTAGATCAAGCTGTGAACTGTTAGCATCACTAACCAGGATCTGATTGCGAAATCTCTGTGAATAAATTCTTCTTGCTAACATTTACCCACTAGAGGGCAGAACTGCTGCCTTTGCTGAGGTTTCAGGAGGCATAAGTAGTCTCAAAGCCACTTTGCGATCCCCTCTGCGCACTTGAACATTATTAGCCTGCTTTGCCAAGCTAATCAGTTCATAAGATTTTCCATGTTAAGGTTCATCATGGATGCTTTTGCCATGGCAGCTGCAGGAACTGAGAGGCAGAAGTTGGGCCACCAAAAGGTTTCGCTTTACCTGCTTTGCACCAGCGAGACTAAACACTGAGCAAGTTAAACTGGATGAAGTGAATGTTTGTTTGGAAGCGAAGCCAGCAATTAAGACTCCCAGTTGTTCTGAGGACTTAGGGAAAATGCTGAAGTTTTTCCAGAAAGAGAGCTTTTAAGAATTCTCTAGCTTCCATGTGTGTGCAGTGCCTTAACAAACCACACATGTGCCAGGGTGTGAACCATATATCGTGACCCCACCACCACCACACTGAGGTTTTTATCTATTAAAGCTACAGATTTTCAATTGTAATTAAATAAGAAAAGTCACAGTCCGTGGTGCCTGGTAACATTTTGACTTGGTAGGGCTGCAACTTTTTCCTTGCTGTTTTCATCACAATAAGATCTGTACATCACTTATTTAGGAAGGGGTGTCATTATGCATGTGCAGAGCGCTACTGTTTCTTCACCAAAGAAAGCCAATTATTTTCTATACATCTATGGACAGGGGAAAAGCTCCCATGTAAGAGGGCCTAACCGTGACCTTCAGACAAGATTGACTCTTTACCTCTTGTTTAGCAATTAAGCCATACCACATGACACCTGTTTTTGAATTCTAGTGCTGATTACACCTTCACATCCACTGTCAAAAAAACAAACAAACCCCACCACACGGAAACTTTTAAAATGTGACAAATATTTGCTTCCAGTTCCGTGCAGTTTTCTCCCACTTCGTTGTCCAAAACACTTTCCCCCTCTAAATTATAGGAGCAAAGTATTCCAACCAACAGACAAAAATGATTATTTCATTTGATCCAGGGCACATCAGCACCACTCTGTTTTGAAAATGTGAACTAATAGCCTCTGTTTCTGCACAGAGTACACCATACCAGGGGAATCACAATCAGCCTCTTATTGATGAGTTCAGGAGGGATATCTTCCAGGTTTGGGGAAGGATATGGAGTCAGTCAATACGATATCCAGGCAGGCATAGAGCCCAAAAAAGTTCATTTTAGAAATTCACTGACAAGCTCATAAACAAGCATCCAGGAAATAATAGCAACAACATTTCCCTTCATCTTGCATTAAATATGTGCGCTGTCTCTCTTCCCCCCTTTTCCCTGCCACAAAACAAATACTAAATTAAACGAAAAAAGCTCCTCAAACAGAAACATTCCCTTAAACGCACAGTGACTTGGAACGTAACCCCTGCATAAATGGAAACACTCTGCTCTGTGTTCTGCTTCACCCTGCCCCTATTCCACCCTTTTAGGGACATCTTTTATAAAGTTTCTGGGTCACTTACAGGTTCGGCAATGTGTGTGTGTGTGTGATCGCTCACATATTGGTCACACCTAAAATGCAGGTTGCCTGTATGTCATTAACCTTTTTTTAAAAAAAAAACACACTAAATAAATGTGAAACTTCTCTTTGAATGTGTGAGATTCATGCCATTATATTGATTTTAACTACACTCAATCAGTGGCAGCCATTCTTGTATTCCAGACCTTGCGCCTGCTGTTAGGATACTGCTCTTGTCACCCTAGATAAGCTACTGTGTGTGTTTCGTTCCAAAAAAAGGGAAGGTAGCCACTTGTTTTGTCTCAATAATGTATGCTAGAATTGTGCTATAATTTATAGGCACTAAAATCAGAATGGTTCCAAGAAAGGCTGTTTTGACAGTGAGCAGAATAATTCAGCC
Organism: Podarcis raffonei; assembly: GCF_027172205.1. Classification (NCBI taxonomy): domain Eukaryota; kingdom Metazoa; phylum Chordata; class Lepidosauria; order Squamata; family Lacertidae; genus Podarcis; species Podarcis raffonei. The sequence goes on along the minus strand of NC_070613.1, from coordinate 23,488,212 downwards.
ATGAGATAACTGCTAGACAGACTTGAATAATTCCACTGAACGCATTCCTTGCTTGGCAGTGTAGACTCATGTCATTGGAGCTTAGGATGATGTTTGCTGTTTTGAAACTGATGAACAGAAGTCAAAGAAAGAAAAGATTTAACAGCACAATCCCAGACGTGCCTACTCAAAAATAAGTCTCAGTTGGGTTTATTCCCAGGAAACAGTATAGGATTGTACCAAAGCATAGGAATCCAATGTTTACATGAAACAATTTTATTTTAACATTAGAACTGTAGGGATTGGACTTTATTTTGGGAAGGTGTATGCTGTAAAAATATGTGCAGTTTATAATATAAAGCAGGGATGTGGCCAGTTTCTGCATTTTCTGAGTCACTCTACTCCAGGCAAGTGAACTGGAGGTTGGGGCAGAAGTGTATCTTGCCAAATACACTCAGCCCATCATGGATAGCTGTGCTCCTTAATAAAGCTACTGCCATTCAGTATTTAGGGTTTCCCAGCTATAGAGCTCAGAGACACAGTGGCTGCATTCACACACAATGCAAAACCATGGTTTAGTGTTACAAGGACGACGCTCTGTGTGAGCCCTGGGCTCATGTATTTCCTCATCTTCTCCAGTGCAGCTGTGAAGAAACTGAAAATTTCCACTTCTGTTTTTGCTTAACCAGTTTAGTGTTAAGTCTAAAACAAGCTAGCTTCATAAACCAGTTTTTGAAGTTGCCTTGTTTTAGAGTAAACCATAGTTAGGACTTATCACAGTTTGGCCAGACATGCTTAGTCAGAACGGAAGCAAAAGCTTCTGGAAGCTCGTGAGCCTTAAGGTTTGTATAGGCTTGTCCTTGTAATTCTAAAGAATGATTTAGCATTATGCGCATGTGGAGTAACTGTATCTGAATATATATGCTCTATAGCTGAAACCTTGAATGTTTGCATTTCTGATGAGCTGAGTTTATTTGGTAAGATGTGTCTCTGGTCCTAGAGTTCTCTGCTCTGTCTGGAGAACAGAGTGATCAACAGAATGCAGCCTGTGCTACATATTTTGTGTGTATGTTTTGCATACACAATTCAAAAGAGGTGTAACATTATAGTGTGGAAATACCTGCTTCTAACAACTTTTATTTCTCTCTTCTTTTCCTTATGAACAAAACTGGACACATTTTTTTACCACACCTGCATTAAAATTTGATAGACCTGCTAGAGGCCAGTAAAAATTCTCCAATACCCAGATCTGGATATGATCCATGCTATGTCAGTTACTCCTTTGTCGTATATAGTAAGACCCCCTCAGTTTTGTTGTGTTGCCTTTTGAGGTGATACATTATTTTTTGTAAACAAAATATCGTTGCTATGGTTTAATTTAAGCTGGTGCTGATACAGTTATTTATATCTTTATGTGTGCACAATACACATACACATGAGAAACACCAGTACATTTCTGCTATAGTAATCCCACTTTTTGAAAGCAGTCTTTTAAGTTTGTGAGTAGCAATTTTTTAACCTGAAAGCATTTTTAATGTGTTAGTGCTTAGGAATCTGAACATCATTTTATGCCTAGAGAGCCAATTATCAGTGAAAAATGAATATTTTGGTTTGGGTTGAGCAATCACTGTTTTTGAGGGCAGCCTAGATGACAATAATCTGACAGGAATGTTCACACAACTTTGCCATTCTATTTGTACTGCTGCTCGTTCAGTTCATATGTAACTTAAATCTGAACACATAGGTTTCCTCCATTTGGTATTCAGTATGGCAGCTTGGATGCTAATGAAATCCTCTAGTATATAGGTATGTAGTTGCCCAGACATCTGTTCCTTTGTTTCCAGGTAGCCCATTGCCAGGAAACCCTTGCTAATTACTGCTTATATATATCCTTTCCTTATCATTCATCACCGCGCAGTACAGGATTCAGTTCACTGATTTCTCAGATCAATAGTATTCTGCTGCCAGCTTTATTTTATTCTCTCCTCTAAAAAAATAATTTTTGTTTGTTTGTAACTCTCTTGTAAAATTTACGGTTGAAGCTTTACAATTTGTTTATGAGGCTATCAGTCATGCAGATCTCGAATGGACAAGTTGACATGTAGAACTCTTTTCAATTCTGCCATACTTCAGTCGGGAAATGGTGGTTAGGCAGATATTTGTGGCGTCTGTTAACATGCAGGAATTTCGAATTAAACTGGGCCTGATTCTTGACAGGGTCAAGGTGTTAGCGGTTGAAATAAGTGTGTGTGTGTTTCATGCGTGAATCAAATATTTGCTGATACTTATTAGGCTGGAACCTCTTTGAGGATAGCGCTGTTGCTGTGGGTTAAACCACAGAGCCTAGGGCTTGTTGATCAGAAGGTCGTTGGTTCGAATCCCCGCAACGGGGTGAGCTTCCGTTGCCCGGTCCCTGCTCCTGCCAACCTAGCAGTTTGAAAGCACGTCAAAGTGCAAGTAGATAAATAGGTACCGCTCCGGCGGGAAGGTAAACAGCGTTTCTGTGCACTGCTTTGGTTCACCAGAAGCGGCTTAGTCATGCTGGCCACATGACCCGGAAGCTGTACGCTGGCTCCCTCGGCCAATAAAGCGAGATGAGTGCAGCAACCCCAGAGTCGGTCACGACTGGACCTAATGGTCAGGGGTCCCTTTACCTTTACCTATTGCTGCCCATCCCTTGCTTAACTATGGCTACCTTCCACTGTCACGGCAGGATGCTTGGCATCACAAGTGGGGAGACTGCTGTTTGCACTCTAGGTCTGCTTGAGGCATTTCCCAGGTGTCTGATTGGCTACTGTGAGAACAGGATGCTAAACTAGATAGGCCTTTGGCTCTTATGCTTTTAATGAAAGACAGCAGTAACCTAGAAGCAGACCTTTTCCTTACTGGAAAAATTAGAGGAGTGCAAACCAGAAAGTATATAGGGAATGGAAAATATTCAAAGAATATCTAAAATCGTGCTGTACGAACAATAAGATACTTGCAGAAATAGAGTGATACTGGTAAGCAAGAAATACATAAAATATTATATTGGAATACACACACACACACACACACACACAAAATGAAAAAATATGAATCTGTGCAAAGAATATAGATAATATAAGTAGTATAATGAGAATTATTGGAAGTTATATATTTTAATTTGACATGTAAGTGTAATATATAGTAATTGTTTATGTTTGTTTCTTTATCTTTTCTTACTTTATTGTTTTTATTCATTTGCAGTGTTTTTTTTGTTTTGTATGTTGTTATGTAATTCATGTTTATTTGTTTATGTGAAAAATTAATAAAGATTTCCTAACAAAAAACAACAACTTAGAAGCAGACCTGGGATGAGGGCAGTCAAGTACACTTGTCCCAGACCTCAGAGGGTAAGCCAGGAGCTTGCTGGACTTACACTGTCTTGCCAAGAGTTTATAACTTTATTTTAACAAGACTTCCACCCCAGGCCTCAGACAAGCTCTGGATTGGCCTGCTTAGAAGAGAACTGTTTTCATAAAGGTTTTTTTTGGGGGAAGCCATTAATAATATCCCTTTTCAGATTGATGTTAAAGCATCCCTGCATCACAAAGCACTTTTAATACTGCTGAAGGCAACATGACTGCTTGTGAAGAGCTTTTCAAAACGCTTGTTGGTTTTTATTTTATTTTCCCTTTGAAATGTCGCTGCTTCGTACACATAAGTTTGTCACAAGATGATGGGAGTGAAGAGCTTGTCTCTTTCTAAGCGGCAAAGCCTGGCTCCCTGACACATTTCTTATTCAAGTTTGCTACTTAGTTAATGTGGGATCCATTAGGGAACTAAATTAAGAGAGCAGGCTGCCAGATTGCAGCTGCCATAAACATAATAGATTAATAGTTTGTTTGCAGTTCAAAAATTTATGGACTGGAAGCCCAGCATCCGACTTACTGTAGTATACAGCCTGACCAGGGCAATATATTACTAGCTCAGACTCAGACATACAGTGGCTGTGTTCAGGTGATTGTGGATTGGCTGAACAAGCTGAGAGATGAATAAGACAACATTTGCACTGTACATTTAAGGCACTTTTAACAGTCAAGATTCCTCAAATTATTTTGGGAGCTGTAGTTTTTAAGGGTGATCAAAGTTGTTAGGGAACCTCATATTCCCCTCACGAAGCTGCATTTCCCAGAGTTCCCTGGGAAGGATTGATTGCTAAACAACTCAGAGAACTGTCACTTTATGCGGGGAATATGGGGTCTCTTACCATATTTCAGCACTGTTAACAAATGACAGTTCCTAGGCCTTTTGGTGGGAAGCCATGACTGGTTAATGATGCTTTAAGTTCAGGGGTTTTTTCCCCAGGTGGGTGCCATTGCCATTATGACAGAACAAGAGAGGTGTTCCTGGTGAGTTCCAGTACTTATTTTTCTAGAAAAATAGCACTGTTTAAATGTGTAGTGTGGATGTGCCCTAAGTCTTTTCCACCTGGATGGAGTCCTTTTTCTCTTCCCGCTGCATGAGTCTCGATAATAAGCCATCCATATTTCATCCAACTGGGGTAACCATGGTTTGAAGTTGGTTTAATATCCTGCCTTGTTCTGAAGCTGATAACCATAGTTTCCTGGTTTGGCTGAAATATGAAACTCTTAACTAATTAGAGACTTTCTGGTTTAATCATAGCTTGTGCAAAGGTAGAAGCAAAAGCAGTGTTAACATGGATTAATATGCGCCTTGTCTTATTAAGCAGATACGATAATCTGTTCAGTGACAATGTATCAGTTGTAGTATCTTATTGATTTTTTTAAGAAAGAAAAATAAGACCTATCCATCAAAAGGGAGGGGGGAATACAAAAGCACAGTTATTTGGATTTAATCACATTTGAGAAGTAAGAAGACCAGCCGAATAATAACCAGGATTTTACTAAATATATATATAATAATTCTTGATAAATTCTTCAGGTTTAAATCCTTTTCTATTACATAATACATATATTAATACATGATTTTACAGTGGTGCCTCGCAAGACGAAAAGAATCCGTTCCGCGAGTCTCTTCGTCTTGCAGTTTTTCGTCTTGCGAAGCAAGCCCATTAGCGGCTTAGCGGATTAGCGCTATTAGCGGTTTAGCGGGATTAGCGGATCAGCTGATAAGCGGTTTAGCGGCTTAGCGGATCAGCTGTTAAGCGGCTTAGCGGATCAGCTGATAAGCGGCTTAGCGATCAGCTGTTAAGCGGCTTAGCGGCTTAGCGGATCAGCTGATAAGCGGCTTAGCGGCTTGGGAAAAAGGGGGGGAAAAGGAAAAAAAACCCGCAGGAACTCGCAAGACATTTTCGTCTTGCGAAGCAAGCCCATAGGAAATTCGTTTTGCGAAGCACCTCCAAAACGGAAAACCCTTTCCTCTAGCGGGTTTTCCGTCTTGCGAGGCATTCGTCTTGCGGGGCACCACTGTATTTGTATGCCACCTTTCCACAGTTAAAGCCATGCTCAGTGCAGCTTACATTAAAAAATACATAACTACAAATATAACAAAAGTAGTCATAAACAATAAATAAAACATCCAAAAGTACACAAGCAAATTAAAAATTTATACATAAATCATAATAAGATCTAAAATAAAGATACTAAAAATCAATATCAATACAGTGGTACCTCGGGTTACATATGCTTCAGGTTACATACGCTTCAGGTTACAGACTCCGGTAACCCAGAAATAATGCTTCAGGTTAAGAATTTTGCTTCAGGATGAGAACAGAAATCGTGCTCCGGCGGCGCAGCAGCAGCAGCAGGAGGCCCCATTAGCTAAAGTGGTGCTTCAGGTTAAGAACAGTTTCAGGTTAAGAACGGACCTCCGGAACGAATTAAGTACTTAACCCGAGGTACCACTGTAACAGCAACAACCACCCCAGCAAAAATCCCTAAGCAATACCCCAGTCTAAGAGTCTATTCAGCAGCCTCAGCTTTTGTAGTTGGAGTCAGTCAGGGCCCCACCCTCCCAGGCCAGGTGGAAAAAAAGCCTGTAAGGCAGGGAGCAGGTCTTCCAGTGTTTCATTACCTGTTATTTCCTGGAACGCTTCCCCAATATTTTCTCACCCTTCTATTGTTGCATAATATATGACTTATAAGAAAAATATAATAGCTTCATCATGCCGCAGTTCACTTGTCCAAACCCTGCATTCATTGGTTAATCTTAACTGTAGTTTGTAGAAACAAAAAATATGTATATTGCATACTTTGAAGTAACTTGTTTCAAACAACCCCTTTTTAAGATTAACCACAGTTTGCTGGGTTTGGATGAAATGACAATCTCTAGTTAGTTAAAAAAACGGAAACGACAGTTTCTGATCTCCTTCTCGAGGACAGGGGAGGGGGAAGTGTGTGAGCCTGAGACTTGATGCCATTTGTTCCCAACACAATAAACTATGATTCATGGCGATGTCTGAATGAAATAATTAGGACCAGCCGTAGATGTATTCCTGCACTTTTCCTTTTCTTAAAGACGGCAGTTCTTTTCAGATCCCCTTTTCATAATTGCTTAGAGTTGATGTCATTTTCATCAAGATTACATATATTTTGGACAGCATGCTCTTGCAATAATTCAAGTTCCGAACCCTTCTCATAATAGCCTAGATCTGATGTCTCTTGTCTCCATTTTCATCAAGATTACATACATTTTAAACAGTAGACCCTTGTAATACTTCATGTTCACAACATATTATTCAGATTACGTTAACAACGTATTATTAATACTATGAGATCCTTGAATTTCAGTTCTCAGCTTTCTTATTTGCAGCTATTGGGAAAAGAGAGAGGTGGTTATGCCTATCTTATCTCTTACCTAATTAAATATATTAGGTTGTTCATCATTTTTTAAATTCTGTAAAATAAATGATCTTGCCAGCTATAAAATCATGACTCTTCTAGTCACTTTGAAGTCTTTATCATAAAAGATGGTTATTAGCAGAGATATTAGGGTGGGGAAAATCCCTATATTCATTCCAGACAGATAAAACTGGGCTGGGGGTTTGGCCCTATTCTGGTTTTGCAAACATATCCAGCTAGTTAACAGCCTAACTATTTCCAGTGCCTAACAAGGCTGATCACCGTGCAATCCCTAGTATTTTACTTCTTCTTCCATGTCCTCCTTCTTTGTACCTCACGACTTTCCCAGACTCCTTCTCAATGGGCCATTGGTCTGTCTTGGTGTCAGGAGGTTTACTATGCTCTCAAGAGCATCATTTGAGATGAAGCCTCTGACATAACCCATAGGTGGGGAAGGTGTGGTCCTCCAGATGTTGTTGGACTCTCAGCCCCAGATGGCATGGCCAGTAACCAGGGGTGATAAGAGCTGTGGTCCAGCAACATCTAGAGGGCTGCTGGTTCTCCAACCCCGACATACTGTTATCAAAGACAAAAGGCTCCAGCAAAAATGACTTTCACTACTAAATACAACCCTGAGACTTGTGCCAGCTTACGAGACTAACAGATTCATCGCCACATGAGCCCTACTTTTGTGTATCTGACAAAGTCCACAGAAACCTTCTCTGTCCCAATAAATCTGTTCTGCTCTTTAAGTTGCCACGAGACTATTGGTTGTTTTTGCTGCACAAGACTTAGCGCGGCTGCTCCTTGGTAATTTTATTAAGGGTTTACTCCATTTGTATTCATAGCCCTCCACTCCACAGGAAACTTAAACATGATTAATTTGAAAGCACAAGGCTATGCTACAGTCTTCAGTAATGGCTGTGTTTAAAAAGTTCATGGAACACACTTCTAATAAGTAGTGCCATTACATTTATGCAATATAATGCTAGAATTTATTCTGCCTTTTTTTTTTTACAATACTTATTCTTCTTTAGTTGTTCACAATGGGACACATTCAATAAATAAAGTGTAAAGGCACTGTTGTCACACGCCTCAGCTGAGCAGCAAGAAGACTAATTTGAATATTCTTCCTCTGAATAATTATTATTGTAGCTTGTTTCTTCCTTTCAAGCTAAGGCCATAATTTATGGGAGCTGAATTTTCAGGATATTGCCTCTAATTCTGCAAGTTGTAATTTGCCTTTCAGCTTCAAAGATTGCTTTGCTAGTGAAGGCAGTAGCAAAGTCAGGGGCACAGGTTGTCCATTGGTATAAATCAACATGGCTTTATAAAGGGCTGACTCATCCTTTGTGGGTAGACTATGGTCTAGATATAACAATTACAGATGTGTCTTGTATTACTTAGTATTGTTGAACAGGGGCAACAAGCATCAGATGCTATTTTTCTAGATACTCCTCAGGCAAATGTAAAGGTCCAGTTACGGACGACTCTGGGGTTGCGTGCTCATCTCGCTCTATAGGCCGAGGGAGCTGGCGTTTGTCTGCAGAAAGCTTCCGGGTCATGTGGCCAGCATGACTAAGCCACTTCTGGTGAACCAGAGCAGCGCATGGAAACGCCATTTACCTTCCTGCCGGAGCGGTACCTATTTATCTACTTGCACTTTGACGTGCTCTTGAACTGGTAGGTGGGCAGGAGCTGGGACCAAACAATGGGGGCTCACCCCGTAGCGGGGATTCGAACCGCTGACCTTCTGATCAGCAAGCCCTAGGCTCTGTGGTTTAGACCACAGCGCCACCCATACCTGGATGGTAAAACAGCAAATGCAGTTCATTGTAAACAAGTGTAAATTGATGCATCTTGGGGCAAAAACAAGCAAACTTAATTCCAGGGCCTGAAGTGGTGGCGACTTATCAGGAATGAGACCTTGTGGTCGTAGTGGATAGGTTAATGAAGATGTTGAACCAGTTTGGGGGCAAATTCCAGTGCTAGAGATCATTATGAAAGGAAAGGAAAATAAAACTGCTGATATCATAATGCCACTAAACAAATCTTTGGTGTGGCTGCATTTAGAATGCTGGGTATAGTTCTGGGTGCCACACTTCTAAAAGGATACTGTTGAGTTGGAAAAGGTTCAGAAGAGGAATGAAGTAGCTCCCCTATGAGGAAAGGTAACAGTATTTAGTTTAGAGGGGGGAAATGAGTAAGAGGTCACATGATAGAAGTGTGTAAAATTGTGCATGGTGGAGAAAATGTCTAGAGCAAAGCCGCCGCCCCACTCATAACAGTGCAACTTGTGGACGCTGTGAAGCTAAATGTTGGAAGATTCGAGACAAACAAAAGAAACTTAATCACACAGTGCATTGTTAACCTATGGAAGGGGCAGTGACGGCAACCAACCTGGATGGCTTGAAAAGAGGATTAGACAAATACATGGAGGAGTATAAGGCCATCTTGGCTGCTAACCTTGACAGAGACATTCTACCTACATGGTCAGAAGCAGTTTGCATCTGAATACCGGCTGCTGGAAACTGGGGGAAGGGAGAAGGGAGCACAATAGTGCTCACATCTTGTCATGGGCTTCCTATAGGTTGGTTGTCGTGAATACAGTTCCCGGAATAGATGGATTGCTGTCTGATCCAGCAGGATCTTTCTCTGTTCTTGTGCCAGAGCTGTGATGTTTACCTTTGCTTTATCAGCATGCCACACCCCCTACGCCAGTGGTAGAGCCTTGCATGCAGAAGGTTCCAGGTTCATTCACTAGCATCTCCAGGTAAGTGTGGGAAATGTTCCCTTTCTAAAGCCACGGAGAGCTGCTGCAAGTCGGTGTGCACAATACTTTGCTAGTTGAACTATTTCGATCTGACTACGTATAAGACATTTTCCTATGTTCCCCTTTCCTCGAATCATCAAGTCTTCCTGCATGCTGCATTGCTAATTAATATAGCAATTAAGGAAGACGGTATAACAACCAGCTTCAGTTTTATGTTTTGGCTCAGCTCAATATTTAACCCTATATTTGACTCTGTTCTTGGAGGAGAATCCCACTTACGGCATTCTAGATCTAAACCCACTGTTCCTGCTTTTGTAAAGCTGCCATCCAAACTTCAGCAACTTCACCTCCAGTTCTGCAGCTTGTGCTGGCTGGGGTGTTATGCCAGGGTGGGCAAATCGCTGCACTAGCTCATGTGATGGTGGTGAGACTGGCCCAGGATTCAGTGGACTCCAGGCCAGCACAGACCCTCCCTTGGAAAGCTCCATTACAGCCACTTGTACATTCATTCAGTGGAACAGGGAGCTTCGTGTGGGGCAGTTGTGATTCTGCAGGCAGGGTCCAAAAGGACACCTCAACTCAACCCCCTTTCCCAGCCCAGAGCAAAAGGGGGTTTGGATTATTCTGTGTCTGTGTCTGAACTGGGTGATAAGATGTGAAGAAAATAGTTTTTTTCACAATATTATTATCTTTGAGTAATTTTTAAGGCCTATTGAAACAATAATTATTAGTCTTTATTATTCATTTCTCAGTAAAGAAGATTTACTGGGAGTTGGCAATTGGGAGTTTTTCTCTTTCTCTCTTTCCACTTGAGCATCAAAAGGAAAGTTTATATTTGCTCCTCACTGTATTCCTTTTCTTATCACTGGCTGTTGTGTAATATTTGTTGGAAGAAGAATGAAAAGACTCATTGTCTTAAATTATCAGCTGGGATGTCATCTCATAATTCTTGAGTCTTTTGTGTCCTTTTTAATTGCCAAGCACCTGCTTCTGCTTGCAAGAAAAGTGGTATCTTGACTTTCCAAGGGGTATAATTTCTTAAGGATACTCATACAATCTTATAAAACCTGTTTTATATTGAAGCAGGAATTGAGAGTGAGAAGGAATAATGATGCATAATAACAGGGCTAGGGTCAGGGCTTTTGTGGCCTCTGGGAGTTTTCTATATGTTTACAGCTCTACTGTGGAAGTAGTGGTTTAGCCTGAAGGTCCAGCAAAGTATCTTATGTCATTCTGGTTTTCTTAAGATTTGCAGGCGGAGGCAGCAGTGGGGAATTGGTTAGAGTGCCATATAACAAGAAATCATATATCTCTTCTGCTGGGGATTGTGAGATGCAAACGGCTCCCTCTGTAAACGTGCATCTGTCTGCAATTGTGGGTACCCTGTTAGATCATTTATCTGTGTTTGCCAAAGCAAATCCTTGACTGTTCTCTTGCTTTCCCATGAATTACGTTGCCTTTCTCTCCCTTTTCCTTCCACAGAAACATATGATGTTAGTAAGAGCCTTGATGCCCACCTACTAGGGGATTTAGTAGAAAGTTCACTGAACAGTGTGTTTTCCTGTGGCTTAAAAAAAATCTATCTGAGCAATAATGAGCATTTAGTAGAAGAGAATGGACATTTGTTTGTAAAAGAGTTTTTATTTACTCCCTCCCTCACTTACTTATTTAATTAGTATACTGCCCTTCATCTGAAGATCACAGGGTGGTTCACAACACAAAACGTTTAAGACTTTAAAACAATGCAGTTTGTATTGGTTGGGATCCAAAGAGCTACTTAGGCTCCTGTGAGGGCTCTGCTAACCCAGTGAGATTTTGTTTGGCTTGATCTGATGCTCCAAAAACACAACAGCTCAAACCTTCAGTCCACCTCACTCAGTATTGTCCACACTGACTAGCAATGTCTCTCAAGGAGTCTTTCCCAGCCCTCTCTGGTGATGCCAGGCATCTTTGAACCTAGGCATTTTTGCATGCCAAGAGGATGCTCCACCACTGAACTGCGTCCCTTCTCCTAAAAGAAAGAGCAAGATAAACAGGCGGTGATGTGAGCAATATGCTTCGTATCGCTAGAGCTGTGTGCCAGAAGAGGGGTGCCTTTTCCGCTTGTTTGCTGCTTTATGAGTTCAATCACTCTTTGCTTACTCCTTCCTCTCCACCAGCTCTTTCAGGAGCTGCTTCTAATCATCATGCCTTGCTTGTTTTGCATGCCGCAGAGGCCTCTGGACATTTCTACGCAGTGCCCAGAGTCTTGCCATGTTGCCTTTGCTTTCACCTTCTATTTGCCTGCCGCCCCCGTCCCGTAATGCATCCTGACAGGTTACACCGCCCTTGTCTATTCCTTGCTCTCTGCGTGATCTTACATGTCTGCACTGCTGGCTGTTGCACAGCGATATTTGCTTCATGGCGTAACAGCGTTTCATCCCCATCCTTCCTCCACACTCTCACCTTTTACAATACCTTGGCTTTGTGGCATTTCTCAGTATTACAGTTTCTGCAGGTATGCAGTCACACACACACATCTCGGCAACTGTTAACAAGACACATTGAAAAAAGAGAGGCTTTTTTTGCAGTGAGTGACTTTGGGAAGCTAGTTTTGAGCAGTCTCTGGAAAGGCAGCCAGTAAATGCTGTAAATAAAAGAGATGGTAGCTTTGGTTCCTATCTCTGCTACAGGCTACCCATGTAACAGACAAGCAGATTCTGTAGTTTCTACTCTTAGTCAATAAAAAGTGGCCTTATCTAGCCTCCTTATAACCAGCTGGGGAGCTGCCCCTTCGCCCCAAATGTTCCAGCTGCTTGCTCTGGTGGAACTGTGTAATTTGCTGCTCATCTAGGGGGTAAGCCACTGAGTGACAAATGCTTTGCCTGCCTACAACTCCCGATGCTATATGTGCCTTTGCTTGAGACTACAAGCTGCCATAGCTATGAATATGTGATGCTGTTTTGCACTGTCGGGTAGCTGGTTCATCTGGCCCGCTATCTCCTGCTGCCAGTGAATTCCCAGCGTCTTGGCTAGCGAGTCTTTCCCAGCCATACTGCCTGATACCATTTGGCTGGGTTGGATTGGGGCAGCAGGGATCAGGGATTTCACCTGGGAGAACCTGGAGCGTGATCTACTACTGGAGCCTTTCCAAAGCCTTGGATGAAATCCAGCATACTGCAGATGGCCACTACTCAGATGAAGGGGATTATCTCTCCTTTCTTTCCTGCCGCAGCCCCTGTGCACCCACAAAATCATCTCCAGAGACTTGGGAGAGCTTCTGGAGCAGAGTTTCTCAAACTTGGGTCTCCAGCTGTTGTTGCACAAATCCCTTCATGCCTTGCTAGCAGGACCAGTGGTTGAGGATGATGGGAGTTGTAGTCCAACAACAGCTGGAGACCCAAGTTTGATAAACACTGCTCTAGAACATATTTTGGAGGTGTGCAGGGGGAAGGAGTAGGGAGAAGAGAAATCAGAACTCTCATTGCGGAAGCAGATTAGCCCCTGTGTTTCCATGAATGGAAGGACCATTCTTACTTGGTGCACTTGTGCTCTCTGGTGTGGCGGAATGACGAGGGGAGAGGAAAAATATATCCTGGACTAGAAAGCCATAGTGCTCTGCTCTTTTCCCCTTGGCTGAGGAAACATGGTTGGTGTCCTTTGACTGTGGAGTCTCTCCCATCAGCAGAGAGACAGAGAAATCATGCTAGGCAACTAAAGGTCATTTCCAGGTGACTTTTGACCACCATTCATCCTGATTTGTTTGCACAAACTTTGTGGAGAAGTTATATGATGTCCGCTGTTGAGCATTCATTCTGATTGGTTGGTGGAGAGGTTTTATGGTGCTGCATCAAACAATTGTTATGTCACATTTTTCAGTGTATTTCTGATCACTTTCCTTTTTGCAAGAAGTTCAATTTTTGTGGGGGAAGCGGGTTTGTTGTGCAAGAGCACCTGTGAAATAGTGACAGTCTGGAAGTGGCCAAAACTAAATACCTGCTATTGAGAGGGCTGCGACAAACTCTGGTGAAGTAGGAGCTGCTGCTAGTATAGCAGCAGCTCCTCCTACTAGTATAGTATAGTATAGCTGCTGCGAGTCTTGTATAGCCTTGTCCTTTGGTTATACCCACCGTGCTATGTTCTCCAGCTTGACCAGGACTTGGTTATATAATCTTAGTCCCCAAACATAGCCAGTGGGCTGGAACCAGGGATTGGTGAATCTGTCAGTTTTGATTTCTCTCTGTTTCTGATTTTTCTACCCTTAATTTCAGCTCTCCACTTTTCCACATTTGTTTGCTCTTCATTTATTTTTTTAAATGTCCTAATGAAACCTCATCAGCATTTTAGTGAATTTCCCCTAATATAAACAGTTTATATGCAATTTTGCCCACTATCGCATCTTTGCAAAATGGTTTAATATAATGCACTTTTGCATGTTATTTTCACTAATGTGTGCATTTTTACATACTCTTCACCATAGTATAGTATTTTTTTGGTACAAATTATTCGGTTGGAGAACTACACTGCAAAGTTCAGAGAAGTGCAAATTTTGAGGGATGGCTGCATTCCAGTTTGCATATGGTTTCGGAAAGTGCAAATTGGGTAGGTTCGCCTTTAAATGAGAAGTGAATAGAATTTCTACCCCTTCCATAGCTACACACCCTGAAGCATTCCTCGTTAGGAATACAAGTTCACAAACAGTGCAATCGTATTCAAGTCTATTCAGAAGTAAGTACCATTGAGTTCAATGCAACTTACTCCTTGGTAAGTGTCTATGCCTAAACTACTTAGTTACAGTTTGACTTCAGTTGAGTCTTTTGATCATCAAGTAGGTCCTATACACGGCAATGTAGTTTTCCTATATGTGAAAAAGCAGCCAGAAATGCACTGTAGAATCTGAATGGAATCAAACTGCAGTTGGGGGGGCGCGCGGGAAATAAAATGCATCTGAAATAAAGCCAGAAAAGAGAACAGCAAATTGACCCTAACTGCTAATAGTTAAATTAATAACGAGCTGACTACCAATGAAAAGATTGGCTCAGACTTCAAATAAAGTGACCTTCAAGCTGAAGATATGAAATAAATAGTAGCTCTGTCACTGTGCCAGGTTGGGGTGATGGGAAGTGTAGATCTTTTTTTATTTATTTTTGAAATTTATCTAGAAGTGGATATGCACTCTTCAGTTGAAAAAAATTCCCAAGATACCAGATGATCATAAAACAACAGAGGCAGCAGAACGATAAAACCCATACAAATCATGGCAGCAGAACAAAGTACGTGAAGCCAGAGTTTTAAAAGATCTTGGAAAATAAAAAGGGTTTCATCAGATGGTGCTAAAAACTCATAAAAGCAGATGGTAGGCAGTCTCCCTGGAGAGGGTATTCCTGTGTTGGGATGCCACAGCTGAGAAGGCTCTTTTGTAGCCGCCTGGCTAGCCTCAGATGTGGGGATGCCTAGAAGATAGACTTTGAAGATGATCTTAATATGGCAGCAGGTTTGTAGAAAAGGAGATTGTCCTTCCAAGTACCTGGGTCCAAAGCCACATTACCAACACATTCAATTTTGCTTGGAAATGGACTATGCAGAACTGGACAAACTAACGGGAAGAATTCGAAACCGGCGGGACCAGAGATTTACAGAAGATTGGCGTAAATTTACGGACTATATGAAAAGTAACCGTGATGATTCGATTACATTTGTATGTTTGCAGGAAGTTTTGTAAGGGGAATAATTTGAATTATTTCCTTATTGAATGAAAAGGATGACATTGGATATGAGGTTAAAGGTAATATAAATTTAAGAAATGCAGGAGAAATCTTAAAGATGGGAGATCATCAGAGGAGCTGACGGAAGTCCAAAAGATTGTATAAGAGAGGGAAATTTGTAAAATGTATGACAATATAAATGTTTTTAAAATGAATAAAAATTATTTTTTAAAAAAGAGAGAATTCAGAGAAAGCAAAAAAAAATATTGTTTTTGCTTGGAAATGGACTGGCAACCGGTGATGCTGTTTAAGAACCAGTGAGATGTGTTTGCACTGACTGGTCCCAGTTTGTAGTAGCTGTAGTTTGGTCTAGTTGAAGTTTCTGGGTGTAGCAGCCAAAGGCAGCTCCACATATATTACATTGTGGTAGACTAATCTAGAGCTTAGCATTAGGGAATGAATAACTCTGCCAATCTCTTTCCAGGAGAGGCTTTAGTTGGTACATGAATGCCTGGCACATGGGTCTGGGCCTCCAGGGTCAGTACTGCCGTTCTGCGATTCACTTTTCGCTGGTTTTTAGAATACAGTGGTACCTTGTGTTATGTACTTAATCCGTTCTGAAGGTCCGTTCGTAACAGGAAACCGCTCGTAACATGAGGCGCGCTTTCTCTAATGGCGCCTCCTGCTGCTGCTACACCACCGGAGCGCAACTTCCGCTCGCAGCCTGGGACAAAGGTCGCAACAAGGGGCATCTACTTTCGGGTTAGCGGAGCGCATAACCAGCAGCATTCGTAAGGGGGACAGTACATAACACGAGGTACCACTGTATATGCTTTAGTAACTGCTTAAGCTTTTGGAATATGTCCACCTTTATTCCTCCTATATTTTCTGCTGCATCTAGTCAGAAACCTGGGGCTTTAATGTCCCCCCGCAAAAAAGAAGATGATGTTAAGGCTGTAATTATCTCTGGGTGTTGTATCTTTTTTTGTAAGTATGTTTTCATGGTCCTTGACATGAACCTTTTTCAGTGAGATTACAGCTTTATACTAATGGAAAAACCTTGCATTTTTCTACATAGATAGTTACCAGGTTTTTAAACGAGCTCTTGCCCTTCTGCCTTCTGCATTAGTTTGAGATGAAGGCACTAGGCGATAATGTTCACCTCCAGTCGATGAACGGTCTCACCTGCTGATTTCAGCAACTTGGAATTGCTGTTAATTGCACAGCAGCCGGCCAAGTAGTGTTAGTTGGGTAAGCTGGCAAGCATCACTCCCTGCTGGAGCAAGCAGCCAGGTAGTTTCTCATCTCACTCATGACTCCACCGTCACCTGTGTCTGCTGTTACCCAGTAGACATGTTGCTATGAGCCACACAGGGTGGGGAGGGAGGGAGCTGCTGACAAAAGCAAATGAGACCATGTAAAAATGGTGGTTTTTCACTCATCATTAAGCAGATAAATCTTTAAGCTGTTCAATCTTAACAGATTAGCTTGTCATGCTTTACAGGTCTGTCTAGGATGCTTTACTGATTGTTGTATATAATATATTATTGATTTTTATATTCTGTCTTAAATAAGCTGCCTCAAATTCTTGTAAAATGAATTATTGAATGAGGGAAGAAAGGCAGCAGTGCTGCAGATGTTTACCTGAGAGGAAGCCCCATTGAACACATGGGTACCATATGAATAAATGTTCATATGATTGGATTTCATGGCTACAATCCTGTGTGCACTTACTTTGGAATAAGCTCCTCGGAACTAAGTGGTGCTTACTTCCAGGTAAACTGTATGGCTGCATTCCTATGCAGTAGGGTGTTCAATGACCATTGAACATGAAGTTGGATACAATAAAGGGATGCTTTTGTTTGTATTTTAATAAGATTGGCACTTATTGGACCAATATGCAAACTGAAACACTATTATCTGTTGAAATTTGCACTCCTCTGAATTTTGTAATGCAGTTTTCTAACTGAATCATAGAGATGTGGAGTTGGAATGGACTCCAAGGGTCATCTAGTCCAAACCCCTGCAATGCAGAAATCTCAACACACAGTCTCCCATCCAACTTGAAACCATACTGGACTCTGCTTAGCTTTGCAAATGTGCTAGCAGTTTTATTGCTGCGCCACTTGCAAAACAAAACTGTAGGCGTTAGGGGAAAGTGTGCATAAAGTTGCAGCTGTTAGTGAAAATAATAAACACATACTTTTGTATATGAGTGGGAATGGCTTGCAAAAGTGTGCCTATAGTCAGAAATGCATACAAAAATATGTATATTAGGAGAAACACAATAAATGTTGCATTTTTATGAGGATTTTCTTTTAATTAAGAAGAAATTTGCAAATTGCTGCAGAAACAGGGGGAACCGAAGGGAAAAACAGAGAAATGGAGAGAAGCTAAAGTGGACAGATTTTTCCACCCTCGATATAGTATCTCAGTACTTCTAACAACTGCTGATATTCTCACCATTTCACAGATGGAGAGCAGAGGCTGAGAGAGAGTGGATTCATGGCCAAAGTGAGACCTGAACACAGAATGTCCCTGTCCAGGCTCTCAGCCACTTCCCCAGCTCTCATTATTGTTCCTTCTCCAGTTCTTTGAATGTTGATGAATCCCCTCCTCCCTCACCTGCTATGGTTTGGGGATTCCATTGAAGCAAGAGGTGGTGTTAGATTGTTCTAGGGCCTCTGATGCGTCTGACGTCCTTTTTGATCAATGGCCTCTAAGTCCTATCGGCTTTATTTTGACGGCAGCTCTTGAGCCTCTTTAATAAACACCATTGTGCCTTGCTTTCAAAGAGGGAGAGAGAAAAGGTGCAAGCAGGAAACTATTGATTTCACGGCCGGCTTGCATTATTGAGCTCAACAGTGGATGAACAGAAGGAATCTACTAGGGAAAGCTAATCCTCTGTTCTCTGCAAACATTTCCCATAGTTTAGCGAGCAGCAGATATGACAGCGTGCCCGTTTTGAAATGGTGCATTGTCGGTTCACGCATTTCCAGATGCCAAAGCTTTGACATGCGGGCGGTTTTGATCAGATTACTTCTGCTTCTGCAATGCAAAGCTAAAGTCTATTGTACTGGGATTGTAGACAGCACTGCGGTGCCTTGCTGTGTGTAGGGCAGTATATTGCTCGATTTGGAGGATGAAAGTGGCGATTGAGGTGTGTCCCGTTTTTCATCCAGCGAGAGTAAAAAGATTTGACCAACGTCTTTAAACAATGCAAACCTTGCTCTTTTGTTGAAGAATTAGATGCTCTACATCATATGATTAACCTTCCTTTCAAGCGGCATGCAGTTGGCTCCAGAGCAGCCAGCATATGAAATTGCTTGCGCTCATTTTATGTGGAAAAATGAAAGAAGGAAGGATTATATTTTAATAATTTATTAGAAGCATTGCAATTTTAGAGAATGCAGACAAGAGCCACAAAAGTTCAGATTGAATGCGTAGATTTGGTCTATTCCTTTTGAATAGGTTATAGCCCTCAATTTCTAGATTCCATTCATTAGTCTCATCCCACAAGGTTTCGGTAATGCCTATTAGCTTATATATGTCACCCAGAATTAAGAGGTCAAATTCTTCTTGCTTATTCCCCATACTTTGTGCATTAGTATAAAGGCAACTGAAACCATGAGTCATTCCTCCACTAACAGCTGCTTCCACCCCCCTCCAAGGGGAGTCGCCTGCCGCCATCACACATCTCTTCCTTCCCTGGGGAGTGACAGGAATTGTTATGTGCACTGTATCTCCCACTGCCACCTGGGTGTGTTCTGAGGTCTGCAACTGCTGTTCTGGCTCCTCTGGCCAAGAATTAGTGTCTGAGGTGAGGACATGGAATTGATTTTGCAGCTCCAGAGACACAGCATGGCTGCTGACAGTCCTGCTTCTTTGTGTCATGTTCCTTGAGGGGTTCGTCTCCTACATTGGTCAATCTTCCTCCCTACTAAGGGGCACCCCACCTGCATCTCTACTCCAGGGCTGTCCACTCTGGTCAAGCGAGAATGTCCTCATCTTGCCCGATGGCACAAAGTGTGGATAGGCCGGCCTCAAGTTGCTATACCTTCTCTTCCAGCAAGGCAGCCAGCTAGGACTTGCTGCAGGTCTTGTTGTGCAGGTTCTCAGTCACAAAGACAAACATGGCGTAGGTGTTGCAGGTCACTGCAGAAGCTCCCTCACCTTCCACATCCCTTGGTCCTACGTACATCATAAGACAGCTTTACAGGCAATCCCCCACACTCCTTCGCTAACCAGCCTCACAACGCTGGTGTTTATGGCCCTGAGAGCTTCACTGCTGGATTTTTTCCTGTAGTGATTTCAGTCTTCATTGTATTGGGGGGGGGGGGTTGTCCAGGGTCCAGCAGGTAGAGCTGCTTCCTTTGCTTTCTATGGCCTGTGTTCAGCTGCCATGTTAAGATGGCAGCACCCATGAGGGGCAGTGCTCCTTTGTTGATTGCAGGAAGGGTTCTCTGACTATGTTGGAAGGCGGCAGAATAAGAAGCTGGTCTGTGGTCATGGCTCTCAGGCTACAGATGCTGCTTCTGGCAGCACCTGGTAGTGTTAGAATCATAGAATCATAGAGTTGGAAGAGACCACAAGGGCCATCGAGTCCAACCCCCTGCCAAGCAGGAAACACCATCAGAGCACTCCTGACATATGGTTGTCAAGCCTCTGCTTAAAGACCTCCAAAGAAGGAGACTCCACCACACTCCTTGGCAGCAAATTCCACTGTCGAACAGCTCTTACTGTCAGGAAGTTCTTCCTAATGTTTAGGTGGAATCTTCTTTCTTGTAGTTTGGATCCATTGCTCCGTGTCCGCTTCTCTGGAGCAGCAGAAAACAACCTTTCTCCCTCCTCTATGTGACATCCTTTTATATATTTGAACATGGCTATCATATCACCCCTTAACCTCCTCTTCTCCAGGCTAAACATGCCCAGCTCCCTTAGCCGTTCCTCATAAGGCATCGTTTCCAGGCCTTTGACCATTTTGGTTGCCCTCCTCTGGACACGTTCCAGTTTGTCAGTGTCCTTCTTGAACTGTGGTGCCCAGAACTGGACACAGTACTCCAGGTGAGGTCTGACCAGAGCAGAATACAGTGGCACTATTACTTCCCTTGATCTAGATGCTATGCTCCTATTGATGCAGCCCAGAATTGCATTGGCTTTTTTAGCTGCCGCGTCACACTGTTGGCTCATGTCCAGTTTGTGGTCAACCAAGACTCCTAGATCCTTTTCACATGTAGTGCTCTCAAGCCAGGTGTCACCCATCTTGTATTTGTGCCTCTCATTTTTTTTGCCCAAGTGCAATACTTTACATTTCTCCCTGTTAAAATTCATCTTGTTTGTTTTGGCCCAGTTCTCTAATCTGTCAAGGTCGTTTTGAAGTGTGATCCTGTCCTCTGGGGGCAGTGTTGGCAGTGGCTGGGGCTAGATGCTTGGACTGTCATGTTTTTCTGCTTCCTCAGTTAGGTTCAGCTTCAGCCTGTCTTACTGCAATCCTATATCCAATTTAACTTACATGGGAGCAAGCCCCATTAAGGATAGTCTTATTTCTGAGTAAACACATACGTGATTGTACTGCATGTCAATTGCCTGGGCTTTATCTTTGCAGAGTTTTGCATTGTGTGTTTAACATCCACCCGCACGTTATATACTGGCATTTAGTAGTTAGTAGAAATATCTTCTGAGATGGGTGCTCCCTAGAAGTTGATTTCTCCTGGTTTCTACGGAAAAAAATGAAGGGCAACAGAACACAAGATAGGGTTTGCGCTGCAGTAGGCTTCCTCAAACTTGGTCCTTCAGATGTTTTGAGACTACAATTCCCATCATCCCTGACCACTGGTCCTGCTAGCTAGGGATCATGGGAGTTGTAGGCTAAAAACATCTGGAGGGCTGAGTTTGAGGAAGCCTGCTCTGGAGAGTCTAAGAGGATACAAACAGGAAAGAAAATAGCAAGTACAGTGGTACCGCGGGTTACATACGCTTCAGGTTACAGACTCGGCTAACCCAGAAATAGTACCTCGGGTTAAGAACTTTGCTTCAGGATGAGAACAGAAATTGTGTGGCGGCAGCGGGAGGCCCCATTAGCTAAAGTGGAACCTCAGGTTAAAAACAGTTTCAGTTAAGAACGGACCTACAGAACAAATTAAGTACGTAACCACAGGTACCACTGTAGTAGCTGTTTATGACTTCAGGGATTCCTGTCACCTGGTGAGACAAGTGACTCACTCATCACAACTCTGACTTCACTTATTGGCTGAGGAGTGGCCAGTTTGCTGGGCATGCTTTGCTTTGTTGCTTTTCCCTTGGGAAATTGATTCTTTCATTTTGAAGGCAGAGATCTGGCCCCAGGCCCTGAGGTCTTGGATCCTTGGCCTAGCCTGCCCCTTGCTGCTAGCCGTGACAGTTATAAGCAAAAAAGCCGCCAAAACAAAAAGGTGGAGGTTAATTGCCCAGAGAAGCAGCCACCACTTTCTGCTTCAAATAAGGAACATGTACCAAAAAAGGTGGCTTAGTGCAGGCATGTTCAAAGTCCGTTTCAGGGACGTAATCCGGTCCGCTAGTCGGTTTAATCCAACCCCTGTGGCAGTTTATTTCCTGAGGTAAAATCCTAAAAAAACCTCAACAACTGCAACCCTAAAAAAAGCTCTTTGGTCGGCCCTCACAGCCCTTCACTTCATTAAATCTGGCCCTCTTTGAAAAAAAGCTTAGTGCCAATGATTAAATTAGCAGCTCCATGGAGCAAAGACTCTGGCTGCTGTACTCCTCACCTGGTGCTGCTGTGCTACTCACAAGTAAGCCATGCTTTGGCTTACTGTTATGCTATGTTTGGCTTACTGTTATGTTCAGACCTGGACTTGTGATTTGTCTCCCCCAGACAAACCACGAATGGTAAACCAAGAACAATCTTTGGTTACAGCTTGTGTTGTTTTGTGTGCTTTTTTTGAAAATGCACACAAAGAAGGGGGGGAATGTTCAAACGTGAAGGTACAGAAGGAGAAGAGCTTGGAACTCAAAGCTTGGAACTCAAAGCAGGGTGGCCATTTCACGTTGAGCGCGCTAATGGGGAGTGGAATTCACATCTGGGTGCAAAAAAGGCAGCGCCTTTTAATAGCACAGTGATAAAGAATGCCTTTTAAAATTAGTAAATCTCCTTTGAACAGTCATTTAGCTGGGCGAAGATTTGCCTGCTTAAAATATTTGTTCAGAATGTTTCATTTCAGATCTAACAGTAGAACTTCCTTGCAAGTGACCTTTAGCCAAGGCATAATAAAGCAGGAATTGAAATCACAGTGGCATCTGTACTGAAAAACTCTATTTCAGCCAGTTTTAGAAAAGAGTGGTAATCAGAATAATTTAGGTGTTGGGTACATTTCAGGAAAGCCATTTATATAACTACTATCCTGAGCTGGCCACCTCGCTTTGGGGTTGCTGTTTCTCATCATAATTTATTAGGTTAGGGAGGAGAATACACATATAGACTGTTAATAGTTGTTTTTTTTAACTGCCGTACTGAGAGGCAAGAAGAAAAGGAGAAAAAAATTAGCTGCGTCTCAAGGGAGAGCTGTGCAAAATGTCTTGTGGCCCTTGGAAGCAGGGAATGGTGAACCTGTGGCCCTCCAGATGTTGCTGGACCTCCCATTGGCCCCAGACAGCATGACAGATGGTGAGGGATGATGGGAGCCAGAGTCCCACAACATCTTAGAGTCTAATGAATTTCCAATAGCATAAGCTTTCATGGATTAGAACTCACTTTGTCAGGTAGATATAGATATAGATATTGAATTCAGTCTCCATTGCAATTTTTGTAAATGTCACTCCAGCTGCTTTGACCATTGTTTCAAGCATAACCTTGTCTGCCATTCAGAGGTTTCTGAAATATTAAGCGGTATATGAATGATTTTGAATAAAGTTTTGCTAGAAATAAGTCCCGGGCGTGGCTTACTGCCAGATTGTGACCTTAGTAGTTTGTGTGTGTGTGTGTTTGCAATTTCCTTTTAAACCGCTCTTATAGTCCCTTCGGGGCCCGAAGAGCAGGATATGTAATTAATGAAATAAATAGTTCCAATTCTCATGGGCATCGTGGATAGGTAATGCAAAGCACTGGCAAGCCAAAAGCAATGCATTATGCAAGCTAGAAAATGTTAAGATGATTAATATTTTATTTAAATCAGTGCTTAGTATGAATGGTGGCATACCATAGCTAGCTGTTTTGGCCCTCGACTGCTATCTGGCAAAGAGACAGATATGGATGACTGTGACATCTCTCTCTAGGTCACCTGTCCTCCCCCCTCCCCCCCCCCCCGTGCTGAAATTTAATTTCCTATAAAACTAAGGGTTTGTATTTCTGCAGTGCATATAGATTTTTTTGGTTTAATTCTGAAGGACATATTGACTCCCTGTCCTTAAACAGTTCAGTCTCTCATTCATGCAGCTGCAGTGTGTCTTGTTAGAATTTCCCTCATTTTTGGAAAAGCTGTATGCATTTAAAAATAATAATAGTTAATAGTCATCCTAGAGTACAGTGGTACCTCGGGTTAAGTACTTAATTCGTTCCGGAGGTACGTTCTTAACCTGAAACTGTTCTTAACCTGAAGCACTACTTTAGCTAATGGGGCCTCCTGCTGCTGCCGCGCCACCGGAGCACGATTTCTGTTCTTATCCTGAAGCAAAGTTCTTAACCCACGGTACTATTTCTGGGTTAGCAGAGTCTGTAACCTGAAGCGTATGTAACCTGAAGCATATATAACCCGAGGTACCACTGTACTTGTAGTTGCATTCCACCTACACCCTCCCTATCCTGCTTGATTCTTTCTTTTTTTTTGGCCAAGGAATTTGGCTAAAAAAAATTTTTTTTCCCCTGAATACAGGGTTAGAGATTTAGGGGGGGTTGCGGGCATTATTTGTGTAAATGTGTTATTCTGCTTTTAAAAAGCACATGTTTAACAGATGGCTTTATTTAGTGGAATACAAATGTCAAGTATAAGATGTAAGGGAAATTATTTTAACTGATATCACAATGAAAGGCCAGTAGAGATTGACATCCTAGCAGGATTGAACGCAGTAAATAAAAGGGACATCTTAGTTTCACGGAGGGTCTAACAGTACTTATTTTAATAAGGGAACAGTGCCGGCTCTCCCATTAGGCATAGTGAGGTAGCTGAATTTAGTATCATGAAGGCGCAGCAAATTGTCATTTATTTTAATAATTGCATCTTTACTCCATGGAAGCAGCACTTGCGAGATTATCTGCCTCAGTGCCAAGATAACTTGGCCAGCCTTGGACACTGTGTACCTTGACTTGGCATGTGTGGGACAGGAGAGGGAAACCATTTGCTGTTCTTCCTCAGGCCAGCCCCGAAGCACTTACTTTTGAGTGGACATGTACAGGATTGTGCTGCATTTAACTATTATGTTTAAATCCTGCTCTTTCTCCAAGTTGCTCAAGGGATCATATGTTGTTCTCAACTTTCAATTCTCAAAACAATTCTGTAAGGTAGGTTAGGCTGAAAGGTCGTAACAGGCCCATGATCATCCAGTGAGCCTGTGTCTGGGTAGGGAATTGGACCTCTGTCTCTCCAGTCCTTGTCAGACAATATGCAAAATATTTAAATATAATTACCTCTTGCTAATGGTCCTAGAAGGCCAGCAAAGGGGAAAGAGGAGAAAAAAATATTTCATGGAGGTTTGGGGGGCGGAGGGAGTTAAGAGGCAGATGATTGAATAATAAACCAAAAATTATTGAATGGGTTTTTAGCCATGATAAAAACAGAATGAATTATTTTCCACATCTTTTCCCAGGAACTAGAGATAAGAATTACCAAGAAAAGGGGGATTTTTGTTTGGTTTTTTTGTTTTTGTTTTTTGCCAAGGCAGATATTTGTGCTGAAGCTTTTCTGACAAAAACATCTGCACACATTCCAGTGCAAAACTCTCCTTAGTTTGGGGAATTGTCACTGAAACAGCTGCCACCTGATATTGCAGCGCTGTGGGGCTGGTATCAGTTTTGCCAAAAATAAAAAAATTCCCCCTCTTCATGCTCTTGGAATACAGACAGCTGGTCTGCTTAGATGATGACATTTAGTGCTGTTGGGAGATAAAATATCAGGCTGGGCATCATACTTGGGTCTGAACATTGCAGCCCCATCTTAATTGGTCCTCCAGGGCACAGGGTGCAAGCAGCATGGCATCAGCAAAATGCTCTGTTGCTACCTTGGCCAGGAAGGTATTGTTAGTAAGATGTGTGCACTGGCTAAACCTTAGAGCTTAACAGCTCAAGGAGATTTTTTAAAAACCCTTTTTATTAGATTTCCTTCTCTTTCCCTCCTTTTCTCTTTAAATACAAACAAACTTCATCATTGCTATTCTCTTTTAAAAATGGCACTTTTTCACCTAAGGTATGCTAAGAGCCTGCCTCCTTCCCAGACCTTATATATTAATTGTTCAGTTAATTACAGTGGTACCTCGAGTTATGAACTTAATTTGTTCTGGAGGTCCTTTCTTAACCCCAAACCGTTCTTAACCTGAGGCGCGCTTTCGCTAATGGGGCCTCCTGGTGCCACTGCGTCACCAGCGCGCGATTTCCATTCTCATTCTGGGGCACAGTTCTCAACCCGAGGTACTACTTCGGGTTAGCGGAGTTTGTAACCCGAAGCGTTTGTAACCCGAGGTACCACTGTAATTTATTTGTGACTGTTGCCTTGAAAGTTGGTAACTGAGAAGGATTGTTGCTCAGCAGCAGAGCACATGCATTGTGTTCAAAAGGTCCCAGATGCAATCATTGGCAAAAGGTAGTAGGGCTAGGAATGCCTTCTCCCTGAAACCCTGGGGAGCTGCCAGCCAGTGTCAACAATACTGAGCCAGATGGGCCAATGGTCTGCTTCAATATAAGGATTCTGTAGCTGGGGCTACTGAAGGATTTGGGCTTCAGCAAAATGGTTGCAATGACTTTTCCAAAACGGCTGTTATATAAGGACAATTCTAGCTGTTTTTCAGAGACAAAATTTTTAAGTATACAGTGGTACCTCAGGTTAAGTACTTATTTCGTTCCGGAGGTCTGTTCTTAACCTGAAACTGTTCTTAACCTGAAGCACCACTTTAGCTAATGGGGCCTCCCAAAGCACCGCCAGAGCACGATTTCTGATCTCACCCTGAAGCAAAGTTCTTAACCCGAGGTAAAATTTCTGGGTTAGTGGAGTCTGTAACCTGAAGCGTATGTAACCTGAAGCGTATGTAACCCGAGGTACCACTGTACAGTGTATCATGAGAAACTACAAAACCTCACTTACTCATGAGATGTACACCCAGCTCTTTGACGAATGGGTGTCTTAATGATGGTTTCCTGTAATGAACACTGTTTTTCTGAGGAATAGGGGCATTTGCATGCCTAAGCAGAAAGAAACATCAATAAAGCCATACCTCTTGCTGACATGTGCTGCAGTGCATAGAGCAAAGGTCGCTTGCAGACAACCTGTTTATTGTGTGTCCAAAAGTTTGCAGGCAAGTTAGATGATGTCAGCTATTTATTGAGCAATTTCTCTAATTTGTTCACATGGAAGTTAGACAACATTGTATCAATCAAATGTTATCCCACACTTTCCAGTGCATTTCCTCATCACTTCATCACTTTCCTTATTGCAAAAAGTCAGATTTTTATGGGGGGGGGGAGCGGGTTTGTTTCACAGGAATGTTTGATCAGCTGTAATTACACAACCAGAAATTGCTGTTATGTTATTGAATCCCACCTGAAAATAGCAACAGTTTGGAGGCACTCAAAGTTTGGATGCTAATGGAGATACTATTTTGTCCCATGATTTGCACAAGCAACAGGTTTACTTGAGGCTGTGATCCTGTTTATGTTTACTTGGGAATAAAACCCATTTAACTTAATAGAACTTAGTTCAGAGTAGACATACAAGGGAATGCACTGCACATACATACATAATTTTATTTGTGTGCCACTTTTCAGAACCCTGCTCAAGGCAGCTTACAATATAAAAAAATGCATAATTCAAAACATAACCAAGTAGCCATAAGCAACAAACAAAACATCAAAAAGTATACAACCAAATCAAACTGTTTCCACATGAATCATGTTGTTGTTGTTTAGTTGTTTAGTCGTGTCCGACTCTTTGTGACCCCATAGACCAGAGTACGCCAGGCACTCCTGTATTCCACTGCCTCCCGCAGTTTGGTTAAACTCATGCTGGTAGCTTCGAGAACACTGTCCAACCATCTCGTCCTCTGTTGTCCCCTTCTCCTTGTGCCCTCCATCTTTCCCAACATCAGGGTCTTTTCCAGGGAGTCTTCTCTTCTCATGAGGTGGCCAAAGTATTGGAGCCTCAGCTTCAGGATCTGTCCTTCCAGTGAGCACTCAGGGCTGATTTCCTTATTGTAACTCGCTCTACGTGGGGCTGCCCTTGAGACTGACCCAGAAAATCCAGCGGGTGCAGAATGCTGCAGCGAGACTCCTTACGGGGTCCTCGCTGCGAGATCACATTCACCCGGTGCTATACCAGCTGCACTGGCTCCCGGTGGAGTACAGGATCAGGTTTAAGGTGCTGGTTTTAACCTTTAAAGCCCTATACAGCCTAGGACCCTTGTACCTACGGGACTGCCTCTCCTGGTATGTCCCACAGAGAAACTTACGGTCTTCAAATAAAAACATCTTGAAGGTCCCAGGCCACAGAGAGGTTAGGCTAGCCTCAACTAGAGCCAGGGCTTTTTCGGCTGTGGCTCCGATCTGGTGGAACACTCTGGCACAAGAGACTAGGGCCCTGCGGGACTTGACATCTTTCCGCAGGGCCTGCAAGACAGAGCTGTTCCACCAGGCCTTTGGCCAGGGCACAGCCTGACTCACTCCTTCGGCAATCTTCACGGAGCTCTGGCCCAATGGTTGCCATTGGTTTGATTTGAATTAATTTTATAATGAATGATTTTAGAGTGTTGTGTTGTATTGTTGTACTGTTTTACTGTTGTTAGCCGCCCTGAGCCTGGCTTCGGCTGGGGAGGGCGGGATAATAATAATAATAATAATTATTATTATTATTATTATTATTATTATTATTATTATTATTATTAAGAATGGATAGGTTTGATCTTCTTGCAGTCCATTGGACTCTCAAGAGTCTCCTCCAGCACCATAATTCAAAATCGTCCATTCTTCAGCGATCAGCCTTCTTTATGGTCCAGCTCTCACTTCCATACATCACTACTGGAAAAACATAGCTTTAACTATACGGACCTTTGTTGGCAAGGTGATGTCTCTGCTTTTTAAGATGCTGTCTAGGTTTGTCATTGCTTTTCTCCCAAGAAGCAGGCGTCTTTTAATTTCATGACTGCTGTCACCATCTGCAGTGATCATGGAACCCAAGAAAGTAAAATCTCTCACTGCCTCCATTTCTTCCCCTTCTATTTGCCAGGAGGTGATGGGATCAGTGGCCATGATCTTAGTTTTTTTGATGTTGAGCTTCAGACCATATTTTGCGCTCTCCTCTTTCACCCTCATTAGAAGGTTCTTTAATTCCTCCTCATTTTCTGCCATCAAGGTTGTGTCATCTGCATATCTGAGGTTGTGGATATGAATCATAATAAGATCTAAAATAAAGATACGATATATATATATTTAAAGCAACAATTCCCCCCCCCAGCCGCCCCAAGCAATACCCCAGCCCAGGAGTCTAGTCAGCTGCCTCTTCTTTTTTAGCTGGAATCAGTCAGGGCTCCATTCTCCCAGGCCAGATGGAAAATTACCTGCAAGGCAGGGAGCAAGTTTTCCAGTACTCACATCGCAAGAGGACTTCTAGAAGAAATGATGTGTTTGGTTCTGTGAACATTGACTGACATGAGAACAACATGTGGATGTTTCCACACAGTTACCTTAATAAAATACTGGGTTTTCTTGTGCATGGTCATGGACTGAATAGCTCAGTTGGTTAGAGAATGGTGCTGATAATGCCAGGGTTGCAGGTTCGATCCCCGTATGGGACAGCTGCCTATTCCTGTATTCCAGGGGGTTGGACTAGATGATCTACAGGGTCCCTTCCAACTCTACAATTCTGTGATTCTATGTACATCAGAAGGCAGATAATATTGCTAAGTGGTGCGCCTTTTGTCCATCACCACACCCGGCACACTGTAGGATAGATAGCTCAAACTGTGCCTGGGAACAGCTCTGGCATAATCTCATGTTTGATTTTGGATTAAGTTCTTACCTCTCATTTGAAAGGTTCTCAAGTCAGTAATGAAGAGTTAATACCATCTAATTCAAATGTTCAGTGAGTTAGCATGCAAATATACACTCATGTAGTTCAAGTCATTCACTTGAAACGTGAGCATTAATTCTCACCCAGCAGCTTTAAAAACAAGCTTTTCCGACAAGGTTAAACTTTAAAAGGGTTGGGCCCTTGATGAAGCAAACTGACAAGGTGCTGATCACTGTTATTTTTATGAGAAGACACTGGAATGTACAGACAGACTTTTCAAAGACTGAACAATCCCTCTTTGGGGTACTACTAGAGGATCAGAGTTCTAAATCGCACAGGAGGGGCTCCCTGCTTGAGAAGCACCAGCCAGGGGAACCACATTTCAAGAGGAAAAGGCATGTTAAAAAGATAAGCTCTCTGCTGGATCAGGCCAAACACCCATCTGGTCCAGCATCCTGTTCTCACAGTGGCCAACCAGGTGCTGGAGGGAAGAAGCTGAAAAACAGGACCTGGGTGCAACAACACTCTCCACTCTCAAAGGACCTGTTGATGGCATTTTACCATTGCACTCTGGAGAGTGTATTAACTTATGGTCTGTGTGTGTGGTTTGGGAGCTGCACGGCCAGGGAAAAAACAATGCCGTCCTGGGTTGTAAAGACTGCAGAGAGAATAATTGGGTGCACTCTTCCCACCTTAGATCAAATCTATGCTGTCAGGTGCTATAAGAAAGCTGCAGAGATAGCGCAGGTAGTATGCACCCCGGAAACGATCTCTTTCAGCTTCTGCCTTCTGGAAGAAGGTATAGGGTTATAAAGACCAGGACTAGCCGCCTGAGAAACAGTTTCTACGCAAATGCAATTCTGGTTCTAAAAGCAGCATAAGGAGTCTCTATAGTATATTGAATTTTTAAATGGGGTTTCAGAGTTTTTAGGGGTTTTTGAATGTTTTATGTAGATTTTCAATTTCATTGTTCTGTATGGGACAATGACGATAAAGATATTGTATATCATTGTATACTTCCCGTTTGAAACCCCGGATAGCTGCTGCCAGCCAGTGTATATAGTACCAAGTTAGATGGCCCATTGGACTGACCCATTGGCCCATTCCTGCAGTGCAGGGGGCTGGACTCATGGCCCCATCCAACTCTACGATTCTATGATTTTACGACTTTGTATAAGGCAGCTACCTATGTTCCAATGCAAGCTGTTCCTCCTGGTAGATCTTAATCTCCAGAGTCAAATCTTGTTACAAATTGACTTTCAGTTGACGCAAGGGCTTCTGTTGTACAGTGGTACTTCAGGTTACATACGCTTCAGGTTACAGAGTCCGCTAACCCAGAAATATTACCTCGGGTTAAGAACTTTGCTTCAGGATGAGAACAGAAATTGCTTCAGGATGAGAACAAAAATCGTGTAGCGGCGGCACGGCAGCAGCAGGAGGCCCCATTAATTAAAATGGTGCTTCAGGTTAAGAACAGTTTCAGGTTAAGAACGGACCTCCGGAACGAATTAAGTACTTAACCCGAGGTACCACTGTATTAGAATAGTGCATCCTTTACAGTATAAGCATTTTTGTTTGGTAGTGTGTTAGACCATCTTTCAAAGCCTGTTCCCCACCCCCAGTGTTTGTTGAAAAGATCTTCAAGAAGATGACTTCTCTTCACCTCAGGATAGGAAACCAATGTAGCATAAATGGTTGTTAACCGCAACTGTTTTTGACAGAGAGGAGGCAAAATTATTTTAATTGTGAAACTTTGCTGGTTTCCAAGCTTCTCTCGGAATGCAGATTATTATTATGTGGCATATTTATCAGTCTCCCCCAGCTTTCTGCAGAAATTGCGAAGAACACCATATGTTAAATTCACTTCTGTTTGCTTACACTGACTGCTAATTGTGGAAGCTAATTTAATATAATTGTTTAGTAATCACTGACAGCTTTAGCACAAACGAGTTGATCACAGTCCAAGATTGCTCCGTGTTGGAGGTTGGGCAATCTGTGGTATTTCTTTTTTTGAGGTCCTGATTACATGTAAAATGTGAAGTAGCAAAGAACAGCATTTTGGGGCATGTGCAGATCATGTATAATAGTATAGAAAAGACTTACTAGGACTTAGTGGCCTGAGTTGGATGCCATGCTAGACCATAATTTAGTGTGATTAGAAAGAGCTGCAGTGTTCCCACTCCCTCTTTCTATGCTGGTGTGGCATAAAGGAATTGGAAGCATTCACTTTCATTTAACTCCTTTAACCACGGTTTGTCATGTTATCCGAACTAGACCAACCGTGGTTAATGTTAAAAGTATGATGTTTTTTATACAAGCCAAATACAAACCTTATTTATTTGTTTATTTCGTTTGTATACTGTCCTTCATCTGAAGACGAAGGGCAGTTCACAACATAAAAATACAAAATGAGAACATAATAAGACAAACCAGATAAAACCCAATAACTCCCTTCCTACAAACACATTTAAAAGGCCATAGAATGTTAATCAGCCAAAGTTATAGAGGAACGTTTTCTCCTGGCACCTAAATATATATGTTATGAAGGTGCCAGATTTAAAGGCGTCAAGATGAGAGGGAAAGGGGGGAGGGTGTTGAGTAATAATCTAGCTCTTTAGTTGTGACAGGATATATTTAAGGTATCACAGACACATTAATTTTTTTAATGAAATTTCAGTATACAAATATTTTACAACATTTTACAAGTGGTTTACAACCATTATAATGCAGTAAAAGCTACACAATAATTAAAGCCAATCACTAGCTAAATATCACAGAAAATGTTTTCCTTAGTTTTCTGCATAAACCTGGAAGCAAAGAAAAGTTTTCTGCAAATGTCTAAGGTCGAAATAGTAGTCACTGATGAATCTCTGCTGGGAGAGCATTCCACAGGAGTGGTCCAATAAGATATAGATGCATTAGAATATCCATTGAAACACAGCTATGCTTGTGCAATTATGGCTGTAGTCCAAGCTGATCTTCTTACTGCTGCCCTCAAGGATCTCAGTCTCTCAGCTGAACTTTGCTCTGAGGTCCAACATGGATCACGTACTGGGGAAAGAGCAGAGGGGTGGTGCTCAGACTCTTCTCCCTCCCCAATAGGAGATCATCACTATGGGAACTGAGAGCTCAGTCATCTGCCTAGCAGTGCCCAAGAGCATCATTACTGTGTTGCTTTAATGGATCCGTTCAGGATACAGTGGGACCTCAATTCTCAAATGCCTCCGTTGATGAACAATTCGGAACCCGAACGCCGAAAACCCAGAAGTAATTGCTTCCGTTTTCGAACATGCCTTGGAAGCCAAACTGCTTCCGCTGTGTGTTTTTCCATTTTTTTCAATGGATTTTGCCAACCGCCCATTGATCCTCAGTTTTCGAACATTTTGGAAGTCGAACGGTCTTCCAGAACGGATTACGTTCAAAAACCAAGGTTCCACTATATTTATATTTTAAAGTTCTATACATTGTAAACAGGTTAGAATCCTGGTTTTGCATTAAGGGTTATGTAAAGTAACAACAACAAGAGCAGCAATAATAAATGCGATCTCTCGTGTTGGCATGCACCCATGTAGCAGCTTTGCAGGATTGGGTTTTTCTACTGACTTATTTATCATTAATACTTAAAATACTGCTTTTTTTTATTTGGTATTTCTAGAGCGCATGGCCTGTTGATCACTGAAAATCTGCAAGAAGAAACCTTTTGGGTGGAGCTCTCGCCAGGAGGCAGGATAAAGAGTTAATTCTAATCAGTGAAAATTCACTCTCCAACTTAAATATGCTGAAGGGGAAGAGTTTAGACAAACAAAATGCTTTCTCGGCATGCCTTGCATAGGTGTGATGTGCCCTCTCTGCTTCTGTATGCAGCACATGGAATCTAATTGAATGAGCAATGTGATGCTGTCGCTAATGTCTTGATCAAGTGTTGCCAAAATCTGAGAAAGAACAAACAACGAGAATGGGATGATTCGTGCAGTTTGTGGGTTTTCCTTCATTTGGTAAGACTGTGACTTCAATGCATTAAAGGACCAAGCATTTGTTTTTGTTGTTTTTGTGAGAGACAATGAAGTAATGCAGCTGCTTAATTGGGAGGAAACATCTGTAAGTTTGGGGGAGGGGAAAAGAACCATTGGTTGTTGTTTAGAGTTTACTTAAACCGACACTAGGGAGCCTATTGCATTCCAGGTGCTGTTGTCCAACTCTCATCAGCTCCAGCAAACATGGCCAGTGTTCAGGAAAAGTGGGAGCTGTAATCCTATCTAAAAGCTACAGGTTTTCTCCCCACACACATAGACACTCCCCCAACATATAGTTTGTCAATGGAACTGGAGGTTCTAATCCGTTTCGTAACTGGTTTCAAATGGTCTGCAAGAGGATTGTCAAAGAAATGGTCAACAGCTGCAATTCTGCTCCAGTTGCTCTCAAAACAATGTGCTGTCTGTGGGGCTGCCCTTCAGGTTTGTAAGGAAGCTTCAGCTGGTGCAAAATGTGGCAATTTGACTGCTCAGTGGGGCAGGATATTGTCAGCCTGTTACCCCACTGCTGAAAGAATTGCACTGTCTGCCAAATAGCTACAGGACTAAGTTCAAAGTGCTAATTTTGGTGTATGAAGCCCTATACATTTTGGAACCAGGATATTTGAAATATCATCTCACCCCTGCAAGATCCTGATACCACCTTGTTAGGAGGTCATTCCACACCATGTAGGTATTGGGCCTTTAGCACCTACCTTTCAGTAGGTATTGGGCCTTTAGCACCTACCTTTCAGAGTTCCCGCCCCATGAATATTAGACAGGTGATGGTTCTGTTGATTTTTCAGCACCTACTGAAGACCTTTGACTTCCAGCAAGACTGGAAGTCTTTTGTTGTTCTATCTTTTGTGGAGCTCTTTTGTTGTTCTATCACTTGTTGTTTGCCATCCTGGACTCCTTAGGGAGGAATATAAATTTAACAATAAATTAGTAGAAGAAGAGAAAACATCTGGAGGTGAGAAGATGCATTCCTTGCCACCAAGATCAGTGGATTATCCCCAAGCTATGTAGCAATGCTCCTGTCAGATTATTTCTCTTTTTAGGATGATCTGGCTCCCCAAGAAACATCCCAAACCAACAGCTGAGGAAAATCTGGGGTGCTCCAGGGAGACAGGGAAGGATCCTTTCCTGCAGAAAAGGAGCTGGGCCTCTGACGCAGAACAACCACCAGCAGCTCAAGAGGCAGACTGAGACCCTCACAGTCAGAAGTGCTTGGTGGCAGAAGAGTAAAGGGCTACTCAGGAGTAAGGCTTGCCTCAGGAGGAATACTCTCCACAGAAGCCTCTTAAGAGGCCACAGCTGGGCTCAGGGTAGGGTTCTGGTAGCTCTAGCTTAAAAGCCTTGAGTAAGGCTGGGTGAGCTTGTTGGAGCAGTGTTTTGCTACTAGCACGTTGTATGGACCTGATCTTAACCTTTTGCTTATCAGGAGCCAAAATTTAGGCTGCCCTTTTTGGAGCCACTGCTTCTCTGGAGTGTGACCTTAGAGGTTGCTGCTGTCTGTGTCCACAGTAGCCTTGCTTATCTGTAAGGTCCCCTGCTAAGATAAAAAAAGGTAAATGACCCCTGGACGGTTAAGTCCAGTCAAAGGCAACTATGGGGTTGCAGCGCTCATCTCACTTTTCAGGCCAAGGAAGCCGTCATTTGTCTGTAGACAGCTTTCCGGGTCATGTGGCCAGCATGACTAAATCGCTTCTGGCACAACGGGACACCGTGATGAATGCCAGAGTGCATGGAAATGCCGTTTGCCTTCCTGCCGCACCAGTACCTATTTATCTACTTGCACTGGTGTGCTTTCAAACTGCTAGGTTGGCAGAAGCTGGGACAGAGCAACGGGAGCTCACACTGTCCTGTGGATTCAAACCGCTGACCTTCTGATCGGCAAACCCAAGAGGCTCAGTGGTTTAGACCACAGCACCATCCACATTCCTATGGTCCCCTGCTGGGGCAGGTTGGTATATGTTTCTTGATGGTGAGTGCAACTCCATCCAAAATGGGTCATATCCCCAATTTCTGATCTTGAGAACTGCCTATCCATGGTACCTCTGTGTTTTTGGAATACAACTATAGTTTACTGGCCCTTATCCAGTCCATCACTGCCTCTAGACAGTGACACAGCACATCTACAAAATGCATTGCTATGGATTGAACCTAGGGCCTTCTGCATGCAAAGCGTCTGTCTCTTCCTGTCCCATTTCTCTCCAGTCTCTAGGTAGCTCCTAATGCTCCCATATTTGTGACGGAATTGCAGGTGTTTACAATACTGCTATTACAGGCTAAATCTTCTAATCCTTATGCTTTATTAGACCCTCTTTTGGAATCAATAGATTTTCCTGGCTAAATCTTAAATACTATAGTGTTACACTTAACTCACACATAATTAGAAACTGCAGTGATTATCTTATTGCTGTAATAAATATTTATATCTGTGTTGTTGTTTTTTAATAGGCTATATTCTGCTGCTATAGAACATGTAGCATTTTTCTGGCTCTTCACATTGATATCTCTGTCTCTTTTTAGCCTTAAGTTTCTTCTTGTCTCCAGTAAGGAAAGTGCTCTGTGTTGAACAATTAAGCCATCAGAGGTTATTGTCTGTTTACAATTGACTCTAAACTCAGCCTTGTGTCAGAGGCATATGCTCAGTAAATGTGTAGGTCACCCATGCATCATGTGTGGAAGAGTGTGACTTTCCATCTGTAAATCATAATTTGCTAAAATGAATGTGTTGGAAAACAGTCTGTTCTGTTTTCATCTCCATGCCTCCCTGAGACCTTTTCCTGCATATGCATTTCTGTCACTCACCCCCAGTCCTTGGCTCATTGATTTAAATGAGGCATACCTCTTTGAGCAAGGTTTAATTACGTGAGAAAGAAGGATTGCTACCTTGCGCCCTAAATTGAGATCATAAATGGTAGGCATTAAGAACATACTGCCAAAATGCTCGACGATGCTGTTCACCCCAGCTGCAAAATAACTGTTCCAAATTATTGAAGGCTGTGTGATATTTCCCCTCACTTGATTTACCTATATTGGCATAGCGGTTTGCTAGACACTTTACTGAAAGTGATACTCAATCTTCAGTCAAATAGACAGAAGCACTCCCATAAATTGAAGTGATGGCCTAAAAATCCTAATCGATAATGAGAATCCAAAACAGCTCTTGATTTTTACTGGCCACTTCTTGAGTGTCTTGTTACCGCATTCTTCTGCTGTCTCATAGCTGTACAAACAAAAGTGGAAGGTTTTAAAAAAGCAAAACACGCAGCCTTAGTGCTGGATATTCTTCAGAAGTTGCTGGGGCTCCTTAAACTCTGGCCATATTCACACCATACATTTAAAGTACTGTGATACCACTTTAGACAGTCATGGCTTCCTCAAAAGAATTTTAAGAACTGTGGTTTAAGAGTACTAAGAGTTGTTGAGAGACTCCCAGTACCCTCACAGAGCTATAACTTTCAAAATGCCCACTTGCCTACAGTGCTTCCATCTCGCCAAGATTCAAGCTCCACTTACATTCCCTCATTTGTCCTAACTCTGTGTCTGGGCATCACTGGTGCCCACACAGTCTCACCTGATTCATATGATATGGAAAAAGAGAGCTTGAGTGTCATCAGCATACTGGTGTCACCTTGCCTCAAAACTCGTAAAGACCATTCCCAGCAGCTTCATACAGATATTAAGTACTGTTGGGGATAAATTAGTATTCTACAGCATCCCATAGCATAACTAGACAGCTCAGTCCCATAGCCAGGCCTGCACCAAGACTGGAAAGGATCTAAAAAATCTGCCTCAACCAAGAATGCTTGCAGCTTTGTCATCCTGACTCCCTCCACCACCTTCATTAAGAAGGGAATATGAGTGACTGGTCAATAGTTATTCCAATCCGATACAGTGGTACCTCGGGTTACATATGCTTCAGGTTACATACGCTTCAGGTTACAGACTCCGCTAACCCAGAAATAGTACCTTGGGTTAAAAACTTTGCTTCAGGATGAGAACAGAAATTGTGCTCCAGTGGTGCGGCGGCAGCAGGAGGCCCCATTAGCTAAAGTGGTGCTTCAGGTTAAGAACAGTTTCAGGTTAAGAACGGACCTCTGGAACGAATTAAGTACTTAACCCGAGGTACCACTGTACTTGTCTCAAATAGGTTGTGAACCACTGGTTTAAAATATTCTCATTCACACGTTAGCTTAATAGGTCCCTGCAGTCAAACACTTGGGGTGGTATTCAATTAAATTATCTCAGAGTAGACCCACTGAGATTAATGATCAGTACTAAATTAGGCTGGTTAATTTCATTGTGTCCACTGAAACTTAGTTGAATACCATCCTTGGGAAATTATCTTTCTTTTGATATTTTTTTCTGGCTGTATATTTTATTTCATATTTGCCTGTTTTGTCCTGGCCAGACAGAAAATACTGGAGTTTCTTGAAGCCTTTTTGTTATTGATTCCCCACCCCCTCCCCATCTCTCCTCCACATAAGAAAAAGAGAGAGAAACATTTCTTTTTAAAACACTTGAGATAAAAGATGGCTTTGGGAAGCACCGTCTGTCGTGCAGTTTGTGCGAGCTGCGGGAAGTGACCATTTATCACAGTAAAATGGCATTGCTTTGCAGACTGCAGATGGGGGCCTGTGAGGGCATCAGGGGTCAGGTTACGTACAATCAATGGCTCAGGTTTTTAAGAGTATCTATTTATGTCTTAGATTATTATATATATTTTTTGCATTTTCACATTTGAACTCTGTGCTTTAAAAAAAGAAAGAAAGCAGTATTGTTCAAAAAAGAGAGAGTAAATAATGAAGAAGGAAGCACCAGCATTCATTTTACCCTTCTGGGTTTATCTTGGGTCTACCTTAGGTCAGACAATTTATTTTAGAAGTTGCAAGCTGTTGATAGGCTAGTAATCATCTTGTCCTTTTAAACATTTATCTCGTCCAGTAGGTGTTCACATAATGATAGGTAGCTGCAGAAGTGGCTGGGGAAACATTTCCTCCTGGTAGGTCTCCACAATTTTTGGAGCCTTAAGAAAAGGCTGTAAAAATAAATCAATGCAGAAATACACACTCTTGTATACCAATAACGCTGACCTTTCATAGCTATGGATAATCCTGTGGCCTTAGACGAGAATTCACCTCTGTAGCCATCTCCTATTATTTCACCTGCACAGTGGCATAAAATGGGCCAAGTGCCTGGAAGTAACACATTGCTTGTCCAATTTCTTTCCCTCGCTCTTTAAAAAATAAAATTAAAGATGGAGAGCGGTGAACTTGCAGAGGTGAAACGGAGTTGAAGAGAAGCAGGTACAACGGAGGACTTTTGAAGTGTGGAGCAAAAAACAAAACAAAACCCAACAAAAACAGGAAACAGCTCAAGGATTAGGCAGTTGTTTTGCAGAGTGAGAGAGTAGAGGATTTAATAAAGAATGCTTTCGTGATAGAGTAAGCTGCAGGCACTGAAGAAGAGTCTGCAGTTCTCATGGAAATTGGGTGCACACAGAGGGCTAGCATATAGTAGGGTGTGTGGGCTGGTGTCTAGTTAAGGAGGGTTGAGGAAGGGAGATCGGGGCAAAGGCGGTCTTGCCCTGTGTGGGGCCAGAGAGTCGGGCCAGTTTCCCTCTGACAATTGCAAGACTCTGGTCTAACCAAACAGGGCATGTGCCATTTTGGAAGTGCAGTGGTACCTCGGGTCAAGTACTTAATTCGTTCCAGAGGTCCGTTCTTAACCTGAAACTGTTCTTAACCTGAAGCACCACTTTAGCTAATGGGGCCTCTTGCTGCGGCCGGGCCGCCGGAGCACGATTTCTGTTCTCATCCTGAAGCAAAGTTCTTAACCCGAGGTACTATTTCTGGGTTAGCGGCGTCTGTAACCTGAAGCGTATGTAACCAGAGGTACCACTGTATAACAACTTCTGAGGCGGAAGAAGTTGTGAGCGGAATAAGGCAGCATTAGTTCAACCTGGCCCACATTGTTTTCATGTTTAATTGCTTAATTACCATTTACCGTACATTCTACTGGCAAAGCTCTTGCATCACTCTCTGTACGCGGCAAGTTCTGCCAGGGCTGCACTGTGCCTTTTCCCAGACTAAGCAAAATTCA
Source organism: Podarcis raffonei (assembly GCF_027172205.1). Lineage (NCBI taxonomy): Eukaryota > Metazoa > Chordata > Lepidosauria > Squamata > Lacertidae > Podarcis > Podarcis raffonei. Next base: position 23,448,669 of record NC_070613.1, on the reverse strand, counting down.
TTAATGTGTCCACCCAAGTAAATAAAACGATCCTTTGTACCGTTTGTTGTTTTGGCTCCGCTCGTAGTTTTCTCTATTGTTTGGTGACCTTTGTGAAGTTAACAGCTTTGCAAATGAGGAGAGGAAAGAGCGGCAGATGATGGATTGGGTTTATTGCGATGCTGTGGGTGCCAAATACGCTTTTAAAAAAAGAGAGTATTGGAAAATGATACCAATCAATCCAATGTTTAGCAGGGAATAGTAGATTTCCATTTTTCAAGCCCGAGTTCTTGATTTGCTGGTTATTGATCTCTGCTGGGTACTGGAGCATACTCCTTGGCACTTGCCGTATTAACAAGCAATTGAACTGCCAGGTTTTCATGAAGAGCAGCTTTAACACTTTGCTGGGGTTTAAGAAATTATGTAGCCATTTATTAAAACCATTCTTGGTGAGTCAGCCTAAATCCTTTGTATAGGAACAGTTAATTATGTGCATGTCATGGTGTCATTTATGTTTATATCCAGTCCCTCAAATAACTTTGGCATACAAACTGATTTTTAGTTTTTGGCCCTTGCCTTTTTAGAATATCAGGAGTAGATTGGCCTGCTTGTTTCCATCTGCCATTTTTATGGATTATTGCAAATGAATGACAACCGCCAACACATCAGCTGCCATGATTTTTCCTGTGTCTTGGTGGTCTTAAGAATGAATGCACATGTTCCTGTTCCCAGCAAGACTCAAAACTGAAGTTTGGCTGTGATGAGTAAAGAAAATGAGAGCGAGTGAGGAGTTCATTTAAAAAAAAAGTTGTCGCCAACTGGTTTGGGTGAGGCATTTGAGGGAAAGTAAAGCTTGTTAGCTGTGGTGACTCTTGCGTTTTATTCTTTTGGCTCGGATTGCCTCAAGCTGTGTAATGCCAAGTGCACTAAGCCACTGAGCAAAATGGAAACTAGTCTTACTGAACAGAAATGTCTTCTTTGGCTACGAGCTCTGGGATTGTTGCTGGCTACACTAAGCAAGCAGATTCCACCTCTCTTTGGCAAGACTTCCTCTTCCCAAACATTAGAGGGCAACTGGATCAGCTGATATTCTAAGGAAAGCCACTGCCTCCTGAAGAAAAAACATCAATGAGATTGAAAAAAAGTCCTGAAGGTTCTTAATTTTTTTTATTATCCATATTTAACTCAGGCCCATCTACAGCCTATTATCCAAGGTTTTCCTACAACAAAGAGCAATGCAGTTGTGCATGTAAACTTACCTCACATCAGACCATGGCTTCATCTAGCTCAGAATTGTTTACATTGACTTGCAGGAGTTCTCTAGGACTTTGGACAGGGTCCTCTCGCAAACCTACCTGGAGATTGGAACCAGGGCTTTCAAAGGAGACACACTGCCCCTGAACCACAGTCCTTCCACATAGAAAACTGCAACAGTTGAGTTCTCCCATTTCTTGCTCACCTGGTGGTGGTGTCTGAATGGTGAGCTATAGCATGGAATAGTCTCTACTCCAGGCATAGGCAAACTCGGCCCTCCAGATGTTTTGGGACTACAACTCCCATCATCTCCAGCTAACCGGACCGGTGGTCAGGGATGATGGTAGTTGTAGTCCCAAAACATCTGGAGGGCCAAGTTTGCCTGTACCTGCTCTACTCCTCCTCTCTCCAGCAGTGGGTAGTATCTCGTGTGCCCCATTATTTTGCCTCATCACAGCTGAGAGATGAGGTCTGGGAACAGTACCATGACAAAGGGCACATCCCACATGCCCACGTTGGAAGTGACGTTTGGAAAGCCCCCCTCCACCCCCATCCTTCCTGCTCTGGGTTGAGTGTGGTTGGAAGAAGACAGGATGGGCATGCATCACAAGAGGGACACTACTTTTTTATCCTTGTCTTTCTCATACTCATCTCAGGGTGGCAGCCATGATCTCCCCTATTTTTTTCCTCGCAGCAACCTTGCAAGACAGATAGGTTCTGAGAGAGAAACAGAAACAGAGGGATAAGCTAGTTAGTTGCCTTTGGCTCACCAATATTAAAACATTTGCATTCTTTTCGTGGCATCTAGTAGTATCTTGTGACCAGGCAGTATACTGATTATGGTAATTCATGTAAATATGGATGTTTTAGAGGCATAGTTACTGCTCCAGTTATATTTGTACAAGGTTTAATATAATTTGAAAGCGTGGTTAATGTGGAAGGAAACATTGTGTTTGTTTTGTGTATAGAACGCAGCTGTTGCACTAATAAATAATGCTTGCATTCATGGAGTCACTGAAATGACAGACGTCTTCTTGCCTTTGCTGTTTCCATCGCTTGAGGTTTGGCTGGTCTGCCCATCGTAGTGAATGCTGTAGTTGAAGCTTGGTTCGTTCCTGCGGTGTTGGAAGACTTGGGTCTGTTTTTATCCACTAACGGGTTTTGTGCTGACCTTCATCACTGTGAAACGCAGTAATAATCCAGCTTTTGATGTGACTGACAAACACAATCATATCTCGCCAGTCATGCTTTTTTGATAGGCTTTCATAGAGTTTGGTGTGGAGGATTTACTTTTACTATATAGCCTGTAGAAGCTTTTGCTGTGACAAGCATGATGCCCAGGTGGTTGTGTGATTTAAAAAAATAAATAAATCACAAGGCAGTTCACATTATCCTTAATCCTTGTGCTGTTCTGTATATATAAGGATTATGATTATTTTTTTTCTGGGGTGGGAGGCACACACAAAAGTATTTGGTATTGTTAAAACCCAATGCAGCTATAACAAGTAAATGCATTTATAAGCCAGAACAATCAATTCACTTCAGTCGCCAGTGCACACTTGATATTCCCAGCATGAGAGCAAAGGGAAATGGAGCTACATTTTCCGTTTTCAGCTCTCTCTTTCTATATGTAAAAAAAAAAAAAAATGTTAGCAGGGCTTATTGTGATGACTGGTAATATGCCAGTGGAAATTTGCAGCTATTGTATCTTTTTTCTGTTGTGGCTCAGTTTTTGTTTATACGGCTTCAGCTTCACTGGTTTTCTGAATGGGCGGCATGTTTCATGGAAGAGCATCACTGTAGACACAACCTCAGCCCAAATTATAGTTTAGAATTCATAAACAGAGCACAACTGGCCCAGGGTCAGCATGGAACGAATGAATGAAAATCAAAACATGGTCCAAGCATTTCTACCTTACATTGATGGGGCAGGATCTGTTGGCACAGCAACTGCCTCATCATCTGCCTGGCTGTCTCACTGTGGAAGGTGATGGGCAGCCTTTAAGAAGGAAGGAAGGAAGGAAGGAAGGAAGGAAGGAAGGAAGGAAGGATAGGAGAGCAACTGTAGATTTGTCTATCCACAGTCAGAACCTGGCAAGTAAACTGAACAAGAATGCAGGTTAGCCTGGCCACAGTCTTCCCTACTGTACTGTATTTTTCATATACATAATCTATATTATTTATAAATCTATAAATACCTAGACTTTTAGATTATAAAATTTTATAAATACCTCTCTCTTTTTTTGTGAGACATGGAGTTTCTCCCAACATCATCACACTCGGAGCAGAATCATTAAATTAATGAACATACCTCACTTGGGTCTATTCATTTCAATGGATATACTCCCAGTATAATTTCGTTAAGTGCAGCCCATTTCCCTGGTTTCGGTGCCGTGTAACTAGCCACCCTAGATGGATCGGGATTATTGTTTCTATGCAGTTGCTAACTTACAAACTAGGAACTCTTGTCCAACACTGATTCTGTCTCGCAAAGTTAAGCTGCGTATATCACCACTGGAAATCTAGCTATTTTCTGGTAGTGTTCTGCCTCCTTGAAAATAGCCTTTTACTGGCACCTGACATTTTCCTCAGGGTGAATTGTGTGCTGCCTTTAATTGAAAGACACGTGTTGTTTAATGGGTTCATGGTTAATTCTGGGATGGAGGTGTGAGCCGGGTCCTGCTTTTGTTGGTGTCAATATTTGACTTATTTAATCATGGACTTCAGCAGGAACATGAATAAACATTAAATGTTTGTGAGAGCTGAAACAAGCTGTCAGGCTGCAATCAGGGAAGAGCATAGGAAGGCTGTAAAACTAAGACAGTAGATATTTACCTCTGGCTGCTTAGCTCTGAAGACTACACAGACTATATTCTCTGGAATGCCACAGCTAAATTACATACAGGTATTAACATAATTGGAAAATGTGGTGGGCAGTGTGACAAACCACCTAGGTTTGCCAGTCTAATCTGAGGTAACATTCTTCCCTGACTTCAAATATGAGGACATGGAAAAAGAGCAGAAGCCACAGATATTTTCCAAACAAAAGCTTAATATGTCTAGATTAATAACCTATATTCATTGTATTTATTTTTCCATTTATGGGTTTTAAGACAGAATACTCAAATCCTCCCTTTTCAAGCATTTGTAAAACCCCTCCCTCCCTCTTTCCACTTCCTCCCCCTCCCAAAATGAAGCAAGAGATACTCCTAACAATAATAATAAGTCCTGCACTGTAGGTTTACCCCCTTAATTTAAAAGTGTGTATGCACTCCCCACAGTGCAATTGGAAGCAGCTCTCTCTGTCTTCAGGCTGATTCACATAGGTTTACATCAGTACATTGTCCTGGGTCATAGCTAGGAAAAAACTTCAAGGAGGGAAGGATTGGCAGAGTACACTTCTGGCTACATCTCATTACGCCATGTTGAATCCGTCTCTGGTATATTCTCTGCCTTTCAGGAGGGTCTTTGGGGGGGACTATACTAGGGAGGAGGGACGCGGGTGGCGCTGTGGGTAAAACCTCAGTACCTAGGACTTGCTGATCACAAGGTCGGCGGTTTGAATCCCCGGGGCGGGGTGAGCTCCCGTCGTTCGGTCCCAGCTCCTGCCCCCCTAGCAGTTCAAAAGCACCCCTAAGTGCAAGTAGATAAATAGGTACCGCTTTATAGCGGGAAGGTAAACGGCGTTTCCGTGTGCGGCGCTGGCTCGCCAGCTGCAGCTTCGTCACGCTGGCCACGTGACCCGGAAGTGTCTCCGGACAGCGCCGGCTCCCGGCCTCTTGAGCGAGATGAGCGTGCAACCCTAGAGTCTGACAAGACTGGCCCGTACGGGCAGGGGTACCTTTATACTAGGGAGGGAAGTTGGAGAAACCCAGTAAGTGTGTGGTATATGGAAATTTGTACCCTGGCCTATTTTGATGGCTCACACAGAACCACCTGTGAAGTTCATGGGCCTTTGGCAGATCCACAGCCTGGTGGGGATCTCATGAGACCGTTAGTATCTTTTTATAGGACTACACATGTGGCCATATTCATGGAATTGTGGGTGCCCTTTTAATCACAAAACCTATTGTTGGCACCTCCCTGTGATTCTTGAGCCAAAATATTCCTACAGGTGATCTCATGGGAGCTGCAAAATGTACAGAACTGGTCCCTCAGAACTGGGCAGACCAATTGATTTAAAGGTTTGCCTGCCATGCATAATTTCAGCTGTGCAAATTGTAAATTGATGATGCACACCGTTCAAAACTCCTATTGTTCTAGGTGCATTTTGCGACAGGGAATTTCATCAGGGTGAGCAGTTTCAGAGCTCTGGGAGCAGTGCTGTGCCTAAGATTTCAGATTGAAACTGCAGAGTGGAAGGAAAGGAGGACCTTTTCCTGCCTCCCCACTTCCAGCTACTCTCTGAAGACTGGAGAAGAGACCCTCTTAAGAATATTATGGGGTGGGGTGGGCAGGGGAAGCATGGCTTTGTTTTTTTGCAGTCTTCAGATGAGGACTAGATCATGTGAAAAATGAATATAAGATTTTAGCTGCAGTTCATTCATTTTCAGCTTTGTATTCTTGTAATAAAAAAGTGTCCTTAGACATTTCATTGTTGCGCCTATAACCTAGGTTTAAGGTGCCATTTAGCTCCTGGCTCTCATATCTCAGTTTCTAACACTGATAATGCAGTTACTGAGTGAGTTATGTACATGTTTGTACATGCATACAGATAGTATAACACTGATACAACTGTCTACCAGTGCTGAGTCCTGTTCTCTAGTTACACATTATTTTTTAAAAAATGGAAAATTACCTTTAATTCTGTTAACCTGATGTCTGACTTTGACCTTATAGATACAAAAGCTTCTTTAAAAAAAAATTACACTAGCCAAAGAAATGTGTGTAATCTAATTAGCTACATGGATTCTTCAACGACTGGTCTCAACCTCTCTTTCTCCAGAAGCTGTTTCTTGGTTGTTGTTTTTTCATAGTGAAAGGGAAACAGGAGAAAGTTCATCTGTCTTGTACGGACTCTTCAGAACGTTCTGATTGCTTGGCTGATGAGGTCATCAAGTGTTTATATGGTTCTGCTCTGTTTGGAGCATAAAGGCTGTCAACTGCCGTTCTTGCCTCGGAGCTATAAAGCTTCCTTTTAGATAATGCATAGTGAAGCTTTGTAGATAAAAGCTAAGACATTGAACATGGCATGCACATCTGTCTGAAGGTAGCTTAGTAACAGATGGGAAGTACTAGAAATAAAGGACTTGAGAATGTGTGTTGATAAATTAAGGTAGCCAACATGGCACCCTCCAGATGATGTTGGCCTACAACCCCCATCAGCCCCAACCAGCTTGGCCAATGATGAGAAATGATGGGAGCCTTTAGTCCAACAACGTCTGGAGGGTGCCACATTGGCTACCCCTGAACTGAGGGATCGTTTGAGACTTACTTGTATACAGTGTTATGCATTTGTGATCCAAGAGCTGTCTCCCTTATTGGTTTTCCCCCTGCATGAGCAGTACTAATTATCCTTGGATTTGTGCTATTCTGAAGGCAGCAACAAGGTCATAAGAGAACAGAGTCCTGCCTGATGTCTTCTGGTGCTGTGGAGGACGCTGTCCTGCTGCCAGTGCTGAAGTTGCCAGTCTGGTTGGCTTCAGTAGATGGAATGAGTCTGGGTGGCATCTTGCTTTTGATGGCAAGCAGCAAAACAAATTGAGCCAGCCCTGTGTGTCTTCTACAGTTCTTTAGTATGTGCTAGATGGTGGGAATGGTGTTGAGTTTTAAGTTAATAATTCTTTCTGCCGACCTAGCAAAAACCCAAGTCGTTTCCATCAACATATGTGGTCCATCAAATATTAACAAGACATGGTCCATCATGGGATACGTACAGGGAAAGAACTCATGTAATAAAATGAGATAGCAACTGTAAAGTTTTAGGAAAGTGGGGGAAACCAAAGTATGAAAGGGTGAACAAAACAGTGTCAACAATGTACTATGTTGCTATAGGTGAAAGAGCAGTGCAGATCCTGTTGGCTAGTCCTTAATATTTAGGAAATTTGAGTTTCAGCACAATTCTGTGCATTCCTCTAATGTTAGAATTGACAAGCTTCACTGGCAAATCTGTTGTGTGATCCACCTTGGATCAGACCGTGATCCACCAGTTGAAGATCAGTGGTCTACTGCAACCTGCTAGACAGAATAACAGGCTGCAGCAGACAGGAAGGGAAATGGACAAAATTTTCATCTCAGAAGTGCTTTAGACATACTAATGTTCTCTTTGAATCCCAGCCATATTAATAACTTTTGTAAAGATGATCTAGATATATAAGTAGCACAGTGCCGTAGCTCCGAATTTCATTATCAGGACATCACTTCTGTGACAGTCTCAGTCTCTTTTTCTGTTCTAAGTTTATAATCCTTTCCATTTTAATCCTTGGCTTTTTATTTCATTCAGCCTGCTTCTTGCTGTCAAATGTTGCTGGACTTAGTCAGAACAAAGCACACTTGAACAGTTCCAGGCAAGTTTGCTTAGCACCCATCATCATCATCTGTCCCTCGGTACACTCAAATCTCTGCCTGGGTTTTGTATGCTGGCAAAAATCACAGTTTATCTTTTTTGCTGAAGGTTTGTGTTGATTCTGTTTTCAAAAGTAAATGTATGAGGGAGGGAGGGAGGGAAAACCAGGTAAAGAAAAGGTAGCGCAGTAAAAGAGGAGATGCTTCAAAAAGAGTGGTGGCTAGGAAATATGTGGACAACATTTTAAAAACTAAATTGCCAGTTGCACAAATGTCAATCTCTGCTTAATGTCCCAATCCAATCAAGAAGGATCACTGCCTTGTTACCCTACATGGATTTGTTTTGAGCTATTTATTCAACTAACCTCCAGCAGCTGAAGAGTTAAAGCACTCCTTCAGCTGCTACACCATTTCTTGGCTGTATGAGCAACTGTAGTAAAATTGCAAAGGGCGTTCTCATACATCATGTCAGCACAGAGTTCCGAGCCTATCGGGCAGCAAGAGGGAATTTGCTGGATCTTTCAACATTTCAATAAATTGGACAAATAGTCTGATCTGGTGTGGGGCATCTTCCTGTGTTCTTAAATACAAATATTTTCGTGGCGTATTTTTGATGGAAAATATGTCCTTTGTCTTTGTGTGATAAAATTTCTGAAAACGATATATATTTAATGCACCTTCTGAAAAGCCAGTTTGCTAAGAGACTGTGCCTTTTCACTGGTCGAGCTACACATTGAAATTGGGAAAAATAATTATTAGATCTGTTTCCAAAGTTCTTTCAAGGGAGTGCACTGCTTGACAACAGGCTTTAATGCTAATGGTGCTAATGTTGCCTGCCTAACATGATTTTAAACACACAGTTTTGCATGTAGATGCTTGCTAAAACAAGAATGTGGACTTCTGACAGCAGTTATCTCAACCATCCAGCCGCATCAGCAGCCTAATGTAAAAACCACTTCAAATCAGGCAGGTCCAACCAGGGAAGTGACAGCAATTTTGAAAGCTAATAAATTATTTAAAGAATAAAGCAATTAACAAATTTTACTAATTTGAGGGAATCCACTTCAAGAAGATTCTGGGGAGTTTTCTTGCACCAAATGCTCTTGCATTTTCACTAAAAGCATAAATTAAATGTTAAAAAATACAGTTGACTAAACATGTAAATAGTAATTCTTGAGCTGAGAGGTAGTGAGATTTGGAGAGCCTTCCCACAACTCCACACTTTCAATTCCACCTTCTTAATGTTGGAATGGGGAACCTGTAGCCCTCCAGTTGCTGCTAAAATGCAACTCCCATCGCCTCTAACTATTGGCCATTCTGCCTGGGGCTGATGGGAATTGAAATATAATAATATCTGAAGGGAACTCTGCCAGACTCTGCATGCACACACACAGTAACTTCATAAATTGCAATTGGCTTAATGAAGTATCATTATGCAGCTGGATTTATTTTTTCCTTTAAAAGCTTCCCTTGTCTCCAGCCTTTCAGCTGCAGTGATAAAGTTGCTATCAAGCTTGGTCTGTAAATTTTGAATGTTCTTTTTAGGCTGCAATCCTAAACACTTACAAGCGTCAGCTTCTCTGAGCACAGAGGGACTTACTTCTGCATCAGCTTTCACTATAGATGTGGATGTGCCTTTTGTCTTTTGTGCATCTGAACACAGACCATACCTCTTCCAAAAGGGAGCATTAGAACCAGGGCTGGATTTAGGTTTGATGAGGCCCTAAGTTGCTGAAGGTAATGGGGTCCTTTATATGTCCAGCTGTCCTTTGTCAACAACAAATTGTCGCTGTTTTTTGTCTTGTGCTATATGGTAATTTATGGACCTAATAGGTATCTAAAGCCATTTTATTTGTTGTTTATCTTATATTTTGGAAATGTACATCCAGGTTTTTTCCCCTTTAAATTTTGCTGGGGCCCCCAAGAGAGTGGGGCCCTAAGCTATAGCTTGTTTAGCTTATACGTAAATCCGGCACTGATTAGAATGTATGGAGTCACTACAGCAAACTTCAATATTATTATTATTATTATTAATTCAACTTATACACCACCCTATACCCGGAGGTCTCAGGGCGGTTCACAACAAGACCACAAAATATAAAATCAAACCAAAAGCAATAACCCCCCCTCCCAAAAATGCAACATTCTAAAAAGTTGTTGGATGTCAGTAAGATCAACCAAAGGCCTGGTTAAAAAGGCACACATGTTATGCAAGGGGTGATAGACAGCTACTCCAAAGTTGCACAATCCCGAATCCTTTGAAAGGTATCAGAAAGGCACCAGGTTTGGTTTATTGTAGAGGGCTCAAAATATTTGGGAACTTCGTAGTTTTGCAACATAAATATATCTGAAGTTGTTCCTCCAGAGGGAATATTGGAATCTGAAATGGTTAAGCTGGGGGTAGCCTGTGCAGAAGTGTGGAGTCAGCCCTCAGCACTGTTGCACCGGCAGAGAAGAGAAGAGCAATATAAGAGCGGCTACATCTGGATAGCTGAGAATGCCTGGCTCTTCTGAGACCTAGAGTGGAATTATTTGATATTCCACTGATGGGTAATTTGATGGTTTTATGACCAAGTTGTAAACCTCTTTGATATAGTGGAATAGGCAAATTGGGTCATCTTGAAGAAAAGAATAGCCCAAAATTGAGTAAGACTATGTAAGAATTCATCCCTTGCTCATGCTTAGGTGAAGAAAAGTAATTTTTTGGGGGGGTGGGGTGGAAATTTTTACATTGATGGTTTGTTTTATTAGCTTAAAAGGTTTTTGTGGGGTGGGATTCTTACTGGTTTTCCCCAAACGTTGCCATTGTTGGGATTTCCATGGCAAACGTAATATGAACTCATTGTTCAGACACGGTGCACTGTTCTCATAAACTCCCTTAGTTTTTCATATATTATCAGGCTCAGGAAGACAGCTAATAGAATTGGTGCAGAAGTATTTGTTATTTTTCCCTTTCTGGTATGGGAAGTGCGAGGATAAATACACTTGCTGGAGGAAAGCAGAAGCTGGGGTAGGTCTTTGATCGTGATAGGGATTTTGGAAGTAAAAGGGAGATGGCAAAAATGCCATGGTGAGCTCCTGCTGTGTCATTCAATCCGAAGGCTGTTGGGTCCAGAAGCAGAAACTGCTAATGTGCCAGCAGTGCCATCCACAGAAATAATAAGGGCAAAATAACATGGCTTCTCCTGGTTGGAAGCTGCACCCCAATTGAGAATTAGGCTCTTGTTTGTCTTTATGCTACATGGTTATATGCCTATGTTTATTGGAAAAGTTAGGGGGACTTGAGTGGGGTTTTCTAGTCAGCTGAAGCATACAAACATAAGAATAGCCTGCTGGTCAATGGCCCATCTAATCCAGTATCCTGTTCTCACAGTGGCCAACCAGATGTCTGTGGGAAACAGCACAAGAGTAACTCTCCCTTCCCATGGCTCCTAGTAACTGGTGTTTGGGAGACTTGCTACCTCCAGCTGTGTAGGTAGAGCAATAGTAGTCATTGATAGCCTTCTCCACCATGAAGCATTTTTATTGTACAGATTAGTCTTCATGAGGAAGGAGGTTTTCATAGTCCTCATTTTCCTTTTACCTGTTAATTTGCTTTGTGAGGACTATACAACTAGCCGTGGCACTTTATTGTCTGCAGCAATGTATTGACAGTAAATTGTATTTTAGGTATGGCAGAAGTGATTTTCTATTTAACAGCAGTGCTGGCAGATGAATTCTTTTTCTTCTTCTTCTGATGCTGCTTCTGTAGACCTAATGAGCAGCTATTACCAAAGACTGACTAAATTAAGCAATTGCATTCATGCTTTAAGGTTATAAAAAATAAAAGCTATGTTTGGAGGGGATTCTCAGTACCCATTATATGCCATAATAGGACATGCTTCGGTTGTATTTTATTACTGAATAATATTCTTGTTGTCAAGGTATGCGTAGCTATTCTCGGTTAAAAAACCACAACATTGAAAGGCATAAAAACTTTAATATTAGAGCCTGATCTAAATGTTTGGTGGCAAATATGGGTAAGAGAACCAAGATTTTTGGAGAACCTGCTCTCTCTGTGTGTGTTCATGTGTTTAACCTTTAGCCCTCTTGCAACACCCCCCCTCCAGTGTTTCCCTGTTACTTTCTGACCCAAAGCGTAGGACATCTTGTATGGGTCTGGCTGAATGGGAAATCGGCTTAGAGAAAAATGGAAGCGTTAATCAAATTCATACCTGGCCCGTCTCCTCTCTAAATATCCCACCTACACTGTGTGCAGTAAAACACATGCTGTCTGTCTGGCCAGGACTCTGTGCCCTGTGTTGGGCACTAAACACAGTTGGCAGGGAAGCTTACCCATGTAGACTTCCCTTGATCACACAGGGCTCCAGGATTCAGAGAAACCTATACATGCAGATGTGTGAGTAGACATGTATAGGATCGCTCTGTCCATCTCCATAAACAATGCGTAGTGTTGATACAGGTGTACCTTCCAGACACACCTTTATGAAGCCAATGAATGACCTGCCGGGGCCATTTCATGTGGTTATTAGCCACACGAGGCTAGTCATGAACAATAGCATGTTGCACGCTGCTTTCTCTAGAGCAGGGGTTGGGAATCTCAGGTCCAGAGAGAAATGTGCCTCTCTAAGCCTGTCTGGTTCTCCCTAGGCCACACCCCAGGACCCTACTCTGTGCCCCACACCAGTCATTTTGCCTGACTGGAATGTGTCCTTGAATTGTAATAATGTCCCTTGCTCGCCCGGATGGAGGGATGTGGGTGCGTGCAGATGTCTCTGATTTTGCATGACTGGTGTGCAGCCTATCGTACAAAGATAAGAATCAATATCCATTGATCTGTCCGTTTTTCACTCTGCCTCCTTCACTACCACCACTGGCGAAGGTTTCTCATGACAGAATGCAGGGGGAGGGTCCAAACCTCTACGCAACAGAAATCAGAACCCTCCCCTCTCCAAAATTGAAAGTTTGTTTAAAAAATACATATCTGAAAAAGGTCTCGGGTCTATGTTTTATATTTATTCCAAGACAGGGGGCGGGGAGGAAATCCTGTAAAATGGGCATTCTGTTTTCAACCTGTTTGCTACTTCCTATTTAGTCATATACTTATATGTCCCAAACTATAAGAACCTGCATACATTTACAAAAAGCCCCAAGACCATAATTTGAGTAAAATTAGAAGCTTGTGTGCTCTTGCATTCATATCGTTTCAAAACACTTCGAGTGGAGGACCACAGGTGGTACATCAGGATATACAGTTTGACAAAAGTTGCTATGGAAAAAGTTGCCTAGTACATCACAATGACTGACTCTTATCTGCAGGAATATAAATTGCCTATAGCAGTCAGGCTGATATAAAAATATGTTTTTGTTATGAACCAGGCAAGTTTGCAATTTCCCCCCACCTTTTGGCAATGTTATCTTGCCGAAGCACATGCCATTTTCTTTTAAAAGTTATGAAAGGGATGCTTGAGATTTCAGCCTTTTAGAAACTGTAATACATATATTAAAATAACGGGAGAACACTGGCGTGTTCTGTTTTGGAGTTTGTCAGTTCCTACAACTTGTGCCTTTGTTGATCAATTCTCCCTCCCCCCAAAAGTAACAGTAATTCGTTAAGCTCGTATACTTTCAGTTGGAACTGATGTATTGTTTTTACTGCTTGATGTGGAGGCAGTAACCATGGATGACAAGGCTTGCATTTTCCCCCAACCCCCAACCCTTTTCTCTTCACTCAAAGAACAGTTACTTCCTTTCCTTTGCTCTGCATGGCTGAATACAGGTCATGGTGAAATGCTCCCTTCTTTTTATTAGACTTTTCTGACAGGCCGTACTATGGGGCGGGCAGGGACAAGTCCTATTACTCTCTATAACTCTCTGGCACCTCAGCCCTAAACCTCAGAATGTCTACTTAAGAGTGCCAGAATTTAGATAACCATTCTGAAGCAGTGGGTAAGGATTGGGGTGACAGTAGTTTGTCCTTCCTTCCTTTGGTGCCATTACTTTTACTATTACAGTGGTACCTCGGTTTACATACGCTTCAGGTTTCATATGCTTCAGGTTACACACTCCGCTAACCTAGAACTAGTGCTTCAGGTTAAGAACTTTGCTTCAGGATGAGAACAGAAATCGTGCTCCGGTGGCACGGCAGCAGCAGGAGGCCCCATTAGCTAAAGTGGTGCTTCAGGTTAAGAACAGTTTCAGGTTAAGTACGGACCTCCGGAACGAATTAAGTACTTAACCCGAGGTACCACTGTACACTTTTTCTAGAAAAAGAGGTGCCAGAGCTCACCATGAACGCCTCTGTTGTTCCCATAGAATGGCAATGGCGCCCATCTGAGAGGTGCAGGAACTGAGTTCCAGTGAGTTCTGAATGAAAAAAAAAAGCCCTGACAATTATGCATAATTTCTTCAGCGTGTTTTCTGTTCCTTGACTGTTTTTGTTTCTTTTTTATTTTTTGTCTTAGAATGTCGTGGCATGGAAAACCAGAATTTCTTGTCTGCTTTAAATTCCTGGGAAGTGGAATTGATTGTTAATCCACTCTGGAACTGTGGCTCTGTCAGCACTTTTAACAAACCACAGTTCCCCAGGTTCTCTGGGGAAGCCGTGGTCATTTAAAGTGGTATGGAATTGCTTGTAGTATAGTACAGATAGGCCCTTTGTCACAGGTATATTTCTATTTAAAATATAGTAATTATTTCCAGATTTGTATTTATACATAGAAATTAGCACATGCAAATTCTATGCTAATATGCATTTCCAGTTGTCCTCTCTATGCTGATACATTTTTTCCTTTGTTGATGCCTAAGTGGTCTTCCTGGGAAGATGGTGATTAGAGAGGGGTGAGTAGGGAGACTAAATCTGCTACAGCAATTAGTTGTGGATGATGGACATCTTGTGAGTCTTTACACAAGAGGACGGATGCCGGCCTCTTTATTTCCTGTCTCTTTCTGCAACATTTCCCCAGAAAAAATGGAAGTATAAGCCCTTTTGTGGAATTCCTCCCATTCCAAATAAGCCTGGAGTGAACCATTGTGAGTTTCAGGCACCACTTAAAGACCCATTTATTTACGCAGGCCTTTACATAATTTATTGCTATCTTAATCTGCTGTGATGTATTTAGGTTGCATTCGGACAGCACAACATGTGCAATGATGTCTGCTGCTGTGTTACACCACAGCCACTGGTGTGAATTAAATTTAGCATGACATAGAGGTACAATGGTGCCATAACACAACAGATAAAAAGGTAAAGGTACCCCTGCCCGTACGGGCCAGTCTTGACAGACTCTAGGGTTGTGCGCCCATCTCACTCTATAGGCCGGGGGGCCAGCGCTGTCCGCAGACACTTCCGGGTCACGTGGCCAGCATGACAAGCTGCATCTGGCGAGCCAGCACAGCACACGGAAACGCCGTTTACCTTCCCGCTAGTAAGCGGTCCCTATTTATCTACTTGCACCCAGGGGTGCTTTCGAACTGCTAGGTTGGCAGGCGCTGGGACTGAGCAATGGGAGCGCACCCCGCCGAGGGGATTTGAACCGCCGACCTGACAATCGGCAAGTCCTAGGCACTGAGGTTTTACCCACAGCGCCACCCGCGTCCCTACACAACAGATAATGCAGTATAAAAGGAGCATTAGAATCTGTCACAGAAACACTAGCATTATAACCAGGGAAACCAACACAATAACCCCACATTAGAATGCACTCATGGTGTCGTACAGTACTTAAGAGTGGGATATAAATGTTTTAAATAAATAAATGGAAATTGGGAAGGCGGGGGGTGAGACCTACATAAACTGGATTTCCGTGTGGAATTTTTACCTTCCCCTTTACTTCAGGCTGAGGTGCGTGAATGCCTTTGACTCCTCCATCTGCTCCATATGAAGAAAAGGTGGTTGGCCAAATAAGTTTTCCAGGTGTTAAATCTTTCTTAACATTAACAGGAAGACATAAGTCAATCTAAGGACCTGCACCATTTAAAGAACTAATCAGATAAGCCACATGCTGGAATTGTTTAATTTAATAGAAAATAAATAAATACAAACATACAGAAAATGAGATAAGCAAAATCAAATTTTGGGCTGAGATGTCTTGGAAGCCTTGCCGATTAAGCTTTGTAGATTAAGTTTTGTAGATGTGCAAATGTGAAAAGTAAAAATGTACTCTACAGCAAAGCAGTTGGGAATCAGAAAGCATATAGAGCTGATAGCCTGTATCTCTTTGTGCCCAGACAAGGATCATACATTAGGGCATGCTTTCTTCCAAATGTTGTTTGTTTTAAAACATTTTTGAAAATATGAGGGATGGCAGCATATGTATCAAAGCCATTCCCTGTTTATATTAAATCATCCTGAGTCACATGGGATTTCCTTTGCAGAGGATAGAAGACTATGTAAACTCTCCTGCCAATAGCAAAGCAATTTGCTTGGAATTTCACTTTCATTGATTTTATTGCTTGCAAACTGGATTCTAAAAACTGATCTTGGCAGACAAAAAAGCAGGCACAAATCCTTCTGCAAAGGCTGAGTGAAATTTCAGTTGCATGGTGATTTTTGCCCTGGGTTTTGGGATAACGGCTCAGCGCCATTGGCTTTGCATGCAGGAAGTCCAGGCTCAGTCCCTGGGACCTCCAAGTAGAACTGGGTAATACTCCCGCCTGAAACCCTAGAGAGAGTGGCTTCCAGTCATTGTAGACAACAGTGAGCTAGATGGGCCAAGAGTCTTGCTTATTCACAGGAAGCTGCCCTTATACAGAGCAAGTTAATCAAATCTTGATGTGTCCCCAGGGTTGAATGTTGGGACTTGCAGCTACTTTAATGGTTCACCTCTATGCATGTCTACTTATAAGTAAGTTCCATTGTGTGTAGAGGATAGCAGCAACATGCAGCAACACTAACCCTGCTTGGGGTGGTGGGAGCCGTGGAGCACCACTGCATCTGAAGCCCTACTGGCTCCCACCAGACAGGACAAAAAGTGTGTGTATGGGGGTGCAGTTTTACTCCTTCCTCGTTTCCTTCCTTTTTGCTGCACCAGCTCCAGGCTGGCAAAGCAATCTGCACCCCTCACCTGGCAATGGGCCACCATAGAATTCAGCAGACCTCTGGCCAGCTCATCACCTGTTCAATCAATCCCAGAAACGGCAGTAGATTAACAGTAACTCATTGTCTAAAAGTGACCATGCAACAACTCACTGCTGTAGATTTTACTGTGCTTCAGCTCCTGCAGCTAAGCTGGTGCCAAATGTATTTGTTTCCTTTCCTTTGGACCACATCAGCGAGAGCACATCAGTCTTGTCATCTGGGCAGCCCAGGACCTCTATACATGCTGCCCAGGCTTGCACTCTGCGAAAGTCACTTTGGTGCTGCTAATGCAGAAGTTTGATACACTCCATTGTCTCTTGAGACAGATGGACGCCAACAACAATCCTGGTTTTAGTTTCACTTTCCATGCCAATCCACTGTCTACTCAGCCTCACATCTCCCACTGCACCTGTTTCAGAAAGTGCTCTTTCAGAGCCCTGTGCCAGTTTTGGTGGGTGGAATGAGTGCTGGTGATAGTTCTCCTGCCTGCTTGAGTGGCCTCTGTCACACACCAGGGGCACTGCTCTCCACCAGTGGAGAGGGGCCTACATGTCATCCTAACCTTCACCCCAGCTATTGACATCGGAGGGCTAGGATTGTTCCCATAAGATACTTAAAATTGTTTAAGATACTGAATATACATGGTCTGCTATTATGTTGACAAGTAGTAATGTCCGCCTGCCTTTTTTGTTAGTACAAGAGGGGAAATGTCTGTGTTTGAAGAATTAAGCAGATGCACACACGGTCACGCTCTGGAGCTCTGTCAGAGGAATTTGTGCATCAGCACAACATGCTGCTTGGGCATAAATGAGAATGAATGGTGTGTGTTTTCCTATACACAGTGAAAATATTTGCTGTAGTCCTGCTGATACTCTTGCTCATTAGACTGGAGTTTATTTTTAAAGGGTAGACAACCAAATGTCAGGGCAAAGTGCTTTGACCCAGCCTTCTCCAGAGCATGCTTATTTTCAGTGTGAAGTACCTTTTTGGGAGAGTGAACATTCAATCATAGTATAAGGCTAGCCTTCCCCATTCTGACACCCTCCAGATGATTTAGATTCAATTTCCCAGCAGCCCCAGCTAGCAGTCAGAGATGATGGGAGTTTGCAGCCCACCATCAGGAAGGCCATGGATTGAGCAAAGTTGATAAACAGGGGTCAGCAACCTTTTTCAGCCTTGGGCCGGTCCACCGTCCCTCAGACCTTGTGGGGGGCAGGACTATATTTTTTTTTGGGGGGGGAGGGAATGAATGAATTCCTATGCCCTACAAATAACCCAGAGATACATTTTAAATAAAAGCACACATTCTACTCATGTAAAAACACGCTGATTGCCGGACTGTCCGTGGGCCAGATTGAGAAGGCAATTGGGCTGCATCCGGCCCACGGGCCTTAGGTCGCCTACCCCTGTGATAAAAGATCCCACTTACAGTTTCGTCAAGAAACAGATCGGCAGTACAATCCTGTTCATGTCTGCTTGGAATAAAATCCCATTAGATGGTTATAGAGGATAGCAGCTTTACCACCCAATCAGCTATTTGTGAAAAGTGGGCCTCAATATTTGCCAGACAATGGCAGCAATGGCAGAATCAGCAAGTATCAGTATCTCCTGAGGCTGTGAGAGACAGCTGCGCCAGCCACCTAATATCCAATTGCTTCACATTTCCTGGCCAGGAGAGTCAGCTTAGAATGGCACTTGTTGAAACACTGGAGAACTAGGGGAAGAAATTTCATATACAAATTTAGCCCCATGCTGTTAATGATTGTCCTATTGCCTGTTTTATTCTTTTTCAAATATATTGTACAGGCATAGGCAAACTCAGCCCTCCAGATGTTTTGGGACTATAACTCCCATCATCCCTAGCTAACAGGACAGTGGTCAGGGATGATGGGAGTTGTAGTCCCAAAACATCTGGAGGGCCGAGTTTGCCTGTGCCTGATTTATTGTATATAAGCTGCATCAAGAGCTTTGGTTGGTAGACAGAGTATAAATGCTTAAAAAGAAATTAAATGAAACCACTCATTGCTGAAACACATTCATATTTTGTGTCTTGAAGCTGTAATTTATATACTTGTGAACCCCCCAAAACTGGGATGGGGAGCACCCATATTTGTTTGTTTTTTGCTCAGTTAAGTGTAGATGTTTAGAAAACATCTTATATGAAATGGGTCTTAAAAGGAGGCCTTTTCACCACACATCTGCAAGACCATGGTGAATGGAGCAGACAGTGTACTCCCCAAAGGGGGAGCATGAAAAAAGTTGAGGGTCAGAGCTGATTCTGAGGAGTGAGATGGAACCATCTGTGGGTAGTAAGATAAGTCAATCTTAAAGATTACCTTCCATTTTGTGAAGCAGGCTTATTTATTGCTTACACTCACCCCTGTGGTTATTTTATGACACAGCTGGGGGAACATCTGCAGAAGTCTCCAAATAACTAAGACAAAATTACTGAAGTCACTTGATGCTTTGAAGTCTCTGTCAGCAAACTTATTTGTTACTATTACCCAAAGACTTGCGCATGGTTCTTAAGAAAAATGTACCCATGCAGCTTGCTGGATTAATTACTGTAGGGATGTCTGAAAGCAAAAGGATTGTGTTTTATTAATCAGAAGGTGATTTTTATTCATTTGCTTCAAATTTGGGTTATTGTGTGTTTGTGAGAGGGTGAGCAATAACATGTAAGGTGGTCAGGTTAAAAAGAGGACAGGACTCTTGTACATTTCTTACTTGTTTAGAAGGGGAATTTTAGCAGGAGTATAGTTTATGGCAAGGTAATAGAGCTTTGATGTCTATTAGCCACTGATATCCTTAGCCTCCATGAATTTGTCTAATCCCCTTTTAAAGCTGGTGCCTAACACTGCATCTTGAATTTCGTGAATTCAATAGTTTTAACTATGCAGTGTATGAAGAAATACTTCCTTTAGGCTGTCCTGTATCTCCTGATAATGTAGGTTGCATATCAACGTTACAATTAAATTCCCTAAAAGTTACACTGTGGTTCTCTTATGTTTAAAGCAGTAATGTGAGAACCGTGCATCTTTTTGTAGAAATCTTTTTTTATGTGTTCTTGTGTGTATTTGGGGGAGTAGACACACTTCACAACTGGCCAAGATCATTTGCGTGTTCAGACCCAGATACCTCCCCCCTAAATAAAGACACACTTGACTCAATTTTTCATTTTGGTCTCTGGCAGAATTTAGGCCACAACTTTATTGATTGCAGAAAATGAGTGGTTGCATAGGCTCTGGTTCGACTAGCTCCCTGCACCCTTGCAGGCAGCGCTGACCCAAGGCACCAGCATAGGTCAGCCAAAGGTGAACACCTGGGTAGGCGAAAAGCTGGGAACAGACTATGTTCACCCCCCAGATGCTCCCCTGGACTCAGGCACAGGCACAACCCCCTCTTGGGGGTTGACCAAACCAGCTGAGTCCCTGGATTACTTTAATGGAATACCCTTCACATAGGGATGGCAAAACCATTCTCCCATCCCTATCACCTGAACCAGAGCCTATCCACAACTGTACAAGTTGTGATGATTTGCTACGCAGCAGGCGAAACCCAAATGGCAACAGCCAATCAGCCAAGTGGGGAAAATTCCTGCCGTGCCCCTGTCCCAATGACAGACGACACACAACGGCATATCAAGGTCAAGCGCAAAGCCCTAAAAGTAGGGAGAGGTGGGCGGGTGTTCCGAATGCACGAGCCGAAAGAGGAAGCTTTGGGTCAGAGTAAACCCAACATTGAGGGACCTACCAATCGGGTGTTGTGGCTATCCAGTCTTACCCACCCACAACACAGGCACCCACAACACAGGAGGTCGGTCTCCAGGTCTCACTGCAACACGTGCCCACTTTTAGGGAGGACACAATTTATGAAATCACAGTACCTTGAAGAACCCTAGTTTAACTCACAAAGTCAAGCAAATCTGTGAACGTGCAACCTTATTCTGGGGCTCTGATCTTAACAGCTTGAATTTAGTACTCAGGATCTATCAGAGCTCAAGTCTATTCTGCTTTGCATGTAATTTATATGCTCTTCATTCCCTATTTCTCCTTAGCTGAAATGGACCATATTTCCCTGCTCCCCGCCCCCAAGGGATTCAGCTGACAGAGAGACATCTTGAACTACAGTAATGCTTTACTCTTTCATATGTATTTAACTCTATCAAACAGTCTCTCCAGGGAATGAAATTATTTGATGACTGGTTCATTTGGAGGAGAAAGCAGTACTAAAGGTAATTTGTATTCCTGTGGAAGGGAGAGGCTTTTATAATACCCAATTTGAGGTGCTTTTATTTTTGGAACTGAGCCTTTGTATTTTCTACTTGCAACTTGCCGGACTCTTCCCATTTTCTTGCCTTCAAAACTGTCCAGCCACACTCAATATTTGGGTGGCGGCTCTGAGCAGGCAAGTCAAAGGCCACCGTTACAATCAATTTGGTAAGAAAGTGAAGAGGCTTATAGTGTAATCTAAGCAAAGGTTTCAGTGTCATCATTATAGTTGGTTTGGAAAAATAAATAAATAAAAGCTTGCTTGCATTTTCCTGGCAAGCTTACATTTCCCATGGCTGCTTCTATTTTTTTTTTTAATAAAGATACCCAATATAAGGGTCTGACCTACATAGAAAAGCCCTTGCTTCAGATTTCAGCAGTCCTTTGATTATGAAATCACACAAAAATGTTCGGATGGACAAAACTGTTCGAATGGAGAAAGCAAGAAACATCTCCCTCGTTCTAATAAATTAATGAATGCCGATGTGAGGTACCTTTGCCTTTGAAAAGAGTGCTGGGTTTTGTTGTTTTTATGCTTTTACTTTGCTAAATTAGACTGGAAGAAAGTCAGTGAAAGAAGTAGCTGCAAACAGGCAGTGAACAGTTTGTGACAGTGTCAGTTCTCGTATGGGACAGATCACAAAATTACATGCTTGATATATTCCAATAAGTCACTTTGTTTTATCTAGAATAGATTTCCCAATGTGCCATAGTTTAATTACAGTCTTTTAAGCAGCAACCCTTGCAATACCTAAGAATAAGTCTCACTGAACTCAAGGGGACTAACTTGTGAGAAAATATGTTTAGGACTGCATTATTAGATACCTTTCCCTTCTTAATAAAAGCAAAACACCAACACTCTGAACACAGGGCATTTGAATTTTTGGCTCCTGCATCTCCCATACAATGTAGTTGGGATTTTTTTTGTTTTTGTTTCTGCAGATTAGCAAAATAGACGGTATAAAATGAGATATATATTTATGCTGATTTGTAATTGCAGTTGTTGGCTTGACTTGAAAAAGTTTAATCTCAGTTACTAACATTGATCTTGTTATGTTTCTAACCTGTGATCTCTCCAGTATGTTGTATTTAGTGTTCTGTGTTTTTGTGGAAGGTACTTCCATCCGATCTGCTGCTTAACTTTGTAACCATTTCCGAATTATCTCATAATAGCTTCTTAGTTGGTACATTAAATGACATGGCAAGTTTAAATTGCATTCCAGTGATAAACGTCACTTTTCATTATTTTATGTGGCCCAACCCTGTGTGTAGTGGCAAATGCTCACAATTAACATGTTACAGGTTGGCAGCCAATCTTTTCATACTTTTGTAATGCTTTGTGAATAGACCTTGGGAAACAATTAAAAGAAGAAGAAGAAAAACGATTGACTTCAGAATATGTATTCTGGATCCCACATCCTCACACTAAAATTATAGAGCAGTTTGTTCCCTGCCCTGTCCAGTTGTAAAGATATTTTTTCAGATTGTTTACTTTTAGCCACATGACAAATTAACAATTTAGGATCAAAATATTTTAGTTTCTCAATGTCTGCTCCATCAGCTGATGCTCCCAGAAGACTCTTCCCACCCATCAGTGTTGAGGTAATGAATACTTTTGACACAGCAGTTGATTTTTATAGCCTAAGAAAGTATTATAGGAAGTCTTTCTGCAAAAATTCAGCTGCAGTGGAAACCCTGTGTATGCCAGAGACGTTAGGAACTTTTACAGGGAGTCCAAGTTGACCAACGGGGGAGTTAGTTGCTCCTGTTAGATTTCACCACCTGAGCTGACAGAGTGACCTAAATTTACACTTTCTTTCCATTGCAAATTGTAGGGCAGGGGAACCAAATGTGATTATTTGGATTCCCATCATCCCTGACCATTGGATGTGCTGGCAATTGTAGTCCAACTGGAGGCTACCACATTGGCTATGCATGCTATTGGGGTGGTAAACAAGATCTGTAAGAGCTTGTTTGCCATTGGTAACCTCATTAACGAATCCCAGGGCTCCCTGGAAAACTACTGATCTACCCTAAGGACTGACTGCATCGCTGATTTTCCTTGCTACTGTGCATACAGTAGAAAGTATAACAAATTCATTCCTCCTTATCTGTTTGGCTATACCAGTCTAAGATGCTTTCAGTTCCTTTGAAAAGGTTTTAAGTTTTGAAGAACTTTTGCTGTGAAGCTTTGTTGTTGCAGACAGAGCGGCTAGATACCTATCAGGGACACATTTCCATTCTTGTCCAGAATTGTAGCCATCCAGTGTCATTCTCATCAGTATTGTGTGGCTGTTGATTGGATTTAATTTTTTAAACGAGCGGTTTTGTTTTGCCATGTCAATTAGGAATGTTGGCAATTAGGAATGACACACCAGCTGTTAGCCTTGCTGATAGACAGAACCAAATTGTTGACAGTAATATGATGTTTATGGTTGAATTATCATTTCTGTCTGAATGTGGCCCTCTAGATTATTCCATATTGCTGAGCAGGAATAGTGCAAGCACACGCTTCCTAATATTATGCTAATCCCCTAGATCAACCTTAACCAACAGGGTGCCCTCCAGATGTTTTGGTCTATAGCTCCAGTCATCCCTGACCATTGCTCATGTTGGCCGGGGCTGGTGTGAGTTGGAGGGCACAAGGCTGGGAAAGTCTGTCCTAGAACATAAGATGGATTTCCATTGCTATCTTATTGCCTTTCCTAAATGCATCTCTCTCTCTCTCTGGAATTCATGTCCAGTGTATTAATAAGAACACAGAGAAGTGTGTTTCTTGTAGTCTTTTGCTTTTTGATGTAGAATAAAGGGAAATGAAGCCATTATCTTCTCTCTCTCTCCCCACTTCTTTGAAATGTGACAGCGAATGTTCTGGTATAAAGCGATGTTCATCAAAGGCTTGCCAGTTGTATTCAGATTTCATTTAGCACTGCAAAGAAAGTGAAGATTGATACTCCCTTTTCTTTTTGGCTGCTGAAATGCAGGGTCAATTAGTGTTTGACGCCTGACTCAAGCTATCACGGGCAAAGTGACTGGAAGACACGATGACAAGTCCAGACTGAATAAAATTAGATGGAAACATTTTTAAATAAGGGTATTACTAATAAATGATTATTTTTAGTGTGTGTGTGTGTGTGTGTGTGTGTGGAGGGAGTGTCTTCCGTTTGACTTTCACAAAGGCAACTTCTAAAGATTGCCTTAGGCCAGCAGAAGTGAATCTGGATCAGGAAAGGGAGGGGAAAGAGGATCCTCTTGAAGGGACTCCTCCTTCCCTTAGTTCATCACTGAGCCTGGTCCAGCATCAAAGCTATTATTCACAATTGCTATATCCAGGACTGAGCTACCTCTGACCCATGGGCTTTATTTGCCCCAGCGTGGATCACAGTGTGGCCTGCAAGGCTGCTTCCCCCAAATCATGCCTACCTGCTCCACACCTAATGTCACATCTTATTTTGGGGCAGGTGGAGCTGCAGCTTCCAACAGACAATTGGGAACCTTCAAGTGCACCCCTGTTTGTTTCTTGGCAAGGGAGACTTGCTGTCAGCAGTGGTCAGCAGTGACAGCAGGTCCACTAGAATAAAGGTAAAGGTAAAGGTAAAGGTACCCCTGCCCGTACAGGCCAGTCTTGACAGACTCTAGGGTTGTGCGCTCATCTCACTCTAGAGGCCGGGAGCCAGCGCTGTCCGGAGACACTTCCGGGTCACGTGGCCAGCGTGACAAAGCTGCTCCGGCGAACCGGCACCAGAGCAGCACGCCGTTTACCTTCCCGCTATACAGCGGTACCTATTTATCTACTTGCACTTAAGGTGCTTTCAAACTGCTAGGTGGGCAGGCGCTGGGACTGAACGACAGGAGCTCACCCCACCGCGGGGATTCGAACCGCCGACCATGCGATCGGCAAGTCCTAGGCGCTGAGGTTTTACCCACAGCGCCACCCGCATCCACTAGAATAGGCTGCAGCGTTAAACATTTTAGGGATAATGTCATCAGAAATAAAATAAAAAAGTCAGACCACTTTTCATGTATGCAACAACTGCAGCCAGGATTCTGGTAGCAAGGAATTGGAAAAGTGAAAAGATTCCTACAATAACCGAATGGCAGGTCCAAATGATAGAGTATTCACAGTTGGATAGGATGACAGAGAGAATTAGAGGAAACCCGACTCAGAAGGTACATAAAGAATGGAAAATATGTAAAGAATATTTGAAAATTGTTGTAATAACAAAAATCTCCTGGCAGATCTCCACTGATTCTTGTAAGAAGTAGGTGATAAACAATTAAGCATTCTGGATAACAACTAGGAAAACAAAACATGTATGTCGCTGTGTGTAAAATAATCAAAATAAGCGACAGTACAATGGGTTTAGTCGGAAGTCAATTTTATTTCTTCTTAATCTTTTCTTTTTCCTTTCCCCCCTTTATTCCTTTTCTTTTTGTTCTGTAAATTAGTTAATGGTGATGTATACAATGTATAGTTGTGTATAGTTGTGTTCTGTAGTATACTATGGAGTGATGTGGTTTATTGTGTAATTAAATGTTGTTTGTCAAATAAAGTTTAATACTAATAAAATAGAATAGGCTGCAGCATTGCCAACCCCTGCCGACAGGGCTGGCCCACCCATGAGGCAAGATGAGGCCACCACTTCAAGTGGCAGGATCCACAGGGGCTGCAGACCTGGCCTCCAAGGAATGAATCGCCTGCTGCTGCTGTCGCGGTGGCAGCAGTAGCTGCGGTGCTATCCTTGGAGGCTGGATCTGCTTCATCCTCAGCATCCTCTCCCCCCACCCCCAGTGCCACCTCTACCATGGCCCCTTGGTGAATAGGAGGTGCTGCTGGTCTCCTCTGAGCCCAAGGGAGGAAATGGCAGGGGCTGCCCACTGGGTTGTCCTGGGCACTGTACCCCTCCTGCCGGCAATGGCCTTTGATTCCCACTTCAACTGTTGGGTAATTATAAAGTATTTGGTGTTGCATTGTCGCTTGTCGCTATTGATGCCCTTGTGGCGTCAGTTCAAAAGTCCTTGCAGGGCATGTGGAGTTCACATTCTGAGACCTCCAATTCAGGATTTGTTAACTGCTAAGAATGGTTTCATAGTCTTTTGAAGTCAGTGCAAATTTGGTTCCTGCCAGATGGCTTCCCATAGTTGATAGCTTAATTGACATAAAGTCAGGCTTTAGGTTTGCCCATGAAGAAGACAACTTGAAAGACTTTATTTGCCAGTCACCCCCCCATCCCCCCGCCCCAGTTTTGGTCAAAAGTTTATTTTTTAAAAAAAAAGATATTTATTGAGATTTTACAAAAACATAAGTTTACAAAATAGAAAAAAGTCATATAGAAAGAAAAAGATACAAAAAAGAGAACATAGAAAATACATAAAAAAGAAAAAAGAAGAATAAAAATACAAAATACAAAAAACAAATAGATAAAAAAGAATTAAAAACAAATCTGTTTTTTGTAACTTTAAACTCATTAGCTTGTTTCCTTGGCCTCCTCACACCTCCCCTTTTTGTATTCCCATTTAAATAATCAAATCAGCAAATCCTTACCCTCTTTCGTTTATCTTAACTCTATATCTTAACATATTATAACTCTATATTTTCATCTATTATCAATTCATTTTTGCATATTCTTATTAACTTTGTTGCTAATGCCACTTATTTTCAATCCAACACCATTTTAACATTCATTGATTTTACAGTGTTTCTGCAGATAGTCTTTAAATTTCTTCCGGTCTTCTTGCACCAACTCTTCTCCCAGGTCTCGGATTCTGCCAGTCATTTCCGCCAATTCCATATAATCCATCACCTTCATCTGCCACTCTTCCAGGGTGGGTAACTCTTGTGTCTTCCAATACTTTGCAATAAGTATTCTTGCTGCTGTTGTTGCATACATAAAGAAAGTTCTATCCTTCTTTGGCACCAATTGGCCGACTATGCCCAGGAGAAAGGCCTCTGGTTTCTTCAGGAAGGTATATTTAAGTACCTTTTTCATTTCATTATATATCATCTCCCAGAAAGCCTTAATCTTTGGGCATGTCCACCAAATGTGAAAGAATGTACCTTCATTTTCTTTACATTTCCAGCATTTATTATTGGGCAAATGATATATTTTTGCAAGCTTGACTGGTGTCATGTACCACCTGTAAATCATTTTCATAATATTCTCTCTTAAGGCATTACATGCCGTAAATTTCATACCGGTGGTCCACAACTGTTCCCAGTCAGCAAATATAATGTTGTGACCAATATCTTGTGCCCATTTAATCATAGCAGATTTAACCGTTTCATCCTGCGTATTCCATTTTAACAGCAAGTTATACATTCTTGAAAGTATCTTAGTTTTGGGATCTAACAGTTCTGTTTCCAATTTTGATTTTTCCACCTGGAAGCCAATTTTTTTATCCAAATTATAGGCCTCTCTTATTTGATAATAATGAAGCCAGTCTCGCACTTTATCTTTTAATTTCTCAAAACTCTGCAATTTCAATTTGTCTCCTTCTTGTTCCAATATTTCCCAATATTTCGGCCATTTGGCCTCCATATTGAGCTTTTTCTGAGCCTTCGCTTCCATTGGTGACAACCACCTTGGGGTTTTATTTTCCAGTAAATCTTTGTATCTTATCCAGACATTGAACAATGCTTTCCTGACAATATGGTTTTTAAATGCTATATGTGCTTTAACCTTGTCGAACCACAAATATGCATGCCATCCAAAAACGTTGTTAAAACCTTCTAGGTCCAAAATGTCTGTGTTCTCAAGAAGCAGCCAGTCTTTCAACCAGCAGAATGCTGCTGATTCATAGTAAAGTTTAAAGTCTGGCAGGGCAAATCCACCTCTTTCCTTTGCGTCAGTTAATATTTTAAATTTTATTCTAGGCTTCTTGCCCTGCCAGACAAATCTGGAAATATCTCTCTGCCACTTCTTGAAACAGTCCATCTTGTCCAAAATTTGCAATGATTGAAACAGAAATAACATTTTTGGTAATACATTCATCTTTATAGCTGCAATTCGACCCAACAGGGAAAGCTTCAAATTTGACCATATTTCCAAATCTTTTTTCACTTCTATCCAACATTTCTCATAGTTATCTTTAAATAAATTTAAATTCTTAGCAGTCATATTAACCCCCAAATATTTTACTTTCTTAACTAATGTTAAACCTGTCTCCTTCTGAAACCTCTCTTTCTCAATTGGTGTAAAAATTTTCTCAAGCACTTTAGTTTTTGACTTGTTCAACTTAAATCCTGCCACATGACCAAATTCTTGAATCAATTCTAATACTCTTTTCGTACTAGATTCTGGCTCCTGTAACGTCAAAACTAGGTCATCTGCAAAAGCTTTCAATTTATATTGTTTGGCTCCGACCTGAATACCTTTAATCAGACGGTCCCTTCTAATCATATTCAGCAAAACCCCCAGAACCGAAATAAAAAGCAATGGGGAAATTGGGCAGCCTTGTCGTGTCCCTTTCTCTATCTTAAATTCCTCTGTCATCACATTATTAACTATTAACTTAGCCTTTTGTTCTGAGTAAATTGCACTTACACCATTTTCAAACCCTTGGCCCACCCCCATTCCCTGAAGATTTTCAGTTTTGGTCAAAAGTTTAGTCTTCAAAAAGTCCTTTATTGCTGTTCTTGTTCAAAATTACACTTGTGGGTGGGAAACAGAGATTTTCTTTGAAAATGTTGTTTATGTTAGTTCTAGCATCCTGGAGTAGAAAACTAGAGCATGCTGTATGACCTTTTGACTTTTCCCTACAAGTCAAACCATTGGAATTTTGTACAGCTAGTTTTTGGGAAAGAAAAAGAATGAGAAATGGAACAGATTATCATGTGATTTACAGAAAACACTGACAAGCCTTGTCTTTTAATGTCCGCAATGAACAGCTGTTGATCTTTTATTTATATACTGCTTGCCTGTAGTAACGCCTCTAAGTGGTTTTCAAGAAATATGCCCCCAGAATGCTCTGAAAAGGAAGAACCCTTCCCCGAAGGAGCTGCAGTTTGTAACACCCACAAGTTGTTGTTGTTGTTTTCATAGAGCACATATATTATGCTAATTATTTCTTGTCCATCCACTCTGTTGTGGTGAATGAACATTTCTTTCTCAGTGATGATTGCAGTGGATTCATAATAGTGTGGGTCTGTCATCTGCACTTCCAATAAAAATGTTAATGCACTGATTGGAAGCCAGCAGCCTCCATCTTTTGTTTATTAATAGTGTTTGTAGGTTTAGATTAGCTGCTAAGGGTTTAGCAAATTACTTGCTTTTGGTCAGGACAGTGCTTGTTTTATGAATGTAATGTTATTGATGATTTTATGCTGTTCATTGCCAGTATATTCTTTTCTTACGTTGGTGGTATATATAAAGACAGATACGGTAATTTTCCTGAATTCATGAAGTGTGAGGAAAAAAATATTCAGTGGGTGGCTGAATACCATTTTATAGATTGTAAGCTCATGCATTTTGGGGCTTGCCATCATTCATATACACAGACAGATATATATGGCAGGTGACAGCAAAAACTGCAAAATATTTAGCAGGAACAATTAGAATAAGATCTATTATTTGATTAACTTTCTAACATTACTCGGTTTTGGTTTTTTTAATCAAAAGAAAGGCTATTGGCTCACGTGTTTTATCTGTGGCTATCTAGCATCTATATCTATCTATCATCTATCTATCTATCTATCTATCTATCATCTATCTATCTATCATCTATCATTTATCTGTCTACAAATGCAAATTAGTATATGCTGCATATGCCAGAGTAATTTTATTGCATTCTGCATTTTTGGATTAGTCTGTATTCTTAGGCCACATTCACACCATATATTTAAACTGCTGTGAAACAACTTTAAACAGTTACATCTTCTCCCAAATAATCTTGGGATCTGTAGGTTGTTAAGGGTGCTGAGAGTTTTTAGGAAACGCCTATTCCCCTCCCAGAGCTACAGCTTCTGGAGTGGTTTAACTTATCAATCTCTCTTTACAGGGAGCTCTTAGAATTGTAGTGAATCAATTAAATTCCACACTTGACCCCTATTGTCCATGGTTTCTACCTTAGTACTAAGTTGGCCTTTGTTTGGAATAGTGCTTCTTTCATAGTGTGGAACCTAAGCATGTAATTCATTCTATACCTTTCCAGAAGAGTATATTAAACACATATTTACAACTCATTAGAGGCAATACATTAAAACACATGCCTAAGGTTAAGTAGGTACCCAATTTAGTATGTGCCATAGTCCATGAAATTTTATTTCAGTTTAATAGTACATAATGGTAAGTTAGTTCCCTTCAGTATAGCACAATTCTGGACCAAAGGTGATGTCATTTTAATATATAGCAAGCCCCCAAGGGGATAGATCCTATTTGCTTGATAATCTAATTATCATTTTTCCCACAGTTGACTGCTGTGTTTGATGGATGCTATGTAATAATGTTGTTGATTGACAGAGTCAGAATTAGTTTCAAAATTAAGATGCACACTCTCTTCTGGGCGAAATAAATCTGGCAGTACATTTGAGACCTCAACAAATACACTGAAATTATATTCCAAGTATTATTTTCTGTGGACTGAAGTAACATTTTAATCATATGTCTGCCTTAGACTGGTAAGCATAAAGAATATTAAATACTTTTAGTGTGGATATTCACTGGATATCCTCCTTTGTTTAAGACAGGGATAGGAAACCTGTGGCCCTCTAGGTCAGGCACCCCCAAACTTGGCCCTCCAGCTGTTTTGGGACTACAACTCCCATCATCCCTAGCTATCAGGACCAGTGGTCAGGGATGATGGGAATTGTAGCCCCAAAACATCTGGAGGGCCGAGTTTAGGGATGCCTGCTCTAGGTGTCGTTTGGCTATATAGTGGGGGAGGAGAGCTGGGGGGGGCGGAATTCACACCTGGTAACCAATATGCCCCTTTGCTTTCAGATAGTAGATTAGTCTAAAAAGCCCGGGTCACAGATTTTCACAGCCCTCTGGCAGCTATGGTGGCTCATTTACCTGAAGTAATGTATTTAGCATTAACTCTAGAAGTGTATACTTGATTCTGACCAAACTAAGCCTCCTGATGTATATTGTGCTCGAGGAGGTTTCGTTTGGTCAGAATCGAGTGGGGTTTAAATCAACCTTACCCAGTGGTTGAAGTGGCAATCAAAGGCTGTCATGGGAGAAGGGAGCACTCTAAATCACACTGGGTGGGTGCAGACCCCAGGAGACCAGAGGGAAGCCTCCGCCATTTCCTCCCCAGGGATAGGAAGAGACCAGAAGCATATCCTTTTCCCAATAAGCCACTGTAGAGGTGCAGTTAGACAATGGCTGCCAAGGAGGTGGCAGATCTGTCCTCCAAGGAGCATGCCATGACTGTCGCTGCCACTGTGGCAGCAGCAGCAGCCAGTGCATTCCTTGGAGGCTGGTTATGCTGCCTCTTGGGCAGTCTCCTCACCTTGCCTCATAGGTGAGCCGGCCCTGGATTGCACTCCTTGAAAGGAATTGAGTTATGGAGAATGTTCCCCTTCGTTGAGTGGGTGAAGTTGGTCAAGCTAAAGAGGAAGAACTTGTCCTGAAGTTACTTTATTTCATACAATTTATGCACTGCTTGACTGTAAACCAACAACTACCGCAGCTTTCAGAGACACTCAGGCGTAGCAGGTGTCCATTCAAACGTAGCAGAAATTGGGGTTTTGACCCTCAGTATGCAATTTAGCACACACGTTGGCTCTGTTCCAAGGTTACCTATTCCAAACCTGGTTCTTTTTTCTGTGGAGAAATATATGAGAGAAGGTGTTCAGAGACGGCTCTTTCTGCATGCATCGGTACTGGAAGTGCTGTAGATGTTTGTGTTTCTATGAGTATGGATTGGTTGGTTGAACATGGAAGCTGTGCCAAACAGATGGCACACCCGCACACTATGCCAATAAGCTCCGAAAGCACAAGACTGCCAGTCCTGAAATTGAAAACAGGTGGTTGCAAAATTTCCTCTTGGAGAACTGGCATCTGTATGTAATCAGTTACTGTAAGAGTCTTGGCCAAGCACAAATTAGCTTCATTACCAACTACAGATTCAGTATCTAAAGGAGATGACAGGGCTGTATTTAATTAGGATTTTATTAGACAGGACAAAAAAAACTTATCATTTTTAAACTCTGATTTGTCCTTTTCTATGTTTTAGCGAGATCCATGATCCAGTTTTGTGATCATTTTTTGTCTTAACAAAGCACTTTTCATTATCATTTTATCACTTTGAGTAGGGCTCCAAAGATAACATAGGCATACCCCATGGAATTATTGACTCCCCTCCTTGCCTTTGAACAGCAGACTCCCGGGCTGTATCACAATCTGTTTCCCAAGTGTGACTTTCAAAAGTGGTTGAGCATGTGACATGCTGGGCTACGACTTTAAAAGTGCCTGCCTGAGGCACCCTTGGCTGTGGAGAATTAGTTGCATGGTTCTGTGGGTCTCTGCCTTGCTTCTGTAGGCTGGTGGACTGTAATTCTTTCCAGAGTTTTTACTACTTTCTTCTGACCTGTTGTGCAACACCTTCGCTCAAGAACATCAAATGCACTTGCTTTACAGTGGTACCTCAGGTTAAGTACTTAATTCGTTCCGGAGGGCCGTCCTTAACCTGAAACTGTTCTTAACCTGAAGCACCACTTTAGCTAATGGGGCCTCCTGCTGCTGTTGCGCCGCCAGAGCACGATTTCTGTTCTCATCCTGAAGCAAAGTTCTTAACCTGAGGTACTATTTCTGGGTTAGTGGAGTCTGTAACCTGAAGCGTATGTAACCCGAGGTACCACTGTACTGTCTTGAAAATGAATGCCACAGCATGCAATAGTATAGACTAACCTGTAAACAGCCCTTTCTGCGGCCTTTTCTGCAAATAAGATGAGCCTGGTTTATTTCCATCTCTGATCATTCTGCAATATTTGCTGCAAAGTCTGCTGTCCACGGCATTGATTGACGGGGAGCAGGCTGTGCTTAACCTTGGAAGGTTGTTGACTGTTTTTTTCCTGCTGCCCTCCCAGGAGTGGTTTATAGTGTTTTACAAATAATCTCTCTGTGTGTTTTCTGTGTCTCATGAACATATTGCCATTCATTTGGCATTTGGTTAATTATTTTTAGAGCACAATCTAAAAACAACTCTGGAGAGGAAGTTCTGAAGGAACTCTCTAGTGTATTGTCCATGTTAGTTTAAAACATTTTGTTTTCTAACTTAGTAAGTAAATAAAATGTTTTTTTAGCTAGCCAGTGAGTCATCCAAGTATGGGTGGAGGGGCTCGTGTGCAGTCATGCCTACAGCTAAAGATACTGCCAAAAGATTTGTTCATAACAATAGGAAGAGATATTTTTGCCTGATAGGCAGCAGAGCTGTTCTAGTAGCTTCTAGTTCTACTTCTGCATATGAGTTCTTCCTCTCACTTGGAATGCATGCTGGTCCAGACCCCACACCTATCCTATGAGACCCCAGCTTGCTGACTGACATGACACCACAGAAAGATGGTTAGATCCAGACCACAGGACCTCTTCATAAACAAATACTTAGTTATTACCACCTGTGTTTCCCTTCCCCTAAATGTTATTGAAAATATTTAAAACAGTTACCAAACACAAAGTGTTGTCTTCCACAAAAAATCCATGTGAAGTTTTCCATATAGTCAGCCACACGGCATCAAAACAAACTTGGAAAATATTTTGCATTACAAATTCAGCTCACATTCACAGGGAATACTTCAATCTAAACGTCAAAATATTTTTTTCATAGTAGCTACTGTGGCTGAGACTGCTGTACTATTGTTAATAAACGATATAAATCAAGACCATAAAGAGTCAGACCCATCTCTCTTTGTTATTCATCTAATTGCCCTCCAATGGTGAGTTAAGTGTTCCAGAAGTGCTATATCCCACACATATTGGGTCCATGTTTCTGTGATGGGGGGGGGGGTCAGTTTGGAAGCAACTATTTGTCTTGCTATTGCCATAAGAAAGAAACCAACTCTTTATGTTTGACATTGGAATTGATAAAAAAAACCCATTGACAATCTCACGTTACAATCTCTTTAAAGAAAAATACTATACAAGCTCAAGTCTCCCAATCAGATGAACTCATGCTTAGCATTAGCAACAGTGATGAAAATGAAGTTGTTTTATCTGTCTGAATTTATTATTTCCCCTTTACCATCCCAGAGTGGGCCACAACAATTTAAAACTGAAAACAGTTTGAAACTTATGAGTCATAGGAATAAGGTTGAGTTATTTGCACATTACACTAAGCACATTTACAAACTGTCTCTACACATGTACAACTAAGCATACTGTTTTGCACATCTCATTTCTTGTGCATTCAGATTATACATTTGTTGAGCATTACATGTTAATGTACAGTACATACAAATGCACACCACAACTGTTTGTGTACACAGATTGTATACTCATTGAATGTGATGTGTGAACATCCCTTTTACTATATCTCATGAAATGTATCAGATTTCTAACGTCTCTAAGGTACCAAAACACTATTTGTTGTTTTTGCTTAAATATTGAGTATTCTCAGTTGTTACCATTTTTAGTACTATGCACTATTTAGGGCATCTTCCAACAGCTTAAAATCACAATACCATAATGTCATAAAATACAATAAAAGTATTTGAAATATAATAATAACATACTGAAGATACAGTGAAGACAGATAAAACATGACCTTTTACACCAGATACCTAGGAGGCAAAATGGAATAAAAATGCTAGAATAAAAATGTCTTTACCAGTTGAAGGAAGACAGCCAAAGTGCCTTATATATCAGGATGTTCCCTCTGACCTTTGGTTTATGCAAACAGAAACAATTTAGACTTGTATTTTCCCTCAGTCCATGCACATTTTCTTATGAAATATTCTTTCTCTCTAAGATTTTTCCTCTCCACAGGATTAAATGGGAAGAAGGGTTTATCTGTACATGGAATGAAAAGTAACTAAACAGATGTTTAAAATACCTCTGGGATATCACTTAAGCAGCATGTAATAAGAAAGCAGATTGCATATGGAAGCCTGCCCTTGGAGTATACCCTGGCGGGGATGGAATTGTGACAATGTTGTTTCTATGCTGCTAATTTTTGAGTGGGAGGAAGTGGCGATCCTTTGGTTGACCACCGATGGAAAGAGAGTGAGTGGGCATTAGCACTTTGGTCAAACCCAGTGTTGTTGGCAGCGTTCATGTCCTTGGAAGTGGTCGGTGGTTTCTGAAGCCATGCACTGTTTTAAGCAGGAAAACCTTGGAGGAGCTGTTATGTGCAGACTCAGAGAAAGAAGGCATTGGAGCCTGGAGCAAAACAATCCTGAATTTAATAAAACTGGCAGCTGAAGGGAGATTTATTCCCTTTGTCTATTACTGTCATCAGCTTGACACAGTTCCATGCAGCACCGTTGTGGAAGTTATCAGGTTTTGCCGTACCGAGCTTCTGTATGTCAGTTTAAAAGTATGGCGTGAGTCTACCAAAGAGCAGGCAAGAGACATTTTTGTCAGCAGAGCTCACTCTGCTCCTGGGTCTAAGGGCTGACAGAGCAAAAGAAAAACGCAGTGGCATAGTCAAGTAGGCCAGAGGGCACTAGAAGGAAGCTGCTGCTGCTGCTGCTGCTATTTCTTACCTCCCTCTCACAGACCACACATACATATGTACACTCCCTCCCCCCCTTCACACTGACTACATGTGTACATCTCTC
The DNA here is from genome assembly GCF_027172205.1 of Podarcis raffonei. Classification (NCBI taxonomy): domain Eukaryota; kingdom Metazoa; phylum Chordata; class Lepidosauria; order Squamata; family Lacertidae; genus Podarcis; species Podarcis raffonei. The sequence continues at coordinate 23,412,863 of NC_070613.1, read as the reverse complement.
CCTCTCCCACAAACATGCAGGAATTTTCCTAGGGAGGGCATTTTTGGGGGGCAGGGGTCCTGCCCAGGTGAAACACTAAAAGAGCAGAGCAGGCAAATTTATCACCCCAAAACTGGGAAGAATGGTGCCTGTACGATTTGCCTCATGTCTCAGGTTCTAAAAATGCAATTATTATTTTTTAATGAATGCTTAAAATCTGGGAGTTATGATGTATCCTGGGGGCACTGAAGAAGGTTTTTGTGGGTGCCATGGTGCCCATGGGCACCCGATTGATGTTCCATGTTGTAAGGTTTCTCAGAGCAGCAGACTGGATGTCAAAAAAATAAATAAAAAGCATTGTGGAAGTGAACAACTTTTTCAAGATTCTGTTTTAGACGGATATTCCCACCTGTGTGGAAGATCATGTATTTTATGGTGTTTCCTCAAGTTCATTGCTTAGTAGCCCAAGCTATATGTGCTGCCTAGAACAGGGATTGTTTAAAGTTGGCAAGCGGAGATTCTAGTGGGAAATCTTAGAACTCCTGAGGGTAGTTCTGCTTGCTTTGGTGTGGGTGTTGTACTTATTCCGTTGGATCAGATTTGGAACTTGGAACCAGATAACCTTAGTAGCCAGAAGTCTCTTTCATCAGCTAAAGTTGTGGTATAAGTCCCAACCCTTTTTGGAACAGACAGGATTCACAGTACTTCTGCCCGCTTCTGTAACCTCAAAGATTGAAGGCTGGAATGTTTTCTTTCTTACAGCTGTCTTCAAGCTGGTTCAGAAGGTACCCTAGGGAAGTAACAATATATTCAGCCAGCTCTGTAGCAACTGGGCTTCCTGCGTGCATTTTTCTGGGTGCTGGTGGTCGTCCCACCACCAACCCCCTGGCTCTGACCTTCTTCCCTTGGGGGTTCCCAGCTAGTTCCTTCCACCACTCCCCTGCGTCCAACCAGTCCATGGCACTGTTTCTCTCCATTTCAATGCTTGCGCTGCCATCATTTTTCTGATCTACCCATTGTATGAGATGAACAATGCTTTTGAGCAGGCCCTCTTTTGCCATTTCTCTGAGGTGCTGGAATAATTGTAATTATCATCATTGTCATCTTTGATTTATTAATCACCTTCTAAACCAGCATCTCAAGGCAATTTACATGTAATTCAAAGCAGTTTAAACAACACACACACATAGCAGATACATTTCAAACAAGACTGAAACCCAGCAGTGGACACTCATGGTAAAGACCTATTAATCCAGCTGGAAAAGCCTGTTGGAACAAAAGTGTATTCATTTCCCCCCTGGAAAGTGCAGATAGCGGCAGCCTGTGTTCATCAGGAATGCTGTTCCATAGAACATGGGAATCGTCTTATCGACACCAGATCCTCCACATGCCCTTTTGAAAGGTCTGCAACCACTTTATTGTGTCTTACATCAACTGCCTTGAGCCTCAGGAAAGTGGAATGTAAATATTTTAAACAGGGCACCAACCATTAACCAATTAATTTGTTACAATTGGTTAAATGTGTTTGACCATAATGTATTGGGCAGCAAAATCTCCACCCCACGCTGGCTCCCTCGGCCAATAAAGTGAGATGAGCGCCACAGCCCCAGAGTCGGCCACGACTGGACCTAATGGTCAGGGGCACCTTTACCTTTACTAAAATTATACACACACATACATCATCTAAAAACTAGTGAATCAATCAATTAATTGACAAGCAACCATGATCTCCTATCCTTGCTGTTGGGTTAGGATGCAGCAGAGGTAGTTCCCCACTATTGTCCACAAATGGAGGTGCTCTGCTACCATGAATTCCTCTGCTGTCCCTGTGGGTGGCACTGCTGCTGTTAGTAGCCCCCAAACTGGGCATTATGAGGGCAGAATGAGGCTTGTGATGGATCCAAATCTCATCCCATTTCCTTACCCTCCAAGTGTCTCAGAAAAACCGGGACATCCCATTTCCCCCTGCCCTGTGGGAGCGCGGCGGCCATTTTTGTCTCCATGACCTTGTACGATTTCACTCCAGGATCTTGCCCTGAAAAAAAGTGTTCCTTCAGGCCTACAATCTCACGCAGCACTCCAGAATGCACATTTTAGGCGCTGTGAGAGCCCGTGTCTTGTGGGGCACATGCTCTCACGTGTCCATGATCTCATGTGGGTGGGAAGACGTGTGTCCCAGTTTTGGTACTCAACATGTTGGAGGATATGCATTTCCTAAAGATAACAATCTGCTTTGAGTTACATGCCCAAAAATATAAAACCTGCCCCCCACTACCACCAAGGGCAGTGAAGAATCTGTCACCCTCTGGCCCCAGTTAGGACCAGTCTCAAACTGATAGGATTTGTGATTAGCATTTATTTAGTCAGGTGACAGTCCTAATATAAAACAAATAATGGCTCTCCAGTTTGTGACCCATGAATTTAAGTCAGAAGGTTACACTCATCCTTCTAAAATCGATTTTGACTTACCAATTAAGTGCAGCCTTGCAAATAAGTTCACAGAAGTTAGTCTTTTAACTAGCGTTCTTACCTACCTACGGGTGTGTTGGTGATGGGCAGAACAAAGATGACTGGGGGGAAACCCCCTAAAAGAGCCAGCCCTCTTTTTGATTCACAAATGCTTATCTGCAGGGTTGCCTGGAGGCCATTTTGTCTCCCCACAATCAATTAGGCGGCTGTCTTGTTTACAGGTCTGAATTAAGTGTGATTTCTAAAGTTGTTCTCCTTTCTGCAGTAGGTAGAATGTAATAAGGCTCAGTGTATTTCCACAGCACTCGACAAATCAGATTATTCCAGAATCCATTCTTTACCACAAGATGTAAAGGGTTTCTTTCCAAACCTGACGGTGGCTTCTGTGGTTGAAGATGGGCTGTCAGCCAGTCTGTGGGTTGAAGCCTTGGCAAAAAAAGGACTCTGTTAGGCAAAAGACTGCCAGGCTGTTTAAACATTTCTTGGTCTTTATAGCTGGCTGATGTTTTACCTTAACTGAAGCTGGAGGGGATGATGAAAGATGCCTGTTGGCCATGTTCTTGTTTTGGCAGGGATGGAAATTATCTGTTGGGTCAACGTTGCTATATGCTTGTTAGAAATGCAAACTTTGGTGGAAAGAATTAGGGGTAAAACAAACCCCAACAGGCTAATTTTATCTCCCTTCCTATAAGATGGGCCACTTCCCAACCAATGTTTTTCCTCCCAAATTACTGTGCATGATGCACAATAATGGCTAATTCACTTTGACTGTGACAAATAAGGAAACTCCAAAGTTTCCTTTCCATCTCACTGTTTAAGGATACCCTATTTAGGGTGATATCTAATGTTGGCCAGTGGACCCAAGGCCACTGATAACAATCAGTCTACTCTGAGTACGGCTAACATAGCATCCATAGTTTTTAATTCCAGCCAACCACTGTTTATGTTTCCTACTGATCTTTCTCCTTTGATTTCAGACTGTGGGACAAAAATCAAATGAAAAATAATAAGCAGCCATCTTCTGATAGAGGAGATTGCTAGCAGATTCTTGTGAACCATGCAGATGGTTGTTAATAATATAAAACTGGGCCACCGTTTATATTTGGACAATGTGCATCAAGAAGGAAGGAGCTATAGTGCAGTGGGAGAGAACACAATTTGCATTCAGAATATCCCAAGGTCAGTATCTGGAATCATCATCACCCCCCAAACAGCCCTACATGATCTGCCATGCCTAACATGAACCACCAGCACGCTCTGGCAACCTACCATGAAACTGAAAGCTTCCTGCTCTTAATGCCTGCCTGTTGTTGGAGCAACAACAAAGGAAGGAAGGCCACAGGAGACAGCTGATTTGGATATGTTTGGCTTGATGGACCATATTATGGTGACCATGTGCTGTATCCATTAGTGTTACTAGCTCAGTTGATACAGCAATGAGACTCTTAATCTCAGGATATGGGTTCAAGCCCCATGTTGAACAAAAAGATTTTTGCATTTCAGGGGGTTAGACTACTAGATGATCCTTGTGGTCCCTACCAACTCTACAATTCTGAGATTCTGTGAAAGGATAGACATGATTGACTTAGTCCTTTAATTTCAACGGGTCTCCTCTGAGCAGAACTTCGTTGGCTACAACCACACATCATTATCACCCAAAGAAGCAGAAAAAGAATTCCTGGTATAATGACAACGGGAGAAAAATGCATGATAATATGAAGATCTGTTCCATGATGAGAATGAATCTTCGCCTTATATTTCAAGACGTTCCTGCCTAGTTGTGGGGAAATAATCAGTGTCATTCCCTTGCTTTTAATTATAGCACCTATGTAAAATGTCTTAATTAACAGCAGCAGGATTTTAAAGTTAGACATCTGTCACTTCACTTAACAAAGTGAAGTGCTCTTGCGTATGAAAGACTGCTACTGTTCTAAGACCAGGCCAAAAAATAAAAGTTCCCTCTCTTGCTGGGTGGCATGGTTTTGTGACAACCTTGAGAAACCTCAAGTGGGCTGGTTTCCAAGCAGGGGAAGAACCGACACGCCTGTATTATAGATGAGGCTCCCTTAAACACTGGTGCTTGATCTTGCGGAAGTATTTATAATCCAGTAATTGACTGGAAAAAATCCCTCTAAGTGTATGTCCAATGTGTTTAAATAAGGTGGAGTTAGCATTCTCTGGAAACCCCTCAAGAGCAGAATGAGAATTTGCATTTAAATGGAGGATTAGATGGTTCCACTTTCTCTTAAATGGTAAATGATTCTAAAAACTAAGGTTCGGGAAGCAGTCAGTTGATATTATTTGAGCAGTCAGCTGGCTGGCTGTTAGTTATCTCTTATTTTCTAAAATGTAAACTGCCACTGTGATAAATGTGGATGAAGCAATTTTGTTTTAACAGTTGGAAAGAAGGTTATTAGAAACATTGTTTTTTAAAAGGCTGTGACTCACATGATCAATGTGAAAACACTGAGCTATAGGATAAGAGTTCCAGTGCTTTATTGGTAGGCATATTATTAGTAGGAGTGAATGATTCGTACTTGACAAAGTTTGCAGTTCCATTGGACTCTGTAGAACTTAACTTCTGTGTAAACATTCATAGGATTAAGCTCAGGAGCAACTGGATGTGTGTCATACAGATTGATAGTCCTTCCCAAAGGAGACTGATGTGGGACACTAGTCATTGTGGCTCCCTCTCTACATATCCTGTTCTGCCCACTTGATAATGGGTAGACCCTAACCCTTAAGTCCTGTGTGAGTGTCTGGAGGTGGTTGGAGGATGGATGGTGGCTAACAGATTGAGGTTGAATCCTGACAAGACAGAAGTACTGTTTTTGGGGGACAGGGTGCAGGCGGGTGTGGAGGACTCCCTGGTCCTGAATGGGGTAACTGTGCCCCTGAAGGACCAGGTGCATAGCCTGGGACTCGCAGCTGTCCATGGAGGTGCAGGTCAATTCTGTGTCCAGGGCAGCTGTCTACCAGCTCCATCTGGTACACAGGCTGAGACCCTACCTGCCCGCGGACTGTCTCGCCAGAGTGGTGCATGCTCTAGTTATCTCCCACTTGGACTACTGCAATGTACTCTACATGGGACTACCTTTGAAGGTGACCTGGAAACTACAACTAATCCAGAATGCGGTAGCTAGACTGGTGACTGGGAGTGGCCGCCGAGACCATATAACACCAGTCCTGAAAGACCTACATGGGCTCCCAGTACGTTTCCCAGCACAATTCAAAGTGTTGAGGCTGACCTTTAAAGCCCTAAATGGCCTCAGCCCAGTATACCTGAAGGAGCGTCTCCACCCCCATCGTTCAGCCCAGACACTGAGATCCAGTGCAGTGGGCCTTCTGGCGGTTTCCTCATTGCAAGAACTGAGGTTACAGGGAACCAGGCAGAGGGCCTTCTTGGTAGTGGTGCCCGCCATGTGGAAGGCCCTCCCATCAGATGTCAAGGAAATAAGCAGCTATCTGACTTTTAGAAGACATCTGAAGGCAGCCCTGTTTCAGAAAGTTTTTAATGTTTGATGTTTTATCATGTTTTTAATATTCTGTTGGGAGCTGCCCAGAGTGGCTGGGGAAACCCAGCCAGATGGGCAGGGTATAAATAATAAATGATTATTATTATTAAGCATTATGAGGATCTTCCCCTGTATATTAAGATAAGATGGGAAGATTTTGGGCAGTGTCTTGTGATATCTCAGAAGGGTAGCAATGAGGATTTCTAAAGAAAGAGAGGTCTACCCGTGATTAGTAGAAGTGGAATAATAAATAATTCAAAATTAGGAAACACATAAGAATTATTATGACTAATAAGAAGGTAGCTTAATTTGTTTGTAGACACACACACACACATTATTTGCACGGGTGTGTGTTAATGTGCACATGTGGGTCATTTCAGACATAACATCAAACACTGGCTTGCTGCTATATGAATGGATCCGTGAACTTGTACACCCATTCCTCCTTTTGCACATCTGATTTCCTCTCTCATTTCTGCTTTAGCTGCCAGCTATAATTTGCTGTTACATCCAGATCTTGAAACCTATGGTTTGCACAAGCCATAGCTTGCTGTATTCTGATTTATATGGTTTGCCACTAAAGCTGCAGTCCTAACCTGGGAGTAAGCCCTAGTAAATTAAATAGGACTTCATTCTGGTTAAGATTGCAGCCTTGATCAGAAGTGAGGGGAGAAATTATAATATAATTATAATAATTTATTCTTTATACCCCACCCATCTGGCTTGGTTTCCCCGGCCACTCTGGGTGGCTATTATTAGAGAGTGAAAAGGGAGGAGCGAAGGGGAGGCGGCAGTGCTCCAGCACAGGGCTAGTTCATGAAATGGCATTATGTCTGGATCCACCTCTTAAGACTCCATTACAATTATTTACATGGGTTCCCTTCCCGGCCTCTGCATACATTTGTGGATGCCCTGCCCCTGTTTTGCCCCCCCCCCTTCTGCCCCCATTTGACCTTCCAGATCCTAAAGGACCCATGTGTTGGTGATCACACATCTATTGTCACTGCCTGTGCATCCTTGAGTCTGTCTCTTTTCTAAGGAACAGTTTATTTAGTTTATTTTTTTCCACAAGAGGAGCCTAATAGCCCATAAGGAAAAGGCCTGCCAGTTGTCCAGTTTATTCAGGATTTCTTTTTGCCATGAGCATTTTCTTTTGTTTAAAAAAAAAACTTTGCAAAGTTAAAAATCTGCGCTATCCCTTGAAGCTATATGGTAGGTTTCGGTACATTACCAGTTTTATTACACTCTTCCAATGTGTCTCCAAGCACTAGTTGCAAAGGGCAGCCCATTTAAAAACAAGAATAGCTGCCCAAGAGCAAATAGGCAGTTTACACTTCTAGGAATTAAGCAAACAGGCTGCTGATATTTTTTTCTTCTGACAGCTAAATGCTTGTATTTTTGTTTTTATTTTTTCAGTATACCACAATGACATCCACCAGTCATTCCTTCAGGCTGTCCTCCTAACCCATGGGTAGGCAAACTAAGGCCAGGGGGCCAGATCCGGCCCAATCACCTTCTAAATCCAGCCCACGGACGGTCTGGGAATTATCATGTTTTTACATGAGTAGAATGTGCCCTTTTATTTAAAATGCATCTCTGGGTTATTTGTGGGGCATAGAAATTCGTTCATCCCCCCCCCAAAAAAATATAGTCCGCCCCCCCCAAGGTCTGAGGGACAGTGGACCGACCCCCTGCTGAAAAAGTTTGCTGGCACCTAGTGGCGACTAGTTGATGCAGGTCCTCAGCGCACCATGCACAGTCCAGTGGAGTTGCATGCATGTTGTAGCTTGCAATAAGCGTGTGATTTATTCCTTGCACATTGTAATTCTGCGGCCAGAGTTCAGTGGCAGAACAAATGTTTTGCATGCAAAAGGACGTTCAAGCCCCAGAATCTCCAGTGGCTAGAAAGGCTCAGGCCAGAGGTGACAGGAAAGTCTGAGACTCTGGAAAGCTGTTATCAATCAGACTAGACAGTACCAGGCTGGACTCTCCTAAAAACAGAGAGTCACAAAGCTTGGGACTTCTGAGCTTAGGGAAAAGGCAAGTAATTAATATGAGGGATGTGACATAGGTGTATATAATCATGGAAGGTGTAGAGAAAGTAGATAAGGAGAAGCTTCTCCCTCTCTCATAATGCAAGAACCCTGGTGAGAGATTCAGACAGATAAAATGAAGTCCTTCCTCATGCAGCATATAGATGTAAATGATGAGATTTGCCACCACAAGTTGCAGTGACGAGCTGTTTAAAAAAGCAGATGGTTATGTACTACCTATTAATCATTATAATTAACCTATGGGATAGCTCAGATTGGAGAACACAAGACTCTTAGGGTTCTGGGTTCGAGATCCACACCTGCATTGCAGGGGGTTGGACTAGATAACCCCTCCAACTCTACAATTCTGTGGGTCTAGGATTAATTAATTATCATCTGCATTTTAGTGGATACATCTTTGCACTGTTTCAATCCCATATAGCTTAAGTACTTTTTAACAATAACCCTTCATATGTTCTTAGCTATGTGTACTTTGTCTGTATTTTTTTAAATTTCTGTGAGCTGCATAGAGTCCCAGTGTTGAGGAAAAGACAGGGTATAAATAAATAGATAATGTCTGCCGTATCAGAGACATCATGGGTTTGAATCCCAGCTGCTGGAGTGGGAAACATATAATCCTGCTTGTGGGCTTCCCATGTTGCACTCTGGTTCCCATCACCCCCAGACAGCATGGCCAAAGGACAGGCAGGGTGAGGGTTGAAGCCCAACACCTGGAGGGCACCATGTTGGCTACCCCTGCCATTGGCAAGTGGTTGGCCACTGTAGACATGGACTGCTGGACTAGATAGGTCTTTGACCTAACCCAGCAGGTGACTTATTATATGGTTGGGTGGAACAATGGCCCAACTCAGCATTAATCAACTTTATAGATTTGGATATAGAACACTTTCCTCCCTGTGCCTGGCTTCTATATTCATTTAGGGGAAATGTCACTTGAAAGAGGTGGCTTGTGGAATATTATGGACTACATTTGACATAGATACGGAACCTGCTTGGCATTGATTTAAAATTTGATTGTCCCACACTTGTTTCGTTTGTTACTGTTATTGTTCTATTCATTTTACTTTTATGTGCCTTAAACTTGATGTAAAAACTTAGTAGTAATAATAATAATTTATTTTTTAAAAAAGAAAAGGGGCCTCAGGGGGTACATGAATGTGACATTACTGACTAGGAAAGTACTTCTGATAGTAGCAGCATGCAAACTGTAGACTGTGTTATGTGGTGATTGGTTCAATGCGTAGATGTGCAAAGGAATAAGCTGTTGGCATATGATTCTGAGACATGGTTTTCACGATGTTTCCTACGTGGAGTTCCTTTCCACATAAAACTGCCACCACAAGATTGCTTGAGGCAACCATTTCAATTCCCATTGAAAACATCGGTCCACAGACATTTGACTGTTCACAGTTACTGGGACTGACCATGTGGAGAGAGAGATATGCTAGGAAAGCAGCCCTTGAGACAATATGCTTTCTAGTGAGAATGCAGTACAGCTTTTCCCCAGCTCTATTCCCCCCAAAAGTTCCACTGCTGGTATTTCTAACATGTGCAGCTCCATTTGCATAGACAGTGAGCTCCATCAGTTAAGCATATACATGAGAAAGCCTGTTTTCTCCACACACATGACCCCTGAAATGGTTTTAAGGGCTTAATTCTATTTGATTCCAAATTTAAGCTGTATGCAGTATTAGGTGCAGGCTCTGGGATGGATAGCCCTGAAAAACAAATTAAGAATCTGTTTTCAGCTTAATTGGTTAAAATAGAAAATGGATCTTTCTTCTACTTTCACAGTTGAGCATGTTTTCTATTTTGTTTTTTTGTTTCTCAGGAAGCAACTTAGCACAAATGCCTCTGTATCAGAATAAGGCCTAGTTGGTAGCTATTCTTTTTTCTTTTTTTTAATTGCGGTTTCTTCCCACCCTCTCTGCTCAAGTATTCTTTTGAGACCTGCCTGAGTTGAGTGAATTATAAGACACACACATTTCTGGTGTAGTGCTTCTCTCATTGATTGCACTGACTGGAGAGGGCTGGATTGATCAACAGCAGCCACAAGTGGCCCTGAATGCAGCCAACAAACCATTCATTAATTCTGACTGATCTCAGCGTAGTAAGAGCTTGTCAAGACTGCCAGTTCCCCTTCCCTTCATGCCGCTTTCCTCCGAGGTAGGGCTCCGATCTTAAATTTAAATTCCACATAAGCGGGGAATAAAATTGCCAGCCTAATCACTTTAGCGTCTAATTTTATGCAAACCTCAAGGACAACTGCTAAAATCATTAGAGCAAAACGCAGGCTTAATTATGTGTTCATTATAAACCCCCTTGCTGCTAATCTCGCTCCTTCCAAAACAGTGCTGTGAGATCTTTGCTGGGGGAGAGCTTCATGCAAGGTTTCGTCTTGTGTGGCAGTGAGTGAAGGGATTATAAACAACAAAAGCCTTGTGCATTGGGCACTGTGGTTCTCCAGCACGAAGTACGGAGTGTTATTGCAGCACTGCCTCTGTCCACATAAATTGCAAAGCAAGCTGCTGCTAATCAGTGCTACCTTCTCTTATGATGGAACTATTTGTCAGATGCCCTTACAATATCTGGCTGTTTTCCAGCTGAATTGAATGACATTGCAGTGCTAATTGAGTGCAAACTCTGAGATCTTCGGTGATAACAGTCCAAGTCCCTTATAAAATTTCCTGTGAGTCTAATGTCTTTCTATCCGCAGAGGTCATTAGCTGCATTCAGCTATTGCTCTGAAGAAACAGAGAAAGTTAATACTGTAACAGGGGGAAGCTAGGATGTGCAAAATATTTTCCTTTATTTACATGGCTGTATCCATTTTCCCACAAACCGGCATTATTGTTTGGGACGCCTGCAATCAAAAGCAGATACAGTTGTTTCTGTGGCATAGATCCAAATCACTATGCATCTAACTTGAATATTATTATGTGCAGCAGGCTTATCTTTACAGTAGTACCTCTGGTTACGTACTTAATTCGTTTCGGAGGTCCGTTCACTTTAGCTAATGGGGCCTCCCGCTTCTGCTGCACCACTACCACGTGATTTCTGTTCTCATCCTGAGGTAAAGTTCTTGGAGTCTGTAACCCAAAGTGTTTGTAACCCGAGGTACCACTGTGCATTGCTTTCTCCATGTTAAACCACAAACATCATTCTAAGGGGGCCAATGCAGAGAGAAATCATTATTGTGATTCACATGGACCCTTGGCTGAATTGTGCATTGCCCTGCACATTCATTTTGCAAGTCCCTCAGTAACCAGTATCTATTTTATCCTGTTTTTGTTTTGTTTTAGATATACAGTGGTACCTCTGGTTGCAGACATGATCTGTTCTGGGGTGTCCTTCGCACCCCGAAAAGTCCATAACCAGAGTGGTGCTTCTGTGCATGTGCAAAGCACAATAGAGCGCTTCTGCACATGCGCAAACTGTGCAGAATGCTTCTGCGCATGTGCGAATCACGCAGAACGTTTCTGTGTGTGTGTGTGTGTGTGTGCGCGCGCGCGTGTGCACGCACGCGCGTGGCGAAACCCAGAAGTAAACACTTCCAGGTTTGCCAGGTTCTTAACCCGAAAAAACGCAACATGAAGCATTCTCAAGAAGAGGTATAACTGTATATTATTATCATTATCATTATTATTTATATGCCGTCCATCTAACTGGGTTGCCCCAGCTACTCTGGGCAACTTCCAACAAATCAAAAACATTAAGCACATAAAAACATCAAACATAAAAAACTTCCCCATATCTATCTATCCATCTGCTGGGGGTTTTTTAACTACTATTTCCTGTTTTTACTGTACATTGCCTTGAGATGATTGTGTAAAAGGCAATAAATAAATTGATGATGATAATTCCAAACCAGTTACCTGTTCAGTAAAGTTTTAAGGTTCAGTTTTTGCTGCAGGACCAGAGAAGTATGGATGCTCATAGAATGGTGTTTCCTGCTTGGCAGGGGGTTGGACTCGATGGCCCTTGTGGTCTCTTCCAACTCTATGATTCTATGATTCTATGAATTCCCAGGCTAAGCTGCACTTAAAATTTTAAAAAATGTTTCAAGCTTTGCCATTCCCCCCCCCCAACTGCACCCCACCCACCACCAAGCCTGCTGGTTGTGCAAATTGATGGTACCATCTGGGCTACATTAGCAGAAAACACAGGGAATGATGGGGGCGTTTAAAAATGTGTAAGTGGTTGAAGGTGAACTTGAGACCAGAAACAGCGTGGGCACAGTTTCACATAGACTATGAAAAGGTTTTCAAGGAGCTAGAAGAAAACTTGGAAAATATCTTATCTAGTGATCCCTGTTCAAGAATCTTGAAAATTTTAATGCATGATTCTAAAATGCCATCAACATCATGAACTAAATAAGTGTTGTGTTTATATGCATCTAAAGGCATTTTAGCTATTGTAAGTAAAAATCTTTTTTTTTAATGCCCATACCTTCAAATCATTCCTCCCCTAATGTGAATTTATCATAGAGTCATGCTATTAGGACAAAGATTTGGAAAGGCATATGCACTCATCTGATCAAGGTTATCTATCACCATTTTTTTTAATTAAACTGCTGCTGCCTATAATGAATGTATTCAGAAAACTGACCTCCAAAAGGCAGTGTTCAGTTATGAATTGGCCCAAAGAACAGTTCTATTAAGGTTTTTACTAGCAGATTAATGTCAACTGTAGCAGCAGAATAGCTTTCAGAACTATAGATAAGTAACTTCAAAATAAAACATACTGTGCATGTTTCTAAGTAAGAAGGCAAAGTTTGACATATCAGAAATCTCTCACTGCTTGAAAACTAAAGAAGTATTGCTTTACTTTCTCCTGTTTTCCCCCAAACTATACAATAGTAAGAATATTGTCTAGTTAACATGCCATATTTCTGCAGCTAGTCATATAAAGAAGCGTTGAGGTTTCTGTCTGAAAAGTGTTGTTAATAAAATGCATTTGATACATCTTTTAATAAAATGGAACAAGAGTGAGGTATCAGTTGGCTCAGTGAGGCCCCAAAGTTTGCAGAAATGCAAAAAATCCCAAAACATTTTGTTGCAAGAACCACTCGTAAATAATACATATCAAAAGAATGTTGCTGGATTATTATTTTTTCTATCTCGCTTTAACCCAACAAAAATCTCTTTGTCAAATAGGTGCATTTTATGAAATGGTTCCAAGCTTTCCTCAAGTGGAGGAGAACATTCGCGTGGACTCCTACAGATACAGCCACAGATGGAAACGGCATTCAGAGTTCCTCAAGTCAGTTGACACCAACAGAGCCAGTGTGGGGCAGGACTCCTCAGAACCTGGGGGCTTCACAGATCTGCTGCTTGATGACACACACGACAACACTACCCAGATCGAGGTAGGGAGCTATTTATCTTCATTCTGTTGCCTTAAGATGGTGAGTAGGGGATATGAAAACTTGTCACCATATAGGGATTGTTAGGGGCTAGGGAGCAGGGGATCCTCAGGCTCAGGAGCTGAATGTCTCTCCAGGCCACACTTCTTACCAGCCCTCCTTCACACCCAGAATGTCTTTGCCAGACTGGAATGTGCCCTTGAACACATAGAGAGGGGTGTGTGGGTTTGTAGAAAGTGGCCTACTGCCAGAGATTGTAATGTTTACATTATTTGCACTGTCCACTTTCGCCTCTGGCTCTGTCCAACACTGGCATGTGGCCTCAGAAGGAAATGTGGCCCTGGGCTGAAAAAGGTTCCCTGCTGTGTAACGATGCTACACACACACACACACACACACACTCACAAGCTTTGTGCCCAAAACTTTTTGTGTTAGATCCAGTTTCCTTCCCACTATTGCTTTTTTCTTAAAGGCTTCGCAGCATGATAAAGAAACTTGCTAATGCCTCCATGTCTGAGGGGCTTCCATTCTAAATCCTTATTGTAACAACCATAGTAGTCCACTCTTGATATACGAGGAGGTCCTTAATGGATAACCACAGTAGAGGTAGCTGTGTGTTTCTGCCTGTTCTGAATAACCATCATTTCTCCCAATGCTTTATGCTCATCAGAAGCCCCACACAGTGGCATTGCTCTTAGTTGCTCTTCTTTTTCACATTTTGCTGTTTATGTTTTGGATGATAGTCTCTTATTTATATTGAATGATATTCCTACGAAGTGAGATTCCATTAAAAAAATAATAATCAGACATTTTTCTCCAGTGTAATGCAATGTACTTTGATATAGTGCCAAAATATAGCTAGATTTACATTGTTAGTATCTCCTTACCCATTTCCTTAGGTTACAGTTTTTTTAAAAAAAAATGATGTCCTTCCTCCCTCTGCATGCTCCAGTTCCCTCTCTGACAGCCCATTTCATTGTGAACTGTCATTTGGTTATACATGCAAACTGAGCAAACAACAGCTTGTGAAATCTATCATTTGTTTCTAAATCAGCTTGGTTTGAAGGCAACCATAGTTTGCCTGGATGTAATGGCACACTATGGTTTACCAGAAATTAGGGCCAGCTCACTGGGCTCTCATGCCAGGCCAGTATGATGATGTTATGCTAAAGCATTGTTTAGCTTTCTGTGGAAGAGTGTAGGGAGCCCTGGGACTGCATACGCCTCCTCCTTCTTTCTCTCCCACTAGCGCATATGAGAGGAGACCAGAATATTATGCCCTTAACCAGATTTCCCTGGGAATCCCAGTTAGATAAAAACTCTACATAATTTAAACAAGACAGGATCAAACTCTAGTAAGATCCTGAAGTGTTCACCAACTAGAACTTAAACTAACCAAAGTTTCTCCCCCCTCCAAGTTTTGAGTGTAATGGGGGAACTCTGGTTAGATTAAAACAAGAAATAAAGGAGTTTTCTCATTTTCTTTGCTGCATGCCAGAGGCAGAGATGATATGGGGGACTGCACAAGCCTGATGCTAGCTGCAGCTCATTGATGTGATGCTAAGCCATGGTTTACCATTATGTTCAGACCACTGCCCTGAGTTATAATTGCTGCAAGAATTAAATGACCTACATACTAGGTATAAATTCCAAAGGCAGGGATTTCATTTCTTGAAAAAGGATTTACTGCTTGAACTGTGCTCATAACACTGCTATAGTTATCATGATGTATATAGAAAAACAACCACAATAAATGCTCTTGATATATCTGACTACGCTAGCTTAGATGTCACACTAAGCCAACTTAGCTCAGCAATGCATAGCGTAGTGATGAAAGGGACAGGGGAAGAGCAAAGCAGCTCCATGCTCTTCTCTTGGGAGTCGAACACACAGGAAGTTGCCATTATACTGAGTCAACAATTTGATCTACTTAGCTCAGTATTGTGCACTGACCAGCAGCAGCTCTGCTGGGTTTCAGGACTCCCAGCCCTACCTGGATTGAACCTGGGAACTTCTGTATTCAAAGCAGATGCTCTACCACAGACCAGACTGATCCCACACTTACCATGTCATATGAACCAGGTAATTACCGTATTTTTTGCTCTATAAGACTCACTTTTTCCCTCCTAAAAAGTAAGGGGAAATGTGTGTGCGTCTTATGGGGCGAATGCAGGCTGCACAGCTATCCCAGAAGCCAGAACAGCAAGAGGGATTGCTGCTTTCACTGCGCAGCGATCCGTCTTGCTGTTCTGGCTTCTGAGATTCAGAATATTTTTTTCCTTGTTTTCCTCCTCCAAAAACTAGGTGCGTCTTGTGGTCTGGTGCGTCTTATAGAGGTCAAAATACAGTACTTAGAACGGATTGCCATTACAGCATCTCTGGAACTGCAATTTTGTGGGTGGGGAGTTTGGAATGTAATTTCTCTTGTAAGTAGGGATGGACCCTGGCGTTCACTGTTCAATTCTTTTCTGTCCTATTTCTGCTGTAATTTGTGATTTATTTATTTTTTAACCACTTGTGTGAATAGCAATCTGAAACCATTTTTCTTTCTCAAAACACACATTTTAAAATGCATATATATATATCAGGAAGTGTGAAGCCAGAGGGTAACCTTAGTCTGGGATGCGAGGTTCCGTTGGTCCATAATGGAATTCTCAAATATCAGATTAATCAACCATCCCTGTTAGTTAAGTGTAATCTCAAAGCTGACAGCTGGGCTACAAATATTAAAACAAGAGTGTATGTGTCTGTCTCTCTTTGAAGCAGACACTTCCTCCCATCCATTCCCACCTGGAACACAATTGAGTTAGAGATCACACCTTTGAGACAATTAAGCCATGTCACTTTACAGTTTAGAAATTAAGCTCTGGAAGGAGCAGACAGCAATCAGTGGGGGGCACATCTTCTTTCTTTAAAACTTTTGAGTTAATTGCACATGAAAGCAGCTTCTAATTCCACCCCTTCCAGCCCTCTTCAAAACTGCAAACAGCTCAGATTACCTTCACAGTTCAATTCACACTCAACAATGACTCAGTTACAGGATTATTTTTTTAAAAAAAGAGAGAGAAAGAGAGATAAAACAGCTGACTTTGCCAACACAGGGGTGTCGTTTAGGAGTGATTATGGATGATACGGACTCAGTGCTGTGCTGAGCAGGGCAGGAGTGAATTAATATTTTAAAAACAAAAAGTTGAAGGCATATGAACAGAAGCTGTTTCTTCTGGATTATTTCTTCTGGCTTCTCCCCCAACCTCTGCAAGTGTGCAGCTGCATGAAAGGGCATCTGCGCATGTGCAGCTGTATGCACGTGGAAGCCGTTAAACACACTTCCATTGAACATGTGGTGGTCCCATTCAGTTCGCATCCAATATATAGTGGTACCTTGGTACTCAAACGGCTTGGCTCCCGAACAAATTGACTCCTGAACGCTACAAACCCAGAAGTGAGTGTTCTGGTTTGCGAACTTTTTTTGGAAGCCGAACGTCCAATGCGGCTTCTGCAGCTTCTGATTGAGTGCAGGAAGCTCCTGCAGCCAATCGGAAGCCATGCCTTGGTTTTCGAACCATTTCAGAGTCAAATGGACTCCCAGAACGGATTAAATTCGAGAACCAAGGTACCACTGTACGTACACACAAGCCATTTCAGGCAGCTTTAAGTCACACTTGCTTGGAACATCTGTTAAGGCAAGTAGACATGACTTAAAGCCCTCTGCAGAGCACTCAGCATGGGAAGGTTGGGGTTGGATTTACACAGGAAGGTTGTGGGGAGGGTGCAACCAAGTTACATAGGCAAGTAAGTTGTGCACTTTCAAATATTACAGAATTGGGAAGGGGGGGGGGTTTCCCTCCGCCAGTACCAAGATTAAGCGTTAGAATTATCTGTGGCTAGTATTATTTTCCTTGTGGTAGCTTACTGTTCAATAATTAAAATGGAATGGAAATGGAATCTACTCCAGAGCATAATACGTTGCTGCTTTGAATAAAATTTCTACGTGGATGCTAAGACCAGTTGGTAATTGAAAGCAAAGGTTTTTCCTGTTGTTCCTAAGGGACTGCAGAAAAACAAATTTGCCATATTCTTCTTAGGAAACTATTCTGTTATGCTGAAGAGTCCCAGGTGCTGTATTAAATTGTTTTCATTCAAGCTTTTCAAGAGTTTATTCCAGAAAATTACCTTGCCATTAAACAGGGAATACAATTTATTCTATGCATAATCAAATCCTCTGTGTTCAGGCAGCAAGAAGGGGTGTGTGTGTGTGTGTGTTTGTGTATGTAGAAGGAGGAGAACAATTTTTGTCTCCCTAACGCAGAGTTAAAAGAAGAGTTGAAGCTTTTTCAAAGCGTGTTGATTTTTTAATATGTTAATCACAATCAAATGTAAATCACATGCATTTCTGTTATATCCTTCACCTTCCCTTTTCTTTTAAGGTGCTTTTAATAAAGAAAAATGGGAAAGTGAATTTTTTTTACCATTCATAAATCAAAAAAGAAGCTTGGCATTTGGATTTGAAACCAGAATTCTAATGGGATTGTAATTCATTTACATCTATATATACCGTCCAGCTGGTTTTTTGTTCACCTCGTGATGTCATATGTTCCTAGGCAGCTGATGAACTAATATATCACTGTCTTATTTTCTTCTAGGCCTCTTCCCCCCTACTTCCCAATTACATTTGTTAAGTTAGTATTGACAAATATGCTTGGTAGGTAGGAGGTCTGGGTTAGCTGGTCTAATTCTCTTTATAGCGAACTTTGCAGCGGATTAAGATAGCAAAAGGTCTAACAGGAACTAGCTTGTAATAATGGTCACAAGTATTCTGATCATGAAGGAATTTTTGAGATTAACTAAGGAGTATTCCAGGGGACGCGGGTGGCGCTGTGGGTAAAACCTCAGCGCATAGGACTTGCCGATCGCATGGTCGGCGGTTCGAATCCCCGCGGCGGGGTGAGCTCCCGTCATTCGGTCCCAGCGCCTGCCAACCTAGCAGTTTGAAAGCACCCCCGGGTGCAAGTAGATAAATAGGGACCGCTTACCAGCGGGAAGGTAAACGGCGTTCCGTGTGCTGCGCTGGCTCGCCAGATGCAGCTTGTCACGCTGGCCACGTGACCCGGAAGTGTCTGCGGACAGCGCTGGCTCCCGGCCTATAGAGTGAGATGAGCACACAACCCTAGAGTCTGGCAAGACTGGCCCGTACGGGCAGGGGTACCTTTACCTTTACCTTAAGGAGTATTTGTGCAGTAAGACGCACTGATCATTTTAAGGAGCAAGCTCAGCAGCACTCAGTTGGGCATTAGGAAAAACCTCTTGACAGTAAGAGCAGTTTGACTGTGATGCAAACTATGTTGGGGTGTGCGTGTACTCATTTATTACACTTGCTGGAGACCTTCAGGCAGAAGCTGGGCATCTGTTCAGGATGCTCCAACTCTGGATTTCCTGCTATGATTTTAGTAAGGCAAACACCTCCTTGGATGCCTTGCATCAAGCAGTGTTTTAATATTTATTTAAAATATTTATATACCAGTTGATTGTAAAAACACACACGCACACAAAAAACACCCAGAAAAACTTATCAGCAGTGTACAATGAATATGAAAGCCCAGCTACTCCTGAGAAACTCCATTTCTGCAATCATTCTAGGCCTGGAGGCAGAGTCTTCTCTGAGGGAAACGAATCTATTTTCTTGATATGTTGCCTCTCCCTGGGAGAGATGGCTGGGCATTCTTCTTCCTCAGAACTCTTCTGCTCTGTCCCAGCAGATTAGGCCTCTCAGCCTTTCTTGTCCTCCACAGGCTGGGAAGGCCCAGTCCCTGGGTCCAAGGGGGCAGGGGGCAGTCTGCCCCAGGTGTCATCCCTGGGGGTATGTGTGACAAAATCCCCTGAGTGGATCGCCGCACTGCCCTGCTGGGTGCCAATTGCCTCAATGGGCACCAATTGCTGCGCTGATCGCCCCCTGGGTGGCTCGCTCCACCCCCCGGGTGCACGGCATGTGTGCCGCTCCAGATACCCGAGAGGCTAGCTCTGCCGCTGCCTGAGTCTCCTGCCTGGGCACATCTGGGGCAGGGGGCTTCATCAAGCAGACTCTGCTGCACATCCTCCTCCTTTTGCAAGTTCTTCTCTGTTGCTCCCTGCTCCCATACCCTCGAACACTTCTCCGATGAAAATAGAGACGCCCCCCCCAACATTTCTCCAATGAGGATAGGGATGTCCTAAGGAACAGTGGGACATTCTGGAATCAAATCAGAAACCAGGACGGCTTCTCTAAATCTGGGACTGTCCCTGGAAAATAGGGGCGCTTGGAGGGTCTGCACTCCTGCTCTGAATCTGAAGGCTCAGGAGGATACCAGGACAGACTCTGAGCCAGACATACAGTCTGTTCATCCAGTCCATTGCCCTGACTGTCCAGGTCAGGTGGCCAGCTGCTTCCCCCAACTATGCATGTTTGCCTTTTGCTGCATGTCCATCCATTTATTCAACCGCATCCTTCCTCACTTCCTCTGGACACCCACCTATGCTACTGCCCCTGTTCACTTCTGATGCTTAGGGCAGATCGATGTATGAACTGATGTTTGTGTGTGGCTCTGCACACTACTGGCATGTCCCTGCTCTCCCCTCAAACGTTGCCTTCAAGTGAATGCTGCCCTTGATGGAAAAACCTGCCCCCATGCTAAAGTGACAAGAACCCTTTTATAGAATTCCAGTCTCTGTTGTTTTCCTTAATTCCTTCCCCTTCCTAAATAGGTGTCCATGCTCTTCCCCCATTGCAGCCAGAATTAGAATGAAGCAACTCATCTTGGCAACAGTAGAATCGCTTGTTGGAGTGCTGAAACTTTGCTTATAGGTGAAATGACGGAGGTGGGTTTCACTTCTGACTCGCTCAGACCAAGCAGCCTTATGCCTTCATGGCACACTGCAGCACCACACAGCTATTTAGGGTGGGGGATTATAAAGGAAAATCAGAAGTGGTTATCTGAGCAGAGATTAATCCTTCAGGTTCTCGCTTGAAGGTTAAGGAAAGTTCTGAGAGATTCAAAGTTTAAATAGATCCCACTGATAAAAGGAATTGCAAAGGTAGCAGTTTGTACCTCCGGTTTAAAATATTTATTTTTCTGCAAGAGATCTTCAGCCTGCTCATATGAGGTATCTTGCTGACGTGCAATTGCATATCATGGGCTAGGACGACCCTTCCTTGTACCTTTTTCAGGCCTCACTGGGGATCTTCTCTTGGTTTCAGGGACTGAGAGAAGGGTGTGGTCCAAACTGGCAGGCAAGGGGTGCCAAACTTTCTGAACCAGTGAGCACATTTTGGTATTTTGAGAGAGTTCTGTAGGTGCCAGTCATAAAATGGCTGCCATGCAGACATTGCAGAGCATGAAATGGCTTCATGGGGCACTCAGAGGCTATCAAAGTCTTTAGAATCAGGAAGCCTGGACAGAATCCGGATCTGTCCATAGCTGTCAAGGTTTCCCCTTTTTAAAGGGAAATTCCCTTATTCCGAATAGGATTCCTCGCAAGAAAGGGGGAAAGTTGACAGCTATGGATCTGTCTAAATCATGTTTTGGCAATGACTTCAGCAAGATGTGTCCATGTTGATCGCTGACCCAAAAAATGGGTCAGCATGGCTTGAGTTTCCTAAGATAAATATGTTTTTCTAAGTTGGATTAATATTTATACAACTGGTTTGCCAGGTAAATAACAAGCACCATAACCTCTGGAGACTGCTGTGTTAGGTTTGATGCTGCTATCAGTGAATTATGTGGACTCTTTAAGGAAGATAATAAACAGAGACATGGCTAGAAGCCCAGTTTAAAGGGGACAAAAATGGAGAAAATGGAGTCTGAAATATGTGCTTGTCGTGGCTAAACGGAATTAGCTAAATGTTGTGAATAGTTTGAGAAGCACCTCTTGTCAGCTAATGCATTTCATGTGCTGTATGATTGGAAGGGAATGTAAACTCCAATTTTTGGGACCTTTTCAAATCTGACATATTGCACTTCTATCCCTGCACAATACATGAACTTATTTTGAAAGGGTCATGGGCAAGTACTTTGTATTTATAAGCAGAGTCCCAGACACAGCTGTGTCACAAAACTGGTGCTGTTAAGACTTTTTCACACTTCACATTTTTACTGCCAATGTTATTTACAACATTTGTATCCTGCCCTGCGTGCCCCAGTAAATGTGAAATGTGAATAACTATTGGTAAATAATGGCAACGAAACTAAAGCCTGCCATTTATTGAAGGCTCTTAGTGATTCTTGAAATGTACCACTAAATGTCAGAAGGGATTGAGTCACAAGACATATATTTGACATTTACACCCATGCCATGGTAAATATAAGAACAGGGATGTGGTTTGGTCATTTTCCAAGCCTAATGGACTAAATTTGACGTTTTTTTGGTAAATGTCCTCATTCTTTGATTTCTCCTCATCATAACCTGAGAGGTTATGAACAGTTGGTAGGGATTGGTTGACTGCTCTCCTACTTGACCCAAAAATGGTTGGGGCTTTTAAAATGTTCAATCTAAAGACTGGAAATAGTTCTGCAAACCATCCATCATGACTGTCGTCTTGCTCCCCCCCCCTTCCTAAGTATCTTGAGGAAGATGTAGGGGCAGAAGTGGTAGGAATTCTCATGAGTGCAATGCTAAAAAATTCTTCTTTGTTTTTTTAAATAAAAAACACACATTCACCATCCAGTTATGAGAAAAGAAATTGCATTCAAAAATTAATTCAAAGGGGAGAAAAAGATTCATTGAAGTTCTCAGGGATGGGGTGCCTTGCTTTTGTCACACTTAGTTTCCTTTCAGTGTGGCCAAGGGGTATTTGTGAGTATCATACTTCCTTTCATCCTGCAAAACATCTCCCTGGTGGTCTGCACTTTGCAGTCTTTCTGTGTACTTGCATTTCCTGAAAAGCTCATGCTGGCTTCAGCTCAGCTTTCCTGTAAGCATGGGAAGGTGAGGAGGCTGCCTACAGTGTGCCTGAGAGCTGCCCATTGTTCTTGCTGCTTAAGTGAATTCTTTTTTTACTTTTGAAGAAGTCAGTGCAGAAAGATTTAAGATAAAAGGAAGATTTTACCTTAAAAACAAAATCAGCGACCACAGTGATCTCAAGCACTCAGTAGCCAGACTTCCTGCCTTCCTGTGCTTCAATTAAAAAAAGCTTCAAGGAAGCTGTCCTGGGATAACTTCTCCCTTGGAGCTTTTTCAGATCAGGGAGCACAGGCAGTTGGGGAGCTTGCAATCTTTCCAAAAATATATTTGGATCCCTAGGGGGTTGAAAATGGACGACCTGTTGTTTACCCCTTGTTGCACATCACCCCAATTTCTAAGTATTGTGAGATTCCAGGGGTTTTAGGAGCTTGCCCAGGATTCAGTTTCCTTGGTATGCAAGATAGCGGAGACTGTGGTGTCTTTATGATAGATGGTTTATTTACACATATATACCATCTGAGTCTACGTTGAAGGGGCTCACAACATCAACACCCCAGAAGGTATTGCTTCTCCCATAGGCACAGCCTGGGATTCCA
Source organism: Podarcis raffonei (assembly GCF_027172205.1). Taxonomy (NCBI): domain Eukaryota; kingdom Metazoa; phylum Chordata; class Lepidosauria; order Squamata; family Lacertidae; genus Podarcis; species Podarcis raffonei. The sequence goes on along the minus strand of NC_070613.1, from coordinate 23,389,951 downwards.
GCAGAAGTCACTCTCTGGCTTCTGCCTGATCCTAGGCCAGTTCTCTAACACACCCCAACTCTTGTCCTTCTCACTACCAGCGAGGTGAGGGAGGAGGGAGTCCACCCATTTGCACTCTGGCACAAAGCAACTTCCTTTCAGATCCATACTTAGGGCCATTACCAAAAAGCTGGCCTGGCTACTTCAACAATGGAATCCCCCAAGCTCACAATATATTTTAAATGGCATCCATGTATCCATAAACTGGTCACGGTCATGGGCCTGTGGTGTTGGATTAGTTTCTGTCTTACTGTAATTACCCAGTCACTGAGTGTAAAAAGCTTGTTTCCAGTGCTGAGCAACTACCATTTGGGCCACTGCTGGCTGATTAAAACTTTGATTAAACTTGTCTCCAAAGACAATAAGCTAGCGCTTTATCTAATGGGAGCCCTAGCTTTTATCAACTTTCTGTCAGACAAATGCATTCCAAGAAGTGAATGATTCAGTGTTTCCACTGCAAGTCCTGATAAGCCTCTGATACACGTTCAAGGAATTTGGCACAGGGGGGTAGTTGTGAAGGCAGGGTTCCCTGTGCTGGCCTTGAGTAAAGCCTTGATCAATGAAAAGGACTGTTGCTACTAATAATCAGGATTTCTCTTCTGCTTTTCACCCTGCTTCAGAGATTACTGACAGACTGCCATTTATCCAAGGTCACGTGCAAGATCTGACTGCTTGTTCCTTAAATCCACTAGGAGACACTTTGCTTTTTCTCATAACTTGCCAGAGGTGTAGCTGCAAGAGGGGAAAGCAGAGACTACAGATTCCAAGCGTGACACTTTATGCAATGGTTATTAAAAGAAAAACCTTTGTGTGTTAAATTTGGCATGCAGAATCTCCAGCCTGCAGGTCAAACTGGATCTGGCAGGGATCCTTATTTAGCCTGCAAAGCAGTTTTTCCCGGACCCACCTCCACTTGCCCCCCATGCCTGCTATTATATATGACATCAGGTGTGGAGCAGATAAATCAATGGCTGTTACTTGTGCTCCCTATATAACATTGTTGCTGAATGTGCATCGCTAAATAATATTTATATATTGCTTTGTTGTATGCAACTGCTAAAGATACAATATATGAGAATTATGGTAGTGTGGGGGGGTGTTAAAAAGTGGCTGCAAAGGAACATTTGAGAGCCTGAAAGTGTGCTTTAGTTGGAGCACCCGAGGGGAACTGCTTCCGCGGAAAGCAGCTTTTGCAGTCAGTGCTGACCAGCTGATCAGCGTTGACTGCAAACCTCATAGGGACCAGTTGCGCTTGGGAAACTCTGGACTGCAGCCAAGCACTGTCAAAAACAAAGTCCTCAGTAAGCACTGATCAGCTGATTGGCACTGATTGCAAGCCCCTTTTGCCAGGGATCTTCTTTTGCAAGCTGGTTTGAATTCAAGCTGGGCTGCAGATGAAGAAAAGAAAGAAACAAGTGTGCTTTCCTGATCCTTTCCCTTTGAAGTTGGGTCACCAGGTATCACAGGAAGGTCAGGTGATTGGCAGGTGAGCTGCCTTGCCCATGTGCCAAAGTGGTCAGCGAGAGGTGAGGGAGCTGAGGATCTGCACCCTATTCCCCACACCTCTGTTAAAATATTTTTGTGTGTGTATTAATTTTTGTATGCCCAAGTCAATTTTTTGAACTTCTCCATGGATTTCCCAAGACTTTAAATTCTGCCTGGAGTGCAGCAGGGAAATGGCCTTTATTTGTGTGGTATATTAGGTTAAGAACCAAATCTCATTTATCAGAAGCTTCTTTTTTGTGTTAATGTAGAAAGAAGCCTGTTATTTATCTTAATTAGTCTCAGGCTTGGAAGCCAGGATTAGTGCCGCTTTTCTCTTAAGAAGTGTCATGGGGCACTTTAATTACTGCCTATGCTTTTATGTCCAGTCTGCAGGATATCAAGTTCAGCAATGCAGAGTCTCAGAACACGAGGCTTGTGCACTGGATTAGTATTTACTTATACAAAAAAAGGACACAGCTGAAACACTGCTTTCCATTCTTCAGGGACCACCCCCATTTCACATTGCATTTTTTAAGGCTAGGTTAAAGGGTAAAGGTAAAGGGACCCCTGACCATTAGGTCCAGTCGTGGCCGTCTCTGGGGTTGCGGCTCTCATCTCACTTTATTGGCTAAGGGAGCTGGCGTACAGCTTCCGGGTCATGTGGCCAGCATGACTAAGCCACTTCTGGCGAACCAGAGCAGCGCACGGAAATGCCGTTTACCTTCCTGTTGGAGCGGTACCTATTTATCTACTTGCACTTTGACGTGCTTTCGAACTGCTAGGTTGACAGGAGTGGGGACCGAGCAACGGGAGCTCACCCCATCGTGGGGATTCGAACTGCCGACCTTCTGATCAGCAAGTCCTAGGCTCTGTGGTTTAACCCACAGCGCCACCCGCGTCCCGCAGGCTAGATTAGGGCCAGTTTAATTGCCTGACTTAGATTTAGGCCCAGGTTACCCTGAATTCTGTCTGTGATGAAGTAACTGTGTGTGGCTTTTGCCATGTGTTCAGATCACAACTGTGCTCTTCCTTGCAGTCGTTCAAGAGTGGATTTGTTGGTGCATTGAGCCACAGTCTGAACCTCTGGTCAAAACCCCCTAACATTACGTTGACAGGGACAAAAGCATTCAGTGTCAGAATGCAACAGAATACACTCTCCACTGTGGGTACACATGGGCCTACAATTTTCCCCTGCTCGGTACAGATAACAAATGATATATGGGACTCAAGTATAAAATCAACAGAAATAGCCTCTATGGATCTAAGACAGACTTCTTCAACAGAAAATAATATTCAGAGTCCACTGGACTCCAGGAAAACTATACCAGAAGAAAATAACAAGTGCAGACAGTTGCTGGAGATGTGGAAGTAAAAATGCGAACTTAATACATATGTTGATTAACTGTCCGATGATAAGATCATTTTGGTGCGAGGTGAGGATATTTATAGCAAAAGTAATAAAAAGAAATTGTTATTTAGGGGAACTGAATTTAATTCCAAATTATATTCCGGAAACGTGGGAGATTTCAAGGGGTCCAAAAAATGGATGTAGCGTGCTATATTAGAAGCAAAAAAACTTGTTTTGATGAATTGGAAGAGCTGCAAAAAGATTCCATGGAGCACATGGATTGATAAAATGGACAGATTAGCTATATACGAACAAATTGCATGTCGACGCAAAATAAGAGTGGATAAATATGAAGAAATCTGGAACAAATATTTAAAAGATAAGGCGGATAGTGGTGGAAAGTAGAGGGAGGAGAGAGAGTTGGGAAAATATTGTTTAAAAAGATGTAGTCATAGGTATATCAGTGTATCCAAATCTGAATTGTCAAATTGTGTTATTACTGTAATTGGTTTTTGTTGTATGTGTCTTTTGCGGTTGATGTTTGCATCGAAAAATTGATTAAATAAATAATAATAAAAAACAATTTCCCCCTACTTGTTTCAGTCACCTAGATTTGTTAGCCAAGCTTTAGTCCCATTGAAAAGTTGGTGACACATCAGGCTTGCATGCTTATTAGCAAGTGCTTATGCAGTATTTCCTCTCTGAATGCCAGCAAATGCTTCTCCCAGTTCTTTTGTTTGTGTGGCTCTTCAGCTTTGCATACTGTAATGTAGGTAAGTGCTGTATTCTTTCCAGAAAGAGGTCAACAATTTCACTCAGTTGCACAGTTCTTTGCTCTTCAACTCTCCTGCTGGAAACTTATTTAAAATAGCAAGTGCAGCAAAACTGTGGTGCATGAGCTAAACTTAGCTGAGCTCTCGGGCAGCTCAAAAAAATGAATAAAAGTTAATAACTAAGCACCTAGTGAGAATGTGCTCTAAGAATACAGTGAAGTCTTTTTCTTTCATCCTTCCAGCTGCAGGTTGCACAACAGAAAATGTAAGCGGGTGTGTGTGTGCGTACACCAAAATTGTGCAAACATCTAAGAAGCTTCATTTCTAATTCTTTTTGGTGAATGTGGTAGCTGACATGAGTCGATAACAAACTGGGCATTGAAGCCAGATTGCTTAGTTTTTCATTTCAAAGAATTTATTTATTCTACTCTCTTGCTGGTGCAGTTTGACAGCAAACATTTTTCACTGTAGTCAATTGCAAACATTTTTAATACAAAAATGCCGCTTCCTTCTTGGAAAAGATATTTCCTGCAATTAACATTGCTAAGACTAGGTATTATTATTTGCTGGGAGGGTATAACCAACCCTTTATTAGGATATAAGAAGGAAAAAATGTGGTCTTCATAGGTGGAAGAATGTCTAATAAAAGAGTAAGATATTTCAAGCTGAGATTCACTCTTAGAATATTGTGCCAGTTCTTCAATATGGTGCTTCCAGGTAGCCTGATGTACATACTAAAGACTTGAGCACCCTAGGTATATTCCGTTTCCTAGAAGTATATTGCTTTACTTCTGTAAAGCTTTTACTGCAGATGATATTGCTCAGTTAACAAACAGAGCTAGGACAAAAAGGACAAAAAGAGACCAGGCTTTAAAGAGCTAAAATTGTACTTTGTGTTGTTCCTGGAAACCCAACTATGAACCAATGAACCTTCTTGAGCATTATTAATTAGACTAAAGACTCAGAGATTCCCCACCCCTGGAGTGGACAGTACTAATGGTCTTCTTTTGTTCCTGTGTTTGCCCATCTCAACAATTTATAGCAATTTCCATTATATTTTGCTGAGTACCATTTCATCCATAAACCTCACATTTCTTTAAATAGGCACAGAACAACCCCACTTTGCCACACCTTTTGCTTCTGTAATGTACAGAGGTTTCCCCTCAGTAGCGCTGGTGAAGCAAAGGTTGATGGCTGCGGGTCAGAGAGGGAGGCCTGATCTTAGCAGTAAACAATGGGCAAAGGTGTCCACTGCAGCAGCACTATGTTCACATTAGCTGCTTTAAAAAGCAGCAAAGGCACACCCCCACCCCACCCACTGTGTTTCAAGCCACATTTACGTGGGGTTGTTCACATCAGAGACGGAGCAGAGATAATCTGCATGACCTGTTTTGTTGCCACGGCAACCCTGACCCTGGTCACCTTTTCATTAAGGCATTACTTTGCGCATGTGCGCTTCTCTGCCCATGTGCGTCATCAGTCTCAAATGTGCACACCATTCTGAAGTACAAAGTGAACACTGTTCTCTAATCAGATTGAAGCTGGCTTGTGAAAAATCTCATCGAACTAACTTTTGTCAAATAACTACAAGAGAGCGATGGATTGTTGTGTGAATACGGCTTCAAAAACTGGCCATGGGAGTACAGTCGTACCTTGGAAGCACTTTGGCTCCTGAACAAATCGTCTCCCGAACAATCGAAACCCGGAAATGAGTGTTCCGGTTTTCGAACAATTTTCAGAAACTGAACGTCCGGCGCAGCTTCCGATTGGCTACAGGACGCTCCTGCAGCCAATCTGAAACCGTGCTTTGGTTTTTGAACGGTTCTGGGAGTTGAATGGATTCCTGGAACACATTCTGTTTGAGAACCAATGTACAACTGTATGCTGGATATGGAGTTAGGTGGTAATGTGAACATACCCTAAGGCTCCTGCGCTTGCTCCACTGCACAACATTGGACTCTGCAGGGAATGTATGGCAGCACAGATTGCTTAAGGGTTTTAGCTCAACTCTGTTGTGGAATGTAAACACGAAGATGGCTCCATGTACTTTGAGTTTGCTACTACTTTAGGAGAGTTGCTAATGAGATCCAGAAGGATTATAAATCAAATCCAGATAAAATGAGTTTCTGTTATTTTTATTTTTGCGCAAAATATAACCTATATTCTAAGATGGCAATTCTTCATATGGAGAAAAATCCCTATTAAACTGGTGTATCCACCAGTGAATGTCAGATAAGGAGCTCTGGACATCATAAAGCTGTCAGAGTTGTTTATAGATTTTACCCCTGATAGAGAACAGATGCTTAGTGTTCTCCCCCAAGCTGTTTGCCTCTTTCCCTTGTAACTGCTGGCGATTTAGCTGTCTTGTGATGAGGATGCTTTCTAGGGTTCTGGTTTGGTATTACATGAATAACATATAGTTCATTTGTGTGTGAGAGAGACTTCCCTCCCAATTATTGAAGCTTCTCATCCACCAGGGAAATTCCAGCAAAAACTTCTCCATGCTAGGTAAGGCTAAAAGAAAGCTGGTGTGGGATGGGACGTATCTAAGCAAAAGGAGTGATAGGGAGGGAAAGACCTCTGCCAAGACCATGAAGGACCACTGCCAGGCAGAGTAGCCTATGGTCTGATTCAGGATGTCAGGCAACTTAGCATGAGAATATGCACTAGGTCAAAGACAGCATAGTTGTTAGGTCTACCATTGTGTAGCATAGGTGTTGTAGCTGCATGTTCCTGTGACTGTAATTTGTTTTAACTGTTTTTAATTCTGAATTTTACATTCTTAGGACTTGCTGGTGAAGGCTGGGTAATAAATTTGAAGATTATTATTATATTTATAGTAAGGTTGGCCAATGAGGTACTGCGCAGATGTTGTTGGACTCCTGATTCCTGTTGAGCCGAGCCAGCATAGCCAATGATCAGGGCTGATGGGAACTGAACACCTCGTTTGCTGTCCTGTATACAAAAAAAAATATGTATTGACATAATAATTTAAAACCTGACATTAAAGGATAATAGGCAGGTACTTTCTGTAAGCCATTGGTCATCCAGATGTTGCTGAATGAAAACTCCCATCTGCCCTAGCAACCATGAACAATGGGCCAGGGATGATGGGAATTGTAGTTCAGCAAACATTCATCGCACCTGCGGTAGCAGGGGAACTAAAAATGTTCTAACTGGAGAGCGCCACCTTGGCTATTCCTGGTCTATATCAGCCTTTCTGCAGCTTTGGGTCTCCAGATGTTGGCAGGATTAATGAAAGCTGCATGTTGAATGTGTTGCAGGAGTTGCAACTGCGAGCTTACACCAGACCCCTAAATTCAAGGGGTTCTGTGGTGCCGGCATCTGCAGACATGTTTGCCTATTTGAAAGCACGTGGACAACACTTGCCACCTGTTTGCTGCCTTCCCATCTTTTTGGAATAACCGCTTAAGTAAGAAAAATGACTACGTGTTTACCTATTTTCCCCAGGCATCCTTGAAACTTAGGCATTTGTTAAGGAATTCCTTTGTTTCTCTGGAAGGGTATCAGTTGTGTCTGTGGCTTTTCACAGTTGGCAGAGCTAGGGACTGTGCTCTCATTGCTCTCCCTGTTATCTACTGTCTGAGTATCCCACAAGTCAGACTGTGCTATGCACATGGACATAAAGGCCCTGGGGCAGTGCTTCTCACATGTAACTCAACTGAAGTGGAAGAGCTTGCCAAATGGAATGGGTCACTGTGTTTTTAATGTGGGACTGTACGATAGGAGCAGACTTCCCAGACAGGACCTCTGCTACCCTCCAAGATGTTTCTTTTAACTATGCTCTCTTCTTGGATTTGATTCTGCTGCTTCTGGAAAAGTTGCTCAACCAGAACCTGAGTAGACATTGGTCATGGGGCAAGGGAATCCACCCCTTTTTTCATGAGAGTGACGTGCATGAGGATTTGAAAGGGTGGGGCTTGTATACTGATCCCTATCCTCACAGGTTCAGGGAAGGTGATACCATGTTTTTTGCTCTATAAGACTCACTTTTTCCCTCCTAAAAAGTAAGGGGAAATGTGTGTGCGTCTTATGGAGCGAATGCAGGCTGCGCAGCTATCCCAGAAGCCAGAACAGCAAGAGGGGTTGCTGCTTTCACTGTGTAGCGATCCCTCTTGCTGTTCTGGCTTCTGAGATTCAGAATATTTCTTTTCTTGTATTCCTCCTCCAATAACTAGGTGCGTCTTGTGGTCTGGTGCGTCTTATAGAGCGAAAAATATGGTATGCGAATATGGCTGAATAACATGGTTTGCAATCTCAGAAGGGACAGGCTTTAACATGGAGAGCTTCTGCCCAGGAACCAAGACACAGATTTTCTCTTACCTCATGTCTGAACATAACCTCTTGAAGTTCTAGACGCTGGGAAAACAATAGATCAGTCAAATAAATAGGCAGACTGGGCAGGGTGAATTAGAAAAACAATATTAAATCATTTATTATATTGCCTTTGTGATCTGATTGTGAGGAGCACAGAGAAACAAGAAACTGTGGTTGCAGCAGTTCTTGCATTTAAAGCCCTGCATGAGTTGCAGTGGTGCAGCTAGGCACTTTACATGCAATGCAATGTGTATTTCTTCAAAATGTGGCAAGCCAACCCTGCAGTGTTCAGGGGCCCTTCAGCTCTTGCTGCTGAGTGGTGCCCTGGACATCTGTCCCAAAGGCCTGCCAGGAATGCACCTTTAATGACTTAGGACCAGGATATCAGAGCATCACCTCCACATCGGCCTGTCCATGCATCAACATCATCATCTGAGGCATTTCTTCCATCAGCAGTGAGGCAGGCGGCAACTGAGGAGAGAGCCTTCTCAGTGTTGGCACCCCATTTATGGAGTTCTCTTCCTGAGGAAGCTTACCTGGTGCCTCCTTTGATAAATTTTCAGTACCTGGCAAAAGCAATTTCTTCTTTGTTCAACTGTTTAATAGTTATGCTGTGCTTGTTTTTAATGCTCCCAGTTTGTTCATGTTTTTACATTTTTGTTTAGTATATTATATTTCTTTTAGTTTTACTGTGCGAGCCACCCTGAGGGTGTTTATATGAGAAGTATGGCCCAGGGAAGTTGTGCATTATGCAACATGCACAGCAATAAGATAAGCATATAGGCTGTAGGAAGGAGCATGTGATGGCAGTGAATGAAGAGGGCAGGAGATACAGGAGAGGGGGCTTGTTATTTGTGCCCAGTGAACCTGGGATGAAAGGCATGTTGGAACTCTGAGAAAAGTTATTGTATGGTACCAGATAGAGATAGGGAAACAGACTTCCTTATTATGCAAGGGCTCAGCAGTCCCTCATCCAAGTTTTCCCCATATACATTCCCACCATTTGACTGACAATCTAATATAACACTTACATTATATAAGGCACAGTTAAAAGCTGAAATGGCTACTGCATTAAGGATGCTACTCAGTGTCTTCTTGCATGGAAGCTGCATCATGCTCTGATTCCCCCATTTTCACCCTATATACAAAGTGATTTGAGTGAACTCCCAGCCCTGATTGATATTTTAGAGTAAATGTATTCACAGGCTCTTTGCTTAGGTGCTAAACTTAGCTCCTTGTTTAGGAGGCAGAACTGAACAGGAAGAAGGAAAAGAGGGGGAAGCAGACCCACATAGATATCTGCTGCCTCCTCTCCCAAGAGAGCAATGGATCTCCGCTGCAGCACTCCTTATGGTTTCATTCATCTTGACCAAAGCCACCTGGTACTATATTTGTATTTCCTAGCTTTGAGCTCCCCCACCACTCCTTGAGCTGTAAGAAATGGTAAAGAGTGAAGACTATCCCATTGTCATTCTTAGGAGGTTTCTTAGTAGCAGCTTCTTTCAGCAATAGCATGAGGCAGAAGTGGGTGGGAAACTATCTTACTTAAGAGGGTTGGTGCTCTGTTACAAAAGGACGGCCCCAAGTGCTGTTCGACCTACTCATTTGAACCAACAGTGCTATGCATATGGACCAAGACAGTTTCCAGGAACATTCTGATTCAATATACCTTGCAATGTGGAAAAAAACAAGATGCATTGGCTTCTGCCCACAAGACACTGGGTGAAACTGCCCCAGCTCTCACCTTGAGGCTCACAGCTTTCACCCAGGCTCACAGGCTGGGTCAATGCAGCTTGTTTATGCTGCTCAGCTAGGGGGAGGGAAGGTCCCCCCCCCCAGCTGAAACAGCCCTGGTGCTCTTGCTGCTCGCATGCAGAGCATCAGGACTCCTTTAACTGCTTGCTGCAGGGAGAGGCAGTTGCGCTCCCCTCAGTTGAGCAGTTTCACAGAGCCCCCACCCTGCCGCCAGCTTGTGGGAGCCAGCACTAGGCTGGGGGCTCCCTTTAACTGCTTGACTGAGGCAAGGGCAGCTGCACACTCCTCAGTTGAGCAGTTTAAAGATGCAGAGGGAGGAACAAGCTGTATTGGCGCCTCACCAATATAGCTTGTTTCTCCCTCTCTGTCGTATTAGGGCAGAGTGGGGTGGCGGTTTCACTCAGCGATATATCTCTGGTGAAACCATCGCCGCTCCTGATTCCCTCTGTCAGCAGTGCCCGCTGGAGGAAGGAACTCTTTTGACTCCCTCCAGCAGAGACTGCTAGCAGTGGCGGTTTCCCAGCTATATACCGCTGAGTGAAACCGACATTACGATCTGGTACTCATACCGGTCCTGGGCGATATACCAATATATCGCCCAGGACTAATACACACAGTCTTTTTCCGTGTACAAGACACTCCCATGTATGAGATAACCCCTATTTTTTTAACCCCAATTAAGAAATCGGGCCAGAGCCTGAGCCACCCGCACCAAACCCCAGGCTGCCTGTGCCAGAGCCCATACTCAAACCTGAGCCCAGGCCATTCACACCAGAGCCAAAGCCCGAAGCCCCTTATATCATCTGTGTATAAGATGACCCCCCAATTTTTGACTATTTTTTTAAAGCAAAAAACATCTTATGCACGGGAAAATACAGTGGGTGTGTGGGTGTGGGTGCCTAACCCCCTGCACATAGAAGACTAGAATGTCAGCTTCTCTCTGACCTGCTAGTTTCCCCTGTGAGAGGCTGGATGATTTGAATGACAGTTCAGCCTACTATTTGTAGCAGGATTTTTAAAAAAACCCATCACCAATGTGTTACAGAGAAGTAAATGCCAGGAGCCAAAGCATGTGCCATGACAGAGGCTCCTTCAGCGCACAGGAAAGGTTTCGTGTAAAATACCTTAGATGGCTAACCAGGCTACATAAAGCAAGGCAAATGTTTTCCTATCTGGTGGGGAGAGGCAGATATTCTTATGTGATTTGCTAATGCTGTGTGGAAGTATGTTCTGCAAGGGAGAATTTGTTGACAAACCAAAATGAGTGTTTTATAAATAAATCTGAGCTTCTTTAATATCCACTTTTGGCTGTCTGGCAGCATCCCAAGGACCACATGCTTGAACTTACCCCAGGAAATGAGATAAAAGCCAAGGTTAAAAACCAGCACTTTTTTTTTTTACACGAGGCCAAAGCACACAAAGTCACAATGAGCTTGCCCTTACAATTCAAATCTGATAGAGAAGCTTGGAAGTGGGACAGTTATGGAGAATCAAGACTAGGAAAGGGTCAGGGTGCAGACAGGGGTTAGGGAAACAGAGAGTGAATTGGAGAGGCCCTAAACTAGTACTTTTGATTTATTTATTCCCACTATGATTTAGTTGCTTTTCAGGGCCAAACCCTTGCAAAGTAATATACTGTACAGAGAGAAATAAAAAAAAAGAACTGCAGGCTGAGTATGAAGCACTGAATGGATACAGACATATAGATGTGCAAAGAGACTTAATGACTTAAATCACTAGAATTCTCTTTTAGTAAAATAATACATATTTAAGGCCTTCGTGAATGCCAGATGAATCAGCCAAATGGTTGTTAACAGGACAAATCTCCACAACTGTGGGGCTACCACCAAGAAGGCCCTGTCTCACATGCTCACCAATCCTAAACATTTCCATCAGCTATATTATGAGGGAGAAACCTCGTGAATGGTCCAGAATCACTGATTTGTCGCATTCACTCTTGCAATTGGGTTTATGCCTACTTCATATATTATGGAGATGATGGTGGGGTAGTTGCAGAAAAACCTCCCCTGTGGCTCACTTGGCTCTGGTGCCCTGGCATCATGCAGGATGCAACTGTTTTTCTCATGTCCACCTTAGTGGGCCAGTTGTGGGTGGGGAGCCACACTGGGATGGGAAAGAATGATATGATCCATGTCAGCCCATATCACTGGGACTTCATATGTTACTGAGGCAACATAGAACTGTATAGCAGGCAAGCAGTTTTGGTGGTTATCACACTACCTGAATACTTTTTGGCTTGGAGTTTAAGTTACTGAGAAGTTGCCTCCCCTTTCTCTAGACATTCTTCCGATCCTGGACTCTCTCCAAGTAAGTTGTTCACGTTGCTGACAACGAAGTAGTTTAAAATAGAAAAGTTATGGTAATAGTAGGAAGTCTTAGGGGTCCACTACCCAGGAATTATGAACAAATCAATCCCTGGCATGTCAAGTTAAAAGGATCTTATCTAGCAAGGCTGAGAGGGTAGATGGCACTGAAGCCATATTGGGCATGAGGGAAATGTGGCTATGCATCATCTCTGACCATTGGCCATGGTGCCCACAGCCGATGGGGATTTAAAATCCAACACCTGGAGGGCTATACATTCTCCTTACCTTAGTTCAGCACAAGGCATCTTAATGTGCTCATATGAGCAGGTCTAAAGTGCTATATTGGCCTGAATATAAGCCGCACCTGAATATAAGCCACACCTTTAAAATTGGAGGGGGGGGAGAAAAAATATAAGCCGCTCCCTTCCTCGCTGCTCCTGCGGGGGGGGGGGAGCCGCGCTGCGTTGCCGGTGGCCTTTCCTCTTCCTCACTCTCCCTTTCCAGCCTTGGGAGAGACGACGGGGACTGTGTGCAGGGCACACGCCCCTTCTGGTGCTGTTTGCCCCATGCTCCTGGCTGCATACCGTAAGGTCGCAAATATAAGCCGCACTTTAACTTTTCACGGTTGGAATTTTGGGGGAAAGTGAGGCTTATATTCCAGGCCAGTACGGTATTACTGAAAGCTGGGCTTTAGTTAATTTTGTCACTTGGCTCTGGTGTTATAACAGTTCATGCTGTTATAACCCTGGTTCCAGCAACTGATTCAAATATATCTTAGATAACTTAATCCAAAGTAACTTTTGAGCTTATCAAAAATTAAGAATTAAGTTCATAGTCCAGATGGAAATAGCCATCCTAGTTTATGCATCAATAAATAAGGAAGTTAATAACAACTTTCTGTTTTGTTTCACTGATTTCTTGGCTGGAGAACTACCAAGCAATTGGATGCATTTGAGAGCAATTAAGCAGTTATTTTGTAATAACTTTGGTGTAGCAGCTTATCTAATACCCTGCCATATGCTGGGCATCTTAAATCTGTCAAGGAAGACCACAGAGTCATCTGGAATTCCTCCCATTACCCCATCAGCTTTTATTCCTGGATACACACATTTGCCTGACAGTAGGTACCTCTAAATTCAGTGAGACTGACTTGTCAATAGACATGCCTAGGGTTCTGCCATAAGTGTATTTTTTAAAAAATGAAGTTTGCAATATAAGCCTATGAATGTCTATTCAGAAGTAAGTCCCACTGAGTTCTGTGGGATTTGCTCCCCGGTAAGTGTGCTTTACAAATCTACTAAGAAGTAATCCCAGCTGAGTTCCATGAGACTTACTTCTAGGTAAGTGTGTATAGGACTGCACCCTTAATCTTCACGTATGCCAATTTTCAAGTAAGCCAGTTTTGCTCATTTTAAAATTCTGTTCCAACCAACGCCACATTTTCTCACATGGCAAAAGCTTTTGTATGAAAGAAACTATTAGCATCTCAAAAGTTACCTCACTTTCATTCCTCAAACAGCTTTGCAGCTTTCTTACTGCCAAGATTCTTGTAATGGCTTAATTCACTGCAATTCTTTTAAACCTGAGCACATAGCAAATGAACATCTTTGCAATTTCCTTACTGCCAAGATCCTAGCAGGGACTTAATTTTCTGTATATTCAGAGTCTCCATGATCAAGTGACAGCAAGTGAACTTTCTGGCATAATCAACAATCTGAAGAATGTACAGCATAAAGATTAGCTGAAATCCATCTTTCTCTTGTGCCAGGAACTCATGCTGCAGCTGTCTAAACTGAAGCCAGAGAAAGTAGGAATTTCAGTTTTAGTTTTGGATGGCTAGTGCAAATCCTTACAAAGGGATAACAAGTTAGCCAATATGGTGCCCTCCAGATGTTGATCTGGATCATACCCGACCACTGGCCCTGATGGTTAAGGCTGAGTCCAGCAACATATCAAGGAGACCACATTGGCTATCCCTGGCATACACCTCTTATATAAATGATTATTGTCTGTCTTTAGTGTTTTCCTCTTCTGTCTGTGTGTTTGTAGTCTATCATGAGCTCTTCATGCTAAGGATACTTTTCTGTGGTGCTTCGTGCAGCTTCGATGCTGTGGTCCTACTCTGTTGGCAAAGCTGCAAATATTGTCAGCTCTTACCCATTTCCGTCACATTCACTGTTGGGAAAAAGGAATCGGACGTAGAATTCATTTTATGTTTGTGGACCATCACACAGCACTCTTGCTTAAAACAGTGTGAAATTAATTTTAGACGTACAATAGGAGAGAAGCCACCATGAAAAATGAAGCAGAAGTGTTTCATAGTCTCTGAAAACCCTGGTGGCACAGCTGTTTATGAAGCATATGTAAAAGATAGGATTGTCATTACAGTGCAGCTTTTTGCATTGGGAGAGACCATTCAATAATATCCAGGAATTATAAGCATGATGGTTTCATTTTGTGTGGTGGTTGGTTCCTCTAGGGACACGGGTGGCGCTGTGGGTTAAACCACAGAGCCTAGGACTTGCCGATCAGAAGGTTGGCGGTTCGAATCCCCGTGACGGGGTCAGCTTCCGTTGCTCGGTCCCTGCTCCTGCCAACCTAGCAGTTTGAAAGCACGTCAAAGCGCAAGTAGATAAATAGGTACCACTCCAGCAGGAAGGTAAACGGCGTTTCCGTGCGCTGCTCTGGTTTGCCAGAAGCAGCTTAGTCATGCTGGCCACATGACCTGGAAGCTGTACACCGGCTCCCTCGGCCAATAAAGCGAGATGAGCCCCGCAACCCCAGAGTCAGCCATGACTGGACCTAATGGTCAGGGGTACCTTTACCTTTACCTTTACTATTGTAGCTGGGGTGATCAAGGAAGGAGAAAAAAGGCTAATAATTTCTAAAGGGTGGTTCATGGGATGCTTACAAAGTATAGGACTATTCATTTGATTACTTGTGACCTTTGCAGTAAAGACTGAATATTTTGTCCTCTCCCTGCCCCAGTATGTTCTATATGTGTGGGATCAGCAACAAAATGTTGCAGCATGAAGGGCTTCCTCTTTAGGCTTCCAGCCACTCTGTTCTGCCTCTGCCCTCCCTCAGTTCCCTCCTCACTTAGAAAGCGTTTCACGGCCACTGAGCATCTCAGTCCTCATTGGGTACCTGCATATGCATTTTAATAATCTAACAAAGCGAAACCCAAAGAAGTAATGATGGATACAGTTCAACCATAGAGTACAGGCTTAACTCAACAGACTTCAGTTCTTTAGAGGAAGGCTAGTGGATGATAATGGTTAGATTGATAATCAGTATTAACAGTACAAAGAAGCATTTGATAAGCTGAGGGTTCAGGCTTGCAACTATCTGAACTAAAACTGAGTTCAGAAACCACACCAGCAGAGACTCTCCAAAACAACTTCCCTGTTCGATTAAACCAATTGAATATGTTCCCCCTTAAGGCAGAAATATCTCCTTTCTCTCTGCATGAAGGGGAAGCCCTGTCCTACTGCTTTGACTCAGAGGAATTATCCTGTTTTTCTCCAAATGGGAGCTCAAATTTCCACTAGAAAGCAATTGGCTATTTAAAAAACCCTATTTTGACAGCTTTTTTTATTACTTAAAGTGGAGGTCTCCTCCTCCCACGCCTTCCAAACACAGCACTATCTTGTAGTAGTTCTGAATATTTGATTCTGCTCAAGACCTTTTACCCTGTACTTAGCTGCTTTACAAGATCTGCAGCATTGCATACCTATCTCTCAGAGGGCAATTTGAAATAAATCTTTACAGTATGTCAGCTTCGCTTCTTCAAGATGTCTATAAATCTAGCCATGGTAGACTGTATTACGGTATAGGAATGCCATGCTGAGACATATAAAATCCACCAGTGGAAATGATAAGATTGTTTTCCAACAAAATAGAAACCGGTTTATGGAAACTTTATTATATAAAGTAGCCATTTAAGAGTTGCATGCTTCAGTGGTAGCACAAATTCGCAGCAACACCTCTCCTACCATTAAATGCTACATTCTGCAAACATTAAAATGAGACCATTTATTACAGTATGATTGATTCATCTTCCCCTTGTCAAGAGATTAGCACCCATAAATAGAAAGATTGGGATTTGGGGTAATTTGATCAGAGATGCGAGAGAGCTCTGGATGAGGACCTGTGATGCATCCATAGACTTCCTCTTTTCTACAATAACCTAACAGGTGGAAGGTGTAAAGGGAATAAGAGTGATGAGCTGAAAGAGGGCTTACAAGATGAATCCCAACAAGACAGAGGTTCTCATATCCACAAATTGGGTATATGGCATGTTCTAGATGGGGTTGTTCCTAAATGCAGTGTTCTATCTGGAGGCTCAAATGGCCTCAGTGGCAAGGAGTACCTTTACCAGCTACAGATGTTTTAGGACAATAATATTGTTACTACAGTAACTCATGTACTGGTGACATCCTGGCTAGATTATTGTAATTCTCTGTATGTGGGGCTGCCCTTAAAGATGTTCTGGAAGCATCAAGTAAAGCATCAAGATACACAAACAAAATATTTTAAGAGGCAATGTGCATTCCCCTTTCCTTCATATGGTTTTTTCCCCCCTTACTTAAAATGTAAGGTGTTCAGAAATTATTTCTTGTGGAAGTGTCAGAAATGAAGCTTCTCCTATTACATTTATTAAGCAGTTCTCATTCCTTTGGCTCTAATGATATATTAATTGGAACTGACTCTGATTGTTCTTGAGTAGCTGTTTATCAGCTATTATACACGCAACCTAGATTGTTGAGCTAGAGGCTATAATTAAATATTTGATTTGCTGGTTGTTAAAAGAAAAGCATGGATTGAGGTCCCATTTCAAGAGTGCATTTAACTTAATGTCTGCATCCTGCACACTGCAGTTGTGAGTTCTAAAGCTTATATATGGAATAATTTCTGATCCCTTATTATAAATTTTTAAAAGGTAGGTAACAGCTGTACATTTCTTTTACAACAATCCGCGGGCACTCAATATGATTATGATTTACTTATTTTATTTATTAATTAAAATTATATACTGCCCTTCATCATAAGGTCTCATGGCAGTTCACAGAATAAAATACAGGATAAAACACAATTAATGCAGGATTGTGAGTAACCCAATCAAAGGAAGAAGTAGGTGTCTGTTGATTTCCCCTTAGAGTTGTTTGTTTGTTTTTATAATAAGGGGTGAAACTAGACTTTATACTCTTAGGTTGTGGGTGAACATATCAGACGACACAGCAATTCTTCAAACAGCTCTTGTTTATTCACAGGCCAGAACAGAACTGAGCTGAAGGGTTCAGCCAACCTACTTATATAGAGCTCAACTACAAGGCAACAGTAACAACTTTCTGTAACTATCCAATCACTGAACGTCACTTTCAATTCCTTATTTGCATATGTGGACCTGAGTGAAAACTATCTACATTATCCCCCTGCTGGCCCAGGGTGAGAACTTCAGTGCATGACATATACAGACGGACATGAGGTGCTTTAGAGATTAGTTAGCCTTTGTTTGCTTAGCTTCCACCGTTTGAGGAATGCTTGGCGTCGTTTTTACAATGCTCAGGTGAGATCTTGCATCTCTTAACAATTCTTAACCATAACTGCAGCTTTTTTAAAAAACAAGGATTCAGAAAGAACATGTTTCGTTATACAGCTTGTGTTCTGCTTCTGTGAAGCTGCTCGGGAAGGTGTCACAGCTGTTTGTCTTGGAGGAACAGTCAACCCTGGTGATCAATGAGTAGGCAAGGCAGAAGGTAAAGCAGGAGAGACATTAGCATGGAGAGACAGATATGTTGATGAGCAAGAATCTGAAGCAACGTGACCTCCTCTCTATGGGCAAGTTGCTCAGACTCGGGAGTCAGGATAAAGTCTGAGGATATATAGGGCCAAATGAAATCCCACTTACCCCTCCTTTTATTTATTTGTTTATAAAAATATGAACAGGACATTGCCTGGCAACCATTGAATCAGCAAATTGAAGAACTTTGTTCTAGCCAGCTGCATTTGTGGTACCCAATGGATTGCAGGACAATGGCTCCTTCTTCTGGTGGACTGCCATGGCAGCACCAAAGGTAAAATTACCATCTCTGGCATGGACTGATCTGGACTTCCTGTTATGCTACACTTTCTAGGCATAGATCCGCTCTTCAAAGCTCAATGTCTGAGCAGTTTTTTATTTGTTCCCATGTTTTCCCTGGGAAAACTCATGGTGTACTGCTGAATCGGAACAAACAGTGATCCACGAAAAACCTGATTGCCATTTGCTCCGATTCAGCAATAAAACATGGGTTTTCCTGGGGAAAGTGCCAGGACAAAAAAAGCAGCTCTTACACAGCTTTTGAATCCTGGACCTGTGTCGCAAAACATGGCGCAAAAGGAAGTCTGGATGAGCCTAAGTCTCCTGGTGCTGTCTATTCCTGAGATCCACGATTCCTTACATGTTCCTTGTTTTTATTACTTTGCTGTTTTTTCAAGAAAGCATTTAATGTATTTAAAAAACAAGTTTCCTCTTTAAAAATTTTACTAGTTTAGGGATCAAAGCAAGGCTTTGCTAAGTGCCTTTTTCATGTTGCTGTCTGTGTTCTGTCTATGTAACTTCTGAACTGTGTTGGATACATATCTCAAACGTATGTTCAGTAAACTTTGTGGAATTAACCAAACCCATGTGTCCCTAAGGCACATTTCTGACTGTTCCCAAGTAATAACATTGCACATCTTCTGATTGCTCTTCTATAAGCTTCTTAAGCGGAACTATCAGGGAATGTAGTGTGATAATTGCCCCAAGGCTCTTCATCTTAGAAGCAGGAGCACAAGTTGTCTATCAGAGCAATAATTCTAACATCCCTGGCATGGATTCAGGCTAGTTGCACTTGCCTGGCACATAGCAGTGTTACAGAATCTGTAGTCACCTGGATGTGCAGATGTCAAAAAGGAAACAAGTACAAGCATAACAAAACTTTCCCCATATTTTCTGCCCAAGTTTCCTTTTGGACTTTACAGCAGCGATGTGGCAAGTTTGTTTTTTAAAAGGGATCGTATCTCCTGCTGGGGATGCGGGTGGCGCTGTGGGTTAAACCACAGAGCCTAGGACTTGCCGATCAGAAGGTCGGCGGTTCGAATCCCCGCGACGGGGTGAGCTCCCGTTGCGCGTTCCCTGCTCCTGCCAACCTAGCAATTCGAAAGTAAGTCAAAGTGCAAGTAGGTACCGCTCTGGCGGGAAGGTAAACGGCATTTCTGTGCACTGCTCTGGTTTGCCAGAAGCGGCTTAGTCATGCTGGCCACATGACCTGGAAGCTGTACGCCGGCTCCCTCGGCCAATAAAGCGAGATGAGTGTTGCAACCCCAGAGTCGGCCACGACTGGACCTAATGCTCAGGGGTCCTTTACCTTTACCTTTATCTCCTGCTGGTCATGTTCAAGGTGGGTAAGATATTTTTTTAAAAAAACACACACCCCAAAATCATTTAAAAACATATGATTTGGTCCAAATTAAATCCACCACCCAAGAGCACTTCAGCACACATATTTGCAAAAGCCCCTTAGATTTGACCTTTGAATTGGATTTGGAAGTGGATCAACAACCAATACGAGGAGTTTTTTTATCAAAGTTTTAAGTTCTGTTTTTCTGGTTTCACTCAGTGTTATGGCAGCTGCATTTTACACCAGCTGAATTTTCTGAACAATCTTAAAGGCATCTCATGCATTACATGAGTAGTCCAATCTGGATGAAGGTAAGGCATGTATGACTGTGGCCAAATCTGATCTATCCAAAAAGAGGTGCACTCTTGGCCATGACTGTCTCCTGAGCAGCCAAGAGAACTTGTGCAGATCTGCTCAACTAACGATCTGCTATCCATGTGTAGAGACCCACTTGTGTGGGATTGCAAAGGCATAGCCAAGGAAGAGACCTCAGCTCGATGAGCCACAAGTTGTGCATTCATCTGATGTCTAAGGATGATGTAAGATCAGAAGCTGCTCAGAGTGGGCACACGGTGAAAAACATGTGTCAGTTGTGCATTAGAGGCCCACATAGCCCAAGCAAGTGACTTTTCAGTGTAAATTTTTTAAAAAACCATATCTGAAGGGTAAAGCAGTATTGATTTTCAAACAGTGGGCACCAATGTTTCATAATGGTCACTAATAAATTACAGGTGTTTTCCCCCAGATAAGCAAAATTTATTATCTGCATCTCTTGAGATGTGTATGCTAGAGTTAAGTCCTTGAAAAGCTTCAAAAATCTCATTATCAAGCTATCAAGTTTGCGAATATGAAATACTACATAGGGGAGTTTAGTGCTGTGGATTCGCATAGCTGTGCATGAACTTGCATGAGTCTCCATTGTCATTTCCATTGGCCTCAGATAAAAATGGATTATACCTTCTACCTTTGCTATGAGATGAGTGATGGGATGGGATGCGAAAATCAGAGGCATATCAGTTAGATGGTGCCTGTCAAAAGAGCTAGTAAACAATCTTCTTTGCTTGTGATAGTATCAGTCAGAGGAATCACACCAGTTCTGAGAATGTTGGCAATTTGTTCTGCACATAGCACTGCAGTTTTGCATCTATGAAATGATTAACTAATTTTGATGAGATTAAGCGGCTTTGTCCTTTTGGCTCCACATAAACCAGATCTCCATTTTTGCTTTCATTTGCCTCCAGTTTCAGCTTTTAGCAACAAACCACAAAGCTGCTTTTTAAAAATATTTAGAGAATGCAAAGAGAGGAATCTTTTTTAAAAGCCATTAGTTACATTACAGAAACTACTGTTACATTACAGAAACTACTGTGATGCGGGTGGCGCTATGGGTTAAACCACAGTGCCTCTTGGGCTTGCCCAAGAAGGTTGGCGGTTTGAATCCCCGTGACGGGGTGAGCTCCCATTGCTCAGTTCCAGCTCCTGCCAACCTAGCAGTTTGAAAGCACGAAGTGCAAGTAGATAAATAGGTACCGCTCTGGCAGGAAGGTAAATGGTGCTTCCGTGTGCTGCTCTGGTTTGTCAGAAGCGGCTTAATCATGCTGGCCACATGACCCAGAAGCTGTCTGTGGACAAACGACAGCTCCCTCAGCCAGTAAAGCGAGATGAGCGCCACAACCCCAGAGTCGTCCGTGACTGGACCTAATGGTCAGGGGTCCCTTTACCTTTACCTTAACCTTACTGTGCTGAATTAATATATGAAAGTACCACATGTGTGTGGCTGTTTTCAGATAATCATATCTTGGCCTAATAAACAGAAATATGAATTATACTTTTGTCCCACACCCCACACCCCAGCCTCTTCTCTTTTCTTGGCATGCAGCAGTTAAACCTGAAAGTCTTCAATTGACCATAGTTCCAAATTTCATCTAAACTATGAAACGATGGTTATCTGGAACAAACTAGAGGTCAGCTGTACCAGGGGTCTCCCTGGAGGAGAAGCAGGACCCCCCCCCAGCAGATCTCCAATTGCCAGTCACCTGAAGAGCTAATGGAGCTGGACATCCCCGCCCTAGATCGGAGCTCCACATGCAAGTGGTCTGGGTTCCTGGCCAATACTCAGAGCACCACCCCTCCCCAAGGCTACAGGAGGAGAGGAGATGGCATGTCAGACAGGAGCTTCAGGGCCACCACAAAAAAAGCTTGAGCACTAACACATGATGCTACTTGGGGAAGCTGTTGCCAAAACGTTTATTGGCCATTGCTGCATCAGAGGGCAGAATTATTTCTGCATTTGCAGCAGTTGCTTGTCTGAGATCTTAGGATGCAAAAATTGCATTTGTAAAATGAGATTTATCACAAGCTGAGTTGATGCTCCACTTTCTTGTTTTAGTATTCACATAATAAAATGTGCTGGTTTTTTTCCTCTTTCTTCTTCAGTCACCTTAATTTATGGGAGAAGGAAATAAAACCTTACCAGTTTCTGCAGGAAATGAATAAATCTTGCATTTATAAACAGTTTTTAAAAAAGAACCCTCTGGAAATTGAGTCGTTTTAAATCTGCGTTTGGCTTTTTTCCTTCTTCTTCCAGGAGGATATGGATCACAATTATTATACTTCAAGGACATATGGCCCATTTGATTCTACCAGCCGAGATCTGTGGGTGAACATTGACAAAATGGAGAAAGATAAAGTGAAAATTCATGGGATCCTCTCCAACACACACCGGCAAGCTGCAGTAAGGCATTTGATATGCATTGCTATTTAATCTTATGTTGTTGTTGACATCTTGGCTCCCTCTGTGATACACAGCAGGCCATTGAAAGAAACGGGAAGACTCAAACCTGCAATGGCTGTCTGTGTTCTCCCCCTCCACTGTCAGAGGCAGTCTGCTTCTGAATACAGTTACTGGAAACCACAGAAGGAGAATGTTGTTGTCCTCAGGCCCTGCCTGCAGGCCTCCCATTGGCATCTGGCTGGCAGCTGTGAAAAAGGGAAACTGGACGGGATGGGCAATTGGCCTCATCTAGCAAACTCTTCTTAGGTCCCTATATTACATTAGAGGTGACATCACTGCTAGACCATTGCTTTACCAGAATGGATTGAGAGGCTGGGAATTATTTTTCAATATATAATTGTAACCATAACAGCTATCATATTGTGCCAGGGAAGAAGGCTAGTTTACAGGCAAAATAGATTTGGTGGCTTGCAAAGGATTTAATGATTATGAAGCTTTTTGCTTTTAACGCTTGTGGGATTTCTAAAGTTGAAATGGCCTCCTTCTTTTTTTAAAAGATATATCCCCACTTGGTGGTTGCTTCTTGTTTTTTGTTTTACCTCTGGCATAAACACATTATAATGTGTGTAGAATAATTGTTAGTGCAGGGTGTTCACCTCTGAACCTATAGCTCAGATCTGTAACTGGTTCTATGGTGTGTTTTTTTGTGGGTTTCCCCACATTACTTTAAAATGCCCTGAATATGTTCCTGTAGGATTAGATTTCCCTCAGAAAACCTTACTCCAGTGTCAATGAGCATTAAATCTCTCAACAGACCTGCAGCAGTATTATAAAATGCCTTGGGAGGGAAAATATATGTAATCTTGGTGTCATTCAAGTCAGTGGCTGTTTTGCCTTCGAGTTCACTTGACAGGCGAATTATCTTACAAATTGACTAGCTTAACTGCCATATTTAGAACTAAAATGTAGCAGCCCTGTATTTACCCTTTAGATTTGTATGAGGAGCCGTGGTACCTGAGTTTCTGAGAACTATTAGATCCTTGTCAAAATATTGTTGTTTTTCAGCTGTTGATTCTTGTCAAATGATAACAGAGGTGGCAGGTATAATTCCATTTCCACATCAAAGATCTGTGTTGGTTAATTCTGATCATGCACTCCTTGTAGCGAGAATGCTAAACTAAGCCGCTACCTTACAAGTATAATTGGATGCTGTAAGACTTCCAAAATGGTATTCCCACAGCTGACCTGAGCACTGGAAGCTCCTGGAAGAAAAGAGTCAGTACTGACCTTAAAGGGGATGTAAATTCCATAGCAAAAATGACAACTCCATTGTCGTGTGATGGAATGGATTTTTGCTCTACTGGTCTGAAGACTAATCAGATGGAATTCTGACACCGGGGGCGGGGGGGCGGGGAGTCAAAGTAAATAGCTTTAAGGGATAGTTCATGAAGTCTTAAAAATGCAGAAGAAAGTATTTGCAGTTCAGAGGACGAGCGGAGAAGAAATAAAGGAGTTAGAATTCTGCTCTCCATTGGGTTGTGTCATATCATTTCCCAGGACCAATAAACTCGCCAACCAGGTGACAGGCTGAGAGAAGAGCAGTAGATGGAAGAGAATCTCTGTAGGATTCAAGAGGAGAGGGAGGTAATAAACCCTCCAGATTTAGACTGACACAACATAATTTATAGAAGCTCTCTTTTCCCAGCCAAACTGAAAAGAATAGCTAATAAATGGATGGAGCAAAGTGGAAACGCTGGAGTCTGGCAGTTTCCTGAGTTAAGAATGGACCTAATACAGCACAGTATCAGTTATATGAGATTTCTAGACATGGTTGGGTGTTTAATAAAAAGCAAACTCTGCTACAAATAAGGATGCTTAATGGTATGGCTATTCTGCCAACACATCTTTTCTTGAGCACTCTTGGAAAGCGAATTGGGAAAGAGACAAGAGCAAGATGAAAAAGCAGTGACGTTTTCGTCAAAGGAATTGCAACCATTTTTGTAGGCCTGCCTCTCTTTTCCAAGCCAAAACCATGCAGCCCAGCATACTTGACCCAAAGTTAAATAATACTGAATTCAGATGAGTTGTGGGAACAATTAAGTTGCAAGGATTGTTCCAATGATTTGCATCTTTGAAGGCCTTTGTGAGGACTGTAAAGCTAAAATGAGCTAGAGCAGCCTAAAAATAAGAAACCAATGTGATGAGGATGAGGGAGTACCACAAGAACTTGTGAATTAACAGGCACAATCTGAGAGTGCTGTTGTGACTCATCGGTATATAATACATATGCATAGAGAATTCGTTCTGTTGAAGTGAGAGATTATAGGGACATAAATTATGGCGTATATTATATTGGAGTTTGCTGATGCAGCCAAAAGCTTGTGTGAATACAGAGGTGCTGTTCTGACTCACGATCAGAGGATTTGAGCACTCGTGATCTTCTTTACATGAGCCTGCATGTTTGCTTGTTGGCACTAAGCCAGCACTAAGCCATGGCTTGGCTTAGCGTTGCGTGAGAATGGTATAAATGTGTTTGTTTTCCTCATTTTAATGAGAAACGTTAGTAATTATATTAACTCTTTAGCCGTAAATTAAAAGGCCATTGATTGTTGTAGCTGTCCAATTAAGTTGCTGGGAATTGGAACTGACGACCGCTTTGGTTAGTAGTGTTTTTGCTCACACGAGTAGCCCTGTAAGTCTCTATCCAAAGGGGAAAGGGGGGAGAACACTGGCCCTGCTAATATCCAATATGCTTTCATATGGTGACTTGTTTTAGATTAATTGCATATGTAGCATCTTTTGAAATGGTGCCTGGAGCATGAGCATTGACAAGAGAAGGGGAACGACAGTGGGAGGGAGCTGTTGCTCTCCTGTTCTGGTTGTGTGCTTCCCATACACATCTGATTGGCCTCTGTGATGAGCAAGATGCTGGACTACATAGACCTTTGGTGTGATCTTCATGTGTCCCTTTGGAAATAGAGGCAAAGGCCAGCAGATATGGGGGGCTATGGAAACAGATGGGGCAGGGACTTGGTAGGAGGCATACCTGTCCTCTACTAAGAACATAAGGCCCTGCCCGATCAGGCCAATGACCCATTGAGCCGAGTTTCCTATTCTCACAAGCAGGACCTGAATGTAACAGTGTTCTCTCCACATGTGATTTCCAGCAACTGGTTTTCAGAGGCATACTGCCTTAGACAGTGGAGGTAGAATATGGCCATTGTGATGTTGACTTGTAGCTTCTGAAGAAACCAGTATACACTCATGAAGAAGTGTGTGTGTGTGTGTGTGTGTGTGTGTGTGTGTCATCAAGTTCACAGCCACATGTTTTGCTTTAAAAATTCTTGGTGTGAACTTTAAGAGACAGTTGCCCAGGCAGGAATTCAAACTCAGGAGAACGTCTGACACAATTCTGCCATTTGAGAATCTTGCAAGCAAAAGGCAACACAAGAGTCACTTCCCTCCCCTTTTCAATATTTTCATGGTATGAATTGCTAAGAGATTGGTTAGTAATCTATCACATCCAATTGTTATCCACTTGATGTGTATAATTCGATCCCCTACTTGCATCTCAGCACCTTTGCATGAATGGTCTTGTAGCCATGCATTCTTAGAGTAATAGTTTTATAATGCCAAACTCTCCAAACGGATGCTGGATCCAAGCTTCCTAACACAATTAATGTGACTCTTTCCCAGTAAGAGGCTGTGCAATCAGATATGCGCTTAATGTCACCTTGGCAATCCACTCAGCGTACAAGCATGTCACTTAGCAAATCCTTCCATTCAAACTAAAAAGGAAAAAAAAGAAATTCCAGTATACTGATTATGGTTAAATCAAGATTTTAATCTTGTACCTGCAGGTGCAAGAAGAAAAATGTGGCTTCTAGTTGGACTTGACACCACTTCACTTTTTTATGCTTTCTTCCAACTTCCCAAGATAATAAATTTGGAGAAAGTGGGGGGGGGGAGGAATCATAAAACTGTTAGAGTGTTAAAAAATCTAAGGGCTGTCTTGTTCAGAGCTTGCCTGAAATGTCTTCTCTGCCCTTGTAAAGAGATGAATCTCCATCATTAGCCAGTAAATGACAATTTTTGCATCATGCAAAGATTAAGTGATAAAAATAAAAATGGCTTCTTAAGGTTTATTCCTTATAAGGGGGTCTAAATTTGTTAAACGCTCATTCATCAGATGCTTTCTAAATTGAGAAGGCTGAATTAATATAGGAAAACGTGAATGATGCTTAATCTCCTAAACTAAACTGAATCTAGGATATTATTGAGTTAGAAAATTGTTTTCTGAAATGATGACCAGAAAAAATTCCCTGCAAATTCCACTTTTTAAAAATATATTTGCAATAAGCTATCTATAAATGTTCCGTAATTGCTGAATTCGGGATTTTTAAATATATTTTCCCATAGGAAACTTTGTTATTTTGTATTCTGGTTTTGTTTGTTTGTTTTGCCACCTTGGCTGCCTCAGAGGATGAGAGGTGCAATGAAGGTACTGTAGGATTATCTATTTTATTGGAACAGGTTCAGTTAGTGAGATACAGAGACCTTTATGATTCAGTACACTTGAGGCAGAATTAAAAAGCACAAGACAACAAGGCTTTATAGGTAAAACGTGATCTATGTGTGTGATGTTTTGGAGAGCAAAGCAAGAACTGTCCCTCTTTCTGCTAATAAAGAGTCTGCTTTTTTTGTTCAAGGTTGGACAGGGAAGGGGAAGAGAGGGAGTTGCCGTAAGAGGATCTAATCTCAAAGAATAGTTGCGGTTACCCAAGTATTTGGATTAGTTCGTGCCCTTGTGAAAATACGCAGGAGGCATATAAATATACAAAAGCACAGGTACTGTAGCACAATGCCTATATTAGGACCAGCTGAAATGGCACAAAGGGCTGAGCAAGTTTTCAGTCTTACCAGAACCCTTATTCATGCTGGATTCTTAAACTAATCAGCAACAAAAGCTGGAGTCGTCGGGGAGAGAGACCCAGTTCAAACGTAACACCAAACCACAGTTCTAAGTTATTAAAAGATCCTGCTTGGGCCTTGGGCTACAGCACCCCCCCTCTATTCTGGCACAGCTGGCAGAAAGAGATTGGAAGCAGGGGCATAGGAAGGGGGAGCGGTGGGGGCGGACCACCCTGGGTGCCCTCACTGAGGTGGGTGACATACGGCGTGCTGCTCAGCCGCGACTCCCAAGTCTACCCTGAGCTGTCTGGGTAAGGGGGCAGCTGTGCCACTTTGCCAGCAGCATTCCCCCCTTCCGCCTTTGTTTTGACAGCTTGGGGGAGGCTTGGGAGTTGTAGGTGGGCAGCGCGCCAAATGTCCGCCATGGGTGGCTCGCTCCGCCCCTGACTGCAGGGCGTGTGCGCCGCTCCGGGCACCTGAGCGGCCAGCCCGCACCTGGGAGGGCACCCTCTGTGCCATGCCCCCCCGGAGCGCGCCCGCCCTTGGCAGCGCGGGCATATGCTCCGCCGCTGATTGGAAGCATCTGCTATAAGCTAATAATAGTTTGCCATTATGTCTGAATTGGACTGAAGTGTTTTCAGTTTGAACTGTGGTTTACTGAAACACATCAAAAGCAAAACATGGTATCCAATCCTGGTTTGTTTCAATAAACTGTAGTTTAAACTAACTGCAGATCCAATGTGGTGATAAACTACAGATTGCTGAAATGAAGAAGTTGTTGCTTCCACCAACTTCTGTGGTTGAGCCAGAGAAAGGGGAGGGTGAGTATTTTTTCCCCAGTAACTATGGCTCATTATAAACTGTGGCTTATTATCATGTTATGTCCAAATGAAGGCATGATGTTGGTGGACATGACGATATAGGTTGCATCTGCAGCTTATAACAGTCTTAAGAAAGAAGGGACATGTGTTTTGTAGACATAGACTACAATCCTATGCACATTGCTTTGAGAAAACAAAAGGGCATACATACTTCAAGTAAATAAGCATAGGATTGCAGTCACAACTGGTTTAAATTGTGCCTGTGGCAAAAAAAAAAAAAAGGCATCAGGTTGTAGCGAGGCATGCTGGGGTGAAAGAACAATCCCTACTCTCCTTTTGAAAATAGTTACAGTGCTCATAGATCTCTGTAGGACATACTGGAACACACAGGTCCTTGTAAGTCAGAGAGCAGAAGTAAAGAAATGTAGAGTTTAAAGAAGGCCTTGCAGAAGAAGTAAACTTTGAAGGGCAGCTGAAAGATCTAAGAGGTATCAAGAGTGTGTGTTCTGGGACTTCATAGCAGAACAGAATAAGTGGACTATAATAAGGAAGGAAAAAACAGAAAGATAAAGTGAAGAGCATTGAAGTGAAAATCTTGGCTTTATTTTTGCTGGTAAGTAAGGAAAGAGATCTGAGGATGTCCATGGAGACTTTTTATAACTGAACTTTAAAAAGAGCAGTTGAGCTTTCCCCAACATTTTGAATTTGGCCATTCCCCGCCCCCCCGAACTGAAGCTATCAAATTAAATCTGAATATGTGAAGAGTGGTTTTCAAGGAACCACGTTCCATGCTAATTTAGGCTGTGATCCTGAGTTGGCTTTTTGCAAAGTCAACTCAATTTAACTCGGCAAGGCTTACTTCTGAGTAAACATGCTTAGAATTGCAGTGCATATAAGCCCATGTAGTCTTTCTCCCCCAACTACTATGTGAAAAGTGTGTGGCTATGTGAAAAGTGTAATATGTGCTATGTGAAAAGTGTAATAGCTCACTTTGAGTATTATTCCCTCTCATTGCTGTATTGTAGGAAAAATTGTCGGGCTGTATTGTAGGAAAAATTGTCAGCAATCAAGCTGGGAGAGGAGCAGATCCATGGTTCTGGATTTTGCACACCAGTGGTAGTGGCTGGTGTTGTGTGGCAATGCCACACAGCTGCTGTTTGACAATGGCATTGCTACAGATTACCAGCAAGGAGCTGGGTGACAGCAAGGTTAGGACTGTGTAGACACACTGGCAGAGTCAGTCTGGCACCTGCACTGCTGTGTCCACACAGTGCTGGTCTCACTGTCCTTCCTGCCTCCCTGCCCCAGACCCATCCAAGTAAACTGTATCAATGGTAGTGTTGGGAACTTTGCCGCACTGCACCAGCTG
Source organism: Podarcis raffonei (assembly GCF_027172205.1). Taxonomy (NCBI): domain Eukaryota; kingdom Metazoa; phylum Chordata; class Lepidosauria; order Squamata; family Lacertidae; genus Podarcis; species Podarcis raffonei. The sequence continues at coordinate 23,360,627 of NC_070613.1, read as the reverse complement.
CTATTGCAAACCACTGGATGAAATAAAACTGGGAAAAGTGTGATCAGTAGGAAAAGGAAATGACTAAAGCAAAATATAAGGGAGCAACTCTGTGATGGGGAGAATAGATTGTAGGCTGTTGGATGCCCTCTCCATAGTCAGAAAAAGTGGCCCGCATTCAGAGGTGGAGGTCAGTAGCTGGAAACCTTCCCAACACCGTGGTAGGAAGGGCTGCCGCCATTGCTGATCCACCTTCAGCAATGAGAGCAGTAAGAGAAAAGGAGTGTGTGCTTCAGGAACAGGAAGAGGGAAACTACAGCAGCCCTGGAGCTGGCATATTTATTGGGACCAGTGGGAGGAAAATTGTTTGTTCATTTTACATCCCACCTATACTCCAAGGAGCTCAAGGTTTTGTACAAAATTCTTTCTCTTCTCCCTGCCATGTGAGGTAGATTTGGCTGAGGAACTGTGATTGGTCCAAGGTCACCTAGTGAGTTTCATGGTTGAGTGGGACTAGAACTCTGGTCTCCCAGGTCCTAGTCTGACACTCTAACTGGAACACACAACACTGGGAAGGAAGGAAGGAAGGAAGGAAGGAAGGAAGGAAGGAAGGAAGGAAGGAAGGAATCCACCTTTTGTTTGGTTCCTCCACCAGAGGACCCCCCTCAACTCCATAGGATTGTACATTAAATACGGTCAGAATACCTACTGACCAACAGAATTGCTTGCTAAAGGTGTAAAGTTAATGCCAGTAACATGGATTCATATCTTATTTTCCTTTTTTCTGCCCACTTTGCCACCAATCTTGACATGATTTACATCACTTTTTATTTTGCTTTAATCCTACTGACACTGCTCTGGGACCAGATAAGCCCCAAAATTGGCTTTTCCAATGGTAATATTCCATGTTACTTGTTAAATACTGATAAGTAGTGAAAAGGTATAAAATAACCAGATTGGAGAATATATTTCAATTAGTATAAATCTTGTATCTTGGAAGTTCCTCCTGCAGCCCCCTCCTTGGGATGATCTGTTTATAAAATGGAATTAGTTCTTCCACTTCTAAACAAGATATGTGTAAATAAACCCTTTCAAATTCTGGCTTCTAATGAAAAAGAAGAAGAAATCTAATTTGAAGCTGCTGTAAATATTCAATGATTAATTTCATACCAAATAAGTCATTAAAAATACCTGATAGATGGAGAAACTAATCCTTTCTGGAGAGATGGGGAAAACCAATTATATCTGAGGCAATATGAAAGTTAAAATGAGACAGACATAAGCTTAGTTAGAAAAAAATTTTTTTGAAAGATTTTTAAATGTGGCCAATTGCTTGGAGTGAATGGAATGTGCAATGTTATTTGGAAGAAGTAGAGGAACTGTCTTATACTGAGTCAGATCATTGGTCCATTGAGCCCTACACTGTGTTGTCTATATTTACTTGCAACAGCTGTCCAGGATTTCAGACCCAGGATCTCCCAACCCTACCTGGAGCTGCCAGGGATTGAACCGGGAACTGGGTGCATTCTCTGCGACTGAGCTACAGCCCTTCCGTTCTGTCCTGTTACCCCTTTTTGTGCTATTCCAATGTGATCCAGAAATGAAGATTATTTTTATTTGAAATTTGCAAAACAACAGCATCACTTCCCAGATATTTAACAGGTGCTGCCAGTTTTTTTAATTTCATTTTTAACTTTAATGCCACTAATGTGCATGGTGAGCTAACCCAGACTGTTGCCCCCACCACAAGTCTAATGAAGTCAAATTTAACTGAAGTATAATGAAATCTCTCACCCTCAACACTCAGGACAGTGGTTCTCAACCTGTGGGTCCCCAGATGTTGTTGGACTACAACTCCCATCATCCCTGAGCTCTGGCCTTGCTAGCTAGGGGTGATGTGAGTTGTAGTTCAACAACATCTGGGGACCCACAGGTTGAGAAAGGCTGACTCAGGAGCTGCTGAACTCCTTCTTCTACCTCTTTTGCTCACCCACCCGTGAGTCTTCAACCATCTATTGGGAGCCATGAGAAAAGTATATTTACCAGTACTACAACTGATTTGCTGCCATAGGAGGCCCAAGAGAAAGGCTTTCCATGAGAAACTATATTTCCCAGTGTTCCTGGCACCTAACTTGCTATCATAGCGGCACCAATGGGAGAACCTTCCTTCCTTCCTTCTCCTGCCGCCAGTGTTGCAGCAGTGGCAACAAGGTAAGCAGTGCAGCTGAGCATGAGTTGGAGACTCAGAGGAAGGGAAAAGCTTCTGAGTTCTTCTCCCAGTTAGAATCTAGGCCAGTTTGGGATATATTAATAGCAAATTATGAAGCCTGGCAATATAGTGGCAAAAGGCTGCTGCTTCTGTGCTACAGTTGAAGAGAATGGCGCCCTTGTGCTTTTTCCCAAGAAGAATACAACATTCCAGCAGAAAGAGAGAGCATGGCTGCAAAGTGGGCCTTTGTGCCTGGCATAGGACACTGGCACCAGAAGAGTGTGCAAAGCTCGTCTTCTGAAGAGCTGCCCCCCTGCTGCTTCTGCCCCCTGGTGCTTCCCTTCCATAAAGCTGTGAGCTCTTCCACAGCTGATGCTTCTTCTAGGCAGCCTCTTCACTGCTTTCCTCTGCACAATTCAGCAGCCATGCTGGTGGCAGCACACAAGCTATGTAATGACAGTGTTCATTGCAGCCAACTCCTTCCTATGTGTGTCGGTGGGATTTACTGACAAGACAAGCCCTCTTCAGGCATAGTACATGGTCCAAAATGCAGTGAAAGGGGCTTTGCATTTAGCCCAACCCCTAAAGCCATTCGGCTTCTTCTGCCCCTCTGTGTTGATCAGGGCTTCTGATGTGGAAGGTTTTCTATATGTGTGATTTAGAACTCTTGACAATTAGGGTTCCCTACATGCTCCCTATATAAGTTTCCAAGTTTTATCTGGTATGCAGAATTGTTTCCACTTTTGATTCCAAATTGAGGATGGCATAAGGCTACTGTTAAAAAAAAGCAAAAAACCTTAAGGCAAAAGCAGCAGTGAATGGGTTTAAAGTGAATGGGGTCTCTGCTATTCCTTACATTATTGATTTTCTTTTCTGGTGTTGTTCCTTGCAGAGAGTGAATCTATCGTTCGATTTTCCATTTTATGGCCATTTCCTGCGTGAAATTACTGTGGCAACTGGGGGTAAGTGGCTTTCTACCCGTTTCACTTTTGAATAATCTGACAAGAGTTTCAGATGTTTTAAATCAGGTTTCTTAAAAGAGAGAGAGAGAGAGAGAGAGAGAGAGAGAGAGAGAGAGAGAATGAGAATTACGGTAGAGCTTGAAATATCCAAAATTGCGTAAGCCAGATCACCAGTTCTTTCAAATTCACCCTGTCCTCTGTGTCAGCAAACTGGTATAAATAATCCTTACCATGGATCAGAAAATTTTATTAACATTTTAAATAAATGTCTTCTCTTTACACCTTTCCTGACCCCTCACTATTAGATGCATAGTGAGAGAGAGGGAAAGGGAGTTGCTGACCTATAAAGGCGGTGTGGTCATATCACACACTTCATTTCCCCATCATTTCATGATTTGCAACTACTGTATATAGATGATTGTTAACATGTTGAAAACTGCCTTGAGAGGTTTAACCCTAAAAGGTGGTCTATAAATATATTAAAGTGAATAGATTTAAATATAGGAAGACTTTGACCTCTTCATTCACTTTTGCATATGAACAACAATCCATCAAGCCACTTAAGAAATGCATCAGTTACACTGCTAATTGGCTAAGAGTTTGCTGTGAATGGTTGATCAATTGGCAAGTGTTTCAGTTCTGAAATGGCTGGTGCATAGGGTCAAAGTAGACATGGAAATAAGCACAGAACTTGCATGTATTTATTTTTTTAAAGAAACTTTTAATTGTAGGTGCAGGATGACAATTTTCATTGGGTTCTATGCATGAGGGAGAAAATTACCCATTTGCTCCCCTGCTGCAGCTAAAGAAAATCCTCCTAGGGCTTAGAAATAGGAGGGAGGTTATCGCTGATGCCTAAGGGAGCGTCTTTCCTATGGCTTATAAGGGCTGCAAAGGAGAAAGCTGTTACACCCGCAGTCCCTGCAAAAACCTGCCCTCACTTGCCCTTGCTGGTAACATTCTTTTAATGACACAGCAGCATGTGATTTGCTTTGAACCATGTCTAGTTTGCCCTATAGAAGACTGTGTTTTGTGTTGGCTGCTACAACGGCTTTTCTTCCACTTCTGCAATGAGAATTGCTGTTCTACCATTAAAATAAAAGTTGCGCAAACAACTCCTTGTTACCAAAGCAGGACACCCACATGTACGGAAAGATACGTGGGGTGCCAATTATGTATGACCATCTTTGAAAAGGAATAGGGAAGGGGAGAGGATTTCAAATCCGAGCTTTGTCATTTAGCTCTTTTAAAATGGAGGAGTAGAGAGAGAAAAGAGGTGTTTCTGTGAAAGGAAGGGAATGGCTAACAACAGACCTAGGAGGGGATAATGCTGGGGTTGTGTGCTTTTAATTCATGGCAAGGTTAGTAATGGAGGGAAGAGGTTGATGTATGGGCAAAAAAAGGATGGCATAGATACTTAGGAATGAAAGAGATAAAAGTGTCTGTCACTCCTTCGCTCAACCAGACACGCAAACTCTCGAGATGATGAGATAGGTAGGCATCACCGACCAAATATAGATAAAGAAATATCCTGTATTCTATTGTTTGTCCTAGAAAAAAGAAGAAACCTTTCTCAGTGGGCAATCAATGTTCTGAGGGCATCCTATGCAATCCCCAGCATGTGTGCACGCAGATTACTTCCTGCACTTTCTCACTTGTGCAAACCATAGTTTGTTGTTACATCAGAATTGAGTAAATGATGGTTCGCCTCTAAACCAGCATTGGAATCTCTCTTAAAGCATAATTTCCAGTTGTGCTCTGGAGGCAAACAATAGCCCTATTAACTAACAAAGACACACCCCTCAATGCAATTGCTATTGTATGCAAAGGTAAAGGACCCCTGGATGGTTAAGTCCAATCAAAGAAAACTATGGGGTGTAGTGCTCATCTCGCCTCAGGCCTAGGGAGCCAGTGTTTTTCCACAGACAGCTTTCCGGGTCAGGCGGCCAGCATGACTAAACTGCTTATGGTGCAACGGAACACCGTGACAGAAGCCAGAGTGCATGGAAACACCAATCACCTTCCTGCGGAAGTGGTACCTATTTATCTACTTGCACTGGTGTGCTTTCTAACTGCTAGGTTGGCAGAAGCTGGGACAGAGCTATAGGAGCTCACTCTGTCGCACGGATTCAAACTGCCAACCTTCTGATTGGCAAACCCAAGAGGCTCAGTGGTTTAGACCACAGCGTTCCCTATTTGTATGCAGAACAGGAAGAAGGACTGCATGTCCCCATTGCTCTTCCTGCAGACCCCTCATGTTGGAGGTCAAATGTCTGCAGCAGGGAGCCTGCTCTGCTGGAAGATCAGGGTTCTTAATTGTGTGGGGAGCCTACCCACAGAGAGCAGATTCTCCACTGCAGACATTCAGTCTCAGTCATGTGGGAGGCTGTGGGGATATGGGAAAAGGTGGAAATGATGTGCTCTCCCCCCTTTTCCCCTACTCTCCCTTCAGGCAATGGTATTCATTTTGGGGGAGTGGGGGAGAGAACAAGTGACTATGGCTTATGTTTTGTGAAACACACACATAAAGGAAAACTGTGCTTTTAGTGCAGGTGTGTCCAAAGTCCGTTTCGGGGGCCTAATCCGGCCCACGGGGTGAATTAATCTGGCCCCCGTGGCAGTATATGTCCTGGGGTAAAATCCCAAAAAAAAGCTCAGCAACTTCAATCCTAAAAAAAATCTCAGCAACTTTGGTCAGCCCTCACACATGTTTACTTCATCAAATCTGGCCCTCTTTGAAAAAAGTTTGGGAACCCCTGTTTTAGTGAATCAATAAGGGATGATGATGATTTAGTCACTTTACTCATAAAAATGACCCAAAATGACGTGGCATGCCGGGGAGTAAAAGAGGGAACATTCAAATCTGAGGTATCACAACGGTTTTGTCAGTGGCTATGTGTGACAGGGTGAACCAAGCCATTGTTTGTTTTTTGACGACTTCCAATTTTTATCATGTCAACAAAGAGTTTGTTGCTTCTCCTTTAAGCGGCTCAAATGATGCATTCTCCTTAAATATCACAGTGCTAAATTGCAAGGAGCTCCATCATATCTATAACAGATCAAGAAAGCCAAATTTTGTTTTTTACCATCCATACAACATTTGCATTTCACTACCAAGCAGTCTTGAATGATGATTTTTGACCCTCAATTAATACGAGAGTGAGAGAGAGAAAGAGAGAGAAACTCACATGGGTTGGCTTGAGCAATTAGCATATCCTTTCCCTCAATCCATGTTTTACCAAGGTTACTTGATTCATGTCTGTGAGGTAAATCAGTTTGCACTGCCATTATTAGTATAATTAATCAAATCCTGTTCTTCTAGAGGTGGATATCTGTCATGGGGGAATTCCTGTGTATGCTAATTCTGGTACCTAGGAAACCACGAGAGGCCTTCCAGCTCTCTGATGATAGAAAGTCTTCCTGACAGAACATTTCAGATGTTTTCATTTAGGAGAGAAGAATATAGCATTGGCAATGGGCTTAGAAGTCAGGTGTAGGATTGGGTTGTCAGAGTAGCGGCAAAGATAATGAAAAGCAGCAAGAATATAGGGCAGTGTATAGCGTGTTCGGGACGTGGGTGGCGCTGTGGGTTAAACCACAGAGCCTAGGACTTGCTGATCAGAAGGTTGGCGGTTCGAATCCCTGCAACAGGGTGAGCTCCGGTTGCTCGGTCCCAGCTTCTGCCAACCTAGCGGTTCGAAAGCACGTCAAAGTGCAAGTAGATAAATAGGTACCACTTCCGCAGGAAGGTGAATGGCGTTTCCGTGCGCTGCTCTGGTTTCCCAGAAGCGGCTTAGTCATGCTGGCCACATGACCCGGAAGCTGTACACCGGCTCCCTCGGCCAATAAAGCGAGATGAGTGCTGCAACCCCAGAGTCGGTCACGACTGGACCTGATGGTCAGGGGTCCCTTTTCCTTTACCTTTATAGCGTGTTCACGTGCCCCCCTTTCAATAACACTTTTTAAAGCTAAATTGGACCATCAAATCTAATCTTGCATTAAAGAGGAGTAGCACTTTTCAAATGTAAGAGGCTAGTGAACCTAAGCAATTGTTTTGGAGAAGGTGTGTCTGAATATTGTCTTATGGCAGGGACCTGTGGTTCTCCAGTAGTTGTAGGACTCCAGTACCCATCAGCCCCAGACATTATGGTAAATGGTCAGGAACGATGGGATCCTTCCCCAAACTGGTACCCTCTGGATGTTTCGGCCTAAAACTCTCATCAGCTGCATGCTGGTTGGGGCTGAAGGGTATGTAGTTCAAACCATCTGAAGGGTACCAGGTTGGGGAAGTCTGGTTTAAAATGTGTACAGGGCAATTCTTTATCTGAAGATGTGGGGTTTTCACTTATTTTTATTTTATTCTTTCTATACCTGCAGATCTCTGAGCAGTTCACAACATAAAATTGCAACCTGAAAGATACAACATGCACAATAAAAACAAAAACAAAGGCAATCCAGTAATCCCCCTTCCCACAACACATTTTAAAGGGTGTTTGATGTCATTCAGTCAAAGGCCTGCTTAAAGAAAAGTTTTCTCCTGGCACCTAATGAAGGCGCCAGACAAACCTCCCTGAGGAGGGCATTCCACAAACAGGGAGCCATTGCAGAAAAGGCCTGTTCTCATGTTGCCACCCTCTGGACCTCATGTGGAAGAGACACACGAAGAAGGCCCTCAGAGAATGATCTCAGGGTCTTGGTAGGTTCATATGGAGGTAAACAGTCCTTGAGCTATTGTGGTCCTGAACCTTTTTAAGGCTAACCTCTAAAAATTAATTGATTCACTCTTCTTATGTTTACATATGAGAGGAAAAAACAAAAGAAATGAGCCCAATCTTTCATTTTAGCGTTTGCATGTAGATATCACAACAGGGATAATCTTAGAAGACGCATGTCCTATTCTCTCTCTCAAAAGAGGAAATTCTTACAACAATATGGATCTTGCAAGTTGCAGTTTATATTATTATTATTATTATTTAAATGCCAGATTAATTGAGGACACCTTTACAGTTGATCAAAATGTTTTAGTCATCTGATTAATCACTTCAGTGTTGTAGTCGTAACTCTTTGATTAGATCCCGCAAATTGTTTTGAAACACCTTGCCTAATGTATTCTCCTGCCTGCCTGATAAAGGAAAGAAGTGTTATGATATTGGCAAACCGTGGGTGGCATTTTTCTGTCATATGGGCTGAGAGTACCTCTTATGGGGGGAAAGCACTAAGCTGGCTGGACATAATCAACAAACATTTGCAAGCCTGAAATGAACTGTCAGGAAGAATAGAGGGCTTTCCCACTTTCTATTTCATTATTAACCATTTTGCAGTCATCTTAGATCTTAAAGGTCATTTGCACTTAACAGAAACTCTCTTCACTTACTACCTACTTTAGAAACAGAATGAAGGCTGGCCTTTCAGCAAAAGCAGATTTGTTGCCACACACCCCTCCAGCCGCCTCCATGGATTATATTTAGATGCCTACATTATTGCTGTTTTCTCAACAAACACATCTGCAGCATTATTAGGTTAGGAAAAAGAGGTTGGGGGGATGGACTGCCAATATTCTGATGCAAAATGTAGCTCGTGACTTTAGGGGGGGGTACTGTATCCTTTCCCCCTTCTCCCTTGTTTATTTTATTATAGCTTCAATCTTTGCCAAATAGCTTCTTTTGGTGATTCCTGCTCATCGCTTGTTTGTTTGTTTATAAATTTGTTTATTTATTTGATTTTTTTTTACATTTACATCCCACCTGTCATCCGGGAAACTCAAGGTGACTTGTAATTAAAAACAACCAAAAGCTAGAGCTGTTATTATTATTATTATTATTATTATTATTATTATTATTATTATTAGTTTGAAATCTCTTTACGTTATCCAAATTATTCTGACATCACCTCTGGGAGGATAGACTTAACTCCATATTGAGATGGAGAGATGGCTTGCCTTAGCAAGACTGTGGTGCAGTTTGAACTGTGGATTCCTCAAAACCAAGCTGGATATTTCCATAGGACAGTGGTACCTCAGGTTACATACGCTTCAGGTTACAGACTCTGCTAACCCAGAAATAGTGTTTCAGGTTAAGAACTTTGCTTCAGGATGAGAACAGAAATTGTGCTCCGGCGGCACGGCAGCAGCGGGAGGCCCCTTTAGCTAAAGTGGTGCTTCAGGTTAAGAACAGTTTCAGGTTAAGAACGGACCTTCGGAACGAATAAGTACTTAACCCGAGGTACCACTGTAGAGCTGCAGCAAAGCATTCTTTGAAAATGTTCTCTTCAGCTCTGTTTATAATGCTCAGGCTGTGAGTGCCATGGCTTATGTAGCCTAAACAGCACTGTTCACACATAAGAAGGGATGTATCAGCAATGGGGGGTGGGGGTGGGGGGTAACTGAAAGTATGCAGAAATACCAGACTTTTTTAAAAAAAAGAAAAGTCATAAAAGGGGAGGGACTCAAAACGAAAAATGTACCAGTGGGCATGGAATGCTGACTGTGAATGGAAATACAGGGAGGGGAAATCAAACCAAGTGGTTGCCATAATGAACAACAGCATTCTGTGCTGCCACATTTTGTTGCAGGAATGCCTTTCATAATTCGTGGATTTCAAGACATCATGCTTTACTGAAATTCAGAAAGGGGTTTCCATTCCAGTTACTGTAAATAATTGTATGCTGACTACAGCTTTAAAAAGCATTGGAGCCTATCCCGGTCATCAGTTCTGAAAAATCCAAAAGATAGTTCATGAAGTCATTCGTCTGTCTCCTGCTCAAGTTTAAGGGCTGAACTGGAAGCACCAGCCTAAATCCCTGTTTTGTGGGAAGACATATAAGCAGGCTCTAGATGAGTAGCTTCTCGATAATAAACCCCACGAGGAAGCAAATCAAAGATAGTCCCTTTGTTGGGAAGTGAGCAGAGAGATTCTTAAGGAGATACTGAGCGGGAGGTTCTCATTATACTGGCTATGAAAGATCTGTGGAAAACCCCTTAACCTTTTAAAGCCCTCGAGGAATGTCTTTAGTTTCGGAGGGCAATAAATACAAAAGAGGTTTTGGCACTGCCCTCCCCCAGTCCATTACCCAAATGTGATGGGTCTGTAGCATCGCCTGCACTCCATATGTTTTGTGAAGTTTCCATAGTAACGCAGCTGAAAATTGACAAACAAGACAAATCTGATCAAAACAGTGTCTTGCCCGGCAGGTAAAGATTAAAGCAGATTTTTTAAGAAAACAAACACCCCTCCCAGCATAACCGTTATCAACGTTCTGCAGATACTTTGTGTAATGCAGCCACTGAACTAACTTTATAAATAACACAAATGGAAACCTCCAGCATGTCTCTATACACTTCTTCATGCTCTGGTTTCCCCAGCTGTACAATTTAGCTGAAATTGCTGCGCCCTGCAGAAGTGCTGATGATAACCTGTGTATGGTCTGTGCTCATAGACTATGAAAACTTTGTACCAATGTAACCCAAATTCCATTGCAAAAAAGGCTGAAGTTTGCAGCTTGCCTAAACCTGGAATCCTATGCACCTGTGTCTGGTCCACTGAACAGGCAATAAGAATTTCTTCTGCATAAGCATCTACAGTTCTCAGCCAGCATTTGCTGTAATTAAACAGTTCTGCACTGATTTGCTGGCATTTGCATAATTCTGGCCTGGCTAGTCCTGGACAAGAGCTGTGCACTAGTATTATACAGCCCCCTTGGGAAGTTTGCTAAAACACTCCAGCTTTTCAGATGCCACCAGGTGTTTCCCCACATACTTCCGAGGCTGCAATCCTATTTTTTTTTAATAAAAAAAAATGCTGGAAAGTAGCCCTCATTGAGCACAGTGGGACACACTTCTGGGGGAAGAAAGAGGAAGAAAGCTGAGTTTCTCAGGATGGTTGGTTTTGCACCCAGGAGCCATATTCATAGTTGTGGAATTGCAGAATGTGCAAAATTCCTATTACAGTGGTACCTCGCAAGACGAATGCCTCGTAAGACGAAAAACTTGCAAGACGAAAGAGTTTTTCGTTTTTTGAGTTGCTTCGCAAGATGAATTTCCCTATGGGCTTGCTTCGCAAGACGAAAACGTCTTGCGAGTTTGTTTCCTTTTTCTTAAAACCGTTAATACCCAGGGAATCCGTGCTTCGCAAGACGAAAAAACTCGCAGAACGAATTAATTTCGTCTTGCGAGGTACCACTGTAACTGCTTTCATAGCACAAGGACAAAAAAGATATGAATGTGGCACAACTAAGTTTATAACTGCTGACCACTACAGTAGGGAAACTGGCCCTCTAGAAGATGTCAGACTACAACTCCCATCATTCTCCCATTAGCTGTGCTGGCTGAGGTTGGTGGAAGCTGGAGTTCAGTAACATTCAGAGAGCCACAAGTTCCCTTTCCCTGCCATACAGTGTCCCACAAGGCAAATCCTTCCATGTTTCTGCACCTATGCACTTTCCCCTATTGCTTCCCTATTGCTCCCCTATTGCAGTACGTTTCCGAGCACAATTCAAAGTGTTGGTGCTGACCTTTAAAGCCCTAAACGGCCTCGGTCCAGTATACCTGAAGGAGCGTCTCCACCCCCATCATTCTGCCCGGACACTGAGGTCCAGTGCCGAGGGCCTTCTGGCGGTTCCCTCATTGCGAGAAGCAAAGCTACAGGGAACCAGGCAGAGGGCCTTCTCGGTAGTGGCGCCCGCCCTGTGGAACGCCCTTCCAGCAGATGCCAAAGAGATAAACAACTACCTGACATTCAGAAGACATCTTAAGGCAGCCCTGTTCAGGGAAGTTTTTAACGTGTGATATTTTACTGTATTTTTGGTTTTTATGGAAGCCGCCCAGAGTGGCTGGGGAGGCCCAGCCAGATGGGCGGGGTATAAATAATAAATTATTATTATTATTATTATTCCCCATTATAGAGATTTTGGGGAAGGGAAGTTTCTGTCTGTTTCTATTCTCCCTTTTTTAATGCATGCAGCAGTCCTAGGGCATAGACTGATGGCACCTGATTAAGAAATCTTGCCAGACTTAAGCAGGTCTAAATCTTATCAGTGCATGGAGGTGCATGTCTGGAGATCTTGACTGTTTTCACACACTAGCAACACATCCTCTATCCATGATATTTTATCTGCACTATCGGAATGAAATTCAGGAACCAAAAAGTCAAATTGAAAAATACGACTTTTGAGCCACCTGGCCCCAAAATGGCAACCAGACATTCCCTTTTGGTGATTATAACCCTGGGTTAAGAAGCCATTTGGCACCTAGTTTATGTATCCAAGTTTCTAACACTGGTCCCCGGCCAGCACATGCTCAGCATCAGTCGAAAGGATGCAGGGGATGGCTTGGCCCATTATTTGGGGGGTTGGGCTGACCCACACATTCATGCACAGTAGCTCCCACTATGTGAGACCATAGTTCAGTGGTGAGAACAGACCTAATTACCTTATATCGAGTCAGACAGTTGTCCCCGTTAGCTCAGAAAGGTAACCAGCAGAACACAATCTTCAGATATTGGGCAGTGGAGTATATTACACGTAGACAGCTGCCTAATACTGAGTTATATCATTCATCCATGCAGTTCAGTACTGTCTACACCAAAAGTGGCTAACTCCCAGTTCAGGGGCCTGATCTAGGCTCCCATTTTTCTGGCCCCAGAAGACTGCACCAATTTTAGTGGTGGTGGTGGTGGCAATGAAACCTGCATTTGTCTTCATTACTAAGCCAAACCATGGCTTAACTCCAGGTAGCGTAGCCACAGCAGGACTGGGGAGGAGTGAAGTGGCTGCAGTTTTCACTCTGGTTGACCCACCGGATTGCACATTATTGCTCGGCCAAGGTTTGGCTTTGCGTTACGTGCGAATAAGTCCTGTAAATAGATATAGGCTTTTTTCACTGACTGAGAGGCTTTGCTTCGTTCTTTAAAAAAGAGGAAGGAGAAAAGATGGAACCTAGACCTGGACGACTGTTTGGTTGCAGAAAAACTGACTCTGTAGCTCAAAGCCACGCAGTATCTCTCTTCTGTGGATATTTGCTGGATTTCTTTTTGAAGAAAAACACACTGCTTTATTGAAAAGGCCTGCTTTGTACCTTGTTCTGAATAAAGCTGGGGAGCTTCAGGTTTGTTAATTTGTTGTTGTTGTTGTTGTTTTTCCAGAAATGTTCACATCTGGGGTCTTGTTTGCTGAGATACGAGTGCCCACTTGTGTAGAAACAGCAGAGGTTTCTGAACATTAAATTAAAATAACAGAGAAGGTAATATCAGAATAGCACACACATTCCCTAATTAACTTGTGGGCATGACTGAGAAAATAACATGTCACACTGTGTGAAGTTCAGTTTTAAACAAACTAAAGCCACAGGAGAAGCTTAATTAGAAGAGGAACTCCTTTAAATGCCTAGTGAAAGCCAGCAAACACTGAATGAGCGAGAGGAGAGAGAGAAGAAAAGAGAGGAGACCTTTTTAGAAGAGAACATATTTGTGTATTTATTTATATAAAAGACACAATTTATTTTAGAAGGGAACTAATTTATTTAATTTGTTTGTCAAATTTGTATCCCAGCCCTCCTCTATGGAATTCATTTTATCTTTAGAATGCAAAGAGATAAAGTTGCCCTTTTTATATGTTTTTCATGCATTCATTTAATGTGCGTAGGGTTTGGGGCTGTGGCATTGCATTAGCGGTTTCCACCCCTAATCACTGTAAGATCTTAAAAGAGTACTGGGACACGAGTGGCGCTGTGGTCTAAACCACTGGGCCTCTTGGGCTTGCTGGTTGTAAGGTCAGCAGTTCAAATCCCTGCGACGGGGTGAGCTCCCGTTGCTCTGTCCCAGCTTCTGTCAAAATAGCAGTTCTAAAGCATACCAGTGCAAGTAGATAAATAGGTACTACTGCGGGGGAAGGTAAGTGGTGTTACCATGTGCTCTGGTTTCTGTCATGGTGTTACATTGCCCCAGAAGTGGTTTAGTCATGCTGGCCACATGACCCGGAAAGCTTCCTCAGCCTGAAAGCGAGATGAGCGCAGTACCCCATAGTCACCCTTGACTGGACATGATCGTCCAGGGGTCCTTTACCTTTACTCTAGTTCTATAATTTGACTGTAGCTGTGGTAGCAGCATCAGATACTTATTTTTATTTGTGTATTAAATTTATAGACCGCCCTTCATCAAAAGATCTGGTTCACAAGATAAAAACACAAAATATTAAAACAGAAACAATAAAACAACCTCCCCCCCCAAAAAAAAAACATTTAACAAGCTGTAGAATATTAATCAGCCACAGGCCTGGTTGAAGAGGAACGTTTTTGCCTGGCGCCTAAGCATAGATAAGGAAGATGATTGGATGAACCTCCCTGGGGAGAGCATTCCACAAATGGGGAGCCACTGCAGAAAAGGCCCGTTCTCGTGTTGCCACCCTCTGGACCTTACAGGCAGGAGACACATGAAGAAGCGCCTCAGAGGATGAATGCCGAGTCCAGCTTGGTTTATATGGGGAGACATAGGTCTTGAGTGTAAAAATGTGTGACTTCGTAAACGGATACAGTGGTACCTTGGTTTATGAACTTAATCTGTTCCTGAATCCGTTCTTAAACTGAGGCGCACTTTCCCTAATGAGGCCTCCTGCCGCCGGTGCCCTTCCACCATTCGGTTTCCGTTCTTAGAGCGAGGTAAAGTTCCCAAACTGGAACCCTACTTCCAGTTTTGCAGAGTTCGTAAACAGGACTGTTCTTAAACTGAGGTACCACTGTATTATTATTTTTAGATAGGAAAATATCAGTATATGACATAAGCAAACAGTATGCCTAAACTAAGTGGTAGAACATGAGACTCTTAATTTGAAGGTTGTGTGTTTGACCCCCACTTTGGGCAAAAACTTCCTGCATTGCAGGGGGGTTGATTAGATGACCTTCAGGGTCCCTTCCAACGCTGTGATTCTATTCTATGATTCTATTCTGTCACTCAGTGCTAGTCTGGATGCTGCAACTCCAATTCCCTAACTTTGAATGTCATTGGGATTCAAGCTGTTTTATGGTCAAGGACCTGTCAGAACCTTTGTTGCAACATCTGGGAAGAATTTGGAGCATTAATTAAAATGGGCTTTGCTGTGAATACCATTTCCAAATCAGCAGGCACCCCAGTGTCATTTACAGTTAATTCTGCAGCATTTATCCTGTACATTTTTAGGAAGTAGTGGAATAGGTAAATTCTGCAATGTAACCATTTTGTTGTTATTTGCTGGTAGTAGTAGAAGTCTTCTCTTCTCTTCTTCTTCTCTTTGACAATCACTCATAGCCGAGTAAGATTGTCTTCCATAAACACGGTTTTAACAATGAGTCCATAAGTGACTGTGGAGGTCAATTCTGGATCCACACGTCCTTCCACAGTGGGGACATTGGTTTCCGGGCGGGAGTTGATCACGGTGTGGATTTGTCAAGCGTGCCTTCCTCTTAGCATGTTTCTCTCTTGCGTCCTGAGTTCGAGCATCATCAAAGTCCATGACACCTTTGGTAAAGGCTGTTCTCCAACTGGAGTGCTCGCAGGCCAGTGTTTCTCAGTTGTCACTGTTTATACTACATTTTTTAAAGATTTGCCTTGAGAGCGTCTTTAAACCTCTTTTGTTGACCACCAGCATTACGCTTTCCATTTTTAAGTTTGGAATAGAGCAGTTGCTTTGGAAGACGATCATCAGGCATCTGCACAACATGGCCAGTCCAATGAAGTTGATGTGGTAGAAGTAATAATTGCTGCTGATGTTGATGGTGCTTGGTTTGTTGTTGTTTTTTAAAGCCCTAATAGAATCCTTACAATATACCCATTTACTCAGCAGAAAGTCGCACTGAGTTTAGTGGTGTTTACTCCTAAGGAGGTGCATTGCAGCCAAGAGAGAAGCGGTGCAGGGAGAGGAGCTGGGGCTCGTAAGAGGCGAGAGAAGGAGGGACCAGTCCTGCTCCCTTTCCCAATCAGTAGCGGACCTTGGTGCCTGAAATTTCAATTGTGCCCGGTGATGCCCAAATCTGGTGCACGCCTCTGCTTCTTGCCTTCATAATAGTGGTGGCACCTGCTGAACCACCCCAGAAACCCTGCACTCGGTGCCACAACACCAGTCACATTCCCCTCTGCCCTGCTTGTAACAACCAGGATTTGCGGGACATAGTGAGAAACCATCATTGCTTAACAGTTTCCATGGCAGTCCTGGTGGAATTGGGGCAGTTGGCGGGTATGGAATAGGCATGCATTGGATTATACTGTAGAACAACAACAAAAGTAAATACAGACATCTGAGGTTTATTTTAAGATCTTATTCACTTTTGGGTAAACTAGAAAAGGCTTCCATATTAGTAGGAAATCTTCAGGATTAGCATGGCTCATTGTTGATTGATTTCTTGTGAGTCCATCCTCATATTGTGGAGCTAATGCTCATAACCATTGATTCATTGAAAGAATTACATCAGAGATATAGATACACACACGTATGTATGTATGTATGTATGTATGTATGTATGAATGTACAGGTTTTAAAAAAAGATTTTCCAATCTGAAAACTAATTTTGTTTTTCGCTTTAGCTTTCATATATTTGTTTTGAATTCAGGCTTGAATCATTGATCATTTCTAGCAGAAATGTGAAAAGTACCCTTCTTACCACTGGCCTCCCTGCTCAGGGTATCTTCTGATTTATGAAAGTGATCGATGAATCAATCTATTTATTGTCTGTGTGTCAGTTCTGCATGTGTCCATTCAAAAAAACCCATACTTTTTTATATCAATGAGTGAGTTGAATCTGTACCAAAATTCATAATTAAATGTGTAGTTTATCTCAAAACATGTAATTAAATAACATATTTTAACTCAATGTGCACACATTTCTAAATGTATTTTATCCTATAATTTTGTGATATATTATGGTACTTTTCTCCCCAGCCGTATCTCAATATTCAGAGTGTGTGAAATTCAAAGGATAATTATGTTCCAATCCATGTATTCATTTATAAAATGCAAATTAGATCATTTCCCTTAAAAATGCAGTCTGAACAAAATTCCCTTCCATCCATGCTTATTAATTTTTTTTCCTGGGTTTAAGTACTGTCCACTAAGGACAGGTACAGCATCTGTAAGTTTTGCCCCTTGTAGACCTAATTGAAGCTTTAGTAAAGTAATTTAAATTGGAGACAAGGCACAAGAGGGCTAAACAATTCCTTCACCACTTCCCAGAGCGGCTTCCTCCATAAAATTAGCAACCCACACAGCTGCTTTGAAATAAAAATATAAACCCACATAGACTCCCCCTTCCTTGTCACGTCTAGTTGAGCCCTAATAACCTTGAAAACTGTCTCCTTAACATTATCATCTAAAAAAGTGAAGTCTCTTATGTCCAAACATTTTTCCATACAGAAAATAGAATGCTTTCACCTGTGGCCTGAAATGTTGTGGTGAGAGGGCTTAAGGGTTTGGGAAATCATTGCAGAACAGCCAGGGCATATAAATGCAGGTAGCTTGCCATTTCATTCCTAGTGAGCAATTGGGTACTACAATACCCCCGATGCACTTTCCTTTCTATCTCCACAGACAAAAGAGCTAGAGGCTTGATTTTAAAATGAAACCTGAACATTCATTTCCACCATATATACGCCCCCCCCAATACAGTCGGGCAACTTGAGCTATCCTTAGCTTTATACCAGGCAGAATTATCCATCTAACCAAGTATTGTCTATTCTGATAAACAGTGGCCCTCAAGAGTCTAAGGCAGAGGTTTTTTCCATCACCTGCCACCTGAACCTTTTTGTGTAGAGATGCTGAGGAATGAACCTGGAATCTTCTGCATTCAAATCATGTGCTTTGCTGCTCAACTATCACCCCCCTCAAATCAACGAACTTGCTGATAAATAAATAAACCCAGTAGGTTTCTACATAGTTGAGATGAAATATTTGCTTCTGAATTCCAAGAATGCAACAGGTTCTCAACAGATGTCAAATACCTTATTCGTTTGGACCAAGCAACCCTAATTCAAGGGCCTTCAGGTTTACAGCAGTTGTTAGAGAGAGGGGAGCAGATGCTCCCATATCAGGCATGGCCAAACTTGGCCCTCCAGCTGTTTTGGGACTACAATTCCCATCAACCCTGACCACTGGTCCTGTTAGCTAGGGATGATGGGAGTTGTAGTCCCAAAACAGCTGGAGGGCCAAGTTTGGCCATGCCTGCCATAGATGCTTAGGACTGTGTGTCATCATGACCCACCCCTTAAACCAGGCCAATTATTCAGTTAATGGGTTGAAAGGGAGACAGGATAGAACAGGCTTCCTCAACCTCAGCCCTCCAGATGTTTTTGGCATACAACTCCCATGATCCCTAGCTAGCAGGACCAGTGGTCAGGGATGATGGGAATTGTAGTCTCAAAACATCTGGAGGGCTGAGTTTGAGGAAGCCTGGGTTAGCATCAGTTAACAGATTAGAGTAGGAGAGAAGAAGCCACAATTCCCAGCTGACAGCATCACCATGTCAGCCAGTTGCTGGTTCTTCAACTTGGACTGGGCCTCTTCTTTCCTCTCCTCCCTGAAGCCATTAGAAGGAACTGCCTTGTGAGCTGGAGAGGAAGAAGCAGACAGGAAAAGCAATCTGTCATTATCACTACCCCATTAAACAGGCCATTTCAAGATGGCATGCACTTTCTACTGTTCTCTTCTAAGCTATTATTCTTACTAATCTTGTGTGAGCTGCCCTGCGGAGGACTTTGCTGCATAAGGAGTAGTGTAAAAATGCATTAACTTACTAAAAGAAAAAAAGTAACTTTTCCATACATGAAGGTCTTCAGATGAGGCCTTTTCCCAAGTTCTCTCTGTAGGAGAGGAGCATTTTTAGAAGCAGAAGACCTTTTTAGTGGTGGTGCCACAGCTTTGAAATAACCTCTCAAAGGAAGTAAAAGGCAAAGGGACCCCTGACCATTAGGTCCAGTCGTGGCCGACTCTGGGGTTGTGGCACTCATCTCACTTTATTGGCCGAGGGAGCCGATGTACAGCTTCCGGGTCATGTGGCCGGCATGACTAAGCCGCTTCTGGCGAACCAGAGCAGCGCACGGAAACGCCGTTTACCTTCCCGCCGGAGCAGTACCTATTTATCTACTTGCACTTTGATGTGCTTTCGAACTGCTAGGTTGGCAGGAGCAGGGACCGAGCAACGGGAGCTCACTCCATCGCGGGGATTCGAACCACCGACCTTCTGATCGGCAAGTCCTAGGCTCTGTGGTTTAACCCACAGCGCCACCCGCAGCCCCTCAAAGGAAGTAAGGCTGGTTTTTTTTTCAGTACCAGGTTAAAGTGTTTCTTTTTCATGTTTCCAGGTTTTTTTAAAAAAACTATTAAACTGTCTTAGCTTATTGAATAGTTTTGGTTTATTATTTCTCAAATATTGTTACTATATTATACATTGAGGGATTTTTTTGTATTTGAATGAAACTTTATTTGCGTCAGCCATTGGCCATAGCAATAAAACAACGATACAATATACAAAGAATAGAAATAAAAAGTCAATTATATAAAATACATTTTGGGGTTTTGAATCAATAGTCAAATGGTGGATCTTACTCTGATTGCCCCAGCTAAAAACCTTGCATTCTTTGCTGTCACCTGCTCGTCTTGATCTGCCAAGAGAAAGGACACTGTGGCAGTGGTTGGGTGACCCGGAATGGACAATAAAACAGGGGTGATCATCTCATTCCTCAAGTCTTTATAAAGAGTGCAAGCCAGAAGGGCATGCGCCACCGATTCGGGACTGCCATCTCCACGGGGACACAAGCGTTTTTCATGTGGAATCTGTTGGAATCGCCCCTCAAGTACAGCCAAGGGCAATACATTCAGTCTTGCAAGAGTAAAAGTGCATCTATATTTTAGAATGGTATTTGGTATTGTATTGATATTAGATTTTTATGCACACCTCCTCGGAACTGATGCTTTGGATGAAATCTCAGTTTAGGAATTTTCAAAATAAATTAATGGCATGATTCTAAGTGTTAGGCTGCACTGTGGCAGATCAGTGAATAGATTCTGAGATGGGCGCTCATCCCTGAAAAGCTTTCTATGTTTATTAAAGTAAGCAAATCTTAGTGTGTACATTGATTTGTGTTCCCCATAGAAAAAGGGGGGGCATGAATCTTTGAACAGCCAACTGGGTGCATCAAGTAGCTGTGGCACTGAAGATATGTAATGGTGCAAATGTTTTGGGCTGATGTATAAAGCGCACGCAAGGGATGCAGGTGGCGCTGTGGGTTAAACCACAGAGCCTAGGACTTGCTGATCAGAAGGTCGTGGTTCGAATCCCCACAACGGGGTGAGCTCCCGTTGCTCGGTCCCAGCTCCTGCCAACCTAGCAGTTCGAAAGCACGTGTCAGAGGCTCAGGAATAGAGAGCGGAGGAGAGGAATCCGAGGGGAGCGTAGGGGAATATGACAGTGACCCGAGAGATTCCATGAGCTTCTCCAGCGAATCAGAAGATTCCCAGAAGGGGGCGCCTATGGTAAGGACAAGGGGGGTCCCAGGGGGGACGCTCCAGAAACAAGGGACCAGCGGGGACTCCCAAGGGAGCAGCGGAGGATCAGGACCAGTTCCCCCACCAGAGCACAGTGGGGGGGAAGAGTCACATGAGTCAGGACCAGCCTCTCCTCCAGCGGGGAGAGAAGATGAGTCAGGGATGACCACGCCCCCATCGGGAAGTGGGGAAACGGAGGGAAGGTCAGGTCCAGCTAGCCTCCCCGAAAGAGGGAGCAGTGACACAAGTGTAACGGTCAGAAGGAAAGTGGGAGGCTGCGCGCGCGCGCCAAGTTCAAATGTGGAGGAGCGCAGGACAGCAGAAAACCCGGATTGGGAGCCAGGTCCAAAAGCCCGAAGGAGGGAGGGGGAAGAGTCAGGGGACTCAGCGTCAGAGGAGTCTAGGAAGGCTGAGACTCCGACTAGCAGGCGGACCCAGAGAAGGAAGGAACAGAGGAAGAGGTGGAGTAAGGCTAGAATCTTAAACTGGTGTCAGGGGGGAGGAGATTCATTAAATATTTATTAGCATTTTCAAATAACACACAACAAACAAAAACAAAAAATAAACAAAACAAAAAACACAAAAATACATAACATTCAAAACTAAACAAAAAAAATAGAAAAAACACATAAAATTTCTAATACTTATTATTCTTAACCTTATTTCTCAGACTTCCTCACACCTCCCCTTCTTGTATTCCAATTTAAATTGTCAGTTCAGCAAGTCCTTAACTTATTTCTTTACCTTAGCTTAAACATTTGTTCTAACATACTATTGCTTTACTTTACTTCTTTTTTCCATTTCTTCAATTTATTTTTAACAGCCTTATTTTCAATTAATTTAAAAAGAAAAGAAACCAATTTTACCTTATTAAAATTACACATCAATACTTATACCTCATTAATTATTCTTAAACCTTTTTCCTAAAGTCGACCAAAATTTCCCTTCCACGATTTACCCAATTTCCTTACCACTAACAAAAAATATAAAAAGCAAATTATCCTTATGTACCCTTTGGATTCCCAACCTCCACCCACCCTTTTCCCGGTTCCAGTCCCCAACCAATATCCATCAGTCTTTATATTATTTATTTAGCCTGGAGATCTCACATCCGAGGCCCTTATATCTCTCTCAGTTCCTTTCTGCCGGTCTCTTTGATAGTCCTTAATGTTGAACCCCAAGTCTCGGAGGGGCTCCGGCCCAACAGAATCCATGTCGCTTCCAGCCAGTCCTCCATGCTTAAAGGCAAAGCCTATGGGGTGCTCCAACTCTTGTTTCAAATTTCTTTCAAATCCAGATGTCCCCAAAGCTCCAGCTTTCACCAACAAATTTGTAATCCTCAGGTCTTCAGATCTCCTCCAAAAGGGATCTCTCCATTTTCCAGACTCCCATTCAGACCAGGCTTTCCACATCCACTTTTTATTATCCTTTTTTTATCATCATGTCAGGCCTCATGTTGTAACTCTCCTTTGACTCCTGCACATCTCCTGCTCCTCCTTCATTTTCTTCAAAAACAACATATTGCTCCATCGTTTCTACACTTTCAGTTTCATTTATTTGTTCAGTTGAATGGGCTTCCTGTTTCAAGTCCTTATCAGGCTCAAAACTGTTGTTTACTGTCCAATGTAGTAATGATACCTTTGTAGACAAAGCATTGTACTCATCTTGCAAGTTTCCCAAGAGAACGAGTGCTCTGTCCAATTCTGCTTGGATTTTACATACTCCAGCCATTTTTGTGATGTAATGTCCCTATTACCCCTCTAGGGGGATTTTAGTTCCTTGTTGTTCCTTTCAGCTTAAAACCAAAAGTCCAGTTATTTTGTATCAGCCCTCCTTATTTTCAACAAGTTATACCAAGTAAACCAGCAAAAACAGCAGAAACAATGTTCTCTTTTTCCAGCTGGCAACTAGCTGACTAGCAGCTCACTTGACAGCTGTCAAAATCTTCAATGCAACAGGCTTTCTCATAGGACGTTCCCGGGTCTCGGGGGGGGGGTGAAATTTCAGCTCCCAAAATTCTTTTTATCCTCCAGTAAATCTTCTTATAATATCAAAACCGTGAAGTCAGGATCTTTCATTAAAAAAACGAAAAACAGATTCTCTCGACCTTAGCTGCCCAGTCCTTTGCTTTAGATTGTTTACAAAGAGGGGGGGTGAACTTCCTTTTTAGCCCCTTCCCGCTCGTTCCAAATCCAAAATTAAAAATTTTTAAAGTTCCAATCTCCGTATTACTCACGGGTTTATATTTTAGAGTCCAATCGGTCTTGGAAGAAGTTGGCGCTCTCTGTCAATGGCTTGCGGCTTCACTCCGTAGGCGAGGGAGTACTCTCAGCACCACGCCTCACCCTGCCTCCGTTCCGAAGCCTTTAAAAAAGGCTCCGTCCCGGATTGGGGGGGCGCAAATGGTGCCCGCCGAGTCTCTGTGTTCACAGGCATCCGCGCCTGTGATTTTAAGGGTCTCCGCTTCGCCGCAGCGGCCAGACCCAGACGCTACGGAGCCGATTCCCTCCGGAGCTCGGAGGGAATCCGCCATTAAACAATGGCGCCAACCCGGAAGTCTGAGGGGGGGGGAGGAGATTCAGATGGAGCTTCGACGGTCTAAGGTACAGACGTAGCGTTGCACGCTGCGCGTGTGGAAGTGAAACTGAACTTCAATAAAGACTTTTATACTGGAGAAAGAAGCAGCGTTGGTCTTGTGTGAGCTGGGACCTTGGGCAGCGCTGACAGCACGTCAAAGTGCAAGTAGATAAATAGGTACCGCTTCAGCGGGAAGGTAAACGCCGTTTCCGTGCGCTGCTCTGGTTTGCCAAAAGCAGCTTAGTCATGCTGGCCACATGACCCGAAAGCTGTACGCCAGCTCCCTTGGCCAATAAAGCGAGATGAGCGCCGCAACCCCAGAGTCAGCCACAACTGGACCTAATGGTCAGGGGTTCCTTTACTTTTTTTATAAAGCGCACAGCCAGCTCTACCAAAAGGCATAGTAAGGCAGCCAATTCTGGGCATATTGTTTTCCTTTTCTTTTATATTGATGCATTTTAATTCCCAAGGAAGCGGAACTTGTGGGGTTATCTGCCTCAGGTGCCCAAGTAACTTGGCGAGTCTTGGGTAGTTTGTGCCTTCAAAGTTGGCGAGAGGAGATCCACTTGCTGTTCTGCCTCAGGAGCTACAAAATGTCAGCCCTGATAGAGCAATCTTTTGATACACAGACCAATCCCAATTTCAAAGGCTGAATGAAGCAGGCTTTAAGGGGGCAGGGGAAGAAGAAGCAAGGAGCAACTAAAAAAAGAGCAATAAATATAAATAGAGAGAAGAAAAATCTCTTATTGAGAGAAATCTGTTGCTGGTGTGCTGTGAGCAGTAAGCAGTTTCTCAGCACTAATAGTGAGTATTAAAGAGAGGCAGTGTGATGGACTAAACATTTTTCTCCTTGATCGTTTTGTGAGGGAAGAGCAAACACCACATATCTTCTGAACGATACCATTCTGTTTATGCTCTTGTGTGTCCCTTCTCTCATTTCCCAGCCTGCACTGTCTTTTTCTCTGTTCACTTAGCTAGGTGTCGTCATGTTTTTTAAAAAGACACATCTCCAATGTCAGTCACACTGTGGGTCGGCCACACACTGACAAACAGGCTGAATGTTGAAGGCTTTTGGTGGCTGACTTTACAAAACGAGAATGGAGAGTTATGGCCTGAACTTTTATTGATTTTCATTTAAGTACAGTGCACAGAAGATTATGTTATGGACTCTGTAATTCCAAGCAAGAAAGCTTTTTTCTCCTCCTTTTCCACTCTGTGAAAATAGATAAGGAGGAGACCTAGGGAAGATGCATCTTAAGCCATCAGAAATGCTTCATCTCTGCTAAGTTGCTTTGAGAAAAATAAGCCACTGAAAAGTTTGGGGAGGGGGCGGCATGAGTTGTAGTGTCTGTCACTATTGGCAACTGTGTAATTTTGTTTTGTAGGCCATTTGCTAATTTTGACAGAATTATTTTCAAAGATAGAAAGCAACATGGAACGGTCAGGCTCCAGAGTGAGAAATGAGAATAGAATAGGGAAGGAGAAAGTGGTTTTAAAATATAAGGGGCCTCTGACAATTTATAGTTCCTGACACAAAAATTGTAGATAAGGGGGGTGATGGCTGGGAGGCCTCTTGTACAACAGCAGCCACCAGAATAACATTTTCTGTATACGGAGGTTTAGAAAAACATGGTGTGTGTAGCTTTTTTCTTCTTCTTTTTTATTGGGAGGGAAGCAGTATCATAATAGTTCTAAGGTAGCAGCTTTTCATATTGAGGGCTCCTGTACTTGAAATGGCACATGCTCTCTTTCTCTCTCTCGGTTTTGCATGCTTCATGAGTTTAATTTTCTAGGAATGCTTTGGAAAGGGAAAGAGTGCCACATAAAAAAAGAACTTGACTATTCTGCAGTTTGTACAAAATTGCAGGTAAAGCTGTGTCAGACACATTTTTAAATCTTCTGGCAGAAGAGTTTTCCCTCTCAAAGACCAGTTAAATCCAAAGAAACTTTTTATAGCAGGGCAGATGTTTCTACATGCTGATTTGCATGCCTCTAAGACACATTGTCATGTATGTTGCATACAGGCACTCCAGAAGTGTCTTAAGGTGCAAATGGGGCTCAGAAATGTCCAATGTTAAATATTAAATTGAAAAAGGATCTCAGCTGTACTGAAGACACCATCCATGAGTATCATAGAACAGCAGAAGTACTAGAAACTCACTGTCAAGGGCTCATCCTCTTCACTCTCAACCTCAACTTTGTCTGCCTCTCTCCTTAGCTCTCAGCTGAGCTTGGCTCCTTCCTCCACTGCTAAGCTCTGCTCCCAAGCCAAGTAACTGCATTCAACAGCTGCGTCACACAGCTGCATCTCTCCCTCACCTCTATCAATTAGCCTTAATTGTAACAGCAAATGGGTTAGAATCATAGGATTGGAGGGGACCACAAGGGACATCAAGTCCAGCCCCCCGCATTGCAGGAGCCTCAGCTAAAGCATCCTTGACAGGTGGCCATCCAACCTCTGCTTAAAAACCTCCAAGGACGGAGAGTCTAGAACCTTCCAAGGGAGACCGTTCCACTGTCAGTTTGTCTGATTATCATCCCAATGGAAGTCAGTCCCTCCCCCCGCTTCAATCTTAGGGTGACATTAGCCCCCTCTACCCTCTTCATTTTGGGGTCTCTGGTTTCAAAGCATCACAAGGGACACAGAGTGTATGCAGAATGAGCACTCTTTTACTTGAACAGAATTGCCACTGTATGTATTGTTTGCATTTACATTACCTTGCTCCCTACAATTCCTCCCACCCTCAATGTGTATATATACCTTCCAAGTACATATTTCATTTCATGCACCTGATGGACTCTACTCAATAAAAGCTTATGCCTTAATAAATGTGTTCGTCTTTAAGGTACCACAAGACACCTGGCTGCATTGGCCTTGTTTATTTTTGACTGCCATTGATTGCAATTGAGCACGTAACCCATGTAAGCAGAGTTGATGCTGTTATGGTCCAGGATATAAATTGCCTCCAGATCACTTTAAAATAGGAATCCCCGCCCCTCACACTTCTGCAATAGATTTCCACAGTGAAAAACACTTACGTAATGCGTTTTAGGCAAGTGCAGTTAGATGTTAATCCTAATGTTTGTCCCAGCTTAGAATTTGTTGCCCAGGATTTTGGACCTCCATATAATGTCCACATGCAGGTGTTATTTCAAAGTTTAAAATGCACAGTTTTGGAGAGAGTTAAATTGTATAGCTAAAAAGTAGCAACAAAGTTCAATAAATATCACCCTCAAAAAATATACCTTCCATCATACCATCATTTTATGCCGCTTTGTATGCCGCTTTTCCATAGTTAGACATGCTCAAGGCGGCTTGCAACATAGAATCATAGAATTGTGGAGCTGGAAGGGATCCTGAGAGTCATCTAGACCAACACCCTGCAATGCAGGACTCTCAGCATGTCGTCTCCCATCCAATTTGAATCCATACCAGACCCTGCTTAGCTTTGCAACTGTGCTAGCAGTTTTATTGCTGCACCACCACATAACAAAAGTAGTCCTAAGCAATAAATAAAACATCAAAACTACACAACCAAACCGAGCCATTTCCACATGAATCATAGTAAGATCTAAAATAAAGTTGCAAAAAAATTTAATATTAAAAACAGCAAAAAAAAAACGCCCAAAAAAATCCCTAAACAATACCCCATCCCAAGTGTCTGTTCAGCCCCCAGCTTTTGCAGTTAGGTCCCTGCACTCCTAGGCCAGGTGAAAAATGGCCTTGGAAGTCAAGAAAGCAGGTCTTCCAAGACCCACAGCTAATATTTTCCAGTCTATGTACCCATAAGGCTTCAATAAGGTGTGGAATATATATGGTCATAGCAACAGAATAAATGCAAAGTTGTTCCTGCCTTTATTTGAAATGAAAAGCTTAGTAGGTGAAAAGAGGGAAGGCTGGTCCGTGTGCAGCCCTTAGCCATGCTCAGCTTCCCTTCCCTTCCCTTCCCAGCTCAGCTTAGACTTCTCTGCCAGTATACTTAACTTCATTAGGGCAATGAATTTGAGTTGGTTGTTATGTGTTGAAGCAATGAGCTCCTCTGTTGCTGAGTCACCATGAGGTCATAGAAGTCTGGGGAACAAGTGAGGAGGGATGGGCATGCCAAAGGTATGGCATCCAGAACGCCTTATGGTGGAACAGTGCACATGTTTCTTAATTGTGGTTAAGTTACTGGAAGCAGCAGTGGAATGAAACATTCCCTTTCCATAGTGAATTCATGCTTCTGCTTCTGCTGCTTCTTTTAAAAAGTTTAGGTTTAACCAGACTTTCCACAAGATTATTGTTAACTCCAAAATCTGTTGAAAAAATCCTGGTTGGGAAGGAAGGATTTCTGCATTTGAATATAAAGAAGAGCTCTGCAGAATCATATGAAAGGCCTGTCTAGTACAGCATTGTAATCCTACTATGGTCAACCAGCAAGCAGGACAGGAGTGCAATGGCCTTCTCCCACTTGCCTTTCCCAGAAATACATTAAGAGCACACACTCTCTGATACTTGAATTCATTTGTAGCTATCCTGACCATTGTGGGCCTTACCCTTCATGAATGGGTGTACGATCGCCTAGCCTGCTGTTGATCTTTTAACTGTGGTTAACTGATCAGCTCTTACGATGTGAGTTCCCAAGCCTAAGAAGGCTCTCGGATTCTTCACGAAACAAATGTTTTCTTTACATGGAAAGCAAATGGGGTTTTGCGGCAAATGTGCCATAACTACATGCCACAATTACCCTGTGTTAAGTCTAGCCATAAGTACATTGTAACCTGCACTCTGACTGGGGAAGTGGAAACAGCCCTGCACGCACCCTCTAATTTCACAGTGCTCCCTTGGAAGGTAACACGGATGCTTTGCCACTGCTTGTAACTTACCATATGATTACACTGCCCACATTTGGCACGGGAATAAGGAGAGTCACATGGTACTTGAAGGCCATGAAGCATTGCTGGAACTTGTTCCTCTATCTCTCGTGGAAGGCTTTCCCCAGTCAATTTCTGCTTTTGCTACTAATTGAAGTTTCATCTGTAGAACTAAATGCAATCTCTTTCCAATGTTCCTTCTGGTTGTTGCACAATTACCGGTACATGTGAAATCCTGCATGCTTACTCAATGGAGCTTGCTCCCGGGTTAGTGTTAGTGCATGGATGACAGTATACAAGTGTGCTCTTAGTTGCATTCTGAGCATGTTTGTAGATGGATTAACACCCGTTTGCCATCTGTCCTGCTGTTTGCCCAAAATGGCCTTCAGGTAGCTTAAAGCGGTGCACTGAACATGTATGTGATAAACCATCACTGTAAACGTCTTGAAGGCTTATTAAACCATTTGTTCTTCTATACACTCCTACCATACTGGGTTGTAGACATACAAATCCGGTCTTCCTACTTGCTTCTTAGCCCACAGGGGATTTGACTGATATTTATTCAACCAAGTTGTCTGTCTAGCAGGGCTAACAAGTAGTAATGTTAAAAGTATCAGGGGATTCACAAACTGCAAACTGACCCCGTCAGATAAATGCCAGAAAAGGGAGGCTGCATGTAAGGTTGCCTAAATTATCAAATAGCACAGGGACCTTGTGACAACTGTGAAGGATTTGAGACACCAACTGGTTCAAATACTGAATCCTGACATTTAACTTACAAGCCAACTTGTCATTGCTAACCACATACCCTTGGCACTCGTTACTGCCTTTGCTGCTGTATGGAGAAAATAAAAGATTTATTTATTCCCATAATGGAGAGATGAAAATGACTTTACATATTGCACTTTCTGCATATCATTTTATTTAATAAGAATAAATGGGTTTCCCCTTTCTTTTTTAAGTGTTTTAAACAGCTAGTGAGTTCAATTAGCTCTACATTAAAGAAGAAAACAAGAAAGTATCTTGTGGCATCTTAATGACTAACACATTTATTGTGGCATCCGCTTTCATAGACGAGATGCATAGACGAGAAGTGGACATTTAGCTGCCTGAGGCAAAGGGAGGACAATGCCTTGTCCTCATTATGTACCCTGAAACTTTAATTTTACTTCACTAATGGTAGAAGAACACCGTCCACCACTGTACCTGAGAGCAACAAACGAACTAAAGGGGCAGGACAGACTATGTAGCGCACACTGTTCTGTTCTCCTACACAGTGGCACCGTTGGAATATCTGGTGATACTTGACAACAATCAAATAATAGGTTGACAATTGATCAGTTGATTGATTTGCTACTGAGCAAGGTACAGGGTTCTTGGGTTAATGACCAAACCCTAAACAAGTTGGGCCCCAAAGCCCTTCTGGGCTATCTGATCCCTTATACTGAGGGATCTCAATCACTGAAATCCTCTGATGGGGCACTTCTGGTGGTTCCCCACCCACCTGTGATTTGGTTTAGTGTGGTAGGAGCTGTTCCTGCCCTCTTTCAGACATCTTCTGAGAACTGCACTGTTTAGATAGGCCTTCACAGTATGATTCCCCCCCCCCTTGAGTCAACCAGTATTTACTGACATTTTATCAATGTCTTTAATTATGTTCTGTAGATATTTATAGACCATTTCATTGTATTTCATATACTGCAATTAGGGTGGATAAAAATAAATGTTTTTTTTAAAAAAAATCAGATTTTTTTATTTAAATTGGAATTTTTAATTTAAATTTGATTTTTTTATTTAAATCAAAAAAAATTATTTAAATTGGATTTTTAAAATAAAATGCTTTTGGAGGAAAAAAAAATCTTTCTAAAGATAGTTTTCTATTTAAGTTACATTATAGTCCAAAGTCCACCAGGAAATAAGGATTTATTTTTAAGTTTTTCATGTGGGCTGAAAATCAGTCTAAGTTGTTTTTTTATTTAAAAAATGTTTAACCACATCAGTTAACAAACATGGATACATCTGCTATGATGTTATTGTTTTAGTTAAATAAATAGTTTAAATTGTTATTAAGGAAATGGTTATTTTTCTCCTTCCAAGAAAGTACAGCAGAAAAGTTGTCCCATATAAACAGTTAACTTACTAAACCTCACAATAATTTCATAATTATCTGTCTATGTATTTCTAATAGTTTAACCAAATCAGTAATTTTTTATATAACCGTAAAAACTACTCTGAAAATTTATTATTCCAAAAATGAAACCTTCATCTGGTTGTAAATATTGATTATACCAGCAAGAATGTCTTTCTGTAAAAAAAAAAAAAGTTTAAATCAAGTCTTACTTGATTTGATTTAAATCAAATCCATCCTGACTGCAATGCACCTTAATATGTTCCATGAAAGTGTGCAAATAAATAACAAATAGGCTGGTAGTTGGCTGGCTGGCATACTGACCCTTCATATCTATGTGGCCTGTGTATGCTTTTTCGTCAGAGGCATCCTTCTCAAAAGAGAGAAGGAGAAAAGGAATATAGACTCCAGCTTTATAGCACAATGCAAAGACTCCGTGCTTAAGGGTTGCCCCATCACGAGTGGTGACTGTATGCTGGCGTTGCAAGGATGTTCTGTGGGCATTGCTGGCCAGGCACAAAGGTTTATAAATTGAGTGCTAGTCAGCTGAAAGAAAGCAAAAGGAATCTCTAGCCTGTCCAGAAATAAAGCAATATAAGAGAGCGTGGGAGACTTTGCTTCACTCCTTCCCCGATCTTGAGTGCAAGTCCCAAGCTCATTATTAGAGTGCGAGGCCCAAGCTCATTATTCTCTTACTTAAACACTCTTATATTGTCTTAGGGATGTGGAATCATTTCTGTCTTTTTGTTTCCCCAACTCACTAATCTTAGTGTAATTATAACGGCGATGGCACTCCTCCAGGGCTACATTGTCGAGCACAAAATTGCAGTCCTTCCGTAGGAGTGAAGTCCAAATTCCTTGCTGAAGCAACAACGAAATAATAAATACACCAACTATATAAAAGTAATAATTATATTGTTTGCTTCTGACATTACAAGATCTTGATTTTGATCAACTAGAGTAAAGTATGTGAGAATAACATTTTGTCTAAATATTTGTTTTCTGTTCTGTTTCCTGTGAAGGGAATCCTTCAAACTAAGCACTGGTAAAACGTTTCTTGCCTTTGCTTAATAAATTGTGCAATGTGATTCCCAGTGAATGTTATTCCCCTGGTGCTCCTTTTTGCTCATTTCCCTATTACGCTTAAAAGTCTCGGCTGAGTTCTTCTGTGATCCCCGCTCCAGGACAAAAAAAAAAAGGCACATTCTCAGCAGGTTCACTGTGTCTAGTGCTACTGGATGGATGGAGAAGGAATTATTGAAGAGGAAAGGCAATGTGATTTAGAGAGAATAAGAATTAGGCCGAATGAGGCACCCTACTAATGTAACATGGTCTTGCACTGAACTTGCAGCAAATTCATCAGCGCAGGCTCAAGCTGGCAAACCACCCATATGAGCAAGGCTGCTATTGAGTTCTAACCTTTTAAAGAGAGTTCTGTCCACAAAAACACCATTGTTCTCTAGAATGACTGAGTGATGTCTGACAATGAATATAACAGGGAAAACTACAGTCCTGCAATGTGACATAAATGGTGCAGATTATTTTAAGGCTTCCATTTATCAACATAGTAGTTAATTTTCAGATTAAAAAGTTTGTGGTGGTTTTTTTTTATAGCTTGAAATCTCTAGACTGGAAGTTTAATCTAAGTAGTTAAACTTGTGTTACTGTGCCTGTCTGCTCTTAACCGCAGAAGTTTCTCAGGAGATTGAGCATTGTGGTTTAAAACCAAATATATATGTTATCTCGATACCCAGACTTTGTATGCATTCCCTCCTTCTTTGCTACACTATGTGGATTCCAGTCAGGTTTAGACATAAAATAAGCATGCTGAAATTCAAGCTGTACCATTATTTGGTCATAAATGTCTACTGAACTGTAATTTTAATGATACCATTTTAAATATATTTCATCTGCATCTTCCTTTTAAAAACATTACAATGAGCCTTTCAAAATCCATTTTGAATTCTATGCATCTTACTAATGTTTATGTATTTAAGCTTTGATTTTGTTATGAAGTGCGCATTTGACATTTCAGCTTCAATTTTTATAACTGGCTGTATCCCTAATTGTGGAATATTATCAGCATTGCTCAAAATACTATTGAACATATAATTTGCATGCTATACATTAATACAGTATTATTGTACGTAATGTGTAGCATTTCAACAAGAATTGCATGATGCCATTGATGTATCAGGATGCTGTATAACTTGAATGAAGAAGTAATGTAGGTTTATGCCAGGAGAAGTGTATTAACCCAACTTGGCTGATAAGTATAAAAAACATACGAGATAAAAATGAAATTGTATACAAATTTGTTTTGTGCTTATTCACACATCACAAGGCAGCTTTAAGCTACCTCCTTAGAAATAAATCCTACAGAAGTGAACAGGTGGCTGATTTCATGCCATTAGTCATCAAGAAAACGTCCTCTCGGTATCAGGGAAAACTGTAATCATATACTTGGTTTAAAAACATGGCATAGAAAGTAATCTTAACAGTTTTGTGAAATGAGAAGTTCACTGAAATCAGCAGCAAGTCTCCTGGGGCACAACTTGGTTTCTTGGTTTCTGGTAGAGTTTTTCAGTTGATTTCCACCAAACAGCGAGTTTGTTCTGGATCAGCAGGATCAGTAGCTGGTTTAACTGGCTGGCTGTAATTCTTTGCAAAAAGCAAAATGCAATTTACTGTGCTGAGAGCTGGTTTAAGCTAAACTTACGTTGCTTTAAGATGAGTGCCTCCTGCCCTATGTATTTGCTTCTGCTGCACACACAATCCCTGCTAAATCTGAGGGTTGGTAAATAAACAACTCAGAAGGACATAATAAATATTCAAAACTGCTTCAATTCAATGCGTTCCAGAAGGTGGTGCACAGCACTTCTTACCACTTTGAAGTGGTTGAGCGCAAAACAGTATATTCCATTAGAAAAGATCAACATAATATAATTGTGATGTTAACAGTAGTTGTTTAGACTAAACAGTTCCTTCATCTGCTGTTGTAGGTGGGCACCCATCCTTGGAAAGCAGTCTAGCAACTATAGGAAAGAGGAAGCTGCCTTGTATGTAGCCAGACCATTGGTCTGTTGAGCTCAGTATTAGCTGTACTGAATGATGGCAGCTGTCCAGGGTGACATTCCCAGCCCCACCTGGAGATGCCGAGGACTGAATCTGTGAACCTCTGCATGCAAAGCAGATACTCCAGCACTGAGTTATGGTCCTTCCTCATAAGTTTGATACTGCTGGGATAGCTCAGTCAGCAGAGCATGAGACTCTCAGGGTCATGGGTTTGAGCCTCATGTTGGACAAAGGATTCATGTATTGCAGGGATTTTGGACTAGATCAGAGGTTTTCAACCTTTTTGAATCCACAGTTCCCTTGACCAACTACATTCTTTCTGCGGCACCCCTGTGGGGCTCAGGAGCCCAGTTGTGTCACCCCTTGCCTGCAGAGCTGGCAGCCTCTCACACATTTTTGAACACTCCCCCTTGTGGAGTGTTCCCTCAGCCTCCTCTGCCCTCTCCCCTCTCCTTGGGAGTCCTGCTGCTGCCGTCCCTGGTCTCTGAGCTGCCCTCCCACTCCACCCCAAAGAGCCTGCAGAGCTTATAGCTAGGGCTGCTGCAATAAACAGCTGTGCAAGCCTTTGGGAGGCAGAGACGCAAGAGGGCATCAGAGGAGGGAGGGAAGGAAAGAGGGACAGAGGCCAGAGTTACCCCTAACCATCATTCAAGGCACCCCAGGGTGCCATGGCACACTGGTTGAAAACCACTTAACTAGGTAACTGTTGTGGTCCCTTCCAACTCTACAGTTGTCAGGCAGCTGCAAGCAACTCCCACAGCCAGTTGCCCAGGAACGTACAAAGAGAAGGAAAAGTTTCTTACCATCCACTTTTTATTCAATATTTACAGAGAGAGGCTTTGGAACACAGCCTCTTGGATAATGCTGTTGTCCTGAGTGAATCTCCACCTTGCTTCTCTCCCATCGTCATCACCTCCTCTAAGGGTGCCGCTTAATGCCCTCTGTCTTTGAGCTCTTTGCTCTCCTACTTTTAAGGCTCGCCGGGTTCTGGGAGGTGGTGGGTCTGGAATGCTTTCTAGTGACAACGTGTCAGCCAGCTGCTGCTCTGGCTCTGTTTGTTCCTCCTCTCCTATTATTTCCCAACCTTTCCCCTCATCTTCCTCTGAGCTATGGCCTCCCTCAAACCCCTGTTTTAATTCTGAACTGTTTCCTCTTCTCTGGAAGGGTCAGGCTGGGGAGGCGGTCTCCACCATTCCTCGTCTGCCCAGTCCCTGACAACAGTTCTGTGATTCTAACTATTCTATGATTCCTGTGTATTTGTCCTTTGGTGCAGCAGAACAGCATGCTGGCAATAGCAATAGTATACCCTTCATGTGCAGTTTCACCAATAAAGAGCAGGGGGATTTTAAAATTTACACCCCACTGCTCTGCTTTCAAGGCAGCTTCTCTCTATTATGGAAAAATAGTGCAGGAAACGCCTACATAAAATTCCCCCCGTTTTTCTTTCTTTTCAATCCATTTATGTGTTGGTCCTTTAGAGAACATCCTCTGTTGTAACTCATCCCTTTTGTGTGGTGACACACATTTTGCTGGTTATCTGAGCATGGAGGAGCCAAAACAAAATTACATAGGTTGTGTACCGCAACACAAGTGTGCAATCTTGTCATTTTAGTAGGCCCCATTTACTGCTTCCTCTCCCCGAAAAAGGTGAAGCCTTAAATGTAACAAGTTGGGTTATATTTACCAACTTTTAAACTTCATTTAATTTGCTTTCCCCCCTTTTTATCCCTAATGCTTATACAAGCATTAGCCAGAAAGTGGTAGTGGAAATGCCAGTTTTGCAAGAATTGGGGTGTGTGTGTGTGTGTGAGAGAGAGAGAGAGAGAGAGAGAGAGAGAGAGGGAGAGAGGGTTTTATAAACCTCTGGCTTGGCTCCTCAATATGAGATGTTTGTCAATCAAATACAGGCAGAGCTGATCTCAGACTGCAGTGGTCTCAGGTTACCCTGTACCTGCTTATGGGTTTGACTGCTCCCTTGCTTGGCTATCTGTGTTCTTTACAGTAGAAATGTCAGAATCAGTGGTATCTATTTATTTCCAGACTGCTGGCCCTCACAGACCATGATCTAGGACAAATCCTAGATTGAGGTATTCTGGACTCAAGTTGTTAATGGCCTTATAAAAATCAGACAAGAACCTTGAATCTGGCTGGCCTGGTAGAGTGCAAGGCAGTGCAAGCTTTTGAGAACTGGAGATATGTGCTCAAATAGTTGTGGAGGTATGAGGGGCAGTAGGGCCTCTGATGCACTTCCTAATATGGTAGAGGTCTGTCTTTGGCAAGCAGCTTGAGTCAAGCAACCAGCTTGCTCAGCTTCAGCATGTTAGCAGTTGGAGGAGATGGTAGTTTGCTATGCTGAGCCCCTGCATAGCATTTCTGCATTCAGCCAGCCTATCTGAAAGCAGGAGAAGGTTCTTGTGGACCTCAGCTCCAGCCATGTTGTAGGTCTGGTATCTGATAAAACTAGTAAGATATGCCATTGGCTGTAATTTAGAATTATCTAATTAATAGGCCAGGTCAGAATATTTCAGCCACTTTGTGTCCTGGTGCGATTATTTTTGGATGGAAATGTATTTATTTATTTATTTGAATTTATTTCCCTCCTTTCCTCCCAAAGGGCCTTCACACTTTCTTGGCTTAAGTAATAACTGGAAAGATGATAAAATTTGAAGAGATTGGAAGGTTTGAGTGCATCTCTTATATCCTGTTTTTGCTGACTAATGCATTTTCAGAGGAAAGCTGAGAGGAAGGCTGTAAGATTTAGTGATTTTCTAAGCAATATGGTTGTTGTCTCCAAATGCCCTAGGACGAGAGGAGGCAGTGACCTCGAATCTCTTAAAAGGCACTCTGTGTACTTATCGGCCTACTCTATATGCTGCTGCAACCTGTCCAATAACATCAAATCGGCTTCCATGCTCAAAGAGCCATGCAAGCTTTGCCCAGATGAAGACTCTGTCATACAAAACCTTTCATTGTGCTGTCATCACTGACAGACAATTGCTTTTCCAGCTAATTAAGCACCGACCTTTGTGTTAGCCAGAGCTTTTAACATATGGTTCTACCAAGCACTATCTAAATTATATTAAGTAAATTAGTCTTTTTTTGACAAACAGCTGATTTCCCTAGGTAGGCTTGAAATATGAGTCTGAGGCTGTGGAGCCTTACCAACTTAGGCTTTCAGAGTATTAAGTCAATGCAAAAACTCCTATACATTTTAAATAAGGTCATTTTTTCAATCCAGCGATTCCTAGACAACCTAATCAACTTTGAGCAGAACAAGGAGACCTCACAACTACTTCTTTTTTTAAAAAAAAAAGTAACAACACCCTGCTTTTCTCTTCACTCAAAAGAAAGCAACTATATAAACATGGCATTATTCCATTTGTTAAAACACAAATTAACAAAACTAAGCAGCAAAACAAAGAGCAGCCTTTGAAATTGGTATATTAAGCAGCGACAGAATCAAACACTTGTTCAGAAAAGGAATTTCTGAGTTTCCATTGGAACACAAGTAAAGGGGGAAGAGAACTTAAATTTCCTAGAGCAGGAAGGCAAGGCGCCACCAGAGGAAAAGCCACCAACTCTGCCTCAGAAGGCAATGGCACATGTCAGAGGGCTGCAACAGCCAACCTTACTAGACAGGCAGATTCACAAGAGAGAAGAAAGGTTCTTCAAGCAACGCACTCATGCTTCAGTACACTAGACCAGAGGTGCAAGGATATTGCTTTTCAGAAACTGACAAAATAAAAACAATGCAGGGAATCCGGGAAGATGGATAACAGTTTGGTTTGTTTTTTTTTACAGCATAAGCTTTCCTTGATTAGAGTCCACTTCATCAAATGCATGCAAGTGGGGAGAGGGCAAGTGTGTGAAGGAGGGTAAAGGTAAAGGGTAAAGGGACCCCTGACCATTAGGTCCAGTCGTGACCGACTCTGGGGTTGCAGTGCTCATCTCGCTTTATTGGCCGAGGGAGCCGGCGTACAGCTTCCAGGTCATGTGGCCAGCATGACTAAGCCACTTCTGGCGAACCAGAGCAGCACATGGAAACACTGTTTACCTTCCCGCCAGAGCGGTACCTATTTATCTACTTGCACTTGCTTTTGAACTGCTAGGTTGGCAGGAGCAGGGACCGGACAACAGGAGCTCACCCCGTCATGGGGATTCGAACCGCCGACCTTCTGATCAGCAAGACCTAGGCTGTGTGGTTTAACCCACAGTGCCACCCGTGTCCCGTGAAGGAATGAGCAGGCCCCAAAATTGAGGTTGCTAATGATTTGGCTGGGATACAGAGACCAGGTGCACTGAGCAGCTTGGGTACACCAAGTAAGATTTCTAAATGCCCACCACCACCACCACGATTGACTTCCATGCCATTATCACAAACTGCCTCCCCTCAGTTTCAAAAGAAGTTAGGACCATGAGAAGATGCCTTACACCAGGCCACACCATTAGTCCTATCTCAGTATTGTCAACATGGATTGGAAGCAGCTTTCCAAGGTTGCAGCCAGTAGTCCTTACCAGCACTCTCTGGGTTTACTGGAGATGGAACTTTTTACATGCAAAGCATGTACAGTGGTACCTCGGGTTACATACGCTTCAGGTTACAGACTCCGCTAACCCAGAAATAATACCTCGGGTTAAGAACTTTGCTTCAGGATAAGAACAGAAATCGTGCTCCGGCGGTGCGGCAGCAGCAGGAGGTCCCATTAGCTAAAGTGGTGCTTCAGGTTAAGAACAGTTTCAGGTTAAGAACGGACCTCTGGAACAAATTAAGTACTTAACCCGAGGTACCACAGTACTCTAACACTGAACTATGGCCCTTCCCTATGACTTCATGTTTTATTTGACATGTATTGTGGTGGGCTGCTGAGATACTTGGATCTGTCTTGGGCAAGCAGAACAACTCATGTGTTATTTGGATCCGAATCATCGAATGTAAGAATTACTGTAGAATCCTATATCATTGGGGGTGTGCATTTTGTTCTGTTTTATTATGTTGCAGAATGAGGGACAGTACTTTATATCATGCTACGTAATAAAAATAAAAGCAGCAGTAGTGGTTGTTATTTATTACTGTTAGAATCATCATCATCATTATTTATTGAATATAATTTATTACATTTATAACCTACTCTTCCTCTCAAATGACCCCAGGGCAGCAAACACATGATAAAACAGTAAAAAACAAAACAAAAACAAATGCACTTGTATCAGCAAGTCATCCCTAATCAGTCCGTGCTTTTCATAAATTTTTCTTTCCTGGTCTAAAGGCTTTCTGTAAAGCTATACGATACAATTTTAAATCCCCTCTTTAATAACTTTCCATGCTGTAACTTGATTAATTTACTCAGGCAGTTGAGAAGACAGTGTCTTATGTTTCAAGCTGTAGAGTCTTTCCGGAAATGCCAAACCCCTCCCACAAAGGAAAGATTAAGTAGTTCAGGAAACTGTAGGTTTGGAACATTCTTGCTGGGCCACAATGAATCAACAGAGAGCAAATGTAACCATCAGAAAACTGGGTCATAGACAGTATAAGCCAGCTCTTGCCAAATGTCTGTGCAAGCCTATTCAAAAATATGCTTGGTTTACATTTGCGATTTACTCAGGGTATTAGTGAAAATGATAAAATATCCTGTTCAGCGGGAGACCATTCAAGCTTTGAATCTGTGGGATGCTTTGAACTTACCCTGTGTTTCTTTCCAAGTTGTACTGAAGCATGACTAGAGTTGACGTTTGATCCCAGAAATGCTTCCTGGCTTGCAGTTATCCATCTTGTTACTTTCCCTTTCTTTTTATTTCTTCCTGTAACTTTGGAGCGGGGGTGGCAGCGATCCACAGTGCAACATTTACTGAGAGAGCAGAAAATGTATTACCTAGTGAATCTAGCTGCAGCTTTGGTCAGATGTGGCTGTGCTGTTTTAGACCAGGGCAGGGGGACTGATCTCTCCTAGTTGTTGATGAGCTGCAACTCCCATCACTTCCAGCTAGCATGGCCAGTGGTCAGTGACGATGGGAGCTGTAGTCCAACAGCATCGGGGAGGGAGAGCTACACATTCCCCATCCCTGCTTTCAATGAAACAGAGAATGCAGTCTGACAACAAGTGTTGATTGCAGTATGTATACTTGGTGCCCACCAACTTGGACAGGTGGATGGGACAAGCCACCTGTCAATCGAGTGACATCATTATGATATCAAACAGCTGATAGGTGGGTTGTTCCACCCCACTTGTGAAAAGCTCTTACACAGCATTTCAGCCAGCTGGTTAGGTGCTTAGGAACTGCTCAATACCAAGTACACAAAAACTCTTAAGAGAAATTCTGTATCTCTGCACAATTCAAGATATGACTGTGAGCTAGAATTTAAAGCAGAAGGGGGCAAATGCTTTATGAGCTTGATGATGGAATAATTAGCAAACACACTCGCAAATAAATACTATGCACTTTACATAGTTAAGGTAGCCCTAAGGAACAGAGTGAGCAAGCATGCATGGAATTGCAGTGTAAGTGACAGAATTATAAACCAGAAAGACTATTGGTCTTCCACATAATGTTAGCAACAGGCTTTATGTTCACCCCACCTCTCAAAAGTCGCCTGAAGATCCCATCTGATGAACACTGGCCTGAATTATTTCCCTATCAATCCCTGACTTTTGTTCCTCATGGGAATCTATTCTTCTCTTGGCCTTTATGGTGTTTTTTTCTGTATTCTTTTGCCGTTCTTTGATTCATTATTAAAACCTGGTGATGAGATTAATTTTCCTTCAGTAACTCTTTGAAGCTCTGGCAGCACCTAATTAACTCTGGCATGTATTAACTTTTCAGCTGTGGCTGACATGATTCTGCTCTTTTGTTTCTTTATTATAGGTTTTATATATACAGGGGAAGTTGTGCATCGAATGCTAACAGCTACACAATACATCGCACCTTTGATGGCCAACTTTGACCCTAGTGTGTCAAGAAACTCGACTGTCAGATACTTTGATAATGGTAAGTATTAATCCTTCTGCCAGATTATCCTTTCGCTCATCTTTTTTTTTGTTCTTTGTAGGAAAATAAACACTGAAGACGGTTTATAATATTTAGCTCTCAGAAGTTTGATTCATCCGGCTGGCCATCCATCTGAGTCAAATACCATGGTTTAAAATGTTATTGGTAGATTGTGTTGGCAAACATTATCCAATATTATAATCCATCCAAGCTGCTAAAGTCCTAAATCTTACTTTAGTCATGAATCTCAATTAACTTCATCAGCTGAAAAAGACAACCCTCTAGTCTTCCAAAATTATATGCTCCCTCTGGTACCATCAGTACATTAAATAGGAACCATTTTGCATTCTTAGAGTCGTTTTTCACCCAGAGGTAGAGCATGTCTGAGGTTAATAACCCTCATCAAGATGGTGTGCAAAGTGCTCCTATATAATAATCTAATAAGCCTTACTTTACCTACAGCTCCCGAAGGTCAAATACCTGGTACAGAATTTTATGTGATAGAATGCTGTCCTTAGCTTATTAATCTGGGTTGTTGATGATTTTTCTAACTGTGGGGCCCAGTCTTGCTCTGCCCTTTCCCAAGTACCTTCTCAAGCCCTTTAAACCACCTTCTACCCATGGATTAAGATCCTGGCTAGTTCCGATCCTGTTAACTGGAGTTTCCCAGTTTGGGCATAATGGCGAAACTAGGTTAATTAGCTCAGGAAGGTTGAATCACAGTGTACCAGGAAAAGAGGGGCCAAGAGGCAGCACAGTGGTGGAACGCATACATACAAGGTTGGTGAAAATCTTGCCTGAATCACTCCAAAGTTGAAGCCCCACTACCCAAAATGCCCATCTCTACCAAATCCCCCCACAGTGAATCCTCATGGGGAACACTGGTCAAGATAAGGATCGAGGTGGCTATTGGAGGAGGCACTTGGGGCTGGAGTCATTTCAGGTTTTATAAGTTATTACCACTTTGAATAGGTCTCTGTAATTCTTAGCAAGCCAATGCAGTGCTTTTAGGATTGCTGTTATATTCTCCCATCTTGCTGCCCCAGCTAATGACATGCCAATAGCATTCTAAACTTGCTGTAGCTTCCAGATAGTTTTCATGGGCAGCCCCATGTAATCTGAGTGCAAAGTCATCAGAGCATGAATTGCTGATACCTGCTTATCTTGGTCCAACAACAGCCATAGTCAGTGAACCAACTGGAGCTGGAAATAGGCAATCTTCGACAGTGAGGCCTCCTGAGTCTCTAGTGGCAACATCATGTCAAGGAATGTAGTCTCAGGTTTCGTTACCAGGAAATGAATATATATCTATCTCTTGTCAAATCACCAAATAGGCTATATAATTTTGTGGACCGATATATGCACATATTGCATATGCATAATAACCAAATATTTGCGAGACAAAATGAATATTTGTATGGAAGAATTGCTTTTAAATAAAATAGAAGCAACCCGATCAATATTCAGAAAGTAAATTGCAAACATGTCTGTCTGTTTCACACCATCCAGTGATGCGCTATGCAGTGAAATAATTTATGCAGCGAGATTGTGAAAGTTCCATTTGAAGATAACATAATGAACATGCTTCAATTTCCCCCCTTAAATGACTTGCTTTTTTTTATTTCCGCCAAAGTGCTGGTAAGAAACAAGAATAAATTACAGCGTGTTGTTGTTGAACTATTATCGTGATGCTTTAAGATACTCTCCATGGTGCATTGAGCTTGAATCACACTGACCCATTCTGAGTTGTCGTTAGGTCACTCTGACAAGGAAAACTTGTTGAGATGTGAATCAAAGCATATGCTGTGAGGGAATGAGTCAGTTCAGAGTCCAAAAGGCATTTTTTTGTAAGCAAATGCCTGAAATAAACTTTGAGATATTTACTAAAGAGGAGTTGCATTCAGCTATTCTTTACTCAGAGTAGATCTGTTGAAATTAAATACCTTGGGAATATTTTAGTTTAGAGAAAAGGTGAGTAAGAGGTGACATGATAGAAGATTATAAAATTATGCATGGCACAGAGAAAGTGAATAGAAAGGAGTTTTTCTCCCTCATTCGTAACACTAGAACATGTCGACATCCAGCAATGCTGAATGTTGGAAGTTTGGGTACAGATAAAAGAAAATACTTATTCATGCAGCGCATCATTAAACTATGGAACTCACTCCCACAGGAGGCACGAACTTGGTTGGCTTTAAAAGAGGGTTTGGTTGCTATCTTCTGCCTCCAGTCAGAGGCAGTAATGCTCCTGAATACCAGTTGCTGGAAACCATAGGAGGGCAGAGTGCTCTTGTGCTTCAGTTCTGCTTGCAGGTTTCTCACAGGTATCAGGGTGGCTACTGTGAGAACAGGACTACATGGGCTACTGGCCTGACCCGGCAGGCTTTTCTTACATTTAATGGCCATGACTAACTTAGGTCCAGTAATTTCAAGTGGTCTACTCTGAGTGAGAGTTGATTGAATACAACCCAATGCCTTTTGTATTCAGGACGATATCAGGATTTGCCCCGCTTCTACTGTATTAAAAGAGGTAATCCATCATGATCAGGCCAGATTCTTGCCAAGGCAACAAATGAAGGACATTATTAGGAATATAATTTATATAATAGAATATTTTAAAGTGAAGAATGAAAAATAAGCAGCCTTAATGTTTTTAGATGCAGAGAAAGCATTTGATAATGTCTCCTGGGATTTTATGTTTAAAGTTTTAGAGTACATGAGCTGTGGAGACACTTTTATAAGAGGAGTCAAGGCAATATATACCGAACAGTCAGCAAAATTGATAGTAAATGATGTGTTGACTGAGAATTGTAAAATAACTAAAGGAACAAGACAAGGCTGCCCATTGTCACCCTTGTTTATATTTTTTAAAAAAGGATTTGCCCCACTTTTGTAGGGCATACTAGTTACCTGGGAATACATTTTCAAGCTGCTGATCCAACAAAAAGACACAACAGGAATTTTATATTCAAGAATGCAAAAACTGGGGCTTTCCAGCACATGGTAAGCCACAATGCCAGGGCTTTGCTCAGCACGGCAAGGTGGTTTGAGCATATTACTTCGATCCTGGCCCGACTACACTGACTGACAATTAGCTACGAGCCCAATTCAAAGTGCTGGTTTTGACCTATAAAGCCTGAAGCGGCTCAGGACCACAGTACCTCAAGGAACGCCTCTCCCCATATAAACCAACCTGAATTCTGCAGTCATCACCTGAGGCCTTTCTTTGTGCCTCCTTCATGAGCGGTCCAGAGGGTAGCAACACGAGAACAGGCCTTTTCAGCAGTAGCTCCCTGCTTGTGGAATGCTCTCCCTAGGGAGGTTCAGCTGGTGCCTTCACATTATTTTTAGGCTCCAGGTGAAAAGGTTCCTCTTCAACCAGGCCTTTGTTTTTGTTTTAACTATTTGTTTGTGTTTTATTTTGTATTTTTATCTTGTGAACAACCCTGAGATGAAGGGCAGCCCTGAGATATGAAGGGCAGTGTATAAATCTTAACTACAGGCTGCATCCAGCTTGGTAGGTCAGAAGGATTATAGTTTGGTCCATGGGGATTCAACAAAACAATGTGCGTAAAGAATAGTGGGACATGTGCAACTAAGATGCTCAACACCATTATTAATATGGGCATCATCCATAAATTCATGGTGATTCTATTTAGCCGGTGTAGTTAATGTTTACCACCAATGATGTATATTATTTAATACCCTTCTACTCTGAAAGCTTGCAGTAGATAAGAAAAGATAATCTTATGCATAATAAATGGACGGAGTGAAAATGGAATGCTTTAAATATTAACATTTCTGTGTCAGCATTTTGGTAAACATCCTTAAGTTTTATAGGCAGTGAGTTATGAGCTAAATAACACAATGAAAAACCTATGATGAAAGAAAGTTAGCAGTTTTGATTTAGAGGAAACAATATTTTAAACAATTGCACACAGAGAGTTTTAAAAAATAATAAAATATGTAGCATCATTGTTTCACTCAGACCTGACCTGTTGTGGCGTCGAAGTCTGATTTTTTTTTTCTAAGGACTAGCTTGAATTTTTTGGTAGGCCAGCATCAATGTA
This sequence comes from Podarcis raffonei, assembly GCF_027172205.1. Taxonomy (NCBI): domain Eukaryota; kingdom Metazoa; phylum Chordata; class Lepidosauria; order Squamata; family Lacertidae; genus Podarcis; species Podarcis raffonei. The sequence goes on along the minus strand of NC_070613.1, from coordinate 23,316,293 downwards.
TAGGTACTAGCCCAGGCAGCCCATAATAAATATATCATGTTCTTAGGTACCAGAGTATCAATCCTGACCACTTGTGTGCATCTTCATTCATTCTTGTACCACCTTGCTGCCAAAGCTCTCAGGGAGGTTTGCAGTGGAAAACAATGTCTTACAAACTATGATAGAAGAGGAAGAAGGAACAGGGAGGGATGAGAAAAATAAGGAGAGGTGAAGCCAAATGGCAGTTGATCCCAATGGAGGAAGGCTTTGGCTGGCCCATCACCTCTCCTCAGATTCAGGCAGGTGGCACAGCTGTGGATGGAGGCAGTTCTGAATCTGGCATTTATTATCCCAATAGTATAATAGTTCAGCCCTACAAACCCTACAACATTAGTCACAGATCTAAAGGAAATATAATGCCTCTTCACAAAGTTGCAGTATTAATTAAACTCTGTAATTTGCTGTTGCAAGATAAGGGGTAGTCACTGGCTTCAATTGCATTGCACATGCCACGTGAAAAAGACTGTTTTTTCTTGCTGCTCAGTTCCTGTTTGCACTGTCTTGGGCTCTCTGACATTGAAAACACCCCCTTTTAACATGTTCACATTTCATTGGATGCTGGGATTCTGCACCCACCTTCCCTTCTGTTTTCCACTGAGGGGGTGGCTGATGTTTGGAGGTGTATTTGAACACCCCTCAGTCAAGTTATCTTCTCTTCTGTAGGCTAAGCATGTCTGAACAATAAATAAAGCTCTATCTACTGTAAGGCCTATTTAGCAATAGTAGAAGTGGTGATAATATTGCTATAAAGTTACATTTTGTATGGTATCAGATGCTGCTGAATGGCTACCCTATAATTTACAGCGACATTTTCCTCTCCTCTTTGCGACTTTGGACTTGACAGGTACTGCATTGGTTGTCCAGTGGGATCACGTACATCTACAGGATAATTACAATCTGGGCAGTTTCACATTTCAAGCAACACTTCTCAACGATGGGCGTATCATATTTGGCTATAAAGAGGTGAGTTCAAGCACCGAAATGATTTACTAAATTTAAAATCCTGCTCCGTTCAAGCAGCTGAAATATTTAAAAAGCGACAGCCCCAATGCTCTGCCATCTTAACACAGAAGACTTTTTTCTGTGCCAAGACTAGATGCTACCGTTCAAAGGATGCTCTTTGCCCATCTAAGAGATTGCTGTCAGGAACAGTCAGGGTCATCCCAGGAGAGAGGGAGGACTAGGCAAAACCACACGGTGCCTCCCTTGCCCCCCAGTAACATTTTTACACAGACCAAATCTGCCTCCAGGACTAATCCAGGAAATGAAGAAGCTATAGCAGAAAACATTGGGAGGTATGGTGCAGTGTTAGAGGTTTTAGTGAGGAATTATTCTCCCCACAAGAAAGAAAAAGGAACAAAGAGTGTGCAGAAAATTAGTTTGACTGTTAACTGAATATAGAGTGCAGATATAATGCCATTTGTTTAAGATTACTTGCAATGTTTTTTTTATTTAGAGCAAATAAACATTACTGAGCTAGTTGAATTCAGGATTTGGGGGTCACAAATCCTCCTTTTTGAATGCAGTTGCACCCCCTCCTCCCACACCAGCCCTTTCCTGGAGCTGCAAAGGGGCTTCTGGGTATCTGTGCAGCCTCTGCCCAGGCACTGGGCGAGTTGACATCGCGTTAAGGCACCAGGCTGATTTCATGATGAAAGCTTAGAGGAGAGTTTGGATGGTGTTAGAGCAATCTAATGGGTGTAAATAGTACTCTGCTCACAAGGGAGTTCCTTTGTGTGCAATATGGCATCAGAGAAGATTACTGCAGCTTCTTCTAAGATACGGCATGAGGGAAACCGGCAGTCCCATTTTATGGAATAAATATTGCGTACCAACTTGCCCTGATATTTCACTGCTTGCATCCCTAGGCCCTTTAATGTGACAGTTTAGCTATCTTTTTAGTTAAATATACCGTATTGGCCTGAATATAAGCCTCACTTTTTTCTCAAATTCCAACTGTGAAAAGTTAAAGTGCGGCTTATATTCGCGACCTTACGGTATGCAGCCAGGAGTGCAGGGCAAACAGTGCCAGGAGCAGCGCCTGCCCCACGCATAGTCCCCCATCCTCTCCCCCAAGGCTGGGAAGGGAGAGAGCAAGGAAAGGGAAAGGCCGCCTGTGACGCAGCGTGGCTCCCCCCAACCCCCAAGTATGTAGCCAGGAGCAGCGAGGAAGGAAGCGGCTTATATTCAGGTATTTTTTTCTTTTCCTCCCTCCAATTTTAAAGGTGCGGCTTATATTCAGGTGCGGCTTATATTCGGGCCAATACAGTAATAGCTCTGTGTGCTCTCCCATACGATTTGGATTTGGTTTGGAGGGTTCAAGCCTCTTACAAGCTTAGCACCCATGGAAATAAGAGGTCTTGCCCAATGCAAGGCGGTACTTTTAATGAGATTCAGAAGCAATACAAACACAAGTGAGTGAAAGGTTAAAGATTGTATTCTAAACAACAAGCATTATATACGTTACCAAGCAAGCACTTGGATCTGCCACTAGGAATTTCTCAAGAAGTGGCGCAATGACATCTTGGTAGCCTTTGTTTGCACAGCCCTTCGATCAGTCCATGCACAAGCTTCTCAGAACTATGCCAAAAACAATCCAATTTATAGATAGCTAACTTGTTAGACCACGTGCCTTGCCCGACTAGCTAGTGCAGATTATTAATTAGCTAGACCCCTCTTCCAATACTGCACATTCCTCCAAACAATGTCTACCATCAAAGAAGGTCAGAAGGTTACCTGTTAAGTTGTGAGTGAACATATCAGACGACACAGCGATTCTTCAAACAGCTCTTGTTTATTTACAGGCCAGAACAGAACTGAAGGGTTCAGGCAGCCTGCTTATATAGAGCTCCAGTACAACATAACTGTAACAATTTTCTAAAACTATCCAATCACTGAACGTCACTTTCAATCCCTTATTTGCATAACTATCTACAGTATCCCCCTGCTGGCCCAGGGTGAGAACTTCAGTACATAACATTACCCATCACTATCGCTTCTTCCTTCCACCAGATTATACATTAAAGGCTGCTCTCAGCAATCAAAGAACTTTAACAAGAGATAGAGAAGGGAAGTAAACAGAGGCAGAAAGAGATGACCAAGTTAGATCACTAAACTCCTTAAAATACAAATATCTTCTGGATAGATTGCCCATACAGGTCCTCTTGTGGAAGGGGGAGTTACTGGTTTCTTTTGCTTTTGCTTTTGTTTATTGTGTATTTTGTGTCTTCATTTTGTATTTTCACGATGTGAACCGCCCTGTGATCTTTGGATGAAGGGCGTTATACAAATTTAATAAATATTTTTTTAAAAAAATCTGATGTGGTTGGATAGAGCTGCCCTCCAGACACCAGCGCTGTGGCAGCTTACCAGGATGAGCCAGGGCGGTGGCCAGGTCAGGATTGTATGGATGCACCAGTTGGAAAAGCCAGGTTGGCTCCACCTGTGTGTCTGGGCAGCCCTGACCTTGCCACCACCCCACCCCAGGCCTGCCCAGGTAAGCTGCAGTGATGGGAGACCAGTTCTGGCTTGCCCCGTCAGCTGCTACTGATTTGCACCTGCCAGCCAACTCTAGTAATGTCTCAGCTGGCACTGAAAAAACATTCTCCTGGGGATGGTTTCTATGACTCTCTTGTGCAGTAGGAAGTTTTGATTCAACCAATAAATATTAACATGAAAACAAATCATTTCTCCTGTCAGCTTGTCCGTTGCCTATCATCAGATGCTGCCCTAGCCTTTTCATCACAGTGTAATGATTTTCTTGTCAACTGTTCACAGCATCAACATAAATAGTAGATCCAGTTTTTTAAAAGGAAAATTAAGTGCTGATTCACCCTTAAAAATACAAGGCACAGTGTCAGGACCTGCTAGAGCTGTTGTTCTCAAACTTTAGTTCTGGGTGCTTCTGCCCCATGTGGTGGGTTATCAAAACTGCAGCTTGGAAATATTTTGCTGATACTCTCTAGCTAGTGAAGAACATGTTGTTGGTGAAATAATCTCAGGCTGTGGATTGGCCCTGCCTACCAAGGCTTGTCATTAAGCTGTCCTAGACCAGAAGGACTTCTTGGGATGTCTGGGCAGCAAGGTGTTTTTGACTCTGGTTTGGCTTTGTGTGGGACTTAGCTGTGACACCTGGTTTAATCCTTCCAGTTCTGATTCTTCAACTCAGCTCCTGCCTTCTGGGTCTCAGCACTCAGCTGCCCTCTAGCAGTAGTCTCTGGGTCATTCTTGATACCCTTTGTATTTTCCTCACTCCTACTTTACTCATGGGACTTTTCTACTATCAATTGCACTTCTCAGTCGGCAGCCCTTGCCAAAACAGCAGCATGACCTAATGGTTTGGATAGGGCTCTTTGATCTTTCTTCCTCTGCAACACCTATGGTTCACAGTAAAGTTTCTCAGGAGGCAGACATGAGCACTGTGTATATTCTGGGGAACAAAAATGAGCAGTGAAAAATGAGCAGTGAAACGGGCCAGGCCGTTGCAGGCCAACCAGAGTTTGTAACAAACCATAGTTGGTTTGATCCTGATTTCACTATGGTTTTGACAAACAACAGTTTCTTGTTTCTGGATTAAATGGAAACAGTGGCCTGTGGAAATATTGTTAACCATGATTAACTATTGCGCCACTGGAGGTGAAATTCCTGGACAATGCACAAGGCAAACCACAGTCAAAAGCATTTGCATAGAATGTTTTCATTAATCAAGTATGATCTTGGGCCGATCACTGCCTCTCAGCCTAACCTACCTCACAGGGTTGTTGTGAGAATAAATGGGGAGTGGGAAAACCACCTTGAACTTCTTGGAAGAAAGGTGGGCTATAAATGTAATGATAAACAAACAAACAAACAAACAAACAAACCAGGTTCAAGCCATATCCTAGTTTGTTAACTAGCAAAGTTTTGCATATCCAGATGAAACAAGAAACTGTTTTGTTACAAACTGTGACCAGAAGGTTTAAATCTGGTCCCATTTTGTGCAAAGAAGAGAGGAAGAAGGGGAAGCACATGAGCCCAAAGTTCATTAAAGCATGTTGTGATGCTTGAATGTCACTATTGTCTCTTAGCAGATAAATCATCATGGGATCCAGCCATTTCTGGCTACTTTCCAGCATCACATACCTTTGTTCATGTAGCCGAAGAAACTCTTCACATTCTATCCCAGAACTATTTTCTGTTTCCTTCCTCACCCACAATTCATTCTGCAAAGGCAGCAAATGTTACAACTTCTGTAATGGCTCCTTGGTGATTATATGACTGGAGGCTCATTACTGCCTAAATGAGCAGGCAAGAGTTGTCGCCTTAGGAAAATTCAGAAAAAAATAGACCAAATAATGTAGAGATATTTCAGTGGTGGTTTATTATGTGTGGAAGACTTGCAGCGCTGCACTACTTACAAGCATTATTTTGTTCCCGCTTATGCAAAGATTAAATGATTGCTTTCTGCAATAGACACCACAGCTCTTTAAAACAAAACTATTCTTAGATTCACTATATTAGTCCACTTCCCTCTCTTAGCCAAAATGGGTTATCACTTTTAGTGCTTACAAAAGTTAACAGAGTTTCTATGAAAAATTCAGTAATAGAAACGGATTTCATTTCCCAATGTAATATAGTTTCTGTGTGGCTCTGTGTGCAGAATTGTATTAGGTGTTAGCAAAACAGCATTAAGAGGAGCCTGTTTACACAATAAGCAAGCTAAACTGTTTGAGGAAAAAATATTCATTGTACTTCAAGGTTTTGCGAGTTTCTTCCCTGCAGTGAATTGACAATGAAGCCTATAATTGGCTGGCGCAAAGTAAATTTACTTTCTCCTTGTTGATTACTGAAAGGTAGGCTAGAAATTGTAATTGCTAAAGTACTTATGAGGGATTGATTAACAAGTCCATCAAAACTGAAGTACTAAACCAGAGCCAAATCTCATAGTACACTTCAGTATTATTTTCGTCAGCTCCCATCCAGCTGTCCCTTTCATTAAAAGGAAAAATAAAAGGCCTAAAGGTGCTGTACAGAGAATCTAGATAATGTGAAGACAATTCAAGGCTGTGCTGGTGAGTAGAAATGCCATTACAGGTTGGCATCACTGGGCAACTGCCTATTGGTGGGGGTTCAGATACAACAGACTGCATTGCTCTGATTCTATCATTGCATTTGATTCTATCAATTAAATTGTAGGGTACAAGTAGAAGAGAGCATTTTATATATAGGTATGCATATGGCATTTGTCTATTTTTGTCTTGCAGATTCCTATCTCAGTGACACAGATCAGTTCAACCAACCACCCTGTGAAGGTGGGCCTGTCAGATGCCTTTGTGGTTGTCCACAGGATCCAGCAAATTCCCAGTATGTTTTTTTAATGCATGCTAATGAATGTTACGTAAGCCTGTGTGTTTGTGTTTGAAGGGGAGGGGATGATTGAGTGGAAAGCAAATTTAAAGAGATCGAAAATAGGTTTTAACTAAACAGAAAACAAAATGCTTATGAAGTCTCTGTTTGTTAATTTAAATATAATTTCATTTTGGTTTACAACTCCCACAGTTGTTCATTGCTTCATTGTTTGTCTTGAACCGATAAAGCCAAATGTGGCTGTTAGCCCAAAGGGGGAGATGGTATAATTCTGTATTCCATGGGATTACTCCTTCATGTTTTCCAGAATAGTAATTGTATGGTTGTGCTTTTGTTGTTGTTTCTTATTTTGCTTTGGAAGAGACAAAGAAATTGGACATAAGATGCCTTTCTAAGCTGGCTGAAATAAATTAAACAATATTTATCAGAACAGCGTGCAGTAGCAAGTGTGGTTCCCTCCTGATGTTGTCAGACTACAGTTACCATCATCCTTCATACTAGCTGAGGCTGATGGGGCTGCAACACCTAGATGGCACCATGCTGGCTACTACTGGAATAGATTTGCTTTGAAGAAAATTCCATACATTGTTTTCACTGTCTTGGAATTTCCCATGGGCAGTTTCTTCATTCTTTGAAGGGAGATTAAGGAGCCTATATCTGGCTGGTCACGTAAATTTGTTGAAATTAACTAATCCCAGCTGATCACGTAATTGTAACTGTTCAACAGTACAGATTTCCCTTTCATTAAGACAGCACAGTTTAGAGCAAATATAGGATACCTTCATTAAAAACCAAGGAAAACGTCTCACCGTGTGTTAATAATACTTTGGCACCATCATCTTTGCTTTGGCTCTCTGGTTTAGCTTTCAAGGTTAAAATTAGTATTCACTCTTCCTTTTGTTGGCAAACTAATGATTACAGACCATCCCTTTCCAGTGTCCTTGCTGCGTATCACAGCACAGACCATTAGAATCAACACTGTGATGGCACTTCCACGCTTAGCACTATTGTGGCCCTGATGTGTCAACCTGGTGTAGGAGTGTATGCCTTGCCTAAGGAATGATATCCCTTTCTAGAAAGCTGTTTCTAGAAGGTCTTATGTGTTGCGTAGGCACCTTGAACAGAGGCACAGGAGGCTGGGCAGCCAGCAGCCCCACAGCTTCAGGATTTGGAAACAAAAGTACTGGCAGCTACTTGAGAATTCTCCTTTGTAAAGGGTGGGGATCCCACTTTCTATTAAAAAGAATGTTTCTTTTGGCTCCTTTGGTATGTAATATTCAAGAAAAGGCTCATTCATAGCTGTCTTTGCAAAGCAGATACATATTTTTGAAGCTGCAGGCAATATACCACTCTCCTGACAAAATAAATCAAGTTGGGCCACAGAGAGCCTATGTCAGCTTTTCCTTAAGTGTGCATGTTCTTGCATTCTTGTCTTTCCAAAGATGCTAAACGGGCCATAAATCAGCCCAGTCAATTATTGCAAAAGGGAGATGTGAGAAAGTTTCCCTTAGCCTGTTTGATGGTTCTGTTGGACTATTTGTTTCTTGCAGGAGGCTTAGAGATATATAAGCATTGTTCTATATCTCCTTACACCTAAATACATAAAGAACTGAATCCCAGGCTGGGCAAGAAATAAAATCACAAACTCATTACAATCAGATAAAAAGGAATAGATAAAAACACAAGAGAAACCTTAACATTTCAATGTATATAAAAGCCATAGAACCTTACTTCTTCATGTAAACACTAGGAGCCTACAGATGCCCAAACAAACAAACGGTGCCAAAATGATAAAAAAGCATAAGCACCATATGTGATTCCAAGGGAGGGCATTCTACAGATAGGGCATCACCACAGAGAATGGGTCTCTCTCTTTATTAGCATGCCTGTGCCCTAAAATTAGCAGGAAAGGCCGTACCCTACTTTTAAAGTAGAGTTGTAATTTTTTTCTTGGTTTTACGGTTTTATCTTTCATATACCACTTTGAGGTTTTTTACATTCGAGTGGTGTGTGGATTTTATGAAATAATTAAATTAGCAAACTGAGCAGCATACATTATGCAGCGATGAGAGACATACATTATGCAGCAATGCAGGAAAGGGCCATTTCTACCAGCCCCTACTCCTGTATCTGCCATACCCATTTTCTGCCAGTTTCCCCATCCTTTGCTTCCTACCCACTTTATTCTAGAAGTCCAACCCTTCCCTCTGGCCCTCTGGGGCAACTTTTTGTGAGCCAAATGCTGTGGGGAGAAATCCCAAGACCCTTCACACAACTCTTTATCTTTAATGAAAATAATTATTGGGATGCGGCATGGCAAAACATGTACTGGCACAGAGATTGCTACGATTCTACTACAGGTCTAGTATAGAATTGGATGGATGGATGGAAACAGTTGCACAACAGATGTACACAAACTCATAAATTAGCAAAAGAATTTTTGGACCAGTACATAATTCTTCACAGTCCCAATTAATAATAATTGGCCTGAAGCCCAGATATAGAGTAGATAAAAGACAATTTGCCCTGTGGTAACTCATTGAGCGATGACAACCATCACAAGGAGAATAAAGCTGCAATTCCATACACACTTACCTGGGACTAAGTCCCATTGGGCTTTTTTGGATATTTCTAAATAGACATGGATAGAATTTCTCTAATATCAAGCCACATGGCATGGAGTTTTTATTATAACTCAGCAACCACTAACACTGGACAGGGGTGGGGTAGGGTGGGACTCACTCTGGGCAATGTGGCCACAGGCACCACCACTGCTTTTGGCATTGGGGATTGAACCATTTTAAAAGGACTTTAAGTGTCCTTAAATTTTTATTTGTTGCACTCTGTCAAAAACTCATATGGGCTATGATAGATGGGGAATTTTTATAACAGAGAGCCTTGGGGCACAGGGCATATTCACACTGGCATATAAATTAACCTGCAGGAAGTTGCCTGATAGTAATCTCTAAAGAAAATCTTCACTGTCAAGACGTCATTTTCTGCAGGAGCACTGCCACTGACTAAAGTTAGGACCATGGATCCCCACCTGTTAGATTTCACTGAATGCATTCGAGGGAGGAGGGATTTAGCACTTCTCCTGCCTCTAATAGTCCAGGTTGTGTGAACAAAGGGGCAGTGAAGGTATGCTAAGGGGTAATTAATCTGTGTTAAGTGATCTTGAGCATAGACAGTATAAATATTGATCTAGCCTACAGGATTTTTCCATAGATGGCTAAACATTGAGACAGTTTATCGCCTTGGTTGTAAGAAAGAATCAATTCAAATGATTGTCTTAGAAATAAATCATTCACTCGTATAGTTATCCTCTTAAAATTGAGATAGATAGGAATATAACAAACTTTTAATCTCTTTGATAATAACTCACAGAAATCAATGACTTTGGATTCGGTGCAGTCATTGGTTTCTCCTACAAAACTCAACATAAGACATTCAGTGATGAGTGTCATTCAGAAATCTTTAAATGTATGATATAGCCATATAACAAAAAACAGACCCAATGCACTCCCCTGGGCTCTGAGTGAAGAAAACAGATACACTGTGAACACACACTAATATACCTGAGCAGAACTTTGGAAAACCCAAAGAGGAGTACAGGGAAGGAGGTCCAGTGGGTGGTTCTGGAGGAAAAGATCTTAAGGATTGGAGCCTAAAATAGATTAAGTAACTAAAGTCTCCCATCTTGTTCAACCCTCTTCGACTACCTGCAACCCACCCCCTCCAAAAACCTCTGAAGGGTGTGGCGTTTAATGAAAAATGTTGAATGAGGTGACACAAAAGTTGCTGGGGATAAGGAGGCAGCAGGAAGCTTTCTTCCTATGAACTTCCTTAAGTTAAGCAACTTCCCTGTTTCCTGTCCCATATTGTTCAGAAGGACTGCTGAATCTTCTGGGGGCAGAGGGAAGGAGGGTACAGGAAAGATTTCTTCTGTGAAGTTCAACTTATCTTAAAAACCAAGACCAACTGGGAGAAGTTCTCCAATCCTCCCGCATTGCTCAAGAGGTTTTCATATGTGAAAGGGGAAGAAGCTGCATAAAACTCTGAACTTCCTTAATGCAGGTCAGATTGGGGGGCAGCTCTTCCCTCTCCCTTTGGCCATTCCACATTGTTCAGGTGGGTCCCCAACCTTCCAGCCAGGGGATGTGGGGAATAGGAAGGGAGAGCACACTTTCCTTCCATGAACTTCCTTCAGTTAACCTATATATAGATATAAGAAAGAGGGCTTGGTAGCACATTCCTCATCTGTGCTGTGACCTTGCCTTCTCAATTTAGGTGCCAGGCATTGAAAGCAGTGGCTGTAGTGCAGGTTCAAGTCCTTCAGTCTTGTCCTTCCTGACTCTCTAGCTTCCTGATCCTCCCTCTATGGTTTCTTCTTCTTCATTCACTGACTGGAGAAAGTTGCAGGGTGCCAACTCAGTCAAGATCCTGAGACGTGAGCACGGTCTTGCCAAGCACCTAGCTGTGCATTCCCTTTGTTTGGCTTCTCCAGGCAGAGAAGGGGAAGGTAGCAGTATTGGACAAGTGACAGAGAGGCAAAGTGAGGGAGAAGGAAGGTTAAAGGACGTGGATCTGCTTTGACAAGTCAGTAGGAAATATGAGTTTGTAGTGATGTGCTTGCGCCAGGAGTCCCCTTTTTGCATTGCATCTGTGTCTCCTGGATCTTGGCCTCTGAGACGATGAGCCAGTCCCTGGTTCCAGTAGGATGCTCACAGTAATCACTGCACTGTAAGATTTATTGTGCCATATTTGCAATGCTCGGCCTCAAGTCACATCTCCTCCTCCTCAAGTGTTCATCCGTTAAAAAGCAGCTTTTAATATTGTGTTTGATGAGGGGTCATGGGGATTTGGTTTAGAATACAAAAGATGGTTCTAGTCAGGCTCATTTTTAGCACCTGGCTTCCTTGAATACTCTGTTTGGGTCTCAGAGCCTCAGCAGGGCCCAGCAGTGCTGACGCCTGCTCTTGAGCCACATCTATGCCACACATTTAAAAAGCTACGATACCACTTCAAACAAAATTTTTCCTCCAAAGAATTCTGGGGGTTGTAGTTTCTTAAGGGCGCCGACCTATGTTTCTGAGTTCTCTGTGCCTATGATTCTGAGTTATCTGTGAAGAGGTTATTGACGGTTATTGGTGAAACTAACAAGCGAAAATGCGTTATATCAGGAAAAAGTGCTTTGGGGTAGCAATGTCTGTATTCGGCAAAACTGAATGCAAAACTGTATACAGTGGTACCTCGGGTTAAGTACTTAATTCGTTCCGGAGGTCCGTACTTAACCTGAAACTGTTCTTAACTGTTTCCAGGTTAGGGTGAACAAACCTAATACAGTGGTACCTCAGGTTACATACGCTTCAGGTTACATACGCTTCAGGATACAGACTCCGCTAACCCAGAAATATTACCTCAGGTTAAGATCTTTGCTTCAGGATGAGAACAGAAATAGCGCAGCAGCGGCGCAGAGGCAGCAGGAGGCCCCATTAGCTAAAGTGGTGCTTCAGGTTAAGAACAGTTTCAGGTTAAGAACAGACCTCTGGAACGAATTAAGTTCTTAACCAGAGGTACCACTGTATTAGGAGAAAGTCACAGTAAAATGCTGGTCAATATCCATGAGGCCTTTTTAAAATGCAAACTGATACAGAAATATAGAAAGTGAATTTAAGATTAGCAAAAGGAGAAGCTGAAATGGACACATTGACTCTTCCCAAATTCCTGTATATGTCTACTCGGAAGTAAGTCCCATTAATTTCAGTGGGGCTTCTTCTCAGATAAATTGGCATAGGATTTCAGCCTTACACTATTAGAGCCAGTCACCTTAGCAGTTCAGCTGTGGGCATTTTTCTTTCTTTTCCCTTCTGATGAGAGGTGTTGTCACAAAGGCCTAATAGCTTCCTACAATCCCTTTCTCAAACTGTTCCTGAGGAGCACATTCAGAATTTGCCAGCTTATGCCAAGCCAGTGTGCCCCGAGTTAACCTTTGCTAATGACGGAACACTGAAAGGTTCTGCTGAAGTGCCAATACCATCATTTTTATTTAGGTATTCATTGGCTTGCTTTTTTGGACTGAAGGACCCGACTTCTTTGGGGAAAACAAATTAAAGCCGCTGGCGCTGGCAGGAGTTCATTTCAAACACATCCCTGCAATGCTCTGTGTTGGCAGGTGCATCATACGGGCAAGTCACTGTGGGGGAATAAATCTTCCCCGCTTGGCAACAAAGGTTCTCAGATCCAGCCCAAATTAGCTTAGCCTCGGCACACATGTTCTAGCCCAGTGCATTTGGAGCGCCAGACAGGTATCAGACCTTCCAGGATAGATATCTATCCCAGAATCTTCCTAGTAATTCATTCAGACTGGCTGGGTGGCAGTAATTTATTCACTTAATAGGATGTTAGGTTCACATCTGAGGGAAAGAGAGAGAAGCGGGGGGAGAGAGGCCTTTCATCAAGAGGGTTTGAAAGAATTGGCCCTAAACTAAATAACACGCTGATTTAATTGGCAATGATGGTGCTCAGCCATGATAAGAAGTTAAGTAGAATAATTTGTGGATTTGTTTCCGTGCCACATCCTGCCAGTATGTGCCTATGAAACAAGATAAGAACAAAAGCACCCTCCACTGTGCTCTGGGTATAGGGAGCCTTGCCAGTATATAACAGAAATTACTGCTGCTAAACAGGCAGTACTGGCTGCTTTGTTGAACTCAGTGGGTTGTAGCCACGCTAAGACAGGGTCCCATCAACGTAAGGATTGCCACTTGTGTGACCGGAATACTTCATTTCTCCTCCCCCGATTGACCCTTAAGTCTGTTCTAGAGGTTCCCCCAGCCCTCCAGAGCAGATTTGGGGAGGGCACAAGACAAAGAGAGTGGGGGGGGGGAATCCCGCTACGCTAACGGCAATCCTTTCATTGACATGACAGATTAGTAGAATACCACTCACAGCTCCATCTTGCTTGCTGGTAAGCGAGGAATCATATCTGCTGATTGATTTTCATTGTTATCCTCTGAGAAACTCGGAGCAATTGACATGGCTTTGCCACTAACCTCATTTTTATCATTGCAACAACCCTGTGAGGTAGACTAAGCTGAGAGGGGAATGCAGCCAAGGTTAGGTAAAGTTAAAGGGACCCCTGACCATTAGGTCCAGTCGTGTCCGACTCTGGGGTTGCGGCATTCATCTGGTTTTATTGGCTGAGGGAGCTGGCATACAGCTTCCGGGTCATGTGGCCAGCATGACCAAGCCGCTTCTGGTGAACCAGAGCAGCGCACGGAAACGCCATTTACCTTCCTGCCAGAGCAGTACCTATTTATCTACTTGCACTTTGACGTGCTTTCAAACTGCTAGGTTGGCAGGAGCAGGGACCGAGCAACGGGAGCTCACCCTGTCGTGGGGATTCGAACCACCGACCTTCTGATCGGCAAGTCCTAGGCTCTGTGGTTTAACCCACAGCCCCACCTGCGTCCCGCAGCCAAGGTTACAGGCCCTTTAAATACTGTGTAGGGAATGTTTTTTCTGCAAATGGTTTCTGTCTGTCTGGGTTTCAGTACCCCAGTGGAAGAAAGGTGGAAGTATGAGACCTCAAGGTAGGAAAAATGGGATAGGAAGGCTCCTCTTTCATAGCTCTAAAAAAAAAGAAGGTCCCAAATGGTAACATGTCAAGGACCCCCTAATCACTTGGCCCAGTGGTACAGCACCTGCTTCATATGCAGAAGGTCCCAGGTTGACTCTCCAGAAGAGACCCCTGCCTGAAACCCTGGAGAGCTACTGCTGGTCAGTGCAGGCAATTCTGACCTTAATGGACTTAGGGCAGATACATACCATACATTTAAATCACATTTCCACCCCACACAGAGAATACTGGGAACTATAGTTTCCTCATCAACCCCACCAGTGCCATTAAACAAACTACAGTTCCCAGAATTCTTTGGGGGAAAGTCGAGTGCTTTAAATGTGTGTTGGGTATGCTTTACAAGTAGGGTGTGGGCCTGCCTTCTGTCTGAGGCAGCTACCTGTACTCCTTACATTCCCTATTTTTCAGCTGCTCATGCCAAGATATTGGGAAAGTGAAAAGAAAATGTGGAGAAGCTGGAGGAAGAGGAAGCCTTCCTCTTTGGGAGATAGATTAATCCTTTTCAGGATTATAAGGATTCTGTTTACCAACTCCATTAGGGATATGAGTGAAGCACTGTCCTTTGATCAAAATCCTTTTCCAGGAGGGTGGGTCTTTGTTTTGATCCCTTTGTCTCCCTCAGTGAGAAAGGGGTCAATGATGTTGATCTGGATTTCTTGATCCTGCAGATTGGTTGATTCTGTCTTTCCGGTTCATTATCCAACTAAGTGTTGCTTCTTCATGCCGGGTTTCTGTGTGAGATCAATCCATATCTGCTCTGATTCTGCTCTCTTCTCCAATTCTGGTTGATGCTCAGTGTGGTGCGGATGCCCCACCATTAATTACCCTTCTCCTACCACCTGCATTATAATCACCCATTCGTCTAGTCATAGGCAATTTGTTTCCTGGCCTGCCTATAAATTGTGCCTTCTCTCCCCCACCCCTCCCCCATGAATATGAATTTAATTGCATTCAGTAGAAGTTTGTAAGAACTCGGAAGTCCAGAGTAAAAGGTCATCATAGTTTCTCAGTGTTATAGTATGAAAATGCAAGCTTGTCTTGTAGTCATGAAGGTAATACAGGCCTGAACATGATTATAATAATAAAATAATGAATAGGAAAGCTAGAATTAGATGCTGATTTTTTATCATCTTTTTGCTTATAAATAATATTTGCAGAAGCCTTTCAAAGCAATCAATTCATGGCTTGGCAATTAACATTCTGCCTTGAGGAGAGGTTCTGGCTTCAGTTCTATACCAGCTCAAACTATAATCCTGTCCAAAATTACTTCTGAGATAATGTGGGATGATACAATGAAAACATGTTGATGCGTGATTCTTTTTCTGGCCTCCATTTAAACTTTTCGGTGAACTCTCCCAAGTTTCAGAGAAAGTTTTGCATTACAAAGGAGGACGTTGTAAACAAAACTGAGTGATAAACTGCTATTATATTTTACCAGTGATATCTAATTATTTTGAGGATTTTTTTTATCCCACTTGTCTGTCAGCAGTAATCAAATAGGCTTACAAGTTGGCTTACAAACGACATGTCTGAAATAACTGGATGAAATAGCAACACACAAACAAAAGAAATGCACCAGGAGCATTGAAATAAATCATATTATACTCAGCAACAAAATGCCTGTGAAAACAATTGAGTCTTGACTGCCCTGCAAAAAATCATCCAACAATCTTCAAAAATCACCCAGAGCCAGCTGCATAAGACCTGCTGTATTCTGGGCACCATGACAGAAAAGACTGCTTACCATTTTTAGTGGCAAGGAGCAGTTGTGACCCAGCACGCCCTCAGGCAAGCCAAAGCAGGGCAAAAACTTCCTGCACAGCTGGCTGGCAACGTCATCCAGCTCAGCCAGCTGCGGGGAGTGGCAGGACATCTTGTCACTTTGAATTTGAATCAGCCAATCATGGCCAGGTTGCTGGGCAGAATTTTGGGGACGGACCTGGGTCAAGCCTGTCTTCACTCAGGTCCACCTCCAAACCATTTAAACCAGCTGAGCTTGCTTCCTGCAGCATAGTCAGCAACAGACACATTCAACTTCTGAATTTAAAGTTGTTGTTTCCTTCCTGGTAGATGTCCGTAGAAGAACGATATATGAGTACCACAGAGTGGAGCTTCAAATGTCAAAGGTTACCAATCTGTCAGCTGTTGAGATGATTCCTCTACCCAGTAAGTACAAACCAAGAAGCACATGATATATGTCATTCTTAAAGACCATCTATTAGTTTTAAAATTCTTTAGAGACATCTTCCCTCTTAGCCCACGATGGCCTGGTTCACATGTCACTTTAAATGATAGTTAACTATGGCTTAAAGCTGAGTGTACAGCACGTTGACGCACACAGGGAAAATTGCTGCTTCTCTGCTCCTGCCATGCTACTAGGAGCTAAACCTCTTTGATTCTCCATCACTCCTGCTGTGCTGGGAGCTAAGCCATGGTTTGGCTTACTGTTACATCTGCATCCCAGCTCATGGTTTGTCTCCCCAAACAAACCATGAGTGAGTGGTAAGCCAAAAAGAAACCTTGGTTACAGCTTGTGGCTGTTTGAAGAGCAACAAACCATGAGCCTAACAGTAAGCCAAACTGTGGCTTAGCTCCCAGTAGCACAACACAGCAGGAAGATGAAGCAGCCATGATTTTCTTCCTGTTCATCCACACACCACAGCGTTATTGTTTTGTTGCATTTGTACTTTTCAATATTGATTCCTTTGTTTATTGTATATTTACTTTAAATAAGGAAAATATAAATACATGAGAGAGACATCAGGGCACACACCAGAACAAAAGAAGAACTACATTTCAAAGGCCAGACATACCTAACTGGTTACTGTCTAGATAATACCAGTATATCCCAACATCCAATATCTGGCAATTGTATATTGATCACCAAGTGATCATGGGTGCATAATAAGCCCTGCAAAGGAAGTAGTGACAAATGCTTATTTTGTATCTCATCCACACACACACTTTAAAGAAAGCTTGGAATGTAAATTGCTAGACAAACCACCAGTAGAAACTGGAGTCAGCTCCCATCCCCCTCTTAATCCAATTACAGCTCTTACACAGTTTCCTACCCCAGCTTATTATGTCTATATGACAAAAACATTAGCTATACGCCACAAAATGTAAGACCTCAAAAGGAAAGAGACATAAAGAAATAATTGAATGCTTTCATGGCAAAAGGCGAATTTAAGAGCTGGGCAAGAAATGAAGATTTGCAGAAATGGTAGTATACTTACAGACAGGATTAAAATTGAATCTCAAAGATCAATATTTCATAGGTGGTGCCTATTTCCATAGTGTGTCATAGTAGCCTGTTTCTAATGACAGATGGTTGGAACTCACTTATTCACCAATTATTTTAAGGAGAATACATTATTTTAGTCCTTAGAAAACTATTGGTGGTAGGAAATATTTGCAGGGTGAAGTTTTTATCTGCCTGGGTCTTTTCTTGTTGCAGCCTGCCTCCAGTTTAACAGCTGTGGGCCATGTGTCACAGCTCAGATTGGCTTCAACTGCAGCTGGTGCAATAAACTCCAAAGGTAAGAAAAGCTAGTTAATTCTGGCCTTTGATATACAATGGCGCTGATAATGAATCCATTTTTCTCTTGCCCTATATAATGCATAGGGATTCTTTTAATTGGGCTGATTTATTTCCTACTGACAACTGAAGTGATGGTTTTGACCTTTCAATTTGCGATATATAAAGTATTAAGGTTCCTTCCTCAGAATCCCTGTAGGACCAGCCAGCATACTCTACGCTTAGGGAGAAAGGTTCATTCAGTAAGCATTGACCTCCGGGGCAATGTACCCTTTACCATAGGCTTCTAAACCATGGTTTAGAAGACCGGGAACGTGTTGCTGTGTCAAAAGAGAAAATAGACTGGAACAGCCTTATAGGTCCTTGGACTTTTCTTAATATTCAGGGCATTTCCAGATGGGCCACATTTTTGCTTGAGTTAAATTGTTGCATGGTTGTTGCAAGAAATTGAAAATCTGTCCTTTAGCTAGGTCCTCTCTTTGCTGATCTGCCTACATATTTTGTTGCAGGGGGGTGGAATGTATTCCTTCTTAGTGTGCTTTTTCTGATAGTAACTGCTGTGTGAAATGCGGTTCCTTCAGGTCTGTGACTAACTGACAGATGTATGCTGGTGAGGAGCACCACAACTCTGGTTTCTGCCCCCTGCTCGACATTATCTGCACCATGTTGTGCCTCTATCTCATTTCCATTTTCTTTTCTCAAGGGAGTTTACTCCCAGGAAACTATGCACAGGATTGTATTCATTCATGCTTACCCTAATAAACTGAGCAGTACGCTATGAACTGCTGCTCTTGGGTGGGTGGGTTCATGTGTATATGCATATCTGTGTTAAATAATGGCTCGACACGGTTGCCTACATATTTAGACTCTCTTTGAGAGTGTTCCTATGCCTATCTTTGGGGGAAGGATGTGGTGATTGTCATGATGAGTTCCTGCACTTCAAAATTTACCACTGGGTGAAACCTTTGAAGAAAGGCTGTCACTGACTCCCCTCCTCAAACAAATGCATCATGTGGGACCAATATGTTGTCCCACTGTTACAGAATCAAACACTATTACAGCCGTACCTCTACTTATATATCCCTCCGGATACGTAAACTTTGGGTTGTGAATGCGGCAAACCTGAAAGTGTATACTTCCGGGTTTCACCACGCACACATGCGCAGAAGTGCTTTATCGCACCATGTGCAGAAGCGGCGCCTCCAAATACAGACATTTCAGGTTGCAGACAGACCCCCAAAATGAATTAAGTTCGTATCCGGAGGGTCCACTGTATACTGTTCATATGTTTTACAGAAATGGGTACAAGTGTTTGTGTAAAAGAGTCTACACTTGGTAGTTTCTACAGCTCAGGTGTTGGGTACACAGACTGTAAATCTGTGAGTGTTACATGTGAGTAACTGCACATGTGTACGCTGCAACTATTTCTGTAGTCAGGTATACAGATTGTACACTCATTTGGGTCATCGGGAAATATTGACATTGAATGTTTCACTGTTTCATCCAGTATGGCAGCAGTAGGGACAATTTGTAAGTCACAAAATAGCTGGAATATAAAGAGCACAATCATTCTACACAGTCTTAGCTTTTAAAACGTTCCCCAGCTGCTGACCTTGGTTAGCTTGAATGAATTCAACAGAAACTCCTGTTATGCAAGCTTGGCTGTATTAGTGCTTCATTTTTGCTTTAGGTTTTGTTGCGCTTTTAGCCCAAGAAATTAGATTCAGAAATTCTTGTCGTTAGTGAAAGGAAAATGTACAAAGAAAATAAGACTTTTAGCTTTTCTGGGGCTTGCAGAGATCTAATGAGGGTCTGGGAGAGAACAAAGAGTCACTGACATTAAAAGGTTGCCTATGTTCTTTGGAAGTCTGAGTGTTTCTTCTTGGGATGAGTTTTGTCATTCAGTTTTCCCCTTTGAGATCAGTTAATTAATTTGTCAATTAGTTTTGGCAACAATATTTGACATATATTATACATATTATACCTAAATAAAATATCTTCATAGAAGATTATGACCCAGAGCCAAACAGACCTGCATGTAACAAAAGCAGCAGTATTGTATTAGGCTTCCCCCATCACTTTTGAAATCTAACTTACCCCATGTCCTGACTGTGTTATAGTGGGTGCTCCTGGTCCCCCCCCCCCATTTTTGCAGCATTCTCACAACTTCATTGACATCAAAATGCCAGGGCATATTCCAATGTAATCCCTATTCATGTTTCATGAAGAAAATCCACAAATCAAACAAAATCACAGTTGCCAATGAGCTGTTTTTGGATATCCCAATGGCCTGTTACCAAATTTAGCCCTTGCCTGGAAGCACTCGGTGCACATTTCCCCATAAACCAAATCATTTGCATTGTGTGTAACAATAGCTTCCTTACAAGCCTAATCCTTGTTACCAGAATCTGAGTGTGCGTGATTTGGGTTGGTCAGCAAAGGAAGTTCAAAACATGCTAAGATTTTGTAAGATGTAGCCATCTTTGTTAATGTTGTAGCTTCCAGTCCATATGCACTCAGGCACACAGTTCTGTCCTTTCCAGCACAGTTCCCAATATAGCTTCTCCCTCCAGTGCCCAAGACTGCAGATGTCTGAAATAATCTGTGAGCATTTGGGGAAGGATCCAGGTTTCCCTAGGGAGAGTCAACAGCTTGGATCCTGAGTTCCCATGAGCTCTCAGGATGCTTCCTCTAGAGGAGGGGTGAGGAACCTTTTTGGCCCAGCAGGCCAGATCCTTATCTCCCCACCTGGCTATCTCTGGAGCTGTTGATCACTTGTAGAGTGAATGGCTGGAGGCCCTCACAAGTAGACCCCTAAAATTCTAGGTCCCAGCCTCTTCCCCCACATCCCCACAATGCATTATGCAATGGTTTGGTGATTATCATTTCTGATTTGATCTGAAAACTAGCTAGAAAGAATTCACTAGCCCCCCATGCTTTTCCTACTGCCATGTTCACTGATAAAGGGAAGAACTGGCAGAGATGTTGGGGTGTATGTGTCTCTGTGTTTCATGGTGGCGGCGGCGGGTGGGGGAGAAGTTTTGCTTTTTAAAAACAGCTAAAACCCCACAAAATTATCTCCTGTGTTTTTAGAGCATGCTGCGTGTTGTAAATGATTGCCTTTGGTAAAGTATGTCATTGTCCCGTTGCTTCCAATAAAGAAAAGTGTGCCAGGGTGGGGGTGGCCTACTCACAAATCCCTATGGGTAAGAACGGAAATGCCTCTAAATTGATTACTGCTGTTTCATTGCATTTGTCCATTTCCTCATTCACAGTATTACTGCTTTTATGAACTGCAATTTCCATCAAATAACATGGTCTTGGAGTTTTAGCTCCTGTTGTGGAAAAATGGTACCTTTTGCATCAAAATAGAACATTTATTTGAAAACCAAAGAGCCCTTTCCAACATCACAAATTAGTGTTTAGCATCAAACCAGCATGGGGTGGGGGGAGTTTGGCGGCAATTTGTGATGGTACATTGTATTAGAATAAAATAAAAACCAGCATACCTGCTCATCCGAGTTTAGACCAGGGCCTGAGTTCATTCTGGGAAGATCAGGAGTCTAAGAGAGGTGTAACAGTTGGGTATTGCAGTTAAGCAGCATGAGATGAGATTGTAATAAGGCAACAATGTGGTTGCCAGTGTGGTGTAGTGGTTAAGAGCGGTAGTCTCGTAATCTGGGGAACCGGGTTCGCGTCTCCACTCCTCCACATGCAGCTGCTGGGTGACCTTGGGCCAGTCACACTTCTTTGAAGTCTCTCAGCCTCACTCACCTCACAGAGTGTTTGTTGTGGGGGAGGAAGGGAAAGGAGAATGTTAGCCGCTTTGAGACTCCTTAAAGGGAGTGAAAGGCGGGATATCAAATCCAAACTCTTCTTCTTCAACAAACACAGCTAGAAATGTGACCACAGGCAGTGTGTGGTAATGCTCCAGTCCCGTAATCTGCACTGGCATGACACCTCCACGCATGCATTTCTTTGCGCATCTAGACTAGCTCTAAGAGTTTAGCTACATGGTTCACAAAGTAGAGTGGAGCAACCACCTTACCCTGCCATCTCTGAGAATTGGATTTTAATTTTTTTAAAAAGATTACAAGGAAGTAGCATTTTTCTTTCTCCCAAGATGCCAGAGGAGGCAGTTATCAGAGCAGGTATTCTAGCAACTCAGGTTAGAGGAGGGTTCAGGTTAACGTCAACAGCAATGCATATATACTTACCTGCTATCATATAACAGGTTAAATGAGAACAGATGGACATTAGCAGATTACCAAAGAAATGCTACTTGGAACAGCCAAAATGCAGTGACAGAAATAGCCAATGGTCTTCATGGAACCATAAACTACAGCTTTTGGAACTGGATCTGCACCTTTTTTAAAAAAGGTGTATCTAATACGTGTGCAGCAAACCATTAAAAAATAAATCAAGTGATTATTATATTGAACAGGACGTAGAACCCATCCAGACATTGGACTTGTTTTCAACATCTTAAAGAGAGACACATTTTGAAAAGTTGTTTCCTTGACTTTACCCTCCATGACTTACTACAAAGAGCCTTTATGGCTTGAAAATCCATAAATTATGAAAAATCTAAAATTTTAGTCTTCGAAAGAAGATTCTCCCAGTCTAAATGGGTGCTGGATGGCCATAACCTTGAACAGGTAAAATACTTCAGTTACCTAGGGCTCACATTCCATCATACAGGATCTTGGAAGCACCATTGGCAAACCTCCCTTCAAAAGGCAGAGATTACAAAGCTAGCCATATATAGATTCTTCTTCACAAAGGGCGGCAAATATGTTCCAGCAGCCTTAAGGGTTTTCAACGCAAAGCCCATTTCCCAACTCCTGTATGCAGCAAATGTCTGGCATAATGGGGACCTGCCAAAGCTAGATGGCTTTCAGGCAAAATTTATACGATCTTTGCTGCAGGTACCTAACTGCGTCCCCAACTCTGTACTTCTGCTGGAAGCTGGTGAATGCCCAATTTCAGCTAGAGCGTGGTGGGCTGCCCTAAAACATTGGCTCAGGATTTCAGTGTTTAATCTAGGGAAGGGTCTGTACCAAGATTTGACCAATGAGGAATTTGTCAGCAAATGGCAGAAAACCATGGCTAAAAAAGCCACCTCTATTGGTCTGTCTCCTCCCCAACTGTATTACCTGGGTTATGAAGGTGCCCAAAAGGTTTTAAAGCAAAGATTATGGGACAATGCACACAGTGACTTGCGATCTTGATCACATGCAGTCTGTAGTCCGCTGGCAGCAGGAGTTCAATATGGGTATGTCTTTGAGTTAACATCTTACATCAAAAACCTGACAGTACCTAACTATTGAAGGCTTTTCACCAAAGCCAGACTAAATGTCTTCCCCTCTGCAGTGCTGGATGGTAAGTTGAGAGGAGTTCCCTACCAGGACAGACTTTGCTCATGTGCTCAAGACATCGATTCCATAAACCATATTTTGTTGCATTGTGCGAAGTATGAGCAGGCCAGGGCTGAACTGATACTACCCTTGCTGGTGCCTTTCCCGGGAAAATCAGAGGCTCACTATGTCAGGTTCCTACTGGAAGACCGGACAAAAGCTAGAACGTTGGCAGTGGCAAAGTTTTTATCGATGGTTGCAAGAACAAATGAGCCCTATATTCTAAACAAAATGCTTGATTAATCTGGAGGTAGGCTGTATGAACTGTGTATTGATTTGTAATGTTTTGTTGGGTCTCTGGACCGTAATAAAGATTGCTGCTTGAAAATTTCATCCTGTGCCATTTACTTACCAATAGAACAAAGATGTTTCCAGGTCTGCCATTGTTTCTGTTTGCAATCAATTTATGTTGCATGGTTTCCTCTATACCTTCTTCCTCACCCACCCCTAAATTACACCTCTGTTTGGACTGCAAACTGTGGAAGATTTAGGCATTATCTTTTGCATTGTCCCATATATATGACCTGCTCTTTTCCTATGAATATTTTCTTCAAGTTCCTTACAGCTAAGGAAAGGGCAAAAGAATAAAAATTAAAACTCCCATTTGACCTTTTTTTAAAAAAAATCAGGAACAGAAGCCCATAACTTATGACGAAAATAAAATTCCCACTGTGCAATAAGGACAAACACTTAACATGTGAAGTATCCAGTTTTGCTGTAGTGGCACAAAACCTGAAATGTGCTTTTGCAGAGGAAAATGAGCTTCCTTGTGAGAGGCACCTCTTATCCTTAGTTGTATAAAAGCTTTTATTGACTGGATGTCTGCGTGTTTTGTCACGATAATTGTAATGACCTTTAGTAAACTGATTGCCTGATTTTCTAACACAAAAATGTGAAAGCTGTGCCCCTCCAGACATTATTGGACTCCATCACCCCAGCCAGCATCATTAATGGTCAGGAACAGCCAATGGGCAGGGAGGTGGAGTCCAGCAACATCTGGACGGCCAGAGGTTCCTTATCCCTGTTACACTGGTACCTCGGGTTAAGTACTTAATTCGTTCTGGAGGTCAGTTCTTAACCTGAAACTGCTCTTGACCTGAAGCACCACTTTAGCTAATGGGGCCTCCCGCTGCCACCGCGCCGCCGGAGCACGATTTCTGTTCTCATCCTGAAGCAAAGTTCTTAACCCAAGGTACTATTTCTGAGTTAGCGGAGTCTGTAACCTGAAGCATATGTAACCTGAAGCATATGCAACCCGAGATACCACTGTATAAAACTGCACACAGGATCTTATCATGGAAAAAAAATTGCCTTATATTGCTGTATGTGAGGATCTGAAGTTGCTAATGGTTCTCTGCCACTTCTATTTTCCCATTTTGGTCTTCATTGTTGCTGTCTACATACAATTTGGAAGGGTTTTGCTTTGACTCTAGATGTCTCATCAAACACTTGTCGTTGAGGTGATTGGTTGCCCTAATTTGCTGCCCTAATTTTCTTAGGTTTAGCCAAGCATGTATACAGAAGTACTAACTGATATACCATTGCTGAGCATCCATAACAGCAAAAGCGTTTATGGGCAGGCTTGATTAAAGGGCAAGCAACATGTGCCCTGCTTGCTCATACTAATGAAATAATTAGTTCTCTCGAAAATAAAGGTAATTGCCCAAGAAAGAAATTAAGTTTAAGTTTATAAACGGACACTAAGCTAACGTGGACTTGAATGTAAATGGCAGTAGCACAGGTGATGCTTTGTAAAGTTATTATATTGAAGTTTACTGGGGCATAAAACTGTAGGGTCATAGGTAGATACTTACCTAATACAAAATCACCTATTATTTGAAAATGCAGTATTGATATTTTGACAATTGTGTAGGACAGTGGAGCTAATCTGGATCTGGATCACAGAGATCCATCAGGCATATTTCGTGGGAGCACAATAAACCTTCCTGTGATATGGAAGCTTTTCTGATTGTTTGAGAGAGCTTTCCCTGCCTTCTTTAGAGTGGGTGTGTATGGCTACACATACAGATATGCTGTGTATGGAACTGTTGATACGAGAGAGTGCAAGCTTTCAGTTTACCCTGAACAATATAGTAGGCTCACATGATTGGCATCAACTGTATTTATGGATTGCTTGCATTTAGATGATACCAAATATCTTTGAAGCAGGGCTGCACTTTTAGCTCAGGTCTTCTTCCTTAATTTTAAATTCATTTATTTTCACTGACTGTTCCCATAGGTACCACAATTTGAAACTGTGATATCAAAAAGTTCCTCTTCCCCCACAAAAAAGTCATTAAAAAGGGGGGAGAGTGACCACACTTATAGGTTTTCTGCTGTGGTTCCGAAAGATTATTGTGGCCCCCACCACAGCAAAATTTCCCCCTTTTTAAATGGCCACACACAATTTTATACATCAGACACACCAACTTTGACATGCAGCCCCTCAACTGCTGATCATGGACCTATGCAGTCCTTGGCTTGAACAGGGTTAGCCAACCCTGGTTTAGGTCTCATAAGGTCCTTATGGCCCAATGCACAGTTGTAGCAAACACTTTGAAAGCAGGTAATTTTCCAGCTATCTTCTATATATTTAAGTATTTGAAGGTACATGTTTACATACATTCATAAAGCTTTCTGTCTATGACTGAATATATTTATGTGTCTCCATGTGGAAGTGTTTCCCAAGTTGGATGCAGCCTGGAGACCAGCATAAACACTGTGTGGGAAACTAGCTATGTGCGGCCTCCCTGATTGTAATAGCACATGACTTCCTCTGAGGGAGACTGGTCCGGTTGCATCTGGTCATTCCCATGGTGCTTCTGCGCTTTTGTTTTGCAGAGTTTCTCCCACGCTGATTTGTACTTGGACAGAGATAGCTAAAGGCACATGTGCTATATTCCTGTGACTGCGATTTGTCTTAACTGTTTTTAATATTGAATTTTAAATTGTTGCAACCCGTCCGGGGACATGCTGCTGAAGGGCGGGTAATAAATTTAACAACAACTGCTACAGATCTGTCATGCAAGGTGGATAGGTGCACTAAGCAGGCAACTTGCCAATGAAATATGCAAACATGCTCCCTCCTACATATTTCTAAATGAAATGGGGAAACATTTACATGCAGGCTAATGGTGGACAGATCAGTCTGTATTTTATCATAATACGTGCATTTTTAAACACGTTTTATCATAAAATACACATCCGTTTACACATTCACCTTTAAGCAGAGAACAGTATCACAAAATTCAGAGAAGTGCATCATCCGAAGGATAATCTTGTTCCAAACCATTTGGAACAAGGTGAGAATTAGGTTGCTTCACTTAATAACGCAGAGCAAATGAAATTCTCCTCCAGTGCTAAAATGGGTGCATTTTAGATTCCAGTAACAACACGAACTACGAAAGGTTACATGAAAAGCCACCCTAGATATTTTTTGTTGCTGACTCCTCCAATGCACGCATTATATAATAGCAGTAATTAAACCATTTGCTTCCCACCTCTAGGTGTAATGAGTGCTAATGGGTATTCCTAATGAGAAAACTGATGAGCCCCTACTCTTCTATAATTCATCAGTAATCAGCATTTGACTGTTTTTGCTGTGTGTTCACTTTAATTTGACTTTGCATTCATCTAAAGACAAATGTAACCCAGAGGGGAAGGGGAAAAAACCCAATATGCCTTAAACTTAGAGCCCACACCATCCAAGCTCAATGAACAAACACCATCTGTCATAGAACCTTCAAGGCTTTCCTTAGCTTGTTTCTTGTCTGTGTTGATTAAATCAGTCTAAGAGTTTTACTGCGTTCATCTGCCTGTGTCAATCGGCCTTTCCGATTTGTCTAGGCTTTCCACATCTGGAATAGGAGGGCAGCCATTCAATATGGATCTGCTAATGCTCTTGCCAGCGGCAAGCATGGGCTTTTTTTTTATTCTGGTGAGCACATTTATGGTGCCTGTCCCAGCCCCAAGTAAGAGGTGAGTGGGAGGATCTTCCCTAGTCTCGTGATCTCTGAGAACTTCCAAAGCTCAGAGCTTGTTGTGATGGCTATATGTGTCCTCCAAGACCAGGGGCACCATGCTTCTGAATACCAGCCACTAGAGAACAGCAGCAAGAGAAGGCTCTTGTACTCATGTCCTTCCCATAGATATCTGGGAAATAAGATGCTAGCCTAGACAGATCTTTGGCCTTATCTAGAAGAATTCTTCTTATGTTCCAACCCTAAATCTGGTGGCAACTAAAAACGTAGCCAGCCCATCAATATAGTGTGTATTCTTATGCATGAGGATTAGATGGATTTATATCCTGAAAGATGGGATATAAATGATTGATGGTCAGAGTTAGGCCTGAGGTCGTCATGGAATGTGAACACTCACTAATAATACCCTTTAAACAAAATTAGCAACAGACAATTTTTTCTGGATCCACTTAGTTCCATGAAAATTAATAGATGTTGAGTTAAATCCTGATGAATTGGTTCCATTGATTTCAGATTTGCAAGGCTTATTGAGGGCAGTAACTCATGTTCACATTGAATTAGACACTGCTGTTGGTAAATGGCATGGAAGCAATATGCAGGTGACACCAAGCTCTTGTTTCTCCAGGTGAAGGTGTGCAAGTGCCAGATTGGTGTCTGGAGGCAGTAATGGGCCGGTTCAGGGTAAATAAACAGAAACTGAATTCCAGCAAGATAGAGGCTCAGATGGTAGACAGATCCATGTCGAGGATTTGGATAAAAGGTCTGTGCTAGATGGGTTTGCCCTCACCTGAAGGAACAGGTTTGTTGCTTGGTGATACTTCCTGATTCTGCACTATATACTCAGGTGACCTCAGTAGCAAGAAATGTGCCAGCTACAGCCATTACTGGAATGGAATAGTTTAGCAACAAGTACCATGCCCTGGTAACTTCATGTTCAGATTATTATAGTGTGCTGTGCATGAGGAAATCTGTAAAGACTGTATGGAAGCTACACCTAGCGTGGAGCACAGCCACCAGGGGTGTGAGTGGTTGTTTTATTTGGGACCATGTAAGACAAATATTGCACAAACAGTGTTCACTCCCTATATGCTACTAGGCACAATTCAAAATTTTCTTGCCCAGTTAAAAAGCCCTGAATTATTTGGGTTCCATGTACTTGAAGGAGAACCTCTCCCATTATCTGCTGACCTTTGCCTTAAGATCTTCTGAGGAGACCTTCCTTGCAATCCCACTGCCAAGGATACCATATAGGGAGGTGGTGTGGAGACGAGCCTTCTCAACTGTAGGGCCCCTTCAGCACAACTCTGCAAGGTTGACTCACTCCTTACTGAATTTTAGGTGGGGTGTGAAGACACACCTTTTTAATCTGGCCTACAGGACAGAGTGATGCTGTCTACTTTTTAGTGTCTTCAAGTTTACAATGCTGAACACTAGCATTTTTAGAAATTATATTTTATTTGATACCCGTTACCCTCCTTCTGATAAATCATTCGTTCGATTTTGCTAGTATCATCGTTTCAGCTCATTTACCTGGGTTTACCTTGAAATCAATGGGACCAGCTTCTGAGCAGACATGCATACCATTGAGAACAGTTCCCAGACTTTAAAAATACCTCTTCTCTTCCTGTGGAACAAGATTCATTGTGGACTCAGCTGAGCATTTGATTTGAACGATGTTCAAAAAATACGTCCCTCCTCAATACACTTAATCCTTCACCCACTTTTCCAACCACACAAATATGTACAGGCCTCAGCGTACCCTGAAGTCTGTTCACATATTGTTGCAAACTAACAAATTCTGAGACAGTACATGCCACTTAACAGCCTTTAGCCTCTCTCCTGGTCTAAAGTCAACAGTGCTGCTTAGAATCTTTTCGTTTCTTTGTTGCTGACAGACCATGGCTGTTATAAAGAGATGGCCCTGGGGGTCCAAGCCGTGGGTCTCCTGCCCCACTACTGACCCTTTTTGTAAATTGTTTCTGGCTGTGTTGTCTAAATGAGGGTTGCCACATTTTTCCTGGCAGCGCCCCTTTGCCCTTCGCAGCTCTTTGGTGGGCAGGAAACATTCTCAAATGAAACATGCTGAATCCATCCCAGTATGCAGAAATTTCTAAAGATGTTGGTAGTTTTTGACCTCTCTCTTTTCACCATTATAAAAGGAGAAGATTTTTATTTTAAAAAATAACTTTCAGGTAGCATAGTAAATAAACAGCCTTATTTCTCTGTGCCAAAAATAAGGACAAATGACCCCCTAGGAGACCTCAAGATGTTTACTGCTTCTTTCTGTCTCTTACATTCACTACCCTGGAATAAATCTGCTCTGTTCCCTGTGGTTCCCTATCAAGAGCCACTAGCCAAATCAAACCATCACCATTATGTCTGTAAACATCTCTTAACTCCCACTGCAACTCCTAACATCACATTTCTGTGTTCCATGTAAACAAGAGAAGCAGAGAATCCTCAGGTTTTTCCCCCCTCCCCTTCAAATAAGGCCCTTGTTCCCCTGTCCTCAAATGTGGTCTGTTAATTGCTTCTCCAGGAGCAGACTTGGGTCATCCTTTGAGAATGAAGTTGTTATAAAACGGCTGTGTTGACAGATGGTACAAATGGCATAACTAATCAAATCTACCATGGTGTTTTCATGGCAGTGGGGAATTATCGCTGTGCCAGTAAATGAAAGGCTTATTAAATGTTGTGTTCTAAGCAGGAAATACATTGTAATGATAGCTTACAGAGTCGTAATTTGGGGATGCAACAATGATTATATGCTCTGTGACGGATGAGTCTCTGACATATGCCTTGGAAACATTTTGCAGATAGCTTCACTTGGAGCCAAAACTATCACTTCTGATAATGCAGCTTTTCAGTAAGGCTTTTTAGGTTCACCAGTGCCTCAGCAGAAAGTGTCAAATAAGCAGCGCCCTTAGGTCTTTCAAGTTCCTTAGGGCAGAGTAATCCAGATAACTTGCTTGTTCCACATGTTTTGGTCAGGAATTAGTTCAGTTCCTCTCATGCAGTGTAGGCAGGCAGTTAATAGACAGAGATTTCCTGCTTTAGTAGTGCAGAAAGCTGCCTTGATTTGTGCAATGGGACTTAACTTCCTGGTAAGTGTGGATAAGATTCCATGCTAAACCGTGGTCTAACACCGTGTGTACACATCTCCGCACACTGCCTCTCCCTTCCTCTCCCTCGCCCCTAGTGCAGGACTTCTGCCTAGTTTAGTTTCATATTCATCAAGGACTCTCAGCTGAGTGTTAAGGTGTGAGCCAGTTTTTGTGGCTTAAAACGAGCCATGGTTGATGAAACAAAATAAATGAATGTGTTTTGCTTTTGTTATTTTTAAAAAAATTGCAAGCATTGAATAATTTCTGTCAATATAGCACTGGGTTGATTTCCATAGTTGAGCAACATCTCATGTGTAAGTTGAGCTTGATTACGCCACACCTTCTTGCTTAATAAGTTACATAGTTGCAGCACTTTCCTATTCAAGATCTCAAGCCACCTTAAAACAATTAATGACAATTCTTGCACTGTTGGATGCTCCCTGGGAATAATTAAAGCATAATTCTACCAGCTGCTTTGAAATGCACTCCTTGTATATCATACACTATAATTTGGTGTCAACCTCATTAATTTTCAGTTAATTAGAGTAAAAGTTTATGGGCATCCCACGTCTTTGCAATAAAAAAATGGAAAGTTCAAGGAAAGAATTTCTTCAAAAGTTGCTTTTGAGACTGTTTTGGATGGGTTCTTGCCTAAAATCTGGCATGCACTGATCAGACATTTATGGATTCCTTGATATCTCTGATCGCCTAGTATGATGAAACAGAGCCATATTGCTTGGTACAGTGTGTTCTTTGTAGTATGGCTTTATACAAAATGAAGGGAAAATGCTGGCCAGAATAAATTAAATTGGCTTAAATCCACAGGCTTGAGATCAAACCTTAATCTCCTGCTGCATAGTAAAATGAAACAATTAACTATCCATAGCAAAAAGACACTGACATGTCAAATTGTCTAATCGTGAAAATTAGTTCCTTATAGGGAGAATTAATCATTTTGACTTGGAATATCATCCTAAATGAAGTGAATACTCTGTTGATCATAAAGGTTTAACAGTAAAGGACTTACTTTCCCCTTCCCTCTCTCCCCCCCTCTTCCCTCTTTATCCAACCAATCTATTTTTCATTTGCATCCGGATCGCTTTAATCCCTTACCATCGTTTAAAGATGTTCCAGTGGATTTGATCGTCATCGGCAAGACTGGGTAGATGGTGGATGCCCTGAAGAGGTAATGTTTTGACATCCCATATTTAATAAATATCTTTTGTGAACAGCTGGGGCAGTAAGTAAATAAACAAACAAACCTGAGATTATGGTCCTGATCCAGAGATACAACTTTCCCCTGCTAACCAATGTTGAAAGGAGAATTTGGGGGATCAGCTTCTCCCTGGAGATAATCCAGGTTGACAGCTGAACATCTGCTCCATCACTATTGCCATGAGCACCTGATGCTGGTTACAAGTGTGCCTCTCCCTCACATTCCCTAACAGTATCTTTTGGGCATGGATTCTGAATCCCAGAGTATTCTCCATGCATAACGACCTTGTCATTTTGGAATGCATGCTAGAATAGCTGTTAATGACATTTAAAGATGATGAGTAGGTGTTGTTTTTTTTTAAGATTTAGCAATGTTTCTTTTTATTAGTTATTCATGGTATGGGAAAAGATGAGATGTGCTATAAATGCTGGAGAGTAACAAAATGAGTGGCTTAGTACCAAAGTACTAGCCTGCCAATTGTTTTGTAGATACTGATGTTCTTGTATGTCAGGTCACGCTGGAGACTAGCCCTGGATTATGTTTGGAAGGCCTACGTCTCAGCTTTAGAGTGTTACGGAAAAATCTAGGTGCGAGGCTGCTCAGTCACCCAGCTCGTCGAGCAGAGCCCGTGGGTCCCTGCGGAATAAAGGAAGGAATCCAGCCACCAACCAGAGCAAATAGCTGTAGACCAAAGTTTATTGTGCAACAGGTTCAAAGAGGATTTTTGAACCCCGAGGATGGGGTGACAAGGACTTTTAAAAGTTTCTATCTTATCCCAGCATACAGTTCATTAAGCATCATCACTACATCATTGCTACCTCATTGCTACATTAGAAAAGGGGAGGGTTATACATGATTAACATAGGAGGGATGTGTTGGGGCAACAGGCGGATACAGGATATGTACATTCTAAGCACCTACTACAAAGGGACAATAGAACTTTGGTTTGCATAGTCTTCCACCTGGGCGAGTCCTGAGGAGTGCCTTTGCCCAGTGATTGACCCCTATGAGTACCTTCCTGTGAGTATGTGACCTCTCGCTTGAGGGATTATGGTGAGGACCGAGTGGCCAATGAAGCAAATTGGCACTGGAATGAAGGAAACTAGCAAAGGAGTTGATTTTATATGATTTTTAAAGCTAGGTAACTTCCCTGAGCTGTCAAGTCAAAAGGATACATTTATGCATAATATTTGTAACATTTAACAACTTTAAAGATATGCGCCCCCCCCAATTTCCATAACAAGAGCATGTGAAATAATGATAAACAAATAGGGGTAGCCAGCATGGGACCCTACTATCAGCCCCAGCCAACAATGTTCAGGGATGAAGGGAATTGTGTAGCGCAACAGCCACTGATGTATGTGGCCCTTCCATGACAAATCAGCATTCCCAGCATAGCAGAGAATCTGAGCATGCCCAGAGATCCTTCCCTCCTCCAACTTGGTCACTGCAATTCATCCTCACCCATCTTACAGTTTTCTGCACTGCCTCTCTCCCCCCTTTTTTTTAATCAAGGCAGAGAGTATTCTGTCTTGGTTTTTTTTGTTTTTTTAAAGTCTTGATTTAAGGTTTCCATTTTCACTCACTCCGGTCTGACATTTTGTGCTTGCTTTAGATGTCTGTAGATCAGAGACAAATGGCCTTCATTGAGAACCAATTTTCTCCTTTCTTGTTTGTGTTCCCCCCTCCCCCCCTCCCGGCTCTGTAGTCTAAAGATAAGATTTGTGAGAAGAATGTAGACACGACGCAAATGCCTCCTCATACCACTATCCAGCAGACAACAATGAGATTCAGAGTTTTAACCACTACCAAAGGAGCCACGACATCCCATCTGCCAACTAGCCTACCCACAGAAGGTAACTTAAACTGGAAGGGGTTATCTGTTGTGCTAAGCTTCCTAGGGCGAAAACCTCACATGACATCAGCACATTGGGGGAAAGCAATCCTCACGTAGTGATTCTGATCCAAAGATACTACAAACCAAGGGAGGGCCAGTGGCTGAATGCAGACCTCCTGGCCTCTCTCTCTGATCCATGGAATTCTTCATGAGCCACACCCTGCACCCGCCATGAGGGGTTCTGTCCTCAAACTCTGATCAACCCTCATGCTTGCCTGAACGGAGGCTAGAGAGGGTTGTGTGAGTGTGGAAGGAAAGCACCTGTACAAAGGTAACATTAACATTCTGGCGTCACGCAGGGCATGTCATTTTAGGGGTTCAGGATGAAAGTTAACTTTTGCACATTTCTTCAGTGAGAGATCTTAAAAATACCATTTTTTGCTGTGAAGAATTGAAAACTGCTATTATTTTTTGTGATTGGACAACATTTAGCTTTGTAAGTTTATTTTTGATGAAGCACATGAACTACTTTTGGAAAAACAAAAGAATTTTACTTTTACCTTCTGAAAATGACAGGTAATGTTAAAATAACAACAACTGCAAGCCCTTGGCAATAATTTTTAATGATTTCCATGCAGTTCTGCACACAGTTTACTTACCAGGCGAAACTAAGTTACATTAATTTAACAAAATAACTTTTGAATTCCCAAGTCGTGTTACAAGTTCTTAGCACCCCTCATTTGGGGAATTTGAAACTGGAGAGCACAACACCATCTCCTCTTGATGTCAAGAATCCTTAGTTGCTTCAAAAAACTGGAGAATGCTAAATTACTGTATATTTGTAGTACAGAAATGCTCTTAAATTACTGATGTGCACAGCCTACTGTGAATGTGGGACCAAATAGAATACCAAAGGTAAACTGGAAATAATAAGAATCACAAGTAAAGCATTATATCAGATTTTTATGCAAAGTTCTGTGTTCTAATAGCTTTGATTTTCTTTTTCTAGATGATACCAAGATAGCGTTACACCTAAAAGATAATGGAGGTAAGAGCAGCTAATCTTTGTGTTCAAATAATGCCAGCTACATTCCATGGAACCACATTAATCTGTCTCAGAAAAACCTTGTCCTGAACCCACAGGAGAAGTCACTTGCATTATTATTATTATTATTATTTTATTTTATTTTTTGGTACCACAATACTATGGAAGACATTCTAGGAGAGTACACAGTACATTATTATGTTATTGACATTAAAGGTAAAGGTAAAGGTACCCCTGCCTGTACGGGCCAGTCATTAAATGCATAATTCATTTCCCCAATTAGTCAAACATACTTGACACTGGTTTATTGATTTATGGAGTATATGCCCTGCTTTGCCTAACTAGGAA
Organism: Podarcis raffonei; assembly: GCF_027172205.1. Taxonomy (NCBI): domain Eukaryota; kingdom Metazoa; phylum Chordata; class Lepidosauria; order Squamata; family Lacertidae; genus Podarcis; species Podarcis raffonei. Next base: position 23,281,782 of record NC_070613.1, on the reverse strand, counting down.
AACAAAGGTAGATGTAGGAAAATACATTCTAATAGAGAAAAGAATGGACTAATTTTGTCAGTCATGCCTCCATGACTTAGTTTTGGTTGAGGCCAGGGATGGGGACTACCATTAATCCCAGGCCGCATAGCCAGTGATCAGGAGTGGTGGGATTTAAGAGTCCATCAACACCTGGATGGTCTCATCCCTGGCCTAAGCTCAGATTTGATGAACTCATAAAGGTTCCAGAATTCTGTCTACCACAGTTACCCTTTCTTCTGTCTGGTTCCTTAAAAGAGCACTATCTCTTAAGAATCTCCTTCCCACCCAAGGTATCTTGTTAATGCATTTCACATCCTTGCACACTCCCAAAAGTTAAGTGCTCATTCCCTGTGTTCATATGGTCACAGAGGTTGCTGTAGCTTCTATTCTCTTCTTACTGTTCAAGCATGTGCCTCTGATGTTCCTAGTGCAAAACACATTTACTTGTGTAAAGGGAATTGGGGTTGCTTGTGCGTAAAGGGTGCTGCAGCTCTAGACAGCGTTGCCTGGATAAACCTTTCCCTGGCTGGACAGCCCTTTCTCCATGACTGTCTCAGTCACTGGCAGAATCCGTTAGTGGGCGTTTTCTGAACTTCTTCCAACATAAAAATTCCTTCACTCCAAGTCTCCGCCTAGCCTCTCTGCGCGGAAGTCTCCTGCGCAGAGTGGGCGTGCCCAACGGAGGTCCTGGGCTCTCCCTGCTGCTCTCTGTGGAAGAGTCTCGGAGCCCTCCCTCCGCAGCCTCCTCTTTCTTCCTGGTGTCCCTCCTATTTCCTTCCTCCAAGGAAGCTCTCTCTCTCTCTCCCTGCTGGTTCCTTCTCCTGCATCGTCAGGGAGCCTTACCTCCACCCTAGGCTCCGATGGCAGTTCCCTGACAACTTGCAAACTACTTCTGTGTCCATTACCTGTCAGCTTAGGCAGGCAAAGAGGACTACATTGCTCAACTCCTGACACTATAGAGGAAATTTGGGACAGAATAATAACTTGATAAGCCAGCAACAACCCTCCCATCCCTATTGATGGACTGTAGCTCTTCATCAGTCAACCACAATTAATTCTGTGTTTCAGAATGTCAAGGATGCTTTAGGAGTCAGTAATTCCCTCCCCCAACTCATTCTTTCATTTCCTTTTCATTTCATTCTTTATTTTTTAAGTCCCGTTGTTTATGTTCTGCTAGTAACCATGCTTCGGAAGCTTTTTTTTTTCCCCTTTCCCTTTTCTGAAGACAGAGCAAATCAGCCCTTAATTGCTTCTCATCTGCACTTCATTCTAGCACATTTCACAGCAAAGGTCAGAGTGTTCAACACTCAGTATGTTCTGATTGTGGCTTTCCAGGTCTAAAGAAGAGTTGCTGCATGCAATTTATAATACTGGAAATCAGTCATGTGTTGTTGTTGTGTTAACAGAAAACAGCAATAGATCTTTTCCTGTTATGGACTTCCTTTTCCCCAAAGGAAGAAATCAAAGCAAAAGCAAACCAAGTACATATAGTGATGATATATGAGATCAGATTTCTGAGTATTTCCATGGCCTTAGCTTTTGCTAGAAGCGTGTGGGCAAAAGGGCTGGTTTGCTTGCCTCCAGTGACGACCTGTAAAACTCTACATTACGCAGCATGGAATTTCAAGTCTGTGGATGGCTGACTTCTCGTGATTATTGTAATCATGCAACTCAGCTTAGAAGCGCTTGATTCCCTCCCGCCCCGGTCAGTCTTTCCTCAGCTTGTTTACGACCTGAGTTTTCTCTGAATGTCTGTGGGGCACTTCAGCATGGAAAGTCTTGTAAAAGTGGTAGTTATGTGAGAGCTTTGCTTATGCTGTTGGTTTCTTCCCAGTACTGCTTGAAACAAACAAACAAAATGGGGAGGAAGAACCAAATGCTAACTGCTACCTTTTAAATTGGGGGCTCTGTTCATGGTACAGCCTCAATTATGCGCTGCTTTTTATCCTAGCTCTCAGATTAGGCTGATAAAACTTCTCTAGCTGTGCTTTGTTAGCCTTTCAGGCAGACAATCCCAAGCCAGACAAATAAAAAGCCATCAGCTTCCCCAAAATAAGATCCTCTATTAAACTCTTATCGAATTGGAGAAGCGAGTTATATCTGATCAATGAGGCTGTGTCGTTACTTGGGCTCCGTTGGGGCGCCACAGTCAATACTTGATTAGAAACAACCAAAGGATTCTTAATAATCCTGCCATTCCTTTCACACTGTAACACTTAAGGCCATAATTTATCACATGGTGACTTAATTACTTTTTAAATCTTACTGCCGGCTTAGGTCAAACTATTCTGACCTTTTTATTTTATTTTATATTTATGGGGAAATCACCTGTAATTAAAAGCATTAAACCCCGTGGGAACGCTGAATGGTTTCTCGTTGTAAATTCCCCATTGCTTTTATTGGCTTCTCCTTTCGAAATACAGTTTATCCAGATGTGTGTTGTCTTTTTAAGGTACAGTCTGTCTCGCTATATGTCCTCCAGCTCAGCTTTTTTGGAATATTGTAAATGTTGATTGGTAGAGGCAGCAAAGCAGTTCTGTCTGGGTCTGCCCTAAGAAGGGGTGAGGGAAAAATTCAGTTTGTCTTTTAATGCAAATCTATTTAGTTTACATTTCCAGAAGCAATACGTGAACTGAGAAACAAGCTATCCTCTGAAATTCACGCTTCTCTGAATTTTGCAAAGCAGTTCTCGAGCCCAAAAAATATGTGGACCAAAATTGCACATATATGGGGACAATGTGTATTAAAATGCATGTATATGTGAAAACAACATTAGGATACATCACTTTCAGAAATGTGTATGTTAGGCAAAACTGCATACAAAAATGTGTATTTTAGAAGAGATGCACTTTTAAAATGCTGTTTTTGTGAGGACTTCTTTTTAATTGCAAAAAAATGTGGAAATCTGGTGAACTGAATTTAAGCTTGGAAGAAGGAGAAACCAAAACTGACAGATTGGTCCACCCCTGCTTTCAACCTCTTGAGCCATTTAGACCTTCTGTCCCGACTTTTAAAAAGTGAAATTTCAAGCTAGAACAAGTTGTGCTAAAGTTTAGTAATAGCTTCTCTTATCTGCAATACTTCGAAAGCGTCTGTTGCTCCCCCTGAAAATGTAAAGCCTTGAAAATTATTGTCAAAAAAGTAGTGTCAGTCATTCCAGAAGGTCAGTTTAGTAACTCTCCTCCACCACATTGCCCACTACTGCTTCCTGGTCTCATTGCCATCTTCTCATGTTGTTCACCTTTCCTACTGGCATCATCCCAGATCCCTGCTTTTCCTCCTTTTGTTCATTTCATCAGTCTCCTGATTGCTGATTCTTAACTGCGCCCATTTCTGTATTCCAAAACTCTTTTCTGGCACCAAATTCCTTTATCTCAAAGAAGTGTTAATTACTGGGCCTATATTCATATGAGCAACAAGATTATTTCTTCTGAAAATACTGTATACCCTTTTGAAATCAGACTCCGTAATCAGCTGCATCTGTAGGAGAATTACCAAAACCTTCCATTGTAATCAGGTCTGTGCACAAGCAACCCATTTGCATGCACTTCTGAACCAAGAGACAATCAAAGCCAAGCACAAGAGGAAAAGGAAGAGGAGAGCCCTCAATAGATAATTGAATGGCTCAAAATCCAGCCCCAACCCTCCTGAAAGGTGGAGTGGTAAATGTTTTTACGTATTATTACATTTGGATGCCACCTTTCCTTCAATGAGCTCAAGGTTCTACTCTTCCTCATGCTACCCTCACAATTCTGCAGGGTAGGCTAGACCAAGAGATGGAGACTGGCTCAGGGAGCCTCATGGCTGAGTGGAGATTTGAACTAGACCCTCCCACATCCTGGTCCAGGAACCTAACCACTATACCATACTGGCTCTCCAGTACATTGCATGGCTGTTGAATGAACATCCATCACTTTTTGAAACAGTTGGCTCATCAGCATTTTTCACTGCTAGTGATATCAGCAGTCTTGGTAACTGCTAAAAATAACATAAACTTGTAAGTAAATATATATACGTATACGTACGTGTGTGTGTCTGTGTGTGTGTACACACGTGCTGTAAAATTGCTTTGTTTATTCTCCAGCATTTTCTGTTTTGATATGGCTAGGTTTCAGCGCTTTTTCATGGTGAGGTTCTCGGGGAAGTGGTGCTATTTGTTTCAAGGAATGATGAGCTGGGTGTTTACTCCTTCTTTCTCTCTTAACAAAGGGCTTGTTTAAATTCTCTGCCGGAAGAGAAAAGTGCTGAAGTCATTCATCCTGGGAAAGCAGCCTCCCAGATTAATAATCTTTACTTTGAGGAAATTTAATCTAGTCACTCTGATAAATTGCTTTCACTTCAGCTTGTTTCATGGGGTTTTGGAGTTTGCTCAAAAGTGTGTTGGTATAAAATGCCTGGATTTGCTCCAGATTTTTCCCAGCCCCCCCCCCCCCCGCGCTTCACTAAGCACCGTTTTTTACTGCAGCCTTTGCTGCTGAAAACGTTCAGAATAGCGCAGAAATTAAGCAAAGAGATTATTCAAATCACTACGGTTTGTTTCCTTAAGTGATGGGAATGTAACTTTTTTTCTCCATGCTGGATGCCAAAATCTTATTTTGCTTTGAAAAGCAGTTATATAAATGGCAAGGTGGAAAACGACTGCCATTGAATTTAAACTTGTTTTTGCATCAGAACAGCCTCCAGGATTGAGAATATGCAGAACACCAGCAGAAGATCTCTGTTGCATTCAAAAGCTTGCATATGCAGGTCAAATAAAAGATGTCTCCTTGATCAGTTTACTCTTTTAGAATTTGTAAAATTCTAAAAGGAATTGAGATGTGGTCTGCAAATAACATACTTCTGCAGCAATTATTGTGATTCCAGAGACAATTATTCTAGGGTAAAAGAACTTGAGGATTGCAATTTAATTTTCATTTGGTTCATAGAAGGAGAATTCTTTGGATAGTACTTTGTTGCTCTCTGATCTTGCCTTGTAGGCTAATGCTCAGTGATATCCATGCAACATTACTGCTGCATTTTGGGGGGCTGGGATCTTATCATGGAGAAGAGAGAGAGACTCAGAATGATAGTGGATTCATTTCATTCATTCTACAACTGATTTCAGAATGTCCACAGGATACAATCTGGGTTATAACTGTGGAGCCTGTTGGTGTTTTCTGCCATCTAAAGTAAGACAGCAGGGGATTGACAAAAGCAGTGAAGTGGTTTTTCCAGAGAATTTTGAATTACAATTTTCCCATGCAAATTTGGGTTATTTGCATAAGAAAACACCCCAGTTTGCATCATAAAAAAATGTGGTGCCCTGGAGGGTGATCTAACTTAGCATGTTTATTTTACTTGTATGGAGTAAACAAATGTCAAAACTTTGAAACTGCAAACCTTGCATAATAATGTGTTGCAATGGGCATCCATTCATTGTCACTAATAAACTTTTGAAATGGAAAATCTTCCATGGAAAAATAAAGCACTAGGAAATTTTCAGCCCCACATTACAGACAGAAGGGAAATCCATTACTGGATACCCTGCTTGTTTGTCTTTTTAAAGTTAAAAGCAGAAGGGGGTGGAAATAGATCCTGATTGCATCACTGAGGGATCTGGTGGGTGGGTGTGGACCTTTTCTCCCAATGCTGTTTTCCTGATCTAACCCTCTCCTCCAAATTGTAATTTCATCCTTAGTGGGGGAAATACAGGTACATAGAAATAGCAGCTTCCAGTGGGGGGACAATTTACCGTATTTTTTGCTCTATAAGACTCACTTTTTCCCTCCTAAAAAGTAAGTGGAAATGTGTGTGTGTCTTATGGAGCGAATGCAGGCTGTGCAGCTATCACAGAAGCCAGAACAGCAAGAGGGATTGCTGCTTTCACTGCGCAGCGATGCCTCTTGCTGTTCTGGCTTCTGAGATACAGAATATTTTTTTTCTTGTTTTCCTCTTCCAAAAACTAGGTGCGTCTTGTTGTCTGGTGCGTCTTATAGAGCGAAAAATACGGTAGATTGTGAAATAGTACAAAGAAAAAGATTTTATAATTCTTCTCTGGAGTCCCATAGCTACACTGACTCCTTTAGCTTTAGCATCCTGTTTACTTTGGTCTTCACGTAGAATTATTTCATTTTCTTGCTACCTGAGATCCTTAAAATGCAGTTGCTAGTAGCAGAATCTGGAAAGTTGTCCAGACCTTCCTTTCCCTGTATATGTAATAAAAAGGCAACATACCTGTTTATTGAGTTCCTGAGCATGTTGTTTTGTATCAGATGTTGCCAATAATGTATACCAACCTTGTGTTGTTATTATTATTATTACATATTTATTAATACCCCATCTATTTCCCTGACATGGACTCAAGGTAGCTTACAAATAAAAATAAGAACAGCTAAAAACATAGAAGATTTTTTTAAAAAATTAACATGGAATGAGAGAGAGAGAGAGAGAAATCTATTAAAATAATACAAATAAATACAGCAAAAACAGCACAGCACCAGCGCTTTCATCAAAAGCAGTCAGACACTTAAGTGCACTCTCTTGTGGTCACCTTAATTGCAAATGAACTTTGCAGAGATGGTGAGGAGAGGAGCGTCAAGGGTTCCATTGTCCTGGCAACATCAGATAAGCTGTGTGTCAGGGAACTGCCATCAGCTCAGAGGTGAGAGGTGGAAGGGCAGAGCCTCCAAAAATCGTGGGAAGCAGCATTTCCTCAGTGGAGGCAGGAAGCCCCGCCTCTAGTGGGGAAGAGCTGCAGAGCTCGGAGGATGCAAGAAAGAGCCAAGACACAGTACATGAGCGAAGCGGGGAGGAGGGAGGTCCCCCTTTACTCAAGCCTTCCCTGCGCAGTAGGCTTTCACGCAGAGAAGGGAGGCGTCAGCTGCGGGTCAAGAGACTACTCTGCTGGGGGAAGTTTAAGGACCACCCACTTTCAGATTCTGCTAGTGAGTGAGCAAGACATGGAATAGCAAGACATTATAAACGTTTTGCACCAATAATAAAGCCTTTGAAAAGACCAGTGAGGGACCTTGCCTATCGCTCTCAAGCAACCACACCAATAGGCATAACACTGTGGTAAACGTAATATATTATTTTCACCCGCAAAAGGTTCTGAGGTTGCTTCTTCCTTCCCTTCTTTTCCACCACTTTGTAAGGAAACTGTCTGGTGCCATCCCTGCCAGTGAAAAGTTTTTCAAAGTTGACAGCCTTTTTCATTGTCTGTGCAAACAGAGTAAAAATGATTTCCCTTTTACATTTTAACCTTGAGGTTATCAATTTATGGGACTTCAGTTATGCAGATCCTTTGTTTGTATACCGTTTGACACTTAAAAATCACACACATACACGTACCTCACGTTCCTTTTGCATTTGGCATGCTGATCCCTTTGTCCAATATACATGGAGCGCTTCATAAGCAGAGGCTGGCAGAAATACTGACAAGATGTTGGCATATGTATTGTCTGGAACTGACAGAATTCTCATTTTCAAACCTGGATGCTAAACACTGTATGAATATCAAATGGATAGGATTAGTTTTTATGGTTCTTACTTTCTTAGCTTGTGGTTTTGTTGAAATCCAGCATTATCTAAGATGTCTGTGGCCTGAATCTCTCTTTAATAGAGCTTTGCTTGTATCTACTGTGAAGAAGTTTAACTCACACATACTGGTGCCACAGGAAGATTTGAACTGCAAATTGTGAACTCTTCGAAAATGTGTCGTCTCCTTGTTAGGGCCTATTTAGTAGCTCCTTATTGGTGGGAATTAGAAATACACCACAAATGGACTGCTTCCATACCACATTATTAAGATCTTTATGGTGACAGGCTAGTGTTGCTGCCTCAGGCCCCTCATTTCTGGTGGTGACCTGTCAGTGGATGTTACTCCACTGACAGCAAAAATTATTACTAATAAAACTTTTAGAGACCATTCTCTTGCAAAAGAATCCCAGAGCATTTCCCAACATACTATAAAACAGCATACTGTAATAACAACAGCAACAACCCAATTAAATAAATCAATTTATCCATCAGTTATAGAATCATCTAAAAGAATAGCCGTAAGCAGGTCAGGTAGGCAGGGGCTAGGGTATTGTTGTTGATTATTATTATTTTGTATCTTTATTTTGTATCTAGTGATTTATATGGAAATCGTTCAGTTTGGTTGTGTACTTTTTGATGTTTAGCTTATTGTTTATGACTACTTTTTTATGCTTGTAATTTTTTTATAAGTTGTAAGCTGCCTTGAGCATGGTTTTAACCTTTGAAAGACAGCATGTGAATGAAATGATTGATTCAACAGATCCTAAATCTTCAAATAGCAGAAATGAAATACAGGAGCCCACCATGCTTTGTTGGCAGTTGCCCTTCTAAAACAAGGAAATGTGATACTTGTCTTGAGAACTTCATTTGGGAAGCGAAAGTGAAAAAATTCAGTCCTCCAGTTTGAAAAACCAAAGGCAACTCTGCTGACAAATTCTACTTGGGCAGTGCCAATCTCCCAAGTTTTAGCATCCAGGGGTCTGTGGTCTGTCTGATTTGGATTAGAAGAGAGTGCTTTCACACAGTACTGCTGTGGTCATGCCTGCTGTGTAGCCTATTCTCAAATAAAGCCATGGCCCCAACAAGACTCTGGAAAGCAGGTGTCAATCAAGAGCAGCCAGCATGGAGTGGCATTGTTGTGCATGTGGCCTCTGGGAAGCAACGTCACTGTAGTTTACCAGGTGGGAGAAGAATACCCTGATGGGTGAACCAGATTTGTTCCATTAGTGCAGCACCAACCTCACTTCCCGCTTTCTTCTCAATAATCTGCAACATCATCAATGCCATGAAGCCACGGGCATGCCACCACCCTTCCCTGCCAGCAGCTCCTGGTGCCAGTGCAATGTTTAAAAATGTTTTCAGGACATGCTCTGAATGCGATAGACATAAGCTTGAAAACCCATGCACCGTTCATGTATGCTCACAAGGGAGCCACAATTGCATACAACTCCCAGCTGAGTAGTGGCCAATGTAGCCCTTCCCAGGGACCATAGGATTGCACTCCTGGGTTTGAATTATATTCATTCAAAACTCCAGACCTCTTTTGATGACTCTTATTTATCTGGCAGTGTTGGTCCAATGCCCATGCAGTGTTTTATTTATGGAAAACAGGCTATTCTACCCAATAGTAAGCTTTCAGTATCCCATTAGATGTCCAGAGCATCCAAAACTACAATTGTTCTTTGCCACTGGCAAAGAAACTAGCAAAGACGCCAAGAAACTAGCTAAATATACTAAACTTCATGGCATCAGTTTTAAACAGAGTTCTGGTTGGCTAGCTTTTGGAAGATTGTTTTGCTGTCGATGGTACTTGCTCTGATTTGTCCCTTTCTCAGCTGTCAGCGTATTACAACATGGAACGTGTTGCCATAAAAGTTTAGCAACGGGATGGCTTTCAGCAGCATTTTTATATGGTACTTAGGCTCTGTTCCGATCAAAATATTTGAGGACCATTTAATGCCCATCTGCTCTGCTGTAGCACAGAAGTTTGGGAGATGATGCTCTGCACTTGCCCAATTTTATTGACTCTTCCTCAGAAAGATTTGCGATAGCTCGTAACTTGGAAGCTTGCAAGATGTGATGATGACCTGCAGCGTTCAATTAATGTATGTCTGTAGGCAGCGGTGCTACATTAGTGGGAAAACAAAATGTAGATTCATTATGTGGCTTAATTTGGAAACGCTGGGATGCCTACATTTCGTGTGCAAAGAAGGAAAGCCCTGCTGGACCAGGCCAAAGGCCCCTTTGGTTCAGCATCCTTCTTCATACAGGGGCCAACCAGAAGCCTATGGGATGCCCACTAGCAGGACCAAAGGTAGGACCAGATTCCCAGCAACTGGCATTCAGAGGCACACTGCCTCCAGCAGTGAAAATACAACATAGCCATCTGGCTAGTAGCCATTGAATTTGGCTTATTCTCCATGCATTTGTCTAATCCTCTTTTAAAGCTATCCAAGTTGGTGACCATCACTATCTCTTGCAGGACCACTGTGTAAATAAGTGCTTTCATGTGTTTGCCCTACTCTTTCCATATCTAGCTTCCTTGGATGGCCCCAAGCTCTACATCTTGATCATGTCCCATTCCTGCCTCCCGCCTTACGCATCTTCTTTCCCTAAACTATATTAATGTTGTTTATTGAGCTAGAAATAAAGAGAGCATTTGGAAATTGTCCATTTTCATTGGCAATATATGAGTATGTAGCTCACAGGAAAAGAGGCGCCTCAGTTTCCTAGAGTAAAACCTTGTATTTATGGGAAATGAAATGTTGGGTTGGAGTTTTATGGTGTTCTTTCTTCTTTTTTACAGCCTCAACAGATGACAGCGCAGCAGAGAGAAAAAGCGGGACTCTTCACGCAGGTTTAATTGTTGGGATTTTCATACTGGTCCTGATAGTTGCAGCGGCAATACTTGTGACAGTTTATATGTACCACCATCCGACGTCAGCAGCCAGTCTCTTCTTTATTGAGGTGAGATGTGTTTGTCATACTAGATCACCAAATCTTCCACCTATAACCTGGTCAGAGGCTGGTCTGCTTCCTGTATGCTGAAACTCTGAAGTGTTCTCAGAGTCCTGATAAGCACTAGCTTTTGTCTTTTCCTGTCGTGTTGCTATTGTTCTTCTTTGATTTACAATGCTTGGCCTTTAGCTGGGCAGTATGATAACAGGCAGGGAGTGTATCTCAAGCCAGTTTAACTGCAGCGAACTTGAGCATGACCTTTTCCCCAAAACGACATGTTAAGTGACAGATCTGACTTGTTTGCTGAATAAATTTCTGAGGTCAAGTAGTCTGTCTCCAACCCTGTCTCTGAATCATCTTTGCAATAGTTGACCATATTAATGTGACTGTGCCATCATGATGCACTAGTTAATATCAGTATAACACATGCCATTATCAATAATGGTGGAAATAATTCATCTTAACTCAGTGTTCCTTTCTTGCATATTTTCTGTGTCTTACGAAAAGAAAACACCAAACTATCACTGTTCCTATAGGAAAGTAGACAGTAGCCTTGTTCCAGACACGGCTGTGGGCAACAATGTGATGCATATGACTGCTGGTTTCTGTAGGAATTGCATTTCTTTATTTTTCATACCCTGCTCTTCTTTCCAAGAGTCCTGGCAGAGTTTCTTGCAGGCAACTCACAGAGTCCAGCCTGCTTAGCTTCAGCAATAGGGCTGTGTCCTGGGCCTTCAGACCGTTGCCTTTTGCAGAGGCACCATCCAGTGTATGTGGAAGCACATCTAGGTATAGAAGGGAAGATTTATCTACTTCATTCCTTTGCTGTTTGAATGCGCATGCGAGTGTCTTAAGGCTAAGCAGATGGCCACCTGTGCGGATATGTGATTCAGTGGATTTGCCAATCCATATGTTGGTAACTCATTTAATGCTTGCCTATGCAAGAAAAGTATGCATCCACCGCACAGCTGCATGCAAGGAACAGGTATGAAGAGAAAAGCCTTTTCATCTGGACAAGCTGCTGAATTGGAGTGAAGATTCCCGTACCACTGCTCTCAGTGTTACTGCTCTCAGTGTTACTGTACTCTGTGGGTAAAGTGGTTGTGCCTCACTGGGTTCAACTGAAGGTAGAAATAATTCACATAAGCAACACAATCCACCTCCACAGCAACTGGACCATTCTGCATGCTGAATCTCATCAAGGCAATTTCATCAAGGGAATGCCAACATCGTTGCTAGGCGGATAGATGGATGGATGAATCAACAAATCAAATGCCAAATGATTTCAATATAAGCGTTAATCTACAACCCTAGACTCAAATGAGACTACTTTTGAGTAGACATGTCTCGTTGGAGTCTGCACAGCTCTTTCACCAGTCTGTAGAGCCCTCTTCCTTTAAAGGGGGGAGTGGCTTCATGACCAACAACAGTGACAGAACTTTTTATGGGGTGGTTGATGGAGGTGGGGAGAGAAGACTCAGTAGTTCCCAAAAATGAAAATGAAACTTGTTTATTTGTTTGTTTGCTTGATTAGCCCTAATACTATCATTTTCCCTTTAATAAATATTGTAATGTAGCAAGTTACCACAAGGACTTGTTTAGTAAATTGGTAGTAAAATTGCAAGTAATCTAGCGAAGGCACCTCATAATTTACATTTCTCTGCATGCAGCAAATAACAAAAAAGATGTTTAATGTAATGGAGACACCCCACCCCCGTGATAAACTGTTATGTTTCCAATTTGGCAAGCCTCTCAGCATGCAGAATAGTTTCAGGCACCCTTTCTGTGTGCATTGGTGGACAAAACAACATGTTTCTGAAATGATCTCCACCGCAGACATTATGAGCTTATTGTGGAATAATCACATGGAAGGAAATGCATATAAAGAGATTATTTAGAATCTCAGCAAACTAACACTGAATCAGAGCGCATACACAGCGCTCGTAATTGCTGTAACTGAATTCTTGTAGTAGGTAAAATGTACAGCATTATTGGTGTACATAAAAAATTATATAGCTCCTTATAAGGCATAACAATATGCTTCTCAGTTTCATCAGGAGCCATGGGGGAAATAGTCATTAAATGCCAATATACCCATATTCCTTTGCTTGCGCAATATGTGGAAATCATTAAACCCCAGTGAGCACATCTGTTCAGTTATTCTATCACCAATCTTCTCCTTCATCACTTATCCCCTAATCTTTATCTCCCTGTGGCATGTGCATAACAGATCTCTCCCACTACTTACTTGCTCACAGCATCCAGAACTTCTTCTTTTTTTTACAGTCCCAGTGGGCTGCTGTGCATGCATACAAAATCACATAACACCCCCCCTCCCATTGTTTTTAGTAGCACTTTCACCGTAAATAAATACCTTAACTGGCTGTTTTCATTGTTTGGAAGACAAGGGTGTTCTGCAGCCATGCTCGCCATGTACATTCTGTGGCTGCAGTCCTATATTCACTTACCTGAGAGTCTCATTGCACAAGTCTCCCAAGTACTCAGTGAGGCTAACACCTGAATAGACTATGGGATATCTTTGTTAGATGTTAGAAGGCTATCCAGGAGAGCTTCTTAATTAGATTGGTGTTCTCTGCCCAGTTGGTGGTGTGTTTGCTGTTGTGCTTATAGCATTCATTTGAGTATATGGCAAAGAGAGAAGCCGGCTGGTTTGTTTTTCAAAAGGCAAATAACAAATAGCTCATTTCTGTTTTAAGGACATCTGGACACTTAAGCAATAAGCTGATCTCGTTGGAAAATTCAGTTTAGTTCAGTTCAGCAAGCTTTGTTTTGTTTCTTTAAGCTTCTCCCCCTCCCAATATTCATTATTGAGTTTGATTATTAGTACAGTTATTCCATTCATTCTTCAAAATATAATAAGGTACATAAAGAAAAACCAAAATAACTCAACATCAAATCACACTTTATCTTAAGTCTTTAGAGATGATTTCCCTCCACCTCACTGCGGGTCCTTACTCCTTCTTTTTCTTTTTAACTGTCTCCTTTCTCAACTTTTAGTTCACTGATCTTACATGGCTTACATTATCTGTCTGTTATCTAATTTGTGAAAATCAAAGCATATTAAGGATTTTGTTTGGGAACAATGTTTTTCTAAGTATACTCGGTAACACTCCCACTCAGTTTTAAACTTTTGGGTTGTTTGGTTCCTGATTACATCTGTCATCTTTGGTACCAATTTCAAAATCCTAGATCCCACCATTGCAATGCAAGGCAGAGATCATAAGGAGAACCATAAAAAGCACATTTAGTTTGACAAAGATATGTGTGAATAAAGTCACAATTGTCCCATGGGCATTTCAGCAGTTCATCATGGCTGCCCCTTTAGGGCCCAGGGAGAATTAAAAGAAAAAGTGTAAAACACATTGAGCTTTAACAAATTAATCTTTAGCTAACTGAAATGCTACCATTTGAACAGCTAGTGTGAAGTAAGAACGTCATTGAAGAAAAAGAAGAAAGTACCCAGCCTGTTCTTCATTATTTCCCTCATTTTCTTAACTGCTTCTATACTAAACTGTCACAGACTTCATAACCTAGTGATTACATCACTTAGTTTCCACAGCAAAGGGGGTTCATCAATTACCCTGGTACTCCATCAGATTGCATAATTGCCTTTCTCTTGAGGCGGGGGGAATGGAGCTAAAATCCTTTCCACTGCCCATAGTTGGCGCTCCAGTCCTAGAGACATCTTTTGTAGATACATTTTTTTTATTTTTTAAAAAAGTTCCACTCGTATGCAGTCTATAAAATTTAATCAGTGTTTGTGAAGTAGGTCTGTAATATATACTTCTTCCCCATCCTTTACTTTTTCTTAGCTTAGTAGCTACTGCTAAGACTAAAAATGATGAGAGATTAATTTGGCTTCTCCTGGACTGCAGGAGTGTGAAGAACTGCAAATCCTGCCAGGACAATTAACTTTTATTTATATTATCAATTAATAGCTGAAATATTTGAGTTTGGATCGGTAGCTCAGTCAAGTGAACTAATAATAGCTCTTGTCAAAGTTCCATGGCTTCACAGGTACAATTAGACAACCCTGACTGTTTGCCTATGTTATTATTAATGAGAAACTTCAGAAGCAAAACTTTTTTAAAAAACACAATATCTCACACATGGAAAGGAGTGGAAAGATGTTCTTCGGACAATTTTCAAGTTTGTAAAGTAACTTTCAGGGTTTTTCACTTCTTGTATGACAGCTGCATCCCATCTTACATAAACTGATTATTTTTATTTCTGATTTACAACATCAGAAATGGTTGTTTACACACAGAATGTGAACAATCCCAGGCAGCTTTGCTGAAATTCTAGAATCCATTTGATTGTGTGTCATCAGGCAAGTTACATAGAACTATTGTCATAATGACTAACTGAAGTCCCATTGATTAATATCCCGACAAACAGTAGTTTAAGGATGCAGAGAGTTGTTTGGAGATACTTATTCCCCTCGCAGAACTACAATTTCCGTAGTTCCCTGGGGGAAGAGGGTTAAACCACTCTGAAAATTGTAGCTCTGTGAGGGGAATAGGGGGTCTCCAAATAACTCTCAGCACCCTTCCCATACAACTGTATGGTGGTGCTTTAAATGTGTGGTGTGAATGTGGCCTAGGTCTGGAACTGACCCTACATTTTTACATAGATTTATGTAGAGCAGTGTTGGCCAAACTTAGGTCTTCAGCTGTTTTTGAACTACAACTCCCATCATCCCTAGCTAACAGGACCGGTGGTCAGGGATGATGGGAATTGTAGTCCCAAAACAGCTGGAGACCCAAGTTTGGCCTACACTGATGTAGAGCTTGGGACAGCTTCTGCTAGAATCTGACTGCCTTTGTTTGTGTGTCCACTCTTCTAGCGTCGCCCCAGCAGATGGCCTGCAATGAAATTTCGGAGAGGCTCTGGACACCCTGCTTATGCCGAAGTGGAACCTGTGGGCGAAAAGGAAGGCTTCATTGTGTCAGAGCAGTGCTAGGATTTCTAAGGCAGATCACCAGTACTGGCCTACAGGTGTGAGACATTTACGCTGCCTCTGATGAAAGAGATGGAAATCTAAGCTGCTGTAAACCCGAGAGAGACGGAATGGAGTTCTGGATAAACTTTCTCCAAGGAAAAGTGTCTAGGATACCCGATTACCCTTTCAAAGATATTTTTTGCCCCCCTCACAGCAAATCACCATGCCATGTTTCAGTAGCACCCTTCAGAAACACCTACAGTAGGAGAATGATGAACACAATTGCCATGCTCTCTAGGTATCGGAGATGTAGAGTGATTCGGGATATAAAGCTTTAGTTCAGAACAGTGCTTCCCTTCTGGATCCAGTGCAGTGACGGTGTTTCTATTCCAGCTGTTACCGGTGGGTTATCCTTTCAGCCCCAGAGGCAATGCTCCTCGTTTGACAAGGCTGCTGGTGAGATCAATCTGATGCAGATAACATAGCTAAGCAGTTTTCTGCAGTTCATGAGTAATGTAATTTTCATTTCTAAAAATAAAATTAGAAAACTCCACCCAAGTCCAGAAACATGATATACATCTGAAAACAACAAGAGTCCTTCTTGTATTCTGTAGGCTTATATCCCATGAACTGTGATTATTATTGTTTTGCTCACAACTATATTTCTATAGTTGACAAAGCATTAGAGAGTTGTCAGGGGTTTTTTCTTAAAAAAAAAGAAGTGATAAGGTTTTTCACTATGGTGAAATTGGGCTGTCCTGCTGGAATATACAGAGAAATTGGACTAATATTCAGTTTTGATCTTCACAAAAGTGAGATGGAGTCAGCGTACGCTCGCTTGGGAGTAAGTCACTTAGGAGTGGCCATGCCTAGTATTTAGCTGATAGTTTCAGGGATAATGCTTATGCTCCTGAAATGTGGATTGAAACAGAAGTGGTAGATGTATTTGGCTGATGCCAGAGGGGAAACAGCCTTGAAACACAAAAAGAAATTATTACCATTTTTAACTCTTCCCATTCTGTCACAGGTCACTTGAGAACAGTGCTGTTGGTTCCACCACACCCTTCCCCAAGACAAACATTAAATGTGTTGCAATCCCTGCAGATTCATGTAGAAGTATTGTTTAATGCACATAGTAGCTGCATACATACATACATGCATATATATATATATAAATACATATATATATATATAAATCTATTTTTTTTATAGCTAACACAAGGCAGGCTCTTGTGACTGTTAAAGAGTGCTTTTTTTGCCATCCGGACGATGGAAATATATTGCATTGCTGCATATTTCCACTGAGTTGTAAAATAATCCTTAATATTAAAATAAGATTTTATGTTGTATAGGGAAAGTGGTTCATTTATCTGCAGTGCTATAACTTTGCCTGCCTCTGGAAGCCACAGTTTCTTAAACAACAAAACCCTTTCCTTCCCTGACTGGGAAAGATAATATTTTTTTAAAGAAAACTCCCAGTGAAATATTCCTTTGGATGGAAAGGGGGCAATATATATTGAGCTACTAAAATGTCTATTCAGATTTTGTATGGACATTATTGCATTGTGAAACCCATTCATTAATTTCACCTTCCGTATGAACAGCAGCACTTGAATCATAGTAGTTTCAGGTTGTTCAGATACCTTTTCAGGTCGCACCTTTATAACACGGTTCTTTACATTTTCACATCAATACTTGTATGGTTCTGGTTTTTTTAAAGGGAGGGAAACAAAACCTCCATGATTTTTACTTGTTATTTCCTTCAGTAAATAATACAATACTGTATTTTCTGTATTCATTATTTCCTCTGTTGGATTCATTTTGCTGTGTGTCCACTAGTCATCCAGAAGAAGATGGGACATTACTGAAAGCAGTGGTTTAACTACAAAACTGTTAAAAAGTCATTTTCCTTTCCTGGACTTTTCCATTTCCTGGTAACAAACCAGAACTCATTCTGTGCAGGGACCTCCCATTCTTCCAGTGACAGGTCTGGGTGGAGGGCTGTATTGTAGAGAAGGAAACAAGAAGTTTATTCACCTGAGGGCCAAGTAGATTACTGGTGAGGAAACTTTTCCAGTCCAAGGGCCGCATTCCCTTCTGAGCAACCTTCCAGGGGCCAGTGATAGACAAGGCATGGGGCAAAGGAGCACAGAGCAAGAAATGTAAACACACCTCTCAGTATCCTCCAGTTAAACAAACTAGAGGCATTATTAGCATTAATATTTTATTAAATTTGTATGCCACCCTTCACCTGTAGATCTCAGGGCTCTTCACAACATAAAAATACAAGATTAAAAAAACACAAAATACATAATAATAAGAACAAGAAGAAGAAGAAACCAATAGCACATCCCTCCCACAATACATTTAAAAGGGTATTGGATGTGAAACAGCCCAAGGTCTGGTTGAAGGATGTTTTCACCTGGCGCCTAAAGATGAATAATGAAAGTGCCAGGCAAGCCTCTCTGGGGAGAGCATTCCACAAACGGAGCCACTGCAGAAAAGGCCCATTCTTATGCTGCCACCCTCTGGACCTCTTGTGGAAATAGCACATGAAGATGGGGCTCAGATGATGAACACAGGGTCCAGGTAGGTTCATATGGTGAGAGGCAGTCCTTGAGGCATTTAAGGCTTTATAGGTCAAAACCAGCACTTTGAATTGAGCCCAGAAACTGATTGGCAGCCAGTGCAGTCGGGCCAGGATTGGCGTTATATGCCCAAACTGTTTTGCCCTGGTGAGCAACCTGGCCACTGAATTCTGCACCAGCTGAAGTTTCCAAACTGTCTTCAGAGGCAGCCCCATGTATAATGCATTGCAGTAATCTAACCTAGAGGTTACCAGAGCATAGACAACAGAAGTTAGGCTGTCCCTGTCCAGATAAACCTGCCAAAGCTAATGGAAGGCACTCTGTGCCACTGAGGCCATGTGAGCCTCAAGCAGCAGTGGTGGATCCAGAAGCATCCCCAAGCTATGTACCCACTCTTTCAGAAGGAATGTAACCCCATCAAGAGCAGACAACCTCCCATGCATCTGGTCTAGGGAACCACCCGGTAACAGTGCCTCAGTCTTATCTGGACTGAGCTTCAGTTTGTTGGCTCTCATCCAGTCAGTTATCAGAGTTCAAGGGCATCTGGTAGACTTCCATCTTGGTATCGGCCATTAGCATCACATTCTCCCATATCCTTTTGGAGAGGCAAATCATTGGTGTAGCTGCCTTGCCAATTTGCTTGTCCTGCTCATTGTTTATGGAGAGGTTGCTGGTTATGATGGAACCCAGGTAGACAAGTCATCTACCACCTCAAGCATGTGATTACTAATGCTGATGCGTGGAGTGCTGGTGACATTCTGACCGAAGATGTTGGTCTTTGTCAGGCTGGTGGTGAGTGTGAAGTCCCTGCAGGCTTGTGCAAAATGGTTGATGAATCTGTAGAGCTTCCTCAGAGAGTGCTGTCAAGGCTGCGTCACCTGCAAGCAACATCTCATGGACAAGAACCCGCCATACTTTTGCTATGACATGGAGACGCAAGGTCCAGATGCTGTTGAACTCCCATCAGCTTGGATGAAGATAAACAAGAATAGGAGCTGGAATCCAATAACATCAGGAGGGCCAAAGGTTCCCTCTTTTACATCCACTGAATACCTTCCATCAGTGGTATAAGAGAATAGTGATAAAGGAAGTCAGGGAAACACACTCTTGTCAAATGCAGCAATGCGAGGAGTAAATAATATTTCAAATTATGCAATCACACAGCCTGCTCTTTTCAATAGCTGGTAATGTTCTGTAATAACAAATGCACCAGTAAGATATGGGGACATGCATTTTGTCTTTGTCCCAGAAACTCAGCAGTTGTACTGCTAATTAATGGTGTAGCAAATGAGACTGACATTCTTCAGCCACCCTATCTTATCTTGTGGAGCCTGCAAAGGCCATGGAGTCATTGCAGCTGCCCAAGGGATTCTGATTTTGCTTCTGGGCATCTTTGATTGCCACAGGCTGTTAATTCAGGTGGCAGGCACCACATGTAGCATCCTGGAAAATGCTCATTCTTACGGATCACAAATACCAGACAGCAAATTATGAATCACCAGTAAAAATGGGCCTAATGTAACAATTACTGAATGTTCGCTTGCTGGTAGTTTGACGCATGAATGGATGCACAGCATATTTTGCTCATGGTGCCAAGCTTGATACTTGTACCACTTACTAAATTCATGACACTCCAGAGCCCCGTTATGGCCATTGCGGCACAGTGTTAATCCTTCTCAACAGATGCGTTCCACAACACTGCTCTTAATTCATCTAGTTTAAGAACCTCTGGTGGTAAGAAAGAGTCACATGAGAGTGAACATCTTGGGCACGGACTATCTTGTGTTGCTTTTAAACGCTTCTATTCCTCTCTGTGGGACGTTCACAGGAGAACTCAGTGGTTTGTGCCTTTGGGCCATAACTGAATAAACCACATGTAGATAATTTTACAATGTTGTATGCCACTGACGTCAACGGGGAAATGCCTGTGTCATTTGGCAGCAGACAGTGGGACGGGGCAGGCAGCCTAGGTAGGCTTATCTGCTTGTTAGAAAAACAAAAATTTGAAATAATACAAATGATATATACAGCAATTTAAATGAAATAAAAATAATGATGTTTTATCAGGTTCAATCTTTGGTTATTACTCCCCCCCCCAAAAAAAAAGCACCAGTGTCTAGGTTTTATGGTAATAACCAGTATGTGAGTATTGGGGCAATTCATTAATTCCATTGCATTGTAGAAAATACATGGGTGTCCTGAACTGGCAGGACAACAGGGAAGAGGATCCCAGCAAAGAGTGTAGCCAGGACTGGAACACACTGGGGCAAGCTGGGGATGGGGAAGGAGAGGCTGGTGTTGGAAGTACTCACAGGGTGATGGAAGATGACAAGGGGATGGGGGTTAATGCACAGGAACCAGAACAGCAGGACCCAGAGGGGCCCCTGTTTCCAGAGAGCAGCGGAAGGGGAACTCCAGGAGGCTGAGGCAGGCAAGCGCCCACAGCCCAGTTCCCTAGCTGGCCAGGTGGAGCTCACTAGCTCTGGGAGGAGGTGTGTGATTCCTCAGCCGGAGTTGGCTTGAAACAGGTGAGGGTCACCTGCCTCATCGAGCCCAGGTGCTGTAACCAGCATGCAAAGTACTAAAGGGCAGCAGAGCTGAGGTGCTGTTTCTGCCCAACTGCCCATGTAGATGGACCTCAGCTTGGGTGCTCCAGGATTTCTGTGGGACTCTGCTTCCTTTTGACACATGGATTGACCCTGGACTGGGGACTTGACATACTGGCTTGCCACCAGGTAGGCCAAGGGTTCAGGACATTGGATTCATTTACTTTGGCCAATAGGCATATTCATGTGACCATGTAGTACTGATATCTATAGGGAAATGCCATTCACTATGGCAAATTTTGCCTTTTCCTGTGAAGCAAGAATGGCATGAAGCTAACTGTGGTCATCTATACTTCCCATGTTTTTAATTTGATTGGATTGAAAATGATACAAATATGATTCATTACTCCAACATCTGTGGTTAAGTGTCAGTATTGGCAAAGAATCCTGCTGGAAGCACAAATTTGGACTGTGAGACAAATCCAGAATTAAATGTTTCATAAGCGTTCTCCTTAGTTTTTAATGGTGATCATTCTGATCCAGCAATGATGTTGCACATACTGTTAAGGCCCTGTGGCTTGGTTGTTTGGTGTGTGTTTGTGTCTGTTTAATTGGGTATGCTTAGCCTGGAGAAGAGGTCATTATGAGGACATGTGAGTGAGCCGTCTTCAAATATTTAAAAGGCTGTCAGAGAGATGGTATAACAAATTGGCTTGCTGTTGCTGGGGAGGGTCAAATCCACACCAACGGATTCAAATGAGAATAAAAAGGAGGTAGACTGAATGTTAGGAATAACTTCCTGGTGGTGTGAGCTGTTTGACAGTGGAAAAGACTGCTCAAAGTTACCCACACCTGTTTTAGGTGCCATTTTCTCTACATTTCAGTTTTGGTTTTAGCCTGTCTTTTCTCTTGCAGTCTCTTGTATATTGCTGGGGTTTTTTTAATTATTGCATTTGCATGTTGTATGAACAGTTTGTCATGGTTTTGCATGCTGTCCTGGGATCATCTGATGATGGGCGGTTTAAGAAATATTTCAGTAAATAAAATTTCTGCTTGCACAATTGTAACAGCGGTGAGGTCTGCTGTGCAGAAAGAGCAGGCTACATTCCTTTGGCAACTGTGTAGGGACCAGCTGCTCTTTAGTGAAAGGTTTACATGAAAAGATTAATTTGTACCAAAATATTTATTTGGGATTCCAGTATCCTTAGATGCTTAGCAGACTGGTGCTTTTAGGATGATGACTATAGTGTTTCTGACATTAGCCAAGTGGTCTTTTAAAATGCTCAGCAGATTGGTGGATGTAATAAGGCACATTAAAATCCAGATGAAGCAAAAAAATCCAAAAAAAACCTCAGTACGTCAGCAGATAAAATGTGAATGCAGCTTTGTCAGTGGCGTAGATAGGAATCATCTTATGTAACAAGATGACATGCCATTTTTCCATGGGATAATTGTTCGTGGCATGATTACGAATTAAACCCTTGACAGGGAGGGATGGAGGGACATTCTTGACATGAAAACATGGCAAGAATAAAACAAACCACCCAGTGAAATCAGCTGTGTAATGCTGGGCAGTTTTACAAGTGATCAATAGCCTTAATACAAAGGTTACGAACTTGCAGCCCACAGGTTTGATCAGGCTGAAGAACGTAAGACGAGCTTGCTGGATCAGGCCAGCGGTACATCTCATTCTCACTGTAGCCACAGAATGATCTGCAAAGAGCAAAAGATGGGATCCCCCGTCTCCAATCACAGTGCGGGGATAGGGAGAAGCATGTGTGTCGCATGACGTGGCAACTGCATGTAGTCTGTATGTGGTATATGTGTGTGTCCCCCAAGATATGCTTTGTACCTGCTTTTTGTATATAACGCCCCCTGATATGATTTAAAGCCCTAACGACCTCAACTCAGTATACCTGAAGGAGCGTCTCCTCCCCCATCGTTCAACCCGGACACTTGAGGTCCAGCTCCAAGGTCCTTCTGGTGGTTCCCTCCCTGAGAGAAGCGAAGTTACAGGGAACCAGGCAGAGGGCCTTCTTGGTAGTGGCGCCCGCCCTGTGGAACACCCTCCCATCAGATGTCAAGGAAATAAACAACTACCTGACTTTTAGAAGACATCTGAAGGAAGCCCTGTTTAGGGCAGTTTTTAATGACTGATGTTTTAATGCAGGCATTCCCAAACTCGGCTCTCCAGATGTTTTGGGACTACAACTCCCATAATCTCTAGCTAACAGGACCAGTGGTCAGGGATGATGGGAGTTGTAGTCCCAAAACATCTGGAGGGCCGAGTTTGGGGGTGCCTGTTTTAATGTATTTTTAATCTTTTGTAAGAAGCCACCCAGAGTGGCTGGGGAAAGCCAGCCAAATGGGCGGGGTATAAATAAAAATTATTAATATTATTTGTCAGTGTTTGGGGGGGGGAAAGTTCTGACCTCCTTTTTACTCCTTTGCCTAGTCCTCAGACCTTAGTTGGCACAAAAGAGTCTGAGAAAGAGTATTCTTGCAGAGTATTGCTACTTTTATTCTTAAAAAGTCTTCTTCAACCACGACCGACAGCTTTTACACACACCAAACGCAACCAGGTTTCTACCATCCAACCAACCCACACCCAACGCTAACATTGACCACTCTATATATACAGATACAATTTGGTGAAAGGTTGTATGAGTCATTGTAGGCTGCTGACTCAAGCTGACTTAGTTCTTTTAGCATTAAAGAAACAGTGGCCAATTTTTAGCTGTGACATCATTATTATTATTATTATTATTATTATTATTATTATTATTCTGCATAAGCTGCTCTATATAAAATGGGGCTCTGTGTTTCCCATTCACTCTTACTGGGTAACTAAAAGTGGGTATAACCTTTTGCCATTTTGGCAGAAGCAAATGAAATTCACAGGCACAAAATCCGCCGCAGAGGCCTGCCAAATTGTAGGTCCAGGTTTGTTTGTTTTTAATGAGGGAAGTAAAGGGGATTCATTTTCCTGCATAATCCATATAAGGGCAATACCTTTTTTATTAGGCCAACTAGAATTCCAGAATCTATTCAGAGGTGGCTGAGTGTTGTATATTCTTGCCTGCTGATTTAAAATATATATTAAAAAATCAGAAGCTTTACCCCATCCAGTTCAGCTTTCATGAGGCTTGTTTGCGTTTTGAGGAGATGTCCTCCAGTAAGCATTAAAAGGTGGGTCTACCTTTAATAATGTCTGTAATGTGTTGAAGGAGTTTCAGGTGATTATTATTTTTTTTTACTCCTCCAAGCAGAGCAGTGGATGACTTCTTTAAAAGTTAAATGAAGGTTTTTTAACTCTTAAAAAGTCTCTTCACTGCTCTGCTTTAACAAAATGCTTAAAAGGAAATAATCCAGAGTTCTTCAGTGCTCCACAGGAGCTGTTGGCCAGCCTCACATCATGCAGAGCCCATTAACCTAACATTGAGAAAGAAAGAGGCACTGCAACGTAGAGAGCACAGAAAACAAAATGGCAGAGCTACATGAGGCTTTGTGTAGGGTTGCCATATTTCAAAAGGTGAAAATCTGGACACAAAAGCTTTCTTTAACAAAGTTGTTGAGCTTTTTTTGGGGGGGGACACAAAAAGTGAAGTTTTAAAGCTATTTTTAAGGAAATTCACCAAAATCTACACTTCCAACACGGACATTTCAGCAATTTCCATCCGGATACTGTTTCCGACTGCCGTATTCCAGATTTATGGCAGCCCTAGCGTTGTGGGGCCCTGATCTGACTTTGTTGGCATCACAGTTTGACTTGGGGAGGTTCACCCTATTATTTGGATCCAGCACTGAGTCCTTAGTATATGTGTGCACTGTTGGGGGGGCACATAGGTATATGTGCCAAAGCCACCACTGATATTATTTAAGGAATTTACATCCTGCCCTTCCTTCCCAAGAAGCCCAGGGCTGCAAACAAATCTACAATTTAAAACAAAAACCATTTAGAAACAGTTAAAAACTAAAAGCAGGTACAGTTTACAACAATACTCCATCCAGACAGGGTCGTCCCCCCCCCCGAGGGAACTCACCAGAACTCAGTTCCGGCATCTCTCAGGTGAGTTCTGGCACCTCTCCTGTGGGGGCCATTGCCCCCACGGGAACAAGGGAAGCGTTCCTGGTGAGTTCTGGCACCTCTTTTTCTAGGAAAATAGCACTATATCCAGTAATCTTGGGGTTGAAGAGGAATAGTATTCTTCAGCCGCGAAATACCTAGGTAAACAAGAATGTTTTCAAATTCCTCCTGAAACTTAAGGATGGAGACAGATGCACCTCACTAGGGAAAGAATTCCACAACCAGGGAGTCACCACTGAACAGGCCCTGTCGTAGGTCACCCCCTCCCACATGCCCAACTGGGCAGCCTCCAGTGGTGGCACCAACAACATGACCTCATCTGCCAGTCGGGGCCTGAAGAATGTGTGGCCTTCAGATGGGTGGCTTATCATTAATGCCACACTTGGGCTGGAAAGGGTTAGCCACCCCTGCCCTAATAAATGGAAGAAATTCTACTGAGTATTCACACACTCCATTTCCTTACTGAATATATATAAGGTTACTTGTGGGCCAACCCCATTCATCCTTCTAGACTAGCGTCTAGCACAGGCTTCCTCAACCTCGGCCCTCCAGATGTTTTGAGACTACAATTCCCATCATCCCTGACCACTGGTCCTGCTAGCTAGGGATCATGGGAGTTGTTGTCCAAAAACATCTGGAGGACCAAGGTTGAGGAAACCTGGTCTAGCACTTTTTCAGGGCGAGAGTGCACAAGATCACAGCACCCAAATGGCCACCAAGATCTCTTGAGGGAAAAATGTGTCCCATTTTTTTCTGGGGTGCTTGAAAGGTATGCACTCCCCAGAGACAGATTTAGGGGTGCACAACCGGTTGGGTTGCACGGGGCGGATAGCCTCAGGGGTGTCACCAGGGGCGTCACAGCTATGATTTAGAATAACGTGTGACAGAAGCCAAATTCTGGCATCGCACAGGGTGCCGCTGAAATTTGAGGCCCCAAGATCCACCACTGACTCCACCCTTCAAATGCATTCCAGATGGACAAAAGCTCAATACCACACAGCATGTTATTCTGTGCCACAAAACAAAGTGACAAACACCAGTTCTTAAAAGTTTATTAGACAAACTGGTGGTAGTGACTTTTCTAGAACAAAACCCAGAAGAGTGGTCAAAGATACCACTCCAGTAATAATAGTAGTAGTAGTAGTAGTAGTAGTAGTAGTAATAATAATAAATTTATTATTTATACCCCGCCCATCTGGCTGGGTTTTCCAGCAGAATTAAAAGCACAATAAAACATCAAACATTAAAAGACCTCCCTAAACAGGGCTGCCTTCAGATGTCTTCTAAAAGTCAGGTGTTTAATTCCTTGACATCTGATGGGAGGGTGTTCCACAGGGCTGGCGCTACTACCGAGAAGTCCCTCTGCCTCGTAACGTGGAGATAGAAAGGACAGTAGCCTTGGACAAATCCTGGCACGCACACTAGGGATGTTAGAAGGCATTGTTTTCACTTTTGTCCTATATTTCCCCCCCCCCCCCATGCAGCAGTGTTTTCATTCTGCCGTCGTTCCTCTTCTGCCAAAAACCACATTTGTCCTACTCTTTGCTGTGTTGAAATTATGTAACTTACATAATGTAAATACTTATTTACATAGGGTACATTGTCATGTTATTCCACCCTATTCATTTCAATGCAAAAAAATGCAATGTGGATGTGGGGAGAAGAGGGACAGAATTAATTATGTGTTGTTTGTGGGCAGACAGCAGCAACAACAACAACCACCACCACAACAACAGTGAATGCCAATTGTATTTGCTGGTTTGATTCCCGTTCTGAACGTGGAATGAATAAACAAATATTGGCAATTTCTGCTCCTGTTCCTGTTTTCATCTGAATTATCTGACATCTCTAGTGGGCACGTGCATCAATAATGCTGAATAATAAAATGAGCTGCGCTATCTAAGATCATTCATTTTCATCATTCTCTGTTAAGAGCAAATTCAGGTGGTGAACGCAGATAGGATTGGAGCTCAAAATGAGGCCAATGGGAAACAAGAAGACAATGTGGCAGCATGTTTTGGGGAAAACTCATGTTTGCAAAGTACATGCCAATTTAGCATTTAATGGGGTCACACACAGCAACAGCAAACATCTTATGAGGACTGAGCATGCTCAGTAAGCATAGAATGCTGAGTGTTGGTTGGGAAAGAAAAACAAGGAGGACTATGAATCTTGAAAGAAACACTCCTGTTAGGGGCAATAATGACAGGAGCCCAGGATTCCCGTAGCCCTGATTGGACAGATCCTTGCTCTGATTTGAGAGGGGAGAACAGGGCTGCCATGGCCTTATCTCTTGTGTTATTGGGGAGACTATCACATTATTGGTGTGTGACTTCAAAGGCAACTCTAAATCCTTGTTGGGAGAGCAAATGTCTTTGGAAGCGAAGTTGACGCTCCTGCTTTAAGCTGTGTTTGTGTTTGTAACAAGGGGTGTCAGTTCCATTTGCGATAGCAGAGCTAGCAGACAGATGAGTCATCAGCGGCACTGATTTTTGATGGGCCATCCCAAATGGGCAGAGAAAAGTAACTACACTGGCAGTCAGAGCTCATTATTGAGACAGATGGTGAAAGAGACACGTTGTCTAAAACTAAATTCAAATACAAAACAAGGGCTTTCAGAACACCGAACATCCTCTCTCTCGAGAGCCCAAAGACTAAATGAAGAGAAGGAATTCATTCAATCTCTTTCAATATGTTGGTGGCTAGTGCACGGTTTCTTTTGGGGGGTGGAACACAAGAGCAGTTTATTTCAATCAGTAAATGTGATATTTGTACAGAGATGCTTCGGTTTATGGGTGAGAAGCAGTTTTACTGCACCATCCCAAGCAGCTGAAGAACCACTGAAGTGTGGCATAGGAATATAGGAAGAAGCTTCCTTATACCAAGCTCAGTATTGTCTACAATGACTTGGATAGGCTCTTCAGGGTTTCAGAGAGAGCCCTACCTGGACATGGCAGGGATTGAATCTTGGACCTTCAGATGCTCTGGCACTGAGCTATGGCACTCCCCCCCCCCCCCGGTAGATGGACTAGTACCATTGAGGGCTCCTTGAATCACATGGAAGCAGAAAGACTGGGAATGGCAACAGCCTTTCGATTATAGATCACAAGCAAAATTCCTGGTACCCATTCACTTCCATGGGAGGAAGTAAAGAGACTGCAATCAGGTACTTGGCTGAAGGGAGCAGGGAATCTCCCTGTTGAATCCAGAGATTTGTGGCACTGGTGAAGTAAATATAATTATGGTATACCCCCAATACTACCAAGGCTAAAGGCTCTTAATTGCTTCAATAGAACTGCCTTCAGATTGTCTGGATTTTAACAAATTGGTCTCCGGTTGTTTTTTTAAAAAACTGTTCAGATTGTCTAGATGTTATCAGAGACCAATTTGTTACACACAGGGAGAAACTTCACTTAGGAAATAAGAGTGTAAAGATCTAATTCCAGGTATTCTTCTTGTTCCCTATCTACAGAGTTTTAAGTGTATGCGTGTGCGTGTGTGAGCACATGCGTGCTATCAGTCTTATGCATGGAAGGAGCATAACATTCTGTGCCTTGATGGAGGAACTACAGTGTCCATTCATCTTTTTAAAAATGCACTCATTTTATCTAGGAGTGCACATCCATTTCATAATGAATGGAAAGTTGAAATGAATGTGGCCCATTCATTTCATTCAGTATTATTAAAGAAATAAATGCCAGTGTTCTGAAATGGTTCTCAGCCTCATTTATTAATTTGTCTCTCATTTGGAACTTTGTGCCATTTTAACATTCATTTCCCCTTGGAACCAGCATAGGTCAAGTTAGAGGTGTGGAGAAAAGGGGCAAGGAGAGATTGCCACTGTAAGATGTCCAACGTATATCTTTCCACATATAACTGTCCAGTTACAGTGATGGTGGGATGCCCTTGTTATTTTCTGAAAGGGAGACAAATACTTGGTCGGGGGGTGCCTGTTTTTTACTATGAGCTATTTCTCCTTGGAGAGTGTGTGTCTGCAGGTCCTTCTGTTATGCGTTTTGTATTTCTGCAGAAACAGATCCCTTTCCATTACCTCTTGCAGTTCCTTAAAGTATTTAGAATCCATTCAACACTATATTACACTCTATTTCCCATTCACTTATGCTTAGCGAGTTGTTAGTAGTTCTCTTTATGAAGCATTTAGGCAGTAGTTAGGCTGTCCATCCCTGTGTCTTTGCTGATGAAATGGAAACATTTTCTCTGTACAGCTGAAATTTTGCATGCCAGATTCTTTGGAGCGGGTAGTCAAATGTTATGGCATTTAGGTAGAAAACACAGTTACAGGCGGGGCATCAGAAAAGCAGGTGGGTTTCCTCTTCAAAGCAATGGGAAATGAAAACAAAGTAGAATAACAAAAATATTTGTGATTTTAATTACTGAATATCTAAACTAATGAGCTTTTAATAATGATTATAATAGCTAAACAAGCAAATAATTGCAGGCCCCTAATTTTGCCTAAACCCAGAGTATGCACATTTGCTTAAACAAGACTGCTACAACGTCCAAAATAAAACAAATATTTCCCCTTCTAAGGAAAAATTAATGAGTTCCTCTATGCCTGGTCATTGTGCTCCAAGGAGAGAGGACTGTCAAACTCCCTTGATTCCAGAGTGCTGTAATGGTTTCAGTGTTGGAGTCCAGGGTTCAAATCGCCATTCAGCCATGAAGCTTACTGGGTAACCTTGGGCCAGCCACCAGGTGGTATATAAATAAACAACTGGTTCAGCCCAAGTGGCCAGGAAATTCCACGTTGGCCTGATTCACACAGCACCACCTTGGCTTTGGAAGACCACATGAAGCAGGTGATCCTTTCCCTAGAGAGGACCTCATAGCTGGTCCTTTTGGCTGCTGTGCTGCACTTTCCTAGCACTCTAGGTTGGTGAGGAGAAAGCTTAACCACGAGTCCTAGTTTACACAACCCATTCAAGCTTAGCTTGGCAACAGCAGCTGGGAGCCAACATATCTGTGCAGTCTTCTGAAGCCAAGGTGTGGCTCAGTGTGCTGTGCGAACTTGGTTGTTATTTTCCTTCTGGAAACATCAACCCATGCTAACAGAAAAGCTACATTCTCCTTACTTATTACAGAAAGATACACACGCCATGAGCCAGAGGCTCTGATGTACATCTGGAGTTCCCATGTGAGCATCAGCTCTTCAATTAATTTCGGGACCGGCTTTGTGCTTGCATCTCTCTTGTGCACTTGGAGCTGCCCAAACATTGGAGCCGGCTGGAAGGTCCCCGCAGAAGGCTCCATGCCTGACTTCCACTTATACTTTAGATCTGATCCTGCATTTCTCCCACCAACAAAGGCAATAAATGTATTCAAGCATTAGGGTAAGTTAGCTCTCTTTTCTTCCTGCGGAAAAGAAAAATGCTTGAAGGATTTCGCATCATTGGAAATGGTTATTAATATGTATTGAGACATAAATACACTTTCCGCTTCTCCCATCTTAAAACAAAACTATCTGAGGAGCATTTTGGCACAGAAGGCAGCCAGTGTTTATCCTGTTGAAAATCCCTCTCTGGACACTGAAGTCATGCTTTTTTGTCACTTTGCCTCTTTTTTCCCTCTTCAATACCCCCGAGTAGCAATTAAGCTACACTGCCGCTAAATCTCAAAATATATCTGCTTTAGCAGCAACTCCCTGTGCCTTTGGATGATACCAGAATGTGAATCTCTGCACCTGCTGAGTTGTGTCTGGAATCTTGTACTGTAGATATATTGATCTGCAGGCACCTGTGGGATCTTTGATGCTAATTATGTGATTATTATGTTAGCCACAAAATGCCCCATTAGCGAGTGCAACACCACAGTGGTTCCAAGAAAAGGACAAGGCAACTAGCTAATGTTTTCAGCTTCAGCTCCTAAAACCATGTCATCCTCGGTCCAATGAGTTACCTACAGCAAGGTCTTAGTGGATGGATCTGGACCTTCTTCATTAATTTGCTGCCCTCAGGTGTGGAGGAGAGCACTGTCTCGTCACCAGGGCTAAAGTAAGCTTTGGCAGCTAGTCTACTTGGAATAAGAGGAACAATATTTCAGCTAGTCCTGATGAACACCAAAAATCTACTCCATTCTCTAAATTTATACAACAAGGCAATCTGCACCATCACTTTGAGACCACTAGTATGCATTAAGTACCTATGTATTATTCCATTATCTAGGGATGTAAAGAAAGTGCTGTGGACTGCCGCACTGAGTCTCATCTGCATGTTGGGGGAGTCAACTCATTATGAAAGTTAGCCCTAGATTGTAAGGTTACCAGACATCCCTGTTTCCCGGGGTCAGTCCCCAGATTTACAAATCAGTCCCCTGACAAAATACATCTATTTAGTAGGAAGTTGAAAAGTGTCCCCGGATTCATTGAAAAAAGTCTGGTAACCTTACCCTAGAGGTTTTCAACGTTTTTGAGTACACGGCTCCCTTAACCAATTACATTCTTTCTGCGGCATCCCTGTGCCCAGTTACCATATTTTTCTGTGTATTGGACAAGGTTTTTTGACTCAAAAATCACATCAAAAAACTGGGGTCGTCCAATACACGGATAGTGGCATTGGTTGGTGGGAGCGTGGCTTCCCCCGATGCCACAGTGAGCGGGGAGCGATCTGGGGGTGTTTCCTGCCCGCAGCTGCATGGGGGGGGGGAGAAGCTACGTGCTGCCAGCCAGCTTGTTGGTGGGAGAGCAACTTCCCCCAATGCCGCTGTGCACAACTGGCGCTCCCTGGGTCATTTTCCCTGCGTGGTGGCATCGGAAGAGGTTGTGCTCCCAAAAACCGGATGGCTGGCGGAAGTGCAAATTCACCCAATGCTGCTGCACATGGGAAATGATCTAGGGAGTGTTTCCTGCCCACAGCTCCGTGGGGGGAGAGGCTCAACAACTTTGGGCCATCTCCCCTCATTTTCTTAAAATTGAGTCCCCCCAAATAGGGGGGGTCTTATACAAGGGGATGTCTTATAGACTGAAAAGTACGGTATGTCACCCATTGCCTGCAGAGCTGGCAGCCTCTCACCCTTTTTTCAAACACCCTCTCTTGTGGAGTGTTCCCTCCTCTCCCCTCTCCTTGTGAGTCCTCCAGGCAACTACTGCAGCCCCTGGTCACTGAGCTGCCCCCCACTGCCCCAAAGAGAGGTGCCTCCCTGAGGCACCATTTGCCTGTGGAGCTTATAGCCAGGGCTGCTGCAATAAACAGTTGTGCAAGCCTTTGGGAGGCAGAGACATGAGAGGGCATCAGAGGAGGGAGGGAAGGAAAGAGACACACAGGCCAGTGTGACCCTTGACCACCATTCAGGGCACCCCAGGGTGCAATGGCACACTGGTTGAAAACCTGGAGCTAGTGTGATTCCACTGACTTTGGTGGCTACTTTGTTATTAATCTTACTGAATTGTTGGTTGTGTGGATGCAGGATTAGGTCTCTGGTCAGCAGGTCTTCCTGGTGGAGAACGCCTGGGGGGATATGGAATAACTGGGGAGAGGCTCAACTGTTGGCTGTGAAGCCACAGAGTACCTTATAACTGGGAAGAGCAGGCTTTACTGGACTTCCAATTGAGCCAAAGTTCAACAAAGAGAAGGTGCTGGAAAGGAATTTGAAGGGCAAGTAGCCTAGCTACAGTAAAGTGTCAACTTCAGCCTATGCCCAACAGGTATCTTAACAAAGAACTTCTGGAGGATATTCAAGGGGGGATGAGTGTGTGATGTAACACCTTGCCCCTAATTAACGACAGCAAACTGAAGAATCCAATGGTTGTGGCTATTTGTGTGCAGCAAGAGAGGGACCAGGGGTATGGACACTGGGCCTTTTGATGTATCCCTGCCTATGAAAACCCAAGATGGGGGAGGAGGGGGAAAGGCAGCCATGAAGAGATGAGTAATCAAGAGTTCTTCTTAATGCATATTTTGCAGAAAAATAACGATCCTAAAATTAGTTTTGCACCTGTTTTCCAGAGACCTAAAAAAAGAGCACATTTTCTTTCATCACCTTTGAGAAATTGCTTTTGTGCTCTTGATGTATCGCTGAACTTGTTTCTGACTTGTGTTTCATTTTGCACTGCATCCCCAGCTCACCTACTTGGCTTTTAGCAATACTTTCCCCCCAATACAAATGCATCCGTTTCTAACCTTTCCTTTTCCATGTTTCCCTATTGGGAAATGAGGCCTTGTTAGAAAGATCTGAAAGACTTCTAAAGGGAATCAGGTGCTTGTGAAGAAGATGTGACACAGTGAACGAGAAGATGCTGGAAAAGCTACTGAAACCTGAGGTTACTTTCATTCTTCTTTTTATCATATCAGAAAATGGCTAAAACTGTTCACCACATCAAACGATACTTGCATTCAGGATGTACTAAAAACTCATCCGTATTTCTTAAAAATCCTCCAGCATTTTTTGGCCCATCTTTGAAGCAGCTAGTTAGAATATACTTGTCAGTTTCGCTGCTCTAAGCATCAGCCTTCGATTTTTATGAAACTTCTTGCTGGGAGCATTAAGTACACCTGCACTGACAACACTCATCAAATCTAGTCCTCTGTGTGAAGTTGATATTTGACAGTGGATTGCCTTTCAAGATTGGTTATCTGTCTGTCTCCTATTGTGAACATGACACTACCATATTGGATCAGAACATTGAGTTAGCACATTCCTATACTTCTGCATCTTTGCTGTGTTGGAGAAAGTATAGAAGAACCAAAGCAATCGGGACATAAATATTTAACATACTTTATTTAAACTTTTACCAAATGCAAAAAAAACCAACAACATAGAAAATAAAAGTTTCAAAGTATCTAGGTATGTTGGTAGGGCTGGGTGGATTCCCAGGTGAGGGCCAGGACCTGGGAAAAGTGGAAAAAGATGTCAAGAGACAGCTACAGATAAGCCAGAACCTATCAAGCAGGGGTGATGTGTCCCATTTC
Source organism: Podarcis raffonei (assembly GCF_027172205.1). Classification (NCBI taxonomy): domain Eukaryota; kingdom Metazoa; phylum Chordata; class Lepidosauria; order Squamata; family Lacertidae; genus Podarcis; species Podarcis raffonei. The sequence continues at coordinate 23,248,177 of NC_070613.1, read as the reverse complement.
ACTGCTTGAGGCAAAACAGAAAGTGTTGCTCTGCCCTGCCAACGCTCCCACCACCTCCTACTTGCTTCTGCTGCCGCTGCACACCCTGCCACATCCACCATTTGTGGAGAAGTGATGCCACCATCAGTTCTGATTTCAGCCAATTTGGGATGATATCTCCCAAACAGACGCGACTGTGCCCAAAATTGGCGCCAATCGTGGCACAGCTTCTTCATTGATGGCAGAGGTGGTGGGACAAGTGGGGCATATGCGGCCATGCCTCCTGGGGGGCTGCTTCCACCTGAGGCTTAAAGGCTGGGCAGGCTCTGCTAGCGAGGCTATAATGGCTACAAGAGCAAGAATGCAGTAGGGACAGGAAGTTTGAAGAGCTTGGAGGTTGAAAAATGGTCTATGCTCCCAGGAGTGGGGCACCTGGAGGAGAAGCACTGAAGACAAAGGAATAAGCATGGTTAGGGATGGGCAAACATATCAGCTTCAGTTTCTTGTTTTTCTAGTGTTAAGTTTCAGTTTTCTACATTTCCACATCATATTTGTGATTAGAGAAAAATCAAGTCATTATGAAAATTCACCAGCATTTTAGGGCCAATGTCTCCTGATATAGTGTGGTTGCAATTTTGCTTAGTGTATTATTATTATTATTATTATTATTATTATTATTATTATTATTATCATCATCATTATCATTATCATTATCATCATCATCATCATCATCATTTTGCAAAGCAATTCCCCCATATATGATGCTTTTTTTGTTATTTTCACTAATATATGCATTTTTACACAAACTTTAACCTTGTACATGCATTCCGTGACTGAAGAATTGTATTGCAAAATTCAGAAACTGCAAATTTAGAAAAATGGCTGTGTTTTAGTTCACATTCTGTTACATAAAGGACAAATTAGATTGGCTTGCCTTTAAATGAAAATTGAATCAAATTTCAGCTCACTCCCACGATGACAGTTTTTGCTTAAGGCATTCCCAATAAGCAAGCTATTTTTAAAACTGCATTTTTAGCATTAAAGGAGCTCAGTCAGTCATTGCATTTTACTCAACATTCATACCTGGAAATATATGAACTGTAGCTGTATAAATAATTAGGAAATAACATCTGACAACAAACATCTTCATTGAGAAGAGTAAGTCCAGAATGCAAAGAAATGACATTGTTCTTGGCTTCCATGTGGGAAACTTGACATTTAACAATAGAAGTGGTTTAGGGTAGTTAAAAGCTACTCTTATGAAAGTAATGGGCACAATCTTAAACCTTAAGACTTTTTTAAAACCTGCATTCAGGTTAAAAATGAAAAGAGCACATTCTAGGCAAAGGTAAGAACTTTAAAATCAGATTATTGTTGAAATGAGTGAGATATTAACATTAGACACATTTACATAGAAGTTCTATTGAGTTAAAGAAGACTTATTCCAAGGCAAATACGCATAGGATTGCAACCTTTAAGTTATTTATTTGGATGGAATATTTCCAGTGTTTCGGAATACTCATTTCCCTTTCTTATACCGTGTCAATCATAGAATTGAAGAGTTGGGAGGGTCATCTAGTCCAACCCCTTGCCAATGCAGGAATCTCAACTACGGTAAATCATATGTGACAGACAGCCATCCAGCCAACCTCTGTTTAAAAATCTCCAAGAAAGAATGGTCCACCACGTCATGTGGGGATCTGTTTCACTGTCAAATGTACAAGAATCTCCTTTCTTGTAACTTGAATCCATTGGTTCCAGTCCCAGTTCCTGGAGCAAGAGAAATCAAGCTTGCTCCATCTTCCTGGGACAGTCCTTTAGATACCTGAAGATATTTGAAGGTGGCTATCATATCTCCTCTCAGTCTCTTCTTTACCAGGCTAAAGATACCCAGTTGCCTCAACCGTTCCTCCTAAGGCTTGGTTTCTAGACCTCTGATCATCTTGATTGCCCTTCTCTGCACACATTCCAGCTTGTGCATATCCTTCTTAAATTGTGGTGCCCAGAACTGGACACAGTACTCCAGGTGTGGTCTGACCAATGTATAATAGAGTAGGACTATTACTTCCCTTGAAACTATACTTCTGTTGATACAGCCTAGCAATAGCTTTTTTTTGCTGCTGCACCACAATGTTAACTCATGTTAAGCTTGTGGTCTACTAAGACCCCTAGATTAATATCACATGTACTATTGGCAAGTCAGGTGTCCAGTGGCCTAAGTGCAGAACCTTACATTTGTCCCTATTGAAATTCATTTTGTTAGGTTTGGCCCTGTTCCCCAATCTCTTAAGATAGGGTTGCCATATTTCAAAATAGTAAAAAAAAACAACCCTGTGATTTTTCAATTGACTTCCCTAAGATCAAGGACAAACAGCCACTTTTTGGACACACACACCCGACGTCAATTCCACCTTTGAAATCCTGGTAATGTATGGCAGCCCTAGTTAAGATCATTTTGAATTCCAATTCTGTCTTCAGCATTAGCTTCCCCATTCCAGTTTAGTGTCATCTGCAAATTTGATGAGCGTCTACTCAGTACCTTCATCCAAATTGTTTATAAAGATGTTGAACAACAACAGGCCCAGGACAGAATCCTGGGACACACTGTCACTTTTCCAGGATGATGAGGAACCGTTAGTAAGCACTCTTTGGGTTTGGTCAGTCAACTAGCTACAAATCCTCCTACCAGTTATCTCATCCAGTCCACATTTTACCAGCTTCCCTGCAAGAATATCATGGGGGAATTTGTCAAAAGGCTTACTGAAATCAAGATGTACTACATCCACAGCATTCCCCTGATCTACCAAGTTTATAACTATAAAAAGTGGGATTCGTTCAGCATGAACTCTTCTTAAGAAACCCAATGCTTGGTCTTAGCATCCTTTTCTAAGTGATCACAGACTGATGGTTTAATTATTGATGTCAAACTCACCAATCAGTAGTTACCTGGACCTTCTTTTTTCCACTTTTTGAAGGTGGGGACAACATTTCTAGATCACCTCTTTAGAGAATTTCTAAGAGTATAATTACTATCTTTTTTTTCCTTGTATGACTACCGAAATTCTCTCTCTCTCTCTCTCTCTCACACACACACACACACACACACACACAAAGGTAATTGAGGATCCTTACAATGGCACTACTCACTGTGTCCTGGGGGGGCAGTGTTGCCTCTTTCTTGCTGGGAAAGGAGCCCAAGCTGTTCAGGGTGGAGTCAGCTACAATGGCTTCATACCACCCAGCCAATGAGAGGGCAGTGTATGATGTAGCTTTTAAAGGCCCCACAGCTTCCCCAAGCCATCACTTTGAAAAAGAAGCAACAACGCACTCATCTCCTATCCAGCTCTTTCTGCAACATGGGACTAGCTGGGATTTGGATATATTTTTGCCACCTTTGCTTATTGGTTTCAGGAAAGGTACTATTTCATCTATGGCACTGCCATAAGTTTAGGGTAACAATTTTGGCTTTGGGAGCCAAGTATGTTAGGATACTAATTCATTTTTGCTAATAAAGCTTTATACTCTTTGCTAAAGTCTTTATTAAACTTTTAGTGAATATTTCACTGATACATTTATTATAAATTCCCTACTTTGAAAAAGGAACAACTTTTATTCCCAATCACAAATAAAATATTACTGCTTGTTTTGATGTGAGTTGAGCTAAGTTCTTTTCTAGCTATAAAAATGTATAGTTCATTCCTAAGAGTTACAGCCTGCAATTTCACATTTCTGCTCAGGAGTTATTGCTTGCAAGCCATACAGATCTGAAAAATGAATTTTCATGCCTCCTATGAATATGGAAATCAGTCAATCAAGAGTGCGTTTCCAACCCTTTTTGAAGTATATTTAGGCACTATAATTACTTGTTTGTATTTGTTTTGAAGTTGATCATTTTCACGGCAACTCCTAAAATTATGCAAGTTATTATGAGATATAATATGAGAGCTGCCTTTTATCAAATGCATATTTATCAGAAGTGTACTGTGAGGGTTTGTTGTTGGGTTATTTTTATAAAAAAGCCTGTTTCCTGTAATACAGACATATTTAACTACGTATTTTCTTTACATGAGCTTCTGCTTCCAATGGGAAAAACCACACACATTGAGTTTATGTATCTATATTTATCTGTGATCAGATTCTGCCTTATGCATGTACACAGTGCATCATATATTTATCTCTTATGAGATTTTATGCTTTAAAAAACTTACATTTCTTCCAGTAGTGCAGTTAGGGCGTGTTATAGACACTGAATTTAATGCTTTTAAGGGGCGGCATCTCTCTTTAGAGGGTAATGTGTATTACAAACAACAACTCCACCTCCACCAGCACATCCCAGGGAGAGTTACAACATTCCAAAATTCAACATTATAAAACAGTTAAAATAAATCACACAGGAATAGGGTGCACCTCAAAAATACTTATCTCAGGTGTCAAAGCCAACGCGAAAAGGTGTTTCCTCAGCATACAATGAAAGCTATACAAAGAAGGTACCAGATGCCCCACTGTGGAAAGGGAATTCCACAACCAAGCAGCTGCCGCAGAGAGTACCCTCTCCTGGGCCACCACCAGGTTGGTGGAACTGCCAAGAGCAGGCTTCCTCAAACTTGGCCCTCCAGATGTTTTTGGACTACAGCTCCCATCATCCCTAGCTAGCAGGACCAGTGGTCAGGGATGATGATGGGAATTGTAGTCTCAAAACATCTGGAGGGCCAAGTTTGAGGAAGCCTGGCCAAGAGGGTCTCCTTTGTTGATCTTAACACCTGAGAAGAACTGTAGGGAAAGAGGCATTTTACCTGATATTTGAGGCCCAAGTCATTTAGCGTTCTAAACACTAAGGTGATTACCTTGAATTGAGCCTGGAAACATTGAGCCTGATAATTGGTGCAGCTGTTTTAAAATTGGGGTCATATGAGTACTAAATGGAACCCAAGCCATTAATCTGGCTGTAGCATTTTTGATCCAGTTAAGCTTCCGAGTTGTCTCCAAGGGCAGCCCCTTGTAGAACACACTGCAGTAATCCAACCTGGAAGTTACCAGAGCATGGAGTACCATGGCTAAGTCATCTCTGTCCAAAAAAGGGCAGTAGCTGGGGAACCAGCTGAAACTGGAGCTGCAAATAGCATCCCTCGCCACAGAGGCTGCCTGACCCTCCAGCAGTAAGCCATCTCCTCTGTTTTGGGTCCTTCCTGCTAACTCTGCTGAATTGGGCTGTCAGCTTTTGCACCTAAGTCCTGCCCTGATAGCACCACTGATTTTCCCAACTACCCACCATGCAATAAACTATAAATATCCTTTGCATCTTTAAAAGACAAAAAATGGAATGCAGTTATTGAATGAACACGGTGCTTTGGTATTTGGCCTCCTGCTCTTGCCAAAATTGTTTGCTGTGTATTGGTAGTACGGGCCAGCTGTTTATTCACTTCTTGGGTTCTTCAGGTTCTGGTTTTTTCTAACAGTAGTGGGGGGTAGACAGGGGTGGAGCCACAGAGCCACCCTCCCAACACACAGGCATCACAGCCACTTACTTGGTTGGGGCTGAGGTAGGATGACAGTGAGTCAGGCCTACACGAGTTCACAAGCAGGACCATCACTGTTACTAATTCAGTTTTCACACTGGTGCAACCATGAGGACCCGACTTTATCACTGTCCCATCTCAACCCAGGTAAAGAGCAGTGATGTGAATGTTGGGAGGGTGGCACCATGGCTCCCCACCTGTACTGTTTTCTAAAGCAGGGTTGGCAAAACTATGGCCTGCCAGCTCTTGTTGGACTATAGTTCTCATCAGCCCTGACCACAATACACATTTGTATCATGCTGGGGCTGATGGGAGTTGGAGCCCAACACATCCAGACGCCACAGGTTTCCCATCTCCGCTTTAGAAGGAAACCATTACCAGCCCTTAATCAAGGGAGCAGTAGATCAACATCTAGGAAGAAAGAACCCAGGCTCTATTTCTCTTACTTTGACCTTGCTTCAGTGTTATTCAGCTAGTGTAGTTAAGTAAAAGTGTGCAGTTATGGGAGAGTGAGCTGAGAAAATGAGGAACTGTGTGCATCTCTGCGTGGATTAACAGAAGTGTGCTTTTCTACCACAAAGAATTTCTTTTAGATTTTCACAACCTTCTCCATATGATGCATTCTGTCTGTCTCTCAGACACATTCATGTAATGAAAACACCACATGGCCTGGACCATTCATAAAGGCAGCTTGATCTACCCCTAAGTACTGCTTGTTGTCCAGGCTGTTGAAAGGAGTGTTATCCTGATAATAGAATTGCTGTCAGGAACGTGTGGCTGCCACCTTGGGTGTCCCTAATTATACATTCCGTTCTCTGCCAGCATGCATTCCAAGGACTTTCTTGCAACATTATGTTTGATGCAGCCCTTAATCAATTTGTGATGTATATCCAACTTCATTCTGGCCTAGTGAATTATTCCATATGAGTTAAAGCATCTTTCTTGTGCTCAGTCACATTCAGTTAGGTGACTTCAAATGCATAGCTGCCTCCTTTCGTTTTGTACAGATGTACATTTGAATTCTAAAAGGCAACCTCGTTAAAGTGTGGTAGTTTGATTACCGCTTCCGTGTAACTATGATAAATAGGAACTTGCTAGTTTAAGGTGGCAATCCTATTCAAGGTCACTTGAAAGTATATCTCACTGAACTTCCTGGGGCTTGCTTCTGAATAGGCATGAATACAATTGCACTATTAGTAAAGCAAAGTGGAAGCACACCAACTGTTTATGCAGAGATGGGGCACTGAACCTTTGGATGTTGCTGAACTCTATCTCCCACCAACCCCAGTCAGCATGGTCAATAGTCGAGGCTTATGGGAGCTGTAGTCCAGCATCATCTGGTGGGCCAAAGGTTCCCCATTGCTGATGTACAGGATGTGCAGAAACTGTTCTTCCTTTCAGCAATGTGTATAATGGACAAGTCATGTATCTCTCATGAACAACAGTTAGGTTTCCTATGAGTTAATGAGAAAGCTTCACAAATGCAAGACATCCAACACTTCTTGTCATTTATTTTATTTTAATATTTCTGAGTAGCTTTTGCAAGCCAATAAACACCACCCAGATAATCAAATGGAGTGGATCTAGAGGTGCCCTGATTACCTGGAAGTAGCCCCATTGAATTCAATATGACTTATGTCTGAGAAGGCATGGTTGGGATTGCACTGTTGGTGTCATTTTTGCATCTGCCAATTATCTTTTTTTCATTTTCCCAAGTATTTCCAGCTGTCTTTTTCTCTCTCTGTGCCTCTTTTTATGCTGCCTTTGTACTTTAATGGTTGAATTGAATTTTATTATTGAGTTACTGATTTTTTAAAAGTTTTATTTGTCTTTTTGGTGTGAGTCCACGTGAGAAATTTTTTACAGGGCAACCTAGAAATACTGTAAACAAATGAGAAAGAAAGAAAATGCATACTAACCTGGTAGCAGAAAGCATATAAGGACAGATTGTGGCAGGCTTCAGTGGGAAGCTGGGGGATAGAACAATCAATGCCTTCAATACAGGGCCACTAAGCCAAGTGAAATTTCCAGGTGAGCATATTTGTGAGATCTTGCAACAGAGGAATTCCTTTAGGTACAGGCAAATGTTTTAGGTTCCTTTACTCCTTATACCATGGCTTTTCTGCTCTCAGAATCAACAACAAAACAGCCATTTGTGTAATATATATATACCTTAGCTGAGTGCATATACTGACTTGCTTTATCTGTGGGCACACTGGTATATTAAGGCTATGAAGGGAAAGTACTTAGCCAAGAAGGATAAACAAAAGAGGTCATATGCCGATTATTCCTCTACTTTAAAAGCAATCACTGTGGGGAGATTAAAACTAGCCACTACCGTAGTAAAGGGATTACTTCTATCTTGTTAAGTTTTATCGTGTTGCAACAACATTGGATTTTTCAGAGTGACCCTTTAACTGTTTCTTTCCTGAAGCTAGGATGGGATTTCAGTTTTGCTAGATACACTATATTGACTTTAAAAGTGTGCTGCCTTTTCCAATATTCACACAGTGTTGCTAGACTATTTATCCCCCGTGAAAGTAGGAAAGGCATATTCACCTAGATAGGTCTTTAGTCTGATCTGTTGCAGAGAGAGGTTTGGAAGAGAGATAATTTATTCTCTTGTAGCAGAGTTGGCACAATGGCAATTGCTTCAAGCACATTAAAACCTGGTTAGATTTGCATCTGTCCTAATGCACCTTTAAACAAATATTCCCCATGAAAATACTTAGGCTAGAACAAATCACACTTAGCTTTGCAAATTAGTATTTTACTCATCGTTTCCAGAAGTTACATCAAACAAGTCTCCATCTGCTGGCAGCAAAACAAAGATGAAAAGGGTTCCAAATGATTTAAAAATAAAAGTACTTGGTTTCCTTTTTTTAAAAAAATCATGCAATCTTTGGTTTAGCAAAGATGCAGACAGTAAAATCTCTCTTTTGGAGAGATTTCATTCACTTGGTTTTTCTTGCAGCTGGGAGCCATTTATCTCATGGCTCCTTGCTTGTTCCAGGAAGCACAAAGAGAGAGAAGAATGGGAGGGAGAAAACAAAAGGCTGCAGCGTTCCTGCTAAGTTCCACCCCCCACTGGCAACCTGCACTCAGGCTAACTCTTTCATGCACACAAATGTGAATCAGCAACTATATATTACAACATGATCCTATCCTATTGTTCTGATGTGGAACATTACTACCTAAGGAGTGCGGACTCCTTCATCCTGTGTAGACCAAGCCTTTAATCTAGTCCAGTGAGGCAGCTCCTGTTCTTCAAGCAGGAAGTTTCATGTGACCTTCTGCATGAAGCAGAGTGTATCAATAACTAACTTTGCACCCAATGAGGAAACTTCTATATATTATCTTGTAAATTGTTAGTCATACTGAAGCATAAAATATCACCTAGCACAAATGTGTTAGAAATAGCAGAGACTACTGAAATGCTCTTATTTTATTTTAAAAAAAAGACAAATGCATGTGTTGATAAGACATTATCAATATGCAATCATAAGACTGTATCACTAGCCAAGAACAATAATTCATTGCTATTGCTTAACAGTGTAGTATTGCTTAGTTGCCAGGAACTGTTTATGCAGAAAATGTGTAATCACTATAATTTGCTATTGGTTGTTTTAGGAGTTGATAAGGGTAATGATAAGAGAACAAAAGCAGCAGTTGAGTTCTTGGATGGCAGAGGTCCATGCCACAGAGGCTACCTCATTATTAAATGTAATTAGCATTCAATGGCTTAGACTACTTAAAGATGAAACTACAGACCAGACATAGAACTCCAGGCAAATCATCATCATCATCAAACCTTTTATTGGCATCACATAAAAAAAAACACAAATCAATACAGAACAACAACAAATCAATGCAGAATTACCACTTCCCCAGTGGCACAAAACATTTGCTAAAAGAAAGGAGGCAGAGCAGTCTATCGTCACATCCAGACAAATCCCAAGCACTTGCTTCCCAAAATCAGGTTCCTTATGGTATCCTGTTTAGGGTGGTAGGGGGCTCAATATATGAAGAAATTAAGAAGAAAACTCCTCCTCACTACAGCTAGGGTGGTAGACCTGTAGCCCTCAGATGTTGCTGGACCGCGGATGGGGCTCGTCAATCTGGGAAGGTATCCCATCCAGGAGAAGGAAAACTCTGACCTTAAACTTCTGCTGCCTTGTGGCTATACTCATTTGTGAGAAAGGCTTCAAGAGTAAACCCTGAGGAATAATCTATGTCTACTGGCTTGTGGGAGAAGAAAAGGCCAAGGAGTAAACATCACAGCAGGTGGTGGGGCAAAGTTAACCCCTGGAGTCACTCTGCATCACCTCTTTGTTGTCACTGCCTGTTTACCTGGGGATTTTTTTCTAAGCAAATGAGCAGTGGCAGGAGTAAGAAGAAGCCTCTTCTCACCTTGCCCTCTCCCTTAGGTAGCTGTGTATATTGGGAACCCAAAGCCAGTGAATGTTCACTGGCATTGGCAATGAAGACGAGATTAGGGACCCCCCAAAACCCAGTGCCAGCACGGCTAGCTGTGCAGCAGATTGAATCTGGAGCAGTGACTTCATAGGCTGGAATGGTACTGTACCATTTTTGTGTTGAGTTTGGTGATGAAATTACAAGTGGTGGCTGAACCTATGTCCCAAAATGGGTGTAGTCATGCAAAAGTCACATTTCAGTCAGCCATCCTGATTCAAAATGGCAGCCAGCATCTTACCATCAATGAAAACCACGACTTCCACTTGGAACCCTTATGCCAATTTCGGTGACGATATCTCAAGAGGTGTTCAAATCTATAGAGGACAGACAGACAGACAAACCAATTTTCAAAATAGATGGGCACTCAAGGTGGCATACTCATTTAATCCTCACACCAACCCTGTGAAGTAGGTTAGGCTGAGAGATGGTGACTGGCCCAAGGTGAGCTTCGTGGCCAAGAGGGGATTTAGACCCTGGTCTCCCAGATCCCAGTCCCCCTTTAAACAGTTATTTACATGCATCAAGCAGCACTGCTTAAACCAGAATTCACAATATGTATGCATATACAGTGGTACCTCGGGTTAAGAACTTAATTCGTTCTGGAGGTCTGTTCTTAACCTGAAACTGAACCTGAAGCACCACTTTAGCTAATGGGGCCTCCTGCTGCTGCTGCACCGCCACTGCACGATTTCTGTTCTCATCCTGAGGCAAAGTTCTTAACCCAAGGTAATATTTCTGGGTTAGCAAAGTCTGTAACCTGAAGTGTATGTAACCCGAGGTACCACTGTACAACAGTTGTGTTTGCTTTGTTACATGTATAATTGCCCTTACAGCTAATTATAATGTTTATACAGTGTTAGGTTGGGGCAGCCTCAGTTCCTTTGAATGATAGTACGAATAAATGAGAGATAAGAGTTTATTAGAATAAACAGGGGTGTGGCTTAGTTAACATTATTATAAACTCAATGCGAACAAAGCATAGCTAAGTTCTTTCTGCCTAATACAGTCTCTGTTGTTTATATGCAAAGCAGGAAATTTACCCCCTCCTTTTTATTCGCTTCCTCGTTCTTTTTTACCATTTCAGGCTTTTCATGAGCTAAGCATTTCCTTTGGAGCATAAGCAGATTTAACTAGCAGTTTACTCATTTTTACAGGGTAATTTTTAAAAACAAGTTGTTTGGGGTTTTTTTAAATAGAGTTGAGTTTTAAAATGGCTAATTTACTTTGATGGAGTATGGAAATCTTTTATTTATTTATTTGCTGCATTCTCTTCTTCTGTGTAATAAAACCCATTATAACAGAAGACTCTTCGGGCAAATGGAAATCTAAAGGAAAATGTTTTTGTCTGGTTGAAAAGCAGTTTCTAACAGGTAAACTCATTTTCGCACAGCTTATACATGCAACGTGGAGTAGAATCAGATGGTTCACATTACAGTGCGGTAAAACCTGATGGGACTGATATATTTCAATCAAAATATGATTGCTAATTGTGATCATTACTGGAGTGCTGACCAAAACATTGCAATATTCAAATATTTTTCAATGTATCTGTTAATTAACATTATTTCTTTTTACACCCTTTGCCTAAGAATGCTGCCATGGAATAGTAGCTCCCATTATTTTCAGTGGAACTCACAAATATGTGCAGTTAGAGTTATGCTATTTTGAAGTCTATTTTTAGAATGTATTTACAATATCCAAATCTACCGCTGACATATATGTGGAACTTGTATGTTTAGTAGCATGTTGTCAGGGCCTGGCTGGCTGAAGAGGAGTGGTGAGAGGCACCAGTTGGGGAACCGCCAAGGAAAGCCAAGCCTCAGAGGAGGAAGGCTCAGAACCTGGGAAGTAATGGTGGAGGATGACATTGGGGTAGAATGGTTGGAGGCTGAAGAAGCAACAGGCTTGAGTGAGAGAGAAGAGCCAGGTGCCAGAAAGCAATGCAGACTCAGGACCTGAAGCATAGAAGGAGGGGCAGAGGCTGAAGAAGAATCCACGGAGCTTGCTTTTCCTACTATGGTATGCTCCCCTCCCCACTTGTCTCCAAGGTCATGGAGAGCTTTGAATATAGCAGAGGTGGCCCCTCCCTGACATAGTTTAAGGCTGCGAGGGAGACATCCGGCTGGGGAGGAGACAGTGGGATGTACACGACAAAGACCTTCAGTCCTGGTAATTGTTTTATGAGGGCCAGTCCTGTTTGTACGCATTGCTGCCTAGTATGCTGGGGTTTTTTAAATAAATAAATAAATAATGAGCTAACTTTTCTGCTTGTCTCTGCATCTTGAGTGCTGACCTGCATCTGAACCAGCCCTGGCACATGTGGAGCTTCAGTCTTCCACTCCCTCTGAAAATGTTGCTTATCACCATTTGCACTTCTGTGCCAGTGCCAGTGCCAATTACTGTATGGACAAAATGGCGACCATGGACAAAAGGAGCTGGAAGTGAATAGAGATAAGGCTCCAGGTGAGCAACAGACTTTGACCCCTTCTGAACTCTACATTTAAAGCAGTGCCACGCCACTTTAAGCAGACATGGCTTCCCCCAAAGAATCATGGGAAGTGCCATTTTCTAAGGGTGTTGAGAGTTGTTAGGGGACCCCTATTCCTCTCACAGAGCTCCAGTCCTCGGAGTGGTTTAAAACCAATCCATCTTTCCAAGGAACTCTGGGAATTGCAGCTCTGTGAGGGGAATAGGTCTCTCCTACAATGGGGACATTTCACTGGAAAGACTTTGTAGGCCTTCCTTGCCTGACCTGGCCACTCAGACACATCATTTCCCACTGGGATGTTTAGGAGATGTAGTTTCTTATTGTTCCTGACAAGGGAAGCAGAAAGGGGAAATGTTTATGCTGGGTTTTAACACGCAATATACTCTCAAAAAACGCAATCATTATTTCATAGGAATTAAAATTGATATAGGATGTGTAAGGCTTTCTCTCAAATAGCTTTTATTAAACATTTAAGTATTATTTTAAATATGCATAGGGCATTGCAGGACTTAACAACCTTGTGAAGTAGAGCATTATTATTGAGATTTATTGCACTGAAATAAATGACAAAAAGGTGATGATGCCATCTAGAAGCTTGCCCGTGGCCTTGAAATCGTATCTAGGCCCTTTAGGACTGATCCTCATTCTGTGTTCATGTGGGCTTTCCTATTAATTCCTCCCTCCCCAAAATAGAAACTATTTTGCACCCTAGTGCAACTTTCAGCACCCTTTCAGCACCCTAGTGCTGAAAAGGAATGGACCAGAAGAATATACTAGTTTAAGAAATGTTGAGTTTGGTGGTTTTACTTACTTTTAATATCCAGGATAAATTAACATTTGACTAGGTTAATGAGGCACAAGGACATTCAGCATTCATTTGGTACAGTTAGAGAGATGAGACAGCCAATTGCTTTTGTTCATAGAACTGTGTCACATGAGTGGCACCCACACCCAAATGTTGCAGTGTCTCACCAGCCCTAACAGGAGTGCTTCTCTTCAGGGTTCCAGCAGTTACACAGCAACATCTTTCTTCAGGATACAATCTTAGCAGCATACCTGATCACAAGGAGGCTTGTAAGCATATTCAGTTGAGCATACATGCTACGTCTTACTCTTCTCCACGAACAACCTTCTTGTAACTCCCCTACCCCCCCAGTTGAAGTCTTCATGTTTCCTTCTGGACAAAGGGGTTTTTGATGGCTTCTGTATGCTGTCCATATTTGTTTGACTTATTGGCAAATTGCTACAGGTGGATTTCTACCAATATCTTTTCCTCAAAAACACTGCTACATACACTTCCGTTAACTCTTTTGTAAGTATGGCAACCAACTACATAATATGAATGAGTTACACAGGCAGTTCTAGACATGCTTATTGAACTGCCTTGTCCCATATGTCCCAAGTGATTATCAAGATAGCTTGGGGAAGCACGATTAGTGGTCCAGAAGCAAAACTCATGTCAAAGAGTCATACCTTCAGCATAATGGGCCCAACTCTGTGGAACTTCTTCCCAGTGGGCAGACACCATTCTTGCAAAGTTTTAGATATTGGGTCAGAGCGGTTTTATTTCAGGAAGCTTTTGCTCCAAGAATGCAACTCCATTGTTCTTATTTTCTGATGTTTTCATCTCTGTTTTAAATGTTGTACCTTGTATGTTTCTTTTTTTTTCTTTGTCAGCTGCTTTGAGACACATGTGAAAAGCAGGGTCTGATTTTTAAAAATAGGTTTTGGTCTATGGGATGTACACCCTGGGAAGTAGTTTTAAGCATTGCCACTGGTTTCTCTCTCTCTTACAGTATAATTTTCTTCCTCTCTTTTAATGTGAAAGATTAACAGAATATGTTTTAGCTGCACCCTCCCTTGATTTGTGAATGAATGTCACATTAATAGCATAGTAGTCTGCAATATTTTCTCATTCAGGAATGAACGCATCAGGGCCTTCCCTATTTTATCTTGCCTTCAGAACTAATCTCCAGAGACTATACATTAAATATGACAGACTTTAACTCTGGGAAATAATGGGAAATAAAGCCTGAACTATTACAGAAGACAAAACATACAATGTACTTCTTGGCTAGATCTGAGATGATTGCAGCTCCTTGAATTGACTGGTCGCAAATTGTTCTCTTACAATGCACATGATTTATTCATCTATGGCAACATAATTCTCTCAGTGTGCAGCTGTGCCTCCTTGTGCAATTCTAGCCAATTAAGGTCCCACATAACAATGTGCAGCTGGCCACCGCCTTGTATTTCCATGGGCAAGAAGTGTGATCTGGGAAGTGGGTGCAAAATTTTCTTGTCCTCAAGTTTCAGTTGAACTAGTTCAGCTGAGGTGCTCGCTTGAGGTGCATTCACACATTATGCTGCTCACATGATATCTGCAGGTGTAAGAAGTTGCTACAATCAGTTACTGGGAGACAGTGTGCTGGCCATGTATATGTGTGGGAAGGAAGCTTTGCTGTGGTAGGATACTTTTAAAATTGGGGGGGAGGACGTATGCTCCTGGCCTGGAAAGCAGAGGTGTGAAGCCTCCTAATTTTTTTTAAAAAAAGAAATGAAGGGAGGAAATGCACAAATTGGAAAGGCACTTTATCAAGATGAGAGAGTACTGGTTTGTGGCTCTTAAAGAACACGCAGAAGTATTTCTACATTTTAGTAGCACAGCAGTGGAGAACTTAGCCTCCAAAGAAGTAAATATTTATATTTTAAGGTCACAAAATGCCACAAGCAGTTCAGAGTTATGTCACTTCTCCTAAGAGCATATGATATCTGGGCATGTTTTGCATTGTGCAAGAGATTGACACAAACAAATTATTCAGCAATGAACCATTTTAGCATGGTTAATTATCTTGCTTTAAATCGCTGTACCCGTTTAGTTTTAGAATGCCGTGAATCACTAGAATGCCCATCTGACCAGAAAGGCAGGGTGTAAACAGAATGAAAAACAAAAGTCCTAAGATTTCAGGAGCCTAAGCCACTGCCTTCATAGTTTGAAATTTATACAACACTACATCTCCCATGATCTTTTGTATCCCACATCTGCAAACTGAAGAAAGATAGAGGAAGGGGATGCTGGCATGTAAGGCTTTAGGGAAACCAAACAATGAACTTAAGGCAGTTAATATAAGCTGTTTCATCAATGGTTTCACATTATATGTTTCTGTTCGATTCTGCTTCAAATGCTAAAGCAGTAATAGTATTACATCGATACCTTGAGTTTTAAATGCTTGTTCCAAACTTCATTTTCTATTATTTATGATCAACTAAGCATTGATGTATGTTTTTCATTTTTGCAGAAAGGGAATACATGGCATTAAAAGTGAATCTAAAGCCAATAAAAGGATTTATTTTTAAAAAACTTCCAGTCAGTCAAAGAATAAATGCCACGATATACTCGGCATTGCAAACATTTTCCTAAGTGTTTTAAATGTTCTTTAATGATTTCTGAATTTGTGATTTTTGCTGTTTGAAATGTGTAGCTTAATTTAAGTTCTGAAGCAGCCAATTAGTTACTTTATGCTTGATCAACTTTAGGATAATAAAATATAGGCTGGTGTCATATACAGTGGTACCTCGGGTTACAAACACTTCGGGTTACAGACTCCGGTAACACGGAAGTAGTATCTCGGGTTAAGAACTTTGCCCCAGGATAAGAACAGAAATCGTGCAGCGGCAGTGTGGCGGCAGCGGGAGACCCTATTAGCAAAAGTGGTACCTTAGGTTAAGAACAGTTTCAGGTTAAGAATGGACCTCCGGAACGAATTAAGTTCGTAACCTGAGGTACCACTGTACAGTTATGCCCACATGTTACCAGCAGATGTTACTTTGTGTCTCAGATCTGACACACACAAAATCCTGGTATGGTCTAAGCCTTTACATCAGGAAATGACAGAAATCAGGCTGATGGGATTTACTCCAGTCATTTACTGGAAGCCTAGCATACAATAACAGGAGCCAAGTACAAAATAGTGGCACAGGAGGAAAGCATATACTTAGAACTTAGGAACATAGGAATTCTAAGCAGATGCTCATCTCAGGAATTTATTTCATTTATTATTCAATTGATATTCTGCATTTTTTCTAAGGAGCTCAAAATGGCATATATGCTTTCTCATGCTCACCACTATATCTTTCCTATAACCCCATGAGGTAGGTTAGGCTGAGAGCTTGTTTCCAGGTCACCAAGTGGGCTTCATGGCTGAGTAGGGATTTGAACTCTGGTCTCCCATTTAATTTATTAATTACTTCCCATGAAACACCCCAAAGTGCCTAAAACATACAAAAGGAATTTCAAATCCAATGGATACAGACAACTATTGCAAATGGTGTCGACTCCTGTTCTGTTCAGGTGGCCTGCCAGAACAAATAGGTCTTAAGATGCAGCTTTAATGAACATAATTCAGGAGACAACTTGATCTCTACGGAGAGGGAGTTCCATAGTTGGGGTGCTGCCAATGAGAAGGCCCACCCTCTTGTGATGACCTCCTCAGCATTCGTAGCCTTTTAGATGAAAATCCACTTCTTGATTTTCCCCAAGTTTCCTTTGATTCAGTGCTTTTATTTAGAAGGGAGGGGCAATTGTTGTTGTTCCTGCTAAACAACTGGAAGTCAGAAACCCTGTCCAATCCAGAGATTCACTTGTAGATCCTTATCTGTTTTCTGCCTACCCTGAGGGGGAGGAGGGATAAGGGAGAAATTAGATTCAGTTCACATTTAAGGATGAACCTGCCCTGCCTTCTGAAACAATAAGGGAACTAAGATACAACCATCCTTCAAAATTTGTGCTTTTCTGAACAGTGCTGTTCTCAAGCCAAGTCAAATAATGTCTACAAAAAAATGCATCTGCCTTTGAAAGGTAAGCCTATAAATGCAGATCCTCATGGAAATAACATACAAGAATGAGGACCTCAGAAAACAATAACGACTGTGACTGATGCGGAGATCTGAATTTAAGACTGGAAAACTGAGAAACTAGAACACACAGAAACTGACAGACTCACCCGTCCCTAAGAGGAAGCAGAAGGCACTGTCTGGAATCCTGAACAGCTGCACTCCATGCTCCATCTTTTTATTGTACATCCCACATGTCCATTAAGAATATGCCATATGAAAGTCGATAATAATTGATTGATTGAGCTGCACAGACTTGGAAGGAGTCTGTTGCTATGAAATGCCACAAAATACTTCGCCACCCAATGGAATTCTTCTCCAAATACATTCCCATTGCTTGTTTCAATTAAGGGTGGAACTACACCTTATCCCAGAAAACATGGTTTCCCATATTCATACTTGCTGGCATAACAGGACCATAGGTGCTGGAAGTCATTCACAAGAGAGAAATAATGTGAAAAGCTAGAGGGAGATGTTAAACCAGGCATAGGCAAACTCAGCCCTCCAGATGTTTTGGGACTACAACTCCCATCATCCCTAGCTAGCAGGACCAGTGATCAGGGATGATGGGAGTTGTAGTCCCAAAACATCTGGAGGGCTGAGTTTGCCTATGCCTGTGTTAAACCTTCCTTTCCCCATCCACTCGTTCTCTGAAACGACTATCCAGTGACCCTTTTCTTGTCACGTGAGCTTATTTCTGTTCTTGGGGTCCCAGCTGGTAAAGATAGTTAAAAGGCAGCTTGGAGTAAGGGTTGTAGAAAATAATCGGCAAGCAATTGAAGAGTTAAGCACTTTCCACTCACCCTTTGAGTCATTCCTGCAGCTGCCCTCACTTTTTCCAGCATTAGGGCTATGATGCAGGCAGAGGATGCCCAAATCCTGCATTTACCTGGCCGTGTGTCTTTCCACTTTCCACTTTAGCTCTGCAGCACATTCAAGTCCCCTTACTCTGCCATCACTTTACATTTTAATTTGATTGGGCACTTTTATGTAGTGCCGCAGGGTGATTGATATGTTCATTTTCTAAGTTACGCGTTGTTTTTAATATATAAGGTTGCATTCTTGATTGCTGTCACTGACCTTCACAACAGAGGCTCTCTTCTAGCTACAAAGCTTTTACTCCAATTTGGCAGGTTAATGTTGTTATAAAGGCGACCAAGTTATATCATGTTAGTTTAGTAGTTAAATTTGAAGAAGAAAGAAATTACAGTCCCATCCAAATTTGAAAAGGCTTATGAGCTATAGTAAATCATTGTGATTTCCAATGCAAGGAGCTTTTGTTATAAATTTTGTTGCAATTTAGCTTGCTGCGATGGATTTGCATGGGTTTAGACAAAGTAAGGGATCTCCGGCTTGCCAGAGTATCGCTGTACAGAGTTACCTCTAGTTACGAACTTAATTTGTTCCGGAGGTCTGTTCTTAACCTGAAACTGTTCTTAACTAGAGGTGTGCTTTCGCTAATGGGGCCTCTTGCTGCCACTGCACCGCCGACACACGATTTCTGTTCCCATCCTGGGGCAAAGTTCTCAACTCGAGGTAACTCTTCCAGGTTAGTGGAGTTTGTAACCTGAAGCATTTGTAACCTGAGGTGTTTGTAACTCAAGGTACCACTGTACCTTTATTGCTGTACTGACTTATCAGTCTAAACAGAGAGAGAGAGAGAGGTCATAGGTTGGGGAAAGCCATGACTGTTAAAAAGTGGTATAAGAGGACTTTATGGTGTGGGTGTTACCTTTCTTAAATGAGAGAGCAAGAAGAAAGCTTTTTCCAATTTGTATTTTGTATACTGAATAATGAAATAATTTTCCATACTGTACCAACAAAAAAGAAAAGAGAAACAACATACAGATACTCTTTAATTTTCCTCCTCATTAGAACATTGAAAATCTGTAACTAACTCTTGGAAATTCTCCATGTAACTTGCAATAACCCCCCAAAAAAACCATGTTCCAGTTTAACATAAAAGTATTTTTTCTGCAATTATATTCCTTAAACCTTATATAATATGTTAATTTTACCATTACTGCATAATCCCATATTTTATTATACCCCTTTTTCATTGTTGAAACAGTTGTCTCTCTCCATTTGCCAGCGTATAAGATCTGTCAGTTATTAATAGATACTATACCACCTGCATTTATGAAAAACTTATGTGCAGTTGTTCCTAACTTCTCCCAAACTTCCACTAGTATATTTTTTCCCAGTGTTCTGAGTCCATTTAGCATCTAACCTGCTCTGGTTCCATGTTGTAGTTCAACCACAAATATATATTTTCACTAATCTGTGTTAATCGGTTTTAGTATTATTTAAAATCTCCCATTTCTCTGATTTGATTGAAATTTCAGATACGTTATTGCAGTTCAGAATGAATTTGGAATTATTCAAACTATAAAGAGTTCCTGCTTTTTATTGTTGTCTTAACCTCCAAATATTTAATTGTAATTCCCTTTCAAATACAGTGTCAAACCCCTCCCTACAGGTGTTGAAATATTGCCCTGTAGGTCCCCAAGATTGGCTTGCTGGAACTTGCTGATTTAACTCAATTATAAATGCAATCTTTATATATGAGCATTGTGGGCACCCCTAGAATCTGGATGGGGTTGCTTCAGAGGGAATCCAGTATTGCTGAGTCAGCTCCTTCGACTTCTGTGGGTTGCTACTACTAGGGAGAATGGCTCTGGTGGCAGAAGAGCTGGCATGCCCCAGAATCCTCTGCACTGTCAAATAGTTATTGGTTCAGCATCCCACAATAAAAATGCAGAAGCAGTAGAAAGCAGAACCCCCTTTTTCAGTCAGGTTAGGGATAATCTTTGATTAGATAGGAAACAGGGCATGAGAGGTCATGGAACATAATTGCATCCTGCCTAAAAATAAACCTCAATTTTTATTGTGTGGCAGAAGGCAAATATATTATCTCACAAATAATCGTGGTAGAGCAGACGGCAGTTAAATAGAAAATAATTTTGCTTCTATGTACACAATTGCTGAACTTAAGAAAGAGGAAAGTAATAGAGAACAGGACACCAACGTGATGTGCATACAAACATTTCCATTCTTCACATCTGCAAAATGTTTCGGCACTCATAGGTAGAAGACACAGAGATTGCACCCTTTTGTTTCTCCTTCATCCTCATGCATCCACCATATCCAAAAAGCACAATGGTCATACTCAGACAACCATCTAAGGTTTCATAACATTTATACTGTTTTGGTTGCAGCTGTATAGCTGAGTCCTATGATTCATGAAGCTATGGGTGAATACACTCATCCCTTGCTTCTTCCCCCTTTTTCTTTCATCAGACATTGACTTAGGCATGGCAATCCCAAGCTGCATTAAACTAGAGTTTCCCATTACATCCAAACCAGAGAACTCTATCCTAATATCAGATAAGAAAACAGGGAAATAGGCTAAGGTCTCATCAGAGCTGTACCTAGAACACGGTATTCAGTTAGTAATTCATTGTCCCTGAATAAAACAAAGTTCCCTCAAAGGAGTTACAATTGCCAGGCAGGAACCCTATTAGGAAGAGGCCGTAGCAATGCCTGATGTATACAATAGAGGCCTAAGAGAACTTAGGGTATGTTGGGGGGGGGACTGGTGTACCTCCAAATGTTACTGGACTCCAATTCCCATCAGCTCCAATCAAAATGACCAAGGGCCAGGGATTATGAACGTTGTAGTCCGGCACAATTTGGAGGGCCACAGGGTGCCCACCTCTATTGTAGGGTCTTTAGAACAGCTTTGTGTGATTCTTGGTTTTCTACATTGTTCCATTTTTTATTTTATTTTTTTGTCCAAGGGGCCAGCTGTCATAACAAGCATTCATCTCTTAAACATGAAGAGAATGAAATGGTAAGTGGTCAGTCATGCTGAGATCTGGGAACCAATATTTTTTGTTAGGATTGCTGTTTTGGAATATTTCAGAGGCAGCTGTATTAAAAATTCATCTGAGAGCAGCTCAAGCTTGTATCGGGGGGAAAGGTTTTGGCTCCAAGAGTCCCGGTTCTTAGTGCATAGAAACTTGGCTAGAGGTATGGAAAAGCAAAATCAGTAGTACAAAGACATTCTTTTGGATTAATTTCAAATAGTGTTTCTCTTACTTATCTGGGGCACACAGCTGAGAAGTCACTGGATAGGATTTTAGCTAACAAACGGTTGGCCTGGTTGTATCATTTTCCTGGCCATGTTGTGAAATATCTGAGCTGGAATATGTGTGCCTCGGCATTTTGCGGGGGTGGGGGGTTGGCTGCTCCACCATATGCACCTGTTAGTGGTTGCAAATCTGTTCATTCTTTCTGTTACCCAATGGATGAATGTTTTGCTGATGTCATGAAAAGCCAACATGTATTTTGTTATACCCCAATGAAGATGACTGTTAAAGCACACACACACACACACACACACACACACACACTTGGCCCTGCTGGATCAAATGAGGAACTGAGCCAGCGAGAGACTTGCTTGGACAATTTCTTGCCAGGTCCCATTCCTCCAGTAAAACAAAGAGAAGCAAGAATGTTCAAAAGAGGACAGGAAGTTTTCTGTATGCTCCACTCCTTGTCTTTCCCATTACTGCAATGGCCTGGGGCTGCATTCAATCAGCCAGGCCTCTCTGTCAGGTGCTCAGGACTCTCCTCAAGCCATAACCCTTCTCAGGCCACACCCCCTCTCCTCAGGCCACATTTCTCATTGGCCCTGCTTTGCCAAATGTTCTTACCTGGCTGTCATGTGTCTTTGAAACCTGATTTTGGCCTTTTTTTCCTAGATGAACAGTGGTGTGTGAGTGCATAGAAACTGCCCTACTGTACTGAGGCATAATCCACATTCATTGCCCTGCCCACATTTGCCTGTCCAGCACTGTCATGAGACCCTGAAGCAGAAAAACATTCTCCATTTTATGAACCCAGTGAAATGACTGGACTTGTTTTCCTGATCGTATCCTGAGGATACTGGAAGTGGGATCTCGACTGGATCATCAAGACATCAAAGGGAGGCTTACATGAAAAGGATGAAAAGAATCCGTAAGCAAGAAGGCATTTGTTGCTGTGGTAAGTTTATACTTCCACTTACATCACTTTGTAGATAAATAGTTGAGAGACTCAGGATTGTGCCAATAATTTCTCTTTCACCCTGCAGCTCCATCACTTTGCCCATTGAGGCCCGCACTGCAGGCACAGGCCATTGGTCCTTTGTAAGTGGGGTTGGGTCTAAAGTATTGATCCAGTGTATTGGTGCAAATACTTTCCAATGTAATGACATTGCTTTCTTTACTTAGGTTTATCAAAACATGATGATGTGTAACGAGAAATGTGCAATGGGTCTTGGAAAACATGGTAGTGACATGCCTATTCCTTACCTTCTAACTTTTTCTGGTGCAAAACTGGGATGCACATCTTCCGGGATGCACTTTTGGGCAAGTCACATGACCTGTGCCTCACACTTGCCCTGAAAAAGTGTTTTTGGGGTGGGAGTAAGATCTCGTATGGTGCCCCAAAACATGCAAGATAATGCCCCCCCAAAGCACTTTTTCCAGGCAAGAGCGCAGTGCAAAAGCACACGAGATCATGGCACCAAAAATGGGCACTTGGAAGGTATGCTATTCTTAAACCTAAAAGCTTCTTTAGTTCAGTGATTAAGGGTGGGTGGCTGAGAAAGACTCACACTGGCCATGCATGCAATTCAAAACAAACTTCATGCATTTGAGAAAAATATTTCAGACAACAAACAAAGGTCCGTATAGTTAAAGCCATGGTTTTCCCGGTAGTGATGTATGGAAGTGAGAGCTGGACCATAAAGAAGGCTGATCGCCGAAGAATTGATGCTTTTGAATTATGGTGCTGGAGGAGACTCTTGAGAGTCCCATGGACTGCAACAAGATCAAACGCATCCATTCTTAAGGAAATTAGCCCTGAGTGCTCACTGGAAGGACAGATCGTGAAGCTGAGGCTCCAATACTTTGGCCACCTCATGAGAAGAGAAGACTCCCTGGAAAAGACCCTGATGTTGGGAAAGATTGAGGGCACAAGGAGAAGAGGACGACAGAGGATGAGATGGTTGGACAGTGTTCTCGAAGCTACAAACATGAGTTTGACCAAACTGCGGGAGGCAGTGGAAGACAGGAGTGCCTGGCGTGCTCTGGTCCAGGGGATCACGAAGAGTCGGACACGACTAAACAACTAAACAACAACAACAACAATTTCAGACAACTCACATGGCACGGATAAAAGTTACCAAGTGAGGGGAAATACTCCTATTCTATGGGATTAGGGTTAGGGGAAATTCCCAGCTGCTTCTCACTTTTGATTGACAGCACCATTATGCAAATTGCCACTTAATGTCACAAATGGAGCCAATAGGTTCAGGATCATTTGATTTATTCACACCTGCCTATGTTCATAAAACAGGTATTAGAAAGCAGCTCAGCCTGGATTGTGAAGCATTTGCAGGTGCTTTCTAACTATTGTATCGCATGGAGGAGAAAGAGAATAGCAATGAAGGACTCTGCTCCTTTAGAGATGCTGGTCATGAACTGAAAACATGCCCCCAAGACTGTTGGTCTGGACCTGTAAGGATTACAAAGAGAAATGCATGGTTTTGAGGTCTGAAACAGAGCCAGGGCTATAGTTACATTCCTTTCTATTCACTTTAACTGAAGATTCCATACATTGCTGTGAAAATTTTAACCGTCTGTCTGTCTGTCTGTCTGTCTGTCTGTCTGTCTATCTGTCTGTGTCTGTCTGTGTCTGTCTGTCTTCAAGAATGGTGAAGAGGAAATAGCTTCCAGCACTGCTTTGTTCTCTGCCTACTGCAAGAGGCTAAAGGTGAGTTTGCCAGTTTCTCCTGCAATACTGCAAAGTCCCTAATTCCAACACAATGCTCCCAGGCTAACCATAAGTTTGCCAACAGCAATTCCTTTGATGCTGTTGTTGAAACATCCAAGACAGTTTCCTCCAGGGATTTTCCTGAGAGCTCATGCTACTTTTTGTAGATCACACAAATTCAGCGCTGTATCATGTATGCCATTTCTCAATTCTAGCTAGGGATATGCAGGGCAGGGTGGGGGGTGGGGAGAAATCTGATTTTGTTTGTGTTATAATGAGAAATGATCTAGCTTGCACTTTTTGAACCAATATGTGAACAGTAACACAATTATCCTTCAGGATTCACACTTCTCCAGATTTTGCGATGCAATTCTCCAACTAAAAAAAAAAAGTGTACAAAAGTGCATGTATGAGTGAAATGAGTGAAAATAGCATAAGAAAGTGTGTTAATCAGTGGTGTAGCGTGGGGGGTGCAGGGGGGCCAGCTGCACCGGGCGCAACATCGGGGGGGCGCTCGCACTCGCAGCTCTCTGCCCCCACAGGTTAGGGGGCGCAAATTACTTGCCTTGCCCCGGGTGCTGACAACCCACACTACGCCACTGGTGTTAATTAAGGGAAATAGTTGGCAAAAAAATGTGTATATTCATCAGAGTTACAGAAAAATGTATATCTCAGGATAAATTTGCAGTAAAATAATGACAAATTTTCATGAGGATTCTTAAGAAATGTAGAGAATTGAATTTAAGATTGGAATAATGAGAAACAGAGAAACCAAAATAAATGAGGGCCAAACTGGACATGAAATTAAATAAAGTTTTCATTTAACACACTGTTTTAAAAATGCAAATAACAGCAGGAGCGGAGGGGGAGTGTAACCCTCCCTTCTCCTTCTAGGTCCTGACAAAAATTGCTCCTCTCAAACTGCTACTTGCACGGGGAAGAAAGCTGCCTGATGCAGATTTGGCATACTCAATATGACTTTAAACTATGTAACAACATATACTGTGCCTTTATTGAGATTCAGATTAACTTGCAGTGTGATTGCTGTTCCTGATGCACATCTTAGAGAAGGCGTGGGAAGATCAAAGTTGTAACCCATAATGCTATGGCTTCATTTTGTTTAGCCTAAATTTAAGAGCTCATTTCACTTGTTTGGTTTTATTATTTATCCAGGCGAACAATAAAAAGGCAAGGTCATTTGTTTGGATTCCCATTAAATAAAGGTTCATCCTTTTGTTACAGTCGTGGTGGTGACTGTCCATTGACTTCCTTCCACCTATTTGTTATATTTACTGACATTCCATTAAGTTTGTTCAATAACTGCATCTCTGGTTGGGTGTTTATAGACCCGTTAATTGCTAACTTCATACAGAGACGTTGCAAAGGAAACAACAAAAGAACACTTTGTTGGCTTGCTGTCACATCTCATAATAGAAAAGAGCAGGAGAGGCTTTGGGAAAGATGATATGGAAGCCTGCTGGTCAAAAATGGCTGAAATAGAGTCGTATCAATGCTAAATGTATTGTGCATTTATTTATTACATGCATTCCGTATCAAGTCTTAGCTTCTAATTGTATTATTATTATTGTTGTTGTTGTTGTTATTGTTGTTGTTGCTGTTGTTGTTGTTACTGATTTTAATATTGTATCATTTCCATAGGATCTTATAGTACAGCGTAGGCCAGCAGCAGCAGTATCATCCATGGTCAGAAGTACCGTATTTTTCGCTTACCCTCTTTGCTTTCTCATACTGATTGTGTCCAAACCCACACCCAAAGTTCAGATTACGCCCCACACATGCATTGAGAAAATCTGTGAAGAGACCTGTGGGGCTGCATGGGCTTGCGCTGCACCCTGGCACATGCAGAGGGTACACCTCCCTGCTGCTCACATGTTCTGTTGGCATGTGAAAGAAACGCTAGTAGCATGCTAATGTATCTATGTCTAATGCTAATGCATCTGTATCTAGTAGCTTGCTCTTCCATATGGGAGGTGTCTCCTCTTGCATGAAGGACATCAGCGCATCAAGGACCGATTGAACTTGTGGGTGGGAGCAGGCATGACCAGAGCACATGCCTGCAGCAGGAGGCAGGGCTGGCCTGTGAGGCCCTGCAAAAGCCCTCATGGGTTCTTTCCACAAATGGGAGGGTATCATTTGAATCCACTCCCCCCCCCCCCATTGCAACAGCACCAGTGATGTAGACTCCTGATGTACAATGCCATGGTGAAGATGAGAAAGGGAAATATAACGGGATGATGAGCACTTATGAGAAATGGGTTTGCGTTTCACCATTCTGTTGGCTTATTGATGCTTGTTATGCAGAGCAAAACAGGCACATAGCTATTTTCATGTTATATCGTGAACATTATTGTACCATTGTTGGTGAAATAAATAAATATGCAAAGTGGCTCAAAAAGGGAAAGCAAATTCTGCCCCGTTGTTGTAACTCTGATCAATCTAAGAAATGCACACATTATTATTATTTCGTGAAGGCAAATGTTACATTTTGTCAGCCCTTACTCTGCAGTAACCTTTTCAGCAAAACTGTGCCTAAAACCTTGTGATAAATGGCATTCGAAGAGGTCAGGATAAACTGTATTTGTTTTAACACTTGCTGAACTCGCTTTGTTTGGAGACCCATGTTTTGTCATGCTGTGTCATGACAATATATTGTCCTCAGGGTCATTCTTGGGAGAGGAAACATGGCTGTAGCTTAGTGGCAGAACATCAGCTTTGCATGCAGAAGGATGCTGATCTCCAGGTAGGACTCACAATGTCTCCCATCTGAAATCCAGGAGAGTAGCTGCCAGTCAGTGTAGGCAACACTGAGCTGAATGGACTAATGGTCTGACTCAGTTTAAGGCATCTTACTGTGTTCCTTTGGCTTGCCCCCATTGGGCCCACATAGATCCAATTGGAATATCTGTTAAGTTGTGGGTGAACATATCAGACGACACAGTGATTCTTCAAACAGCTCTTGTTTATTCAGAGGCCAGAACAGAACTGAACTGAAGGGTTCAGCCAGCCTGCTTATATAGAGCTCCAGTACCATGTAACTGTAACAACTTTCTGTAACTATCCAATCACTGAATGTCACTTTCAATCCCTTATTTGCATATGTGGACCTGAACTATCTATAGTATCCCCCTGCTGGCCCAGGGTGAGAACGTCAGTACATAACACCATCAATAAAACAATAAGCTGGGTGAAATAATTTGGAATAGAAAGAAGAAATGTCCAAAGATCATGTTGAAACAGAGAAGGAGAAGAGAAGCAAGAAACTGTGGTAAGGATTAGAAGGCACTTCTACCACTAAAAATATGCTAGCTAATGGATCACCAGTAAGAATAAATAAATAAATATAACCCAGTTCCAATTAGAAGATAAGCTGCATGCTTTAAGGATGAATGCATAGATATCTGCAATATTGCGGCAAAAAAAAAATTGATGGTTTTACTGGATTCATCAGACCATCTTGCCCTTTATCTGCAAGTGAACACATGTATTCACTAGTTCCGAATGATCAAACTGGAGCTTCAAAACAGACTTGTCTCTCCAATAAGCAGATTTACAAGTAAAATGAACATTTTCCCCAAGGTGGCATAAACTTGCAGCTAGTTTTTGTAAAGATTTGCAGGGATCCTGCAGAAGAATTGTTGCTTACCATCCACTGCCAGAGAGTGGCGGTTTGGAGCCTGGTGTGACCTTGGCTGAGCTGGGGGCCATTGCTCTGCCCTGCACAGCTGTTGCAGGACAGCCATGTGGGATGCTGGGAGGCTGCCCATTTGAATGAACCAATCCTGAGCATGCAAGGGGGTGTGACCACAGTCTTGTATCTGGCGGAAGACTCCTGCCAGGGGTCTTCAGACAGGTTCACATGACATAGTGCACAGACACCCTCTGAATGGCAATGTTAATCAACCTTGGGGGGGGGCTCAAATATTTTATTTGTTGTTGTTGTTTAGTCATTTAGTCGTGTCCAACTCTTCGTGACCCCATGGACCAGAGCACGCCATATTTTATTGGGGGAACCAAAGAGACCTTGGCCTCTAGGAGCTGAATAGATAAAAATGTAAAAGGAAAAGGACCCCTGGATGGTTAAGTCCAGACAAAGGCAACTATGGGGTTGCAGGGCTCATCTCGCTTTCAGGCCGAGGGAGCCGGCGTTTGTCCACAGAAAGCTTTCTGGGTCATGTGCCCAGCATGACAAAACTGCTTCTGGTGCAACAGGACACTGTGATGGAAGCCAGAGCACATGGAAACGCCATTTACCTTCCTGCAGGACCAGGCATTGGACTTCCCATCCCCGACCCGTATAATGAGAGACCAAAGAGACTGGTTTTGGGTCAAAACAGGTCACAACTTTATTGAATACAGATTAAAGAGGTTTGGCTTCAGCATGGGGCAATCAAAATACTTCTGGCCCGCCCATCAGAAGTGACACATGGTCAATCCAGGTGGCGGTTCCTAAGACTTACATCTAATAGGGTGGCCCCCACAGGGACTGCCGTCTGGGGGAGTGCCTTCGGCCCTGGCCCCACCAGGGCACATGGACATGGCCACTCCCCCCGGATCCCTTTAACAGAATATGCAGTGTTTGGAGGGGCAGGCAGAGACTACAACCTCCCCTCCATCCAAAACAAAGGATTGCCCCAATGCCCAACCAGTTGTGACGTTTTGCTATGAGGTAGGCAAAACCACCAAGTCAGTGCCAATTAGTTGGTGGGCAAATTCCTACCTGGCCCCATCAAAGGACGGCAACCACTGTACCCACAGCAAGGTCACTGACTATGAGTCCGAGGGTCGGTGGGCAGGGAGAACCTGACGCAATAAGAAACCGGCTGAGCCCAGGGTGCTGGCCGCGTAAATGAGTATGGGGCAGATCCAAGGGAAGCCCATTGCCGGCTCCAATGGCTCCGCCCCCACACCACCCAAGTCCCAGCCTGCAACCCCATTTGCCAAAGCAGGGTACAGGCATAGGATCTGCATAGGAAGGGCCCAGTCAAGGTTTAATTCCTCCATCAGGGCCCCAGTGAAGCCTCGTCCATTCCACAATGCCACCACACGCAAAAGGGTGAGTGGGCTTACACTGGCGTTCTTTCAAACTGCTAGGTTGGCAGGAGCTGGGTTAGAGCAACGGGAGCTCACCCTGTCACAGGGATCCGAACGGCCGACCTTCTGGTTGGCAAGCCCAAGAGGCTCAGTGGTTTAGACCACAGCACCACCCGCTGAGTATTACATCTTCAACTCTGGTAACAGGACAGTATGGAGCATGACGCATCTTCAGTACCTTATGGCATCAAGCTAGCTCAGGGGACTAATGTAATTTCAATCCTGGCATCTGCCACATGAGGCAGCTCTTTCACCCTGTAAATGACAGGACCAGCCCTAAGTAAACATTCAAAGTTTTATCTGAAGGTAAATCTTCAAGTGATATGTGAAGGCCATGTCTTGTTTAGAAGCCGCTCTGAGGGAACTTGCAACCAAGCAGAAAAAAAGCTGATTAAACCTATCATGACCTTCATGGTAAAATGAGTGAGCAGAAGGACAGAAAATGCACATAGCATTAAGGCCTCTCTCCCTCTCCCCCCACCCACCCCGAATTATGCTAAATATCTTCCTGTATATCATTTATATTTGCTTCAAAGAAACTGCATGACTTAGAAATGGAAAGATATAGTTAGGGAATGTTTGGTCTCATCACTGCATAACAACAACAAAAAAATTAGACTTCATTAGGCATCTTCAGGCTAATTAAAGACTGTGCAGCTCAAGCAGATGGTACCTTCCTAAGAAAGCCAGTAGACATTAGCTACTACCAAGGGAAATAGAAGGTGTTACACAATTTTTGTTTTGAAAGAATAAAATATTTTCAGCTATCTGGGAACAGATGCAGTTTTAAAAGAGAGGAAAGCACAACAGACCAATGTAATATAATGAAAGACACAAAGCAGAGAACAGTGGATGGGGGCAGGCACATGTAAAAGCCATAAACTCA
The DNA here is from genome assembly GCF_027172205.1 of Podarcis raffonei. NCBI lineage: Eukaryota > Metazoa > Chordata > Lepidosauria > Squamata > Lacertidae > Podarcis > Podarcis raffonei. Next base: position 23,218,005 of record NC_070613.1, on the reverse strand, counting down.
TACATGTAATATATACGTGCACACCATTATATGCAATGTCTGAGCAGCAGTGAGAGAGAATTAGGGAAAAGCAGTTCTCAAATTCCTAGCTCTGCCTTGTGGTGTCCAAAAAGGCCACTTGCCAATCACAGTTCTAAACTTCACCCATTGGTTAAAACCCTCTAAAATGGGGACTACCAACCAGGCTAGCTCATTTCACGGAAATTGGAGGGGCTGTCCTTCCCACTTCAGCTTATATATTTTGATCTAAAGCATATAGGAGCTTACTTTTAATGGAAGCTGGCTATGCCTCCCCCTATCACAAACCCAATTGTTTCTACCAATCTGTTGGCAGGCCTGCTCACACATGTGGATGTTGTGTAGAAAACCCAGGGATGGGGAACTTGTGGTCCTCAAGATGTTTTTGTACTACAACTCCCATAATCCCTGATCATCAGCCACGCTGGCTGGGACCGGTGGAATCCAGCAACTTCTGGGTGGCCACAGATTCCTCATCCCTTTTCTAGACATATCATGCACTTCCCATGGATACCTGAGAGCGTGGGAGGAAAAACAGAAAGCTCCAATAAATAGGGAAATGTCTTGTCATGACCATTCTTTTTTGTTTTGAGGACACAGAGACTATGGGAAAATTGCATTTCCCAGTTCCTTAGTGCATGGGATTCTGGTGTTGCTGTGTTCCAGTTGCCAGAGAGTGCGGAAGACAAAGCTATGTACCTTCACCAAGACCTTGCATTGTCCCCATCACCACCAACACAAGTTGAGTAAAAGTGGCCACACTTTGTTACTTGGCCTCATTTCTAAATTTGGACCGGATAACAAATTTGGTTCTTCTGATGACATCAACTTGGTTCAAATGCCTCCCCCTCAGGGTGAGCCTCAGAATCTTGTCTTGCTTTCCCCTTTGGCTATTTCAACTTCATAGAATTCTATGACAGGAACTCTGTAACTGAATTGGGGGTGGGGGCGGGAAGAAGAGAGAGAGATTGTCCACTGCACATGAGTAGCTGAAGGTGAGGGAGACTTGCTGTGCTGTGACACATTCCCTTTTTGGTGCTGAAGGCTCTTCCTCCATCACCATGTGGAAGGAATTTCAATAAGGGAGTATGACTTTCCAGTAGGGAAGCAGGGACAGAAAGAGATCTTATCTCTACATAGTTCTAGAGTTAGGAATTTGATGCTTTGAAAGTATGAAAATACGCACCATCAATTTGATAAAACAGTAAATAATTAAGGATGGGAAATTGTTACATCTTAATGTTCTTCAGGAAATGAGGAGCCATCTTGGAGATGCAGGGGATTTTTGGAGTGGACTTTCATTTCCCAATGGGAAATGAACCTGTAAGAAAAAGCAGTACAGTGGTACCTCAGGTTACATATGCTTCAGGTTACATACGCTTCAGGTTACAGACTCCACTAACCCAGAAATAGTACCTCGGGTTAAGAACTTTGCTTCAGGATGAGAACAGAAATCGTGCTCCGGCGGCGCAGCAGCAGCAGGAGGCCCCATTAGCTAAAGTGGTGCTTCAGGTTAAGAACAGTTTCAGGTTGAGAACGGACCTCCGGAATGAATTAAGTACTTAACCCGAGGTACCACCGTATGCAACTCTCAATTGGCCCCCCTTTTAAGCCGAATTCTGGCTTCTAGGAAAGGTACTGCTTCTTATCTTGCAGTCGCTCCTCCCAGGAAAGAGGAATGCTCTCCAGGTAAGAATCAGTGATGACTCTCACCCTCACAAACTGTTCAAGGAAGCAAGCTCCCGTATGAATGGGAGCAGCTGGACATTGTTCATGGGCTGCCTATTGACTGTGCTCATCAAAGGACCCTATGAATCTTTTGGTTCATAAACCCTCGGGCAACAAATCCTGGAAGAAAGTCTGATTGATGGCAGTAACACTTTTAAAATTCTGTGATGAATTCAATTTGCAGAATTGAAGCCTACTGGCTTAAGTGATGTATATTTAAATAGATGCTGGTACTATTGTGTTCCCATAAAAGCATGGAAGAAATAATAGAAATGAGGCCACTTTAAAATATGGCTAGTTTCTGAACACTCATTCATATGAATGCCACTGAGCAGACAAAATTCACTTTTCCTTTTGCAGAGCGAAATGTGAAGTGCAAATATCACAAATCTATTTTCCAGACTCTCCAAAACACACACAGTAATAAACAGAGAGTAGAGGCTCCTATTTTTACAAAAGAGAAAATGTATTTGCTCTCAAATTATTTTCAGCTTTTTCCTATGAAGTGACAAATAGAAAATATATATTTTCAGCCTCTTATCATCCATCATTTCCCCCTGTTTTTTACCCATATAAACACTATAAGAAAATGATTGAAATGTGGAAGGAACAGAACGGAAGATGAGATCTAAAGCTAGTTCACATTTTCTGTCCTCAGTACCAGCTTTTTAAAAGCAGCCAACCATTTAATTTTCTCAGGCTGCTCTGTATGTTTCATTGTTCCAGGGTACAGGGTGGATTGGTAGCAGTTTCCACTGGTGGCCATCATTTTTGCCCCAGAATGACTTGGAATGAAGCAATGACGGAGGAATTCTTGGAACATAAAATGGTAAAAACAGAAGTTAATGCCCTTTGCAGCAAAATTCACATTGTCATCAGCATTGTTCTACTGTTTTGTTACATACAGTGCTTTTTTTCCTGGGGGTACGCAGGGGTACGCATACCCCTAAACATTTTGTGAATCTAAGTTTGGCCTCATTGAGGGGCAGTATCTCAATATGAGTAGGAAAATGAGAGTACCCCTAAACATTTTTTTAAAGAAAAAAAGCACTGGTTTTTGTCATTGTGTTTTATTGCCATGATTTGTAAGTGTTTGCAGAGTTTGGTGAATCAGAGGAGGAGACAACTGGAAACAGTAAAAGAACAGAGATGAAGCAAAAGTACTCAGCTGCTGTAAAATGTTGCTGGTTTCGTTGACTGAGGAATTCCCAGTTGTTTTATTGCTGGACTTTTATCAGTGAACAAACCTTTTCTTTAAAAAAACCACCACGATCTTTATCTGGAATGAGCAGGCTTCTTATTTAAAGGCCTGCTTAGTCTAGAAAAGTACCAAAAGTTGCAGACCTATCCCCAACTCAGAGCAGATTATATAAGAGCCTAGAGAAAGGGTGCTTGTATTTTGTACCACCAAAGAGCGTTTGTGCGATGCTTGGCTGAATTTCCCTCCCAGTGTTCTGAACAAAGCAGAAGAATGAGGCCAACCCAAAGAGAAATTGATCAGAAAGAAACCAAAGCCTCATGTTGTAGCACCCTGCTTGTGGTTAACGCTTAGCTGGAATGAAATATTCAACGCAGCAATAGAGAAATTAAAATAATAATTTATTTGTCGGACAAATAAATGTGAGGCACAGTGGTATATGGTTACCAAGCTCTGGCCTGCCCTCCTGCCATTATGGCCAGCACTTATATTTCCTCAATCCAGCCCCCTTTCTCCTCCCTTTGGCTGCCTCTGTCCAATCAGCCTGGTTGAAATTCCTATTGGCTGTTTGCTAGAACCAATCATAAAAGATACACCTATTTCCTATTACCTTTTATGGGAGACAGAGAGCTATATTTTCTATTTATAAATGGCAAATAAGTAGTCATATATCTTACATTTACCTCGACCAGGCACCTTAATTACCAGATAACCTTTGGCCCCTCTTGCCCTATTCCCTGCAAAACAGATGGCTAATGGTTCTAATTTTTATCTTAAACAGATATTTTGGGTTCACCTCCTCACACACCATCTATGAAAGATCTCCTTCTTTGGAGGTCTTTAAGCAAAGGCTCGACAACCATATGTCAGGAGTGTTCTGATGGTGTTTCCTGCTCGGCAGGGGTTTGGACTCGATGGCCCTTGTGGTTTCTTCCAACTTTATGATTCTATGATTCTATGAAATAAGAATCTAACATTTCTTCTAAATCCTTTGCATAATTACATTTAAGCCAATATATTTCATAACATATATAGTTTTTTAGAAGAAAGGGAACTTAGTAAAAGCTAAGCTAAATTCTAAATTTTCTAAAGATTCAAAGCAGTTTCAGAGAGCTGCTTTGCCTAGTCTAGTTGCTGTTTCTTTGCCCTTTTAACCTTATGAAAATTTGGCTCGTCTCTAATGGGAGGCACAATAATTCTTACTATTTACCAACTCTTAATTGTGTTTTGCAACTTGATTATTCTATAATTTGTATGGTCAGTGTGACCTTTTGCTCCTAGCCTGTGATTTCCTCTTACCACCCTGAGGCACTACTATAGATCAGGGGGGCCCTTGATCAAGAAGATAAACAGCTGCCAGAGTAAGGTTTCTGCCTGGCATGAGAGATACAAACATTTACAAATATATATATATATATTTTTTAAGCTCATTTTAAAATACAAATCTTGATCAGATGCCTCAATGTGGCATGAACACTCTTAGTGTTAATTATGGCTGTATTGCTTTGGTTGTTTGTCGTATTTTTAATTTGATGTGAGCTACTTTGGTTTCAACCCTTCATTGGTTAAAAAAAATCAATGAATAAATTTAATAACAGTAATAAATATCATGGTAATAATTATAATTATAAACTACTACTACTTGTTGTTATGGTTGTGAAGACTCACTACACTACATTTGGGATACAAGGACTAAGGAGGCATAAATACATAGCTGTCGACTTTTCCCTTTTCTTGCAAGGAATCCTATTCGCAATAAGGGAATTTCCCTTTTAAAAAGGGAAACGTTGACAGCTATGCATAAATATCAAAGAATCCCCCAAAATAAGAACCTAAGAAGAGGCTGCCAGATAAGGTCAAAGGTCATTTAGTCCAGCATCCTCTTCTGACAGTGACCAAACAGATGTGTGTGGGAAGCCCACAGAAAAGACCCAAGCAGAACAGCATCCTTAACTGTAAAAGGAACATGCAAAATTAATGCTTCTTAAAATGGCATCCCCCCCCACAACCTAATTCATTAATTAAAATCACATTTGTTTCCTTATTCATTTGTTTATGTTGCATTCATTTCATTATTAACTTCATCTTTTCTTTTTCTTTCTCTTCTGCTGCTGTCTATGGCAATAGTGTTGGTAGCTGAACTGATGTTGGCAGCAGCTGGGAGCCGTCAGCCATTTTATTTTTCTCACAGTGCCATTGCAGGGCATTCTGGGTAGGGAGGATATGGCAGCTCCCACTAGTAGGGGACTGTGATGATCACACAGGGTCCCCGGATGTTTCACCATCTATTGATCCCTGTGCCACCAATTTATTTCTTGCTGCCACCACCCAGGCCCTACCTGGGACAATACTGAGTCCAGTCAGCTTCAAATTGGAACATAAACTTCTGTTTATTTATTGCAGTTTAACAAGCGTGTGGTTTCATAAACAGTATCGGTCAATTACAATCATAGGGTGCCTGTCCAGACCGATAACTTCCGCTACCTGCTCTCACTCACTAAACCACCTCTCAGATATTTACTCATCTTCCTAGCTCCTAACTGTTCCTGACTCAACTTATTTCGCTAAACTAACTCAACCTACCCACAGACTCTATCCCCATTCACTCCCACTCCAACCAACCACCCAACAAATTCTTCTTTCACCCCTCCCAGAGCTGGTTTTATAGTCCCTCTGACTCCACCCCCCTGGGTAACTTGTTTAACTATTTCACCTCCAGCACTCTCATATGTTAACATCATAGGGATAGCCACAGGAAATGGGCTCACAGAAATCCCTTCTCCCTGGGCCAGTAACGAACTCAGTCTTTCTTCCCATACAGGGGTAAAATTGGTGCAGGTGTCAGGGGTGCAGAGCCAAAAGGAGCCACTTACATAGGCCCATCTCTGACTGGAGTGACAGCCGGTTCTATGTTGCTTAAGCATGAACTCCTAAAGTTAATCATTCCCCAGAATCTGTTAATGAGCTCCTTGGTAGTAATACTGTGCAATTCTGTGTCATCCTTTACATACATATATATATGGCTGGCACCATCTATTAACATCAACAGATCCTAATAATTTAACTGTGCGTTTCAGTCCTACACATCTGAATATGAGGTGTGCCTTCTTATGCTGCATTGTCTATTGCAAAGGAAATGGGTAAATATAAATGCAACCCGCTGGACTGTAGGATCCATGTGTATTCGCTATATATTCATATTATATCTGATTATTAAAAATCTGTGTGACCTCCCAGCTTGGGTGATCTGAGCTTCATCCAAAGCTCAGTGTTTCTATTTGGACTGTTAGAAAAGGTTTACAAGATACTGAAGCCAGAGTTTCTGTCTAGCACATCCTGTTTTCTGTGCAAAGTTTACTTTATCTGAGGAGACTGTTTGCTAAAGAGAGAGTCAAATTCTCCATGCAGAAGCTAGCCAATGAGCTTACCGTAGGCTTTGCACTGATCAAAGGTGTATTTGGGAGAAAACAGCAGCTTTTCATCCTCCACTGTCTCATAAACATTTGGAGAGCTTGCATGCATCGTGACACCTGTCCCAATTATTATAGATATAGATATAATGTTAGAAATACAACCACACAACAAGCCATTTCATACTGCCCTAATTATTTCTGGCTGTCCATTTTGAGCTAATTGTCCTTTCTCAAATGAAGTATTTGGGAGAGCTTGCTAGCTTTCCTTTTTCTGCAAAAGCTGTCCCCCTCCCCCATTCTCTGAGAAAGAACCCTCGTAAGACAAGTCCATTCACATCTGTGAACTTTTCATTTGTCTTTCCGGTGATAAGAGAAGAACTATGGTATCTCCAGAGTTTGTTTTACTGCCATTGTTTATTATAGCTGTGTTTCATTCCAAGAGCTGAAACTTAAAACAATATATTTCAAAGATTACTTTGGTAAGGTGACAGTTTTTATAACTTCTGTCCTTAGTGGCAGTGTGAAATTGCCATCTCCCAATAACTTCTTTCTTAAGAAAATACATGGCAGAGAGACCCTGCTATGGAAGAAGAACTCAACTCATGACAACTTTTCAGGTGAGCCGAATAACCTGCACTGCCTGAATTTAAACCAGTGTCACTAAATGGACATTGGTTCATGGTCAAAGTAGTGGTAACAATGGCAGATTTTTAAATTCAAGTTTCCCCACTCAAATCTAAAGCTCAAATGGTGATGGTTTAATTGGTACATCAAATGGTGGACTGGCTATCAATTAGCTGCCAGACCAAGTTAAAGGAGTTGTTATTAACAAATAAAGCCCTGAATAATTCAGGGCAGATTCCCTGCATAGACTGGTAGCATCACTTGGGTCATATGGGAAAATTTTACTCATGGCACCACACCCTACAGAATATCTTGGGGTGGTGGCCCCAACATCAGAATTTTCTGGCGTCCTCCTGCACTTTGGAATGTACTTTCCGCTGCTATACATGTAGTATCATCCATCAGTTGTGTTTTTTTTGCCCAGGTGTCCCTTGCTCCAGTAGTGTTTTGTTTTTATCTCTGTTTTTAATGATACTTTTTTTTAATAAAAAAATTAAGGCCTTAGATTTTTTACATACCTCAAAGCAAATTGTTCCTATTGAAAGTGAATACAAATGTCAAACATCTCAGAAGTTCCAGCAGCTTCTGATTCAGTCAATCTTCATTTCAATCTTACTTAACTGGAAGAGATAAAATATTCTTGAACGTACTGGAAGGCGGGTTCATGCACACAATTCTCAAAGCAATATTGTGTGTTCATTTTTTTAAAAAGGGGGGGGGGGAAATATTTAAATGGTGTGCAGTATTTTGCGTATCCCACTCCATACACCTGTTCTCCAGGCAGACATGCCATTAAGAGTCCATTTTTTTCATATGGCCTATCCACCTGGACTGGGCATGGCTATATTAGATATTGCTGGGATCTGGTGGACAAAACTGAGCATCTGAACCCAGAGGAAGGGGGAAACAGATAAGCATGCCATAATAGTTTAATCCCATAAGTACTGTGTGATGAAGCTTCCAGTTGCATTGAACATATGGCCACTTCAACAAGAGAGGATGGCACACTCAAACTTTATAGAAGCTTGCGCAAATGTGAAGTGTTATGATCATCAATAAAAACGGCAATGCCTGCTATCTTTTTTTAGCCAGTGCCTGAAGACTTCTTTGAAATCTGAAAATACAGCAGAAGTTCAGAAGCAATGTGGTCCCACACATCCTGATAGCATCCTGTGATAGCACTAACAAACGACACTGAAAATCAGCTCCTGAAAAAAGATTTAAAATGCCTGGGGAAATTCGTCATCAAGGTGCTGTTTGCAGCATTCCCATTTCCTGTTTTTGAAGGCCGAGACTTGAAATGAAGGGAATAGTGACAAGAAAGAATGTAACCCGTGGAAAGTCACCAGTTGCCTTGTCTTTCAAAATGAGGCAATAAGAATGAAAATACTTTTCTTCTGCAGTTTATAAAAGTTGAATGATAAAGCACAGGGTGCTCAGCTGTGTCGCATACTGAAGCTCTGGTGATGGAAATTAACATTTTTCAGGGACTGTATCTTTGCTGAGCATTGAAATTGATAAAGAATATGCCACTGAAATTGTAAATATGGCATAAGCAGATACACCAAGAGCTGAATGTCATGTGTGCGTGTGTTCGTTCATCCAAAAATTCATTACTATACCATTGTTCCCTGCAAAGTGAACAACCTTAAGGTCAAGTGTGCTTTGTGCAGTTTTTTTTAAAAATGGCCATTTTGTAAAAATGCTGATACAGATCTTCTCATTTGCAGTAATTGCAATAATGTGCACCATGGAAGTTTCTACATACATACTGTGCGCATGAAGGTGTTCTTATATGGGTACCAGGGAGTGGGATCACTGCCTCTGACCTTAGGGTAGCATGGCTAGGGGAAATGCCCATGTGCTTAGAGCACTTTGTGAGTAGGCTTCCCCAGGATTTGGAATTTTGCAAGCAAGGATTTCAGTTATGGGAAAGGCAATCTGTGTAGGCTTTATGCCTGCAGACATCTGCACCCAGTGCATGGATATCATAGGTGGGGCAAGAGGAAACCACATGGAATTTGGGTGCAGCCAGTGGTGCAGTCCTGTTTCCCAGAAATTGTGTATTTCTTCACATGTATAATGCTTGAAGAGGGCTTTTAGGAATGGCTAATAACTGAACAAAGTTCTTCAGTGTAGATTCTAATATTGAAAACATCAAGGTCTATCCAGCTGAGTTTAACTGAGTAGCAATATTACCATTCCTGTTCAATAGGAATAAAATAAATAATATCATTGAGATTTCACATTTCTTTGAAGTAGTGTGATACGGGTTTTCAGTTTAAAAACAACAACCCCAAACCGAATTACATTTTTAAGTGCGACATATATTTAGATATGTGTTCACTGTGATAAGATGCTTATTTAGCAATAAATACATTTATTTAAATGCAAATTTTGTTTAAAAAAATGCAGATTAATACCGAAAAAGGGAATGGGCTTATGGAAATTGGAAAATTGACGTGAACTGGGAATGCTCTGATCCATTCATCCCCTATTGTAAAAGGGGATGCAACACTGGTAACTATATGACACTATCTGGAGAAATGTGAAATCTGAAGGATTTTCTTTGTTTGTTTAAAAATTACAGCCTGCTTTTCATCACATCTGGTTCTTGATACATTCAATATACAAAATTTAAAACAGAAATTAAAACAGCGGTGATAGCATAGATTTCTTCTGAAATAAAGCAGTTTTTAACCTTGTGCCTTGAATAGAAGCAAGGCCAGAAAACTTCTCACAATGATATTCCAATCCCTGCATTAGTCCAGGTGGTTTGAAATAGGTACCATAAGTTGGAAAGCAATAATGCATTCTCTAGCTGAACACAACTCTGTTGGAAGGAAGGAAGGAAGGAAGGAGAGGGGGGGGGAGAAAGAGAAAGAGAAAGAAAGAGAGAGGTGCCATTTCATGGGAGGCATTTTGAACACCTTTGCCTGAAGAAGAATTCTGGATCATTTATACACCACAGTGCCTCCCTTGGTCTGTGAAATGCAAACGAAGCATTTAGCTTGAGTTACATTGAATTATTGAGTCTGACCAAACTGCGGGAGGCAGTGGAAGACAGGAGTGCCTGGCGTTCTCTGGTCCATGGGGTCACGAAGAGTCAGACACGACTAAACGACTAAACAACAACAGCAACATTGAATTATACACTACCATCCCAGCAGAAGAGCATGTGTTCCTCCACCCCCATCCTCCCTACCTTGTAGGTGTCTAAAATATTGGAAGTGAAATAAGTAATTAACATAAATTTCATGCTTATCAGTCAGTTTTATCTAGTGTAAAATTTCTTCCTGGGGTTTCTGTCATCGTTTGTCATTTTAACAGCATGAACAGTGACAAAAATAGGACATGATTTTTGCATGATGCGGCAGTCTTGTCAATAGGGGAGAAGTTCCCAAAGGGCTGAGGTGGGGTTGGAGTGGCTCCACCTTGAGAAACGGTACACGACTTTTTAGTTTAGAGGAAAAGCAAGCAAGATGCGACATAACAGAGGTTTATAAAATTAAGCAGAGAAAGTGGGTAGAGGAAAGTTTTTCCCTGTCTCTTTTCACAGTAGAACTCATGGACATCCAAGGAAGCCGAATGTTGGGAGATTCAGGAAGGAATAAAAGAAAGTGCTTCCTCATACAGTGCTATGGAATTTCCTCCCACAGGAGGAAGCGATGGCTGCCATTTTGGATAGCTTCAAAAGAGCACTGGGCAAATTTGTGGAGGACAAGGCTATCAATGGCTACTAGCCATGATGGCTATGGTCTGCCTCCATTTTTATTTTTATTTTTTACCCAGAGTCAAAGGCAGTATACTTCCATACATTTCAAAGGCCTTTGAAAAATGGGACATCCCATTGTTTTTATATGAGATCTCGGTGGCCATTTTGGGTGCCATGATCTCGCTGTACTCTCCCTCTTGGAAAAAGTGTTGTTTTTTTCCAGGGCAAGAGTGAGGCATGGATCACGTGATTCACCCAGGAGTATGTCCTGCAAGACATGCGTCCTGGTTTTGCGTCAGAAAAAGTTGGATGGTATGTACTTCTGAATAGCAGTTGCTGGAAAATGCAGGAGGGGTGAGTGCTCTTGTGCTCAGGCCCTACTTGTGGTTTCCCATTGGCATCTGTGAGAAGTGTGAAGCTACTGTGAGAACAGGCTGCTGGACTAGTTGAGCCATTGGCCTGATCCAGCAGGCTTTTCTTGCATTCTTATGAAGAGCTACCACTGCCACGGGACTTGAAGGGATCAAAGAGGAAGAGAGAGACAGAAAGGATGGAGGGGGGTAGCTAGAGATGACAATTTCTGGCTTTGCTGCCACCCACCACCAGTATGAAGCCCCCTGCCTTCCCCATAGTAAGATAATAATAATAATAATAATAATAATAATAATAATAATAATAATAATTATTATTATTATTATTATTATTATTATTATTATTATTTATTATTTATACCCCGCCCACCTGGCTGGGCTTTCCCAGCCACTCTGGGCGGCTTCCAAAAAAATATTAAAATACTATAATGCATCAAACATTAAAAGCTTCCCTAAACAGGGCTGCCTTCAGATGTCTTCTAAAAGTCTGGTAGTTGTTCTCTTTGACATCTGAAGGCCAGGCATATTATACATTAACATATTGTCAGGCTTGAGGGATCCTCTCCCTCCCCCTGATGGCACCAAAAAGCAAGGAGGAAACGAGAGAGTTCTTACTTATGATTTATTCAGTCCTCACAGTGAAAGACAAAGAATCCAAGTCATTCCTCCATGATGGAATTGCTCACACTGAGCTCCTCCCCCTTTCCCTCTAGCAACAACACCTGCTTCTATGATATCTGTCCGTGGACAACTGTCTCTGTGCTCCTTGTTCTTGCACCCTTAACGAACACTGTGTTTTGGGAGAAGCAGGGTCGGTTATGCTGTCCAGTGACGTGTCAGATAGCTGCTCTGTCTCTCTCCCTCCTTCCTTCTCCTAGCACAGCATAACTCTGCTGTTCGCCTGTCTCTGAGCTGTTACGTATCTTCCTCAAAGCCCTGCTGTAATTCAGGACTGCCTTCCTCCTCAATGGAAGCTGCAGGAGAAGGGGTGTGTGATCTCCATCACTCCTCCTCCTCCGGTTCGCCCTCTTGAGTCCAATCCCTGACACATATGCATGTTCAACATAACACCCACCCTCAGCCATGTATCCATGCAGGCTCTGTGCAGGAATTATGTTGAAAGTTCCTAGATCTAAGACTGGGTCTGGCATATCTGAAAGGTTAATAATAATAATAATAATAATAATAATAATTATTATTATTATTATTATTTATTTATTTATTTATTTATTTATTTATTATTTATACCCCACCCATCTGGCTGGGCTCCCCCAGCCACTCTGGGTGGCTTCCAACAGAATTTTAAAATATAATAGTTTATTAAACATTAAAAGGTTCCCTTAAAAAGGCTGCCTTCAAATGTCTTCTAAAAGTCTGGTAGTTTTTCTCTTTGACATCTGGTGGCAGGGCGTTCCACAGGGTGGGCGCCACTACCAAGAAGGCCCTCTGCCTGGTTCCCTGTAACTTGGCTTCTCATAGCGAAGGAACCGCCAGAAAGTCCTCGGTGGCCGCTCCCAGTCACCAGTCTAGCTGCCGCATTCTGGATTAGTTGTAGGTGGCATCTTCCATCTGTCATTGGATGCTTCAGCAGGGGGTTGGACTAGATGGTGTACCTTCCAACTCTAAGATTCTATTATTCCTCCTCCCTCCTGGCTCAGGTCAATGTCCTACCACCCTCTGAAGTGTGTTTGGTTAATATACAGGACAGGATCCAATAGTGGCCAGCAGGACTCAATACAGCACAGGTGCAGGCGAAGGAGTGTCAGACTGGCTTCACGATTGTGCCCTCACTGAGCTGTCCGCATTGGCCACATTCTCTTGGCACCAGCACACCCTCACACTTGATGCCTTCAAAACTGTATTTCCGCCTATTGCTTCCAAAGCGAAATCAGCACAAGAATCTCCCCTCTTGCATGGACATTAGTATGTGAGCTGCTTAGCCTGGGTTCCATTCCATGCATGTTTGCAACCCTGGCTGAAGTGTTTCCCAATGCCTTTCCACATCAATGAAAGTTCCCGTCAAATCCAAAGATTCATGCAGCCCCAGCCTTCAGCTTCAAGCAGTGTAAACGCTTTCTTTTCTGAGCACAGAAGATAAAGGAAACAGCATAGCAGCGCACATCCCCCTACTATTTCTGAAAGGGAGCCTGTAGTTTTTCATCCAGCCCCAAAATGTATAGAAGAGTAGGAAACACTCAATTTCTTGAAATGAAAAATAAATGCTCACAAAAAAATGGTTTTTAGAATGACAAAAATGTCATGATGCCATGGTTTTTAGAATGACAAAAATGTTCTCCCTCCTCCCCCACCCACCCATCACTCTTTCCCCATTTTAATTCACTGCAGAATGTATTAAGCCTTTAGATAAAGGTCAATATATGCACAGTCCTCTTTGTTAACTTATTCATATTTGTCAACTGAAAAGACCTTTCAGAGAGCCATGCCATGGTGAGTCTATGACAGCTCTTTGCTTTTGGAAGAAAGGGAGGGAAAGATGTAGAGATTAAACCACAAAAATACTACCCTTTTCAAAAAGCTTGAAGATGGGAGAAATGTGCCATTTTGGACAGTTCTTTGGAAAGTATGTTACTGAGACATAACAAAACTAGGGAATGTTACGTTTGTTTATACAGGGCCAAGAGGAAAGTGGTGCCTTTCAGTTTAGGTAGGGCACCGTATTTAAGAGTAGTTTTCGCCATTCCCAGGGCTGAGCCATGAGGCAAGGTGAGGCAGTCACCTGGGGCAGCAGAAGTCCAACATTGGAAAGGACTCCCTTTGAAAGTGGTGGACTCTCCTCCTTCCTCTCTCCTTGGAGGTTATAAAGCCTTAATTCTGTAACACAACAGGTAAAGGTAAAGGTAACGGGACCCCTGACCATTAGGTCCAGTCGTGACCGACTCTGGGGTTGCGGCGCTCATCTCGCTGTATTGGCCGAGGGAGCCGGCTTACAGCATGGCCAGCATGACTAAGCCGCTTCTGGTGAAACCAGAGCAGCACACAGAAACGCTGTTTACCTTCCCGCCGGAGTGGTACCTATTTATCTACTTGCACTTTGATGTGCTTTCAAACTGATAGGTGGGCAGGAGCAGGGACCGAGTAACGGGAGCTCACCCTGTCACGGGGATTCGAACTGCCGACCTTCTGATCGGCAAGCCCTAGGCTCTGTGGTTTAACCCACAGCGCCACCCGCATAGAGCAGCTCAAAAACAAATATTATAAATTGGGAGAGAAAAATCTAACTTTATAACTTCCTGAATACTGCCTAAGTGGCCCAGTTAGGTGCTTCTGCAATGAGTCACTTAATCCATCAGCTGCCATGGAGGGGGGGGGGAGGAATTTCATTCAACAAAGGAAAATCTGATCTTCTCATCCCCAAAAAGGGTCCATTCAACAACTGCTTATTTTTTTTATAAGATATTTATCGAAGTTTAACAATTACAAGAAAAAGAAAAACAGGCATTAATAATAATAAAGATTACAATACTTCAAAAATAAAGAAAAGTACAACACTAAGGCGAAAAAAGAAAAAGAAAAGAAAAAGAGAAAAAACCCAAAAACAATACAACTAAACAATAACATTTAAAAAACATTAACATCCAGTAGTTTCATATCATTATCTTTCATTTACTTATTTCCTTGACTTCCTCACGCCTCCCTTTTTGTATTCTATTTCATAATTGTTCCAGCAAGTCCTTTCCCTCTTTCTCAAATTTTGTTCCTTAATTTATCTTAACGCAATTTAACCTTAAATTTTACACTTTAACCCATTAACAGTCCATTTTTACTTAATTCTTTGTAACCTTTCTGCTAAGACCATGTAAATCCATTCCAGCATCTTTCTAACATTCATTAATTTTACAGTGTTTTTTTAAATATAGTTTAAATTTTTTCCAATCTTCTTCCATCGACTCTTCTCCCTGGTCTCGGATTCTGCCAGTCATTTCCGCCATTTCCATGTAGTCCATCAGTTTCATCTACCATTCTTCCCTGGTGGGTAGATCTTGCGTCTTCCAGTACTTTGCAATAAGTATTCTTGCTGCTGTTGTGGCATACATAAAAAACGTTCTGTCTTTCTTTGACACCAATTGGCCAACCATGCCCAGGAGAAAGGCCTCTGGTTTCTTCAGGAAGGTATATTTAAATACCTTCTTCATTTCATTATAGATCATCTCCCAGAATGCCTTAATCTTTGGGCATGTCCACCAAAGGTGAAAGAAAGTACCTTCTGTCTCTTTACATTTCCAGCATTTATTATCAGGCAAATGGTAAATTTTTGCAAGCTTCACTGGTGTTATGTACCACCTATAGATCATTTTCATTAAATTCTCTTTTAAGGCATTACATGCCGTAAATTTCATACCAGTGGTCCATAACTGTTCCCAGTCAGCCATCATAATATTATGTCCAACATCTTGTGCCCATTTAATCATAGCAGATTTCACCGTTTCATCTTGAGTATTCCATTTCAACAGCAAGTTATACATTCTTGACAGATTCTTAACTTTAGAGTCTAGCAGTTCTGTTTCCAATTTTGATTTTTCCACTTGGAAGCCTATTATTTTGTCCAAATTATATGCCTCCATTATTTGATAGTAATGGAGCCAATCTCGCACTTTATTTTTTAATTTTTCAAAACTCTGCAATTTTAGTCTGTCTCCCTCCTGTTCCAAAATTTCCCAATATTTCGGCCATTTAGCCTCCATATTGAGTTTTTTCTGAGCCTTCGCTTCCATTGGTGACAGCCACCTTGGGGTTTTATTTTCAAGCAGATCCTTGTATCTTATCCAAACATTAAACAGTACTTTTCTAACAATATGGCTTTTGAACGCTTTATGTGCTTTGACCTTATCATACCACAAATATGCATGCCAACCAAATACATTATTGAAACCTTCCAAATCCAACACATCAGTGTTTTCAAGAAGCAGCCATTCTTTCAGCCAACAAAAAGCGGCTGATTCATAATAAAGTTTTAAGTCTGGCAGGGCAAATCCACCTCTTTCTTTTGCATCTGTTAATATCTTAAATTTTATACGAGGCTTCTTGCCCTGCCAGACAAATCTAGAGATATCTCTCTGCCACTTCTTAAAACAATCCATTTTATCCACAATTTGCAATGTTTGAAACAGAAACAACATTCTGGGCAATACATTCATTTTTATCACAGCAATTCGGCCTAAAAGCGATAGCTTCAAATTTGACCATATTTCTAAATCCTTTTTCACTTCAGTCCAACATTTTTCATAATTATCATTAAATAAATTCACATTCTTAGCAGTCATGTTTACCCCTAAATATTTCACTTTCTTAACCAGTGTCAATCCTGTCTCCTTCTGAAACTTATATCTCTCAATCTCAGTTAGATTTTTCTCCAAAACTTTTGTTTTCATCTTATTCAACTTAAAACCTGCTACCTGACCGAATTCTTGAATCAATTCTAATACTCTTTTAGTACTTGATTCTGGCTCCTGTAAAGTCAATACCAAATCATCAGCAAATGCTTTCAATTTGTACTGTTTGGCTCCTACTTGTATACCTTTTACCATTTGGTCCCTTGTAATCATATTTAACAAAACTTCCAGGACCGATATAAAAAGCAATAGAGAGATTGGGCAGCCTTGTCGTGTTCCTTTCTCGATCTTAAATTCTTCCGTCACTACATTGTTTACATTTAACTTAGCCTTTTGTTCTAAATAAATTGCACCTATACCGTTTCCAAAACCTTGACCAACCCCCATTCCCAATAGATTCTTCTTCATGAAACTCCAGGAAATATTGTCAAAGGCTTTCTCCGCGTCCACAAAAATCAAAACTGCTTTAGTATTAATCTTCACTTGTAGCTTTTCTAAAATATTGATTATATTCCTCGTATTGTCAGACAAATGTCTACCCGGGAGAAAACCCGCTTGATCTTTATGAATTTCTTCTGCTAGCACCTTTTTTAATCTTTTGGCCAAAATGTCTGCAAAGATTTTGTATTCCACATTGAGCAGTGATATGGGGCGGTAGTTCTTAAGCTGCGTCTTTTCAGTCTCTGTTTTCGGTATAAGTGTAATGTACGCTTCCTTCCATGACTCGGGCACCCTTTTCCCTTCCATTATTTCATTACAGACTTCCTTTAGAGCTTGTATTAACCATTCTTTCAAAGATCTATAATATCTAGAAGTCAGTCCGTCCAGTCCTGGAGATTTACCTAATTGCATATTCTGAATGGCCCCTTCTACTTCCTGTTCCATTATTTTATAATCCAACATTAATCTGTTTTCTTGGGAAATTTTTTGTAGTCCATTTATTTTCAAAAATTTATCAATGTCCATTTCTTTCTGCTTCTCCTGTGTATATAATTGTTTAAAGTACCTCTGGAAACACTTTCTAATTTCCACTGGATTCTGTATATTTTTTCCTTCCACTTCCAGATTCGTAATAGTATTAAGTTTTTGTCTTTTTTTCAATTGCCAGGCCAACAGTTTCCCACACTTGTTTGCCAATTCAAATGTCTTTTGTCTCATCTGCTTAATCTTCCATTCTATTTCCTGATTCATCATTTTCATATATTGTACTTGATATAACTTTATTTCTTTCAAAATCTCCTGAGACTTTGGTTTCGCCCTCAGTTTCTTCTCTCCTTCCTTTATTCTTTCCAGAATTTTGTCTTTTTTCTCATTTTGCATTCTCTTCTTAATTGCATTTTGTTGTATCAAGAATCCTCTCATGACGGCATTGCTTGCATCCCAAATTACTCTTTTTTCCACGGTTGTGTTCATGTTTATCTCAAAGTAATCTCTCAAAGTTTTTTGGGCCTTTTTAATAAATTCTTCATTCCTAAACAAAGAGTCATTCATCCTCCATTTAAAGGAACCAGATGGCATCAATTTCACTTCCATCTTCACAGCATTATGGTCAGAGCTGGCCTTAGGGCAAATTTCAACTTTACTTATCTTCAGAGCCATTCCTCTGGCTACCCAGATTTGGTCAATTCTTGTCCATGTCATTTTAGCCTCGGAGAAGAAAGTTCCCTCTCTTCCCAGAGGATTCTTCGTTCTCCAGATATCGATTAAGTCCATATTTTCAGTCATATCAAAGAAAATTTTTGGTAGTCTTCCGTCCTTAGTAACTATTTGTCTTTGTGCCTTATCCATATTTGTAGACACTACATCATTCATATCTCCCATCAAAATCATATTATAATCCAAGTAGTCCATCAGTGTCTCATGTAACTTTTTGAAAAAGTCCGATTTCCCTTCATTTGGTGCATAAATACCTATTATCAAGAATTTTTCTCCTTATGTTTGAATTTCAATTGCAACAAATCTTCCTTGATCATCTTTAAATATAAGTTTAGGTAATAGACTCTCCTTTGCATAGAGGACCACGCCTCTTTTTTTTACTTTATCCGATGAAATAAATTCTTGGCCTAATTTTTTGTTACTCAGTAGCTTCCTGTGTAACCTTGTCACATGTGTTTCTTGTAAACAAATCAAGTCCAATTGCTCTTTTTTCAACAAATGAAACACTCTCCTCCTTCTTTCCAGGATGTTCAGTCCATTCACATTCCAGCTCAAGGCCTGCAGCGCCATCCTGTGGTTACTTTGATACCCCCCCCAACTGCCCCCAGAGCTTGTTCCTCTTCTGTCGGTAGTAGTGTTGGTACGTTCACTGGGGAGTCCAATCCAAAAGACAATGTTGATATGTCCAAAGTTCCCTTACTTGGTGATATTCTCTCCCCTCTTTGCTCCGGTCCTCTGTCTGGTGATCCTCTGTTCAATGTTGTTGACTCTTTTCCAATTCCCTTGTGTAAATCCTCTTCGTATTTATACAGGATCTTTGTTTTGTCTTCTACTGATCTTATTTTTATTTTCCTTCCTTTAAAACTAAATGACAGGCCTTGAGGGAATTCCCACCTGAAGTTGATTTTGTTCCTTCTCAGCAAAGCGACCAAATCTCCAAAATTGAACCTCAGGTCCAAAAGATATTTAGGGATATCTTTAAATATTTCCACTCTTGACTGGTGTATTACCAGAGTCTTCTCGTAATGCCAACTCAAAATTTTATCCCTCTCTTCTTTAGATCGGAGGGTAATCAAACAGTCTCTTAACTCGTCTTTTTCCAAGTCCTGGTCCCAGTAGGTTGCAAATTCCTCTGTAAGATAGTCTACCAGAGAGTCTTTCTCTAGTTCAGGTATTGCTCGAATCCTCAAATTTGTCTGTTTCTCCTTAAGCTCAATCATAGACAGCGTCAGCTTATGATCCTCCACTTGCTTCTGCAGATCTGGAACCTCTGTTTCCAGTTGAGTAACCTTCGCTTCCACAGCACCGACCTTTTCCTTAACCTCCTCTGCAATCTGCCAGGTTGAATTAGACTCCTTAACCAATTTGTCAATTGCTTCTGTGTTAGAGTTAACTTTTTGTCCCAAACTATTTATGCTTTGTGTATTTTGATCCAATTTTTTATTCATTTGTTCCAATGAATTATTAATTTTACTCAGAGCAAGTGCCAGAACTTCTTCCGAAATCATTCCTTTTGGTTTAGAATGCATCAGTGCAGCTGCAGATGAGGCAGGAGGGCCACATGTAGAGGCTCTTCGAAAAGACTTCCCAGACCTTGTTGTTTTTTCTTGTATTGAGGGGTCTATTTTTTCTTTGCCATCTGCCATAACACACAAACCCTCAAGGTCAAACACAGTCCCAGAGTCTTATCTTTGAAGTTGGAAAATTCCACTCCTTGAAGCAGTTTCAAAGTCCTCCTCTAGAGGGAAATAGTTATTGTTTCTCTTATGTTAGTCCAAAGTATCCTTTTTTTTAAAGTAAAATTAAATTGCAGTTGCACCTATATATTTAGTATCTAATCTTGACTTTAGGTCAGAAGAAGGTAATTTGTATCTTTTAAACCAGAAGAAAGTAATTGAAACAAAGTTTCACTTTAGTTTCACTATTTCACTGACAGTCAAAAACACAGTCTGTTCCCAGTCAAAGCGGAGCTCCGAAATGCAGCGATTTTAATGGCTGCCGTTCCCAGGTTCCAAGTGATGGAGAGTTGATTTCTCCCTCTCTTTTTGCAGGCAAATAAAGTCCAGAATCTCCCCCCCCTTTTCCCCTGCTTCCAGGGAGGGTTCGCTATTTTTGTACTGGAAATTTAAACGTTTAAAGCAGACTTTCAGGCTTTAGCTTGTGCCTGTTTGCTTCCGACTATTTACAAAAAGAGGAAGGTGGACTTCCTGTTTTGCACCTCCCCCCGTTCGTTGTCAAATTCAGCTTTTAATACTCCAATTTTTCACTTTACTCACGGGTAATTACTTTTAAGTCCAATTGTCCACAGGAAAAAGTCAGCGCTCTCCGGTGATGGCTTTGCGGCTTCTCTCCGCGAAAGTAGCAGTCAGTTCGCAGCACCATGCCACTCACCCCACTTCTCTCCGGAGCCCCCAGATGGGGTTCCCCGTGAGTAGGGGGGCGCTCTTGGTGCCCTGCCGAATCCCATGTTCCCAGGCTTTCTCCACCTGGGATTTCTAGAGGGTCCCCACCTTCGCCGCGGCGGGAGACCCGATTCTCGCGGAGCAAGTTCCTCCGATCAGGGGAACTCCGCCATTCGTCGATGGCGCTGACCCGGAAGTCTCAACAACTGCTTATTACTCCTTTGTCATGCATTTGAAAATGCCTTTCTTTTCAATTCACAGCTCTTAACTGTGATGGATTTCAGCCACTCTCTCCCCTCACATTTACACTTAGCAGCTTTAAATAAACCTTTTATTTCAAGTCAAGAACAACTTAGGTTGCATTGGAGAGGAATGATGTAGTTGTTGGCCTGGAAGCAGCACCCTTTTGATTTTCTTGCATCTATAGATATGAATCTTCTTAAAACTTGAATCTTCAGGAGTATTTACGGTTGTTGCGCAAACAAACCGATTGTCTGGCCACCCACCAGCTCACAATGCCTCACCTTAAGGCCTCTCAGCCAGCCTTCAGGTAAGTATAGGGTTGCTCCCTAAATAAAGAAGCAACTGCAGACAGCAACTTCCTTCTGTGTAAATAGGGCTGCATTGGAAGGAACAATTGCAGATTGGAGAAGTTCCATGCAAAAATGTCTAACCTAGAGCAGCTACAATTGCAGTAACATATTCATGAATTTAATGTGTCAAAAGCAAGCATCTGGTGATTAAAATAACAGAAGAGCATTCCCTTGCATGAAAATGTGCATGCGTTCCTTCTCCATAACAGGCTGTTACCATTTGCTTGGAAGTAAATACTGCACGTGCTTTATCAGAGTTCAACTTCTTTTCTGTAATGATGCATGGAGAAGGAGGGTCCAAATAGCTTGGAGGAGGAAAACAAAGGAAAATTAATTTCTCTTATGACTTTCAACCATCTCCGACTTTATTCTACTTCTCCAGCAACGCTGTGGGCTCCCACTGTCTTTGCCTTTCATCTCACTGAAGTCTGAATCATTAATGTTCAGCAGCTCCTTATTCTTCTTTCCTTGCACAAAACCATACTGGACTAAAAAAAAGCAACCCCCCACTCCGCTGATTTAGCTCATTCTGACCAAATCATCTATCCATTGCTTTGTACAGTATGTATTCAGTCCACCAAGAATGTCCCCCACCCGCTCCAAGCACATTAATTTTAATGGGCTTGGGACTGATGTCTGGGATTCTTTCACAGAATATTTGACCTCTCTTAACTTAATAAGAGAGGTGACGCTGTGGTCTAAACCACAGGCCTAGGGCTTGCTGATCAGAAGGTCGGCAGTTTGAATCCCCGTGATGGGGTGAGCTCCCATTGCTCGGTCCCTGCTCCTGCCCACCTAGCAGTTCTAAAGCACGTCAAAGTGCAAGTAGATAAATACCTTCTGGCAGGAAGGTAAACGGCATTTCCATGCAGTGCTCTGGTTCACCAGAAGTGGCTTAGTCATGCTGGCCACATGACCCGGAAGCTGTATGCCGGCTCCCTCGGCCAGTAAAGCGAGATGAGCACCGCAACCCCAGAGTCGTCCACAACTAGACCTAACAGTCAGGGGTCCTTTTACCTTTAACTTAATAAAACCCTTCACTCATGCCTGAAATCTAAACACAGCCCCGCAACATGTTCTTCACTCCTGCATGCCTTCTGGATTACGAAGTTGTTTATTGCACCGGTTTTCTGGACAAAGAAATTAGACAACAAATGGTTATTTGGGTTAAGTTACTTACAGTACCAAAGTCACACAAGAATAATAATAATTAAAAAAAACCACCCTACTGATGTGAGATTTAATGAAACTATACTGTAACACAAAACTATTTAACTAATGGTTCTTATTTAGTAACACAAAAGTAAAATGTAAAACTTTGACAGGCATGACTAATATCCAAATAGAATCCAACTAGAATCATAGAACCATAAAGTTGTGGGGCTGGAAGGGACCATAAGGGGCAGGAATCCTTTTGCCCAACATGGGACTCTGAGATTAAGAGTCTTATGTTCTACTGACTGAGCTAACCCAATGTATAAGAAGATGCTTTGAAGTGAATATGATGAAGTCAGAAGAGAACTTGAAACTAGTCATGGGCTCTATAAATTGGCCTTGATAAGGGGGTGACTGCTATTTATTTCCATGCAATTAGTGTCACATCTTTGAAGCTATAGTTAGTCACATTTCTTGAACTGCTGAAGAGTTGTCTGCCACTGTTGTCAAAAGGCTTAGGAGCCAGTTTGTTTGAGGTGACATGATTTACTCCCCTGAGTGCATTTTTAAAAGGGGGTGGGGGAATCCACCTTAGACTAAAGATAAACAGACATGCAGTATGGTCTCTTTCTATCAAAATGGTAACCAGCCAGTCACCTACACTTATTGCATAATAAATCAGTAAAATTGCAATGGCGTTTTTACATTCAGCTGCTTTAAATCTCTTACAGCATGGCTACATTATGAACGTCCATTAGTTTAACAGCAATGGTTTTCCATGCAATGAACTCTGGGCAATGTGGTTTTGAGAGAGAGCCATGGATTTCTACCCTTTTCAGGATATTTGCAAAACTACAGTCCTTTGCAGAAAATCCTAAGGAGCAAAAGAAAATGTCTGTGTTTTGGTATGTGTTCATCTGGGCTAATAATCTGGCAGAGGTAAAGAAAACGTTGCCCTCAGATCCAGATCATGTTGGGCAACTCCCCTCATGCCTGGCAATTGGCCATGATAAATGAGGCTGATGGGAGTTGACATTCAACAATATCTGGAGGACAAGAGCCAGTGTGGTGTAGTGGTTAAGAGCTGTAGACTCGTAATCTGGTGAACCGGGTTCGCGTCTCCGCTCCTCCACATGCAGCTGCTGGGTGACCTTGAGCTAGTCACACTTCTCTGAAGTCTCTCAGCCTCACTCACCTCACAGAGTGTTTGTTGTGGGGAAGGAAGGGAAAGGAGAATGTTAGCCGCTTTGAGACTCCTTCGGGTAGTGATAAAGCGGGATCTCAAATCCAAACTCTTCTTCCAGCAGTACGGTTTTAGAAATGTTCTAAACACACTTCTAAACCTACCATTTTCATAAATAGCAAGCTTTCATTTGTAGTGTTGTTGTTGTTGTTGTTGTTTAAAAAGAGTCTAAACTAGAGGGCTTGGTTTTGAACATGGATTTTCTTGAGTACAATCTGAATAATCCTGATATAATAGAAACATTTGTAAAACTGAATCCATAATCCATTTAAGCAGAAGCATTTGGATTTCATGTTGTTTCATCTCAGTGAAATAAAATGGGATAATTTGGGTTATATCTTTGCACTTTGCAGTGACTGCACCATGGCTCAAGCTTATTGCCAGTACCCCCCCCCCAAAAAAAATACAGTTAACATTTTATTCTGAGAGTGTTCATTCTTTATTACTCTTGTATTAAATATATCCATCTTTTCCTTGAGCACTAGTTGCTAACATTTCACACCACTTGGGTTTCATTTAACTTCCTCACAAATTAATTATGCTAATTCTAGTTTTTCATAATTTCGTGTACTTTTTTCATCTCTCAGGAATAGCGGGTTGATTTGTTTCTGTTTTTGTTTTACTATACTATGAACCCACCTGAATAGAGGGAACGCTGCTTTATTCTCTCCAAAGACAGAGGAAATATATTTATGTTAATTTCATTGATTGCTATCTATCGTTATCTTTGTTTTTACTTATAACTTTTGGAGAAGGAACCTTTGATTCTGCACATTAATCGCCTCGGGCCAGTTCTTTCTCATATTTTATGCATGCATCGCAAATATTTTTGAAATGTATACTACAACAAATCAATTATATTGTGCTTTGCCCCCACCACCTCTGAAAATATTTTTTGAAAAAGCTCTGCTGGATCCCACTTAAGCAGGCTTACCTGGTGGAGCAGAACTGTAGCCAGTGCCAGATTTCGGTGCTGAGCAGAGGGGGTGCAAAATGGAGAAGAGCCATAGCTGAGAAGATCCATTTGGGGGCTCCAGATTTTGGCCTCACATAGGGTGCTGTCTGGGACGCAGGTGGCGCTGTGGGTCAAACCACAGAGCCTAGGACTTGCTGATCAGAAGGTCGGCAGTTCGAATCCCTGCGACGGGGTGAGCTCCCGTTGCTCGGTCCCTGCTCCTGCCAACCTAGCAGTTCGAAAGCACGTCAAAGTGCAAGTAGATAAATAGGTACTGCTCCAGCGGGAAGGTAAATGGCATTTCCGTGCGCTGCTCTGGTTCACCAGAAGCGGCTTGGTCATGCTGACCACATGACCCGGAAGCTGTATGCCGCCTCCCTTGGCCAATAAAGCGAGATGAGCGCTGCAACCCCAGAGTTGGCCACGACTGGACCTAATGGTCAGGAGTCCCTTTACCTTTACCTTTAGGGTGCTGTCTAGCAGCGGATTCATGACCACTTAGTAGGAGGGAGGGAGCAGAAGTGAAGCTATGGCAGGGTCAGTGTTGCACAAAACCAAAAAGTGGGTGAATCCGTCAGTTTCAGTTTCTCCCTCTTTTCTCATTGAAAATTCACCAGCATTTTCAATCCTGTGGTCAAAAATCCTGCACAAAAATCTTTCCTGAATAACCCACCATTTAGATTTGTTGACCTAGAGTTCTGTTATTGAGAGGGAGAAAAACTTCACTTTCTCTGCACTATGTGTTAATGTTAAACTCAGGATTTGGCAAAATCGGGGTTTTAAAGCACAAAGGGAACCTCAATGAGCGAAGTGACTCCCTGCTTCATGCATTCATGAAGGGCTGAAAAAGGGGTGGAGCTTCGCTGGAGGGGGTGTGGCTTGGCAAGGCACACACCTCCTCTCCTTCATGTGTTTGATATCAGGAGCACAAACAGAACAGCCAAACAGGACTTTTGAATCAATTTAAGAGGAGCTCTTTACCCACTTAACATTTATTTCTTTTTGCTCTGCTGTTTAATTATTTAGCAACTGGGCTTGAGTAATTTTCTGCCACTAAATGCATTCTGAGGAGTAGGAAAGAATCATGACATTTCGGGATTATTTTTTTTATATATTAAAAAAAAAGAATGCAAATTCCTGCTCAAAGTACAAAATATTAATTAAGCCATTTGCAGCAGCCCACAATAAATATGCCAGACGTTAAAATTACTGTTTGAGTAAGTCAAAAAGTACAAGGAGAATGGGATGTTTTTCTTCTTTCTCCTTTCCTTGTCAGCCCTAGTTAGAACACATTGTACAGTAGCACTCTGAAATCATAAAATGCTTATTAAAAATCATTCTAAAAACCTCAGTTGACAAGTCCCAGCCAGCTTAAATGTTACAGTACTCATGTTTACATAGATGTTATTATGTTTCAATAATGGATGCACTGTAACTATAAATTATGGCCATAAGCCTAACTATGTCTACTTGGAAGTAAATGGTATTGAATTCAATGGGGATTACTTCCTATTCTACTTTCAACCTATAAAAATCGCAAATAAATATAGAGAGGAGGAAAACCTTTGATTCAGGCACAGATTCTCCAAATTAACAATACATTATTAGGGAAGTGGGTGGCGCTGTGGGTAAAACCTCAGCGCCTAGGGCTTGCTGATCGCATGGTCGGCGGTTCGAATCCCCGCGGCGGGGTGAGCTCCCGTCTTTCGGCCCCAGCTCCTGCCCACCTAGCAGTTCGAAAGCACCCTTAAGCGCAAGTAGATAAATAGGTACCGCTTTATAGCGGGAAGGTAAACGGCGTTTCTGTGTGCTGCGCTGGTGCCGGCTTGCCAGAGCAGCTTCATCACGCTGGCCACGTGACCTGGAAGTGTCTCCAGACAGCGCTGGGCCCTGGCCTCTTAAGTGAGATAGGCGCACAACCCTAGAGTCGGACACGACTGGCCCGTACGGGCAGGGGTACCTTTACCTTTACCTAATTAGTTACCATGTAATGTATCATCAGAGTTCATCTCTTATAGATACTTTTTTTGTAGTGGTGGCCTTTGAATTTAAGCAGGATAGTGTAAGTATCTAGGGATAAATGAGACTGCATAGTTTCTACCACTATTTCATTCACAACTTCCCAATACTGTAGCCCTTGGTGCTCTCAAAAATGACCACAACTGATAAAGTTCCACTGGGGTTTAGCACAAAACCAACACAGTCCATTAAGATTTGTATATATCTTGGATACTTTATATGGCATGAGATGCGAATGCAGAGCTACCATGGAGTGATTCTCTTAAATCTAAACACATTTAAAAATAATGAACGAGCTGCATCTTGTATGTAATAGTGTGATTCTGCTGGCCATGAACAAGGTTCTATTTAGATGGGATAAGTTGTTGCCAATGTCTTTTTATTTCCATTTAAAGGTGTTTTATTTCAAAATTAGTGGGACGTGTTGATAATGATGCATTTCCAGTTTTGAGTAAGCAAACAAACCTATGGATAAATATTGAAATAAGCATTTTACATATAAACTCCGCAAACCCTCTGTAATGCTTTGATGTCAGGCAACATTATCCCTATTTCAAACTTCCCACAGCACCATTTGAAGTTAGTGAGTTCATAATCTAAAACTAATTCGAAGGTGATAATTTTGGAGCTATTTTCTTTCTGTATTTGTCTCAGCATTCAGTATAATTATTTATCGTCATAACTATATCTTTATCCATATTAACAGAGCAGTTCTTGCCACCTGGGTGGAAAAATCTGTGCCAGAACCACCCCTGTAGACTAACAGAAGCAAGGGTAGGAGCTGATGGATGGCTGGTTTATTATTATTATTTTCCCCATTTCCCTATGGGAAAGAACCATAGCTCAGTTGCAGACTATATGCCTTTCATGCTGGAGGTTCCATGGTCAGTCCCTGGTGCCTCCAGGTGCATTTGATTTAATTTCCTTGATCTATGTAAAAGTTCAAACGAAAGAGAAGGCAAACATATACCGGGAAATGATTTGCATATAAGGAGCTACCTCTCTCTTTGTGATGGTCTTTGCTAATTAACAGCGCAGGAAGCAGAAACATGTCTGTCATTGAAAGAAAGGTATAATCCCTTTCATCTGGATATTGAATCCTCCGAAAATCTTTTTAATTGAAAACATTTAATCCCCTTTTAAAACCATCTGACTAATGAGTGCCTGCTTTTTGCATTTGTGCCACAGCTACCCATGAAGTTGTTCATTACAACATTCATATCTCCTCTCATGACAAGGTCCCCTGCTCCAAAGTTAATAAGAACATCAGCTAGCTCATTGAAGGTTTTCCCCTCCCTTTGGTCAGTAGCGTAAAAGTAAAATATTGTTTGGGTATTTGACTTTTACAAGGCTATAGCTCCCATTTTCACCTGTGTTCCCTCTGTTTTCATCTGGGAGTTGCTCAGACATGTAGCAGTACTCTTATATTTTTTTAAAAAACCTATTTTCTAAAAGATTTTCAAATTGCTTTTTTATATGAGGTGCCTGAAAAACAGGAGGTTTTCTTTGTATAGTCTTGAGAACATAATTTTTTGCTTAACATTATTTAACTACTGACTAAAGGGTAGGAAGCAGAATTATACCATCACAGATTATTTCCCATCTGATCCAATATCCTGAACAGCGGGTGCTCTTCAGGGTCTCAGACCCTAGTATTTCTTAAATCACCCACTACCTGATCCTTTTTCTAATTTCATTATTTGCACTCTGTGTGCATAACTAGGGATTGGGTCTCCTGCATTTTCTGTACTGGCAACT
The DNA here is from genome assembly GCF_027172205.1 of Podarcis raffonei. Lineage (NCBI taxonomy): Eukaryota > Metazoa > Chordata > Lepidosauria > Squamata > Lacertidae > Podarcis > Podarcis raffonei. The sequence goes on along the minus strand of NC_070613.1, from coordinate 23,189,806 downwards.
CCCCATTTGTGTGGGGGTTGCATTCTGGGTCATTGTGAGTGTTGGTGGAGTCCACATAATCCAATCATGGACCTCTCATTTTCTTGACTCTAAAGGCAGGGATCCTCTTCACTCACCAGCTAATCAGTTCGCTGGAGACTTTATCCATGCCTAAATGTTATGCCAAGTGCTGGAAAGCGGCAGAGTATACCAGCACTGCCTGTAAAGGGATGCTCCACATTTACTCTTCCCCAGGCAAATTGAATCATAGGAGCCAACTCCAGGTGGCCGTGGGCACCCACAATAATATAATTGTGGGGCTGGACTCCCACAAAGTCAATGAAAAAAGCCAACAGGCAGTAATGGTACTGCCTCCGAGAAAGAAGCAGTTCAGCTCTGCCCTCCACAGCCAGAGAGCGAAGGATCCCTTTCTGGGGGTTGGGGCTCAGATGCAGCAGCAGTCTCTCTGCCTCTGAGTCCTCTCCCCACAGAAAAGGATGCCTCACTGGTTGTGGATAGGAGGAGGAAGAGGAATCGCTGCCGGTCGCCGCAATGCAGACATGCTGGTTGCTGCAATGCGCATGCCTGCATGTCAGTGTTGTGGTGGCAGGCTCCCACAATCCTGAGGATGAGATCGTGCCCCTGAATTAAAACTGATGTGGTGTAGTGGTTAAGAGCGGTAGATTCATAATCTGGGGAACCGTGTTCGCGTCTCCCCTCCTCCACATGCAGCTGCTGGGTGATCTTGGGCTAATCACACTTCTCTGAAGTCTCTCAGCCCCACTCACCTCACAGAGTGTTTGTTGTGGGGGAGGAAGGGAAAGGCGAATGTTAGCCGCTTTGAGACTCCTTCAGGTAGTGATAAAGCGGGATATCAAATCCAAACTCCTCTTCTTCTTCTTCTATCATACCAGTATGAAGTGCCACCAGGCCAGGAGCCAAAATGGGGCAACTGAGAAAGAAGAGGTAGGTATCAGTACAGTATTCTCAAGAGAACCTCCCTCCCGCCCCTGCAAAGTTTGCAGACAAAATCTTTAAGGGGGAAAATCCTAAGGGAGAACCCCTCTAAAGCAACAACAGCTGTCCCAGTGAGGACAGTACGCTAAGTGGGCACAGAATACCAGCTGACTGTGATGGAATAAACAGAAAACCAAGAGAGTAGGGAAAATGGTAGGGTAGCATTGTGGAACTCAGTGGGCCTGGTAGGCTGGTACTTTGAACAGAAGCAGCACAACATTTTGTTACAGGCCCCATTTGTCAGCTTCATCCTATATCTAACATAATTGCATTTGGTGAGTCAGCTCAGCTTCAAAGTTTTCAAATTTTGTTTTACATTTGCAAATATTATTCATCTTACTGAGTGTTGCCTATCTGATCCCTTGCAGCTGCCTGTTCATTTATTTAAATACCAGTCTTAACGCATCTCAGATTAATCATGAGAAGTGGAAACAAAGAAGATCCCAGTGTATTTCTAAATTCTGTGTAATGACATCCCTTGCCTTTGTTTCAAGTCCGTTTAGGTCACAGTATAATTAATTCCTCAGTAAATTCCAGCAACATGTAGAGCTTGGCTGATATTAACACAGCATGTCCGGTGAGCTACAGAGGGAATGGAATAACAAGCGTATGAACAAATGTTGAATAAGGGCATCATCCATCTGGGTGATATCCTATCCAGGCCCCCATTAGAAATGAGGGGGTTTTCTGCAATAGCACTGGTCTTGCACCTTTCCTAAGGAAACAGGAAGTATGAAAGTCTATAGAAGTGGATACTCACCCATTCCTCCCCAGTTTTTTTAACTGAAAATTTTCTGTGGTGTACAATGTACAGTACAGTATAGCCCCTGAATAATTATTCACTTAAATGAAAAATAGCAATTCAAGTTTAATAGTCAGTTGTTACTATTATTTATAGTTTCATCCTGGTGTGACTGAGCTCTATAAAGTTCCAAGCAAACAAACACAGGTCAATATTATCTTATACTTTGCCATGCTGAGAACTAATAAACTCCACAATAAATTGGTTGTTATAGTGTCTTCTTTCTACCAGTTTTTCAATTTAAACATATATTATTTAACCAATCATCCAGTGTAGAAGAATACAGATTTTTCCAGTTGCAGCTTGTTACTGTATGGGCGGCTGTTAACAAATGAACAACTAGATCATAAACAGAACCTTCCCATTATTTCCTTATTACATTTTTATCTTAGCCTTACTCCAAGGAGTTCAGAGCAGCACATGTTGGAGTTCAGAATATAGACACAATGATTTGGTCCAGAAAATCAGCTTCTCTGATATAAAGGTTTGTGTTTCCAGGTTAGGGTGAACAAACCTAATAATCTGTTGGTTGTTTGTTTATTTATTAGACTTTCTGGTCACTTGTTACCCAAAGGTCTCCAAGCAGCTAGCAACACATTTAAAACGTAAACATAGATACATGGGGGCCAGGGCGGGGGGCAGGAAGCTCCAGTCATATAAAAATACCTTCCACATAAAAAACACCTCCTACCCTTTTAGACATGAAAATACAGTGTGTTGTAAACTCTGCAGTTGCTCCAGGAAAGTGAGAATCACTCACTTATCAGTCCTTGGTTACCCATTACATTTAAATGGTATAACCATAATATTTCTGAGGCATGATCATGTCTGACAATGGACTAGAGGTACAATTCTGCACTACAGCACTTCCTAAAGCACGCAGTGTCCAGTTTCAGTATGTGTATTGTAATCATGTGGTAAATGTATATTTTCCTAGCATTTGAGCCATTACGCTTGGAGCTGTGCCATGCTGCTATTAGACACATCCCACAGGCTATAGGTCTCTGGGGGAAACCAGTTGCAAAATGAGGAGGGATACCTGATGAATATTAAGTCATGGACCCACAGCGATAGAGTACAGCAGAATTACTTTGGTGCTTCCCTTATCACTTAAGCATATACAATATATCTATAGATGTATAGGTATCTATAGGATTGCAGTGTCACATCTGCCTTGACTTTTGCAGCAGTGCATAGAGCAGTTACTTCATCCTTGCTCACGCTGGCATAGGTCCAAGGAAACTGACTCAGAGGAATGCAGCAAACCCATTGCCATATGAAGATTGATGGTTGCTAAGCAAGCCATGGTTGTATTCAAGAAAAAAAGGCTCTTGGTGCTTTGTTATGTAGCAAGGGGAAACAAAGCATCTAGGTATGAACCACATTAGAAAATAGAGGATGTGTGACTTACAGGAGTGCAGAACTATGAATGGCTGGGTACTTGAGTCAGTGTTATATCATAGTACAGACACTCAGAAACTTGGTTCTCTTACGAAATTGCTGTCAGTCCATCACCTGCCTTTCTCTGTGGAATGTCCTGCCTTCAGATGTCAAGGAAATAAACAACTATCTGACTTTTAGAAGGCATCTGAAGACAGCCCTGTTTAGGGAAGTTTTTAATGTCTAATGTTTTATTATGTTTTTACTATTCTCCTGGGGTATAAAATTATTATTATTATTATTATTATGAAACACAAAATTTGTTGAGGCTGCAATCCTATACCCGCTTACCTAAGAGTAAGCCCTATTGAACTCTGTGGGACTTACTTCTGCATGGAGACTTAGGTTTGCTCTGTAAAAAGCAGCATATGACCATTTTAGGGAAATGCTGGGTTTTGGTTTTATGAAATCCAAACCATAAAGAAAATGCCAATAATTTTATATGACAGTAAAACCAATAAACTGGAGAGTGCAAGGCAAGCACAGTGTAAAGTTAAATCACTAGTAAAACAAATTTAGAGGTGCTGGGAATACATAGCAGAGGTCTGTTCTGCTCTAGCCTCTACCTTGTGAAATAAATATGTGACATGAATTTTCATTCTATTCACTCCTGCAGTTTTTGTTCAAAGGTTAAACATAAACCAAGGACCTCACATGTAGCATTCAGTCACTTTGAATGGGCAGGAAAGAGCAAGGTATGGCATTGCCCAAGACCCTCATACCCTTAGATTCCCCATGGGGTTTCAGCGGGAGATGTTGTCAAACAGGAAAATGGCATTGCATAGCACAATAGAAATGATTTCCAGGTGTGTTTGTATTAACAGCCATATATTTTGCTTATCATAAAAATGAATCTAATATCTGTGTCCCAGTTGCTCTTTAATAATGCAGCCAGCGGCACACTGGAGATCATATGAACCAATTCCACAAAGATGATGGATGTACTTGGTCCTCTGGAAGATGCTGGTTATAGGACAGCTGATCAGAACTAGCAACTGGACTGTGCATAAAATCTCTGACTCTTACACTATGTAAATACCATACTTTTAAAGAACATTGCTTCCCCCAAAGAAGTGTGAGAACTGTAGTTTTCTCCATCACAGAGCTATAATTCCCAGCACCCTTAACAAACTACAGGGGGCGATTTAAAAGTATGCTGTGTATGCCCTGAGTCATCAGCTTCTAAAGCAGGCATCGGCAAACTCGACCCTCCAGATGTTTTGGGACTACAACTCCCATCACCCCTAGCTAACAGAACCAGTGGTCAGGGATGATGGGAGTTGTAGTCCCAAAACATCTGGAGGGCCGAGTTTGCCTATGCCTGTTCTAAAGGTTCTGTGGGTCCAAAATCCTGGAGTTATGAGATGCTTTTGTGGCAGTTGGGGAAGGGAGCTTCTGGGCTTGACCCTTTGCTTTAATCACTAATAGTCCTATGAAAGCACCACAAATAGCTATTTCAGAGAAGGAATTGATATATCTGTCTATTTCTGGTTCATTTTAGTACATTCATCAGTCCAGTCTATCCCATTCTTGCACCAATCTGCATTAAAAAAAAAAAGCACGAAGATTCACAATATTTTAACAATCTTTTCATAAAATTCACATTTTTATACACATATTTCCTAATATATGCATTTTGTATGGATTTTCTTCTAAAATGCACAGGTTGTGCTCATTTTTACCCCAAATACACATTTTTATATGCATTTTTGTACTTGTTTTTTAAGCCAAGAACTACATTGAAAAATTCAGAGAAGTGCAAAAATCAACAGAAAACTGTGCTTTGATCTGCTTGTTAGACTGAAAAGAGTGAATCAGTCAGTTTGCTTAAAAATGCGGCTCAATAAATATTTGAGGGTCCCTGTCTCAGTGTTATAACTCATAGGATTCTGTTGTTAGAGAGCGCAGGAAATATTTGTTATTATCAACACTCACAAGGAGAATCATGCAGACATTTGGATACTTTTTCTCTTACTGAACTAAGAAGGAATGGAACTAATTACCAACTATTGTCTCATCTGCAAAGAGGTATCCAAGTTCAATAGTTTACATCCCCATCTGTGACCCTGCAATAGCAACAAAATGTTTTCCCTCAGCAGTTGGGAACTGTATTTCTTCTTTTAAAATGTTGGTCTGGTGGGGATTGAATTTCATTTTATTACTCAAGCTGTCTTTCTTGCTATATTAAAAAAATAACTTGGAAGCAAACAGCATTAAAACTGATCTTTATAATCTACCAACATGTCTCTTTGCAGAATAAAAAAAAGTTCCTTAAATGTTTGTTCTCAGATGGCTATTTGATGTGTGATCATTTGGTGACCAAGAGATGGGTGAAATCCAAATTAGAGTTTTGGCACTGACTTGTAACTCTAGCATATGATACATATAAACTAAGCATATGATGCTGACAGATACTCATTGACTTTGCTCTCTGCTGTCTAAGATAAATCAGCAAAGTGAAGTACATTTTATTCTACCACTCAGAGTCCCTCCATACATCCTTTTTATTGTGCATTCAACGATTACTTGTGCTCTGGATGGTATTAAAGCAGTTATACATATTTCTAGGTAATGAAAGTAAAGTTAAAGGACCTCTGGACGGTTAAGTCCGGTCAAAGGCAATTATGGGGTTGCGGCGCTCATCTTGCTTTCAGGCCGAGGGAGCCGGCGTTTGTCCACAGACAGCTTTCCAGGTCATGTGGCCAGCATGACTTAACTGCTTCTGGTACAACGGGACACCGTGACAGAAACCAGAGCACACGGAAAAACCGTTTACCTTCCCTGCCACAGCAGTACCTATTTATCTACTTGCACTGGTGTGCTTTTGAACTGCTAGGTTGGCAGAAGCTGGGACAGAGCAACAGGAGCTCACCCTGTCAAGTGGATTTGAACCACTGACCTTCCGATCAGCAAGCCCAAGAGGCTCAGTGGTTTAGACCACAGCGCCATCTGCATCCCATTTTACCTTTTTGCACATTTCTATACTTGTTTGCACCTGCTAATGTTTCAGGGAAGGCACATTGCTTTTCCCCCAATCAGTGTATGTCCCATAACTTCCTGCTGAAATCCTGTAACTTTTCATATCACAAATGCTTGGGGACACAGGTTGTCCTGCTTTCAATGTCCTATAGTGTGAGAACCATAGAATCACAGAATCATAAAATTGTGGAGCTAGAAGGGAGCACAAGAGTCATCTAGTCCAACCCCCTGCAATGCAGGAATCTTTTTGCCCAATTTGAGGCTCAAACCCATGACCTTGAGATTAAGAGTGCCCTTCCAGGCAATGTGGTAATATTGGGAAAGTATTGTAGAACAGTGGAATGCTGTGTAGACGATCCAGTATAAACCTACCACTTATGCAGTGTTATTGCATCAATGGCACACTGCAGACTACACCCAGCAAAAAACAAAACAAAAAACAAACAGCAATTTGTCATGGTCCTTAATATGCAAAGGACAATTAATAGAAGGAAAATATTACACACACACACACACACACACACACACACACACACACACACAAATATCTTAACAACCACAGGATTCTGCTGGCTTTTCTACAGTCATCCAGTCAAGAAAGGTTCCTTTTCAATGGGTTTTGATCATTGGCTCAGGACAAATTAAAATACAAAAAACAAGTGATTCGTTTGCTATAGGAGGCTCATGCTGTAAAATCATTAAGCAACATATTAATCCCTCTCCCTCCCCCCCCCCCCGGCCTCTTTCTTATCAATGTAATTAAGGACTGAAATAAAACATTTAAGGGTTTTACTGAAATGCATGTGAAATTCAATTGAGATCGACATTTGCGCTGCTGCATGGATGCGGCTGGACGGTGGCAAAACAACATGGTTTCGTAACATGATGAGGAAAAACAAAAGCAGAGCATTCATTCAGTAGGAAGAGTTATATCTCAAATAGCTCAGCCTGCAAAGGCAGCTTATCTATTTTACATACAGCACTAAAATGAAACAGGCTTTTCTTCCCAATTCCTGATTTGCATTTCAAATATCCAGAGCTTTCACCATTTCAGCCTCTATATTACTGCAGAAAAGAAGGACAAAGTAGCTGCTTATGCCACCCTTTCCTTCATGTTGCCCTGATAGATTTTCAATGCAGATCTTTTCTTTTTTCTTTTCCTGGAAATGAAAACGAATGTTGTCACACATTCCTCATGGCTTGTCCCAGCATCTAGGCAATCTGAAGATGAAGTATTGCTTCCACAGCCATCCACACGATCAGAGAGGCTTGATGGGAGATTGGCATGGAAAAGTCTCCTAGAGGATTCTAAAAAGCTGGAGAAAGTGGGGACTGAAGGACGCCCAGGAAAGAGGCTTTCTGATGAGGCATTCTAACACAAAGGGCAATCTCATCAAGACAGGGCCTGACATATCAGTTTAATATCAGGATTGGGGTCTGTGTGCTGTGAGGGGGAAGGACAGAGGCATAGAAGCAAGGCTGGTCAAGAAAGGGGTTAGGTGACAGTGGGGAACAGTAGGCAGTAGACATCTATCTATCTGGGATAGCTCAGTTGGTAAAGCGTGAGACTCTCAAGCTCAGGGTCGTGGGTTCGAGCCCCATGTTGGGCAAAAGGTTCCTGCATGGGACTAGATGACCCTCAGAGTCTCTTCCAATTCTACAATTCTGTGAAAAGCAGGAACCTGAGAAAGCAGGGTAGAAGAAGCACGCAGTTGAAGCAAGGAGGAACTCCGGAGAAAGGATGAAAACAAAGCTGGAAAGTAAAGTTTTCGGGAAAGAAGTAAGCAGTAAAGGAGTTTTGCTGGACAAAAGGCAGCAGGTCAAAGAGCTGAAGGCCCTAGACCAGTGATGGCCAAACTTGGCCCTCCAGCTGTTTTGGGACTACAATTCCCATAATCGCTGACCACTGGTCCTGTTAGCGAAGGATGATGGGAGTTGTAGTCCCAAAACTGCTGGAGGGCCAAGTTTGGCCATCACTGGTCTAGGGTCTTCTGCTGCTGTGGGAATAGATTCTGAAACACTCTTTTTAGTGAATGAAGTTTCATAAAGCACACTGCATGCTATACAGTTTTCTGGTCTATACTATGATACCATCCTATTGGGCAGAGGACCATGGCTCAGTAATAGAGCGCATGCGTTGCATCCAATTGGCTTGGGTCTTATCTTTGAGATCTCCAGCTCAGGCTGGGAAAGTGCTGTTGGTTGAAATCCGTACGAGCCTCTGTCAGAAACAGCACTGAGCTAACTGTACCAGTGGCCGGAGTTGAAATAAGGCAGCTTCCTATGTTCTGCCAACTCTTTCAAATGGTTGTACAGCATGATTTGTCCTGCTTCCCTGGAAAATGTTTTAGCAATAAAGAAATATCACAGGCGATTTGAAGAATGCAACCAACACAATGTGACACCGTTTCTTTCAAAGGAATCCGTCATTCTGAGATGAATCACATAAGATGAAATGTGTGCGTGTGTGTGTTTTGGTCTCAGAACTTTTCCGTCTTTCTCACTTCATGAATGTTTTGTTGGCTCCCTCTCTGAATCAAACAAAAAACAGCAGGAAATATCAAAGTATCTTGTTTCTTTATACAAGAAATCTGGCTGTGAAAGGCAGGGAAGGATGTTAAAAAATGATGTTGTTAAAAGGAACGAAACCACTTTCCCTTCTCCAAAATGGCTGAGGTAACTCCTCGACAAGAGCTTTATCGGAGTTTTAATTTACTTGGTCTCCAAATGTCATTCTTGGAAAAGAACTTCAAGATTAAAAGGTGGGTGTCACATTTATTTTTAACATTTATTTTGGGAGGTGACGGCTTTTTGCTGTTTGTTCTTAATGTTGGCAATGCAGCTGAGGAAATCTGTTGTTCCGTATCCTGTTTCTTATCAGCTGATGGAAGCCAGCTCTCTCCATGAAAACCGTGTCTCCATTTTTCAGTCTCCTCCTCCTGCAGTTTTTGACCAATTTGGTGTTCTTCCTCCACTGAGTGAATTCACTATTTATGTTTTTTAAAAGACAGATGAGAGAACATCAAACAGGAAAAGAAGTAGGTTAGCCTTCCTGGGAGAGTAAGCTGCTGCATTTTATTTGGATTACTGGTGACCTTTATGGGAAAAGCCTATAAACAAGGTAAACATTTCATTGCCCAAACCGGCTCATGTTTTGTGACCAACTCCCCTGTTTATGTCTCTGCAAATGCAATATGAAAGCATAAATCCATCTTATGAATATACCATATTTTTAAGTGCCTTCCTTTATTTTTCACAACGGCGGTATAAAATCCATTTTTCTTTCAAAATTTTATCATCTCCACAGATAAGCAGCATTGGAGTCAAAAGCAATTTGCTGATGCCCTTTCAGCAGTAAGGCAAAATGAAAATACATCAAAACATGCAGTGCACCTTCTTATTTTCTCAGAATCACAGGCCATGTATTTGAACTCCTTAAGCAAAAGTCATAAAGATGTTAGCTTTACACCTGAGACATATTATATTTCCCATATTAATTATGAGCCGGTTTATACCAGCCTTTGACAATCTGGTGCCTTCCATATGCTTTTGACTACAAGTCCCATCAGCCAGTTGGATCTTTGATAGATATAACTTATCATGCCTGCTCAGAAGTCAGCCTGTTTAAGTTCAGTAGGCCCTGTGCCCATGTAAACATATACAAGGTTGAAGCTAAAATAATATAATAAATAATAATCTGCCTCTTCTTGGTTTTTTTCCTTTTGTTTTTGAGGTTGATTGCCGCCTAGACCACATAACACTGGTCTTGAAAGACCTGCACTGGCTCCCAGTACGTTTCCTAGCACAATTCAAAGTGTTGGTGCTGACCTTTAAAGCCCTAAATGACCTCGGTCCAGTATACCTGAAGGAACATCTCCACCCCCATCGTTCTGCCCAGACACTGAGGACCAGTGCCAAGGGCCTTCTGGAGGTTCCCTCGCTGCAAGAAGCCAAGTTACAGGGAACCAGTACCTTCTCGGTAGTGGCACCTGCCCTGTGGAACGCCCTCCCACCAGATGTCAAAGAGAAAACAACTACCAGACTTTTAAAAGACAACTGAAGGCAGCCCTTTTCCGGGACGTTTTTAATGTCTGATGTCCAATGGAAGCCGCCCAGAGTGGCTGGGGAAACCCAGCCAGATGGGCGGGGTATAAATAATAAATTATTATTATTATTGTTGTTGTTGTTGTTGTTGTTGTTGTTGTTGTTATTGTTATTTAAACATAATGTTTGATTGAAAGTATAATTGTTTTAATAAAAATAATATAAAATGCAATAATGCTGTATTAAGTACTCCCTGGCAACATTTGGTACCAGATCCTGAGATTTGGGAATAATGATCCGGAGCCAAACAGACACAAAAAAGTGTTCTCGGTTGGTTGAAGCTCTTTGATGTTAAATCTAGTGATTAGGAGAAGAGTCTAAACCAGAAATTCTGCTGAAATCTTTTTTGTGGATCATGAAAATGAAGCAGAGGACCTTGGTCCAACAAGAGATTACTCCCACATACATAGGGACTAGATAAAATGGTGGTTCGCTTCCAGGTGGAAAAATCAAAATTGGAGACTGAATTGTTAGAATCCAGTACTAAGAATCTGTCAAAAATGTACAATTTGCTGCTGAAATGGAATACACAAGATGAAACGGTTAAATCAACTATGATTAAATGGGCTCAGGACATTGGTCATAATATTTTGTTTGCTGACTGGGAAAAGTTGTGGACCACCGGGATGAAATTCACGGCATGTAATGCCTTAAGAGAAAATATTATGAAAATGATTTATAGGTGGTACATAACCCCAGTCAAGCTTGCAAAGATTTACCATTTGCCTGATAATAAATGTTGGAAATGTAAAGAAAAGGAAGGTACATTTTTTCACCTTTGGTGGACGTGCCCGAAGATCAAGGCATTCTGGGAAATGATCTATAATGAACTTAAAAAGGTATTTAAATATACCTTCACTAAGAAACCAGAGGCCTTTCTCTTGGGCATTGTCGGCCAAGGGGTGTTAAAGACGGATATAACTTTTTTTATGTATGCTACAACAGCAGCTAGAATACTTATTGCGAAGTACTGGAAGACACAAGATCTACCCACACTGGAAGAATGGCAGATGAAGGTGATTGACTACATGGGCTTGGCAGAAATGACGAGCAGAATCCGAAACCAGGGAAGAGAAGCAGCGGAAGAAGAATGGAAAAAGTTTAAGGACTATTTAAAGAAATACTACAAAATTAATGAAAGTTAGAATGATGTTGGACTGGAAAGTAAATGGTTACTATTAGCAATGGTTAAGACAAGGAGAATAAGGAAGATTAGCTTAAATTTAAAGTAAAATAAGGGAAGATTTGCTGAGTAATTGATTAGAATTTGGAATACAGAAAAGGGAGGCATGAGGAAGTCGAGGAAGAAAGGTTTAAGAAATTAGGATATGAAATGATACTTGTTTTTTTGTTTGTTTTTTGTTATTGTTTGTTTATGTATTTGTCGTTGTTATGTTTTGTTTGTGTGACTATAAAAACTGTTTAATAAAAATATTTAAAAAAAAAAAATAGATAAAATGGTGGTTCGTTCTAGTATCCTCCATGTGTCACACTTATGCAGGAAGGGGACAGCCAATTGGACTTCTCTCCCTGCCTCCAATGTCATGTGATTTACTAGTGCTGCTGCTGAAGTCACATGGTCCCAATGACTGCATGTTGGACATCCATCATTTTGCTATTTAGGCAATAGCTAGTGACCAAAAAAAAAACTCGTAAGAAGTTTTTATTCCATATTATGGAATATTACTTGCAAAATGGTTGTTGAAACAATAATAAAATAAAATTCAAAAGATTAAAAGCAATAAATTAACCTTGGTTTATTACAATTTTGTAAACAAAATAAGAAATAAAATAAAGGGGCCATATGCACAGGCAGATTCACGTTCATAGAAGCTCATCCACATGTTGGCAGTGGTGGCTGTACTATAATGCAAGGCATCCCTTGCAAATCCAGATTTCTAGACAGAATGCAACTGTCCATCCCCTCTAAAAGAAAAGACTACTTCTCAGAGACTTGTTATAACTTCATCATAAATCAGTGGCTGCTTTTTCATAGATTTCAACAGGAACAGAAATACAAACCTTACATGACAGCATTAATTCCACACAATATCATGCCCCTTTTCCAATATTATGTCCCTTTTGGCATATTTATGAAAAGCATCTCATCCCATTTAGCTCATTAAATGAGCTTATTATTTTCCTCAAAAAACCATTTCCTCCAAACTGTAATACCTCATCATTGGCATTATTATCTGCTTCGGGAGCACAGTATGTTTTCTATTAGCCCTGATTGCTCAATGTGGCTTGAAGGAAAATGTCTTCATGTTTTTAATTTGACTGAATTGCTCTTTATCAATGGAGGAGACAGCTGAAGATGAAACATATTGTCAGTCCTGCACTGCAAGAGGTCTTATTATCCTCACCTATGCAAATCCCTCCTGCACATTCTCTCTGCAAACAGGATCACCCCCCAACAATGTGGGGGGCAGCCCCACACATACAGGTGAGCTCAGTCCTGGTTAGAGTATCAACTCATACACCCAATGCTGAGCTAACTCAGTATAAGACAACTACATATGTCCACATTACTTCCCTGCAAGTGGAAAATAAGCAATGTGAGGAAAAATCTAGGCTAGCTTTTCACCAAGTTCACTGGAAATAAACCCCTGTATTGGGGAGAGGTGGTACCACTGATGGGGTTTAAACCAGATGAGGGTAGCCGATGAGTGTCAAACCCTCAGTGAATTAGGGACTTCCCCTGCATGTGAAGACAGGCTCTGGCAAGTTGAGTGGACAAGGTAGAGGTAAATGACCCCTGGACAGTTATGTCCAGTCAAAGGCGACTATCGGGTTGCGGCGCTCATCTCACTTGAGGCCGAGGGAGCCGGCGTTTGTCCACAGACAGCTTTCCGGGTCATGTGGCCAGCATAACTAAACCTCTTCTGGCACAACGGGAGCTCACCCCATCGTGCAGATTCGAACCGCCAACCTTCTGATCGGCAGCCCAAGAGGCTCAGTGGTTTAGACCACAGCGTCACCTGCCTCCCTTAGTGGACAAGACCGATAGTGGGTCCAACAGTCAAGAAGGTGGTTTCTCCACATGCTGTAGAGCAAAGTGAGAGGCAGATGGGACTCATCAATCCGGGAAGGTAGCCCATCTAGCAGAAGAAAAATTCTGATACCTTGCAGGGTATCTTTGGGAGAAGAAAAGGCTAAGGAGTAAACCTTAAAATGATTGGATAGTGCCTTGTATGCCTCCTTCCTGCAACTCCTGCAGCCAGGCTAGTGAAGAAGAGAAGAAGAGTTTGGATTTGATATCCCGCTTTATCACTACCCGAAGGAGTCTCAAAGCGGCTAACACTCTCCTTTCCCTTCCTCCCCCACAACAAACACTCTATGAGGTGAGTGAGGCTGAGAGACTTCAGAGAAGTGTGACTAGCCCAAGGTCACTCAGCAGCTGCATGTGGAGGAGCGGGGAAGCGAACCCGGTTCACCAGATTACGAGTCCACCTCTCTTAACCACTACACCCCACTGGTGCCAAATGTATTGCTCTGTTTTCCTTTGAACCACAGCAGTGAGGCCGAGAGGGGTAGTCTTGTCATCTGGCAGCCCAGGACCGCCATACACACTGCCCAGGTTTGTGCCCTGGAGAGGTCACTGTGATGCTGCTAACACAGAGGTTTGACTTCACCCACAGAGGCAAACTCCATTGTCACTTGAGACGGACAGATGCCAATAAGCAGACTCCAACCCTTGGTTGCTGTCATTTCAGACCCCACAGAGAAATCCAACCCAAAAAGGAAGGGAAAGTCAAATCGTAACTGAGATGGAAATACAAGAGGGGTGGAATCTGGGAGCTATGGCATGTCAGGAAGAATAATCTGGTAAGTACAAGTGACTAATAGGCCCTGAATATTAATTAAAAGTTGTAGTGGTGGTAATAATAATAATAATAATAATAATAATAATAATAATAATAAGGCCTGCAGGGTTACAATCTAATTAAGAGCAAGAAATGCATGGAATGGGAAAATGAAAGCTTCTGTAAAGAATGCATTCCAATGCCAGGTTATGCAGACATATGACAGCATTCAATCTGTGCCTTTCCTGCATTTGCCCCAGTTGTGTTGACTTTGCATATGTGTCCATTTGTGCCCCATTTCAGATAATGAAACCATATTTAGGGACCAGAAATCATTTAACCTGCTAAATATGCAGGTGGTGTGCAATCCAAGACACCGAATAGCAGATGTGATAGTTAAGCAACTCAGATCACATCATGATTCATTATTTGGAGGCAGAGTGGTGCTGTGTGGCTTTGTGAATATGGTAATATTCAAAGCAGTTAACTATTAAATAAGTTTAGGCTTTGTACGTGCGTGAATGTCCCCCCCCCAATGAAATATTAGAATCGTATCCTTCTGACATGCACTGTTTGTAATTGCTTGCCCTTTTATATAAAAATGAATTGCAGTGAATAATTTTTACTAAGTACACGTAGGAAGACAAAGCACTAACACATCACATTAATGCTCCAGCTGCTATTTCATTAGAAAAAACCCCTCTCACCTGTCAATGGCACAACTGAACTTATCTCTCTGATTTCTATCAACATCACAGTTCTAAATTGTACTGTCAACTGTATTTCTGCTTCCAACAACTCTGAAATGAATAGAAACTTTTAACATGTTTCTTCCTTTGTATTTTAATTTTTTTTAAACAACCATGGCACAATCCACCTAAAACTGGGCATATTTGAGATTGATTTCAATGGGGAAGTTAAGCATATGCTTCACTCTTTCTAATTGCAGTGTAATGCTGTACAGATCTATTCAAAGACAAGTCCCAGTGAGTTCAATGGGGCTTACTCCCAAGTAAGTGTGCATAGGTTTTCAGCCTTAAGAACATCTAGTCTGCCATCCCATTTCCTACAGTGGCCAACCAGATATTTCTGGGAAGCCCATAAGCCCAGCATGAAATCAATAGTCCTACTTCATCAGGGGGTGCCTCGTCCGCCCTCCCCAGTCAGCACAGACATATACTCCGCCACTGTCAGCACTCACTATAACCAACTGAGGTTCTATCCATGGTAGACCAAGAAAGGAACCTCTCCAGACTGCTGCCTTTCAAAGATAAAGTGAGCTAGGGTACTAGGCTCAACCATGACATGGCTCCAACTGGAAGAGCACATGCTGCACAAGCAGAAGATCCCAATCCTCAACATCTCCAGGCAGGGTTGGGAAAGCCTAGTGTCAGAAACCATGGACAACGGCTGCAAGTCAATTCAGACAATATATAAACCAAATACCCTCTGCATTATACATTTAAGGCAATATCCTTGACAGTTAAGTCCAGTCGCGAACGACTCTGGGGTTGCGGTGCTCATCTCGCTTTACTGGCCGAGGGAGCTGACGTTTGTCCGCAGACAGTTTTCCCAAGTCATGTGGCCAGCATGACTAAGCTGCTTCTGGTGAAACCAGAGCAGCGCATGGAAACACCATTTACCTTCCTGCTGGAGTGGTACCTATTTATGTACTTGCACTTTGACGTGCTTTTGAACTGCTAGGTTGGCAGGAGCTGGGACAGAGCAACGGGAGCTCACCCCGTCATGGGGATTTGAACCACCGACCTTCCAATCGGCAAGCCCAAGAGGCTCAGTGGTTTAGACCACAGCGCCACCCACATCCCTAAGACAATATCATACCCCTTTAATTGCCCTGGCTCTCTCCCAATAACCCTGGCAACTATAGTTTGTTAAGAGAGCAGAGAGTTGTTAGGAGATCTCTATTTCCTTCACAGAGCTACATTTTTCAGAGTGGTTTAACAATCAGTTAGACTTCCCAGGAAACTCTGGGAATTATCCTTTTTTTGCGGGGTGGGGATAGGAATGGAAGTAGAGCTGGGCAGAGGGATACCTTTGCTTCCTTAAAAAACAAAACAAAACAAAAAACCTCCAAGTCAGAGGATCAGAGGTTTGGATTGCTCTGTTCATCAAGATTTAATTTTAATTTATTTTAGTGAGACTTCTCTGTATAGGAGCTATGGCTGGAGACAGCCCATTGTATCTATCTGTTTTAAAAATAGCACCCTGCATTTTCTTCCAGAAGAGATCTCGCAAATCCTTAAACACAACACTTTTCATAGCAGCCAATTCATATGTCCAGCTCTAAGTCATCAAGAGAGGAGCTTATGCAAGAGATGTCTCATACAGGCCTACGTGAAACAGTTTTGAGGAGGGGTATTCTCTCATATCAATTCTCCTCACTATTCGAGCTTATATATTGTTTACTGCTTGCTAATATATTTGTACAAAGTTCACCACTTCCTCATTTCATTCCATTATTCCAAAGCACGGCCCATTGTTACACTCTAAATCATTTCTTTCCTTCTGCCGCTTGCTTATCCCTTAAATACTCAAAGAGTTGGGACTCCATCTATCACTGTCACAAATATCTCCCACACAACACTTTTGCAAAATGCTAATTCACTGCTAAACTCTTTCCTTTGTGTCCAAACAATTCAACTAGGCACTCCTGAAAGTCATCCTGCATTTCTCCTACTACTTTTTCAGAATGCTTCAGGGAAAAAAGTGCTTTCAGAATCACTTAACAACCCAATTTTACCACAACCTAGTGTAACATTTAATTTAGCGGTTTACAAAAATATTTGTATGGCTTGATAGCTTTGCACAGAATGTGGTAGTTTGTGTTTTCATTGAGTGTGTCTAAGTGGTAGTTGTATGGAGGGGGCACAAAAATAAAGTTTTCAACACTCATGCTAGGCTACTTCTCATATCAATACACTTTGCTTGTTACTCTGTGTATAGTACCACCTAGGAGTACCACTGAAACTGATCTCAAACAAAACCTTATGAAGGATAGTGAATCTCTTTTAGTTTCTTCCTGTCTGCAAATCATTTTTAAAAGTGCCTAGCACACAAAAATGGACCTGTTTATCTGCAATTTGACAGCTTTATTCCATACAGGCCCCTCTCTTGTGTCTGGCATTTTCATTTTTAAAAATCTCAGAAAACAATAGGGAAGATTAAGCAATTACTTTTTTAAAAAACCACATCAAATATGTAAAGGCTGCCCTTGCAAGAAAACCAATGCAGCCATCTTTCTGAAATTTGGCAGTAATCAGTCCCTCAGAAGGTTGTACTGTGCTTGCAAATTTCACCCACTTTGGCTCAAACAAAACTTTAAAAGTTCCCAACACAAAAAAGCTGGTCCTAGTTGCCTACAATTAGGCAGGTTGCTTATCTCTCTTCTTTCTGCTACATTAATAACAATTGCATATAAGAAAGGGAAACCTTTTAAGTCACCCAAACGGTGAAGGTTCCTCTTGCAGGAAAACCCCCTGCAACTATCTTCTGGCATTTGGCAGGATTCATCCTCTCAGGAGAGTCTATCATTCCTGAAATTTCATCCCAATCTGCTAAACTATTAAAAAATGATAGAGGGTTCCTTCTGAAAAACAAACATATTTTATAGATGCCTAGCACCCACTCACCCAGCCCCTGCACACATTTTCCTATAATTTGATTTTATTCACTATGGAAGTTATTGGGGGGGTTGATTTCCCCATAATACTGACTGGGAAGTGAAAGAAAGCTTCATTTATTTCTGAAGCAGTTTGGAGTCAAACCCCAAACTAGGCAGCTTCCCAAACATTTCAGGTGGAGGCAGACTGTTGTTTTTTCAGTCATCAAACTGAGGTCCAAACCAAATCTACTGACTGGTAGCAGCTCTTGGGGTCTTGGATTGAGACCTGTCAGACCGCCTGCAGCTTCCTGGAGATACCAGGGATTGAACCTGGGACCTTCTGCCAGCGTAGCTTCAGGGGTCAGCATGGTTTTGGAGGACTCCAGTGCCACCAGGAACCCCACCTGATGCCAGGAGCCAGGTCCACGGTGCAGCATCACTGTTGATGCTTGCTGCCATTCCAAGACTCACATCATCCCCTCCCAAATATGCCCAGCCACCTTTTGCCACAGCAGTGTATATGCATCATTGCACATTGTGCAGCCCTTCTTCTACCATTGTATGTGGAAAAGGCACAAGACAACCTCTTTGTGCTTTGGATTTCTCTCTGTGTGACTTGCTCAAGCTGTGCCCAAAAAGCTTCTGTTCTTCATGCTGCCTTCTAATGCGACCGAGACCAAGGATGAAAACAGAAGGAAAGTGAAAAGGTGGCTGGCGGCAGCTCAGAAGAACACCATGGATCTTTTCTATGTGCTGTACTTAGCACATCTGCTTTCCAGGTAATATACTGTATATATTAAAATCTATGAATAGAAACTGTTTCCTTTTGCAGAAGGAAGGAAGGAAGGAAGGAAGGAAGGAAGGAAGGAAGGAAGGAAGTGCATAAAAAGATGTATTGCCACTTTATCAAAATCCATACTGTCTGCAATGTGTTCATTCACCACCATGCTTTGGGCCCATTGAGGCAAAGGGAACCTTAAGTAGTTACACTGTAGTAAACTAGCTTTGTTTTGGAAATATTCCCCACCTAACTCTAGAAAATGACCATCCTTTAGTTAAAGCATATTATGAAACCATGTGAACAAAAAAACAAAAACAGCAAATTAAAAATAATAATATTGGTGCTTATTCCTAAGATGAGACATGCTAAGTGAATGTTGCTTTTATATAAATTATGGTAAGCTTTTTAATAAACGTGACAGTTCATCATGTTGCTCTTTTTGGAATCACACACACACACACACACACACACACACCTCTGGGTTGAGTATTCTGCTTTGTAAGCTGAACGAGCCAGAGAACACCACAGAGAGGCCACTGATCCCTCCCATGGTCCTCTTCTCCTCCAGTCTCCCAGCACATGGGCTGCACACACTCTTAGGCAAGCTTGCATTTTGAAGCAGCACAATCCCAAGAAGGCTGCGTGTGCCATCTGCTTTTCCTGCATGTGCGGCTCATCTCATAGAGAGGAGTGGCAGAACCAATATTGTCAGACTCGTGAAATCCTCGAGATCCCCCTCTGAAGAGAAAATGAATGAGCAAGCCATACCATAGCTCTGCCCTTGTGTCTTTTCCAATACAGAGTCCCTTTTCTGCCCTATCACGTCAGTAAATATACAGCCCATGAGTAGGCAAACTAAGGCCCAGGGGCCAAATCCAGTCCAATCGCCTTCTAAATCCGGCCCACAGACGGTCCGGGAATCAGCGTGTTTTTACATGAGTAGAATGTGTCCTTTTATTTAAAATGCATCTCTGGGTTGTTTGTGGGGCATAGGAACTCGTTCATTTCCCCCCTAAAAAAATATAGTCCGGCCCACCACAAGGTCTGAGGGACAGTGGACCGGCCCCCTGCTTAAAAGGTTTGCTGACCCCTGTACTAGAAGAAGAGCCATCCATAACATGAACTTGTTTTATTCTTATCAAAGCCATGTAGAGTTTTCTCAGGAGTCAAAGCACAGAGAGGAAGGGGGCCATTTAAGAGCAGTAAAAAACAAAGCAAAACAAGAAGTAGTTGGGATAATTTTACCACTTCCTTCCAACACCCACACCCTGGCCATGAGATTTCTTGCGAAGGGGAGGAGCCTTCTGCACAACTCCAGGGTCATCACAAACAGACATCATTGAGTACTGATTTTTTTTTAACTAAATCCACTGAGATTCCTAAGCACAGTAGTTGATGTCTACATAATCTAAGCATCCTTACTAGGAAGTGAAATCTACGGAAATCAATGGGACTTGACTCTGAGTAAGCCTCCTTAGGATTTGCTGCAAAATTCTCCTTTACTGGTAACATCGCAGAAAACATTACAGTCATGCCGCCATTGTTTTGCAATTTGCATCTTCAAACTTAGCTCTTTAATAGTAGCGTTTAGAAGGCGTTGCTGTTATGCTATTATACTTCGCATTTATTATGCCAGTATAAATATACAGAATAGTAGCTTCCAGTACTTTTGGTCCTATCAACTTATTTACAATCTGCCTACACATTATGGCATAATAGCATCATAATGCACTCAGTAAGATAATAATGGTGACAGGAGGGCTTAGTCAACAAGAGTTCTGGATCCATAAATATGCAGGAATGGTTGCCAACACAGAAAAAATGCTTGCACCACCTACTGGTAAGAATGCAAAGGATAGATAATACTGTACAATAGTGGGCATTTGTAGTATAATTTTAAGTTACTTTTTTGCAAGGAAACCACTGCAAAAATACAAAGGGGCAGAGTAAAGCTGATTAATTAAAAGCTGTTAAACATATTGCTTTGTTGATGTCTTCTGTTTTCTTGGCAGGTAAAAAAAAACTGATGCAAAGTTTAATGCTCATATGAGGGATTATGAAATAGCATATGGGATTATTATTATTTATTTATTTTTTAAATTTAGTACCTTAATTTCCCATTTAAATCTGGCCAACTGTGTACTATACAAGATTTATTGGAAAACTACCTTCTGGTGTTTATTATTAAGGAATAATATAGCATATTTGGGCTAACAGCAGACAACCAGATGCCTAAGGGAAGCCCACGAAGAGGACCTGGGTGCAACAGGACTCTCCTCATTTCTGATTCCCAGGAACTGGGATTCAGGGGCATATGGTCCAGCTCTGAGGGCCTTTTGGCGGTTCCCTCACTGTGAGAAGTGAGGTTACAGGGAACCAGGCAGAGGGCCTTCTTGGTAATGGTGCCTGCCCTCTGGAATGCCCTCCCATCAGATGTCAAGGAAATAAGCAACTATCTGACTTTTAGAAGACATCTAAAGGCAACTCTGTTTAGGGAAGTTTTTAATGTTTGATGTTTTATCATGTTTTTAATATTCTCTTATGAGCCGCCCAGAGTGGCTGGAGAAACCCAGCCAGATGGGCGGGGTATAAATAATATATTTACCTCCAATAGTGGAGGTAAAACTTAGCCATGTATGTCAAGATATTTCGGTACTAGCATCAAATAAATGTAATGTGAGCTCCTAAAAGTTGCACACATTTAACTAACAGATCAACGGTGGTGAGTGACTCCAGGTTTCAATATTAGTCCTCTCAAGCCCAATGCATTTGCTGGAATAATGAGGGCATGTTTTTGAGACCTAT
Source organism: Podarcis raffonei (assembly GCF_027172205.1). NCBI lineage: Eukaryota > Metazoa > Chordata > Lepidosauria > Squamata > Lacertidae > Podarcis > Podarcis raffonei. Next base: position 23,168,471 of record NC_070613.1, on the reverse strand, counting down.
TGATCTTGCTGTACAAGAGCAAGGGCCTGGCTTCATTGATGTATTGGCACACTCAAAGGTGAAAAGTGAATTTAACTTATATCATCTTCCATTAGCTAAAAGGGAGAAAATTAAATAACATTCAGTTAAGCCTTGAAGTAATATTATGCCAGGTGCATGCGTCTCCCTCCCCGCTCCCCAATCTATAAAGAGACTTCCCTTCTTTCCTTTTTGCATTAATGAATTCTCTTCCTTCTGATTGACCTAATGGATCTTTAGTTTTCAGCTGATATGTCAACTTAACAAACCTTGCCACTCTAAGACTTCCTTTTCAAAATAAGTTCATGTTTATGTGTATCTCTCTGCAACGTCAGCAGAATAATACAATTTGTGAGGTGCTGTATCAGCACTTGATACAGCAGGTAGTTAAATCAGCAAGTCTTATAGCAGCTGACTGTCGGGATGCTCTCGTGTCACACCTTTTCCCCAACCATTACAAAAGGTTTCATTCCATATAATGTTTCTTCCACCACCTCCATCAGCACCCCATTCCTCTCACTGCTTAGCAGCTGACATCTCATTACAAAGATGAACTGCTTCTTCTCTGCCTAGACAGAGGCTGGTGAGCTCAGACAGAATGCATGGCTTCACCTTTTGGAGGTTCTGGGCTCCTGGCGGTGCATCCTGGGCTTCCGATGGTGTGTAAAAAATGGACACACGTCTCTCATAACATCAGATTTTTGTCAGATTTCTTCACCCCTGCAGCCATTTCACATACCTCAGATGAGTGCAATATTTGTGAAATTCATTGGTTACATTTATTTCACACTCTCTCTCCAGTGACCTTTGGGTCTCAAATTTTAGCAGCACCCTGTGCGATGCCAAAATTTACTCCCCCATCCCCTGCCGCCACCTCTCAACTTCCATTCTAACTCATAGTTGTGGGACCCCTGAGGCTTGGCACCCAGTGTGACCGAAAAAGTCATGCTCCCCTAAATCCACCTCTGCTCCCTTCCTCCCTCTCAGTGAGCTCCATGGCTGAGTGGGAGGATTTGAACCCTTTGCTCCTAGCCCACCTCCCAATTTACCAACACAATTTACCAGGCAGAGCTCCTGGTACTTCAAGAGTTGCCCAACAGACAGAAATTTGGTGTTTGGCACTTCCCCCGTCATCATTGCTATGCTAAAGGAAAGCACTGGGAAAGCTACTGTTATGTACTGAGTTGAATAGGATCCAAAAGGCAGCAGTCTGATTGGTCCTAGAACAATAGGATTCAGAATGCAGCAGTCTGATTGGTCCTAGAACAATGCAGCAGTATGATTGGTTGGCAGGAACTACCCAATCATGCTCCAGATAGAAGTGAATCCACAACCTGATTGGCTTACAGTAGAATTCCGGAATTAGCCAATCATGTGCAGCCCATTGTGTAAATAATGTATATAAAGCAGATACTTTGAGGGGACATTCATTCATTCCTCCTCACCGCTATGAGCTGAATAAAGAGCATGAAATCACTTTGCAACTCTGAGTATATTTCAGCTACACCTGTTGAATTAATGCCTGGCTGATGCAGAAACCTCTGTTAAGGAGAGGGGGGAAAGCAATCCTGCATGCATTCTCCATCAGAAGCACAGCTATCTTTTAAAAGTTTAAAGCTATCCAATGCTTCTCCTGCCACCGAGGTCCCCTTGATACAATTCTTGTTGCGGCAAAACACATTTGACCACATGACTGATTCAAAACCTGTCAACATCCCCTTTGAAAAATGTTTTCCTTTTCATTCGCTGCCTTTGATCGTAAATAAGATGAATGCACCAAAAGTTTTTGAATTTCATTAAGCCTTTCTTCTCCAGCGGCGGCAAACTCCTGGCAGCGCTCGGGAACAGCAGCAAGACGGGAACAAAGCACAGCCGAAGCAGACAGTGAGATAAGAGATGTCCCCCAAGTGAACATGAAAACTGTACTTATTGCAAAAAGGAAGGCAAAATTATTCTGAGAAGGAGGCCGGCACATAAATTATGCCTGCCTATGGAAAGGTGAGTGTGGGCATTCATACATCTCAAGTGTCCATATGCGATTTATAAGTGCCTTGAATCGAAAGGTAAAAGTGTGCTCTTCTGTCCCTTGACCCAAATATTACCTTTGCCATCTGGTGTGTGGCAAAAAAAAAAAAAAGGAACACGAATGGCACAAGGAGGTTTGAAAAGCTTTCCATGCCTTTGGATGCTACAGGAAATGGGAATATTAAGGAAGGGCCCAGCAGAATCATAGTCATCCAAAGATTCTGAGGGCTGAAGGGAATGGGCGAATGAATGACAGTAGTTATGGGGAGAAATGGATAAGCTCATTTGAAGTCTACCCTTGTCTTTTGCTGGAGCAATTCCTGGTCTGCTCCAGCTTCTGGATCTGCCTAGATATCAAGATCTTCTGCTCCACTGTATTGCCATCATATGATAGATGGTACCTGGCTGCGATCCCATTGTTACTTAAGAAAAAATATAATTCCACTGAATGTGTATTCCTACTTACAGCCAATCCCTGCTCTCCTGTGAATGCTTCTGTTTAGCACAGACACATTCTATATGAGGGGTGGGGAAACTGTGGCCCGTCAGATGTTGTGAGAACCCCATCATCTCTGACCATTGGGCCACACTGTTTGGCCTGATGGAGTTGGATTATGGAAGGCAGCTCTCCTTTACATTGTTAGGAATACCTTTAAAGTATCTTAAATGAAGAGGCCTTCGTAGTCTAAAACTTCCCTGCTCCCTTGACCACAGACAATCTGAACAGGAAGCAAAAGCCTTTAACAGCAATACATCTGAAACAAGTCTAGAAATGGGGTGGTTTGCTGCTTCTCTCTCTCTCTCGGCTCATGTGCTGCTGGGTGAGCCATTAAAGAATATATGTACTTCAAGTTATAGTATGTGATTTTTCATTCAAGTGTAATATCTGTAAGGCTCCAGCCCTCTTACAATCAATTTAGGGGAAACACAGCAGCTTTACACCCTGTCCAATTGATTTTACACAAACACACACACACACACACACACACACACACACACTGTATCCAGTACAGAAAATGCACACCGTGCTGCAGCATATTTTCCTTCCAGTCCTTCCAGTCCAGTGAGATTTGGACAAGATAGTCAGAGGATGAGTTTGAGTGTATTTCGCCAGCTTGGAAGCAATCAAATTCCCAAACTTGGGGATGGAGGATGTCACCTGAGGAAGAAGGAAATGATCCCTTAGGAGGGACCTATTTCATAGGGGCTGAGTAGGTATCCTTTTGCACCTAGGGTACTCCTTGGCAGGTGGTGTAGGTGGCTCCTGCTAGTGAGTGATTCAGACATTAGAGACATTGACACTGTGGTTTGTGATGCATGTATAGACCACATGGCGACTTGCCCACCTGGTGCAAAGCTTGTAGATGTCACACATCAGCAAGACAACCTGGTAGATTAGACTAGGAAGGAGTCACAGTGCATGTGGTTATTGTGGGGTGCTTTGGGATTCCCCCTTTTATGTTTTCTATTTCTGCAAGTTTCAGGATTACCCTGAATCTGCCAGTAGTTCTCTGCTGTATATTGGTGGTGCAATTTTGAAAAGAAAAGAAAAGAAACCTCAAATAGGTATTAGCATATAGTGGATCAGAAATTTGTGGCCTTCCAGATGTTGTTGAACTGCATCCTGGCCCAATGCCCAGATGTAGCTGATGGGAATTAGAGCCCAACAACATCTAGAGAGCCACAGGTTCCCCAACACTGCTATAAATTATTGGTGCTATAAGCAGGCGGGGAGAGTATTTTCTCTGGTTTGCAGTCCATCTTTCATTGCTCATAGAATATAATTACACTTGGTTAATTGCAAAAATCATTTGCAAGCACCTGAAATACTTTTTATTACAAATTACCATGTTAAATCCATTTGCTGCAGCTAGTCACTGATACATTGATGACAACTAACGAAACCCATAATTCATGCTTCTCCCTGATCTGCTATTCTCTGCCCTGCATGTTGCAGTAGCAATTGCTTTCAGATAGCAGGATTCATTGGCATGCCAGCCAATGGGGAAGTCTCCCCAGGGACTCATAGAGTTGCATCAAACAAAACAAACCACTGTTGATTGTGCTGCTGCTGCAAAGATAGAATTGTAGTGTAGGGGGGAAATGACAAAGAGAGCCTTGTCATATAGCCCCCATTGCCTTTTGGCAAATTTCGTATTGTCATGCTCAGTAGTGTTAGCTAGGATGGTAACTGTTAGATAGAGCAGCTTTTCTTGATATGTCATGCGCTGCTGGTGTGAAATAGAACGGCAACCTATTTTATTTCAAAGGACAAAAGGAGCATGGGAGGTCTGGCAGCAAAACTACCCAAAAAATGAAAAAGGAGACTGAGGCTGCAGTCCTATCCTCGTTCACCTGGGAATAAGTCCCATAAATTAAGCAGGGTTACTTTTGTGTAGGCATGCATATGATTGTGACAGCCAAGGCAGAACTGAACTGTGTCCTCCTGTCCATCAGCTGACATCATGAGTGATGGCAGCTGACTAACAAATGCACATTGTTTGTGGGAAATAGCCTCATTGACCAGTCTTGGGCTGGACATTCCTCACTCCTGCTTCAGAAAGAAAAATGGGCCAACTAGGATAAAATATTGGGGGGGGAGTAAGCCCCATCCAGATGTGGTGCATGCACACCATTTAAATGGCAACACCTATCAATTTGGGGGGCCGGCCTCTCAAATGTTTTATTGGGGTCCCTGAAGTGACCTCAGCGCCTAGAGGCTGGCTCCTATGTGTACGAAGCACACACCCAAAGATTTTCCCTTTCATTTTTTCCTTTTCATTTTTAATCTTCTCCTTATCAATAATAATAATAATAATAATAATAATAATAATTTATTTATACCCCGCCCATCTGGCTGGGTTTCCCCAGCCACTCTGGGCGGCTTCCAACAAAACACTAAAATACAATAACCTATTAAACATTAAAAGCTTCCCTAAACTTTCATCTTTGCGCTTTTCATCTGTGCTTACCAGCGCTGCAATTCACTTAATCTGGAGACTTTTGCGCTGCGCTTCTCTCGCAAAATGCAGCGCCAGATCTGTGGCACTCTTCTTCCATTGCAGTTCAGTCATTTCAGTTTGCTTTGGGCTTTGCCAATATTTGCCTGATCCTGGGAGCATTCATTGAGCATGCTGGCCCACTGCTTACTAATGCGCTGCGCTGTTTGTTCCATGAATGTCTGTGCTTGCTGAAGCTGCCCTTTGCTTGTGTTTGCAGTACAAATTGCTTTGATGTATAGGCATGGAAAACCAAGACTAATGGCGAACTCATCGGCAGTGGAGCTGCATTTCATCGTATAACATAGTGCTAGGGAAACGCAATAATACCAAGAGAGTGTTTGGTATGGAAACAATATTCTTGCGACAAGATAATCTGAAAGGAGCACTGATTTTCTGGGCCTGCACAAGTGTTAGGAAATCCATCATGGCTTCTACTTAGCATGGCAATGCATCAAAGATATGCTTGCCCTGGTCAATTTCACATAATTTATTCAGGTAAATGGTGCTAGTAGTTTATACTGTCTAAATCTGGAGTGGCTTGTCTGGTGAGGCAGAGCTGCAGCAATAGCCTCCTGGCAGCAGCATTCTGTGCTACACAGCCCTGACCTCCCTGCTTCTCCTAATCTAAACAGAACACATTTCTCCTGTTCCAATTTGTTGCTAGATATTCTTTTATTTTTATTGTTAATAATTCTGCATATTACACAGCAGTGTGGTGGGCCTGTGGAAAAGGTAGCTAAATTTTGGGACACGTTCAATGAAATTCATAAAATAACTGGACAGAAAAGCAGTTAAATCCCCAGAGTCGGCCTTGCTAAAGCTGTGTGTGTGTGTGTGTGTGTGTGTGTGTGTGGAGAAAATACAGATTTGCGCTTTAAGCCGTTGGATACTTACTATTCACAGCATGACTTGTTATAGCTAAGTATTGGGGAAATGTGGAGGGGGAGTCTTTGATAAACTGCTATACCAAAGTCTGGCAATTAGCACTTGCTCAAAAACTCAGTAACAGACTGGCACATGGATTAAAATGTAAGGACTCATTCACATCTGACTGGTATAGCTTTATTATGTGTGCAGCAAAGAATGATTACAAAAGACTCCATACTTCCTACAAGTTCTTTTGACTAGTTTCTTCTTTGTTTCTTCTGGACTTCTGGAACTTGGATACTCATCTAAATCTGGACATAGATTTCGACCTCTTGGGTGGAGGGTAGTAGTTCTTATGGCTTCTAGGTATTCGATCCATACAGATTTACAATTCTGCAATGTAAGAACTAACTTTACTGCAATATCACAAAATTTCCCTGCTCATATTGCAGCTACTTTTCAACGGGTTCCTCCCTCAGTGTGTCTTTAACACCAAATGGGTCCAACCACGTCTTCCATTTTAGTATTTTCACTGAAATTGGTGCCCTCCACTAAGGGGTTCTGGGCAGGTGGTTTTGGGCCTTAATCATTGCAGCTGTGCTATAAGGTGAACCCATGAAAAGTGGGCCTGACAGTGCAGCTATAGCGTATATGAAGCCCCTTCGAAGTAGCACCAGTAAGCTGGGCAAATATTTTTATGATAACTTTTTGTCTTCACTTTAGAACTTATTTATTTGCTGTGCCAACATCTACCTCTTCACCAGACGTCATGCTGTCTCTACAATGGCCTATTTTTCAACCTCAGAAGTTCCTTGTCCTGTTCGCAAACAATTCCATTGGCCCCATATTTATATTTCTAGCCAGCTCTAGACTAGTCTCAATGTTGGCTCCAATGAAATAAGAAGATTTTGCCTCTGTTCAATGGATTGCTGAGTAAAGGATGTTATTAATTGTGGGATGACCTTATCATCCCTACATATGTTAGCCCATCACCTTCCAGTGGTTCCTGAGGCCATTGGCTATAACTTCTGCAGAATATGTTGTTCACTAGAGTTATCTCAAAAATAGTTTCCATCCAGGTCTGGGATGGGGAAGCGGCATTCCTCCCAGGCTCACCTCTGCTATATTAGATCACGACATATTGCCAGATCAGATGTTTTTGCTCAATAAATCTTGGAGATTTCGCTTTTTCAGCTGAAGTGGCAGATGTTATGCCGAGTTACACAGAGCTCTGTGATTCAGGGCATGAAACTGCATTAGAGGTCCTGAGCAATAATAGGAAAGTATTTTTATTTTAATTGCTTACTTTGCACTCTGGTGGGGATTTTGCAAGCTGTTCGTTTCTTGTAGGACTCTCAGAAGGCTCACAGCTTGTTTATTTTAAGAATAAACAGTGTTGGAGGGCAAATGATAAACTAGAGATTAAGGCAGAGCTTTTCAAAAGACACAGAGGGCAAGTGAAAGACACAAGAGGCAGCCATTTCACTGCCAGTTTGCACCCCTCCCCTTTAAAACTGGCATCCTATTGCAAACATATTGAAATGATCTCATTCATGTCTGGCATACTGGGTTTTTCAAAAGGTTTAAGTCTTCAGAGCCGCAACAATCCTGCTTAATTTCAATCCATTTCCCTATGGCCCAGAGGTTGCTTCTTTAGTACTGTGGAGGCACTGCTATTCCACAATTAGCTGGAAGCAGAATTGAAATGAAGGTTCCACAAATCACTTTAACGTCATGCCATATTATCCAGAAGTACTCTCCCCACTGGCCAAGATTCTCCTATAATGTTTATGTACAAATAAGTCCTGTTCAGCAAGTATCCCTAGAAACTTCAGAGTTTCTATCAAAACTTACAAAAATGTCAGATGCAGCATCACACAGAAGGGACTTTTGGGAAACAACATGGCAGCTGCTCTTGGAGGCTGCCATTTCCCCACTGAATCCCTTTTGGTGTGATGCTACATCATGGAGAGGGGGTTTCTGGGAGAAGGTGAATGATGTCACCAACGGACAGCCACCAAGAATAGCTGCTTTGGCTGCCCCTGGCCCTGTGGATAGTAAACCCAGACCCCAGCAAAACTTTTTACCCCATTTTATCTTTCTTCTCTTCTCACGATGGGGTTTATTAAAGCAAAAAGGCTAATTGGACAGCGTCTGAAGGACTTAGAGCAACAGAACAATCTGGCCATTATAAAGAAACTCTGTCCTTGGTATGCCTTCTTTCCCCCTTCTCAGTTTGATTCCCTGGCACCATATTTGTATAAATTAACTATTCCAAAATACAGACGTGCCTTCACACTGGCCAGATTGGATGTGATGCCCTCGGCTGTACTTGAGGGCAGATACCAAAAGATTCCAACTGAGAAACGACTCTGCCCACGTGGAGATGGCAATCTGGAAACAGTGGCTCATGTTCTTCTGTCCTGTCCCCTTTATAAAGATCTGAGGAATGAGATCATCACCCCACTCTTACTTACCATCCCAGGCCGCCCATCTGCGGCCACATTGTTCTTTCTTTTATCAGATAAAAATGATCAGACAACAGCAAAAGTTGGTAGGTTTATCGAGGGTGCAATGAGATTAAGGGCCACTATCTGAACAATAATCTTGGTCATCTGATTGTCCTTTTTACCCATTGTTGTCTTTTTAATTGTATATATTGCTTGTTTTATGTTGCTATGGCCGTTGGCTAATGCAAATAAAGTTTATCTATCTATCTTATTTTTCTTCTTCCATCATCAAAATGCCTGTCTTCACGGCCTGCAAACAGAGTGTGCTCTGCTCCCTTTTCCCTGTTACCCCAATCTATTGGCATGGCTACCAATTCATTTAATTTCATTCCAACTTTAAAATTGCTTGTTTTTTTGTCTTCCCCATGGAGCTAAGTAACAGCAGGTAAACAAACCCTTCCAGGCTAACAATAGGAAAACGTTTACTCAGAAGTAAGCTCCATTAAACTGAATGGGATTCACTTCCTAATGTGAGTGCTGAGGATTCTAATCTAACCATTGTTCTGGAACTAAATTCAAGCCTATCTGAGGAAGTAGCAAGCAAATTTGCCCCCAGTTGCATCTAAAAACATTCTCAGCCTCTTCACTGAGCTGTAGGCCTGGGTAATATATTGATATATCGTCCAGGACCGGTATGAGGAGCAGACCATGTTGTCGGTTTCACTCAGCAGTATATCACTGATGAAACCGCCACTGCTCCTGAGTCCCTCTGTTAGTAGCATCCATTGGAGGGAGTCAAAAGAGTTCCTTCCTCCAGTGGGCGCTGCTAGCAGAGGGACTCAGGAGTGGAGGCAGTTTCATCAGCGATATATCACTGAGTGAAACTGCCATTCCACTCTGCCCTCATATGACGGAGAGGGAGAAACAGCTTGTTCCTCCCCTGCATCTTTAAACTGCTTGACTGAGGAGTGTGTAGCTGCCCTTGCCTCAGTCAAGTAGTTAAAGGAGCCCCCAGCCCAGCGCTGGCTCCCACAAGCCACCGGCGGGGTGGAGGCTCTGGGAAACTGCTCAGCTGAGGGGAGCATGGTTGTCGCTCCCCGCACCGAGCAGTTAAAGGAGCCCCGATGCTTTGCCCACTCACGAGCTAGGGAACATTCCCTCCCCTCAGTGGCGCAAACAAGCTGCATTGTCCCAGCCTGAAAGCCTGGGTGAAACCGCCTCAGCTCTCAAGGTGAGAGTAGGGGCAGTTTCACCTGGTGTCTCGCGGCAGAGGCCAATGCATCTTGCTTTTTCAACATTGTGATATATTGCCAAACCGTGATGTTTGGCTGGCGATACACCGCAATGTTGAAAAGCTGATATCGCCCAGCCCTACTGAGCTGAGCAAAATGACTCTTCTTAACATTCACCTGACTTTACCCACAGCCTCTCCATATGGTCCAGCGTCTGTTTAGCAGGAGTGGTTTGTTCCTACAGAGCTTGCAGTTATCCATCACCTTGCAGTTCAGTATTTTAAACGGGCATTTTTAATTGCCTCTTGAAGGTCCTCATTATGCCATTTCAGGATGTCAAAAATGGTGCCGAAAGTCCAACTGGAGAGGGCAGAACATTATCTAACTTGTCACACTGGAGTAACAGCACAGGCCTTCTTGTGGAAATTAAGGAACTTGGGGGGGGAGCAGGTTTAGCGGGGTGGGGGAGGTTGTTCTAAACACCTTCAATTTAAATCTAATTTAATGGATAAAAGAGGGAGGGGGAAGATAGAGCTCTGTGCTGAGGATAAATGATGTAGGAATTGTCTGCATTTATTTCATATACATAATTTATTGCAGCATGTGGAGGAAGCTTAATTGAAGAAGCCACCCACTGTCCCGGTGTGTTTAAGCATAGCAGTGCATGTTTTCACTTCCTCGTATTTGCACAGCTGAAGTCTTCTGCTATGCACCACTTTTTAAGAATACATGGCATAAGGAGGGACAAAGGAGAAATTTGATTTGGTTTGCATTTAAAAGCAAACTTTCCTAATTCACACACTTTCCAAAACAATGTGCAAGCCGAAACACAGCCAGCCTTCAAAATTCAAACTTTTCTGAATTTTGCAGCACGGTTCTCCAGCCAAGTAATATATATGAAAATGCATAGGCTGCACTAAAGCATGCATAGAAAACCTACATTAGTGAAAATAAGAAATAAAAACACCTTGTATTAGGGGAAACTGCTGCACTGAGGCCAACACTTTCAAAAGTCTTGCTGCGCCATTCAGACACAATTCCTGCCATCTATTCCCCATCTGCTCCCTGCTGCATAGCAGGGTTGGCTCCTGCAGTGAGATTAACATTGACCATACAGCTGAATGAACCTTGGACTGACAGGAAAACAGAGAAGAGTTTCACTACTTGCTTTTGGTAACATCAACATCTCTACTGCTTTCATGGGCGAACAGAAGCATGCTGTGATTCCTGCATTTTAGGAGGTTGGTCCAGGTGACTCTACAATGCTATGCTATGCTATGTTATGCTACTTAAATGTGGGGTGCATGAATGTTAATATATATGTCCAGGTCCAGAGAGTTGTCTAAGGGCACAGAATGCCATCCTTCTGCTAAAGCTAAGCGCCCCATCACTGAGCACTGCCAGGATGAAATGTGTGCTTCTCTGAGTTCCTTGAAAGAGTACATGTTAAATACATAAATAAATAGTGGTAGTTGGATTTTGTTTAAGATACCCTTCAATTTTGGGGGACGCAGATGCAAAGGCCTCATAGATTTGTAAGTAGTATCAAGAGTAACTTTATGAAACATCATAAAAAAACAAACACAGACATGGTGGTCCATTGAAAAGAAAACCCTACAGTCCATTAGAAAGTTTGCCACATATTTTTGTGACTTTCTCGTTGCACTTAATAAGGGTATTATTGTGAAAGTTGAAGGGTTTTTTTGTTTTGTTTTTAAGAATGGGTTAGGTTTTAGCATCCTTTTTCTTATGTCCATGTCATAGGCCCAAACTCCTGAGTAGCTCCACAGAAATCTTTTCTGGGTTACAAAGGGGCAGGGTTAAAAGCCTGTACCAGTAGAATTGACTGTGAGAAAAGGAAATAGCCTGCCTTCAACCCAACCCATAGCTAAATGCCACTGAGTCAAAGAAGAGAGGGTTTGTTTTTCTGCTGGCCCAGATCTCACATCCAGCCAGTTCTTGCATTGGGGTGAAACCCTTTCAGCATTGGTGTTGCAATTATCCATCTGCAGAGGTAGCCATTAGAATCTGTGCATGACCAAAATGACTGGTTCTTTAACATGACTTGTAAGAACAAAGTCAGAAATAATGGGGAGAAGTTGAGGAAGAGAAAATCTCGCCTGGATGTCATGTTGAAGCCTCTTGGCATAAAAAGCCATTTTCATTAGAAACCAGAAGCCAATAATTTAGCTGGTAAATGTCAACACTCATAACTCTCCTACCCTACTCAGCACCAGCTAGCTACTAGCTATCTGTAAGCTATGGGAGAAAACTGTCTTATGCAACCATCATTCCCCTGGAGCATGTCTCTTCCTCTTCTCCCCTTCTGCCACCATCCCATATACGTTAATTCGTTACCTGCAACCCATTCTCTATGCCTTCTTTATCTTGGTGAGCCTTGGTGTCCACAAGGTATGTTATCCATAGGCTAGTCTGCAAGCAGCTGAAGGACATGAGGAGACTTTTAATGGGGGGGGGCAGGGCTGAACTGTAGATTAAGGTAAATCTTTGGGGGGAAATTGAACTATAGAATGAGGGAAATTTGTTCCCTTCAATTACGAGATGGCTTGTTTATAGAAATGACATTTTGAGAGAACAGAACCATTAGTTTCCTCAAAACGTCAACATATTACAACTCCAAACATAAATATTGTAGTGTATTATTATTACAGTGGTACCTCGGTTGTCGAACATAATCCTTTCAAGAAGACCGTTCGACTTCCAAAACTTTTGACAACTGAGGTGCAATGGGCGGTTGGCAAATTCCATTGAGAAAATGGAGAAAGGCACCTCAGAAGCCATTTGACTTCAGAGGTGCATTTGAAAATGAAAGCATTCAATTCTGGGTTTTTGGTGTTCGGGTTCCGAATCGTTCGGCTTCCGTGATGCTCAAAAATCAAGGTTCCACTGTATTATTATTTAGACAATTTCTGTATTGCTTACAATGCAAACATATCTGTAAGCAATGTCGCAAAAACACACAATAAAACCATTAGTGCAAATTACTAATGCACAAATACGGATCTAAAAGCCTTCCGACCAGTGGCGGAAGAACCCTCTCCAGCACCTGGGGCGGCACAGCCTATACAGACTGCGCATGTGCAGCATCTCGCGCGCATGTACTCCGTACGGAATGCTGCACATGTGCAGTCCATCCGGGCTGCCCCTTACACGCAGCAGTCATCCGGGCTGCTGCTTGCACGGCATCCCGTATGGACTGCGCATGTGCTTCCAACATGCTTCCAACACACATCCCTATTGAACACCTCTCCTGGTTCTCACTCCGAATGCCACTCAACCACTCAGGGTCCAAACTCCCAGATCACCCCCCCAAAATCTCATGGCAAAGCAAGTCCCTGAAACCTGTTGGTATTGCCCTAGTCTATCACTCTAGGCGTGTGTTAATGGGGAGAGTGAAGGGAGGGAGGGAAATGGGGTTGGTTTGTGGAGGAGCTTTATGTCACAGAAAATGCCACTAGTCTCCAATGACCTTCATTCCAAGGTATGCTCTGGAGCCCCTGAAATCTCTCACCGCTCAGAGATTGGGCTGCTCTGCTCATAAGCTGCATCTGTTCCTAGTGAATGTCTGATGGCGACTCTAGTCACAGGTGGCAGAGGGATGCAATCCTGGAGAAAACTCTTTGTGATGCATTTTGGTTGGTACAGCACTCACAAAGTATACCAAGTATAAAGGTCAACCAAAGGGCACTTTACTATTGATCCAACAAGGGCGGAGGGGATGAGACAAGACTGTAAAGTCTGGATTTATAGCCCGTTCCATTTAGAGGAGATTTAGATTTAGCTACATTAAACTTTAAGTAGTACAGTTGATGCCAAATGCCGTTATCCGTTTTTCTCTCCTCAAAAACAGATAAGAGGACAATAGCAATAACTGCAAAGTAAAGAAAAACAAATCAGAAACAGATGTCATGTGTCCCATTTTCCTCCGCAACGTTTGCGTGGAAGGACTTTCTGAGCAGAGGCGCTGAAGTTTAAACACTGGGGGATCATTTAAGAAACAATTACAGTAAATGGCATCCTGAGGGGATTGGAGTATTAAAAGAAAATGAAACTTAATAGGCTGAATTGACTTCACTTATTCCCTGAAATTTATTACGTTCATAAACCTTGGAACAAATACAGTAGTGGAGAGAGAATCTATAGGCGGGGAGGCTGGCTGTTTGCTGCGCATCCTGCCCTGTCGCAGGCGTCTGCTGCAAAATGGGATCAGAAAGATACAAACGATATAACCTCTTTAGGGACATTTTCAACCATTTCAGAATTTGCCTCTGGGAGAAGTTAACAACAGCAATCGCTCTCTAAATTTGGCACAGCTGTTACTAATAAAAGGGCCAGTTTCACAGACGGAGGCATCTGGGAATTATAAAAGCAAAAAATAAATAAAATTAAGGTTTAGTAAAGCAGTCACATGTTGAATGAAATTCCAGAAAGCCATATGTGACTTGTATATTCAAGTTCCATGCGGAAATCGTAGAAAAGCTGGAACAGGGAGAAAACCAGCCCTTTCCCCACAGCTAAAGAGAGGAGACTGGAGTTATTTTGAAGTTTGCTTCTGCTTTTGCCTGCTAGGGTTTTAACATATGGGATCACGCAGTCACAGAATCAGTGGATTCTATCTAAAGTACTTATTCATCGAAATCCTAACAGGCCTATGGAGTCCAGGGCTGGAGCAAGTTGGGATGGTCAGGAACAGAAATGACTTGCAATTTAAAGCCATAAATGGTTTGCAGAGGGGATTATGCTGCGTCCTTGCACACAATCTGCCTTTCTTTTCCTTTGCATTGAAACGAAGGGCTGGAATACTGAAAACATAAGTGCATACTTTATGTAATTAATTGTGTAAGTTGTGTAAGCAGACAGTGAGACAACTAACATTGGTTTTGTTAGAAGACGAACTGCAGCAAGATAGAAACAGCTCTGCAGTGAATACAGGGCAGAATGGAAAACAACACCTTCTTGTATCCCTAATCAGGATGGATCAAAGACAGGAATAATCATGAGGAGAGACCCTCTCTGTGGTGCTTCTTGTTCCTGGGGTCAAATTTAACTATGAAGAGGAAGATCAGCAAAATTATATGGGCCCTGAGGTGCTCTCCCTCCTAGCAACCAGAGAATGGAGTCCTTATAATGATTGGGCAAAGTAGTGGCTGGTATTACAGACATGGGAGCGAAAAATAGAAGCCCCATATTCAAAGGCACTATACCAAATGCAAACATTAACAAATGCTAGTAATAAGCCCCAGCAATGGAATTTGTTGACACTGATGATGGGGTGCAGATTATTCATTTATTAGATTTCTGTCCATTACTACATATAAAGCGTGTTCTCCATAACAGAGAGCACGTGTTGCGGTTGGGGGAACAGGCCACCCTGCATGACTGGGCAGATTTGGAAGAACCCTTGCATTTAAGAGGTTAAATTGGGTTGCTGGGGAGTTTGGATTGTTGCTAATTTGTAGGAGGGGTCAGAGTCCTTAAATTCAGGACGCCCAACGTGGGCGTCCTCTTGGCCGGTTTGCATCGGATCACCCGCCCTCCCTCCCTTTAATAAGGGGGGTTTATTGTTCGCTTGACCTTGCTATGCCTGTCATGGGGTCGTCCGCCTTGGAGCGGGGGCCTGGTAGGAATTTTGCCATTTGGCTGATTGGCTGGTGCCATTTGGTTTTTGCCTACTGCGTAGCAAATCGTCACAACTTGTAAGGTTGGCGGTTAGGCATTGGTTAAATTGGTTCTTGGAGGGGTAAGTGCCTACCCCTCCAAATGGTGCGGAAAGGGAATTCCATTAAAGGAATCCAGGGGCTTGCCATTCTTTTCGTCCTTGTCCCCGGAGTCGGACTTGGGCCGTGCAAGCCCCAAAGGAACATGAGGGTGAGAAGTGAGGGACTGATGCCCAGCTTCATTTTCTCACCCAATACTTGTTTCCCACGCTGGCTTCCGTTGGTGTCCGGAAGGCCAGCTCTGTCCCTGAGGGCAAGGACAGATAGTCATAACCAATGCCTAAGCAACCACTCACATGTTTGTATTTTGAATAAAGTTGTGGCCAAAATTATGCCAAAAACCTTAAACAAAAATTGATGTGTGAAGTGTGAATTTTTTGGGGGTGGCTTGTGGGACTCAACACGCAACACATGTGTGTTGGGAGCATAGTATTCTCAGAGAAATATTTCCTGGCGTTTTATTTTGCTACGGATCCTATAGACTCAACTTTTCCTAATAAACCAAGGAAACTATATATTTATCTTCTCTATATTCAGCACAAGTGTTACTGGTGAAAATTAAAATGTCACAACTAATTTATACCCTTTCCATCCTACCAGTCTGAATACATCTAAATATCAACAGCCATCCTTCACGCTTCTCCTGTTAAATATAATTTATTAACACCCCAGTTAAACCAAGCATTTTTCATATCCTGGCATCATTAATCATTTTTAAACTTGCTGGGTTTGTTGTTCCTGCAGCATGACAGGCAGTAGGGACCCTCCCCCTGTTTCTTTAATCTCTAGCAAATTGTATTATAAGAACCTCCTCTGGGACTTTACAGCTTTGGCCATGTCAGCCTTCATTTTTATAAATCCCCACTTCCATCCTTAAAAATTGCCTGCCGCAGCAGGCTGATGTTGTGCATACAACATTTCAGGCCAGGAAGTTGTTGCTGAAATTATAAGCAATTAGGGTCATGCAGCAGAATTAAACTCAATGATATAGCAAGTCTAAAATAAGGGGCATTTCCAGAATTGAGATTATAGCTATGCTGGAAATGAACATATGAAATCTCTACAACGCCCCCACCCCAATCACACATGGCACTTCCTGCCCTGCACTCTTGGATCCAGTTTAGGTGCTACCTGGGGTATGGAGATGGGCATCCCTAAATTTCCCACTCTGTTTTGTTCAGAAAAGCAGACTGCAGGGATTGGAACCATCAAACATGAATTTCCCCGCCAAGCTGCCTTATTCTTAATCCAGACATTGATTCATCTAATTTAAAAGAACATAAGAAGAGCTTTGTCCATGGAGTTTTCTTGGCAGGGATACTGCCAAGTATCCTGCCGGTTCCTGCTCCAGGTGGATCACGTTTGGTCAAAACTCTCCACTATGACCTGTTCATCTTGGGTGGTCCTGCACGGCATAGCTCATAGCTTCTCTGAGTTATTCAAGCCCCTTCGCCACGACAAGGCTGTGATCCATGAAGGGGATCTAGCTTTGCTCGATCACACCAAAGACCCAACTAGTCCAGCATCCCTTTCTGTCATTGGTCAGCCAGATGCCTGCAAGCAGGACATGAGTACAACAGCAACTCTGGCTGAGCATCGTCCCCACTGACCAGAAATACCTTTCCAGCACTTGGAACTGGCAATGCTGGACTACACAATCCACTCTCCTGCACTTTCAAATATCCCCTTGCCAGCCATTATCCATTTTAATTTTCATCCTGTCCAACTTTAGAGAACCATCAATAGCACCCCTTGGTCGTTACTGATCAAGCAGGCCAGTTTTGATCAATTGTTACGGAACTGAAGAGAGTTGACATTTTGAGATATGGAGATTTGTGAGCATCGCCGCAACATGTGTGGGGTGCAGGCATAGCTGAAAGTGCTGGTTGAGCCGTGAGGTGTTGAATCACAAACTTAGTATTTGTCAAGCATCCACATGCCATTCACTAAGAACAGGGCCGGTCCAAGACATTTTGCCATTTGAGGCAAAGAAGAAAACGGCTTTCCAGTTATCATCCCTAACCTTTGGCCATCCAAGCTCAGGCTGAGTCCAATAACATCTGGTTGGCCACACATTCTCCACCCCTATATTACAGAAACAAAGAATGAAAGGTAGGTTGTTTGTCCTCAAGCTACATTCACAACCCCAGTGTGGTTTTTAAGCAGCGATGACAAGGCAATATCTCTGCTCCATCTCCTCAGAGAGACCACATAATTCACTAAAACAACCAATACTATTGCATGCACCTTCTCTGGTTATATTTCTGTATCAAGGGGACATGCTTCAGACACTGATTGGCACAGATCGAGAAATATAAGCTCTTGGAGCTTTAACCCGATAGCAATATGAAATGTACTCTGTCACTGTTTGTCAAAGCCAGTGTGAAATGTTCTGAGAACATTTTCCCCCTCCCTGTTTTTCAGTCTTACCACAAGTAAATGCTGGCATTTCCTGTCTTTCTGCTGTGCATCATTTTTGCAGAGTAGGCCTGTACCTTTTGTGTGTGTGTTTTAAATGAAAAGTGTCTTAGGGCCTCCTCAGATCAGCAGTCTCCTCACCTCATCGACCCTGACAAGCTTCCAGCAGCAGATGCCAACCTCCACCATGCTCTGAAAGTGGCTGTTTGCAAACAGTATGCAATGGAAGTCAGCATTACGTACACCTCTAAGAGCATAAAACATGGCTTATCTCGTGCTACAACATAATGTTGTTCATTCAAAAGAAAGGCTGGGGATGTTATGAAGCCTGTATTTGACAGCTAAGTATCAGCATCTTCCATTTAAAAAAATGTAAGCAATTAAAATAAATTACCATTAAGCAAGAAGGATGGACTTGTCTTATACGGTGTTGCTTATCACAAATTATGAGCCTTGGATACATAAGCAGAGAAAAGGGAATAGAATCCAGCAGTTGACATTTGCTGCTGAAGGCTAGAACCAACTGACAGGCTGTCAATCCCCCTCCTTTGTGTGAAAACATACAGTGGAAATATTGGCCAGCACTAGGGGCGGTTGAAGCCATCTATTTTTTATAAAACCATATCCATGGATTTAAGCAGAACTTTGTATTTTGACTCTGCCACTTTAAAGAGATTCTAGTTTTTAGTAGCTTTCTGTACTTTTGTGTATATATTGATAACTCACAAATGTTTTGCAGGTCACCAAAAGTATAAGGAAGTGAAAATACTCTCTGCAGGACAGGTTTGTTCATTTGTTCATTCATTCATTCATTCATTCATTCACACACTTTCTGTGGGGCTGCCCTTTGGGCTGATCCAGAAGCTGCAGCTAGTGCAAAATGCAGTGGATTGACGGCTCACTGGAACAGAATATTGCCATTCTATGACGCCACTGCTGCAAGAACCGAACTGCCTGCCAGTTAGCTACTGGGCTAGGTTCAAGATGCTGGTATTGGTGTACAAAGTGCTGCACATCTGAGGGCTGGGGTACCTAAAAGATCTTCTCACCAACTGATATACCCAACTGATCACTGCATTCTGCAGAAAAGAGCATTCTACAGACACCATTCTATCAGAAGGTCCATTCCACACAATGTCAGAATCAGTGTGGTGGCCCCAGCCCTTTGCAACTCCTTCCTATCAGACAGGCACCTTCTCTATTGTCTTTTCAGTGTCCACTGAATAAATTCTTCTTTCATCAAGCCACCTAAATGGAGGCCTTTATCCCAGTTGGCAAGTGCACTGGATCTGGATTGATCTCATGTATAGGATGTTGTTGTGAACTGTTTTCATGTAAGCTGTTAATTGAGGTTTTTTGGATGTCCACTACCAAGATGAGGGTCCACCAGGCTTGCGTGTTGAGCACACTGCCTTATGGAAGTGAATCTTGGGCAACTTACAACCGTCAAGAGCAATGCCTCAATGCCTTCCATATGTGCTGCGTCAGGAAGATTTTGGGTATCTCATGGCCGGACAGCATTTCAAACAAAGATGTTCTCTCCCAAGCCTACATTCCCAGCATGTTCGCACTCCTGTCTCAGCGACATCTACAGAATGGAAGATGGCAAGATTCCCAAGGACGTATTCTATGGGGAGCTGGCTTCCGGTACCAGGCCAATTGGCAGGCCAACTCCGCGTTACAAAGATGCCTGCAAATGTAACATGAGGGCTGTTAACTTCAACCCTGCCATGTGGGAATCCCTTGCAGACGACCGCAGTGCCTGCAGACAGGCAGTCAAGTCATGTGTCCATAGTAGCGACCAAAGGAGAAATGACCACTGGGAGGAACGTGGAGAGAAGAAACACCGTGGTGCATCTGCAGCAGCACAACCAGATGCCTTCATCTGCCCCAACTGCAACAGAACATGACTCTCCCACATCAGTCTCTACAGCCACAGTAGGTGCTGCAACTGTCCAACAGCTTGACCTCACCCCAAAAGGTGCACTCCGCTCTTGCCTCTCGAGACAGACAGATGCCAACAACAATTGCTTTTTTAATACTCAGTTGTTTTAACTGCTTTATATGTATTTCTATTATAATGCAATTCACTCTAGGATACCTCGTGGGAAGCTATTCCTAGATGACGACGACGACGATGATGATGATGATGATGATGATGATGATGATTCTTTTGAAATGTTGTAGTCTAAGGCTGCCTTTCAGGGCAAAAAGCTCCTCCTGAGATAGCTTACATAAAACTATATAATTGGGGAACTTAATTTCAATAACATAACCTACTCCATAAGGCTTACTCTTATTTTGTTCCCTTATCTGCTTCAATATATCAACATGTATGGAATGACCATGATCTTGTGGCCAGTTTAATAACAGATCTTTACTTGCCCATTTCAGAATGATAGCTGAATAGTATCTTATAAATCACTCCTTCTTCAACAACAAAAAATAGGCAGTTATATATACTTGGATGCTTTTTTAAAAAAAGAAGAAGAAGCTTGGCAAAGTTTCCCTTTTGCTTGCCTGAAGCTTTCTTCACATCCTATGCCTTAAGTTATCTCTCTGTCTTTCTAGTGTAACTTCTCTCTGGTATCACAAGGCTTCCCTTCTGATTGAAGCTTCTCTCATACTCGGAGCACTTGAACTGCTTCTCTCCAGTGTGTTTTCTCTCCTGTTCTTTGAGTTCCTTTGTTCCTGGCATAAAAGGACGGTCCAGTATTGTCGTGCTCCAGCTGGTAATCATGGACACATGCATTATGTATGGGGAATGTGTGCTTAAAGCACCTTCCTCTTTGCTCTGCTTCCAATCACCCTCTCCTGAATCTGCTTTTCCTAGCAGAAGTAGCTGTCTGTGTGGCTCTGCCTCGTGTGTTGCCAGTTAGAACAATATTCTGCTCCAGCAACATGGAGGAGCATCCTAATGGCAATATGTGAGATGAGGCTGTGCGTTTTAGCTGCTTTGTCCCACTCCAGTGTTGCAAAACCCCAGTGCTGAGTTGAGCATGGCTGTAAACTGAGCTATATTCATAGCCAGATCCAATAACGACATTATACATGTTGTATAGTGGGAAAGATGGGCAACAGACACAGCTCTTTAAGCAACAGCTCTTTATTACAGCAGTTAGCACTGCTCTAAGTCTCTCTGAACAACAGTGAAGCTGGCCGCCTTACATAATGCTCAATAACTTGTAACAGTAACAAATTCCAACTAACTACCCAATCGGTGAAAGCAGCTTTCAATCCTTCATTTGCATACTGGTGGCCCAGAGTGAGAACTGCAGCCAGTCTGAATACATAACAATACATATACGTGGGTGTGTCTGTGTCTGAAAGTATCTCAATAAAGACAAGTCAACTTAATCCTTGGTTTAGCTTCTAGGAAACTTCTGAACAGAATCTTGTAGGATTATCTGTCTATTTTTTCCTCCCCTTTTCATTTTTGTTCATATTGAATCCTTTAAACTGTGGGTTGCTATTTAGTTCCTGGCTCCTGAACCTCAAGGACAACCTTTTATCTCAAATAAGACACAAGAGAAGGATTTCTGCCTGCTGTATACTTTGAGAGTAGGACTAAAAAGGCACCTAGAGACTGTGAAGGCACATTGGGATCTAAATCAACCCTATCTTTTCCCCCCCATTTGTAATGTGGTCTTTTAATTTTAACTGTTGTCTCCTATATATTTATCTACAATTGGGAAGGTGTTCTCTGATATATATATTAAATCTTTCCCATACTATTCTGTTTATAATTTATACAAAATTATTGGCTGCATTCCCATTTTAAAAAGTGCTCAGGTCTGAAGATGCTGGAATGATGAGAGTTTGGTACTTGGCGATAGTGAATAAGCTCACACAGCAATGCAAACTCGCCAGTGGTGAAATAACAGAAGACAGAGGGCAGACTTAGGGGATCAGAAGGTCAGTGGTTCGAATCCCCACGGCAGGGTGAGCTCCCACTGCTTGGTCCCTGCTCCTGCCAACCTAGCAGTTTGAAAGCACGTCAAAGTGCAAGTAGATAAATAGGTACTGCTCCAGCAGGAAGGTAAACGGCGTTTCTGTGCGCTGCTCTGGTTCGCCAGAAGTGGCTTAGTCATGCTGGCCACATGACCCAGAAAAACTGTCTGTGGACAAACAGCGGCTCCCTCGGCCTGAAAGCGAAATGAGCCCCGCAACCCCATAGTTGCCTTTGACTGGACTTAACCATCCAGGGGTCCTTTACCTTTACCTTTTTACCAATTTCCCCTTTGCTGAGTGCAGGGGCCTGCCCGCCTCCTTCCCAAACCTCCTATGCCTGCCTTTGGGAAGGCAGTTTTGGGCTGGGGGGGGACATCAAACTTTGGCCTCACACAGGGTACCATATTACAAGGTCTGCTCCTGCACAATACACTTTTGAAGTTGATTGGTTTCCTTTTCTTTCACTCCAGTACAGGAGAACCTAATATCCAGAGATCTTTTCGTAGGGGTTATTTGTCCCGATTCACCTGATTTGCTGCTTCTTTGTAGATTGTTCTTACTACCCTGTACACAGCCTTGTATGTTACAGGCTTGTTACTGGCCTATTGGTTCATTATGGGGCTCACAGAAGGCTAGTGATATTGCTTTCTGGTGTTACTAAACCTGTGTTGTCAGTTATTTTTGTCTTTGGTGGATTGTTATGATATAAATAAAATTGTATTTTATTTTTAAATAGCTCCTCTTTCAGGCTTCCAACAGGCTCCCAACCAAAAACACAATGACAGTGACTCTTACTTGAAAATAAAGAAGAGATCTCAATTCAGGTTAATAGCAATACAGGCTCAGCAGCCATCACGAATCCCAGGTACAGGCCCAAAAGCAAGAAGTTCATAACCGAACAAAAGCTAGGAAGATGACTTGATGATTGACACATCTTTCCTGCCAACCTCTAAAAATGAGGTGGGGACAAGTTCACTCGTGGGCCTCTTTCATCCTATGCTGCACATGTGCTCCGACAGAAAGGATGCATCTGATCCCACCTATAGAAGTGGTGCTGAGTTCTTGGTGACAAGTACCATCTTCCCTTGCTCAGCTCCTCCCTCTGCTTGGTCAATGTTTTTCCCCATCCATGATGAGGTTCTGCAGAAGGGGAAGGGGAAGGGGAAGGGTTTCCTCCTCTTAGTCATCTAGAGACATAATAGGAGCAACTCTCCCCTCGACCCCAGGGTGGGTGGGTGCCTGCCTTCCATCGTCTTCTCCTCCGCTTGCACCTGGGGCTCCTGCTCCAGCCAGAGCTGGCAGGCCCATCTCCTACCTTCTCATTTTTCACTAATCAGTGGAAACATCCCTGTTTCAGGAAACCTTTCTTTTGCAGGCAGATGGTGTCGTATGCGGAGCACCCTATTTAGGGCTTTTACCTTTTGAGTTGGTTTAGATTACTTTGTTTTGGTGTTTCTACTTTATTGTGGTATTGCTGTGTTATAATCATTGAAGGCCTCTCTCAGCAATGCAAATGCATTCGAAGGGCAATAAACCTTTAGGTCAGCCTTTCTCAACCTTGGGTCTCCAGATGTTGTTGAACTACAACTCCCATCATCCCTAGCTAGCAAGGCCAGAGCTCAGGGATGATGGGAGTTGTAGTCCAACAACATCTGAGGACCCAAAGTTGAGAAACACTGCTTTAGGTGGAATCGCTTGAAGTCACCTTGATATTTCGGTACTGTAATTCTTGTGTTCTGCTTGACCAGTTTATAATTGGTTACATTTCCAGAATTGGTTATAATTACAAAGAACTTTAATGCTCTCACTTTGATCCACCATGTGTAAGGATAGACAGATCTGACAATTACAGTCTAATTTCCCAGTCTTCAGTTCAGTTTTCCACATTTCTGCCTCAGTTTGCATTTTTAAAAAAAGTCTTCATGACAATTTGTCAATAGATACACTTATTCTTTCATTATTTTCCTCAGAACCATTTTTGCACCTGTGCTGAGGTTAGTCTCTCCCGCTCTCTACAGCACTAATTAATATTAGCAACCATGGTGTATGAAATATTACTGTATTAAAATGATATGTAAGGATGCTTTCAAAGGAGCAATCATTCGCAGAGTCATTTTTGTTATCGAAACGTTGGCAACTTTAATATCAAGATTTTAATATCCTGTGGGATAATGAAATGTCTGCCTGATGTAGGGTTGTTCCGGTCTCTACAATATGATAACTGGATATTGCCTCTGAGTGGAATAACATTTTAAAGACTGTGAGTACGACAGGCAACAGTGCTTTCCTATCAGGAATGCTCTTCAGATACAAGTCTAAACTTACAATGTGTGGCAGCAATATACACAGTTAGCCAGAGCTCTTGAAACTTTAGATCTGGACTTCTAGGCTGAGATGCTGCACTTGGGTAGTTCCTGTAGTGATGTAGCTGTCCACTAGGAGCAGCCTGCCTTGCATATTGCCAGGGGTGCCCACAATTATACTGAGGACCTCAGCTTTCAGAGACTAATGGTCAGTAGTGACTGGTGCTGCCAAAGGATGGAATGGGCAACAAATTTACCTTAGCACTCCATTTGGAAGGCCCTTGAACCCAAACTACCAGGGAACCTGTCCCAGGTGAAGTGAGGGGAGCTAGAAGCACTCAGGGTTGACCCAAGTGGAGGCAACGGATTCTCCCTGAGGATCCTGCCCCCCTAATGTAATTGAGAATGTGGTGTCTGGTCGTGTCCCAAAAGGGTCCTGCAAATCAATGGGGCTAAGAGGGAATGGACTCCACCAGCCCTTCCAGTTTTACCAAAACTGACTGCCAGCAGCTCTCCAGGGTTTCAGATAGTGGCCTCTTCCCAGCCTTACTTGGGAGATGACGGGGTTTGGATCCGAGACCTTTTGGACGCAATGTGTGTGTTCCCTCACTGAGCCTCACTCTTCCAAGTTGGTGGGCATCACATCTCTTGGTAGCAAATTCTGTTGTAGAACTTTGGGCTATAGTAGTAATGAAGTCATCGAAAAGATGGCGGAGGGGGAATAAGGATGATATGTTTCTGGATAATATGTTTTGTTTTAATTTTGAATAAAAAAGTTATTTAAAAAAAAGAGAGAAATAGAACCACAGATCTACGACACGGTGACTCAAAAGTGTAAAGGAAGCCAATTTAACCAAGGAGAGCAGTTTTTTCCAGAGAAGTCACAGTTTCCCGGGAAGTGCTCTGCGGCGAGGATTGAAATTGCTGGAAAAGCAGCACAAGCTCCAGAAGTCGGGCAGCCAAGTCCTGGTTAGCATCTGTCTGAGGAAAAGGTTACTGGAGGGAAAGACGGAACATGGTTTTGTTTCACATCATGCACAATCCAAAGGCTACAATCTACTAATCTCCCTTGCCTTTTCATTTGCTAAAGGACACTCTTGCAAATCAGCATAACCACAAGTGGAGAAAGCTGAGGGACACTTTCGCAAGCAGCCTTTAAGATCACCAGATGGTCCCTAACCATTATGACATGTGTGGAATAGGAACCTGGGAAAGGGGCCTTTTCAGTGGTGGCTCCTCATATGTGGAACTCCCTCCCTACTAAGGTGCATCTGGACCCATCTCATTATACTTTTCAGTGGCTGGCTAAGATGCATCTTTTTTGACAAGCATTGGGACAGGAGAACCCCAATTGCTGTTGCTGCAGCAGCTATTAGTAATTGTTTTTTGTGTTTTTGAAGGACTGTGTTCCCATATAGCTTTTTAAAAAAACACTTGCCTGTTGTAGAAAGCCCTGTGGCTTGTACAAAGGGTAGTATATCAATTATCTAAATAAATCAATAAATGTGATTTAGTGCAGAAGGAACTGAATGCCAAAAGTGGTGAAAGAAAGCAAGAAAAGGAGTGTGGTGCAGGGAGATTGAATGACAAGGAACATTCGAGTGGACTGGGCTGCAAAAGAAAGCCATCAAATAGCCTTGAAGCCTGAGGTTGGGCAGCTATGTGTGAAGTGTGGGGCTGCTGTCATGTAAAAGTGACTTGACAGGAGGCCATCAGCCTTCACCTGGAAGAGGGAGAATGCAGAATATAAGACTGCAGCAAACTCTTGTGGCTGTAGGTGGAATCTGAATATCTGCATAGTTCTAGTTTCCTCTTCCTCAAGGAGGGCAGCCCAACTTGTACCTGTTGTTCATGTTTAATGACAGCTGTTCCAGAGGCATATATCTGCAATTTATGCCAGGAGGGTTCTTTGTGTGTGTGTGTGTGTGTGTGTGTGTGTGTGTGTGTGTGTGTGTTATACATTTAGAGATATATATTTTATTGTTGGGTCACACCCTGAGGCCTTATGGTAAAGGGTGGCTAAGAAATCTAATAGATAAATAATAAAATAAAAATCAGTATTCAAGGCTGGATTCCAGGGGGTCTTCCTCTGCATATTCAAACTTTTCCTTCTGATATCTGCCCGCTGCCCCATTAGCAATGTCTCCTGCCATGTGACACAGTCCTATTAGCCACTGTTTTAGAGTTGGTGCAGGTGTACAGCTGAACTTAAATTGAAAAGTCCCGGCTATGATTTTTCTTTAAAAAGAAGAAATATTGGTACATTTTTATCCCACATTTCAGGAATATTTCCTCACAAACCAGCAAACATAAATGGATGAACTAAATAGTGTGCAATAGCAACATAAAAAAAGAAACAGTTTCAAACTTTAAAACATCCCATAACCCTAAAATAGGCTGCACATTAAAAACAAGCCAGTACTATCATGAAGCACAATTTCATCAGATTAGAAACAGCACCACAGGTTTCCACAGCTAACCTGAAAAGCAGGAGAAAAGACACATTTTCAAGGTTTGCTTTAAAACTTGTAAGGAAATTTATTGATTTCACTTGGCACTGAGTTCCACACATGTGGGGCCACTGCAGAAAAAGCCCTTTCCTTTGCAACCGCCAACCTGTTTGTGTGCACAAGTGTGATGGGTGAATCTGTCGATCTGGGTTCTTCTCCATATCTCATATTTCCAATGTTAAATTCAGTTTTCCATATTTCCTCATCAGCTTGTTGTTGTTCTTTTAAGCCCTCATGAAAATTAATCAGCGAATTTCTCCTAAAATACAAAATTGTATATACACAGTTGCCCAATATACACATTTTCCAAAGTGGTTTTCCCCAAATATAATGCATTTTAAATGTTACTTATATGCACTTATATGCACATTTCATGCATTTTGGCTGGAGAACTGCCTCAAAAGAATCAGAGAAGTGTGAAGTTCAAAGAATGGCTGGGTTTCGGTTTGTGTAAATTAGGTAGGCTTGCCTTTAAATGTGAACCGAATTTCTTCCCTATCCCTGCTTCAGAAATGGAGATACAAACAGTGCCCCAGAAGCAGACTGTAAGGCATGGACAAATTGGTACAACTCAAAGCCATCCTTCAGGTTACTCTGTCCCAAATTGAGTTTGTATATATAAACATATAGTTTGTAGTTGCTGTTTGAATTTGGAAGTGCCTTCAACTCATGTGCCCAAAAAGTCTCCTGGACAGTTTTATAATATAAAAAGGTAAAGCTTGGCGAGTCAGTGGCACTGTGGTCTAAACCACTGCTCCTCTTGGGGTTGCTGATCAGAAGGTTGGTGGCTCAAATCCACTCGAATCCCATTGCTCTGTCCCAGCTTCTGCCAACTAAAGCACGCCAGTGCAAGTAGATAAATAGGGACTACTGCGGCGGGAAGGTAAACGGCGTTTCCATGCACTCTGCTTTCCAGCACAGTGTCCCGTTGCGCCAGAAGCGGTTTAGTCATACTGGCCACATGACCCAGAAAGCTGTCTGTGGACAAACGCCGGCTCCCTTGGCCTTAAAAGCAAGATGAGCGCCGCAACCCCATAGTTGCCTTTGACTGGACTTAACTGTTCAGGGGTCCTTTCCTCTCTCTTTATTACCTTTTATAATATAGTGTGTGCATCAATTACTTCAACTGTAAGAAGGAGCCAAAGACACAGTTTAGCATCGTTTATACAAAACCAATTCTTCCCATGGTGCTAGATCCCACAGCATGACAGTGAAGTCAATTCCTCATATTCCAGATTCAGCAGGGGGCGCAGGGCGAGAGATAAAAGGTCTGCTTTGCCTTGTGTGATAAATATAAAGAGTAAATTACTGTATTTTTCAGTGTATAAGACTAGGTTTTCCCCCTAAAAAGTAATGTCAAAAATTAGGGGGCGTCTTATGCACGGATACATCTCCCCCATTTTCTTAAATCTTATAGACTGAAAAATACGGTAATTTATGCATTAGCAGAACAATTCAGTCAACAAAGCAAAGGCTCTGCATCAGGAATTAAAATGTTAAAACATTCTGCACGCTGGGTGTCCAATTAAGTGACATGCTAACCGTAACATCTCACTCCTCGCCCACCTCTAATGAGGGCATGAGCCAGTTCTAAAAATATGCAATCATTTACATTTCAGAAGGAAAGCCTGATAAAGAATCTTGCTGCTTTCCATTTATTGCAGCACTTCCTACCCTCTTAGTCAGTCCTTCTCAAAGGTGGCTGGCAAAATGGGGCGGGGGGGTGTTGTTTGAGTCTTGGCATATGCTATGTTAATTTTGTCGTTTCTCTAATGTATTTAAATGCATGCACTTTCTCGAGTTTGGTGGTCACTGCTTCACTGAAAGTAAAATAAATCATTCATGAACACATGGGATTTATTTTCCTGGGGTATAAATAAACAAATAAGTCCAAAGTTATGCAAAATTTGAAGTTGCTTCCTCTTGCTTCCCTCAATACATTTCTCCCCCTAATTGATCACGGCAGTACACCAGACCTAAGGGAGCTGTACAAATACTGTACTGGTTTGTAAGGTCAGCTTGTTTTTGACAGGCTTAGGGGTGGGAGAGAAACTTTTCCAGTTTGTTTTTGGAGTTGCAAAACACAGAGAACAAAGAAAGGTTACAATATCTGAAGCTGGGGGGGTGGGAAAGGTGGGTAAGGAAAGCTGTGCTAGAAGTGTATAAAATTAGGCATGGTGCAAAGAATGTGGATAGAGAGACTTTTTCTCCAGTGTGGTGAGAGCCAGTGTGGTGTAGTGGTTAAGAGCGGTAGTCTCGTAATCTGGGGAACCGGGTTCGCGTCTCCATTCCTCCACATGCAGCTGCTGGGTGACCTTGGGCCAGTCACACTTCTTTGAAGTCTCTCAGCCCCACTCACCTCACAGAGTGTTTGTTGTGGGGGAGGAAGGGAAAAGGAGAATGTTAGCCGCTTTGAGACTCCTTAAAGAGAGTGAAAGGCGGGATATCAAATCCAAACTCCTCCTCCTCCTCTTCTTCTTCTTCTTCTTCTTCTTCTTCTCCTTCTCCTCCTCCCCCTCTTCATTATATTAGAGACAGGGACTCAACTGCATTCGTTAAGATAAAGCACTTTATTAGTGTTGAAACATTGTGACACCAGATGACGCTGTGAAGTCCTGTGTTTCGCTAACAGGATTTCCCTTTCTGAAGTTTACAATGCATTTAGCTGAAGCACGTCTTTGATGTGTCTAGACCCAGCCCAGGACTCTTCCAGTGAAGCTGAGTGCTGCAAGATTCGGGACAGACAGAAGAAAGTCCTTCTTCACACAGCCTTTAACAGCATAATGGCTTCCAAGACTAAGAACAGATGTGGGGAATCTGTGACCGTTCCAGATGTTGACTTAGTGGGATTCATGTGAGTTGGGAGTCCAACATCTGGAGGGGTTCCCCACCCCTGACTTAAATAGTTTTAGTATTGCAATATGATCAGGGTTAGACTTGATGGGCTTTTGAGGTTCCAAGTTTGCAATTTGCTAGCTTTAAGATGGGATTCTGCAGAAAAAGGAGACTGCTAAAATGATCAAGATAGTACCTTTGTTAAGTAAATTGTCAAAGCCAGGTCTGTTAAATACAGTGGTACCTTGGGTTAAGAACTTAATTCGTTCTGGAGGTCCGTTCTTAACCTGAGGTACCACTTTAGCTAATGGGGCCTCCCGCTGCCGCTGGGCGATTTCTGTTCTCATCCTGAAGCAAAGTTCTTAACCTGAGGTACTATTTCTGGGTTAGCAGAGTCTGTAACCTGAAGAGTCTGAACTCGAGATACCACTCCATCTGCTTTGTTATATAGGCATTGACAAAAGTGTTGCTGTAGAAGCTATACAAAGATGGGCTCTCTCAAGTCCACATTCCCAGCATGTTCGCACTCCTGTCTCAGCAATGTCTATGTTGGCTTGGTAAAGTCCACAAAATGGAAGACGGCAGGATCCACAGGGAAGCTGGCTTCAGGCACCAAGCCCATTGGCAGACCAATTCTGCATTACAAAGATAACTGCAAACGTAGAATGAAGGTTGGCAACATCAACCCCACCATGTAGGAATCCTTTGCAGATAATCACAGTACCTGGAGACAGGCAGTCAAGCAGTACATCGATAGCAGTGACCAGAGGAGGAATGACTGCTGGGAGAAGCACAGGAAGAAATGCCGTGGTGCATCTGCAGCAGCACAACCAGACGCCTTCATCTGCCCCAGCTGCAACAAAACATGTGTCTCCTGTATCGGTCCCTAGAGCCACAGCAGGCACTGCAACCTTCCAACATTTTGACTTCACCCCAGAAGGCACTCTTCTCTATCATCTCCCCAAACAGACAGATGCCAACCACAACAGAAGTTACACGGCTGGAGACACTTCTGGAAGTATAGTATTAGTCTTTTCTTTTCCAACTCTGCAACTTTAAGAACGACCTTAAAAGCCTGGCTACCCCTTGTCCTGTCTCCAAAACCTAATTAAAGTTCTACCGGTTGACCAGATGCAAAGCATTTGGTGCTTGCCTTGCATCAGCAAATGGAATCATTGTTACGTGAGTAGTTTTGGTATGTTAGCACTGTAATGAATTAAGAGAAGGTTTTCTGTTCCAAGCAGGTTTGAATGCAAAACAGCTTGCTCAGAGTGAAGAGCCCTTGGCAGGTCTAGCTTGGTAGAAAGGCTTACCTAATGTATGCAAATGAAAGTGGGGGGAAACCAGAATGCTAGTCAAAATAGAATGGAATATTTTAAGTTTGCTCTTGGTGCAAGTTGTTGGAAGAAAATAAATGGTGCAGAGGAAAAGAAAATCTGATGCACTGCTTTACTATGTCTTGCTATGCTGCTTTTTGGAATCGTTTCCCTCTTTTACTGGCAGTAGGGTAGGTTTAAGACAGGAGGTTGCGTAACAGGGTCGGCTCCTGTCCAAATTGACAGTCTGCGGCGCTTTGCTTTCAGATGTTCATTCCCTTCATCTGTGACCTTTTTCTTCATCACACCCATTCTCGGCTTGATATGCTACGGGGAAACCTAGACCGGCATGATGGTTACAAATAACCTCCGGTAAGTTAACTGCGACTGGAGCAAAGAAAGGAGTGCAAAAACAGTTCTGACAAGCAGCTACCTCTCACTTTTCCAAAAAGAGAACAGAATGTGAGAGAGACATAAAGTGACCTTAGCTGTGAGAGGTTGCCTGTATCTTCCTCTCCGCCCACCACTCATTCGACTCTGTGACTCATTCCTCATGCACTGCAACCGTCAATCTGCTAACAGTTCTTTTCTGAAGTCCAGAGGCAGTGTAAGATTTGAGTGTTGGACTAGGACCTAGGAGACCAGGTTCAAACTCCACACAACCACAGAGCACACTGGCTAGTCATCATCTCACAGCCTGACCTATGACACAGGGTTGTTGTGATAGGAGCAGTGGTGCCTGGTGCAGCTGGTGGGATTGCCACATCATGGGAGTGTGGCCAATGAGGAGACACAGGGGTGTGGCCAAGCTGTCTAGGCTGTATGAGCCCTTCTTTGAACAGTCCAAAGGCCCACCTAGCCCAACAGCCTGTTTCTTACAATGGCCACCTAGATGCTTAGATGCCACACAGCACTCTCCTCATGTGTGATTCCCCGCAGAGGTAGAGGCAGCTGAACATAGCCAATGTGGCCAGCAGTCATGGGTGTAGCAGCCAATAGCTAGAAAACACTGGTGTTCAGATGGAACCCTAAAACAACCAGTGAAAGGAGGGCAACACCCAGCAGCAGAGGGAAAGGGGAACAGCAGGTTGCACTGATAGTGTGTCTTATTTCCTGATGGACATTGTGTTCTCTCTCAAGACAAAGCAAGTCTTTTTATTTTTAAGGAATATAAAACCACTGTGAACATTTCCAGCTCTTCATAATTCAAATCGGCAATAGAACACCTAATCAGAAACACAGCTGGAAGCCGGTACAGTATTTGGGTTAGTCAGACCTGGAGAGAGCTGCTTTTGTTATGGCTCAGTTTGCTCTATAAACATAGACTGGAACAAGATTATCTGTTGGGTAGCATCTTTAGCAGGGGGAGTGGATTATATTGCAGAGCTTGTTGCATGTGGGGTGGGTGGGTGGGTGCGTGGGTGGGTGTATGGGTGTGTGTGTGTGAGAGAGAGAGAGAGAGAGAGAGAGAGAGAGACCAATTTGTTAACAAACCATTTAAAAATCACTTGGCTTCAACTCTTTTCTGCTCTTGAGGTGAAATGCAGAGTTGCCCCAACATTTTCAGCACCATTTTAAAAGAAAATACCTCAGTGTAGTGGGATAGATATAGATATAGATATAGAAGATATAGGTGATATAGATGATATAGATATAGATGATGAAGAAGAAGCGACTAGTGACATTATGCAGACAATAACTTCTTATTTGGCAAACACTCGGAGCCAAGTAAGATTGTCGTCCATGAACACGGTCTTAACATTGAGTCCATAAGTGACAGAGGAGGCCAAGTGACTGCACACACAATAACATGCTAACTATAAATAGGTAATTTGCTTATGTGCCTGATAAGGTTGTCACCTCTTCAGATTCTCTTGCTGTTGTCCTGAATCAATCAGCAATTATTCCTAAAGTTTCACCATTCAGCTTCATTACAAGGATCTGATTAAATAGACAGTATACATCTGCCCCCTTGTGTCAGTTTTGTGCAATTGCCTTTTGTGTTTTGCGAAGGAAACAGACTGAAGGTCTGCACGGGGGGCAGGGAACGAGGGAAAGAGCAAAACATATTATCATAGAATTGTAGAGTTGGAAGAGACCACAAGGGTCATCTAGTCAAACCCCCTGCAATGCAGGAATCTTTTGCCCAACGTGAGGCTTGAACCCACGACCTTTAGATTAAGAGTCTCGTGTTGGAAAACTTTTAAAGACAACATCAACTCTGCTGTATTTTGCTTTCGAAATTGTTTTTGTGGGTCTTTGGGCTGTAATAAAGTATCTGTGTGATTTAATAATAATAAAAAATCAACTCATGCTCAAAGTGCCCCAAACGAAAAAGTACAAAATGCAAGTCCATTTTGGGATATGTTTTAGAGATTTTTCTTTAGACTAGAATACAAGGAAGAATGGTGCTTAACTTTACAAGGCCCTCAGAAAGTTGGGTTCAATATATATTAAGGGTCATCTGATCCCTTATATATCCCAACCCAATAACTGAGATCTTGCGGGGGGGGTGGCGTTTCTTCGTTGGTGGTTTCCCATGGCTCAGATTCACAGTTCATAACTACAAAGAACTGTGCATTCAGTGTAGTGGGCCCAAGATTGTGGAGCTCCCTCCCACATGAAATTAGACAGGCACCCTCCTTTTTGAACTTTGGGTGCATGACTAAGACTTTCTTGTTCCCTCAGACACATGCTTGGTTTTAAGATTTTGTTTTGTTGTCCCATTTTCTGTGGATTCTTTGCTTTTTTTGCTTAGTTTAAATTACATTTAAATTACATTAAATTTTTTGCTTAGTTTAAATTACAGTGGTACCTCGGGTTACATACGCTTCAGGTTACATACGCTTCAGGTTACAGACTCCGCTAACCCAGAAATAGTGCTTCAGGTTAAGAACTTTGCTTCAGGATGAGAACAGAAATCGGGCTCTGGCGGCGCGGCAGCAGCAGGAGGCCCCATTAGCTAAAGTGGTGCTTCAGGTTAAGGACAGTTTCAGGTTAAGAGCGGACCTCCGAAACGAATTAAGTACTTAACCCGAGGTACCACTGTACTTGGCCCTTCTATTGTGTACCTACTTCTTAAGGCCCCTTCTGTGGCAAAGGACCATCAAACATCTGTTCTTACTTTTCTTTTAATGTACATTTAAATCAGGGACTGCATGAATACAGTATAAAATGAGAAATGCCTTTAAAAGATGCATCAGATGGGGCTGAGAATGGGAACAGAAGCAAAGATACTGAGAGGGGGGATTAAAATGTTCATGGTTTTCCTTCTTGTAGAAGCTGTCTTGCCTTCTCATGCTGCCTTTGCAAAGAATAGCATGAAATTACATGTTGATAAACTCTGCCAAACACTTAAAGACACAGAGAGCAAAAGGCATTCTATAATAATATATGTCCATCAAAGCTGCAACACATAGGTATTCTGTAATGACATACAGCAAAAAATGTATTATGGCTCTATCATATTATTGCAGGGAAAGTAAGTTTTTCTATATTGAGGTTATGGATACTAAAGGAAAAAAGTGGGGAGATCTACCCAATTTTACCCATTGCTTAATACTTTTGTATGGTAGATTTTATTATTTTCATTGGCTGCAAAAAAAGCAACCAAAAGAGTTAAATCAAGTGATTTCTTACCTGCCTTTCCAAACACATTTATTTACTGTAAAAACAGTGCATTTATATTAGGGATGCCATCAACCCTGGCCAACATGGCCAGTAGGCAAGGATGATGAGAAGTGTGCTCCAACAATCTCTAGAGGGTCACAAGTTCCCCAAAAGCGACCAGTGGCATTATGAACACAATAACATGCTAACTATAAATAGGTAATTCGATTAAGCGCTTGATAAGGTCGTCACCTCTTCAGGTGACAGGTTCTCCTGCTGTCCTGTATCAGTCAGTGTGGGGTGACAAGGGTGAAGGCTGATTGGAAGGCAGGTGGGAGTCATAGCTGCCAACCGTCCCTTATTTGGTGGGAAACTCCCTTATCCCAGCGCCGTGTCCCGCTGCTGTCCCTTATTGATGATGTCCCTTAAATTTCCCAGGTTTCAAAGGAAGCAGCTCCTCTCCCTCCCTCCCTCCCTGCCGGCCAGGGAGGAGGGAGATTCCAACTGTGTTGCTTGGCTGCATTGCTCACCCAATAAGGAGTCTAAGAACGACTGGAGGGTGGAGCTTGCATGCCTTGTGCTGATCAAATTGGCCTTGTTGCCTGGGGACTCGCCTTTGCTCAGCGCTTCCCAGCGGAGAGGTGACAGTGGTTTTCCTTGCTGCATCCCCTTTGCCAGGTTGCTGTGCTGTGGGAACCACTGCTTGAGGCTTCATTTGGCTGCTGGCTGGGCTTTCTGCCTTTGGCTCGGAGGGGCTCAGAAGTCAAACATACCTGCGGCCGGAAAATCCCTTATTTTGGCTGCTGATCCCTTATTTTCAAGGCTGCTGGTCCCTTATTTTCAAATCTGTAAGTTGACAGCTATGGTGGGAGTGCACAGGTGGGAGTGAGCCTATGATTGGCAGAAATGAAGTGAAGGAGACAGGAGGGTCAGCAGAGAGAGCTCCCTGGCCCCAAAAGATGTGCCAGAGGCGTCTGGGAGGAGGGTTTGCGAGATGAGGCAAGTGAGGGTGAGGTGAAGGCGTTTCACCCTTCCTGGGGGTTTTTAATCCAGAGAGAACTCTGGATTGTAAACACCATCTGAATCTGGAGGGGTGTGGGCATGCACTCAGCTTCTGCAGA
This sequence comes from Podarcis raffonei, assembly GCF_027172205.1. Lineage (NCBI taxonomy): Eukaryota > Metazoa > Chordata > Lepidosauria > Squamata > Lacertidae > Podarcis > Podarcis raffonei. Next base: position 23,133,076 of record NC_070613.1, on the reverse strand, counting down.
AGTTTTGTGCTGGGGGGGAGGTCAGCAAGCTTTGCAGCTTCGGTGTTGGGCTTGCCATCCTTACTTGGGAGAGAAAAAGAAAAGGCTCTACTGGAAATCTTGCTTCCAAGTAGACCCCGGTATGACCGGGCTGCGCATCTTTCCTTTCCGAGAAGTGCAATAAAACTGACGGGGAGCTGCACTCAGCTCTTTCACTTTCTCTCCCCACACACACACACACCACAAATGCTGTACACTTTGTTGTACTGTGTTGCAAAAGTGAAATGCAGTCTCTGAAAATTTCTTAGTGATGGGTATTAGAAATAAGGAAATCTAAAACGTAATGAAACATTCAAACACATTGTGGTGTATGATGCTTTCTATTTTTGTCCCTCCCACCCTCAATTCAGCTGTTAAACTAAGTTGGCAGTCCTTGATAATTTCAAATTACTTAAGAATCATCAGCCAAATGATTGTTATGAATGTGGGAGCAGAGAGACCCCCCCCCCAAATCCAAGAAACTAATGAATGTCAGAAGCTAGAAATTTGGAGTACTGATGTAGAATATAATGTCCCTCTTTTCATCAGGGGGACGTTGGAGGGTATGATATTATTGTCTGTTCTGCAGTCTGTGGACCACCTGGATGAAGCCTGTGGACCACAAGTACACCACAGTTTGAGAACCTCTGTTGTTAGGCTAAAGAGCCTTACCTGAATCCAGGTGCATAGGCCTAACAGACCATCCACACAAAACAACATCTTATTCACGAAGGCGTTTGACTAGAAACCCTTGCTAAAATGAAGGGAAAGAACAGTCATTCTAGCAGGGGATTCAAATGTGAAGCCTTTCCTCATTCATTTTAGCAGAAGACTTCAGAACTTCAAAGCACCTTGCATCTGATCTCATTATGATACCAGACGATTGGCAGGTAAGCAGCACTACCCACCTGCCAAATATGGCCCACAGAGCTGATCCTGGTAAGGATCTGGCCCAAGGAGCCAAAAGGGCTCCCTACAGTTTATAACTTTATTTATTACAAGCAAATTCAGTTATTTCTAGGCATTTTTAAGTGCAATATTAGTTGTGGACATTCGTACAATGATCTGTAAAAGTATGTGTGCATTATTCCTCTCTTACATTTGATGAATTAAAGCAGAGATTTATCTTGGTCAAGACTGAAATGCAATGAATATAGTAGAAGGGCTATTTTTCCCCCCTTCCCTTGGCCTCCCACTTGCACAGTCCAGATGTCTCTCTCCCCGAATGTTTTTCCTAAAAGAATGTATGCAGCTCATGTGCCTCAGCTAAGGAGAATTATTTCATGGGATGGCATGAGAAATGAGGACTTTGTAGTAGCTGCTTGTGGATTAAGTTGTTCTCAGATTTTATAAACTATAAGTATTGTCTATGAAAAAAATTGCACACTCATTACACCTCACTGCATTAGGCGCTTTTGAACAACGAGTGTTTTCCAAAGAAACTGAGGGTGTGGCTTATGATACACGTGCAAGTCTGTTCTGAAAATATCAGTGAATGAAAAAAGGAACTTTTGGATGGGATGGTGCATAATACTGGCTGCCCTATGGTCAAACAGGATAGGAGATCCACAATTCCTTTGTTTTTAAGTGGTTACGGGGGTGGGTGACTGGATGAGGCTGCAGCATAGTTTGAACCCTTCCCCCCAAGCCATTGGATGGATGGAGGTTGGATGGAGTAAAATGAAAATCCAGGTGCAATATGGGTACCTGTTTTACCTCTTTGTTGTGGTCAATAGCAGGTTCGGTAGCATTTAAGTCATCGAAAAAGCATATGGGGAGTTAAACTCGCCTCTGTCAGCACAATGACCAAATTAAGATCCCACCCCACTGCTGCTTTTAACAAAAGAAAGAGATCTAACTCTATCATGTCTAGTTTAGCCCCAAGGCTTGTTTGCCAAATTCAGGTTGTTGTTGCCCTTTTTCATCACAGAGTGAAGACAAGAAACTGAGCTCAGCCATGGGTTGGGTTAGCGAAGTGGGGAAGAGTAAGTTCATTGCCAAATGACCATCTCACAATCGTTATCACTGCAAGCACCATCAGAAGCCTCCACCAGTATTTCTGAAACTCTTTTGAGGGATCTTGGGCCACACCTTTTCGGTCTGTCCGTGGACGATACAACTGCTCTAAGGAATGTGAAGAAAGAAGGTGGATAGCTGATCACCCTCCCCATCTCTGAAAAGGCCAAGTACTATATTTTTGTGACTTGTGCACTGACAACTAAGAGCAGTGGGTGGGTCACACAAGTAGAAGATTAGAGCAAGACAACAATGTAGAACCCGAGGGGAAACAAATCATTCCAGTGGAAAACAAAATCTGATTAAGCCGTTAACTTTCAGCTAATGAAAATCAATGTGTGTCAAGCTGGTTTTCTTGGGCTGTATCTATCGTGCCACAGAAAAGAAAGAATCACAGGTTTTTGTTCCTAGGGCTGCATGCATGTGTTATATTCAGATGTGTGCATGCAAGTGGTTACAAGATCATACAACCTGAAATTCTAAAACATACACTTATGGCAGTGCTTCCAAATCCTCCTTATTTTGGCTTTATCATGCAAAAACTAGAGAGGTCCACTTTGCTCCCTGATAATATGTTCCATTTTATTTGGATGGGGTCCATATAGCCTCTGCTTTCCTTTGCCTTTTGGAGCAGTCTTCAGCATCCTTTGTTTTGGAAAAGAATGTCTCGTAGAAGCCAGATAATACAAGCACTTTTCTTTAATTTTCTTCTTTGTCTGTGTGTCTCTCATATTAAAAAGCCAGACTGAATTTAAACCATCAGGGATTTTTCCCCCCTTCTTCTCCTGCAATTGACATTTCAGCTCCCTCTGGAATTAATTCTGAATCCTTTGCCATTAAGAGTCATGAACAAGATTAGCATTCAAATTTGGGCTTTTAAAACAAAATGTTTGAATACATTGAACACTCCTTTCTCTCTGCTGTGTATTTACACATGAACTGGAACAAAAATACCGGTTCTGAAAGAGGCACACTATGTTAGCTCAAAAGACATGTATAAATAGTTGCAGCTGAGTGAGAAAGGTAGGAACCCTATTGTTTCAGCTCCACCAGCCATCTTGGACTATTTCTCTTTATTTTAATAATAATCTACAAAGGATTTTGCAACCTTCTCCGGCAAGATGCCAGGGACTCGATTCTCCTGAAGATCATGATGTACTCTCAGTATGCAGATCCTGACCATGATCAACACAGACAGATCAGAGGGTTTAACTGGGGAAAAACCTGCGCCCTGGTGCTTTGAAAAAGGGTAACATTACAAGGCACTTGCAACTATTACTTTGGCTCCTTAGTTGTTGGCAGCTCCTCCTGAACAAACTGTACTGAAACAAATAGGAGCTATGCAAAAACACAGCAATGTCCAGGATAAATTCACCCCGGTGGAGCTTGTTTTAGAGATCATACTCCATGATTTCGCCATGGGGAGATCAGGGCAGCAGGAGGGGTATATTTCTGCATCATCCAATACCAAAAATTGTATTCTGAAACACCGGTAACTATACAGCTGCATGAAAAATCAAGGTGTTTCCTGGGAATTTGAGATGTTACCAATATGTGGGTGATGCCCAGCTCTCTCTCTCTATTCCATCTGAGTCAGGACTTATGCCCCAAATACCTGAATGACATCTCCTCCCCTACAGGCCCTCTGTGTTGATTGGAGCTATAGTTCAAAACATAGGGAGGGCACCATATTAGTGAAGGCTGATCTAGCAGATGTGATAGCGAAATGAAGCTTCAAAGCAAAGTGACCCAGAGAACATGCAGCTAATGTTTTAAATGTCTTAAATGTAAAGTATAATTGTTTAATAGTACATTGAAATGGAAAAGAACCCTGTATATGCGCTGAATGTACATGCCATCTCTCGCCACATAAACCAACCTGGACTCAGCATTCATCCTCTGAGGCGCTTCTTCATGTGTCTCCTGCCTGTAAGGTCCAGAGGGTGGCAACATGAGAAACGGCCTTTTCTGCAGTGGCCCCCGTTTGTGGAATGCTCTCCCCAGGGAGGTTCATCCAGTCACCTTCCTTATATATGCTTAAGCGCCAGGCAAAAACGTTCCTCTTCAACCAGGCCTTTGGATGATTAATATTCTACAGCCTTTTAAATGTGTTTTTTTGGGGGGAGGTTGTTTTATCGTTTCTGTTTTAACATTTTATTTGTGTTTTTATCTTGTGAACTACCACTCCGTGATCTTTTGATGAAGGGTGGTATATAAATTTAATACATACATAAAAATAAATCTCTGATCCTGCTGCCACAGCTACAATCAAAAGTTAGAACTAGAGTAAAGGTAAAGGACCCCGGATGATAAAGTCCAGTCAAATGCAACGATGGGGTTGCGGCGCTCATCTCACTTTCAGGCCAAGGAAGCTGGCGTTTGTCCACGGACAACTTTCCAGGTCATGTGGCCAGCATGACTAAACTGCTTCTGGTGCAATGGGACACCGTGACGGAAATGCTGTTTACCTTCCCACAGCAGTGGTACCTATTTATCTGTTTGCACTGGCGTGCTTTCGAACTGCTAGGTTGCCAGAAGCTGGGACAGAGCAACGGGAGCTCACCCTGTCTCAGGGATTTGAACTGCTGACCTTCTGATCAGCAAGCCCAAGAGGCTCAGTGGTTTAGACCACAGCGCCACCTGCATCCCAGGGCTAGAATAGACCTTGACTTACCCTATTCTAGCATGGGCACCCTGAAACTGCCTGTCAAAGTGACACATATTTCAATACTACAAAGGAAATATCTTTGTCATGGAGTGTTGTGGCTTTGAAAAGTTTCTGATTAATATCATGCATACATAGTAGCAGCTTTAATATTTTATTTCAGTGCCATTGTATGTTATGCAGAATATGTAAATGTTACAACTACTTGACATCAACCAAAATGTGAACTAGGTTGCATAGGTTAGTACTTCAGGCAGCAGAAGAATGTTGCTCTAGTCCACTGAAGCATTGAGATTCACAGTGTACAGGGGCGGAAACTGGATTTAAAGCATTTCTAATAAAATATATATTTAATAGCTGGTGTTATCCTTTCACATAACAAAAGCCAAATTATGCCAATGCATCATATGATCTCTTAAAATTACTCCCCTCCCTTGTCGAACTACAAAGTTTCCTTAATAATTTTATATTCCCAAATAAAAGTACAATTTTGCAAATTAACTCAGTATATGCATTTTTAAGCAAACGTACAAACTAAGCAGTTTTGCTGTTATTTTTTTTTATAAATTGCAAAAAGTAGATGAGTTCCACATCATGCTAACCAAATACAGTCAGAAAAAATGATTTCCAGTGGTTTAGAGACATGTACTTTGTAATACAGATTTGTAATGATACAGCAGATAATTTATGATCTCTCTAAATAAAATGTTTCTGTTGCAACTTGATTACATCATAAATACAATATGCAATTTCTATATACTGGACAAAAAAAAGCATATGAAATTCATTTGAACATCCTGTAAGTAGTACAGGCAGTTTCAGAAGAAAATATAACTCCAAATATTTATCCCAGGGGGATTCAAAGTTTGAGGTGCTTGGAGGCACATTCGTGCTTCAGAAAGACCCATATACAGAGCTAAAGTTCTGCTTGCTCTTTTTCATATGAAGATGATTTCATGAGTTTGGCTATTACGAATTGTTATGTTTTTGCTGGAAGAACAATCAGAGACTTAACGAAAAGGTCTCAGCATTCCTCAGTGACTCTAATCATCTGACTATGATTGCCAGATCTTGAAATCATAAACTCTAGCAACTGGGCTGGGTCTCAGATTAGAACTCTCTGGCCAGAGATAGGAACCTAGAGCAGGTCTGGTAATCAAACCTCAAAACTGGAACAGTATTCACTTAAGGTTTACAGCTTTACAAGAGGAAAAAGTAATGGACCTTCCTCTCATTGTTCTAGCAACTGGCCCTGAAACAAGCAAACTTGTCAGGCTCGTTTTATGGTGTTTGAACCAAAGTTTGGGGAACAGAGAAACAGCTTGAAACAAGTCTGAATTTGGAAAGAGTTGCAGGCAAACAGAGGCAGAAAACCTGAGGAATTTTAGCTACAGTTAGGTAAAACTGAGCTGCAACAGTTTTTTATCTGGGAATCTGATGCAGAATTTGTAATTGTGCAGTCTGCAATAGAATCTGATTCCTTCCAACATCTGATGCATGCTCCCTCGTTGGAAAAAAAGCATACCTCTGTAAGCTAGAAGTGAAGAATTTGCGGCCCTGCAGATGTTGTTGGTCAATGGTCAGGGGTGATGGGAGCTGGAGTCTAGCAACATCTGGAGGGTGACGGGTTCCCCATCCCTGCTTCCGGACTTACTGTCATTTGGGATAGGGGGAAGCATATTGCAGAATATGAAGCTGCCTGACACCAAGAAAGATACTTGACCCATCTAAACCAGTGCTGTAATTGGAAGCAGTTCTTCAAATTCTCAGGCACATCTTTCATACCTGGAATTCTTTTAATCGCAGTTGCAAACTATAGAACCTGGACCCTTCATAAAAACCATGTGCTCCATAATGAACAGTTCATTCTTCCAAGCAGTATTTTACACTAAAAAGTAGATTCTTGGGCCAACAGCAGCATATGAAGCTCTGACTACATGCATCGGTTTCATCTCCTTGTCTATCTCCTACCTCTGAATCTCAACCTAGAGAAGAATTGGCAAGGCATTGTTAAGAGCTTCATAATTTTAATTCAGAAGTTTGCACTTGTTAGCAGAAAACACTGCTAGGTTGGAAGAGTTCGATGCTACTGATAGGGTTTCAGCTATTTAATTATTAACTAAAGTTTATCCAGTAGTTAACGGTATAATGTTATTTCTAACACCTAAAATCTAACAGCTCTTATTAACTAACTGCTAAACTACATTCTTCCCAACTTCTGTGTTTGCAATTGTTTTAGAAAGAAGAGTAAATTTCAGGTATTGTCCAGTACAAGGTGAAACAAACCAAAAAATTAAAAATGTTTTTCACCTCTCTAGAAAATGTCTTCTTAAGTTGAGCACATTGAATTATAGTTTCCAAAAGGATACTTTTTATGTAGCTTCATTTTGTGGTGGTGGAATTCAGTTATGAATGTGCACCGTGGGAATCATAAGAGCTACATCACACGTTATTAGACAGCCTTTGCCAACCTGCAGCTGAATTCCTGACCGTTGGCCTTGCTGTCTAGAGTTGATGGGCATTGTAGTCCACAACATCTATAGGACAGCAGGCTGAGGAAGGCTCTTATAGCATAGTTGCCACTGGAATCCATTTCTGCGTGGCAGAGTTTAATCTGAAGGCTGCAGTATTTGGAAGTACCCATCTGCACCACGACTTTATGAGGGAGGTGGTGCATGAGTTTCCATGTGATTTGTGGGTTTTCCAAAAATCTGAGTCACTAAATAAGTGCCACAACCCTATGAATAATCCACAATAGGTGAGATCCAGTGGCAACCACACTGCTTGTGTATGGAACTGTATGACACTACATTCATTTATATGCAGCATGGTGCACCAGCTCAAAAACCGCATTAAAGATTTGAATAAATGCCATAAACATTTTGCAGTGGGACAGTTCTCTTTGAAAAACAATTACCAGTACCTTGTTTCGGGGTTTTTTTTTAAATTACAACAGGCAAATAAAGATGGCATTCATCCTTGCAATTTAATATCACATGTAATAATATCACAGACTGCATATGCATGTTGTTTGCACAAATATGGGTATTGCAGACAATTTCCTTTACTTAATGAGAAACTATTTTGACAGCGTTGCTTGCCAACATGGAGGTGGTTGAATGAAGGGACTGAAAGTGCAAGTAGATAAATAGGTACCACTGCTCTGGTTCGCCAGAAGCAGCTTAGTCCTGCTGGCCACATGACCTGGAAGCTGTATGCCGGCTCCCTCGGCCAATAAAGCGAGATGAGCACTGCAACCCCAGAGTCGTCCGTGACTGGACCTAATGGTCAGGGGTCCCTTCACCTTTACCTTACAACATTACAATATCAGCATAAGGTAAAGGTAAAGGTTTCCAGGGCAAAGCTCCCCACATATTCCTTCAAAACTCGCCACATATAAACTGAATTGGCATGGTCTCATGAGTAGATTGGTCCATCTCATCTTGTGAACACTTGAATCAGGCATGACAGTCTTTTTATTAACACCAATCTGAAGTCCATGCTCTGGCCCAATGAATAGCTAAATGGCCTGAACTGCCCAGGTCAAACTGAGGCCATTCTATGGCTACCACTCTCACAGAAAAATGGCCAGGAGACAAAACAGCTACTGGTCTGATGGAAAAAACGGTTTATTTTCCTTCTCTTGGGTAAAACAGAATAATAGAAATAAAGAACTTTCTATTCTTTAACTTCTGTACTTATGAGTTACTTACTATGTTCGAGACGTTATGCTAGAGACATTGTCCTCTGACATCTGAGAACAAAACTCTCTAAAAGCAGTTTAAATATACTTCCCTTAGACAATTAAAAAATAATAATATGCACAATACAATGGACGCAGCATACCTTCAGAGGTCAACTTCAGTAATTCATACCATTAGCAAAATACATTGTAGCCCTTAGACACCAATCTATGTAAATAACAATCTATTTAAAAAACATCTTACTTGGGGGTTTACATTTCCCTCTCTCTGACCTGGATCTTTTTTTAAACACACATACACCCACACCAGTCCTGATTTTATTAGTATGGAGGAAAAACAAGAGATAAATGGTCATAAATATCCATACTTTGAGTACCTAGAAAAATATATTCTTCCCATACCTCCCCTTTTCATAATATGTTGGATACTATGAATGCAGAATGGAAGTAACTTATATTGGTACTGATTTTAATTTTTTATATTTGCATAAACAACTAGGAATATGTCTGAGCAAGTTTGTTTTCATGCACTACTTGCTGGGCTTGAAGAAATGCACTGGTTCAGGGGACAAATTCTGACAACTAAACTCACTGTATTTCCCTTTTGCTCTTTCATTTTTTTTAACCTTGTGTTAATAATAATTGGCTTGATCCAAACATTCCCTTCAACTGACAGAATGCATCTTCCATCAAATGAGCCTTTCCATCAAAGGAAGGAAACCTTTGGACCCAGCCCTATAATACTATAAAGTTATTCACCAGTATTATCTTCAGTATTGGTCTCCCCATTTGCAGATAAGGAACTGAGGTTGAGTGAGAGCGACTTAAGTAAGGCCAGCTGGTGAGCTGGTGGGAGAAGTGAGATTTGAATCGGGGGCTTCCCTGTTTCGAAGCTCAGCCTCTAATCCACTACACCACACCAGCTCTCACCAGCTCCTAAAAAGTTTAGGAACATCTAACAAGTGTTTTGTGATCCAATGAGTGTTAATTAGAAGTGATAAAATAAGACAGCAGTGCAACTGATATCATTTTTTAAAAAGAAAACAGGAAATAATGGTTTTGTATTTTTGACCTTGTGGGAAGACAAAGTTTCTCAGGTGGATGCCATGCTTCAATTATTGAGTAAATCCTTGAGTTATATTCACAAAGCTAGAAATTTACTAAATATCTAATAATCTTTTTCTTGAACTAAGCCTCTGGAAAAAAATCACATTCTTTGCCAGTCAGGTCCCAAATCCAAGCCCCAATTCACGAAGTAAACCCTACCACCAATCCATGTATACCAGGGATGGAAAACCTCTGGCTGTCCAGATGTGCCTGGACTCCAGTTCCCTTCATCCCTGGCCAAAACATCTGGAAGGCTACATATTTGCCATCCCTGCACGGAACCATTACACGTAAAGGGTACAATTATATGCCATTGCAAAGTTCTCAGGACAGACCCTTACAACAACAAAAAATAGATATATGTGTTTTGAAGACAGTGCTTTGAAGACAGTCATTTCTATACAAACAGTGTTAATACAAGGGGAAATAGAAAAGGTTGGAATTAACAAAATAGAAAATGCCCTCTAAAATTGTTTCTAACTGTGCAAAAAGGCACAGCTATTGTCATGGAGATCATTCACAACTGGTAGTTTGGGAGGACTAACATGAATTGGGACTATGGATGAGAGAAAATGAAAGATTCAGGGGAAAATACAGTAGACAGCTGTGTGTCAGGAAGTTTCCGACATTAAGTACAAGATACATTTTGTTTAAGGCTGCCAGGCAGTTGTAAGCAACTTCTGAGCATGTCATTTATCACAACAACAAAAGATTTGTTCTGTTAACTTGGATTTTTAATTACTCGGACCTTAACACCAAGGTATAACCTCTTACAATTTCAAAGTCACACAATAAAAAATACCAGCTGCTTTGTGATTAAAACGTAAGTGGGAAATGCAGCCTACTGTAAAGGCAGAAACCTATTTGGGAGCTAATTAATAGAAACCTTTACATGATTACAAGCACCAGGTTTCCACCAACAAGTTTTTCTATATCCGTTTAAGCAGCACACTTTGGGAACTCTGTGCTTCTTGGACTTGTTAGAGGAATTGTGTGTTGACTTCCAGAAAGGAGCACTGATTGTTACATTAACAGGGAAGTAATGAAGATGTGGTCTTAAAAGTACGTTTGTAAAGCTTAAGTAAATCAAAATAAAGCTCAGAAGTACTAACGGTGAGTATTAATTAACAAACTCAATGTAATTTGCTGGAAGCATTCCAGTTTTCCCAGTTCTCTGAACAGTACCATACATCCAACCATCGTCAATTGGTTGCACATTGATGATGTAGTCACCATCCCTGAATGAAACTTCATCTTCATCTTGGGCACTATAGTCATACATTGCTCTATATGTTCTCTGTGAAAAGAAAGGAGAGGGGAGTCCATTAAACACAATTCACAGATTTTCCAACAAACCAGTCTCTACAAACCTACATTATATGTCACCAGCAATGCGGGTTGTATAGATCAGCAAACTTTCAAATTGCAAAGAAATTATTCTTCATGGAACTAGGGATAGTCTTGAGTATGCAGCCCTGAATGTTAGAAACACTTTTGAAATATGCATTGTCACTTGCCTGGTCGTCATAAAATAAGCTAAGATATCCATATTTGGGGAGAATACCATTGGTATGAACTGGCACTTAAAAAGCACACAATATACCATACCAATTACACGTCACAATGCTCTATATCAGGCAAATTCAACGATCAACTATATTTGAGGAGGATTTTCACCCTTTTCCTGCCATTAATTGTATATAACCACACATATTACACATAGATATCTACACAATTGGAGTGAGGGTGGGGAGAGAGATAAATTATTGTTGGGGAGTTTTTTAGCTATTCACCATAAAGATGTGGTCACGTTTGCTAGCTAAACTTAGTGATCAGTCAGGGAAGACAGTATTTCAAAATCTATTCTTAAGCGACCACAATTTACTAAACACATTTATGCCAACCTAAGTATGGGAGAATCACCTGTTGGGAGCCACCCAGATTGGCTGGGGCAACCCAGTCACATGGGTGGCATTTTATTTTTATTTTTGTTTTTATTTATTATTATTATTATTCCACCCAAGATTCTATGAGCTTGTCCACACTTCTGCTTGTGCAGCCGCTTTAACCTGGTTTTTCTGCAGATATTTGTTCCAATTCAGCAGTAAAGAGTGGGTTTTCCCAGGGAAAATGGCAAGACAAATGAAAAACTGCTCAGATCCATGCCAAAAAAGTATGAGAAAAGTGGATGTATGGATGGGTCCTATGATGCATTTTGCGGTGAAAATGCTTACAGCAATATTTCATTGTTTACAGAAAGCTTTTAACTCAGAGTTTGAAGATCCAAACAATTTTATACATTTATTCACTGCCGTTCAAAGCAGTTTATGGTAGGTTTTTGGTAGTGTTTTAATCCATCATTCTTCATCAAGATGAGGTTGTGTTGTTTTTTTTAAGTGTCAGTTTCCAGCCATATGCCAGAAACATCAAGAGATATTTGGAATATCAAATACTGTATTAGAGGGCGTGGGAATGCGATTCTTTACTGTATCTTATGATTCTGGGACAGCCTTTGCCAACCTAATGCCCTCCAGAAGTTTAGGAATATGACTCCTATCAGCTCCAGACAGCACAGCCACACTGTGAAAAACTTCTAAAACTTTTTAGAAGCTTATTATGATCTGGGTGTAACTGAGAAACAAAGCTCAAAGTTCTACATGTAATTACATAAGGCAGCTGTCAGGGGAAATCTCCAGCATAATTCAGTTACAATGTAGTAATTTAGCTACTGCATAGATTGCAATATGTAATTGAGATTTGTACTCCTTTAAGGTCTTAAACAGGTCCGTTACCAAAAAAAAAATTAAGTTTGCTCAGGTTAAGTTTAGAGAACATGTTTATAGCCCATGTGAAAAAGTGCAAGATAAAGGGTTTTTTAAGACAGGCTCAGTTATAGAGGAAAGAGGGAAAATAATTGTGTTTGCAGGAGAGAGGCTGCTGTGAAAAGGATTAATTATTTAACTCAGTACTCACCAAGGTAGCTGAATGTGGCTGTGAATGCATTGATCTCATAGACGACACACTAGTCTGGTGCATGTAACCATATCCTTGGGGCTGACTTTGTTGATATGCCCCCGGAAGTACAGGGGCTGCATGGCAAAAGAAACATAAATGAATTACTACAAGGGAACATGCTATGGTCATTCATTAAGTGAAGTGGTGCTTTCTTCTCCCTTTACAACATCTGCAGGAGTTGGTTTCCTCAGTAGGAACTGGAGTAAGCAGAAAGAGCTTCTGTATACACAAAAAAGCTTGTCTTAGATAGAAAAACTAACTTTAAAAATTGGTGGGGGACTCCCCAAGCACACACTGACACCCCAAACTTGGCAGATGCAAGGAAAAGTGTAATTTACTCAAGGTTATATCTGAATCAAGAGAAAAGCAGCACAAATTTGCCCTGTAAGAGTGAACAAAAAAAATCAACAAAAACAAAGTTAAATGAAAACATTCTATAGTTAATGTCACATAGCACATTGTGTTGTCTACAATTCCACTTCAAAAGAGCTTCACCCCCTTGACTTTTTTATTCTATGAAGCAGTACTTGTTTACATTCTATGGCTACATACCCCAACATGAAAATCAAAGGTTGGTAGATGTGGTTCTGGCCTCACAACCTTCCTACATCTTGCTGATCAACTACCCAGAGAGTCACAACAGGTGCATTCACACCTCTCTTCGCAGACAGAGTTCACTTCAGCAGTAAAGGAAATTACTTCTGTGCTGTCTACACTACAAACACAATGGGCAGCAAACAACTCATATTCACTTTGGGACCAGGGTTCTGCTAAAACAGAAAGACATGCAATCCTTCTACCAAACAAGCAAGTTTATTAACCTACAACACCACAATGGACACAGATACAAGCTGCTATAATATTAGGTGGGGGGGGGAACAATTGTTATCAAGGGATCCAAAAATGCATCAAAAGGTCTCCAAATTCTCTGACCAAAGTAGGATATCTGTTCCCAAGTTCTTTGGATGTAGGTTAAACCAGGGGTAGCCAACATAGTTACTTCCAGATTGGCCATATCGGATGGGGCTGGTGGGAGTTTGTTATGTACTGAGTTGAATAGGATCCAAAATGCAGCAGTCTGATTGGTCCTAGAACAATAGGATCAAAAATGCAGCAGTCTGATTGGTCCTGGAACAATAGGATTCAGAATGCAGCAATCTGATTGGTCCTAGAACAATGCAGCAGTATGATTGGTCTGCAGGAGCCACCCAATCCAGCTCCAGATGGAAGTGAATCCACAACCTGATTGGCCTAAAGGAGAATTCCGGAATTAGCCAATCACGTGCAGCTCATTGTGTAAATAATGTATATAAAGCAGACACTTTGGGGGGGACTTTCATTCCTCCTCACCGCTATGAGCTGAATAAAGAGCATGAAATCCACTCTCGACTCTGAGTATATTTCAGAGTTGGTGTCCAACAACATCTGGAGAGCACCACATTGGCTACCTCTGGATTAGATATTATGGAGACATGAGGATGCTGTCATTTTGGCACCAGTGGGCCCAGTCCTCCCCATTCCTGCAGAAGGATCAAGGTTGCCCTTCTAAAAGTGGAGTGACATTGTATTGTGATTTTCTCTTCCTCCATTCATTGATTGGGTAAAAACACACACAAAGGTGGCCGGTATGTTGGTGCATATGAAACAAATGTCCTACATCTGCTGTTGGGTTATTGGGACCAACCAAAATGTCACGAGTAGCAAGCTTTTGAGTTGTGGAGAACATTTTATCAGCCAAGATGTTGTCCAAGGCAGCGGCAGGGGGGGGCAATGTGGGGGAAGGACAAAAATTGCAGCGGCAGGGGGGGGACGATGTGGGGGAAGGACAAAAATTAGCCTGCGTTTTATAGTCACGAGGTCAGGGAGAGAGATATCCCTGGCATATCCCATGCCAAGGATATGTATCTTTAAGACACAACTTCTCTAGTATCATTTTCCTTTTAAGCAGGGATGTCATGTCTTCCCAAATACTTTTTTCATCTACAACCTGAGAAACTGATTGGAAGATGTGATCAAGTGGGGAAGCTGCTGAGAAATGTCTGTAGTAATGAACACTAATCTCCATTTCCCATATGCATGCAAATCAGTACGTGCAACTCAGGCCCATATGCAGCTAAACTTACTGGTTGCACTGAACAATTATCACTCTAAAGAACATTTGCACAATTATTTCTTTGTTCCCCACCTGCAATTCTATACAGACCCAACATACTGCTCCTGTACCCAAGACAACCCTATGACTGTGAGTTATAGACATTCATAGGTTAGCTAGATCTTTCATGTTTTGTTTGTTTGTTTGTTTGTTTGTTTGTTTGTTTTTGAGGCGTCCTCCTGCCTTTTGCCTTTGATCACTGAGACCTAATGAAAACTTTCTTAAACTTAGTATGTCACACACTACATACATGTGCCCACGAATCTTGCAGGAAAGCAAGCAGTCCTGCTCCCCAAGAGATGCAGAGATGCTGGCTGAATGTTCCATTGCCCAGGGCAAATAACAGGCTCAGAATACTCCTACCCGAGGGTGTGCAAGTCACAGGCAGCGCTATACCTGGCCCCATCCTAAGGCAGCTCAGCAGGAAGGAACTGCTTGTCAATTCATCACAGTCCACTTTAAACTCACTTCCAAAGGGGAGTTTGGCACAAAAAGTGGCAATGTTGCATCATGCAGTATAAGCTGCAGATAATACTACCCAGGATGCGTAGAGCCTTCCACATCCCAGTAGACTGCATAGCGTCTAACCTTGATGTTAGGCAGTCAATGCTGGATTTGGTTCATGAAGAGTCCCTCATGGTGGAGGGATCATCACTGTAGGTGTCCTTATTTAAGCTTGCCCTATAGATATTATATTATCTATTGCTCAAGACCTTTCTATCCCGCCTGCCTGCAGTCCTAGTGACACTCCCATTCCGATGGTATAAACCTTGTGTAAAATAAATAAAAGAAATTTTAAAGATCGTTGGTCTTTCCAAGACAGAATGCTTTACCATGCAAAACCTTTTTAATTATATGAACTCTTTCCCCACGCAGTAAAATCTTCCCCATTTTCCCAAAAAATAACAAAGCCATTACAAATTGCTAGGTTTTTACACATGGTTAAATAAGCAAACAATAACAAAAGACTGCTGTGTCATAAAAGCTCCTTGCTCCATTAAGTATGATTAAAAAGTGGTTTGGTTTTAATTATCTACTCAACTAGAAAATCTGATGGAATCTTAACTTTGCTTTTATGACTTACTTTCTTTTCACTCTGCATCTCAACAGGAAATGCACTGAAATGAACCATGAAGTATATATAATCTAATTGTATAATAGTTGCAAAATCATAAAGCCTGGAAAGAAACAATTTGAACAAAGAGATCCTTTGATCTACAAAACCATTCATAAAATATTCTAATATTAGAACCTACTAAACAGGCCAACTAGAAACCCTTTATGTGTCTGAATGGGGGAATGTTTGCCGCTTTATTACATAAATGCACACAGATTCCATTAGGCTGAGAAGTATTGCCTACCCAACCCCTTTCGCTGATGTATAGGTAGCTCATAAAATATCGTATCCAAGATAATAATAATAATTTTTTATTTATACCCCGCCCTCCCCAGCCAAGGCCGGGCTCAAAGCGGCTTACAAGCAATAATAAAAACAAGATGAATGATCACAACTTAAAAACAAAAATAAAATACAACATTAAAATAATGGAACATTAAAATATTAAAATGTAGCCTCATCGCAGGAGGAGAAGGAAAAGAAAAAAGAAAGAGAGGGAGGGAATCAAAATGGCTCCAAGTCAAAGGCCAGGCAGAGCAACTCTGTCTTACAGGCCCTGCGGAAAGAAATCAGATCCTGCAGGGCCCTGGTCGCATGAGGCAGAGCGTTCCACCAGCCTGGAGCCAGAGTTGAAAAGGCCCTGGCTCTGGTTGAGGCCAATCTAACTTCCTTAGGGCCTGGGACCACTAGTGTGTTGTTATTTATAGACCTTGAGGCTCTCCGTGGGGCATACCGGGAGAGGCGGTCCCGTAGGTACGAGGGTCCTAGGCCGTGAAGGGCTTTAAAGGTCAAAAGCAGCACCTTAAATCTGACCCTGTACTCCACCGGGAGCCAGTGCAGCTTGAAAAGCACTGGGTGAATATGCTCCCATGGCAGAGACCCCGTGAGGAGCCTCGCTGCAGCATTCTGCACCCGCTGGAGTTTCTGGGACAGCTTCAAGGGCAGCCCCGCGTAGAGCGAATTACAGTAGTCAAGCCTGGAGATGACCGTCGCATGGATCACTGTGGCCAGGTCGGGGCGGGAAAGATGCACCATCCATGGGACCACAATGCAGTCACTACATTAATGGAAACATGTGTACTATTATATATATTCAAAATTCTGTGGTAGCCCCCCTAACTGTGAAAAGTTTGCTCAGGATGGTTTTATTCTCCTTAATTTCATTGCATTGTTGGTTTTTGGCACTTTTTATAATTTTGCATTCCTTTGTATTTGTGCCTTACAACAAAGGGATACTTCTCAGACTTAGTTTACTGGAACTGCAAAACATTTGATAGTGGCTGGATCTCTCATATATATATGAATCGCCACTTATGTCAACTACAACTGAAGAAAGGTATTCAGGACTTTACAGAAATATAGTAAGCAAGATAACTCATAATGGGAGAGGACCTTCCTTTCAGATTAACACATTTATTTTAAAAGGTGTTTCATAATAGAAAATACATAGTTTATCACTGATGGGCTTGAACTTGGCAAATTTCAGCAACCCAAATATTAAATTCCAAATAAGAAACACATAGTTGTCAGATGCTAATGGGAGCGCTAAAGCTATTCAGTTTTAAGACGAAATACCTCCCTGAAATGACAAGGCATAGTTTAAATGGCCTGGAAATATAGTCAAGAAGAATAGAAGATTGCAATGAATATTTCATAGACATATTTAAGTGTAATGCAAAATCCACTTTAAAGCACAGACACAACAACAAGCATGCTTATTAAGCTCTCCATGTATATTCATTTACGGAAATGGTTGGCAACTTCGTTCAGAACACTGGCATGAAGATCGAATGAGCTGGGACTTTGCCAACATATACCAGAATTCCAATAAAAGCATGCAAGAAACACGGGGAAGCCTGAACTATCAGTCCTCAGTCTACAAGTTGCTCTGTGATAATGTGTTAAGAATGTAAGAATGTGATTTACAGTGGAGCACAAACCTTTAATTTAAATGATCAGGGGCCCTGCAACTGAACACCATAGCAAAAAGCATAAAATAATTCAAGACTTGGGTACTTGCCCCTCTCAGTGACTTAGATGCTGTGTACTCCTACAAAATACCCAACACAATACAGAATACACACATAGACAGGCATACACAAACACATATGGTGTGGGTGTGTGGGTGTGTGTAGGACTGAGCACCATAACTGCTTGTAATACTGTGCTGGCATTCTCAATCAACTAAAACGTTGCACCTCTTGCTGTGTAATAGCAGCACAGATCGGTCACATGGCAAAGACCATGAACATCTTTCAAACACAGTTGACCAAAACTACATTAGACAGCCCCGGTCTCTATGTTCTCCTCACACTATCCAATGAGCTTGTACTTGGGACAAAGGCAATAAATAGACTGACTCCCTTCCTTCCCCCACCTCCCCACTTGAAGTTACATAATTGTACTCTACACAGCTGAAGTCAGAAGTGGGCGAGCATCATTAAACCAAAAAAGAAATTTTTATTTAACAAGTATGTTAATAGCTAACCAAGAAGAGGCATTAAGACCTGTGAATCAAACACTGCATGCAAAAAAACAAACAAACCAAAATCTTACTGGCTATCTCAAGGGCTTTTTGACATTAATAAAAATACTTCTCTTACACAGCTGTTTGTTTACTGGGCAAACAAGGGTTGCTGAGTTAACCTGGAGATGTGCAAGGAAACAGGCACACTGTGACTGTTAATCAGAAGGGAACAGAGGACATCTATGGGTACCTCCTTCGTTAGATGGCCTTGTTACCTCACTGGAACAAGAAAACATAGAGCCCTCTGATTTGTCATCTCCAACGCCAGAAGTACTGGTAGAACGGAAATGCTGTTTACTGTAACGTCTTGCTTTTTCTACGAGGGGAAACACAATACTGCAGTAAATAGCTATAGGACAGATGAGTAAAGTAAGAGAGAGCTTCTTTATTTGTTTGTTTTCATTCAAACAACAGGGCTGACAACTTGGGTACTTCCCATGCCAGCAACATCTTGTGCAAAGCTGCCCCAAGATACTAGTAACTGGAAACCATGAGCTCACTAAAATGTGCAAGTAGGGAAAACTGTTCGCACAGGAATGCTGCTATTGGATTCTGACTAGGGCCACGCACAGACTGTTCCCACAAATACTGGTACAGCTGTGACAAGTGGTGCCAACTTGAATACAGTATTAGGAAGGCCAGGTAAGCCCCACCCCGCATAATCAATCACATGACGTGACATGCGCACACCATTTGAATGGCAATGTCCGTCAACTTGGGGAGGGCAGCCTCCTCAAATATTTTATTGGTGGGGGCGAAGGGTCCTTGGCCTCTAAGAGCTGGGCTCCTATGGCTGTGACATAAGACATTTTACTGCCCAAAGGAAATTGTGTTGCTTAGCTTTAAGAGGAACCATGCAGAAACTTGCTGTAATGTGAATTATAACTCCCCTGTGATCCTCAGGTGAAGGGCACTATAGAATTTGTGTGTGTGTGTGTGTGTGTGTGTGTGTGTGTGTGTGTGTGTGTAAAATCATAGCAGCAAGCAGATTATATTTAGTTATTCAGTTATTTAAAGGATACAGTGGATAGCTCATGGAGGCTATGTGTTGTTCTTTTTGATATGTGGTATTAAATGGTTTGCATTTAACCACAGAATCTAGACAGCTGATAGAAAACCCACAAGACCTATCACCAACTTTAAATTGCATTCTGGATCTTTCTATAAGCCAAGCCATGTGATCCATAGCAAAAATTAAACTAACCATTGTCGTGATATTAAATAAATTTCATAATTGGAATAAACATCCAGTGCTTAAATTAGACGGTAGTGGGCATTAGATCTGCAGCCTTTAGGCCAGTCCAGACATCAGTAAATTGCCTCAGGAAACGCAAACATGTGGAGTAAATGAAGCCTCACTCAGTGAATTAGTGCACAGGCCAATGACAATTCACATGAATGCAGCCACCCCATTTAAAAAATTGCTTCTGTGCTCACACAAATCAGTTCTGAAAAGCAGCAACTACATCGTTAGATGTAGATATTACTTGACTACAATCAAGCACTGGAGAAAATCATGTTAAACAATACCCGAAAGCATATGTAGACTCCTAGACTGAATATTATCTTCCAAAGGGTCAATGTCGAAGATGGAGCCAGGATCTGTGCGCCAAACTTTGAGGTCTTTCCCAAAAAGGAACAGTAAGACAGTTGGGGGAAGAAAGTAAAAGCACAAAGATGTTATCAGGGAAGACATAAATAATCCCTGGGAGCCATGGAGATGGGTTTTACCATGGATTTGACCATGGGGAAAATAACATTTGAAAAAGTGTGAGATATGATTTGTGGCTTCATAGTTTCATAAATACTATCCAACATTGTAGAAATAACTTTACGAGATTCTTAGTGTGGTACTGAAGAAAAAGAATGAATGTATCTCATTTTCATTTCAATGCACAGGTCAGCACTTATAGTTTGCAAATAAAAATACCACGACTTTTCCAACAATAAAAATCTCATCATACTAAGTATTAAAATCATGGAGCTGAATTCCTTTTCTGCTAATCTACGTGAAAAAGTCAAATGGCAATTTCTTCTGTGATTACTTTCATTTTTTTTAAAAAAGTTAAGAATGTTAATAATTGGCTGCTCATATTAACAATTTAAGTACTTTTTATATTGTCTCTCTCTCTTTCTTTACCTTTCAGCCTTTGTAGAGCAAATTAATGTTTGATTAAAATACCTTTCATCTTATCATCTGTTCTGTTAATTACTATACTCATTACTTCAGAGGTGACTGCAATCAGGAATTCTGCAGCAGACAATTATCGCCTGATAACCCAAAACTGACCTATCATTTTAATCTTAAGAAGGAATTGCATATGAAACAAAGGTACAAAACATCAAATACAGATAACACTGCAACTAGACAGAACAAGATAGCTAGGTAAGTAAGTAAATAACAGAGCAAGATTATTCTGCAGAGCTGGCCCACATAATATATTTGGGTCAGTAAAGCACAGAGTAGAAACTTACCCACAATTATTCCAGGTCTCCTGTCCATTTCAACTATGTGTGGGTGGACGCCTTTGTAGGCAGCATCACTAACCACCTGGGTATTTCTTCTCACCCGTTCAGTCACAGGATCGTCCACTATTGGAGTGAAACCTCTGCCTTTTGTCTTCTCAAAATCTTCATGGTATTTGACCTGGAGCGGGGTGGGAAGATTATTATTTTCTAGTCCAATGACACGGTGTATTGAGAGCTGTAGAAGATAGGCATTGTCACCATTATTTTTCATGGCCACTGACATTTTTGCTTATTTCAAGCTGGTAACCACTGTCATGCAATTGTTCCTTGCCGCTACAAGGCTCAATAGATGTGCAACTCCCATTGTCGTCATTGGTTTTGGTTTTTTTTAAGGTAATTACTTTTTGTATACAGATAAAAAGTCGCATGCAGTCTATTGCATTTAGTGTTACATTCACATGCAAATGATGGTGCTAAACCCTTCAAAATCATCTTACATTTCATTCAATTTCAGTTGTAGAAAGCACAAATGTTCCATATCAATACATTAGGATAAAATTTCAAATTAGTATGACTTTTCAAGGTATTACAGATATCAATATGCTTTTTAAAAGCCTCCCTCCCCCATTCCTCACATACGGTCATATACACAGCACACTCACACATACACAATCCTTCAGGCAAAGGCAATCAGAGCAACCAAATTCAGAATATCACTTGCACACACAAATCAAAAACATGCACAGGCACAAGGCAGTGTGTGTGTGTATCACCCTCTCCAGTTAAAATCTGCAATGAACAGAGAGGAACCACGTGAAGTGTCTTTAAGAAGCCACACAAGTGAATGGTTAGGGAAGTCATTTTATTAGTATAGCAATATGCAACATTTAAATGCAGTTAGCAAACCCCCACCCCAAGAACCACTGTGTAAGGGGGAAAACTCAGTCCAGACTTTAGCGCATCGTGCTAGTTACCTAGATTAATGAAGATTAATCCAATCTACAGCTACTGTTCTTCAGAACACACCAGCTAGGTGAAAAATGTACCCTACCATTGAGATGTTGTTTTGTGTCTCTTTGACATGCCTCAGCTCAGGTGTGTCTACAATCATACTAGGTCTACCTTTCATCTGTTGCTGATCTCGGCTGTACTTGACCTGCAAAAGACAGCACATGGATTTTTCGAGTGTGCACAACTTGACAGGAAAATCATGCTTAATGTCACGCGCAACTGATATTCTTTTACCGTTCTATCCCAAAATGAATAGGCATTGTGGAGATGTGGTAATGCACATTGCACTGGTCTACCCATTCAAAGTCATTGGCCTTCACTACAATTCGTAACTGACTAGTTAATAATGCATGATACAAAAAACGTAAGATTGTACTTTAGTAAACATTGGCAAAGTCATTAAAAAACAAAGTGGAGAAACAAGAAAAACGCACATGGAACCTACTGCTTCATTATTAGCAGTCACGAGGCCAAACGGATAAATACACATTTCTATAGTACTCTTAAAGATTCAAAATTAATTTATTAAGGACATAATTTGTTAAGGGCATGATACACTCGTCACAGAGAGGTTAAATTCTTTATTAATCCAAAACAAGGAAAAGAAACAAGGAAAAACAAAGGACTTGCCGAGCTGATAATTTCTTGATTCTTCTTGACTCTCTCCATCTCAGGAGTGACACTGACAGCAGTTGCTTTACCAGGTTGCACTTTATAGTAAGCCTATTAATTTCAGATATATATAAATAACATTGCAACTGAACAATGATAAATAGGGCACTGCATTAAGCACCACCTGGTGTTTAAATTCCAAATGTTTTAATTAGTTCGGTATTTAAAGCTGTATGCTGAAGCATAACATAATTATTTCTTTGTATTTCATTGGTAAAATATGTGCATTACTAACTTAAACTTAATTTGCTCTAAGGTATATTAGTGCTGAAGTGACGCGGGTGGCGCTGTGGGTTAAACCA
Organism: Podarcis raffonei; assembly: GCF_027172205.1. NCBI lineage: Eukaryota > Metazoa > Chordata > Lepidosauria > Squamata > Lacertidae > Podarcis > Podarcis raffonei. The sequence goes on along the minus strand of NC_070613.1, from coordinate 23,110,302 downwards.
CAGAGCCTAGGACTTGCCGATCAGAAGGTCAGCGGTTCGAATCCCCACGACGGGGTGAGCTCCTGTTGCCCGGTCCCTGCTCCTGCCCACCTAGCAGTTTGAAAGCACCTCAAAGTGCAAGTAGATAAATAGGTAACGCTCCAGCGGGAAGGTAAACGGTGTTTCCGTGCGCTGCTCTGGTTCGCCAGAAGCGGCTTAGTCATGCTGGCCACATGACCCGGAAGCTGTACGTCGGCTCCCTCGGCCAATAAAGCGAGATGAGCACCGCAACCCCAGAGTCGGCCACGACTGGACCTAATGGTCAGGGGTCCCTTTACCTTTTTATATTAGTGCTACTGCTGCTGTACAGCCTCCATTTGGTTCAACAGGGATTTTTACTGCAGTTACAGGGCTGGTGCCCAAAAAGGGAAAGGAAGTTTAAAAACTGACACATATTCCCTAAAATAGATCAAACAATAGATCTATCCTCTTTCGACAATATTAAGTGCAGGTTGGGAATTTGTTTCATTTCAGCGTTTACGATATACAGTAAAGTCAAACATTCTGATGAAGTCAGAAGGATATCATAAGAAGTTGCAAAACTGGGTGTTAGACTGAGAGTCCTCAAGAAGTACTGCAGAGACCGAAATATACAAGAAAAAGGACACTTCATGCATATATAATCAGGGGATAGAATCGTAGAACTGCAGAGTTGGAAGGGACCACGGTGAGAATGTAGTCCAACCCCCGTGCAATGCAGGAATCTTTCACCTAATATGGGACTCGAACCCACAACCTTGAGATTAAGAGTTACATGCATATATTAAGAGGCTGGGCTTTTCCCCCGTCTTTTGTAAATAGCTCCTGAATTGGCAGAATGAAAGCAAGGGAGAGTGCTTAACTCTTCCTGTGTCCACTGCTTCTTTGCTCCAAAGGGTTTGCCCCCAGGGTTTCAAATGCAGGTGGGCTGGGGAATCTGACCAATGCAGAATTATGATATATTTCACTTGGAATGTCAGTTTTATAGTTCTATTTCTGTTTTTTGTTTTTTAATACAGTGCATTTCCACAACAATAACAACAGCAATAATAAAAATTCACACAAAGGAGCATCTGTTTTAAAAAAAACTTACTGCGCTAATATTTTGCTGGTTTTTCTTTACTCGTTCAATCTCCGGAGTCTCTGTTACTGCTGTACCAGCTCCTATCACTTTCTTGTACAATACCTTCATTGAACAATAGAAAAATAATTATGGAGGTATGCTTCCTGGCACAAGTTTGCGACAACAGGCAATGTTCCAAATACTAAATTATACCGCCTCTGTTGTTTTAGCTTCCCATAAACTAACTCAATCACCACAAGAACTAATAAACTCATTTTCTTTACTGGAACCTCATAGAATACTTCGCAGTGATATCCACAGATGTTTTGGAACTGTTTAAGGTTAAATTGCCCTGGCTCTTAGCATCTGATAAAGGTTGAGCACTTGCCTGTATACCTGTTCTTGTAGCCCTTTATAAACAGTGCAAGGCTACCCTCACCTCCATCACAGCATCCCACCACTTAAAGACTAATAAATTTATTATAGTATAAACCAACAATGGAGTAGCGTGCACTTCATACTTTCTCTGGTCCATAAAAGCTTATGCCATAATAAATTTGGCTCCATTGAATTAAATGGAGTTTAGGTCCACATAACTGTGTCGAAGATTGCAGTGCTAAAAAAAATAATTGTTGTATTGCTACCTTTTCCCACAGTACTGTGAAAATTATTGTTGCAATTATTACTATTTATTAAACTTCTATACCTCCCTTCTATACCTCCCTTCTATACCTATACATCCCTCTGAGGATCACAGGGCAGTTTACAATATTAAAAAAAAAATTACATACCATGATAACAAAGAAAAACATAACAATAACCACCACCCCCAACAGGAGCGGTACAACCTTTACCAACGAGGGTATGCAAGTGGCTTGGGGACAATGAACGGTACATTTTTCATTGTCCCCTGGGACACAAGAGAGTTCATTTGATGTTTAACTTTGTTAAGAGTTTCCCTTAAAATTTGGGTTGTTGCTACTTACAGCACTGATATTTCTCTGTGTGTTTTTAATTCTCTCGATTTCAGGAGTGTCTGGAACAGCAGAGTAGGAGCACAGCATCTTCTCTGCTTCATCTTTGTACTTTTTCTACAAAATAGAAAGCCCAGCCAGATGGGTGGGGTATAAATAATAAAATTATTAGTATTTGTGTCAAAGTAAGTATGTATGTATTAAGCAATTAAACAACTAAATAGGCTTAAATATGTGTAAGCCTACTTTACTGACGCTTCAGAATTCCCATACAATGGCAAACTGGGCCTTAATATAACTCAGAATTAAAATCTATCTTTAATTATTTTTATTTTAGCATCCACACATTAAAATAAATGCCCTGCCATAAGAAGCATGCATACGTATTAAAAAAATAAGACTCACATCAGAACAAAACGAACAACCCTGTGCGCAGGAGGACACTTCCGAACTGCAAGAACTTAATTACTCTTCATTCCCTACCCACCTGGCTGGCTATTTCAGAAGCTTTCTTTGCTCGCTGTATCTCTGGGATATCTGAGCCCACCTGCATTCCTTTCCCTTTGATTTCAGTCTCCAGGTCCTTCATATATTCTTTCTGTAAGAAATGGAACGTTAATGAATTCTTAGACATACAATATCTTTAGCCTTTCATACCCATACAGCTGGAATAATTCATGTGTGCTGCTTTCAAAAAGGTATGCTTGCAACACAAACTAGATTTCTGATGCCTGGCTGTGCTTCTGTCAGATTCAGTTTTTATTATTTTTCTATACTTCCTGCTTTCAAAAGGATTTCGTAAAAAAAAAAAAAAGTTTAAAAGCCCATTGTATTTTACTGTAAATGTCATTGAAGCAATGCATTCTGCACTAACCTGGCTTGCAATTTCATAAGCTTTCTTTGCTCGCTGTATATCAGGAGTATCCATGCCCACCTGCATGCCTTTCCCTTTAATTTCCATTTCTAGATGTTTCTTGTATTCTTTCTGTGAAGGACAGATCAGGAAATACTCAGATCTACAGCAGCTGAAGCTTTTATACAGATCCTGCTTTAATCTGCATGCTTTTATTAAATAGCACCCATGAAGGTCAAATTGTCCCTTTATACTCTCAGAACATTGACTCCATAGGAGATACTCAGATATATCTGATGTTCCTTAAGGAAGAAAATCATTTAACAAAAATGCTTCTTTTAAAAAATAATAATAATAATAATCTCTGTAGTATTTTATTTCAGGTTGCTCCTGTTTTCACTGCCCCGAATCAATGGGTAAATTCATATAATTGAGCATTATAGATAATAGATGTAATTCAGAAAGGACTGAATTCATCTGTCACAAGATCCACTCACTAATTTAAGGTTTGAGCATTTATGTCTTATAAATGCTTACCTCTGATTTTGACATTCAATGCAAATGGGGGATGAAAAGCCCCTCCTCTGTTCTTCTACAGGTAAGGTATCAATGAAAGTTTACCACCAGCAGTCCTTGGCTCCCTGTTTAGCCCACAAGCCAATTTTCCCAAAACCACACCTAATCATCCCACACCTGACATCGTATGTACTGTAGGATCAGGTGGGAAGTAGGACATGCAGCTGAAGACCCAGTTCCCTGTAAAAAGCAGGATTGAACTCCCAGAACATCAGCCAACGTGCAGGTGGTTTAGTCTTGCTGGGTTTGGGTATGTGAGCAATTTCATATGAAGCCCCACAGTACCCTCACCAGAACCTTACAGCCAACAGTACTAAAGCCCTTCTAATAAGAGACCCAACTTGGAATCTAGTCTAATTGGAATTCAGACGTGGTTTGGAATGGCAACTGACTTGGTCACCCTGTGCAATGATCTGCATCAGGAGAGAGCTGGGAGTGTAACTCTGCAGATTCTCCTACATGGCTTTTGATGCCATCAGCCATGCTATTTTTCTGGGGTCTGAGCTGAGTACTGGGGGAACCACATTACAGTGATTCCACTCCTGCTTGGGTGGCCAGATCCAGACGGTGGTTCTTGGGGAGCACTGCTCAGCTCTGTGAGGTTCTCCAGTTTGGGGTTTCGCATAGATCAGTTCTGTCCCCAATGTTGTTTAACATCTACACAAAACCACTGAGTGGGGTCACACAGTTTTGGAGTGCATTGTCACCAGTATTCAGATGACACACCACTTTATTTCTCCTTTCTATCTTCTGCAGGTGAGGGAGTGGATGTACTGAATCAGTTCTTGGCTCTGATAATGGGCTGAATGGGTGCCGATAAAGTGACATTTAATCCAGACAACAATGAGGTGCTGTTAGTGAGTCGTTCCTCTGATTAGCTGAGTGGTGTGCAGTCTGCTCTAGATGGAGAGCCACCCCCTCAGGCGACCAAGTTCATAGCTTGACAGTTCTCCTGGACCCACTGCTGTCATTTAAGGCACAGGGGGCCTTAGTGGTATGGTGGTATGACTTCCACCAGCTTAGGTTGGTGGTTTAACTACAATCCCTATCTGTGACAACTTTTGGAATTCACACTCAGTTTTGCAAGAGTTGAATATTTTGGTCTAAGGTCACAAGCACACCTTACATTTAAAGCACACCACTTCAACAGTCATGGCTTCCCACAAAGAATACCGGGAACTGCAGTTTGTTAAGGGTGCTAGGAATTGTAGCTCTTTGAGGGGTCTCCTTACAATTCTCGGTACCTTTAACTTCAGCTTTAACTTCAGACAAAGCCACGGATGTTAAAGAGGTATGAGAGTGCTTTAAATGTATGGTGCAGATGGGACACCAGACCAAAATGCTCCACTCTTGCAAAACAAAGTATAAATTCCAAAAGTTGTCATATTACCTTATATCATGCTATAAAGCATACAGTTCCATTTCAAGAAGTATTTTAAACAAACCTGGCTTGCAATTTCAGATGCTCTCTTGGCTCGCTGTATTTCAGGAGTATCTGTGCCAGCCTGCATCCCTTTCCCTTTAATTTCAGTCTCCAGGTCTTTTTTATATTCTTTCTGTGCACACAAGAAAATATATATCAGGGTCTATTTGAAACAGAATGGGTGGGAGAGAGCGGAACACCTTTAAATGATACGCATTGCATATTCAAAACCTTTGCCCTCAAAGACCAATTTACAATTTAGGCAAATGGTTTCTCTCTGCAGCGGAGTTCTTGCACACCTACAAAATGAATAAATGTGTCAGAGTGTTTAGAAGGCTTGCATATTAAACACATGGTCAAACCCTTTAATAATGGTGGTTTAAAATTCTGTTGAGGTACTGAGTTACATGGGGAGTTTTCAGCAATGGTTTTTTTTAAAAAAATGGTTTTTAGTATACAAAGAATGCTTCCTAATTTAAATAGCCTGTGCTATTGACTTGGGGATTACCAAGTGATATAAAATATAAATAATTAATTCAAAATGAACATTTTATTTTCAGCGGGTCCTAACATATCCTAATTCTCTAAATAAGCACATATATTATTAAAAGTGTGTTGGAAGGTGTGTTGAGTTAACTGCTCTAGAATATTTATTTGTACACCGAGGTACACACATAAGCTGGGGTTGAACTGGGCCACTTCTATTTAGACCTTCAATTAAAACCATCAGGAAGGGATGCCTATGGGGCAGAAACTAATTTTAACTGTATAACTATAGCCATTGGGTGACCCACCATTGCCTAAGGAATTAGGGCACGACTCCCTAGACAGTCCTGACTCCTGGGCCACACCTTAAAGGTGAGAAGGAAAGACTTACCCCATCACCACCACCCAAGACTGCAGAATCACAAGTGGATGAGAGAGTTCGGCCTCAAATGAGGCCCCTCTCCCAGCCCCTGAACCTGAGAGTCCAGGAAATGAGCCTCAGTGCCAACCCATCAGCTGAAACATGCCTAAAGGACGTCACCAGGCTAAACCAAACTATTTGTTTTCCCACACCAAAACTGCCAAAAGCGACCAAATCAAGAAGATTAACCTATTTAAACAACACAGCAGACCATATAGTAACTCCATCCCACTATCCCACTAGTGTGAAGAAGGCAAAGAAAACCAATCTGCGATCCAAAATGCAGATTGGGAGAAATCCCTAGCATAGACCATGAGGCACAGTGGGAAACAGGGAGGGAGGGAAGGTGCTGTTGCAAAAAGAAGGCTGGAGGGAAGGCGGCTTGTCCCTTCAATAAGGATCAAGCCCTGACCCATTCCTCAGACCACCTTGGAAATGCAAGGATTTTCCTCCTCTGACTCTCTTGCCCAATGGCTCGTAAAGCCACCCAGCCTTCTAGGAACCATCTCGGACTTTTGGCTGAACGTTCTGGCACCCCAATAGGCAAAGCAAGGCCCATTAAGTTGAATGGGACTTACTCCTATGTAACCTAATATGCCTTTGGCAATACAAAGCTACATTGCCAAAGAACTCTATCGTGTTATGCCTTCCACGTCGTTTCAAAAACAGAATGTGCTGCATTAGATTTCCACAATGATTTTCAATAAACAAAATAATTTCTATATATATTTGCTTAAATGAGAACAATACAGAAAGTGTTTCTGAAATTCAGCTTTATTGCTCTTCTTGTGCCAGATGTGCCAATTAATTGCTAATTCCACCAAGCCATAAAAGATGCAAAGGAATAATTTTAAATGTTTTGCTCTACTGACCTCACTAACAATTTTAGATGCTCTCTTTGCTTTTTGAACCTCAGGAGTTTCAGAGATGAGCTTAACTCCTTTTCCCTTTATTTCATTTTCCAGATCTTTTCTGTATTCCTTCTAAAAAAAAAAAAAGTTGGAAACAGTTTCAAAGCATGGACTTTTTCATAGACTCTAAAAACTAAGCAGATGTGTCATTGGGTGCTTTGTGAAGGGCTCACTTTCCACGACATTAATAACCTTTACTAACATAACCTACCTCATTTAGTATCTGAGCTGCATTTTTCACTCTAATCAACTCTGGCGTATCTTCAAACACTGTCAGTCCTTTTCCTTTCATCCCTTCTTCCAAATCTTTTCTATACTCTTTCTGAAGGTTTGAAGGAGAGGGGGAAAAAAGGTTTCTCAGCTTTAAATCGTGAGCAAGATCTTGAAAAGGGAAAGTTCTTATTAAATATTTCAAGGAATACTTTGAAAATCTCTATAAAATATGAATTAGATAGTGCACATTTACCATAGTTAAAATAGAATTGGGAAATCAAAAGATAGGATGCACCAAGAATGAAAAGATTGTAATCTTTACTTGCTCCTGGGAGCAGGGGAACCACATTCTTCTTTTTATACAACTAGTTACTACAGATACTTTATAAAACTGTAAGAGCTTCCGCTATGGATGGTAGTTTTTTTTTTCAGATTACAGACAAGTAAATGACCCTGTCACTCAAGTTCTGCTAATGCTATCATTATTCACAAAGGTGCACTAAATGCAATGCAAAAGGCACTTATCCACAAATCAGAGTTACATAGCATGATGAGCACTTGTGATTGAAATGAACATGTATAAAGATATCACACTAATGCTGCAGAAAACATAACCCAGAGTTACATCAGTTTATGACACTGTCTCCAGAAGATATGGATTCCTCCTTGATTGACAAACCAAGAGGTATTGTTTCAATTTATCTCCAGGTATCTTTGAAGCTTCAAGTCAATTCAGACATCACACCAAACAATCTTTAATGAAGTATGATTTGGCGTGATTATCTGAGAGTGGCAAGTCATCGTTTGTGGTTGGCCAGCAAACAAGAATCAGAAACCATGGTTATAAGTGAGTTGGCAACCTCACTTAGCGATTGTGCTAACCGGGGCTTCACTCACCCTGTCATGTGTGCAAGCAAGTGGGCAGGCAAGCAAATTAGGAGGGTAGCTGCAGCAACCGGGGCAACATGAGATGGCATGTCTGTGTCACCAGCCTGCTTACTCTGCCGGCAAGCTCACCCACAACTCTGGCCTTCTTGTTTTGCTTGCTTGCTCCATCCGCTGTTGTCACACTGCAGTTCTGTAGCTACACAAACTGCATCGTGAAGACTTCTTTCTTACCAAAGTATTATATATGTAGTAAAACAAGAAGTAACTAGAGGTAGTTCTTCCATCTTCTGACTTATTACAGCTTGTGCAGGTGGCGCTGTGGGTTAAACCACAGAGCCTAGGACTTGCCAATCAGGAGGTCGGCAGTTCGAATCCCCACAACGGGGTGAGCTCCCGTTGCTTGGTCCCTACTCCTGCCAACCTAGCAGTTCGAAAGCACATCAAAGTGCAAGTAGATAAATAGGTACTGCTCCGGCGGGAAGATAAATGGTGTTTCTGTGCACTGCTCTGGTTCAACAGAAGCGGCTTAGTCATGCTGGCCACATGACCCGGAAGCTGTACAGCAGCTCCCTCGGCCAATAAAGCGACATGAGTGCCGCAACCCCAGAGTCGGCCACGACTGGACCTAATGGTCAGGGGTCTCTTTACCTTTACCTCTTTGAGCAGGTTGGTAACACGCTTCACGTTCAAGAATTCTGGAGTCTTATCTAAGTCCAGTGCTGCCTTTCCTTTGAGTTTATCTTCAAATTCTTTTCGATACATTTTCTGTGCAAGAAATAAAATTTTATATAACTCTAAAATTGCATGTCGTTTCATGTAAGCTGTAGTTATATTGCAGCAAGAGGTAAAACATTTTCACTGAACAATCCAAAACATAAAGATACAGAATCTAAACATTTGGAGGATATCAAAGTGTGTCTCTAAAACAGCTATTCCAACTTCAAATGGGAGACACAACGGGATCCAAAGATTTGCTCAACTTGTTCCATGTGTTGAAGCCTGTTTTGAACATGTGGTTGTTTCCTGAAGAGCAGCATGTGGTGCTGCAAATGGTTTTGGAAGTGGGAGGACTTCAAAAACCAGTATGCAGTGTGTCAAGTTGGTATGCTGCCCAGTGGGCGGGGGGCGGGGAATCCAAGATCCAAACTGAGTGAGAACTAGGCTGAATTATCTCCTTAGGCTGTGACCAATGCGTTTCATCATAGTGAAAGAACTACCCACAGCCCTTATTCAAATGCCATAACAGCACAATGTATTGAACACTGCAATACAGTAATGATTTCCAAAAGCATTCCACCAACCTCACTTTGACACCTCTGAGCCTCCTTTGAAACTTGGTAAGTTGGGGTATCCACAAATTCCATCATGGCCCTTCCTTTTGATTTTTCATACTTCTCTTTGTACTTCACCTAACAGAACAGAGCGCGGATCAAAACTACAGCAATTTTTAAAACCGACAGTTTGTTCATTCACAGAGGAGGGGCTTCCCATTTCTTGTGTATGAATTCTCTTTTATGCATGAAAAGCATTTCCCTCCTTCTAACATATATGCTGTACATAATATACAATCCAAACATGCAGAGCTACTGGACTGTGCACACTGTGTGCATACCTGACTTTGGAGCACTGCGTTTTCTTTGTGGTGCAGCTGTTCAACTGTATCCAGTGCGAAATGATACAGCCCCTTACTTTTCTCAAACAGCTTCTTATATTCATACTGAAACAAATAATAGGCAAATATATATAAAAGACCAAAACTGTCAGTTAATATAAATCCCTTAAAACTATAATGATACCTCATTGTAGTAGTTGTTGTTTAAACCCACAACTTTGTTTCAAAGTTTGTAAGAACTCATCTTTAAAGCAAAAGTGTAAACTAAACCGTGAAATGGTTTCTATAAAAAAAAAAAAAAACAGATGAAGCTCTGATCCAGTGAGGACAACATGTGCACATGGAAACAACATGCAGAGTGATTCGTGGCAATTCCAGTATTTGATCTGAACCATGCATGTAGCATTGGAAGATATTTTCAATATCTGTCTACACCTCTGCACAGCACTGATCACCTCTAAGCAGGGCAGAGTCTAAGGTTTTCCATCCCTCCAAAATTCATAGCTAATGCTTGGTGCTAGATCGTAATCACATGCAGTAGCATGACACATACCTCACACCACTTCAGCACATGTGCAACTTTTGATCAGGACATATAACAGCCTTGGGGCTGTTCGGGATTCATAAACAATCTTCCTGTGCAAAGTGACTCCAGGGAGAGGGCCACAGCTGGTTTCCTAATCTAGTGGCAGTGGTTATCTTATCATAGCCGATGAAATCCTGCTCCAGAGGGTCCACCTAACTTCCAAGGGCAGCTTTTCAGGGGGTGAAGGTATGCTGTAGAACATGTATAGCCCTGGATCCCAACTTAATAACCCAAAGAAGCTCAAGTGTTGAAAATTATAGAAATAGTGTGAGCTCAATTTGACAGTCTCTTATTGCCTCCTAGTGGAGCCAAGCAAACATTGTGCAGCCTCTATCTGTTTTAAAAGTGAAATGCAATTAGTCAATTTGCTAATATAAAAATAGAAACTCAGAAAAAGAGTATAAAAGTATGCATACTACACACCCAGCGCAATTGTATGCACTTTTTACTCAGAAATGGACAGGGAGCCTAGAAAGGCAGTGGAAACCATAGCAAACAAAACAACACACCCCAAAAACAACTTTCTCTGACCATTGAATTATTCTGCAACTGAACTGAGTACCCAGGAAGGCACAGTTGGGAGAAGCTAACTACCACAGATATTTCAAATAACACAAGACAGGTCATCCTTTTCATCCATCTCCTTAATCATGGATTAAGGAGATTTTATAATGGACAACCTTGTTAAATTGGCAGGGAGCTCAGCACTCAAAATCTGGAAGCATTTTACCATCTACGTGCTGTACCTACAGGTCTGCAGGTGAACATCAACCAAAAACAAGTCGCCTTTAAGAAGAGAGCTTTGCTGCCAAATCGCATGAGCATGCTTCATGATTGCAACACAAAGCAATTGCTTGTACTGTTAGAGCAAAAACCCATTTCACAGTAAAACAAAACCAGGGTGTGTGGAGGTGTTACTTTGCAGCATGTGAATTAGATTCAGCTACCTCAAATCATATCCCAAAAATAAGAGGACTGAGTGGGGGGGCAATCAGAAGTCTTTCCACATCTACCGGTAGTTTATACAAATATTGATGTGCTGATTCCTTTTAACTGTTATAAAGGTTAGAAGTTTATAAAAGTGTTATTTAAAAAGAAGAAGAGGAGCTAAAAAGGCAAAAGAAAACCAAAAAAACCTCATAAACTATAGTGCTACTGGTGTAGTGGCAGATTGGGTAGTGCAAGGAGACATTTGTTTCCTCTGTCTACACAGAGTTCTTTTAAAAATCTGCCAGATATTTTAACATTTATCTTCCCTCTTTCTTTTCATGGAAACTACTTCTTTGGTAAGAGATTAATTTAAGACCGCAAATCCTTGCTTCCCATTTTTCATCCCATGAATGCCATTCCAGATGGCTGCTGCCTACATACAAAGATGGGCTTTGTTTTTTAAGGATATGTAATTATGATTTTTTAAATTACTTATTAAATTTCTATACTGCCCTTCATCCAAAGTTCACAGGGCAGATTTATAATATAAAAACATAAAAATACATAACATATTAGCATATTAATCAGCCAAAGGCCTGGAAGAAGAGGAATGTTTTCACCTGGCACCTAAAGATATGTAAGGAATGTGCCAGGTGGGCCTCCCTGGAGAAAGCATTCCACAAATGGGGAGCCACGAGAGAAAAGGCCCGTTTCTGTGTTGCCATCCTCCAGACCTCTCATGTAGGAGACATACAAAGAAGGGCCTCAGATGATGATCACAGGGTCTGGGTCTCTCCTCATATGGGGAGAGGTGGTCCTTGAGATATTGCGACCCTGAGCCATTTAAGGCTTCATAGGTCAAAACTGAAGGGACGCGGGTGGCACTGTGGGTTAAACCACAGAGCCTAGGACTTGCTGATCAGAAGGTTGGCGGTTCGAATCCCCATGACGGGGTAAGCTCCCGTTGCTCGGGCCCAGCTCCTGCCAACCTAGCAGTTTGAAAGCACATCAAAGTGCAAGTAGATAAATAGGTACCACTCTGGTGGGAAGGTAAATGGCATTTCCTTGCGCTGTTCTGGTTTGCCAGAAGCGGCTTAGTCATGCTGGCCACGTGACCCGGAAGCTGTCTGCAGACAAACGCCGGCTCCCTTGGCCAATAAAGCGAGATGAGCGCCACAACCCCAGAGTCGGTCACGACTGGACCTAATGGTCAGGGGTCCCTTTACCTTTACCTTAGGTCAAAACTAACACTTTGAATCAGGTCCACAAACTAATCAGCAGCCAGTGCAATCAGGCCAGGATTGGTGTAATATGCTCAAACCAACCTGCCCCCAGTGAGCAACCTGGCCACTGAATTCTGCACCAGCTGAAGTTTCTGAACTGTCTTCAGGGGCAGCCCCATGTATAACGCGTTGCAGTACTCTACCCTAGAGGTTACCAGAGCACAGACAACAGAAGTTAGGCTATTCTTGTCCATGTAGGGGAGCAGGTGGGCCACCAGCCAAAGCTGACAGAAGGCACTCTATGCCACTGAGGCCACCTGAACCTCAAGCGACAGCAGTGGACCCAGAAGTAGTACCCCCAACCAATGTACCTGCTCCTTCAGATGTACCTGCTCATTAAGTAGTACCCTGCTCATTAAGTTTAATGGAACATAACACAACAATTACCTGCTCTGAGCCATTTGCATTTTAAAACCCTCTTCAAATGAGTTAATCACAAGGAAGTCAACTTACCTGACTACTTATTTTGCTGGCATTCAAGGCATGCTCTAACTGTAACAGGTTCGGAAAGGTAGATGCTGGCTCATGAAGGCTTTCTAGGTCTTTTTTGTATTTCACCTGCAAGGTGAAGAATAGACATTTGGTTAAAAACAAACCAGAGGATGGGACAGAAATGCATGGTTTCATTTTCACTGCAGGAAAAAAATGTTCTTCTTTTCCATGTTTGCCTGCCATGTTTTCTATCGGCCATTAGGTGGCACTCATTTACTACGGTCTGACAAAAAGATGGCCGCAATGCATATTCTATTATAGGCGAAAGTTTAACCCTTTGAAAAGAGAACTTTCCAAATAAATGCTAAGAAAATAAAATGCCCACCAAGCAACTTCCACACAAAAACGTTACAATAAAAAGAGCCCTACTTACATCACTTGCCAAGACAGAGGCAAGTTGTGCTTGCTTGAAAGAAGCACTTTCCAGAGGATTGTAGCAGTAATTCTTCATATCCTTATTAAACTGCTCTTTGTATTTTGCCTGAGAAACAAACAAATCGCATAGGTTGTAATAGTGCATAAGTGCAGATTTCAGAATAGCTTAGCATCGGCATTTTCTATTCATAGCTTATCCCAAACCCTCAGTTATATAATTACAGGCCAGTTCAATAAACACAGAGGGTATGGTACAGGGCCATAGGCCCGGCCCCAAAGGGCTTATCTAGGTTTCTGGAGCATCTTTGCCTGATCCCTGCCTCATAAAAGGAAAGCGAAGCTGGAACTAGATGACGCAGCAGATAGAAGGCTGCCACGAAAAATAGGAACCCTCCATCTCTCCTCAGTAATATCTGCTGATACAACATCCATAATGTTACACCATGGTGCTGAAAGCTTCTCTGCTCCTACCAACAGCAGCACTGAAGTGCAACAGCATCGTGTCACAGGCCTTGTATCACTTAATATTTCCGACGAAAACATAATGTAAGGTTGCTGCTGTCAATGGCAGATCTCCCTAGTCCCAGCCTTTGGGAAAAGAGGGCAAGTAAGAATAACACATGATGGTGGTAAACTCTCAAACTCAAAGTAAAAACATCAAGAGAAAGATCTGAACAAATGAGGTGGTTTATAGAGTAGAATAAAATTTTGGTTGCAGTGCACTGGAGAAAGGGGAAGCAGTCTGGCGTTAAATGTAGTCAAAAGTTTGTTTCTAACATCTATACCACACTCTCAGGTGCATGTCAGGCTTAAAAAAATACTTTTGAAGAGCAGAAATCCAAGGAGCTTTTCATTGCCAAACTAGTTTTAGAGAACTGGGAAGGTTTCCCCCCCCAAGCTCGATTTTAATTATAAAGGCTAACTTTATAAGCTATTTGGATGGGAAGCAAAGGCACGTGTCTCAAAAGAAGTATGTCTTTTCTTTACAAAAATCCTGACCATTTACTGCATTGTCTTCCTTTCTTTTCTTGAGAGCATAGAAAGGAAATTGGACGCTGCCTTAGTCTGAGTCAGACCACTGGTCCAGCAGTGTCAACACTGTTCATTCCGGTTGGCAGCTGTTCTGCAGAGCTTCAGGTGGGGTATTTCCTAGCTCTACCTTACATGCCAAGGATTGAAAACAGGACCTTCCGCATGCAAAGTATATACTCTATCACTGAGCTACAGTCCTTTCCAAAGGAGTCTCTCACAATAATCGTTTTATTTGAGTATCAAGATACTTATTTAATGTGATGATTACACATGAAGCATGTTTTCTTTTAAGGACTGAGATTAATTTAAGACAACATATATCATATATATCATCAAGACATGGCTCAGAAAGAAGCAGGAGGAAAACAAAAACAACCGTGAAGAATGCTAAGACAAACAAATTTCTTGCTAAACTTGCACAAATCCCATACACAGCTGGGGAAAGTGTATCTTTTAAAGCTATAAGGAAGCTTTCCTAACCGCAAGCACTTTCAATAAGTATTAGGTTTCATAAGTGAACAATAGCACCTGCTGTTCTATTTACCACCCCAAAAGGTTAAAAAAAAAGCCAAGCACTAGATGTTGCACATTAGAAAGTTCACCTTGTAAAATAAATAGTTTTTTAACACGATAAATCATTTTCTTATCCCTATAACAAACAGAATGTATATACTAAGAAGCTGAGAACAACCAAAGGGTTTCCAGGATATCAAATAAAGTAGAGCATAAATATGCAGCACCCCGAAATTTGTCTGAAAGCATCAAGTACCTGCTGAGAATATAACCTGAGAGAGGATAATAAATAACATGGTGTCTGAGGCATAAAAGCAAGAGCTGGCCCCACCTACATAACCAAAGCAAGCAAATGATTGCCAGGGATGAAGACAGTCGGCACAAGGTTTAAAAGAAGTGTCCCAGGATCCATCATAATGTCACGGCAGCTGCTGCAGCACAACACTACTTTGGGTCCTGCAATAGATGCCTCTCAGTGTAGCTGTTCTTGCATGAAATGTCCTGGGCCAAATGTGGCAAAAATCCCCTGCATTTTCTACAGTAATACAATACCTTAGCACATGATCCAAGCTCTAATAGTTACCCCTCAAATAATTAATACCACACTGATTGAGAGTAAGATATAAATTAGTATTTTAAAGGATTATTAACAAAGAGCAAATTATTTAATAAGATAATGGGATTATTCACGCAAAACCTTATTACTGGGACTCTAAAAAGAAAGAGGAAATATATAACCTCACTGCTTTCGACCAGCATGTATGATTAAAGTAAATGATATTTTAATTATATGATTTAGCTTACAGGTATCATAAAGCAGATCTTAATTTTTTTCCACTTGGCCTAATTAACTCCTTTTTTTTTTTTTTTAAGTAGCAGATGTACCGTAGCTTTTACGTCCCAATCATGTTCCCATAAACTGTTCTTTGGGTGGAAAATAGGACCAGGAAGGATGGTTTGTTCCTTTTTGTGTGAAAAAATAGTGGCTTAAAATCGCCTATGCCTATAAATACTATTCTCTTCTTAATACACCAGTATGCCTTGAAAGATCACTAGACTCCTCTTCGTCCTTAGAATTCCCTTCATATATGAACTATCCATGATCCAAAGAGAACACGAGGACTGCACAGATGCAGCGGGGGGGAAATTGCTGTTTGCCAGGGCTCTGTGACATTCATTTGCATCAATTGCAATCCTATCTTAGAATTTAGTGACACCTTGACATCAAGCAGAATGACATAATGCCACTCTCTGTCTTATGGCTCCACTAAGTTCATGTGGTTTGCTCTCTGAATGGACTGAAATTATTATTATTATTATTATTTATAAAACAGGCTTTTGTGTGGCAAAAGAAAATATCCACTTTCAAAAGACTTTGAAACAAAAATCAAACACCGCCGTCCAGCCCCAATGACTATATATTTGGCCAGTGACATCAAAATGTATTAATCCTACCACCAAACTAACTGTGACCGAAGGCAAATTTCCTCGTCCACTTGTGGGCTTTCAGCTATAGATCTCTCAAAATATTTAATGCATACCAATTACAGCAATTCTATGGGAAAGAGTTGTGGAAACCTTATCTTGAAGTTTTCATGCAATTATAGATAGTTTGCAATTAGAAAAGTGAAGCATTTGATTGCACTCCTGGGAATCAGATATCTCAATTGAGTCATTGTCTGAAAGCTAAGAAAATCTTACTTGGCTTAAATATTTGGAAACCTCTTTTGCATGGTTGAAGTCTGGTCTTCCGAGGACAGTTGGTTCCTTACTCATTTCTCGCCTTCCTTTCGCATATTCAGCCTTCAAGTAATAAAAAGAAAAGTATGTACACGCCAGGCTTAATTTTATTTTGAGAGTTCCCCCCACCCTCTCAGTTTTGTCAGGGGAAATGTAAGTCTCAAAAGAAACAGTATAGCAAGTATCTTTGGTGACCTTTGTTGACACCACTTTCGCTAACACTCTAATCAGCAATTCCCAGGCTTCTCCTGATTCAACAAATGTACCATTTATTTTATTTGAGAAACAATATGCAGCATTTTTAAAAAATCCTCCAGTTTGATCAAGGGTTGAGCTTAAACATAAGAAATGCTGATTCCCGGTTATTTTGGGGGATTTGCAATTTCCAGCAAAGCTGAACTGAAAATGCAGGTGGCTGCCTTTTTTAAAAAATATAATAGGTCAGATTCCACTCTAAATTACAGAAATACAATCCTATTAAAGTCAATAAAGACTGCAAGGAGTAAAATATAGTGGAAGTCTGCATACCGGGGGTGGGGAGGGGAGTTTGCATGAAATTCTATAGGAGAGTGAACCCACCAACAGGTGTGCAGGTCAAGGAAGCATGGAAGAGGGAAAGGTCAGAGACTGATAGACAGGATACCTTATATGCTAGAACTGCAGACAGAGAATCTATCCTTTAAACCTTCGGGTGCAACTTTGGTACTTCAAGAATGAAAACCAGATGGATATTTGAGGCTACATGGTGGCATTCTTTAATTGGCCAATCCAAAATTTTGGAAGAAAGGAACTGGGGGAAGCTTAAAATTGAGTGGAGTGATGAATGCTAGAAAAGTTGAGGCGGCAGGTTAAGGGTTTTTAGAAAGCTTGGCTGCTGATAATAATGAGTGCTAGATGGAAATTTTCTCATGTTTATGCACCTAATCACATAAGAAGAGGGGGAAAGGATCATTTACTGAAAATTGCCCCCTTTGGGGTACTTAGGTTATTGGTCTGAATGCAATCTAGAGTTCATCTTAACTTTGTACAACTTTAGTAGCTCTGTCCATATTAAAAATAAATTTTAAGTTATCAACATTTTCTATAAATTACAGAGAAATTTAATTTCATACGTTGCTTATTATCTTTGTTAACTGGGTTGCCATCATTATGTCTGGTCGATTTGAAACTTCAGTATATCTGTGAGTGTCCTGGAGATCTTTTTTATATGAAACCTGTAAAATAAAAGACTCATTAATTATCTTTGACTTAGCAGGTCAGCTATAAATGTAGCAATGTTAACATATTAGCTGTCCTATACATTTAGCAAACACCACCTGGTAGATTGCCAGGATAAAGGCAAAATAAAACCTAATAACAGCCTATATCATAAACAAAATGAGAAACTCGTTCCTATTTCAAAGACCAAAATGGAAATGCTAGTATATCAGCATGTATATTATGCAATGTGTATTATGAGGGGAAGTCTTTTATTTTTCATTTGTTTTCCCAAACATATCTAATTGATATCTGAAGTTTATCTTGCCTTGCAGACAAAGCTGGTTGGGATTTACAGGTTGGGACAAAATATTGTCCTGTAACAAAAGCTGATCAGGTTTGATCTAGTAACAGTGATTCAGTCCTGTTAGTCACATCCACACTAGATTACTATTACAAACTCTGCATGCAGTGGCCTTTAAAGGGATCTTGGAAACTTCAGCTCTTCCAGAATGTACCCCACCAAATGTTGATGGAGGCAGGCTACAAGCTGAATATGTGAAGCCCGGAAGCAGGACGTAAGGGCATCAAGCTTCTCCCACTCACAATTCCTTTCCTAATATCTCTTCCTTATCTGAAAAACAAATTACTTTGCCTTCAAATTCTAAACTTTCATGCCAACAAGAACATTGGGAGTACCATATTAGTGGATGTATTTTTTAATTAATTAAAAAAAACAAATCACAATTTTATAACAAATAGTCTTCCCAAAATATTAACATGAATTTTCAGCTTCTGTCCATATCTCTTTAACACCTTTATTCTTTTATATATGTGTGAAATTGTTTTTACATGTTCTTGATTGTATTGTTTTAATCACTGATATGTTTGCCACCCAGGCATAGCTGTCAACGTTTTCCTTTTTTAAGGGAAATTCCCTTATTCCAAATAGGATTCCTCGCCAGAAGAGGGAAAAGTTGACCGCTATGAACCCAGGGCTCCTTTAGGAGGAAGGGTGGAACATACATTAAATAAGTAGATAGACAAACAGATTTTTTAAAAAATCTGACTGCTTCTGTATGTTAGTCGCTTGATGATGTTTTCATTTAATACATTACTTTTTCCAAAAAAGGTCTAAGTGAAGCTGCTAAAATAATTTCCTAGTATTCTTTGTAAAAAATTAACTCATCTTATTCACTACTGTCATGCAAAGCATTGGAAACATTTTTTTAATGAATAAAACCAGAAGTGCATCCAGGTTCTTGCAATTCAGAGCATTACATAGATTTAGCTAATTATATGCTGTTCACCCTAATGACCACATGAGGTGAAGTGAATACCATAAAGGCAGCAGGAACAGGTTTCTGAAAAGGACCCCATCATCCATGTAAATTGCAAATTAAAGCCCAGCATATGCGTTGAAAACAGCAGCAAGGACTGAACTGTCAGCTCAGACACAGAGGAAAATGCACAGAATCTTGTGGCGAACGCTGCAGCAATTTTGTACCTTATTGTTCCCAAGTGACAGTCACATAGTAAATGAAATAAGGAAGTGTGGTTAATTTCACAGTGAGGAGACAGTAGAAAAATCAGACAGTTATTTCACCAATCAAGTTTGATGTAAGGTCTAGCGCAATACTTTTCCTCTCATAAATTATTACTCTTCTGGCACCCAGTCAAAGATATATTTATGTTGGAGTGAGACAGAGACATCAAACATTTTGCAAATGTCTGCAATATATAGTTTGTATGTTGCCATACCCCATTGATATTACTAATGTCATGTAGCAGCAGAACATAGGCTGCAGAAGGCTACGCATTTCCCAGTCTGTGAATTATCGCGACTAGGCCCATGCCAAGACAAATATGTGCTGTTCACAAACGCTGCAGCCCACTGTGAAACTTGCCATTCCTTCTCATGATTTTGCGCAAGGTGCCTGCACACCTGGTGTGGAGGCAGGTGTTAAGAAACTAAACATGTGCCTCTTGCTAAGGCAACTAGGCCAAGGATCCCTGAAATTTCCATTGCCTGCCATCACTTGTCTCACAGTAAGGTCCTACAAGACAGGGAGCACATTGCAGAAGCAGTCCTTCCTGTTAACACCCATTCTGTATGAGGGCAATGCAGCTTCATTTGCCTTCAGTGGCACTGGCTACATGGTCCAGGGACATCACACGTAACTACATGATCCCTGATTGGCTGCAATCACTTCTAAAAAATTAGAGGGGGAAATGGCATTGAAACAGCAAGAGATTCTTCATGGTGACATATAGCTGTGATGGACTCGGGGACCTAGTAAATAAGCAATCAATAACTGCAAATAGTAAATAAATACATAGAAGGGTAAGACTAAGGTTTTTCATTTCTACTTAAGGTTCCCATCGTATTTCACCAGTATGCACAGTCCTGATCTTATTACCGAGTAAGCCTATCTCCTATTTAGTCTATGAACTGGTGGTGGATATATTGTTGCCATTCTGCTCTGGTAAATTTATTTCATTTATTTATTTCAAAAAAAATATGCAGCACTTGATTGTAAAACAAAACACACACAAAAATGCAAAGCTGTTTACAAACAAGATGAAATCACTAAGAAAAATTAATAAGACATCTGAAAAGTTAAAACAACAATAGAGTTAAAACCCACATCAACTTTCTAAATATCTAAATAAAATGCAGCCAACATCACATCAGTTTTGATAGGCAGTATCGGTAACAGTTCCACCATGCACCCAAACAAGGTCCTTCCTACGTCCTACTTCTTCCTCATCCCTTCCCTTGTCCCGTTTTACCTATCTGGAGATGCTCAACTGTGACAATGCAAGACACATTGGCCACCCCTGTTCTGGGCAATGTGCTGTCCTCCAGATATTGCTAGAATGCATTCCTGATCATGTGGCAAGGCAAAGTTCAACAACATCAGGAGGACTACAGGTTCCACCCCCCTGCTTCTCACATTGCCTAAAGTCCCTAAGAGTGGGACAATTGTTCTTCACTTCCATAATCTGAATGCCATAGTTTTAAGACTGCCTTTGAAAATAATTTCAGGTGGAATCTAGACATATATTTTAAAAATGCTGTGAAAATGCTTTTTTAAAAAATGTTTTTTAAAAAATATATTGAATTTGCCTTAGCTCACCATTGGCATCTAGTGTCATGTTTGTATAATGCACTTAAAATGTTATATTTGCAGCTGTATAGCTGAGTCCTCAGTGATGGTTTGCCATCTACTGATGAAACATAAGGGAAGCCCTTTTGAGGATATGAGGTTAGCTAACCAGATCTCCAGATCCTGCCACAACATTAGCAACACAATCCTATGCATATCTATTTAGGAGTGAGATTCACTGAGTTCAATGGGATTTGCTCCTAGATGAGTATAAGATGACAGATTTAATATTCTACAACCAGAAAATTAATCACATATTGCAGAACAAGCTTTCAGGTAAACATAGCATACCAACTAAAATAATTTTGTAACTATATTTCTTGGGGGTCAGAAATGTAATTGCCATAATTTGGGGGATCATTTTGCTTGCTATAGATGTTAAGATCATTAAAATGTCCATCCCCTAAGTTATAAGCCTGGGAAATTTGACAGTATTTATTTTCCTATTATACAACTTCAGCCGACTGTGAAGCTCAGCGTGAATTCTGTTCAAGGTGGCATGAAGTCATGACGCACTAGACGATTTCAAACTGGGAGTGCAATGATATTTTTAGAAGATGACAGCCTTCATCTGTAAAAGGAAATTTCCCATTTCACACACTTAAGTGTAAGTCTGAGCAAATAATCTTAAACTTGCCCTAATCCTATTAATTGTAAACTCTATGTGTAAAGGTTGGAATTAATTAGAGCAATGTAGGTAAATAAGCATTCTGCTCCTATACTGACACATAACACTCTGTTGGTAGATAAGAAAGGTTTTGTCCTGCCTACAATATGTCTACAATAGGTATAATCTTCAAAACGAAGCTCATTAAAGCAAAAAAAAATACACTCTAGGAGGGTGGATGCTTAATTTTTTTACATTCCAATGACAAACTTTCATATTCAGAGCTGAACATGCAGCCTCATGTGAATCAAAAATAACTTTATTTTTACAAAACTAGAAATCCCAAATTTAAACATTAAGTCAACTCTTCAAGAGTAAGAAAATTAACCAAGTAAGTAAATGAACCAAGTAAATGGAAAACAATAGGTATAAATTGGTATACCTGTTTCCCAGTGCATGACAGAGCTATGGAACTGGAAAAGCTGTAAAATTCTTTTTGTAAATAATCTGTTAATACTGATGCCTGTCACATAGCTGAAAACATTCACAATAAACAATAAACAAAATAAACAACTCACAATAAACAAAACTTTCTGTTTTATTAAGTGCAAAAGCAGGTATCATGATTGCCTTTCATTTTGTTCTGATTTTATATTGACTCTATCAGCTGCAAAAATAATATTGAGGTTGAGGAAACATTATTAAATTTGGAGATTTCTTTTGTGTAACAAAGCCCACTATGATCTAAAGAACCACACATTTTTCCTTAATGCCACATGCCAAACAACCAAAGCCACACTATTTCACAAGCCATTTCTGGTGTAGTATAGGTGTAGTCAAAATGTTGGATGGAGAACATGAAGGTGATAATTTTGCTTTCACAATTTGGGGACCCCTTTCTACATCAGTCTTGCTTTTTCCCTCATAAGGTTGCTGCAGAATCATTTATTCCTATCTGAAAGGCAGTTCTGTGCTGCTGGTTAAAGATCATCAGTGGTCAAAGGCATGAAAGACAATTTGAGGGATGTAGGCAGCTCCCAGAATCCAGTTTGCTTTCCTGCCTTCATCAAAGTGGTTATGTTCATATCAAGCTCCCTTCTTTCCTCAGGCCTTTTTTCCCCTACTTCTAATACCAGCCAATCACCCATTCCCACCACCCTTCTGAGTAATGGTGACTTCTGTTTCAGTGTATCTGAAGAAGTGTGCATGCACACAAAAGCTCATACCAATAACAAACTTAGTTGGTCTCTAAGATGCTACTGGAAGGAATTTTTTTATTTTGTTTCTTCTCTTTTTCTGTTTTCCTTTCCCGGTGCCACCCTTTGTGTGCAGCCACTTCCAGTTGTCCTGAGACATTGTTTTAGTTTTCTCCAGTCTTCCCCTCGGTCGCCATGAAGCCCTGTGAACTGAATGTCACTCACAGTCTTTCCATCCCTCTCACTCCCTGCATCTTGCTAAAAGAACAAACACGTTCACAAAAAACTACCCACAACACACAAATAACCTGCTTGTGTCTGTTCCATGGGTAGGCAAACTAAGGCCCGGGGGCCGGATCCGGCCCAATCACCCTCTCAATCCAGCCCACGGACAGTCCGGGAATCAGCGTGTTTTTACATGAGTAGAATGTGTCCTTTTATTTAAAATGCATCTCTGGGTTATTTGTGGGGCTTAGGAATTCATTCTTTTTTCCCCCTTCAAAATATAGTCCGCCCCCCGCCCCAAGGTCTGGGGGACAGTGGACTGGCCCCCTGCTGAAAAAGTTTGCTGGCCCCTGGTCTATTCCAATGTCCTTGTCTCCCTCCCTCCCTCCCTCCTTAGCCTCTCTACCCCTCTCCCATTTCTCTCTTAAGTCAGGGGACGCAGCCTCACATAGTGCGAGCGATCACAATTGATCCCTTTGAATCCTGAATGTGATGATGGGGCGTGGTGTGGAGTCTCATGGAGAAGAGCAAATCTCTCATCCTTTCTTCCATGATTCCTATTCCTGTGTATCCCCAATATCTGTACCGGAGGAGAAAAGAGGTGCCCTGCTGCACTAATGAATGCGCACTTGCACTAGGTTGGATCTCACTCACGGTTTTCATACAAAGCATTTTCTATAACTAGCAAATATTTCCCTTAAATCGTTGTATGATTAAATTCTCAAACCATGATTTCTCCAAAATATCAAAGCTACATTTCATTTCAAACATAGGAGCATCACAAATTAATAGAAGAATACTCACATTACTTTGGTGTTTACTGACTTCCATGGCATGCTTAACATCTGGAGGCTCCTTCATATGCGCATAACTTGATGTACCCTTTTCAGCATCATGTTTTTGCTTGTAGAGGACCTGTAAATGGTACATTTTATATGATATGTATCATGCAAGATATGAAGGAAGGTCAATCAGAGTTTCTTTTCTTACACCATTTTTATTTTTTCCTGTCCTGCCTTTACATAAACCTAAACTATGAAGATGCAAAGAACCAGACTCCCTCCGTCTCTCTCTCTCTCTCTCTCTCTCTCTCTCTCTCTCTTATCAAAAATATCTCATAATGCTGAAGTGCTCATTTGCCTTGACAATTTGTGAAGAAGCAAACTATAATCTACATATTACAATTAGGTATCAAAATGTGCGACAGAGTGATGTAGTCAAAGACTGCATGCTTATAGATAAAAGTAGACGTTTAAACCCAAGTCCACACCCAATATCCTGTCCATTGAAGCAAGCTGACTGGTACTCACTGAATAAAAGAGATCAAAATTAGAATATTGAATTTTGCATTGAAAAAATGAAAAGCAAGGCAAAAAGCAATTTAACTGTCCTTTGAAATACCAGAATAAACTGTTGGGATACATTCAAGCCAGCTACCCCGTGGGAAGGATCCTGATTAGTTTTTATGTTTGGGTATTGCCCTTTGCTTTTACTTAGAAGTCGCCATTGGAAGCATTTGTATCCTTAAGGTAGGATAGAAACCACAAACAAAAACTTCAAACCAAGAAGATACATTCCGAAATCTCTTCAGTCATCTTCACTGAACCGAATACATGCAAAAGACGGCAATGGGCTTTGGAAAGGGACCAAAGCATGCAGATTGTTCGTTGCCCCAGGCAGAGTTGTCCCTATGTTGTTTTCTAATGTAACACTGAAATACTGTTAATAATTATTGCTAATTACTTTTAAATAGTTGAATTACAGGGTTAGAAAATAAACAAGTTGCTGTACTACTGCTCCCCCTTATCTTTCAGGAAGTGGGGAAGAGCGGAAACCTT
This sequence comes from Podarcis raffonei, assembly GCF_027172205.1. Taxonomy (NCBI): domain Eukaryota; kingdom Metazoa; phylum Chordata; class Lepidosauria; order Squamata; family Lacertidae; genus Podarcis; species Podarcis raffonei. The sequence continues at coordinate 23,085,680 of NC_070613.1, read as the reverse complement.
CACCTAATTAATATAGAAGGAAAATGAAACCATCACTAAGTTTTGAATGGCTGTATTTTTATTACTTTGGCAATTACATTTATCTATATATATATATCTTTCATATATATCTTACATAGGGACGCAGGTGGCGCTGTGGGTTAAACCACAGAGCCTAGGACTTGCCAATCAGAAGATCAGCAGTTCGAATCCCCATGACGGCGTGAGCTCCCGTTGCTCGGTCCCTGCTCCTGCCCACCTAGCAGTTTGAAAGCACGTCAAAGTGCAAGTAGATAAATAGGTACTGCTCCAGCGGGCAGGTAAACAGCGTTTCCGTGCGCTGCTCTGGTTTGCCAGAAGCTGCTTAGTCATGCTGGCCACATGACCCGGAAGCTGTACACCGGCTCCCTCAGCCAATAAAGCGAGATGAGCGCCGCAACCCCAGAGTCGTCCGCGACTAGACCTAATGGTCAGGGGTCCCTTTACCTTTACCTTTGTATATCTTTCATAGAACTGGCTGCATATAAGAGATATCAGATACAGTGAACTGAAATGGTGTGGGTGTGTGTGTGGGTGGGTGTGTGTGTGTAGGCAACAAAACACCACACCAGGTTAGAGCCAAAGTTTTCCTCCTTCTGCTGGAAAAAGGGAAGCTTTGGATTCAAACCAACTAGGTTTCTATTCTTGGCAATACAGTCCTCAATCAACAGGCATTTTACAAGGAGCTCTTGGAATACAGGCACTCAAGTGGTGTGTAACCTAATAGCAAAGATTGCAAGAAGATTTGAAAACATATTAGCTAAAGAAGGATTTGCAACGGGTAAAGATCAATGCAGATTAAAGCAAGCAAGTTTACAGCAGATCAGTAAAAGGAGGGTCTGATTTCTCACTTCACTACACAAAGATAATGCCTGAACAAAACAAATGTGAGATTCTGAGGACCATCATTTTAAATATTGACTTTTTAAAATCTCCATACAGCAAAGGCTGTAGCTGTTTATTTTCAAAATAATGCACATCCATAAGAGTCCCACAGTTTTGATATAAAAACTGCTGGGTCCACATAATTAATTTCAGACTTGGCCAAGGCCACTGTAAAGAATTTCATGGATGGGTGCAGCAAGATAAACAATACTATTGAGAAATTGCAAACAGAACTTACAATATTGCCAAGGAATGAGCTTTAATAGGATCTTATTCCTGAACTTTAATTTAGCACATAGCTCAAGAACTTCATAAAGTGGTTCAGATTCACCCCAATCTCATTTTGAATCCAAACTGAATGTAAATTGTGTCCAATCAGATTTACTGAGCCAACATTTATAGATATGAATATGTGCTTTTAATTAGTTGGTATGCCATAATATTTAATACATATTCAAGAAAGTTGAAAGTTCTGTTTATTCCAAAAATGGATTACACAGCTATACCACCACTCTTTCTTCAATCTTGAACGTAGAACATAGGATTTCCACAATTCATCATTTTCAGAAACATTACTTCAAGCATATTTGCCAAGAGCTTGAAGAAATGTTAGCTATAAAGAAGAAAATTGAACAGTCTGTTGACATGCTCTAATTTTCTATTTTCCTTGGGTCATTTTGTTTCCCCGATAAGGATCAAGCCTTGGAATTTTCTGTCAAAGTGATGGAATGTATGTGAATCAAAACCTTTGTCCTGGTTTTTTCCCCATCATTTCCGCATTCATTTATTTCAAGCAGTTTGTCTTTCATTGTGATATTTTTAAAATACTTTGAGGAGAGCAGGAAACCTGGAAATCCGTTTCCTTGTTTTCCAGAAAAACAAAAGACCTAATTATCTGTTAACTACCATATCACAATGCTCCAAAATATGATGTTATTTGTTCTGATACTGTTTTGACAGTATACAGACATAACAGGCCAAAAAAACCCCCCAAAAACATAGAAAATGGGTGCCCAGTAATCCTCTTGAAGGAAGAAATGTTGGTTTGCAAAATCTCTTTTTCATATGCAAGTCAGCTAGAATCCTCTCACATCTATTTTGGTGCTCAGAAATTTGTTTACTTCTTCTAATGAATAAACAGTAATGCTAGTTAGGCTAATTGCTGATTAATCTCTTCAATGCCACATTTGATGATCCCGTACATATCCTCATCCTCCTTGACCGCTCTGCTGTTTTGCTACAGCTGATTACCTTTTCTCTTCCTAATTATTTTTATAGGGAGAAGGTCTCCTGCTTTCTCTCAGCAATCTGTTTTTGGCTCTCTGCTTTTCTCTTTCCACATAGTCTATTAGGGTCAACTGAGAAGCGACTAAGCTGCTAAAATGCTAGCTAGACTCTTGGGAAGATTTGTAGTTAATTGGCAGGCCATACCAAAATTGTATTTCTCAATCGTTCCTGGAGAAATGTGGCAAGTAGGCTGCAGCAGGGTTCTGTCCTGGGCCCAGTGTTGTGTTAACTTCTTAACAAAAGACTTGGGTAAAGGAAATGGGGTGAGGTGATCATCAAATTTGTAGATGTTGCCAAACTTGAGGGTACAGTCATACCTCATGTTACGTCAGCTTCATGTTATGCTCTTTCAGGTTATATCCCGCAAGTACCAGAAAGGGTTACCTCCGGGTTTCACCGCTCACGCATGCGCAGAAGTGCAAAATGACGTCTCACGCATACGCAGAAGCAGCAAATCACAATCCGCGTGTGCGCAGATGCGCTGCTGCGGGTTCCGTTCCTTTCATGTTGCGGACAGGCCTCTGGAATGGATCCCATTCGCAACCAGAGGTACCACTGTACAGCTAATGGGTATGCACACTGGCCAAATAAGAGGCAAATTGGGGAGATCCATAAGTTTGTTTTCCTCCTTCAAAGTGCACTTTAAAAGAGGTACTTCTCTGTACTATTGTTGGTTGTTGTTGCTGGCAACCATCTGACTTGAGAGGCAATGGAGTGCATCTCCAGGGGTGAAGTCAAACAGCTGTGTTAGCAGCACCAAAGTAACCCCCCTTGGGTACAAGTCTGGGCAGCGTGTACGGAGGTCATGACTTGCCCTACCCCTGGCTCTTGGTCACAAGCAACATTTTTTTAAAAACAAACAAACATCAAATTAGGCACTGAGCAATATAATGTTCTTTCCATCTTCTGTGACAGTACTGTAAGTCATGGAGGACACTGGAGCCACAATAAATATAGAGAAAAGGCAAGGAAAGCAAGAGGGAGAAGAATATAAATATTATCATTTTATTCCCTCCAGCATATGTCAAACCTGTCTGTGCACGAACACTGCACTTTTGGAAGATGCGAGTCTAGATGAGGGTGGTTTGGGAAGGGACAAATCTCAGCTCTGCTGTAAAACCACCATCTCCCCTTTCATTTTCCTTGCAGGCATGGTTTTTGGGAAACCCGACAAGAGGAAATTATTCCACTTTCCCTGGCTTTTGCAGCAGAATGCAGTGATTTATGTTACAAATGGGAAATAAATGTGTCTGCAGGTTTTACATTTTCATGCTACATCTAATATATATTATGTATGTCCTGTTAAAAAAAGGATGTGTGTTTCAGAACAAATGTTTTAATAGCAGTTTCATTATTTAATTATTTAGGAATATGTTTTATACGAGGAACATCAACAAGACAGAGCTGCTCTAACAAACTTTATTTTAATCTTATAGTCAGTTTTTTATTGTATCTGTTCTGTTGTATCACTGAAGTGGGGGCGGGCGGGGGGGATGTACTATATAAAACTGTATGCTATGCTGTTTTGGAACAGGGCCAGAAAAGAAATGCATTGACAGCCAGATAAATTATGTTAATCTCATTTATAAATCAAACTAAGTATGTTATTTAAAAACATTCTGTAATTTACTGCTATCACAATAGAAAGCTCACTTAAACTCTTAACTCTTTGCAACCAGCAATTTTAAGAGACCGTATTGATTACAGATTTACCTGTTACTGTGCTGATCTAGATTGTTATAAACTGTTTATTATACATCTGTTTCTCACAACCGTGATTGCAATTTCCTGTTTCCGCCTGCTTGTGGATACTTAAGGTGTACAAATCAAAGTCTATTTTTCGAATGTCTTCAGATTTCAAGCGGTATCGCTAACAACGAATGTTTTTCTCCCTTGCAAAAATCATAGCTGCCTTTCTTAAAACAAATTATTCTAGGTTGAGATTTTTAAGGTCACTCTTCCTGAATAACATACATATAATAAGGAATGAGTATGAAAAGTCTTGTTTATATTTAAAAAAAAGAGTATGGTTGTTCCTTCTTGGCACCTCAAATGAGACAGCAGTGAGATGGCTCATGTGAAAAACACATCTTTGAACCCAAACAAACTGTATAATTTCCTTTTTCTGGGTTAGGTGCTCAAATGTGTGGAGTGGCAGCCTAGCTTCAAACATTAATTGTCCAGAACCACTTTGATTTGGCTTATGAAGCAGGTTTGAGGCAGAAACTGCCTTCCTCACCCTGGCTGACCTAAACTTTATACCAGGAGATAGTCAGGAATGTGCAACCTTGCTGATTCTCCTGGATCTCTTATCAGCTTCCAGTACCATTGATCATGGTGGACCTTCTGGGTCTTCTGTCTAGATTGGGAACTGGAAGAATCAAACTGCAATGGTTTTGTTCCTATCTTAGTGGAAGAATCCAGAAAGTGGTGCTAGAAAATGTTTACTCCACCCTGTGGTATGGGTGCAGTGGGTGCCACTAAGTTCTATGCTATGTCCTATGTCATTTTACCATTGTCACAGAACTGCTGGTAGAGGCTGTTCAGAGAATTCCTGAAGTGGGAGTACTAGCCAGTCTTACCAGTTACTAACATTGCTACAGACAGAACACTTCAGGGTGGATCATAGAGTAACTTGTACACTGGGACTCTGGGGAGGAGTAGGTCTTCTAGACACATTTATGGGAGGCATGGAAAGGAATGGATAGAATGATTGACAGCTAACAAGTGGAGGCAGAAGGCCCCAACAAGTACCCTAAAGGGGGGGTGCTTTCCTCCATGTGCATAGGCATGTGTACCAGCAGGAAATGGATCAGGCTGCTTAAATATACAGTATACTTATTTTTTTATAAAAATTACTTTGCTCTGAAGCTGCGTAACTTCTTTTGCGAACACGCTGTCAATTGTGGCTGGCATCTGCTGGTAGATTGAGTTGGAGAGGTCTTTCTTTGCACCTGCTTTGTATTGTGCCTAGAAGGAAGAGAAATAATGCAGCAATTATTTCAAACAGATTGAAAAGACATTTAGGACGAAAGGTTCAACATTATGCCTTTTGACAACTGGATATAAAAATAGATTTTGCCCATCTCTGCTGACAAATCTTTATAGACATATCTTAGAGGTTCTGATTGCAGCATTAAAAGTTTTTGTCCATGATAAGCAGTTATCTTCACAGAATTTGTGGCAGACCCAGTTGAAAGAGTTAATGTAAAAATATATATTTTTAACCATATCTGCTCCACTGGATCTGCTCCCTTTTGTTTTCCAACTTCCATGACAGCCTCCACTCACCAATCCTGCTTCATTTCTATTTACTGACCCTCTACAGACCAACCCAACTGAAGAACTCTATGTGATATATCCTACATATGTAAGCCCCATGTTGTCCACCAGAGTTTTGTTTTCCTTGTGTTTGCTATATTAAATAAACATATTTTTAAAATAAAGAAAAAGGGGGATGTAGGGGGATGTAGGTGAAGGCATTTCTTTCACAACCATTTGGAATTCTCAAACATGCACAAAGTCTGAAACCTATTTTGATGTAAAACCTTTATGCAAAACCACACACTCTGCCCTGAATATTGTGGAATTTTGTCGTGTGTGTGTGTGTGTGTGTGTTCACTATAGTCCATAAATATGTCTTGCATTTCCAAAACAAATAATGTTGAAGTGTTTGACTTGCATCTGGAATCAGTAAGACCCAAAGAATATACACATAAAAATACAGAATGACACACATATTGAGTATCTATAAATAGATCAAAGCACCTAAGTATTATGAGCTAGCACCCAACAGATTTATACTTGGTACATCAATAACATATTAAATAAATTAGAATTGCTAATTTTGTATCCATTTTACAGATTACTCTCTTGCACAATCTAACAATTCTATTTTTCGGCCAAACTTGGATTCTAAAACAATTCTAGCATGTTACTTAAATCATGCAATATCAATTTCCACTAATGTGTTTTTGAATTAAGAGTCCTATAAAAGTGACAGTTTCCAGAGGAACAGCCATGTTAGTCTGTTGCAGCAATTAAAGACTAACTACTTTATTATGGAATAAACTTTTGTCGACACTGATCCATGTGCCTGGCAGGAGAGGGGGCAGTCTCAGTAATTCTGGGTAAGGGGAGGCATGGTGTGGTAGGTGGGGCAGGCCAGATAAGCAGTTAGTGACAGTGCCATGTGCCAGCCCCTCCTCCAACCTGGGGCGCTGTGATTGTCCTATCAGCCAGCCCTTGGGTCTGCGGCTGCTGCTGTTGAATGCCAAGTCAACTCTGAATACGATCTTCCTCATCCATGATCTGATTGTGGATGAGGGGGCCGATCTGGTCTGTATCTCTGAGACCTGGGCGGCTGAGCAGGGTGGCACAGGCTGTGTCCACCTGCATAGTCAATGCAGCATCAGGGAAGACTTGAGGAACGGGGGGGGAGGAGTTGCTGTGGCTCATAGAAATGCCATTGCTCTGTCAAGGCTCTCTGTCCAGTTGAGAGGGATCTAGAATGTGTGTTCCTGGCACTAAGCAATCAGTACAGATTAGGGATTCTGCTCATTTACCTCCCACTTCACTGCCCAGCAGTCTCCCCCTAACTGAGCTGACAGAGCTGGTCTCAGAGGCAGTGTTGAGGACCCCCAACTGCCTTTTCTGGGGGACTTCAACACCCATGCCAAGGCAATTGGCTCTGGGGTGGCTCAGGACTTCACAGCTACCATGAGACCATGAGGCTGTCCCAACATGTGATCAGTCCAATGCAAGTGGCAGGCCACACTCTGCAGGCCAGTCGCCAATCTCCCCTTTTTGGGCAAGGTTCTTGAGCAGGTGGTTGCAGACCAGATCTAGGCACTCTTGGAGGAAACTGCCCTGTATGATGACCTCTGTCAGGAGAGAAGCAGGAATATGTATCCCTGTCAATTCTCCTCAGTGGCTTTGGATACCATCAAGCATAGTATCCTTCTAGAGCTTGCTGTCTGAGTTAGGAGTGGGTGGAAGTGCTGGAACTGTAAATATTGCCACTCTGGGACTGTACATATGGCCAAACAATTTCCCAAATATTCTGTGCCTTACCTCAGAAATAAAGGCAGAGATGTTTTTCACATGCTTTAGCTGAGGGGTGTCAGGAACAAATATGCACTGGCCTTTAGATTTTTCATATGCTCCTTTATAATGGACCTGAAAATGAAGAATAGGATTGGAAAGGAGAAACAGAAAATAATATATTAGCATGTGCGTGTATAAACTGTCGGCCAATGTTGAACCTTGCTGTAGTACAAGACAAGCAAGCAAGGTCTCACTGGGGGGCCAGGTGCAGATTCCAACCAAGCAGATACCGAACCCACACTTGGGTTTGCTGTGGTCAATCCTCCCCCACAACCCCTATGGGGAGCCCCTATACTATGTTGATCCTGACCAATGCCATTTCCACCCTCATACAATGTTCTTCCGCCTATGAATTTCACTGAGGAAAGGTAGAAAAAGCCCCAACCAAGTGCTTATCAGGTTGAGAGAGAAAAATTCATTTCCGGCCCAAAATTGCTCAGTGAAGGCTCTAACCCAAGGGTGGGCGTGCTGGAACCTCTCAAACAAAATGGCTGTGAGATCCAGGGGAAGCAGCCTTATATAGACTTTCCCCTCCTCTCTTCAGCAAGGGCTCATGGGAAAGCTTTTTCCCATGAGCCCATCACACAGAGAATATACTGGGCAAAATCTTGCCCCAGTATTTTGCTGCAATCTATGGGCCACAGCGCTGCCGGGCTAAATGCTTTTAGCTTCTATGTACCTCATTCAGAAAAGGAAACACAAAGCTTGAATCAGTGCTAGGAACTGGACATCAGAGAGATGTAAAGTGGCTAGATGAGGACACTTAAACATTTCAGTTATCATCACTATGCTCATAACGGCAGAAATCCAACAGACTTCCATTAAGCCAGTGAAAAGAGCTTTAGAAATCAATGATCTAGAGAAGGAGGTTCTTCGTGGATATCCACTGTGGATCTGACAAGTTTCAATTTTGTGTATGTGATAAAAGCAGCAACACCACCCAACTTAAGGCACAATCCTGTTAAAGTTAAGCACAATTAAGTCTCGTTGTTTTGAACAGAAGACAGTTAAGCAAGTGACCAACCATGCCACTGAAATTAGTGAGTCTCAAGGAAAAACTAATACAGTGGTACCTCAGGTTAAGTACTTAATTCATTCCGGAGGTCCGTTCTTAACCTGAAACTGTTCTTAACCTGAAGCACCACTTTAGCTAATGGAGCCTCCTGCTGCCGCCGCGCCGCCGGAGCATGATTTCTGTTCTCATCCTGAAGCAAAGTTCTTAACCTGAAGCACTATTTCTGGGTTAGCGGAGTCTGTAACCTGAAGCGTATGTAACCTGAAGCATATGTAACCCAAGGTACCACTGTACTATGGCCATGATACAGCCATAGTTAAGAATTTTCATATGTTCAAGATGGCTTCAGTATATTGTCTCAAGGCAGTTCAATATTGTTATCACCCTTTTACAGATGGTAGTGCTGAACCTGAGAGATTATGGTATGGCCAATGGCTACCTCAGTGGAATCACAGTTGTGCTGACATTTATTTATTTAGTGAAATATTTTAACTCTGCCTTTCTTTCAAAGAGAAATCCAGAGCAGCTAATAAAATTTAAACACATATACAGTGGTACCTCGGGTTAAGTACTTAATTCATTCTGGAGGTCCATTCTTAACCTGAAACTGTTCTTAACCTGAAGCACCACTTTAGCTAATGGAGCCTCCTGCTGCTGCCGCGCCGCCACTGCACAATTTCTGTTCTCATCCTGAAGCAAAGCTCTTAACCTGAAGCACTATTTCTGGGTTAGCGGAGTCTGTAACCTGAAGCGTATGTAACCTGAAGTGTATGTAACCTGAAGCGTATGTAACCCGAGGTACCACTGTACAACATCAGAATAATTTTTTTAAAACAATCAAAACCAAAGGTATAAAAAACAGCAACAAGGACCTCCAATAATAATAAAAAATGCAACGCCCCAAAGGTCTTCCTAAAGAACCATATACTGTCCAAATGGCACTGACCATGCAATAAAGAAGCCAGTCATGTCTCCCTAGGGAGGTTTTTCAGGGGCTCAAGTGACATGACAAAGATGAGTTCTCTATCTCAAACCCACCAAAAGAATGCCTGAAGCCAAGACTCGTTTGCTCTGAAATGCACCAGCTCCATCTGAGCAATGATGTCCCAGAAAACAACATTCAGAGTTATTGTGAAAAGGAGTCACTCATTGCTCAAATTCAAGCTTCATGATGCCACTTTAAAGCCAACTTCAAAAAAAATTGGGCTCCACATTATTTAAAACCCCATCAGAATTTGTTAATGTATTCTGAATAAGCTTCTACTGACAACTTAGAAACGGTGGAACACTTTGCAAAGAAAAGGGAAAACTGAAAACGGCAAAAGCCAGTTTCACAATGCCATTTTAAAGGGAAACTGCCAACCCTTTCACAAATATGCATTCATATTTTTCAGGAACAAATTGGTCCATTTCTACTTAGAGCCTTGGATGCGTGCTTTTAAAATCTTGTCTAGCTGAAACATGACCAAAAATTTAATAAGGAATTAACACACTACTAAGAACCTTTACTTACGTCACTTATCATTTCAGTGCACCTTCTGGCAAGCTCCATGTTTCTATCCTCAATAACAGGCTTAAGGAACACCTATAGAAGAAAGAAGGCATGCCAAAAATGAGAACAAATCACATAATGAATTCCCTAGCACTTTACAGAATGTATCAGAACCACCCACCTTTGCCTCAGAGTTCTCATCCTCCTCCTCAGTTCCATTCTCCCTAGATTCTTGAAACGGCATTCTCATTTCTTCCGTTCAGTTAGAAAAATGGCAAAGTCCAGTAAGGTAAAATAGCTTGCACTCTACAACTTGTTGAATGCCTATGCTGGTCTGCTTCTACGGCAAGCTTAACGTCCCCATGGTTTTTCCCTTATTTAGGCAGTACTTCAAGGGTCTTATCTGAACAATTCAGCATGAGTGGAGTGAAAGGCGTCACAAATGTCCTTGCTATAGTGACCTAAAAACAAAAAAAAATAAAAAGAGTTAATACTTCCTTGCAACCAGGCTTAAAATATCTAAAACTGCACTTGAGAATATTGAGCTTTAAACAAAAGCCTGCCCCTTAATTTTGTAAAATTGGCAGGATTACAAAATTCTCAGGAGTGTGTATATGAACATACAGGAGTGCTAGTTGTGCACATGCGAATCCAAGTACACACTTGCAACAACACCTCAAAAATACAATGTTATAGGTTTGAGGGAGGACCGCCCTAAACCCTAGAAATTAATAAACTGTATGATTTTTATTATTTGGGGTATTGGAGTATTTGGAGTATAATTTGGAGCCAGTGGCTCATCTGGGATAGTGATGTTAGTATTACAAAAGGTATTGATGGCCCAATCTAAGAGGAATCTTGGGCCTGGGCAGACAGAGGTTGTCAAGGTGGGGAAGGTGACAGGAAAGAGTGTCTTTAGCAAGGTGTGATGGGAAGAAGAAGGGAGAACAAAGGGAGGTATCTATCTTGGGCAGTCTGCCCGCAGTCTGGCAAGGAGAGGTACTTTGGGCTCCTGCGCTTCACTGCTGTGGGGAACAAGCCCCTCTTAAAATGACTATGCTGTAAGATCTGGACACCCTCCATCTAAATTCAGGTGTAAATATGTTTGTTTTTTTAAAAAATCGTATTTCTTAAAGCTACAACAGCCTCTGCCGCATCTTCAATTTTCCAAAGGAACACAGACCCTGGTTGAGGGCCAAGACCCCAGGAATCCTGTGCACAGCTCAGCAGGGATCAGAGACCATTGACCAACTATGTCAAACCCCCACTGCTAATTACAAGACTGTCTTGTATACAAACAGCAAACATACCGGTAGCTTTCTGCTATTCCTACAGATTTCCCAGAAAGCTGTATAGTTCAAATACCGGGAGAGGGGGGTGTAGTTGTACAGTAAACCTACATTACATTTTGAAACATTTTCCCGAAAAGACTTGTCATTTTCAGTGAAGGCAACCTGGTTTACTTAACAGGTGAAAGTTACAATATGGTAAAAGCATACTAAAAACCTTCTAAAATATACTGCGAAGAATTTTTAAAAAGCGGTTCTACAGAATGACTTTGATCGTACAATAATACTGCATTGGGATACCAGCCAGGGCAGCATTTACAGTACCCTCTGTTGGTGTTGTGGACTAAGTGCCTAAGTGCTGAGCTAGAAATACTCTGTAGCTTGTCCTACTTTCCCTGCTATCCCTTTCCCATACATGAACTTGCTGAAGGTTCATTTTCCTGTGTTTACTTATCTGGGGTTGTTCTTGCTTTCTAGACGCACTGAATATATCATTCCAAGAGGACACAGAGTACTCATCTGTGTGCTCGTGTTCTTGACACACCTTCCCAGAGCCTATCAAGGTGGCTATGTGCCCTACTTTATAGAGGACAGTACTCTGTTTGAAGGGCAGACAGAATACAAGGAATACCCTATTGGAAGGGATGCTTGGGTCCAAGTCAAGTAGAACCAAATGAAGGGAATGCAAAGTTAAAGTGTTGGCCCAGGATCTAGGAAACATCACTTTCAGGTTTTTTTGTTTCTCATTATTCCAGCCTGAAAGTCTAGAATAATTTCTGCAACAGCTTGTGATTTATTTTTTTTAAGTCCTCATAAAAACTCTTTTAAACGTTTTGATATGCATTTTTTCCAAATATTCACACTTTTGCAAAGCAATGTTTTTTAGTATAATGCGTTTTTGCATGTTATTTTCAACTATGCATTTTTAAATGAGCTCTTTACCATACTATTTGCATTTTTAATATACATTACTATGTATTATGGAGAACTGGAGTGGAAATTTTGAACGATGGCTATGGTTAAGTCTGCATATTATTTTGGAAACTGCAAATTAGGTAAGTTTCTCCTCCATTCCCAGATAGAAGGGCCCAATGGTACTATCACTAGGTATGGGTATTCCAGGCTCTGCGAGTACTTGGCTGCCTAGGCAGATGACTACAATTCTACAGCTCATCACATTCGAGCACAGTTCTGAGACCAGCAGTTCTTGTCCTAACATCCTTTCTCCACAAGTGCTGCTCCCCCTGAAATTGCCTTGCCCAGCTATTACTCTCCTGGTGAGACCTCCAAGGCTACAAGTAAACTTATTGAGAGAAAAATGGCTGGGGGAGGCTGTTTCAAGGACACATTTGGCACCGCACTCTTTCCTACCTTTCACTGTAAATCTCCTCCACATGGCTTTATAGGCTGTCAGCACAATCCACATGCTAACACATAGGCTGACCCTAACCCTGGAGAGAAACGAGGATGTCGTTCCAGAGAACTGACATAAAATGAATTGAAAATGTAATGGCTAGCAATAATTAGGTAAAGGGAAGTTAGGCTCCCTACGAAGAACGCTACCCAACAAGGAAACATGGTTACCTTGACAACAGGGAGATGGTGATAAATATGGCTCTTTCTTGCAACCTCCTGAAAAACATAATTCTGCCTACACATTGTCAAATATCTATTTTACAGTTGCCATACTACATTCCAACACATGCAGCTGCAGCAGCTCTGTGAGTACAGTTAGCATATTTTAGGATCTAAATGACAATTTAATGCCGGTAAAAAAAAAGGTTGTATACCCAGCAATATATATATATATGTATATATGTGTGTGTGTGTGTGTGTGTGTGTGTGTATTCATTTGCTACGTAGAATGCTTTGCTTTGCAGGCACTCCTTGATCGAACCATATGAAACTTTAGGTTTCACAATTTATCGGGAGGGGCAGAATTATGAACACTTAAATAGAAACAGGCTTTTGTGCTGCATAGTTCAGGAACACACAGTGTAAGCTCAAGAGATAATATGCATCAACATTTCCAAATTAAACCTGAAACTAGGCAGACCAGGTGGTCGGACGCAGTATAAGGCAGCTTCCTCTGCTCCCGAGTTCCTGTTGGGAACTTGCATCTCTATGAAGCCTTGGGACTATCCGCCCAGTGTCTCATGAAGCATCACACTGTAGATGTCTTACAGTACTTCAGTTTCAAAAATGGAATTGGGGCTACAAAATCCAGACTCCTGCCCTAGGGCATTATCCATGCAAGCTGCTGACACAGCCCATTCACTGTCCCACTTCCGTGAAGAAGCACACAAGGCTTTGGATTGTCACCCTTCATGGGAGCAGAGCTCCGATTGGCTGGAGGGTTAGCATGCTTTTTGTCTTCATCCTGAATGGGATCTAAATCATGAGTTTTCATTGATTAAATTGGCTGTTTTGGTCATAAAGGAACTTTGGTAGAAGAGCCAGCACAAATATGGCTTTTCAAAATGGCCTTCAGCTCCTATTTTTTCTAAGGGTGAAAGGTTAAAGGGTAAAGGACCCCTGGACGGTTAAGTCCAGTCAAAGGTGACTATGGGGTGTGGCACTCATCTCGCTTTCAGGCCAAGGGAACCGGCACTTGCCTGGTGGTTGGCTGTGCCTATTTTGTGATAGGCTGCCATAATGCAAAGTGAAGATTATGAATGGTCTGAGGCCAAGAACATCTCTGAACAAGGTAACACGTTTGGTGACCCTCCATCACCTATTTACTACTGCATGAAATTGACATATATCTGGTTACTTAGTAATGGGAGATATAAAATGTAGACATTGAGTGCAACAGATCAAAGAGAGAGGGGGGAAGCCTCAAAATGGCACTACCTGTCTTTTTCCTTTCCCCACCCTCCCTCTCTCTTTCTCATGACAACCTAGGAGCAATCTAAGGACATCTGCCAAGACTGGTACAGTAGGCTACCAAAGCCAGCCAAAGAACCCAATGGTTTTAAGCTGTTCTACTACTGCTTTCCATACTGCTTCAGAGATGCCGCCAGTTTTGAGAGCCCTGGACAAGGAACCCTGTGTGCCGCCTCCAGGGCTGTCTTAAGCATATGCGGTGCCGGGGTGCAAAGATCCGCCCGGTGGCCCCCCCCCAGGTTGCCTAGTCCCAGACACGGAGAGCGGAGCCAGCTGGCCACCTTAGCATCTCGCTGGCTCGGTCACCCCCAAACTCACGCCACAGAAGAAGAGCCCACCGCAGCACTCCAATCGACGGACGGGCTCTTCCTCGGACTCAACTCTCGGGCCCCATACTCTTGGCCTGGCACCCCTAAGAGCCCGGGGCCCAGGTGCCCTGCACCCCTAGTGCCTATGGGTAAGACGGCCTTGGTCACCTTTGTGCTGGTCCACCTCCTTGCCACCTTAACTGTATTGGCCACCCTGCTCTTCTCTATTACTCCTGCCACTGCTACCACCCCTGATGCTTGCTTTTTTGGGGTGGCTGAATGGTTAAGGCCCCTGTATTTTTAATTCTCCAAAATGCTGGTAGGCCAGATGTGAATCCTAAGGCATTTCTGTGGAAACAATGGAGTGTGGGTGGCTGCAGATGGCCCAGCACATAATTTCATTTTCTAGTGCACGTAGTGACTTGCTGGTGCCCAATGATTTTGGGCATCATTTCACTTTAGAGTCACTTTTTTGCTGTAGACACAGACAACCTTCTCACTTAAAGAAGGAGAGCTTGCACATCTTCAGAGTACTGGACATACGTTGCACTGAAGACGTATTGAAGAGACAGTGAGTTGACTTTCTTATGGGGAAAGCAAGTTTAAAGCTAAATGTGCTTTAGGCAGTTTAGGTGGCAGGGGACTCTTTAAATAATTTAGGGATCTGTCATGGTTTGATCTGGTGTGGATCTGTCATGGTATCTCATGACTGGGTAGCTGCTTGTTTAGTGGAGGGATAAGACAAGTTTATAATAAGGGACTTGTTCTCTGCCAGATAATGTCAAAGATTCCCCATGGGCATCTTTTTGAATTTTCTGCATCTGTAATGCATATGGAGAACATACATTAACTTTTAATTTCATGGCCCTTTTGGCCCTAGGTGCATGTGTATAGTTTCATAGGTCTGGAAAAGCAAGCTCTAGCCCACAACAGTGATTGCCACAATAACTCTGTTAATCTTCAAGGTGCCACAAGTTATATTTCCTGCAACAAGTCAATATGGCGACACCTTCAGAAGCTGTCTTGAATATTATCTACCACCATATATTATAACATATTAAGCAAATTAATATGTGCGCAAGCAACACAATAACATTTAGTGTAACGTGCAGCTAGTTTAATAATTCAAGCATTTACATTTTACCCCTGGAGGAAAGTGTTTCTATCTCTCTAACAGCAGCTGAGTGTCAGCCTTCACTCTTAAACATGCCAGGAGTTTTTTTAGTTGTTTTAAAAATAAACTGGTGCTGTGGGGAAATCACTAGAGAAAGAGTTTTAATAGGGCAACCTAATCAAGAAATATTTGGGGTCTTTGTACATTTTATTAATTGGGGTTCCATACCCTACCGCTGTGGGTTAAACCACAGAGCCTAGGGCTTGCTGATCAGAAGGTCGGCGGTTCGAATCCCCGCAACAGGGTGAGCTCCCGTTGCTCGGTCCCAGCTCCTGCCAACCTAGCAGTTCGAAAGCACGTCAAAGTGCAAGTAGTTAAATAGGTACTGCTCCGGCAGGGAAGGTAAACGGCGTTTCCATGCGCTGCTCTGGTTCGACAGAAGCGGCTTAGTCATGCTGGTCACATGACCCAGAAGCTGTACGCCTGCTCTCTTGGCCAATAAAGCGAGATGAGTGCCGCAACCCCAGAGTCGGCCACGACTGGACCTAATTGTCAAGGGCCCCTTTACCTTTACCCTACCATCTGAACATCTGCTCCAGTGCTCGGTAGAACTTGGCAGCTCCAAGACAGAGCAGTCAGGACTCAATAAGAACTAGAATTAGCCTTGGAACCCCATTTCTTATCTGGGCACATACAGTGCATAGATAAAGTACCTGGCACCTGCAAGACGTGTGCTCTGCAACTGAGTTATGGGCCTGTGCAGAGAGTTTTTCCTCCTTTCATATAGCAGCCATGACATCGGTGGAGGAGAATGTGATTCATTTCTTAATTTTCCTGAGATACTAGCCTATAGGGGCTGCTGTCTTCTGCTCTTGGCACTTGGTCCTTTTTCAGCTGTGAAAGATAGGAAAGTGGACTAGGTATGTCAAAACTAAAGAGACTACAACCATAATCTTAGAGTGGTGGTGATGCACTAGGAGGGCTCTGCATAAATGCTTATTTCATTCAGCCATAACCTGGGTGAATCATCCTATGAAGCAGCGAATTCTGAATGAACCATATGGAAGTACCCTTAGGTGCTATCTAAAATGAACAGCTCAATGAGCGACATTTTCAAAGTGTAATTAGCTTAAGATAGTTTTATGTGATTTAAAAAAAATGTGCATTTATTCCAAACCTTTGACCTACTATTTCAAACTACAGGTAAGTTGGTTACTGCATTAAAACACAATGTGTTAACAAGCAAATTAAATTTAAAGTGTGTGGAAGGTGGCAGATCTATTATTGATCTGCTGCAAGATAAAATACCAGTTATTTTGCTTTTTATAAGCTTTCATTTGGGGTTGCGACTTTCTTGCTTTAATTTACAGAACACTCTTTCTACTTGTGATGCACTGCTGTTTACAGCTGTCGATGCTTTTGAAAGCATCTGGGTTGATAAGTACAAATATGAAGCTATACAATTCTCTGCATATGCTTAATTTCTAGCTTGTGTTTGGTGACATTAGCTGTGGAGTGGTTTAAATTACTAACATAGTGAAGCAGGATTATTGCATGTTAGATTTAAAAGTGTGTTAGGAAATGAAATAAGGCTCCATGTTGGGAAAGGTATGTATAAATAAGATTTGACGTTTCCCTCTTCTGCCTCCTGGCAAAGCCTCATGCCATTTTGATTTACAGATTATTATCTCTGGGGTTTTGATGAGACTTAAAAGTCGCCTCTCATGCTCTAGAAAAATCCACAAAGCTCATTGGTACAGATTCAAACCAGCCCCTGGCGCTAGATAGTATTTTTTTTTAACAGAAAGGCAGACTCTGGCTGCCTATGAGATCATCAGAAAGATAAAAGCCTAAAAGCTCATCCAAGTTATGCCCTTGGCCCTCCTGGAAATTAACTTTCTGGTGACAGCCTGAATATGTAAACCTTAATAAATAAGCTATTGGTTTGAAAAAAAGAATCTGTCCTACTTCATCTTGTCACTTGCAGCCTATATTGGATTGCATTTTTGTGTCACCTTATCTGTTCCCCCTTATTCCTTTTCTTACTGCCACAAGTTCATATTCATGCTATGCTTATCTTCGTCCATTCCTGCCATTCTCAGCGACTGGAACAGTCTGTCTTTCACTCAGTGCAGATGCCGTTCCTCCTTCTAAAAACCTTGCTCCAATCTACCACAGGCTCTGGCTACAGTCAGATCATGTGTTTATTTTTAAAAACTCAAATTTCTATTGCATTACTGTACAGAAGTCTCTTAATGTTACAAATAATAGACCAAAAGAAAAAGCCAAACACCATGGCCTTAGATGAGACTATAAAATTATTTTATAGTTCACAAAGTTCACAAAGACATGTAGCCATGAAGTTGCCCAATAATGTAGATCTACTCACAGTGTGCTCAACTCTTGCGGGCAAAGACATGAGGAATGAGAGGGGGGACAAACAAGACACAACAACTTTCTGGGATTAAAATTTGGTCACAACTTTATTGATTAATGGCGTAGATAAGCTTTGGCTTAGGCATTGGGCATGTATCCATTATCATCCTGCAGAGGGAAGGCTGAGGATTGGACAGGGCTATACCTGCCACCTCAAGATGCAGGTCAACTAAGCTGGGCCTCCCCTTGCCACTACTTGAAGTTCTATGGCCCTACTGCTCCCCACGTGGCTTCAAGACAGAAACTTCCAATCAGACCCCTTTACCCGGGAACCCTGAGATCAAACCTGCTTGAGGTCAGGGTAATGCACTAAATCACCCCAGACGCAGAACTGGACTAAGGATTCCACCCAATGCCTTATCCGCTGAAAGTTGTGGTGATTGCTATGAGGAAAAACCCCAAACAGGCCCGGCCCCAAAGACAGTGACTACCTTAAACCACAGCAAGGTTGTTTTTTTACTGGTGTCTAAAGAATAACATGTAGGGTGGACAAGTGGGTTGCTCTTCTGTTGACTCAGCTGAGGATCCGCAGCACAGCCAGCTTTTATTCCCTGGCAGCGGATCGTAGTGAAGACTTGCTCCCTCCAGTCTGCTGCCAAAGCTCTACCCACCCAAGGCCCTGAATAGGTGAAAATTCAAATTGTTCCCTTGGCAGGCTATCCCAGGAGCCATCGTGGCTGGCCACACAGCAGCCCAGTGATTGGCCATGAGGGCAAAGGGAGGGGTGTCCACAATGGGCGACAACCAGAGGCACCCCAAACTGGATAAGCACTACCTGTCAAACCACTTGTCTATTCATCACAGTACTGACTACTCTGTCAGGGGGAAAGGTGGGATATAAATATTATAGCACTCTGCAAGTGGCATTCCAATATCTCAAAGAAAGAAAGGTCTCTCTCATCACCAGCTACCTGATTTTTTAAACTAGACAAGCCAGGGATTAAACCTTGAATGCAAAGAATGTGCTCTGTGTGCACAAACATGTTTAGGGCTTTGTTAGCCAAACATTTTAGAGGAACTTAATATCATTTAAAATGCCTCATGCAACATAAAACTTATAAAATATGTTATTTCTAAAAGCAAAATAATTATGCGGTACTATCTCTACCCAAAACAGTAGCTATGATATCTGGATAATTATGAGAACTTTCGCCATCTTATAAAATCCATCATATGAAAACTGGAAACCATAGAATCTAAGTGCATGACATCATGAAAAGGATCAGCAGGGTGAAGGCATGTGTAATGTCTGCTTCAGTATTATTTCATGTCTCATCCTAGCCCTACCACTTACAATCAGACAGGGTCAGGAAGTAACAGATTAATGCTTTTTTCCATCAAACTGCAAAACACTATGCTTTTCATTAGCTAAATCTAGGGCATTTGTTTAAGTATTAAATTAATGTTCTCAAAATAAAGTTAATACTATGGATTTACAGCTCTGTGTAAATGTACCATCTGCATTCTCACATAACTCTTAAGCCTTAGATTGTTTTAACCATGCTTTGTTCACAGATAAGCAAACAAGCCAAAGCTTAGTTTTCCAAGGCTTGATTTGTTTTCTAGCTGCTCCTGCCTATAGCTTGGTGAGCATCTAGAATGAGGTGGCCAAACAAACCAAGCCTGTGGGTTGGGGCATAATGCCAAATCAGAGTTTAAACAATCCATGGTTCATAAGCCAACAACAAACCTTGACTTCACATTTTGGTTTGTTGCCAGAATAAAACCCATGGTTATTCTGTTCAGTTGGGTTAGACGTTGAAACAAATCACAATTTGGTGAAACAATGCATGGCTTTGCATTATAGGTGAACCAGGCCAGACTCTTCATCATGTTCCTTGGAGCACCTCAGGATTCCTCACTCAGCCCCACAAATCCCATTTCTCAATTATAGAAGCACAATGAACTTGTTGAAATATTAGGAAAACTCTTTCCTCCATCACCAAACTCATTTATGCCATTGATAACATGCATTTTATCTGTCAATGGAAAGACAAAGCAGTCCGGTTTGCAAACTATGGCTTAGTGCAAACAAGCAGGTTCCCCAAATAAAATTATGGCCAGCTGCTACTGTCATACTACCCAGAGTTAAGCCATGGTTTGGTTTAGCATTACCTTTTAATCTTGAATAATCTTTGGCTATATATGATGTCAGGCAATGGACAAGTGGGAAGCCCTTCTCACCAGTCAAATGTGGCCCACAGAGAGTTTATCTGGTCAAAAGGACTTCTCCACCTCTATTCTGTAATCTAGTTTTACACTACCCTAAAACACAAAACCAACTCATTTGGAGGAGCTTATATAAAGCCCTTATTATGGTTGAGTAAAATCATTATCATGGTTGGATCAGTCTCTTCTGAGAACACAAATATTTGTCTCACTGGTTGGACTGGAAATGTCTGTTCCTAAATGCTCCTAAAGCAGAAGTAAACATTAGAATTTTCCTGGGGATTTTCCTACTAGTCAACAGTTGCTCTATTGATAGCTTTGCTGATCTGAAGAATGACAGACTAGGCTACTGGCTTCCCCTCAGTTATTGCCACAGATCCTCAAATATTTGATGAACAGTTAAAATACTAGTGACAGCCCTTGAGATATTTGAAGACGGCTTTCATATCTCCTCTAAGTCTCCTCTTACACAGGCAAAACATACCCAACTCCCTCAACCATTCCTCATAAGGCTTGGTTTCCAGACCCTTTATAATCTTGGGCATGTTCTTCTGCATGCCTTCCACTTGTCAATATCCTTCTTAAATTTTGGTGCCCAGAACTGGACACAGTACTCCAGGTGGGGGTCCAGTTGTGACCAACTCTGGGGTTGCGGCGCTCATCTCGCTTTATTGGCCGGGGGAGCCGGCGTACAGCTTCCAGGTCATGTGGCCAGCAGGACTAAGCCGCTTCTGACGAACCAGAGCAGCACACGGAAATGCCGTTTACCTTCCCGCTGGAGTGGTACCTATTTATCTACTTGTGCTTTGACGTGCTTTCGAACTGCTAGGTTGGCAGGAGCAGGAACCGAGCAACGGGAGCTCACCCCGTCGCGGGGATTCGAACCGCCGACCTTCTGATCTGCAAGTCCTAGGCTCTGTGATTTAACCCACAGTGCCACCTGCATCCAAGACAGAACAGAGCGGTACTATTACTCCCCTTGAATGCTTTGCCCATTGTTACTGTTGCTTATTCCCTTTTGCTAATACATTTCATAATAGCCCCCAAGTATCCACTCAGAATAGCTTTAATGGAATTATACCCACAGGATTGATGTCAGAAAACTAAATATATGAACAAAAATAGGCTGAAATACACACTAAAGTAGAGAGTCCTTAAATACTTCTCAACTGAGAGAAGAGCCCTGCATAGAAACATCTCCATCTGCCAATCAGACAGAGAGGTGTGCTAAAAAATCTTTCCCAGCACCACTGGTGCACAGATTGACAGGGCCAAGGACACAAACCACAGGAAGAGTGGTAAATGAGATTGCAGGTCAATATTTTAACTTCCTGCCCTTTTTTGGTCAATCAGTGAACCACATGTGTCCCCCTCCAGATGTGTCTGCTCCTTGGGCCTCACAAATTTCCTCACTGCCAACCAGGCAACAAGCTACTCAAGTAAGCAGACCTTTTGCTACATTGAAGAATACAGCCCACAATAACTCAAGTTTGGATACATTGCATCTGCTGTGTTGGCAAGTCATTAACAATTTCTAGGATTGTAAGAAATGATACATTATATTATATCCTCTCTCATATTCAGTAGCATTTTCTCTTAAACATTTACAAGATCTACAGTTCAGCCGGGAGGCAATACTACATTCAAAATAAATGCAACAGGCAATAACAGTTTTGTGCAGCAATTTTCTAGTATTCTACAACTTTCATAGGTAACAACATCTCTTAAAATACCCCTATTTAAAATCCTATTTTCATCCTACATATAAAACACAGGTATACAGTGAAGAACCTCAAGCATGCCTATTCACTTAAACAGAGCTAGGGTGAAATGCTAACACCCCAGTGCACTTTTTATTTCAGATTTTACCCAAAAGTAGACGTACAACCTATTGTTGGTTTCCCTGCCTTCTGTCCCAATAAGCATCAGTCCCAATAAGTATCAGTCTACACTGGATTTTTCCTTTCCAAAGTACCACCCCCCCAACTAATATTTGCATACTAATGCTGTAGTAAATCCAACTTATTTATAAGAAAACACCATTATGACCTCTAAAAGTAAAAGCACACCATATTTTGTTTTAACAGATTCATAGTAGGCCCCCATTCTCATCTAAGAAAACTCACTTTTCTCTAACGATGATCTTCCTGTAGTGTAATTTATATTGCATTTTGCTCTACTGTATCTTGCAGCAACCTTAAAATCTCATCCCTGTCATACTTTAAAAGGAAGGTGTTCTGGCCATTTAACCCTGCTACAAAGTGTATCAAAGAATCAAGACTAATAAACAAACAAAATAAAGCTGGCGCATTCAAAAATCTCCATTCGAAGTAGAAGAATGACTAGGAATCCAGTATTATTCATCTATATTTCAGCATTTTAAACACAACAGAAATGCTTCCCCAGTCACCAGGCAGATGATGAATCATAAAAATGCAATAAATAACTCCAAGGCCAAGGCAGGCATAGCAAGTTAGCAGCTGGAGAAAAAAAACATTTTGCTTTCTCCACCTTCCTCTTTTGCATGTTCCATTATGCTCCTCATAAGCTCCTTTGCTGACCTTGAGGAGAAAGGTAGAAGGACCGTGCGGTATGGCACACACAGGCAGGTAAGAGGGCAGCACATTCCAAAGATGAAGGTTTTTCGGGGCATCCTACATAATTCATGCTCTCTCTACCCCTTTAATCCACTTTGAATAGCAGCTCAGGTAGTTCAACAAGTTCACAAGCATTAGGCAAGTAATATATACAAAAGTTACTATGTCCCTTACTACTACAAGCTTGCCAATTGGCAGAAAGACGTTCATATCTGCACTTCAATCCCTGTTCATATAGAAACAGCTGGCCTTGATGTTAAAGGGAGAGCTGTGTGAGATTCAACTGACTGTGACTGCTCCGTGCAACAGAATGCCTTCAGAAAAAGTTAAGTTTAAAAAATCCCTGGAAGGAGTCATACAGCCAAAGCAAGCTACAGCCAAAGATGCAAGCTGTTCAGGCTACAAGCAAGATGCAGTACTCAACATATGCAACCGCTCTGGCCAAAGTGAGAATTATCTGAATAATTCAAACACGTTGCCAAAATATTCTGCTCTTACTCTGTGCTAAAGATTAAGGCATGCAATACTATTTTAAGTGAAAACAAAATTGAAGAATATTTCATACAACTCCCTTAATTCTTTCCTGTTAAAAATGTAAGGTGATTTCTGTGCATTTTATAACTATTAGGTCTTTAAAAGAATTTTATACAGCTATATCCAAAGATCTCAAGGTAAAACCTCAATAAAAAGGCAGAGTCCACTACAATTAAAAATTAAAAATATATTTCAACCCATCATAAAACTGTAAAAAGGTAAAGGTAAAGGACCCCTGACAGTTAAGTCCAGTCGCAAACGACTCTGGGGTTGCGGCACTCATCTTGCTTTACTGGCCAAAGGAGCCAGTGTTTGTCCGCTTCCACAGACAGTTTTTCCGGGTTACGTGGCCAGCATGACTAAGCTGGCGAAACCAGAGCAGTGCACAAAAACACCGTTTACCTTCCCGCTGGAGCAGTACCTATTTATCTACTTGCACTTTGACGTTCTTTTGAACTGCTAGGTTGGCAGGAGTTGGGACCGAGCAATGGGAGCTCACCCCATTGCAGGGATTCGAACCACAGACCTTCCGATCGGCAAGCCCTAGACTCTGTGGTTTAGACCACAGTGCCACCTGCATCCCTGAAACTGTAGCCATCAATCTGCTAGTTGCTCCCAAACGACTAGGTAGATAGTCAAGTTTTAAACGGGTATCTGGATGTAAGCAGCATAGTCACCAGCTATATTTCTGAGGCAGGGAGTTTCATAAGTAGGGCATCATCAAACCACACTGGGTATGACACCTAATGGCACAACACCAAGAAAGGCCTCTCTAGCAGCTCAACATCTGTGCAGGACTCCTTCAAGTATTCAGGTCATTCAGTCATCTGGCTAGATCTGCTTGGCGTTCAGTATCTTCCACACGCTGTTTGGTGGGTTTTTTGGCTTGTTCGTACCCCATGTCAAGTAGGATCTGTGGGGTGAAACCTAGAGTTGTCGTTATGTAGGGATGCCATATGTCCTGATTTTCCTGGACATTACTGGGATTTCAAAGGCAGAATTGATGTCCAGGGTGAATCGCTTTTGGGGGCGTTTTTGTAAGGCAGGGTTTGAAATATGGCAACCCGACCTAAGAGGGCGCATGATAGAAGTTTGTAAAAGTATACATGGCATGGAGAAAGTGGAGAAAGTTTTTCTCGTTCTCTCATAACATTGAAACTTGTGAAGCTGGATGTCAGAAGGTTCAGAACAGGATAAAAGGATGTATTTCTTCATGTAGCACTTAGTTAAGCAATGGAACTCACTCCCTTGGGAGGCAATGATGCCCACCAACTTGTAAGGCTTTGAAAGGGGATTGGACAAATTCATTGAGGTTAAGGCTATCAATGGCTATGCTCTGCCTTCATGGTCAGAGGTAGTAATGCTTCCAAATACCAGCTGCTGGAAACCACAGGAGAGTCCTAATATGCTCAAATCCTGCTTGCTGGTTTCCATAGGCATCTGGGTGGCCACTGTGAGAATACGATGCTGGACTAGATGGGCCACTGGCCTAACCCAGAAGGAACTTATTACGATCTTGTTGCGATGGATATTATTTTTGTTGTGCAATAACAGAACAGGGATTGGAAACCTCCAGGCTACAGATGCGGTCTAAAACCAGATTTGACCAGGCCCTCTTGGTCTCTTCCAAACCTTAGCTGTTCAGCAGGAAACAGCCAAGAGGGAAAGTGGATTTGGTTTTGTGCAAAATGTACAATTGTGATTCCATCTTCAGTAAGAGCAGCTGCAATATCAAGGCAGCAAGGAAATGTCTCAGCAGACTTGCTTTTGCTTCAAATATGCAAAAGATAGTCAATGCATTTTGCAGCTGTATGCATGCAATTTTCCAGATGCAATTGCTTTCAACAGCCATAATGCAGGGCTTGCAACATAGCTGTCTGCATTGGCTTTAATAACATCATTTTGCAGGTATTACTGAGTATTTTTTGCCTTTTTTACATAGTCAGGATAACTAAAGTGTGTTGGAGCATTTCTATTTGTTTTTTCAGAAAATAAAAAGTAAAACTTGAACAATGTTTCTAAGAACATTTTTCTGTTTTCATGGGAAATAACTGTATGTGTGACTATGTGTGTGTTATGTACTGAGTTGAATAGGATCCAAACTGCAGCAGTCTGATTGGTCCTAGAACAATAGGATCCAAAAGGCAGCAGTCTGATTGGTCCTAGAACAATAGGATTCAGAATGCAGCAGTCTGATTGGTCCTAGAACAATGCAGCAGTATGATTGGTTGGCAGGAACTACCCAATCATGCTCCAGATAGAAGTGAATCCACAACCTGATTGGCTTACAGTAGAATTCCGGAATTAGCCAATCATGTGCAGCCCATTGTGTAAATAATGTATATAAAGCAGATACTTTGAGGGGACATTCATTCATTCCTTCTCACCACTATGAGCTGAATAAAGAGCATGAAATCACTTCGCGACTCTGAGTATATTTCACTGGCGACGAAGGTGGGATCCCGCTGAGCTGACTGCCACACACAGCACCGCAGCACCGCCACCTGCCGCACCGCTGCCTCGCACCGTGTATCCAGGCTTCAGCTCCGGGACACAAGGAACTCAGAATGGCAACCGACAACAGCTTCTCGCCATTCAACCCAGCATCTGGAGACTGGGAAGCGTACGCCTCCCGTTTCACCTTCCTCCTAGAAGCCAAAGGGGTCACCGACGAAGAAGACGCCAAGAAGAGGGCGATATTCTTCAGCGTCTGCGGAGAGGAGACGTTTGAAATCGCCCGGGCTCTCCTTGCGCCTGAAGACGTCGCTACTGTTCCATACAAAACAATAATGGAACAGCTGAAGGGGCACTTTTCGCCGCAGCCCTCAGTGGTGGCTCGTCGAAATGCCTTCTACGCAAAGCGGCAAGCCCCTGGGGAAACCATAACTGGGTTTGTGACCTCTCTCCGCCAAGCCGCCCGGTTCTGCAACTTCTCAGAGCTGGAGAACATGCTTCGTGACCGCCTCGTCGGTGGCCTGAAGGATGAGAAGCTGCAACGACGCCTCTACGCTAAGAAGGACCTAACGTTCCAGGTCGCTCTGGAGGAGGCCCTGGCAACGGAAGCTGCCGAGAGGTCGACGCAAGAGGCACGGCCGAGCCGGCTGTCCCAACCGAGGGTCCACCACGAAGACCTCACCGACGACTCAGGATCCGACAGGGAGGAGGTGCACCGAGTACAGCAGCGCACTCAAGCAGCCCACATACCACAGCTGCCTCGACGAGAAGGAGGGAACTGCGCAAGCTGTGGAGAAAGTCACGAGAGGAGGACCTGCCGTTTCCGCAACGCAGAGTGCAGGCAGTGCAGAAAATTGGGACACATCGCCCGGGTGTGTCGGGCTCGGCCCACCCGACGCCAGGCATCAGATGACCAATCCAAGAGCCCCAGGTCCCGGGGCCCAACGCACCAAGGCAACTCGACAGAGCTCACGGACTTCCAGGTATACCAGTTGCCCCACCCCAACGTAGAGAAAATTTATGTTGACGTACAGATAGAGGGGGCCCCATGCCGCATGGAGCTTGACACGGGTTCAACTCTATCCATAATCTCGGCAAGGACCTTAAGGAAACTGTGTCCTACTGGGGGTCCCAAACTCAGGCCGGCCCCATTCACCCTCCGGGACTTCCAAAAACGTAAGGTCCCCACAATGGGGGTGGGGACCTTCAGGGTGCAATACCGAGGGCGGACGCGGCAACTGGACTTGCTTGTGGTCAAGGGCCCCTACATTAGCTTACTGGGATTGGCATGGTTTGGACCACTGGGGCTAGCCGTCACCGGGGTGAACCACACTAGCTTACAAGTGGACGTGGACGCCATATGCAAGGAATTTCCGGGGGTTTTCGATGGGAAATTGGGACAGTATACGGGCCCCCCCATTGCTCTACAGCTTGACCCCGCAGTACGACCGGTCAGGCTCAAGGCCCGCCGGGTCCCATTCGCCCTGAAACCCCGTATAGACGAGGAATTGGACCGGCTCGTGGAGCAAGGAGTGCTGGAGCCGGTGCCTAATGCCCCCTGGGAAACCCCAATCGTCACGCCCGTCAAGCCTAATGGTTCAGTCCGCATCTGCGCAGACTACAAATGTACCATAAACAAGGCCCTCACGGCCCATGCATACCCAGTGCCAGTGGTCAGCCATGTTCTTGCCACCCTGGCTGGGTCGAAAATTTTTGGCAAGCTGGACTTGGCCCAAGCATATCAACAGCTGCCAGTAGATGAGGCCACAGCAGAGGCACAGACGATTGTGACACACAGAGGAGCATTCAGGGTAAAGCGGCTGCAATTCGGTGTCAGCGTGGCACCAGGCATATTCCAGAATCTAATGGACTCTCTACTTAAAGGGATTCCTGGCGTCACCCCCTTCTTCGATGATGTGTTGATTGCCGGGCCCACACCAGAGGAGTTTGAGGACCGCCTCCGCACCGTTCTGCACCGTTTCCAGACGGCGGGTCTCAAGGTGAAGCGGGAAAAATGTCTACTAGGAGTGCCTCAGGTGGACTTTCTGGGATTTATGGTGGACGCAGAAGGGGTCCACCCGACTGGGGACAAGGTACGGGCCATTTGTGATGCCCCAGCGCCCAAGAACAAGACTGAACTTCAGGCCTTCTTGGGACTATTGAACTTTTACCATTCCTTCCTTCCCCACAAGGCGGCGGTAGCAGAGCCCCTACACAGACTCCTGGACAAGCGGGCCCCTTGGGTGTGGGGCCAGCGCCAGGAGGCCGCATTCCAGGCAGTCAAGGACTTGCTTGTCTCAAACTCGGTCTTGGCACACTTCGACGAGAGGCTGCCGGTGGTGCTAGCATGCGATGCCTCGCCCTATGGAATTGGCGCTGTCCTGGGACACCAACTCCCGGATGGAAGAGAGGTACCGGTGGCATACTTTTCCCAGACACTCAACGCAACCGAGCGGAACTACTCGCAAATCGACAAGGAGGGTCTGGCAATCGTGAAGGGAGTAAAAAAATTCCATGATTTCTTGTACGGGCGGCCCTTCACCGTGGTGACTGACCACAAGCCGTTGCTTGGCTTATTTGCCCCTGAAAAGCAGACCCCCCAAGTGCTGTCTCCTCGCGTCCTCAGGTGGTCAATTTTCCTTGCCAGCTACCAGTATGCACTGATTCACCGTCCGGGGAAGGCGATGGGCCATGCGGATGCCCTCAGCAGGCTACCACTACCGGAAACAGGCCCCGACCCAGCACCTGCACAAGAGGTTATGAGCCTGGAGCTGCTTCCCGACCGCCCCATTCAGGCACAAGAAGTTGCACACCATTCCAAGAAAGATAGGGTCATCTCCCGGGTCCTGGACTGGGTGTGGAGGGGATGGCCCAGCAGCAGCCCCGGGCCAGAATTCGCCGGCTACACAACCCGCAAACATGAACTGTCGGCCCACAAGGGGTGCCTGTTATGGGGAAGCAGGGTCGTTGTTCCCCAGCCCCTCCGCAAAAGGGTCCTCACAGCCCTACACGAGACACACCCAGGGGTAGTAAGAATGAAGGCCCTTGCCAGGAGTTATGTGTGGTGGCCGGGGATCGACGGAGAGATAGAGGCCTGGGTCAAACACTGCCAGGCCTGCCAAGAATCCCGCCCAGATCCCCCAAGGGCCCCAGTCCAGTCCTGGGAGTCCGCCCGAGCACCATGGTCACGCCTGCATGTGGACTTCGCTGGCCCCTTTCAGGGGAAAACATTCTTCATAGTGGTGGACTCCTACACCAAATGGCTGGAAGTCGCACTGGTACCGTCCACTTCTACGTCCGCAGCCATCCGGGTACTACGCAGGCTGTTTGCAACCCACGGGCTCCCTGACACTCTCGTCTCAGACAACGGGACTGCATTTACGTCAGGAGAATTCCAAACCTTCACAGCGCAGAACGCCATCCGCCACATCCGTTCGGCGCCATTCCATCCTGCCACCAATGGCCAAGCAGAACGCATGGTGCGGACCACCAAGGACACCCTTCGCCGCATGACGCAAGGGGATTGGGAGTACCGCCTTGCCACATTCCTTCTAGCACAGCACAGCACCCCCAGCTCAACAACTGGCCGGAGCCCCGCTGAACTACTAATGGGTCGGCGCCTTGCAATCAGATTGGACCGCATTCACCCCGATAGAGCTCAGGATGAGGTAGTGGTGGGGGAAGGCAGGAACCCCCGGACCTTCGAGGCCCAGGACCCAGTGTACGCAAAGAATTTTGGGGCAGGCCCAGCATGGGTACCCGCCACAGTCACCAGGGTCACTGGCCCCGTGTCGTACGAGGTGCTAACAGATGGGGGGCAATGCTGGCGCCGCCACTGCGACCAGATACGGCGACGATTCCCGGGAGAAAACCAGGAGGAGGAAAGGTCAGAGGAGTCCCAAGGGAACAGAGGGGCAGTGAGGCCCATAGAGCACGAGGGGCCAGCAGGAGAGGCAGAATCAGTAAATACAGAGAGGACCTGCGAGGCCGAAAGGACACCGGAACCAGAACCACGACAGAGCGAGCCGGTTGCGCCAGACCAAATAGCCCCATCACAGCCAGCATCCTTGGAACACGAGCCAGAACCTGAACCCCGGACCAGGGAACACCCCAGGCCGCAACGCACACGTAGGCAGCCAGCGTACCTCGAGGACTATGAATGCGACCTCCCGGGCAGGACTGGAACTTAGAGGGGAGGGGTGTTATGTACTGAGTTGAATAGGATCCAAACTGCAGCAGTCTGATTGGTCCTAGAACAATAGGATCCAAAAGGCAGCAGTCTGATTGGTCCTAGAACAATAGGATTCAGAATGCAGCAGTCTGATTGGTCCTAGAACAATGCAGCAGTATGATTGGTTGGCAGGAACTACCCAATCATGCTCCAGATAGAAGTGAATCCACAACCTGATTGGCTTACAGTAGAATTCCGGAATTAGCCAATCATGTGCAGCCCATTGTGTAAATAATGTATATAAAGCAGATACTTTGAGGGGACATTCATTCATTCCTTCTCACCACTATGAGCTGAATAAAGAGCATGAAATCACTTCGCGACTCTGAGTATATTTCAGTGTGGGTCTATCCCCACCCACTTTTAGAATACAGTTTTCCACTAGAGCAGGCATTACTCTAGTGCAGGCATGGCCAAAGTTGGCCCTCTAGCTGCTTTGGGACTAAAAGTTCACATCATCCCTGACCACTGGTCCTGTTAGCTAAGGATGATGGGAGTTGTAGTCCCAAAACAGCTGGAGGGCCAAGTTTGGCCACGCTTGCATTAGAGCAGGGGTGTCAAACTCAAATTTATTGGGGGCCGCATCAGCAGTTTGGTCACCCTCAAAGGGCCGGTTGTATCTGTAAAAACAAGTGGAGGTTTCCTGAATGCATGTAAAGTGGAGGTTTCCTGTGTAGAACGGCCGGCGCCACTAGAGGGCAGACGTTCTCTGGCTTGTAGGCTGCCGCGCATGCGCTGAAGAGGCGGCTTTCTTGTGTCAAAAAAAAAAGAGAGAATAAAAGGTGAAGGCTGGCGGCCAGCGGCGGCTACACGGGCCACATGATGAGGTCTAGCGGGCCGGATTCGGCCCGCGGACCTTGTGTTTAACACCCGTGCACTAGATTAATGCTGTCCTTGGACCAAAAAAGCAGAAACACACCAACTCCAGAATACAGAATATTCTCAATTCTTAACACCAGCACATTGGGGCCAAAACTGGCTAGATATGAAGCTGCAAGGAATAATCAATTAACTGGACGGATTAATAGATTAAAAACCTATAGAATGACTAAAAATGTGTCACATCTGAATAACTGGGCATGCGACAGAAATATTAATATATTGATATAACTATTTCCTGGTGCAAAGTGTTACCTTAGCAAATGCATTCCCCCCCACCCTTTGTTTTCTTCTGAGATGATTCCCATTATGACACACATAGATCACCATTTTAAAAATATTGGTTTTAGCCATATTTAAATGTATACACAAATTTAACTGACCATTAAATTTTATTTAAACAGGCAATAGTCCTTTTAAAAATTAAGACTTTGAATCCATCTGTACTGTGAAAGAGCCAGATTTAAAAGAAACATTGACATTGGTTTCCAAATGAGCACAGTTGGCTTCAGTTGCTGTGGTTTTTATTTATAGTAGGAAAGCTGTAGCCTTTGCATCCTGAAGGGCAAATTATCTAAAGATTAGCAGATAGACATTGAAGGGGAGAAAAACACCTTTATGCTTCCTTTTACTTTCCATCAAATAAAGGAACTAGGATCTGTCATTGCTGCATAAAGGGCACATCAGTGCACAGGTCAATCTTCACTTCTCCTTTTAAGCAGGGAGAAGTATGTGTATGCATGAGATTAGAATTTTGGCTAATTAATCTACCAATTAAATGCATTATAGCTTTCACTCCTAATAAGCATCTGATATGCATGGAAGCTAAGATACAAACTACAGCACATTCTAGTTCTGAGCTTCCCCATAATCAGAGGACCACCCAACACAGATTTCCCCCATAGCTGGCAATGCACTCTTTTTTTCTCCTGAGTTACATACTTTTAATTTGTGGACCTTTTAGCAATATCAAAATTATGTAAGTCTACCACATACTCCAGTATGAAAAGCTAAACGCCTACCAAACTGAATTGCTCAGTGATTCCATGCATTATTATTTTTTTACCTCATCATCACACCATGCAATTCATGAGTATGGATGGTATGTAATTATTAGGCTCCAGGAACGCAGCCCCATTTTGTTTCATTTTTGCTTTCATGTCTATTTTCAATCCAGTAGAATCTATTAGAATAGGAACTCATGAATCCATTCATTTCTCAAAGCTGCATTGGGTTATTTAGTACTTTAGGAGATCAGTGTGAACATCACTTGAAGAAGGTAAAGTAAATCGCTTAAATAATGATCTGCGGTTTCCAAGTGGTGCTATGGACCTTGATTTAACATCTTTGCTTGCCAATTCTCCCTGCAATCTGTTTTATCAATTTCAGAGCACAGCTTATGCTCGAGCAAGTAAACAGGTTGCACAAATGTGCCAACAATTCTAATTATAGGGATTTTTTTTAAGTGTACAGTTAAAGCCAGAAACAGTGCACAGTACATCACCATCAGCAGATAGTGAATTTAGTTGTTGATATGGCTAGCTGTGGTCTAAGAAACTTTCCAGTGCAATTTCCCTACAAGAAGCATATTGTTCTTCATATTTACAAATATGTAACTCTCAGAATGATAAACAGAAAAGCACACACACACACATACACAAATGCAGCATTTCTGAAAATGTCAAATACTAAAAAGACATGCTGAGGCTAAAAATTCGGTGGCGGGGCAGAAAAACATCTGTTATCTGGGTTTGATGGGAGTTGTAGTCCAAAACATCTGGAAGACACTAGGTTAAGGAAGGCTGGCTTATACACTTTGGGGAAATGAGTCCATAGTGTAAAGGAATATGGGTGCCAACTTAAATAAAATATTGGGGGGGTAGGTAAGCCTCATCCCGCATAATTGATCACATGACATGGTGCGCGCACACCATTTGAATAGCAATGCCCATCAGCTTGAGGGAACACCCCTTGGCCCCTAGGGGTTGGCTCCTATGCAAAGAAATGTTTTCGGTGCTCCCAAAGGCTTGTGCAGAGTTTTACTCTTTCTTTCTTTTCATCCTTTCAACAGCAGGTCCCTCTGTCATAACACAAATTAAAAACAAAACAAAGAAAACAATTTCTCTCTTGAGTTTCTCAAAGTGGTTTGCCACATGGGCTGGGGTTTGTCTTTCAAGAACCACGAAGCCATTTGATTTCATAGAGCTCATTGCATGATTCACTGGATGTGGCGAAGTGGACTGTGGCCCATGAAAGCTTACGCCATATTAGAGCCAGTGTGGTATATAGATTAAGAGTGATGGGCTAAGACCCTGGAGACCAGGGTTCAAATCCCTGCTCAGTCACAGTCTCCCAACCCAACAACCACAGGGTTGTTGTGAGGAATAAATGGGAAGAAAGAGAACCATATACGCCAACTAGAACTTCTTAGAGGAAATGTGGGACATAAATGTAATAAATAAATAAATAAATGAGTGTTGATCTTTACTAAGTTTTACCCTGCGATTTGTTATTTGCCTTCAAAACAGCTGTATATTCTCCTCATTAACAACTTAACAGATAGCATTAGAAACACGTACATATATGTAATAACGGATTTCATTTAAAGGGGTGGCGTAGAATTATACAACCATCACAATTTCCAGTACTGACCTATGCCCTTTGACATCTTTGAAATTAAATTATAAGGTGTGCCTTCAGTCTATGTCAGCAGAGGAAAACTACCTAACAGCAATGCCATTTAGCCCAAATTTTTGGAGGTTGTTCAGTACCTATTGCCCAGAGACAGATAATAGGCATGCTAAGTGCAACGGATGCCATTTCCCCACCACCACCAGCACAAGGACAGTGTTGTCTTACCTTGGGCCAGGAACGCAGGGTGATATCATCATCTGTGGTTTTGCTACTTTCTCCAGTCAGCAGGTGGAAGCAATCTAGTAAGTTCTCCAGTGACAGCCCATCAACCAGTACTACCTAAGAGGAATCCAATGTTTTTAGGAAACAATCAAGGGTGGGTGTGCGTGTGCACCTTTAGTAGATATCCTCCTTTTATATTTAAGCGAGGAGTAGATATCCTCCTTTTATATTTAAGCAGTCTTTGTGTTGATTTTCTAAACTCATTTCTTACATGAGATGATTATTAAATTTTTATTTATTCTTCACAAAATGAGGAAAAATGGAGACTGAAATATACTTTCATTATGATAGTATCTAACATACCCCGCAAAGAATACCAATTACAGGGGACGGGGTGTAGAATGGTCCTGATCATGCAATGTGAATGTACACCAAGCACAGAGACAGATTTGAGGCCCCCAAGTCAGTGTGTGTTCTCTCTCCTCAGCAGAATAGATGTGAATATTTTAGATCTGGAATACTGAAAAAAATAATTTATGAGCATCTTAAATCACACCACACAAATTGAAAAATGCACAGGCAATTTAAAATGGCCATCCAACCATGGAAAGGTGAACCAAAATGTCTAAAACTTGTCATTAAAGAGAAGCAGTTAATTTATTTAATTTTCCTAGAGCAATCCATACAAGACACTGAGTTTGTGACTGCCATGACAACAGAATCCTATCAAGCCTTTGATTCTGCTTTTGTGAGAGCTTCTCTTCAAAGCATTCCCATTCCCACTGACTTCTGGAGGCACTGCTTGCTTGAAAAATTGCATCTTTCAATAGGAGGTTGGCAGGCTCTTTACAGCATACAAATGGACACCCTCTCATGGTAAATTTCCATCTTGATATGTCATACGCTAGCCTGCTTACCATTCATATTTTATTAGTATTTTTCTGAACAGCAGGAGACATGAAACTTGATCTCAACCATGGTTAGCATTAACATCAGTGAAAATATGGTATAACACTGATAGCTCTGAAAAGAGAAAGGAAAGGAATTTTTTTGGGGGGGGGAGGAAGGAGCTTATAAACCAACCACACGCTTCCCATGTCCCACAGCACTTTCTTATACATTTCTACTCAGAAGCAGTTCCATTGCATCTGACTGGGTTTCCTCACCCACTCTGGGCAGCTTCCAGCAAAATATAAAAACACAACATCAGATATT
The DNA here is from genome assembly GCF_027172205.1 of Podarcis raffonei. Taxonomy (NCBI): domain Eukaryota; kingdom Metazoa; phylum Chordata; class Lepidosauria; order Squamata; family Lacertidae; genus Podarcis; species Podarcis raffonei. Next base: position 23,050,909 of record NC_070613.1, on the reverse strand, counting down.
TAAAACTACCCTATACAGAGCTGCCTATACAGAGAGTTATATAGTTATTTATCTCCTTGACATCTGATGGAAGGGTGTTCCACAGGGTAGGTGCCACTACTGAGAAGGCCCTATACCTTATCTCCTATAATTTCACTTTTTGCAGTGAGGGAACTGCCAGAAGGCCCTTGGAGCTGGATCTCAGTGTCTGGGCTGAACGATGGGGTTGGAGACGCTCCTTCAGGTATACAGGACCGAGGCCATTTAGGGCTTTAAAGGTCAACACTTTTAATTGTGCTTGGAAATGTACTGGGAGCCAATGCAGTCTTTCAGGACAGGTGTTATATGGTCCCATTGGCTGCTCCCAGTTACCAGTCTAGCTGCTGCATTCCGGATTAGTTGTAGTTTCCAAGTCACGTTCAAAGGTAGTAGCCCCACGTAGAGCGCATTGCAATAATCCAAGCGGGAGATAATCAGAGCATGCACCAGCTGGCTTACCAGACACCTGTCCTGGGCACAGAATTAACCTGCAGGTGTGCATTTGTTCTGGGTTCAATGTTATAGTCTGAACTTACAGAATGAGCTCCTCTCTCACCCTAATTTATTTCTGATCCGAGACCTCCATTATCACTCAAGAATCTTTTACAAAGTGAAGCAAGTATGATATTACTGAAGCATTTAAGTAGTAAGTCAATCCTAGCAACAAATAGGAAATGTTGTTCCTGTATGAAAATTTTATTATTTTTATCGCAGAATGTAGCCCCATTCACTTAGCTTATTTACTGAGTCCAGATTCTCCTTCTCAAAAAGTATTCTGGAAAGGTTATTTAAAAATAGGTACTTACAATACCAGTATGCCTTTTGCAGAACCAGTCTTTCAGAAAGCTGTATGCAGTATGAGTAAGAATTAGTTATTTAAATTAATAATAATAATAATAACCCTTACCTTGTGTGGTGGATGACCCTTGCTCCGAAAAGCATGACCAAAATTAAAGGTTCAGGAACTCAGACCAGATCAAATTTCACAAAATCATACACAGACTTTACTAAAACAAGACTCTACAAGAGAGAAAAACTCCAAATATTTACACAGATTAAAATAGCTCAGAAGGTTAAAAAAAACCAAAAAAACACTAACTTATTCAGCTAATTAACATAAATGCTTACACTTAAATCTCAGTAGGCTGAGCAATGGAAGAAGATGCTGTCAAAAGCCCCAATAGACCTTGGTTGGTTAGCTGCCGAGAGCTCCCACCAATCCAGGTTTTATGGGAACTTAGACCATGGGCGTTCACCTCTTCCACCCAAATACCTTGTGACACGGGTCTTGAAGCCTTAACGCGAGGCAGCTGCATGTAAGCTCATTATTTGCTGTCAAAAGAGATGTGTTTTAATTTGTCCCAATAACCAAATGGTATGCATGTTTGTTTGGGAAGCAATTATTTAAAATCAACTCTTTTTCTTGGCCATTTCAATCATGTTTTAGTCAATACAACTTGGCTGTGTGATATATCTAAAGGCAGTTAAAATAAGAATTAGATGAAATAATATATTGAAGTCAATTGCAAATGCACTATAAGGCACCATTGGCAGTTTCAAAGTTATGAGTTTTGCATACTAGATGCAAGTAAAACAAACATTGCTACAGAGCGCTTTGTAACAATAGCAGATAGCATGGCTGGGTGGAGGCACTTACAGAAGGACGAGGTGGAAAGAAAGGAGGTGTGGTGCAAACGCACTGGCAGGGGTGCCAGATTAGCTCAGGCTTGTGCATTTTCACCATGTCCCTGCTGCCTCGCCTCTCCCATTTCTGGTAAGCAGTAGTGACTTACCTACCAGGAGGTCAAGGAAGCACTTGTGTCCACTTCTGCTCTCCAGGACATCAGGAAAAAAAATTCTAGTGCACTCTGGGAAATTTTCAGTGCAGATTATCCTAATCTGCACAGGATTTTTTTCGAAGAAAACTCACATCACTGATTGAGCATGACCCACATTACATATTAAGCCAAGAGTTACAAACATGGCAAAGAGAAGCAAAACCATTAAAGTAATTCTGCAAGATGAAGTTACCTGGAAATTTGGTTTATTGTTTTTATCCTGCACATTACATGAAAGCAGAAAGGTGCTTATTTGCAAGAAATTGTTTCTCTAAAGGAATGAATATTTTGTAAACAATAAGTCCACCTTTAATTGGTATGGAGAGGGGAAACACACACCACCATTGTGCTGCACAAGCAACACAAAGCTTTGAACTCAGGCACAACAAACACAAAAGCATAAAACAATTCCAGTCCCCACATACATACAAACTCACACCTGGAAACATTCTCTCGGATCCAACCATGCCATTTCATTTGTGCATCACGTTTCTGATCTACTATCAATGGGCCACATACGTTACTAATTTGCTCCTGAGTCCTTTTCAGTCTTTGCAATTCTGGTGTGTCAGTTACAATGCTGAAACCTCTTCCTTTGCTTTCCTCAAAGTCACGTTTGTATTTGACCTATCAAACAGAAAACAGAGAAACATTATTTTCACCAAATGAAGCTTTGGGTGAACAAAATGCTGCCAACACCTTAGCACATCCTACTTTCATTTAATCAATGGAACAGTTTTACCGCAGGCATTCTTAGCACGCAGAGCTGGTTGATCATGAAGAAGGGCAAAATAAACGATGGCCACATCATCTGCATACCACAAAATTCATCTAAATGTCTCTAGCTGGTCATGGCGATATTTTGGGTCTAGAAAGGGCACCTGAAGCCATTCATGTTTTATTAGATACTATGGTAAAGCACAGTATTTACTTCTTCCAGTTCTCCCAACTATGCTAGATTTCAACCAATATTGGTCTGATTCAACAGCATGTATCTCGATATACACTGTCCAATATAAGGATCTAACTGAAATCAAGGGAATTTACTTTCTTATTCATTAGTGATCATTGTTTCAGAGGATTAACAGCATGGGATACATCCCACTGTATGTAACTGTTTCAGGAGAAACCAGGTTTCGTATTCAGTTTAGCCACATGCCAGATGGAACTCTTAGACAGTGCAATAAATGGTTGAAATATTTCAGAACATAAAAGAAAGCAAAAGTAAATACTATGGCCTTGTTGGCCATGGGTGTAGCCAAGGGGGGCAGGGAGGAGGGGCAACTGCCCCCCAAATCAATAAAAATACATAGCAAACTGAGGTTCTGGCCCCCCCAATACTGGCTACGCCCATGTTGTTGGCATGACTCAGTAAGCCAAACTATGGCTTGCCTGGACTGTATGATCATGTTGGCTCCCAGAGAGGTGCTTGTACCTGCTGTGCCCCTCTCCAGTCCTTTTAGCTCAATATAGTGTGGTATAGCTGCTAAACCAAGGTTTGGCTTAACATACTGTCTGAACCTAGGCTCATGGTTAAGCTCCCTCCTTCTTAACTATGAGATAAAAGAACCAAGGAGGAGCAGAGCAGCTGCAATCTCCTCCCCGGGAACCCATGACTTCATGCTAAACCATGGTTTGGAGTAGTATTCTAAGCAAATTTTAAGCAAATGTGTTTTGTATAACCCAATACTTGCAAATCCGATAAAACTCCTCTAAATGAGTTCTGTGAGCTGAAAACCTCACACCAACAGAAAACAATATTGTAAAAAATGGCACTTCCCTACTATAAGCCCATTTATGTTACAGACAAAAGGCTTAAGCATTTCTGAATAATCAAAAGCAATACGCTTGCCCATAACTTGTGGCTCCTTCATTCACTTTTCTTGACATTTATTACATATAAATGTAACATTATTTTATTACATTTATATACGGCCCTTCAGTCGTATATAAAGGCCCTTTCATCGCAGGAAAGTTTACAGTCAACAGAAAAATACATAACAGAATAGCAAACAAAACAACACACACACACACACAGTTTAAAAACACAGAGAATGTTTAGTTAGCCAAAGGACTAGAAGAGGAATGTTTTCACCTGGCTCTAAACATGTTTCTAGCTCTTGGTTTGCACTTGTGGTACACTGTTTGCATCAGCCTCACATATTTGGGGGGCACATTTTTCTTGAATTTAAATTCCACTCTTGTATGCAAAATATTATTAACAAAATATATGCACTACAGTCACTAAGTAAACTGACTATTTAAAAATTTTTTACAAAAACCTACAGCTGCCGCAATAATCACAGAGGATAATATGATGCATCACCACCAAATGGTCAAGAAGTGGGAGGTTCTGTATCATGTAGTTAACTGGGCAAATCTCCCTGTAAATGTTTCTGTGGCCATCTGCAAGGGTTTTGTTGGATAAGAATGGAGAAGCTGTGAACATTCAATAATTAAATGACTGGCAGTTAAAGGATAGGGTAGGTTCAAATTCTTTAAAATATAGAAGCAACAGTAATTAATGGTTGTACAGCATTGCTTCATTTTTCTATGATTTCTGAAAAGGTCAAACAAAAATAAAGAAGTAATGATGACAAAGGTTGATGCAGCTGAAATCTATCTGGAGCGGTGTATAAAAAAAACCTGATATCTGAAAAGGCCAGGATAAAGAATCTTGAAGACAAAATATAACACTTCTTTTTACCTTGCCCATTTCCAAAATACCAAAAGGTAAGCATATAAGATGTTTATATAACTCAAGGCTTTGAACCCATACAGTCATTTAGTGTTACACGTACAAGCCTTGAACTTATGTACATCCCCTTCTCCTGCTACTGCACATCTACAAGGAAGACACTGGAAGCTTTCATTTATGTTGTCTGTTAACCATAGTTTATTGTGATGTATCTGGAACGGTGGTTAATATTAACTATGGCTTAAGGCAGGCTGGGGAACCTCCAGCCTGTGGGCTAATATTAGCCTGCCAGAGAGTCCAATTTGGCTTGGCAGGCTGTTTTCTTCAAACCACAGCCATTGGCCCATCAGATTGACAGGGCAACCCTAAGCATGTTTATTTACTCATTAGAGAGTACGCTTAGGATTGCAGCCAAAGGCAGCCCACAATGCCAAACTGGAGCAAACTGAGCATCTTTAGTTTGAGCGAAAAAAGAAATAAAGATGAAGGTATCGGTTTTGCTGTAGTTTAGTTGTAACCTTGTATTGCGTTATATTGTTTTGTTATGGGAAACAAAAAAGGTAACCCCTGCTCATGCAGCTGAATATAAAATGAAGGGGAATGGTGGACAAAGCATTTTATTCAAAAAAAAGAAGCGTTTCAATGAACTATACTACTAGAGACACCTAATGTATGCATGCATGTATCTTCACTTCATCATTGCCTAGGAGCGCATGTGCGTGCATACACACACACTAGTTTATTAAAGGAAAGGGAAATGGTGTGCATTAAGGATTCAGGAATTAAGAACACAAACTTCCATAAGCTATACCTGGAAGGAAAGAAACAGAATGACAATATAAGGCATAGGCAAACTGGGATTTTCATACTTTCTCCTGCATTCCATTGTTATTTTGGATAGCCTATTTACAAACAGTTTGCCTTTTATCTGGTCTCCCTCTCTCGTCACAAACGTCCATGGATAGGAGATAACATATCTGGCACCAGTGACAGACCAGGTGGCATCACTCTCTGTCAACCATCTGCTCTCAGTTTGCTCTTGGTCAAGAATACCAATACCAAATGACATTGAAACTGCTATGAATCCATTTTTTAAAAAATTAAAATGTAAAATGCAAATACAGCCATAAAAAAAGAAAATAAAGTAGGAACATGGGACCAGTGACAAGACAGAAGATGGCCCTTTGTTATAGTTGTGAGATTGAAGCAGAAAACACTCTCTAGTTTGGTATTTAACAACTTTGTGTTATAGACATGAAGGACTGTGATTTCTGAATAGTGTTCATGCAACTGAGAAAGCAAGAAAGAGCAAAGTTTACATCAAATGTTCTTTCTAAGCAACAATTCTTATTGTCACACGTGAAACACTCAAGCATCGTGTCTGATTCAGATAACTGAAAAGATAGCAGTATATCGCTTCAAACGCGAGGTCAGTACATATGTCTTCATCTAAAATAGCCTGAGCAAGCTAATGGCAGTGTCTGACATTGTCCACCTGCAAACCTTCAGTTCAAATTGCCTAGAAGTGAAAGACGAAGAGAATGAACATTTTTTAAGGGAGTCTTGAATAAAGCTAAGCTGCTCTGTGTCTTATCAGTGCCTGGAATGGGGAGCACTTGAATGTCACATGAGTTCCATGGTTGAAGATAGACAGGGTAAAAAAATGTCCTAAATAAATACTCCTTGCACAGAGAGGAAACACTTTACCTCACTGTGGCACTGGCCGCATTTGGGCATTCATCGTCAGCTTCAGGCAAGTGCCACAAGCCACAGCCACATGCTCCTCCCTCACTACTTCCCTCCTCCCACTGCATGCAGGTTCAGGTCAAATATCCTGGCTTGAATTAAGCCAGAGTTCCCTGCTATGTCTGAACTAGGTGGATTAATGTCAGAATATTCTACAAAATTGGATAAATTAGGATGGGCTATTGCACATTAGCTTGAAATACACTTCCAATGCATCGGGTGGAAGCACAGCCTTCTATTCCACAACACATGGCTTTAATCTGAAGCATAATAAAGGGCTGAGATTAATGGTATGCATGAATGGAATACAGGAAGCATAAATCACACTTCTTCTGTTTTCACATTGGATTAGCATCGGAAAGGAAGGAACCCAATCCTATTTCTATCTGATTTACCCAGCAAAGGGACTGGTTTTGAAGTGTTACGGGGTTTCCCTGAAAATATAGGGAAGAATCATTTTGTTTCTGAGATAGTTTTAAAATTTGCCCTCTAGTAGACAGTTGCATACTTTCCCCGTATCAAGCTTAGTTAGTTTTATTTTCATGTTTTAAACGTTCAGGTAAACCAAATTATGCATCTTGTAGGTGGATTTTTTAAAAATGAGTTACTTCAGCCTCTCAAAATATACAGGAAGTTGTTTGTGTATTCAGACAGTGCTGGTCAGGATACTAAAAACTCTACTAGAGCTAAACATCTGCAATAAATGTTCATCATTTCAAAATGAACTAAACACGACAGAACAAAAAATCAATAGCTTTTCAAATCAAGCATTTCACAATCAGTTCCAATTAAGCTTCACGCTGCAGCATAGAATATATTTACCTGACATGCTCCTTTGTTGTTTTGAGCCATGCTTCAGGCCCATTAAGCACTACAAAATTAGGAAGTCTCACCAGAAATCAATGTTTGTCATTTAATATTAATGACCTTCAGGTGTCCTGACTTTTAAAAAAAATTTAAACAGCTGGGACGGTCATACCGAATTTCAAGTTATAAAAATATGAACTTCTTTAGTAGCTACATATTTTAAAAGCCTAGAGGAAGTCAGAACCTAAATGAGAAACAACAAAGCAAAAGTTTGACAGACACACAACCTTCAGAGAGGGTAGAGGGGCAAAAATTGTTTAATAGAGAGGAGTGCCATAGCTCAGTGGTAGAGCATTTGCTTGAATGGAAGGGGACCCATGTTTAATCCCTGGCATCTCCAGGTAGGAATGGGAGAGACCCCGGTCTGAAATCCTGGGTAGCTGCTGCCATTCAGTGTAGACAACACTGAACTAGATGGAACAATGGTCAGACTCAATATAAGGAAGCTTCCTGCGTTATGAGAACACCGCTTATTGAACCAAGATAAGACAAACTTTCCTCCCTCAAGCAGGAAAGAAGAATTTAATTAGAAAGCTAGCTACTGAACCTGACAAATGTTAGGACTGCACACTTACATGGAAATAAGCCTCACTGAACTCAGGTTGGACAAACTGAATAGAGGTCTTGATTGCATAGGGCTACACACGCATAAGAGCCCCTTTTGTAAATTCATCTGAACGTGCGAATGACGGGTGTGTGGTCAAAGGAATGTTGTGCATCTATATCAGGGGCTGGCTAGTACAGTCTCACACCCCCTTACACACACTGAGAACTGTCAGGAAAGGGCAGTCATCCTTCATATAATTTTCTAGGACAATGTTTGATTCAGTTGTGCCATTTTGTTCCTGCCACTTAAGATATTTGGAGCACTTCATACCTTTACCGTTTTTTGTTGCAGTAACACCACCTTGGTTCATACCTCACCCTTTTCAAATATAGTTACAATTGCACATAACACCTGAATATTTTGACTAACATTGACAACACCACTAGTGCAGATTAAATGCTGGTATTTTTTTAATTAATTGTAGATTTGGAAGGGGGTTCAGAGGGTTGTCTAGTCCAACCCCCTGCAATGCCGGAATCTCAGCTGAAGTATGCATGACAGATGAACATCCACCCTCTGCTTAAAAACCTCCAGTGAAGCAGTTTTGCTGCAGGTGTAGCTCTGTACGTTCTCGGGCAGGAAGATGACATGACACAGGAATTGCAGGTCACTGCAGCAGTTCCCTCATCATCCATGTCTCTTGGTCCTACGTACACTGAGACAGCACTCTGGGTCCCCCCCTCAAACTCCTCCACTAAACAACTACTAATTCATCATCTGTAATTGACCAAACTTATTAATTGTTTCTTTTTTTTCCACTGTCCCTACTCTGAGTAAAACTCAGCTGAATACCATCCTGTGCCTCATTAAGATAATATTCTCTGCAAGGCTAAAAAAGGAACGCTACAAAAGATGATTTAGATAGATTACCGCACATAAACTTATTTTGCTGCCTTTAGTGAACATATGAAAGTCCTCGAACATCTGTGTGCCATCTTTTCCTCTGCTTTGCTCGAATTCCTTATAAAACAAAACAAAACCTTTCACTAGGATGCAACTAGTATTAATGACGAGTTGCATCCTAATCAAAGGAATAAGCAACTCAGGCTGTACTTTGAGATTTATAGGACTTGATCAAAGAGTAATGCAGATGTGAAATTTAGATTGTGTTAGGCAATGAAGCACTTTCTGCATGATGCATAAAATGCAGTAAATTATTTATGAGCCTAGTACAACAAATCATTAAAAATTAAACTGTAACTGACGCTATAGGTGAAATAATTGAATAAACAAGTAAACACTTCATTTGCTATTATTTATGAAGTCAGGAGAATATGAATTCTTAGATGCATACATGTGGTGCAATTTAGTCCACTGCAGGCACATGCGGATTCTTGGGGGCTCAGCATAGTTCTGCTCCCCCATCTCACTGGTGCATTCTTTTGTATATGCATACAAATATGCAGGCAGGCAGCAGTTGGGAGCCATTAAGACTTCTTCTTTGGTGATCACTCATAGCCGTGTAAGATTGTCTTCCATAAACACGGTTTTAACAATGAGTCTGTAAGTGACTGTGGAGGCCAATTCTGGATCCACACGTACTTCCACAGTGGGTACATTGGTTTCCAGGCAGGAGTTGATCACGGTGTGGATTTGCCAAGCGTGCCTTCCTCTTAGCAGGTTTCTCCCTCCCTGAGTTTGAGTGTCTTCAAAGCCCATGATACCTTTGGTAAAGGCTGTTCTCCAACTGGAATTCTCACAGGCCAATGTTTCCCAGTTGTCAGTGTTTATACTACATTTTTTTAGATTTGCCTTGAGACAGTCTTTAAACCTCTTTTGTTGACCACCAGCATTATGCTTTCCATTTTTAAGTTCGGAATAGAGTAGTTGCTTTGGAAGACGATCTTCAAGCATCCGCACAACATGACCAGTCCAACAAAGTTGATGTTGAAGAATCATTGCTTCAACACTGGTGATCTTTGCTTCTGCCAGCACACTGATATTAGTTTGCCTGTCTTCCCAAGTGATGTGTAGATTTTTTCAGAGACACCATTGATGGAATCTTTCGAGGAGCTGGAGATGGCGTTTATAAGTGGTCCATGTTTCACAAGCAGACAGTAAGGTTGATAGTACAATAGCTTTGTAAACAAGCATTTTGGTTTCCCTGCGAATGTCCCGGTCCTCAAACACTCAGCACTTCAATCGGGAGAAAGCCGCACTCGCAGAGCTCGGGCGATGCTGGATTTCGGCATCAATGTTGGCCCTTATGTAAAGATAACTGCCTAGGTAGGAGAAGTGATTGACATTTTCCAACGTTACACCATTGAGTTGGATTTGTGGCGCTGCAGAGGAGTTATTTTGTACTTGTTGGTTCAGCACTTTGGTTTTTTGGATGTTGAGTGATAGGCCAAGCTTTTTGTAAGCTTCTGCAAAGATATTTAGGATGGTTTGGAGGTCATCCTCTGAGCATGTGCACACTACGTTGTCATCAACATACTGAAGCTCTATGACGGAAGTTACAGTAACCTTACTCTTTGCCATTAAGGCAACCTTTGCCCGGCTGTTGTTCTCCACAGTGCTGGCTGCAACTGACAGGAGTTGTATTTCCAAACAACTGGAGGGCCCCAGGTTGGGGAAGGCTAAATTAGAGTGAACAGAAGGCCTTCCCCTCTTCACTTGGTGCAAGTTACTTGCACTCTTGAGAATGAGTAACTTGTATCAAGGCAAGAGGCAGGCTGTTTTAATGAAGTGTAGCAAGTGCCCACTTTGGCCACACAGTCACAGGAAACAATGTAGCATGTGAACTAAATGATCACAGATTTAGGCAGACCATGATTCTCCTGAGCAGGACAGCACTTTTCAGTAGGCCAAAAGCAGTTTGATCATTTTAGTAGAACTTCATGAAAGCCAAATATTAATGTTCCGCCATACTCCAAATTCTACAGGGAGCTACCACTGAGAAGGCTCTGTCATGCATCACCGTCAGCAAGGCAACCAGGTGACCCACAACCAGGCAACCTCCTGCTGATCATCGGACCCAAGGTGGTTGATACTGGAGAAGGTGCTTCTCCCTCCTCCTTCCCATGACACCCCACCAAGAGTGCAATCAGTGGGGCCAACAAGGGTCAGCAGCAGGAAAGGGTGCTCCACCCAAGAGATGACTGCCTCAACCAAGTAAGGTCCTAGCATCCCTCCTCGGGTGGAAAGGCCACTCTTCCCAGGAACTGGAACACCTGCCACTGGCGCAAGTAAAATGGCACCTTAATTACTCATAGGCAGCTATGAGCAGGACCCTCCTCAGCTTGGACCTACCCCAAGTAGTCAAACAGTGTTTCCATTATCAAAACAACAACAAAAAGGGTATCACAAATAATTGAATAGAGCTCCACCCCCCACCCACCCCAGTAAATTCAAATTTTTATTGCTCACACGAATATGTGTGTCTGTCTTGGAACATCAAAATTCCATGTGTGAGAGGAAAAACAGCAATGTGTGTTGTTTGAACTAACCTTTGGTGCTCACACCATTGCGCCTTTATTTTAGAATAATGGATCCCAATTGCTAAGAACAAGGTTCACCACATAGGCAAAAGAATTCACAGCTTACCTGACTTTGCAATTCACTTTGTTGTTTCAATCGAAGGTTTTCGGGTGTGTCTGCCACTGTAGTAAAGGACTGCTTTGGGTAGTGTCTGGAAGAAGAAGAAAAATAGTAATGAAATTACTTTGGAAGTACCGTATTTTTCGCTCTATAACACGCACCCGACCATAACACGCACGTAGTTTTTAGAGGAGGAAAATCTGTAGGCATGCCACCCATAGGTATTCCCTCCATAACACGCACAGACATTTCCCCTTACTTTCTAGGAGGAAAAAAGTGAGTGTTATGGTGCAAAAAATACGGTAAGTATGTTTGGTGCTGGACTTATGCACAAACAAAGTAAGCTACAGCTTAAGGCCGCAGATTATGACAGTCCTCTTTTTAAAAAAAAACAACCACTAAATTTGAAGTTTTACATAACTGGTTAAAAAATAAATAGGTTTATTGCAAGATATATGTTTTAGTTAGGTTTTTAGTTGCATCCTCACCTATGTATATATGCAAATATAAAACTACTTTTTCACTGTCCTTTCCATTAGAATCATACACATTTTGGAGGTAATACTATGGGGTCTATTAAAATTGACATGGCTTAGGGCCCCAGCATGTCTGTTCTGAGCACTGTGTTATCAGCTGTGCTTCAGTCTCAAGCGGACTTGCAAACTGAAGTTTCCTTTCCTCGAATTGCAACTTGCCTCCAGTGGTCTCTAAACAGAGGACTGCAGGGATGCAGGCTGCTGTGCAGCAGCCTATGATATAGAGCAAATTGTGTATCTATGCATGAGGAAGGGACTCCAGAATTCTCAGTTTTTGCAAAGAACACTGCTGCACAAGAGAAAGAAACAGCTAGGGTTGGCCCATATCTTCAAAAATAAAATATTTATGACTCTTTAGATCTTAGTGTGGTTATTCTTCATTTTCAAACTTGTACAGAACATGAAATGCCTTTGTTTAAAAACATGCCCCTTCTTCAGAATACTGATGCAGCACCAATACAATATACACACTTCTTCACTGTGGAATCTATGGATTGTTGCCAGAGGTCCAGGGCTTGAAGAAGAAATCTGCAACATAACAGTTGCTCAGCCCTTGGGCTTCTCTGGGGAAGCGAGTGGTAAAGGGACAGACCTTCCAGTAAAACAAACTGATTCAGGTTCTATAACAGCTTAGACATCTTGAGATTAGAGGAGAGCTATGCTATCGGGCGGGGGGGGGGGAGATTTAAAGGCAGCTTTTTCTCACTGCAAGCTGACTATGGCAACCCACTGAGTACTGGTTGGCATGCAGCAATCCTGGCAAGGACAGTTGCTCCAAGTAAAAATGCTGCAGGTTAATCAGTAGGAAGTTGTCTGTTCAGGTTTTTCTATCCAGGCAACCTTTGTGAGTCTCCCACTAAAATCCCCACTACTCTTCAGTTGCTACCCACTCCTGTTTCTAGTTTCTTGCTTTCACCAAGTTCTGGCCATTCTATCTGCCTTGGTGCCTCTTGGCACCATCCTCCCCTCTGTTTACCCGTTTCTTGTGAATCTGCCTTTGACAGGTGATGACCCTTATTTCCTGCTGCTGGAGTAATCTCATGAGCTACAGCCTAAATTCTGGATCTTGGTTCTGCTCATAGGTGTGCTTTTTGGCTTGACAACGAAACACTGAATAACTGCCCTGAGCCTTGGCTTGCTTACTAGTTTTGTTTCCAGGACTGAGCAAGCAAAATGCTCAAACCATAATTTTGTAAATATGCAACAACCATTACGAGACCACCAGTTAAGCCTCCAGTAAACTCATTCAAGGGAAAATGAACCTGAATACATGCTGCCCCCCTGGGTTCTTGCTACTCAGAGAATTTGAACACGGGTGACTTTTTTTCAAAAGCATGCAAGCACATGTTATAGCAGGCAACATTTTAGAAGAATGTCTCTCTCACACACACCAAAAAAAACCATGGAATATCTCTACCTGTGCACTCTTCCTCCAGGTTCTTGCATTACAATTAACCATTATATATATATTTTCTACCTACTTAATTTGGGACTTCTGAATCAGTTAAAATGTTAATTCAGCCTTCCCCAACCTGGTATTCTTCAGATGTTTAGGACTACAACTCCCATTAGCGTCAGCCAGCACAGATGTACTGACTAGGGCTGATGGGAGTTGTAGTCTAAACAGCTGGAAGGCACCAACTTGGGAAAGGCTTGGCTAACTGATGAATCAGGTAACGGTTGCAGCCATCATATGCACCCATAGGATTTTACTCCAGGAGCTAACTAACTGTTGAATCTTAAAGTATCTCTCAGGATATGAATGAGCAGGGGGTAGGGTGGGGGTAGGGGTGTTGTTCATGAAAGGATGAGTGGAAATGCTAGAAAACAGACACAACCATGTAAATCGGGGGCAGGGCAGAGAGAGACAGAAGCAAATATGTACAAAGTTAAAGGAAATCAGTACCGTTCCCATAAGCTTTTAAACCCAGGGTTTACTTGCTCACATAGCTAGTGCCATCTGAATGAGGATAAAAACCTACTAGGGTTTGGCTTGTGCTACCTAGAACGGTTGCTACATGGTATGAACGATGTGGTTTGGGGCAAGTAACCTTTCATTCCTGGTGAGCACACAGGTCACAAAGTTTCACTATCTTGATCACCACCTCATTTTGCATACAGACTGAGCCACCCCTATTGAGCAGTATACAAAGGGTTCCTGGTATTATGCAGGCCCTCCACCTCCCCCAAAGGTCAACACTATTCGTGCCAGTAGTGTTAGAGTATTGGCTTACATAAGTGGAAAATATACTCAGCAAAAGATGTGCTACAAAGAACAGCAACCTACTCAGCATCTCTTCCTCAGTTTTAAACAATATGCCTGTCACACATTAAATGTTAAATACTGAGTCATGTTCTGGTTGTACAGCATCACACATTCACAAACGTGTGAACTGACAGTTCTTATAAGGTTCCCCACTCCCACCTGCTCACAGTTGTTTTCTGAATTACCTATATTAAAAAATGAAACAAAACAGTTTGCCACACATACTTGTTTGTTGAAGCAAGAGCACTGTCAGGGCTTTATTTATAAATCTTCTCAGGATCTTAAGCTCCAGTCGGAAAGAACAGAGACTCAATTTGCTAATGTAAAAGCTGTATGACATTTAGGTGTCAAGTTTTGTGTTGTTTTTTTCCTCCCTTTTTGCCTCCTGGCATCCCAATTAGTCATCACATATTTGTTGCAAGCAAACAAATTCAACCTCACATCAATGTACGCGCTGTGGTACAGTGTCCCTGTAGAATAATTGGAGCATTATTTACTACAGACAAATGTGAAAGTTCCATGCTGTCTATAGTTCAACTACTGGAAATAATCTAGTGACGTAACACAAACAGAAATGGTACAGTGGTGGTCAGCCTGGATAGCTCAGATAGTTAGAGTGTGGTGTTGATAACACCAAGGTTGCAGGTTCGATCCCCTCATGAGACAGCTGCATAGTCCTGCATTGCAAGGGGTTGGGCTAGATGATCCTTGGGTCCCTTCCAACTCTACAGTTCTATGACCCAGCCACATTTTGTGTCTGCCTTACAGTGCAAAGGGCACATCCAAAATTCCATACTGGAAGAGACAAAAGCATGGCTTCTCTCATCCAACAGCCACAGACTGCCACTAAAACTGTACCTAGGGAGAAAGAGATAGGGACCCAGCTTTTTTCAGGATGGTGCACTGACTGAAAAACAATAAAAGGAGCATCAATTGATGTTCTGGCTCCTAGTCCTATGAAGGCAGATGAAATAGGTGCAGAAGATGTCTGTTAGGAACTTATGCTTTCCCAACTCTCTGCATGCACCATGAGGTAACATGCAACATGGCTGATATACATGTAAATCCAATTTCTGCAATTTTCCCTCCTCAACTTTATGAAAAGGTAGAATCTGGTATTTCAAAGAAATCAATTTTGAAAAACTGGAACGAAAACAGTGGCAGTCCTCAAACTATTTTCGACTCAGCCACTTCATAAATTATGCAAGTACATGTAAATGTTTTTATAAGATTTGGAAGCCACACAAAAGCTGGCTTCTGGTCGGGGAGGCAACACTTAGATGATTTCTGAATATTATAGGAACTAATATGCAGGCAAATGTAACAAATGAAGCAATCCTCCGGAAAACAACTGCAAAGAGAAAAACCCATGTCCTTCACTACTTGTTAGTCAAGAGTGTTGAGAGTATTAAATGCTTATTTGGCCTTACAATAACAGTGCATAGCAGGAAGACATTCAACCAAATATATGGGAAAACTCCCTAAGAACACAGCAAATCAAAACAGATGCAACCTCAGTCAAGTTGATGCCATTCTGACTGGTTATTAAGCAGCATCTCCATACACACCCTCTTGGGTACTTGACTAACACTGAGAACAGAATTAACTCTTAAATTGCAAACCGAACCATCTCTGCTGTTGCACTTCCAAAATGCCCTACTACAGTGGTTTTCAACCAGTGTCCCGTGGTACCCTGGGGTGCCTTGAATGATGGTCAGGGGTGCCGTGGGCAACACTGGCCTCTGTCCCTCATTCCTTCCCTACCTTCCTCTGATGCCCTCACGCAGCAGCTCTGGCTACAAGCTCCCCAGGTAAATGGTGGCTCTGGGGCTGATCAGGGGGTGCTTCCCAGGCCCCTGTGGGGCAGTGTGAAAAGGCACTTCTCTTTGGGGTGGGGGGCCAGCTCAGACACCAGGAGCAGTAGTTGCAGCTGCCCAAAGGACTCCCAAGGAGAGTGGAGCAGAGAGGAGGCTGAGGGAACACTCCACAAGGGAGGATGTTCAAAAAGGGGTGAGTGGCTGCTGGCTCTGCAGGCAACGGGTGATATAACTGGGCACCTGAGCCCCACAGGGGTGCTGCAGAAAGAATATAGTTTGTCAAGGGAGCTGTGGACTCCAAAAGGTTGAAAACCTCTGCCCTACTATATTATGCCCTAGCTTTGCAAGGGAAGAGCTTGGGCAGTTTTTATTTTTCTGTGTGTTGGACATGAAGCTCTCTTTAAAGTTAGAATTTCTCTTTGAAGTTCAACTGATGTGCTTTCTGCTGTGTACTCTGCTCTTTGAAGTTCACCATCAAAATATTTCTGATAGTAGAAAATTTTTAAGCTGAGTTTTGAAACAAGAGGATGCTGTGTACACAATGCTAGACAACTAGCAGCAAATAATTAGCATCTAACGCTTGTTTAATTAGACTGAGAATAAGCAGGATGAGAGGGTGGTTATAATTCTGCAGAATTAAATAAACAAATACACCTCTCTCCCTAATCCTGCTGGTTATGTCATCCACAGAAGTGTCTTTCCTTGATTTTCTTTGAAGAGGGGAGGTTACATTTTCATAGCTAACAGACATCGTGTTGTTTTAATAATTCACATTTGATATGCTATTTCTAAAGGAATACCTAATCTGCAATTTATAAACCACAACTGTTATGCTGATAAAGAACAGCCTGTGAGTGGATACAATTCTGGTTTGTTTTTCTAAATTAGCAATGTAAACCAGATTGTGCTATTTTGAGGCAAACTTTGATGCCATTCAATTGAGTTTAACAGCCATTGTCCAATGCATCCTTTACGTCACATCATTCCAGCACATTCTGAGGGAGAGGGACATGGCCCCTGCAGCTGCTTGCAACTTTTTCGTGTGATGGGCACCTTTTTCAACAGGATGGCCTAGAGTAATGCAACATCCAGTTCATCTAGAAAAGAATATGCAGCCACAAGAAACAGTCACATAAACCTGTTCTGCTGCCGCCACCAAATTGCATTTTTAAAAATGGGGTAAAGAACACAAATGTGAGTGACGTGAATAAACAACCAACAAAAATAATTGAAGTCTTTTCGATTAAATGGACAGAATAGCAGCACACAAAGAATTATTGTGAAGCAACTACAGTTGCTGCTGGGGATGAGGAGCAGCGATGGCAGAACACAGAGATACTCAAAATCACCTTCTGCAGCTTTGAAAGTGACAATTTTCAGTGGTCCCAATCTGGATCAGAACCGCATAACTGCTGGTTTGGGGTTGGGGTGTTTTTAATAAGACCTAGAAAAATCCATATACAGAATTCAGATACACCTTTAGAATAGCATCTAGTCTGAGGCAGGACTAGTCTAGTCCTCACACCACTGGTCCATCTAACCTAGTATTACCAACACGGACCGGCAGTGGCTCTCCAAGGCTTCAAGCAGGAGTCCTTCCCATCCCTACCTGGAGAAACCACAAACTCAACCTGGGACATTCTGCATGCAAAGCATGTGCCCTACCACTGAGCTATGGCTGACTCTTATTCTTAGTGACAGTAGAAGAGGATAGTGAGGGGACTGTGCCAAAAGCTTCATAGAAAATATTGGTGCGGAAGGTGTCCCCAAGCTTCACAGAAGTGGAACATGCTGCCCCTAAGATTGTCCCAAAGTTTGGAGCTTGGCCCTCTGCCCATAGTGTTCATTATAGACAATAAAACGTGTAGCAGTATATCTTTTCGGTACATGTACTAGTCAAACTCCTGCTGTGCTCAACACAAAGGAAAGTTTACTAAATGAGAAACACAGTTGCTTTAAAAGGGTGTGCACCCACTTTCTAAACTAGCAGTAGACTGTTCTAGAGAGCGATGACGGTCTTCTGGAAGTTTCAGAGAGCTCGGTTCAGCCAGCTGACATTCCCAGACTGGCACTAATGCCAACGCTCCATTAAATTGTATTCTCATAAAACCTTTCAAAAGGTCACCTTGCAAGTTCCCGCAATAAGCCTGTGGCTGGGGAGAGTTGCTTTTACATTAAGAACTCCTGGGCACTTATAATGGAGTCCATAAACTCCAGCTACCAAGTTTTATTATTTATTTTCTATTTATTTGATTAGCTGTGTCATACTCTATCCTGTGGGCTGAGAGCAGCTGGCATCAGTTTTTGTTTTTGTTTTTATTATATTTTTATTCTCCTTTTCATAGAATTTATTGTCTCTTAAAGCTATTCAAATCATTCATATATATGCATATACACACAAACACAGAGAGACTCTTACAAAATAGAAAGCATACCGGGGAAAGAGAGTGGAAGGAAAAGGAGAAGAGGAAGAGCAGTTCTTCAAAGCCTCATGTTTATTACTTTTGTCCCCACGGAGCTAACAATCTAAGCAATTACAGCAGGGTGGTCCAATATGCAACTCTCAAGGCCTTTCTTGGCAGCCCTCAGCAACATTTGACACCATTCCTCAGCCCTTGCGCTGCCTTTCCATAGCCAGGTAAGGTAGGCACTGGTTTGGGGGAAGGAGGCATGAGGGTTCTGACAGGGTCCCAGAGTCCTCCCCACCCCTACCTAAAGCCTAAAAGTAAAGGTAAAGGTACCCCTGCCCGTATGGGCCAGTCGTGTCCGACTCTGGGGTTGCGCGCCCATCTCGCTTAAGAGGCCGGGGGCCAGCGCTGTCCGAAGACACTTCTGGGTCACGTGGCCAGCGTGAAAAGCTGCACGTGGCGAGCCAGCGCAGCACACGGAAACGCCGTTTACCTTCCCGCTAGTAAGCGGTCCCTATTTATCTACTTGCACCCGGGGGTGCTTTCGAACTGCTAGGCTGGCAGGCGCTGGGACCGAGCAACAGGAGCGCACCCCGCCGCGGGGATTCGAACCGCCGACCTGACGATCGGCAAGTACTAGGCGCTGAGGTTTTACCCACAGCGCCACCCGCGTCCCTACCTAAAGCCTTCTTGGTGCTTTTCCAGCTATGGGAAGAAGGTGGGAGAGCTCTAGAAGATTCAACTCCTAAATGATCTTCAAGGTCCCTTCCAACGTTTATAATTATATGTAGATGGTATTGATTGCCAGTTGGGTACTTGAAAAGTGAAATAGCAGTTTCAGTTGCATAGACTCCAAGTCTCTATACCTGAACCGAAAAATCTGGGCCTTAGGTCTACCCCTGCGCCATCCAACTCCAAAGCAGTGGTGAAGCCTGAACGCACCACAATGTAAGATACCATAATATGTCCACATTGCCTAATAACGCATCTGTTAAGGGTGCAGTCCTTAAGAGTTGCATTTTCTTGGTATTTTGGAACTTGAGCAGATATAGCAAGCCCTTAACACAACATGTTAAAACCGAAAGTTGTTTTTATTTCTGTTTTGTTGTTGTTAATTGATCGAAATGATATGGAGGACTAAGCAAAACAAAATTGGCATGGTAGATATGTAGCTTTGTTGCCAGGCTGGCTATTTTGTCATTACAATAGGTCAAACCCATGGGTGCAAAAAGGTCTGAAAGCAAAATACATAAAGAGTTTAAGAATGTACACATGTATATCAGTAATCGTCTTTGGGCGGAGCTTGGGGGTTAACTTCAAAATGGAAATTTCCAAAACAAAAGGTACAAATATCCCTCCCACAACATTTTCTTGACCCTTGGACACTCATTTAGAGTGAAGAATATCTGTGCTGTCTATTGCTATTCCCACAGCAAGAATGGAAATCTGACAATGAGTGAAATTTGGAGATGTGTGACCTTGTCAAACTTGGCAGTCTAATGACTCACCACACAGCTCTCTCTGCTCCTGTTCTAACACTGGCAGCGTTTATATTTCTGCATGAGTGACACCTTTATATGATGGAAGAATTAGTAAAGATTTGGGAAGACTATCCATGTTCTGAGCCATTCTCATTCGTCATTTAGAAAAACAAATATTTGGGGGAGGGATTGTTTCAGGTAAAGCAATTCCCTATCATTGCCTCTGTCTATTTGAAGACCTGGTGTCATTAAATAAACTGGCAGAAACAGGAAATCAAGCCACACATGTTTTGTATAAAAGGACAGGCCTGCTTTTCTAAACTATGATTACTTCCAAGTGACATCTCAAATACGACGAAACATAAACTCCTTATTTTGCATAAAGCAATTCTATGGTACACTGTGTACTCAAAACAGTTAATCACATCAAATACACATTCTCTCCCTGCCAGTGAGGGCAAGAATAGATTTATAGATCAGTACATGCCATTCATTGATTAATGCATCATAACAGTCCCTAGGGGAGTGTCACAGATCTGATATCCAAGTTTTACATTTGCATGTGCACTTGGCTTTTTTAGAGTTAGCAGTTAATTATTTCAGCCAGCTTTTCCAATTGAAATGCACGGAGTTACCACTAACAACTGTCGTTTCAGATAGTACCAAAAAAACAAAAAACCCAGATATTTAATTCCTATGATTCAATATGGTCTGAATACTCATGTCTCTCAAGTAATACCTTTCCCCCCCACCCACCCAAAATGGAGTTAAGCACAACAAAATGTTATTTATTTATTTATTTATTCCTCCAATTTGTAGACCACTCTTTGTCACATGAGGTAATATTAAATTGTTCATCTCAGAGCCCCAGCTACCCAATGACAGACATACTGAGGGCCCTCCAGGGCATAAAAGGGAGACAGCTCATTCCAGAACTGCTTGTCCTCAAAGGTTTTCTGGTGTTTAGGTATTCGTGATTCTCCACATATTTTGGTATTAGCAGAGTTTCCTTAATCATTTGCCAATTTTAAAATATTTGTTACGAAGTCAAATAAAAGCTTCCAAAATCCTTCCAGTCTTTCCTTTTGATCTGGAATGCTTCTAGTTTTTAAAGATGTGTTTCCCATGATCTAATGCACAATGTGGAACTGCCATTTTCCCCTAGGAAAATGAGCCTCTTGGTGACATCACCATTCATCTCCCCCACTCCCTCCCTGGCTTCATGAGACAAGCTATATGGTAGTCCATAGATCTTTGTCCCTCTCTACTAGGAAAGAGCAACAGCATGGAGAAAGGGAGGGAGAGAACGAGCTCTCCTTCTACATAGAAGTAACATAAGCAAGAGTGGCCCATCGCCACAATGCTGAGTCCAACCAGATACAGAACTTGGGCGTACGTTCAAGACCAACCAGCTAAATACGGAAGGATTCTTTATATCACCTTAGCATACAACACATCGTTTTTTGTCTCAGTTTCTACTATTATTCATTTCTAATATAAGGGGAAGGGTAGAGAAGAGACAGAACAAACAACAAGAAGAAAAGGAATGTATATGTGACCTCTTCAGACCACAAATGATCAATCCTATCTCAGCGCCAAAGGCTACCTACTGGTAGGAAATAAGGTCAAACAAACAAGCATACAAAAAGATTCTGGATTCCACAAGAAACCTAGAGGAGTCTCCATGTCAAAAGCAATATAGCACCCATGAGCTAGAATGCATATCAGTTACGGAATGTGACAGATACAGAAAGCCATCTTGACACCATTGGTTTGCAAGCAATAAGCTTATTTTATATATTTCTTGCTAACAAATGCCTCTGCACAACATTTCTTTTTATATCATTGTAACGGTGCATTAAATGTTATTTAATTTTGATCTCGTCTTTCTCCATTCCAGAGACTCAAGGCAGATTGCAAACTCAGTAAGTGCAGCCCAAGTCAACATGCACTCAGTGGCCAGAGGCCTTAAAAACATTATAAAACCTATGGGTGATAGCCAATGTCAGCTACTCAGAGTAGGCCTACATATTTAGCATTGCTATTAATGTTTCCCGATTTACCAGTGATGTGAATGCCAAATCAGCAGTTTTCAGAAACAAAGTAGGTGCTATATAAATGCAAATAATATATAATATAAAGCAGCCTTGTTGTTGTTTTCAATATTAAGAAGTAGTCTATGGAACCTGGCTAGCATAGTCATTTGCACATCCAAAAAAAGAGGGCAGAAGAGAATACAGATTTGTATAAAATGTGTATATGCTAAGTGAGAGAGGAGGGAGATACAAATTTAGAAATAATTTAAATAGGAAGACCATTGTATGGAAGACTATGGCCAGGTGAACTATGTGCCTGCTCAAAGTTCTGGGAAACTTCAAGCACCCTGCTCTCCCTTAATATTTATTACATTTATACACCACCACCACCACCACCACCACCTCCACCTCCCCCTCCCCCGGGGAGGAGCTCAATATGGTACACATGGTTCTCTGCTCCCCATTTTATCCTCACAAAAAACCCTGAGAGCTAGGTTAGGCTCAGAAACAGAGACTGAACCAAGGTAACCCAGTGAGCTCCATAGCTGAGTGGGGATTCATACTCTGGTGTCCAACACCCTAACCATTACGCCACATAAAGTAAGCCTAAGACACACAGCCACCCCAATTCTGGCAATTCTGGCATATACTCTTCTAAAAATGTCATATAAAAAATGCCTAGGATACAGTGCCTATGCTGTTTAGGTATACATCTATACGAATCCATATTTTATTCAACACAGTCTATATGTATAAAACTACCCCACAATGGCAATCTATGAGTTTGGCAGGAGAACTGATTATTTTTCAATTCTAACTATCCCCTTGCAAAGTGAATTAGTTACACATTTATATATTTACCAAATATTTTATTTATCCATTCATTATTGTGCCTAACATTTGCTCCTCTGCGATCTCTTAAGCCTTCCTCGGTAAAAAAAAAAAAATCAAAACCCCTTCATTGACAGGAATCAGCTATCACTAATACTTTCAAGCTATATCTAGGAAAACTGGATTCCTCTTGCCAGAAGAGAATTGGAGGCCACTGCCACATATGTGCATATGGCTGTTGCAGGTCCTAATGAAGGGTCCATGAAATCATTGGAGCCAAATAACATTCTTGTCGATTTTTTATTACAATATTTATATCCCACTCTTCAGTCTGGAGATTTTCAGGATGGCTTACAATTAAACACAGCAATCATAAACAATAAAGTTAGCATCACTATTAAAAAAAACAAAAGGCAAACAAAAGACAAGACTGGCACTAAACTAGTTTCTTAAGAATTGTACAGTACAAGCAACAAGTCACCCTTACCCCCGATTCCTGGAGTAGATTTTCAATGCTTTTTATTTTTTGTGTAAATCTTGTTGCTATAAAATATGCTGTAGAAATGCTACTTAGAAGTAGGTCTCATTCAATTCAATGAGTCTTCCACCCTGGGTGAAACTCAATCAAGAGAAGAGGTGCTATTAGCAGGTGATTCATCTGCCCAGTTGATCCACAGAGGGAATGCTTATGAACTTTAATACATGCAAGTTTCCATTAGCAGCTGTAAAACAAATCTCTCTGTTCCCTCCTTGTCACTTTCAGATTGTGCCTCTTTATAACAGTATAAAACACTGTCTATAAAACACTGAGGTGCCATGTACCTTGATGGAACTGAATTTAAAAGAAATAGTAACATAATCAATCCATATGTGAAGAATTGTGGTTGGGGGTAGAGGTTTCCTACTATTGGCCATTTATTCCAGCAGTTGCTTCACTGTCTACTGCATGAGCTTCCCTACTGGGCATTGTTTCAACAATGCAAGTAGTCATCAGCAGCATTACAGTTTCATGGAAACAGAACACTACTTCGCACACATTTACAGTAAACTCTCAATGGGTTTCATTCCCCCCCCCCTTAGCAATAGTGCTAACAGCTACTATCCAACTGAATAAGATTCACTCAGCAGTTCATCGTACACAGCCAACAATGTTTTGGTCCATTAATTTTTCACATTGGTCAAAAGCCAATATGTCTCCACTACTCATTTTTAACAAGTAAGTGTGAGAAGCAGGATTGCCAATCAACCAGGAAAAGACTGGTCCAGCTGGGGCTGGGGAGGGAGAGGGGAGAGTATAGAAAGGAAAAGGAAAAAGGCACCAATTACAGGAAGAAAACAGCACTCTGTGGCACTCCTACTTTACTGCTCCTGCTGTTGTTTTAATTTTAATGTATTGTTTCTTTGTTTCTTAATTTGTATTCCCACTTTCCATTACCCCGGGCTTTTAACACAACCAATGCTTAAACACTGTCATCTGAGACCAACAGCCACTCCAACAAGCTGCAGCAGTGGTGAGAGAGTCGGAAAGAGGTTTCATTTCATCAGCTGTGCTAAAATACCAACTCCATTGGACTCCTTGTGCCCCTGAATGGTTTCCATTCCATCTAGTCATTATAAGTTGTAGCCAATGAAGTCCTCCTCAGAGTAGACCCTAAGTTAGTTGTGTTCTTTAATTTCAATAGGTGTGCCAAGGGAGACCAAGAGGAAGAGATGAGTCCAAATGGTGAAAAGGCGCAGATGTATCCCTCTCCTGCTGCGAAGAGCTCCCCACCCTCCTGGTCTCCCAGAACCAGGAGAGGCATGAAAAGGGCAGAGGAAAGGTTGGCTTCATGCAGGCGCAATCACCAGTTGCTTGGGGAAAACCATGGAGAGGACTTAGGCAGCTGTCAGTCTCAGCAACTGCTTCCTGAGGGCAAGACCTGCTGGAGATGAGTTGCTATGCTCATTAGGCCTGACACTCCTGTGCAGATCCTGTTTTTGCTAATAAAGAGTTAACTCCAACTTGCTTGGTGTGATTTACTGCTGGCTCCTGTCATCCACACCTTCAAAGCTCTATTCAGGAGGGAGGCTGCCCAGTGCTGAGCAGCCTCCCACCCACCCAAGGAGATATCTGCCTCTGTTTAGATCCCACATATCAATTGGAATAATGCAGCTAGTTTTGCTGATTAAAAATACCTTACATAATACAGCTAATTTCAATGCTGTTCTGTGCAACCATAAACCAGCATTTTAATTTCATTTTGTTAACTAATGAATCTGTTACTTTGCATTTATTAATGAAGACCACCGGCACCTCAGCCCTGCCCCTACCCGCTGCACAAGTCATGTGTTGTTGAAGATGTAGCATTAGTGGTTTATCCTATGCTATACTGCATCACCCCAAACTTACAAGCTTTTTCACTTTTCTCCAGCATGTTAAAAATCCTACTGATATGACTAATGAATCAACCACATAAATCCTATTCTATACACTTAAACTGTAATCAGCTCAGATAAATATTCTGTTTCCATAGTGATTACTTTACATTTCAATGCTCCCTGGGATAAATCAAACAGAAAAATCCTTTGACAGAAGTAGTGATATGACAAACAGGTAGGATTTCAAGAAGGCGTACTATCTGCCTAACATTAAAACCATTTAAAATATTCTGGAAACATCCAGAGCAAATAAAGGAGGTTGTGTGATAGCTCTTTTGCAAGTCCGGGATTGCTGTCCTTTTAGCAGCAGTTTGATCCACAGGACTGCTCATGTGATCACATTTAGCCCTATGCAATAAAAAGCACGAGGGACGTGGGTGGCGCTGTGGGTTAAACCACAGAACCTAGGACTAAGCCAATCACAAGGTCGGCGGTTTGAATCCCCATGATGGGGTGAGCTCCCGTTGCTCGGTCCCTGCTCCTGCCAACCTAGCAGTTTGAAAGCACATCAAAGTGCAAGTAGATAAATAGGTACCGCTCCGGTACGCTGCTCTGGTTCTCCAGAAGCGGCTTAGTCATGCTGGCCAAATGACCCGGAAGCTGTATGCCGGCTCCCTTGGCCAGTAAAGCAAGATGAGCGCCGCAACCCCAGAGTCGGCCATGACTGGACCTGATGGTCAGGGGTCCCTTTACCTTTACCTAATAAAAAGCACAGAGTACAGGTTTCTGCACAGCAAACCTCTGTTAACAAATCAGAAACAGACCAGGGCTTTTTTTTTCTGGATGGAGGAAATCCTATGCAAGTCTACTTGAAAATGGTCTGGACCTCTCCATTATTCTCCATTTATTTCATTGCTTATGAAAGGAGGCTCTTGTCACATCTTTACACTGCATCCCTTTCTACTAAAAGGCACTGAAGTACAAGTCCCACTGTCCTTAGCAGAGAACACCAGCAGCCAGGATTGTGGACTGCTAGCTCAACCTGCATGACCCAAGGCAGAAGAAGGTATTGCAAGCATCTCTCTAGATTTTAAAGAAGAAAGTAGGAGGGGTGAAGGTCATTGCCTGCTACCCTGTGCTGATCCCCAAGCAGGTTTGTGCAGGGCTTGCCTGAGGCCCAGGGTAGGAGTCTTGTTAGAATAAAGTTATAAACTAAAAAAAAAAAAAAAAAGCAGGGGCCCTCCAGCCAGCTTAGACCTCCAAGGCCCAGGGCAAGTGTACCTGGCTACCACTCTCTCTGCACAGGCCTGCTGCTAAACACACAGTCTAAATAGAAAAATAAAATGTAAAAGGCAAATGAACACAGATATTTCCTTCAATCTATTCCCCTCTCCAGAGCTGCTGATTCAAACTATGATAGGAGGCACCATTAGATGTCTTGGGCTCATAGCAGCCAACTCTTAGGGGCCAAGGTCCCTTCACACACACCCCAATAAAATATTTGAGGGGGCCAGGCATCCCCCAAAGTTGATGGGCACTGCCATTCAAATGGTGTGCTTGCGCAGCGTCTTGTGATCGATTATGCAGGGTGGAGCTTACCTCCGCCCACAAAAAAAAATTTATTTAAGTTGGCACCGCTGCTTGGGCTAGTCACCACCCTAGCTTATTCTCAATTGTTGATGTCACCCTGGACAGGGAAACATGTAGAGCTTCCATCAAATCTGTTCACCCTTTTACCCCAAATTGACCCTTTTTGACAGGCACATATAACAGACATTCCTTCACATTTGTGGGGAAGCAGAGCTACTTTTGAGAATAATATTGTAAGGGAATGTCTGTCTAGTTTCCATCACCAACTATGGGTGTCCCCATAGCCACTGGGATACAATGTATGTCTGCATATAGAGATATGCAGCCCCTACAGGGTTCCTTGCAATACATAAACACTCCCTCTCTTAAATTCATATTCACACACACCACCTGCTACAATGACTGGCATTTTGCTAATGAACAACTACTGTTTTAGTCTGCAAATAAATATTACTTCCATATGCTGGAGCCTTCCTTTGCAAGCTACAGTATACCTGTCAGGGTGAGCAGTCTAGAGTCAAGCTAAAAGCAGAAGCAGGCAAGTCTACACAATGCCCAGCTGGTGCCTGAGCGATTTATTTAGACAGGAGCCATACCAAAATTTCTGCGTGGAACCCTATTTTTCCCTTGTTCTACCTGACCTCTGCAGATCTGGTAGGTCAATACTCCTCTGGCCAATGGTTGTAAAGCACAGCAATCAATAACAGAGGGGGGTACACACACCCCCGTTGAGGGCTGCACTCCTTCAGGAGCAATTGGTCAAGGACTATATGCTGGCAATCTGGAAAGAAGGTAGTACACTCATCATTCTCTGTCTCTCTTTCTGCCATCCACCACTATCCTCCTCCTCCTTGTCTCCTGCATGAAATGAGGCCAAGGGTCAGAGGCTGTCCACCTCTGCCTTAGAGAAACTCTCATATTGCAATAGCAATTATTCCACAAGGACTAGAGCTGCCTGAAGAGTTCTGATAGGGAAGGGTGCTGTTGCCAGATTTCAACTGTTCCTCAGGAAGCAAAGTGCTGAGGTCTGCAGTCTAACTCGACTGAAGGCAAGCAGATGTATACCACTGTTTTTGTTATGGAACTATGATTGAGAAGGACAGGATGCACATATGCTCACCTTGTTTTTGTGGCTATTTCACATGTTCCAAGGATGATAATGTCTACAAGGTTCTCTTTAAAATTGTAGGAGCAGGTTGAATACACACTGGGTTCTATGTGCAGGAAATCCCATTAAATATGGCCTCTTTAATGCAAGGATTTCTTCTTCTTCTTGCCCTTATTTTAGAAGAAAGTGACAAATCTGACATTTTAATTTCAATACTATATTTTATTACAATTTACAGGAAACCCTTATGAATGCTTCAAACTTGTGCCTATATTAATAGTAGCCATCTCATTATTGAATTATCACCCTGGACACTGGGAAAACAAAGTCACAACACAGTAATTGTTTCCTCTCAACTAAGTCTATATAAAGAGAAACAGCACTTTGCTGTTTTTTGCAGTAAGATGGTAAAGTGCAACGCAATGATAAGCAGCTGTAACCTTTCCTCCTGGAAAGGCGTTTCCTCCCCAGCAAAACAATTTAGGTCACAGGACGGAATAATGCCATTAATTCAATGGACAATCTATTTATTTTTAAAACAAGGTTTTCCTTTTGCTCTTTTCAGAATTAATTACTTTTTAAAAATAATAAATATAACTGAATGTATCATTTTTCAAGAACCACTTGTTTTTAAGAACATCAGTAGTAATATCTATGCTATTTTTAGCAGGGTGGTTCCAGCTTTGTACCTTCAGTTTTTAAAGGCACTTGGATCAATGGCATGCTAGGAATTACTAGGAGTACTAAAGAATTTCAGCACTCCCTATTTTGAAAACACTTTAGGAGAAACAAAAGTCCTTCCTAACTTCTTTCAGGTCCTGTTTTATTTATTTTTTAATGGGCTGGGAAGTGGAGCCTATTGCAAGTGTCAACTGATGATGCCAAAGATCAGGGGAGGGGAAATAGCTTTACTGTTCCTAGGCTTTTCAGCTCTTTACTTGTGATACCAGATGGTTCTCCTCCCTCCCTTTTCAGTCTGTTCACAGACCTGGGATGAGGCTGCTTCCTGCCAAGAGAGTGCTGATTCACACATGCCTCCTCTACATCACTCAGTGGCTGGCAGCTGAACTTGCTAACTGCTGCTGCATTGAAAAGCACGGTTTTGGAGGTGATGATACAGAAGCATGCACATGAAAGTATGGCTCAGCAGCTTAAGGATGCTGCTTGCGCTTGGATTAGAACTCCGCCCCCATGGGCAATATGTTCACCTTCACTGAAGGTGGTGCCAGGGTTGTACCTCTTAACAAATGTTTAAAATCAGCACATTTCTAGGAAGAGGATACCTTTTTCAGCCCAAGGACCACCTTTCAAGGACCAACCTTTACGGACAGGCAGGAATCGCATGCTAGTGACTGGTGGGAATAGAGGCAGCAGTGGGTGTAACAATAAATGTCAGCCTTACCTTTTTGGTATGTGTCATGGACTGGCTGGATCCAGAGGAATGGTGAGAGAGAGGAGCTGGTGAACCCCCAAAGGAAGAAGGCTCAGAGCAGGGGATTGGTGGTGGAATGACAATGTGTGGTCAAAGGAAGGAGAAGGAGTAGACTTGCAGTAGGGGGGGGGGTTGGAAGCTGAAGAGGTAACAGGGTTTAGTGAGCAGGGAAAGGCTGTGACAGAGGGCAGTCAAGAATCAGAGGCTGAAGAGGAGTTGGGGCAGGCTGCTAAAGAATCCAGGGAGTCTGCCCCTCCTGCTGCAACCCGCTCCTCTCCCCCCTGGTCTCCCAGAACATGCAGAGAAATGAAAAGAGCAGAGCAGAGATTGGTTTGCACACAGATTCAGTCTCCAATTGCTTGGGAGGGAAACCAGTAGACAGCAGTGGGAAGGCAGGGACCTTCAGTCCTCACGACCTACTGAGAAGAGATGCTGGGATCACTAGGCCTGCACTGTTTTGGTTTCTTTGAATAAAGAGTTAACTTTACTGACATCAGTGTTTGTTTATAGCTGACCTACACCTGACTCTGGCTCCTGACAGTTAGCGTCAACACACACTCACATTCCCCTCATTATTCTCCATCCAGGCAAGCAAGATGTATCATCGCAATTCAAGGAAACAGCCCAGCCAGGCAAACACACTTGAGGAGGCAAACTGACTAAGGAGAGGGGGTTGGCCTGGGGAGTGTGTCAAAGAGGTCTTGAGGGTCACATTCCCCACCCCAAAGATAAAGGCTTCCTAATAGCAGAGCTAAGAGACCTCATCCTAAGGCCCCAGAGACCCACTCTCCATTTGAGTACTTGGTGCCCCGGTGCCAACTTTTGGGCCATGGATACGACCAGATGGCATACTGGGACTACAGCGCTCACCTGTCCTGACGCTGGTAGGAGGTGGGGGAAGACAAAGAAGTTGGTGCAGTGCAAACACAATGGCAGTAGAACCAAATTTGCTCTGCCAGTGCATTTGCACCATACCAACCTCCCCTCCAGCTCACACCTGGCCCTCCCCTTACCAGTAAGCAGCTGTGACTCAGCTACTGGGAGGTCGTATAACTACTGCAACCCCACCATGCTGTCCATTACTGGTTGCTGAGGTCCCAACCCCATAAAGTCCATTTGCCTACCTCTTCATCAGCATGTTGCAAAGACTGTTCTGTTTCACCACATTGTGGGAATAATTTTTATTCCCTCCTGTTACATTGACTGTTTTATACATTTCAGTTGATTTGTTCATGCTGAATATTTTATGCAATTTGACTTTGATGCTATTTCAAGCCTGTTGTAGCTGCCTTTGGGGTTGCTTTTCAAACCAAAAGCTGACATATAAATATTTTAATAAATACAGGTCTAACCAGTCTCAATAATACAGCTTCAAATTAAAATTCAGTAAACAAGTATGAGCTGACTCCAGGTATGCCCATCCCCCCCTCCGCTCCCAAGTAACTTTGGGGAGGTTTAATATTATTTTTTTTCCTTGGCCTTGTGGGCTTTAAGCCTAGTGATAATGGTCAGTTTACAACTTTGGACAACTCAGTAAAGACAGGATTTTCAAGATGTCTGGAAATTAAGCTCCCAAATCCTAATGACTTTTAATGAGAGCTTGAAGCTTGAATACTCCCCCCTGCCTTTCAAGTTCTTAAGTCATCTGCCTAATTACAAGTGAACATAATTCTGCTTGCTTCACAGAGATGTAAAAACTTCAGGATGAAAACTGCTATAGCTCATATAATTTTTGAAATTTTAATCTGTTCTTAATATATGTGCATGTTTCTTTGCATTTTAGGGCATGAAGGGGCAGTCTGCAGACTGTATGGCTCATGTGATAAGTGCTTTACTTTTCCCTTCAAGCCACCAATTTGCATCTACCTCCAACTGGTGGTGGACCTTCAAGTTCTAGTAAAAAAAAAGATATAGACCCCCACAGGCAGACAGTCTGCTCACATATGTTTTAAAGTATAAATTTCTATGTTCTCAGAATATACATAAATTTCTATCCTGGTTTTAGTGGCCTCATTTTGCCGCCATGTTATTGTCCCTGCAAATCACTTTGGGGCTCCTTTCTGGGACTGTGAAGCAAAACATGATTGAATTTAACTCCCCACCTAGGGAGTTCCCTGAGTTTACAGAAACAAAGGGAAATGCCTTATGCCAAGTTAGCCATTGGTCAATCTAGTGACCAACACACATTTCACAATGCCTTCCAGATACTGTATTGCTGGACTACAGCTACCATCAAATCGAGTCAGCATGGAGTGCAGCAACATCTGTAAGGGCAGATTCCCCTTCCCTGCAGTAAAGCAATTTGTACATTACAACTGCTGAATAAATAATTAGCATTATTATAGGCTATCAAAAGATTTGGGCTTCAGATTCAGCAAGAGTTATCTCCTAGAATGTATGTTCAAAACATACATACCCACATTTAGCAAGGGTCTGTTAATATCAAAATCATTTTGTCTGAAAAATGATTGAAAATCAATAGTTTCATTTCATACTTCCTTTCAAAATAAACCCACACTTTTAAGAAACCTGTGAAGCCCAGTACCCAATAAAATTGATCCAGTAACATATCTATATGGAAGTGTGCATGAGAGGCACTCTTTGCAGATCACAGCCTTTCTAAATGAACCACTTTACTGTACTAAATTTAAAGTGAACTAAATTTAAAGTGAATTTCCATTTAATTTGTGCAGCTAAGCTTCACTCCTCCATGCAATTAAGTATGCCACTCATTGTTTTTCTAACATGCCAGAAAATAAGAAAAACCTAGCAATAACCTCCCTGTAAGCCATTAGAAATTCACACATAACTATTAGAAAAACAGTCACAAGACACAGAAAGATGAGGCTGTTTTTAATGAGGCTAGTGTGAGTCTATGGAGTCACAATCAGGCTTCAGTGTCAAATGATGTTGTCACAAACTGGGAAGGTCCCTAGCTCAGTGGGCTCTGTTTGAAACCATTGAGAATTTCTGCTTACAGAGACTTGCAGAACCAGCACTAACTCTACAGAAGCCACATGCACAGGTTTACAAATTCTTCTAAGTTCAACTCAAAAACATGCTCTGCCTCTGATAAGGAACGCTTATATTCTCCATCACTGTGTGTGCAAACCTATAAATTCATCATCCTACAACAACCATTTTAAGCTTGATATGAAGTTGCTAAGGACAAACTTACCCTGGGATACTTGACATCTGCCAAGCAACTGATATGCTGGAAAGGAATGATATTCAGTGGGAAATCCCCCTCAAATAAGTTGTTTTTCTTCCAACACTCATTACTGAAGAACACCACATTTTGTACTCTCTTGGAATGTAGCCATGCAAGAGGGGTCTTTTGAGACAATTTGCCATTACCTCTGGATTTGACATTACACTTAAACCTTTGAACAGGGACTAGTACACAAGACTAAATGTGGTTGGGGCCCCAATTCACTGATCATCTCTAGAAGAACCATTCATATGTAATGCAAAAGCAAGATTGATAATTCCACCAACTAGATCATAATTATCCTTTTGGAGCTGGAAAGTGAGGAAATATAATACAACACAGAGAGTTGTGTTAGCTGTATCTCAACTCTGTGCCTCAGCATGACATGAAGAAGTGGATTAGGCATGCCCTGCGTAGGACTGTGAATATAATACTACCACAGTATGTGGGAAGCAAAGTGTTCAATTGCCAAGGGTGGGGGGAAATGTGGTACTGGAAATTTCCATTCCTTCTAGTACCTTATGACAGAAATTTTGTAGCTATCTTTCTAGCCCTTGCAGGCAAAGTTAGAATGCTGCGATATATATATTCTACTAGAGAAATTCAGAGATTAACCAAAATCAGTAGCTACAAAAATCTAAAACCCAAACAAGGTGTTTAACACACTATGCTGCTTAGGTCTACCCGTTTGAGTATTTACGCTCTTCCTTCAAACCCTGGTTGGGAACACTGGTTACTGCCACATAAACATAGTTAAGAGTGAAAAGGAAAGGCAGCAAATCTGGACTCTTGAGAAACATGAAAACCTCCATATGCTGCTGTCATTGGTTAAGGAATACAGTAGTACCTCGGGTTAAGTACTTAATTTGTTCCGGAGGTCCGTTCTTAACCTGAAGCTGTTCTTAACCTGAAGCACCACTTTAGCTAATGGGGCCTCCTGCTGCTGCTGTGCCGCCAGTGAACGATTTCTGTTCTCATCCTGAAGCAAAGTTCTTAACCTGAAGCACTATTTCTGGGTTAGCGGAGTCTGTAACCTGAAGCGTATGCAACCTGAAGCGTATGTAACCTGAGGGACCACTGTAAAGTCTTGGGCTATGTGCACACTAACCCACTTGTAGCACAGAAAGTGTAGCTTTTTCCTTCTTCTGGAATTGTTCGTGATCATGCTGCTTTCAATCTATACCAATTCCAGATCCTGCCAGCCACAAGGATGGATGTGATAGTTACTTGATACACATTTTAAAACCCTCCCCTTGATTAGTGTATCAATGGTGTATGTAGCCAAAGACCTTTACAATGCACAGGAGCAACAGAAAGGGGGGGATATGCAATCATTAAAAAAATGAAAGCTCTGAAGTTATGGCCATGAGGGAAGAGAACAAGAAGTTAGGGGAAGCTAATTGGTACTTGGCAGGGGAAATTAAATCTACAGGATTATTCTTTCACATGTTTGCCTTAAAGGAAGATCTGGAGAAGCTCTAAAAGCTGAGGGAACATGGGGAGAAATGATAAGAAAAGGAAAAACCATGATGGCAGAGAGAACAAGTAAAACTAACGAAGAGAACAACAGGTCTGAAAAGTTAAACATAAAAGGCAAAACAGTAAAGCATGACTAGACTTCAGTTTATGTTAATGTAATTTGGTTGCATCACAAAGGTCCATATTTACATAAAGCTGACTGGTGAGAGATAGGTCAAAGCATTTACTCTGTCCTGTACTCCTAGTACATATGAGCAGTTCTCCCACTTCACAACATGGCAACATAGTACATGACAGTACTATTTGTTTAGATTGATGTGATAGGGGCTACTAGATTAGTTGACTTCTTCAAAAGGATCACACGCATTCATGGAAAACAGATTTATGAACAGCTATTAGGCATGTTAGATAGATGTACAAATTGAGAGTACATTTTAATACAAGAGAGTCACCTTCATGTCCTGCTTGTGAACACATCTCCCTAGCCTGTGGTACATGGCACATGCCCACATACCCAGTGCATTCCCATGGCTAGTTTTTGAAGCTGCATTCACACAACATTAGCCATATAATTCACAACATCAATGTTACCCACTGGACATTGGCCTGTATGCTACATAGCTTAGATTTATTACCCACACCACAACCACAAATAGTCCACCTTTGATTTTTAGGCATTTTTTCGTATTTTTTGCTTCTTTCGGCAAACAGCTTCTGCACTGTTACATTGCTGCCATTAAGTAATTTCTGTCTTTATCATTTGATTTTTTAAAAATTTCAAATTTGTATGTCACTTTTCCAACAACATTGAGCTTAAAGTGGCTCAAAACTATAACCAAGTTTTAATATAAATAGCATTTCCAACAATGTAACCATCTTTTTACACACACACAAGAGAGGGAGGGAGAACCAAACAGTACCAGTAAAGCAAAAACGAGCATGTCCTCTTTACATACGTATTTACTTAAGCCTTGTAGAGAAGAGTTACATCAAACAATTACACTTTCAAACTCTGTTCACCATCATTTCAAAGGGGTTAGAGAAGTAGCTAAAGCTGGTGGAATCAAGTTGCTTAGCAACCTTTTAGCAACTGTTACAGAAAATGAGGAACAGGCTGTATGTCTCCTGTAATGCAACAGCCTGACATGCTGAATTAAGTGGCAGGCAACCTTTCTGATGCTACAATGGCAGTGTTCCACTGGAGAGAGAAGAGGCCTCCTACCTGGGCAACTAGCAAAGAGCCCGAGAATAAAAGCTCAGGGTCAGCACCAACACACACACCCTCCTCCTAGCTTGGCTGAAGTTGAAATGCAAGCAGCCAGCATTCGCTGCTTACCTAACAGCTCCTCTCTGGCTCAAGAGAGCTTTCATCCCCAGATTACTTCCCAACCCTCTGCTTTTCTAGGCAGGGCCCAAGTGAGGTAAGGGGGAGGAATTTGCCAGGGGGCCCAATCCAGGCTGCAACCCCATGAACATAAGGGGGGAACTTAGGCTAAATTCTAGGTTATGCTTGATGATATTTATTGAAACCCATTTCCCTGTAACTATGTAGGGTTTGTGAGAGCCAATCAGAGCAGTGTTAGGGCAAAACATTCTGAACAGTGAGAGTTGATGACCCAGGTTCTTCTCTAGTGGAGTAAAGCTCTCTAGAGCTTGAGAGACTTCCCTTTGTCACATGGCCTCTTAAGACCAACCCTGGAATTCCTGGGTTAAACCACAGAGCCTAGGACTTTCCGATCAGAAGGTCGGTCGTTTGAATCCCCGTGATGGGGTGAGCTCCTGTTGCTCAGTCCCTGCTCCTGCCCACCTAGCAGTTCGAAAGCATGTCAAAGTGCAAGTAGATAAATAGGTACCACTCCGGCGGGAACGTAAACAGCATTTCCGTGTGCTGCTCTGGTTTGCCAGAAGCGGCTTAGTCATGCTGGCCACATGACCTGGAAGCTGTACGCCGGCTCCCTTGGCCAATAAAGCGAGATGAGCGCCGCAACCCCAGAGTCGGCCACGACTGGACCTAATGGTCAGGGGTCCCTTTACATTTACCTTTTATACCCTATAAATTCATAAACAGTAGGATTTACTGTAGGCCAAGGTATAACTTCAGAAATGTATATTTATAATTATAAAGTGTTATTTTATAATTAAAACAGCAGCATTTCCCCCCCCCATTGTATTGCAATTATATGGGATGGGATTTTGATATAAAAGTGGGTGATTGTGTTACATGTTTTGTACTAGACTCTATCTGTAAGTCAGCTGACTGAGACCTCTATGTCAGCTGACCACTTCCTAAATCCCCTGATCCTCCTGTAGATTACCTAAAAATGACTGCATTTCCTGAAAACAATCGAACATTGACAGTGTTCCTGAGAAATACTTGGATATCCCTGCACAATTATGCTGCACATTATATGAATGAACAGCAGATGAAAATACCACATGCATGAAAGCCCACAGGGATCAGGTGAATTATCTAATCACACCCCACAGAAACTATTATATTTGCACAATCACAGCCTTAGAGACTGGCTATTTATATTCAGCTACCAGACTCCTATCCAAGTGAACACATATTTCTCTAGGATCTCTATGGTAGGGGATGTTGGAGAATTTTTTCCTATGCAGGAGCATTACTTGCTTTAAATAACAACCCACCCACCCCGTCTTCCCCTTCTACTATGGTAGCAAGCTGTGATGGCAGGATAAGAGCAGCACCACTACAGGAAGGTTCAGCAAGAATCCTCCAACACTATGATGTTCATAAGTAAAGAGCCCCTAGCAGGTTTACTATCTGACAGAAACAGTTAAAAGAAATACAAACTTGGCTTGAAGGGTATAGTCATGTGGCATCAGAGTGGACCCAACAAGATGGTTACTGCAATGCAAACCCTATAATTTGGCAGCTTAACAGCAGACTCTTAAATTGGACAAAGATTATACTGTGATCTCCTCAGTTTGATGAACAGGAAATGCTGGGGGTTGAGCGGGGAGGTAGAAGTTGTTAACTCTCTTCAGTAATATAGCATATAAGAAGCTGCACCCCAACTGGTAGTAGAGAGTTACCGGTACTGGGGACTGCCTCTAAATGTCTGCTGTTTTAATAACAGCATTGCAGCCAAAGTACAGGTAACGTATGACTGGAGAAAAATAGAACCTAAACAAAGTGTTGCATATTCTCAAATTCTTCTTCACCACGGAGAATTCTACATTTTGCAGAGTCCTGTCCAATTTCCTGGCATTGAAAGGACGAAAAGCTACATATACCAGTGACCATCTGTCCACCCAAGAGAGATCCTTGCCCAGCTGCCCTATATAAGGACCTATTATGTAACAGGAAGATAAAGTGATGTGTACATATTTTAGATGTTACTGGATCTATATACTTATTACTACTAGACCTACATCACTAGGAAGCGGGGGAAGAAATTTTAACTTTATTGATTTCAAATATAGTTTTAAAGCCAGGCTGGATTTCTGCAATATGTTTCCACGTGAAGCTGTCTTTCAAACCATTCAGACTTCTGAGCTGGTTCAGAATGCTGCCACAAGGCTGCTCACAGGAACAACTGGGAATTAACAGATTTCACAAGTATCTAAAGACCTTCACTGGCTACTAGTTTGTTTCTGAGGACAATTCAGTTTGTCTTGACTACCTATAATGAAGATCATCAGAAACCTTAGTTGAGCTGGTAACCAGAGACAGTGGTGACTTTATTAGTAATAGCACCTTTGCTGTAGAACTCCTGCCCCTTATCTACTCATCTTGTACCAAATTTTATTACCTTTAAGCTCCATGTAAACACAATTCTGTTTTCCTTAGCTTCTAGTGGTTTTAAACAGACCTTGAGGATTAAGCTGCTGCTGTGGGGAAAATTCTGCTGCCATATTTTTGTTTTAATGAAAATAAGAATGTGAGTGTTTTAAGGAAATAAAATGCTTTGAATGAAAGTTTTAAACACACATTTCAGTGCTTACTTATATTTAGCATACATAAAAGTACTCTGAAAGCCCCCAATTGCAACATTTGCAAGATGTCACTGCAGAAGATGTTAAGGAGGTTTGAGCCAACAGTCTTTCGACACAACTCTGAAAATCTATATTAAGATGTTAGAAAAGAATGCAGATTTCTGCCTAAATGTCTTTCAGCATAAACTTAGTAACAGTAGTGAGCATAATCCACTAAGCACAGCTCCTACTCAAACTTCAATGAAATAAGCTTGCACTGGAACAAAACTTGGACACAACCCATTTGTTTCAATTTACCAACTAAGTCATGCTCCAACTAGACTTATTGAAATTAATGCACTAGACATCAACCAATAGATTTAAATAGCTGTACTCCAAGAATGACTTAGCTGGATGCAACCCAGTGTATTTAAAGCTATACATTCATGTTTATAAATACAGAGGGGGAAATGTCTTAATGAGATTTCCATTTCCTTACTGTTGTGCATAGAAGCACAATGAAATAGATGCATGCCTATTAAAAGTCACTTTCAAACATGTTGTATCCTCCTTCATATTAAACATTATGAAGCAGAGGGGCACAGAGCCTGTTTTTATTTGCTACAGGGCTGGGTTTCTTTCTTAGAAGAGTATGTTTCAAAACAGTTTGTTTTCCAAAAGAAAAGGAAAAGTAAGGGAGAAGGAAAAACAGTACACAGTACCAGTTAGGCTTGTCTTCACAGCACCTTCTAAGTAGCAACAACCGTTTTAATGCTTTGAATCCAGCAGTGCACTTGGCAGGTGATTAAGGGAATGCCAACCTCAAAAATGAAAATACAAGCACAAATCTCTTGTGTTTCTCTTGCTAAGCTATTCATTTCCTAAGAGAGCATGTTGTTTAGGAAGTAATCCACAGGGAACCCACACAGCTTCAAGCCATTTCAGGATCCTCCCTTCCCAAAACATGAAATAGATGCATCAGACCCCACCTAAGAATGGCACTTATCCCATTTTTTTAGGCTGTTATTCGCTGTTGCCCAAAGCAATGAACAATTCTAAACAGACAACAGTTACAGTATTTGTGTTTCCTTCCTCTCCAAGAGTCTAAATGCCAACTTCCCATGGTGGATTCAGTCTTCTACTTCAAAGCAGAAGTGAGCTTAACAGAACAACAGACAAGGGTTTAAAGTAAAATGGAAGGTGAAATTGGATTACCCATGGAATAATTTTAGATTGTTAAAAACCTATTACCGGCTTCACTGTAGAAAGTAGTCATCTTTGACATGTTGCTTAAATGTCATGTTGACTTTCTAGTGACTGTTCGTCAACCTCTCTTTGATGCAAGCCCAATCCCGTCTAAGAGAAGAAGGTTCAAATGTTTTGCTTCCCTTTAGCCCTTTCTACCCTCTGTTTTGAAAATAAACTTTGGAAAAGCACTTTGCAAATACACAGGACATGACTTTTTGTCAGCTAGCACCATGAAAAAAATAGACAACTGGACTCAATCTGTTTTAACATATGCATTAACTTCACTTTTTAAAGAACAGATCACGGGCATGGAACATCCTAACACTGGTACAACAGCATTCAGGGATTAATATGGGGCAGACTCAGCAGAGCTCCATTTCCCCTTCCCCCTGCTTAGTGTACACATACATCATGGAAAATCTGTGCACGCCACCCACATTCCCTTCCGCTTGGTGCAAACTTTGCATGCTCAGAGGTCAAATACACTTTTCTTTAACCAACCAGTATTTGTTGTTGTTTTTCTGATGTCTTATTGATCTGCTTATTTTTGTTGCAATTTTTGTATGGTGTACACAACTTTTGTAACCAAGCTGTAGCTTATATATACACTTGCCCAAGGTTGAGAGGGAGTGCTGAATACAGACCTGGCAGCTATGCACAGACCTCTACATCTTCATGTTGACTTGATTCCCTGTATGCACATACACACACACACAGACACACACACAGGGTATTATGGCAATATCAGTATACCTTTAAATACCAGCTGCTGGGAATCACAAGTGCAGTGAGTACTATTCTACTCAGGTCCTGCTTTGCAGGCTTTCTATAGGCATCTATCTGACCACTGCGAAAACAGCATGTTGGACCAAATGGGTCTAAATGGACAAGGGTACTTGTCCAGCAGGGGACCGCACCTGCAATGGAATGGATCACGCCTGAAATGGAAAACCTCCAAAAATATTTGCTTATCTTTCAACTTTAATGCTTGTGCTTTGGTGGGTTACTTTATTATCACAAACCAGCCTGCTTCAAAATAATGTTTGTGGGTTACTAAGCAACTGTTCCTAAGAATTCCTGTAATTGAAACTTAAAAGCCCAGTGCAACAATAACCAAACCTAAAATGTAATTAACAAGTAGAGAGCAGAGTCATATTTAAAGAAAACACCTCAATAATCTATGGCTATAATAATAATAATAATTTATTATTTATACCCCGTCCATCTGGCTGGGTTTCCCCAGCCACTCTGTGCGGCTATAGAAAGAGGAACAAATCCAATTTAAATAATATTATTTTTTATTACAAAAGTACATGCATTGTCTCTTTTTTCAGGTTGTACAGTAAAGTCTTTTCTACAGATCAGTTACATTTGTTATGAGACATTAGTGTTGAGTACAGTATAAAGTTGGGGAAGAAGAGGGGGGAGAGGAGGAGTGGTGTGGTGAAACGTATTTTATATAGTGTACATGTGGGGTTTTGTGTCAGCATCAGCTGGGTAGGCTCTCTTTCTATTCGCTTATTACATTTCCTTGGTAGTGAGAGGGATTGGGGGAGCCCGGGGTATGGCTGGCTGTCTGTGGTTGGCTGCAGTGGGGCTTGTTTGCATTTGTGGGGGGGGGGGGCAAGTAAGCTAGATTGATTTGTAGGCCATCGGTGGACAAATACGATTTTATAATGACATTGTACCCTTTTATCACATACTCAATTGAACATCAATTACAGTGGCATCTACCAGAAACACATCTGAAACTTTGGAATAATGTTTTCCCATAGAAATCTAGGGGAAGTGGTGGGCAGCGGAAACATCTTATTAAAGGGGGTTGTGTTCTCATGTTCTTTCTCAAAAACTGATTTACATTTTTTTAAAAATTGTGGTTGTTTTTACATTTGTCAAATTAGGGTCATTAAAGAGAGGATGTTATCCTTTTAAGTGCTAACATCATTTGGCTTGGCATTACATGTGAACCTGAGCTCGTAGTTTTCCTCCTCCAAACAAACCATGAACAGTTAGCCATAAACAAACCTTGCATCATAGTTTATTTGGAGAAAGGCAAGCTATGAGCTGGGCTCAGACATGCAGCATGGCAGCAGTAGGAGCAGGGTAGAAGCAAATGGGCCAAAGTGCACCAGAATGCTTGCTCATTCAACCTATGCCTTAGTTTGGCTCAACATTATGCATCAGCCAAGTCTACGACAGACTAAGCTGTAGAAGTAGATGCCTCCTGACCTACTTCCCTCTAATGTTGTCAACATATAGCTAAGGACATGTTTATACAGTAGGTACCGGTAACTGCTTCACTGAATTCTGAACATGTTTCTATGGTTTGTTGCAGGCATAACACTTAAAGTCTAGTTGCCTGAACCCTAGTTAATATCCTAAACGTTGCAATTGTGAGTGCTGTGTGGACTGTTTGGACTATTGTATAGTGCCCCTGACATCATCCATCATCTATTATTATTATTATTATTATTATTATTATTATTATTATTATTATTTATTATTTATACCCCGCCGATCTGGCTGTGTTTCCCCAGCCACTCTGGGCGGCTTCCAACAAAATATTAAAAATACATTAAAACATCAGCCATTAAAAACTTCCCTAAACATGGCTGCCTTCAGATGTCTTCTAAAAGTCAGATAGTTGTTTATTTGCTTGACATCTGATGGAAGGGCATTCCACAGGGCGGGTGCCACTACCAAGAATTTAATAATAATTTGCCTTTGAGAAGGTTCCCG
Source organism: Podarcis raffonei (assembly GCF_027172205.1). Lineage (NCBI taxonomy): Eukaryota > Metazoa > Chordata > Lepidosauria > Squamata > Lacertidae > Podarcis > Podarcis raffonei. The sequence goes on along the minus strand of NC_070613.1, from coordinate 23,009,113 downwards.
GGGATGAAGACTGGATATAGTGCTTGAGAGGAAATGGAAAGAGGGTCATACAAGAAAAAATAAGCAGAAGTAATACTGTGGTAAAATGCAAGAAATGAAAGAAAAGTTACATTTTACATGAGACATGGAGTTGCCACCAAAAGAACAGCAGCCCCATGTCAATTCTTCCCCTTTTCAAGATGCTGGTACTTTGGTTTGGGTCACTTAATGTGTACTGCTAAGTAGATTGGGCACCATATTGATGGGATTGGAACTGGATATTGTTAATTTACCTGTTGATATATTTAACATTCATGAAGTATAGCTGTTGAACTGTCAATGCTTTCACTGTAGTGTTTTATGGCTATTATGCTATTACTGTATTTACCAGTAAATCACATATTTTTCCATGAATTGTTTCAAGGACAATGCATTTGTGGAAAATCCAGTGTATAAATAAACTGACTGTGGCTGTTGCTGTAGAAGCTACTTCTGGGAGCTAGAGCAAACGCAATGAATAAAAGATACAAATGAAAACAGAGAAACAAACTGCTTCTACTCAAAAAAAAGATACACTGTGTAAAAAAGATACACTGTGTTCCTGAACTCGAATGGAGTTTGTGCATATGGCAGTGGTAATCTCCTGAGAATTCCAGGACAGATGTCATTTGCAAATGGGTAGAATAACGTGGCAGCAGCTCACTGGTAGATGGCCAGGACTCCAACTGTTGGGTGAGTTATCAGGTACCATTCTTCAGTCAGAAGGTTGGGAACCACAACTGCAGCATGAGCTAAGTCACTCCAACAGCACACCAACAACTGTCTTGTCCATTTTGCCCAAACTGCCTGTCTTTTCAGTCTGTTACATGGCAGTAGCAACCAGACCTGTGCAGAGGGGTGGGGGCAGCCAGGTATACATGCCCTAGGCCTCAGAGGACTAAGCTGGCCAGGTGGGGGGCACCAGGGACAGGCTGCTTTTCTGTTTGTGTTTATAACTTTTCTCTAACAAGACTCCTGCCCTGGGCCTCAGACAAGCTCTGTGTGGGCCTGCTACAAACTATGACTTTTGCTTTGGGGGAAGGCAGATAATTTAGTTTTCTAATTAGAAAAGGGCAATACATGAGTCTGAAGAGCACCTAATTGGCAGCAAAGCTCACAGTGTTGATTTAGGAAAAGAAGCTGGGTTATGCGAAGGGTCCAAAAGGTAGCTGGAATGTACTCCATTACTCTTTATTTCAGGATTTTGTATTTATCTGTGTTTTCCCTCTCATAATACAAATAATAATTAATGCCACAAGGCCTCCAAATTATTCCAGTTAAGATTCAACATTCCACTGCTAGACAAAGACCAACCAAAATATCTGTTTTCACCTACTGCTTCTCTTACAGTCAATTTATTTTTTTTTTAAATCATAATTTATTTTTATACACATGAACGCGGATTGTTCTGAGGACTGTGTATACTTTGACAATACGCACTTAGGAGTGCATAATACCCAGCAAATAAGTGAACAAATAAATATATAAAGGCCAGGATGCAAAGGTCTACATAAAGGCTTTCTGGTTTCTGCCCCTTCTAATGGGCCGCTCCCTATCCCTCCCCAAATCCTAGGACTGCCGAGAGGAACATTCCATGAGGCACAAGGAGCTTCCACTGAAAGACAAAAAATTGCCAATTGCTGTTTGTACACAGACAAACTTTGCCGGCAACCCCTCTTTGAATCCAGGCCGAAGTCTTATGTGCTACATCAAGAATTCTCACTTCAGTACTTTTCCATAAAAAAGCTTTTATATGAAATATTGAAACAAGTATTTTTAAAGAAAGGCATCAGCTATCTTTTCATTAACTCTTCACCAAAATTCACTCCCAGCTCAGCCTCTATACATGCTAGGGAGAGAGAAAGGCATTAAGCGTATGCATGCCTGTGTCTTGTAAAATTTTCTTAGCAATAATCCTATTAATAGATGCTCTTCTTGGAACAGGTTCACATTTAACTATTCCATTTTCTTATCTTTCAAATATAAAACAGCCAGAGTTTGCACATTATGTGGCAACTTGTCTCTTGAGTTTCGAACGGGCAAGGCATAGCTTTATTTCCCTAAACTGAAGGTTTTTAAGTCAACTTTTCCCCCATGTACAAAAGGAGAGAAAATCCTCATATTCCTATTTACAGTCCTCAAAAATTGGCAGAAACGGGTCTATGCACATCCAGTTCGCCCTTGTTCTAACACTTACATTTCCAATGTTTTTTTCTGCTTTCAAAAAATAGAATAATTGTAGCCTTAAAATTTCATTCCAGACAAGTGTTAAGTCTGTGTTTATTTTGCTAAGTTGGCATCAAACCAGTGCAGCTATGTGGAAAATGTGGTCACACTGAAAGCTTTGGGACATAAAAGCTTATACTCAAATATTCTCCTTATCAAGTGAAAAATTGAAAGGAATCTTGGCAACCATTAAAAAAAAGAACAGGAATTTGTTTGTTTAAGAAGATGAGCTTCAGCTTTTACTACACACTAACATTAAGCAAGCAATTAATACTGTTGACTATTCATTTCCTTTAACACAGGAGAGAAGGGCCTTTTTCAGTCCAAGGGCCACACTGCTTTCTCATCAACTTTCAGGGGCCACTGAATGCCAATGGTGGGTGGGGCCAGAAGCTAAAGTGGGCGGGGCAACTAATGTTAATTTTACCTTTCTGCAATCGTCTAGTTTCTACAAACACATTCACACAGATACACCTCCATATCCTCTATCCAGGCAAGCAAGAGTTCAAGGACACATGAAAGAACCTTCAAATAGCCTTCGCTGCACTCTTTTTGGCACCTCCTTAATTTCGTTCAGGCCAGTGTAACCAGACACATAGATGCTGACATGTTTCAACATTTTACTGTTAAAGAGGACCATGAAAGAGGACCATGCAGGGAGGCCTGGAGAGCTACATTTGCTCCCAGGCTCGAAGTTATCCCTCCCCTGGCGATTTAACACATGGTCTGAAGAGTTAGCATTATTTTCTATTAAAAGTTTTGCGACAACTGAGTGGTTGATTGATACACTGGCAAAAATCGGAGAGGTCAATTGATAACCCTTCTGTGGTATTTCTTACTAATTTCTTATTCTCGTGACTTCAAATGGAAGAGAGAATGTCTGATGCTCCTTTGCAATTCTTGAGTTTAACCTGCATTACAGTAAGAGCCCTCTGAATTGTGCAGATCCTTCATTGGACAACACAGCAGATGGTTCTCCCTTTACAACCGCAAACAGGGATGCATCTGTTACTCTTTGGCACAGGTGGACGGTCCACATGGCCCTCAGCCTAATTTCAAAATCCCTCTTCAAGCAATTACTGTATTTTTCGCCCTATAGGACGCACCGGCCCATAGGACGCACCTAGATTTGGGGGGGGATAAAGGGGAAAAAATTATTTTCCCCCCCAGGTGTGGGGCTGGGGCGGGGGAAGCCCAAGCTTCCCCCGACCCCAGCCCCCAGAACAGGAAGCTCTCCGCAAGCCGTGGGAGCCCAGCGCGAAGTCGCGCCGGGCTCCCACGGCTTGCGGAGAGCTGCGGGAAGCCCGCTCTGGGAGCTTGCGGGGCTGGGGGTGGGGGAAGCAGAGCTTCCCCCTCCCCCAGCCCCCAGAATGGGACCCAGAGCGATGCCAAAGCTGCATGCAGCTTCAGCATCGCTCTGGGAGCTTGCAGGGCTGGGGGAGGGGGAAGCCCTCTGCCAGCCTCCAAACCATGTCGGGAGACAGCGGGATGGCGGCGTTCCGCCTCCCCATTGTCCCCTGAGCTTGTGGGGCTGGCGGTGGGGCTCTTCTGAAGCCTGGAGAGTGAGAGGGGTCGGTGCGCACCAACCCCTCTCGCTCTCCAGGCTTCAGCGAAAGCCTGCATTCGCCCCATAGGACGCACACACATTTCCCCTTCATTTTTGGAGGGGGAAAAGTGCGTCCTATAGGGCAAAAAATACGGTAACTCGGAGCTTCTAGGAAGAGCAATCAGACTTATCCCCCAGCAGACTCCTGGGTAGGGAGAAATGGAAAGAAAGGGGATGTCTGCACACAATTTGCTCTGCCCCTTCCCCACCCCCAAATTGGCTTCAGCACCACCCATGCACACAGTCGGCTTGCCCCCTGAGGCAGAAATGAAAAGTTGTCCGTCCTTAATCTAGGTCATTTGGAAGGAGTGCAGTAAACAAGGGAGGAAGTTCCTTTTCTTTCATTAATTTGTGGGATCAAGCCGAGCCCTTACGCCACTGGAAAACCAAAGGGCTATTTCAGGCCTGTCGTTTTCAAGTCCTGTTTTGCAGAAACAAGTTGCCAGTAAGAGCCAGAACTACATACAACTACCACCTTGCATGCTAGACTACTTGCACCTCTTCTTTCCTGAAAGTTAAAAAAAAACCTAGAACAGCACTTGCCTACAGATAGTGAGAAGTTTTGCCCTAAATAGCCAGTATTTAGCCTTTCAGTTGAATAAACATTAGCAAACACCCCTACTAGCATTATGACATACCTATGCCAAACCTTGCATAGCAGTGATGAATTTGAAAGCTTTTGAAGAATGAAATACTATTGATAGAGGGACAGAACTGAATCTTAACCATGGACGGGCGCTTCAGAGACCACAGTGTTGTCCACACTAAAAGCCAGCTGAAACAGGAAAATAAGACCATGTTGGATTTGAACCAAGGAGCAAGTAGACTGAAATCATAGTTGGCTTGGAGGTGGGGGCAGTGGGGCAACTGTTCCGGATCTCACTCAAGGAAGAGTACCATATAGGAGCATAAGCAGCTGCCTTATACTAGTCAAACCATTGGTCCATCTAGATCAGCATTGTCTACACTGATGGGCAGCAGCTATGCAGAGAGGATGTCTGTCCCAGTTCTTACCTGGAAACACCATCTGAATGCACAGAAGCTATGACCCTTCTCACATCAACACTGACTCACAGTACTATATTTCACTGTTTTAATATTGAGGCATTCATTAATTCATTCATTGTATACTGCTCTTATTTGTCCTGTAAAAAGTCAACAATGTGCCACTACTGCTTTCTCCTCCCACTCCCTTATATCCCAAGGAAAACTAATAGCTTCAGTTAACTGCACTAGAAAGTGGGACACTGAAGTAAAGTATCACAGCCAATGAGAGCTCAACCATTTAAACTCTATATTTGATGTTTATATATCACATTATATATCACATTGATGAAATGCGAAAAGGCTGCAGTTAAACCAACTTTTACTCAGGGTAGTCCCACTGAAATTAATACACATGAATCACTTAGGTGCATTAATATTAATGGATGTACTCTGAGTGAAAGTTAGTTGAACAGATTGAAGGGATTGCTCAGTCAGTAAAGTATGAGACTTTTAATCTCAGGGTTGTGGGTTTGAGCCCCATGTTGGGCAAAAGATTCTTGGAGGTTGGACTAGATGACCCTCGTGATCCTTTCCAACTCTCTGATTCTATGATCTATGAACAAAACCCTAAGGTGTTGTATCCAATACTAGTCATGCACAGAATAGACCCACTGAAATTAATAGATTACTCTCAATAGGTCTACTTAATTGGATATAACCTTTACCTAAGAAGGAGTAAAAAGCACTTACTTCTGAGGGACATATAACACTGTTTATTTGTTCGTTCATTCATTCTTACCAAGTATCTTGGTAAGAAACTACAAAGAAAAACAGCTCATATGTTAAAATGACAGTTCTGTATGAAAATGTTTATAAAGTACTGTATCATCCAATGTAGAGTTGCTACCAAACTGGCTCCTGGCATGCTGGTTACATAATCAACAATTATAAACTCCCACTGCATTCCAAGACTCACAACCCTCACCTAAAGTCCCACCAGTCTCCATTAAAGTACTTTTTTCTTTTAAATTCCTGAGAGATAGCAATGTCAGTCTGCTGAGGCAAAAATGATTAAGACCCCTGTGGCTAAACACATCTCTGCAGCAGGAAAATTTATAGGCAAGAGCCCACTTTGTCATATGCATAAGAAAGCCAATGCCACAATAAATATATTTTAAGGTCCCAAGGGACGTGCTTATTTCAGCGCTTAGGATATTTTATGTCCCTTGTTTCAAGGAATTGTATTACTGGTTGATCTTCACTTCTCTACCTTTTTTTCTATTCCAGGTATTTAAGAGCTTAGCACTACTTCTGAAAAGATCATGGCCATCTTGAAGAGAAATCTGCCAGCACCAAGGTTGGCTGGCTCTAAGCAGAACCGATCTAAAACACAGAGGTTTTTAAGTTGGTGTGTTTCATGCTGATGGAAGCAAGCTTCCAGCCTGGGGAAATGGATATAACCATGTCTTTGTTGTATCTATTTTCTCAGGCCTTCTTTCATCAGCAGGTGTAGTTCAACCATCGAAAAGACCAACACCCATACTGAGTCATGCCACACTTCTGACTTCTGAGGCTGAAACCTGCACACATGTACCTGGACATAATCCCTATTCAGTATAATGGAACTAACTTCCAAATAAACATTAATTTATTATTTATTTTTTAAAAACTTTCATAAGACTTGCTTTTCCTAAGAAGAGCATCCAATGTGGCTTGAAGTCTGTATTCACCAATTCTTCATGTGCCAGTTTCCCAAGCCCTGCCTCCACATAGTAAAAATGTTAAAAGGCATTTCTATCACTGCATTTTACTAAAATTCTGTCTCATATGGGGGTATCAGGTAACAAAACGTAGCCTTGACCTGGAAAGGGAAAAAAAGATTCCTCCAGGCTCAAGTAGAAGCAGAGACAACGCTTTACCGCAGCACCTTAATCACGTAGTGAATCATAGGAGTTGGCTTCCAACACAATATTCATTGCATCCAGTCAGATCCCCAAGGATCCTAACGTTTTTAAAGCACATTGTAAACTCTTTTGCTTGTAGTGATGAAAAGATAAAGCCTTTAGGAGGCAATCTCTCGGATAACAGAAGCATTCTGGGAGAGGTCTATAGCAAATTGAGATATTTCCCTAGCCTACCTACTAACCAGAAATATCTCGTGGTCATGACTCCTGTTTCCCTTTCTCGTCTACGGCTGCACTGCTTTGCTATATGTAAAGTAAATGTGCAGAGGTATAACTCTATCAGTCATTGACTGACCTGCCCTAATTTTATCAAGGTATGAGGTGAGCAGAAGATGTATGGCAGTCATTTATGAGCTACTCAGACACTGCAGAGAAGGAAAAGGCAGACAGAAGGCCCTAAGGAAAAAGAATAGATGCAACATGAGTCTTCTAGGCCAGACTTCTCTAACTTGTCTAAAACATCCATCATCCCCAGCCATTGGCCCAGCTGGCTGGAGCTAATGGGAGTTGGGCTCCAAAACATCTGGAGGGCATGAAGTTGGGGAAAGGAGTTCTTGAAAATTGGGAGCTGCAGTCAAAGAAGGCAGATGGCCAAAGGCAGTAAAGGAAGTGAGAGGGAGAGTTCTCCAAAGCAGAGCAGATGCTGGTGGAAGAATGAAATTTGGGGCAGAGAACAAAGATAAAAAGGTACCAATAAGCAGGAACTGCAGAGGCCACTCAAAATACTCATCCAAATCTCCTAGTTTAAACTAGTGCTGTGCACTGGATTCAGCAGAAGCCTGAACCAAGCCAGGGCAATTTGGGCAGAACTGGGCTTCAGACAAATCAGGCTGAGGCTGTCAGAAGGTGTGGCAGTTGAGCAGCAACAGGGAAGAAAACAAGGCAGGCAGTCTCTGCAAGCCTGTTTGTGAAAAGGGCTTTCAAACAGCCCACACTGTGCTCTGGCTGCATGTGGGGAACAGCCAAACTTAGCAGGGTTGAACCCTCCACTCACCGTGTTCCCTTCTGGGAACACATTGGCAAAGCAGCTCCTAGCCGAATTGCACCCTCCATGGGCTTAATCCTGTTGGCTGCTGTGTGGGTTAGGAGGAGCGGAAATGAGCTGTAGCTTATCCTTACCCCACCCCCAACCACAGGTTTAATCAGGGTTTTATAAGCTCTGATTAAACATGAAGGTATCATAAGGAGGTGGTAGGAAAGGCTGACTCCCAAATCAATGTGGGGCTTGAATCTGGGTTGAGCTGACCTGAGATCAGACAGCTAATCTGAAATTGCAGGCTGGTCCCTGGATCAGATGGGGTGCAGCATGCACAATCCTAGTTTAAACATCTCAAAACAGACTAGATAGCCCCTTAAGTAGATGGATCTTCACTTGAAACTCCAACAGCACCAGATCTTTTTTTTTATATACTGTATGTATATTCTGGCGCTACTGAACTGGCAGGGTATGACCTACATGGCTGTAGCCATAGGCACCACATTTGTGCAACTGCTATCCTCTAATAACAGGAAAGGCTTCTTAAAAGATTACATTGCTGCAGAGCAAGTACAAAGAGATCGTCTCCCTGCCCAAACCAGAATTTCTGCATGCCAGCATTCAACGTTCATCATTTTGCTGCCATCCCTTTCAACTCAGGCAGGCTTGAAAAGCACTTTTCATTACCATGCTTTAGTAAACAGGTCATTTTTGCTTCTGCTGCTTTGTAGGCCTCCCCAAAATAACTTCACCATTTGAGTTTGCAGCGCCACTTACTTTTGTCCTTAAGCTCCAGTTATCCAAACCACAAACCCAGAGGTAGTACTCTTTCATTCACACAGACACACAGAGTAGCATTTACCCTGTTTATTCTCTTCTGTGGAAGAGAAGAGAGAAATTTCTGAGGAGGAAGGGGGGCAGACATGGGTTTCATCCACTCCAAGCATTCAATGCTCATTGCTTCCCTCAAAGAATCCTGGGAACTGTAGTTTGTTAATGATGCTGGGAATTACAGTTCTGTGAAGTGTGAACTATGTTTCCCAGGATTCTTTGTGGGGAGAGCAATGTGCTTTAAATGTATGGTATGGATGCGACCATGAACAATGGAGAAGGGGGAAAGAACTGAAGAGAGAATAAAAAATATATGGAAAGAAAATGGAGAGAGAAGGAAAACTGGAAAGACTGGCAGATAACGTAGCAAATACCTAAAGCTGAGATAACAAATCACTTGCCTAGAAGCTTTGCCATAGAGGCTGAGAATACTATCCAAGATTATGTCACACTCATGGTATTTAGGGGCGCATTTCATTCACCCAACCATAGCCACTAACTTGCCTCACTACCATTCTTGTCCATTTTGATTGATCCAGAATATGGCTGTGTACAACCCATAAAGTTTTGTGTTCTTATGATCACAAGGACAAAACCTATGAAAATGCCTGTCCCGAGATATTTTCACCAGCCAGATAAACCACTTCCCCTCATCTGAAGAATGGTAAGTGGAAACTCCTTTTTGTCATTAATCAAAATCAGCCCAGCTCCTCCTAGAGAACTTTCTTACTCCAACTGGCTTTTCAGAACTGACTGCTTTTAATGAAAGGTCTGGTGCCATGCTGTTTTTACAGTAAATATTTGTAGGTTTTTAATATATTGTGTGTGTGTGTGTGTGTGTGTGTGTGTGTAAAATTATATTAATGTTTAATTGGATTTTTTTATGATTGGAGTTTCCCCCCCCCCTATGTTTTTAGCTGTTCTTATTATATCTGTAAGCAGCCTTAATTCCCCAATAGGGAAAAAGGCATGGTATAAATAAATATATATATATATATATATATATAATAATAATAATAATAATAATAATAATAATAATAATAATAATTATTATTATTATTTATCGTTAAGATACTTCTGTATATTTTAAACTTGAAAGGCCTCATCATAAACTATCCCTAAATTTCAATGTGTTACTAGAAACAAACCTTTTGAATGATATTGGGTGATATCAAAAGTCAAATTTAGCCTATGGCGGCATGTAAGTGCCTATCATGAGCTTAACACAAGTAGAGGCAGCTGTGGAAGTTTGCATGTTCTTCTTGCAGCTGCTGTAAGAAGTGATGCTGGTGTGAAGAAGCCCTTCACCAGTTTCTTCTTCCCTTCCTTTTTCTGAACACCTGCTAGAATCCAGCATCAAGACAGGTTCTTAATTAGTACACTGTTTCCAAGGCCACGCTCACAAATTTCCTGCTTTTGCACCAAGGCGTTGCACCATTAAAGATGTTCAGATGTTGATATTTAAGCATTTTGAAACACAGCACACCTTTTTCTAATGTAATTGAGACAAAGCCCCCAGGAGAAAAGCTCTGAGTGCTATGGTTAAGATAGCAACTGATGAGCAGTAATGCAAATCTTATGATCTCATCAGCTCACTAGAATAGGAAAATGCACATCTCATGGGCAATGCAATTTTATAGTCCCATTTCATATTCAAAATGGGAATTTTCTAAGTTACACATACCAGCCATATGCACAGCTAAAATCTATTTTAAAAATCCAATAGAAAAAGAAAAATAAGAAATATAACTTATGTCTTTTGCAAAAGTATTTTAAGAGTAAAAAGACACCTGACAACCGGGTTAAAAAGTATAAGAAATCAGATCAAAGTGTACACTATTAAATAAATTCATTGCCAACACTAATAATTCCATTGGAATAATGGAGATATGTATTTTGAACATTAAGATCAACTATTTGGCCTTCAACTCATTAAAGTGTTTATAGTACAATTTTAGGGTAAGTTAAAGGACCCCTGGACAGTTAAGTCCAGTCAAAGGTGACAATGGGGTTGCGGCGCTCATCTCGCTTTCAGGTCAAGGGAGCCGGCGTTTGTCCACAGACAGTTTTCCAGGTCATGTGGCCAGCATAACTAAACCGTTTCTACCACAACAGAACACCGTAACAGAAGCCAGAGCACATGGAAGCGCCATTTACCTTCACATTGCAGCAGTAACTATTTATCTACTTGCACTGGTGTGCTTTAACTGCTAGGTTGGCAGGAGCTGGGACAGAGCAATCCCCGTCACGGGGATTCGACCTTCTGATTGGCAAGCCCAAGAGGTTCAGTGGTTTAAATCACAGTGCCATCTGCACCCCTACTTTTACCTTTACTTTTAGGTTATAAATCAGTCTACTCCAGCCTGGAAGCCACCTAATATTTTGAACTACAACCCCCATCACCCCTGACTATGGATCACGTCAGCTAGATTGTGTAGCTACAACAATGAAAGGGCATCAGGTTGGGGAAGTCTGGTGCAAAAATTCTTTGCACACCTAAAGAGACACTTATATTTGTTTGTATTTATTACATTTTTACTGGAGAACAGTTCAGTTGCCAAATGCATTCAGCCTTCATTTCCAGCATTCCGACTGCATACTAAACTCAACCGTAACGTAAGTTTCCTACTAACACTAAAAGGATCAAGCTTTTTTTTTAAAAGCATTACTGTAAACAGCAGCTTGATGTTGTTTGGGCAACTACATGAAAAAGCAAACAGGTAAATAAATCACAAGCTGGAATGGCAAGTCTCCTTTTCCAGTGATTAAAAGAAAGCCCTGTTTTCTCTCAGGCAAGAACTCATCATGCATACAAACAAGAAAACTCACTTAAACCTTTTTAAATCCGATTTGCTCCAAAAGGAGGGATAGGAGTGCACAACTTTGATTGTGTTTGTGCCCATTCTTATTTGAAATTCATTTAAGAGTAGTCTTAGATATCAGGCATCATGAGAAGGCAATTTGAAATAAATCATTTTATACTGATGCTATTTGGAGGGGGGGGGAGTCATTCTACTGCAGCCCTCTAGATGTTGTTGGATTCCAACACAGCTAACATGGATGATAGCAGGTATGGTGCAAAAAACAGCTGCTGGGCCACAGGTTTCCTATCTGTGCACTAGTATAAGACTAATTACCCAATAATTCAGTGTTCTGAAGGGAGGAACTCTCAGCGCATGGAACCAAGTACAAACATGTGTCTGATTTTATTTATTTCTAATATTTATATTCTACCTTTCAAGGCACTATACACATATATCCACAATACAATAATTAAAACTTTGTTAACATTACAACAATAAGACAGCAGCAACTGGAACAGTACAAAGCAGAGCATACTAAAAAGTAGTTCGAATTTTGTTCACAAGCATGAATCCACCATCATAAAATGTCCCAAACAAACATGATAAAATGGGACTTTTTATTTAAAAAAAACATAACTGCTGGATTGTTGGACTAGGACCTGGGACACAAGGCTTAGGGTTCAAATTTCCACCTGGCCATGAGGCTCATTGGATGACCTTAGGCCAGTTACAACCTCTTGCCTACCTTGTTGTGGGATTAAATAAGGAGTGGGGAACCATGTACTCAGCACTGAGCTCCTTGGAGGAAAAGATGGGATATAAATGCAATAAACAAACAAACAATATATAAAATTGGCATAGCAGAAATGGTAAAGTCAGTGGAAATGGTCAGGTAAAACTAGCAAGGAGAAATGCTGAATGTCCTGGGCAAATAAACTGAGGTCTTTTCTGGTGCAAAAGAGCACCAGGTTCAGTGACAGGCAAGTGTCTCTTGCGAGGACATTCCACATCCTCCTTCCTGGCCACTCAACTTCACCACCAATATTCAGAAAGCAAGGAGGCTTGGGAAACAATTACAACCTGTGGGCAGGCTCCTCTGGGGGAAAAGTACATGATCTAAATTATCTAAATAATCAGGTCCCAAGTTGCTTATGTCTTTAAAAAGATAAACATCAGAACTGTGTCCATAAGTGGGACAACAGTCTGTGTAGTTTAAGAACTGGTAATACGTTTTCCATATAGCTGGCCCCAGTTAGTAGACTAGCAATTGTGTTTTGAACTAAATTTAGTGTTTGAGAAATCTTCAGGTTACTGTCACAGTTACACCAAGGCTCTGGCAGTAACCAAAGCATTGGTAACATTGGCCATAAGAACATAAGATGAGCCTGCTGGATCAGACCAGTGACCCATCTAGTGAAGCATCTTGTTCTCCCAGTGGCCAACCAGATGCCTGTGGAAAATCCACAAGCAGGATCTAGGCACGAGAGCACTCTCCCCTCCTATGGTTTCCAGCAACCAGCATTCAGAAGCATTACTGCCTCCAGCCAGGGAGGAAGAGCATAGCCATTACAGTGGTGCCTCGCAAGACAAAAAGAATCCGTTCTGCGAGTCTCTTCGTCTAGCGGTTTTTTCGTCTTGCGAAGCAAGCCCATTGACGGATTAGCGGATTAGAACTATTAGCGCTATTAGCGGCTTTTAGCGGCTTATCGGCTTAGCGGATAAGAGGCTTAGCGGCTTAGAAAAAGGGGGGGAGGGGAAAAAACCCGCAGGAACTCGCAAGACATTTTCGTCTTGCAAAGCAAGCCCATAGGAGATTCGTTTTGCGAAGCACCTCCAAAACGGAAAACTCTTTCGTCTAGCGAGTTTTCCGTCTTGCGAGGCATTCGTCTTGCGGGGCACCACTGTATGGCTAGTGGCCATCAATAGGCTAGGTTCTCTTTGTCCAGGAGTAGCAGCAGCCAGCACACCAGCCTTAGTTGGTAGAAAGTACTGTGCGCCACAGATGCAATATGGGCATCCAGTATCAAAGCTGAATCTAGCAGCATCCCCAAGTTGCAAATCTGATCCTTCAAGGGAAGTGCAAACCTGTGCAGAACAGGTAGGCCACCATCACTTCCTTGGTGAGACAAACTACACAGCTACAGTACATGCCCACTGTGCAAAGAGGAATTCACAATAAAATAGAAATCTGCTATAATCGAGATATTGCCACTACCAAGCATGAACATGTTCAAGCACCCGATACCAAGGGATGAGCTGCAATAAAGCTACATAATTGAAATGGATGACAAGTTCCCAGCAGGCATATGGGCTCTTGAAAAAGTGACCACAATATCTGTATACTCCTTTTTTTTTATTTATTTCCCCAAACAATAATACTTTGAAAAAATAAATCTGACCCCCAATTTCATTTTTACTTCAAAAAAATCATCATCACTCACAGGCAGACCAATAGGACTTCCTGCTGCTTCTGCTTTTTGACTGAAAGAGATAAGCCTTTGCTTTAGCCCACCACAGCTGAGATAGAGAACCTGCAGCCTGCCAGATGTTATCAGACTCCAGCTCTCATCACCTTCAGCCAGCAAAGTCAATGGTCAGGGGTGATGGGAGTTGTAGTCCAGCAACATCCAGAGGGTCACAGTTTCCCCATCCCTGCACTAAAACCTGAAAACCAATAGATGGAAATTAAGGCGCACTATTAAATGTGGATTTTACAACCACAATCATGCCCCATTCACGTGCTATGATATCACACACACCAAATTATTTGTATTTAGACAGTTTATATATGATGTATGTTTCAGAAAATAAAAATCTAAGCAGTTTACAACATTCTGTAAACATCACAAATAGAAGTCCAAAAAAAAAATAATGGGGGAAAATCCACATTATAAAACAATACAATTAACAATGAAACAGGACCGCGTCTTCAGCGTCAGAATAAAACATTACACAGGAAAATCAACTACAAAAATACAATGAAAATTCCACATTGTTCATCTACTAGTACCGTAGCCCATAACATGTGGAAAAAAATGTTGCTCATTTTCAAGTACACAGGGAACCAGAACCAACTGAGGCTTCCCACAATATATACTCAAGTGTTTCCCTCTCTCACAGCACAAAGTAGACCAAAAGTACACATAGTGACTCCACTATAATTTCATAGGTTTGGATCTAAAGAACCATAAGCAGAATGAAACAAATATTATTCCTGCCCTTCAGTGAAAAAGGATAATACAAATTGTGGTTTATAAACTGTAGTGGGCCATAAAAAGAATGTGTTTGTGTAAAATGAGGGACTCCTCTGGATTTGGGGTCACTTTTTCCAAAATAACCCTTCCATGGGTTAAACCCAATGTGCTTTTGCCCTTATCTATGCAAGTAAACACCCAATGTAATGATGTTTTAACTTTTACAGTAACATGTGCACAGTGTAAAAGTCTGCCCAGACATACACCCTTTTAGATCCAGTAGAGTTCTATAAAACTAGACGATGTGAGACACTTACGCATTGCAGTAGGGTTTCTTCTCATACCCTTTGTAGTTGTTCATGTTTAGAGCCATTTTGCAGACCTCGCAATGGAAACATCCTTTGTGCCAGTACTGAAAAAGAATTCATAGTGTTACATATGGTATCACTGCCAAAATTTGCCATTTACACATTGAAAGAGGGATTTCCATTTTTTAAAAATTCTACTAATTTTACAGAGTTTTACTTCATTGTGCAAATCAAAACCTTTTCAATATACACATGCCACATTTTCTACACACATTTTAGCATTTTTCTGGTGGCAGTGACTGCAGCTCAGCACAGCCACAAGGAAACCAGAGGGGGCAGGGGGTCTTCATCCGAGTGACCTCTGGAGGCACTAACAGCCTCAGCTAGTTGTGGAGTCTACTGGGAGGTCCTGCCAGAAACTGAACTTCAAATCGGCCAATCACAGCCAGTCCAGTGGTTTGCAAGCTAGACCTGGGGGAGCTAGTCTCCACTCAGGTCCTCCTCACTGTGAGTGAGCAGCATAGTCAGCAATGGATGTTCCGCCCACCCTGTCTCTTTTGGCCCTGCCCAAAGATAAGTGGACAACGCTCTAGCATGACCTTGCTGTGGAACTAATTGGTATTCGGGACCAGGGAGAAATTTGTCTGCAGACAAATTGTGCCTGTCTTAAGGTTTTGCCTACCTCATAGCAAGAGTCACAACTTTTGGCGCAAAAGGTATTGGGTTGGACCCTTAGTCAAAACTGGAACAAAATGTTTAAGGTATCCTGGTAAAGGGGTCCATGGGGAAAGTTTTATCCGAAGGCCCAGACAGGGGCTAATAGGGCATAAAACTTTCCAAGTGGCAGCCTGGCGGGTCTGCCCCATTTCATCTGCATTGTGGGGCGATTCTTTAACCCAGGATCTACCCTAAAGGATTAATTAGTCAGCAATTGAGCTAGGCTGATTCAAGATATACAGTGGACGCTCGGGTTGCGAACATGATCCGTGCGGGAGGCACCCGCAGCTCCGCGTCTGCACACATGCAGGTCGCAATTTGGTGCTTCTGCACATGCGTAAAGTGCATGCGCGAGCGCCAAAACCTGGAAGTAACCCCTTCCGGGTTCGGCACAGTGCGCAACCCAAAAATGTGCAACCTGAAGCATCTGTAACCCAAGGTATGACTGCATACTCAATGCCTAAGACAAAGCCTGTGATCAATAAAATTGTGGCTATTTTAATCCCAGTTAACATCGGCACACTGCACCTGGGCTTAGGTCCAGACTAACAAAGCAATCCTAACCATGTTGACTCAGAAGTAAGTTTCCTAGGTGCATACAGTTGGTATTGCCACCTAAGCTAGTTGAAACTGGGTCTCACTGAAACCAATGAGGCAACTTGGTCATGTCTTAACTACATTTCCCACCAACTTCAATGGAAACTGAATTCAACTGACTTAGCCTGACTGGATCCAATCCAAGGCCTCTTTCAGCCAATAAACACTCACACCCTATGAAGCAAGTGACAGAAGTGCCATTTGTCTGACTTTTAAAGTGAATGATACAGCCTGGGCATTTTTGCTATTACATATGTCAAGCCCAACGTAATGGTGACTCCCTGAAGATTTAGGATGTCATCATGTCATCATTTAACTAGGTGGGCAGCAGTTTATTTAAGTGATAAGTCACATCATCTCCTTAGCCTGTCACACATCCCTGATGACCGCAGCTTTACCTTTCTAAGTTTAACACATACATACACACACACCCCAAAAAATTGGTTCTGGGTTGTTTTGAGTAGCAGAAGGAAATAAGGCTTCTTTAAGAAAATCTTTCAGCAAATACCCATCCCAAACACTGCATAAACAAATACCACCCATTAAGCCTGTTTGTGCTTTTACAGAAACTGCCTCCACCCTGAAGTCTAAGAGGTGCCCATCCCCTTTTGGGGAGTTGAAGGTGCAGAGAAACGGAGGCATCTGACACAGCCTCAATGCTTTGCGGTTTTCCTTCAGACAAACGTGCTTTTGTGATCACCACCACCACGAGGAGGGGGACAGGAGACCTCATTTCGGAGAAATGGGCATGCCCGGGATGCTGATGATGAGCCTCACCCCCTCCTGTGACTTGCCTGTCAGTCACACCGCCCGAGCTGGCTGCAGTTGCGTAAGAAGCTGCCGTTGTCAGAAGCATCTCCTTCTGCACTGCAGCCCTGGAGGCGATGGAACCGCGACGAGTCCGGAGCAAAGGGACGACTCACCTTTAGGGCTAAAGAGAGGAGGGCGAGGGGGGCGGGCAGCTTCGGCCCTCATTTCCCTGGGGGGGGGGAATACCCGGGGAGGGATGGAGGGGGCTTTCCTCCACCTACTGCGCTGCCTGCTGTGAGCATTATCCAACCTAGAGAAGCTTTCTGGACGGATTGAAAGGGGACCTGACTAAACCCCTCACAAAACTGACGGCCGGGGTGGGGGGGGCTGTATCCAGTTTAATCTTGCTCCGCCCCCACCGCGGCGGGCGCGCTTCGCGATGCGTCAGTGGCTGGTTGACACGTTAATTACCGTCTGCCCACCCCGCCACCGCCGCGCTGATTAGAGGAGGAAGGGGACGAGGCGGGGGAGGAGCAGCGGCGCAGATTCCGATGCACAAGCAGCCGCCCAGGCGCGCGCTCGGCCACCTGCGAAGCTTCCCGTTCCAGCCTCTCATCCCACCGCAGCCCGGCTCCTCAAAGCGGGCGGCGGAACCGAGCCCAGCGCCAGGCCACTGCGCGCCTGTGCGTCCCCCACGACCACCGACACCTCACGGCTCCCCGTTAACCCTTCGTGGCGCTCCCTCGCCGCCGCTGCCGCCGCCCCACCAGCACCACCTTGCTCCTCCGCTTCGCCCCCTTCCCTCACGCGCCCCTTCCGTGCTTTTCTCTGGGGAACCGCAAGGGCAACGTTCAGCCCGCGCTTAAACTGGAAAGGCAAGGGTGGGGGTGGAATTAGCAGGCTCTGGCTTTTTATCATCATCATCATCATTATAACTATTATTACGTTTTGTTACGCTTCCCTTTTCACCCCTCACAAGTGCAAGTGGCGGACACTTTTTCCCGTCCTGGGTGGGGGAGTCAAGTTCAAGGGGCGGGAGGAAAACGAAGGCACCCCGAAGCCCTCTCTCC
Organism: Podarcis raffonei; assembly: GCF_027172205.1. Taxonomy (NCBI): domain Eukaryota; kingdom Metazoa; phylum Chordata; class Lepidosauria; order Squamata; family Lacertidae; genus Podarcis; species Podarcis raffonei. The sequence goes on along the minus strand of NC_070613.1, from coordinate 22,991,065 downwards.
TCACACACAAAATAAAAAGCGACGCATTTTCCGATTTTTTTGAGAGAGCAGCAGGCACTTCTTCAAGCAGGTGAAGCAAAATGACGCTGGGCAGCGAGGGGAGGGAGGCGAGGGAGTTCAGAAGCAGCTCGTGAGGGGAGCTCCCTTCTCCCCTCATACACACACACACGGGTCGCCCCTCGTCCTGCTTCCCCTCAGCCCTCTTCCTGTTCCCCCCACGCACCCCGCCCTCGCGCGCACCTTATCCAGGCAGTTGACTTTCTCGGTCGGATAGACGACTTTGCCACAGCGGGCGCACTGAGGGTTCATGGTCGAGCTGTCGGCGAAGCGTCCCGGCGGAAGCGGCGGCCGCCCCGAGCTGCTGGGGCATTCCCTGCCCGCCGCCGCGGCGCTGAGCAGCGAGCGAGGCGGATGAATCGCCGGGCACTGCGGACTCTCTGGCAAGGAAGGTCAGCGGCGGAAGCGCGGCTCCAGCTGGCGGCGGCGGCTGCGACAGAGGCTCGGCAGCATGTGCAAGCGAGTGGGAGGGGGAAAACAACCGCTGCTGCCTGGAGCCTCCTCCGCCTGCGCCCGCCTCCGCCTCGTGCCTGCGCGCTCCGCTCCTCCAGCAGAGAGCGAGAGAGGGAGAGACCCGCCGCGCTGAAGGAAGGGGGCGGGCTGCTCCCTTCGCCGCCAGGCCTCTCTCTCTAAAGAAGAGGAGGACCCCCGGAGCAGGTGGGGGAACGTGGCCTGGCCTCTCTGCTGCGATGGATTAGCCATCAGGGCTCGAGAAGAATGGAAACGTAAGCATGGATAAGTTGTTGCCTTCCAAACTTATCATGAGGTGGGGGAAATTAGGGGAGAAAAAAGGATTCCCTGATATCACCTTCCAAGCTCCAAGGATCTAGCCTCCCAACAAGATGTGTTTGCAAACCTCCCCCTACCAATCCTGGTTTGATTGATTGATTGATTGATTGATTTCTATACCGCTTAATATATTAAAAATGTTTCTAAGCCGTGTACAAAAAAACCGGAGCAACCACAGGCAACTTAAACAAAATATTACAAAAATACATACGGTATTGCATATAACAGTATTATACAAAGCTACTTCTGTAGTGTGGCATGCCATCACAATATCCCAGTGATGTGAGATTTCAGAGGTTCCAGGCACTTATCCAGGGTTCGTGTCTTTTTGGAATGAGGCACTGGGAAGACTGTGGCGTTTTTATTATAGGTGGTTTATTTATACATATATACAACCTGATCCTATGATGAAGGGGTTCGCAGCATTAGCACCCCAAAAGGGTCTTGTTTCTCCCATAGGTACAGCCTTGGATTTAAACAGAAAACAAATATTGCTCTGACACTCTTCAGCTTGCTGCTTTAACTCTAGGTCACATCACTGCCACTCTGAACTCTAAATTCAGGATTTCTCCCTGCCCATTTGTCTTCTCACACAGAGCCCCCTTTCCTTGGTTCTCTTAATGGCCCATCACCCAGGCAATCACTTCAACACAAGAAGTTAGGCTGGTTTATATTCTAACACTTGTTGGATCCAGGGGCTAGAAGGATCTCGCATACAGCCTGCTTCCTCCCTCCAAAACTCATAACAATATATAAATCAGTATCAAATCATTTTCCTTTTGACACACCCTCCCTCTCAGCCTTCTGGTTCTTGTCCAGGGTCCAAACAAACTATCAGGGGTGCAGTTTGGTAATTTTGGGGAAAGCTTCAGCCCTCCAGGTGCTGGTGGACCTCAGCTTCCATCACCTGGTTCTTGGCCATGATGGCTGGGGCTGATGGGAGTTTGAGTCCAACAATATTTGGAGGGCTACAGATTCATCACTCCTTTTAGATCCTTGGCCCAGCTCATTAGGTGATGGTACTTTTTGATTCTGCTGAGTTGGGCCTGGACCTCTGCCCTGATTTCCTGCCCTAACAGCACTACTATTGGAGATGTTTTAGCATCCCCTGAGCAGACCTTTCACAGTCCTGTACAATTGTACCATTGATGATCACTTGTGAATCATCACTTGACAACTGATGGGTGATCAAGGACTTAACAAGCCGACACAGTGTCCCTTTGGCTGCAATACTATATAGACGTTTCTGGGAGTAAGGCCCACTGAACTTCATGGTATTTGCCTGCAAGGAAACATGCATAGGGTGCCACTGTTAACCTCTGGAAAACTCTCTGGAATTCTTTTTTAAACTTTGTTTATTTAATAAAAATAATTGCACTTCTCGTTTCTGAGAAAAGCTTCTTCGAGTTGGTTTACATTATAAAATCTTCCAAAATGCAATAGCAGTACAAAATATAAATGCAGAATCATTTCTATAAGTGCTCTAGTACTAAAATCTTAATGTCACACAGCCTTCAGCTTGGTGGGAGGACTAGAGAGACAGCAGTTGTGGTTTGAATTGGAGCAGAGAGAAAGAGATGGAACTGTGAGCTTAGCAAGATTGGAAAAAGCCTCGGGGCTTCAGGGTAGGGTCTGTCCCCATTATTGCTTTTGGAATTTGATGGATGATTAGTGGGCATGCTGCATGCTTAGGCATCAACCCACTTCCAATATTTGTTCAGTTTTATGTGTCTTGGGCATAAAACCATAACAAAAATGCTATGCTATCAAAAAAGTATAATTGCCCTTCCCCTGCCCCCAAGCATCAGTGTAATACCCAGATCAATAAAGTCAAAAGATTCCAAAGTATTCCTTGGGGTATACCTTTATATCCAAAAGCCTTAAAGACATGACACAATGACTTTCAGCACTCTGATTTACAGAAAACTAAATGCAAACTAAAGCAGACGTGACAGCAAAGGAGGCAGGGCTGGCCCACCCATGAGACAGGGTGAGGCAACCACCTTGGGCGCCAGAATCTACAGGGGCAGCAGATCCAGCCTCCAATGAATGCATGCTCCTTGGAAGCCAGATCTGCCACCTCTTCAGCAGCCACTTGGCAAATAGGAGGTGCTGCTGGTCTCCTCCCACCCCTAGGGAGGAAACAGTGGGCTCTGAGGTCTCCTGGGCTCTGCACCCACCTGGCTCCTTTCCCTCCTGTGACAGCCTCTGATTCCTACTTCAGCAGTCAGGTAAGGTTGAGCTGATTCCCCTCCTTGTTCCTGATGTACGTTGTCACTCCTCTCTTGTTCCCAGTGTAGATCTTCTTCCCTGGCTGTGGGGCCAGTGCCATTTCATGGTTCGCCTCAGGTACCGAAAGTCTTGGTTGTCATATGCAAATGAAAGCTTGACATTTTGATGATTAGATCACTGCTCAAATCCTTGAAGTGATGAGTAGAAACTTGTTCACATTTTCAGATACCAGGAGGCATACCTTCCCATTACAAATACAGTGCCAGTCCTTAAAGGAGAATTTTGTGCCCCTGAGTTTTACAAGGGCAACACTGAGACCAAAGAAGAGGAGGAGGAAGCTGACAGCCAAGGCCACATCCTGAACTGGTTGTAAATAAGGAAACAGGAGAGTGGAGGCTGGCTGAGGTCACACTGAGGGTTGGAGGCTGGCTGTTGGGCAGTGCCTCATTCACCCAAATAGACCCGTCCCCATTGGTCTATCTGGAGTCCCAAGGTGAGCAAGTGTAAGAGTTCCAGGCAGAGAAGTGCTAGCACTATATTCAAGCTCCCTTGGGTGCTGCTTTGTGCAAAATGTCCCTTTCTCCACCACTCTGCTCAGCAGAATTCCCCCTTTCGAGCTTTAAGGTTGTGTAAACTGAGGCCAGGGATTATCACCTGCCCAATTACAGCATTTCTAAGCTATGGTCTGGTGATGGTGCGCTGTGCCTTGACTGCTGATTTGCACTGTATCCTATGCTCTATCCTTGCAGCATGGGCAGAGCAGCTGTCAACGTGCAGGTGGCCATTTCCACATTTATTTCTCCTCCTATTGAAGTCAATGGAAAGGAAATTTCTTGCACCGGGTTCAGGAGTAGTGTAAAGTTCCACTGTGGCGTGGATGCGCTCTGGAGGAGCATAGGATGCAATGTAAATGCGAGCCTCCCCCATCCCAGCCTGTTTCAGGTATTCCATGAGCATATCTCACATTCCACCAGGGTAGTAGGGTTTCCATCATATCCTTTGATCTCTCAACCAGTTTAACTCAAGCATAGGAGTGCCCTGTTAGAGAACAGTTTCCGTGTATAAGAACAGCAGCTATAATTACTTGTCTTCACTGTGTGTGTGAGGCTGCATGGTGAATACCACAAGTCTAAATGCTACATTAGCGTAAAATCCTATTAGTCTGGCAGAAAGCATAAGGCAGTCCTGTTTAAATCATTTCCCAATTTTCCAACTCACTGAAGCAATGGAGTTATGTGTAGTTTGAAGATTAAATTGCCTGCTACGTTTCCATTTGTGCTAATACAGAAACAAAGTACGGTAACCATTGCTTGTGTGGTATTTGCAAACTTCCTAATGTGATTCTTCATCTTTTCTTCAAGAGTTACCAATCGCTTGGGTTTAAAAAATAAAATAAAATATAGTGTTTGTAGTTGTGGTACAACTAAATTACAACAATTCAGTGTGCCAGTCCTGAACAGATTTACATGGAATTCCAGGGTAATTCAATTCACATGACCATTCCTTTGTTATATTTTTCCCCCCAATTTACAAATACTTTTTTTATCAGTAGTTTTTGCATGTGCATGTGGAGAAAGCACAGTTTTGTGTAAAGCCAAAATGCATTTTGAGGAGAAAATGCTCGAGCAAATTCTTCTATTTCAGATTTGTCTATGAAAGTTTCCATTTGAATTTCCCAATCCTGCAACACACCACACTGATTTTCTCCAGACCGTTGTATTCCACAAACAGAGGGCAGATATACCACAAAGGCAAAAGATTTGCAGTTACTCGTGTATATACAAGCTGAGTTGAACACTGAAGGCAAAATTAATACCTTCCAGTTACATTTCATCTTCTGTACGGAAAGCAACAACAGTTTTCCACCTGTGGGGGAAGACAATTTCCCTTTCAAATTGTTCAGCATACAGTTCATGGGTGTTATACCATCACTGAATACTGCATAATATGTGATGAGATTAACATTTTATATTTTTCCAAGATCTTGATAAAAGAAAAGAAGATAAAATAGCCACCCCCAAGAAAGTCATGTAGAACAAAGCCACACTGATTTGCTTGGTTCTGCATCACAGAGCTTGAATCAACCCGTAGTAATTATCTTGCTTTAAATAAAATTAATCCTTGTTATATGCTTACATTTGGAGAGATAAATATTTGCTGTGTTGAGATGGGCAGCTTGCTCATGTCTGCTGCAGTGCAATGTCCTTATTCTCTAATAAGCAGTTTTCCCTCCCGAAGGAATCAGTATCTCCTTGGAGCTGTTTAAAACTATAATTTTATATTTATCCTACTCTCTTGTATATCATGTGCATTTAGCTGGAAACTATTGTTCTATCTGATAAATTCAAGAGACAGTTTGCTGGTGGACCTGGTTGGTGTAGACTGGAGTGTCCAACGTGGCACCATCCAACTCGTATCAGCTCTAGTCAGCATAGCCAACAACATCTGGAGGGCTCTAAATTAGCTACTCCTGTTACAGGCAATGACAAGACTAAGACTGTGACCAGGTGTTATTTCTATAACGTAGCACCAATAAGCTTATGTCTCAAGACAGGAATGCCTAACCTGTGGCCCTCCAGTTGTTGGAGTAGAATTCACATCAGCACCAGCCAGCATGGCCAATGGCCAAGGAGATGGGAGTTGTAGTCCAACAACATCTGGAGGGTCACGGTTGGAGGGCATTGTATTGGACCAAGTTCTCCATTTCGCATATGTGCTAACTGCAGGGTGCATGGTAAAAAGTACATTCTTGATAGGAAAGAGTTCTTCTATAGACCAATGTAACTAGTTGGCGAAACAAAGAAGCCATGCTTGTCCCTTTGTTCTCAGAAGATACATCAAGGTGACCTTGCATCTCAAGGTTGAGAGAAAGTGTGAGAAAGGAGGTGGAAGTGAAAGAGGGTGACGCTTAACACATATTAATTTGACTTCAAAGTACAGGTCAGCACAGAGGGCAAAGGGACAGAGCCAGTTTAGGTCTCCCACTCTGTCTTTCTTAACCCCATTCAAGCCCCTCTAAGCAAGCTGAGTTACAGGTCATCTTCCAATGGTCAGGAGGTCAGGGGCATGCGATCTACTTCAAGGCAGTAAATGTTCATGCAAGAGGAAGGTAACATAGTCCAATGCAGGTGGAAAAGGCACTCAGTTTCTGAAAGTCCACTGTGCCTTTTAGTGAGTCCTTCAGAAGCCTGTAGAGCAGCCATTTTAGGTGACAAATTACTGAAAATAAGAAGCAAGCTAGAGTTATCAGTTATATAAGGCAAGCAGGATCCGTTAGCACACACCACCTGTGGTTCTCCTTTCTCCCATTATCAAGGTGCTGCTGTGAAGCAACAAAATCAGGCCAGACATTTCCTCCTTCTGCAAGTTGTCCTGATGGTGTGGAGTTTGGAATCTGCTGCCGAATTCCTAGAGTTCAGCCCTCCAGTGCCTTACAGAACTTTCTTCATGCAGCTCATCTCCTTGTCACAGAGTTTCATGGCTATCTTGCCCAGCAACTTCAGAGAACAAAGGTACTACAGCTGCAGTCTTTTATGCAAGAGTAATGTTTTGAATATCAAGGCTTATCCAATAGTCAATAATTCAATATTTTCTGTTGGAGATTGTGCAGAAGAGTCAGCATTGCAGTCAAGTACATTAAGAATCATGTTGAACTAAACAATTGACTTATTTTTTATCCCTTCAGAGACATATACACTGCAGCAATAGATACCATCACACGGGCAGGAAAAGTAGAACAATTGAGGGAGATACTTTAAAGGAGAAATGATATTAGACTTTGCTGAGCAAACTGAACAGAAGAGGGGAACAGAATTTTTTGAAGATAATGCATATAGTAGGGAGAAAGATATAAAGGAGGAAAAGGACAGATGCCTGAGGAAGTTTTTTCCCCTCCCTTTTCATCTGTGTTCATTCTAGCTCACCCATACTGAGCAAAATAGTTCTAAATGGAGGCCAGGAAGTACATTCAGTCTCCTTGAAATATGCAAATCACTATACTGTAGTACATTTTGTGCATGTATATCTCATTGATTTTAATGGGACCCAGATATCTTTGACTGTCAGCAGAACTGCAGCCTAAATGGTTCTACAAATGCTTCTATAGAAAGTAATTCTTTGTAATATTTCGGTTGGGAGAAGTACTTGCATATACCTATTGACCTCAGGGGCCATCACTACCTCTGATTCAGCTATTCCTTGCTTACTCAAAATCATCCTGTTCTCCCCCTCTCATTTTGCAGAATTTCTTGTAAAAGTCACCCAGGGCATTCTCTGCTGGCTTAAAAAGAAGAAGAACCTTGTTTGAGCCTGTTACAAGGAAACTTCAGATTTTGAGATAGAAGGAGATAGACACAGACACAAATGATGCAAAGAAATCAGGTTTTGAGGGGCTCAATGTGGTCCTCCTTCCACCACAGAACCTTCTTTGTCCTCACAGTCATGGCGGACAGCCTCTCGCTTAACTGGATAAGGAAGGAGCAGCAGCAGCTTCTGATCTGCATCCTTGCTGCCATCCCAATTTACTCCCTTAAAAATCTATGGCAGCAACTACTTGCAGAAATAAGGCGGGGGGCATCCATAGATTGATTTTTGAAGTGAAAGATTTGCCTGGACTACAGTGTTTGTAGAGGGAGCACCTACTGGATACTATGTGTGATGGCTATTTATTTATGGAATATGACTGTGATACAATAGGGAGATGAGGGCTCGTCACTGTTTTGGGACCTGTGGGCACATTTGGAAACCTGGTCATTGTTCACACTCACTATCCCAGGAGGACAAGGTCCCAGGCACTGATGTTCTGGACTGAAAGAAGCAGCATCTCAAGGAAAGAATCCTTTTCCATTCAAGCTCAGCTCAGGCCAACATGCCATGGAGAAGGACTGTTCAAGCATCACAAAGACAACCTTAAAGCAAAAGTTTGTGCCACTGAGTTCCTGAAGCTTAGGTAAAATGAAAACCAGGCTTGATCCAACTGAGGCAAGGTATGCTACTCTAATAAACACTGGAAGTCTTCTGCATCCAAAATGCCAGGAAAAAGTATTTTGAAAGGAAAATGTATCAGCCCCTGTCTCTGGAATCACTTGCAATGTAATCAAACAAGCTATTTTTGTAGCTGGACTGTTGGAATCAAGGACTCACTCCGTAAACTGGGACAGACCCATGACTTGTCATCAAAGCACAGAGGCCTTGAGCCAGGGTGTATACAATGTGCTTAAAGTGCCCAGAGGGTTGGCTAAGGGTGAATGTGGTCCTTGAGTCCCAAGGGCCTAACCACCCCCAGTTTGTGCCATGATAAAGTTGTTAGCTGTCATCACACAGCCCCCACTGAAGAATCTGGAGTGCCGCATCACAATTGGACAGAAGATGGAAAGGGCACTTAGTTGTTGCAATGTGTGGGAGAAGGAAGATGCAGGAGGTTTATCCATCCATCTGATTTCTATACCTCGTTTTATCCAATGTTCCCAGGGCAGTATACATCATTAAAAACATAATTTACATATATATTTTGTCTTTTACATAATTAACATAAAAATAAAAGACAATAAAACAATCACAGAAAAACGTCCCTCCCATGTTTAATAAGCCGTAGTTGTTTAGTGGCTGAGGGCCTGGGTAAAGAGGAATGTTTTCGCCTGACATCTAAAGACATGTAATGATGGCACCAAGTGAGCCTCTCTGGGGAGAGCATTCCACAAATGGAGAGCCGCCACAGAAAAGGCCCATTCTCATGTTGTCACCCTCTGAACCTTTTGGGAAGTGGGGACACAGAGAAGTGCCTCGGGGGAGAAGCACAGGGTCTGGGTTGGTTCGTATGGGGAGATGCAGTCCTTAAGGTAATGAGGTCCTGAGTCATGTGAGTTTAGCATGGAGGTGGTTTGTGTACAGGGGGTAGCACAAAAGGAGGGAAGAGGCATGGACATGAGGGTGATGGTAAAAACAGGGGTGCAGGATAGAAGAGAAATAGCTTCAGTTACTGGGTTGGGAAGATAAAAGGTCATCTTAGTAGTTGCATGGGATGGAAAGGGGAAGCTGCAGGGGGTTAGTGTGAGGAAAATGGCAGGGGTTGGCAAGCAAAGCGCACAGGTGTGCAGTCCCTAGTATTACAATAAATATATAAAGGTACAGTGGTACCTCAGGTTACATAGGCTTCAGGTTACATATGCTTCAGGTTACAGACTCCGCTAACCCAGAAATAGTACCTCGGGTTAAGAACTTTGCTTCAGGATGAGAACAGAAATCGTGCTCCCGCAGTGCAGCGGCAACGGGAGGCCCCATTAGCTAAAGTGGTGCTTCAGGTTAAGAACCGTTTCAGGTTAAGTCACTTTCAACAACAACAACAAACCTTTATTGCATTAGCATACAGCCATAGCAAGATAAGACAAAAATGCTAGAGAGAAGCAACCTGATAAAACAGAATTCAAACGATATTTCTGGTTAAGAACAGACCTCCGGAACGAATTAAGTACTTAACCTGAGGTACCACTGTAAAGGGACCCCTGACCATTAGGTCCAGTCGTGACCGACTCTGGAGTTGCGGCGCTCATCTCACTTTATTGACCAAGGGAGCCGGCATACAGCTTCTGGGTCATGTGGCCAGCATGACTAAGCTGCTTCTGGCGAACCAGAGCAGCGCACGGAAACACCGTTTACCTTCCCGCCGGAGCGGTACCTATTTATCTACTTGCACTTTGATGTGCTTTCAAACTGCTAGGTTGGCAGGAGAATAAATATATACTCCAGGAGAAAAAAACATTTCCATGCTCTCAGGACCCAACCCAACTGTGCAAACAAGATGTTACCACTTTAGTTATATGGGAACAGAGATAGGAATGCAGATCACTCAAATGCAGATCAGAATGTGCATCTGGTTGCTGGAAACCACAAGTGGGGAGGGTGTTCTTGGGCTTGAATCCTGCTTGCTGGTTTCCCAGAGGCAACTGTTCAGCCACTGTAAGAATAGGATGCTGGACTAGATGGGCCATTGACATGATCTAGCAGGTTCTTCATATGTTACTATCCCTTTCAAAGCAATGCAGTATAGATAGGTATGTTCTGATGCACATACCGTCCAAGATTTGTTACAGTTTCCAAACCATCAAGTTCTATTTATGTTGTCTGTGCACAGAGAACTCTTTAGCTGCTGTTCAGTTCCGAAGAAAAGTCACAGAAGAGAAACCACTTATTTTGCACTTGAGTTAAAGGAAAGTGCCCTTTAGAATGCAGCAGAGGTTAAAGATAAATTCCTTCAGTTTATGTAACAGCGCCCAGTTCAACAGCCTCAGCAGCTGAAATTCAGTTAGGATTCTATCCATCAAAACTGCCTCAGAAAAGGAATGGCTCTCAAAGGCTAAAGAACCTTCTCAAATGAATGCAAAATGAAATAAAGACACAGACATTCACATACAATGAAAAGTGTTGGAAATAAGGCTGACTTTGTCTCGTTAACCTGGCACACAAGCCCCGGTGATCAGTAACTGGCATTTATGAGAACCTGCTAGGAGGGAACTCTAAACTTCACAAATGAGTGTCACTATGGAAACTAATCAAATGAACAAAAGTATGAAAGAGCAGACTCAGTGGAAACATCTGAGAGGGAGGAACAGCACAGTAAACAAATTGTGTATGTTAAAAGTCCATGATTGAAAAGCTTGGGCGAACAAACCCTGATATCTAGAGGGTTCTGGAGTAAGTTCATGACAATTTCTCACTGAGTCATTAAAATCTGTGAGCACTATATATTTTTCAAGGGGAAGACACACACTGTGCCTCTTTTATAGGCAAACCAGAGCAGTTGGCACAGAGTGCTGTTAGCTAGAGGATGGATTTTTGGCAGAATGTTGTGTTCCTAGTGCAACAGGAAAATAAAAGGCTTCAAATAAGCTACCAGTGTATGCTTTTTTATTTCAAAAATGACAAAATTTTGGGTTTTCCAAATTAAATAACAGTTGCCTTTTAATTTAGGGCAAGCTTTTAGAAATGCCCCTCACAACACGCAACTGGGAAGTTGGCTTGCAGTCCCTGCAAGTTTGGTAGTAAACAGAGCTTTCTTTGATTTCTTAGAAAATCAGCTAAGTGGGGTAAACTTGGGCTACGGTGAGAAAAATTACCATTATTAGTGAGCACATGCAACAAGTTCAAAGGAAACTACACTCTCAAAGGCATATTCATTAATAATATTGTATATCCTATGCTAGGGGTGGGCAAACGATGACCATCCAGATGTTATTTAACTCCTGTCTTCTGTCAGCCCCAGCCAACATAGCCAATAGTCAGGGATGGTGGGAATTGTAGCCCAACAAGATCTGGAAGGCCAGAGGTTGCTCAGCCCTGATGTATACCATACTGATTATCATCTGAAAAGGGACATGGGTTCAGAGAAGCCAGAGAGAAAGATTATATAAGCAGACCATGCTGAAGCCACAGCTGGTTTTCGTGGGTCAGATCCACACCAGATGCATTCTGATTAGGGCTGCCAAGGTCAGGAGCATCCCAGATCTTGAGATTTTAGGCCCAAACCTGAGAGCTAGAGATGGTCCCTGGTGATGTCACAGGGGTGGGTCCTGGTGATGTCGTTAAGCATGACACATGAAGCATTAAGCACAGTCACTTGAGAGTATGTCATTCAAATGAAAAACACAGTAGATGAGTGAACATGTCACAGGCTGGAGATTAAAATAGAAGTCTCTAGCTTATTGTGAATTGCATTTGTGAACATTCAGTACTAATGATGCTATTGCCAGTCAGCACCATATGCAGTTAATTTTCTTCTGACCTCACTATCTACACAAACCCCTCACCAAGACTTCTGCTATTATACAATTTGTTGCTCATTAAGGTGCCACAAGACATTCCTTCTTGTTCAGAAAAAACACACAAATAAAATACACTTAAGAAGTCCCTACGAACGCATAACATTAACCTCAGCATACAAGGTCACCTGTGCAGGTCTACTTTTATGGCATATAAGGCAATTTGGTAGAAGTGAGGAGTAGGGACACTAGCACAATTCAGTTTAACTTTTCCAACCTTTGCTTTAAACAGAAACTCACTATGTTACCCATGCTGTGCGCTTAAGGCACAAGATATGATGTTGCAGTCCACCCAAGTAAAATTCGCAAGGATGCTCCTTTCACACCAATAACAGATCTTTCCAAATGTCCACATGACACACAGACACAATTTATTCCCCAAGCTCTGTATTTAAGACATTGACTGAGGGGGGGGGAATACCACTGGGCTAGCAGAAAGCCCTTTTGTGAGTGACCATAGCTCTGTCTTCAATCCAGATTTCAGTTTGGAAAACTCACCCATTTTTCTTAACACACTTCCTGCCTTTCCAGCATTTCATTCTTTTCTATATCCTAATTGATATTACAGGCCCATTCCTAGGGTTCCCCATCAGATTATTTTAGAGGAGAGTAGGTACAGGGAGGTCTGCTCTGTATGCGGAAGGGGGAAAAAACAAAATAAGATTGGGAACTTCTCAGTCTAGTGTTTCCTTTTCTTCCGTCTTCAAGGCAGCTGCCACACAACCAGCTTCCCCCTGAAATGATCCAGTTGAGTGTTGTAACAGACATTTCTAAAAGCTTGCCCTAAATTAAAAGGCAACTGTTATCTAATTTGTAGTGGGGCAGCAAATTGTGCTCATTAGAGTTATTATAATGTCATTTTATAACACTGCTTCACATGGGTGGGAGGTAGAATAATTTGGTATGTAGAATAATGTAGTATTTGGATGGCCATCTGTCATGTATGATCTAGTTGAGATTTCTACATTGCAGGGGGTTGGAATAGATTACCCTTGGGGTCCCTCCCAACTCTACAATTGTATGATTTTATTTCAGAGGCTGAAAGTCCCATTTTATGTTTTTTGTCCTGCATAAATGAGGAGCAGCTATTAGCTTGCCTAATGTGAGCAAAGAGCACATCAAACAAAAGCTTTTGTTTGCATGTAATAGCATATGTGTTCCACGGTCAGAGAAGGACTGAAAACTGTAATGTTCCTTATATCTGATGAGCTTTGCAAAGATAGCCTAACTGGAAACGTAGCTCTTGAGCTGAGATGCTTTTAAAACACACACACACACACAGAGAGAGAGAGAGAGAGAGAGAGAGAGAGAGAGGACTTCTGCTGATTAGTGGCACCATCTGGTGGATATTAAGAATAAGCACTCATAGCCACCAAACGGTGCACATACTTGGAACAAAAAATGTATTACTTTTTGAGAACCATTTCCAAATCTGAAATCTTTTATTGTTATTTTTCTAATCGCTCATCAATCACTGGAGAGAGGATGTTCAAAGATGTAGCTTATTGCATTGTGATTTACACACTTATCTAGTCTGCATCTAGCTTTGCCCCTTTTGTAATCTAATTCTATCTTCTCCCACTAGGAAACACTTTGTACCAGATATTCTATTGATTTGTACCCTTTGACTTGCATTCCAAACTGTCACTCGAAGTTACTTTATGTTCACATGATGTTCTGATGCAGCTCTTGTCTCCCTGTGCTATTCATACCCATAACAAATACTTCAGAGCTGATATTACTCCCATTCAAGCCAAACCAGTTTTGAAAGTATAATCTGCTGTCATAGTCTTCTCTGGCCTTTATGATGTCACTGTCTAGGAATAAAAAAAGAGAGAAGCAAACTGTATCTACTTTATGAAGGCTGTCAACAGCTGTCACCAGAGGTCTGGTTTTTATACCTAAAGTAGACTCCGCAGTCATGTTCTCACATATTTCTTTCAGTCACGAAAGCAAAAAAAACCAAATAACCCAACATTCAAAAGACTTGAAATGGCTTAAAAAGTCAGATAAAATCCTCTACTATTTGCCACAGTATAGTTGTAAAATCATCAGAACTTAAGCATCAGATCATAAGAGTCCTGCTGGGTCAGACCACAGTGGCCAACACCTAGGCAGGTATGTCCAAAGTCCGTTTCAGGGGCCTAATTCGGCTTGCCAGCCCTATGGCTCAACTACCTCAACCCTAAAAAAAGGTTAACAACTTTGGTCGGCCCTTTGGTCGGCCCTCACGGCCCTTCACTTCATCACATCTGGCCCTCTTTGAAAACAGTTTGGACACCACTCCTAGGGGAAGCCCACATAAAAAAGGGTCACTGAGTCCAAGCCCCTGCAATGAAGGAAACTTAACAAGAGTCTTTGCTGGATGAAGCCAGTGACTTGCCCAGCATCCTGTTCTCACAGTGGCTGACCAGATACCTCTGGGAAACCCACTAGGAAGATTTGAACACAAAACCACTCTCCCCTTCTGTGGTTTCTAGCAACTGTATTGAGAAGCATTGCTGCATCCAACTATGGAAGCAGAGAAAAGCCATCAGTACTGGTTTTATACATTTATTTCTCTGTTGTGAACCACCCTGGTATTATTTTTTAATGAAAGTCGGTAAAATGCTTTTAATAAATACATTTAGCAGTCCATTGATTTTCAAATATTTCAGGGCTAGCTGAGCTGGTTGTTGTTACAGAAGAAAAAAACAAAACCTAAAGAATGATGGTGTTGTTGTTTAGTCGTTTAGTCGTGTCCGACTCTTTGTGACCCCATGGACCAGAGCACGCCAGGCACTCCTGTCTTCCACTGCCTCCCGCAGTTTGGTCAGACTCATGTTTGTAGCTTCGAGAACACTGTCCAACCATCTCATCTTCTGTCATCCCCTTCTCCTTGTGCCCTCCATCTTTCCCAACATCAGGGTCTTTTCCAGGGAGTCTTCTCTTCTCATGAGGTGGCCAAAGTATTGGAGCCTCAGCTTCAGGATCTGTCCTTCTAGTGAGCACTCAGGGCTGATTTCCTTAAGAATGGAGAGGTTTGATCTTCTTGCAGTCCATGGGACTCTCAAGAGTCTCCTCCAGCACCATAATTCAAAAGCATCAATTCTTCGGCGATCAGCCTTCTTTATGGTCCAGCTCTCACTTCCATACATCACTACTGGGAAAACCATAGCTTTAACTATACGGACCTTTGTTGGCAAAGAATGATGGTAGCTTCTCTCAATACACTGTAACTATAGAGGGGGGAGAGACATGAATTCATAGTATGGTTGTGGATCCTCTATCAGAATGAAACCATCTGGAAATTTGCAGCTCTATAGCTTTGCTAGAGCAGGGACCAGACAAATGTCTGGTCTGACAACAGAAGTGGCTTGCAAAGGTAAGTTTTGTACTTCATTTTCTGCGTGTTGCACATGGTCCAAGGGCCTAGCACCATGCCAAAGGACAACAAGCCTGGAGTCATAGAATTATCTGGTGACTTCAAATTAATATGTGAAGCTGATTCTGCCCACCCCAACCCTAGCTCCTGGGTGATGGCTCCTTTGGGCTGCCAGGTCACAATGTGACAGCGATAGCAGAGATAGCATACAGCTCCCTTTTACTTAGATATTTATTCAGAGCCCCTCCTCTTATTAGTCCCCACTTTCTTTAGTTTGTTGTCTTCTCTGCTGCATTCCTCAGGAAAAGCTTCCTTCAAATTCCTCTTAGTCTAATTCACCTTGTCTCTGGGGCTCCCTATCTTGTAGCTCCCCTTCCTCCTGGAGTCTTTTCTCTGTTCTCAAGCTGCCCCACAAAGCATAAGGCTTTAGTCACAGCCTAATGGACAACATTCCCTGCCCACATAGGAACTTAAACCTTGCTTGTTGAGCAACTGGAATGTTTGTGAATGTTCTGTGATGTCATACCAGCTGATCTGAAGATGCACCACCATAGGTACAATCAGGGCTGGCCCAATACATTTTGGCACCAGAGCAGAGCCACAAAGTGGAGACTCCTACCCCTGTGCCAGGGAAGAAGGGGGTGAGTGAAGATCTACATCAGAAAACAGCAAGGGGGAGAGATCTACATTGGGACCCCAGTGAATATTGCCATCTGAGGCAGTTGCCTCACCTTGCCTTATAGGTGGGCTGGCCCTGGGTGTAATGCAGTATAAATGCCAGAAACCTTCAGTTGTGTATCAATGACCTACAGTAGGGTAGACCAATTGTATTGTATAGAACAGATCTGACTAAGCACAGGTAACACTGACCAATGTGTTATATAATATTGGTCACCTTAGAACTCTGTTGGGGCAAAAGAGCCCTTTGGATAGCATGGGTTGTAACTGGTGCCATGCCCATCCCACCACTAGTGCCTACTGACATGATATTCACAAACCCACTGTCTGCTGATTCAGCAGAGACCTCTTTTCCTTCCAGTAAGTGGTTCATTGATACACAGTATATTATCTCATAAGGGACACAGTGCTGTGGGTTAAACCACAAACCCTAGGGCTTGCCGATCAGAAGGTTGGCGGTTCGAATCCCCGTGATGGGGTAAGCTCCCATTGCTCGGTCCCTGCTCCTGCCAACCTAGCAGTTCGAAAGCACGAAGTGCAAGTAGATAAATAGGTACTGCTCTGGCGGGAAGGTAAACAGCGTTTCCGTGTGCTGCTCTGGTTCGCCAGAAGTGGCTTAGTCATGCTGGCCACATGACCTGGAAGCTGTATGCCGGCTCCCTTGGCCAATAAAGCGAGATGAGCGCCGCAACCCCAGAGTCGTCCGCGACTGGACCTAATGGTCAGGGGTCCCTTTACTTTTATATTATCTCATGGCGTTGGACCCTTATTGTAGGGCTGCTTTCTTATTTACAATGCCAGCCAATTAACTTTAAATGGTGTTGGAGCACAGACAAACTTCTCTAGAAGTACCACTTTCAGTAACTAGTTTCAAGTAAAACACTAGCTTCAGTCTCAGAAGAAACAAGCCGGCTGATAATAATCCTGCAGTTGTTAGACTCAGTGCTTCCTTTGAAATCAAAGGGAGATTTGCTATGTGGGACAATTGTGGGATCAGGAAGACATATTATGAAAGGTTCCCTCATTGATGTTTCTGATGTGATCATTAAGGGATCAATTGGGATTTTTTTCATATAAAAAAAAGTTTCCGGATTCTGAACAGACATGGAAGAGAGAGGCATATCATCAACTCAAATAAAAAGCCAGGTGTCAGGGCTGAATAAACAGAAGGGGAAGAAGGTGCAAAACAATTATCAAAAGGAGAATTTAAGATGATATGTTTTTATGTAAAACAAGTATCTAGTGGTAGCAGAAATGGCTTAAAGACATTAAAGTATCAAGATACCGAAATAACAGCAATAGACATTGCAATAGAGATCACTGTCAAAATTCTTGGGGGTGTTGAGTAGGACTTGCAGCTGATAGAAACAACTATTTTGCCATCACAAGTTGTTCCTTCACAGCTAAGAACAAACCTATTCTTCTTCTTCTGAAGGAGTCAAGATGCAGTCTACTATAGGCTGTAGCATGTGGTGGCACTACTGATTTATGATAAATTTACTCAAAAAAAACCCACCATGGATCACCAGCACAGGGGAATTCTCTTCTCTCATGGTTGCAAAATGCTTTAGATCAGAGGTGGGCATAAGAGTATCAGAAGAGTTCTTCTACATCAGGCCAAAGACCCATTTAGTCCAGCAATCTGTTCTCACAGTGGCCAGCCAGATGCCTATAGGAAGCTCACATGCAGAACCTGAGTTTATACAAAGGTAGTGCCAAGGTCAGGAGAAAGTTGAAATGAGGTGGACAATCAAAACATGGCAGCTGGTACTAGGGAGAACCAGAGTAAAGGCTAAGAACCAGGATCTGGGAACAGGAGTGAAAAAGGCTGGAAAACACAGAGCAGGGTCAGTGCAAGAGATCACACCACTGCTGATGCCCTCATGGCTAATACTCCCCACGGCAATGGTGGCAGCTTCCCTCAACTTACTACTATTACTTTTTATGCCATTGCTTTAGCTTCCCACCATGTCCCTCTCTTGCTTTGGGAAACGCCAGGCAGCATGATGCAGGCAGTCTCATGGCTATCCAGCTCAGAACTCTTCTGTCTCCGAGGAAGGAACCCCTTTGATCTCCCTAGAGTAAGAAATGGGGAGAAGGGAGGGAAGGTGTTGCCAGGAAGTGGCAGGGCCTGCCAAGCCAGTGCAGGCAAGCAGCAGGCGCTGTGGGTGCTAATCTGCTGCTCCACATGCCAGCTGGGCCAATACCCGAGGGAACTTGAAATATCAACTTTCAGAGCGCTGTTAGTCAGTTGTTCAGGCTGCAGTACAAAACAGTTAATTCTTCACTAAACTGAGTCCAGACAATCCTGGACGTATTACAAAATGAGATATTTGCACGTCTGCTTCTGTTTTGCTGCTAGACAGGGCTGGACATATTTCCCTCCTTAATTACATATCTGTGCAACTCTGTCTAAAATAATAAAGGCAAGGCAGAGTGTTCAAACCTCAGGTGCATCTGTGGGACACTGAGGACAAAATAATCATTTCACCAACAGATGACCCTGGTTTCATTACTGCTGCTCTTAAGTACATGTAGAAACTCTGAAGGGAAGTGGCCTAATATTTTTTAAATGGACCAGGGCTGATGGCACTCTGCCAGAAATGAGTGTACCCTCCCCATCTCCTGCAGTGTTCCCAGAGCTATTTTTGTGGGTTAGGAAGCTTGGCTGATACTTGCAAAGAGCTGGAAAGCTCTTATTAAAAACTGACTGAAGTATTTGGAATGAAGAGTTTGTTTTGACTGAAGAGATGTAATTGGGTATGTCCCAGTAGTTTGCATTCAGATGGAGGGGGGCAGATTAAGTGGATTAGCCTCAATCATCTGGGAGATGACATGCCTTGCTGTGTTTGAAGTGTTTTGTGAACAGGAGGACAGGGCTAGTTTTGAAGTTCATATTAACTTAATCTGTTTGATGCAGCAGCTGCACTGACACACCCTAACCCTTTGAAAGACTGGCCAATGGAACACATCACAAAAGGCAAAGTTGTCTCTCACCTCCATGGGGAAGGAGAGCTCCTCTACAATCACAAGCCATTGACCTCTCCTTTAAACTGCATGCAAGAGAGCCAACATTAAGTGCAGCCCACAAAACTGTTAAGGAAAAAAGAGCTCTGAGCTCAACATCCTCTAGAGTTCAGGCCTAGGAGAGAACAATAAATAAACCAATGCCTTTAAACAGGTATAAAGAATCATTTTTATTTTTCTTCACTCCAGCCAGTCAACGTCACACACAGCAACCCTATTGCCTCTTATTTCAGATGCCAAACAATATAAGAATGATAGCTGCCTAAGTGAACAGCCTTAAAAATGAAACCATTTGAAATCCAACACTCCAAAAGTTCCCTTTTCTGTGGGCTGAGCAGCAAATTAAACAGGGGCAGCTGCTGTGATTTAAAGTGTAGTCCTGTGCATGTCTACTCAAAATTAAGTACCACAACTCTTTGCCAAGGACACAAGAGACACCGGGGGGGGGGGACAATATAGCTCCTTGCCAAGGGTGCGAGGGATTGTTGTAGATACGCCTCTGTCTATAATTAAAGTCAGCATTATTAACACAGAGCCTGGTGCTCTGTAAGGCCTTTTGCCCCAGTTTAAAGCTTAATTAAAAAGAAAAAGAAGGGGGTGTCAGTAAAGAAGTTTATTCTTTCATTTGGATATTAACAGGTTGGTACCAAGCCTATCAAGATTTGCCACCTGGAGCTCATCAGAGAAGCAGCTGTTGTAATCCAGGAGGAGAAGGAAGTGAAATTTATGCCAAGAGCAGAATACACCTGGTCTCCTTCCGAACAGGCTGCCAGAACAGCACGTTAAACACCCCATTTTCCTTCATGGCCATTGACTAGACACAGGTAACTCTTTGCAAAGCATCTAAAGACGGGCTAAGCAGCTCAGATGCTTTCAAGATAACACTCTGGGATCGCTTTGGGGGCATTGAAAAGATAATTCTGAGGGCTGTAAAGGGATCTTTTGAGAATGTCTTTTAATAATGTAAGAATGGGAGGTAGGGTTTCCATTGAATGACAGATGGGATGAATCGAACAGAGGAACAATGGCGCTATTGACGCACGGTTGCTACTTGATAACCCTTTGAGCCTCTCCTGGGTTTTCCCTTGACCTGGTACAGGGTATGCCCCAGATGGGGATGCTCTCCTCTTGGGGCACATTGAGTGGGAGAGTTTGAAGAGAGATTCATTAGAGAGTGACTGAATTACATACTTTTCCAAAATCCGTCAAAAATTTAAGAGTTCAGGAGAGCAAACAGCTTGACCAACTTCCTATCCAAAAGTGCTGGAAAACTTAGCTTCGAAAAAGTCACTCAGAGAGCAGAGGGTAACAATAACACCCAGAAAATACATTTAGGTGTATTTTCATACATTTATGTCTTTTTCTCATACTCCCTCATCCTATAAATTTTGCAAAACTGTAAAGTTCCCCCACAATTAAGTCAACTGCCATTTCATTCTCCAGATATATACTTTTGAAGGCTCAGTTGCTAGATACAAATTAGGAGCAGTCTAGCCAATGGAGACCAACTGAAGAGTATAGATGAAGTTTCTATCTGAGATGGGGAACCTCAGGACCAAGGGGCAAATGCAAGCTTCCTGGCCTTTCTGTCTGGTCCTTTGAACTCTCCCTGGGCCACAACCCCTAGCCAGTCTTGCTCAGCACCCTCTTCAGGGTAGAAACCTCTGGCTGAAATGCAACCTACCCTACAAAAGGAAGAGTTACACCTGTTGCTCCATCCACTTTTGCCTCGGGGCCTCACCCACCATTAGCAGGTGACCTCCAGAAGGTTAGCAACAAGGGAATGCAGATCTCAAGCTGGAAAATGTCATGTGCTCCCCACGCTCAATTATATGGTTATAGTTCTTTGGCTGAATGTTTGAAACATGATGACTGCATTTGGTCTTCTCTCCTTTGATTCTTCATTGAGAAAGTAAAGATGCTTCACCTAGTTTCCTCAGCTGTAGTCTGTAGTCTGTGTAAACTAATAGCTGGGAAACAGTTCTAGCATTTCTAATTTCTTGTTGGCTAAATCTGCTCTTTGTTATCTGGATTATCCTAAGCAGGTGGAACAAAACCACATGGCTATTTAATTGGGAGTTGGATTTCTATCTAAAAGGAAGATATTTTAATTTGGGCGAGTGGGTTCCCATTGGGAGGGGGTTAAAATAACTAGCCCTTCCCGTGTAGACATGAGAACAAGAAATATAGATTAGATGCCATTTTCTATTTCAGCAGTTTTTATACCGACAGACAGACAGAGACAGACAGACAGAAGTGGTGTACAGCAAACTAGAAAAACAGAAAAATGTTACAATAATACACAATAAAACCATTAATACAAACCAATAATAAATAAACACAGATACAAATGCCTTCTTCTGACACAATTCACCACTCAGCATGTCTCAGCCTCCTGGCTCTCACCCAGACCCCAACCATCTACCATGGTTCTTACCCAAGGTCCAAACAAACTCACAGATCAACCCCCAAATCTCACAACAAATCTCCTTGAACCTGCTGGCTGACATCACCCTATTCTCTCCCTCTGGGGTGTATGGTCAGGCACCCAGGCCTGATAGAACTAACTCAGGCTGCCCACTGCTGTGTTCCATTCGACATTCAAATCAGCTGCACTGTACACACCCATTTTCAGACAACAATAGGTTTGGTCAGTTTTCAGGGGGTCCCAAGGATGGCATATCTGTGATCCATTTCACTGCATTAGTGATTATTACGGCAGGAGTGTACACCATAGAAGTGACACAACCTGCCTTGTACTTGCTCAAACACCTGAGCATGAAAAATTCAGTGACGTGTCCTTGTTGCTCAGATTGGTGTGCTTTTGAAACACACTTGGATGCTTGAACCAAACTGCTGTATGGAGAAAAAAGGCGCATTGCTTTGTGTGTGTTTGTTTCCATTCCCATCTCTTTTGGGGGGGGCTAGCTGCTCTTCAACCATGTTAGGCGCATTAATCTGAGAATAAATACACTCCGGCACATGTACACACACTTGAACAGTTTGTGAACTGCACAGTCCCTCACACTTGAAGTGGAATGTAAAATTGCATTAATGACTTGAACCTGGGAATTATGAGTATTCTGAAGACTACTTGTTAGGCAGCTGTGAGGGCCTTTATGTACCGTGTAACCTTTTCTCCCTCTAAAATGCTATTATTATGTTAGCACAGCTCTTAAAAACAGCTCCTTGCAGCTGACATGCACTGTCCATTTTTAACAGAATAAAACATGTTGCTCTATCTTTGACTGTGCACTTATGGCGAAATTATGAGCTCTTATGGCTTATTCCACATGGCTTTTATGCTGCTCTCCAGAAACCACTTTTGGCCTGTGAAAACATCCCCTCTCTCCAATTCATAATCTCTTAGATGAACATCTAACTACATTAACTCCTAAAGAATACGGCTATAAAATCACCACATTACTCTGGCTTTTAGCTAGCTCATCCATCACTATCGCTTTTTGCTATATCTCTCAAGAAACAATCCAGCAGCTTGAAATTTTGATTTTCAAAACATGGTCTCCCTTTTTTAAAAAAATGCTCCCGTTTTGTGACACACTGTACACAATGAGGCTCAAAAATAAGTATAATCAAAAGTAATATGTGAGCACCTTAGAAAATATTATTACCAGTATTTACAGACATGTATTGTGTGATATCCAACACCTTGATCAGCAATTAGTCTTGCCAATTGGCTACTTTGACAAAAAAAGTGGGAGGGGTGGGCTTCACTGTGAAACTGCCCTGCTGCAAAGTATTACTGTTGCAGATTTAACTCATCCACACCTCCTTTTTCCCTCTGGGACTGATAAATGGAGGAGGGGGCAGAAGGCATGACTTGGGGTGCTGATTTGGTCCATGGTCTGATGGTTACTGACCCCTACCTCAATTTTATGTGAATAGAAAAATAAACCAAACCCTTATTGATAGGAACCTGAGGAGCTATCTCATACCAGGTCAAACTCTTTGGCACCTACTCTGATTGTCTAACCAACATGGCACCCCCCAGGTGTTGATGGACTCCAACTCCCATCGTCCCTAACTATAGACCATGCTGGCTGGAGTTGATGGGAGCTAGGAGTCCAACAACATCTAGAGGACACCATTTTGGCTACCCCAGGTCTACTCTGATTGGCGTAGCCATCCAGGGCCCAAGGCAGAGGCAGAGGTATTTCCCATCAAAGGTTCCCTCATCCTTTTAACTAGACTTTCTGCATGCAGAATATGCTTTGCCACCGAGTCAAGGTCCCTTCCCAAAACTTCCCTTCCATTTCTCCTTTATAGACACAATAGCAATTGTTTGTAGCCACTTCAGTGCACATTCATTTTCCTTTGCTCAAGTAAAGCTTGTATTGTGCGTTCATGTTTAGGGAAAGGTCAACTATTTGCGTGGCTGCCTACACAATACTAGTGCTGCTTAATACATTTATCTGTGCCCCACACTACACTATATTAGACACATAATGCAATCCAGCAGGAGGGTTGCACTCTACTGAGACACAGAGCAGAAAATCAGTAGTCAGTAACTGAGTGCCAAACCACACGTGATGGAGAAAAATCATATGAAAAGCCCCAGCAGTCTCAAGTTGCATCCAGGTCTTCATCAGAGAAAATGAGAATCCAAAAACATGCAAGTCTGAAATGGTTCAGTAGCCTGCATTTCCAAGTTTCCTTGAAAGGTCAAGTAACTGAATACTTTCAGGCTTGCTTGCTTTGGGATCCAAATCTTTCTCTGATTACAAGATGGGTGCAGCTTGAAGTGGTCTGGGTATTTCTGTATCGTTCTCTGAAACTGTGTTACTGAATGTTGATGTTATACTAGGTTGAGGGCCAAAGCTAAAAGTTACATGCATTGTTTCCCTCCACCAACACAGTGGTGAGTAATGTGTGCCTGTTCCAACCCTGGGTTTCTAGATGTGGTTGGACTACAAGTCCCATCATCCCTGACCACTGGCCCTGCTAGCTAGGGATGATGGGATTTGTAATCCAACAATATCTGGGACCCAGGGTTGAGAAAGGCTGGTCTAGAGCATGGCTAACTAGCCTGTGACCCTTCAGTTGTCAGCCTCCAACTGTCATCATCCCTCACATTGCTGGATTACCTAATAAGCAATCTCAACACTTTCTTGGGGCACCAGCAAAGCAAGGTCACCAAAAAAAGAGAGGTCTTTTTCTTTTAAGAATTGGACATTCACTATTTTAAAAACATTTTTCATGGGGAAAATCAGGCCTCTGTTAGACTTCATTACACACTCTTCCTTCCCCCATTTTTCTGTTCTTTCTATTACTTTTACTCGCCTAAACCAGGGGGCATCCAACTAATGCAGATCAAAGTGGTGCAAGGAAATAAGATCCTGTTGGGTATTGCAATAAATCTATGTTTTAGCTTTTAGCTTTTTTAAAAAAAGTTTTATTTTACAGTTTAGTATTGTTTTTATTTTGAATTACATGGGGGGGCACCACAACCTTTTCTGTGCTTAGGGCCTCTAAAGGTCTGGATCTGGATCTGGATCTGGATCTGGATCTGGATCTGATCCCTGATCCCTGATCCCTGATCCCTGATCCCTGATCCCTGATCCCTGATCCCTGACTCTGGCTGGAAGCTATGAGGGTTGTAATCCAGCATTAATGCTGAGCCTGCCAAGTGAAATGCTGCAGCTTATACTAGATATGTGGCACACACTAGAAAAGTTTAGAGGTACATCCTGAGCTTAAAACATGGGAATTGGACCTAAAATGACATGTCTGTCAACAGCAGCACACAAACTTTCCCAGGCAGCGTAAATGTCTTGTGTGTTTGCTGATGGATGATTTGGGCCAAAGTTTATGGGCAACTGGATTTTAAAACAGAGCCAATTTTTTTGTACTAATTTACTTAAAACTGGGTATTTCAAATGGCATTACATTCCACTGTAAACATTCCCACACAGTGGCCTCAATGGTCTTTAATCGGCTTTGTAACTGGAGAGGTACATGTTCTTTGAAGCCAACTACTGTCAGCCTTCCATCTTTTATCAGTAGTAATTACCCATTTACTATAGTTCAAACTTCTCTTTTGATAACATTGAAACAGTTATTTACAAAGAAGATTTAGGGTTAAATAATTGTTAGACATGCACATGTAGAATTTTGTGTGTGCGTGCTGGGCAGAGAAAGAATGTATTGAATGCTCTTTCCTGCAGCCAAAATCCTTAGCAGAGCTCACTGCCCTTTCCTGTCTTCCTTCTAGCTCTAAGCAGGCCTGAGGCTCCCCACTGGTTCCCCAGCCCTGCCTGCCTGCCTGCCTAATATAAGGATGTAAGAAAAGCCCTGCTGGATCAACTAAGGACTGGACTTAACCGTCCAGGGGTCATTTACCTTTTACCTGATCTATGTCGCAAAATGACAAACCATGGGAAGTCCACAGGCAAGACAGAAAGGCTCCTGCTCCTCTTGCTGCTTCTGAATAACTGGTGTTCAGTGATATACTGCCCCCAGAGATAGTGGTTCCATAGAGCATTATGACCATTATTCCTCTAATATGGGGCATAGGAGGTCCCTTGCCAAACAGTTTGGAAACATAATGGGGCCAACCAAAAATGTGACAATGTTCCCACATGTTTGGGGAGCTTTCCAGACCTGCAGAAATTTTTTATGTTAGTTAAAAGAAATAGAAACTTTCAAAAACACAGTGCGTGTACCATGGTGAACAAAGGTTCCAAGAGAATGGAAAAGAAGAAAAAATTGATCTCATTTCCTATATGGCTTTCTGAATCTTGTTCCCTGCTCCCAAAATCTGCTAAATGTATCCTGTTCCAGCGTTATTAAACTCCCATTCCTTTAACAGCACGGTCCATGTTTATTCTGGAATGTGTCTCACCAAATTCAATGGGTTTACTCCCAAACATAGGATTGTATCCTTAATCATTTTGTTGTTGCTGTTGTTGGCATCCATCTGTCGCTGGAGACAATGGAGGAGTACGCCTTTGAGGGTGAGGTCAAGCTGTTGGAAGGTTGCAGCGCCTGCTGTGGCTGTAGAAACCAATATGGGAAAAACATGTTTTGTCACAGCTGGGGCAGATGAAGGCGTCCGGTTGTGCTGCTGCAAATGCACCATGCTGTTTCTTATATCTGCGCTCCTACCAGCAGTCATACCTCCTCTGGTCACTGCTGTGGATACAGGATCTAACTATCTTCAGGCACTGCAGTCATCTGCAAGGGGTTCCCACATGGCAGAGTTGATGTTGCCAGCCTTCGTGTCACATTTGCAGACACCTTTGGGACGCAGGTGGCGCTGTGGGTTAAACCACAGAGCCTAGGACTTGCCGATGGAAGGTCAGCAGTTTGAATCCCCATGACGGGGTGAGCTCCAGTTGCTCAGTCCTTGCTCCTGCCAACCTAGCAGTTTGAAAGCACGTCAAAAGTGCAAGTAGATATGGTAAATAGGTACCGCTCTGTCAGGAAGGTAAACGGCGTTTCCGTGCGCTGCTCTGGTTTGCCAGAAGCGTCTTAGTCCTGCTGGCCACATGACCCGGAAGCTGTTCGCCGGCTCTCTCGGCCAATAAAGCGAGATGAGTGCTGCAACCCCAGAGTCGGCCACGACTGGACCTAATGGTCAGGGGTTCCTTTACCTTTACCTTTTACTTTGTAACACAGAGTTGCTCTGTCAACAGGCCTGGTGCCTGAAGCCAGCTCCCCATAGAGAACATCCTTGGTATTCTGTGGACATAACCAAGCCAGCATAAGTGTCGCTGAGACACAGAAGTGCAAACATGCTGGGACTGTGGGCTTGGGAGAGCACATCTTTATTTCAGAATCTGTCCTGTCATGTGATGCTCAAAATTGTAGGATGCCGACAATTCACAGTATCACGTTAAATGAATTTGCCAACTGTTGTCAGAAGTAGAGTGGAATAATTCCAGCACCGACTTCTGGCATCTGCTTTTCTTTTATTCCTTTCTTTTTATTCCATCCCCAAAATCCAGCAGCCTAAGCCAGATGCAAAATAGTGGAGAGGTGGAAAAAATACTCTTAGAATTAGGAGCAAGTTGCCTCCGAGCACATGCGCAGTCCAGGAATTTGTTTTCGGTTCCAGAACTCAGCTCACTGCTCTCCCACACAAAAATCCACTCCAGGTTTCCCCCCTAAGCTTAGGCTCCCTTCGCCTTTGCAGCCTAATTGGAAGCTTTCTGTTGCTGCTGTTGTTAAGCAGCGGGAAGCCAAGATCTTTGCTGCTCTGCTGCAAAGCACTCTGCTATCTACCAGTAGATCCCCATCTGCCAGCTCTGTAAGGAGGTCGTTAAAATGTGTGAAATCGAGTGATTTTACGATTAGACTGGAAATAGCAACAGAGCAGTATTTCCCCAGCTCACACCCAACGCTTCCCCCCATCCGCAATCTGAGCGCCTCTGAATATTTGGAATTCTAGATGGAAACCGGCCAGAAAGAGCCTGAGCTCCGCTCTTTTGGAACGGGAAGCCAAACTCCGGCAGACTCAATCAAAATGTATGGATTTCATTTGCATGCCGCCCTTTGCACGAGCCGCAGGGCGGTTTGCAACAAAATCAAATATAAGAGAAAAATAAGACCTAAAAAGTTTTAAAATAACACAATCGCTTTTTAAAAAACGACAGTACAACTCACAACAAATCACTAAACAGCAAAGAGCAATGGAACTCAGTTTAATTTATTTTTCCCGATCACAGAAGAGGACTTTCAGCTGCCCGGAAGGGTTAATGGGAATCGCATGGTTTTTCGAACGTGGGGGGAGGAGGCGTGGAGGCAGTCGAGCCTTTTCATCTCTTGAGTGCCATGCTCCCCTCTGACAGTCCCCTGGCGCATCAATTATCACCGGGCCCTTTATTTAAATGATGTAGCAGGAATGTCCTAGCACCATACACGCACACCATGAATGTACTTTGTTGTAATTCACTTGTACGTCTGGGGGCACCACAAGGGGTGACGTTTATTTTACTGCCAAATAATTGTTGTTTCAGCTGTAGACCTATGAAGGGTTTTGGGGGGGGGCTCACATTACCAGCAGTTCGTTACATTAATTACAGGTGTGTAATGCCCATGTACACCCTGCAGCGCATACCCTTTCATTTTCCTAAAGGTGGGCGGGGGGGGGCCTGGGAGGGGGGGGACACTCTGAAACAACTTCAGGCTGGGATGAAGCTCAGTTATTAGGTACAATTCAGGGGGAAACTGTTGCAGGAAAATGTGGGCAATGCAAAATAAATAAATAAATCACCATTCTCTTCCAAATGCTGCATGAGAAGCCAGCAATGTAACATAATGAAGTTGCAAAATTAAATTTGAAAGTCTGGTGGTTATTGAATGCAATGAAGAAAGCTGGGAGGGTTGTTATTACTACTATGACTACGACTACTATTACTGCTACTACTGTTACTGTTATTGTTACTGTTACTGGATGTCTCTGGGGCTAACGGCCTAGACTGACTGTGTGGGATGGGTATCAGAGGCACTGTACTACAGTAGCTAGAGGTAGTAGCTACTACAAAAAGTAGCACTGTTTTGTCTGCAATGCTTTTTAACAGAAAAGCATAACTAAACAAACTCCCCATCTACTCATCAAGCCACAGTAAAGCCTGACAGATCACAGACCATTTAATCTCCTATGCTGAGGACATACCACTGAGTGTGTGTGTGTGTGGCGCGCACGCTTAGGGGGAGGAATCAAAAGAAAACTATAGTAGGATGCCCAAGAATCCCCATCAAATCTGACTCAGCAGAAGTCAAGCCTGTAGGGACATTGTAAGTGGTTGCTTTGATTTGCACTGTCAACTTATTGGTGCCCATAGGGCTCCAAAGGAGAGAGCAGAAGTCATTTCATGAAGGCAGCAAAACAACCCCTGGCCCATCCGTTGTTGTTCTTGTTCTTGTTGTTTTAAAAGGACGGCGCTCTTAGAAGAAAAGTTTGCCACTGGTTTGCAAAGTTCCCTTCCCAAGAGAAGATTTTCCATGGGGAATAAATGAGTGGAAGAAACCCACCAATTGCTGCACTCAGATCACAGCTCCCCTGTATTAATCTACCAGTTGGGTTCTTAGCACAGTTCAAAGTGTCAGTGTTTACCTATAAAGCCCTGAACAGCTTGTCTGCTGGAACCTTCCCACCAAACATAGGTGATGAATAGAGAGTACCTTTTCAGTCATGATAATGATATGGCCTACCCAAGTGAGGATCTCCTGGGACCAACTTTGACTTCGTTCTGGCATCAGGCAAAGATATTTCCACAGTTGTTTCACAATTAGCTCACTGTATAATATTTTTATCTGCTTTGCTGAAGTTTTGCACCATTGTTCTCCCCCCCCCCCCCCGCTACTAACTTGGTGTCTATGTTCTACCTCCATTGTAGAAGCAATCTGCTTCTAAATACCAGTTACTTGAAGTGGTGGGAGCTGGGAGGAGAGAGTAATTGATAGCCTTGTCCTCCATGAATTTGTCTGATCCTCTTTTTGCAAAAGGCAGAACCCGAAGCAACTGAACCCAGTTACAATTTCGCTATTTTAGTTGTGGTGTCAATTGCTCCTAGAACTCCACTTCACTTTATCTTCTCCCGGTATCCAGATTTTAGCTGCATATCATTTTTAACAAGCCTTAGAAATGTGTTCAGTGCCTCCTTCCCCTGCAAAATTGAATATTCTCCTGGAAGAGGGAAGTTGTTCAAAGAGAATTATTAGGCCAGGGATGAAGAACTTTGGCCCTGCAGAGGTCTTTGTTCTCAAACTGCTATTAGCATCAGGGTGATGCTCTCTAGGCTCCCGTTCCCTAAATATACCAAGTAGGGGACATCGAGGTGTTTTGGACTACAACTTCCCCTTATTCGCCTATGTACTTTCCGTTCAGATCTTTCGCCTGCGGAGAAAAACGGGTCAGCCTCGGAAAGAGGTTCGGTCCCTTGAAAGGGAAGCTGGTCCCTGGTTCGGTCCTGAGAGAGCTGCGTGCGATCCACACCCTGGCGATGCGACCGTATCCCCCGACCCTTGACCCAAGTCGATACGTGGGATAGGCTACGGTTCATACAGAGAAGGGAAAGCACTCAGTGCGTTGCCAGAGGCGCTCTTTCCATTATGGCTTAGCCTGCGTGTCCCGAGGCCGAGGAACCCTGGAACTGATCGATGTCAGGAGGGGAGAGGGGGAAAGTGGGGAGGGAGCGAGGGAAGGCTTAGGGACACCAGCCACGCTTTGCAGGCAACGCAGCGGCTTCTTCGCGTCAGCTGAGATGCTCGTTAAAAACTCGCCGGAGCTGGCACGAATCCAAGAGGATCGGGAGAGGGGGGGAGCAGCAGCAGCAGCAGCAGCGACGTGCCACAGGGCTGTTTTTCTGCGGGTGCCAGGGAAGGCGAGAGGCGTCGGGAAAGGGTTAACTGGCCGCCGGAGCTCTGGGGGGAGCGGGAGCGAGCGAGGGAGGGAGGCAGTGGGGCCGGCTGCTCTTTCCCCGGAGCGCTCAGCCGCTGGCGCGGTGCCAGCCCTGGCGCAGCCCCGGGAAGCAGCCTGCGCGCTGCTCCTCTTCTGCAGGCTGCGCAGCCGGAGAGAGAGACAGAGACGCAGGCAAGGAGCGAGGACCAGCGGCGTCTTCTTGCTTGCTTTCTCCTGCATCTCGGCGGCGTCGGATCTTGCTCGCCTGGCGCGGGTCGGCTGCCCCGCTTCCTGGCTCGACGGGAGCGAGCCGCCTGGCCCTCGCCCATCCTTTCTGCCCACGGAAAAAGGAGGCAGCGTCGGCCGCGCAGGGGGATTCACCCGCTGGGTCCCGGCAGCCGAGCTTGCGCTCAGGACCGACCGGGAGCTGTCGGGGCCGGAGAGGGGGGCAGCGGGTGCCGAGCTGCCGTCGGGGCCGTGGAGATCCGGGCTGGGCTGGGCGCGTAGGGCTGGTCCAGCAAGCGCGTCCCCGGGAGGAGCAGCTGGCTGGCCGCGCTGTGTGGCTCCTTCTGCGGCTGGTTCTGCAGCCTGCTTCTCGCTGGGGCAGACTGCCATCCTGCCCCAGCTTAAGCAAGACCCATGGCTCTCAGAAGGACTTCCTCGCGAGCCCGATGCCAGCGTCGGTCTGGACTTGTGGCGGATGCTGCCGAAGACCAGTCGTTGGAAACTGCAGGAGGGGAGAGGGCTCGGGGCTGCTTCGGTGTTCCCCCAGGCACCTAGGACTAATGCTGCGCCAGCTTTTCTTAGCTTCGTGTCCTCGTTGATGCCTCCACAAGACTCAGCTCCGCAATTCGTTTCCTGGACGTGCCTCCTGACCTCGGCTTACCTGCTTGGGACGAAGGGACGCGCTTCTCCATAGCCCACTAATGCCGATCCCCGTCTATACCCCGCTGGCACCCGTCCGAAATCGGTGGCAAGCGCTAGGTGGACGGTGGAGGCTGCGTCGGAACCTTGGCCAGGGCGCGATATTTATCCTTTATTTGTTGCGCTTATATCCCACCTTTTCCTGCAAGCTGCTCAAGGGGCCGGGCATTTAATCCTCACGACAACCCTATGAGGTAGGAGAGCGAGAGAGGGGCCCTGACTAGCCCAAAGCGAGTTTCATGGCCCCGTGGGGATCCGGACCCTGCGTCTCCCAGGTCCTAATTCGACACTCGAACCACTACCCCACGCCGGAGCAGCAGCAGGAGAAAGTTCGTTTCCATTAAGGGTTGGGTTGAGGTGGTGAGACGAAGAGGACACTGTCTGCAGGCGAATGATGTTTCTATTCCAGAACAGCAGAGCAGAGCCGCCGGGGAAAGCCTTCCTGGAGCCACCCTCTGCCCACTACTTCCCATCCATCTTCTGCCACAAGGGCGTGACAGTGAAGAGGATGTCTAGGAAAAGTCAGGGGTGGAGGTGATGTTGCTGGACCACAACTCCCATCATCCCTGACCTTTGGCCACGCTGAGTGTGAGGCTGATGAGAGTTGGAGTCCGACGATATCTAGAGGGCACCAGGTTGGTTATAATGGAGTGCCTTGGGCCCTCTAAGGCTGGGCTGGGGGACTCCAGCTCCCTTCAGCCCCAGCCAGCATGGCCAGTGGTCATGGTGATGGGGGGAATTCCAGTTCTGCAACATGACTGTTCCAAAGCGTTATATAAATGCCATGTCTATAAATTTCCTGCTTTAAGACTAAACAAGAATAAAGAAGCGATCAGTCCGTTTTTCTGCTCTTGTATTCCGGTCTCCTTCCCCCCATCCCCTTCCCCGCCCTATTATATCCTTATTGATTTACTTACATCAGATTGAAGGGAAAGGGAAGCAACAGTCTGAGCGAACTTAATCAAGTCAGCAGTACATGCCATATCAAAGCAATAAAAACAGAGGGAAATGCAAACCGTGCGGATATCTGAAGATATTCGCGGGGCGGGAGGGGCGGAAGAGGGAATCCTTCTTATTAAAAGGAGACGGGTAGATTCCTGGAGGGGATCAGTACCGCGGACGAGCCGTAATGAAAACGATCTGCTGAGAATGAAGGGATTTTGCATTAATAATAATAATAATAATAATAATAATTATTATTATTATTATTATTATTATTATTATTATTATTATTATTATTATTATTATTGGAGCTCTGCTACTCGGACCAGTCCACCTTAAGAGCAACTTCCCCTTTAAGAGGAAAGCATTTGCTGCAATGAGGGGATGGCCTGCAGGGGGCGCTGCCGGTCCGCGTTTCTCCTCTCCAATGCCTGAGAGACAGAGCCTGTTAATTGCTCGCGCCGGAGCCCACACAGCGGAGCGGAGCGTTGATACGGGATCCTGCCTGAGCGAGATCTTGTACTGTGCTGGAAAGGAAATAAATAAGACGCCTGCGGTTCCCCTGGTGTTACAACGAAATTATGCCAATAGCTGACGCTGTGCTTCGCCGTGGCCCTAAACTCGCTTACCTGGGCGCATGGAAGGCGACTTCTTAGGGTTTGAAGGTGCGCAGTTTTGCGCCAATGCAAAGGACGGAGGGACATGCATTTACGAGAGATCCAAAAATCTGCATTTTTGTTCCGTATTTGGTTTTGTTTTACTTTTTAAAGACCTGTTGAGGCTCCTTAGGGACTCGCTTATTTATCTATCAGGGAAATAGGTAGCACTACGGTGATCTGCCTCAATATCACAAGCGATTAGCTGGGTCTTTGTAAGAATCCTGGGCTCTGCAAATCAGTCCCGTCCCCTTTTTAGAAACGATTTTAACAATCGCTTGTTTGATATTCCCTTCTGTGGATAATCTGGGTGTTTAACTGATTAAATCTTCTACCTCGTTTCCAGAATCTTGTGACTCTGGTTCAGACCCAGTAAGCCCCATTGAACACAATGAGAATTACCGTACTTCGGAGTAATACTAGGCTGGGATTCATCCAAGCAAAATTGAGCCTTTATTTTGGGAGAGTTAAGAGCTGGCTAAGGTCCAAAGGACACTGATTAGTAAGGGGATTTTTATTTCGCACAAACGCGATGCGGATCCCGCTGCAAACCTCTACCCTTGAAATCCATGAGACTTAACACACTTCGAGTTTGCCTCAGCCGGGATTCTCGAAGATCCTGATTTCCTTCCTTCTCTCCCCCACGAGCCAACCCTGAACAGGCTACGGGGGGGGGGAGTTTAATGGGGACTCCTCGGCAAGTCCTACGCTCAGGATCCAGGGTCTGAAGTGGGAGCAAGGGTGGATAGGGCGCGGAGCCGAGCATTCTCAGCTAAACAAATCCTTCTGGTGCCATCCTAAACACACGTCGATTTCCACTTGGATTCAATACTCCTTCCTCCTAAGTAGTGGTGGAGAGGCATGCAACCTTGCTACACGGAAGTAAAGTTTCCCGGGGTTGTAGGAGTCTACTTCCATGAAATCCAACCTCCACACCTGATCCTACACTAGTTTCACTCTGAAGAAGTCTCCACTGAGTCGCTTTAGAGGCTTACTTCCAAGTGCCCGTGCAGATTTAGGAGAGCCGTCTAACGCGGCAGCCACGTCTGTTTCCTCAAGAGCCTCGCTCGGACCCGATCTCTGCAGCGCTCTCACGTCAACTCGTGGGCGATGGATGCTGGTGGGCGATGGATGCGGGAAAGAACCGTTTTCCTAGTACAGGACGACAAAACGTCCTCGAGATCTTTGAAGGAGCCGTCAGTCCCGGCGGCTGCGGTGTCTCTACTGCTTCTCTTCAGCGTTGCTCAAAGCTCCGTCCGCAAAGCCGCCTTGGACAGCCTGAGCGACGAGCGCGCGTGTAATGCTTTTATTTTTAGGGGGGACGGCTGCCGATCTTAGACTGCTTCAATCCAATAGTGTCCATCCTTTCTAATACCGCCGTGCATGGAATTGCCCTTCCGGAAATCGGATTAGTAATCCCTCACGTGCATTTAAAAGGGATCCCGGGGACACCTTTTTTCTGGGAAACGGGTGAAGCTTTCGGGAATATGCAAAATGCAGAAGAGGAAGGGATGCGGGACACTTCCCTCCCCGACCTGTATCACCCCGCTGCATTTCATGATTGCAAATAGTTTTCGAAATAGCGTGGAAGTTCTGGACTAGCGCAGCTCCGGCTGGGGCAGTGAGGGCTTGTCCACACTGTAGTTTAAAGTGGATGCGAGTCAGCTTCCTGCGCCTCCATTAATTCTCTGTTGTCCATACGACGTTCTTCTCCAACCAAAGCATCCTCTTCTCACGTTTTCCCCTCCCTCAGTCCGGGTTTTCTCATACACCAGGGATTCCCCGCAAAGGAGAGGGTATTAAAGGGGGGGGGGGAATCCGGATTGGGGGAGGGGAAAGTGTAGGAAATCGGTGATTTGGAGGAGAACGTCGTGTGGGCAACGGAGAATGAATGGAGGTGCAGGAAGCCTATTATCCACATTAAGCGACAGTGTGGGTGAGCTATGGATTAAATGGTTTTGCCGGAGCCCTGCATCCCCCCCAAAAAACGTTGGGGAGCCAACCCCCCGCCCGCGCGCGTATTCCGCAGGGAGGGTCCCTGGTCTTCTGCCTTAGACTGCAACCCGGACAGGTCTTCTGGGAAGATCCATCTCGACGTGGCAAACTACAACTGGAGTCCATTGGCCCGCCCGGAAGGGAGAAAAACAATGGCATACATACATACATACATACATACATACGAACTTCTTAACTAAGGAGGCAAACACCCCCTAGATTCAGTCCATATCTCTCGCTTTTCCCCAGGAGCCCACAACGAGGCACCTTGACACTGTTTCAAGCTGAATTCCCTGACTTGGGTCCATTTTATATTTTCATTCATCTATTACACCCGAAGCAGCAAAAAAAGTTGATGCAGCCGCCGGATTCTCCCCCCCCCCCCGCCCATCCTTTCATTTAATTTAAAGGATCTTAGGTACAAGAGTCTGTGCTCAAGCTCCTGGGCTTTCCTCCCCCCTCCCTCAGCCTGGTCCCCTCTCCTTCCAGCCCAGCAGCCAACAAAACCGAGGCGAATGGACTGAAATACTTCGCAAAGTACGAGGCCTCTTCATCCCACCCGCGGAATGTCGGCCTGGCGCATTCATTCCGCCGAGGGAGGAGGGTCCTTACTTTGTTCGAGCACTCCAGCGCTGAGTTAAACAGCCTTTCTCCGTTAATTCAGAAAATAATTAGACGACACGATTGTCTGTGTGGGTGGGTGAAGCCAAGAGAATGAGCTCGGATAAGATGACAATAATCTTAATTTTCCTGTGACACGACCTTTACGCACACCTATTTTTTTAATTAATAATGGGAAGAAAGCATTATTTTTTAAATAAAAAAATAACCCCAAGATTTTCCAAATGATATGATATCATAGCCAGACACTGGAGAGACCTGTCAGGAGTGAACATGGACCACATGGACCAAATCGTATGGGGAAACAGCCTTACTAGAAAAGCTAACCAATAGACTGACACCGGGAGAAACAGAAGAGCACGCCTTCACCCCAGTATAGCTCCCTTTTATACTATACACAGCCCAACAAAACAACAGCAAGAACCCACCGACAGCATACGAATCAATATGGCTTACTTGACCCAATAATTCCTCTCCCCCCCCCCCACAAATGCGAACTAACCTCACGGCAGCCAACTACAGACAACCCACCATACCCTGGGCGCTCCCCTCCACCAATCCCTCTCACAACCAAGGAAATGTAATAAGCGAATACAAAGAGAACCTACCCAGTTGACACAAAACCCCACACGCACACCATATAAAAGAATATAAGCCTCAGCACCCCACCCCTCCTATTCTTCCCCAACCTTATATTGCATACAACACTAATGTCTCATATCAAATGTAACCGATCGGTAGAAAAGACTTTATAACCTGAAAAAAGGAGGCCATGTACGTACTATTGTAAACCAAGAAAACCTTTAATAAAAATTATTTTTTTAAAAATGATGTGATATCCGAGAAGCTTTGGAGAAACATCAGCAGGTTGATAAACTGCTATACAAGAAGACAGAGGCATCTGGTTGTGAACCTGGTCCTTTCACGTGCCTCCATGGAAACTAACAGGTTCTAAATTAAAACCACTTTACAGTTGTTCCAAGATCTGGAAGATTCCCCCCCCCTTTTCCTTCTGAGTTCTCGTGATTTGCCTTCCGAGTCCTGCAAGGGACTATGACAAGAGTCAGTAGCTGCAAGTCTGCACGCTACCAACTTGTGGTGGGGAATTGGGGGGGGGGCATCATTTTATCATCAACAGCAAAACAATAAGAATGCAGCATCAACTCTGCCCCATTTCCTGCCCTGTAGAGATGCATCGCAGGACAACTGCCCTCCACCCCTCCAAACAAATCGTCTTCTCCTGTCCGAAAGAATTGAGGGGGGGGGCTTTGCAGATTGCAAAATGTCATCCAAATTGAATGGATGTGCCTCCTTGAAATGCCTTGAAATTACTCTCTAATTTACAATGTATGCCTGTTCTAAACATACGTTCTGCCTTTATTACCTCTCAGATTTGCCCATCTAGACTTACGATTCAGGTGACCCGTCCCATATTTAATTTTGTCGTTATTGCTTGTGAATTATTAATTTGTTTACTTTATCTTCCTTTTATTTCATTTTATTCTTGGTCGTCCACAACACACACTTTAGAGGCAAATAGATAGGAGATTTCCCACAGTTAACATGCATGTAACAATAATTTAATTATATGGATTTCAGTGCAATTTCTTTCTAACTAGCTAAAAGGACCAGGAAGAACGTTTGCGAATTAAGTATTTTGCTATCATTGTTAGTGCTGCTGACTATTACTGCTACTCATAGTAGTCATTTCATCTTCCTCTACTTTTGATGCACTAAAACACAAAATGTTTAGTAAAGGAATTTTATTTATCTTAAGGGATAATATTCTCCCGGGGATCATTTAGAGCGAAATGGGATTTTGGAGCGATCCAGAGTTCTAATCTTGGCTGATGTTTTGGTGTATTCCCGGTAATGAGTCTTATTCCCTGGAGTCACGAAGCCCCCAAACGTCAATCACCCAAACCGATTCAGAAATGCCTTTGTTTGTCTCCCACGTCATTCCCCTTCCTCTCGTTTCCCTTAACAATACCGGAGTTCTCTGATCGCTCATTCGGAATATGGGGGCATTATCTTGGGAAAATGCGCCGAGAGCCTTGGGCTTCTAGCGAGCAGATATTATTCTGAGCCCGGTTTCCGCCTAAGACTCCGGGCTGTTTTTCCTTCCTTTTTTACCCCCCTTCCCTTTCACCCCGCGTGTCTTCTTCTCCTGTCTCTGGACTTTACTGCAGCTCAAGAGAACCCTGCAAATATCCTGAAAGGCGATCATGCCACCAATCCGTCAAAAAATTAATTTGTCCAGATAGATGTAACATGTCTATTTCCGCGATGAAAGCAGAAGACGACTCTCGGATCTGTCACCGGGAAGCCGGCCGAAGAGGAAGGCGGCTTGCCTGACTTCCCTGGCGCGTTCCCCACGCTCAGCAGCGGATTAGCACACGAGGACTTTCTCAGTAACCCATGATGTAACCCATGCGTTTTGCAAATATTTAAAGCCTGGCGGAAAGCTGCCAAAAAGCTGCGCTGCTTCCCTCCCCGCTCCACACTCTCCAAAGCGAAAAGGGCGGCAGCATTCCGGCCGATGGGAGGTAGCTCCGCCAAGGCGCTCTGGCTCCTGCGATTCTTCCCTCCTCCTTCGATGTCCTTAGGTTACCCCTTCACCTCGCTGCCAAGTCCTCCACATTCCCATCTCCCATCACTGGGTGAAAATACCCAAACTGCAGCTGTGGCACAACACCTTCCCTTGGAACAATGAAGAAGTAGCAAACACGTTTTCCCCCTGTGAGCACTTCTTCCACGAAGGTATTATTGTGCTGCTGCTGCTGCTGCTACTACTACTAAACAGATAGGTTTCCCACTTAATCCGCCATCAGAGCTGCTGCCTGAGTTATTACTTGCATGTGTGTGTTTTTCCCACTATGGAGGTGTTTCCACAAAAGGAGGCCCTGGAAAAGATTCTTAGAAATAAGTTCCACCCTTCCTGGATTTTCCAAATAAGAATTCAAGTTAAATTTCGCTTTGAGTAACACTCCCCAGGACAGGGGCTTAAAGACCTCAAGATCCCACAAGTCTCAGACTGGGAAGCCGACCAAAAACACCTCCGTTGCTTTCAATGGGATTTCCCCAACTGTAGTTGGTGCAAGGCTATCGACTTGCAGCCCCAGTAAGCTTAGATATCTGCATCCAATACACAAAGGCAGCCGATGCTTTTGGATGCAATACGCAGAAGGAGGACTCGAAATTTGTTTCAAAAGGATAGGATCTCTTCCAATATTGCACGCATATTTCAAGACCAATGACTCTTACGTTCCTAATTCCTAAGGGAATAATGATGCTCATGTAACCAGACTGAATGTAGTTTACCCAGATTTTAACACACAATTTAACTTGGACATAAATCCGATGGATTCCAGTGCTCTTCCAGTTAAATGTTGTTGTTGTTATTATTGGTTGTAGGGTTTAGGCATCAGTGTCATGTGGACATAAAAGCTAAAGGACAGAGCAGTTCCAGGTTTTAAACTGGAGGCTTTTGCTCCTACAAAATCATTACCTAAATCAAAGACATGAAACTGAGTTTTCCTCTCTCTTTTTTTTCTACACTCATGAGGCCTGTTGATCTGGGGCACATTCAAAGTTCCCTAAGGTTCTGTTTTCTATATTAAATGCCCACGTTGATGGTGAAAAATAAAAAGGAAAGTCTAAGTCTCCCAAGTAAGCTTGAAACGATTTCACAATATTTAATTGAATTCCTCCCCCACCCCACCCCAAGTTCTGAACTTCGGAGTGAAATAATAAATATTAACCTTTCACGGCATTTCGAAGTGCGGATTGCAAGATAGTAACATCTTGTTAATTTCAGATTATTGGAGCAGGGCAGGCTCCCCGCTCCCCTCCCCATTCCAAAGGCCTTTTGTCTCTTCATTTCACTAATGCCTTGGATTTGTTGCCGGTTGCCAAGTTCTATTAATGGGAAGGGGGAGAGAGGAGGGGGGAAAGAGATTGGGAAACGTTTTCACCCCTTTCTTGTCCTAAACTGGACACCAGGATGCGGAGGCCTGGTTTAGCTTACTCATCTTCTACCATTCAAGCGTTCCTTTATCCACTTTTTGACTTCCTCCGCCCGCTTTTTAGAAACGCTTGGGCACGATCCGGCCTAACAGAAGCAGTTTTCAGTTCCATTGATTTTGGGGTGTGTGTGTTAAGCATGTACTTAATTTACGATTCTAATCCTAAATACACTTACCATAGCTGTCAACTTTTCCCTTTTCTTGCGAGGAATCCTATTCGGAATAAGGGAATTTCTCTTTAAAAAAGGTTAAAGTTGACAGCTATGACACTTACTAGAGAACAAGTCCTATTGAATTGAACGTTGGGGTTGCCCTTCTAAACTGAGGAGTCTCAGGAGCTCTTAGCTGCATTTGGAGCTGCATTTTTGGTGCAAATTCATTTCAATGAAGCTTGTGCAAAATTCCATGATGGATCGTTCACCCTCCCCACAGTTATTCAGTGTTGTCACTGAAATTTATGCTCACTTTATGCATACATTCTCACTGTATTCTAAAAAAACTGTTAGCTTCTGAGTTGTTAATGTTCTGTTCCATTGATATAACTCTGATGAAGCATAGGTTTTGTGCTTTTGTTTCCAGTGAACCGCTTGGAGCACAAGTGCATGTGTGGGATAGGCTGCAGATAAATAACCCGGCTACGATTATTATTTTGTATTATTTTCAATAACGCTGCCCAAGGTCACTGGAATTCGGCCTATGAACTATGGGTGCGGGAGGTCCCAGGAGTTATTCCTCTTTCTCCTCAAATGTAACAAGTCTTCAATGATCACAGAAGATAACTTTTATTCCACCAACAACACAAGAATCTCTGTGGAAAGGATACATGAACTGATAATGCATAAACAAATGTATTGCTTGTGTACCATGTACTGCATATGGAACTTAATAAGACTGTACCACTGGGCAAACTACTATAGTTATGTTATATTTACATGAAAACCAATAAAAATGATTTTTTAAAAAAGTCTTCCAATGATCCCATTCCCTGCA
The DNA here is from genome assembly GCF_027172205.1 of Podarcis raffonei. Taxonomy (NCBI): domain Eukaryota; kingdom Metazoa; phylum Chordata; class Lepidosauria; order Squamata; family Lacertidae; genus Podarcis; species Podarcis raffonei. Next base: position 22,950,587 of record NC_070613.1, on the reverse strand, counting down.
AAACGCACACCAAGGAGTCCTGTGGCACCTGAAAGACCACGGCTGCACTCCTCACCCCCGCTTTCCCCAGGAGTAAGCCCAGCTGAATTCAATGGGACTTACTTCTGAGTAGCCACGGTTAAGATGGCAGCCTTGGCCTAAGTTTGGGGGGGGGTGGAGCTGGCGGGGCCCTGGCGCTGGCGACCAGAGTAGCCGCAGAAGCAACAGACGACACTGCTCTTGCTAGGCCTAGCCTGTTCCCTCTTTGGACTCGGGGTCCCCTCGGCTTCGGGGTCCCCTCGGCTTCGGGGTCCCCCTCGGCTACCCTTCTTCCCAGTGGGGCAGGAAGGGTTCGGGCCTTCCCTGCCCCCGCTGCCCGGCCCTCCCTCCCGGCCTGCTCGCCTGCCTGCCTGCCTGCCTGAGGCTGCCCCCTCCGAGGGCGAGCGAGGCCTGCAAGGCCGAGGAGAGGAAATGAAATTGTTCTGGCGATTACGCGGCGGCCTGGCGGCAAGCCTGGCGGGCCGAGGCGTGAAGCCGCCCGCTTGTCTTTCCCCGGGCAAGAATGGGGCCGTTTTCGCGCTCATTTGCCGCTTCCCCCGAAGCCTCGGCGCGAAGCAGTGAACCTGAAGCGCCCCTTTCAGGGCCTCGATAGGGACTCTTTTGTCACCGGGGCCGGACTCTGATCGCCCTGACAGGTGAATCCAGGGGCGGAGGAGGGAGGAAGGCAGCCTTCTCCCCACACAACACACACACACAACACAAGGCCCGGGGGTTTCACAAAGGCCAGGGGGAGCCTTTCCACCCCCGGGGCCACGGGGAGCCCTGCAGGTTCCCTGCGCAGGGCCGCCAACCCACGACCAGGCCTCAGAGAAAGAGAAGCCGAGGGGGGCGTCGATATGGGGGGGCGCCTCCCATTCAGAGCAGCCAGTTATGGCGCAGCCCCTGAATCTTGGCCTGATCAGGAGCCCTTTCGTGGGGCCAGAGGAGGAGATGAAGGGGAGGCCCGAATGGATGGAGGAGGGAGAAAGGGAAACTCCACCGAAGCGGGGATAACATACCTGGGTGCGCCCCATCCCCGCAGTTCGTGAGAGTGCTGTTGCTGCTGACACTGATGTCAGGCCTTCAGCAAATCTGGCCTTCCCCACCTTTGTCCTCCGGTTTTCCTCTTGCCCTTGGCCCTTCCACGCCTGCTGCCACGGTGGAGCAGCTGCTCTGCAGGGTACAAGGGCCCCGGGTTCGAATCCCCGGCATCCCGCAGCAGGAACGTCTCTCCTCTGCAAACCCGAGAGGTCAGGCAAGGCTGGCCGTCCAAATCTTATGTGTTTCTGTGAGCAGAACCTATCGCCCCCAGAGGCGTAGTGTGGGTTGTCAGCACCCGGGGCAAGGCAAGTAATTTGCGCCCCCTAACCCGTGGATTTGCGCCCCCTAACCCTAACCCCCAGATGTTGCGCCCGGTGCGGCCGGCACCCCCTGCACCCCCACGCTACGCCACTGATCGCCCTTCCTGGTTCTTTTAAAGAGCAGGAGAAGGTGATTCGTGGCTGGAATGCTGCTGCGTTGCGGAGCAATGGACCCTTGTAAGGAAGCTTTAAAGGAGCAACTTGAATTATTGTTACTAAATCCAAGGGGGCTGGGAATAACAGGACCCAGTTGTGTGGCTCATCTTCTTCTTTCTCCTTGTGGCCGAGTAAGATTGTCTTCCCTGAAAACAGTCTTAATGGTGTGTGTCCATAAGGGACTGCGGAGGGCAATTCTGGATCCACACATCTTTCTGGCAGCTCTGCTGCTGCTACTTCTACAACCACTGCTACTGCTGTAGGTAGTTCTACATTGCTCAAAATTCCAAAACTACATCATAATACCTAATAAAGGGTTTTTTTAAAAGGTTCAAAATCTTCACAACAACCTTATAGTGTAGACTGCTATTATTCCCACATGGGATAAATATGTGTGACTGTATGAGGATATCTTGCCTCAGACTACTCACTTACTTCAGGGTAAGGTGACATTTGATCTGATTTGCTGTTCATTGCCTTAACCATTATACTAATTATGTTACTGTATTTTAGTGTAAGAATTCATCATTTATTTTAGGAAGACACTAATAAGCTTAAATAATAAACTAATTTCTCTAGGTGATGTAGCATACATCAGTATACAGATACATAGGCATATGTAAGTAAAAGTCTGCTTACTGTACAAATGAGCAAGGGGTCTTGTACCAGCATCTGCTCCATCTCAATTTGAGGAGATGTTAAATATATTCTATGCATATGTTGTCTGCATTCTATAACAGTTATACCACAAATATCAACATCCTTGGACTTCACTCTCTTCATAATCTATCTATTAATTGCTAAGCTTTTGTGTGCTATAAAAGAAAGTTTTAGTTTACTAGGCCCTCTTTGTGCATCAGTAAATAAAGAGAATAAAGTAATATGACAACGTTAACTATAGTGCAATAATTTATTAGACAAATCATCCTGGATAGATGATTTTCTAGACAGATAAAAATATAATAAATTAAGTCACTGTCAAATGAAAACTGTTTTGAATAGCAGGAGCCAAAGCATGTCCCTCTACTGAACAACAAGCTTTGTCCTGTCTGAAAGCACAGAGTTATCCCTTGTTGTTTATTACTGACAGATTATTATAATAATTCCTTATTATTTGAACAGTGCATAAAGTTTCGGGATTCTAAGGCTGCAGTGCAAACATGGGCCTGATCAACACTAATTTGGGGGGAAAGTAAAGGCTGGATGTAGCCAATTTGGTGTGCTTCAGACATTGCAAGATTACAGCTCCCATCAGCCCCAGCCAGCATGGCCAATGGTCAGGCCAACATCTGGAAGGCACTGTCACAGTTGGCTAATCCTGGGGTAGATGCTGGTGAGAAGGGAGTGGCAATAGCAGGAGCAGTTATCTAAAGGTATATCCAAAGGTAAGTAACCCCAGGATAAAGACTAGGAGCTTGTGTATATTTCACCCCTTCTGTTTTCTCCTCACCTTTTTCTCCCTTTCCTTTCCCCATCATTCACTCACACGGGCTGAGAGACAGAGAGAGAGAATCAAGCCTTCTCCCTTTCAATGTTATATAAAGCAAAGGCAGTCTGATTATGAGGTTAGAACAATGTCAGATTTGGGGAACTACGGGTAGCTTTGAGGGACCGTTTTAATTGGCTTCTCTTCCTTCCAAAAAAGAAAGATCGCCTTCATTCATTCATTCATTCATTCATTCTCTTTGCCAGCTAATGCCAAACATTTTCCCGGCACATTCCCTCACGGATTTGTGGGAATTTTAAGGCGGGTGGGGGGACCTAAGTGTCAGCCAAAACTCTTCCAGGCTTATTTGAGTTGGTATCTTCTTCCCATAGCATGGTTAGGGGAGATTTCCTGTCCAGATCTGTTTCTCCTGTTCTTCTGAAGATCTCCCACGTCCTAGAAACCAGCGGGGTGCAGCCCGTTTAGGGTTCGTCGAGGATTGCTCCATAACCTTTACTTAGCTCCATGAATGAAATTCGTGAGTGCTTCTGACCATGCGCAGAAATACATTCACTTAACGCTGCAATCCTAATTCCATTTACTTGGGAGTAAATTCCATTGAACTCAATCGGACCTGGTTAGGATTGCAACCTTAGTTTGCTTTTTTAAAGAGATTAGACCAATTCCTGACGGATGCGTTTATCAATAGCTTCAAGTGCTCAGTGCAACTTGCAGGTTCACAGGCAGCATACGTGTGAATACTAGCTGATGGGGAGCAACAACGGGAGAGGGCAGTTGCCTTCCTGCCTTCTCTGTCGACTTCCCCGGGGGCAGCTATTGAACATCAAGCAGGGGAGGCTGGTGCACTAGGAGAACGACAAGCAATTAAGAAAAAAACAAACCCAAATTTCAAACGCATACCCTCCAACATTTCTCCAAGAAAATAGGGACATCCTAAGAAAAAGTGGGACATTCCGGGATCAAATCGGAAACCGGGCAACTTCTCTAAATTAGGGACGTCCCTGGAAAATAGGGACACTTGGAGGGTCTGCACACTCTTTCCTGTCCCACACACACACACGTTATATTTTTATTTGAACTTAGAGAAGCTCCGCAAACATTTCTGTCAATCTACCGTTATTGGGCCAATCAGATCCCTGCACTCCTCAGCCAATCCCAAAGTATAGCTATGGCAAAAAAAGCCCCTCCCATATGCCCCTAAGCAGAAGAACCATGTGATTGATAGGAGTGCCCAGTGTGAAGCCTTGCACTCCATCTGTTGTTATGAGGGCTAACCTGCATTCACAGTATTGGTCTAGGAGGGCTGCCTTTAAGAGCAGTCCGAACCTGCTCAGAGCTGTTTCCTAAGGCCACACCCACATCACAACGCACATTCTTTGTAGGAGAAGGGTGTGGTTGCTAGCTTGAGCAGCTTTTTTATTATGAATATTTGTTGAGAGAGAGCAGTGGTGGAGAGATTGTGTGAGTATCTTTCCATTCGATGTACTTTTTTGCTTAGGCACTACTAGCAGTTATTTTTGTGAATGGGGTTGAAGGGTTGGGAGAATAAATTGTGGATGGCTTCTCTGTGTGTGGCAGCTATCAACACTTGAGTGTTATTGCAACCGTAGGGTTTGTGTGTGTCTAGATTTGAGGTGGGAAATACTGAGGTTTTGTGTTCCTGTTTTTCTTTAAGTTTAAAAATACTGTGGGTTTTTGTTTTTGTTAGTTTGGCTACTGTAAGAACAGGATGCTGGACCAGATGGGACTTTGGCCTGACTCAGCCGAATCTTCTGCTGTGGTGAATGTACTGTTTATGCAAAGACTGTCTGTTGTGGAATCACCTTATTAACTACAAACAAGTTCTTCATTGTTTGAGGAAGGTGCACCCTGTTGCATGCTCCTGGGATTTATTTATGAGGCTCATAGTTCCTAATTATGTCTCCTCTCCTCAAGTATGTGAAAGGAGGTTGTGGTTTGCAAGGAGGAGTTGATATTATAAGTTAAACCCCTTAGGCTTCATCACACTAACTTCTCCGTAAGTCAATTGGCAAGAGCCTCCTTGTCTCCATACATTTAAAAAAGAAAGACAATAGATAGAGGATCTGGAGACTTAAAAGTCCTCCTCTGTCACTGGTGGTGTGTGGTACATTTCTCATATTCTTTCAATCAAAGGGGTTGCTATTTAGCCGTGACTTAGAGCAGAAATGAAACAATACTCAGTTGGCACTTTAGAGGCTAGCAAATGCATTTTATTCCATATTCCGGTGAGGAAGACGTAGAAATGAGTAAGCTGTGGAAGGGAGTAATATTTTTCCATAGCTCTGGAAATTAATAGGGTCCCTTATTAAAAGTCCTGTGGGGTATCTTTAATATTAACCCATTCATGCTGCAATCCTGTACATTCTTATTGGGAAGCAATCCCCATGGAATTCAGCCATGTTTACCTCTGGATAACAAGCAGTTGTGGCATGAGTCCACACTAGAAATTATGGCAGCAGGGCCTCATTCTGAACACTTGGGTGCTAAGTATTAACAAAGCTGCTATGATTATGCGTCCCCTGTTTCTTTCCAAAGGATGAGGACATGGAGAGAATCAGAGCAGGTGGAGAAGAAAACAACTTTTCTCCCAGCAAAGAAGCAATTGTGACTGGAGGGGCCCCTTCTGAACAAAAGTAAGACATTCTCAGCTTATAGTTAGGTGCTAAGCATTGCTGCTTTACAAATAGTTAAGGGACCCACCATGGTATCTTTGTAAGGAAGAAGGATGGGGAGAAACCAGAAATTGGCTACGCCCTCATGACCTTTTGTTGGCCAAACCCCCATGACCTCTTAGAAGCTCCACCAATTCTAGTGAGTGTCTGCTGCATGGGGAACCTGTGGCCGTCTAGCTGTTTCTGGACTTCAGCTCCAGTCAGCGCAGAGAAAGGTCAGGGATGATGAGAGTTGTAGTCACAACATCTGGAAGGCCAAAGCTTTCCCAAACACAACATTGTCCAGCATCCTTTCCTCCCCATTTCTCGGGTCAAGCAGGGCTCCTAGGTTCTGTTCGCCGCCTCCTCTTCCATCATCATCGCCACCTCTTGTTATCACCATCATCATTATTAATTTCTACCCCACTTTTCTAATTAAAACACAAAATGCTGTGGACAATTTAAAACACACCATCAATATTAAAATGAACACTCAGTTTAAAACAATCATGACAGCAACTGTTATTATTAAAATTTATTCAATCTCCATAGGCATGGAATACCGATCTGCAGCTGCACTCAACAACTCTTTTCAAAGCACTGGGGTTTGGGGGACACAGGAACAACTTATAGGATGATGCAGACCATTTTTTTGGAGAGGCCAAAGACAACCAATGTAGAGCAGTCATTCTCTGTTCCAGGTCAGAAACTCCAAGTTGGAAGGAGGCTGAGAGAGAGGGAAGTGTGGAAAGTATCCCAGTATAAAACCAGGCTTCAGGTTGTTTCCCAATACACATTCTCTAGTCCTCAGCCAGGAGGACCAGCAGAAGTGCCCTTCAGGTACATGCAGAGTCCCACCCAGATCTCAAGGCAGACCAGTCCTTTTCCTCAGGAATAGGAAGCTGTTAGCATTTCTCTCAACAAATTCCCACATGTATGGGAGATGAAGAGTGGTGGCAGTGGCTGTTCTGCCTTTATCTCTGGCATCCTTAACTTAATTTATTGGAGTGAGAGCAGGGCTCTCCAGGAGCTCGCTTCAAGCTATCTTAGCCAATAAAACCGCTCCCCATCTCCACTTCCATGGTACACTTTTAAAGGACATTCCCCCCCAAAGAAACCTGGGAACTGTAGTTTGCCCTCACACAGCTACGGTTCCCAGCACACCTGGGGACACTTTGGGGGAAATGTATAGTGTGTGTACACTTCTTGAGAAATCTGTTTCCCTGAACCCATGTATTTAGGCTGATGCAGTCAACCCAGGGCAGAAAACAAGAAGGGGAAGATTGCGGGGCAGGGGAGCTGGAACCCAGGAAGTTTCTTAGACAGAATCAGACCTCTGTGGTCCATCCAGCTCGGTGTGGTTTGTTTGCACTGCCAGGCAGCCGCTCTGCAGAATTTCAGCTCAGGCTGAAGGTGCCGAGAACCGAACCGGTACCTCCTTGCACGCCAAGAGTTTGCATCACAGCGCAGCTACGGCTCCTCCCCTTGTAAGAGTTTTGCGGAAAGGACTTGGGTTGAGGAGAAAAAGAACGATTAGCTGTTCAGGAAGGAAGATGATGTCAGGCTGCTGGGGAGGGAGGGAGGGAAAACCCTGGAAAAGGGAAAGGGGTCATCGATCCCTACCAAGAACTCCCATCATGCCCTTCTTCCTGTCTAAACCCGGGAGGTGGCTTTCCTGAAATCCATCTCTTTGGGCTGGGCAATGGGGTCCCCTTATCCCAGACGTGCGCTGCTTGGATGGCTGCCCCTCCTTACGGGCGAGGAGGAGGATGGTTTTTCCTGGCTGGCTGCATCCCCGCCCTTCCTCCACGTCAAAATCCCTTCTCCCATTGTACCTTCACAACACCCCTGCGAGGAGGCCGCCTGGGCTGGGCAGTCCCCACCCGAGCGATCGTCGCGCCAGGGTGGGAAGCGGAGTCTCTTTATTGCAGCCCCACTCCCAAGCACGCCCGCTCTCTCCCCACATGTGCTGGGGCTTGTTTTCATTATTTTTTATGACTTCGCGCGATCCCAGAGGCTGGGACCTGCCATTCAAACGAGACCCGAGGCTGCGCTTTATATTTCCCCAAAGCAAGGTCGGAAATAGAGGTAGTAAGCAAACGGCTGGAGGAAACGGAGAAGCGGGCAGGACACACACACACACACACACAGGCTTGGCAGCAGCGGTGGCTCTTGAGATTTCCTCCTCCTTGGCGTGGAGGAGGGTCCCAGGCATGTGCCCCCCCCCCAGCTCCACGACCCCCTCCTGCCCCGCCAGGGATCCGAGCCACGCGCTCTTGCACCCAGGCGCACCCTGGGGGAGGTGCCCGGCCGGAGACAAAAGCATTTGTTGGGCCCCAGCCGGAACAAAAAAGAGCGAGTCCCGGGGAGGGGGGAAGCTGACCCCCTCCCTCCACCCCTCTCCCTCTCTCCTTCTGGGATTTGGGGAGAAGGCAGCTCCCAGCGCGCTCCTCCTTAATCCGCCTCCCGAAGCACAAAGCCCTCTCGGCTTTTTCACCCCCGAGATGCAGCAGCCTGGAGAGGCCACTCACCTCTGGGTTGCAGCCCAGACGGGGAGCGCGCAGGCTTCAAAGATGGACTAGCGCAGCGCTCTCTCGCGCTCTCCCCCCGTCCTCCACCTTCCCCACCCCCCTTCCAGCCCCACAGCGGAGAATCGCGGGGTTTCCCAGCCCACAAAGCCGCCTTTCCAACGAGAGAGAGAGAAAGGGGGATCCTCTCCTTGGCTCAGGATACAGACCTCGATCGCGGCAATATTTAATGCCTTCCAGCCCCAGGGAGGGTTCCCTGCCTTCCTCGCCGCTTTGATTCCCAGCGCGCCTTTCCCGGGTTGAGAAATCGGATCCCCCGATTTAATTTCTGCCCCCACCTCACCTCACCCTCTCCTGCCCCCCCAAGACCCACTGAACACGAGGTGGTCCTCAGGGGTTAGGGGGGCAAACGCCCTTGCAACCCCGGAAGCGAGTGCTCTCCCGCCCCCGACCGCTGCTTCCAAGTAAAAAGAATCATAAAGTTTCGGGCGACGGAGTTCCTCCGGACCCCAGCTCAGATCCCGGGCGCCTTCTCCTGGCGAGCAAATCCCCTCGACCTCCAGCGCGCTGAGCGGGTTTCCTCGAAGGCAAGCCCCGTGGAAATCGAGGGGATCGACCCGCGAGTAAATGCCCCTTCGCGCTTTGCAAAGGGAAGGGAGCCCAGCCAAGCAGCCCTCGGCTGTGTGCGCATCCCGAATTTCCCTTTTGTGCGCTATCCTGACCTGTCTCATAACCTTGTAATCCACTGGAATATTTTCGGGACGACCTCTTTCTTTTTGGATTACCCTACCGCCAACATGGGTTGTTTTTAGCCCTAGATACAGCACATTTAGAATTTTTTAAAAAAATAATATTTTATATTATTACTGCAGCACTAAGAGCCACAATGTGGCTGCAACATATGCAAGGCTCCTTGATCAGGTCAAGAGATGGTCAGAAAGTCCTGGTTTGTTTTCTGCAAATTTGCTGGGAAATGGGCGGTTCTATTTTTTCCATGGGGGGGGGGAGAGAGAAAGCTTGTACATTTATTTCCGTTTGGGTCCTCGATCACGCGGGGGGAAGTTACTGAAAACCCTTCCGTCTGTTTCACGCCGATTCACAATCAAGTGGCCTGTTTTTCACTCGCATTTTTAAAGTGTGCAGATCTTCATCGAAAACCCGTCGATTGTGTCTGGTTTTCCCAGACGAATACTCGCTGTCTGGTTGTCTCTGGTAGTAGATATATATATAGATAGATATATATACACACGTACAACTTGTCTTGCATTTCTCTTTAAATGAATGGAAATTTCTTCCAACAGGCGCCGAGGCGGCCTGCCTTCAACAAGGAAAACCAGGCCAGGTGCCGCGCCTGAGAGGGCTTCCCTCATTCCCGAGCAGCCACGTCGTAGGAAATGAACTAAAGGAAACGGACTGTGAATTTGGGATTTCCATTGGCCTCCCGGACCTCTCTGTTTCCCCGGGTCGTAAAGGCGCCCATGCAGCCTTACTGACTTCAGTGCCTCTTAGCTGAGATTTTCATCCCAGAGGGCATCGCATTTTTCTCCTATTAAACATTCCCAGTTGTAAATATAATAAGTCGCCCGGGATCTGGACGTATCACAGACGTAGTCTGTGAATTAAAAATTACCGTCACCGTTACTGTTACTACTAGTATCGCTACTACCACCTAAAAATAACGATGGTGTCAACAATAGCAATGTAGTGGTATTTGTTTGGGGGTGGGAGTGTCAGACTCTGTACCCAAAAGCAAGCCCCAGCCCGAAGATTGCGATCTCCCAAGAAAGGGCAAATAATTCAGAAAGGCACATCTATGTTCAGACATTTACTTGCAACGATGTCGTCGCTGAATCTTGCTAAATGTGGCAAGGAGCGGGAGGTCGCAGATGATACGGATGGGGAGGGGAGGTTAAGGCGTTTCAAAAGGAAAAGCAGAGCTAAAGCTCTCCCATCTCTGCGATATTGAGAGAGGCAGATAGAGGGAGAGGGATCCCTGGCTCCTGCTGCCCTTCCCGAAATGAATGGATTCGCCCGTGCTGAGCAGGAGCCGACGACCACCTAAGGCCGCTGAGCAGGTCCGGATTCTTTGGCGAGGGGGCGCGCAATGGAGCCTGTTTTCTTCTCCCCCCCCCCATGTCCACCTCCCCCGCTCCTTTCTCTGCCGACTAACGCTAGGGATCCTTCAGCGTTTCAATCCCTCACTGACATGTCCGTGCAGAGGCATTAACATTATTGATTGCTAATGGGGGAAATCCAAAGTTTCTTTGTGAGCGCCCAACCCGAGCACATGTTGGGCGCCGCAGCGCGCAGACCCGGGAGCTGAAAGGCAGAGCGGCGCTTGGGCGCATCTCGTCCTCAAAGCGCCAGGATCGCCTCGGCCCAGCGGCGCCCGCTTACCAGATCAATACCTGTCCCCGGGGCGGAGAGAGACCGCGAGTTTTCTGCAAAACTCACCTAGCTCCTTAAAAAAAAGCAAGCCACATAATCGACCCTGCGGTATTGTAACCTCCTGACCAGGACCTTCCATGGGGGAAGTTGGTGATTCAGTTGCCTTGAATAGCTACTCCTGTGTGTGGGCGAGATGATAGATAAGATATAGAATGGGGGTGGGGAGATAATCAGATGCGGGTACAAATAATTCAGATCATCTGAATATTATCTAATATCATCTGCTCCCTTACACTCCGGCTACACTGCAAGAGAGACCAACAACTTGTGAAAGATATCAAGCGTGGAAAGGAACTCCCACGCACTTGGCTTCCACTGAAAGTCGCCTCACTTCAAGATCCTGGGCTCCTCTTTTTCCCCATCCATGCCAAAGAGTTTATGATCGGGTTGTTGGCTTAGAACACTGCTAGAAGCAACATGCAAAGCGAACTACTAGCTACAGTCCAGCCAGATGAGTCAAAAGGACATTTCAGACAGCTTTAGAACTTGATCGAAACTAAATGCTTGGATTTTCAGGTCTAGTCCTGGACTGGGCTGCAATGCAGTAGTGTTTTTGTGTGTGTGGCTTGCTTGGAATGGCATTACCTGTATTTACAGGTCAGCAGTTTACACAGTTAATAGCAGGCTTAATGTGAGGTGGAAGAGATCTGAGATTGCTTTGGTAGGTTCAATCATATAAGTACAAGGTGAGCGTTTTGGTGTCTAGGAAGAAAAAAAGTCAAAAAGGCCAGTAGTGTTTAAGAGGCAAATTTGTTTTTTTGCATGGATCTATTGATGTTTTTATTCTAATTCCTCCATTGGAAAGCTCTGCTCCTAACACATGAAAGCTCATGCCGGTTACTTAGTAAAGAGCCACGTCGTTTTTGTTGTTGTTGCTAAAGTATGGAGGCATCTTCCTTCTGTGAAACTGCAGTATGCAGATCTTCCTGGGTTCAAGGGAACTTCTTTTCAAAACAGGCTCAATCAATCAATTCATGTTTTAAGGGGAGAATAAAGGCCCTTCTTTATATTGTATACTCAGATCTCTTATCTGATGCAAACAGCCTATCATCCCCAGTGACCTAGGGAGTCAAATATAGTGGGCTGCTTTTCCACTTTGCTCCAAGATTTTTGCGGCACCAACACGTGCTCTGTTCCGGGTACACAAAGCAAGTTCAGAATTTCCCCCTCCCCGCTTAGCAGTCAATAATGTTAATGTCCCGCTATCTCCATTGGAGACAACTTAAAAGCATTTCTCATAAGGAAATGGTCAGTTTCAAGTTGTCCAAGACAAACCTGGTGAGTTTTGTAAAATACTCTGTAACGTTAAACTGCATATTCCCATAATTTGTAATGGCTAAAACTGTCTAAGAAACAGGGGTGATTTATTTTTTATTTTTGTACATTTACCCGAAAGAGAACTAGACTTGGCCTCATGAATACAGGGCTGGTTTGAGTACCACTGACCACTTAATGAGATCTTAATAACATGAAGCCAATTTGTTGAAATGTTATCTATGCTCTATAGATTATCATTTAACAACGCATCCTACAGAAGAATCTTGTACAATATGAAAGGGTGCTACTCTTCTATAGTAGGGTAGGAAAAAACCTAAGTTATGTTGGGTCCTATCTGCCTTTCTGATCCTCTGATCTTACATTTACTTGAAAACAAGGCTCATCAGGGTTGCTTACCTCCAAACAGAGGACAAGCGGATTACAGCACAGAAGGAGAAGTCCTTATGAGATTCCTGAAACTGGGATTTCCCCCTCCCCCCATCTCCCTCTCTCATTGTGATTTAGCCCAGCTAGGTAGTAAGCTTGTTTATAAGACTAAATGAATGAGGATCTGGCTGAGCGATGCTGACCCTGAGTAAATAAACAGCATTCACATTTATGGTGGGGTTTTGTTTTGTTTTGTTTTTTTGTTAAGTTGCAAATATTTCTAACAAAACTGGAATATCATAAGGGGCCCTCACCAGTCTGTGACACAGAAAACCCTTAAGATTCTCTCTTTTACACACGCACACGCACACGCACACACAATTTACGACGATGCTGAGTGGCCTGGATAGAATTCGCCGCAGAGGTAGCAGCGGTGACGGTGCTGTTCCCCCACCGGTTTTGCTGGGGGGAGAGCGAGAGAGAGAGAGAGAAGGAAAACGAAAGGGACGGCTGTTTGAAATGCAAAGGGAGGGGGGGATGTGAACTGACCCGAGCGACAGTTTAAATGGGATGGTTTATCTCTCCAGTATTTCTGAGCAGCGCTTTCCCAACTGGCTTGTGGGGGCAGATCTTTCGCCCTGAGCTGGGGAAGAGCAGTTGCAGTGGAAACGAAATGCAGCTTGATGGAAGCATCCTGTTTAGAGGGAAATGGGCTGCGCTGCCTCACAACTCTCCTTGGGGCGTGTTAATAAAAAAAAGAAAAGAAAAAGAGGGGACGGGGGAAGCGGTTTTGTGCGTGTCGCGATCTTTCCACGGCCTGCCTCTCCCATTCTCAGCAGTTGGAAACGGCCACCGAAGTAAATAACGTGCAGCGTCGGCGTCTTAACTTCTTTCCTGCCGCTTTTATCTCAGATCTTTGGGGGGGGGCAGGCCGAAGATGAGATCTTAACGCTCAGTCTGGTGGGGGGTGAGGCAAGTGCCGGTTGCTGCTGCTGCTGCTGCCGGAGGAGTCCGGAAGACAACAAGCGAGTTTGGGCGTTTTGAGGCTCAAGAGGAAAATCCCCATAAAAGTAGAGGGAGGCACGTACATTTCATCGCAATGTGTATTTTGTAATATACAGACACACGTGCGCCGGGAGGGCGGCTGGAATGGCGCGCGGAGTCGGCGGATCAGCTGCTGCTGCTGCTCCTTCTTTCGAGTCTGCGGGCTTCTCATTTTCCTTTGAAAGCCAGAAATAGTGAAAAGCTCTCACTGGCCGGCACCTCTTTGGGACAGGAGAGCTTGCTGGAGTTTTCACGGTATAACCCTCCCCCCCCCACCAAAACAAATCCTACCCATCTGAGTTTCTTTCTCTAAAAACAAAGCCACTTGAATCTTTTTTTTAAACTAAAAACACACACAAAGTAGAAAGCATAAAAATTAGTTGGCTGAAAGAGCTGAATGCTGGACGGAGATAGCCACGTTTTCCTCAACGTTTGGCAATTTATTTTCCGCCGCCCTTTTCTTTTTTTAAAAAAAGTGGCTTGTATTTTGCGATCTCCTGGAGGCGTTCGCCAAGAGCCACGCACGTTTACTTGATGGGCGTTTGTTGTTAGCTTTTAACAAAGGAGAGAAATCAAAGACCCTCGTGCATGTTCCCCGCTGCCATTTAAATATTTCTCCGGTTTTCTCTCTCCCTGAAATGTGCGGTTTCTTTCCTTTAGGGACCCCTGCAATCCTCCGACTCGGAACTTGGAAAGGACGGTCGAGGCCTTGTGGTTATTATTTGTTCTAGTTTTCTTATATGTGTGAACTAAGAAACATTTTCAGCCCCGAGAGATTCAGAGCTGTTGGGTGGTTTTGCTCTTGCAAAACACAGCCTCCTTTTCCCACTACCGACATTGGTCCCGAATTGCTCTGCGGGTCCGATTTTACACCTCAGTCCTAAACACACTGAAGCGGAAGAGGCCTTCCTTGACTACAAGGCAACTTACTCCAGAGTAAGTAGTGTGTGCGCGCGTGCGAGGGCTCACACAGGAAATGTGTGGGACTTACTTCCGAGTAAATGTGGCTTAGCTTGGTGTTAAGTCGCTGCATCAAAATGTCTCCTTCAGCAAAGGACTAAAATAGTTGTAACTGAATCTTTTCCAGGAAGCTGCATCAAAGAGCATCTATGGAGTTGCAGAATTGCAAATCTGCCCTTAAAATGTGTGTGTCTGGTCCTGCATGGAATCAAGTTCCACGTATTGCATTCCGGGCCTTCCTAAACAAACCGCACCTTTGGAGCGGGAGTGAAAAAGAAAACTGGGCCCAACCATTTCCTTCCTTGCTTTCGGCTCGGCCATGGCCGATCCCAGCCTTGGCTCTTTAAAACGAGGCGGCCATTTACTGCCCCCTTATTTCACCACTGACCAGGTTAGCTCATAAAGCTATTCACCCGGCACAATGGGGATTTTCTCAACAATTAACAAGAAACAACATAATAAAGCCATTGACAAAGGCCCGGCTATTTACTAGAAATTAGGCACTCTTTAAGAGACCAGTGCGTAATTTCACACACTTTACAACCTCCCAGTGCATTTTCAAACACCAGAGTAAACAACCTTGAGTGCACTTTTCGGCTGAAGCTGTCGCCACAACTGGCCAATTGTCTCAAAACTCCCACCTCGCCTCTCTCTCTCTCTCTCTCTCTCACACACACACACACACACACCAGCCAGCTCTGTTTTCCTTGGAACAGTTTTAAATTGCAGAGTGGATGGACTCGGAGAGCCGATACGCTGCAAACACTACGACCCCCACCCTTCCCTCTACCACTCCGATCTTCCCCATATTCCTTGCGAGCAGCGCTGCATTTCTCCCTCATCCAAAGGTGCCTGGGCTGAAGCCGGCCGAGGAGTCGCCTCTTGTGACCCGGAAGCCCAGCTCCCAACTCTGCAGCGGCGAGCTCCGGCCCGGGCCTGTCCCCGGGGAGGGAGAAGGGAGATGGTGCGTGGAAGGCGGCCTTGCGCCGCCCAGCCACCCCGGGACTGAGATTCGGAAGCCCTGCCGAATTCCTCGCGGAGCTTTGCAAGGCGGCAAATCCTTGCGCCCCGTGGATGTCCCCTATTTATTTGTGCGGCAAGCAGCGCCCTTTCTGTTGGTGCGCGAAGAGCCGGCCCGAGGGGACCCATTGGGGAGCCCCTCTTCTGAATCCCCTTCGCGGGAAGGTGGGCGCGACCGAGGGGGCCTTCTGTTTCAGGGCGGGCGACCCGGAAAAGGCCGGTGTGGGAGCGAGGCCTAGTCGGGAAGGGGAGCCGCTTTGGAGCAGCTGGAGAGGCGAGAAGGCGGGAGACGAGAGGAGACAAAAGGGAAAAGGAGAGCGGCCGGTGGAGAAGCCAGGCCCGAGTGGGCGCAGGCCCTCGACTCGGCTTTCCCTCGCCTCCTTCCTGCAAACAGAAAGGCCACCTTGAAGTGGGGCTCCGGGCAGGCCCTTCCGCCTCGCCTAAATGAGTCGGTCCCATGTCGCGGGGAGAGGAAGAGAAAGGCCAGGCGACACCAGGAGAGGCCGGCCGGGGCGAAGCACCACAAGGAGTTTGTTTTCGAGCGCGCAAGATGGCGACCAGGAGAGGCCTCCGGCTACCGCTCTTGGCCTACGGAGCTGAGGGGAAACGGCACTCGCCGGCCACCGCCGAGTGCGCCGGTTCACTTGCAACCTGCGATGCTCCCGCAGGAAAGCAGGAGAGTCGCTTTCCCGAGGAAGGAACGGTGAAACTGGGAAGCCAGAGAACCCCGGACTTGGCGCATATGCGCTGCGCAGGCACTTTCGTCAAAGAGGAAAAGAAGAGCAGGGAAGCGTCGCCGGCTTCCCACCCAAATTCCCAGCCCTGTTTACAAACACAGCTGTTGTCGTAGATTTGCAAAGCACCCTAAAAGCCACCAGCCGCGAGAGAAGGTGCAGGCAAAGGAAGGGGGGGAGAGAGAGCAGGGGGACGGAGAGAGGGAGGGAGGTGGTCTCGGCATCTGGAAAGGACAGAGCGCCTTGTTTTTGAAACTGTCAATTCTCTCAACCCCTATTGTGAGAGCTTCATGCAAAACATCTCGGGCCTTTTAACGCTGGGGCTTGTGAGGCCGCCTCAGATTGAAAAGGAGAGGGAGAGAAGAGAAGGGAGGGGGAAGCCAGGGCAACGCAAATAATTATATTGGAATAGACACACGCACAAACTAACTGCAACATATTGTGTGTGTGTGTGTCTATGTAGATATCTGTGTGCGTGCATATATATGTATATGCATACACACACACACACACACACACACACACACGTATACACGTATACACATATGACAGATATTTGGGAATTGCCCTTCGTTTAGCAAAAATGCGGAGGGGGAAGGTAAAATCCTTGCCTTAGTCAGGGCTAAGAAAAGCCCATGATCCCCCCGCCCAGTTCCCCCCCCCTCAATCGTATTTTTATTAAACACGCTTGTTGTTGGAATCCCTAGGAGGAGATTTTGCCAGTGCCTGATGTTTGCAAGGGCGATTTAACAAGGTAGATTCCCGCTCTTTGTCCTGCTTCTATTGGAAAGGAAAATTGTTCTATAAGCTTCTACTCTTTAGGAAAGTTTCTGCTACCCCAACGGATTTGCAGTTAAATCATGAACTTTTTTTTTCTACAACGCAAAGCATCTTAACCGTAAAAAAACCACAGCCAGCAGCACTTCCTGTGTTGTATCTGTTTTTTTCCTCCAAAAGGCCACTTTTGAGCACAACTCCTCTAAGCACACTCACACGTGTAAAGTGAAACCAAAACATCGCATTTCTCTTCTTTCTGCAGAAACTTAAATTTATTGGCAACTAAATCTGATAGAGCATCATCCCCTTTTGTAAATTGCCAAGGGAATGATTGAAGAACAGTCTTCATACAACAGACAGCAGGACTTTCCTTTATTACTGCATAGTGGTGTTTAGAATAAACAACCAGCAGTGAGATCCCCCCCCCCATTTTTATTTTGTATTGCCACTGTAGTTAAGTATGGGTGGACTTATAGAGACAATCCCTTTTCAGAGTAAAGGGTTGTAAACTCTGTGTTACATCATTTAAGGCAATAGACCTGGTTTTGCTGAAAGGCATTTACACATGTTCCCTTTTGAATGCTAGATATATAGTCCATCGTTTCCTTTGTCTCCAAGAGCAGGGGGAGAACACTTCTCAACACATTTCTCAATAACATAGCAGCAACTCTGTTATATGCTTCATAGATGAATAATATTTGTCGGGGTATTATTATTTTTTTATTGCCAGATTTTTGTTGTGGTGGTTTGGTTTAGTTTAGCCCTAAGAACTGGAAAGTCTGTAGAGCCATATCAAATGGGAAATAGAATTTCTCTTTCATTTCAGGTTAAATTGAAAAATTATATATGTCCACTGCTGCTTACTAAGAGGTATTTTACAGAGAGGACAAAGATACATTCCTAAACCCAACAATTTGTGCTGAACACCACAAGCCATGTGCTCCAAGGCATTCCAGCTAGAAGCAATGGGATTGCTCTGAAGCAATTTAACTGGGTTGTGTATATGGAGTTTGACCATCAGTCATACTCTAATAAGAATCCACTGGACCAGTTGGAATTGTTAATTTGTACAAAGGAAAATGCCTAGCAGAATTGCAGGCCTCCCTCTTTATCCTTGGATCTCCCCCCCACCCACCCTCAAAAAACAAAAACAGCTTTCACTGCCAACCATGAAGCAATAGGTCTTCCTGCCGGTCTTGAAGTGAGATGGACATGTGATTATATTTAGGATTTTGGAGTATTATTTGGTGGATCGGTTTCTCTTCTGTCCCCTGCCTCCAATGCAATTCTTTGGACAAAACTAGGCTAAAAAGCTACGCCTTATGAAGCCTTTGGCTCAACACTGTTCATTCTGCAGCTTCTGGAAAGTGCAGCTAGCGAGTAACTCTCTGAAAGCTACAGGGGCTGAGGTGTCAACAAAGCACAATTAAAAATGAAAATAGTGTCTCGGACGTCTGAAAGTACCACAGAGTCAACAATGTGGTGCTTCCGTCCCCATCAGAGTTGAAAAACTTCCCCTGTTCTCTCTCTGCCATTTTCTATGGAAGGGCCAAAGTGGTGATGAGCTTGCAGGCCCCATGGAGTGGAGAAGAGGCCACTTTGGGATGGGCAGAGGCATGTTTGACACAGGGGGTGGGGGTGGAGAGCTCTGGAACTCGGCCTCTAATGGCAGGATGGTTTTGCCATGAATAATAGTGGAGGGGGGGGGAGCATTGGCAAATCACCCCGCAGCTTGCTAAAGAAGCCAGAGTGGGTGCCTGAGGCTGGGAGACTTACGCAAACTAGGTATGGCCTTTTGGAGTGACATAAGGCTGTAATTTGTGCAGCTCCAGACACAGACTAGCCTATAGCAACATATCTCCCTCCCCCATTTTGAGACCATCAGATTTTAACAGAGCAAGTTAAATAAGTAATATACCACCATGACTGATGATTGCAACTGCCCGACCTGATGTGAAAAACGTATGTGTATACACACACATATATCCTGCAGGTATTTCTTACAAGGAGTGGAAAACCCTTACTCATTTATTTCTCTCTCCATGTGTTTAAAAAGAAGATCAAATTAGCTAATGTCTGCTTGGAAGATTTGGGGGGGGGGGCGTTATCACCAGGGGCAGGAATTTAAAGACCTTAAGGAAGAACAACAAAATAAGCCAAGGATTTCCATCTTAAAAACATTGGCTCTGAGGCCCAGGGCGAAACATTTCAAATGCTGATTTCTTTTGTGATTTAGTAGAAATCATTATGTTGAGATTCTTCTATAGGTGAAATCCTTGAGAATTTGAATTTAGAAAGGGAATCTGTTGGCATATAAATGCTAAATTGGTGAGAAAGAAATTGCCCAGGAGCTGACAGTCAATCCCAAAGTGCTGATTCAGCAACTCTGTGTCAATACTTTCTCAGCCTTTAAACTTTCGGCTAAAATCTATTTAGCTTCCCTTCCCTGCTGTCTTCCACCAACATGCAACAGCACTGACAACTGCCTCACACATGTTTGTTTTTATATCACAGTTTTATAAAGAAACAGCAACCAGCCTCTGGAAGCAGAAGTCCTTCCAATCAAGTCCCTACACTTTTCTCTCACACAGACACAGACATTCCTTCTCGCAAAAGAGTCAGAAACGAATGAGGAACCCTACAATAAGTATAAAATCATCATCACTTTTTTTAAAACAGTGTTTTAATTGAAAATAAAGCTAAAGCATGCTTTTTCCAACAGTGCAAATTTCCATCATTTTGATTTACTGCTTCCATCATCACAACATATTACACCAGCATGTCTTACCAAAGGCTCGACTCTAGAAGTCTGCCTGCTTCAACTCTGTCGAGGTTTAAGTGCAAATATAGACAATTGCCTCTGATTGTCACGTGCAGTAGAAAATGATCCTGCTACAAAGATAGGGTGGTTGGGAAAAGTCCTCTTTTTTTCCAGAGATGTAAAGAAAACAGTGACAAGTCCTGGTTTAAAAAGCCTGAGTTTTGGTGCCAAAGTAGCCACCAAGAGTACGGGGTTCTTCATTGATAATATCCCTTCCACTGGGGCCTCTGTTGCACTTAGCATGCTGAATGTGACTGCATTTCCTTCCGATTCCCTCCAATGGGAGTGTGAGAACCTAACATTTTTTCCTGACTTTGCAAATCTGGGAGGACCAGATTTTGAGAACATCCCCCCCCAACACACACACCTGCAAACCTTCCAATAGAAACAGCGCTCCAACCCAGTCCCACAACAAAACCTAATGATTGGAAGGCCCCCTCCTTGAGAGTAAAATTTACTTGGAGGCAAATCCCATTGAACTTGGGGTAGAGCAGCTTCCGAGCAAATGTACAGTGGTTTGGCTGGGTTGAGTACTGTAGCCGAGATAGGCAATCGTGGCCAACCTGAAGGGTTCAAGAAGGCAAAGAGTGGCATGTCCTTTTTTAGTCTCTCTTTTTTTTC
Source organism: Podarcis raffonei (assembly GCF_027172205.1). Taxonomy (NCBI): domain Eukaryota; kingdom Metazoa; phylum Chordata; class Lepidosauria; order Squamata; family Lacertidae; genus Podarcis; species Podarcis raffonei. The sequence goes on along the minus strand of NC_070613.1, from coordinate 22,930,336 downwards.
GTCCTAAGAATATGCCTGACCATCTAATTCCAACTCTCCCACTGGTGACCTGGAGACACACGCACACTCCCAACTGCAGGGTGCAACTGCTTTTGTGGAAAGGACAGGTGGGGAATTAAAACATAACAATGAACCCTCTGCAATAAAGTAGAAGGCATTCCCAGCAGAAGGATAGTGAATTCTCCCTGTGCAACCTCTCGCTGAAAACAAAACAAAAAACCTTGTACGGAACTGAACATTTAGACTTCCTGAATTCGAAATCTAGTGCATTTACAGGTTAATGGCTCATTCGAATTGTTATCATTCAACTTAAAAAAAAAAAACATAAACCAAACATTTATTTGTAGCAGTTGGAATTGAGGTACCAGGTGCATTACTAGCATTTTGAGACAGTAAAGTGTTCCAGCTTTAGCAGATTCCACTGAGGTGGTTTTTTTGTTTGTTGTGTGGTGTGTGTGTTTTTAATAAACTTGGAAAACTTTCGCCTGAAGTAGTCTGTGGAATGTTAGACCTCTTTCGTCCTCCTCCTCGTCGTCGTCCCCCCTCCCTTCCCCCCACGATGGGTTTTCATGGCAAAGAAAATAGTAATCCGGTTTTATTTTCGTCGTCCTCCAAAAATAGAATAAACCAGGATTCCCCCACACCATTAAAAAAAAATCAAAATCAAATCGGATGTGATGTGATGAGGGGCGGGACCAGCATCCAGCGTAAGATTCTCGAAGGTCAGGAAAAGAAGTAGTTGGGGTCCCCCCACAAAAGGAAAAAAGACCAACAACACAACAGCAACAACAACAACGACCATGAAGTAGGGTTCCCATTCAATCTCTCATGAATGAAATTTCCTGAATTTGTGGCTGGGTGGAAGAGGTATTGCTGAGCCGCCCAGCTGCCATTTCCAGACAGGATGGGCCTTGGGAGGCGGCTGCGCATCCCTGGCGGTATTTAAGGTGTAGGCTGGCAGCAGATCCCCGTCGAGGCCCACCACCAAGGAGGGCGGGCAGGGAAAGTTGCCCATGAAGCTGAAGGGCCTCTTGACGGCCGAGGCGACGTGGCCGGCCGCCCTTTTGCGCCGGCTGAGAACTGTCAAGTCGTCCAGGGCGCCCTCGGGGGCGTCCAGGAGCTTCCCGGCGGGCAGGCGGGGGCTCCGGACGGATTTCAGATTTGGTTTGAGCGGCGCCGGGCTGGGCAGCAGGGCTCGCTTGCCCAGCACCAAAGTCCGGTAGTTCTTCCTCACCCGGGCTCCAAATTTGTACTCCCCATCCTCGGGTTTGGCGGCGGCGGCGCCTAAAGTGCAGGAGGCGAGGGCCTGGCTCGACGGAGCGGGCTGGCCCGGGGGGCTCAGCGGAGGGCTGGGGGGCTCGTCAGTGCAGCAGGCGGGGTCTTCCTTGGCTGGCAGCAGAAGTTCCTGAGGCTGGTGGGTCGGGCTGGGTGGCGGAGACGGCGAGGGCCCGGGTTCGCCGTCCGCCTCCCGCTTGTGCTCGTCATCGCTGCCTTCACATTTGAGCGGGGGCTGGCTCTGTCCCTGAACCGGGAGGGCGCCATACTCGGCGTTGGCACTGCTGTCCTCGATTTTAATCTGGGCAATGGGCACAAGGGGCAGCGGCTCGGGGTATTCAGCAGCACCAGCAGCAGCAAGCACCTCGGGCTGGCTTTGGGAGGAGGAACAGCCCAGGCAGGGGGTCAATGGGCGATGGGGCTGGGGGGCTTCTGGGGACACCCCAAGAGCAGCAGTAGGACTCTCTGCAGGAGCTGGAGGAGGAGGAGGAGAGCGGGTGGGCCAGCCTCTCGCAGCGTCTCGAAGGAACCTTGGCTGTGGCAAAGCGTGGGGCGTCTTTGGGCTGGGTGAAGGGCACCCCCTGGCCAGGCAGGGGGCGGCTTTCAGGTCGGGAGCCTTCACGTCGGGCGAGGGAGAGGGACACCCGCCGCCCCTTCGGACCTGGCTCAGCTCCCCAAAGCAGTGGCAATCCACACCGGGCTCGGTTTTGGGGACCCAGCCGGCGGGGGTGATGCCCCAGTCCTCCTCGGGCGCCTCGGCTTTGATGCTCCGCGCGGGTCCAGGGAGGCTCTCGTCGCGTCCAGCCGAGGCGGGCGTGGGAGGCAAAAGACTGGCCGGAACCCCCGCCAGACCGGGCGGCTTGCAGAAGCTGGTGCGCCTGAAGCGGATGCTCTGCACGGATGCTTGGCTGGAGCCGGAGCTGGAGTCCGATTCGGAGCTGCTCTCTTCTTCTTCCTCCTCCTCTTCCTCCTCCTCTTCCTCCTCCTCGTCTTCCTCCTCGTCGGAGCTCAGCTCGCTGGAATCCGAGGCGTAGCTGCCCTCCTCGTCCTCCGAAGACCCCGAATTGCTGCTGCTGGTCAAACTGGAGCAGAAATCGGAGTCGTTGGCCGCGTGGTCCGAATAGGAGCTGGAGTCGGAGTCACTGCTGTAGGAGGGCTCCGGGAAAGGCTGCTGGGGCGGCTCCGGCGCCAGGAAGCCGTTCAAGCCCGGCAGCCTCTCCAACGAGGCGGCTTTGGGGGGCTTGCCGGCGCAGGGCACCAGCAGCGGGAAGCGCCCCTCGGCGGCTTTCTTCCTCTTGGAGCGGCAACCCAGAGCCAGCGGGCCGCTCTCCGACGTGGCGGCGGCGGCAGCTGCTGCTGCGGCTGCTGCAGCGGCGGCGGCGGCGACGAGCTTGGGTTGGCTGGCAATGGCGGCCGAGGAGTGGTAGTAGTAGTGCGGGTGCTTGGAGCAGAGCAGGCTCCGAAAGCAAGGCGCCTCCGACGCCAGCGAGACGTAGCGCGGCGCCAGCGGCGCAGTTTCATAGTTTGGCGACCCTTTGCAAGGGGATCGCGCCAGTCCCGGCGCGCTGGGCGCAGGCGATTTGCTCCAAAAGTGAGGTAGATCCGAAGCCGGTAGGAAAGCGCCCGATGCCGCCGCCGCCGCGCGCCACGCTTTCCGTCGGCGGCCGCTGCTGCCTCCGCCGCCGCCGCTGCTGGCCAGAGGCGCGGCGGCTCCATTCAAACCCAGCCAAAGTTTACCGCCTCCTTTCCAGAAGGCCGCGTAAGGGTCCGGCCCGGGGGCTTCTTGGAGGGCCGCGGCCCCCTTGCGCTTGGTCCTGAGCACCCTCTCGGTTTTGCACGACGTGTAGAGCGCCTCGACGTCCTCGCGGGAGATGAGGGTGCATTTGGCGGCGTGGAAGGCGATGGAGTTGATGGCTTTGAGCTTGCGCAGCTCCTGCAGGTCGCAGTGGTGCTTCTGCACGTTGAGGTGGTCCATGCGCTTGTGCACCGTCGTCCGAGGGATGTTCTTCAGCAGATCCGTGAAGACCTGCGACAGCGCGAACATCTGCTTGCCCCGGATCACCAGGTAACCCAGGCGCACGCCGTCCACCTCCTCGAAGCCCGACTTCAGGTGGTCTCCCATGGCGCGCGCCTCAGAGCAGTCCCGGCATCCGGGCAGCGGGAGGGAGCATAAAAAGGGGGCGCCGGAGGGGCCCCCCCAACCCCCACACATGCACGCCGCACCCCGGAGTTGGAACCAGCAGCCTTCGGCGGCGGGAGGAAAAGGTGTGCAGCCGGCGGGGGCGGATGGAGGGGGTGGGGTGGGTGGCAAGGAAGGAGAGGAGATCCACGCGAGAAAAGGCTATTTATATATATATATATATAAAAAATCCTCAGCCAGGTGCTGGAGCGGGGTCTCAAGGCATCCTGCTGGAGGGAAAAGAACAAAGCCTGTTATACCCGATCAAACTTTAGGCGGGGGCGGGGGGGGAGATGTTGGAATCAGGAGAAAGAAAGAAAGAAAGAAAGAAAGAAAGAAAGAAAGAAAGAGGGACTGAGCGCTATAGGGAGGGAATTTTTAAAAAATCCAGGTCCTGGAAAACTGCCTTAGGGGATTGGGCGGGAGCGATTGGCTCGCTTGCCCCCGGTGTTTCTCGACGGCACTGAGGCAGGCTGGCTACCTGTGCCTTTGGCTGGCGGCTTCCCCCCACTGCCCAGCCAGGATAAAGGAATGTGAGCCAAAGGGGGCTGTGCGGAGACGAGACGAGCCACGCAGCCGCTCTTCCCGCCGCTGCTTTCGCTCCAAATCAAATGACAGAGGGAAGTGAGCTGGTCCGGAGACACCTTCATCAATTAATTCCCCTCAAGCCAGCGCTGATTGGACACTCCTGACAGGTGATGCAATAAAAATTGATATTCCACCCCCTTCGCAGCTCCCCCCCTCCAAATCTCTGGCTAATTAGCATACTCTTAGGCTCCTACCTCCCCTCCCAAAGTAAATAATACTGTTAGTATATAAATCTTTCTATTAAACAATCCGGAGCTCCCAGCCAGCCCACAGCTCGCTCTCGGCGGCGCTGGCGACTGAAGGACGGGTTTGGAAGCCCTCGGTGACACGGGTTTTGTTTTATTTTTTGAAACAAATATAAGAAATAAATGGAATTTGGAAACCTTCTTGGGGTTATTTAGTGGGGATAAAGTGCGGGGGTGGGGAGGACAGAAAGCTCTTTCCCCCACGATACGAATTCTGTGGATGTAAAGATTGGAAGGGGGAGCTTTTAAGTAACCATTTAAAAGGGGCGCTTATTCTGCAATGCGTGTCAAAAGGAGGGTTCCTCAACTGGTATTCCCCTTCCTTTGGCTTGCAAGCATAGTTAAACAAGACAAAAACAAAACAAAAAAAACCCTGGGGTTTGTCTGACGTTATTTTGTATATTTCTGTGAACGACTCGGAAAACGAGAATACTCACGTTCGCTAGCTTAAGTCCCTTCTTTTCCTCTTCCTCCTGGTCTTTCTCTCTCTCTCACTCTTTCCGATAGCTAAGTTGGTGCTACTGGGGGGGGGATTATTTAGGGCTGCGTGGTTATCCTGAGCTCCAGCCCCGCAATACTGTAACACTTTTCTCTGAAATTCTGCCTGTAATATTGGGGGGTGGGGGAGGGGGAGAGGAGGGGGAGAGGAGGAGGTTGGAAGAGAGAGGGGGAAGAGAGAGAGAGAGAGAGAGAGAGATCGGGACGCGGGCTCACGTCAGACCCATAACAAAGCCGAGATAAGCCAGCAGCAAGGTCTCTACTTTTCCACAGTTCCCCCGTGCTAGCTCCCAAGGTGGAGGGAGTCCCCCCTCCGGTCCGCGCGTCCACGCCAGGATCGCCTGCGTGTTGATTGCTTCCAGCAGGGGGAAAAAGATGGCAACAGAGCCGAGAGGAAAGCTTGGAGAAGGAGGAGGAGGAGGAGGAAGGAGGGATGAGGAAGGGGAAGATTGCAATGGGTCACAGGGATGCTTCTGACTTCTAGGGTGCCGCCCTCGCTAGAACTTCCCTGGAGGCTGAGGGTTCTTTCCCTCTCCCCCCCCTACCTGCGGTCCAGACGATGAGACTGCACCCCCCCTCCCCGCCGCTGGAATAGTAAATTCACTGAAGGTGTCTGGGTGTAAGGCGTTTCCTATTCACACGTTCGGTGTCTGAATGTTGGTGCGGGAAAGAGGCTTGCCCCTCCCCCCCCCGCACACTTCCATCGCTCTATAGAAAAGGCTCTCCCCCCCCCTTTCAAGTCCAACTTTCACCTTTCCCAAGTGGCGGCCGAATATTTTCGGCTCCGTGGACAAAAGAGGGGTGGGAAATAAGGCCCAGCCCACGAAAAACTTATACTGTCTTATGGGGGGGGTGTTTGAGTGTATTATTCCCCCCCCTCCAAGCCCTTCCGTCTTTCAGATCTATCCCAACCCAACGGCAAAATGACCAGCAGCCCGGCCCTATTCCCCGCATCTAAGCGGCTGAAGCCCCAGTCGAGCCGGAGTCGAATCGGCGTCGATCCAAATCCTGCTAGTCCGCGGGGTTGCGGTGGATCGCAGTCGCTAATCGATTCACGCCGAATTCCGGCCAGAAGCACAAAGTGGCTGTGTCTTTGCAGAGAGGAGCTGGCGGCCAGAGCCAAAATGAAATGCATCCCTGTGCTCCAGGAAAACCACTGGGATTCCTCGGACGAAGAAACAGTGTGTGTGTGTGTGTGTGTGTGTGTGTGTTGGGGGGGGGCCGGAAGGTAAGAAGAAGATGGCCTGTCTTCGAAGGCCATGTGCCCCACTGATAGAGATTCCCATAGTCCTATGCCCCATAATATGAGCGGCTGCAGAATGATTACGCCGGAACTGGGAAAACGAATAAGCAAGTCTACCAACAGAGCTCAGTAGTCCAGTCCCGTCCCCACAAAAAAACTCATCCTGTCCCCCCCCCCAAAAAAATCCCCTCCTCTTGCTTTTTTTGGTGTGTGTTGATGATTCATTTTCACGGTCTTTGTGCATGACTAGGTAAAATTCAGCCGGCGATTTCTCTCTCTTCCAACCGCCCCCCTCCTAGCTCCCAGTGTGAGGACTGAAGGGCCAAGGGGTGCTGGCGAGCGCCCGGAAATCAAGAAAGTCCGTGGCCTCGCCTCTCAACTCAGCCTGGGCTTGAGCAAGCCGTGGAGCTCGGCTGCTGCTCCTCGCCAGACAGAAGGCGACACAACTTGCACGGAGTGACTTCTTCCCTCCGAGCTCCAAGGCCCGGTTCCCTCTTGAAGCAAGAAACTGTTGAGAGAGAGAGAGAGAGAGAGAGAGAGAGAGAGAGAGAGAAAGAAAGAAAGAAAGAGAAAGAATTTATACACACACACCCTTGTCTCAAGGAACATCATTCCTATATATGTGTGGGTGTGATTATATATTATGTTGTATACAGTATTATAGATCTCCCTTGAGACAAGAGCGAAAAGGAGAGCCCGGTCCAGGGTCTCGTGATAGTACAGCCCTTCCAACGCAATCGAAAGGCGGTGGCGAACAATGAATGGAAGGCTCCTCGCAGCCCCAGTTGAGCTCCGCATCTGGCTGCCTTCGCTTGTGCGCGTTCCTCTTCCCCCTCGCGCAGGAGACATCGCCTCTCATTCTGGAGCTGCAAAGCAAAGTTTGGAGGGAAAACAGCTGCCTGACTGTTTTATTTTGTGGGGGGGTGTGGGGGGGTGTAGAATGAAGCGAGGAAGAGGGAAATAAAGCGGTATCAGCTTTTGTAGGGTTAAGCAATGGAGACCTTTCAGACCCCTCTGTTCTCGGTCTCCTATTCCCCAGGATGGCAGCCGTCGTCTCGTGCCCCCCACTCCCGGCACACACACATCCCCACCCAACGCTGCTCCTCCCCCTCCTCCTCCTATTTTGATGCTGAAGGTGATGGTATCCCTGACAGGCCGATCCACAAAGTAAATGAAGCCCGAGGTATTGGCTTTAAAGTTCCGGCGAATGCCTCGCTGTTTTGTCTATTTCGCAAAGTTGAGTTCTAAAGTCGTGACTCGGTTACTTTTAGGTTCCAAATCGGCACAGGCTATACAACCAAGTCATCCGCCTTGCAAAGGGTGGCGTACTCCGGAGTAAAGAGGTTGTGGGGATCTCAGCCACACAACAAGCGCATCCAGGCTCAGAGACAGAGCCACGTCCATTCTGCCTCGCAAACTCTCTCTCTCTCTCTCTCTCTCTCTCTCACACACACACACACACACACACACACACACACACGACTACAGTCGTCTGCTTCTTTGGCTTCTTCAGGCTGGGTCCCCAGTTTTTGTTTGCTTTAAACATCGACGTTAAAAGCAACAAAATCGGGTGTGTGTGCGCTTTAAATAGCTGCTTTTCTTTAGCAAATCGACATTTCTACCAAGGTACAACGTTAACTCTCTATTTGAGAAAAAAAATCGTGGTAACAACTGTGTGTGTGTGTAGGACTAGATCAGTTAATAAACAAATAAACACACACACCAAGACAGAGATCTTAAGGAAATATTCAATACACATGGGAAAGGCACATTGGAGTCGAGTTGAAACTCCCCCACCAGATTCCCTCCCGCAGCCTTTTGTTCCTTGAAACTTCTCCATCTTGAGTTTGCGGGGGGGTGGGGGAGGGGAGGAACCTGCCAGTTTTCTTGCAGTCATCAAAACACACCGCTGCATATCCGGGATCTTCCTTACGCACTTCGGGAGTCGATCCTCATTTGCACAACCCCTCGCGGACCGAGGACCCTCTCTGGAAGCAAAAGGAAGGCCGAGGAGGTTTTTCCAGTGGATTCGCAGGCAGGCATACCGAAGCTAGCAACAGTTTTGCAGCTTCAGATTATTAACGTGAGAACGCTCCCTCCAAAACACACAGCCACACACGCTGGGGGAGCGGATAGATATTGGGGTGTGTGGAAATAAGGTGCCTGTTGTCGGCTGTGTTTAAAATTAGCCGAGACTTTACTGATTTCCCTGAGTGAACAACAGACGCCGGCAGCGTTCATAGAGGAAAATCAAAGGCAGTACAATTTCTCGGCCCTGCCACTGAGTCCGCCTCTCCAGTCCAGCTACGGGGGATTCCTTGAATTCAAATGCAATTTTAAGCACGCTTTCGGGGCGGGATGGGGGAGAACCCTAATTAAACGGAGTAGAACTTCCTTCCAAGTAAACGTGCTTTGGCTTGGACTACTAGGCTGCAACCCTAAAACGCTTAGTTGGAAGCAAGTTGCTCTGCAACCCGCGGGACTTATTTTTCCAAATACCAGGAAGATCTCTGTATGTTTGCAAATCCTGCCGAAGGATTTAGGAATAAATCTCTGCACAGCGAAAAAGAGTGAGGTTCACTGCATTGTGAATCTGTTTTGTTTTGTAGGGTGGGGAGGGTGTGTTTTACCTGAGGCTGAAATGTGGCCTTCTTTTTCTTTCTGGCGAAACAGATAAGGCTACCGGTGGATCCATATACCAGTTAGACGAGGAAATACTTGGATTTTAGGTCGTCTTGCAGCCTGGAAAACCTTTAAGTGAAAGTATTCGAATTTAAGCTGATTTAGTGACACTGATTTCAGGCATCAGTCCCGGTAGTTATGAATGGGACGCGGTGGAATTAATGGAATCAATAATTCGAAAATCAATTAGATTGAATCGGGTTCAGCCTTTGGACAACAATTCAACTGGGTTGTGGATAGCGAGGCATTTTCCTCTTCTCACCTCCGAGAGAGAGAGAGAGAGAGAGAGAGAGAGAGATTATCAATCAAATGTGCTCCTTTTCCCATCGAGTAGCCCCAGTCTGTAATGTATACCCTACCTTAGATAGGATTTCTTTACCTTAGATGATATTTCAGTCTGAAGCACTCTTGGCGAACGACAAACCTAATTAGAAAATAACGAGGAAAAATAATATTCCTCACCCAATGCTGTAAACCTATTCCCATTGATCTCAGATTGCATAGTTGTTGTTTTTACTCTGTGGTATTAAAAACATATAGAAGCTCCCTTGTATCGCTGCTTTTTTGGGGAAAGGGGGGTTTACTGGGAGATGAGTGTGTCTGCGTTTGAGAGAGGGGGGTATATATTTGAAAACGCCCTCTGAGGTTGTGCTTTGATATATTTTCATTGTATTATCATGGCTATGTTTAAACAGCCCTGCAATCCAGGCTGACCTCTTATTTCTGGGGCAAGTCACTCAGAGCACCATTTACAGCCCTTTAAATGTTTACTTGTGAAATGCAACAGCACTTTAAGCTTCTATTTTCACTAGGTCCTCGAATTCTCCGTATCCTGGTGCATTTTCACACTACAACAGCCACCTCCAGACTATCTTATTCTTGGTTATGACGCTTTTCCGATTGGCACAGCTTATTATTCGTGGGTTATTCTGCATATAATTATTATAATCATTATTATTTTATTTCAGAGGTAAAAATATATCATTTCCCAGCCTAAATTAGATTTTCAGAGTTGGTGCATTGCCTGTAGTCCCCCCTATAATATATCCAGGGCGGATTGGGGGAGGGGAAGAAACAGTTGGGGAATATGGCAAAGGGACCAAAACCTGTCAAAAGGGTCATTCAGCTCCCCATATCATTCAGCCAAACGTAAGTGCAGACTTTAAAAAAACCCTCTACATACACTTATTTTAAAAAGGACAAGCACAGACACCTTTTGACACATTACAGCAATACCCAGTATAGTTAAAGGCTTTGCGTGGTGTGGGGGACACTCCAAGACCCATAGCTAAGTTCCTGCAACACATCACACTGTGAGTTATTTCTCTGTAAACAGAGAAACAATTTATAGTGCTGTTGAGGGCTGCTTTGTTTTCTCACATGGACATATCTTCTTGCTTTGCAAATATCAGGAAAAGAGGTTTTCTTCTCTTTCATCGTCAAATTTTCCCCTAGAAACTTCGCTCATCCTTGTTGTTTTTAAACCTCACTTTTAAAGAAGAGGTTTTTTGGGACACAAACTGCCTGCCATGTTGCCTACTGACCCATAATCAAAATGCAGTGACCTCCTACCCTTTTTTTGCCCCTTGACCCATCCCGAATTCAATGCAGCCTTTATAAATTTGCAAATCCTTGGACGTAAAGGGGGATTTGGGGAGGCTTTGTTCTGCGAGGATCCTAAAAGTGTGCATTTTTAATTAGACACAAAGGTGCAGTAAACAAAGACTCAGGGACACGCTGGTGTTTCTGACGTACAGGTGGGCAGAACCCCCCCTCACACGCCTGGACTCGATTGCAAAAGATATATTGCCCACCCCAAACGCCCCCTCCAAATTGCCGCCAAAAATAACGCACCAAAAATTGAAGCAAGCAGCAAAAGGCAATTACAAACGCACACGAGATCCAAAGGGTTAGGGATTGCACCAAATTAGCAATGTGGTACAAATCACTTTCATGACGTAAGGAATGGCCAGGCCAGAGTCTTCCAGCGTTCCTCATCCCTAAGGACTGTGGGGATCCTGATGACCCGGGGAGGGGGAGAGAGCGAGAGGGACGGAGAGAGATTTGATCTGAAGCTACAGGCACATTCCCTTATCTCCCTAGCTATCAGCCAGTTTAAAGGACACCATAATTACGATTGCGATAAAAGCAAGACAATGCCTGCCTATTTGGGCTGAATAAATAAGGAATGTTTACAACTGTAGAATGTTTCAGTGGCAATTAAAGGCTGGCAAAGAAAACCTCTCCTTCTGCCCTCAAACTTATTTACTTGGTTTTGCTTTTATTGCAATCTTTTCATTCCTTTCCTATGCAGCAGATCACCTTTTTAGAAAAGTGGTAAAGAGGAAATGGGGAGCGTTACATTAGGGACAGAAAAGACACCAGAGACGCCTGCTCCATATTTGTTGTTATTTTTCTTCATTTCTCCAGTTGCACATACAGAGCGAAACTTTCAGGTCTAGGCATAAAAGAGCCGGGACATCCAGCGCGGTGTTACAATATGGCGCTGAGGGGGCTATGCTCATTTCCACCCACAACCAAAACCCAAAGATGTTTGAGGGGCTCTAGAAGGTGTTGGTGGACAATCAGAGCCTTATTTCCTCTCATGCCCGGAAACCGAGGGAAGCCGAAAATCCACCTCATTTGCTAAGACACAAGGATCTATTCAACTATCCATTGTATCAGCAAACCTCATCATAATCAGATTAAATGCAGGTTTGGACACTAATACCTGCGAGGCTGAGCATTAAACATCGCCTGGAGTATGCAGAAATCAGTGAATGGGCTTCTTTTGCTCGCTTGATCATCGCGTTACCAAAATAGTAACACCAACAGCATTTCCTCTTAAAAACAAAACAAAAAAACTGTTCCGACGACGACGACACATTTTCTCCCAGCTACAACCATAACCTAAACTTCCCAACCTCGTTTTCTACCGCCGGCTCATTTGTTTTTATTTCGAGATTCAAAACTTTTGCCACATGGGGTGAGAGCAAGAAGGGTAGTGGGTTTCAAATGCAGGCAGGGATCGGCTTTTAACACATTCGCTCTTAAGGAATTAATAAAGTGCAAACTTTTTCTTTCTTTCACGTTAAACTCTCACCGGGGAAGGTTTCCTTATTTAAAGCTAAGGGAGGGGGGCAAACATGTGCGTATGTGCGTGTAGTGGCGGCGGCGGGGGGCATCCTAGTGTATATTTGCAGCTCTCTGGCTAGTTCCAGGCCCCCTTTCCTTTTGAAAGTTTTAGACCTTCAATACCCTCGGATTCTACTGGCAGACTTAGGATGGCCTTGGAGGGTCCTAAACGTGACCATTCACTGAGGCGGGGGGCTACAGCTTGCAACAACGTGCTCGGCAACTTAATCTTGCCCCAAAATGGGAAGAGCGCGCAAAAGAACGGAATACAAACTCTCTCTACATCTCTAGTCCCTTTCTAAGGTGGATTGTGTATTTTGCAGCCGATGGGAACGTCTGGATTTCGCAGCAAAAAGGAGAGAAGGTAAGTGTTTTATCCTTGTAGCCGCCAGTTCGTGGAGAAACAATACCAGAACAAAGGGGACCACTTCTCCCTATGAAGCGTTTTGCATTTTCTTCCTCCATTTCTCATCGAGGAGACACTGGGGAGGGGGAAGGGAGAGGCGACTCGCACAACTTTTCCGCTTTTAGGCAAGAAAGGCTGGAGCGAGCGGGGCGTTTGAGAAACTAGCCACCGGCGCGCGGATTTAAATACTACTCAAAAGAGAAAGGGAGAAGGATCCCAGCAGCAGCAGCCGCCGCCACCTCCCTCGCACCGCCTGCAGCAAACGGGTCCGCCGCCAATTCAGCGGCGCTGAAACTGGAGAAACGGCTCGCGCCGTCTCGGCCGCGAAAAGAAAAAAACCCAAACACCACCTAAACCCTCCCTTCCGAAGGCGAGCCGGCGCCTCCAGCTCGGCCGGGCTTTCGAGCGACTGCTCCGCGCGGAAAAAACGGCTAGGAGCCGCGCGAAGAAGGAACGGGGCTGCGTTTTAAAACGCAAAATCTCGCCGCCGCCGTCTTCGGAAAAGCGGCCCAGGAAGGAAACGTAGGGAATATATCAGGGTCTCCCCGCCCCCCGATCGCGGGGAGCAAAGGGTCCGGCGAGGTTTGTGCGGGCCTTCACGAACAGCTCTCCTGTTTGGGGTTTTGTGGGGCAAGGGGGAAGCGGGAACTGGAGGCTGCAAGGTCCTTTGCAGCCGAGAAAGCGCTTCTTGCCTCGGCGGGAGCAGGGAGAACCCGGGGCCTGTTGTGGCCCAAGCTCAGTTGTCCCCGCGTAGCAGCAGCAGCAGCAGTAGAGGATCCCCCCCCCCCGTCCAATGTTTATAGCTCTCCCCTTCGGCTGCATTGTCCGGGAGCAGCGGGGGGAGGAGACTGGAGAGAAGGGGCCCAGCGTCTCCTTACGCCAATGTAAGGCGTCGCTGCCTCCTTCCCCCCAGAGAAGAAGAGTGGCGGGCAGGCAGGAGGCAGGCAGGCAAGCAAGCGCAGTTAGCACGAGGAACCCGCCACCGCCGCTGCTGCAGCAGCAGCTTCCCTTTCCCCCTCTCGCCTGGGCTCTTTCCATTCATTTACCCGGGCGCAGGGGGCGGGGCCTGCGGGCCGGTGACCTTTCACCTCCTGCCTTCCTGCCTTCTCCTCCTCCCCCTCGGCGTTTCCTTTTGCCGCTCGGCCATTTGCTTACCCAGAAGCCAGCGCGCCGGGCGCGCTCGTGCCGAGCTCGAGTCTCTCGTAATCGCCCCTCTCAACCCCGCCCACTCCGCTTCTCTCTCCCCTCCCCTCCCCTCCCGGGCGCGCGGCTTCCAATCTCAGGCCGGCAGGCAGCTCCGGGCGGAGGCCGCTGCTGCAACTCCCCGCGTGGACGCTAGGGGCAGCCACTTCCAAGGGAGGGTGCTATTAGCTGCCCGCGGGAGACTTTCTATGGATAATAATAATAATAATAATAATAATAATAATAATAATAATAATAATGGTTCGATAACGCCCTTTATAAAACAGTTCCAAACACTAATTTTACGGTCCCACTGACACTGGTTCAGATTACTTTCAAGTCACGTATTCAACATCCGGTATCACTGTCCACGTTATTATAGGTAATTATTAATTATAATTTCCGACAGCAGTAATTAATTGCATTTATTGAACACAGCTAACGCTTGTCATAAATCAGGATTATTTACAACGATGACGGTAATGCGGCTGAAGAGGGGAAAAAAGGAAAGTTCCTGAAAGTTTAGGCAGGGCGATTAAAACTGGGAGAAAAGGAGGGGGAGATGGTAAAGGATTTCTCCTTCCATAAGGCAAAGAGCTAGACTTCAAAGCCCCCCACATCCCGCCCCCAATATGGGGGAAATGTAGTTGAAGGGAATATTAGGGAACTATTTCGAGGATGAAGAGTCACTGCAGTTCCGACTCAGCCTCTCCTGCTCCAAGTCATCATCTCCCCTCCCCCTCCCCCCCAAAGCAAAAGGGCTGGCTTTGAAGAAAAAGGTTTAGAACTCTTTGTTTCTGCTTTTCTTCCTGACCATGTGAGTGAGGCGGGGTTGGGTCGGTGGGATTGGAAAGCAGCAAAACAGGTCACTGGGTGACTTGCTTCTTCATCCTTCAGCTTTTAGCGTCTCTCTCTCTCTCTTTTCGCCCTAGAAAAATGACACTCCTGGGTTTCCTTAAAAAGAATATTTTAAGTGGGAAAAGAGGGAGGGGGGACTCGAGATCGAGGACTGTTTTAATGGTCTCCGTCTAAAGCATGAGGGGACTACCATCAAATGGCACAGCGTTTCACTCTTAAGAATATCTGAATAGATCAAATCCCGTTCGCCCCTGGAACGAAACAAGTTCTTTTAACGAAGAGCTTTAGAACTTAAGCTAAAGCTGCAGCCGAGAGGGAAGTGTTTTTCTCGGCCTTGCTTGCGGATCTGCAGAGCTTGCAGCGTGGCCCAGAACCGGTAGCGTTCAGATGCACGTGCAGCAGACAGCCCCGGACATCTGCAATATCTTCAGATCGCTGCCTGCTTTTTGTTTTTGTTGAAGCCTTCCCAACCTGCGAGATCACTGCGAGAACAAAGTGCAGGCTAGGAGCAGGCGTGGGCCGAGCTTCCGGAGGGCTCTGAGACAGAGGAGGGGGAGGGAAGAGGTGCTTCTGGGGACAGCCTCCCAAATCGCAGCTTTCCCCAAAAGCAGCAAGACGTAGAAAGTCGCGACCCAAACGGTGACCTGCTGCATACGAGCGGAAGGTTGCAGGGAGGACAGGAATCCATCCGAACAGCGAGGCGGGATTGTAGTGCATATTAAAGAAGAGATTTTACGAGGCTGGTTTTCGTTTGAAAGCATGGCCGTGTTAGGCAAATGAGTGTCAAGGCATTGCACACGGCTTTCTTGGGAGATTCTTGCTGGCGACATAATCGATACAAACAAATCATGTAGAAGGGAACAAAAAGATTCTCTCCCCGCGCCACCCTTAAATGGTAATAAAAGACTGACGCTCCATGAATTGTCAAATCCCGCTAAAGGTTTTGAGAGAGACGCTTGTCCACCGGGCGGAAGGGGGATTTGGAGCCGCTTGTTGCCTGTTGAATATGACGGACAAGTGTTTTCTATCCCAGACAAAATGTGCCTATTCGCCAAATACTCCATTGGAACAGGTTTTGGCATCTGGCTGTTAAAAGGGTCTTGTCAGGTCTTGAGTAAAATAAATATTTTAAAAAATAAAATTCTGACACCGTTAACATGGTTGTCAAAATGTGGAAAAACAAGATACAGTGGTATTTTAATTATTTAAGTGGATTTAAACCTCTTTCCCTCGCTCTCTCTTTTACACATAGCATCCCAGTTAGGCACCTGATAATTTCGATCCAGATACCAATTAATGCCAAGTATTTTGATTAAATTGATTAATCCTCTTATGCTACATGCATTATTTAGAAGTGAGTTCCATGACATGACTTGCATTTCTTAAGTTTACTATTTGAGATGTTAAATTGCCATCCATAATCAATTTATTCTGGATCAGTCTCTTTGGATTATTCTGGAATAAACAGACTGTTGAGTGTGCTTCTGGGGTTGCAATCCTGACACTTGTTTAGAAGGCA
Organism: Podarcis raffonei; assembly: GCF_027172205.1. Classification (NCBI taxonomy): domain Eukaryota; kingdom Metazoa; phylum Chordata; class Lepidosauria; order Squamata; family Lacertidae; genus Podarcis; species Podarcis raffonei. The sequence goes on along the minus strand of NC_070613.1, from coordinate 22,914,526 downwards.
AGCACAACAGAAGCAGTGACCTATTGCCAGTTAAATGTGTTTTAGAAACCAGAAGCTGATGTGTGATCGGCTGCAATTGTATGCAGGTTTTCTTGAGAGTAAGTCCCACAAACTCAGTCGCCTTTACTTGCAAGTAAACATGAAAGAACCCAATTTTAACTGGGCTGTAAATCCAGTTGCCAGTTAAGTGCCTATAATTCCCCCTAATTAGCATATCTCCATTTCTGTATCCCATGGTTGGGCCATGCTTACAATGAGCAGTGGATTGGTTACAAATAGATTTTAGTTGTCGGAATATAAACCAGCTCATTTAAAAAGAAAATAATGGAAACGTATTTTATTTGTAACAAAAACACACCAATCAACAGCAGATTGAAAAGAGACACTTCCTCATAGTGCAATAATTTAAAAAATACTCTTTTTATTAAAAAAGTGGGAAATAGTTTTATGTTTATGTGAGAAAATATCAAAGCAGGAAAAGGTTTGTTTATAATAAAATAATTGCAAAACATCCTCCCACCCTCCAAAATACAGCAAATAAACTAAAAGAAAGCCAAAATGTAACACAATTCCACTCATGGTTAAATTATAGGTAAGGAAGTTGAACGAAAGATGCATTTTGTTTATTTTAAAGGGCCTGTCTAGGTGGCTCTTAGTTGTATTAGTTTGATTTGTTAAAAAGAAGAGGAATGCCTTTTGTTTTCTTTAGAGGTTAGCATCTTGTGAATCTGCTGTCTTGTGGTAAAACTATTGAGAATTGTAGAAAGATTCTCAGCGAACAAAGAAGGCAGCCTTAGCAGGGCAATAGGAGCGTGACAGTTTGAGCCAAGGTGGCAAAGAGTTCAAGTCATGAAGACGTTAAACCGAAGTTCTTGGATTGAAGCCAGTTTTGCAAAGAGAATCGGCTTAATTCCCTTTCATTGGGACTTCCTTCCGAGTAAGCGCATATATGAGAGGACAGTAGAGCTCCACTCTATCGGTTGTGGATCCAAGCTTTCCTAAGAGTAGTTTTACCAGGGTTGGAAGAAATTGAGAAAGGTCTGTGGTCAGGAGCACTTGTCCTGTTTTGATTGATGATCTATCCCATCCCCCCCCCCTTTCTCCTGCAACCAACCGCTGCAAAGGCTGCTTAAAATAAGTAGTTTGCCTTTTTGGTTAGGGCACATAAGCACTCCCCAGAAAAAGCAGCATGTGCTCCAATGTGCACTGGAGGAGAGCGCAGAGCCCCCGCTTTTCCTCTAGGCAGCGCTGCAGCTGCGAAGAAGGACGAGTGAGCAGGACAGGGGCCAGCTGGCAAGGCAGTGGCAGCAAAAGGGTTTTTTGCACGGCGCCTTTGCAAGGTCGTCCTGATTGGAACCCGGGACCCTCGTGTAAGGGAAGAGGGGAGAGGAGCTTGGCGGGCAGCCAAACCCAATAACCCCCACCCCACCCCAACCCCCGCCCTCTCCCCTTCCTCAAAGCCCTTTTTGCGTTGATGAAAGAGGTTGAGGGCGAGCAGGTGAAATAATGAATTTGTGGGTGTCGCTTACAAAACGAGAGTCAATTGAGAGGCCTGCTTGTGCAAGGACTAAGCCTGGCTGGCAGGAGGGCTCAGAGAAGGAGGTGCTCCTCCTGAGGGAAGAAGCCCAGCCAGGCTCGCAGCCGGGCCTACTAACTACAGGCCGGCCGGCCTGCCTGTAGCCACAGGAGCAGAAGGGGCTGGGCCCCACGAAAGAAGCCACGAGGGACGCCGGGAGAGCGCAGGGGGAGCTGGGAGGCCGCCTGACGAGATCTGGGGGGCGGAGGGGGGGAAGGAAAGGGGCTGCTGCCGGCGGCGGCGGCGGGAGGGGAAGCTGCGAAAGGCGGTAGCAGCTGCCGCCGGGGAGCTGAGGCCTCATTCAGGCAGGAAGTGCAGTTGGAGGGAAGGTGCTCGGTTGCAGCAGGCGGGCCGGGGCAGCAGCGAGCGGGGTAGGCCGGCCTCCGTGAGGGGAGAGGAAGGGGAGCCGCGGCTCCTTTCCCCTCCATTGCTCGTAGGGAAGCCGCCGCTGCCGCCCTACTTCGCGCGAAGGCTCCCCTTGTTTTCCCGCCGCAGCTGTGAAGGAAAAAGGGACGAGCTTCTGCTTTTTGGGTTGAGCTTCCCCAAGCACTATTTTATTTTATTGTTGGAGTGTGTGTGGAAGGAGTACGGTTCGAGTTTGTAATGCTCTTCCCTCCCGGTTTCCAGCAGCAGTTTTATCTGGTCCATAAGTAGAGAGGACTTTTTTTTTCTCTTCTTCTTCCTTGTTTTCCTCTAGTGCTGCTGTTTTATTCACTGGGCTTTATAGCTCACCGAAGGTAAAAGACCCCACCAGGGAGAAAAAGCTCGCCTGATACAAAGGGAAACATCTGTTCAGCGGTGAATTTTTAGAACAGGACTTTTCGAGAGGGAAGGGGAGGGGGGAAAGGGGCAGGAAACAACTCGAGGAGGAAAAACACTAAATGCTGAAATAATTAGATTTTACGAAGAGGGAGCTAAAGGGAGAGTGGGTTCGGAAAAGAACGGGTCCTTTTTTTATATAAAAAAAATTGTTGCTGAAGTTGGAAAAACCGTGTCTTCTTCCTTTCAGAGGCTGGCAAAAATAAAAGTTCTTAAAACGAAAGGCCTGTTCCTTCTGAAGTGTTTCTCTTTAAAAAGTAAAAACAAAAACTAAATGGATTTGTCCTTAAAAACAATTCAATTAATTTGAGTTGATTTTGGTCATTTTAATTACTTGAAGGAAAATAAACTGCTTAACCTTGTCTTTTAAAAAAATATCCAACAAGTGTCTATAATACATTGTTTTTAAATGTTGCGCTTGGGGTACTGTTTACTCGATCAGCCTTGTTAGATGGGGGGAGGTAAGCGTGTCTACATTCTTTTTAAATATATATATATAGACTTGAAACTATTTTTCTGGTAAAATAGCTTCTTGGCAATGCAGTAGTATTGTTTCATGCAACTTGAGGGAATTTTAAAAGGCGGATTAGAATAATTTCTAAATATTGTATTTCCATGTTCTCTGGGGGAAAATGGAATTTATTGAAGTTCTGAACTTCAGTAAAGCACTCAACAGGGCTGTATTTCTGGACACCATGGAGCAGAAAACTGTTGGTAGCTTTCCTGGAGACAGGGTTGAAATACGTTTGTGTTTATTCCTTTTCTTTGTAAAACTTGCTGTCTTTGGAGCCTTTAGATAGTAAATGCCAATGCAGAAGAATAAGGCAAACCTCACTTTGAAAATAATTTCAGAGTTTAAAATTCCCATATTTTGAGACATCACCATAGTTAAAAAATATATTGGTGGTTGTAATCTTTAATTATCATGGATCCTTAGTAACAAATAATTAGAATAATATTGAAATATATATGTGAGATAAGGCCTTCAGATGCACACATAATTTATATAAGGCAATACGTATACAGGGATTTTAAAATCAAATCTGTATTACAGAAGAAAAATACAGCTGAAGGAACAGGAGAAATAGCATGTCTGGTTTTTCCTCAGTGTTCCATACTACTTTTCTTGTTTCCGAAATAGAAACATTTCTCCCATCTTCTTTCTTGCCAAATGGGTAATTTTTTAAAAAAAATGAGAGTAGCACGATGTAAAAAAATCACATTCCGACTCTGAAGTGCCACAGTGAGACTGACAAAAAGTGATCCGAGGCTTGTGCCCTTAATTCGCTCGGAATGTTAAGCTTCCCAAGATACTCCCCGCCTATGCGGTCATGTTAGCTTTTCTCTGTGTTTAGTAGGTGGTTTTTAATGGTTTAAAATTAGTACGTGGATCGTCTGTGCCCTTACGTTTGTAATATCAATATTAAAAAAAGTGTGTCCTGTAACAGGAAACGTCACACATTGTTAGATTTTTTTTTTAATGGTTGCATTTGGCTACTCCATTCATAGACACAATACAATTAATTAGCATATTCTTGGGTGTGTTTTTGAGATTGGGAGGTAGTAGCCCCCATTTGAGGAGAAAACTCCTTAAATAAAAAAAGTAACATGATTCTGCCCAAACCAGACACATAATTGATATTGACTGGAGATCTGCTTCATGTATAGCAAGTTGCTTTTATATTTAACAAAACTGCTTTCCTCCCTTTTCTATGGATAATTTCTAACTGGTGATAACAGTCATTCTGAAATAGCTTTATAGTTTAGATGCATGATAGGGAATTAAATATGTTTTCTAATAGAAGAACAAGCATGAATAAAAAGGGGAAATGCAACCTAGGAGTATTGACAAAAATATGAACCAGTATAAACTTTTGATTTCTGTTCAAATATTCATATTTCATGTTTTTTGTGCTTTTTGGTGTGTGTGTGGATGAGGGGAAAGACTACTTTCAAATATCCCTACTGCCAGAAACAAACCATTTACAGCAAAATTCCAAATCTTTATTGAGATACTGCAAAGAAAATCAGTGCATTACATTTAAATTACATTAAATCTAAACTTTAAAGTTTACTATATTTCCCCCTGATTAGTACAGCATTATTATATTAAATGTGAATTTTCAAAAAACCTTTAATAATAAATTATATTTGTATATAAGCTGAAAGTAGCACTTAACTATATTCCAATGAATAACTTTATAAATTAGCTCTTAAATGTAAACCTTGGGCCTCTCAAACTGAAGGTATGTTTACCCACCATGCTAAAAAAAATTCCTGTGCTGTAATATTTACTTAGAATATTTAATCTAGGGGTTTTATGTAAAAAACACTCTTTTGCATCATGTTTACAGTACATCTCAGACTGAAATTAACAATTAAATGCTAGCATTATCATAATAGAAGCAGTACTTGGAAAACAACTATTTCATCCACTGGTGCTCCTAGTTAAGTGGCATTTGCCCAAAGCCTCCTGAGGTGATAGTGCAATTTAAAACAATATAATGGATGCTTTAAAAACAACTTACCAGTTAAATTAGTGGTTTTACTGGCTAGATTCTGAGAAAGATTCAAACAATGGCATCACAGTTTTAACTGTCAAAGTTATACTTACATTAATAGGTAGTTTGGTCAGCACACAACTGACTTGAAACTTGTATGTACAAATTGGAAAATGTGTAAATACATTAAAAAATGCAGATGAAAGGTGAACTGCATATAAACTGGTATTTATATTGCTGCAAAGTATTCCTGCGGTTATGTGTACATGCACACACACAAAATAAAAATATATATGTTTTTACTGGTGTAGCTTTACTCAGAAACTCTACAAGCACATTTTGTTTAAAGTAAGTTCTGTTTAAACCAATTGGAAAGTAGATTTTAGGACTGAAGTACTGAACACAACAGGATTAACATAGGGAGTAAAAAAAATGGACAAAATGTTATGCTCTTCATAACTGAGCAAGGGCAAATAATTTGCTGAATTCAGACCACTATACCTTATAGTTTTAAATACTGTATAGCAGTAGTGTGTATGGGTCAAATCACAAGTGTCGCACTCCACACTGTGGACTGACCATTATGCTTTCATTTCCTAGGATTAAACAAATAGCAGCATTAACATTTAAATTAATGCTATATTCAAGTTCAGCAAGCAAAGAAGGTAAAGAAAGTGTGCTTTTAAAAAAATAAACACAAATAAGAAGATACTTAATATCTATTAAGTTTTTTCTCAGAACTTTTAAAAGGCACATTATTTTATAAATATTATAGCTTCTTGTGCTTGGGTAAAATATAAAATTTAAGTTTGGACAAAGATTCAGTTTTAAAATCTTAACATGTTAACGGCTTTAGGCAAGCATCTATTTCTACTCTCACTCTTCAAAAACAAACAGCCCTGACACAACTCTTCTATTCCTCCTCCATTTATCCCTCCTTCCCTCCTAATTGTTTTCAACATAGGATGAAAAAGACATGTTTGGGTTTGAAGAGATTTTTTTGGTTTTGCTTTTATATATCTGTTTTACCTCACATGCTCGTTCTTATTGAGTAATAAGAAAATTACACCTGATTTAATTGTGACAAAGAGGTGATTAAGTAATACAGGCTCTTTTGCTCAACAAGCCCAGGATGTGTTACTGAATCCATGTTTAGAATTATTAGCCACATGCAAAACATAAAGGGCATTTCAGGAAATTGGAATTTTAGGTTGATGCTACTTGTTTTTAAAATATTTTTAAATATTTAGGTGATACAGGACGTTAAAAGTGCTGAAAATGTTTTTGTACATTACTTCCCCCCCACCTAACATTTAAAAGTCTATTTCCTATTTAAAATAAAAGTAAATAACATGAAACCCTAGAAGTACATCCTATGGAGTTCAATGCCACCTACTCCCAGGTAAGTGTGTATAGGATTGCAGCTTAAAACAAATAAAGTTATAAAATAGTAGAAAATTACATGTACCTTTAAAATATGTGGATTGATTTGTTGTCTACATTGTATCTTTTAAAAAACTACCAATTTGAAATACAGAGTAATTCAATCTTTGCCTGTTTTCCTTTTCTAATAGGCATATTTCTATCTCTGGGTCTGAAAAAGCTGTGAATTCAAAAACATTTCCCCCTACCATCAGCCTTTACATCTGTTCCTGAAAACACACCCTAACACCCCAACTTAAAAACCGTAACTTGAAAGTAAATCTCATTGATTTCAAACTTGCCTCAAGTAGTGTGCTTAGGAATAGGATGCAAAAGGTTTCCACATTCATATCATATGGATGTTAATGGCTTACTATGTGTGTAGTACATTGTCGTAAAGCCTTTCTCTTCCTATTTTGCATTTCAATGGTTCTTTCCAAATGCATTGTTTTACAAAACCACCAAGAGGCTATCTACATTTTGTCATCAAGTTCCCTGCAATGTTTTAAAATAGGATCATAGTCCCTCTTTCAGTCTATATATTTCAATTCCTTAAATGAAACTAAAGTTAGTACAATCAATTTAAAATAAAGTTTAATGTATTATTATAGTGCAATACAATTTACCCTGGGGGTTTTTGTGCCAAAATCAAAGTTTTATGTTGATCATTCTGTTAATATACAGCATATATACTTTAAAAAAGGAGAGATTTGTTTAAAATGCATCCAAAGGTTTTGCAAAATACATTTCTAACATATACATTTTAGTTTGGGCAGTTCTTTTAGGATGATTTTCAGTTGACGTTGCTTTACATTCTAGGAAGGGCCAAATTTTAAATACTGAATGTGAAAAATGAACTGTAGAACTATATGAAGCTTAATAGTGTTCAAAAGAAAAAATATGTCCAAAGCTTTTACAAACTGGAAGGAAACATAGGCTGCAATTTTATTACAATGTACTTTTCCAGAGTACTGTATCCCTTAGGCTTCTTGTCCATTGTATGCTTTGCTAAACAGCAGAACCTTGATGCTACTTAATTCTGAAAGTTCCAAGTCCTCAGCATCCCTGACATTCACCCTCCCTTTGCTACCTTAAAGTCCAACTCCATCTGTCAGTGCACCTATCTGTATTTATTCAGTCTCCCACAATAGTTCCTAGTAGATGCAGACTGACTTGTTTAATAATGCTGCTTCAGTCACTCTGGGTCTACTTTGTAGTGAAGTGGTTGGTATCTATTTAGTTCTTTTGGTCTCCATTAAAAAAGAATAAATATGAGGAATGATTTATGTTTAAATAAAACATTTTATTTGGTCTCCATTAAAAGGCATATAGTGTGTATGGGAAATTTCCAATGAAAAGGGCAATGAAGAAACAAGAATTAAATTAGTCTGTAAGGTAGCAACAAACTGTCTACAAACTAGAGTTCAATTTAGGCCACAGTTCTAATGCTGGGGTTAACAATATCACTGGGAATACTTTTTACAACTTAGATATCATTTTCCTGAAATAAGCAAAAATAGCTTTGAAATACTCTTCACTCAGATCCACAACTCATTTAAAGCTGCAACCCTATCTACACTTTCAAGGAAGACCCATTTAATACAGTGAGGCTTACACATGAGTAAATATGCATAGGAACAGGCTAATTTTTGAATCATTTAGGTGTATATGGGTCAATAGAGTTGACAGTGCAATAATATATATTTTTTCTTACAATAAGTCCCACTGTGTTCAGTAGGGCTTACTTCCAAGTAAGCATGTATGGTTTTAAAGTCTGAATTAATTAAAACAGTAGTTTGGTTTGATAGGAACACAGTTATTAAAGTGGAATCTAATCCTTTAAATAATTTTATTTAAATAATAATGTAGCTTTCAGAACATAAGGAAATTAATAAATTACACAATATACTTCTAATTTCCATATCTTTGAAGGACTGAAAGATAATACACATGATTGAAAGGCAATACATGTTTTTGTACTTAGGTTCTAGGATTTTAAATATCACTCTCCATTCTACATATTTTTTTCTTTGCTGTAGCAGGCACATGGAAATACAGGCACTTTGTGAAGCATTTTTGTATGGTATGTCAAAAGTTATTGCCTCAAAATGCTAAAACTGGACTTTGGGGGGATATTGCCATGCAGCATACAGATGAATATTTGGCAGATCACAAACACTCCAATGACCCTGTTATGTTAATCGAAGTGCTCAGCAATGCCTTCTATAGGAAATGACACTCGCCACTCCCTCTCCCTGTCCTTCCTCCTCTATCTAGAAAATTTCACTTCAGACTTTAAAGGACAGCAAAAACTGACCCAAGATATCCCTCTCATAAACTGCAGGCTCTGATATCCCAAAGGAGAATAGTTCTGCACATCTCTCTCTTTAAACAGCAGCTCTTCACAAGCCCACATATCTGCAGATGTGTTAAAACTGTTCTTTATTTCACAACTTCTAAAACACACACACACACACACACACACACACTTAGGACAATACAGATGGTTTAATACTGTACACTTGATTTAAATTGTCTTCATGTCAGGCAATAATGCAGTCTTGCAAAATCATACAATTTTACCAGTCTATGCATAAAGTCACTTTAGCATGATAATAGGGAAAAATCAATGGTATTTTACTTGTAAGGCTTTCCCTTCACCTTCTCCTTCACAAAAGTAGCAGCCCTGGGGCTAGTGGAGGAGAATTTTGCAAAACTGCATTTAATCTCCTTTCAGTCTTAACAGTAGCCACAATTAGTTCCTTCTGTTACAGTTCTACCTGTTTATAGTGGATAATTGAAAAGCTTGGGATTCTGATAACCTGAACCATCTCGTTTTTTACTCTGCTTTTTGAAATATATAAAAGCAAACCCAACAATCATTGATCAAAATCAGGAAAACATGTCCTTTTAAATTAATCTAGATAACAAAAACATCTAAGTTTAGGGGTGTGTGCATATTTCTAACGGGATAAGGCAGCCTGTCTTTTCCCTGGTTGTGTTGTCTGCTCAATTCTAGTTTTAACAGCCATGCAGAAAGACCTCTGTATGCATGGTACTAAAAGATATGGCGAGGCCAGGATGAAGGTAAGGAGAACATGAGCATTTCTGCAGGATTTGTGCAGTGGTCTCTAGGTTAGCCAAACAGAAAAGTGGAAATGTATCAGTTCTGCCCTTGCAGCTAAAGTGATGCAAGAGAAACCGAATTCCAAAGGGATATAGCTATATTACCCGTGTTTTATAGCAACTAGGGTAATAGAGTTTGACTAAGTAGTATGTATGTGCACACAGAGAGATTAAGACGCTGTTTCTATAAAAACAAAGAATTCCAGAGAGTACTTGGGAAAGTTTGTCACCATAAAATAGTATTTTTAGATGCCACGGTGCCCATTGTTGTTCATAGACACGATATATATTGGAAATGCAGCACATTCAAACAAGTTAAGGGGGGGAATTTTGGAAGGATTAGCTAGCAATCCGAAATTGAGGCTGGGGACCCTTAAAGCAGGAAGGAAGTGCCCCTGAAAGGAATTCCTGTTCCAGGAGTTTGGGATCATCAGGGTGGGAGAGGAATCCCGCCGCATCAGTCAAGAACAGAGAAACGGAATTCAACATCCCTTGAAATGCAAAAGAAGAAGAGCCTGTTGCAGAAGAAATGCAGGTCGCATGTGTGCGTGCACACCCCCCCCCCGCCCGCCATCCCAAACTGATCAGATTTCTAGGGCCAGGCTAGGTGATCGCAATCGTTTTTGTTTCACTCAGGCTTTTGACTCTGCCCAGCTGTTTCAGCTGCCTGGCCTCGTAAACACACGAGAGGATGCGGTGCGTGTGACGGAGCGAGGAGCGGGAAAGTATAAATCCCGCTGCTCCTCAAGGTGTCACAGCGGCCTGAGGGAAATAAAGAGAGACTGACCGAAAATACGCGCGCGCGCAGCGCTGGGATCTCTCTGGAGCAAAAGAGTGTGTGATGCCATCGTTGTATAAGTTAACACGTGTAAGAGAGGAGGCGCACGGCTCGGGCCGGGCCTAGTCTGGCACTCGCACCACACACACACACACAAGAGCACGAGTCCCTTAAGGCAGGAGGAGCCCGGCAGCGGGAGTGTATATTTGTCACTTGGCCCACCGCCCCAGGGGACACCCCCCCCACACCTCGACCGCCCCCTTCACGCGCACGCTCTGACTGGGCAACAGCTCAAAAAAAAAATAAATAAACCGTTGAGAGCCAGCAGGGCAGCGCGCGACGCAGAACTTCGCCTAGCGAGCTCGTGTTCTGCTTTCGGCCCATGAGCCACCGCGGGGGAAAAGGAGGAGGAAAAGCGAGAGAGCGAAGGCTGCTGCTGCTGCTGCCGCGTCGCGGGGCCTTCGCCGAGGAGGCGTTGCAGTGCGCCTGCGTGCAGCAGGCCCCTGCTTCTGTTGCCTTTTTCGCGTTGCTGTCTCTCTCTCCCTCGCCTTCTCTCTCTCTCCGCCCCCCCCCCCCAGTCCGTGCGGCTCGCAGGACTGTTGCCGCTGCCAGCAAGCCCTTAATTCCTTGCTGGAGATCTCCCAAGACGGACTGGGTACCTGCCCGGCCGAGCCGGCGCCCAGCGAGGAACTTGGAAGGAGCCCCTTATCCGCCGCTCGGCTGTTGCTGTTGCTGCTGCCGCCGCCGCCGCCGCCGCTGCCACCAGCGGCCATGGGTCCCACGTCCCTGCTATGGAGGCGGTACTGGCGGCGGCGGTGGCTGAGCGACTGAAGGCGGACTGCTGCGGGGCAAGAACTGAGGCGGCGGCGGCGGCCGGGGTCTCTCCGGTGCCGGGGGGTGTCGTGCTGACGGTGTTTTTAACCCTTAGATGGTCTCTAGCGAGCCGCTGTTGCTGCCTGTGTCACTGGAGGGTGAGTTCTCCAATAGTATGAAGGAGATGATCGGCGGCTGCTGCGTTTGCTCCGACGAGAGGGGCTGGGCCGAGAATCCGCTGGTTTACTGCGACGGGCATGGCTGCAATGTCGCAGTGCATCAAGGTGAGTGAGACGGGCCTGCTTCGGCCAACCTCTCTGGGGTGGTGGTGGGGTGGGGGTAAAGACACACACAGAGAGAGGGCCGGGGGGCTGCTTTCGGAGGCGTCTCTTTTTCCTCCCCCCCCCATGTCTTTTCTCTGTCTCTCACACACGCGTCACAAGTCACCACTTCATGGAGTGCGCCATCCACGTCTTTCCCCTCCTTGCTTGCAGGCGTGGGTCGCCTCCCCCCCCGTCCCCCTGCCTCCTGTTAACTCTGTTGCTGGCTGTGTTCGTGGATGCTTAAAACTCAAGGAGGCGGGCCCGTTTTAGGAAAAGGGAGATGGGTGCTGAGGGCGGCCGGGCATGTGCTTTTGGAGGAGGGGTGGCCAGCAATGTCAGAAACAAGGTGTGCTATCCTTGTGTGTGAACGAGTAAGTTGCGTGTGTCGCCCTAGTCGTTACTTCCTCATCCTGTGTGAGTGCCTGCCCTTCCTTCCTTCCTCCGCCCTTAGTAGTGAAAGTAGGCAGGAAGGGAAAGGTACGGAGCAGTATCAAAACACTTCGACGTGAGCTTAAGAGAGTATGGGCAACGTGCGCTTTTTTGCTTTTAGCAAAATTGCCCCTGCTTGCTACGTCGGTATCCCTTTGCACTTTTTGGCACGTCCTCGAAAAGTCTTGCTCCTCCTCCTGTCTCCTAAACCTAGGTAAGAAGCCAAAAAACGTGTTTGTCAAAGGGAGAGAGTTAGCTGTCATGTGACTGCCCCTTTCCTCCCGACTGCCTCTGCCGGAGCGTCCTTTGGCTGGATGGTGTCTGCTGGGTGAGGAGACTTCCTGTTTGTGGTAGGAGAGTGTTGGGGGAGGGGAGGAAAGGGGCACTGTGGACTGACTTATCCTTTGATGGTAGATTTGTTTGGATTAGTGGAGGGAGAGCAGTTGGCTGGTGCCCAGCTGAGTGGCTGTGTTGCTGTTTTGCTTGCTATAATGAGCACAGTGTGTCTCTGCTTGTCTCTGATGATCTGTATGAGTTTCCTTTACGTCTGGAATATGTTACTGTTGCGGTTGTAACTTAGAGTATGTGAGTACATACATGATAGTACAAAAGATCCAGCTGATCCAGATTGTTTTTTAATCCTATTTGTGAGAGGTGGCTGCAGAGCTACATAGTTTGTGACTAGTCAGAAGGAGCACTGGAGAATGGAATAAACTGTCATTCCTTCATGTGAACTTGTCTATCATGAAAATCTTCAGGAATTCTCTCCCACCCAAAGGGTGACACCTTGGAACTAATCTTTTTATGTTTCCAGTGTGCATGCGCATGTACTTTTAATAGAATTTCAGGTCTGGGCTTACTATTTTTTGTTACAGCAAATGCCAAATCTTTAGAATTGCAACTGTGCACCTATGCATTTGATTCAGTGCATTGAAAAAGGGGTCATGGTGTCTAGGTGAATAGATGCATGTGCTAGAGAAAGAGGAGGGATGGGACATTGTCCAAGTCAAGGGGCAATGTGAAACTTCAGCTCCCTTCTCATTTCACAAAAGCTTATGCGTGTTTAGAAGTATGAGATTTCATGTGAGCAACCAGGAAATGGGCCGCAGATGGTGACCTATTACAAAGTGGTGCAGATGTGCCCCATCCCCTTTCAGCATGACTATTGGATTGCAGAAAAACCTTAGTTTACATGCACCCTACAGTATATTGTTTTTGGAATCCTCTGTACTCTGTAAACTGAAATTGATATCTATATTTATAGTAAGTCTCAGTTTTTAATGAAAGTGAGAGACTGTGGCATCTGTGCTCTTATTCAGTTTCCCACACATGCAGCTAACCCAGCTTTTTCTTCTGTTGATGTGGTTATGAGTTTGCAAAATCTTTAAGGCATAGTCTGAGAATAGGAAATAGGAAGTAAGTAAGAAATTGAAAGTGGAATAGGGAGACTTATAGGAGGAGTTACAGTACAAAAGTACTCATGTGAGACTAATATTGATTAGTGTATTTGTTTTGCTTTTAAATCACAGTTGCACTCCAGGTGTGTAATTTGATTCTGAAAAAGCACCAGAAAGCTTGATTCTGTGCATGTTTTCTCAGAGTAAATCCCATTTAGTTCAGTGGGGTTTACTCCCAAGTAAATGCACATATAATTTACATTATCTGAAAAATAGCTGCAAATGTCTGTTTTGTTATATCATTGTTTGGGTCTGCACTAGGGTCCTCAAAGTTATTTGCAATAAGGCTTGGCTCTCTCTATGGAAATTAAATGAAATACTATGAATATACTGTGGGAAAAATCAAAGTACTATTTCCTTTATATTTTAGGAAAGCTTTACTTGGGAAAACTTCACTCCCAAACTTCTATTATTGATTTCATGTGTACCAATGAACCTGTTGGAGGGAGCTAGACACCCATGGAGAAGAAACAGCTTAGGGCCCCCCTCTTCCTGTAGTAGCTACTATTTCCCCAGGGGACCTAGAAGCAAGGTGACTGTGCAGCAGGACAGTAGCGAGGAACAGCTGTCATTCCTTTAGTGCTCCAATCTTCAGTGACAGCATGTTAAGTAAAGGAATCTGAAATTGTGGGAGACTTTTGTAGAGCTGTAGAAATAACGTGAGATGACACCTTAAAAAGGGAAACCAGAGCAATCTTCACCTGAATAGTTATTCCATTTGAATTGGTTCTCCTTGTGGGGAATGTACTTACACATGCAAAGTATGTGAACAGTACAGAAATAAGCATCCCCTTCCTCTAAAGTAACTAACCCTCTTTGTTTATGTGATGGCAGCCTAGGACACGGAGACTAAGCATGGCATCTGATGGTGTCTTAACACTGAGGAGTAAATGGAGTAGGACATAAACATTTTCTTCTAGATAAGGAAAGGAGAGGGGTGCTAGCATGGAAATTTGCTTTAAGATAGCCAGTTACTTTTGCACAACTTATGTATTAAGAGAGACCCTGTATTTTCTTTTTTGTTCTGGTTAGAGGCATCATGTGGTTTATTCCATCTTTTTGGACATGCTGACAACACCAGTTCCCAAAATTTCTGAAATCACTTTGGCTAATTAGGTGATAGAAATATTCGGCTCTGTTTTGGAAAACATTCCCAATACACCCAAGATTTTTATTAATTCAGATTCAGGAGCCACTGCAGTTGTGTTTGGTTGGGAGCTTCAGCCTATACTGCAAAGTGTATCTAAGGCCCCGTCTCATGCATACATATCTGGAAGTAAACCCAGTTTAATCCATGCAATTTAACTTCCAAGTAAATACACATAAGATCATACTGTGTGCTGTATAACTCAAGCTATCCAGAGATATAGTGCTGATCTGATGCACTAATGAATTCTGAGTGCTCAAGTAGACTTCTATACGATCCGCTGTTCCAACTTAGTTTTGTTACATGCTCTCTGCTTGTGCACATATTCAGGGTATTTAGCTTTATGATGCAGTTGAATTCTGGACTATATAAAGCCCTGGGCTAGTTGATCTGTTTGCACAGTGGTCTCTGCTATATTAATTCCTAAGCTCAGTCATGCCTGTGACACATGGATTTAGAGAGACTTGCACATATGTAGCATTTCATCGTAAATCATGTGAGGGCAAATTGTTGAGGCTTAAGAGTATAAAAGGTATAAGCAGCATTGGCAAATGCTGATGGAAGGCAGTTTTGAGTACGTATACCTGTTTTGAGCTCCAGAATTTCTCACTTTAATTGTATAAAGCGCCATGTGCATTGATGGTGCTATATAAATAAATGTCAGCGATAATAATAATAATATGTACTTGAGTATAGATTTGACTTCTTAAGTTTCATTAATCAGGATGGGACTGCACAGGTGTGCAGGGTTATTCACATTGCCTGAGTAGATAGACATGATAAGGACTGTAAAATGTTTAATTTCCTTGTTCTCCGGAGCAGTACATGGGTGTTTTCTATTGTATTTCTCTCACTTGTCCCCTCCTGCTACTTCTGCAGTCTTTCTTGGAATCTGAAATAGCTCATCTGCCTCTTGGGCCATTTAAGACCAGAAGAGACTGTCCCTGGCACACTTCCCAATATGGGGGAAATTACACTTTTGGCCCAAATGCCTATGGGAATGAGTACAGAGTGCTGCAGTTGGTGAGCACTTTGTTGTAGGGATGGGTGTTTTCATTGGGTTTACACCTGGTAAGCTTGTTGCTGCAGAATTAGAGCTTTGGATGGATATGCAGAGTCTACAAACAGCAGGTTTTGAGGAGCCATGGAATGAGAGCCAGACAAGAGAGGGATCAGGAACCGTGAAAAAAGCCTAAGGCACAAAGCATAAAGAGGAACCAGACCTCAGGAGTCAGAAGAGAGACAGTGCAGTCAGTTTATACCATACATGCAAAAGAAGAACCAACATCACAACTGATAGTAGCCAAGGTCACAGTTGGGTAGATTATTCAGAAGGACTGGGAGCAGGAACTGTGGAAAGAGTAAAAGGCATAACAGGAGGCAGGTCATAAGAGATGGAGGCTGAGAAGCACAAACAGGAGCTTAGGTATGCAAGGTCAAATGGATTATTTAACTTTAGACTTCAGATTTGGGTCTAATTGGGGGAGGCTTTATCTTCAGCAAAGTGTGAAACTAGAGAGGAGTCATGGAAAAGAGCAGGCACATAAGGGTGAACGCCTTCAAGTGCCAGTGATTCAGTGGCCACAGTTAACATATAATTGTAAGCTAAAAACCTTGGCTTATACACCATACTGTGCAGGAGGTTTATGCTAGTGCATGCAGGCTGATTGCTGTCACTTAATTTCTTCTTTTGCATGAGCAAGTAAACAAACTAGGAAAGGTTAACTTAGCATTACTTCCAAACCTGGAATCGTGGGTTGTTTCTCCCTAACAAGCCAGGTCTGTAAACCAAGTATCTTGAACCAAACTTAAGTCAATTTTAAGCCAAGGTTTAACAATCCTGGGTTTGGATATAATGCTAACTCTCCTTTTCTCGGGTTTTGCACTCGCAGGAAGCATGGAGTGAAACAGAAGTAACTGGGCACATACAACATGGGTTGTTTAGCCACAGTTCTTGGCTTATTGTTATGTGTGAGTGCAGCTATTGTTAAACAAGAATTCAGGTTCAAGATGAGACTGCATCTTGGGGCTAATGTGCTTTCTTCTGTGATAATGCTGCATATATCTTCTTTTGTGGTATATTAGATAACAAGAGTACTGATTAGAATCGGTCAGACTTTTGAGTGTAAAAATGACTCTCCTTATGTTTTTGGATAGTGTTTTTATAGTGACACCTACATGTTGTTGTTAAATTTGGCAGTCTGCTCTGCAAGGCTGTTTTTATTTGTAACACAAAAAAATGCAATTTGTGTAATTGGAAATAATGGTAGTTTTGTCTTTGCTTTCAATAGGATGTGGATTGCACCCAGAATTATGCAAGTGTCGGTTATAAACTCATTTGGCTGTAAATGCCTTTTGAAATTAGTAGAATTTTCTTTCTTTACCATGCTTGACTGAATCCGGTCTCTTTGGTGCATGTATGTTGTGTGTGTCTGCATGCACATTTAGACCACAAGATTTGATACTATAGGAAATAGCCAGCCTTGGTTCAAGAAGCTCTGTAGGTTTGTCTTAGTCCACTTGTTTCTCCCCAGCATTCATTAATGGGCAAAAAAAGAGAGACACTTAACTTTCCCCCTTTTGACAGAAGTTAACAAATTCTGTAGACATACTAGGTCCCTGTAGAGTGGATAGTAAAGGTAAAGGGACCCCTGACCATTAGGTCCAGTCATGACCGACTCTGGGGTTGCAGCGCTCATCTCGCTTTATTGGCTGAGGGAGCTGGCGTACAGCTTCTGGGTCATGTGGCCAGCATGACTAAGCCGCTTCTGGCAAACTAGAGCAGCACACGGAAACACTGTTTACCTTCCCGTCGGAGCGGTACCTATTTATTTACTTGCACTTTGACGTGCTTTCGAGCTGCTAGGTGGGCAGGAGCAGGGACCGAGCAACGGGAGCTCACCCTGTTGCGGGGATTCGAACCGCCGACCTTCTGATCAGCAAGTCCTAGGCTCTGTGGTTTAACCCACAGTGCCACTCGCATCCCTTGTAGAGTGGATAATGCTTGCTAAATTACAGGCAAACAGTGTTAGAAGCTTGGATAGAAAAGCTAGGAGCCAAATGGCTTCTGGGACCTGGGTTTTGGGTGCCAAAACAGAATGCTTAGTAGCTGGGGGGGGGGTCGGCAACACTTTTTAATTATTATTTTGATAAGCATAAGAGACATATTGTTAATATCACATTTTTAGCAGGAAATTGTTAATACATGTTTAATTTGGTGTTGAAATAAAAATATTAGTACTATACTTCAGTTTTCCAAACACTCTACTCTTTATTGTTAAACTTCTTAAGGAGTTAAGGATTGTCTATCCTTAACATATACTTCGAGGCTTCAAAGCACATACATTTCAGTAATCCTTGAGTGTCAGCCAGGCGCAAAAAATGGCACCTAGACTTTCTGAGGTGCTCGCAAATGGAGAATCTGTAGCTGCAAAATGTGCCTGGTGCCCTGCTAATTTCGAACCCTGCAGGCAAGTAGGTGGGATACACCTTATAAAAATGGATTTTGGCATAGGAATAACTAAAATGGGTTTGTTTTATGATTACAAGCTAGACCTGTCTTTTGTGAAGAAGCTATCCCACTCCATACTGAAGTCTTTCCTAAGCTTGGCGAGCTAAATTTCAATTTTGTAGTGTACCTGTTGCCCCTTCACCTCACAATTTGGCATTTTCCTTGTGTGGTAAGCATAGAAGCATAGCTTCAGTTTTAGTAGACATTTGTCTGCAGCATTTTTAAAAGGTCTGTATCACTGAGTCAATATGAAGTGGTTTAGGGTCCCTGCTTTAACTGGTGCAGACTTGCACAGGTCCTGTCATTACCCAGGTAAGCTTATAATACAGTGGTACCTCTGGTTGCAAATGGGATCTATTCCGGAGGCCCGTTTGCAACCTGAAAAGAACGCAACCCGCAAGCAGCGAAACCCAGAAGTAACCCTTTCTGGTACTTCCGGGTTGCTGTGAGATGCAACCTGAAAACGCGCAACCTGAAGCAAATTTAACATGAGGTATGACTGTACTATTGAAGCATCACATTTTAGCTTGGGGTTCTTCTGAATCCAATGCACAACCCTAAAATAAACTGATAACCTGTGATTTTTAGACAGATGAAATAAAATTTATTTATCCATTGACCAAGGGCTCCCACAACATCCTCTCTTCCACCTCTCCCCCTGTTGAAGTTAGACTTGAAAGAAACATTCTATGGTAGCTAGTAGAATACATTCTGGTGTGCGCTTGGTTGAAATGTATGTGTGGTGCCCGCATCAGTTTCTCCAGTTTGCAAATGTACTCTCAGAATGACCCTTGCACTTACCTATGTGTGTATTGCAGGACTTTTTTTTCTGTATAATATACATATTTTTAATATGATTATTTGCCTCTTTTCTCCCAAAATAGCATGCTATGGAATTGTACAAGTACCTACTGGACCTTGGTTTTGTAGAAAATGTGAATCTCAGGAAAGAGCAGCTAGAGTGGTAAGTTTGAATTGGTGTGTAATACTTGGGTGCATGTTTTAATCTAGTTCTTATCTTGGTAGCATTGCTCAAAATGTATTATTCTTAGCAGGGGGTGAAGTGGGCATATATCCGCTGGAAGCCATAGAAATTCATTTTTTCCCCTTTGCCTGGATTTTTTCATGTTCTAATTTTAATATGGAAGTACAGAGAGAACCAGGCAGGATTTTCAGTGCTGTTTAGAGGCTAACAGTTGCAGAAATACTGTACTGCATGCTTCATAGTTGTGTTTCCCACCACCATGACCTTTTTCTGGTGAGGGGAAAGGATGGCAGAGGATCTTGTGAGGGAATGTTAACCTTCATTCCCCCCCCCCCATTGACTCCTTGCAACAAGGGGGGGGGGAGAGAAGCCAGACACAAACACTGTGCCACCAGAAGTGTGGTACTCTGCTCTCTTGATAAATGTTTTACTCTCTGATTTTTGGACACCCACCACCCCACTGTGAGAATACACTGTACACCAAAGAGAGATAAATCAGGTTGGCTCTGTAGTCTGCCTGCAACTCTCTGGCTTCAACACATTAACTTCTTTGGGGTATTATTAATTCCAGTTTTGGAGGAATCCTTTTGCAAGTACTGATAAAGCTTTCTTATAATTCTGTATTGGCAAGGAAGTAAAAAAGAAGTATCTATGGAGAACTGAAGTTCTGGATTTTTATATAACTGGATTTTGATATAAATTACTTAATAAATATAAATGACATAACTCTCCTGCTACTTTCAAGTGTATTGAATTTAATATTGGTTGTTTGATCTTAGCTTCATAATGCTAGTGTGGAGATAACCAACTTTAATTTGAATTCTGGATATGGTTAGTATTGTACTAAACTTCACAGTTTCAACATAAAGTTTTGCAATAATGGTTGGTATTGATTCTTTTAGGCCATAACATTATGTGGCTCACGCAGAACAGATCTATCTTGTGGGTTTTGATACAACAGTGTTGCTTTTAGCACTATCACTTGGAGCAGTGTGTGTATGCAGAAGCACACATGGTTGTCTTATTTGTGTCGTTGTTCCTGTAAATACAGAACTTAAAGGCTCTGGAGGTTTGGCTTGTCTGTAATTTAGAAATTGAGCTCCAGAAATGGCCATTCTCATAAGTAGCTTTAGATGAATAGAAACCATGGGTGTGAAATGTTGGATACTGAGCTGTGATTTAAGACATAGATATCTGTTAGAGAGAGGTTTTTTAACTTAAGGAAAGCATCTATATTTATGTGAAAGGAGACAAATAGGAAATGGGTCAACTACAGAAAATATTTGAACGGTACCTTATTTCTTGTTTTAATAACTGTTTGCCTTCCTGCAGAGATGCGAATTATGCCCTCATAAGGATGGTGCTTTGAAGAGGACTGATAATGGGGGTAAGTCTTTTACCTTTTCAAAAAAAGTCTCTAGTAATTTAAAGATTTTGTTCCTTTTTCTGCAGTTCAGTTGCATAAACTGATAAAATTGGAACATAGCTTGTGTGGTTAAGATTTTTGGAGCCCCACGTATAAATATTCTGTTATTCTAAAGAGCTCTGAAACTTAGGTATTTCAGGGTTTGTATATTTAATAATTTAGGTGCTCATCACTGTAAAATGTATTTATTCTTGCAGCATGTATATGAGAAATCTTATCTTCCTCTTACACATGGAGAATGAGAGCACTGCATCATGCTAGAGGGCTGTATATAAATTGTAGACTTTAATTTTATGCAAAAATAATTCAGTGTAAGTGAACAGTGAAGGTTATTTAATTCCTTCGGTGGCTATGGTTTGCTAACTCAAGTGGCACACTTAATATGACAAGCAACTACTTGATGATACCTCCTGACTTTAAAATGGTGTTTCCTTCTCCCCAAGCCAGCATGGCTAATGATCAGGGTTGGCGAAATTTGTAGTCCAGCAATATCTACACAGCACACACTAGCTTGCCCAACCCTGCACCCATCCATTATAGAGGGAGCACATGGAGAAGGGCTCCTGAAGAAGGTCTTTAAACTTGTGGCTAGGCTCATGTAGAAGAAGAGATGTATCCATGACCCACACCATTTAGGGTCATCAGCACTTTGAATTAGACTTTGGAGCCAATGCAGCTTGTTTGTATTAAAATACATGGAACAGTACCATTGTGCTTAATTTTTTTCATTTTTGTGAAGGCTTAATTTGGGTTTCCGTGGTGATTACTTTCCTTTTCCATGGTTCCGTGATAAAGTTTTATTTTATAGACCCATCTCTTTTTGAGACTTTTTGAGGTGGCTTACAAAAAGCAGAAATAGGATAAAAGATAAAAACATGGCACTAATACAAACATATTTATATGTTTTAACTTAAAAGCCAGGTTTCTTGCTATAATGCTTTTTAGAGGGAATCAGTAACACATGATTTTTAAATTTTGGCTAAGAGCCCCAAATGTGCTTATTAGAAGAAAGCAAAAGTCTGCATTGCTTACTTTAGCTTAGCTTTAATTTGCCTAATGATTCATTAGCATAATTTTCTTGAAATAGGACGTGGATTATTATTGATGCAAAGCTATCTCTTATTCTGTGTAGGCGTCTAGTGTAAGAGATGAAAATATGCATCAAGAAACAAGTTGGTCTTGCCTTCATGCTACTTTGTATGGAAAAGCAGCTCATATACTTCAAGAATTTTCAATTCAGCCTTGTCTCTGCTGTTGTATTACCACAATGAATAAGGTGTTAACTTCCATGAACTTGTGGTTACTGACATGGGATATGTGTATCGGTTAGGGTACTGTCTTAGTGGGTAGAGGTGCTGTTTGGGGGATGCAACTACTACATTGTCATGGAAAGTTGACTTTCTGGAAGTATCTGTCAAGTCTTGCAGAGGTGGCAGGCTAATAAGGATTGTTCTCATCTGAAGGTTGATGGATCTAGTTGGTTTCCAAACTGCATTTTTGGTGCACTTGGCAGACTGTCCTGTCAAAGCTCTAGCTCAGGGGTGGATAACTACTTAGCTCAATAGGCCACATCTTTATCTTCCCCCGACCCCTGGGGCCCAACTTTGATGGGGAGTGGGCCACAACATGTCAGTTGACTGATAGGTGGGAATTCCTGTGGCAGTGCGGGAGCGGTCTGCTTCCTGAGCTCATTCCCTGCAGGGAATGTGCTGGCAAAGCAAATCCCAGCAAGACTGAATTTCCTGCTCTCCAGTTGGTGAGCAGAGAGTGTAGTCCTGCTGCCTACAGGATTCACAGTACTCAGCAGGATTTTACCCTGTCCCTTATCCATCAGCTGAAGTTACCCAGTGACACTGGCTGGTGGACAGGTAGGTATGTTTGGGGGCAAATTGCTTCATGGGTTAATTTGGCCCCTTGGCAGACCAAGATTGGTCCTCCACCACCCACTGGAACCGACTTGAGTATTGGACATGATGGCTGTAGAACAGGAGTAGCCAGTGCACCTCCAGATGTTGGCAGACTCCAACTCCCATCAGGCCTGGTCAGACTTGCTCTAGATATTCAAGGCAATTGAGAACAATGAAGGAACTGGATGATGAGGTGTAGAAAGGTGTAGGAAAGGTCAAGTTAGGTTCAGCTGAACACAGATTCTTTGGTGGTGTCTTTGAAGAAATCCTATCTTCACCACTGTTTTATCTGCACAGTGCCATCCACTGGAGCTTTTTCAAGTCATAAAAGTCCTGTTACAACATGACTAGCTCAATTTTTACTTTTAGATAGTTGATGAAATCCTTCCTGCTTCAGGCTTTGAGGGGAGGGAGTGAAGTCTTAAAGAAAGGGCACACACACTTAAATGTTTCTGGAACCTGCCAGATAGGTTCCCCCCTCCCCCTTGTATTATGTTTCTGTATTTTAAATTGGTACTGTTCTTATATTTATGATATGGTATTAGCCAGCCCGAGGGATCCAAGGAACCATGTTTGGCAGCACACCAATTTAAAAATAAATATAAATGAGCTGCCGAACATTAAATTGCTATCTACGCAAAAATATCAGCCTCCTATTATCAACAATCTGGAGGATATGCTATAAAAATAATAAAGCCTTTAAAACTATTTTCAAAAGTTGCTTCTGGATAATGCTTGCCTAAAATGAAGATTACTTTCAACTTAATGGTAGGGTTTGCATGGTATTTATTAGGGGTAGGCTTTGACAGGAAAATCATGTTTTTTCTTGCCCTGGGAAAAGCTATTTTTCTCATATTTTAAGACATTATAAAAATTGTTTCATTATTACAATATTATGTTTCAAGCTGTGTTTATGACATGTAGCTTATTTAGCGTTGAACGAGGAAATTATCATAGACCATGTTATATTTTTAGTTTTGTATTCTTTTAACAGAATTTATACTACATTAAAAACAGAATAGCATGTAAAGGAATGAAAATAATAATAATTTGGGATTAGATCTTAACTAAAGTTCTGCTGGTGGGAACAACCTGTGGGTGGAGTTCATTTGGTAGGAAGCTCCCACTAGGATGTGGGGGGGGGGCAGTGGCATTTTCTGCCATTTCCCCCTGCATCCCCTTTGTTCCTCAAAATTGTGGTTTGCACCATTTGGTGACATTCTGGAGCACCATGAGAAAGGGGTTGCTGGGGGAAGGAGAGGGTAGTGGAAAATGTTACCCTGCACTGCACCCTGGCAGCATTTTCTGAATTCCTATTCCTGCTGCAAACAGAAAGAGCTCTTCCATTCATAATCTCAGAATAACAATAGTAGAAGAACAAAAGTTCAAATTTTGAGGCATTAAGCAAAGATAAAGACAAGAGGTTCAGTGGGCAGAGGGGCCTGACAGAATCCAAACATAAGACTGCACCTTGGTGGTCCTGTTGGAACTCCACTTGAAATTGACAATATCACTAACTGTTGCTATACCAAGCTTTCGTCATGTCCACTTACTGTAAATTGCCCCGTCGCATTGTTGCATTATACAGTTGTTTTTCCTTCTGCATCAGTTTCTTGTCTAATAGTATCTTACTCTTCTTAAGAAGCTGGATACTTTTTATTTGTGTATTAGATTCACTAATTTAAATTCCAGTTGCTTGCTGTAACTGGCAATGCATATCTTGCAAGATTTCCACAGAGGTCTTAATCACTGCATAAACAACTGACCTTATGTTTTGCTTGTTCTACTACTCTTAAATTGCACATCTTTGATCTCCAGCAAGATGCCCTGGAGTAAGAATGGATACCAGGGACACTTATTTTTTAAAGCTCAGTATCTCTGCAAAAACATTTGGGTGTTAGTTGTTGTTTGTGTTTGTGTGTGTGTTCTTTAAATAAATCAATAAGAGACTTAAAAAGCTGTGAGGGAGTTGGTTCTTTTAAACTGTTACAAAACACCCAGTATTTGCAATCTTTCTTGTTTTACGGTTTTGTTTGGAAGCCTTCACTGTACACAACAAAGCTTTTTAGTTCAGCATATTTAGAACCAGTTATTGGATTGAAATCTGTTCCAACTGGATGCTGATCAGGAATGTTGTGCATCAGCATTCTTTGTCAGCTTTATAACAGGATTTCTGGAAGGCAGCTGCTTGGTTGAAAGCCAACTAACAATGCAATCGTGTCGTCATTTTTTTAAGGGTTAGAGTGGGGATCTCCTAAGCTTGTAAGGAATGTCACATGCCAGCTTTTGAGTCAGCAGCTTTCTCCCTCTGAATTTCATTAAGGCTCTGCAAGTTAAAAGAAAAAGCACTAATGCAAACTTAAGTTACCCAAGTGCTGTCACCGACTACTGCTAATATATTGTATTAAGTACTTATATCTGCTTGTAGCCGGATTCTGATATAAATTACTTAATAAATAAATATGAACAACATAACCCTTCTGCTACTTTGAAATGTGAGATTTTAATATTGAACTCAGCTTCATAATGCTAGTGTTGAGATACCCAACTTGAATTTGATTGTTGAATCATCTGTTTTCAAACTTGGACTGATTTGTGGCTGTTCTTTCCTGATTGAAGCTGAGAGTAGGGCATGTTCGACACCACCTAAGTACTGGTGTGTTGTATAGTAAGCAATAAATAAAAAGAATACTAAAGATGGTCTGATAAAACAAATTAGTAGGTCTTCTAAAAGCAAATAGTTTTTGTTAAATTATTTTCATTCATTGTACAGAGAAGGGCGTTCAATATTGAGATAAGTTCTGTTTCCAGGAATTCGGAAGGTAGCTTCTTGTGAAGTTGGCACCTTCCATCTATTCCAAGTCCTCTATCTGTTTGTATAGGAAGACACTGTGGTGCTCTTCAGGAGCTGCATAAAGGGAAGGATGCAGAGGGCCTTCTCGGTAGTCGCGCCCTGTGGAATGCCTTCCTGTCAGATGTCAAGGAAATAAACAACTAGCTGACTTTTAGGAGATATCTGAAGGTGTAGGGAGTTTTTAATGTTTGATGTTTTACTGTGCTTAGTGTTTTAATTTGTTGGAAGCCACCCAGAGTGGCTGGGGCAACTCAGTCAGATGGGTGGATATTATTAATAACAATAACAATAATAAATAAACAATGAGAGAGAGGGAGTGAGAAACCAAAAACCAACATAGTAGAAACGCACTCTGGTCTTGCCTTTCATTTTCCAGTATTTGGTGATTGCCTTATGCTCCTTTTGTTTTATGGACAAGATACCCTCCTGTTCTAGACATTCCTCTTGTTTCTGCCATCCATCTCAGGGATACCATGAGCAGTTTTCGAAACTCCCATTGTTCTAGGCGCATTTTGTGACAGGGAATTTCATTAGTGTAAGATGTTTCTGAGCTCAGGGTGCAGAACTGTGCCTAAGATTTCAGATTAAAACTGCAGAGTGGAAGGAAAGGAGGACCTTTTTCTGTCTCCCCACTTCCAGCTACTCTCTGAAGACTGGAGAAGAGATTCTCTTAAGAATATTAGGGGGGTGGGCAGGGGAACGACTAGACCATGTGAAAAATAAACATAATATTTTAGCAGCAGTTCATTCATTTTTCAGCTTTGTATTCTTGTTATAAAAAAGTTCACCTAGACATTCCTTTGTTGCACCTATAACCTAGGTTTAAGGTGCCATTTAGCTCCTAGCTTTCATATCTCAGTTTCTAACACTGACCATGAGAGAAGCAACACCAAACTCCAAAAGTTCTCCCAAACCAAAGAGTAACTCTGATCAGCCCTAACCTGGGGAGAAACCCTTCCTCTTGACTCAAGGCTCCTTAGTTTCTTAACACTTTCAGATATGTGGTTGAAGGGCCATGTTGTAGGTGGGTTCTGCAAACAGTGAGAGAAAGTTATTCCCCCTTCAAGCATACTTAGAGACCATCCCTTACTTTCCCTTGCTCAGGCAACCCAAGAAAGATGCAACACTATTCCAATGCTATCCAATACTTTCTGGAGAGAAGAGTAATAGACTCCGAGCTAGTTCCAGAGGGATAATTACTTCTTTAAGGTGAATTATATTTTTGTCAGTATATTGAAGAAATCAGAAGACTTCAGAAAGATCGTAGATCTCCACGCTTTGGCATGGAGATGGGTCGCACTATTTCTGCATGCCTGTATTGTTAAGATTTCCTTGCATGAATAAATTTTATGGAGGACTACTAACTGCCTCGTTGACTTTGCAATTGTTCCTTCTGCACTTCAGTGCCAGTTGTTCTGTCTTCAGCTCCTTCTTCCTGTCCTTGGTCCTAGTTACCAATAAGACTTACTTGAAGATGGTAGAGTACAAGTTTTATTCCTGTTTGTAAGACTACCTGGTTGTGTCTTTAACATGTGCAGACTACTGTACAGAAGCCCCAGAGGCACATGTTTTTGATAACTCTTTCTGGAAGTCAATTGTTTTTCTTTTCTTTTAGAGGGGGGAAAAACCTGTTATCTCTGGTCAAAGGAGATTTAACTCTTAGCCAGACTGTTGGAAATGATGGGTTTTAATTTCAGCTGACTTTCTTGGGCCTATCTACATGTCTGAGCTCTTCAGACATTCCTGCTAATCTTCAAGATCAAATTGCATCAAGATTGAACCCACATATCTGAATACCCAGGAACTCAAATGTCAATATCCCAGTGGACTATGGTGGAAAGGTGTACATATCAAAGACTTACTCATAGTATATTCAGAAGTAACCATTGCCAGCCTACCTATGTGGGAAGCGCACTTCAAATAATTCTTCATCTAGGAGCTGTGGTCACACTGTAAGACATCTTGTAGCATCAGCTTCCTAGAGTTCTGAGTGGTCTGTCTGACTCTCAGAACCTTTGCTCTCCTGTTGGACAGAACAAATGTGTCTTTCCAAACCAACAAATACATGTGAAAAAGCTTATTGGAAGCTGTGTCCTACCTATGGAAAGCCCTTGCATGCCTTCTGTTGAGTGAAGCAGGACTCCTCCAACAGCCAGGTATCTGAGAGGCATCTACAATGCTTGGATGGTAGTTGAGCAGGCAGCAAATAGGCCATTTGGAACGATCTCTAACTCTGGAGGTTCCTTCTGATCAGTTATGTTTGGGCTCCAGTTGTTGACTTGCATGTCTGCTGAAGAAGCAAACCAGGGACCAAATTGTGGGTGCAGACATGAATTATGAAAAAGCAGATGATGCCTTTCAAATGTATTCTTAGTCCTTTTGTTTTCTGTAATCCCTATGACAGTTAGAACGATTAGATGCTACTTTGGTTATTTCTAGGTGGCCAAGACGTTCTTGGTGGCTCTTGATGGCTCTTGATGGAGGTTCTGTGAACACTTCCTGCAGAGGTGCACTGGCTGTGCAAGGAAGGGCTCTTCTCAGCCCCAGCTATTATGGTTGCCACCTTGAAGATGGAAAGGCAGGCCTTAGGTCTTACTAGCTATCAGGATGTCACCCAGTGTGACTTCCATACCTATGGCATCATTTAAGCTATAAATTATCCTAGCATATAATACTTGGAAGGCCCTTGTCAACTGAACTGTTCAGAATTGTCTGCTGTTATCTTAGTGAGGGATATAGTTCTGTTTGCAAGATGACTGGATTATGGTCTGCAGTCAGATACACTGAGCTTCAGTGTAATGCAAATTCTCACAATACTTGGTGAGTTCCTTAAGTAACATGCATTCAGAGGGTGCTAACTGCCCACTGTAAGCGCATAGTAGTGTTAGAACTTAATGTTGTTGCCTATTCAGAACCCAAGGTTTTTTAACACATAATAATATTGGATACTTCTTATCTGGTGCAAATGTGCTAAAATTTTGAGGGGGGTGGGAAGTAATATCCTTATCTTGCTCAGTTAAGAGGACATTTCTGTCTCCAAAGAGATCCCAGCTGCTTTCAACATTCCCTGAAAAAGCAAGTGTTATGTCATGGGGTTTGTATCTAAGGGTTTGGAAGAAAGGAAATCTGAAAAATGATTAGCTCATGAAAAAGAGCTGTTTGAATGGAGCAGTGTGCATAAACAATATTAGCCAGGAACGCAGCAGGTCACTTTCTAGGACCCTGAACAGAAGAACACGTTATTTCTAGTGGCAGAAAGCAGATGGGATGCATTAGTTCCAACGCCTGTTATAAAAGGTTATGAGTTCCTGTGGAAAGGGGAACTGAAAAATGAACACCAGTGGCTTTCTGGGACCCCAAAGAAAGCTATAGCCCTAACTTCCACTTTAGTATAATCTGCTCTACATAAATCAGTGTTTCAGTTTGCCATAACCTCTTGTGGGCAGCTAGCTACTTGAAATACAGCAAAATTAATTTCCTAGCAGTTTTTTGGTTGTTAGGAGCTCAAAGACATTGTTTCCAGCAGATAGCAACAGAAATAACTAAAGCTAGAGTGGTATTTCAGTGTAACTTTGTGTATCAATCCTGGGCTGTTTTTTCCTCCTCCAATAACAGCACACCAACCAGAATACATTTATCATTTAAGGCTGTATCTCAAGAGTGTGGAGACTTTTTCAGCCTGAGGGTCAGGTCACATTATCTTATGGAAAACCTTCTGGATGTTGCATTCCAGTACTGGGTGGGGCAAGAGGGAATACTGGGTGGAGCAGTAGATGCAACTCTTACTAGAGATATAATTTTTTTGGAAATTCTGAACCCACAGGAGAATATTTTTTCCTTTTTTTAAGGGGTGTGGAAATTTGTGGACAATTGAAAAAAAAATCAACTTTTTAAAGCCGCTTTTACAGATCAAATGTCACTTTGTTGCTTTAGGAACATAACGTGTATTTTGTATAATATGGTTTGCCATTAGATTATCATGTTTGGTATATTAAAATACAATTTATTTGGTCCATTGCAAATTGAATTTACATTTTTAATTCATTTGATTTTTTTTGTTACAAGTGGAGCTCCAAGCTGCTGAAATGTAAGGAGTCTAGCATCCCTTTCGTTTTGTCAGTTTATGAGAATGGAAAAAACCCAATAAAAACAGGAGAAACCATTATGATTATAGTAAAAATAAGAAAACTATATATTTGACTAAGTCCTACTCAGAGTAGACCCATTAAAATTGAGGGACCTATGTTAGCCATGTCTCTTAACTTCCAGCAGGTCTATCTAAGTAGGACTAGCATTGAATACCACTCAGTCTCCTTCTGTTCTCCATAACGTCAAGCAGACATAATGCACTCATTGCCATAAAAAGAGCTGTGAGGGGGTGGGGAAGGGGCAGAGGGAAGGCAGAGCCAAGACTCAATGAATACTTCATGAAATTTAATCAATCTCATTTTCTGAGGTATCTCAGTCCATTTATGCTTCTTCATATTTGTCATCATATTTATTATGGACTTCTAAATATCAAAGGTTTGTCTGGATAGAAACTAATTTTATCTACCCTGTCACATGTCATAGCCCAACATCTTTCAATTTTCCCATTTTTGGAGAGGGAAAAAGGCTTCGGGGGGGGGGGGGGACAGCACTAAATGTTGTACACGTGATTGGCACTTGTGTGTTTGGTTTTCCTGTGTTAAATATTGCTGAGGGAGGCCTGATTGGCACTTTGATGTGGGGATAAGTGTGTGGGGATTTAATTCATTGCTCCTCTCCTGGTTCCAAAACAGGTAGGACTTGCCCAGTGGTTACCATTTGCCTTCAGAGGAAAGCTGCTGTTGGGTGTAAAGATTTTGAAAGACAACAAAGTAAACGAGGGCCAGTCACGTGCACAGTGGCATGTCTAGTTTGACCTTGAGAGTATATTAACCTTGTCCCTTGTGCACACATTCTCTCTTGTGGAATTTGGTGTGTGTGTCATAACATTTTTGCATGCTGGAATAGGTTGATTCAGACTTTTGGCAAGGGTGTTTGTTGCATATATACCAGTGCGTAGTATGTATGCTGTAAACACCACAATTCATTTCTGTTTTGCAGATATTTATAAATAGTTCTGGAGCAGGTTCCAGAGAGCTGTAGATAATCAAATATTTCTCCGTTCATGGCCCCAAATGTTTGCAAACCTGTTTCAGCTTTATGTAATATTTGCTGTTTGCAGCATTGCCATGTAAAACATGATCTATTACCTCATGCATGGTTTGAAGCAATTGAGTATACATGGAATAGGTAGAGCAGAGCCTTATAACGTTGTATGAAGATTAGATAAGTTGTATATGTGATATTTCTAACAGGTACTTTGTGTACCCCTGTGATATTTTTTCCTTCTTCATGTTTGGACGTTAACACAGATATAGAGTGTGTGTGAAGATTGGGACCTAATTTCTTGTGGAAGGCTGCAATTACGTTTTGAACATTCCTGCTATTCTGCTGCTTTTCATATTGGGAAATTGGTGTATCAAACTGTCTGGGAATTCTCTGTATAAAGTAATCCAGGACAGAATATGGGCAGCTCTTGAATAGCAAAGTAATTTTCAAGCTGAGCTATTTATGCAATGAAACAGTAGCAGACATGGTTAAATTGTTTTCTTTGGCAAGCACAAATTGGTGACTCTCTTGGGAACCACAGAGAACCTGAAATTAGGCAGGCTCTTATCTGGGTCAAGAATCCTTGGAAATTGAAAAGAAAAAACTGTCAGAAAAAAATACCCTACTGGTCTGTGAAATACTATCAAAAGCTACTGAAAGAAAGCTAAAAATATATGCTGCTTTATGCTGAAATACCATTCTAGGATACCACACAGGAAGATATAAAAGTAATAGTGTCAGGTCTTAGATGTAAGCAACAAGAAAAGAAGCAAAAAATTCGTTCTTTCTTATGGAAAGGTGTGAAGAGAAAGCATTATAGTTTAATTACCTGCATATTTTCTTCCCAATTTCAAGCATGTAGGCCCGTTAATTTCAATGTGAATTAAGAACTAGGTACAATCTAAAAGTGATTTGTTTCTACTTTTGCAAAATCATTATTTATATTAGTTGTTTACAGCTCTTTGAAAATATGTAATCTTATCTTTATATGCTGTGATGTGCTAAGGAATGTGTTAGATACTTACATTGTGCTTAAATAATTGAAAATACATGTAACATATGAAATGTTCTTTTTTATAGTTGAAATTATTCTATTTGTATTGTCAGAAGGCATTAAGAATAAAATGTAATTAACTTTTTATAGGTTGGGCTCATGTGGTTTGTGCTCTGTACATTCCCGAGGTGCAATTTGCAAATGTTTCTACAATGGAACCTATCGTGTTGCAGTCTGTTCCTCATGATCGCTATAATAAGGTATAATTCTACTATGACTTATTTTCTTGATATAATTTCATATTTGAAAAATATGCTATATATTTCACATCTTATTAAAAAAAACAAGCATATTTTGCTTTGAAGGGCTTGTATTTCTTTAAAGAACATTTTGTATGAAAGAAAATGAGTAAAATTATTTATGTCTTACTGAAGTTTATAGCATGAGGCAATATCTACTTAGATATCTAATGTTTTTCATCATCAACTGATCAAATAGGTTTATAACATTTCCTGTTTTATTAGTAATCACTATATTTAGCAGCAGATTACTGTTGATCAGTTCCTTGATATGGTTCTTATTAAAAGCTAATTGAGAGTAGAATTGAATTTTTCAACTGTTGTTGTTGTTGTTCTCTCCCTTTCTTCTTATAGCACCATGTTCACAGTTCTTGTTCTCTTGCTTTAGGGAAGCATCTGTAGTTAAACATTGTTGTTTTGCCATTGAGAAAGTGAATGAAATATCAGCAGGAGCTCTCCACCCACTCATGTTCTTTACACATAATAGACCAGTGTAGAAATTCAGTTGGAACGTGTGTTGTGAGATTTAGATTATGCTGACTCACAAGTTAAGTACAGGCGACTCCCCACTTATGCGGAGGTTACATTCTGGTCCCCCGCACACATAATTGAAATTGGCTAAAGAAGGGAGCACCCTCTAAAAAACCCTTTAAATGCCCTTTCTGTAGCTCTCTCTTCAATCCATACCAAAATTACTGTATCCAAAAATATCCACAGCTAGAATTGAAGTTCTGGGGCTGGCAGGAGGCTGGAGGACTTTCACGAAAGTAGCAGCTGCTGCTGTGCTACCCCGCACATGCAGCTGTTAGGTGGGGAGGCTGAGCAGTGTAAACAAAGCCCCACTACGCCTCTTCAGGGTCTCCTCCACCCTCACTGACGTCCTTTTCATGCTCCCGGGAGGTTCTCCTCGCGAGCCATGAGGACGCTCCAACTCTCTTGCCATTTCCAGGTGAATTGAATTATTTAATTATTTTCTGGTACTGCGTGTATATGAGGTTACACAGCAGTCAATCATATGTAAGTGGGGGGACACCTGTATTATTGGAGTTGTACATGCATAGAGCCCAGTAGACAAAAGTGTACAGATTAGGGGATTTAGGTCCTTGTGTGTAAACCGCTTAGAGGTTTTATTACAGTGAAGCAGGATATATCTTTTGGTAACGGCTTAAAAACGGATATATATATATATATATATATGATACCCAGCATGCAATATCATTGAGATCTTGGAGCAGGGGCGAAGGGTGGCAGAATAATCCCTGCCATGTGTTTTCTTGATCGTTAGCTGGGGATTAATACAGTGTTCATGGAAGATGTGCCATAGTCATATGTATGCATTCTATCTTTAACTCTTTATCCAGCCTCCCATTTTCAATTGGGGGACCAATGTATGGGGTTAGGGACAGATGGATGCAGCAGGGACATTGTTAGATGCACAGCATGGGGAGGACTTCCAGAAATCGGAATCCTGTTCCCTCTGTTACCATTCACCAGTTAACCCAATCTGCTGTTTTGTCTTAATTTTATTTTTTAACTTAACTTATAGTTATTTTTAACTTTGTCAGATGTCAAGCACAGTATTACAAAGCTACAGTTAAGGCTACAGAAAATGTCATCCCACATAGGCCAGTTTAAAGAACTAGTTTATGATACTAATTTCATAAACTGGGCATTGGGGATGCAATTCAACTTTATATTTATTGAACGGCAGAACTACAGGCTGTATGTAAAAACGTTCTTGAAACTGAAAGGGGTTTCAAAATTAGTTCAATATCAAGAGTTTGTTATACATAGAAAAGCCAGTTTAGTTGAGTTAGTGCAAGTTAACTTGCATTTTCAGAATTTTACTATCTTTTCTAGACTTAGTTTTGTTTCTGTGGTTTCTCAACAATTCACCACCATTTATTTTTTCAGTTTTTGTTATGCTGTCAGTGACTACATTTCATTACATTTTTGTCATTCTCATTCATAAAAAAATATTGTGGTACATTCTGTCTGTGCATCATATCTTTGCTGTAAGTGTGTTTTAGTCATGAAATACATTAAAACCATGTTGTTGTTGTTGTTGTTGTTGTTGTTTTTGTTTGTTTGTTTGTTTTAAAAACCCTAAAGTCGTTGCTCCTCACAATTTGCCCAACATGTAGCTGGTGTTTTATAACATGTTCACCCTAATCCAGTGACAGTGATTCTTCAATAGAAGAATTAGTTGCTCTGTGTGTGGCTGTACAGTGGTGCCCCGCAAGACGAATGCCTCGCAAAACAAAAAACGTGCAAGATGAAAGGGTTTTTCGGTTTTTGCGTCGCTTCCCTAGACGATTTTCCCTATGGGCTTGCTTTGCAAGACGAAATGTCTTGCGAGTTCTTGCGAGTTTGTTTCCTTTTTCTTAAAGCCGCTAAGCCGTTAATAGCCGCTAAGCCGCTAATAGCCGCTAAGCCGCTAATAGCCGTGCTTCGCAAGACGAAAAAACCGCAAGACGAAGAGACTCGCGGAACGGATTAATTTCGTCTTGCGAGGCTCCACTGTAATGTTCAGGTAGTTGGCACTGGAACTTGATGTTGTAAAAGCTGAACATGTGATCAATAAGATCCAGTCAGGCATGTTTAGTCTACTACACATCTCTCAATTGGGTTGATGCAGTTGATCAAGAAATCATAAAGACATATGATGTCAGAGGCTCAGGAGCAGAAGAGCAGGGGAGAGAGCAAATAGAGAGCGGAGGAGAGGAATCAGAGGGGAGCGTAGGGGAATATGACAGTGACCCGAGAGATTCCATGAGCTTCTCCAGCGAATCAGAAGATTCCCAGAAGGGGGCGCCTATGGTAAGGGCGAGGGGGGTCCCAGGGGGGACGCTCCATAAACAAGGGACCAGAGGGGACTCCCAAGGGAGCAGCGGAGGATCAGGACCAGTTCCCCCACCAGAGCACAGTGGGGGGGAAGAGTCACATGAGTCAGGACCAGCTTCTCCTCCAGCGGGGTGAGAAGATGAGTCAGGGGTAACCACGCCCCCATCAGGAAGTGGGGAAACGGAGGGAAGGCCAGGTCCAGCTAGCCTCCCCGAAAGAGGGAGCAGTGACACAAGTGTAACGGTCAGAAGGAAAGTGGGAGGCTGCGCGCGCGCGCCAAGTTCAAATGTGGAGGAGCGCGGGACAGCAGAAAACCCGGATTGGGAGCCAGGTCCGAAAGCCCGAAGGAGGGAGGGGGAAGAGTCAGGGGACTCAGCGTCAGAGGAGTCTCGGAGGGCTGAGACTCCGACTAGCAGGAGGACCCAGAGAAGGAAGGAACAGAGGAAGAGGTGGAGTAAGGCTAGAATCTTAAACTGGTGTCAGGGGGGAGGAGATTCAGATGGAACTTCGACGGTCTAAGGTATAGACGTAGCGTTGCGCGCTGCGCGTCTGGAAATGAAACTGAACTTCAATAAAGACTTTTTTACTTGAGGAAGAAGCAGCGTTGGTCTTGTGTGAGCTGGGACCTTGGGCAGCGCTGACATATGATTTTATCATATTTGTAGAAAACCATTTTGCAATGTGAACTGATATTTGAAAAACAGTTGTCTATGTGTTTGACTAAGGCCTACTCAGAGTAGATCCATTAATATGTATATTTTAAGGGCATTTTATAAAACCGATTCATATTGTATGTAAATATGGAAAGGATATGCTTATATATGTTTATATGCAACTGTGTTGTTCCCCTTAATGTATGAGAGACTCACTTGTTCTCCATGTGTATGCTCTGTAGCAGATTTACAGATATGTCACACATCCATTTTGTAACCATACCCATGTCATATACGTATGTTTACAAAATGGATATATGATATTTCTGTAGTTAACAGGTATATATTACTAACTTGGATAATGTGTGAAGGGACCCTTGGAGTCCTGTTTTTGTTTTTGGTGCAGCTTCAGGCTTTGCTAGTGGGCATTTATTGGTGAATACTTAATCATTGCTGAAAACAGTAGGCTGCTCAACACTGGGCCTGTAGAGAAGAAACGTGGTGGGACTTCTGTGTCCTCTTTCACATCTAAACAAAAATGAATTTCAGACACATATGGGCAAATATCTGCATGCGATTTCTGTAGTAAACTTGTCGGGTAGAATACAGACTCTTACATGAAGAAAGTTGTTAGATGGATTTGGGTTTACTAATAAGATAGAGATGAGTATATGAGCATTATACGATGTAAGGTAGAACAGGAGCCTGTCATTGGAGGGAGCAAATAATAGTTGGTTATGGATTAGAATAAGAGTTCCAAATGTTTTTGAGATAACTTGATAGACTGTAATAAGCCAGTATCAAAGTTCATTATCTTGTGGAAAGTGACTGGTTACATTAAACATTTCATGTCATGAAATTGTAATGAGATGATTAAATGAGATTGTATGTTGCTAAGGGCACCAGTATTTGAGCAATGCTTTCAAAGAATCTATTAATACGTTTGTAAGCAGCCTTTGAAAGTTTCACCCTACAGTCAATACAGTTGTACCTTGGTAGTCAAACGCCTTAGTCGTGGAACAAATCGGCTCCCGGTCGTCGCAAACCCAGAAGTGAGTGTTCTGGTTTGCATACATTTTTGGGAAGCTGAATGTCCAGTGTGGCTTCCGATTGGCTACAGGAATCTCCTGCAGCTAATCGGAAGCGGTGCCTTGGTTTTTGAACCGTTTCGGGAGTTGAACGGACTCCCAGAACAGATTAAATTTGAGAACCAAGGTATGACTGTACAGGAGTACCACAAGTAAGACACCAACTCCTTTCAGCAGACAACCCTTGCTGTCCCCAAACATGAAGCTTGTTGAGTTTTCAGCTGAAGAGCTAGAGGCATTGCAAGAGTTAAAATATTTGTTTGGATTAGAATTGTACTGTATTTAATAAGTACTAGGAATGCCCAGCTATGCATCCTGTGAGACTGAGATTATTTTAAGAATATAACAATTTTCTGTGAATATTAGAAATCTTGTTTGAAAATTAGGTTTATTGTGAATCTCCATGCTGGTAAAGGAATTACTGAATCTGCCTAGAAGAGTGCATTTTTTATGAAATCCTCTGGCAGCTATGAAACAGCCCCCATTATAGCTTTGTGATTGCTGATATGCATTTCTGGGTTTCAATTCTGCAGGGTAGCCATTGATACAAAACAGTTAATGCCAGCAGCCCAAGGAAAATTGAGATAATCTTACTTCACAAGAATGTTGTCTTAGAAGTATTTTGTTAGACCTGCAAAAGCAACAGGTTTTATTGAAAAATATTAAAATGTTAGCTTTGCATATTTTAAATAGAACTCCTTTGTGCTTGTGCATCTGGGTATGTGTGTTGTATGCCGCTGGCCCCACTGGAGGTCTTCCACATTGCTACAGCGAATTTAATTAAAATAATCAGAAAATCTTAATGATACAATGATCTGAAGAAATGTAAATTATAGGGCACTTATCATGTTGCAAAGTTATTCCAGGTTTCTTAGTACAGTACTGTTATTTACTGCATCTGAAGCCTGATGTCAGTCATTGATTACCATACAGGAACACTTTCCCATAATGCCTTTCCTTGCCATTAACATGATATGAAGCCTCAGTAAACTCATTCTGAGTCTTCATAACCAAGGAGCTTTATTTGCCAGAACCAACCTCCAGGGTAGTGTATTAATGTGAAGACATACCATATGATAAAGAAGTAGGTTGTATTCACCCAAGGGTGGTCTGTGCATGAGGCAAAGCAAAGCCATTTGCCTCGGGTGGATCTGATTCTCTTCCCTCCCCCTCCTCGCCCCCACTGTTGTACTGCTGCCAGCACTTTCCATGCTGTGGATCCAGTGCAGTTCCCCTTGCCGCTGTGTCCTCGCCATTGCTGTGGTCTTGTGGTGGCAGCGCAGCCACAGCCACAGTTGTGGTGATGGGTTGGGCAGCAGTGACAGCAGAGGGAGTAGGGCACCAGATCTGCAGGGGGCAGGCATCAGGGGCGTAGGCAAAATGTCTTGGGCCAGCCCTGTATTTATCAATGCTATACATGATGCAGGGACTAAACTAGGCTTTATTTCACCCTGGTCAGAAAATTAGTTTGATGCCCTCCTATGCACATTTGTGTACACACATAGAGAGAGACTAGGAGCCTCAATGGCATCCCTCTGGATGCTTCACCTGGGGCAAAAAACCTGGTTAGCCCCCCCCCCCCGGTAGCTACAGCTCTGCATCTTGGTAGCATTGGAAACAGCTAATCACACAAAGTATTCTACATAACACAGTCTGTTTGGGAATATTGGAGTGTGACTTCAATTAGCAGGTCTGAGAACCGAAACACTGTTCAGTCTTGCCTTTGCTTTGTATTTGCTGTAGT
Organism: Podarcis raffonei; assembly: GCF_027172205.1. Lineage (NCBI taxonomy): Eukaryota > Metazoa > Chordata > Lepidosauria > Squamata > Lacertidae > Podarcis > Podarcis raffonei. The sequence goes on along the minus strand of NC_070613.1, from coordinate 22,876,694 downwards.
TGCACAAAGGTGTATTACTCTTACTTTTGCTGCTGAGTTTGAGTCCATTTAAAGATAATAGTGTTCTTACAACTGTCTTATTTTCCCCACTAGACATGTTATATATGTGATGAGCAAGGCAGAGAAAGTAAAGCAGCCACTGGCGCTTGCATGACTTGTAACAAGCATGGATGCCGCCAGGCTTTCCATGTAACATGGTAAGTAAGCAATTCCCACTTGCGTGCATTCCTGGTTTCCTCTCTCCAAGTTATATTGTGTTATTGCCCTGGTAGATGTGGCTCCATAGTGGCATGATTCCATTTAAAATAATCACTTGTTATAGCATGATTGTAGTAAGTACATTTCACTTAACCATTATTTCTATAACTCATTGTACAATTTGTGCTGCGGTAGTGCAGAAAAAAGGCTTGATGTCCTCCCTACTCACAAACAGCAGTAACCTTAAGACATTTTTCTGATTAGATTTTCAAGTGCATGTTTACACACTCAGCTGAAAGATTATCTTTTATCTAAATAAGAACCTGTTTTAGGGAGCAGTTCTGTGTGTCCTGGCAGGGAGGCTGAGAGGTTGTAGGATGCTGTGGAGAGGGAGATCTGTGAGCACAGGCCTCCCTAGTATGGTGGCATAAGTTCTGTTGCTGTCATTCTACTACCAGCAGTGTTCTGAGGATGGTAGAGAAACAGGGTCTTCTGGGACATTTTGGGAAAGGCTTGATCCCAGACCCCATTGTTGTCCAGACTTGCCGACAGAAAGGGAGAAAAACTGCTTCCCCTTTCATTACTTATTTCTCTTCCCATTAGTGTCAATGGGAGGGGGGAAATTTAGAAGGCTGAAAGGAGGGGAGTGGAACCTCTGCCTCCCAGCTCCTGACTTCCACCTTGACCAGCCCAAGCTGGGAGAGCTTAGGAAGTGGCATTCTCTCTACCATAGATCCCTCCCCCTGACAACTTTGGGATTCCTCCCCTAAATATTTTGTTGAGCACTTACATTTTCCATCTTCAGTATCTGATTTCTTCCTCTCTTTTTCTTCTTCTCAGTGCACAGTTTGCAGGACTTCTTTGTGAAGAAGAAGGAAATGGTGCAGATAACGTACAGTATTGTGGCTACTGTAAATACCATTTCAGTAAGCTGGTAAGAATCTGTTGAATTTAGTGTTTCAAATATTGTATTTTACTAATGACATGTACACTTAACAATTGACCACTAACAAGGTGTTGCTTTTACTAAATAGTGACTAAAATGTAATCTTCTGGTCATTTTAAAAAAATTAGTGAATGACAATTTTGACTTTCCAGTTTTATTTCATAGTGAGTTTAATCTTTGTTATGGGAATAGCCTGAGGAACACCCACATTTTAATACTTGATGTGTACTTTGCCTTATAAAGAAAAAGCTTCCTAACTAAATCAGACAGTCATCCAGTCCATCGTTCTTGCAGCAGTGCCGCCCCCATCCCAGATATCTCTGGGAAGCCCCAACTCAGAACATGATGGTAATAGCCATGCACTGATCTCTGTTCCCTATAGATAGTAAGGTTCCTTTTTAGCTAACATAATAATAGCAACTTGCTGGCTTCCTGATTCTCTTGCTCTTATTTAAACTAATATTTTTAAAAATAGCAATTCTTTTTTTTTCCTGGCTTGTTTGATGTACATTTGGTTTGTCAGAGCACTTTTTCTTGTGTCTCTCACTATGTTTCAATTCAGGCAAGCCCTGCAATTTTTGAAAGAAAAATTCTTGACTTTTATAGCATTCTTTATTATTTGCATTGTTTATGTGCCACCCTAAAACAAAAACTATCTGTGCTGCTTTGAACATAAAAATACATGTTACAATAAAAGTACAATAAAAACACAGCAATAAAATCAGAACAGTCAATTGAAACAGAGAGCAAATAAATAAATTCACAATTTGAAACAGTGGAATAAAAGTTCACTGAATTAAATAATATTCAAAACACAATGTTCAAAGGCCTGGGAAAATTAGAAGGCCTTTCAGGTGGGGAGGAAAAACCTACCAGAGGAGGTGTGAGGCAGACCTCTCTAGAAACTGAATTCAACAAGTGGGGGGCTACTGGTGCAAAGGACCCCTTTTCTTGATACTGCTATTTAACTACCCTTGCATCTTTTCAGATTTATTGGTGCCTTTTTTCACCTGTTGTAGCTATTATTAAAGAAGTTTAAAATAATTTCCAAGCTTCTTGAAGTGATTTGGCTCTCCCAACAATGTATGTTTTAGCTTGCTTTTACCTAATAATAATCATAATATTAATGTTAATTCCCCATTTTACAGTTTAATATGACTGAGTGAATTTCTGGTCATTTTTTCATATTCACTATATTTAAGCATGATTGTATTGTGTTCATTGTTTGCATCTTCTGCCAGATCCTATTCACCTTTTGGGATTAAATACATAAATTTTCTTTTTGGTGAGTTCCATGATTGACCATCCCATCTGGAGTCATTTATTGTCTCTAGAAAACTTGTGCCTATTGTGATACGATTCCCCCACCCCCTGAGAAATTTCATGGAGTCTCCTGTTATAATATTTCCAACCTTAGCTGCATCCCTGACAACCTTTTTGTAATTTAGCCTATTTTACAAGCCTAAATGGGAGTAAGTCTAACTGAATTCAGTGAGACTTGCTTCTGAACTGACATGCATAGGATTTATGCTGTCAGTCACTATTAGAGCAATAGCCATATGTTATTATTTTTACTTGGATTTTGGGGATAAACTTTATGTTCGAAGTTTTCTAATTTATTCAGTTAACTAATGCCATTTCTTTAAAAATTGTATGTGAGGATAATCACATGCTGTTGACTTTTCAGTATTCTCCTAGGTTTCTGATGCAGCAAATATAGCTATATTCTCTTCCAATTCTGAGCTTCCTGATTTATATATTTTGTCCTTCTCCTAAAATTATTTTCTGTGTAGGATTTCAAGTGACATTTGAGTATTTCTGAACAGCTCCCATTAGTTTCTGTGCTTGTTGTCAGTTTCTGTTCTATCTGTACTCTGAGAGTGTAGATTAAGGCTCCAGATTGTTCCATTGCTGCTACATCTCTCTACCTGCATGACACCTGACATCAGGGGTGGGCATGGTTTGGGGGGAAAGTGCCTTGTGGGCCAAATTTGGTCCCATGTTGGGGCTGATTTGGCCTGAAGGCCACTGCTTCCCCACCCCTGGTATAGAATAACAGCTGCAAGTGATCCTGAAACAGATACTCCTCAGCACCTGCAGGTTGTTCACCAAAAGTTGGGCTTTACAACCTATGATTATGTTGTAAAGGTTACAACCTAAATCATAGGTTACAGGGAACCAGACAGAGGGCCTTCTCGGTAGTGGCGCCCATCCTGTGGAACACCCTCCCTTCAGATGTGAAGGAAATAAGCAGCTATCCTATCTTTAAAAGACATCTGAAGGCAGCACTGTTCAGGGAAGTTTTTAATATTTAATGCTGTACTGTTTTTAACATTTGATTGGGAGCCGCCCAGAGTGGCTGGGGAAACTCAGCCAGATGGTATAAATAATATATTATTATTATTATTATTATTATTATTATTATTATTATTATTGAAATGCTAGATTCTGATTCCTTTGGGATTCAAGATAAGCAAGTGTTGTCAATGCAGAATGTGATCCAGAGATGTGGAATTAATCTGATTTAACTTATTCATAAGCTATATATACTTAAGAGCTGACTAGTGAGGATTCTGCTGTGTATACAGGTTTTCCCCACTCTATCATATTAAAGTGTTAGACCTGACTTTGGTATTTCTCAGATCTCACAGGCAATGGACTCCCAGTAGGATGCCTGCTATTTATCCTTGCTCAGTCCCTCCCCTTCCCAGGACACACTTAAGTTCTGCAAAAGTTTCCTTTCCTTTCCCTTCTGATCTTCACTTGCTGCTACTGTAAACCCTCCTGACTTCCCACTTTCTTTTCCTGGATTTTTCCATGCTTTGCCATGTGGATTTAGTCATCTTGCTTGCATTTCATTGTTGTGCTCATAGATATCTTCATGTCTTCTGGATTGGAATGGCAGCTCAGAATTGCTTGCCTCCCTGTAGCACTAGTATCAGCAGGAGGACTGTTTATTCTGCTGTCAGTAAATGCTAGAAACAACTATAACTGGAGTTGCCTTGGCTACTTGCTTTACTTGAACACTAGTAGTAGGGATTAGGATTTTATTCTGTTCTTTTCTCCTCCCTGACAGCCTTAATATTTCATAAGGATCTCTGATCAAAGTGGAGTTAAGGTTTCAAATTCCACATCATAAGCAGGAATAACTCCACTGATTCAGTTGTTTGCATTTGACTACTGTACTTGCGTTGATAGAAAAAGAAGGTTATCTATGTAAAATGAATACTGATGTTAATATCTCACAGTTTACTAATGGCACAGCCAAGACTCTATAAACCTGCATGTCTGAGATCATGCAGTGGAGCTGACAGTATGGCTTCTGATGTAATATGTGCATTTTTAAATGTTTTCTGTATAGTAAGGGGATTGGGCGCTTTCTGTCCCCAGCCCACTCAGGAGTCAAATTTTGGATGTTTTGTTTGCATATTGGTGTACACAGCCACAACCTAAAATGTACAACTTGTAAATTTCAGTTTTGTGGTATATAGGGCCGACTTGTGTTAGACTTTATGCACATAGACTCCTATGCAAACATGATATCTGATGAGCAGCTGTCATGCAGATCCAGGGGCATGAAAGTACAACCATCTATTCTCTTTGAGAATATAAGGAAAGCCCTGTTGGATCAAGGCAGAGACTCATCTAGTCCAGCCAGATGCGTATGGGCTGCCTGCAAACAGGACCTGAACACAAGAGCACTCTCCTCTGCTGTCGTTTCCAGAAGCTGGTATTCAGAAGCATGGCTGCCTCTGACTGTGGAGGCAGACCATTGTCATCATGACTACTAGTCACTGAAAGCTGTATTGTCCATTAAATTTTCTACTCCCCTTTTAAAGCCATCCAAGTTAGTGGCCTTCTCTGCTTACTGTGGAACTAAGTTCCATAGTTTAACTACGCATTGCACTTTCTTTTAACTGTCCCAAAATTTCCAACATTCATTGGAATGCTACAAGTTTTTGTGTTGGATGGCTACAAGTTTTAGTGTAATGTGTTTAGTGTTAGTGTTATGAAAGAGGGAGAAAAACCTTTTTTCCATTTCCTCCATGCCATGCATAATTTTATAAATTTCTATCATGTCACCTCTTTCTCACCTTTCCTATGATTTAAAAAGTCCAAAATGTTGCAACTTCCTCATGGGGGAGTTTTTGGTCACAGTTTTCTGAAACTCCACTTTCTACAACTGCCATTTATTCCTGATGCACAAGAGGACCTCTCCTTTTATTCCATGACTGTTAAGCTTGGTCAGGAGCCAGAGTTTTTGAGAGTCCATGTACACATTATCTATATGCTTCCTATCTCTCACAAAGACCCATAATAGGTTAGTAAGACAGGACTTGCCGTTGCAGAAGCCATGTTGGCTCTGCTTCAGCAAGGCTTGTTCTTCTATATGCGTCATTATTTTGTCTTTGACAATTCTTTCCACCATTTTTCTTGGCATAAGCGTTAAGCTATTTGGCCTGTAATTTCCAGGATTCTCCCAGTTCCCTTTTTAGAAATTGGTGCACACTGGCTGCTTTCTAGTTCTCAGGGACAAGTTATATATTTTTGTTAGAATACCAACAATTTCACATTTGAGTTCTTTGAGAACTCGCAAGTGAACGCCATCCAGACCAAGTGATCTATTAGGTGTAAAACTTCACCTCTTAGCAGCACTATCTGCCTCAGACATCTTTGCACTTGTAGCTCTCATAACCTCTGTATAGATCAGTAGTCGCCGTAGAATCATTACAATTTTTCAAATTTCTGTGGCTTTCCTTGTTATGGAATGATGCCTGAAAAAGTACAGGATGGGACTTTTTAAGGGGTTGGGCTTCTAATAATGAAAGACACAGCTTTCCCCATGAACTCTCAATTAATACATTTAAACACCTGTTGTTCTGCAGTATTTTATAAATCCCCACTTTTCTCCAGTCAGCGACATGATACCTTGAAACAATAAAATTCATGCACGACAGAAAGTCCATGGAAAAATGTGTTGCCCAAGTAAGAAAGAAAGCATTAATTGAATGGTTGCAGAATTCTCCAGTGTACTCAAACTTGCATTTTCTGGTTTTTAAAGCATAGAAAAAATTGAATTGTGCATTACTTTCTTCAGCACTATAAAAGTACCAAGTAAGTAATGTGCCAGAATTATATTGAGGATTATTGAGGCTACAGTTGTTGAAGCCTTTATTTGTTATTTTTAAGCACTATGCAAATAAATACTGCATAGATAATAAAAAAATACAAGTCTAATATAAATTCTGATTCTTGGGAAATGTTTTAATACTTGGATTGACTCTTTAAATATTGCTACTTTTTAAAAGGTATGATTACCTATAAATACTGTTGATTCTGAAATGGGTTGATTCTGAAGCAGCTACTTTTTAGCTGTTTAACTGTCAGCTTCAATGAGCAAATGAATAGAAGTTGCTAATTCTTTAGGCTGGAAACTACTAATAGGTGCTGTTTATTTAAGCCAGAAAGAGTTTGCTTCACATAAACATGTCTTAATATATGCAAATTCAGCAAAATAATGCTTTTAATCTTATGATACTGACTTTATTAAAGGTACCTTTACAAATAGTGGCAGTGAAGATAGCAGGCTTTTTATTCTTGTCTTTTCATACTCCTCAGAACAGCTTTGTTTAGATTATGAGTGTTGTGGCTAGCTCTGGAGTTATGAATTTGTGTTTTGATTGATAAGGTGCTTGTCAGACATGGTGTAGATGGCTTTTACGTATATTCATTTCATGAATATATATATATATGTGTATATATATTTTCTCTTTTTAGAAAAAGAGCAAACGGGCATCTAATAGGTCATATGATCAAAGTTTAAGTGATTCTTCCTCTCACTCTCAGGATAAGCACCATGAGAAAGAGAAAAAAGTAAGTGGATCTGTTACATAACACATCTGCTTTTATTGTGTTAGCACCTTCGAAATGTTTAATCAGTAATCATTAAATGTATGAGGATGTTTGGTTTCTTCAGTGTGGGAAACAGCTATATTAATACTGTGTGCATGTTGATTCAGCGATAACAAGACCTAGTGGAGGAACTCTCCGTTTTGTTCCTTACATTTCATTCTACCAGTGTCCTTGTTTCAAGTTGCGGGGAAAGGGGATTAGAGTAGGGTTTCTTGCATGCAATTGATTTTATTATAGATTTTGTCATATAATAGTGAAGCTGGTTTTCATTTGACTATACGAGTAGCATACTAGTTCTTAAAAATATCAGTTTCTGCATATCTTCTTATTGCAATCTTTCATGTACCCATTTCACTTCTGTTGAAGAAAGCTAGCTAGAAGTTGTTGGCTGATCTTTTGGTGGTACTTGCAATCTTTTCTGCATTGTAATTACATACATGATGCTATTATCATTCATATGGAAATTTGCAATCTCAGTAAATTGTAAAAAATAAATCACTAAAGACTAATTGCATCCCTGTTGACTTGTTCTTCTTATACTTTGATTTTAGATAGTTTAGGGAAGAAGGTTGATTCAGTGTTGGTAAGTGAATACTTGCAAATTTTTGGCTCACAATACCAAATTTATAATTGCTTTAAGTTATTTGTTTTCCATTGCATAGAACTAAAGCAGCAGATATAACTCAAACCTTCATAAGAGGAGAGTAGACACTGTCTGGATATTCCAAGCCTATGTTCAGTGTTACCTTGTTTTGTGAACTATTTGTTCGGGAAACGTTTCTGCTTTTCCAACTTGGCCATATTTGCTAGGATTCAGAAAGGTATACATTGAACTCGGCTCAGCTTCTTGCCGGTGATGTGGGATGGGGCACAATCCTGAAATTGTATTTCATAAAATGTAATTAGCAAATAAATAAATCTATAAAATCCCACTCAATCTGAGTAGTTTCAAGTTGTATCAGTCATAAATATGACTTCTGTAGTGCATGAAGAGTGATAAGCTGCCCATAGATTTGTTGTAGGTAGAACGATCCTATAGTGGAAGAGAATGCGGCTAACATACTTTTAAATTAGATTCCCTTTAATCCAATCTGCAACTAACAAGTAGTATGTTTCTGCAGACAGACAGACAGACATAGTGAAAGTGAGGGTGCCAGTTTTGTTCCAGGCAATAGCTTTGAAAGTACAGGGGTTCTGAATCAAGGCAAAAAATCCGGTTTAGGCCACCAGAGTAAGAAGTCAAGGCAGGGTAAAGTCTCTGGGTTATGGCAATGCAAGGGTTTCAAGATTCTTTGGCACCCTGGATAACTCAATGCAAAACTCAGGCTGGAGACTCCATAACAGTAGAGATTAAATGTTGCCTAAGCATGGCAGGTTTTCAGACTTAATAGAAGCTGCAGCTCTATCAGAGTTACTAGTTTCACCTTAAGTGAGACAAGGTGCCTCATCCAGCCTGCCTTGACAGCTTCTGAGTTGGAGTTCTCTGAGTCAGAGGAGGGAAAGTGACTGGCATAATAGACTCCTCTTTCATTAGTACTTCTGGACTGGTCCTCTCAGAGGTCTAGAGAGGCCTGGGCCACTTCCAACTTTTGAGACCTCTACTCAGAATAAAAACTACAAACAATGAGTCAACACACTAAAACAAAATAATACAATCCTTCCTCCTCCCCATTCAACAACCAAAAACTGTTTCCTTCAGATTCAGAGCAAGAAATACAAAGGGCCTGTGTGTAGGCCAGCCTGAGAATGAGACACACCGGTTGAATTGGAGAAATTTGCACAGTGGAAACTCTCTTCTCAAATATTTAGGCTGCAATCCTAATCCCAATGGGAGTAACCTCCATTGAATTCAATATAATTTATTTCTTATGGTTAGGATTGCCCTTAAAATCAACAGCTTCTATGTACATGTGTGCAAATGCCTTAGATACGCACAAGGGCTCTTTGGCTTCCAGCCATAGATAACCCTAATTATCCTAATGATGCAGAAAGAGGCACAGTAGCTGTGTGTTGACATTTCCATCTTATAAGAGGGTAGAAGGCCAAAAATTAGAGGCTTTCTCAAGATTATTGACCAAGGCTCTTGGTTTTGCTTCCCTCACCATGTCTCTAGGCCATACATAATATGAAGAAGTTTTTATCTTGGGATTCTAGTTACATTCCCCCCACCTTTCTGAGCAGTTTGAATATACTTGTGCATTTGTCACACTAAGTTATTGACTACTAATCAGTTTTTTCCACTTTTGCAGGGAGGGGGGTATTCGTGATACTCAGTTGTATTTTAAATTGATGTATGGATATTTTAATATGTTACTAAAGCTAACAGCATTAGAATAATAGAACCTAATAGGGAGTTCATTCCTGGAGTGTAGTTCCTTGTGGCATCCTCCATGCATATGGGGGAATCCAAAAGGAGCCAATTGCCAGTGAAGTATGCTCAGTGGCCACAGAAGAGTGCCTTTTTGAGGAGGAGTAATGCAAAACGGGGGATGGAGAGGAATTGGATATAGAATATCCTGGAAAAGGGCATAGCTGGCTGGCTGGAGCCCTTAACAGAAGCACTGCACACTGCCAAATGTTCTTGCAGGTCCCCTTGTATAGAACATTGCTCGAGCCTGCTTGTCTGTTGGGTAGTTTCTAAACCATTTTAAATGATTATAGCCTGAGAGCTCAGTTTTTAAAGTAAACAATTTGTTCTTAACAGTAGCAATTGCAAAGAAATCTGTTTTATTTAATTTCGGTTTACAAAATTTCAAAATCCCTTGATAGATGAATTTAAGTTTTGAAAATGTCATGATTCTTCCATAATTGCAAACATGAGAGACACGTTTTACAGTTAAAAGCCTATGCTGTGTTGCAGTGGAGGAGCAGACATTAATGAACTGTTCATTTTAGTGTGTATCCTTCTTCAAGTCATAATGAAAACGTGGGTGGGGAACTCCTTGCTACACTTGTTCAACAAGCATTTCCAGCTCTTTGGAAGAGCTGCCAAGCTGATCTGCACTGTATGAAGACAACATGCAGTATGTGAACAGAATAAAACTGACTGAAAGAGCAACCAACCAAAATGATACTATAACATTTTTTCCCCTTATTTAAAACTTGGTTGCTGTGAAATGCCTCTCTTTGTATTGCACTGAAGAAAATATTAATGCTACAGATAGAATGAAGAATTCATTGTCCAGTAGCAAATACCTTGTGTTAGATGTGCCAGAAAGTCTTTAAGGATTTACAGTAGGACTTAAGATCTCCCTGTTACATTCCACTGGCTAGAAAATTGGTGCCTTTAGAAGGGGAAAGAGCCCACCAGTTGATATTATGTTTGGGGTATGTCTTTGTATGCTGAAGTGACATTTTGATGCTGGGGTTTTTTGGGCGGGGGAATGGAGATACCTTTGAAGTCCTCTTGGTCTCCCTTTTGTCTGTGAAACAGCGCACATAGATTTGTTGTGTCAATTTCTTTCATTGATTGATGAACTAGCTGGCTTTATAGGGATGGCTATTTACATTTGGGCCACCGTTTATTCTTTATTATAATTAATGGTAGTATCATAGCTGATTTGCTCTCATCTCATAGCTGTTGTTTTTGGGGTTGTTTTTTTTAATGGAGGCTTGTTCTTAAGAGTTTTAGGTGAAATTTATGGTGCAATGTGTATAATTCAGCTGTTTACATTTTATTATATGCAGATGATGCTGTTTTAACCTTGCAAACCCACTTGGGACTTAGATGACTTGCAAATTATTGCAGATTGTTATTGAAACAAATATTAACTATGAGAAGTCAAAAGTTAATGGTCTTTCCAAAAGGGAAGGCCAAGTGAACTTCAGCCATGGGTATGGATAAGTATCTTGGGATCTTGTTTCATGAAACTACCAGTTAGGAAGTGCAGGACAAATTAGCAAAGGTCAAAGCAAAGCATACAATAATAACATTAATTGGATTTTTCTACACAAAAGGAAGTAAATTTGTTCCAGCAACCATATGCATGTAGGCTGCAAAAAGTTGTGACCCAGATTTTGTTTGGAGCCTCAATCTTGTTTCCAGGACTCAACTTTTCTTTGGAAGGAATTCAGTCTTCCTTTCTTAGAACTATACCTATATGTGTTGCTGGTGCTGCTTTTAATTTGGAAGTCAGTTTTAGCTCATTAAGTAGCTTGGCATGGACATACTCAATTCATTATTGGCTTCAAATTTGCTCCTTTACCTCTTCCAACTCTCTGGTCTGTCAGGTGCTGCTTTGTGTCTTTCTGGAAAAGCGAGTTAAGTGGAAAAAACTGCTGCTGGTTTTTCTCCTGTTTTCTGCTCTCACTGGAATTAGTAGTTGAATAGAGTATAAATATATAGGCGGGCAAGAGCTACATCTATTAGCTAGGGGAACATCTACTGTACGTCATTGGCCCTGGCTTCATCTGCTTCTAATAATGGTGTGTCAATACCAATGCCTCAGTACAGAAGAGTATTTTATTGGACCCTTTTAATATTAATTCTTCAAAGAGTTTAGATGGCAGAATTGCTAGAGAGCTTTCATTTAAAGATAGAGGCTGTCCATGTAACCACACAGAGACCAAAACAGTCTTATGTGTTCTTTTACTGTAGTTTTTATCAGGAGCTTAGAGAATGTATTGTATATCCTTTTATATGACAGCTTCCTAGCTGATCTTATTACAGAGCAGGTGGAAAAATATCGGAATGGCGTCATATTTCTTGTTCTTAGACTGTCAGGTTTTAAACAGTTTGTTTCAATGAGGCTGCAATTTTGTATTTTGTCTTTTTGACCTGTTGATCATAATAAACATCTGAATATCTAATTTAGGGGTCATGCCATATATATGTTTTTGCTATTGGCATTTGCTAGAAGTTTGCCTTTTCAAATCATCGTATTTATTTATTGCAGTATTGATATTTTACTTTATTAAATTTGTATACCACCCTTCATCCATAGTTCTCAGGGAGGTTCACAGCAATCGGCTGTAATGCTTTCTTGAGGGCGGGGGAAGTCTCATAAAGAAGAGCACATCCTTTGATAAGTGGTATATTCATTGTTGAATTGTTTCTTCTTAATATCTGCAATACTTGACTTTTCTGTATGCAGGGCAGTGATGGAATCTATTATATTTTGGTCCAAGGTGCCAACAAGGTATCTGGCAGTGTTGGATCTCCAGTAGCAGTGGGATGAACTCCCCCCAGGTTGTGGGTATGGTGGCTGCTGCAATAAGCAAATGGTGTTAAGAAGGTATAAACTGTACTGTTGGTTCAGTGAGAGGGAATTGATCAGGTCTGAACAGCAACTAATGCAATTGATACAGCTCTGGGAAGCTATAGATCTTTATATTCTTTCCATGATTCCTTTCCTCCTCAAACCTACTCTGACTCTAGGAACAAACTGTATCTGGGATTCTGCCATGCCCAAAAGCTTTTCCATAGGTCAAATTGGGGAGTCTTGCTCCATCTACGCCATCACCCCCCCTCCACTAAAGCATAACCTCTGTATACAAAGCCATTCAGAACGGTGAACTTGGTGCCCAAGCCCCATATAATAACTATTTCTGTGAATTGTTCCTGGAAACAAATTGGGAGCCAATGAGATCAAACAAAAAGGGAATGACATGAACTTTGTAAAATGTACCTGGAAGCAATCTTGCCACACCATTCTGCATCAGCTACACTTTCCAAACCCTTAGAGCACATTTCAGGTGTGACAGGAGGCATGGTACCTCTGGTGGGGGACATGTGCTCCTTCTGGAGTAGTTTGGCTACCTTTGTTCCCCACCCTGCACTCACATGTGGCTCCTAGAAGCTGCCAGCATGTGACAGTGGCCATACCCCGGGAAATGGATTTGACTGGCTCGCTAAATCAGGTGAGGGTTGCCGATTGGTCTCAACCCTCAGTGGATCAAGGACTTCCCCTGCATGCGATGACGGGATCTGGTTGAGTAAGCGGATGAAACCGGTAGTTGGTCCAGTGGTCAAGAAGGTGGTTTATGCACGTGCTATAGAGGGAAGTGAAATGCAGATGGGGCTCATCAACCTGGGAAGGTAACCCATCAAGGAGAAGGAAAACTCTGATCCTAAACCTCCACTGCCTTGCCTCCTTCCGCCAACTCCTGCAGCCAAACATATTGTTCTGCTTTCCTTTGGAACACACCAGCAAGGCCAAGAGGGGGGTCTTGTCGTCTGGGCAGCCCAGGACCTCTATATACAGAGCCCCAGGCTTGTGCCCTGGGGCGAGGTCACTGGTGTAGCACTCCATTGGCCAAGCTGGATATTACCAAGGTATATTTGATAGTGCTTTTTAATTGTGACATGTTGAACTGTGTACATGTTATACAAACATATATCATGGTTAATTCTTATTGTAATTTTAAAGATAAATTTAAAATGTCATTATACGGATAATTAACACTATAATATAGTTTGAAATTTTTATTGAAAGAAACAAAAATCTACTAACTCCAAAATTCCAATTATCAAAAATAAAGGAATGATGTAAAGTGAATTTACATTTTTTTTTTAAACATGAATTTGTGTTTGTCAGCTAGTCATACTGCAAAGGGAGAAGTCGTAGCCAAACTAAATGATGGTCTACAAAAGAGAGAGCTTAAAAATGCCTTCTCTGGCATCGTGTTTAAAAAATACTTTGTTTTATAGCAATCTGAAGACCACAGAAGTTACTAAATATAATCTTTCCCAGGCAACCAAAATGTGTGCTTGGAATTTCCCCTTATGCTTCCAAATGCCTAAAATAATGTATGACTCCTGGAATCGTTAGAAAAGGTATCTCCCCACAGAACCACAAAATCCATAAGCTGCCAAAAGAAGCCCAAATCAGCATGTGGCAACTCATTGCCATAGTTTCCTTTTCTATTGGTCTTAAATTAGATTTACCAGGCCTGAAACTGCTGAAATGTTTGCTAGGCCAATATGTTTTCTGGTGTCATTTCTCATTCTAAGATAGCTCTCAAAATACTGTGGCTCCGTGTAATTAGGCTTGCATAGTTCTGTGGGTTCTGTGCTTTGAAAGGGATCTTACATAGCATTGGAAAGGAAAACTGAGCCACACAGAATAGATTGTATTTGTGTGGTTACTTGTACTTTATGTTTCCCACCCTTATGCCACCACATACAAGGTTTACTATGCCTGCCAGCTGCGTGCATAGGAGGGAGCTGCATTGTGGTAGGAGGCATACTTCCTCTACTCAAATTCAAATATGCTGTACACTATAAATGGAAACAAGGCAGCAGCTTACTGCTACTGAAAAAAAAGCTTGACAAAACCCCATAACATGCTTCTCTGAGCCAGTTAAGTATGGTTATTCTGTAATGAGCCTAGAAGTTGGCAGGAAATAAACTAGACTTAATAGTTGTAGTCTGATGGCCTTTTGAGAGTTTATGTGGCCCTTTCAGGTTGGTGAAAAATCTGGATGTTCTGTCCTATGAGATATAGGCAGCGTGCAGGATTGCTGGACACTGGGAAGATAGCACTGGGTGAGCTTCATGGTAACCTTTGTGACAAACTGATTGAACTGTAGAAGAACAGACTGTCCTTCGACTATGAAACAGGGCTGCCCCTGAGTGTTCTTCTACTGAGAACAGGTAAGGGCAAGCAGACATTTAAAGCACAGCTGGAACTCGCATCATACTGAAGTTGGAGATGAAAGCTCTGCAGTGGTTATGGCATCACTTCTGGAGAAGAAGTCTCTTCCTATGCCACAGTCTACAGACTTTTCCTCTGCTGATCTCAGTTGGAAATGGCTCGGTGGGTCAGTTATGTTCTTGGTTCGCACTCAGCTGTCTGTATTTAGGTTAACTTGGTGACCTTTCCTTCGATGATGTGCTGTACTTTCCATATGACTTAATGCACATCTAATGTATGCTTTACCCTAAGGCACTACATGTTTAGAGTAAGAGTGAGTCTTATCTCCTCCACCCCACATTATTCAGTCATTCAAATTTATGTTGGGAATTATGAACATAGAACCAGGAGCCATTCCAATATTAATTTGTAATAAAAATTGAGATATTATGTATGTCTGAGTTTTTGGAATGTGTGGCTTGAGTTTTCTTACTTGGTTTTGTTTGTTTTCAGTGTGCTTCAGCTGATATGTATATGCAGGGATGGTATGTAGAGCAGTGGCCTAGGGAAAGAACTACAGGAGGAGGAGGAGCTGCCAGAGCCCCCTTTTCACACAACTACTTGCAAACATTCCTGTCTTCCACGTAGTCCAAGGGAAGTATCTAGGGATAGTGACACTTGAGTATCATGCTCTGCCATTTTGCTAGCACTACAACTAGCTGTAGTTTTTATATTTTATCTTTGGAGCAGATAATCTTTGGAGACCCATAATTCATAAGCCTTGCTTGTTTAGCCTTGAGATTATTCTGATTAATTTGCCCTTCCATAGGAAGAAATTGTAGGAAACACATTTCTGCTGCAACAGCCTGATCAGAAGGCTATGGGTGGTATTCATTGCCATGCTATTACAAACAGTCCCCACACTGTTCTGGGTGTTCTCCTGACCTCCCCAGAGCCAATTTTGTGTGCATGTGTGCCAGAGAAGGACTTTCACTGACAGGGTGTGTTAGGTGAATCCTGACCTATTACTTTTCACCTTCCTATTGAAATCCTGTTGTCTTTGTCCATGGAGTTTTCTTGGCAGGGATACTGGAGTGGCTTGCCAGTTCCTGCTCCAGGTGGATCACGTTTGGTCAAAACTCTCCACTATGACCTGTCCATCTTGGGTGGCCCTGCACGGCATAGCTCATAGCTTCTCTGAGTTATTCAAGCCCCTTCGCCATGGCAAGGCAGTGGTTGGACAGTGTTCTCGAAGCTACCAGCATGAGTTTGACCAAACTGTGGGAGGCAGTGGAAGACAGGAGTGCCTAGCGTTCTTTGGTCCATGGGGTCACGAAGAGTCAGACATGACTAAACGACTAAACAACAACAATTGAAATCCTGCGGTGGCTTCAGTTGTTTCCACAACTTTGAGGTTAAAGGTAAAGGTAAAGGGACCCCTGACAGTTAAGTCCAGTCACGAACGACTCTCAGGTTGCGGTGCTCACCTCGCTTTACAGGTCGAGGGAGCCGATGTTTGTCCGCTTTCGCAGACAGTTTTTCCGGGTCATGTGGCCAGCATTACTAAGCCGCTTCTGGTGAAACCAGAGCAGCGCACGGAAACGCCATTTACCTTCCCGCCGGAGCGGTACCTATTAATATGCTTGCACTTTTTGGCGTGCTTTCGAACTGCTAGGTTGGCAGGAGCAGGAGCTGGAACTGAGCAACAGGAGCTCACCCCATTGCGGGGATTTGAACCGCCAACCTTTTGATAAGCAAGCCCAATGCTCAGTGGTTTAGACCACAGTGCCACCCGCGTCCCTTAACTTTGAGGTTACATCACTGCAATATAATCTGCACATGATGAAGTCTAGTCACAGAAAGTATACAGTACTACAAAAAAGCGTACTGGCAGAAATTGCTTTTGCTACAACCGAGTAACATAGCCAGTCCTCTGGAATATATGTCTAGAAAACCATTATTTATTATTTCTACTACTACTGGCTATTATGTAACTTGGTTGTTACATTGGATGTAGCAACACAGTTAAGTGTTTTGGCTCCGCAAATCACAGTTTGCAACATTTGCCTAGACTGCGGCATTCAGATATCCTGTTACTGTATTTACCAAATTGTGCTTTGGCGGTTAGGAATGCTCTGCAGGCTTGCACGCCCCACTCCCTGTTCCCCTTTGGACTCATTTACTTCTTTCACTGCCTTTTGCTGTTTAGCAATGACTGTGATTCATCGGGATATCTGAACCAGCATAACCACAGCTACTGCTAACAAAAGTTTGCTCTCAAGCAATAAAACGATGCTAAATTAAACCGGGATATACGCCTAGTTTCCATAGTTTAGTTTGAAAACCAGTGGTTGTCAGTAGTAACTGTATACCAGTTACAACATCATGATATAAGATGTTGGGTAGAGAAAGCTAGAGAAACTCATAAATTATAGGTCTCCTTTGATTGCTTCTTTAGCCTTGAAATTCTCCTGGTTCAATTGCCACAAAGGGAGGGGAAATATGCATGGGCAGTGAGAAGTGGTAATGAGGAGCACACAAAGCTAGGATGTGTTCTAATCACTGAAACATGGTTTGATAATAATCAGAATAATGTCTGAACCAAACCTGCAACCAGGGCTTTTTTTCAACTGGAACTCACCAGCTCTACTGCCATTATAAGAGAACAAGGGAGGCATTTATGGTGAGTTCTGGCACCTCTTTTTCTAGGAAAATAGCACTGCCTGCAACAATTCTCTGTATTTGAGAGAAAGAAAATCCTCTTTCAATTTCTCCTATGAACTTGTATAACTGTATGCTGGATAATTAGCACATAACTTTTTTTATCATGGAGTAGCTTCAAGATATGGGAAGTGATTACTGTGTGTCTGTGTCTACACTTTTTGAAATCAAGTGTAGCCAGGTTTGCATGACAGGGTGCTGTAGTGCTTAGAGTGCTGCTGAGCCGGCACGGAGGAGACCCAAGTGTAAACCCACATTCAACTGTGAAGCTTATATGGTGACCTTGGAATAGTCACTATATCTCAGCCCTGAACATCTACAACTGCCATATTTAGAGTTACTGTTCTATATATATTTAAGAATAATACTGGAGACTGAAATCTCCTTTCAATTAGGATTGTGGAAATGTGATTCTCTAGTTACTTTGGGGATGGAATTTATCTTCTGATACTTAAGGTTTGTGTAACAGAGTATATGGAAAGCGTTAACATAATTATTCTTTTTGTCGTATATTATTGCAATTGCAAATGTTTGGCACTCTCACATATAGATTGTGTTTACCTGCACTAATTCTTTTCCAGCTTAAAAACTGGCATTCTTTAATTCTAAAGTGTCAGTAGAAGCCTCTAATAGCCTTTTCTCTTTAGTTCCGAAAGAGTGCTCAGCATCTTCAAATACAGTTTCTATATGAATTGCTGAAATTGGTAGGATCTGTTGAGATAGTGGTTTATACATAATATGGACAATCATAAATTGTTTTGAGCAGATGAATAGATTTCTCCCACTAGTGTTTCTTAAATTAATGCTGATGGAATTTGAATTCTTGAGCACAGAAGCTGATATTGATATCTTAGTTTATCATTTATATGTTGACTGAGCAAAACAAATCTGTTAATATTAACGGATTGCCTTCTGTCTTCCATATATGGTTTGGTTCACATGTAACACCAACAGCTGGAAATTATACCCATATGAGTTCTTCCCATGCTTTGGAGCTATGGGAAGAAGCCTGTGCCCATCCACTTCCCCTCTCCATCCATCCTCCATTGTGTATTCCACTTCACTTAGGATTGTAGTCCTAGTTTGCCAGTTTGGATGTAATGGCAAACTATGGTTTGATCAAACAAAGAAGCAAGAGTATCTGAGTACAGAGCTCATTCATGTACTGCCAAGATGTGATTAAACATGAAGCAGCTCAATGTGTCTCCCTCTTGTGCCTGTCCTCTAGTTTACTTTTCATTTCTTTTGCTTTGAGCTTTTTTGAAAGTATTTACTTTTGATCTGTAATTTTGCAGGAAGCCAATCTAAGGCACTTCTCCACCTCTCTAAATTTGAGGTGAATAAGCTATGGGAATATATCATGCCAGCCAAATGCATACAGCATTGGGAATATTTACTTCACTTTTAAATAAAATAAATGAGTCATATAGACCATGCCAAGTTGTTTTCCTGTCTTTACAAATGTTATTGCTGAATTTGCAAATAAATGTGAAAATTCATTCATCCATGTTTAAAACATATTCTTGTGTAATGTTCAGGTTTTCAAGATTGGGTAGTTGTAATCTTGGGTTATTGTGTTTATATTATAACATGCATTATTCCCTTGATGTTGATTTGTTTATTGTTTTCATTGTCCTTATCAGGAAAGCAGGTTTACAGTCCATTATATACTTTGTACCTCAGCATTCAGCTAGACATTTGTGCCATTTTCTAGTAGTACTTTATGTACTATTTTCTCAGCAGAAAGAAAGCCAATCTGCCAAATATTATTTTGAATATAGATCTTTTATAGAATTACCATTGCCCACTGCACTACCTACTTTCATAGCTAGTTCTTCTGGTTATATTAAAGTGCATCCAGTTCATGATTTGGTTCAGATACTGATTTCTATCAATAAATGTTTCCACAGTTGGCACAACTCTTCTGCATGTAGTAAAGATATATCACATCTTACTCCTCTGAGCTTGCAGAATGAATACCTTTATTTTTAATTAGTTACTATGACTTTTTACTGTCCAAATGGTAGGTGGCAGTGTGTTTTTTGGAGAGAGAAGGGGAAGTAAAGCTTTCCCTCAGTTTTAAATAAAATAATGATTTCAAACAGTATAACAGTACAATCCTATACATGTCTACTCAGAATTAAGTATCATGGAGTTCAACTCCAGAGTAAATGTGTATAAGATAGCACCACTGCAGTCTATTTGTTTAAAAATAACTGATGATAATTTGCAATGTTTTATTACAGTGTAGCACAGCAACAGATGCTCTTAGCCTTTCTGCAGATCATGCTGGCAATCCTTTATAACAATCGTTAAGAAATTGGAAGCAAATTGTTTGGCTGCAGCAACAAAATATATACTCTATGAAAACTTGTTCTGGTCTCTTAACTATGCTTAAGAAAGTGCTGCTTGCTGATTCTCTCTGGATTGGTGATTAATATTAGTAGTTTTTAAAAGTATTTTTTAAGACGGCAACCCAGTTTTAAGAAATGTTAATTAAGGCTGCAATGCTGTATGAATTTACCTGAGAGTATACCTATGGTATGTAAATAATATTAAACATGCAAATGTAATAAATATCAAAACAGAAAAGTACATTTTTTAAAAAGCATATTTCTAAGGAAGATTATGATTTTTAAAAAGTTTTTACAGCAACAGAAAAAATAAATACAAAAAAAATGGGAGAGCATATGCATAAATATTTAGATTTCATTCTGCAACTAGCATTAATTTTGTCAGATACTATGCTCATTTACCTGTTTTTTGGGGGGAAAGGGGCATTCATATATCAAAACAAGATTGCCCAATTGAGATTATTCTCTCTCTGCCTTTCCTCTAAATAAAGCTACCCATCTCTATCTCCTCCAATACATCCACTATTACACTGTTTCCTGGTGATGGCTATCTGGTAGGGCGACAGAGTGCAGAGTAGCAAGTGAGGGTGTTTTCTGTAGCTAATGGTGCTGGCACCCCTCTTGTGGCTCATTGAACTGCTTCCGAGGAAGGAAGAACCATTTGCAATGATATAAAGGGACAGAGTGGTTTGGTTGCTGCTGGAACAACAGAGACAGGGTTATCTTCTCCTCTCTTGCTTGGGGCTGCTGCTTCACCTTCTACTTGGTGCCCCTGACCTCCAGACAAGAAGAGCTGAGGATGGAAGAGCTATCATACTCCCTGTGATGCCTTCTTCACCCACTTCTCACTCACTCACTCTTGCCCAGGTGGGAAAACATGACTGACACCCCCTCCTTCCTTGGCTCTTTTGCACAAGCTGTGCTCTGCTAAGGGAGGGAAAGAAAAAGTGGAAAAACTCAGGATTTATATTACTCCTATGTGGCTGCTGCATACCATCTGCAGTAGAGATTGGCTCAAAAGTTAGGGACTTTGTAAAGAGGCACAGGAGTGATTAAAATTGCAAATGAAAATTGTTGGAACACATAGTTTATACGTGCATATATATTGTTGGTTTTTTTATTTTGGTTGCAATCGCTGCTGAAGTTTTGTGGTCACTCTTATTGGTTGAATGATATTTTGATTATTAAACTTGTACATTTCAACAGCAAATTTTTTTTAGAAGGATTTCATCCAGAACCTTAAAAAAGATTGCATTCCTATGTCCATATTTTTCAGATATTTTATTGAATGATATAATTTATTGCCTTCCCAGGAAAAATTCCTCAAAAAGTATATAAATGCAAAATTTATAAGGGCAGATTATGCCAAAATGCTCATTTTGCCAGTGACAAGTACCATCCCTCTGGCAAGTGGATTCTCTGAAAATATGAAGAAGGAGAGCGTGTTTTGTTTTGTTTCCCTCTGTAAAATCATAGTGAAGGAAAACAGACACATCCCACTTCCCCACTTCCTAACTACAAGCATTGGGGAAGAAGTAATATCCATGCTGCTGCTTGCATTCTCTGAAGACCTGCAGGAGGTAGAATAAACTATTGACCCTCTCCCAAGTGCTCTGAACATGCTAGAGAAGTTGGAGCTGGGTGGATGGTGGCAACCAAAAATGAAAGATGGCTAGCAAGCCAAGCAAAAGATGTATGGATATCTGTTTTATGATGTGATGTAAAACCCTGTTTTTAGGAGAAATGGACATTAAATTTTTTATACCTTCTTTTTTAACAATACTACTTTGCATTTATTACACTAGAATAAAACATTAATAGTTTCTTATACATCAGAAACACTGAGGGCTGTATCTGACAGAGTTGTCTTGTTGGTGCAAGGACTTCCGCCCTCTCCTCCCCTGGCCCAGATATCTTTTTCCCACAACTCTCCAGAGCAATTGCTTGGGTGTGTCTGTGTGTGTGTGCTGGGAACACAGAGGAGAAGGGAGGTCAGGTTCCATTGCAGAAGTCTTTATGTGAATGAGATGACTTCTGTTGGATACAACCCTTTATTAATTTTTAGTAGCAGCTCATATTAACGCAATTTAAATGACAAAAAAATCATTTTGCATAAACCTGATGTTGCATTTTATTTTGCTTTTATGCTTTGTTAGAAATATAAAGAAAAGGATAAACATAAACAAAAACACAAGAAGCAATCAGAATCCTCACCGTCTCTGGTTCCTTCTCTAACAGTAACTACAGAGAAAGTAAGTGAGCTTTTCCTACATCTTCTTTAGAATGACATTTATTTTCTTGGTGTATGTTTTATGGAGTGAGGAATTCTGCTGTTCCTAAATTGCTTATCACAGAGAACCCCTATTGATGATCAAACAGCTGTGCCTATTAGGTATTTGTAATATAACAAACTTGATTTTTGAAATGTACAGGTTTTCTAAGATATCATTGATTCTATATTACTGTTCCGCTAAAGTACTCTGCTGCTTACATAAATAAATATAGTAGAATAACCTCAACTATTTTAAAAGTTTCATATTCTCATTTGTAATCTATACTATAGTTTTCCAGTAAGTATCATGGTTTGGATGTTAGAGGAAATTCTGGTTTAACAAACCCTGGAGTACCATATATATAGTACAGTACATGTATAGTACAGCATAGTCTGTTGAAACCTCCACAATTGAATCAGTTAAAATACATAAAACAATATTTCCAAGTAATTTGTTCAGTTAGCTGGTTCAATTATGCAGTATCAGAGAAACAGTAAGTGTTGGGCAGTAAATCCGTCCGAGGGAGGAGGCAGCAGACACCACTGTCTCCACAGGTATTAACCGCCTTGTGAAACCCACCCAGTCAGTCCCTCTGACTAGATCTCACAGACCATGTTGGGCAAGGTAACATGTTTTTGGCTTCACCCTTGCAACCTTCCTGCCCACATTCTCAGGCTGCAATAACTCACAAAAAAAAATAACCAGATGGGTGTTCTAGAGCAAAAAGAAAGAAAGTAGAGTAGGAAGTATGGTCTCAACCCCAAAAATCATTGGGAGTTTTCCAACTAATTTCTGCTAAGAGTAGACCCACTGAAATCAATGTGAATTGGTCTACTGTACATATGACTAACACTGGATACAACTCACAGATTATTGGACTCAAATCACCGCATTTCTGGGCTATATTTTTGATGCTGGAGAGTTCCTGTCCTTTGTCTACTTATGTGACTTCGTAACACATCTTCCGCTTTGGCAGACATTTTATCCAGTGGGCTAAGTATCATTTTGGTTATCGTACCCACCCCCTCTTTGCTTGAAGAAGTGTACAGTACTGTTTCCATAACCTAGTGGTCTGTATGCAAAGATGATATCTAAAATCTTTTTTTGCTTCCAGATTTTTTTAAAAATAAAATCTTTACAAGAGAATCAGCAGAAATCTTGGCCTTTGGGCATTGTTTTGTATGTCAAAATGTGTTCATATCTCTCACCCGAGGATCTTGTTTCTATGCAAGTTATGTGACTTACATATAACAGGAACATTAAGAGATTTTTTTCCTTTGGTGCTTTAGGTCATATGGAGCTCCTATCATTTGAAGTTTTCTTATGTAGGTGGTAGGCTTAAATTTATGTTTCTGTTTGCAAAATGCGTTTCTAGATTTCATGGCTGTGGAGTTAGCTTTCTGTTTCCAACACCATGTTGTTTGAACAAATCTGTAATATAAGCAGAAGTATAACTGGAAATTATACCCATATGAGTGTTTCCTAATGATCCCCAAGGGGACGATTCAGATACTTCTCTCTCAAGTGGTGTAGAGAAAATAGATTAAAACATTGGGTACTATTTCCCCCACTTTTTCATCAGTGTTCATCAAACTAGTCTGTAATGCTAGTCTGTAATGCAGTCACCTGACTACCTTAATCACCAGTATTTTCTCTCTTCATGGCCTTGTCCTTTTAGAAAGAAAGACCTAGCATTCCTCATGTCAAAGCAGCAAGTTCCAACACTGACCTTCCTTTTGTAACTGAAAATTCCTAAGTTTTAGACTCTCTTGCTGGATGACAGTTCTATAATTTATGTAGATGGGATTCCAGTATTCAAATGTGAATGCACTTACACAGTTGTGTGTTCTTTGCATTTCTCCCTACCCATTGGTTAAAAAATGTTTCTGGAGAGATAATAGCCAATTCAGAGACTCTCAAACACTCCACTGTTTTACAAGTACCTTGGTAATGGTTTAATAAAATGGCACTATTTTCTTTAGTTCCACATACAGCTGATGGTTTCTCTTTTAATATACTATAGTATATTAGCAGCAGCAGCAATTTTTTTTAAAAAAATCAGAAGTAGTTTTTGGTATTTGACACCATAGAGAGAGAAAAATAGAATCAAGCAAAGATATTTGTGCTTATGGGGTAGCTCATCACTGTGGCAGTTATTGGCATAGTATGAAGGGCAAACTACTGGATCACATTCCATAATGCAAGAATTAAAATATACTGAACTATAACCACTACGAGCATGTTTGGTAGAGACTTTTAACCAGGGATACAAGTTCTGTTCTGGAATTGCATCTTGAAGCTGGGCAAGTTACGTGTTGTGTGCTTTCATTGAATTAATCTTGTTCCTTTATTTTAAAGAACTGTTTAGGATGGGAGTAATTGGGATTGGAACATGGCACACGGGGAGAGGAGTTAATGCTTCCCCCATCATGGTCCTGACAAAAATGATGTCCCTGAAGCTGATGCTTGTCCCAATGGGGAGCCTGTTCTTGACACCAATGACAGCCTTAGGTGGAGGAGTTGTTGGGCAAGAAGGTCAGCCACTCTTTTCGGCATGCTGAGGTCCCCATCTTTATCCCACCCTCCACCCCGGCCAGCTGTTGCATCAAATAAAATAACTATAGATGTTGCAATTATTTGCTTGTTGGCTTTTTCTCCGGAAAAAGGTGGAATATGGATGAGAAAATGCAATATAGTCATACCTTGGGTTACAGATGCTTCAGGTTGTGTTTTTTCGGGTTATGGACAGCCGAAACCCGGAAGTTCTGGAATGGGTTACTTCTGGGTTTCGACGGTCACGCATGCACAGAAGCGCTAAATTGTGCTTTGTGCATGCGCAGAATTGCTGAATCGCAACCTGCGCGTGCGCAAACGTGCTGCTGTGGGTTGCGAATGCTGTTGGTTGCGAAAGTGCATCCCACATGGATCACGTTCGCAACCCGAGCGTCCACTGTACCTCATTTGGGAATAGTGAAGATCCTGGTGTAGAATACTCCAAATAAGAGCCTGTGGTCTTCCTTCGTGGTCTTCTTTCTCAAGGCAGAGCAGGTTGCCCTAAAGAGCCATTTAATTTCTCAAGGCATATGAGGAGAAATAATATCTAATGAAATGGCCAGATTCTTAAAATGTCCTAGGAAAGTGTCTGAGAAAGATGAGTTGTAATTAGAAAGGCACTTTCTAAGTTTCAGCTAGGTTTCAGTCAGTAAGCGCCCCCCCCCATCCCGCCCCCTGTTCTGGAATGCTAAGCTTTAATTTGTCACTTCTGAGGCTTCATGGAATTTTGTCACAATTTATTAGCTTTTTAAACCTATTATAAAATAGAAGTTGGTTTATATTTAGTCACAACTGAATCTGCTTACCTTTAGTCACAACTGAATCTGCTAGAATAAACAATGGGTTGCCTGTTTGATGTCAGATGGTCCACAACTTTTATTTAAAAAAAGATAGACACTCAGAATAAAAACAAAATGCAATATAAAACTAGAGTAAGACATGCAATAAAAATAATGTCAGCAATTAAATGCAGCAGATTAAAACAGTCTTTAAAAGGTCTGGGAGAACATAAAGACTTTTTCCTGGCTCCAAAGAATAGCAAAATAGCCACAGGTGAGCCTGTCTGAGGAGACATCTTTGCTGTAAAAGGCTTCTGGTTTCCCATTAGCCTCACCTCATATGTCAAGGGCATCTAAAAGCATCATTTGCTGACCTATGCATGGGAAGTTTGGTGTAGGAACATGCATTTGTTCAGCTACCCTGATTCTAAGCAATGTATAGTGTACAACGTCTTCAAATACTTGTTGGCATCCGTCTGTCTTGAGAGACAATGGAGTGCATCTCTAGGAGCAAAGTCAAACTGCTGGAGAAGCACAGCACCTGCTGTGTTGGTAACTCAGAACTGCTGCCTCCCGTGTTATGTTTGCTGCGTTAGCATCACAGAAGTGACCTCCCTAAGGCGCAAACCTGAGCAGTATGCATTGAGGTCTTGAGCTGCCCAAACGACAATACCCCCCTCTCAGCCTTGCTGATGTATTGCTCTGCTTTCCTTTGGACTACGTTTGGCACCTGCTTGGCTGTAGGAGTTGCTGGAAGGAAGCGTACAAGGTGCCATTGAAGCATCTTAGGGATTCTACTTCGGATTGGTGTAGGGTTTACTCCTGAGCCTTTTCTTCTCCCAAAGATGTTCTGCAAGGCAGCGGATGTTTAGGACCAGAATTTTCCTTCTTTTTGATGGGCTACCCTCCCAGGTTGAGAAGCCCCAACTGCCCCTCACTTCCCTCTACAGCTCATGCAGAAACCGCTTTCTTGACTGTTGGACCTGCTATTGGTCTCATCCGCTCAATCCGCCGGAGCCTGTCTTTGCATGCAGGGGAAGTCCGTAACTCAGCAAGGGTTTGAAACCCATAAGCTACCCTCACCTGGTTTAACCGACCAGTCAAAGCTGTTCCTGGGGTGTAGCCGCTATCGCATGCTGACAGCTTCTAGGAGTACTGAATATGTTTGTAGAAAAATGTGTGTTAAGTATAAACAGCACCTGAGAAAACTGGCCAGAGCTAATCTTTTAGGTGAAAGTTTATATTGCTTTTCCAAAGTACATAACAAAATGTCACCCTTTTGAATTACACTGATTACGCTTTGTTGGTCTTTATCACTTCTAAATTTGCTCTTGGATTCAGCTGGGTTTCATTTGGTTTAAGGAAAACATTCCCTTTATTTTATGGGATGAATGCTGATACATATAGAATCAAAATGGCACCCCACCCACCCACCCACACGAGAGGCAGCAGAAGACACAGGGGAACTCAGGTTTGCAGAGGTACAGCATTAGAAATAAAAATAAAAGGGGACCAAGATCAGGAAATGGATTGTGTATACATGTGCACCACCATTTTTTGTCCTGACAGTTGCAGGAGGTGGGGAAGGAGAAGTAGGGGCAGTAGTTCCACTGCCACCCGTACTCATTTGGGAGGCCAGACTTGCAATAACAGCTGCCACTGGAACTGTGCAAGCTATGAATGTACTTCATTCTTCCTGTAACACATTTGCCTGTCCCAGATTTGAAAGCAGATAGAGGAATGATGGAAATCCCTAAGGTGGGACTTCTGGCATCTCCCTTAGAAATGAGACTGACTCTAGGTTGAGAAGGAGAGTGTGTCAGCACAGAAGGCTGCTAAAAGAAATAGGAGGCCTCTATCTCTGCCCAGTTAGAGCACAAGATCATGGGTGGAGGCCTGACGATACCCTGTGGGAATTCCTCTGGGTGTTGCACCCATGGAACTGGAGAAACTCATATTTAATGTAAAATGCAGTAACTTTGATGAAGTTTAATCATCAGGTGTTAAGTTTAACATGGCTTCTACATGGTTTAATTTTATTAATTTCCCAAAGGGAAATGAGGACCTCAAATAAGTTCCAACATGGTACAAGTTTCTGAATAAAGCTTTCTTTCATTTGTCATACATGAACATGCAACACTGTGGAAATACTAGAAAAAATAAATTTTCTCTATTATGTCTTTATTATATTGTATATGGCCACTTGCTACCTGATTCACTAGGACTGCACAATATTTTTCTCAGGGGTATATTTTTAAAACTTCATTAAAGATTCACATTTGGTGTTTTTCCAGATTGTGTGAAGTAAATTAGAATATATTTGGCCTTCATATTTAAGCAGTATCTTAATTTAATCAATATGTCAAATATGTTTATATTATTTGTGGAATGCTTTCCTCAGGGAGGTTCACCTGGTGCCATCATTACATGTCTTTAGGCGCTAGGCAAAAACGTTTCTCTTCAACCAGGTGTTTGGCTGATTAACATTCTATGGTTTTTTAAATGTGTTTGTGGGAGTGGGGTTATTGGTTTGTTTTTGTTTTATTATGTATTTTGCATTCTCATTTTGTATTTTAATGTTGTGAACTGCACTAGGATCTTCAGATGGCGGGTGGTATACAAATTTAAACAACAACTTTAAGTGGACAAAGTGCTTGTTGACACTTAAGGAAGTGAAACCATACTGCACTTGTTTCACTGGCTTACGTCTGCCATTTTGAAAAAATTATTTGAAGCATTTCCAAAAATGGCTTTTACAAAAAACAAACCCCAACCCTGAAACCCCATAGTAATTCTGTTGCAGAATTCGGAGTGCAATCTAGCCACATTTAAGCACTTTGAACTTCAATTAGAGAGCATTAAGGAGATGTTCAAATCTTTTCCATTAAAATGAATGAAACCTAAGTTTTTAATGGTTGGCTGAATTATGTTGTTTTGGTTTTAAAAAAACAAACCTTTGGCAAGAATTCAAAGGGCTGTGAATTGTGTTTCATGCAAACACACATTTTCTTTTCTTTGAAAAAGACCTGATTTGCACTGCAGCACCTGCTGTCCCTTAAAAACATTGTACTTGAGGGTTGGGGAAGCCTTCTTGAGCAGTAGTTGATATGGTTCAAGGGGGTGCAGGTAGAAGGGAAAATATGCAATCCATTTGTGCATATATGGAAGTATTTTAGGCATGTGGGTTAAACCACAGAGCCTAGGACTTGCCGATCAGAAGGTCGGTGGTTCAAATCCCCATGACGGGGTGAGCTCCCATTGCTCGGTCCCTGCTCCTGCCAACCTAGCAGTTCGAAAGCACATCAAAGTGCAAGTAGATAAATAGGTACCGCTCCGGCGGGAAGGTAAAGGGTGTTTCCATGCGCTGTTCTGGTTTGCCAGAAGCGGCTTAGTCATGCTGGCCACATGACCCGGAAGCTGTACGCCGGCTCCCTCAGCCAGTAAAGTGAGATGAGCGCCGCAACCCCAGAGACGGCCACGATTGGACCTAATGGTCAGGGGTCCCTTTACCTATACCTATAGAGCTCTACAGATCCTGGCTCATAACTACTAAATTTTTACCAGTAGAAAATCATCTTGTCTCTCCATTAGTCTTATACCTTCTTATCTGGAACTAAGTTCTTGAAACTCTTAGGAAACTTCTGAATAGGCCTCCATAGGATTGCACTGTTAGCACTATGATGTTTGAGATAAGCAAAAACAATTTTTTATATTAATTTTTATTGAACAACAAAGACAGACAGTACACATGAAGAGAAAAACAAACATTAACAACAAAATCATGTAAGTTAAACGCAAGGAGTTTCATAATAAAGTCATAAGAAAAATCAGGAGTGAATAAAATGGATACAGTTATAAAAGGCTTGTATAACACAACTTACATTGTACAATAAAGGAAATAGGAAAAAAGAAAAAGGTACTGCCTGTTTATGGAGTGCTAAATAAATTTTTGTTTGAAGGGGTTTGATTTTTGAATAATAAGCTTCTGTCTTACAAATAATAAGCTTGTGTCTTACAAAAATATTTTCTCCAGTTAATTTAAGATTTAGTTACTAATTTTCAAATGACAAGCAGCACTGCAGAAAAAACCATACATATGTTAATGAATATGTATAAATATTGGTGTAAATGTATTGTATTTCATCATATTGTATTTTCTTTTATACGTTGTACAGAAAATTAAAAAATTGCCTTTCAAATTACAATAGTCTGAACAACCTAAAGGAAAAGAGCTATCTTACAAAAGTTTATATCTGCAAATCTGAGGCAATAAAGATTAACTTACAGAATAACCTGTTGTTACATGTTGCAAAAGCATGTATTTCAGCAGGAACTAGTGTTTGGAAAAAATAGCTGACATTTTTTTGTATTTAATAAATAGAAGTATCATGATTAAGTGTAAGGGGATGCCAGTATGTGCACTTCTACTAATTGCTGCAATCTGATGCTTGCAAAACTGACAGCTGATATCTTGCTGATATATTAGTAAGTGTATTTTGTTCTTTATAGTTCCTGTCAGTTTAAATTTTTTTTTTAAACCCACCTCAGTTATTTTAAGTGGCAACTTTATAACTTCTTTTAAATACATAGTTAGCTTTAACTTTCTCTATGATGTTTTAGAATGTTGGGACACATCTATGTTTCTGAATTGAAATAACACTGTGTGTCTTTTGGAGTACAGTTAATTTATTGTGGTCTAACTGTCTCTCTCAACTTCCTCTTTCCCACTTCAATACTGTTAGACTTACACAAGCACTACCAACAACTCTATGACAGGCTCATTGAAGAGGCTGGAAGATACTGCAGCTCGCTTTACAAATGCAAATTTCCAGGAAGTGTCTGCACATGCTTCAAGTGGTAAAGATGTTTCAGAGGCCAGAGGTTCAGAGAGCAAAGGGAAGAAGTCCGCAGGTCATAATTCAGGTCAGAGGGGAAGAAAGCCTGGTGGTGGAAGGACTCCTGGAGCTCCGGTGTCAGCAGCTTGTACTTTTCAACAAGGTATTATTCAAGAATACTATATAACTTCCATGACTGCCAAGAATTCAATAGGTTTAAAACTTTGCAAATTTAGATGTACTTTCCTATGTATTATATTTGATCAATGCAATAACTGAATTGTATACTAATTTAGTTGAGAGAAAATGTTTTGGGACAGCTAGCAGAAGTAATGCATCTTTTCTGGAAATAGATAAGTACTATTATTGTAATTAGAATATTCCTTTCCAGGAATATTTTTATAGCTATGAAATATAACCATCTGAGGGGATGAACCCTGTTTTTCCAGCTGAGACACAGACAAAGGTTTTGTATTCATACAGTCTTTCAGGTTGTGGTTTACATTTAATCAATCACTACATTTCTTTAGTCTGCATGCAGTAACACTTTTTTTTTTTTTTGAAGCAAACTGCTCATACTACTTACTAAATAATGGACGGTCTATAATCAATGGTTGTTTAAATGATGATATTTTAATATTTGACACTGTATTTAGCTCACTTCATTCTAGTTATCCTTTCCATATGTTATGATCCACTCTTTTTGTACATAGATACCCTACTGTAGTTATGGATTTCTTCTGCCACGACAGAAGAATCAGGCAACTATGATTAATACTAACCTCTGAACCATGTTTTTCAAAACCACGATTTCAAATAATTGCTTGAAACCTGTAAAATACAACTAACTATGGTTGTACTATAATAGAGGAGGGAATCTTTTGTGTAGGTGAGAATAAGCAATCCAGACTTGATTTGACCCAAAGTCACCCTGGGTCTCTGCTGATGAACCTAAGAATTCCAGGCCTATCACTCCCCATTCCCTCCTACGAGCAAACAGTTTTTGCAAACTTCCTGTGGTATTTCTGTCTGTTCCTCTTACTTTCACAAAATCGCCCCCTCTTTGGTCTTTGGGAGATGGGGGATAGCTCAGTCAGTAGAGCATGAGACTCAGTCTCAGGCTTGTGGGTTCGAGCCCAACGTTGGGCAAAAGATTCTTGCATTGCAGGGAGTTGGACTAGATAATCCTCGTGGTCCCTTCCAACTCTTCATTTCTACAATTCTCCTTCCTCAATTTTCTGTGATGCTATAAAGTAGAAACAGCCCCCTTCATGCCTGTTTTTCCACCCCTGCAGTTATTCAGTATACCTGGGCTTTATTCCAGACAGCTGGTACAGGTGGGAAGCCAAAATACCTTGGCATCTCTTCCAGATTCAAAACAGCCTGTTTGAAAAGTAGTTGTTGCCTGTCCTGGGCTTGTGGGGAAAGACAATAGATCAAACAGCAGATAACATGCTTGTAGAAGGTCCCAGTTTCCACCCCTGGTATCTCCAGTTACATAGGCTGTAGAGCTTGGGAAAGACCATCACCAGATGCTGCTAGGTAGGGTGGACAATATTGGGTAGACAGTATTAGTCATGATGGACCAAATCGTCTGGCTCTGTATAAGGCAGCTTTTCATAGGTTCAAGTGAGCTAGAAATGTGAATACCAAGTGTGTGTTAACACATACAAAAATCTAATCCTTTCTAATGGATTTTGCTTATATAATCCACATTATATACAGGACATAAACTGCCTAGTATAAGATATAAATGCAAAACACATGCACATTTCCAGTGCAGTTCTGTGCATGTTTACTCAAAAATAAGTTCCACTATGTTCAATACGACTTACTCCCAGGTATGCATGCATAGGATAGTAACCTGAGTGTACTTGAGATAAATATTGATATTTAAGTAGAATAAGAAATACTGTTTGTAATTATACATAGCTCTCTAAATGAAATGTGAATGTCAGCTTCCTTTGGGGCAGTACAAACAATTTTTCTTCTTTATTCTTGTTACACTTGAGACTATTCCTTTAGATATTGAGCAGGATTACCTTGTGGTGATTTTCTGTTGTATTTTCTATAATATCTGACCTCAACTTACATAAACATTACACAGTATGGGAGCATGTTGGAATAAAGACAAAAGGATTAGTGCTCAAACTAGGAAGAAATTAGACATATAAGAAAAGATGTCTTGGCCATTTTCCTCAGTATAGTGTGCTAATTTTCTCCTTCTGTTGAATGTCAACCTATATTTTAGAAGTGTATTCGGAACACTTTGCTTCAAATATCCTGATTAGCAGTTATTTACTGGCAGGCTACTTTGCCACTGGGCTAGACAGTTATACCCACTTTCCCTCCATGCTACCTTAAATGTGGGAGCTGGTAGGAAGTGAACAGGGATTAGAGGTTTCCCTCTCTCCCTAATGTACCTGATGTTCTCCTTATGATTCTCCTTTTGTGGGGAGGAGTTAGGAGGAAAAGGTTGGAGTGCACCTCTGACAAGTGTGTGTCTTAAGTCATTTATGCACCTCTTCTTCTTATTCAGTTTATACCCCACCTTTCTTTCATCAAGGTGGTAAGGATAGTTTCCCCCTTTCACGTTTTATGCTTGCAACAACTGTTGAGTTTCTGGGGTATGGGTGTGCCTCCTAGTGCAGCACTCTACATCACACTAGTTGTCAACCTGACTTATCTTTCCTTTATATGAAGCTGTTTTAAGACACCTAAAAGGGAGGGAATGGTTTGGCAGCTGTGAAATCAGTTGCCACTCTCTTCTGTCATATAACATATAATGCATTTCATCATGTTATTCAGAAACTGTTTATCTTATTGTTTGGCACCTGGAAGCTTTTTTTTATTTGCATTAAGCTGTTCAGTCACATTATCTTCTGATTTTCTGTATATTTTGCATTTTACTGTTGTTTTCAGAATCTGGTTTATCTTATTGTTATTTTATTTTTGATTTGTATATATTTGTATAGTGTAATGTGTGCAGTTTTTTATGGTCCTGCCTTTTTACATTTTTGTCTTGGCCTGAGGACCACCAGCTCCCAACCTCTTTTCGTCCAGCAAGGAATTACTGCATGCTGTAATTTTTGTTAGTCCAGCATCCTGTTCTCACAGTGGCCAGCCACAGTACCAAAATTAACTGTGCTTAATCTTAGCTGCTTTGTTGCAAGAAACCATGGTTAAGAGTAACCACAGTTCAGAGTGGTAAACTCTTGTTAATCTACAATGCAGTCTAAAGTTTCTGAGCTCCTCATAGAGGGGGAAGGGAAAATTATATGAGATTGAAACTTGTTATTGTAATCCTTCAGCTGACTGTAAATTTCTGAGGAGCCAAGTAGGGACTTTGCAAGACCTGTCAGTCACTGATTGAGTCCCAGGATCACAGTTATAATTCTAAACTATGGTTTGTCATGACATCTGAACCATCTCTTTTCACTTTTTACAGATATGTTCATCAGCCTCTGTACTGAAAGCATTTGACATATATGCAAAGTATTTTAAAAGGCATTCAATACAATGCTCATATTTATTGTAGGAATATTCTTTTCCTATTGGAAAGCTTTGTGATTAATTTTCAGTTATTTTGAGACTTATTTATTATGGTTTGCTGAAACTGGTAAAACTAATAATTAGAAGGGGAACATATTGGCCATGTTTGGATTCCATTTTCTGATAAATGTTTTGTTCATACAGATTTGCCTTGTGGGGAATTAGTCAGTGCCATCTAGAAAGGGCAAGTCAGAATGACAGAAACAGGGATAAACTTAGGGCACACTGCCATTTCCCCACCCCACCCCAGTTACCCTGATTTCATTTCTTTCACATCTTTTCTGCCCCACGGCAGTTGTGGCTGAGAAATTATATTCCAGAGGATTTTCATTGGCACAATAGCATAAAACAGTTTTATAAAACAATTTGAACATTGGTGCCAAAGCTGAATTACAGAGTGATAAGAACCTCTACTTTGTGATTTACTTGGGCTTTATCCATTTTATTAGTGCAATCTCAGTCATTACTGTCCAGGCCAGTAAAGAGCTGAAAGAAATGAAGGTTGGCTGGGAATATGAGAACATAACATGTGCTGTAACTTTGCCACTTCCCTGCCCCTTTTAGATGGCACAAAGACTGGTGCAAAATCTTATAGAACACAAACAGCAAAGCTGCTGTAACTTCTTGTTTGCCAACAAGATACATGTGCTAATTGTATTGCTGTGATTACACAGTTGCCAGTTTATTTTATTTTTAACACTCTTTTTTGTCCTTTTCTCCAGGAAGTTTTTTGGGAACTCCTAGTAGTATAAAGTCATCTTCCGGAAGTTCAGTTCAGTCTCCCCAGGACTTTTTGAGTTTTACAGACTCGGATCTACGTAATGACAGCTATACTCATTCCCAGCAGACATTGTCGACCAAAGATGTACATAAAGGAGAGACTGGAAGCCAGGAAGGGGGTGTGAATTGTTTTACTTCCTTAATTGGTCTTCCTTCAACCTCAACTGTTGCCTCCCAGCCTAATATTTTTGACAGCTCACCTGGAGAGTTGGGTAATTCAAGCCTTACATCAACAGGATACAAGCGTGTTCAGTCCTCTGGGACAGAAGATGAAACTGTAAAGGAAAAGAAGCGGAAAGGAAATAAGCAGTGTAAACATGGGCCTGGTAGGCCAAAAGGAAATAGAAGTCAGGAGAATATTTCCCACCTATCGGTTTGTTCTGCCTCCCCAACATCATCTGTGGCATCTGCTGCAGGAAGTATAACCAGTTCTAATTTGCAAAAATCTCCAACGTTGCTTAGGAATGGAAGTCTACAAAGTCTCAGTGTTGGCTCCTCCCCTGTTGGTTCAGGTAGGCATATGTTTTACTTTAGAAAGCAGAAGTTTGAGTATATAATATAACATGAAACTTTGGTCTCAATGATTACCGTATATTTTGCTCTATAAGACACACTTTTTCCCTCCTAAAAAGTAAGGGGAAATGTGTGTGCGTCTTATGGAGCGAATGCAGGCTGCGCAGCTATCCCAGAAGCCAGAACAGCAAGAGGGATTGCTGCTTTCACTGCGCAGCGATCCGTCTTGCTGTTCTGGCTTCTGAGATTCAGAATATTTTTTTTCTTGTTTTCCTCCTCCAAAAATTAGGTGCGTCTTGTGGTCTGGTGCGTCTTAAAGAGCAAAAAATATGGTGTGTACATCCAGTCTAAGTTGATGCCCCCTAAACTGGCTATCTTGAAAATAGAAAAATTAGCACACACCCCATCACACTATACGCATGTTTGGAATAATGACTAACAAAGATTGAACTTAAAATACTTATAACTAGAAACAAACTGAGGTCTCATCCAATAATGCCTGTTAAGATAATGTGTGATGACTTTCTTCGCTTTCTGTTAATATTCTCAGTGTTTCACAAGGATCCCTGATAGACACATCCAAAGATAATTGTTTTGTTCTGTAATGGCATTTGGTTTTGCTATCAAAGTTTTATTTTTAAAAAATAAAAGCAAAATTAAAGTTTTGCAAATAGTCAAAAAAGTAAAGGAACGTGCTTAGTTTTCTTCAGCATCCTTGAAAACTGTTTCTGCAGTCACCTTAACATGGCTGGTGGGTGTCTGTTACAGGTCTCTTTTTTGGTGCTACTTATGTTTAGGCCACTAAAAACCCATTTCAAGAATTCCTAGGATTGAATACCTGAACTTGGCTTTGGATTGAGGGGTTTGGAATACCAAGTGCTGTGATTTTTTTTTTTAAAGGTGTAGAATCCTTAGAAATGTTAGAATTTCAGTGCAAGACTATAAACTAGAAAGCCTTCATGGAGGCATGTAATAATTTCTTAACTGGGTGGATTTTAGGTATACTTTATAGAGGCACCACAAAAAGACATTTCCTACAGTTTGTGTCCAAATATTTAATCAGTGGTGTTGGATGAAAAAATTTCCACAATTACATTTTCCCATGGAACACTTTTCAGATTGAGGGATGCATTATTTTCTAAAATTAACTAGCAGTGTAATTAATTTGACTATTTGGAGAACTTTTCAGATATTTAAACAGTAAGTAAAATTAATACGAATTTTTAATTTTTATTTAACCAGGTCAGACTTACTTGGTTCAGATACCCTTTGATTTAAGATAGATGAATTTATTTATTTTTTTGGATTTCAAGCTTTTCCAGAAAATTCACTCTACTGTTTTCAATAAGAGATTTCCAACAAACCAGGATATATTTTAATGGAAAAAGGCTAGGGGAAAATAGTAGCAGAAGGTAACAGCTATTTGAATTCCTCTTTCTGGCTTGCAAACAAGTGGATATTTTGTAACTGGGAAGCAGCTACCAAAACTGCTGTTATTTTAAGCGTACAGTTTCCTTTATTCTAGAATGAAAGCAGTCAACAGCATTGTGTGGTTTTTTAACAGGCATTATCTTTCCTGGATGTGCTGTTTCTTCCTTAAAATTCCAACCGCTTCCCTGATAATTGCAACTGTAACTTTTAAAGAATGATTTAAATATCCTGTGTATGTGAGTTTGAACTTTCTCTCCAAAACTATTCTTCCTCCAACTCTTTATTTCTTGCCTATCAAACTTCAAAAATGTTTCTACACAGGAAGTCACTGTTGGCTATTCTTGCTTAACAGTTCTTGAAGAACACAGAACTTTAAGGGAGGGGGACCTGAAATTTGTGTGTATTTTAGTTTGGGCACATAAAGTAAATTGATGTGGGCAATTTGAAAAGTATGCAGAAAGTACAAGGTCTGTTACACTGCCAGCCTCCCCTCCAATTTGTGACAGCCTTGATATTTAAGTTTTCTTTATGTATGCGATGTTTAGCACTTTCAGGCAAACCGGCAGGATTGAGTAACAACACAGTGTTGTTACCCCTCTATTATATTTGGAAATGTTATCATTGGAATATGGTCTTTGGGAGCAGAAAGCCCTTTGTGATATAGCTCGATTCATCAAGTACCTATGCAGGAACTATATCAGTTAACCAGGATCAACACTGCTTTGAAAACAATATACAAGGGGACCTTCAGCTGTCATCTGCACTATATTTTCCATATCTTTTCTAATGAAATATGAAACAGGATGCAATCCACGATATTTGGTCTAATAATTTGATGAATTTGGAAATCAACCATTTGAGGATTTCAGAGATGTTGTATTGTTACATACAGTGGCTATTAGTCATGTTTATATATCTATTTCACATGCAGTCTTGCTTGTCCACTCCTAAATCACGCATACAAGTCTTTGTAGACATGACACACATGAAACATGAAAGCGGTAAAGGAAATGACATTTGAGAAAATGCAAATTAAAAATGTGGGGATGATCCATAGAGTGCTGAGTGCTTCCTACATGGGAATTACTGTGATGATTGGCACTCCAAAGTTCTATACTGGTCAGAAGGACCTTGTTAGAGAGCATAAGAGGTTGGCGTGGAAAGGCCACCTCTAGAAGGCCAACACACACATGCAGAAATCAGTGCATGGCTATAAGAACGTAAGAGCCTGGTGATTCAAGCCAGTGACCCATCTAGTCCAGCATTCTGTTCTTACAGTGGCCAAACAGATGCTTGTGTGATGTCCTTGAAATAGAAGCAAGTAGGAGAAATACTGCATGCCAACAGCAATTGTATATATAACAACTTGAATTTATGGAGGATAATTTTATTCCTTCTTGTTTTTAAAATCCTCATACAGCATCTTGAGTGTGCTAATGTGTTCCATACACGTTTGGTTTTCTGCTACTACAACTTCCACCGTTCAAGTTTGTAGGCATGCATGAACTATTTCTAGCGAAACTGCTCTGAATACATTTGTAGGCATAATGATTGAAATTCCTGCATGCCCATTAATGTTTCACAAGAGTAGGCCTTACGTTGTGCAGAGTGGAGGCTGGAAATCCAGTTTTGCCTAGCTGTGTTTTCATTGCAGCATCAGTTGTGGGACAGGGTAGGGTGGAGGAGTTTCTGCGGTTTTCAAATATTCCATCTTACTTGCCAGATATTCCACCCAAAATCCTGCCTTTACTAATTAGTCTAACTCCAGGTACACTCAGTGACACAAAATAGTGATTCTGTTTATATACTCCCAACTGGCTTCCTAATTGACTGAGCTTGCTGAGGTGTTCTAGGAAATGGTTTTGTGGACCCCTCAGACTGTTGTTGCTGGGGAATGTCAGTAGAAACAACTTGGCGCTTAAAGGCTACCTTGGAGCTCTCCCGGTGTATAGTTGGGCAGGCACATAGCAGGTGCCCCAGATTTGAGACTCTCTGCTGATAGGATGTTGGTGATCTTATAGTCAGGAATATTTTGACCCCTTTTTTGTCATTAACAAGTAAACATCTGGTGGCGTTTCAGCACCTTAGTTATTTGTAAACAATGGCAGAGAGATTAAAATTTTCTGTTCCTGGTGGCTGATGGTTTTCAGAAAGCTCATTGGAAGTTTTCAGTTGACTAACATGACTAACCTTTGGAACAGGGAATCGGTTCAGGTGATTGCCATTATTTGCTTGCTGGAGCTGATTCTTGAAGAGCTGAGACTAATGAGGCATTTAGGATGATAGCGCAAATGCTGTGGTGGAAAACTTGACAAGCAGAGCTTTTCATTGCTGTTAGAGATATCTCATAACCAGGTTAGAAATGTGATCATGGGAGATCCTCAGCAATTCACTGTGGTTATTTGCAAGGCACTTAAGAGTTGCTGATATCCTTTCTATCTTGGGCAGTACAATGTGTACATGTCTGCTGTTAAACACATCCAGTGCATCCATTAGTAGGCTTGTTTGGGTGGGTTGCAGTTTTGTCACCCAAGGATGTGTACAAGATTCTTGGAGTGCTTAGGACTACCACCTGCTTGCCCTAATATAGCTGATTTTGGCTGATTAGACTTTACTTCAAAAATGGTTCCATTCAATTAATGTTCCCCTAAGGAAATGTGGGAATACTGCCCACATTTTTGTAAGAGAGGATGATAAAACCTTAAATGGATGAGGAAACCTTTTCCTCAATCCCTTAGACCAGAGTTTCCCAAACTTATTATTCTGTCCCCCTTTCAGTAAAAAAAATACTCAGTGCCCCCCTGGAAACCTACCTTTTAAAAATAAACAGAAAGATGCAGCGACAAATTTGCGTTCTTTTATGTATCTATATTTCTTCCTACGTCCTAGACCTAGAACATAGTAAAAAAAAGATGTTGTAAATAAGATATCTTGAAGCCTGAAATTATAAATAGGCAGGCAAGCTGCAATCCACTTCCCGGGCCTGGGTGAAGCTGAAAAGGGCTCACCCAAGCCCGGGAAAACCCATCACCTCCAGCACATCCACTAGATCCAGGGGAGGCATTGTTGCTGTCCTGCAACAGTATCATTACACAACAGATGAAACATGACACTGAAGTGTAGTAGAAAATTTTCCGAACTGATGCCTAGAATTGTTACTAGGCCGGATGGGGTGAATTAATTTACATGTAATCTTCACACTTGGGACACGGGTGGCGCTGTGGGTTAAACTACAGAGCCTAGGACTTGCCAATCAGAAGGTCGGTGGTTCGAATCCCCGCGACGGAGCTCCCGTTGCTCGGTCCCTGCTCCTGCCAACCTAGCAGTTTGAAAGCACGTCAAAGTGCAAGTAGATAAATAGGTACCGCTCCGGCGGGAAGGTAAACGGTGTTTCCGTGCGCTGCTCTGGTTCTCCAGAAGCGGCTTAGTCATGCTGGCCACATGACCCGGAAGCTGTACGCCGGCTCCCTCGGCCAATAAAGCGAGATGAGCGCCGCAACCCCATAGTCTGCCACGACTGGACCTAACAGTCAGGGGTCCCTTTACCTTTACCTTTAATCTTCACACTAGGAGATGTTGATGATGGATGGCCCAGTTGTGTAAATGTTTTGCCTGTTCTAAAGGGGGTCACACTTCCCAGTAGGAGCAGTTTTGCAGATTGTATGGCTAGGTGGCATCTGTGTCCTGGTCTACCTTTTCAGCTCCAGCTAATTTGCCACATGTGTCCTTTTGGGGGAAATAATCTAGCCACTATTATATATGTTCTGGTAACTTCCAACTATTCTAATGTGCTGCACATGAAGCAGCCACTGCAGCTTTTTTTTTTTAAGATAATATTTATTAAAGGTTTAAAGATTACAGAAAAAAAGAAGAATGAAAAAATGAAAAATTAAATACATAAGAAAAAAAGCAAAAAACAATACAGTAAAGCAGAAAAAAGAAAAACAAAAGCATTTAAAAACACATCCAATATTTCCATATCTTTATCTTTCATTTACTTGTTTCATCGACCTCCTCACACCTCCCTTTTTTTGTATTCTAGTTCAATTAGCTGTTTCAGCAAATCCTTTCCATCTTACTCAATTTTTGTTCCATAATTTATCTTAACCCAGTCTAACCTTAAATTTTCCACTTTAACCCATTAACAATCTATTTTTACTTAATTCTTTATAACCTTTCTGTTAAAGCCATGTAACTTCATTCCAGCATCCTTCTAACATTCCTTAATTTTACAGTATTTCTGTAAATAAACTTTAAATTTTTTCCAATCTTCTTCCACCGACTCTTCTCCCTGGTCTCGGATTCTGCCAGTCATTTCCGCCAGTTCCATGTAGTCCATCAACTTCATCTGCCATTCTTCCCGGGTGGGTAAATCTTGTGTCTTCCAATGCTTTGCGATAAGTATTCTTGCTGCTGTTGTAGCATACATAAAGAAAGTTCTATCCTTCTTTGGCACCAATTGGCCAAGCCACTGCAGCTTTTGAAAAGTTCTGAACTGGCTGAAAACATGGTAGTTGGGGGATAGATACCAGGAACATATTGCATCAGTATTAAAATAATGTCACTTGTTGCCACTTACCTTTTGGGTACTACTTTTTACCTTCAATGCCCTAAACATTTGGGAGCACTTTTCCCATACCATCCGTGCCATAAACTTAGATTGTCTTCTGCTCTAGTGCCCAGCCATTAGAAGCTAGGTTTATGGGGCTCTCTCAGTAGTGGTACCCTCCTTTTGAACTCTCCAAAGAGCAGTCTCTTTTGCTGCTGCCTTGTTGATCTGGGAGACCAAAAGCTGGGATATAAACTTAGTACAAGTCTGTACAGGCAATTGGGTTATGATGTGTCATTTCTTCAGTTTTCTATAAGTACTTCAGTTCCCAGAAATAGCTCTTGCTTAAAGTGTAAGTGGCAACTGCCTTTTTGTAAATATTTCTTAAGAAAATAAAAGTTAAGACGCCTTCTTAGGATCAATCATCGTTGAGCATCTGGAATCAATTTACCATAGAACACATTCCTGGTAGCTCATTTGCAAGATAGCAATCAGCCCTTAACTTCAAAAAGCCTGTTTAAAAAGTTGTTGAGGAAGAAAAAACAAAATATGTTGTTTGAGGTTTATAAAGGAAAATTAAGGCTCCATCTAAAGATGATTTTGGATGCTATATAATATCTCCTGTGATGCTAAACATTGGTATTAAATATTCAAAACTGTGAATGCTCAGGTTTATTCAGACAAGGGTATGTGTAGGGAGAAAAAAATACAAAAGCACCCAAGCTGGTATTTTGAGCAATATTTACATTCACAACAAGCAGAGGAAAATATATTTCAAACAGTGATTTTTGAAGATTCTACTTTGCCTCTTGTTGAAATAATTAATATATTTGCAAACACAACTATTGCCTTTTCCAACTTGGTGCTGTCAACTAAAATAAAGAGGGGCTGTGGTAAGTTGCGGAGTGTGTGTGTGTGCGTGCACGCGCGCAAAAGGGTTTTTTGTGCTTTCTAGGATGTTTCGATTTCTGAAGTCATCCTTGGAAGGAATGCTCTCTCATTCTTTATTAACTCTATCACTGAAAGCTAGCTGAAAATGAAGGGTGCTTATTCTCAGGCTTGTAGAGCAGCCATCAAAAATGTGTCTATACACACATTCATTGTCTGCATATATAGCCAGTGCTCTTATTCAGTCTCAAGACTAGTGGGGCCTGAGAAAAAGGCATTACCTTAAGGATGCATGGTCAAGGTACTGTATAATTACTGAGATTCACACCAAATTAGGTAGTGTTTGGAAGAAGTAAGTTCTTCCACAGTGACCAGAATTTGTATTCCTGTCCCTTACTTTGGCAGAATCTTCCATTATATACTCATGCTGCCATAAGTTCGGTGTGTCCAGAAATAGCTGTTATGTTGCTCACCTCTGAGTCCACTTTCAGTCCACTTTCCAAGATTGCTATGATGCATTTTTCCTCGTTTCCTCATTGCTTCTTCCTCATTTACATCTCCCTGCATGTTCATCAGCAGTAATTTCTCATCAGTAATTTTTATTTCCCCCCTCCCAAACATCATCATTAGTAGTAATGTGATTCTGTTAAGTGCTATAAGCCTGGCAAAAGCCTGTAATATTTGAGTATATTTGTCTTATTTATTATTAAATTCATATCCCACCCTTCCTCCATTGAGCTCAAGATTATATACAAGGCTCTCTTTTCCCCCATTTTATCATCACAACCCCTCTGTGAACTATGTTATGTTGAGAGGCAGTGAGCTTCTTTTCCAAGTGAGGATTTTAACCCTGGGTTTCTAGGTCCTGGTCTAAGACTCTTAACAAATGCTATGAGAGTAATGTTTTACTTTAATCGTGTTTTGATTTAACAATGTTAAGTAAGGAATATACGGTAGCTACATTTAATACTGAGAATTTTAATCATGCAAATAGATATGAAGGGGTGGACAAATTTGTTGTGGCAGTTGCTGGTGTCACAAAGTCACTAAGTCAATATGCCCTCAGCCTGCCATGATTTAAAATACACAATGTATGCCTACAGATAAAATAGCTTTTAATAAACTTATCAAATATAGAATGATAGGAAGTAAAACCTGGTGCAACATAATAATAAAGGCAAAACCTTCTTTGAAGGTTTATGGATATCAATAAAATATGCATATTGCTCAATGGAAAGTTACTGTATGGAAAACAATCCATGACTTATATAACATTTCTCAGATATGTTTTCTAATACTATCATTTCATTCATAAAATAAGCAATATGATTGAATGCAGTCAGGAAGCCTTTTAAAAAAATCAATATAATAGCTGTTAGAAAACCCTTTTTACAGGTAAGTGATCAGAGCAATAGCAGCAGAGAGATGTATTCTTCTTCATTGAAACCCACATCTATACATATATTCTTTTGTGTGTGTATTAAAACAATTTTAACATGGAGTTCTTTTTCTCCAAACTCAAAAGCTGTCTTGTAGTTTATGAATACTGTAGAGGATGGTAAGTTATATTAGAATGTTCTCCACAGGTTCATTTATCACAAAAGGTAGTCTTTTGTGCAAAATTCTGATTGAAGGTCTGTATGTTCTATTGATTGGATGAAATCCAAGGTTATAGTGAGTCAATTGTTCAGTACCTCAGTGAAAACTTTGTAGATGCCTGCAGGAGGCTGATAGGTCAATAGTTCCTCAGGTTCCTTTTATTACAGTTTTTGTGTGTAGCAAAATGAAAATAGTGTTATTCTACTACGAACACTTTTTTCTCTTTAATTATTTTTGTGACTGGCTTTCCTAGATTCCATTCATAGCTGTGCAGTACGGAGGTATACCTCAAGCTGCCTTACACTTTTGACCAGCTATTATTTTAAAAAAAATACATGGAAAGATATTTAGTCTTAAACATTATTCCTTAGTTCATTATGCAATCCAAGGTTGCACCCCAATGGCATTCAGAGAGCTAAAAGTCAACTATTTTAATTAGGCGCTAGTTAGTATGTCCCTGAAATGTTCTGAATATTGGTTCTGGCCTTTTGATTATGTATTTATAGCTAGTAGGGAAGAAGTGGCAATTTAGAATTCTAGGGTAGAAAGGGACCTCAACAATTCATTTCATCTACTGTCGCCCTGCTGATACAGGAAACCCACTACTATAGCATCCCTGATAGGTTGCCATTAGCTTTCTGCTTAAAAACCTTCTAACAAAGGAGAATTCACAATTTTTCAGGCAATCTGTTCTACTGTTTAATAGCTGATTTTTTTGTTGATTGAAACAATCATTCTTCCAAGTGTTTGTCTAAATTCTTTCCCCTGAAATTTGAATCCATTGCTTAAGATCCCACCGTCTCGAGCAACAGAAAACAAAATGGTTGTTTCATCTGCATGACGCTGCTTAATAGTCTTATCTTCAGGTTAAACATGCACATCCTTCAACCTTGCCTCATAAAATCTCCAGCCCCTCTCCATCTTTCTCATCCTTCTTTGAACACATTCTAGTTTGTCAATGTTCTTTTAAACTGCAGTATTGAGAACTGGACACAGGAGAAGTATAAGCAAAGCAGAATAGAGTAGTACCTTTTTTGCAATCTGGACACTATA
Source organism: Podarcis raffonei (assembly GCF_027172205.1). Classification (NCBI taxonomy): domain Eukaryota; kingdom Metazoa; phylum Chordata; class Lepidosauria; order Squamata; family Lacertidae; genus Podarcis; species Podarcis raffonei. The sequence goes on along the minus strand of NC_070613.1, from coordinate 22,832,183 downwards.
CTTCTCTAGACGCAACCTAGAATTCCATTTGCTATTTGTGCTATCACATCATACTGCTGACTTATATGTAGCATGTGGTATACTAAAATCACTAGAACACTTCCACATGTAAGGTTATCAAACCCAGTGTAATCCAGGGAATCAACATCAGTAAGAGAAAAACTTACTGAAATCAGGTTTCCTAAAGTCTTGGGTGCACATCTGACTAGGTTAAGCTTTCTCTTTCCTCAGTATCATGAATCCCAAGATGTTGTGGTCACTTACATTCTCTGCTGTTTCACATCAGCAACCCAACCAGTTCTTATGGTTGATGAATATCAGGTGTAGGATAGCAGGTCCCCATGTTTCTTCTTTCACTTTGTGGAAGATAAAATTTTCAACAAGACAGGTCAAGAATTTGTTAGACTTTTAAATCTAAGCAATGTTCGCCTTCCAACAGATATCTAGAGAGTTGGAATCTTCCATTGCTACCATCTCTCCCCTCTTTGAGAATGTGGTAGGTAATCTGATCTAGGAAGGTATCATCCTTGCTTTCTACCTAAGTTTTTGTACCAGTCTTCCACAATGATATTGGGTTGTATTGAATGTAGTGCTAAGAACAACAGTTCAACACTGCAAAGTTTTGTCATTGTGCAATGGAACATTCTCCAGTGTGGTGTAGTGGTTAAGAGCGGTAGACTCGTAATCTGGTGAACCGGGTTTGATTCCCCGCTCCTCCACATGCAGCTGCTGGGTGACCTTGGGCCAGTCACACTTCTCTGAAGTCTCTCAGCCTCACTCACCTCACAGAGTGTTTGTTGTGGGGGAGGAAGGGAAAGGAGATTGTTAGCCGCTTTGAGACTCCTGAAGGGGAGTGATAAAGCAGGATATCAAATCCAAACTCCTCCTCCTCCTCCTCTCCTTGCTGTCCAAGCAGCTTGACCAATTACATTTTAGAATCTAAAAGCTAGACTTTTAAGTTTCTGACCAATCCATTATAGGAAGAGTTAAGGCTACCCTATGTGGGTGATAATTATTACTCAATGTAGCAATTTATGATTGTTTAAATAATTGTCCTTTTAACCTTAAAATATTTTCCAGGTTATAGTTATAATCCTCAAGCCAAACAAAAAAACCAAACCCCCTACCCTACCTGCAAACAGTTGTAAATTTGTTTGTGCCACTTCACAATAGGTTTGTTCTTGTTTCATATGCCTTTTAATGAACTCCTTGTTTTTATATAAAATGCAGTAGAGGGCCTTCTTTAGATCCAACTAATGTAGTACTAATTTGGTTCATGAATCCAGAAAGACGTTTGTATGTGTGCTTTCTTTCAGGCATTTATAGCAGCAATGATGTAGCAGTGTCCTTTCCAAACACAGTGTCTGGCTCAGGATCTAGCACTCCTGTTTCCAGTTCACATTTACCTCAGCAGTCTTCTGGTCACGTACAGCAAGTGGGAACTTTGTCTCCGTCTTCTACACCTTCTGTAACTACAACTGTTGCTACAACTCAGGTAGGTTGGTTTTTTTATTGGTGATAAATTCTGTCACGACAAATGAGCCATATTGGCTATTTGTATTTCGGTTAACTAAATACAAATATTTGAACAATATAATATGTTAAGTCTTACATTCCTTGGATATTTTATGTAGAAAGGCAGGATAAAAATACTTTAATACCTAACCTTCTCATATTTGTGACTTCCCGTTAGTTTCTCTTCACTTGTTTCATAAAACTTCTGCAAATATTATTCAGAGTGTCTGCACACCGTAGTTTCGATATTAGCATTACGACAGATTTCCATCCCCCGCCCCCCCCCGTTGTGCCAGTGTTTGCCTTCCAAAGCTAATCCTTTCTATAAGTGCCTTATAAGATCTCTGTTGAAAGGAGACATTATAATTGGGTTATAACTAAAGCTGCAATCCAAACCCCCTTTATTCCTGGCTGGGGGTGGTAGTGGTTTGGATTGGGCAGAAGTGTTCCTCTATCTAGTCATGCTGGCCTTTGCCTGCATGGTAAAGTCAGCATCACTTTGCCAGACTGGAACTGCTTGTTTTGTTTGCCAGGTGGGCAGAAATGTTGGTGGTGGGATCCCCACTAGCAGCAGCCAGTGGAAAGGCCCAGAATGTACCTGGGGAGCAGTTGAATTAGCCTGGGATCTGCTGGATATGCCTAAGCCAGCGCCACTGCCATCATGTGACAGCATCAGACTCAGTTTAGGCCTGATCTCCCACACCTTCTGCCCTGGCCAGCACGGTTGCCAATGTGGGTTGCTTCTTCTCTGGCAGAGTTTAGATTGCACCCAAAGTCAGCATACACAATGATGAAGATGTATGCTGTGCCTGAAACATAAAAAGGCAGTCTTTTAAAAAGCTTGGGTCATTTAAACAACAACAACCATACATTGTGAGGGAATATAAAAAGTTTTAAATTAAGCACTAAAGGGGTTAATTAGAGAGAGTTCCCTTTAACAAAACACTACTTCTAGGTCCCACAGGTGAAATAAATACAGGTACAAAAACTCTTCTACTGAAATGTCGTTAGGACTGTAAAATGAGGGCTTAAAAGAAAAGTACTCTGCTTTGACTAAGAATAATCATATTGGGAGGGGGTAATATAAATACAAGAAAAAATTTAAAAATAGATCAATATCACAAAGTGACACAAAAAAACCTCAATTTAATCTATAAGCAACAAGTTATCACTGCAATTTGCATTGTTTGGTTGTGGTTTTTCACCCCCTAGGCTCACACACAAGCTTCTTCCCCTCTCTGATTTGAGCCCTTTTCTGCTGTTAAGGCTCCTTGTGTGGGAATGAATATTTGAGAAATGGGGGCATGTTGCCAAGCTCTGCCCTTGAGCACGTCAGCTCAATACGAGAGGTTGAGGGTGATTGGCTGAAGCAAGAGTTCTAAACCACTCAGGAAGACTCCACAAGTATGGAGGTGCAATATTGGGGGCAGTGCTTCACAGCACAGTCCTACTGTATATTCATTGACACATGAAGAGATTGAACACCAAAGTCGGGCATCTTTCTCCTTCACTTATTGGTTTCAGAATTGGAAACTCACTTCAAATAATGGAACCTGATCTTCCTTACTTCCTCCTGGTTCCTGGCGTAGTTCTTCCTTGAACCCTTCTTCCTCATTGGGATCTGCCTCGGGTGCCAAAATGTCTTGGACCGCCCCTTGTGTTCAGTTGTGTTTAGAACATACTTTTTAGGAGAAAGAGCTAGCCTTGATTATTTATGATTCATTTTGGAGTTTAACCTCTAAATAATAACATAATTCCTTGCGAAGGCAGAAATTTCATAACAAAGTTTCTCTTGCTAACTCCAGCTGAAAGCAGAACCTCAGCTAGTAGCACCAAAGCCTGCTTATCATCTCATTGTAAATTTTGCCAGAAGAATAAGAAAATGGGCAACATTATGGTATTTCTGCTAGGTGAAAGACAACATGAGAAAAGGGGGTGGAGCTTCACCTGCTTACCCTTTAGTACTTTACCCTTTTGGTACTGGATTGAATGAAATGCTTACTATGTTCTATCATAATTGCTGTCTTGGCAGTGCTTTTTGTGCCTAAAACATAAAAAGGCAGTCTTTTAAAAAGCTTGGGTCATTTAAAAAACAACCACCATCCACAACCACCATTGTGAGGGAATATAAAAAGTTTTAAATTCAGCACCAAAGGGGTTAATTAAAGAGAGTCCCCTTTAACAAAACACTTCTTCTAGGCCCCACAGGTGAAATAAATACAGGTACAAAAACCCTTCTACTAAAATAGCTAATTGCTGCAGTTGCTGTTAATACAGAGATCTGCAAGATTCTTCAAACAGTTATGTGTAAGTAAAAAGTTGTTTCTTTTCCTCATTCAGTCTGGTTTCATTTTTATCCTTCTCTGCAATTGAGTTTTTTTCTTATAGCTGTTGCAGTATGCAGATGCTTCCAATGATATGATTTCTGCCTTTGCAAGCATGTGTGTCATGGTTTCATAGGGCTGTTCTTTCTGGTAGTCATATATATAATGAAAAACTTTGTTTGTTATTTATGTGCTAACAAACAGGCATAATCTTTCGAAAGGTATTCATAAATTTTTAGTCTCATTATTCCATATAAAAGGAGATGCAGCAGAGAGAGTAGATGCTAAATAGTTTGTAGGCTTGTTTAACAAATAGGTTATATAACACTAAGCCATATATTATTTGGTATTGTGCTTATATTTATTGCTTCAGTTTGGCATTTGTGCTGTACTTTACTGGTTATTGCTGTATCACTTTTTCACACAATCCCAAATGTGGATATTGCCAGTCATAATTACTTTTATGGGGGTGGGTGGTACACCCTGTCCCACCATGTCCCTGTTGATCTATTACTATGATATCTGATGGGGTGTCCATACATTCAGTAACTGTTTGATAAGGTATTGATGTAAGTGTAAAAAATGGTTGGGATACATTATTCTTTTTAATAAAAAATTCTGACTATTTTTGATTAGCACAATGATACCATTTAAAGCAATGGTTCTCAAACATTCATCCTTTGGGCCACACTTTCAGAATAAAAAATTGATTGTGCCACACCAAAAAATTTAATTGGTAAGAAATACATTGGAAAACAGAAAGAAACTACTCTTAGCAGTACTTGATTTATAACATAGGACACAGCTACTTTATAATATGATCATGGGGCATCCAGAAAGTGTAAAATAATGCAGCTACATAAGAACATGAATCCTTCCCAAAACGTAATTATAAACAATCCTCCTACCTTAAGTTGATGAGAGGTGTGAACTTGCTTTCGTTGGCTAATCTCATTTATATTAGCTTTAATTTGAGACAAACTCTCATCTCATCAGCATGAATAAAATGTTTAAATGTTTCATTGATTGTCCTTGAATCTTCCCGCCACACTTGCCATTCTCTCCTGCCACATGAGTGTGGTGTGCCACACCTTTTGACAACCACCAATTTAGAGAACTCTAAATCTTGTTTTGCAGCTACTTTTTTATTGGTAGCTGCAAAAAGTTAACAGCAAGGTGTTGTAAAAATGAGGGTGTATGTGTGACACAAGAATAGTTTAACTTTGTCTGGTATAATGCACTAGCAGAGAAATTGAAGTTTTCAGATGGCCAGACTGTGAAGACAATTTTGTGGGCAAGTGGTATGGTTTTACTGAATGTTTGAAAGGACCAAATACCCATAACACCTTTCTCCAAACATGGTATGCTATGGAATGGTATCTTGGGATGAAGTGAAAGCCTGAAAGGGTATATTATCTGTAGCCATCTATCAAATCTTGAATGTATAACATATCACATGTTGTACTACTGCTTTAAAAACAACAACCTCCCCACAAAAAACCACATGATACAATAAGTACAGAGAATTGGTAGCAGTTTTCTTGCCAATCTAATCCACATTGCTCCAGAAGGCTGAAAAAAGAACGTGCCTGTCGTGCCCTAGCTAGCTTTGAATAGATGCAGGTGACTTGAAGGAACCCACCACACTTGTGCAAAATTCTTGGAGGCTGGTCAGAATTCAAGCTCTTTAATGGAAAGCTGAGCCCTATTCACCCATGTCTTTGCTTTTCCTAGTCATTCCAACCAAAAAGTCCTCCTCATTTGTAGATACTTTAAAGCAGACTTCCCTAATGTGGTGCCCCACAAATGTTTTGAACCACAGCAGCCCTGCTGACTAGGCCTGATAAGATCTAAGCCAAAACATGGAAGATGGCACCAGGCTGGGGAAGGCTGACCTGAAGAATACCGACTCTCAGTACAGACCCTTGTGGAGCCACACAGTTTATCTCTGACAACTCTCAATTTACTCACTTTTTGGTTTTCCTGTCATTTTAACAGTTCCCAATATAATTTTTTTTATATAACAGAATCTAAGTTATTCCATAGCTGCTAAGTTTTATGTGTCTGGCAAAGAACTTGGTCAGAAACAGAATATCTACCATACATACCTCTGTCTGCCAAAACCTAAACTTTTAAGGAACATGTTCTGGTTAAAGGTATGTTGATGTTCTTTCAGCATGGCTGCTTTTCCACATCCTTAATTCTGTTTATAAAAATCTTTCTTACCATTTCTAGACAGATGATTGGTCAATTTGTTCATATTAAGTGATTCTGGAAATCTTGTAACTACATAGTACAAAAGCTGACTCTAAACATGTTGGTTTTCTGAATAGTTGAAAACTTACAACAACTTTAGAGAATGCAATTGAGGCTTGGATGACTACTGTGATATATTACTCAAGAAAAATGAATTGGGTTTGATATTTCTTGATATTTTGTAATAAAGATGCAACAAATTCATTGTTTTGCTATAATTTCTTCCCTTATAACTTTGCCAGTTACCAGTTTTACTGCTTTTCTGGCCAGCTTCTGATGTACTTAAATAATATTTATTGTGTAAATAAATAGTACATAAAGAGCAACATAGCATTCAGTACCTTATGCTGAAATAGTCAGATAGTTAGAAGGAGACAGCATGTGTAGTTATAGTAAGTCATAGACTTACATGTAACAAATGTGTGCTCCCCTTTGGGCTTGTTTCCATAACCTAGTAAAATAAAATGTGTCTGCAAGGTGGCATTCCTTTACCTACTTACCTGTCAGTAATCCCCATTAAACTAAATGAGTTTAATGTACTGTACTCCTGAGTAGACAGGAGTGTGCTCCAGTGAGTGTGCTCCCAAGTAGGCTTCTCATTGGCTTGTTCTCAAAACTTTTAACATTATTGTTGAAGACAAGTAAAACATATCTGGGAGACAAGTAAAGCATGTCTGCAATATTTTTCCTGAAAGGAGTGATAGAGCAGCAGTGTCATCTAGCTTATTTAAGTTGTTAATGGTTTATGGCTGTGTGCAGCAGCTTCATGCACAAGTGTATAGGAGAATCGTATGTCAGGCCCTGAACTTTGTCCTGAGTTCCTGTGTGCTTCTGAAAAGTGTTATTTGTATCATTCTGCAGTGACCCCCTCTGGCTGGCAGGCATAAAAGCAGCCATATCTAATTCACTTTCTCTCCCCCCTCCCCTTAATGTAAGGATCCTAAAACAGAAACATCATATTTTTTACTTCCTTCAGAAATAATATTTTCACTTAGTGGTGTTTATATTTGAGTAAAAGTTTCAGAATGTAGAAAGATTTCCATTACAGTGTTGTCTGTTTTTCTTTAAAATGGCATTTGAATAGTTTTTATCAAATACTAGACAAAACTAAGCAAAATCCTATTTCGTTGTCATTATGACTGGGGACTTTGGGGTGGAAGAGAAGAATTTACTGCCAGAGGGAAAATTCCACACAACATGTGACTCTACTAGAAGAACAAAGGAATCATAGTTGCTCATAGTGGTAGTATTTTGCCCAATTAAAATCTTTACTTTTTAATAAACTGATTTCAGTAATGCAGGCCTCCTGTATAAATACGGTTTAGCAAGGTTGACAGACAGTTGCATGATTTTGTGCACACTGCTGCATGCTGAGACAACTGCTTCAATGTTTCAGTCCAGCAGTAAATGCTTTCTGCCTTCGAGCTGAAGCTTATTTAGTTGGGCTTATCTGGTGCTGCTGTAGCAACCATCAGTCTCCAGGCAACTGAGGCACATTGACCTCTTCGATGAACTGAGTGTAGCACTACTTCAGTTTAGCTTCCTGAGACAATAGTAATGGCAGTGAATGTGAAAAATGGTTTTTTGTGTGCGTGTTTTGGTAAGAGCCTACATTGCGATGAAAAGATGTCAAAATACTTCCGTGAATTTTGATATAACTTTGGAAAGATTGTGTGCAAAACCTTTCACGGGAGTGGCCAAAGTTCACTGATAGTATATTTCTATAAGGGCTTTGCACTGTGAATTTTGAGCATTTTTGTACAGAACAGTGTTTGAAATTGACTAGTGTGCATTATGGGGCAATTGACTATGTTGTGTTAGGCTTTTTTAGCAATATGCCATGCCATTGCCTAACTATAATCTTGCTTGCTTGCTTGCTTAAAAAATGTACACCAGTGATTATCTGACTTCGCCAAAGTTCTTGCTGGAGAGTGAGCGGTATTGTAATAGCAGTGTCTTCACAGTATATGCGTTTGGCTGGAGGACAGAAAGCTTTGAAGCCGCATTCAACATAAAGTTGTATCTCCACTTGATCCTAGACATACTCTCCTGTTCTGTTTGGGTTTTCAATAATCAGAGGGCTAGTATCTGGCAGGTATCTTTTGTCTTTTAACAGTAAATATTAAAAATGTTGGAAAAAAGGTATCAGATAATTTAGAAGACAAGTTAAGCTATTTTGTAGCTAATGATTAGATAGTACTGATTAGAGCACTTTACATCTAGTGACTTATGGCTAGATGTGGCTTATATTATAAGTAACTACAGTGGTACCTCGGTTTATGAACTTAGTCCATTCCGGAAGTCCGTTCTTAAACCAGAGGCTTTCCCTAATGAGGCCTCCCGCCGCCGGTGCCCTTCCACCGTTTGGATTCCGTTCTTAGACTGAGGTAAAGTTTTCAAACCAAGACACTATTTCCGGTTTTGCAGAGTTTGTAGACCAAATCGTTCTTAAACCAGACTGTTCTTAAACCGAAGTATCACTGTATATGGCTACATGTTGTTTTCTGTGGGAAATACAGAGTGTTCTTAAAATGGACATCAGCTTTCCCTCTTTTTTGATATTTAAATTTTCAGTAATGTTAAATAAACTAAGATTGATTTGTCTGTATAAAGCAGAGGAGATTGTGGCCCTCCAGGTGTTGCTGGACTACAACTTGCATCATCCCACCTATTGACCATACTGCCAAGGGCTTATGGGAGTCCCAACATCTGGAGGACCACAGATTGTTTATCCCTGCTATAGCTATGATTTAACAGCAAATTGCCCTTTGTAAACCCTGTGTAAAATGAACAGCACTTGTGAAAAATATCATAAATACCAACAGGATATCAGACATTTTTGAGTGTTTTTGTTGAAACAACTTCCACTAGAAGAGGGAACAAAAATTGCACTTCTCATCTTAGAGAGGCGAAGGATCTCCAATTAAAATTACAGTGGTTAGGTTTTTTAAAGTGCATCTATATGGAGAATATATTTCCATTTTAGCTTCGGCAAAAATATATTTGATAATCTTTGTATCCCCTTTTCCAAATTCCGTTAAAAAAGAATTAAAAAAGAAAAGAAAATATTTCCGGTTTGAAGCAAATAGTGATGCTGTTCTTCATTTAATTTTAAAGTATGGAAATAATTGTGACCCTCAACAATTATTAACAAAAAAATTAATTTGCAAGAGGGGTATTTATTAGATATAAACTGATTTTACAAAGCAGCTTTGGAATTGGTGGCTCAGGCCTTTCTTGTTGTCCTATCATGAATGAAGGAGAGTTCAGTAATGGTTTAAGTACAATTAAATCCCTCCCCCTTCTTTATGGAAACTCAACTGTGGGCATTTCAGCATTAGCCTAAACAATGGTTTTGAATATGTTAAGCCCCTAACAATTAGAGTGAAGTTTGGGGCATTGAATAATGTCGGAATGATGCAATTGAACCTGACAGCTTCAACAGTCAGCCTACTCATGGGACCTGAAAGTTGTTCACACTTGGTTTCATCTCTCATCACACGCTGAGTATTAAAACCTTAGTCGTGGGGAGCTTAGACAGGAATGGGGGCTGTATCAGAAAATACTAAATATCCTAAAAGTTGAGGTGACTGGGTGCTTGTGCTTGATTTTTAAGACTATAGGGGTTCTGTCATATTTACAAAAAAGTGTTCTGCCAGGTTTTATTCTAACATATTGATTTTCTTAAAATTTAAGGACACATCATGTGGTATTTGCTAGTTATAGAAATAACTACTAATAAAATCTTAGGGCACGGCCCACTGTCCTGTTGGTACAGTTCCTATGTGCATAGGGTGTCTGTTCACAATGGAGACCCATTCATCTTGCCCCTACTCTTAACCTGCATGTGCAACACAATAGGCTTTTTGAGCATGAGTAACCTGCCCTGACCAGAGAGGAAGGGCAGGATGGGAGTATGGAAGGCAAACACAGACCTACCATCTCCTTGACTGGCTGCCTGTGCATGCATGTAGTCAGGGGAGGGGGGGAAATAAGGCTCTCTTGAGCCTATGGAAATTGTTTGTGCATGGGCACAGCGTATGAGGTGCTCTGGATTATCCCTCATGTCATTAAGCAAATAATTCTAAATAGGTAATGGCTTATTTAAAACATTGACTTAACCCAGTTTGCTTTTCTGTTTCATGCAACACAGAGACTAGGTATATGTCTCTGTATTGCCTTTAATCAGAACATTAAAATGATATTTTTATAAGGTATACCTTCCACGATCTGCTTCTGTTTTTAGTACATTGCATTACCTATAGATAAAAGGCATTTTGTAAGTGTCCAGAATCTGTGTGCTGAAACATCTTTAAAGTTAAGTTTCACATGGATAGAAAGTGCATTTCAGTCTTGAGTTGATGTTTCTGATTAAACTGAGTTAGCTGAAGTAAAGTGAAATGCAGTTTCAGAACTGCATATTGGTATATGTTTGAATCCATTATCTTAAACGTATTGATAGGATGAGTCTGCCTTTTAAAGAAACGCTTCTTCAGTGTTTTTCAACTTCAAGTGAAACATGATTCTTTTACTTCACCTTTAAACAATGCAGCAATGGAATACTTTACTTTCCTGTCCAAATTAAGTTCCTATATAAATAGTAATCCTGCCTCTAATTTCTTTTTCCCCCTGACAGTGTTTTGGTTCATGATATACTTCCCAATTAATGACCAATTTGATTAAAACAGCTTTTATTGCAATTTAGGAATAATATTTGAAATATAATGTGTACATCTCTTGGAACTATAAAATATTGCAAAATTTTGAATTTGAATGGGTCTAAATTTGTGTGTGTGTGTGTGTGTGTGTGTGTGTGTAGTAAAAAAAAAAGGTTTCGCTTTTCAAATGTTCAAAAATATTATTTTCTTTTGTCCTGTTTTAGTGGGTGGGTTGGATAGCTACCATGGTTGGAAAGGTACCAGCAATTTTTGCATGTTTGGCAAGATGAGATAAAAAACCTACTACTTGCAGCTAAATCTCTGTGAAATCAATGGATAGGATCCAAAGAACAACACTCCTAATTATGTGTTCAAGGAGCTTGTGTTTCTTGAGCAGTTCCTTGTTCAGTATAGCAAACTGCTTCTGAAAGGGCTGGGTCTCAAAAGCAGTTTGTGTTATAGCATGGGGTCTTGCTGTTCCGTGTGTGGGAAGTCAAAAACCTTACTGGGCTTGTCAGAAATTATCTCTGTGGATTTTTGCCAGTGGATCTGTTGTCCAAGGGCTATGTCTAGAATCAGCACAGGAAAATGCATGCGTCAAAAAAGTTAGATTTGGATGGGGAAGCAACTAAGTGCTCATTATTCTCTGCTTTTCACCAGTGCGTTTTATTGTATTGGAAATGGGCATAGTACTTTTATTGTGTTAGGAGGAATAATGAGTTAAGTGCAAAGACTTGCATTTTTTTGTATAAATTCTGCAAATTATCGGGGACTTGCCTTCTTATTGCATTTTAATCCTTAGGACCTTTTGGGAGAGTAATTAAGAGGACAGTAAATGAATTAGGACTTGGGCAAAACCTACAAAGTATTTTTATTTTGTGTAATTCCAGCTTCCTTAAGAATATTGTTTGCATGTATATGATTATACAAATGAATTCAAAGTTGCTCTTCTAATCCATAATTCAACTCCATGAATATTCACTGAGTACTGCATCGAGTGGCAACTTGTGTGTGTGAATGAGCCATCACTGAACAGCTACCACAGTGAGAACTTTCTCATTCATACTTAATTTGGGCTGCCATTTAGTGCGTAATCTTCACAAGGTAGCTTGCATAATATAATTAAATTAAAAACAGCAGTATTAAAAATGATCTAAGAAAATTAAAAAAACAAGTAGCGTAAAACCAAACACCTTTAATCAGGAGTTCCCAAACTGTTTTCTGTGGATCACCAGTGATCCATGAGCCTCACTCGGGTGGTCCATGGCATGCCAGTATTAAATATCCATATTGATTTTAATTATATATTTTTATTGCTTGTTTTATTCCTTATACTATACTTTAAGGTATTACAATTTCAGTTATATGGAATGCAAATTAAAATACAATACAAGAATTAAAAGAAGCAATAAAAATACAATTAAAAATCGTACAGCATCTAGCAAAGTGCATCACAATTGCTACAACAGGCAGAAAAATCATTAAGTCCACCAAGACCCTCACCAATTTTCAAGTGGCCTGTAGAGGAAAGAAAGTGGGAAGTGCTGCCTTAAACCATTTTACAGCAACACACCAAAAGATCTATGTTGCCCCGGTTCTTTTCAATAGAGCCATTTCACACATTCAGCTGCAAATAATCTAGTTGGCAGTCTTAAGTATTCTTGCCAGGAAGTCTGTCACTGATTGAACTTTAAGGATTGAACTGTAAGCACAGAGCCATCAAGTGATGCAAGTGATTGTATGAATTGGACTAAGTAGCTCATTCCTTTTTGCTTATCTCTAACATGTTAAAATGTTCGAAGGATTCAGCCCTTATGATTCTCTTACAGAATGATAGGAATTACCTGCGCTCTGGATTTAGCCAGTGTTATGCCACAAATTAGTAATGAAAATTCAGTATTTCATATGTATCTTCTCCTTGGTATTTTGTGCAAAATATATTTTTTTATTCGTTTTGGGTTTTGACTTACTTTCTGATGGTTCCCCGTAAAAATATTCTATTCTGGTAGCAGATAAAGCATTGGACAATATCCAGCTGAGTCATCGCTTGAATTAGACCCATTGAAATAAATGGACTAAAGTCATTTATTTCAATACGTCTACCCTAATAATGAACATCATCCAATGCATTAAATCACCAAATTTTCGTGTGTGTGTGTGATTTCTTGTCAGTGCTGTGCTTGCACATGAAAATAGAAAAACTCAAAGAGTGGCTTTGGGGCACAATTTTCCCTTGGTTTATAAGCAAGGGCTATTGACTTTCTTTTGAAATAGTTGATAAATGTATACATTTGTAGAAGCTTAACATGTTGGCTGGAGGCCAAAGCCTAATAGCAGAGTAAGATTCTTTTAAAGATGCAGCTTATACTTTGTAATATTTTGCTTATAGTATTTATGTTGTGTGCAGCTAGTCAACCTTCTTTTAAATGGGGGACAAGCTGTCCAATTTCAGCATTTTAAAAATCTGTTGATCTTAATGTTAAACACAAGTTTAACTATACCATTGAATTCAATGGGTTGTGTTGTACAATCTCAAGTATGCTTATGAGAAAGTAATTTTCCAGTGGGGCTTACTCCCTAGTAAGTGTGCTTGTGATCAGACACTTAACTTTGGCTGGATTACACCTTAAAATTTAATTTCGTCTTCAAAAACAAATTTTCATGTTTTTTGAGTTTAAATTAAAACTATTTATAATTTTTAAGTGTTTAACTTTCTCTGTGTCAATACCATGAGGCTGAAATCTATAATATATTCTTCTTAAAAGCAATTCTCTGAAGAACTGGTAGCAGTTCACCAAGCTTCCAAATTGAGTATTAAATGAGTTATGTTAGTAGAAAGTAACAGAGTTAAGGGAAGAAGGTATTTTTATTACGCCGGATTAGACAAAAGTTCTGCCAGCCTCCTCAGTTTTATCTCTTCAAGGGTTCATTTTGCTTGTTTGGCACAAGTCCCAGCGGAGAACTTCAGAATTGTGGTTAGCAACATGAATGAATACAATTTTGGATGAGCTCTTCAGTAAGTTGAACTGGCCAGCTGCCAAAACTGAACTTCCTTATAAGGAGGTTGGGGCAGAGCTGTGGTTCACGGAGCCCAACGTTGTATAGAAACGTACTTGTAATGGCTGTGTTTTCTGTAAAATAAAACAAAAACAAAAACTTGGTTTCCTCGTGTAAATGAAATAGGAAGTAACCAAATAGTGTTCAGGTTTTACTAATGATAGAGCACAACAAAGGAAATATGACTCTATGCGGTTAAACTATAAAGCTGGAAGTTGGATCTTTTGACCTTCATTGCCTTCTTGTGATGTGAGGAATCCAAGCATTTGTGAGACATCTGTTGTCTACCTGCCCTTATTCTGGAAATGGTTTAATAAGATTAAATAATTAGGAAAACCACATGGTCACCATGCAGCCAAGCCCTGGTATTGCCTGCGTCCTTTGGAAATGTGATCAATTCTGTGTTACCCAACATTTTGTAGCAGTTACTTTGAAATGGTAGCTCATGCCATTTCTGGTGCGGATTAGTTTGGATGTTGCAATGCTCTACAGCGGTGTTTTCCAAAGTGTGATACATGTATCCCCAGGAATGTGTGTGCAAGGCTTACGGCAGAATTCTTTTATTTGACTTTCTTCTTATTTTTTAGCTTTCAAAAATATGTATTGTTAAAACTACCCCCAAATCATCTGTCCCGCTATTATTTTAAGTTTGGGAAACACTCTTCTATGGTATCATAAAGTTGGAAATGTTTGTTTAGTTTTCAAATATATTTGGTTCTAAGCCTGATTTGAAGATATTCTTGACTGCCTGTGTTGAGTTTGTGACACTTTCAGGTGATGCCTTGTTAGGTTTTTCTCTGCAAAAGTATAAACATATTTTAATTTTATTTTTGTATAGGCAAATACCCTACCTGGATCTTCCCTCAGCCTGCCTCCATCTCATACGTATGGCAATAGGCTGAACCCCACCTCAACAATGGGAGCACTTACATCTCAGTCTGAAAACAGTCAAACAGGCAAGATAAAGATTTTCAAAATGTCTCTTTTGCACCGTATCTTTTAAAAGGATAGTTTTTAGCTAATTCCTTCTTGCTTTTGGTTCAGCTGCATGTTTAACAGCTTGCTGCATTTTGGAAACGAATGCTGCTTTACTGCAGAAGTCATTGCTGTGTATCTTCCACTGTCTGAAATGTAAATGTTTAAGCAGAGCCATGAGCAGGCAGGAATGCAACAATGTCTCCTGTGACTTTTGTGATTGATGCGTTCAGTTCTCTTAGTTCTCTGCAATGAGGGGAGAGCAGCGCCGGGGTTTGTTGTGAATAGTTTAAACCTTTATTTGCATAATTCATGAAATTGCACGATATACAAGTTTGTGTGACCGAGATCCTGTTACGCAAACTTTCGCAGTGTTTTTAAAAATGATGATTTTTTTAAATAGTATTGGCTTAAAAAGGAAAAAAAATCTAATGAGCTGCTGGATTTGCTTTGTTTCATTCCATCCTTAAGGATTTGTTGACATGTTGTAATAGTCATGCCTGTTTGGGGGAAGGGAATGAGTTTTAGCAGTTTACCAAGAATGGATCAGTCATGTCTTGCCCTCTAAGAGGCCAGAGGTCACTTGCTGCAGAATAGGGGGAGGGCAACCTTGAAGGGGGCAGATAGGGTTATTTTATTGAGAGGCCATAGGGGAAAATAACCCTTTTGAGTCCAAGCAAGACGCTTCCATGTATTTAATGATACATTTTAAACACATCTCATATTCTCCATATTCCTTTTTCTTCACTTTTAAAGTAATGGGCATTAACTTTTTTTAGAAAAATAAAGTATGCTTTAACATTTGTTAGTGGAACTTCTGGGGAAAAAAAGTTACTGATAAGAAGTAAATATACAGGGCGGTTTATGGGTTTTCCTGGGATGCAAAGTGTTAACAAAAATACAAAGCCTGGGGATTTGCTGTGATAAGCATACAGATTAGCTGTCCACAGCTGTGATTCATTACTTTCGCTGCAGAAATTAAAAGTGGCTGAGGGGAGGGTACTGGAAATGCAAGCCATGCTTCTGTGCTATAAAACTGAAAGCAATGAAAGGACTGAGGCTAATCCTTGGCCTGCTACGCTCAGAGAAATGTGTGCGGACAATGCCTTCCCCACTGCAGTTAGCAGTTTTAAACTGGTAACCTTCTCTAGTGTTACTAGCAACTCCCAGATACTGGATTACATTTTGAAAGGATCTCCCTATCTGCAGCATCTTAAAATATTATCTCGGAAAGAGTCACTCTTGGCTTTGAAATATTTACTCTGCAGATCAAGATCTTGGAGACAATAGCCGGAGCCTTGTGGGCAGGGGAGGTTCACCCAGAGGAAGCCTTTCACCACGGTAAGCAGTATTTACACTCGTGAGTTAAGGCAAAGGAAATATTCTTTAAGGCATGGAAACTTTTATCTCTTATCAGCCATGCTTTCATTTAGGCCGAACAGAATTGTACAGATTTGTGTCTAGAGGGGTAAAGAAAAATGTTCCCAATATCAACTTAACAGGATTAACTAATAAAATAATATATTTTACCTCTGGTATGAAAATGGCTTTGGGGAATTCCACATCCCTCCAATTGTTACATAATCTTGGCTCACCTATATGGCTAGTTGATTATTTGTATGTAAAATCCTGTGTATCAGCAGCTACCAAATGTCTATATATATATATATATATATATATATATATATATATATATATATATAATGTTAAATGTAAACATTTTATATGTTAAATGTGTTCTTTAAATGTGTTAAAGAAAGAAAAAGATAGGTAGTTCAGGAAAAGGGAAAGTTCTTCCAAAGGCAATGAAATCTAAAATGTAGACATGACCAGAACTGAAACACTGGTCACCAGAATTTAATCACTTTATGCTGGTGTCTTTGTTTAAAGAAATAGTATTTGCTGCTATGTGTCATGTAAAGATGGTATTGCACTGCTTGTATATTGACTTCAGTGGGGGAAAAACATTTCATAATTATTGGTTGGCATTCTTAAACTTTTTGCTTAATGATAGAATAGCACTATGTGCTGCTGCTGCAGTATCAGCAGTCATTTAATAAGTTGGTAATAAATAAAAAACATTGTTAGTGGAGGCATGTCAATGTCCCATATCTAATCAGAAGTGCTGTGTCATGTACAAGAGTAAATGAACTGTAAAGTGAATGTTAGTGATCTGTGGCCTGATTTTCAAGAGCTTGCAAATCCCAAAGACTGACTGAAAATATATTCACTTCTAAAGAATCAGGCCAGTATTGTCTTAGGGACAAATCCTCAAAAGTCTTATGAAGATGAACTGTGACAGATTGCAAATTAAGCCTTTTACGTATATAGATCTATTTCCTTAAACATCTTTATCTCTGTTGGAGCTATTTGTAGGGTTCCATTGTGCATTAGTTAGTTAAAATTAAATAAAAAGGATAATGTAATATATTTTCTTATTATTAGTGTTGCAGCATACTAAGCCTTTTGATCGATTTTTTGGTCTGGTAAACATGTGGATTATTGGAAAACTTTTTATTTAAGTATTTTTATTAGGGTCTTGTCCCTTTTCAGAACTCTTTCATAAATAGAGGAATAATAGCACAGAATACACAGAAATTCTCCTTGTTTAAGTACCATTGATTTCACTGGAATTTAGGTTTGCTTCAGGTCTTTATGGATTATGGCCTAGCACTCAACTCTTCTTCAGATATATTTGTTATTTATGGATTATATGTAATTATAACAAAGTGAAACATTATTAACATAGGCTTGCAAATAAAATGCTGTCTATGCTTATATGAAATAACTTGGCATATGCGCACTCCTGTAGGTATAAAACACATGTTAAACATGTGTTTAGATTATAAGTATTTTGATTTTATGAAAGCCTTCAGTTTTATCCCATTCTGTTTTATAATATACTAAAAAGGGTGCAAAATTGTGTGTAAGACAACACATCTGTCTCTGACACTGTACATGAAACAATGGAAAGGGACAATGTATCTTTTAATCACACTCCACTATTTTATATATAAAAACTGCCAGTTTAGATCTAGCCAGTGACCTTTGGTAAACCTAGTGCCCTGTCTAATTGTTCGGGAAATATGCAGGTATGGGATGATCTGCTCTTTGCACCTCCCCCCCCCCCAATTCCTGACATTCAAAGGGTTTAGATTTAGTGCAGTCTACTAAGCATATATGCCTGTATAATGCACAATCATTAACATAGAGCTTATGCAGATCTCCCACAATGCATCCAAATAAGTGAATGGAGGTTTGTGCAGCAGTCGACTCTGCACCCTTTGAGACTATGTGCAGAAGTGCTCTGGTCACATTGGCTAATAACCACAGATTAATATGTTTAATACTGTATTTTAACCAATGTAGTATATTGCCCCACTTCTGTGATACAATTGTAGATTTAGTATACTTTGTAAGGAAGAACAATGGATTTGGTGTCATGTAATTCTTGCATTGTATTGAAGAATATATAGCAGTTTTATATCTACTTGACCCTGTTTATGGTCTTATACATTTCCATACTATGAACTCTGAATTTTCCTTCAAATGGTGTAATTCTTGATTGGATTTAATCTTGTATGGAAGATGTTGTGTATTCCAGTAGTGCTATTAAGCATTCTATTGATATGATTTTTTTCTAATAAGAAATTATATTTGGTATAATATGTGTACTTTCATAATGTGGATTTATACAGAATTACATAATTCTTTGTGTCTTTTCTCGCCCTTAATTCTTTCTAGCATCCCATTTCACTTGACTCCAGCTCTATAGTTAGTTATCATCAAGATTTGCTTACTTTAGAGGGGACCACTTACAGAATTTTAGGTTATTTATTTTCTGGCTAGGATTTTCCCCAGCATACCCACTTGTGAAAGTGAGATTTCCGTCTGCTATTTTAACTTGTTTTGTTCTTTAAGAATAGCTTTTAACTGTTTACAAGGGTGTAAAAATGAAGTGGAATAAAACATTATAAGATACTTTAAAATCTGATCTTTGTCACTTGCCACTTGCTTTCCTTATTGAGTAATTTCACTGATAGTATCCTGCAGAAGATCTAGAGTCCAACTGAATGTTAGCTGTTTATGAAATAGTTCACACTTTGTCTTAATTTCCTTTTTGCCTGTTTCTTCTGATTACAAGCTTTGATTTTAAACAAAATATTTCCCAATGCAGGATGTTGCTGGTGATCTTTTCAGTACAAAAAACACTGTATATCCTATATACCAGGCCAGAAAAAAAGACTTTTGTGGTCTTGCTTTATGTTACTGTGTTAGTTCTCCTGCATGTTTCTCAGCAATTCTCTTAATTTCTATGTGCTTTAAACTAGATTAAGTAAATATGAGATGAAACTATTTTTGTTACTTGGAAATAGGGGCATACATTCATTAATTACATGTGGTAATAGGCTGAATATTGAGTTCCTAGTCAAACCAACAGAGATTATGCAATATGGCAATAGGAAGAGTTGGATCCAAAGCCCATTAAATTCAAAGCAGCACTACTGATATAAATGGTGCCGCATTAAGACAGAAAGTTACATGTATTTTAAATAGTAGGTAGTTTTTTACGTGCCCTCTACTCCAGCTAAGGCAGAGTGCTGGGAGAAA
Source organism: Podarcis raffonei (assembly GCF_027172205.1). Classification (NCBI taxonomy): domain Eukaryota; kingdom Metazoa; phylum Chordata; class Lepidosauria; order Squamata; family Lacertidae; genus Podarcis; species Podarcis raffonei. The sequence goes on along the minus strand of NC_070613.1, from coordinate 22,812,787 downwards.
TGCTTTGTGCTGTCATGTTCAAGAATCTATGCTTGAAAACTGTGAATGTCAGAAGGAAATTGCAATATTCTTGTAATTAAGTGGACAGGAAGTATTTGAATTCACCAGCATCTTAGGTCTACATACATTTTTAATTTTTAAGATGAATCTAAAAATGTCTGAAGTATAATTTTGATAGGAAGCTGCTGTAATGTTATCTCTCGACTCTGACACAGGAAATGCTTGGCACTCAAAAGACTCAATGAGGTCACAGTCTTCAAAGAAATTGTAATGTGCTCTCGGTTTGTGTGTGTTAATTTTTTTTTTTTAAGAAACAAAAGTTTCCAAATTGTAAAAGTGTCTGTCACATTACATGCTGATCAGGATTTCCTGTTGTGACCTAAATTAGCTATACAGTCTGCATGTGCCTTTAATTTCTTGCATGTCATATTGACTGCTGTTATACTTAAGGTTTTTCTTTAGTATAGTGTCTTAATCGCTTGGTTCAGTTATACAGAGATCCTATACTACATCATACAGAAGCCTTGCCTTTTAAATAGAGATTAATAGCATGGTACATTCCTTTTTTCTTTAGCTATTCATTGGGCTAGATTCCAAAGATATTTGATGATCAAAACATAAGCCATAAGTATTTGAATGGCACAGTCATTTTCTTCCTAAAATCTCACACAAGAGTATTTGTGCAAAATTTCATAAACTATGGAGGACCTCAGGAATTTGACAAGTATTTTATAGACTGGCATTGTATAAAGGTGTTGCTTGTTATATACATATATATTTTCTGTAGAGCTCTTTTGGTTGATTATATCAGCAAAACATTCCATCAGCTGATGAAGTTTGCATTCATCTGGGCACTTTTAAATTAGATTATCCAAATAAGAGAAGCTTTGTATTTTGAACAGAAATTTTCTAAGAACTGCTGTCATGCTGGGATTTTATTTTAAACCATTGTTGATGGGAGCCAGTAAGGGATCTTAAGGAATGTTGATTTGCAAGGGGTTAAGGAGCAGCTAAAGAAAGTTGATGGGTCTTTTATGGGGGGGTCTCCTCCCCCCTCTTCCTTTTAAATATAATTTATAATCTTCCTACAGGTCGCCTGTAAGTAATTTACAGATTCGTTATGATCAGCCAGGGAATAGCAATGTGGAGCATTTGCCCCCGGTACCAGTTACTATAGAGCAACTTCTGGAGAGGCAATGGAGTGAAGGGCAACAGTTCTTGCTAGAACAGGGCACCCCTAGTGACAGTAAGTACTTCACACTGTCTTGCCTGTTTCAAATGCTGAACATTGTTAACCGTGTATGGCCCCATTTATGTAATATCCAACAGAGAAATGTTTTCTGGTGAGTATGGGTTAATTACGTTTGAACAGTGCGAAACATTGCTAAAGCATAATAATGTGTTCAAACATGGTTCTGGCAGCCTCTCCCCATCTTGGAATGAAAAAATGCTTGCCTAAAATGTTGGCCAATGACATTTTGCTCCAGAACCTTGAGAACGGGGGAGATCTGGTTTGTGGGTTACAGCAGATGTAGGAACATAATAATAAATAATAATAATAATAATAATAATAATAATAATAATAATAATAATAATAATAATTAATAATAATTAATAATAATAAAAAAATTATATGTGTGGTCTAAATGATTGCCTGAGCCCCTTTTGAGAAGTGATTTTCTATTTGTAATCCAAGCATTTAAATATTTGAAATGGTAAAATTAATATTTTTAAACAATTAACAAAAAAAAATTGAGCGTGCTTCCCTGGTTGTTGATAGTGAGAGAAGTGCCATCTAGTTGGTATTTTTTTTTATGAATGGTACCCTGACAAAAATGCTAATTGTGAGGAAATTCATGCAGGGATAATCCTTTAAACATGATAGCTGGAGGACAGGTTTAGCTAAGTCTTATTGCATCTCATTTGGGCACACTGAGAGTTCCTTTGTATGTTCTTGAAGAGGAGGGATAAAAAAGCTAAATCCTTGGGAAATGACCAGATGTGCCTGTACCAGTAGACTGGCGTCTGTATTAGGCCCAGAGGTCACGTTGAACAAGTACAATTTACAATTTAAAAAGTAGCTTTTACCGTGTTTTAATCGCTAAACTATCTCGCATGCGGGCTGATGCGAAAGTCCCAAAATTCACTCAAAATCAAAATTTGAGGGTAGAGAAGATGGTATTTGGCTGAGGATGTGCTTTATCTGCAGGGAGAGGGCAGAGACTGCAGGGTTCCTCCTGCTCCCTGCTGGGTGCTCTTTAGAGGGACATTGAAAGCAGCTGGAGTCTGTTGATTTAAAAGCAATAAAAACAGAGTAAAAGTTTTCATTGATTACATAAATTTGCAGGTTTTTTGGCCAATGAGTCAACAAATCAGCCCCCTCCCCCCCCAAAAAAAATGAAAAAGAAAACCCTACAAAACTGTTCTGTGAGAGCATAATAGCATTTAAAACTTTTGTACAACCCAAACTGAGTATCTTTTTCTTGAACAATTACTTGGCAGTGGAGGCTCCTGAAGGAATCTTTCCTTTAGAAAAGTGATGGTAAACTGAAAGTGTGTGCGCTGCCATTTGTTTACGGCCATTGGTAGGGACAAATGAGAGTAGGTTACAAAATTCTTTGTGCATTAAGCTGGGTACAGGAGTCAGACTTTGTCCTCTGAAATATGTGTGTCATATTAAGAAGCTTATGCACTTGGGGCTTCCAGAATATGTGACTGCACAGGCATGCACTGGGTTACCTGGAGGATATACACTAAGCAGAGATGGGGATAAACAGATGTGTATGAATGGACCCCTGTAGTTCTCACCATGCCTAACTTCAAAGGGAGCATTAGAGCATTTTTCACCTCTTTGCCTGTCTTTCTGATAAGGACATATCTTAAAAAGAAGTTACTAGAGAAGTAAAAAGGTTCTCTCTAATAACTGATTTGCTAGTGGTGTCTTAGATTTTTTAAAAAAATTATTCCAAGCCGGAACAATGTATGCAGTTATTATGTTAAGAAATAGCACCTTTAATTAGAATTTTTCAGGGACTTGGATTGATTGGTCGTATTTTGGTCAGTTTTAGGTATGCTGAAGTCATTGCACCAGCTTCAAGTTGAGAACCGATGCTTAGAAGAACAGATTAAAAACCTGACTGCTAAAAAGGAACGCCTCCAGCTACTAAATGCCCAGCTTTCAGTTCCTTTCCCAACAATAACCTGCAATCCGAGTCCTTCACATCAAATACATGCATTTTCAGCTCAGGCTGGTAAGGCAACAGTAGTAGTTTTTGTTTTAAATGCAGAGCTCTGTCACAACTTCCAGAAAGCTTTTGGCCTCTTACTATTGCCTGTTATCTGTATGAGAAGGAAGCAAATTGAATGTTTCTACTGTTTTTATTCTATATTTTGACCTGTAAAATCAGTAATTTCTGAGAACACTTTTAAAGAGACTATATGTTGGCCAGGTGAAACTTAAGAGATGAAATTAATTTAAGTACTTCTGCTGGCTGTGGATTCATATTGAACAGCAAAAAAAGCAGAAGTAGATCACTGTTAGTCCATATATTTAATATAACATTAATTCACTTTTATTTAAGTGTTCCACGTTGAATTAGGTTTTATGCCTTTTGGGTGCAGAAACAGAGATTCTCTCACACTCTCGTTTGTTTGTTTTTAACTCCTGCTTTTAGCTGCTAGCACTGATTCTTTGAACAGCAGCAAGAGCCCTCATCTGGGAAGCACCTTTCTACCTGACAATTCCCTTCCCGTATTAAATCAGGTACTGTTTGTTTTCTTTTCCATGCATTCTAAGGCTTCTGCTAGGTTAATAGTGCATCTCGATTATTTGCTTTTGTGTGAAGTTTGATGCAGCTGAGCCTTTGTGTTTTCACTAGGAGATCAACTCCAGTGGACAAAGCACCAGTAGCTCCTCTGCTCTTTCCACTCCCCCACCTGCTGGGCAAAGTCCAGCTCAGCAAGGCACCGGAGTCGCAGGAGTTCAACAGGTCAATGGCGTGACAGTGGGGGCACTTGCCGGCGGAATGCAAACTGTAACATCCACCATTCCTGCCGCCGTTGGTGGAATAATTGGAGCTCTGCCAGGTAACCAGCTGGCAATCAATGGAATTGTTGGGGCTTTAAATGGGGTAATTCAGACTCCTGCCACAATATCGCAGAACCCTTCTCCTCTCGCTCACACAACTGTGCCACCAAACACAGCACATCCTCTGCCAACAACATTGAGTAGCAGGTAAGCCTTTGCTCTTGTTTGTCTTTTGGGCTCATATTTGCTATCCCCCCCTCCTTTTTTAAGTCTGTCTAAAATAACTGCTTTTTCTTGAAGGTACTGAGGGAAGAGCTTAAAAATAGTGAAATGCTTACTGTGTTCGAATTTCCTTTTGCATGTGAATAGGAAACTTAAGCAGTCATTCTCTCTTGCTGCTGACTCCTAAAACATAGGATTAATTTCTATGATTTTGTTTTGAGCATGGAGTGTGTGTTTATCTGTGCATGTTCTTGTTTGTTTTGTTTTTTGAACAGTCACTTCCCAGTTCAGATGCTTTCTCCCAAGTTCTCCTCTTAACCGTCTGCACTGCCACAATATGCTCCCTCCAGCTTAGCTTGGGGGCTTATACCGCATGAGTTGACTGTACAACGGGATATGTGATGCAGCTGTTCTATTTCCATGACATGCTCTAAAGTTGCCATGTTCCTTAGTTCATCAGGCTGTTGAAATATCTAGCCGCAAGGGACACAATTCTGCTGATTGTGCTTCTGGTCGTCTGTTCAGTCACCTGGGTTTTACACCTGGACAGACTTTGTTTTGGAAAAATCTAGAACTAGGCTTGCATTTTGGCAGACTGATTTCCCCTACTGTCTGTACATGCTCTAAGTATATGTTCCCACTCAGTTCCTTTTTGACTGCTACAACAGTAACACCATATGAAACACTCTGTTTGGTTAGCATCTATCTCAGTGTATTGGATAACTTCATTTATCCTGTGTTTTGCATTGGCATATTTATTTTTCTTCACTGTACTTTCTGTGCCCTGTCTTTTTCTTTAGCATATTGCTTTAAAGGCAGCCCCTTTCCATAAGTATCTGTCTTGCATTGATGAGGGAAGGAACACTTTTGACTAAGCAGCCACTCTTTTGGCCTTCTCAGTCCAGAAGGCCATGTTGTTGAGACCTGGGAGCAGTTGCCCATTGTAAACAGCATTCAGTGGGTTTTTTTCTAGAAAGTGCAGGATGAGTGCAGGTACTTTTTCAAACTTGCAAGTAAGCACTAGGAAGTCATCCTTCTCTCCCACCGCTGGGTTTTTGTGCATGCAAAATGTGGGTGAGAAGAAGTCCTGCATTTGGTTTTGCAAGTATGCAAAAGAAAAAAAGGGAAAAAAGAACTACTGCTAATTTGTCTTCAGAATTCAGGGGGGATTAAGTACTTCCCTTGTTTGGCTGCATTTATACTTGGGTCTGTAAAAGTAATCTGAAATGACAAGAACGCCAGTTTTGTTTTTCCTAAGTTAAGATACATCAAAGTTTTAAAATAATTTTAGTGGGATGTATAATCAAATGCACCTAGGCACATGCATTTTAATCTGCATATATTTAATGTTTTGGATTTTTTTTTAAACTTTTGCTGAAAGAGTGCCATAAAAATGATCAAGGAGCTAATTCACCAGATAAATGCATTTCCAGTTAAGAGTTTGTTGGTAATTTGCAGTGCTTCTGGACTTGGGTTTCTTCCGGAGCAACAGAGACAACTCCTGCTACATCAACAGCACCAGCAATTTCAGCAGTTACTGAATACTCAACAATTCACACCAGTGAGTCTTTTTTTATCGTCCCTTTTATTTCCAGAGTTCGGGGGCAAGTGTTGACGTTTATGTAGCTAGTTTGGGTCTTGTTCTAAATCTTGTCACAAGCTTCAAAAAGGTGCTCACAGAGAGAGACCCAGGAAAAATTATAGAACTGTTTTTAATAAGAGAAGCACGAAAGTCCGCTTGAGCTTTAAGCAGTTCAGAATCTTGGATGAGAAGTAGATGGCCAGATGCATTTTGGTGCCTGAGGTATCATCAAAAGGACTTTCGTAAAAAACAACAACACCTAAATCGAAGTGAAGTCAAACTGCTGTGTTAGCAGCACTGAAGTGACCTCCCCCGGGTGCAGGCCTGGGCAGTGTGTGTGTTTGAGTGGAGGTCCTCAGATGACAAGACCCCCCTCAGCCTCTCTGATGTGGTCCAAAGGAAAGCAGAGCAATACATTTAGCACCAGCTTGGCTGCAGGAGTTGCTGGAAGGAGGCATGCAAGGCACTATCCAACCATATCACAAAATTGCCACCTCTTTGCCAAGGGCCAACCATACCTTCAGTTGTACAGATGTGGATGTTGGAACAAATGTAATTCCAACAACTCACCACATAAGCCATGCATGCCTCCCATAACTCTAGAAGAGCAAAGACAGCGCCCCCATGGCTTTGCCTGTCCCATTCCTTCCAACCCGTCACTAACTATCTCCCATTTATTGGAGAAAAGAGGGATGGCTCACTTTGCTCCACAGGAAGTGGAGTGGGGGTCAGGCTGGAAGAGGAGATGGTCTCCTCAACCTCTTTTGCTACTGCAGAACTGTTATGACATGCATCAACCTGGAAGGATTTCTCTTCAGCTTGAAAGATGCTTATGGCATTGGTACAAAATAAGAGGCAACAATATTCTTGAGAGATTTGTAGACATACAAACTTGCAGGCACATAGTGTTCTCTTTCACATGCATACATTTTTGAACGGGGTACCAGGATGTGGGGGTAGACTATAAGCACCCTGAAGCTAATCATTTACATTCACAATCCAGTATCAACTGAAGACAGATACACAAGTAATGTTTTATTGTATAGCTCTTTAGAAAGGTGCTTACTAGATCCTGCCACCTGTTAGTTCTCCAAAAGAAGTTTTTTCATTTAGCTTCTGACACAAATGCTTTTGCTTTGTACATCCAAAGTCTACTCTGTTGAAAAGGAGAAAGAAAATGTATACTGGATTCTTGGATTGGCTTAGTCAGGAAGAAGACAGGGGCTTTCAGATATCTCTGTTGCACTACCCTTTAAAGTTTACTCTCCCCTAGATTTGTAGTCCACAGCATGACTTTCTGCTTTTCCTGGGTCACGTCTCTGTTTCTGCATCCCACTTGTCTGCTCAAAGTTGTGTTTTGGTTCTTGCAATAAATTTATTCAATGCCTGCCAGTATGCTTCATACTTAAGCAGGGATGTGAACTGGACTTCCCTGTATCAAAGCTCTGCTCTTAATTGTGGCGAAACATTAGTTCTGAGCAGGCAAGGGACCTCTCTACCAACAGCAGCTTTAAGACGCTAGTTCTGGCTGTTCTTCTGCCTTGAAGCTGTGGAAAAGTCAACTAGTCATTTTAAATCTAAACTACAGAAAAGTGTGTGTAAATCCTGGATAAGGGAGGAGTTAATTCACTCACATGTTTAGTTTTCACCAGTTTTGACTACTCATTTTTCTGAATGCAAGAAGAAACGTGTTCACCCATAAAATGACTAAAACGGTCCTTCTCTGTTGTACTTGAGGAACAGCACCAGGCTCTTCTGTATCAACTAGTTCAGCAGCAACACCACCAGCCTGAAGTACAACAATTGCAGATTTCTGGAGCAACACAGATTCCCATCAATAACTTGCTGGCAGGCAATCAGGCATCCCCACTTCATACAGCTACGAGTAACCCATTCCTTACCATTCATGGGGATAATACAGCTCAAAAAGTAACTGTAAGTATATACGTGTACTGCTCATATAAGCAAATTCAAGTGCAGGAGAAGGTCTTAACTAGGTAAAGGTTAAAAATACCAACACCAAGGGAGATGTTTATATTAAAGATTAAACAGAGAGAGGATATCCTGTTCAGCTACAAGTGTATGACTGAAATGAGTGGCTTGAACTGTCACATCTACTTTGGCATCCAGTCCTTAGACTGAGAGCCCCTCTGGTCCCGGCCTGGTAAAGCCTTCAAGCTCCCCCCTCACTAGGATAATGTTGCAGGATAATCAGCAGCTCTTCTACTTTTCCAGGGGACAGCAAGGGCATTTGCTGCTACAGTTGCACTTGTGTGTGTGTGCCATTGCTGAGTTTTGACCACATGCTGCTCGTTGTTGCTTTGTACTAGCCGTGGGGGTATTTTTGCGCTTTTAGCACCATCTAGTTACAATACTTTTCAATAAACTACTGGAAGACCCACAGCATAGTGAACTCTAGCACTGGAACATTAGCACAAGAGAGGAAAGAACCATCTTTCTGCGTTGGTATTGCCCATTACTGTTGTCTAGTTCTCTAAATTTCACTGTTAAATTTATTTTTTCCAGAAAAGCTGTGTATGCTGTTCCTTTGATAGGACTTGGCTCAATAACATTAACTTCCTGTCTTAGCAATTAACCACTGCTTTTAAATAGGGCTAGCCACCAATTTTAAAGAGTTAGTAACCAATCAGCAACTACCTGATCAATTAATCAGTATTGCAAATTATTTGCATATTTCCCAAAACTCATTGAATGTGACATTTAGTGACAGAAACAAATAGGAAAGGCCGTTTTTAGTATTCCTCCCCCCCTTATTTCCTCACATACCTAACCCAAACTGTCTGTAAAGGTGCTGCTTCTCAGTTGGAACAGTAGAAGTAAATGAACAGTGAATACATCTGCATTCATTATTTCATAATGAAATGTGTGCTTTGTTTCCTAAAAATCCTGTAGATATTAATTCAAATTTTGTGTACTGTGGAGAAAACATAAACTGGCTGAATCCAGAAGCAGCTTATGAGAGCTTTTAGGTGGTGGTTTGCCCCCCCCCCCTTAGTGAGGGGAGTGCAGGCTGGAGACCAAATGTCATCCTTTTATGTCAAAAGTTTTCATTTTATGTTGCTTCTCAACCTTAGGAAGTTTTGCCATACGTAAAAACAACAAATCTCTCTCTTTTGATGCAGTACCATTTTGTTTTATATATATATTTTTTAAAAACCCTGATAATGTGACACAATTGTACGCTGGCATGACATGTTGATTTCGTCTCCAGAGACTCAATGATAAAAGTGGACCAGTTGCACCGAAAAAGAATTGACATTTGGAGAAATAAAAACATGAGAATTATGTGTCCTGCTGTGAGAGCACTTCATCAGTTTGCAAGTTACAGACTCTCTGCAGGTATGACTCAATGCAACAAGGAGCTAACTGCACACTGGAAAAGCGAATCTACCTGAAGACATTTATTGTAAGGCTTTGACCTTGTTGCTTTTTGTTGCACTGAACCTTAACTGTTTTCTTCCAATTTCATGGAACTTTTAAAGTATTTTTGCATATTAGAGTTGTCAGTTTGGGCCATTTGTTTGACTTCTGCTGCTGAACTAGTAGCCTTTTAACATACCAGAGTGCTAATGAACAGACTGTCTGTCCCTGCCTGTTCCAGATCCATTACTTGTTTGAAGCAAGCAAGCCAAATTGCAGTATCTGCCAATGGCAAGTTGTTACTGTTTAGCTAAACACCAGTGAGTTTTTTTTAAAAGAGGTACCAGTTTTCCCCCCCAATAAAGGACCAACTTTTTACTCCCACCCCCAGTTAACTTTAATTGATGTTTTGCTAAAGCAAGAAGTCTCAAGTAATGACAAATGGTGGCTAATGCTCAATTGGATTTTTTTTAAGGTTGCTGGGGAAAAAACAGATCAGTTCAAAGATGATAAATCTTACCAGAGGAGAGGGCAACTCATGTTCTGGTAATATTTGAATTAACCCAAGTGCCTGTTGCTTACCTCTATTGGGTTGGAATTGCTTTGTATAGCTGGGCATGCACTAAACAAGTCTTTGTGAAAGCCGTCAGTGTGCTCAACCTTGCACCAGCAGCCGTCCCCATTGATCTGCCTTTATGAGAAGTGTTTGTCACTGTAGATAGCTCAGGCAAATTGTTACCTGGGTTGCTTTCCACTAATAAATTACCAAAAAAAGAAAGGGGGGGGGGAAGGAATTTCACATTTCTGAGGAAATGGTGTAAACGGGTGGAATTTTTTTTAAAAAAAGTATTTTCACTTTGAATAGATGATTTTCATGGTATGACTATGCAGTATAGCAGAACATAGATTGAGGTTGGGATTTAATGGCCACTAATCTGAATTTGTGTGAATTATTAGTGGAAAATACTCAAGTATACTTTAGACCTACACTGTGTACTTAATTGGATGAACCTATTGTTTCTGCAATATCGTTTGGTTAAACATTGCACAGTTCTTACCTCATTTCTGTAAATAAGGTTTTGTGACAGTTTTTTGTATTGTGGAAAATTCATAAGGTGGATATTTTGATTTGTAATATTTCTAATTGGTAGATTTAATTGAAAATGAAAGAATAATTTATTTTTATATGTTCATGGGAATTTTTTTAAAAAGTCACAAATCACTTTTGTAGATAATTTACTAAAGTAAATCAGTGTGGTTTAATTTGCTTAAACCACTCGTTAATATTCTGTAACAATTTGTACAAATTGTTGCTGTTTTGCTAGATGTAAAATTGCAAGTTTATATAAAGATATGTACAAAGCTTTGGTTAATAAATTTTAATATTGTTTATGGTTGTAAACATAACCCAACTTATTTCTTCCAACTGCAGTTTTTTTATGATGTGCTTATCATTGGATTGTATTACACACATCGTTATGTGTGTGAATGAGAAGTCATGTTTTAAAGTCGGCATCTGAAGTTCCAGCTTCGCTTGATTTGCTGTATCTGGTAGGAGCCCATGCAGCACACTCTAAAAATGGCAATATTAACTAAATGTTCTATTAACCCCCCAACCTGGCACCCTCTAGATATTACTGGACCACAGCACTCGCCAAACTTGACTATTGTGACTTGAAGTCCCACAATAGTTGAGGGCGCCATGTTGATCATCCCTCCTTGTAGAGATTTTGGACTACAGATTTTAGGGTGTTTTTAGGCCATGTTTTACTAATAGGTTTAAGTACTCAGTTCTTACATACTTTTCTTGGCAAAAAAAAATCTACTGATCTTACAAGCACAAGTTTTAAAGGAAGGCATAAAATGTATTGATTTATTTTTTACTAAGGCACATGACATACTGAAATACTGAGGTACAAAAATACAAGTTACTGCATATGTTGTTTAAAATATCTCCATTTTCAGTAAGCAAAGTTCTTGAGAATGTTCATTCAGCTCTTTGCCATTTTTTTCTTTTGTATGAGTTCAACCAGCAACTTGTATCGAGTCACACATTCTTCCTGCAGGCAGAGAAGCAGAATTGAGATTAAAGGATATTTCACTTTTGTTAAATGAAAACGTATGCTAGCAATTTAAAGGGGCATTTTATGGAAAAATGACAATGGGGAAAATATCCTAAATAGTTCATGCTATGGAATTTCTCAGTGTAAATGTGTCCATAGTGAGACAATTCCATGGGGAAAATGCATGAACAAGTTGCCATACAGAGTGATCCTAGGTCCTTGCAGAGATTTCAAGTCCACTTTTCACAGCTACCGACTCACTGCTTGTACCAACCAACACATTCACACCAATTGTTTTTGCTGCCTTTCTGTGGGCTGTCAAAGAAACTATGCAAAAAGTTCTATTTCTATCTAAAAGAAACAACCTTGCTCACATTCATGTGGCATTTTGTATAACCCTAATAAAATAAAATTCACGCTAGTGGATTTTGAAATGTTTCTAATGGACCAACAGGACTTCGTAAAAGCAGCAACTGTTTGGAAAAACAATAAAAGTAACGAATTCCTAATAAAAAGCAAAATGCCAGAAACTAATACTGGGCCTCACTATGTTAACTTAAGGGAAGTGGATGGCGCTGTGGCTTAAACCACAGAGCCTAGGGCTTGCCGATCAGAAGGTTGGTGGTTCGAATCCCCGCGACAGGCTCGGTCCCTGCTCCTGCCCACCTAGCAGTTCGAAAGCACGTCAAAGTGCAAGTAGATAAATAGGTACCGCTCCGGCGGGAAGGTAAATGGTGCTTCCCCCTGGTTTGCCAGAAGCGGCTTAGTCATGCTGGCCACATGACCTGGAAGCTGTCTGCGGACAAATGCCAGCTCCCTCGGCCGACAGAGCGAGATGAGCGCCACAACCCCAGAGTCGTCCGCGAGTGGACCTAACTTCACTGTTTTACCAGTTTAGAAGCAATGCTGTACAGAACCAGCCCAAACCTCCAAAAGCCCTGCCTTGAAAGGAGCTGCATGTTAGCAGCTACAGCATTTAGCCATATGCCACACCTCATTCTCAGCAACATTTGCTGAAAACTGAAGTGCATTCCCTCCCCCAGGTTGAACTTTTGGCAGAATCAAGGAGGCAGCTTCAGCTTTTAGCTAGTGTACCACACCACACCCAACGGCAGAGTGCTTTAACCCTACACGAGAGCATGACCTCACCTTAGTTTTCCCTGGAACACATTTGGCAATCTTATCCCAGCGTTCTGCGGTTCCCTTTGGATACTGCTGTAAGGCCAGCTCCAAAAGCTTCTGTTGATTCTGAGTCCACAAGTCTTCAGAACTGCGGCATCTCTCTCTTTTTCTGGCCTCCTCATCGCTATATTCCTCTTGATCTGCAGTGTCAAAGTCCTTCTGGCGCTTCCCCCTACATTTGTCCTCTGCTGCCTCTTTCATCACTGGGAGTGTCACTTCAGGGCCCTTTGGTATTGTTTTCCTCCTGCGGTGTCTGGCTTCAGTCAACGCAGTCTCTTGTTGATCTGCTGTTGCCATATCTATTGGTTCTGGGTCACAACTGTACTTTGACACGTCCTCCTCCAGGTCTTCCTCCTCTTTTTCCCGCTGAGTGATTATGTGATCTGACAAGTTAACACTGGCCTTGTTGGATTTGGAGTTTTGGGCCAACATTTTCAGCTCTGACAGCCTAACGATACCTGTTGGAAACAGCATCATTTTCAGCATGATTTAAGCCAGGGAAGGGGAAACTGATCCTATAGTATTCTTATTCTGCAACTGTTACCCCCCAGTAAGTAATTGTTGAGTCAACCCTTGAAAAAAATCTGATACATCTACTCAAAAATCAAGAGTTCATAAAAATAATGAATTTGGGCTTCTGTTTTTACTTCCTCCTTTGTTTCCATGGTAGGCACACCTGAATTAAGCAATCCAGAAATAGCATCAATTAGGTATGATGCTAAAACATCTGGCACTGTTTTCTGGTTCCTTTGTTAACATGCACCTGCTACTGCACAATTTCCACTGGTTTGAAATGAATGAACTGCATTGCCCCTACTGCTAACGGTACCCTTAGTTATTCTGTGTCCTTTGCACTGCTGACCACTGAAGGGTAGAGCCTCATATTATCCACTTAATACGGTCAAATATACAAGTCCCTTTCTGCCTGGATCATTTTATAGAAGAGGCAGCCAGTACAGTTAAGTTTCTTGTGAGTTTCTCAAAGCTGTGGATGAAGGATTGCGAGGTTTCACTCTGCAGATATATCACTCTAACATTATAGCTTGAGTTGAACACTCAACTCCCAGGTCATTGCAGAGATAAGGGATGGGAAGAGAATGCATTGCCATTTCCCAATACCATGAGTCTGGTGGGGCAAGCTGAGACCCTGCATGGCAGCAATGTTATACCTGGAACAGGAGTTCCTATTCTCTAAAAAAAGTTTGGCCAGCGAGATCTGACCCAGGAACTGGCCAAAATAGGGGTGGGCAGAATGCAGGCAGTGAGGAAAGGCAAATTTGTGGAAGTTCACCTAGTTGCTGCTGGTTGCTGGAAAGAATACTGAACTACTATCTGATTCAGCAAGGCACTAATGTTTTTAAGCTTAAATGTTCTCCAATCTCACTTAACACAGATTAATTATGCTCTAAGCATCAAGAAACAAATAACAGAAGCACTAGAAACTTACCAGGAGCGCACGTAACTGAATCTTTAATCTGTTTGGTTTTCATGGTGACCTGTTTAGGAAGGAAGAGAATGCATTTAATTTATAGATATGTTTTGTAAGATGGCTTAAAAGAAGACATCAAAGAAAACTGATCAAGACAAAGAGTCCAGTGAATACCAATAACCAGAACTATTGACGGAGACCAGCTGCACATTTCCATCCCTATTCAGCTATTCTAAAAGCCCAATGTGCATGATATATAATTACAATAAATATTTTATTAAATAAACATGGACTCTGGTGTATGTCTTGCAAGCAAAACTGTGAACAATCCTCCCAGATGAGAAGCAGGGTGGGGCAGGATTGTGGACATTGCCCTGAGCTGCTTAAAAGGAAGGATGGGGTAGAAGTGTAACAAGTCAGTCAACAAACAACCACAACACACTGGCTCTCTCTATAGGCCAAAGAGCTCCAACTCCAAGAAGAATGGGAAAAGAGGAAGATTTCTTATTTCACCCAGATGACGCTCTTAACCTTGCTCTTAAAAAGGGGGGCAGCATCATGATTTGCATGAAATTGTATACTGTTTTTCAAAACAGTTAATCAGTGTTCTTTAAGATAAACTCTTATTTAAATAGAAAACAACAGAAAACCTAAGACCAGCAATCAGTTTCTCTTCATGGATCACTTCCCTAGACAATCTCTCCCTCAAATAATACTAAACTAACTATCTGGAGCCCTTTACACCTCATGGTAACGGAAGTTAAAAGGTAGTGTGTTTCTACTCATGAGCTCAAATTTACACAGCCCAGTGGCAGTTAATCATCTCCCTATCTTCTCTTTGACATATGGGGTGTTTTTATAACTGCACCCCCTTTACCTCACACTGCCAAGCACCACACTAATTAGAAAATTAGAAAAGTGTGCTCCTATCTACCCACCTGCCTATTGTTGTTTTGCTGCCTACCTGGGCCTTTTCCATGCAGGCAGCAAATCCCCCATCAATCTGCTATTGCAACCTGAATATAAGAGATTAGTGACTGCAGAGGCAAAGCAGCATCAGTTTACATCCTCTTAGCCAAGCAAATGATATTATTTCATGTGAATGGAACCGGAGAGCTCTTTGCTGCCAGTTGAAAAACTTACAGTGAAATAACCACATGAAAATAAACAACTAGGAGTCTGCTTTGCACACACACCAGATTGTTTTCACAATTTTTAGCATCCTTTTAAAAACTTTAAAAAATAATGACCGTGATCCCAAGGCACCTTTCACAAGTGCCTTAGAAGTTTTTGGTGGTAGCTGTTGCCTGTTATGACACCAGGAAAAGATCCCTGAGAGACCCTGGTTCCATACAAATGCCAGGCGTTTTCTGCTCCTGTATTAGATTTGAGCACAATTTTCAGTGGGATAACAGTAGCCCAATAAATACATATTCAGATGCATGTTTCCAATTCAGGAGTGCTTATTTCTGACTGCATAGGTTCAGCCTGTAACAATGCATAAGCTTTAACAGAAGCTCCGCGTTCCGTATCCACTACACCACACTGCCTTTGGTCATCCAGATGTGGATGGACTCCAACTCCCATCAGCCCCAGTCAGTATAGCCAGTTGTCGAGGAGCTCATCTTGCTGGGGAAGCCTGAAACAAGTGAGCCATTCGTTAACCAAACCAGGGAGAGCTCAGCCATTGAAGGGGGGAGTGTGTTTAGGAGGGGTGGGGGAAGAATGTTCAATTATTTCTTCAAGTAGTAAGAGGGCAAGAATGAGCGCCAAAAATCCAACAAGGGGGAAACGGGTCAAAGAACAGATGTGTGGAGGCAGACGTGGGGTGCTGGTACAGGTAACCGGGTCAGCTGGCAGGAACTCTGATTAAAGAGAACTGGAAGGCTTCCCTTTCATAATCGAAACGCTTGACAAAAACAAATCTAATTAATACCACAAGCCCAAACCAGGAAAGTAATTTAATAAATGCTGCATTATCTTTCCACTTACAAATAAAAATGTGATTCCATTATACTGATTGGTTTGAGAGGATTTTTGTTTTTGGTCTGGACTTTGTTTTGAAAGGAGAGGTGAAGCGGCTTAGACGTTACACAGTTGCTTCAAATGTTTAGATTCTGGAGACTATTTCTCACAATCAAGCTGACATGGTAAGTTGTGAGTTCAGGAGATCTAAGCTGATGGGGGGGTTCTAATAAAGTGGTTACCTGACTTATTTCACACCAAGGCACTGTAAAACTACTAAAACTAATCATCTTATTAAGATTGGGCAAGATACTTTTTTAAAAAATGCATACAAATTGAGAAAAGGTTCGGGAAAACAAAAAGGGAAAGAAAACTCCTCACATGACCGAACAAGGAGAACAGGCTCCAGTGACACTGATGAAAAATTGTTTTGGAGTAAAATACTACTTCAGAAGCTAGAGAAGCTAATTACTTACTTCTTAAAATCTGAATACACCTCATTTTAAAAATCTAACCAGCTTGGAAAAAGTAGTAGTGCAAATAAATTTGTTCCCCATGCTGAACTTGTACAATAAATCAGGAAAGGTTCAGGAAAGAAGGAAGGGGTACACAATACATAGTTCATTTACGTATTTCACTACAGAAGTGGTATCGGGGGGGGGGGAGCACTGTAGCCAACATATTCCCTAATATTCTATTTTTCTATATGTACTACTAGTAGTAACCATTTTATTTATCTATAAGCTATAAACAAACAAACAACAAATCTGGCTCTCAATTTCCTGGCAGCTAACACAAATAGAGAACACAAGCCAACATAATTTTCCTCAACCCAACAGTAAGGTAAAAAAGGGACCCCTGACCATTAGGTCCAGTCGTGACCGACACTGGGGTTGCAGCGCTCATCTCGCTTTATTGGCCGAGGGAGCCGGCGTACAGCTTCCAGGTCATGTGGCCAGCATGACTAAGCTGCTTCTGGCAAACCAGAGCAGCGCACGGAAACACCGTTTACCTTCCCGCCGGAGCGGTACCTATATATCTTCTTGCACTTTGACGTGCTTTCAAACTGCTAGGTTGGCAGGAGCAGGGACCGAGCAACGGGAGCTCACCCTGTCGCAGGGATTCGAACCGCCGACCTTCTGATCAGCAAGTCCTAGGCTCTGTGGCTTAACCCACAGCGGCACCCATGTCCCTATCCCAGCACACAAACTCACTTCATGTTAACGACCTTTTTTCCTGCAGCCAAACTCAAGACTGACATTGTTCATAAAGACCTTTATATAAATAACACTAGATAGTGAACATCCTCTTTAACCAGGGCTTTTTTCCCCCAGGGGGAACTCACTGGAACTCAGTTCTGGCACCTCTCAGGTGGGCACCATTGCCATTATAAGAGAATAAGGGAGGTGTTCATGGAGAATTCGGGCACCTCTTTTTCCTAGAAAAACAGCACTGTCTATAACCATTTTGCAGTACAGTGTGTGCAGTAAGATTTTTTCCAATGGTGGACTGTTTAGCCACAAGACTCATCTACCCCCCCCAAAAAAACTCCACCCATAGTCCAGAAAAGTTTTATTGTGTGATCTGCTGTCTGTAAATACAGCCTAAGATGGTGGACAGTGAGAAAAGGCCGTAGCTCAGCGACACAGCATCTGCAGGTAGGCTGGGAGAGACCCCCGCTTGAAACCCTGGTGAGGCGCTTCTGGTCAGTGTATTTAATACAAAGCTAGATGGATCAGTGGTCTGGCTCAGTGTGTGTGTGTGTGTGTGTGTACACGCACACACACATACATGCGTATGTATATGTGTATGTATATGTATATGTGTATGTACACACACACACAATTTTTTTAAAAAAATGTTAAAACCATTAGAACATAGGCTTTTGTTGTCATGGCCAAATGGACAAAGGATAGCCATGACAGCTGAATGAGCTTCTTTACTTCCTCAGAGATCCTTACTTGGAGCTGTTGCCTGGCAACTGCCAACTTCCAGCAGTAGAAAACTGCTTCTATTATGGGCTGAGCAACTTTCGGTGGCTGACCTCCATTTCAGTTCCTTACAAATTTTTGGTGGTTATGACATCAGAAAAGGCTACCAGAGAGACCCTGGTTCCATGCAGGCACCTGCATTTTCTGTTCCTGTACAAGATCTGGGCGCAATTTTCAGACTCTTTGCTAAGCCACGTTGAGAGGGCTCTCGGGGCTATAAAGTGCGATAACAGTAGCCCAATAAATATATATTCAAGTGCACAATATCACCAACTACCAGCCACTGGAGAGGGATCCTTACCACCATTGTGTGCTGCCTGGGAGCTTCCTAAAGTCATCTGGCTGGGCACTGTTTGGGGAGATGTCTAAATTCAATGGACTTTGGTTGTGCTCCAGTAAGGCAATTCTTAGATTATTATAGCTGACTTAACATAAGCCAGGTGAAAAAAAGGAGGGTTGTTTTTTTAAACTGGGGGGAAGGGCTAAAGCCCAGTGACAGAGCAAGGCATCTCCAGGGAGGCCTGAGACACCTGCCCGAAATCCTGGACAGCCGCTGCTTATCAGTGTCATAGATTTCATAGAATTCATAGAGTTGGAAGGGTCATTTAGTCCAACCCCCTGCCATGCAGGAATCCTCCCCACAGTTAACAGTGGTTAACAGACGCACTGATGCAGTGTGCCACAAGGCTTCAATACTGAACAAAAACAATAATATAAAAATAATAATTAATAGTAATAACAACACTGAACTAGAGGGACCAGTGGACTCGTTATAAGGCAGCTTCCTATGTTCCTTCAAAATACCCTCAGTCTTTATCATCCCTGGAAAGACAAAGTGAACTCTGACTACACAGTCACAAGTCTGCCACAAGGCTAGCAACTACAGTGGTCTGGACACATTTGACAGCTGCTCCTTGAAAATTTGGGTTGTATCTTAGGTTGTCTGCAACCTTCCAGTTAGGCAGACAGTTCACCCTGCCTATTGTATACCCAACTACCCATGTTCTTAATGTTCAAACCACCAACTCTCAGGATCAGTACTAGTTTTTTCATCCTCAACCTCTGAGGAGACACACTTCCTTAAAGAACTTGTTGCCTAGTGAGACACCGTCCCTAGTGGGATAGTGATCAATGCTACACAAAGTGGTTACGGAGGTCAGCTTCTTCTCCCAGCAATGGGATAATGTTCTTAATGCCCAGATGTGACAACAGCCAAGTACCATTGATGAGGTTCAACTAATTTTCATGCTCTTTCCCTGATGCCTCTGAACTGAAGAGAATTCAATTTCTTCTCTCCCAAAACAGTACTCAAGAACTACAACTCCTTAAGTCCATTTTAAAAAGAAACAACAGTGGATGTTTTGCCTCACAAAGTGCTAAATTTGTCATTTTGCACCATCACCGTATTCTGTGTTAGGCTGTAGGTCCATCATTGTGTGTGTGTGTGTGTGTGTGTGTGTGTGTGAGAGAGAGAGAGAGAGAGAGAGAGAGAGAGAGAGAGAGAGAGAGATCCCAAGCTTAATTAATGGATACCACCTGTCTAAACACTATTAGCTGATCTGCATTTAGGGTTTTTTGAAAAAGGGGGGGGGGGTTGGCCCAACCAGAAATATTATCTTTACTTAAGTCTCACAAATGTCCTCTTCCAGCAAAGAGGGTTTACTAGAAAGCCTAAAACTGGCATTGTTTTTCTGTTATCGGGTTACAGTAGCTTGAGTCTCTAAGCGCCAGAATCCCCATATAGCTGATCAGTTACAGCTGTTAATTGTGGAGCAGGGGGACCAGCTGACATCTGCTTCTTGCTTAGTTAGTTAATGGTTCACTTCCAGGTCCTAAAAGGATTGCAGCCTCTCTCAAAAGACAATGTTGGACCCCATCTATGTCTGGCTTCTACACTGCCTGTCTTGTTCTGGTTTGTCCATACAATGCAAATTCGAGTGAACTCACATCTGCCACTGATCGACCCAATTCGTGAGCAATCTTTTCCCATCGACCAGGCGTCCCCCCTGGGAACTTAACCATACTTCTTGTCAGTTGGCTAAGGTCCTCTTCCGTCCATTCCGGTGCCTGTAAAACATTTGAAGAACATTCATTACACAAGGAGGGTTTGTCTGTGGCAGGAGGGGGTAGAGACACTGAGCGCAAGACTGAAGCAAGGGAATCGTGCAAAGGGTGTTCATTGCAAATACAATTATTTTATAGCTTGCTTAATACTTCCTACTCTTGCTTGTTGAATAGAGGAACACATATACCTGGCACGTCTAGTTTATTTATAATGATTTGGACACACATGCGGGCGGGCGCACACTAATTCTACAAATGCAACATGTTTAATAGTGTCAGGTGCTTTAAGGTATTAACATGACAAAATTTTGCATAAAATCCATATCCCCAGGGAAGTGAATTTAGGAAAGACCCTGGATTTGTGGTTGTGTGTATCACACAATCCAATACACTACTGCACTGTTGCATTTTTAATGGTGTAACAAATCTGCCTAGATTTTTCTCCAACAAGGAAAGGATTTGTGGAGGTGGTCGTAGTATCGCAGAATTGTAGAGTTGGAAGGGACCCCAAGGGTCATCTAGTCCAACCCCTCGCAATGCAGGAATCTCAGCTAAAGCAATACATGACAGATGGCCATCCAACGTCTACTTAAACCTCTGGTGGTTAATCTATTGGAAGCACCTGGAATGAATAGCTCCTGAGCACAGCGCATTTAGGGGCAGGGTAACTGTTTCCAGAGAGACCAAAACACACGCTCCCTCAATTGCAAACCCAAACTCCAATTTCTTCTTTTTAAAAAATGACAAATCAAGCCCCCAAACCTTGAAGCAGGAGCGCAGGGGCTCTATATAGAGAAGCCTTAACATTCATTCACATGCAAGCAGCTGTTTCCACCTTCCCCTTTCTTTCTCATCAGAAAAGCCATCTGCACCAGGCTTCCTCTGCACTGGCACGGGCAGCAAGCAACAGCTTCCCATTTCTATTTATTTCTAAAAAGAGCCCTTTATGACAAATACCTCCCCCTAATCACCATTTCCGATAATGAACAGGCAGGCACCAAGCAGTTTGCATTACAGAGCCATCAGCACAGAACAACATTCAGAGGTGAATGACCCCAGAGACCATCTCCACAGCTACGGCAAAGCTTCTCCCTGACACTAATCCTGCCTGTCATTCTCCCACTGTGCTCTAACCACGCTGACGTCCGCCTGCTCCACCACAAGCTTAAACGGGGCCCTTCCCTGACTTTTCACTGTCTCCCCCAATCAATGGCTCAAGCGTGCTCTTTTCACCATGTCCAAATGGCAGCTTCACTCCTAATCAGAGTGCCTTGCCCCTGTTTAACAGGCTTCCCAAAGGCTCTGCCATTTGCATTCATTTGCAAAGCAAACTACTTTTATTCACTTTGTCCTGCTATCAAGAATGCTCCCTGAAGCAGATAAATTGGCATAAATATACAGCCTGCCGCTTAAGAAGCAGTAAATAATAGCCAATAGTGGGAAGGATTTTATCAATCATCCCCTGTTTTGTGTCCGTGCATGCCTTTGTTCACCAAATGCTGAAAATCATATCTGTGCGACTTTTTGTACAACCATAATAATTCAGGACCGGCTGTGTGGGTGGATGGAGACACAGGCACACAGACGTATATATCAATAAGGATGTACTTTTTTCTGGGGAGGAGGAAAGAAATACACACACACACACACACACACACACAAACACACGTGTGTGGTGCAGTGGGAAACTAACAGTGCTTTGGATCAGGGAAAGGCAGCCAATTTTCAGTGCAAGTAATAGAGCTTTCCGTTGCACCATGCCCCCTCCCCGGGAAAGAGGCACTTATAGATACTTAATGTAAAATTCACTACCCAAGTATCATGTGCTGTTGGCCAGGATCCAAAAAGCCCTTTCAGATGTGTACAATGGCTTATTACGTACTTGGTGGGATTTCGAACATCCCACTGCTCCTGTAGCAATTTGCACTATAT
Source organism: Podarcis raffonei (assembly GCF_027172205.1). Taxonomy (NCBI): domain Eukaryota; kingdom Metazoa; phylum Chordata; class Lepidosauria; order Squamata; family Lacertidae; genus Podarcis; species Podarcis raffonei. Next base: position 22,790,949 of record NC_070613.1, on the reverse strand, counting down.
CGGGTTTGTGAAGCTGCTATAAGATTTGGCTGGGGGCAGGGAGGGGGGAAGGGGTTGATGCTGTCAGAAAGGGAGACTCTGAAATTCTGCAGGGTCCCTTGAGCTAGGAATGTGGCTCTTGGATCTTGACCTATACCATTACCTGGAGAGTTGGCAGAAAATATGTCAAGTGCGCTTGTTGCTATTCAGCATTTCTTCAAGCGGAGATAAGTGTTCCGAGAAGTCAGTGTAAAAACAAAAGAACAGGGAGAAACTGTTTTTTCTTTTTCTTTCTATCAAAAGCTTTCAATAGCCAAACATAAGTCTAATAGTGTGAAAGTCTGCAAAGCTTTTGAACAATCTGAAACGGTGGGGAGATAGTAGGAAATGGAACAATTTCACAAATTCTCTTTCACATAGACGACATTTAAGAACACAAGAGACAGCTGCTTTGCAGCCTAGTTTCCTAACACTAATAATTAACTGCCCATCATTACTTAAAACTTTGTATATTCAAAAGAACACGCTGAATGAAAAATTCCCCACTTCTCGGCACAATTCTCAGCACAAATATTGAGCGGACAAGACTGTTTTTTTTTGTTAGATTTGCCTTTCCAAGTAAAAAAGTTAAGTGACAAGCAGATCCACACTGTTAAAAATAAAGTTAGGTGATACTATCAAAGGCCAGCATTTGAAGAAGAACACATGAAGTCAGGGATAGGAATCCCATGGCTCTCCAGACATTGTTGGACTTCCAACTCCCCAGCCAAGGTCACCAGTGGTCAACAACTCTTAGAGGGACATAGCTTCCCGTCTCCACCCGGGGGTGCTTTTGAACTGCTAGGTTGGCAGGCGCTGGGACCGAACAACGGGAGCGCACCCCACCGCGGGGATTCGAACCGCTGACCATGCGATCGGCAAGTCCTAGGCGCGGAGGTTTTACCCACAGCGCCACCTCCCTGGGCTATGAATGGCTTAGGCTAAAAGATCACATTTGAATCAGGGGGCAGGAGATCTTTTAAAAGTCTATGGACAAAAGAAACATGTTTATTAGAATGCTGCTGAAAGTATTAAGTAGAACCTTGACAGCTAGGATTTAGCTATGACTGAACTGGCATAATAAACATCTACAGCACTGACAACAGGAATATAAGGAAGGGCTGTAGAGAATCTGCTTTGCAAGTCTGGGGTTCAACCTTGGGCTTTTCTAGGTAGGGAACCCTCTCTCTTTAATTATGGAGAATAACTGCAAATCAGTGTAGATGGAACAACGATACTGACTCGTTATAAAGCAGCAGCTTCTATGTTCCTGGAAACACCTTTAAAAGATCTGAAGAATTCGTTCTCAAGTGATCTGTTGAACTTTGTATATTTGAATTTACATTCAAGTAAACTTGTTCATATGTTGCTTTGATCATTTCTTACCAAAATAAATTCAGGAATAAAGAAAGCTTGTCATTTATTTTAATCGCTAAAAGAACAGGCCTCCATAACCCTGGAAGCATACACATCCACCTTCAATATACATAAACATGTACACACTCATGCGGGTGCAGGTACACACACACACACACACACACACACACACACACACACGGGCTTTTATTTTGTTCTTAAGGGTTGGTGAATTTACAGCTCTTCCACAACAGTAAACGGTGTCTTTAAGATAACCCCCTGTGACTCCACTGCTATAAGCAGCTAGGAGGGTGGCAACACTGTGAATTTATTCTCCCTGTACTGCTCTGGAGCCAGAGTCAGATGAATGTGTAAGCATAAGCCTTTGCCACTTAAAACCATGTTTGTCCAATATTACTGAAACACTGGGCCAAAACTCATCTCTACAGTAGAGTGATGGAAGATGCCACATGGTGCGGGGACAGCTGTTGTGTCTACACAAGCATTCAGATTTTACATCAGAAAGACAGTGCTTTGGGATTAGCTCTCCACACTGAACACAACACACTCAAAAGAAGGGGGAGGCAAACAGAGACACGAGGAATCATTTTTAACACAAAAATTAAAAACAGATTACTTTCACAGCTATAAATATTCATATCGGCTGGTCAAATAACATTTTAAAGAAATTTACTGAACGAGATTTTTTCATACTGAATATAAGCTTTTAGCGGGGGGTTTTTTGTGCTGTGCTCCCTGCTCTTATGGTTGCTCTAAATACCTTTTAAATACCATACACACACATTTCAAATATTCCAAGAAAACAGCAAATATGTTTTAAAATTTCACACACTGCCCTCTTATAACCTGTCATTTACTAACAGGTTTGCAACTGCGGGCAGCTGTAGTACAGCTGCATTTTAATAGAGAGGAAAGCGCTCTTGTTCCTGCGGTAACAATTTACAATTAAAAAAAATTAATTACAACACTATTTATTTATCCACACAGAAATTTACATTCCACCTTTCTACTGTATACCTGCCAGTATATTTTTGCTCCCTCCAGTACAGTCTTCCCCAACCTGGTGCTCTTCAGATGTTTTGAACTCCTGTGTTGCTTGGAGCTGATGGGAGTTGTAGTTCAAAGCAGCTACAGCCAGGTGAGGTAATATTCCTGACCATTCTAACTGTTCAAGCAGAGGCCATTGCAGGAGCCAAGAGCTTGGTGAGCCCTGCTCTACGCCTTGTGCTAAGCCCCCCCCCAAATCTGCTCCTGAATCCTAGTGCCCACATATCTTTCAGCTTTCTACAACCCTGATTTTGCCTTCTTCATCCCTATGTGGGGCACATTGCCTCCTGTCTGTGGGCTTGGTATGAGCTCTGCCTTCAACCAGATATGCTGCTTCTGCTGATAGGAAACATTCCTTGCGTGGCCACTGCTTTCAATTGTTTAAAAAAGTCTCTAGCCCCACTAGAAAGAAAGTTATGAAGCAAAATGTGTGGGCACCGGTCCTAGTCACTTCTGTGAAATGAGTCAAGCCTGACAGCTGAAATCACTGACAGGTTCACAAAGGAGTGAAGTCAGAGTTGTGACTTGGTAAGTGATTGATTGGAGACCAGTCAAGAGGAATTCCTGGAGTTCTAGAGAACTATTTCCCACTACCCTGTAAGGCAGCCCCCCCCCCAATTCTGTCTTTCCCCCTTCTAGTCCTTAGAATCTCTGTAGTTTGCCCTTCCTTTTTCCCTAGTAACCAGGACACATCTTTCCAGTACAGTGGTACCTCGGTTTATGAACTTAATTCGTTTTGAAAATCCATTCTCAAACCAAAGCATTCTTAAACCGAGGTGTGCTTTCCCTGCTGAGGCCTCCCGCAGCTGGTGCCTTTCCACTGTTGTTCATCTTCCATTTGTCTTCCGAGGCAAAGTTCGCTAACTGGAACACCTACTTCCTGTTTTGCGGAGTTCGTTCACCCAATAGTTCATTAACAGGGCTGTTTGTACACTGAGGTACCACTGTAGTGGGCTTGTCTGAGATCAGGTAGTCCCTAGAAGTTATTCTATACGAGTACTACTATACAATGATTGTGGGTGGATGTGAAAAAATCTCTCCTTCCCCCAAAAGGCAAATGTAAAAACTTTGCAAAGAGTCTTAGGGACATCTGCTGGTGTGCAGGAACTAAAGAACAAACACTCATAAGAATTCACTGTATAGTTAATTTACAGTTCAATGAACTACATGGAAGTCTCTGTGTTTAAAGGGATAGCCTATGTTTTGGTTTAGGCTTAGCACTGGGGTGGGGTGGGGAGACAAGGTTCTTGTGACTTTAACAACTGTATGGGAGGCAGAAATTCATCAGGTTAAGACTTTTTTTAGTATGGAAATACAATTATGGGGAAAGCTTCACAATGACTGTACAAGCTCTACTGGGATTCCAGAAATGAACTATTTTAATAAAATAAAATGTTTATTATGAAAACCCCACCACCAGGATTATCCCAGACTAAGAAACATAAGAGGTCCAAAGTTGATACAAAATTCAAAAAATAAAGTTTGATTGATTTTAAAAATAAAATCTCCAATCAAAGTAAGCTGCCAAACTTCACTTTGCTACTGTTTAAAAACCATCCACTCTGCTGACAGATGGTGCAGTGCATGGTTTTATTTACACTGCAGGCAGACGAATAAAATCCAGGAGGCCAAATGAGCAGGAGACCAAAGGAGGAAGGAGGCACAGGGCTATAATTGAGATTTCATAAGGAATCGTTTAGATGTTTTTAATACACTGGAAATATGCATTAAGAGAGTGTACTATTGTATATACACTTCTAACACGAGACAATAGTATCAAAGGGTGCAGAATGATACCGGGATTAGCAGTGTTGCCAAAACAGGAAAGACACCTGGAATCTGTCTTGGTGTTTAACCTTGGAAAGAGACAGGCGTCCATGGTGCCTGGGCCTTCTTCCCATTTAAGCAGCGATAATAAAGCCCACTTCACAATGGCATTATGAGGAGGCTTGCTTGACTTGACAGGATGACCACCAGCAACAATCCAAGGGAGGCCTTGCGGGCAGGGGGTGGGACCAGGCCAGGCATAGCTTATGTCTGCTGCTAAGCATGCCCTCAGGGGCAATTAGCCAGAAGCTGTGTGTTCAGATGAAAACAGCAGCCTCCGTACAAGTTGCTTTGGGGCAGACTTCCTCCTACACTTTGAAAAAAGGAAAGGGAAAAGCCAGCAGCTCTGCCTTGGACCCAATTCTCCAGAGCCAAATGAGGATTCCCCTGAATGCAGGTAAAACCAAATCACCAGGCTGGGGAAGTTCCTGTGCTGCAAAGCAAAAGCAAGCAGCCAGCAACTTCAGCAGATGTCTCCGAAGATATTTCCAAAGCCACTGATATATGTTTAAACTTCTGCAGGAGATTTAAAAGAAAATGGTATTGTACTCCCCCCCCCCCAAATGTTCAAATTCAGTGTTTTGGTTTTTATTCTGTTTGAGATTTGGAGGTGCCTTTTGCTTTGGGGGGACCTTAAAAGCACAAGCAGCAAGTACAGAATTAAAAATAGTAGTTCTAAATTCCACTCGATGCAGCAGTCAGGATATTCAGCAGCTGAACAAAGTAATTCTAGCATATAGCTACTGCACAGAAGTGAAACCAACAACTGACTGTGCTTTTCTGCCACCTAATGCTCCCAATAGTTCCTCTGAATACACCAGCAGAGGTGTGCATATGCCATCAATGAACCAAACAGGTACAGGAGTTGAAAATGGGACTCAGAATCAAAATGCTAAGATTTAGCTTCCACTTAAAGGTGGTGCAAGTGACAGGTGGGGGGAGAGAATACTGATCCATCAGCTCTTTTCCTGATTCCATTATGAAACAAAGTGATCAGGGCAGGAATCAGTTTGGAATCCACTTCAGATAGTGGATTACCTCTGTTCAGAGCTGTGGGCTGACACTGCACGTGACTTCTTGCATTGTTTCATTTTCGGGCCCTTCAGATATATTGTCTGCTGGTTACAATGGATAAATCAACCAATGTTTTAAATTTGAGACAGAATATGGGTGGATGTGGGTGCACAGGCATAGGCATATCTTGAGAAGACAGAGCCAAATTTCAGGTGCACAGGTGTGTGTGTGTTTGCGTGTGTGTGTGTGTGTGTGTGTGTGGAGCTCATCTAAACATTGATGGGTTGTGTGAGAACTGATGTCGCCAACTCTACTGCCTCCCAGAAATTGCCTTGTGGGCAACCTGAGTTTTCCCAATAAAAACCTGAGATAGGTGAAACTTTTATTGAAAATATTATTCTATCCAGAGTTTTAGTGCCATTTGGTGCAATTGCACTCTGTAACAGCACTGGAGAGTGTGTGAGAGGCAGGGAGACAGACAACCACAAAAAGAACACAGAAACAGACAGATGCTATACTAATAACATACATTCACAGACACACGGAGACCGACAATTAATGCAAGCTCAGTCAAATGCTACTAAGGCCAGAATGAGAGATGGGCACAATGCTCTAGGCAGGCACAGACAACAGTAAGAGTAATGCAAGGATTGGAACAAGGGAAGATTGCACAAGCAAAACACAACCACCAACTTCTCCAAACTCTTTCAAATGCTGCTGTTCTTAAGAGTGTTAACAAGCAAAGGGCAGCGAAAAAACAGAATGCTTTCCCAATATGTTACTCTTCAGTATCCCTCCCCCAAAGCATGGTGATTGGAGAGTTCTGGTGAAGTCATTCCCTGATTTGAAGTCAGAGCCGTCACTCACAAAACTACACCCCGCTTTTTCTCCCTCCCTTCTCCGCTATTTTCCTTTTATGGAATGATTGCAGGAAGTTTTAGAAAAATGCATTGAGTGGGGCTTACAGCAGCAAACCACCCACTAAAGCAGGTCCAAGGATTTGGGAGCAGTCTGCTTTGGTTTCGACCACTTGCAGATCAGTTGCTGAGGTTCAGACATGATCCAAATACCTAAGAAGCAGCTTGCTTTGCCTTGGAACTCATGTTTTGTCCAAAGCAGATGCACAGAGCTATCAGGAAGAAGCTACAAGCAACAGCAGATCTGAGTCTTCAAATCTAAGTTGCCACCAAATGCCTGTTAGCCTGGGGGGGGGGCAGGTCCAAAGCGGGAAAGTAGGTAGTTAATATAGCCCTCCTCTACATAGCAGAAAAGCGATTCGAATGAAGCTGAAAGTGCTGCAGGAAAGGAGAGGAGGAAAGGGTCCAGGAACCTCTTCCTTCTACTGCACTTCCACGTAAAAATCACCCCACCGATCCTTTTTACCAGATTTCTTGTGAGGTTTTTTGGCAGTAAGTGCCTGCTCTGGTTGTATGAGATTCTGCTCCATGGACTTGAACACTCAATCCAGCAGCCTAGTGTCACTTCATATACTCTTTGGTGTTGTGAAGTACATACTTCACAGGGAGCGTGTACACGGCGTTGTGCAAATGGACACAGAGAAGATCAAGCCCATGCCTTCTTCATACAGGTACGCTTGCCAAAGAGGCAGGTAATCATTGCTACTTGGCAGGTATACCTGCATGGGTTTGATGTTTTCAGTGCACGTTTTGAAGGTGTGCACTAAGGCAGCTTAGATCTCTACCTAACCCTCCCATGCCCCTCCCAGTTCGCCACTGGCCCAGCAATCCTTTATTAGGCAGCGTGGAGCAAAGGCTACACTCAGCAATCCCTGCCGGTCCTGGCTATGTACAGCATCTTTCACTGTCACAGATGTTATACCTGCCCTCCCCTGAAAGGTACAACTTAGCAAGCATTTTTTAATATACAAATTTGCAAGTACTAGAACAAAACTGGCTAATAACATAACAGGATCTGCATGAAAAACCCACCCTGTTCTTTCCTTTTAAAAGAAGCAGTGGGGAAAGGGGAAGAGAGAATATGAATATGAATCCCAAACAAGTAATAAGCAATGGATTACGACAGCATAAAGAACTCATCCAGCTCTAGTGAGATGGAGAATTATTGCTTTCTCTGTCACTCAAGCTACTTTCCAGCTATCCACAACCTTATCCCAATCTAACCAGGCAGCCTAAACTGCCTGTGACATTGCGGCATAAAAATCTCCCATTTAGTCATGTTTGATCTAGATTGGTACAACAAACGTGATTGATGTGAATACAGTTTCTATGAGGAAAATCCTGCTTCTTTTTAATCTATTAAAGCAGGCATTGCAGTCACATTTTTTTTTACTTTGAGGCTATTATTAATTAGGCCAATTAAGTACATATCAATTCTGACATTCCTATCTCCTGAGTATCCCCACCAAGTCTCAAGACAGAGCGTAATTAAGACGCTTATTTCTGAGCCATGCTGTTTCTGAATACTTTACAATGTTGGCCAGATTAATTTATAGTAGTTGTTTTCAATTATGTAGAATAAGCCTATTACAGCATTTTCGTCGATGGCAACTGTTTATAATGTTGATAATCACTGCCCTTGTAATATTATCCAGATCTATAGTGTGTCCACAATTATATTTGCACTGGTCCAATTTTATACGCATGCTTTATTTAGTCCTGGCTCATTCTCAGTATTTGCTGTAGTCCTGAGACAAAACTAATTTCCAAAAAAACCCCACAAAAAACCTAAGGCCAGATTCCCTTGGCAACTCATTCATCTTGTTCTTAAACCTCATCCAAGTCAGCTACAATTGATATGCATGTGGCAGATGACAAAAAGGCTATCAGTAGGAAGAACCAGAACATATATAGATTTATTAGGATCACAAAGAAAGCCCAGTTGTGCAAATTATTAACCAGGCAAGTCTTTGCTATGCTAAATTAGTCACCCCTGTTTACCATTTTCATATTCTCAGAATTGCAGAGGACATTACACACTAGCTAGCAAGCAACAAAATTATACCTTGGTATTTATTTCACAAACCCTCATTTTTCATCTACGGTAAAGATGCTTATTATAGCAAGAATGAAAAAAAATTGGCTAAATTCAGATACGGTTCTAGAAGAATAAAGTATTATTTTCAGATTAATTTAAAACGTAACTCACTGATTTCTGATCTCGTAACTGCTATTTTAAATTACTCTGTCATAATTTATTCTAAATGGAAACAAATAATAAAAAAGAGAGAGTAAAAGGTAGCAATATAAAGATCTATGCAGAGCCACAGCATACATACCAAAGCACAGATACAAAAATCTACATGTCCTATTGGAAACATTTATGAACTCGCAGTGTTACTTTTTTAAAAAAGATACAACAATCTTCAATATTGTTTCATAAGTTCAACATGTTGGTGCTTGGATGCAGTTCAAAAGCCCAAAGCAGTCAATGTTAATGTATTTTAAGTCACCACTTAAAAAAAGAAGCAAATGCTATCTGTTTGTTTTCACCAAAAGGCTCTGAAATGATTCATACTAACTAGCTACTGTTTGAAAGTCCTAGGAATCCAGACACGGATGACGTGGTTTCACACAGTGAGGATTTTATAACAGGACTTGGTGTCATGGAGTCATCTGCCTGCACCTGCCATTTAAGGAAGAAGGTGGGGGCGGGGGGAGAGACTGGACAAATCAAGGAGCAAGAGGGGTCAGAAAAACCCATTTTTTCCTTTGTTTGGCTTCTGCTGATTGGCTGCAGCAGTTTTCAGCAGAAAGCATGGAGGAAAGGAGAGAGAGAACAGACAAATCACGGATTAGAAATGTCCCCATAGGAAGTAACAGAAAGCACCAGCTCGTTATACGAATGCTCACCTACTGAACAATTTCCTGCAAACACATTGAGTTCAGAGAGTGGGACCTGCGTGTATAGTACCACCATCTAAGCTCATAAACCTCTAAGCCACTGAGGGACTTGGGAAGCCGCCAGCAGATTGCTGCTGGATGCAAGAGCCGGCCTCTGTCCTTGCCTTATTCCCAGTTGCACAAACCTTGAAACATGTTGCTGGAGTTCCTAGCTTGGGAAAGGTCAACCCTAGTGATCAAAAGCATCCAGACAACCTCCAGTATAAGGCAGGGAGCAAGAGAAATAGTGAATAGCAAGATGAAAACAAAACACAAACTTAGTTTCTAGGTAGCCTAACATACTGAGCATACCATAAGGTTCAGCCTGGCATTATCGATGGATCTTCAATATATTCCGATCTCGACCAAAAAAGTAAAAAAAAAATGACCTCACCTATATCTTGTGCTTCACATGGCCTGTCAGTTGTTCAGCACAAAACAATTATATTCATTGCTGGCTGCCTCTCCTCCAATAGGCCATACCAGGCACACCTCTCCCCATCACCATTTTAGCCTGGCTATGTCCATCAAAGAAATAGTAGTTCAGCTTGGACTTAACTATTCTTTAGCTCCTTTTACATCAAAATGCTAAATGTAAGCAGCTCCCTTCCCCCTGTGGTGTGAAAAAGCTTTACATAGCTAGAAGAAGGATTGGAATAATGTATGGGTGTTAGGGCTGGGTTCTAGTATGAGCACAGAGCCATAAAAGTGGTTTCAGAGCTTCAAGTCACAAGAAATCCTTTGGGAGCCAAATTTACTGTGGAAAAATTCAAAATATAAGCAGCTTTTGAAGTGGCTATTATTTAGTGCTAACAGTACGTTTTTCATACAATAGTGGATAGAGAAATGTTATTTTCTTCACTTTCAAAACATTAAAGGAATAAATTGAAAATATCTATTTGTATATAGATTGGAGTGTATGCTGCATTTTGCAAACAACAACAATGAAGAGAGATGTTTCCTATTGTTCTGCAAATCATAAATTCCTGATGCTGCACCAAGTGCTCAAGAGGAAAGAAAGCATCACAATTAGAAATAGTTCATAAATACTCAAGTCCATTTTAAGGAAAAGAAATTAAAAGGCAATTTTTAATTGAAAGGCCAATATAATTGGTAGCACTTAGCAGAAAGCATTAACTCATTTATTTCTGATTAGCTTCCAGGCAATTGTTTTAATTCAGAAAAGATGTGAAATACTCTAGTAAATTTGATTATAGGACACTCAGGCATGTAGATCAAATAATCCATAGGTTGCATTGTGTTTGGCCTGTCATAAGGCAGGTGCGGGTAGGCTATAGCAAGAGCAGTATTTTCAAAATGCACAAATTTTGGTAAGTCATGCTCACTCTCCCATAAGAAAAAGTCAACACCACCCACGTCAGTTCAACACCACCAAAACGAAACATTCACATCCCACAAAATAAATTTATTTCCCATAGGATATGGTGATGGCTACTTGTCTGAATGGCTTTAAAATAAAAAAGAAGAACTAAACAAGGTCACAGAAGACAGTACCTGCCAACTATATAAACCACATGTGTGCTGCCTTGGGCTCCATGATGGAAGATAGGAAATGTATTTTATTTATTTACTTAAATATTTATAAACTTTATAATATATACATAAAATGTATAGCAGGGCTATGTGTAGCATTGTAACATAAAACAACAATAACGTCAATAAAAACACCAGTAAAGAACAGTTGGTTAAAAAAAAAACATTTTCCAAAGGCCTGTCTGAACAGCACAGCTCTTGAAAGGAAGAAGAGATTACTTCTGCCAAACCAGCAAGGAGTGCTATGGGGCAGGATCTGTCACACTAAAGGCTCAGTCCCTGGTAGAGTTCAAACCTCATTGAAAGATCTCAGTAGTTGAGGTGGAGCATAAGGAATCCAACAGACCTTACAGGCATAAATGTAAGAAGGTGGAATCTTCATTGGCTAGATTATAAAAACAAGGACCTTTTCAGCAGCAACTCTGTGTCATTTGTAACATCTACCCTTAGATCATCATCAATTTGGTTTGGTTGAGCTAAGAAGCGAAACACACAACTTGCTGCCGAAAATAAACTAACTGCTTGTTATCTGTTCACTTGAAAGAAAAAAGTCAGCATAAGAATGGTTTAGTGTTTCAGATGTTTTTTATTTACCGTATTTTTCGCCCTATAGGACACACTTTCCCCCCTCCAAAAATGAAGGGGAAATGTGTGTGCGTCCTATGGGGCGAATGCAGGCTTTCGCTGAAGCCTGGAGAGCGAGAGGCGTCGGTGCGCACCGACCCCTCTCGCTCTCCACGCTTCAGGAAGCTATCCGCAAGCCTTGAGCGCCCGGCGGGAGGTCCTGCCAGGCGCGTGAGGCTTGGGGCGGCAGCCTGCAGCCTAAACCACGGGGTGCCCTCCGGAGGATGCCCCATGCTTCGGGGAGGTGTGCGCAAGCCTTGCGCGCCTGGGGGGAGGTCCCGCCGGGCGCGCAAGGCTTGGGGCGGCAGCCTGTTCTGTGGGCTGGGGTCGGGGGAAGCTCGGGCTTCCCCTGCCCCAGCCCCGCGGCTGGGGGGGGGAATAAATTTTTTTTATTCATTTCTCCCCCAAAAAACGAGGTGCGTCCTATGGGCCAGTGCGCCTTATAGGGTGAAAAATACGGTATGTTAGTGAATTATTTAGTTAACAAATAATTTTTAAAAAAAAACCGGCAAGAAAGTACTGACTGACCTTGGCAGACCTACATCTACATATTATGGGATGCTATAAACTGCTCTTTAAAAAATCCTACTCTTAAATCCAAGTCAAAACAGAATATCCAAAATCTAGCATGGCAATGATGTTATAATAATCACTAAATACACATAGCGATTCCATATTGAGCTCAGTTTGGAAGACAGCCAGACTTTTTTCAGCCCAAAACAGGGAAAACCAACCCACTGAAGACTCTCTGAAATATGTAGTAGTTTTAAACTAGGGATTACTATTTGAGATCAATCCAAAAGCTTTCTGCAATGGAAACTTCACTTAATTCTTCATGAACCTCCTGATGGCATCTCTGAATCTTGCAAAGGCACCCACAGCACTTAATAAAAATGGAGCATTACTGTTTATCCTGAAACTGCTTGACAGTGAGGTGAGATGTTTGCGGGTACTCTGCAGAATATGAAGTACTAGGATGGGCAAATGGTGGGGGGGAAATCAGGCAGAACCTATTGACTGGCTGCTCAAATGCAGGAAATAGGCACAATCGGGAGGGTTCACATCCTTACCCAAACCCTCTGAAATCACCTTTCTTTCAATCATCACATTAGAAAGAGACTAGGAGTTCCTGGTCCAAGCTTTCAGATTTACATTATGCTTAGTGACAAGTTGCCTGAGGCAATGTACAAACTTGCAATAAATAAAACACAAAATCAAAATTTAACAGCAACAAAACAAAAGCAACATGCACATATATGGCAGCAGCAAGCCGAGAGGGAAATCAGCAATTTAATTAACTAAAAGCCCGAGTGTTTGTTTTCTTTTAAAGGTTTTAACAGCAAAAGCCAAGAAGTGAGAAGCCTGATAAGTTTCCCACAAAGTGTCTAATTTCTTCCCATATCCTCTTCCTCATCCCTCTCTCTCTCACACACACACACCTGCAAAACCATCTCCACATTCATGACTCAGACTATACTTTAAAAAAGAATAGGGCATAAACTCCTTCCTGTCTTGGTCCAGTATTGCACATACATTTGCACAAATGATTTTGTACCCTTCAAAAGCAAGGATAAACAGGTATGACTTTCAAGGAGGAACAGTACTAACATAAAATAAAAAGACTGCAAATAACGAAGATCATCACATGCCATAAAATGAATTCTGGGCATAAGTAGGGGGAAGGAAGAAAATAATTTCAAGTGAGTGCAAATATTTAAAAGTCACAAGTCAGGCCCCGTACTACGGGATTGACCAGAAAGATCACAATACACAAACACAGCTGGAATAGTTTAGAAGGCCCAGAGGAAAGAGTTCTGAGCCTTAGCAACACCTCCCATTAGTTTCAAATATATCTACTATAAATGAAGCCACAAGGGTTGTTTTTGTAAAAAAATAAAATAAAGGAATTAATGAGACTCAAACAAATAGAAAAAGAAAAAAAACTTCAATGTGCTAGCATGAGTGTAATTTTTTAAAGCAGCACACATGTTTCAGACATCATCTCAGAAGAGGAATTTGCCTCTCATCCGTGAGGAAATGCAGGTAGTTGAGACACTACCTGCTGTGATGCATGTAAATATCATCGAAAAACAAGGGAAATGTGTTTCCTCCCATGTCAGGAGTATTTTTTATTCATATGCAAATATATGTGATTTAATCAACTGATTGGCCAACTAAAACTCATAAGACTTATCAACTAAGATCTCTAAACTGAGTAGCTGAACAGACACAGAAATGCTTTTGGGAAAGCTGAGGACCTAGAGTGGTTTATTCCTCCTTTGGAAACTCTTCTATGAATGCTGGCACCAGCCTTCCCCTGCCCTGCCCCATCACCACTAGAATAGCCTTCTTCAACCTGATTCCTCCCCACAGTTGTTTCAGACTACAAGTCAGATCAGGGATATGAGAGTGGAATCCAGCAGCATTTGGAGGGCACACGTTGAAGAAGGCTGGACAAGAGACTCAAGAGAGATTTCTCCCTTCAGATTTTAACTCAGTTTCACCTAGCTATGTTGTAGCATGGCATTTCTTCATCAACAAGACAGGTGGCAACATCACCTCCAAATAATTTAATTTATTTTGTGGTTTCATTTTAACATACAGGACTGACCAAGGCAAATTGATTCCATGCTAGGGTGGTGTAGTGACCAGAATACTGGACTACATCTAAAAAGGACCCCCACACAGTCAAAAAGCTCATTGGGTGACCCTGGGCCAGTTGCCCTCTCTCAGCCTGACCTATCTCATAGGCTTGTTGAAGAGTGGGGGGAAGGCACTTGGGTTGGGTGAGGCCTCTTAGGCCACCACAAGCTCCTTGTAGAAAAAGCAGAATTTTAAAATGTAATAAAATAATTTTAAGAACTCAGGATTCGTTATTTTCAGGTAGTTTAAGTGTAATACAATAAAAGAATTGTAGAGTTGCAAGGGACCCCAATGGCCATCTAGTCTGCAATGCAGGAATATGCAGATGGCTCACTATTGTTTGAAACTTGGCTCAACCTTTAGACTATACAAAAACTTTTGGCTAAAAATAACCCACAGACAGTTATTTAGGAATTTCAGTTTGCTCTGTCCTACAAAAGTTGAGGTCTAGATATTCATTAACTAACAATTCCTTTGAGTTATCAATTTCTGGCCATGCCTGAATATCCTATCCTACGTGCTGAGCATGTCTATTCATGTTTGACAGGTTTCACACTGAACATTTTCATAGAATCATAGAATTGTAGAGTTGGAAGGGACCACGATGCCCATCTAGTCCAACCACCTGCAATTAAGGAATCTTTTGCCCAACACAGGGCTTGAATTCACAACCCTGAGAATAAGAGTCTCGTGCTCTACCAACCGAGCTATGCTAGTTAATGCAAGTATTGCAGAGAGGAAGGAGATATGTTACATGTATATCGGTGAAAGGATGCCTTCTCTCTAAGCATTTCACTTTTTCATAATCTGTTAAAAAAAATTATTTGGACTTGGCTTAATTTTAGACATTTCTGAATAACCCACTCTTTTCAAAAACAAGCAACTTCCCTCGCAAGCGACAATGACACCCTTTTGAGAGGGTAAGTGAGACAAGAGCTGTAACAAACTGAACACATTGACGGTGAACTAGAAATGATTTCGTTTTGCAAGATGCTTCTTCTAGGGTAATGTATTGTTTTGGGGAAGTCTGATAACGTACAATTTTGTTTCCTCTGCTGTGAGCGCACTAGACAATTACTTTGGGATTTTCTTTAGCTCTGGTTCAGAGAAGGCAAGGACAGGCAGCTCACCTTGTTTGGAGTGAGCTTCTACTTAGTATTTATCTGCGGCCAGGTTTCTCTTTGAATGGTATTGTGGAAAGGCTGTTGCTAGGGTTTAAGGGATACTTAGAGATATAAATGTCATTGTATTGCCTGCTTCATCAAATGGGTTTGTTGCTCTGTCTATACTATTAAGACACCTATCATATTACTCTGTTGCCATTTAATTGTATACCTTCCCGCTGTCCATCTAAGGACCCACCATATTATTAACTGGAGTCAGAGAAGAGAGGGAGCATGTTTTGGCAAACCTGATTCAAGCTGAACACATTCTCACTGTTTTGATTGCTATTTCTGTGACGATGCCAGCAACTCGAACGTATTTAAACGAACGAGAAAATATGATGTGGAGGAACAAGCAAGCTCTGCCAAGAGATTCTTGCGTGTTTCACATAAAAGCAAAGAGCTGTCCCCTTAGACCACCAACCGCAGGTGTTTGACCATGGGCTGCATCCAGTCGTAGTCATACTCATGAGTAGACACAGTGAAATTAATAGCCATGACTAACTCAGGTCCATTAATTTCAGTGGGCCTTCTCAGAGTAGAACTTGGTGGGATATGCACACACATTTAAATGAATTTGAATTTCAATAGGTTTCCATTTTGCAGATGAGCAACACTGGTCACTGGAAAGCAGCAGATGCCACAGTCTTATAAAGCCCTCAACAAAAATCACATGGTTCATTAGAAGGTTTCTAAAATGTGTAAAATTTTGGGCTTCCTTCATGCATTGGTAACTGGCAATACGCTCTGCAAATCCAAGATAATGGTCACTTTTGCTTCCCTGCCGTGCCCAAGACTCACTTCCTCAATGTGCGGTAAATGAATTGCTGCCAATCACAATTGCCTTATTAGGCTCATGTAGAGCCACACACCTACGAATCCATCTGTCTTTCATGTCTTAGTAATGCCCACTTTGAAGAGTTTTTTGTTCTAATGTCAAACAAACCACTCACTCTTGCACTTCCTCCCTGCCAAGGACCCTCCTCCGACCCACAAAACTTTACAAGAGGAAATCTAATGTAAGCACTGCAGAATACAGAAAACTGAAAAATTTAAACTTTGAACATTTAGCACACAGCTGCCATAAGGACCAATGGAACAAGCTCTTATTGGAGCAAACCAGTCCCATTTCCTGATGTGTATATCAGGTTATTTAAAAGAGAGAGAGAGAGAGAGAGAGAGAGAGAGAGAGAGAGAAAGAAAAGGGGGGAAATTACATTTGCACAGCCAATCTCACAAGAACATGCATGGATTTTCATACACAAGGAGAGAATTTGCATGCATTAAAGTGCAACACTCTTAACAGTGGGCGAATGAACATGTAGATATAGTATGCAACAACGAATACAATCGCAAGTCCAGATAACAAAACAAAACAATGCATAGGACTGGGGTTTAAGTGCCTTTTCCCCGACGATTAAAACGAACTCAGTTCAATGGCAATTAGTTCCATCAGCGCATTTGCCGCCCCCGCCCACCCCCGGAAAGCAGAAACCATTTCTTTGTGTCCCTCCCTTGCCTGGCAAGCATGATCTCAGTAATCAGGAGTATGACTGCAAAACTTAAAGCAACTGCTCTCACAATTTATTACTCCTGGGGGGGGGGAGATTGGTGCAGACACTTCCTGACACTAGCAACGATGGGATGGCCACATAGGGGCCAACTCCTAGGGGCCAAGGTCCCTTTGGCCCCACCCTAATAAAATATTTGAGGGGGCTGTTCTTGTTTTTCAATTGCTAATTTTAAGACTATTTTACTGAAGATGTTGTTGTTGTTATTTTATTGGTATTTATTGATTTGTCCAGAAAGGCAAGACAGTGTTGAGCAATCCATTTCTTGCCTGGACTTGAAACATTTTATTTAATTTTTAGAAAAATAGATATGCTTGCCTTCCTTTTTAGCGATTTGTTCCTTTCCTCCAACCAATCATCCAACTGTTCTTCAACCTCTTCAATTGAAGCGCCATGATCATATGATGGTATAAATGCATTTGTCTCTGCCACAGTGTATACAGGAAATTCAGATTTTGGTTTCTTGACTTTGGGCTTCTTTTCCTCTGCAAAACAAAATTAGACCTACAATCACAAACTCTGCCCAGAAGCATGATTTAAACACCTATTGCACCCACATTTTATAAAGCTGTTGTCACGCTTATAGATCACAGCTGCAAAAAAAGAGGTTACAACTTGGATTTTAGACATGCAGGGAGCAATCCTACACACAAGAAGCTGGCGTAAAGCAAGCTGGGGTAACTTAAGCCGGTGTAACCAGAACCAAACCCTGTTCAGCAGTGGGAATGCTGCTGCTTCTCTGCCTAAGCCTGGCAGATAGAAAACAAGCCTTTAAAATAGTGTTTTATGCCAGGACGCTAGTTCACAAGTCTGAGCTGAACGGCCTTAGGAATGGGCTCTCTTTGGTGCTGCCATGCCATGCTCCCAGAATGCTCTCTTTTTAGGACTTATACAGTCGCACCTTGGAAGTCAAACGGAATCTGTTTGGAAGTCCGTTCAACTTCCAAAATGTTCGGAAACTCAAGCGTGGCTTCTGATAGGCTGCAGGAAGCTCCTGCAGCCAACTGGAAGCCGCGAAAACCCCATAGGACATTCAGCTTCCAAAAGAACGTTCGAAAACCGGAACAGTCACTTCCAGGTTTTGATCATTCGGGAGCCAAAACGTTCAAGAACTAAGCTGTTTGACTTCCAAGGTACAACTGTACTGGCTTCAGCTTAGTCAGTTTTGGCTCATCCAACTCAGCAAGTTATGCCAGCATATCCTCAGCCAAGCCAGGGTTGGAGAATTAATGCGAGCTGAGCCCAGAATCAGCCAGCTGAGCCAGAGACCCGTTGCCTCCTAAGCTGTTCCTTCCAGTGGATCTTGCCTTAGGATTGCTCCCTTAATGATCAGAGGGCTTATTTCACTAGAATAGTCAAAGTCCTCGTACCTTGATTTGCAATGTGCTTTTTGGGAGTTAATGTTTCACAGCAAATTTTCTTGGAACCATGGCAGCATTCTTTTATATCACAACAGCTTTTCACACGATGAAAAACTGGGAGGCAGCTTATTGTTAAATTGCTTATTTGTACTTTCTCTTTTACAGCTTGATACCTGCAATTACCACTCATTTGATAATAAAATAATACCACATCATGAACGTTTGCAAATTGTCATTTATCTGAGAATCAAGGCAAGAGCTAACTATCTAGTTGTCTTACTCACACACATCTACCAACCGCAGTATGGAATTAATTTAGATGTATCTTTACTGGATTACTGTAAGGTTTGATAAGAAGGTAACGTCTGAGAAGAGTGTGAAGCACTCAAAACCACCTTAAAAATGTTAAGTATTCTTATACCTAGCCTTTCAAACATGGTCCTCAGGCAAGTTTGCAGCAATCATCAGAACAGAATAATCAAAAACTCCCTCCCATGTGTAATTAATGCAAATATATATATATATATATGAATGAGATGCACACAGAGCTTTTAATATATGACACAACAATGGATGTCTTTGGACGTAACATTAAACCATAGTTTTGTGTTATGTGCATGAGACTCAGACCTGGGTGCTCCCTCTCCACTTCCCAAAATATTGAAAACCTTTGCTTCCATTTTCAACTAACCACAATTTGTCGGGTATGTTTGAACCCGGAAGTGTGGTTAGTCCCACTGTTTGGAGGACCAAGAAATGAAGTTAGTTTGAAGTTGGCTTGTTTCCCTAAGCCATAGTTAAGACTAACCAGAATTTGCCAGGGTAAGCATACCACGCATCACAATGCAGTTAACTGAAATCAGAAGCTCCTCCTCACAACCTGCCAGAGGAAGAGAATTCACAAGCCCAAGGTTCACATAATGCGAAACTCTAGTTTAGTGTTATGTCCAAACACAGCCATTCTATAATGCTCTGGTCTAGTATACCCAAGCAACACAACACAGGATGGGTTTTCAGGTTCAGAGCAGGATTCACTCTAAATAGGCTTCACAGTAAGAGATATACAATAGCACCTTGGCTTACATTACCCTTGGGTAACGTAAACTTTGGGTTACGGAAGCGGCAAGCCTGGAAGTGTTTTGCCATGCGTGCATGCACAGAAGCGCTCTACTGCATGCACAGAAGCGGTCCCACCGGTTGCGGAAACCTCGGGATCTGACCGGAGCTCCGGAACGGATCCTGTCCGCAACCGGATGTACCACTGTAAATGGATTCTATAGCTCAATATGAAGCATGATATACACTTTACAGCTGAAGGCAGGGATAAATGGAATGGGCATTTAGGGATTTTCAGTTTATAAAAGTTTTAAACCCATAATATGAAAATGTGTAAATTAAACGGCTAAGATTTTTAAAGTAATTCTAAATAAAAGCTTTAAAGAATCCACATTCTTCCAGTGTTCTTTTCAAACAGTTGGCAGTGACCGCCAATGTGGCTCAGTGGCTCGATTGTCAGACTAAGCCCAAAGCCCCACTCAGGCATGAAGCTGACACAGAATGACCTTTCAGCACTCATCCCTCCATCTAACCAACCTCACAGGGTTCTTGTGAGGATAAAATGGGTTTGTGGGAGTCATATGTAAGCCATTCGGAGCTCCTTGGAGGAAAATTGGGTGGGATTGTGTAATTACATAAATAAGATATGCCATGCAATTTGTTTTATCATTATCAGCTGAGATAATAAGCATCATTAACCCAATTAAAGCTATCTCAGACTCCAGTGCAAATCCCTCTAAATAAATCAACCTCATGTCCTACTTTATACTATATACAGGACAAAAACATTAACATTCACTTTTTGTGGGGGAAAGCCACACAGGACAGTGCTAACTAGACAGCTACAATTTGAAGTTACTTTGCATAATGTTTGTCCTATAACAGAAAAGGATGAAAACAGGTATTTTCCAGGGTCAAAATACGGACATAAAATGAAGCAAACTGGAAAGTGTATAATAGCACACAAAGGTAATAATATACACAGGAATATTGAAAACTCGGAATTTGTAAAATGTGTGGGTTGTAATGAAAAAAGTAAATTAGTCACAGCTTTTCCTAATGGGATGGTAAGTTATATATCACAGTTAATCATGCTTATTAAGCAGTCAGGAGAGTTGTCTCTCCAAGTTCTAATTCAAAATATCAAAGGGGTCACAGCTTTGCCTCATAAGTTTTGCATCTACAATTTCTGCAGGTGCATATAATTTTGAGTGCATTTTAGAATACTTAGAAGTCAAACCAATTTGGAACTGCTATAAATGCACCACCAATTATTTGAATTATTTCCAGGCAGCCACAAAACCAAGGCAGGCTCTCGGTGTCTGCTATTTCACTGCAGACTTCTTAGGTATTTTCTCTTGCAAATTATTAGTATTTCTATCGCATTTCTGCCCAACGTTATTTGTTACTCAACCAATTCGTTTGCATGCATTAAAATTTCTACAGAGAATTCAGAAATCAAAATGTTATTATGCAGCAACTTCGTACTACAGTGAAGTCGGTTCAGAGCAATCCTGTTTTCTGCAGTTGCTGCAACACAGAGAACACATTTGTGAGAGAAAAACTGTGATCTTACACCACCCCGCCATCAGTCATATATTGGTATATGTAATCAAGACTGTGAATAAAAATAAAAACTTACTCTGAAGTGTTTCCAGTTCAGCTCTAGCCAGGGCCTCTTCTTTCTCCTTCATTTTTGCTTCTTTATACTCTACATACAGTTGTCTGGCATCCTTTAAAAGAAATGTAGTGATATTAGCATCTCAAAACAGCTGGCTGCAATGACACCATTTTATATGATTAAATTCAAGCCCCATCAATTAATCACTTTGGGTGAGGGTGGGTATTCTTGTGCTGACTCAATCAAATATTTAAAATAGTGACACTCATTACACATGAGAGAAAACAGCATGAATGACAATTGTGCACCATGACATAGTCAAAACAGCGGAACTATGAAGAAGTTGCACTGGAGCAGCATGTTAACGCTCATGAAAATGTAATTGAGATCATTAAAAATGTTGTGTTTGCAGATTTTGAAATGTTACGTTCCTTGCTGGCTTCCTACAGTGTGCAAATGCATGCTATCAATGGCTGCCACAAGACACCATTCCAACTCAGTTGCTTATTTGCACAGATCAATGTGAGGTATTTTACAGAAGTACATAATTTGATTGCATGCTGACAGCTTCTAGGAGCCACTGGTGAGAGCCAAGTGCAGGGTGGGGGCCAAAGGTGGACAAACTACCCCTGAAAGAGCATGATGTTGTCTCCCACCAGAGGTACTACCCCTCCCCTGACACACCCTGGGAAACAGCTTCAACTGGCCAGTTAAACTAAGTGAGGGTAGCCTATGGGTCTCAAGCCCTTGGTGAATTAGGGACTTCCCCAGCATGTGACTACAGGCTCTGGCATATTGAGTGGATGAGACTAATAGTTGGTCCAATGGCCAAGAGGGCAGTTTCTGTATGTGCTGTAGAGCATAACTGTCAACGGTTCCTTTTTTAAAGGGAAATTCCCTTATTCCAAATAGGAGTCTTCGCAAGAAAAGGAAAAAGTTGACAGCTATGGCTGTAGAGAGAAGTGAGGGGCAAATGGGGCTTGTCAACTTGGGAAGGTAGCCCATCTAGGAGAAAGAAAACTCTGATCTGAAAACTCAGGAACGATACTACATGATCTGATAATGCTGATAGTCTTTACTTTGACTTATGTGAAACTACTCATTCAATGTTCCTATTGTATAGTTTCGTTTTTCAACTTTTAATTTTCATCCGTT
Source organism: Podarcis raffonei (assembly GCF_027172205.1). Classification (NCBI taxonomy): domain Eukaryota; kingdom Metazoa; phylum Chordata; class Lepidosauria; order Squamata; family Lacertidae; genus Podarcis; species Podarcis raffonei. The sequence continues at coordinate 22,769,058 of NC_070613.1, read as the reverse complement.
ATAACTGTTCTGTTTTAGATACATTACAGAATTAAATAATTTTAAAAACTTTACAAATAAATTGTATTAAGACTTGCTTGTGGGCATTTTTGTAAACTGCTTTTAAAAAAATGATCTATATATACACATATGTTTTAAAAATAACTAAATAAAATAAAAGCTTTGCCGGCCCACCCAACTGAACATAGCAGGACTTGTTTCCAAGCAAAGATGCACAGAGTTGCACAGAAGGTGAGCATTTGTCAAGGCCAGCCAAAAGCATTGTGGACTCCTTTGCCATGGCTGTGAAGTGCATTAGCGTAATAGATGCTGGTTTATACTGCTCAAGCACGATGTGTCGTCAGGCTAACCTGACAATCTTGCAGCAGAGAGCAGGGGTAAAGGTGGAGTAAAAAACAGGGAAGTGTTTCTGCCATTGAGGATTAGAGGTTTTGCTGCTATGGGCTATAAACTGGGATATTCTATCTAGTTCGTTCCCACTGCAGAATATCTTATCTGTGAACACAATAAATTCATCTCATGAAGACACTGTATACGCTCGAGGCTTCAGAGATCAAGTGATCATGTGCACATATAAGCAATAGCCCAGGAAACTTTTAAAAAATACACTGTATTTTACATAGTTAAAAAACAAAACTAAATGCATTTTGACCTTTCCAGATTCAAGTACATAAACATGTACAAATGTAGAGATACTATCTTATATAATAAATTCTGGCTTTTCCAATCAAAGTTATTTCATACTCATGTGCAAGGACACCTGATTGTGTTGCATTTTATTCACTTAGTAGTAATTTACCAAAATGTGATCATTTATAAATCTTCCACATGGTGTTTCGGAGATTACATCAAATGCACAATACCAAGATCCCATGGATGCTTTTTGCTTGTGGCTTCAGCTTAGACACAGTCAATCAGCATTTAACTTTAACCCCTTTGACACTGAAAGCCAATATTTGATGCTAAAATCTGGAACAGAATCTATTATTGCTTATGCGACCTCCAGACATCAGACTCTAAGGGGTATCTGTCAATCTTGCTGGCGTGTCAATCATGAAACAATTGGAACTGAGACTCAGATGAGAATGACAGAAAGGAGGAGGAAACCAAACAGAATCTTCATTAGTCAAAGCGGGCAAACACTAATAAATAATTGTGATACACTTAATAGTTTGACTGGTCACCACCGCATGTTACGTGTCCAAATGTAGAATGTGGGTTTTTTGTTTTATGAAGCTGGATCTTTTCACTTTCTTCTGATCAAGCAGAAGGCAGTTAAAATACGGAGTCTCTTCTCTACTGAGACTCTGAACTCACAAACTAATACTGGATCATCATATCATGATATCCATATTAATTATTGTAATGAACCTAAGCAGCTATAACCCTAACTTTGCAACCAAAATGGAAAAAGAACGTATGTTCTCTGTGTTCTGGATAAGTATCGGAATTTATATATTATATAAAAATATACACAGGGAATTAGGAAGCTGCCTTATACATTATTCACCAGACGATTCCAAGGAGATGCGAAATACTCTTCCCTAGACAGTGTTGAGAACCGGCGTACAAAATACTGGGTTAGAGATGGATAAGAGATAGAGAGCCAGGGTAATGTAGGGGTTAAAGGGTTGGAATAGGACCTGGGAGATCAGGGTTCAAATCCCCACTCAGCCATGAAGCTCAATGGGGGACCTTGGGCCAGTCACTGCCTCTCTGACTAAGCAACCTCACAGGGATTAAAGGAGAAAGGAAGAGAACCATGTACACCCAGCGTTCGAAACCCCCATTGTTCTAGGCACGTTTTGCGACAGGGAATTTCATTAATGCGAGCAGTTTCTGAGCTCTGGACGCAGTACTGTGCCTATGATTTCAGATTAAAACTGCCACTACTGGAATGAAAGGAGGAGCTTTTTCTGCCTCCCCACTTCCAGCTGCTCTCTGAAGACTGGAGACCCTCTTAAGAATATTAGGGCGGGCGGGCAGGGGAAGGACTAGACCATGTGAAAAATGAACACAATGTTTTAGCTGCAGTTCATTCATTTTCAGCTTTGTATTCTTGCTATTAAAAAACCGTGCCTAGACCCTCCGTTGCGGTGCCCATAACCTAGGTTTAATCTGCCATTTAGCTCCTAGCTTTCATATCTCAGTTTCTAACACCGTGTATACACCACACTGAGCTCCTTGGAGAAAAAGGTGGGGTATAACTGCAATAAATAAACCAATAAATAAAGTTTGTTGCACTGCTTGGCTCTTTCATGGATGATCAAGCTCTATAATTTTTATTTATTGTTATTCTTTCACTTTATTTATGTAACACTTTTCTTCCAAGGAGCTCAAAGTGGGGGTTCTTCCTTTCCTATTTTATCATCACAACAACCCTGTGAGGTAGGTTGGGGTTAGAGACAGTGACTGGCTCAAGGTCAGCCAGTGACCTCTGAACTCTTGTCTCCCAGGTTCTACTTCTAGCCAATGCCAAAGGAAAGATATTAAATGCAAAATAAAACCTGATACGTAATATTTTGATCCTTTAAAACAATTTTGTGTTATTTAGTGATAGACAAAAAAGTATGACCTCCAAGTCTTGATTAAAATTTGGATTTAGCCTCTGAAGCAATTCTGGTCCACAGGCTGCCAGTGACGACTTTGACAATATTCCTTGTTGACCACCCAAACTTCAAGCAAAACTATTATCTGCCCTTCATAAAATCCCCCAGCTTCTTAATTCTGCACTGAGCTAGACAGAAGGTAGAAAGGTTTGTCTCACGCAGTGCAGAACTCAAGTTACTGGTCTGCAAAAATAAATAAATAACAAAGCTCAAATACAATTCACTCCCTGCAAAATAGCCTTGTTTACTTGAGTATACAGTAACGATTGAGGGGGCCCTCCTTCGATGTGTTTCTTAGATATAATCCTCCCATCTGCCTCAAATCACAATAGGAAGAGAGGCGTAAATTAAAACGAAACACACAAATAGATGGCTAAGGATGTAAAACGCAGGCATTTTAAACAGCTTTTTAAGATTCTTTTTTTAAAACAAAACAAAACCAACAATCTGACTGCTGGCTAACTGGACTGTTCCTTTTTTAAAAAAGAAAAACGCAACAACAAGAACAGCAAACTGTTCCAGAACAGTGGCGAGTATCTCCAGAATTAATGTTTTTCCCAAGTAATTACAATGTTGTCATGAAATTAGAACACCTACAGGTCATTGACTTGAACAGCATCCAGCTAGTAAATGCGTAAGAATAATTAATGTATTCAGGTTTACATGGAATCAACTGAGGGTGTTTAACCCAGTCCTCCCTGTTAGCGAATAGAAGCCTGAGTTTTTTGGGTGTGTGCATTGTGTTCTATTCTTTTTTTAAAAACAAAACAAAAACCAACCTCTCCCACCTCCATCCTTTAATTTATAAGAGAATGGATACCCTGCCTTTCTGTAAGGCAGCTAAGAATTGTGTGAAACAATAAATTAAAACCATTAGAAACAGCTTTGGGAAGCACACCGTGCTATATTTATATATTCTATACAGCTCTTTATAAAGTGGAAGCAACTGCCTTCTACCAACACAAATCCACCAGGAAATTACTCTGCCCTGGCTCCAGGAATTACACAGCCATGCTCTTTCATTGCTCCCATTCATTTTACTGGGAATTTTGAAGAAATTCCTGGTGTATATTCCCCCCAAGTCTTCACTAGACCTCACTGCTGAAGATCTGCAGGTAATGCAACAGCTTCATTTTCTTTTAAAGGCCTATCATTTTTGTAGAAACCAGGTAGCAATTTTCCTGCTTCATTACTGTAGTAACCCAAATAAAAGATGCATAGTAGAGCTTTGCTGGCATCCAGAAATTTGATGCAAAGTGAATGCAAGCTTGCATTTTGCAAATGAAGACTTCTTCCAAAGAAAAAGGGAAAACAATAGTACTTCAGAAATCCAAGTTTTTAAAGTCACTCCCTCTGACCCATGCTTGGAAGACACAGTTTTAACATTTGTTTTAGTGAAGCAATGAGCATCTCTTAGTGAAGCAACTACACTCACGGATAGTTAATTACAGATTTCATTCTAACTAACAGCTGTGTTCTGTTTTAGATTCTCAGTTTGCACTGGTTTCCTTTAAACAAGTCCACTTCTGGTTCACCAGGCTCTTTAATGGACTTTCAACCCAATTTTAACTGGGCTTATTTGGAAACAAGCCCCAATGAAGTCAATGGCCCTTGCTTTGAAGTGCTAAGGACTGCAGCCTTTGTGAGCAATAACACTAACTCTGCATTATGGGATTCAAGTTAATGTTTAATGGTTTCGTATAAAATCTGCAGGAAGTAGAAGTCAATTCTATCACCCATATATTGCTTTCAAAATGAACTGTTCTGATTTTTTTTAAAAAAATTACTTTCTACCCCAATTAAAAGGGGGAGATCAAGAACCTGTTATCAATTTGCATTTTTAATACAGATTTATTATTTTAAAAAGCACACAAAAGGATAAAACCTGTCTTAACACTATGCACATTTTTCAGTTGTTCACAAACAATTTTCACTTCTCAACATGTGGCAGTATTACTGTTGTCTCACACAGCAACAGAACAGCTTGTCGTTTTCCTATGACTTATTTTACAGTACCAGGTTTTTAGCAGGACTTGATATTTCACTGGTGCTTCAAAGGAGGGACACTAAGGTAAAAAAAAGGGGTTCCTCCCCTCCCAACAAAACAGAGGTTGAGATTCAACAGATAAGTCCCATCTGCAAAAGCCCTGAGTAAGACTTCCAGTTGGACAGCGGGGCTTCCCCCTCTCCTTCTCCTCTGTGTGCCCCAAAATTGGTTGGGAGGCATGAGAACTCCTGGAACCACGGGGGGGGGGGGAGAAGAGGGGGGTCATTCTGTGTGGCAAGCTGGAATGCTTGCACTGACAGAAGATTCTGAAGTGTGTGATGCTGAATTCTTCCCACTTCTCCTCAGACACTGTGGCAATGCAGGGGGGAGAAGGAAAGCTCAGGCTGGGAAAGTGCCATGGAAATTCTCTTTTGGAAAGCACAGCAGAAGAATTCTCTGCAAGTCCCCTCATGTGTTGCAGTGTGCTTGCCAGTTTCTCAATGGACAGTAAAGCTAGTGGTGCTTTATGAATAGACTATACCTAAGCACCAAATCTGAGGATGAGGGGGGATGGGCGGTGAATTTTACAACTTCAGCCTTGCAAATATCCTTTTGCTCCCTTTGCCCTGCTTGGCTTCCTTGGGTCAGCTATCTAGGCAGTTTTTGTAATTAACTAAAATTGAGAGCATACACTTTTGGAATGCTAGGCCAACCTCCTCTCCCCACCCCCCACCCCAATGTAGCTTTAGCCTATAGAAGGCCATCCAAATTATGTGAGGGGATTCTACACAGGACATGGCAGGACAGCTGATCAACACATCACAGAGCGGGGAAACGTCATTTCCCTGCACCAAGTTCCTGCACCTTTGGCTCTTCAGAGATTGCTGGGACTCCAACTCACATCAGCTCCCGCCACCATGGCTAAAGGCTAAGCATGATGGGAGTTGTAGTTCAGCACCACCGGGAGGGCCAAAGGTTGGCCACTCCTATTCTAGAGGCCAGAGATTCATAGCAGAGCTTTGCCAGGAAATGCTTCCAGGTCAGGGGTCAGCAACCTTTTTCAGCCCTGGGCCGGTCCACTGTCCCTCAGAGCATGTGGTGGGCCGGACTATATTTTGGGAAAAAAATAATGAACGAATTCCTATGCCCCATAAATAACCCAGAGATGCATTTTAAATAAAATGACACATTCTACTCATGTAAAAACACACTGATTCCCGGACCATCTGCGGGGCGGATTTAGAAAGTGATTGGGCCGCATCCGGCCCACGGACCTTAGGTTGCCTACCCCTGTTCCAGGTTCAAACCTCAGCATCTAAATTAAACAAAAGAAAGGTTGCAGAGAAAGACCTCCAGTGCCACTATTTGCAAATCTCATGCGCAGAGAGATCAGTGCACCTGAGATGCCCTCCCGAGATCCCAGTGCAAGGAAGACTTGCAGACGCCTTCATTTGAGAGGCAAAGATTTGGAAGCGTGCCTAAATGGCACTTCAGCTGCCCCCCCCCCACTTGTTAAACGTACACATCAGTTCCCTGCGCATCAGAAATCCATCTTAATCTACCTCCTCCCCATCCTCCACAAAATAATTAAAAATAAAGCTCTCAAAAAATTATGCTTTGAAACCTGCACACCATTTTTCTTCCAACTCTAGAGAACAGAGAACAGCTGGCATAGCAGAGAACAGTAAAAATGACAATGGCTAACCTGTGGACATGCATACAAAGCAGTTTTCTCAAGTAAAGAACTACCTTAATTATTTTAAGTGCCTTCGTGTATTCCTCCTTCCTCCCCCCACCCCCCCGCAACCCCCAGTTAGGGGGAAAAGAAAAGGGGCAGGAGCAATGAAAAAATGTGCAGTTGGATAAATGACAATCAGATGCGGGTAGCAGCTTTGCAACGTGATTCATGTAAATGGATATCCTGCCACTCACATTTCTTTTATGTTATATTAAACAAGATAGAGGATTGGATCCAAAGACCTCCCCCTAAAAACAACAATCCTGAGTTAAATGGAAAGCGCTTCTGCTCAAACACAAGGGGTAGGTGTGGGTGACTGTTACCACTGTTACCAACGCCCAATTCTGCTTCAGCCCTGTATGTTGGTCCTCCCCACACAGCCCCCCATGCATGCAAAGCCATTCCAGGGAAGCCTTTCAGAATGGCACGAAGTGGCATGATGGGTCTTGAAAGAGAAAACATCACCCATGAACAAGCAGAGGCAACTTCCACTCTTGCAGGAGACCTCTAGAACCAAATCACAGTCAAAACATAGTTTTAATTGGACAGGGAGAGGCAGGGGAGGGAGGAAACTCATTGCTTGGTTTCAAGAACAAAGAATCATCTCTGTTCTTTAACAGTCAGAAGAAAACCAATTCAGCTGCTTAGAACTTTGAAGGAAGGAGGTAACCTTGCACTCCTCAACCCACACAAATGTGCTTTAATGAGGGGTGAGCTTAGGCATGGTAAATAACGCTTGTTATTTTGTGCTTTGCCCCAGTGCATGACTGATTTCTTGGGAGCACACGGCTTTAGCTGCTAGGAGCCCCCTTTATCTACAACATTGGCTACAACAGCCTGCTCCTCATGTTGAAGACTGGAATCTTGCTGCTATCATCGCTGCCTTTGTAACCTTGAGGATAAACTACAAAAACTCTCTGCGTGGGGTTTAGCCTTTGAAAGCTTTCTCTGCTGCAGAATGTAGTTTCCATCCTTATTCTGCTTCCATCAGGCATAGGGAGTAACAAACATCCTCCCAATCAATGGGAAAAAATACACTCCAACCTCTCTCACCATTGCAAATTTTACTGTCTTAAACAAACAGTGAAGTGCTTCTTTTGCTGTGCTGGAAGAAGCTTAATACAGGTAAAAACAAAACGCTGTACAGTGGTACCTCGTCTTACATACTTAATCCGTTACGGAGGTCCGTTCGTAACAGGAAACCGCTCCTAACATTAGGTGCGCTTTCTCTAATGGCGGCTCTTGCTGCTGCCACACCACTGGAGCACAACTTCCGCTCGCATCCCAGGGCAAAGGTCGCAACAAGGGGCATATACTTCCGGGTTACCGGAGTGTGTAACCCGCAGCATTCATAAGGGGGATGGTACGTAACACGAGGTACCACTGTAATAATTTTTAAAAATTTTCTTCAATAACAAATCCACTCTCTCCTTGACAAAAGTCAAATCAAGCAGATTTGCCAAAATAAAGAGGTCTAAAAAAAAATATCAAAATAGTGATCAATACATTTCCCCCCAAAAAAATCAAAATGTAGAGATGGAGGAGGGAAAATCCTTTAACTTCAACAAAAAGGTATTCTATAACCTTGTGGCCACTACTATCAAGGTCCTGCTCCTAGCAGTAGATGTCCTAATCTCATGTTATAAGAATATATGGAGCAAGACCCGGCTTGCCAAATGCAAGTGGTTCAGGGGCTGGTACAGAGGGAGTTAGCTCTTAAGGTGGGAATGTCTCAGACCATAAAGGGCTTCAAAAGGCTTTAACTCACACCTTGCATTGGGCCTAGTGAATTCATCCTCCTCCACCCAACTATCACCTCCTACACTGGCTAAGGGCAGAACTGAGTTGCAGGAAAGTAAGAGATGGGTGACACTAGCATACTGATGACACCTATTCCTAAGGCTGCAAATGACTACCATTTATTCATATCAACACTGAACAGTATTTAAACATCATCATGTGCCTGTTCCCACAAAGCTGAGCTCACATTTCCAATTTTCCACCTTATCCTTTAAGCAGGAGGAAACTTCTTTCAACAAGGCACTTATGTTTCTAACCAGATGACCACTGTCTGGTCAGACTGGTCTTCCCCATGAGTCCAAACAGCATGCAACAGCCTCCACAACTCTCAGCACCATCAACATCGCTGAGGGAACCCAAATCAAATGCAAACAAGCTACTAGAGAAGAGGCTGTTTTCAACATTTCTCATATAGATTCTGACTGAACAGCAGTATCTTACTGTGGTAATTGGGAAATACATGAGCAAGTCTGCCAGGAAAGAATCGTGCAAAACTGTCATGGAAAACTCAAGTTGCATCACCATCCATCAGAGCCTAAGAGCCTACACATCGACTAGGAGAACTTAGCAAGATATATTCATCTAATGCAGCAGGTTGCAAAGTACCATGTATCCCAGCTCTTCAGCAAATTATAGAGCTGAGATCTGGGACGGGGGAGGAAAAGAGAAAGAGAGGGTACTTGGGGGGGGGGTCACACCAGTGCACAGTTATGCCATATAATGACCAAGATGTGGCCTCTCTCCAGAATTTCTCATTACCTCCTTTGCTGCATTCTGATTCTGTAAACCTGAAGAATCCATAACATTTCAAATGTAGACCATCCTTACTACCCCAGTCAACAGATTCTTGTCCAGCTTAGAACAGCAAATCCAGGACATGATGTTCTACATGTGCAAGGCCCAATACAAACTGGCATAGCTCCACAACTGCAACAAAGTGTCATGAACTGCACCAGACAAGGAGGTCTGAGCATGTATACTGGAGTGACCCATTACAATTCTCTCTTTTTTCCAAATAATCTTTATTAAAGTTTCAAAGATATTACAAAATAGAAAAAAGGAAAAGAAAAAATAAAAAGAAACAAAAAACATACAAAGTACAGAACAATAAAAAAACAATTCAAAAACAAATCAGTCTTTCAATTTCTTATCTTTCATTTGCTTATTTCCTTGACCTCCTCATACCTCCCTTTTTTGTATTCTAGTTCAATAGTTGTTTCAGCAAATCCTTACCCTTTTTACTTTTATCTTAATATTTTATCTTAATATATTATGGCCTTACATTTTCAACTGTTATCAATCCATTTTTACATACTCCTTTATGGCATTATTGCTAAAACCACATAACTTCATTCCAGCATCCCTCTAGCATTCTTTAATTTTACAGTGTTTCTGTAAGTAGTCTTTAAATTTCTTCCAATCTTCTTCTACCGACTCTTCTCCCTGGTCTCGGATTCTGCCAGTCATTTCCGCCAGTTCCATGTAGTCCATCACTTTCATCTGCCATTCTTCCCGGGTGGGTAGATCTTGTGTCTTCCAATACTTTGCGATGAGTATTCTTGCTGCTGCTGTTGTTGCATACATAAAGAAAGTTCTATCCTTCTTTAACACCAATTGGCCGACCATGCCCAGGAGAAAGGCCTCTGGTTTCTTCAGAAAGGTATATTTAAATACCTTTTTCATTTCATTATAGATCATCTCCCAGAAAGCCTTAATCCTTGGGCATGTCCACCAAAGGTGAAAGAATGTACCTTCATTTTCTTTACATTTCCAACACTTATTATCGGGCAAATGGTATATTTTTGCAAGCTTGACTGGTGTCATGTACCACCTGTAAATCATTTTCATAATATTCTCTCTTAAGGCATTACATGCCGTAAATTTCATACCTGTGGTCCATAACTTTTCCCAGTCAGCAAACATAATGTTATGTCCAACATCTTGTGCCCATTTTATCATAGCAGATTTCACTATTTCATCCTGAGTATTCCATTCCAACAGCAAGTTATACATTCTTGATAGTATCTTAGTTTTGGGATCTAACAGTTCTGTTTCCAATTTTGATTTTTCTACCTGGAAGCCAACTTTCTTATCTAGATTGTAAGCCTCCCTTATTTGATAATAATGAAGCCAATCTCGCACTTTATCTTTTAGTCTCTCATAGCTCTGCAATTTCAATTTATCTCCTTCTTGTTCCAAAATCTCCCAATATTTCGGCCATTTGGCCTCCATATTGAGCTTTTTCTGAGCCTTCGCTTCCATCGGTGACAACCACCTTGGGGTTTTACTTTCAAGTAGATCTTTATATCTTATCCAGACATTAAACAACGCTTTCCTAACAATATGATTTTAAAATGCTTTATGTGCTTTGACCTTATCATACCACAAATATGCATGCCACCCAAATACGTTATTAAAACCTTCTAGATCCAAAATGTCTGTGTTCTCAAGAAGCAGCCATTCTTTCAGCCAGCAAAATGCGGCTGATTCATAGTAAAGCTTAAGGTCTGGCAGGGCAAATCCACCCCTTTCCTTTGCATCAGTTAGTATTTTAAATTTTATTCTGGGCTTCTTGCCCTGCCAGACAAATCTTGAAATATCTCTCTGCCACTTCTTGAAACAGTCCATTTTATCCAAAATTTGTAATGATTGAAACAAAAACAACATTCTTGGCAGTACATTCATTTTTATAGCGGCAATACTGACCCATTACAATTCTCAGCGCATCTCAAACAGCAATCTCAAGATGATCGCACCAGCTAAAAGAGTGCTACGTAGCCGGAAATATCCCAAATTAGTCCCTGGTATCCAACACCAGGGCAACCAATCAAGACCAGTCTACCAGTACAAGATAGAGTAGGCAAAATGCATTGTGACCATCTCTACCTCATATCTCTCTGGCCAAAGTTGATCGTGGACACAAGTTAGGCTAGTATAGGTCTACTTATCTCATCCAACTAGGTTGGAGGCAAAATTATCTACTCACCGGTCTTGCATTTACCAGCACTAAGGGCAAGGAGGAATTTAAGAGATCCAGAATTCCAAACTCCTCATGTTGGACCCAGAGAGCCAGTACAAAAATGGTTTTCACACGCACCTCAACCTGCACCATGCAGGCCCTGAAGCTTGCCATACTCCTCTAACCAAACTTCCTTATCCACTAAGCAGTCTCTGCAACACATCCCCAGTATGATCTATACTGGAAGGCAACACTAGAAGGCCAACATTGTGGTGGTGCTTATCAACACTTTTTCTCAATTGCAGACAAGTCAAAATAGAATCCCCAGCTAGAAGATATGCATCATGGACCAGTCAAAGAGCCTGTTCTCACTTGCTCACAAAATCAGAAGCAGGAGACAAGAGGGGCTTTCCAACTAGACATAGCTGTTTCAAGCCCTACCAGGAACCAGCAGTTTCTTCATGAGCTTGTCTATCTAGCAAAGGGATGAATGGACTTGATCCACCAAGTCCTCCATCTCTCTGGAGGCTTTGCAGTCACACACAAGCTCTAAACTATCCATTGCATACATGGGAGATTTAGTGGCTAAAAACTTTCTCCTCTACTGCTTTGCTTTGTCCTCTTAGCTTTTAATTTAAATCTGCCAGCACTAGCACAGCCTGTAAGAGCTCTGTTATCCATGTAGATACCGGCACAGTATCAAGGTCTGGGTTAATAGGTTGCTAATGATGGGCAGATTTGACGCTTAACCTGTCTTGCTCTGCATGGTCTATACCAAATACAGAGAAGTGTGTGTAAAATTAAAATGCCTTAATAAGCTATTAAAGGAGATCTTGTACAATGATACCTTAGGCAACAGAAGTGTTGCTTTCTCACCTCAACCAAATTTAATAAATTTCTTAATAAATTGACCACAAATGCAACAATCTTGTAATACTGTACAGTACTGTTTTATAACACTGGCCAAGAACCAATTATAAGTCTTAGGAACACACACAGACACACTTCAGCAGACTATGCTAAATAGGGTTCTGAACATCTCCCTAACTCAGGGATAATGTACAGTTTGAGGCATTAAGACATTCAAATAATTTATTAAATTTGTACTCTGGTAAAGAGGAAGAAGAAAATCCAAGGTAATGACAATAAATGCGCTCTTTTTAAATAATACTTTGCTTTCCCACTTTTGAAACCTGAATTATTACTGCTCACATTTATGTATTTTTATTACTCATATACCAATGCTATAAAATATGAGCAATTACTCATATTTTAATGCTTTAGGGTCCAATATACATGGCAAGTCTTTCAACACACTGCTGCTGATTCAGAAGTCTCATTTTAGGAGTGACGCTTGCCCCTCCTTTTCCATTTATTTAGCCAAGCTCTCAATGATTCAGTGTTTATCATTCCTATATGGGAACCATTGGGGCTCCACTGTTTTTACAACTATGAAACATTCTCTGGGCTCAAAATAGTTACTTGGCCAAAGGCAGAAGACTCCTAAAAATAAAACCAAATGCTGTTCTGTGGGAGAATTAAACGAAAAGTGGAACCGTTTCCAAAACTACAAAAGGAAACACACAACTCTGCATTTTTACCTGAAATAGCTGAGGCAGTGCTTTTACTGTCAAACAGAACCATATTCCCAGCTTGCATGGAAGAAGATCCTGCCACTGTGGCTTCTCTAGCAACCTATAGAAATAATAATAATAATTCAGTAATTTATGTGTATATGTCTTGTTGCACACACTGTGATGAAAGCCTCCAACTAGGAACATGAGGGCTAAAGAAAGTAGCATCGCACTATGGGAACCATGTAAATATTTCCATGTAGAACGTAATCAATAAAACAAATATATTCATTCCTAAACATTGGGCTTGCCTGCACCTCACAGAATAAACCCCAGACTTTTTGACGGCTTCAGTACGGGGGGCAGGGGGAGAGAAACTACCACCAAACCAGTCACAAGCGCTGACAACCATATATGAAGTCTGTAGCATAAACAAACCAATACATAAAAATTAATGTCATTTGCAGTTCACTGAAGCATTACTCACTGATGTCATCAGAACTGAAGACAGGCAAAATGGTCTGTGCTCTCCATCCTGCATTGATCCAGTTCATGCCCCTGCTGTGTGAACTATTTAAACCCTTTATTTCTTTCTATGAATCAATAGAAGGAATGGTGGTATCTTTCGGAGTATTCTGAATGTCACTATTTCCCCCCATTCTTGGCTTTAAAGGGGGGGCACTGTATCACAGGATTGAGAACATTTTCCTAATGTCTTTTTTGCTTCTAAGGCCAAACAGTGCCAGCTTATAATCTAAGCTACCCTTAACAGCAGATATGTCTGGAAAATTAAGATCCCGTTGAATATCCTGCATGCAATAAACTCCTTGCAGTTAATTCCTCCCCTTAAAGTGAAAAACTACCAAATTTAAATTAGCAGAAGTTCCCACACTTTCTGCTGGTTCCCCCCCCCCCCGCCCCCAATAATGCATTAATTTCATACAATCAACCCACAGCAATGTCTCAAAAATTATTAGAACTAATGGCAATTGCTTAAGTTATTTTTGTGTGTGTTTTTTTAAACAAACACTGCAAAGCTTCTTTTCCAAGTGTCAAAACATTCAGAAGTTGCTACTTTTATGTGCCTGCCTGGCAAGAACTATTTCAGCGCTTCTTTCCCCACCTTTCATTCTTGTCTACACCAAGTTTCGGTTCTTCCATATTCTTCCCTCCTGCCTTCTTCCTCTTCTCTTTTTTTTTCCTGCTAAGCAGCTCATCCTAATACAGAGAGGAGGGGGGAACTGTTAGAGGTTATCAGAAACATGTGCTCTGCAATTGTTAGGAAGATTCTCCAATTAAGAGCAGAACAGAACAGCATTTATGCAAATGCAAGGGGGGGAGCTACATGATTAAGTAAAATCATCTAACAATAACTGTTGCCATGGCATCTCCACTCCTTAAGCACACATGAAGTCCAGCTCTGCCAGTCACGCAAATATCTACAGCAATCAAAGTTTCTCTTATTTTTTAAAAAAATTAACTTCTTTCCTCATATGACAACTTTAATACGGTAGCTCTGAAAACACAAAATCAAACAAACAGATGCTAAAGTTCAAATTTTGCATGTAAATAATCATTGCTCTTTTGCTTTCTGGCAGACAAGAAGGAAGCAACATTTAAAACATTTCTTTTGCTTCTGTCATTTTACCATTCTAACCCTGGAACATTTATCACATTTGAAAGACACTTCAATTTGGGCGTTGGGAAGGGACCCTCCATTAAGACATTAAAAGCCCAGGCTAGGATGAATTTCAAACATCAAGAATGGAAGCTGGGGAGGGGGAGAAGAACCCCCAAAACCTGCATTTGTGCAATTTGCCAGGAGGTTTAGGTAAAAAGATCCCTGAAAGTCACCAATACAGAAAGCAAAATGATTTGCATTTTATTGTTAAATGTTGCAGATCATTTAAAAGGCTTTTTTTTTTTTTGCCGAGGGGTTCATACTCAGTTATTGGATTCAAGTGAGGAATGTTTGTCCATCTGTAATTACTAGGAAACTAATTTAGAGGGTGTGGGTGTGATGAACACTTTTGCAGCGATTTTAAATAAAACTTATTTCCGATGCTTACCAGTTGTTTTTCCAGGTAGATTGACCAAACCACAGCATAATGGCCCACTGTGAGGATAATGAACAACAGCAATGCCAACTCTGCATTGCTCATTTTCCTCACTCGTCTGTAGTAAAATACAGGCTGTCGCCAATCTGGTAGCCCATTGATCAGAATATCATCATACCTACAGTGGCAAAAACAAACAAGCTTTCATGAGGCATTTAAAATGAACCTATTTGCTTTTTTAAGAGAGAGAGAGAAAGAGAGAGAAAAGTATGGAAATTCTGTTTTACTCATCCACTTTTCAAAAATATTAAATTCCCGCATCAGCAGCTGCAGCAACAACAACAAGATTTTAATCTGGGCTCCTGGTAAACAGAATCTTCTTCAGTGACTGCATAAAAAGGGTAGCTCTACTGTTCTAACAGCACCCCCAATTGATTCACTTGAGAAATGTTTTTACTCTACAATGAACCATATGTTCAACCTACCTGTCAATCATTGGTCATGTTCCCAGAATAAAAGAATTACAAAGGGATGGTTTTAAGTGGGAAGCAACAACCACCAAATCCATTTGCTAGCTTTGACTCCTTAATTTAGAAAAATATGGGGAAAAACAACCTCGTTCCTGTTGAACAGAGATGTAACGTTATTAAACTTTTTTCCTTTGACATGAAAACTAATTTAGAAATGACTTGCAATGGCATTTTCTTTAAAAGAATGAAATTTGAAACATTATAGGCTGCTAAATTTGCATTTTATTCTAGCAACTTTTCTGCCTTGTTTTCTCTGTGTGTGCGTGTTTCATATAAAAAGCCATTTGTTAGAAATAAATTCTTTCTACATTTATTATTCTTGAAATCAGTTCTACTACTGATCATTTACGCACACACAACTCTTAACTGCATAAACCACTGAAGTAGATAACTTTTAGTATAGAAACCTGACAAGCCTATTATTAGGAAGATTTAGAATTGAGGCATTTAAAATACTGTATGTTAAAATTAATCCTAAATGGAGCACGACTCATTGAATATTCTAATCACGCTATTTCCAGAATTAAATCGGCACTGAAAAGCCTAATTTGGTGCAACACATTGACCAAAATATTTTAATTAAAAATATTCTGAGTTAGTCGCAGGCCTAATTACAGGAATAGAAATAGGGCCTATATTGTCATGCAGGTCAGTAGGACTCAGTAGTAGGTTTTTCTCAAGTAAATTGACCGATCGGAATAATAGCGCAGCTGCTAAACTGCCAGCCTTGACGTGTAAATCAATTTAAATGCAACAACTGCAGTAGCTACTTTGATAGTTATTAAATTGATACCTTGGAGATAGATTAATGAATAATTTCTTTTTTAAAAAAATTGTCTTCTTTTTTTTTTAAAAAAAGCCCTACATCTTTGTATAAAGTAGATTTCATTGAAAAAAATTAAGATGCCCTCTGATTCATTTGTTCTAAACAAATGGTTAATTATTTGTTGGTCAGAGCAAAACAGTCTGCTAATTTGCATTGCTGAATATTAGCAGGATAAATATTACATAACTTTGCCACCTCTGTCGGTTGTTATGTGCAATATAAAAACAGAAACAATACATATTTATTAGGGTCTAGTTTAAGCCATCACTATAAAAGATTAAGAGTGTTAAGCCATGTCTATAATGATAGGAGTATGTCTGTTTTTCCTCTCCAAAAAGGGAAAAGGGGGGGGGGGTCTCAAATGTCCTAGAAAAATTGTTTTAGTGTGAGCAACAAAAAGAATTAGAAAACTAGCTATTTCAATACCATGGGGTTTTTCAGAATGTCTCAGTAATTTGAAATGTGAACATAAGTAAGAAGTAAAAATGGTGAACAAATAATAAAATTTTAAAATACTTAATATATATTGTGCTTGCATGAAACAGAGTGTGCTTGCATGAAATAGATTTTTTTCCCCTTTAAAACTATTGAAACTAAAACCGAAAACATCTCCCCATCACTGCTACCAAACAGTGAGTGAATGGGGGGGGGAGAGACATTAAAGGTTATGTACTAATAAGGGGGTGAAATGCTAAATATTTATCTTCTGGAACTATCATAGACCTTGATAATCCACACTTAAATTCACAATATATTAAAAATCTGTTCTATATGCGTCCAGATCTGACACATGAAAATTTCATGCACTAAACACACTCTGTATTTACCAGGCTACGTCTGCTATTCTGAACAAAAGTCTCCAAGGATTTAGTTCCAGAATCAATGCTCTATTGATTTTACTATCAATGAACATTATGGCTCACACGACTGGCCATTTTAAGGGAAGATAGCTTCTATTATAACCCACTTTTTAGAATATATACTGTCAAAAAATAAATCACTCCTTTCTATGGTAATTAAGCACTGTATTTAAAAATTAAGACATCTGTTTAATTTTTAGGACCGCATATAAACAATGATCCTTAAGTTACTCAGAATCCTCTGATAATTTTAAATCTTGTTTTTCACATTTAGCAAATTAGTTAATTAGGAAGCATACAGATGATTCATTAAAGTACTTATTTGCAGAAATCAATTTATCACCTACGATGGACTTTCAGAGGCATGCATAAGAATTAAGCAAATAAGGAAATCACAAAGCAGACTGCCTTTATGTCCTCTTTGCATCTTATTCATGCTCTGATTTTGCACACTTCCAAAATATGGGCAATATAGATCTAGGTCTATAATGCACACACATCAATCAGATAACTATTATTGTGAAATGTATATTAAGTAAAACCTGAGATCACTATGTTTGTTATTATTGTTAAAGCTAGCCAAAAATAAGTTCTCATATTCAAAACAGAAATTTGGTATTAAAACCACAGACCAAAACTAGTTGATTATTCTACAGCACAACTGTAGCTTCAAGTAAACTGTAAAGATGAAATTATAAGAGGACAAAGAAATATATTTCGCTCACCCATATTCAGCTTTATGCAGCATGCTGCAATGGCACTATAGTCTAGCTAGCTTAACACAATGCTTCAGAATTCCCAACTTTTATAGGCTTGTTTCAAACATATATCTTTAGAGTCTTAAATTATTTAAAATCTCAAAATTCTGAATCTACGCACATTTAAATTGAACTTTCTGCAAAATCAATGGAACTCACTCCCATCTAATACTTGCGGAGAAATTAGGTTTTAAAATCTAAGCTCAAAGGGGGAGAAAACACTCCCTTTCATCCTGCTGTTGTTGCCAAAAAATAATAATAATGTAAATGTACTTGCTTCATATACTTTCCATATGGTACATGTAGAAACCTCTTCATTATGAAAAAGGTGCTATAGGATTCAACCTTGGTGTTAGATCACTTATTTTGATGCCCAACTACTGGTTCCAGTAATCTATCCACAAGCATTTAAAAACGCTTTTCTAAATTAGAAAAGCTGTATGATTTTAAAACTGATAAGTTGTTGATCTGTCTTTAGGGTTGCTTTTTTAAAAACAAAAACACCACCAGCCTGTTCAGATTATATTTTCTATCATCTAATGGAAGAAAAGAATCTGTTGGAAATGAAACCATTTCCAACTACATATTAAAGACAAGCAACAACATATTTATTCTGTAATATTACAGTAAATACAGCTGGATTAAAAGTAGCTCCCAATATCAAACTACATATATTGTTTCATCTCCTGCTCATTTGCCTACTCAGCATAGCAAAGTGCAGGATATTAAATCTTAAGAAGAACCCAATGGGTCCTGCTACAAACAGCATCCTCAAACTGCTGTTTAGCCTCCCCCAAGTTCAAAAAGCAGGTTGAAGGTTTGACACAAGAGGAGCTGAAAAGAAAACTCAAACAAAAATTCGGCCCTCACTCCAGCCTCTTTATACTTCTTTCACATCACATACTCAAATCACTTCTGAGTTGGGGGGAGGCTGGACAGCTGTTTGGAGGTACTGTGTGGGCAGCTTCAGAACAACAAACCCTTCCCAAAAGAAAATTCTGGTGCATGCACAAAACATGCTGATTTTAATCACTGCCTTGACGTTCAGTATGAGACTTTTAAAAAAGAAGAGCAAATTTGAAACGTTTTTTTACTGCTGCGTAGATGGAGTTAGGTTGAGCTGCTACATTCTGAGAAAATTGCTTTGACAACCTGCTAAGGAAGACTGAGAAACTTGAGTGCTTGGAGGAGATGATGGTCCATTGAGCATCTGCCCACAGTTAAACAAAGTCAGGGACCACCAAACCTGGAGCACATGAATCTGAAGGAAGAACCAAGGGAAACTAATTTATTATTTGGTAATTAGTTGGTAAGCACACGGTTTAAGGAAGCGGGGGGGAAGCCCACCTAAAATAACTGTTAATCAAGAGGCAACAAGAATTTTAATGCAAGAGAAATAGCCTTTATATTTGTTATTAGTGCAGTTTTTGCAAATGAATCCATAATCCAAGTGGCCAAGAATTCCCAAAGGCAGAGCCCTGGAAAGAGATGTCTCAAAGCAGAGTTTGTTGGGCTTAAAAAATTTTTTTTAAGGGAATACTTGCTGTCAGGGAACATTCTTGCCCCTATGGTAGAGATCATCATGAGCCATTTTTAGGCATTTAGCTGAATAACCATTAAAAAATCATTGTTTACAGCAACTCATTTTACACAAGGCGATGAAGGCTTGCGCCAATTCAATTAAACACGTTTCTGAGATAATTTCATTACATGATTTCCAATATACACATTATGTGAAATCCCTAAATAATTTAATTTCATGGCAGTGGTCAATGTGGTTGTTAGAAGTACATAGATGTACTGGGGGGGGGGGAGAGTGTAAAAATAAACCCATACAAAAACACAGGTTATTTAGTATTAAAGCCATTAACAGTGAACATGCAAAATAAACACTATCAAAAAAATTAAGTGTGTGTGAGTGTGAGTGTAGGGGGGTGCATTTAAACTAGTTCATACCTTTTGCAACCATTTGACACCAGACATTGACCCCCTATTGTTAAACTTCCTAAACTTCCTTGATCTATGACTCCAAGCTGAAAGACTGCAGTGGGAGGCAGGGTAAAAACCATACACAGAATCTCCAAAACTCCTCTGAACACTGTTCCATGGCTCTTTCAACACAGAGGATTATCTGAAAGTAGATAATCTCTACTATGAGACCTGGACTCATGCCAAGGTTTCCACAAAGCCAAGAACCTCCTGGAGAACTTTCAGCATCACTACTCAGAGAACTGAAAACCTAGAGATATTTTAAACAGAACTCATTTGCTGGCAGCAAGCCCTTCTTTTCTTTGGCCAAAATATCTGGGTCACTAACAGTAAAGTGAGCATCCTAATAAACCACAAGTCCAAAGTAAAATACAACAGTCCTCTGGAAAGCAACCCAAGCACAAGCAAATTGCCTGGTAAAATTATTTTCTCACAGGTACATGAATACTTATGTTTTGTACTTAAGAAAAAAAGCGTCTGAATAATACGCAATAACTAAAAGCCTTTTCAAATATTCCTATTTTTGTCGTATCATTTAAGTTTTTTAAAGGTGTGTGTGATATATATATATAGAGAGAGAGAGAGAGTGTGTGTGTGTGTGTGTGTGTTAAAGTCAGCACATGCTACAGTAGCCATGGAGAAAATAACCCAAGTCCACAACTTTTGGTGAGATCCTGAAAAATGGAAGATGGCTTTTCAGACTGAAAAGATTTGAGCAAAGCAGCAAAACCCACAATCAGTTTGCACTGGCTACAGTGAAAATCCACAGGTCTTACTCTATAGCTGGAGAATCTGAGGATCAGCTTAACAATTAAAGGAAATGAACTGCTGCACTAAGCATGTGTTAGCAGTCTAAAAGCTCATATTTATATTACAAATTATAAAGTTATCACCTGGTTCTTTTATCAACATAGGCTAGAACCTAGCACATATGAGAGAGCCTATAAAATTCTGGCTAGCCTGGCTCAGTTTAGCTGGGGGAAAAACCTCTGCTTTGAAATATATACAAAATAAACTCACCTATGCCTTCTCTCTTCATCCTTTAAAACCTCATATATGGCCACCAACTAGAATGAAAGCATACTTTTATTTTTCTAAAAACAGCAACACACCAGCAATCGTGCACAGAACAGCCAGAATATTTTGCCACAATATTGCACGTATACTGGGCTTTTTTGTACTCTTAAAAGTAAGAATGAAGAACAGTTCCTAGAATCAAAGAATCAGTTCAGGTTATTCTGTGTAAACTAAATATTTCCCCGTTTTCAGTAATTTTCTGTTCAAGATAGTAGCAATTTAATTATTCTGTGATACAAACAAATCAGCACCAGCACCATCCAACTTTCAAAGCATGCTCTACTGTTTCACTAGTATTCATTATAATTCATATAAATTTCCAAATAAATTCCAAGTGAACAACAGTTGAAAAACCATATATTAGGCCTTTGAAAAATACACCCACAGAGTAAAGCTTAATTTTATACACATTAAACATTAACATGTTTTTCCACTGCAATGCAAAACATGCAGGTTGTGGCACTATATTAAAACAACAACAACAGAGTCAAGGAGTCCACAAAGTCTTGTTCCCAACCCTAAGCATTCCCATTATCTAAGTATGTTTAACTTCTGACAGCACATGGTGGGGTTGTGGTTTTTTTACACATTTTAAATTTCTGTAGGAGTTGAAAGCATTAGACCATAGTAAAGTGGCAACAAAAGCTTCCAAACTTCCCCAGGTTAATCATTTCAAAAAAATAATACCCCACAACCACCATTATATTTATTCAAGGTTTTAATGATCACATGATACATTTTAATGCTTGTATGTGCATCACTTACTTGTCTAAACTGGGTTTCCGCATTTTCATCTTTATTCTTATCTGGATGCAATATTAGCGAAAGCTTGCGATACGCTTTCCTAATGTCTGCCGATGAAGCATCCTGAAAAACACAAAGCAAACTTTGTCAGAAATGAATTCCCAGAACCTTGTTAAGATCTGAGAAGACAGCCAACCAAGTGCGGGGACCTGAGGCAATGTAATTTGAGCAATCATTCTTCAGCCGGGATATGCAGCGAGCCAGGCCCACATGACTGAACAATCAGTCAATCTAATTTTGCTCTCCTCTTAACTTCTTTCACTGCCATGTGCTCATTACAAGAAGATAGTATTTGCCAGAAACTTTCAAACACTTGCTTCCTTAAAATTAGTCAATAAATCTTCAGCGGTAATTAACAGATCAAAAGGACAAATTAAAATTAATACATCTGCGTATCTTCTAAAATATTCCCTTTTTCTTCAGCTATTACGCTCATTTTTACAAGTTGCAAGGCCTCAGCTAATGTGGTGCCCTTAATATTAAAATTACATCTCTATTAATTTCTTGCAGAATTCAAGCAACCTTTGTTTCTGCTTGTCTGCGTAAGAGGGCTTTCACTCACAGCAGCGTCGGCTTGCATTTCACGAGAAGGAAACTGCAGAAGTGCAACCAAACAATGGCACTGCCCTGATCACAGTTCACTTTCATTATTATTATTATTATTAAAAAAATGAAGCTCGAGTGTTTTGTATTAATTGCACAGATGCGTAAGTAAATTCAGTTTCTAAGATCACCCGGCAAAAAAAAGATGTTACAGTTAATCCCTACCTCTTCTCTAGAGGAACAAAGCTGTGTCTAAATTACAAAGTATCATTACATATACCCTGAAAACAACTAGTTTAATGACCAACATGTCAAAGGCAATGTATGCTGAGCGTTTACATAACCACCACGATAGTCTAGCCTCAAACAAACGTATCCTAACGACCCCTAAGAAACTGATTGGTATAAAGTGAAAGTCTTGTCAAGTGAACTAAGCATGAGGATTTGGTTTCAGAGAGATATTTCATCTCGGATTAAAGTAATAAAGCAGGGTATATGCCGGTATCGCATCCTCTCCCATAGATCATTCTCTAGAACTACATCTGCACAAACTATTGTAGTAGGTCAAATCTGGAAGAGGTTCTAAGACTATAAGAAGTCAAAAATAAGACAATTAAAGCAGCACTGTAATTAGCCTGTCAAACCTTCAGCACAAAGCACTGTTTTCATTACAGATTTACAGCACAAGCCTAATTCAGCACAAAACATTTCAGGCCAGGAGGGGATAATCGGGTGGAGTGTGCTGCATGTGTGAGGAATCGTCTCTGTGTTGCTACATGCGTGCTACATGTACTGTGAGAACACAGAGGCTTTGAAACAGAGGCATAGAACTGACCCATGACTGTCTCCATGCAGGCCTCATGCTTTTTCTTACACCAAAGGGCTTTTTGTGTAGAAAAAGCATGATATTTGAAGTGGCCTTTTCACTGCTTTGAGTAATGGGGAGGGGATGCAGGCAGGAAAAGACTATTAACTATACAAGATTCAGGATATCATCATCAAGGCAAAATCTTTGCATTTTCACAGGCAAGATATGAGCACCTGCTGAAATCACCAATCTATTTTGCAGCTGTAAACCACAATACACTTACTGAGGAGTAGCCTTTTTTAAACATAGTGGAATTTCACTCTGATAAAACATGCATCAGATTTCATCAAGAAACTGACCAAAAACAATAACAGAATTTAGGAATATAGGTTATATTTAGGATAATTAATTTCAACATCCTTTCTGATTATTCTAATACACCCTGTTTGTGCAGAAGAGTGTGGCCTTTTTTCTTATTGTGGTATTGAAATTGTATCACCTAAAGAAAATTAAAGTTAGACGTTGTGCATCTTTTCACTCAAGAGTCTACTCCTCAGATCCAGCAAAGGAGAAAACGATGCAAAATTAGTTCACTCTGGAGACACAATTATGAATGCAAGTATGAAGGGGAAAGTGGCTTTATTTATACACAGAAACCCAACATGCTATATATGTAAATTAAGTAATTTGGGGGCTAGAAATCTGCACCTCCACCTCCAGCTTCAGCAAGATGTCTCACTAACACAATTTCATTATGTTTGGACATGGCTGTGAGGAGTTGAGTTAGCCAATGCAATATTGACCATGACTTTGCAGTCAATTAGACTAGGACAAATTGTGTTCAGCATCTGTCACTTAATTGTGATTAAACCCTAAGGGGTGGGGGAGGATGTAGAAGGAGGGAGAAGGCAGCGAGGGTGAAGATTCATGTTTAGCATGGTGCCTTGTTTAGGCAACAGTTATTTGTCTACACCAGCCTCAAAGTTAGGTCAATGCTGTAATAGCTAATTGGTTTCTACAGTAAGAATATTGTTGTGTTGCTACCTATTATTTGTTAATAAATAATTATCATATTTATTAAATTATATTATTGCACTCTAGGCAAATATAAACTGCTTCCATATAACCCCAGACCTTGGAGAGGTTTCCACTAATCTAGCTTTTTAGAGTATGTACAATGCCAAATTGAAACTTAGAGTCATTCCAATAACCACAAAAGATGGATTTTGGCTCTAGATTTTGATTATTATTGGGGGGTTTTTAAACAACAACACCACCACACTAAATTTCATTTATGGCTTTCAGTAAATAATGGTAAAAACAAAAAAACCTAGAATCTCTCTTCCAGAGGAACTTTCTTTCCAGTATGCATGGCTATGACTGTATGCTAAATGCTCAAAGAAAACTGTTCTTATTCAATCTACAGGCATCCTGGAGCTAATCCAGAACTGATAGCAAGAAATGCCTTTCCCCTAAGAAGCTGCTTCTCCCTGTGGACTGTAGGCACAGAAGTTCAGCAGTCCCCTGGGCATAATGTACAAGGCAAGCTTGATGGTGAATGCTTGATCCAAAGCGTACAGAAGGGCAGCATTCTAATCAACTCTGATATGGTTTGGTGTTACGTCTAAGGACTATTTCTCACTAAGGGTAAATCTGTCTGGGCCCTACCACTTCAGACTGCAGGTGAGGACTCCTGTGATTGAATGCTCCATAAAAAAGCAATATGTCATCTTTGCGGAATAGGCAAGTAGATGTGAATGAGAAGGGCTGAGGGTGAGCTCTCTCTCTCCCCCACCCCCACCCCTGCCCCCAATATCAAGTTTTCTCTCTGGGAGGGGGCAGGGTATGTAGGTTCATTCAATCAAGTGAGCCCCTAACCTGCAGCTTCAAGTGGCATAGCCCAAGCACAGATTTACCACATCAGTGAGAACTAGGCCGATATCTTCAGCATCACCATCACTTCCATAAAGCAGCCTATTGCCAAGGCACAGAGGGGACTGCTACACATTTCAGCCTAAGCTGGCAATGGGAATTTCACAAGTACCTTTGTTATTTACTTTCAGGTTTGTAATCAACATACTTACTGCTGATTCTCCATCCTTCCTCTCCTCCCCACCCTTGTAAACGGCATCTCTTCCAAGTGGCCAAGCATTCATCACCTTGCTGATTAAAGTGCATGCTGCTACACAAAGCCAGACTTTGTTGTAAAATAGGTTTCTGTTAACTGTGAGCATCGATCAAGCCTGCATTTCATGTTATCGATCTGTTTTAATCATAGCAGACTAATTTCATTTACTAGTTTTACATAAAAAATAAATATTTTGGGGGGGTATATCCCATGTTCCATTTGCAATGCTGTCATTTTCCTGCTTTAAAAACAAAACAAAACAAACAACCCAAACACTTTCTCACCACTATGACTAATTTAAAATCACTTCTACACATTGCAGTGGTTAACATCCAAATGTTTTTGGTAATAAATTAGACTTTGGCTTCAACAAAATGTTAAGTGGGATTGGGGGGGATTAATGCAGGGGAGTATGCTCAACTCTTCCTCACCTATACTCTCCGGTAAATGCCTCCCTGAGCCATTTTTAATCTGTCCTCCTTCCTGGCCAAAAACTGGGGTGGGGTGGGGTCAAGGTGGGATGGTTGCCTGCAGATAGAGCAGTCTTGCTATTTACCATCCATCTGCTTCCTGGAAAGCCAATTGCTACTTGCCACAGAGGAGTTCCAAAACTGAACTGCTGTACGGGAATATCTGCCATTCCACTTCTCTGGGTCTCCTTCCACTCAGGTTTCTGAAGGGACATCTTTTCTCACAGCAGCTACACTATTATGTCAACATCATGTGACTAACTGTTGCTCTTCAGAAACGTTATGGACATTCTTACACATCACAGCAGGCTATCCAATGAGTTACTCATCCTCCACCCCAGGATTCCAGGACAGGTTGCAATAATTATAACACAATATAAGAAACCATTTAAAATAATCATATAGCTATATATTTGGTACACACACAGCTACAAGGCTTTCACTGTTAACCTCCAATTACAGTGAACTGAAGATGGGTTTGGCAAAAGCAAAGGACCACAAGAAAGGACACCCCCCCCACACACCTTGAGTCTTGTAGATTTCAGTCTTGTAGATTTCTCTGTGCTTGACCTTCTTGCCAGTAAGGTCATGAGGAACCAGAAAGTTCACAGACTGACTCACCAAGGACCTAGGTTGCAATAATAGTAATAAGATAAAATGCCTGGTAAACAAAAAGTCATCAGATGCAGGTTTTGCATCTAAAAGTAGCTGTATCCACAGCTCCAGGAGATACAAACTTCCTCCATCAACACTACACACCAGACAGAACAACAGTGCCTGCAGTATGACTCGCCAGGAAGCCACTCACCATAGTCAATGTTCTTGATAGCTAAATCCATTCAAGAGCACCACCCACAAGGTAAACCTTCCAGATGAGTCCTCCTTGTTTGTTCACATGGCCCAATCTACCCCTTACCAGAACATTCCCCATTACATTACAGGGGTCTTTTCTCTCTTGAAGCTGCTCCCCTATGCCCAAGTACACCTATTTGGATTTTGCCTAATCCCCTTTCATTCCCTCACTTTAACGACCTCATAATGCTGGATCGCTTTTGGATCCCCTACAAGCCAGGTTTTAGTCATTGTCATGTCTACTCTCTTAGCAATCTCTCTGCGCACCCCAGGAATATATTTAGCAAACCACTGAACTCAGACCTAAGTCTTACCTATGCCTGTGATCTTGTTTTACTTCAGGCACAGATGTCCTCTGAGCTCAACACCTGGGTCCCAGGTCTTCTACAGCCTAAACACACATTGTTTTCGGTAGTCCTTTAGCCTGCACCAAGTTATACGTTTCACAACTCAGCGTTATTTCTCCCCTTTTAGTTCAGAACTCTTATTTCTCTAAATTGGGTGTGTTAGAATGTGGCATGTGTCTATCAGTCCTCATTTTAACACAATACACACAATAATTGAACATGGCTTGCATTTTGGAAACACATATTTAAAGAAAAATGAGCAAGACATACATTGTAAGAATACTAAGTAAGTAATTTCTGGAAACTGCTTTATTACATCAAACCCACAGCACAAATCTATTGACTGAATGTGTTTCTAGGTTTCGTCCAAGCAGCTAATACATTCACCAGATACGAAGCATGGGGCCCTCTGTACCCAAGAACACTTGTACATCTCTCCATGCTCCTGGGCTCACAAAGCCTCCAAGTCTGATGAAAGAAAACACACAAGCCCGTTCTCTCTTTTTTAAAAAAAGAAAAGTATCTAGGAGGCTTCTCCACTTAAGCAGAATTTCCCAAATAACTGAGAGATGAAGATAAATGGCTTCCCAAGAGACATGTACGAAAAAAGAACTACTCTCTCCCAACTAGCCATTTTAACTCCATCCTTTTTCTCTGACAACATCCAAGGATAGCCAACGAGAATGTGGGCACTGCAACTATGAAATGCAAATACTAGAACCACTGTCCCAGTTCAGAACTGCATTGGAGAAGAGCACTAAAATAACATGGTGGAGGAGCATCACGCACACATAACTTCCTTAATAATGGCAATATTCTATACAGAGATTTTTCAAGTGTTTGCAATGCTTCACCTGTAAGGATTATAACCAGATGGTACAAAACCCTGCGAGGAATGTCTGTGTTTTCATCATATCACAGATGGGTGACTGAGAATGGACTGAAGCCTGAGGGGAAGTTTGGCTTACCTAAGAAGATATGGCAAGTTAATGGCAGAGAGGAGATTCAAACCAAAGACTTCCTGACTTGTAGCTCAGTCCCCTCGCCTCTAGTAGCATTCACACAAACACCCAAGCTCCTTTCATTAAACTTAAAAAACAAAAAAACACACCAGTGAACATAGTAGCTGTAGTTCAGCGGAGTTCATCTATAATATACAGAAGAGAAAGTGGTTATGCAAGCCAGGAGAATGACTGTTTTGTTCCCTTTCATAAAAACACCCACCCACCTAGGTCCTTCATCACAAATCGTACCAGTAGCTCCCTATCTCCACACAGATTTCCCAAATTACGGAGTTAGGGGGTTGAAAGTAGTGTCAGATTTCTAAAAAAAAAAAAGTTACCAACACTTCCGTACAGTCCATGCTTTCATTTGATGGGTGATTTATTTGGTACCTTAGCAGGCTGATTCTCTCCCACACTGCAGAGGTAACATGTAAATTTCCACCCACATTTTGCCATATTCTACCGGCTGTAGTTATGCCAGCAAATGCTAACACCAGTGTAGCCATATAGCACAGCAACATTTTTATTAGGCCAACTCTGGGTACAGTCACTTATTTCTTGTCAGGTCTAAGTGCCGTTTCCTAAAGTCAGTGACAGATAGGAAAATCTATTTTTTCCAGGAAAGCTTTTCCAGCCAATTATTGGCAAGGCTGTTAAAGTCTGGCTCTGATAATTGCTGCTTGATCTTTTGCTGCTCCACTTGTTTTCCTGCTGTTGATTTTATTTTTATGTACTCTTTTAATCAGTTTTCCAATCCGTACATGACTTTGAATTATTTTTTTACAAAACAGAAAACCAGTCTATATGTTTTAGCTTTCTATACTTGCACAACCAGTTCTGTTACACATTACATACACACACACACACACACACACACACACACACCGAAGCTAGTGCTACCCATTCCACCACTAAATTTAGCACCACCAAGTATTTCATGGTCATAAATCTCTGAACAGTTTTGATTTAGGGTGACAATTTATACAGCATCAGCTAAGCAAGTAGTATTGTGATCTTCTTTCACAAAGTTGTTACACATGGGCTGAAATAGCCTGCAGGGCAACCCAGGAAACAGCCAAAAGCCCACTATAAATTAAAATTAGTTACATGCTCTTCTTAAAGAATGCAACTTTTCCAGAAAGAGCATTGGAATAAAATTGACTAGTGAAGACAGGTGCAGAAAGCAAGAGAAGAGGCACTCCACTTCATGACTGGAATTCATATTCTGATACAGCATTTTACTTACAATTATGAGTTTAAATAGCACTGACTGCTTCAGTGTTTCACACCAGTCTAAAACATTATGTCATTCTTGGAGTAATAGCTACCATAGTCTCATCTTTGGGTTTTGTTATGTATTTTGTGTTTCCATTTTGCATTTTTATGTTGCAAACTGCCTTGTGATCTTTCATAAAAGTAATAAATAAATAAAATCTTCTGGATGATGCAATTCCTTTGTTGGCATGGACCAACATCCATGGAGACTCGCAAAGCCAATGGAACTCAATAATTCTCCGAGTATTATTTCTTGTTGCCAAAAACTGTAACAATCATTCTTGCCTTACTATCAGGATGCAAAGTTGACTACTGCTGCAACAGAGCAGCCTTCCCCAACCTAGTACCTATCAGTTGTTCAAGACTACAATTCCCATAATCTCTGACCACCAGCCATCCTGCCTTGGTCTGGTAGGAGCTATGGCACAAAACATCCTGAGGGAACCACGGTGGGGAAGACTGCGGAAAGGCTCTCAAATATCACACAAAGCCAATGCTTGGGGGCTTCTGTTTGCTAACACACTCTTCCACATTACCTAATATCACTGACCTAGCAGCGTTTCCCAAATATTTTGCTATTTGAGGGGTGTAGCTCAGGAGGGTGTTTGGCTTGGGGAGTGTCCTGAGGCCAGATAAACCCTCCTTGATTGTTTTCCTCTGTGCCATTGTACTCCAGTAACACTTCTTGTTTGCTTGATATGAAGAAACTCATCTACTGTAGAAAGGTAAAACCCACATTTTAAAAATGCAAAAGGAGTTAACATTTTCCTAAAGCATTAAGCAAATTTTCCCTTGCAGTCACCAACTTTTATTCATCCAATGCCTTTTAGTACAGTACTCAAGGATGTGGAGCTGAAAGTTTTCCAGTGCTTTATTTTTCCACAAAAACTTTCAATATCATATGTTCGTTAGTAACAATGAATGGATGTCAAATGGAATTAGGCATGCTTTGCAGTTTCAAAGCTTTTAGTACAACAAACATGTTAAACTAGATCGTTCTCTAGGGTATCAGATAAAGGTTCCCATTAATACTCCTAATATTTCCCTAAAATTACCCTAGTTCATATAGAAAACTTTTCCCCAAAACCCATGTCACTGACAGCTCCTAAACTAACGAATCCTTTCATTGCCTTCCCTCACAAAATAATTCAGGGAGGAAAAACCATCAATTAAATAGATAGCTATCTAATGACACACTTTGATGATTTTTCAGCTGTTAAGAATGGCTCTAAAACAGATTTTGTGCATTGGAGACTACGCATAGTTTTGAGTTTAGAACAGTCATATATTGAGGCAATACCTTCCCCCATAAGTATATTTCCACGCCAGGAACTAGCACAGATCACCTTTTGATGGAACAGGAGTGGGAAACCTCAGGTCCTCCATTCTGGCTCCCAAGGCCCCTATTCAGGCCATGTCCCTAGTCACAAGCCTTCATGAGTCCTGCCCCTCCCCTTCGCTAGGCTGAAATGCATCACTGAACTGGGATGACACCTCTTTCTTTCTTTCATGGCTAGATGTAGGATGGAGAGAGGTGGAGGGGAACAGAAACCTCTGACTTTTGAGAGGTTGGAATATAACCTACTGTACAAAAGGCCAGAGCCTATTCTCACCCTGTGATAATAGGTGGAAACTGCCAGTTGACAGCCACCAAAGAAAGGGCTCTTTTGGTGGTGGCCCCCAAGTTACAGAAGAAGAAAAGAAAAGCAGTGAGCCTCAAAGTAATACAGGGGGAGGGAGCAGAACTTTTACAAAGTAGTAAGATGCCCCTGGATTTTCCATGGAAATGATCGTCAGAGCCACAATAATTCAATTTACTGAGTATTTCCAGAAATGCAACATCTCTCCTTATAATTTGGACATTTAACCACTTGAATCTACCTACCTTGCTCTTATCTCTCTCCCTCATCACCCCCCCAATCCCATGACCTGGTGAGGCTTTAGAGACCGGCTTATTTAGACAAGCTTTTTATTGGTCAACATATCTACTTGGCTTTATTAGCTGTTGCATGTACTCTTCCTGCTTATTATATCCTTCAGTTAGTTTTATCTTTGCTCTGCGCCTTAGGAGTTTATACTGAAAGGCAGACTAAGTACGCAGCTTCTAGGTGAGCAAACAGCTTTTATCATTACAGCACACATTCTACATACATGAAGAAGAGAAATTAAGTTTGATACAAGTTTTAAAAGCAGACTATGTAGCATTCCCCTGAAGGAGGCTTGGCAATCTCTCTTCCCCCCTTTAGGAAGTGCTGAAGCTCCATCTAGAGGCTTCTGCTCCACTACTGTCACTTGCAAAATCGCCTGGAAATGGAAATAATATCAAAGTGTCAGAAACTTCCTTTGTACCTCCCATTTTGTTATTCATAATAGCATCCTGCCCTGAACCTTTCCTGGCAACATTAGCTCCTTCACTGCCATCAAGTGGTAAGAAGCCAAAACTGAAGGGTTTTTTTGTTTTGTTTTTTAAAATGACATCTCCTTTAAAGTGTCAGGGCAGGTTGGTCAGGCTAATACAGATGTATAAGAACACTGTTTACAGATGAAGTATAACTACCTGTTACCAGTTCTTAAATAACATATTAAAACGTATGAGCTGTGTCCCATCAGGAAACCCAAACAGGCCACAAACAGAAGCGTTATCCATGAAATGACACATTATGTTAAGAAATATAACGACACAAGTTATATCTCTCAGCTACAAGTAACTTTATTGCTAAACAAAATATACATTATATTCTCAAGATATATATATTTTATTCAATATATTTTTTTAAAAAAATCTTAAGGTAGCTAGAAATGTGTGGTTCTGTGAACTACACAAACACGTTTATCCTTCTTCGAAGGAAGGTCATTTTAGTTAACTATGCTCCCCCACCTGACATATCCTTTTCACAGACATTTGGGATCATGCTGCTGCTTCGTTTCCTTTCCCCACCTACCCTTTAGAGCCAGTATGATTTCAGCTCAAAGGCACTTCTTTCCTGCCCAACCAGAGAAGCAAAATTGAGACTGGCAGGTAGGAAGTTTAAATGCAAACCCTCCAAGTAAACTCTTGTTTTAAATCCCAGCTGTTCCACTTGCATGGCCAGCTAGACAGGTAAAGCTGCATGGATTAAATGGCAGTGTTTGCTGGAAGGGTTTGGATTTGTCAGGCACTAGGGAACAACATATTGGGATAAGCTGGCCCTGTACTGGAATGGGCTTCCAACCAAAGATGGAAACAGACGGATGGTGCTTATAATATTAAAAATATTGCAGAGCATATTTTAAACTGACTTCTGGGGGAATGGGGAGAGCCGAAAACAGCAATGAAGCATCCTATTTGGGATACAGATGCCTAGGTGAATAAGTTTCCAATCATCCAAATGGGGTCCATGTAGAAACAAGGAGCAAGTCCACAGTAAGACAGATCACTACTTTAATGCAGATGTTTCTTCTTTGGTTACCTATCCCAAGATAGCCAACATGGTGCCCTCCATATGCTGTTGGACTACTACTCCCATCAACCTGTCCATGATGGGAGCTATAGCCCAATAACAGGAGGGCATCATGTTGGCTACCCCAATCTACACATATCCCTTTTCAAATATTCTAAACTGTATTTTAAATATTGGCAATTCTTGGGGGCCAAAATTTAATCCAAAAGTCTACAAAGTCAAAAGTACACTGCAGCTTAGTAATGTGAAACGCCCCCCCCACCGAATTAGGGATCCATTGTGTCAAGAGCCAGAAAGAAAAATCTCATCAATGCTACTCAGGTAAGAGGAATACTGAATTGGAAATCATCTAGTCTGTTGGAAATAGTAGTTTTGGTAACACAAACAGCTAGAGAAAGAAAGTTTCCTGTGCCACTTAAGATGAGGGCTTCAACAGTTAAATGGGTAGGAACAAACTGCCAAGTTTACCCTGGTGGAAATTTTGGAATAGCAGAATTCACTAAGGACATATCCAATAGCCGACTTAGGTGTGCATGCCCAGAACCCTCTTAGAAATGCAGCAATTGGGTTCATCAGCTGTTCTGAAGAAATGAGGAAGTAAATCCACTCCCTTCCTCTCCCAACTGGGGCAGATACAGTACTAGTCTATTTCTCACCTTGTTTCTTAGCAAGTCTTCTGGAGCAACAAAATTACAAGTCTGAAACTACCCTTCAAATTGACAAATAGAGTTTCCATTCATGATAGACATTATTTGTATTAAAAATGCATTTTGATAAATGGAAAAGTTTCCATGGGGAGAATATATAAAGGAAAAAGGAATTCATTTTACCCCATATCACTGATCTCCACTTTATATCCTAATGGCCAGTTAAAACAAAGATAATCCAAGACTCACCATAAAAAGATGGAAAAATACAGGAAATATAAACTTCTCCCTATGCTAATAATTAGTACAGGGCAACTTTTAGACTAAAGGTGACCCGGGAAAAATTGCCAACAAAAGCAAGCCTCATTCCCGAGTTGCCACCCTGGCTGTGACTTCGCAGTTTAGAGCCTGCTTCATGCCCACAGGATAGGGGAGGCATAATCACACAAGGGTGGAATTAATCATGCAGGCAGTTACTAGGCAACCACTCACATGTGCACTATTGCTTTCCATCATAACCCCAAAGCAGTAGTTCTTTCACACAGCTAATTGGAGGAATTCACAGGCATTGGATGCTACAAATCCCACCAAAGACTATTAAACATATATAGAATATATAGAACCAGCAATGCTGTGGTTAGCAAAAGCAGGTGTGTGTTTGGTTTTGCAACCAATGGACAGACATGCAGTGCAAGAATAATGATGCACACAAGTCTACATATTTCTCTATCAAGCTAGAAAGCCAATAAAGCTTTGCATTACAGAGAACAAAGCAAAGCTTGCATCAGTTGCAGTAGCAGCTAGCAGAACAAGGCACTGGAATAGCCATGGGTAAAGAGGGCACACTAGGTCAGAAGATTACACCTAGGCTGCGACCCTGACATGTAGGGCATAATTCAGAAAGATGCAGGGAGGATTTGGAAAGAATGGAAGTCATGCTTACCTTGAACTGACAGCAAGCCAGCATTAGTGCTTTAAGAAAGATATGACAAATCTCCCTGGATTTGTCATATCTTTCTCAGAGAGAGAACACACGTTGAGTCGTCAGGAGCAGACAAGGCAACTGATTCTGTGTATGCTGTCATTGGACAAGGATAAGTTGAATGTGCAGCTGTTAACCTACTCAGGTCTACAAAGCTGCCTGATACAACTGAGATCAGGCAAAACTATCCACCACCACCCCACCCCCTGTCCCATCTAGAGCGAAGTCTGCACTACAAGGCCAAACACTGGCAAGATCACTAGCAGATCTAAGGGAAACAAGAAAAGATCTTGGCAGACAAAATGTTAGAATCAAATGAAATCAGTAGCATGCTTACAGGAGTACTTCACAATGTCTACTAGACTGACATTCTCAAAAAGCAGCAATTGATTACACACCAAATATTAGGCAACTTCACATTTGGTCATGGGTGTAGAAGAGTGAGCTTAATTTAAGCCTTCCCTTGTTCACGCTATCTGGCCTCTACCACTTATCCAAGTCAACCAAGTCAAATGACCAGGGACAGTATACCCAGAACAAGAAATGTACAGCTAAATACAAAAGGTGATAGCTCTGCACAAAATAGCCTATGACGAAAGGTTTTTAAAGAAAGAAAATTAAATCTTCCTTCAACAGGAATCACCCTTCCCACCATTGTGTTATATAACACAACACTTTTTCAGTTACAGATAAAATGCTGCATTGTTTTTACTATTTCAGTTCGAATTGTGCACTTCACAAAGGATTCTCTTCCACATTAAGAATTATCAGACATTCACAAAAACATCCTAAAGCAGAGCTCCAAGGCAATTTAAAACTTCTTCTATGGAAATGGTCAACATGTCTAAGAACTAGGACTGGCATAGACCAGGGAGCTAGCCAGAACATTTTCACAAACGTGGAATGTGGAAAACAAAACTTAAGATCTTCCTCCATGCCTCAAGGAGGAGAGCTAAGACTTCATACAATGTAAACATCAGCTGGAGACCAAGGAAGTTATGACTAATTGGTACTTATGTCTAGGTTTGCTTAAAGGTTATTCAGTATCCTCAAGAACCGCTTGAACTTCTGTTGATTGAGTTCCAATAAGAACTCGGTGTTTTTCCATTGCAAAAAAGAAAAGAATATATATTAATTCTTTAAGAAATTACTTTACATATGCTGGTAAGAAGAACTATCATCTTTAAGCCTCCAGTTATGAAGTGGATTTTTTAAAAACTACTGTCCCATATACAGATTTTTCTTTAATCTATTGCAGATCTGTTTAGGGGCTTCTTGTCATAAGGTTATTAAGTGCTCTGAATGAGCTATTAAAATGTCAGTTCTATGTGAAAATTAGAAAGGAAGCCATTGAGGAGTTGCTATAGCTACAGACCAAGCAGATGTCATCATCAGGTTCTGAAAAAGTTATTCAGGTCTAAACAATACAACATCTGCATTGTCCTTGAAAACTGACTGGTTTTATTGTTTTGTATTCTTCATATAGAAAATGTGCTTGGTCAAGTTTTAGAAGTTGCATTTCAGCTCACACGTAGTTTAAATGTACATCCAGGTAACAGAACTACTTCACAGGTTAATTTTCTAAAGGTGCAGCAGTTATCCTCCATTTATTCATATTCTAGCAGAAGGGCTAACAATAAATTAGTTTGTTCAAAATAAATCATTTTTAAAGAGAGAGAAAGAGAGAGAGAGTGTATAGGATTTAGATCAAACTACTGTATTTTTCGCCCTATACGACGCACTTTTCCCCCTCCAAAAATGAAGGGGAAATGTGTGTGCGTCCTATGGGGCGAATGCAGGCTTTCGCTGAAGCCTGGAGAGCGAGAGGGGTCGGTGCGCACCAACCCCTCTTGCTCTCCAGGCTTCGCGGACCTCTCCGCAAGCAGCGGGAGCCCGTCGCTGGGCTCCCGCCGCTTGCGGAGAGTTGCCTGCATGCTGAAGCCTGCGCGTGCTGAGCTCAGCACGTCCAGGCTTCGCGCACCTCTCAGCAAGCAGCGGGAACCGGCGCTGGGCTCCCACGGCTTGCAGAGAGCTGCCTGTTTGGGGGCTGGGGTCGGGAGAAGCTCGGGCTTCCCCCACCCCAGCCCTGCGCCTGGGGGGAAAATAATTTTCCCCCCTTTATTTCCCCCCCTAAAAACTAGGTTGCCTTATGGGACGGTGCGTCCTATAGGGCGAGAAATACAGTATTTGTTTCTACTGAAATGCTTGTCATTATAATGAGCAATGGAATGCATGGGAAAGAGGCCTGTATATTGAAGAACCCACAGGTGCAGCATATTTCTGTGCAGAAAGACACATCAAGCCACAGGGCCATAAACTAGGTAAGGTTTGTCCTCAAGCACAGCACTTTATTTTTCTCCCCTATGAATGAAGAGCAGTCATTCATTTATATAAGAGAAAGTAAATGGGTTTACTCAGATGCTGCTGCTCAGGTGATGGATGACCTTGTGTCTGGAGTGAAAGATGCCTCTATTCCACCCTCAACCATGTCCCAGTCTGAATGGGAGCCACTGAGAACTGAGCCAGCCCTTATTTGCATAGCTTAGAAGGGGAAATATCCAGTTCTTAGAACGGCCAGGCCAAGCAGCTACTTCCTGAATAAAAAAGCAAATAATATGCCTCAAGTCTCTCTTGGGGCAAGTAGTACCTTATCCCTTATCTCATACTTTGTTCTGTTAACCACTGATGATCTGTGAGCTCGATTCAGGTAGTCCATGGAAAGACTGTGGAACAGACAATAATACTTGTACTATTTTTCTGATGACAGAGTTCAAGGCTCTTTCGACCAGGGCCAAATTATCAAACAGGCAAAATGGCCCAGCCATCGTATGGTGCTGGATTTGACAATGATGCCGAAAGGCTATTTTTCTTCATATTTAATCCAGAAATGAACTGTGATGACCCCCCATTTCCCCACAAATTAGAATCACCATACTACACTAATGGATTGCATTTTGCCCTGTGTATGCATTGGAATCTTTAAAACAGCCTTCCCCAACCTATTTCAGCTTGCATCAGCTTTGGCTGGTGGAACAGCTGCACTCATATCTGGACAGGGACAAGCCAGCTACCATTGTCTATGCTCTGGTAATCTCTAGGTTAGATTAAATCTCTAGGTTAGATAATACTGCAACTGTGTTATACATAGGGATGCCTCATAAAATGGTTCAGAAACTTCAGCTGGTGCAGAATTTGGTGGCCAAGTTATTCACTGGGGCAAGATTGTTTGAGCATATTACACCAATCTTGGCCTGACTGCACAGGCTAACAATTAGTTTCCAGGCCCAATTCAAAGTGCTGGTTTTGACCTATAAAGCCTTAAACGGCTTGGGACTGCAATACCTAAAGGACCACCTCTTTCCATATGAACCCACCCAGACACTTGAGAGGCCCTTCTTGCGGGTGGCAACACAGAAACAGGCCTTTTTTGCACTGACTCCCCATTTGTGGAAAGCTCTTCCCAGGGAGAATCAACTGGTGGCTTCATTACATGCCTTTAGGTGCCAGCCAAAAATATTCCTCTTCACCCAGGCCTTTGGCTGATTAACAACCAAATCCCTTTTAAATGTACTGTGGGAGAGGGGAATTTGTTTTCTGTTATCTTTGAATTATGTATTTTATGGTTGGTTTTCATGTTGTAATTTTATGTTGTGAACTATCCTGAGATATACAGATGAAGGGGGGGTATACAAATTTAGTATATAGTAGTAGTAATAATTTAGTCATGCTGGCCACATGACCCGGAAGCTGTACGCCGGCTCCCTCGGCCAATAAAGCGAGATGAGCGCCGCAACCCCAGAGTCGGCCACGACTGGACCTAATG
This sequence comes from Podarcis raffonei, assembly GCF_027172205.1. Classification (NCBI taxonomy): domain Eukaryota; kingdom Metazoa; phylum Chordata; class Lepidosauria; order Squamata; family Lacertidae; genus Podarcis; species Podarcis raffonei. The sequence continues at coordinate 22,731,171 of NC_070613.1, read as the reverse complement.
GTCAGGGATCCCTCTACCTCTCTACCTCTAGTAGTAATAATAATAACAATAATAGTGCCACTCAACAAGTTGCACAGCTCCCCAAATAGGTGATAATATTGGCTAAGGCTGACAGAAGTTATAGTACAAACCATCTAGAAGGCACCTTGTTGGGCAAGACAGCTCTAAAGTCTTATTTTTTAAATGACAGGCTGACTGTGATTGATTATCAGTTAAACATCTGGCTAGTTCATATGACAACACTGAAGTAGGTCAAGGACTTTGAGAACTTAAAGAACTTAAAGAAGAACGGACAGATCCAGGGACAGTCCACAAATATACTGGCATATTCCTACTTCTTTTTCTTAATGGTGACATGGACCATTCATAACGTAAAAATATTCCTCACAACTGTGAGCAGGGTGGTGGGGTGGGGTAAGCAGAGGCAAGTAGCAATAAGTAACTGTTCACTGCTGCTGTTCAGGCTGCACAGAAAAAACATTTTGGTTCCTGAAATTCATTCTGATTGTGCAATGATAAAATATAACTGATAGAATTCTACAGGATGTGGTATTTGTGTGTGAAAACAGTCAAGATCCAATGATCCTCAAGCATGCACCTAGGCAATTATGTGGGCTTCTACAAGTTCCCGTTCCAACTGCAAGTTCTCAGGCTTCAACAAATGCTGTTCAGGGGAGAGCCCTTTTAAGATCAGTTGGAGTGACAGAGGAAGAAGCATGGCTCTTTGGATCTGCCACCATGTTTTAAATATATAAAAAGTTCTCTAGTTAAGTATTCATCATTATATTCACTCTCATTGGACTTACTCTGCAAGAAGGGTTGGTTATCAATCTGCAAAACATAATTCATAGTAACTGAACCAGCCAGTGTGGTGTAGTGGTTAAGAGCGGTAGTCTCGTAATCTGAGGAACAGGGTTCGCGTCTCCGCTCTTCCAAATGCAGCTGCTGAGTGACCTTGAGCCAGTCACACTTCTTTGAAGTCTCTCAGCCCCACTCACCTCACAGAGTGTTTGCTGTGGGGGAGGAAGGGACAGGAGAATGTTAGCCGCTTTGAGACTCCTTAAAGGGGGTGAAAGGCGGGATATCAAATCCAAACTCCTCTTCTTCTTCTTCATTTTACATTAACGTCTGAATCAGAACTGAACATGATGATTAGATTCGGTTCAGAGTTAGGTTTAGGTCTCAACTATGCCAGTTTCAAATTGAAATTATACCACACACTTCAAGGAAAATTTGATTCTCAAGCAAAGTAGCTACTTCTGTCCAAACATCAGGAGCAGAAATAAGCTGAGCCACCTGCTGACTAGGTTCTGCCAGATCTGCTACATCAGACTTTATTTAAAAAACAAAACGTAAGATCCATTCAAATCTGTTTCAGAATAGTTAACCTGATCTTTTACAATACTGTTTAGCTGGACACTATTTCCTAATACAAACTTAAGATAACTTTTAAGTTTCCCTAGTAGCTGCTCAATAGCAGCCACACATACAATGCATTTATTTATTTATTTATTTATTTATTTCATTTCATTTACCGTATATCCTGCTTTTTAATCCAATGGATTCACAAGTTAGTACACAATCAAGATAAACAACTATAAGTAAACCAAAAACAGCAGCAAAACTACCAAATAAAATAAGTATCAATAAAATCTGTGCCACAAACACAGCAGCAACATCTTGCTGTTGATTAAAAACTAAAGGTAAAGAAAATCAATTTTAACCCACAGCTAAGATGTTAAAAGGAAGGGTGGCAGACAGGCCTTTCTGAGGAGGGAACTCTAAGGATGGGATACCATTCCTATGCCCAGTTGCCACCAGACAAAACTCCAAAGACAGGGACACACAGTGACAGGCCTCCGGAGGCAATGTTAATGAACAGACAATTAGAATATTGGGAGCAGCCCATTCTTCAGAATGTTAGATGGAAATAGCGAGAAAATAAGCATGCATCACATGGCTTCCTCCACAAACTGAAGGGAAACGTGTAAGTTTTCCCTCATAAATCTGGACAGGTTTAGGGTGCAAAAAAGTCTCCAAAAAAAGGAAAATAGGCCACTTCCATAAAAGCAGTGGGGTGGGGGAGAACAGAATATGTTTGCAGGTTTGGTGGCCTAGATTTGAAAGAAAAGGGGAAGTCTCCTACAGGGGTTGGGGGTGAAAAGAAGCGAGATAAGAAGGGGCAACTACATTTTAACATAAAGGTGGAAGGAAGGAGGAAAGAGCACAATGGAGCCTACAGGATCCAAACACAGAACACTGCACCTTTAGAAGAGGTCTGGATGGGAAATATCCAAATATCAAAAAAGGAGAATAAATGGGGGGGGGGGGGAGAAGAAGAGGTCAAGGGACAGCTGGGTTTCCTCGCCACAGGGAGAAACGGTGGTGAGTGGGCAACAAATAAGCTGCAAGAGGTAGAAGAGGCAGCACTGCATACTTTTCAAACACACGCACACAACTTTATAACCCACACTATAGACCTGCTTCACAAACCTTCCCCCAGATACGCGGAACCAGGCAGCAGCAGCAGCCCCGTGAAGTTTATCTGCACATGCTCAGGAGCCCTCTGGTCCCGGCTCTCGGCCGCCCCAACCGCTCCGGGCCCGAGCCCCGGGTTTCAGGGGAGGTCGCAGCCGGGCCCAGCCGGAAGGGAAGCAGGAACGGCGGGCCGGGCCGGACCCCGCGCCCGCCCGGGGGGGGTCTCCTCCTGGCGCTGCCTCCCCTCACCTGCTCAACTCCCAGGAAGACGTAGAAGTTTTGCGGAACCTCCTCCACCAGGTCGAAGAGCTCCAAGTCTCCGCTCTCCCAAGCCAAGGCGGGCTGCGCGAGCAGGAGGAGCGCGAGCAGCGGTAGCAGGGGCCGCCGGCGCAGCCCCGCCGAGGGTCGCGCGGAGCAGCCCATGGGGCCGAGCAGCTGGCCTCCTCAGTAGGGCTCTCCTCAGCGCAGCCGCTTGCGGCAGGACCCGGCAGACGTGGCCGGGCAGGACACTGGCCTCCCACTGCGCATGCTCCAGCGTCCGCGCCGGTTCCGCCCCTCCCCCTGCGAATCCCACGGGGGGAAGAGCAGGGCCTCCGCCAATCGCCGCCCACCGCACCTCTGTCGTCACAACGCCTAGCAACCGGCCGATGCCGGGAGGCTTGTGTTTTGGGAAGGCCTGGAAGAAAAGAAGCATCCAGCCAGGCCGAGGGAGGCTGCGAGGGGAGGGCAGTTGCCAGCCGCCCTCACATCCGAAGGAAAACGAGGCCTCTCTCGCGCTAGAAACAAAACAGGATGCTTCTCAACGGCACACAGCCACCCATAAGCGCCCACAAAAAAGCCTCCCGCGCGCTTGTTGCGAAACTTTTTCAGACAGCGTGACAGGAGAGCCTGCAAAAGAGCCGTGTCAAGGAGGCGTGGATTCACACGTTAGCTCAAGACACGGAACTCGCTGGGTGAATCTTAGGTTCGGTCCGCTAGTCCTACACTCCCTAGGTTGCTGCGGGGATACGAATGGGATAATCGTTCGAATATAGCAGCAGAGTTTACTGTGTATTAGTTCAGCAAAGGCCTCAGAGAGAGAGAGAGAAGGAAATTATATTCCAAATGATGATTCAAGCTTTGTCGCTTTCACGGATTTGTCATAGATGAATCTTAAAAAGTGCCTCTCTACACCAACAGATTTTGGGAAAGCATGAAGATTTTTGGGAAAGCATATGACGTTACACAAAGGAGACCTATTTCTGCCCACACAATCGTTTTACATAATGTGACTGTCACTAGGATGATCATTGCTGATTTGTTTTCAGTCCCTTTCCTTATCATTGTTAATACAGTACCGATTTTGCCATTTTTGCTGCTGCAGCACCTGTAGTTGATGCCTCAGTGAACTACTGTATCCGCTACGACCCCAAGATCTTTTGCACCACAGTCACAGTACCAGTCTATCAGTGTAGATGTGCATAATATTAGACATGTTAAGTCAGTAATGCTCTGCCCACCTTCACTTTTTTGCAAACAGTTACTAAGCTTGTGGTGGTTAATTTGTTTTAAACTGTTTTTAATGCTGTATTTTAAATTGTTGTGATTTACCCTGGAAATGTGTTCACTTTTAATTCCTTTGTGTAGAGTGGGACAAAAACATTTTCACCTTGCACCTAAATGAGGACATCAGTGTCATTTGTGATGGAGTTCCATAACCTCAAATATAAATATTTAGCCACACTTCTCAAAGGAATTTAAAATGAGTATAAAGCTCCAAACACTACTGTAAATCTACCTCAACAAAAATTAGTAAATCAATTATTATCAGCTAAAACTCATTCTCAGGTGGTACTTAATCACTGTCAGGCTTCACTACATGAATGCTAAATACGTATTTTAAAAGGCTGCCAGATATTCAGACAAAACCAAGAATGGATTGTGTGGTGCAGTGTTCATAGCCATAAAGCACCTAATTGTGATTGCTCTTCTTGTTGTTGTTATTACCAACAATTACTACTGCATGGTACAATAAAAGCAGGTTCTGCCCACAATCTAAAAATTAATAGACCAAACTGTGCCTTATGGCTTTTCAATCACCACTCACTTCCCTTATTTTATCAGGAGTTATTGATCCATAAAGTTGTGGAGTGGGATGGGCCATCATTTCATACATGCTTTAGAAGTAGGATCTAATCAAAGATACATCTGTAGAAACTAGTTTTTGTTTTGTTTGATGTATTAAATATCTAATTGGGCTGGTACAGTCTAAATCCAGTATTTTAAATATAACCAGTATGATGTTCTGCAGTAAAAGCCCATTAGAATTAAAACTGCGGTCTCCCCTGCATTTCTTAAAGTGTATTTTATGAAAAGCAGCCACAGCAGCTTTGAAGTCTGCCACGGGAGTGTTGGTGTATGTGTGATCTTAAATCTTTGCCCTCTGCGATTTTCCCCACACGCCAAATTATCTTTCCTATGCTACTTTTCCAGTCACAGGAAGAAAAGATTCTGATCAAATTCACATCCTCCCGTGATAGCTTTTCATTACATCCATTTGCTGTGTAACGATGAGTAATCATAAGACTATCTGAATCTGACAAAGCTCAGTTAAAGGGAGACAATATATCTTTTAAATCTGGATTATAATGTTATCAACAAATATTTGTAACAGAAATAGCTTTGAATTTCAATTATTAAGCCATTATATTACCATCGCATTCTAAACTTTTGTGGTAAAGATAAATATCCACCAATGAATACTTTTTAAAATATTGTCGATTAAATCACACTTAATAGTAATAATAATATCCCATAACAACCTCTTATGTTGGAAACTATGTTGGGCCATGCTGCTGGCTATTGAGGGGCAATGGGCAAACTTCATTATGAATTCCGCTGGCAACCTATGTGAAATAAATCCTAAAAGCGCAATCTACATGGCGCTTAGTTTTCTTTTTGATGGAACCTTTTGCGTGCAAATATTTTGAGCAATTCTGGAGCACATAGCAAACAGGCAACTCCTGTTTACAGTTATTGTATAATCAGATCTCTTAAGGATGAGTAATCAAAAACTTGGTCACCTCTGAGCATTCTTAAACAAGTTCTACGGCGCACACTGTTCATGCTGATTACCAAGAGGCAGGACAGTAGTTGGGTCTCATCATTGCCCCATGAAAATATTTCATAGAACACAACTATAGTAGTAGAAGTCTCAGGAGCTGCCTGGGTCACCCATCCAAACTAGCTGTTGCCCTCCTCCTGGACTGGAAGGGCTACAAAAGGCTTCCTGTTGAGGCTGAGACCTTGCTTGAGTAGCAAGCTCTTCCTAACTCTAATGTGGTTCTGTGCATATCACTGCATGTGACTCTCTGCTCCCCTCCAACAACTGCAAATAGTTCAGACTTGACAGGAAGATTGGTAATGGGGGTAAGCTGTCTTTCAGGGAAGCTTGTCCACAATGTACCAATGCTGACTTTTAACGAAGGAATTGCTGGCAGAAGTTCAAGGTCACCCAACACATTTTGAACACAACTGTTCTAGACTACAATCTACATACTACAGAACACATTGTTTGAAGTCTGGGACTTAAATAATAGCACACAAATAAGGTGCTTATTTACCCAAACAGGTAAGAGCTAGCCATTCTATTAATTTAAAATAATTGCCTGCGAAGAGCCTAGACTTAAATCCCACCCAAATGGCCAACATAATCCCATAATAATGCGATAATACATCAGCCAAAAGACTGTTGCTTCTACCTGTCTAAGGAGCTGATACCAAGCCTAGCTAGAGCAGGCCTGGTATCCGCTCCTGACATCCTTGGACAGCTGCCAAGGCCCAATGTCACAGAAGGAACCATCACTGCTGCCTGTCCTGGGCCTCCTTTAAACAAACACATTGGCCTGGTTTTCCACAATGCCTCAGACATGGTATCACTCTGGAGCATTGTGGGAAATTATAATGGCAGCCTCCAGTTACCTGATGTTCCTGTTGCCTTCTACCACAACAAGCTCAACCCACCAATACCCACCAACAGAAAAGGGCCCCCACAAGATTGATCTTTGCTTAAAGCAGGAGCTGGTTCTGAACTAGAGTACTCATTTCACCCCGCTACATTTCCAGCTTTTAAAGTAATCAAACCTTAAATTTCACTACTGTTTTCATGTAAGATTCATGGATATTTGCAGTATTATTATTTTTTTAAACCATTTGACCACAAGGGGGCAAGGAGAAATTTCTCTCAGCCATTCTCAGTTCACAACATAATTATTCTCTTAAAGGTTTTTTCCCCTTGCCATTAAGATGAAATATGGAGCAAGTTAAAATCATGAGGAGAACCTTTATGCCAACAACTTACCTCCTACCACTGTGCCTTCAATTCTAATGTGCAGTTGATATTGTCTTATTTTGTTGTCAGCTGCCTTGGAAGTTTTGACAAATTGAAGGGCAACCTACAAATGTCTTAAATAAATCCTAGGAGTAAACCCCATTGAACATACTGGGGTTTCCTTCAGAGCTAATATACAATTGGATTGTCTTGAAAATTATGTTAAGGATTAGAAACTGTGGTCCTCAAGGCATTTTGTGCTTATCCCAGTGAGGCGTGTGTGTCATTTCAGAAATGTTCTAGGCTAGAAAAGCCAACTAGAGAAATATAAAATACAACAGGGATCAATAAAAAGAAGATACTGCATCAGGAAGTCACATTTTTCCTGATTCTTGGTTGATCACAAGAAGCATGATCAGTGATTATGCTTCAAAGAAAGAAAATCTGATGTGGAACATTTGGTTCTGAATGAAAGCATCTAAAATTCTACTAGCAGCGTTTGTTAACTTCCAATATCCTTTTGCTCCCACCATTATTCATTTCAAGTGCCTTGCTCTCATTTTGTCCAATATGTTACCATAAAATATTGACCTGCATTGGATGTAGCACCATAGTGACTAAACCATAGTTTAGTGTTACATACAGAAGCCTGCTCTCCTCCCTCCTCTGGCTGCAGATTAGAAGCATCTGTTTCCATTTTAATTTAGTCACAGTCAATCGTTTCATTCAAACTAGGAAATGTAGTTAGTTTTAAATATGGTATATATTCAAACAGGTTAAGATCAGAAACCACAGTTTGAACTTGGCTTGTTTAGATAAACCATCATTTAAACTTACTAAGTTTGTTCCATTTTGGATGAAATAACAAATTGCAATTAATTTAAACTGGAAGCAAATGTTTCCAGTAATCTCCTCACAGCTATTTCAGATAAGTTAAAGATCACATAAGCCTGTACAGTGGTACCTCAGGTTAAGTACTTAATTCATTCTGGAGGTCCGTTCTTAACCTGAAACTGTTCTTAACCTGAAGCACCACTTTAGCTAATGGGGCCTCCTGCTGCCACCGCGCCGCCGGTGAACGATTTCTGTTCTCATCCTGAAGCAAAGTTCTTAACCTGAAGCACTATTTCTGGGTTAGCGGAGTCTGTAACCTGAAGCGTATGTAACCCGAGGTACCACTGTATCTCATTCATGTAACACTATGGTTTAGTGTTACATCAAAATACATCAATTTGTTTTCCTCCTCCCACAAACCAACTTTCTGTTTCTTTGTGCAGGGTAGATGGCTTCTAAGGTCCTTCCATCTCTATGATTTTATCACTTGCCCGACAGTTCAGTGTGATAGAGAGAATATCTGTCACTATCAAAAAACATACAGCAATAGGGAAATGAAGGAGAAGCTGTCCTACAGACTGCAGTGACTTGCTGGGTATATATAGCATAAGGAATCAGGCCATCTCTCAAGTACACTGATCCTGGGCTGCATAGGGTCTCTTATGTTAGTAGTAACACTTCAAACTTGACCCAGTAGCAGATTGCCAGTGCAAATCCCACAAGCAGTGTTATATACTGTCAGTAGCTTGCCCCCATAGGGAACCTGGTGACTACGTTCCGCACCACTTACAACCTCCAGACCAACCTCAAACATAACCCCACATGGAGTGCATTGCAGTCGTCCAGTGTGAAATTACCAACGCATGGACAACTGTGGTCAAGCAATCCCACTGAAACAACTTATAATAACGTTCATAACGTAGGATTGTCATATCTCCCCAAACCTGTGCCAATGGTTTTTTTGTGCAACAAACCTTAGCTTCATGCCACTACAAAGGAAATTCTGTTAACAGGAGAGTTTTGCTTTGCTTTTTAGGCAGTAAACAAAGATTGTAACTGCAGCACTAATTGTACATTTTGCTCTAATTGCAGTCAAGGAACAGTTATGGAAGAAGTTATGGAAAACTCTTGCAGTGGCAATCATTCCTGGCAGCTTTGCACTGCAAGAGCCCTTTCTCTCCCCATGAGCCAAAGCCAGGCAAAAGCCATGCCATGCATGATATCACCACATATTGTTAATGTTGTACTTGTCACAAAGCACGTTTTGTCGCTAACGCAAGTTGTACCATGAGTAGCATATGGCACAACAGAAGGATCAATAGCAAAGTGTCAGGCATTGGATAAAATAATTCAGCCAGGATATCAGCACGATGGGCCTTTTAGATACAAATTAGGTTACCCATTTGTGAAGTAATGAAAACATCAAAATCTGAGTGAACTAGTAAAAAAATTATTTGTCTTTCAGGTCTCCCTGTTCAAAACTTTATTATAAAGCATCGCATAATGTAGGCCTCATAATATATTGTTAGAACCTAATGTTTCAAAATAATTATCTGGACAGTAATGCTGTAGAAAGCTATGGAGATAGTTACACTGTCAATATTCTGCTACACTGCGCTATACAGAGATTCTTACTGTTTCGGCATTTAAGATTCCAATCTGATCAAAATAACTAATGGCACTGATTATTTAGTTCTCTTATTTTGTTGGTTTTCTCTAAAAAGCAAAGCAGGGGATTTATTTTAAGGGTTCTGTCTTTCCTGTTTATGAGGATCAAGTTATTAATCAACACCTTGTAAACATGGTTCAGATAAAACATCAACTGGTGGGCAAATACATATACAGTATACGAAAAGGGATCTGCAATCAGGAAAATGGAGGAAATAGGGGAGACACCATTGTATCCACATCTCATAACTTGATGTCCCTAGGGGAGAGATAGAAAACCTGTGGACCTCCAGATGCTCTTGCACTCCAGGGCTTTCTCCAGGAAGGCTCACCTGGTGCCATCATGACATGCTTTTATGCACCAGGCAAAACATTTCTTTTTCACCAGGCCTCTGAGCTATGTGCTTACAATAGTACAGAATTTAGTCCTACAATTGTCTTACAACACCTTCTTGTTCACATGCCATCAGGACTGCAAGGATACATACAGCAATATTTTTGGTAGCTGTGCCTCTCAACTATGGCATTCCTGCAAAACTAACAAAAGCCCAATCTTTTGGCCAAACTACACATTACATACAAGTGTGTGTCTCTGTTGTATTTGTTTTTAAATTAAAAGCAGCCTCAGAGGCCTGGAGCAAAGGAATAAGGGCGCTGGCATCCTAAAACTCTTTGCTCTCCTAGTGCGCATTTAGTATATAGAATGCCAACACCAACTACACAAGGGTAAATTTACAGGGATGAAAGCACACCTGTAAATTCGCTGGGGGAGGAAGCATCTTGAGGAAACAAAAAGAGACAAAAAAAACCCTTAAAACGGCAGCTTCCTGATGTGACTTTTTATTTAATTTTTAAAAAACTATTTTGATTTCATTACACACATTTGCATTAAACAGTGTTTATTTTGCAGTTTTATATCATGCCTTCCTTCTTGTTTTTTATTTCGAGCTGTACTCCCAATATGTTTTCACCTAAAAGTGTAAGGTGTGAATGTGACAAAGATTAATGTTTTCACACACTTGCATCAAATAAGCAAACCCACTGGGGGACCAGAATTAGCCACAGTTCCCCACTGAGTGTACACTAGGAGGTAAATCCAGGTTTATCCTGCATAATGTATGAAATAGCCCTCAAATCTTATCTACCACCTTATCTACTAATCAATAGCATTGACTGCACTGAAACCATGATCATATGTGAAAGCTGAAGCAATTCTGAATCAAGGGCAGCACTGCACAATGGAATATGTTTGAAACAAATAATAAAATTCCAAACATATAAATCAGATTGGTCAGGTGTAGGGATGGTGGAGAAATTAAATTCAGTTCACATTTAAAGGCAAACTACCCTAATTTAACGCTTTCTAAAGTGATATGCAACAGAAAGATAACATTCAAAATTAACATTTATCTTAATTTTGCAATGCAGTCACTTCAGCCAAGTAAGGTGTGCAAATATGCATATATTAAAGTATTCCTATATGAGTGAAAATTATACACACAATCAAACATATATGCATATATAAAATATGTTGTATATATTGTAACTCACTCTATGATCTTTGGATGAAGGGAGATATAAAAATTTAACACACACACACTCTAAAATTATTAGAGTAACTTGTTTTTAAAATGTATATATTTTCAAAACATGCAAAAATGTGTCTGCTAAGAGAAATTCACAGCAAAATGCTGGTGAATTTCCATGAGGATTTTTTTTTTATTATCTCTAATTGCTGCAGAATTGAGAACTGAATTTAAGACCGGGTGTGTGTGTGTGGAATCAGGAACTGGGAGAACCAAACCCGACAGATTCGTCCATCCCTAGTCAGCTGTAATTTCTCCCGCACTCTCCCAGCTGCCTTAAGCCATCCTTCACTCTCATTCTCTCTGTCTTGTCACTTACTTTTTCAATCCTGAGCTATTAATCATCCTGAAATGCTCCATAGCATGTTTCAAGCCTGCTTATTTTTGCACTTTTAACAATGTTTCGTTTGGAATTATTACACTATACACAAGGTATGCTAAAATAATATTTTCTGAGGGAAAGAGCTTCTCGCATAACTATTTTTATATTTCCTGTTCAGTGTTTATTTAAGTGGTTAGTAAAAACTTCTGTTATTCGGAGAGGCAAAAAAGCAAACCTACTTTGGAGTTTGCCGCATCTCCCTTTGATGGCATTTTGTTCTGGCTTTTACAGTGAAACATAGTGATGGGCAGTCCTAGTAGTTACAGCTGCTGCTGTTGTTCTTTTAGAAAGAGAGTAGTATTTCAAAACAGCCCTCTAATTACTTCTTTTAATTCCAAGAAGATAGCTGTTTTCAGTTAAGACAAACAGTCTCCATTTTGGAACTTGAAAGCAGAATGTTTGGTGCATTGTTTTGAAAGAAAGTTGTCATTCACTAACCTGCTACCCTCCAGATGTTTCTGGACTGCAGCTGCCATTAGCCCCACTGAGCAGAGCATGCTGGGAGTTGGAGTCCAAAGCATTTGTAAGGGACCCTGGATGCTGAAGGCTGCAAGGGAACACCCACCTGACTGCTGAATGGCTTGCATTTATGGGTGGGCTATGGGTCATTTTAAAGCAATGACAAACCTAGACAGCATCTTAAATAGCAGAGACATCACCTTGCCAACAAAGGTCCGTATAGTTAAAACTATGGTTTTCCCAGTAGTGATGTATGGAAGTGAGAGCTGGACCATAAAGAAGGCTGATCGCTGAAGAATTGATGCTTTTGAATTATGGTGCTGGAGGAGACTCTTGAGAGTCCCATGGACTGCAAGAAGATCAAACCTATCCATTCTTAAGGAAATCAGCCCTGAGTGCTCACTGGAAGGACAGATCCTGAAGCTGAGACTCCAATACTTTGGCCACCTCATGAGAAGAGAAGACTCCCTGGAAAAGACCCTGATGTTGGGAAAGATGGAGGGCACAAGGAGAAGGGGACAACAGAGGACGAGATGGTTGGACAGTGTTCTCGAAGCTACAAACATGAGTCTGACTAAACTGCGGGAGGCAGTGGAAGACAGGAGTGCCTGGTGTGCTCTGGTCCATGGGGTCACGAAGAGTCGGACACGACTAAACGACTCAACAACATGGGTCATTTTAGAGTAATTGTTTATTTGAAAAGATCAATACCATAGGGCAGGGCTGAGGAACTTTCTGTAGTAAAGGAAGTTGTAGTTCAGCAACATCTGAGAGGCTGGAGCCTCTCCATCCTGGCCATGGGCAGTGATCCAATCAACCAAATTTGATTTCATCAATCCCACCTGTAACCTAAGATTGCTGCTCCAGGCTTAGCGACCTAGTCCTCCAGCCAATGCAGTTGCCAACCAACAGATCTGAAGAATGAAACAACTGTGGTTTGACCATATTCCAAATGCAAAAAGGCTGGAAAGAAGATTCGTGGAAATTACCACATTGAGAGAACTTGGTCTCTGAGGAACTTTTCGTCACTCAGAATGGTAATGGTATCTGTAATGTGCTCAACACTTTTCACTTAATCCCTCCCCCCTTTTTTGGTGCTATTTTACTTTTCATGGGACTCGAGCTACATGCTGTTTCCTGATAATGCTCATCAAATGCATTAGCACAGAGACACTCATCCTCTCTTCCTCCCTTAAGGGGTTTCTTCAGTCTGTTTCACTCCCTTACTTTGTCCTGTGCTGTTTTATACAAAAGCTTTGAAATTACCCTTCACGACAAAGCGATCTTAGACAGATTAATTTTTTTTCTTCCATAAAATGAAATCACCACCACACTTTGGGCCTGATTGGAATCTGAGTATTGCACAAACATCAGCCATGTTTTGTGGGCAGCAGTACTCGCAGATTTCCCTTCCTTCCTTTTACGAAATAAATATCAGTTTCAGCTGAAGTCCATCTACCATTTTTTGCTAAGGGCGAGATCTTCAACTGTGCAAAGTTTATTCTCACAGTTGGTTATATAACTCGTTCCGGGGACATGACCCAAGTGTCAAAATTGTCCATCGCTTCATCTAAAAACTACCCAAGTAAATTGACCAAGCACCATATTTTTCGCCCTATAGGACGCACTTTTCCCCTCCAAAAATGAAGGGGAAATGTGTGTGCGTCCTATGGGGCGAATGCAGGCTTTCGCTGAAGCCTGGAGAGCGAGAGGGGTCGGTGCGGGAGTTCCCGCGGGCTCGCAAGGCTTGCGGGCAGCAGCCTGTTCTGGGGGCTGGGGTTGGGGGAAGCTCGGGCTTCCCCCGCCCCAGCCCCGCGACAGGGGGGGGGAATAATTTTTTTTAAATTCATTTCCCCCCCAAAAAAACGAGGTGCGCCCTATGGGCCAGTGCGCCTTATAGGGCGAAAAATACGGTATGTTGATGACTGCAGTCCCACGGGGATCCCTGTGCCTTAGAAGGCAGAGGCAAACATTTGTGAGCTATGCGCTGCCCTCAGCATGACTTTGACTTCAGTAGAGATAAATGAAAGTACTTCTTCACACAGTGTATAGTAAACTATGGAACTTGCTCTCACATGAGGCAGCGTTGGCCATCAGCTTGAATGGCTTTAAAAGAGGATTAGACAAATTCATGGAGGATGAGGCTACCAAAGGCTTTGGCCTGCCTTCACAGTCAGAGGCAGCAATGTAGTTGCTGGAAACCACAGGTAGAGTGAGTGCTCTCATGCTCAAGTCCTGCTTGCAGGTTTCCCAGAGGCATCTGGGTGACTACTGTGGTCTAGATAGGCCACTGGCCTGATCTAGCAAGGTCTTCTTCTGTGAACATGGTTCTTCTTTGAACATGCTTGGCCCACCCATGAGGCAAAGTAAGCTTGCCCCAGGGGAGCAGCAGTTCCAGCCGCCAAGGAATGCATCGCCTTCTGCCATCTCCATGACCACAGTAGCAATGATGGCCACAGCACATCCCTCAGTGGCCAAATCTGCTGCCTCCTTGGCAGCTTCCCCATGCCGCCTCTACAGTGGCCTCTCGGCATATAGAAAGTGCTGCTGGTTTCCTCCCACTCCTAAGGAGGACATGGTAATCTCTGGGGTCTCTTGGACTCTGCACCCACCTAGTGTCATTCACAGCACACCCACCCACACCCTGCAACAGCCTTTGATTCCCACTTCAACTGTTGGGTAAGGTTTGATTTGATTCCCCTCCCCATTTTCCCCAATGTAGATATTTATTCCTTTGTTCCCAATGTAGATCTTCATTCACCCCTTCTTCCCTAGAGGGAAGCTCCATTTTGTGGTTTGCCTGAGGTGCCAAAATGTTTGGGGCCAGCCCTGGGTGCAACTGTGGCCTCAGTCTGCTGCCCAAGTGCTGTTGATAGGCAACTTCAGGGCTGCTCCTCCTCCTGCTTTTTCTTTTATCTTTCAACTGGACTTGGACCAGGCAGACTTGCAAACAGAGGAGTATCCTCTTCAAAACTGAACCACTTCAGGGAGGGGTGCCTTTTACATATGAAGCACTGTGGCTCAGCGCTTCTAAAATACTGTCCGAGTATCAGAATTTTTTTCCCTTACTCTCCTTCAGGCCAAACTAAAATTGAGGCCCGTTTGGCTGTGACATAAACAGTGGCCTGGAGCCAATGAAAAGCAGCATGCACTCAGGCTGCAATATGAGCTGGGTTCCTGGGAGACTGGAAAAGACTTGAGTAACAGCTGTCTCGTTTTAATTGCTTACTATTTCCAGAGTTCTTATAACAACCTCAGTTTCAGTTTCTATCAAAGACCCCAATAAACAATATAAATCTCTCCCTCTCTCTTTGTCAAAACGCTGTACAAATGGTTTTAAGTACTAGTTTTGTAATCACGGAGAACCGTCTGCAAAGTGAAAGCATCTTTTCGATCGCCCTGCTTCCTTTTCGTCTTCCTGATTCCCCTTGCCTTCACCCTCCCCCAATCCAGCTTCCTTGCCAAAACACAAAAGGCTGTACACAGCGCAATGCTAGGCTTGCTGCACTCCAAATAAAGTTAAGGAGTTGTGGGTGGCCCCTTTGTCCATGTCAGCCAGCTGGGCACCCTCCAGTGTTTAATCTGTAAACTCAGATGTGCCAAGATTAAAACACAGGTGGAAGCTGTACCTTTGCCCCAGGAGGCTCTGGCCCCATCAAACCATAGGAAGAAGGGATATTCAACTTGAATATATTTTTCTTTGCTCTAGGCAAGTGCCGGGAAAATAATCCCAGTTAACCCATCACATAAGGAGATGCCACCACTGGCTTGGTAAATATATTCCCAGGGATACTGCAGCAGAGGGACCTGATTCACAATCAATGTTTGGGCTGTATAACATCTTTCTTACTCATACTACACAGGATTTACATAAGAGACAGATTCAAATAACGAACAGTGGGTGTCCGGTGTGTACTTTCTACACCAGCCTCTCCTTCTCCATCCCCAGTCACACCCACACCCAGGATCTTCTTCCACCTCCCCGTTGTACTGCCAGTTCATGACATCAAGGATATTTTGTTTGTTTGCAAACAAAGTGCTATTTTTCTAGGGGAAAAAGATGCTGGAATTCACCATGTTCTCTTATAATGACAATGGTAACCAACTGAGTTCCAGTGAGTTCCAGCTGGGGAAAAAGCCCTGCAAATACCTATACAGTATATTCAAAGTAATTTCAAAACTTACAAAAGAAGGTGCTGTCCAATAAACAAGCACCTTTTAGATAGGTCTAAAGGGTCACAATGGTTTACTCCAACCCAATAATGATGGCTAAGCGGCTTAGTCATGCTGGCCACATGACCCGGAAGCTGTACGCCGGCTCCCTCGGCCAATAAAGCGAGATGAGCGCCGCAACCCCAGAGTCGTCCGCGACTGGACCTAACGATCAGGGGTCCCTTTACCTTTACTATGCATGTCTACTCAACCACAAACCCCCTTGAGTTCAAATGAACTTATTTCCAAAGAGTGTTGTGCATAGCATATGTAGGATTGCTGTCTAAATGTTTCAGCCTCAATTATCATTTGCATTGTTTAAATAGGCTATGGCCAGTTGCCATGCATAGTCATCCTACAAGACAGCAGTCCCACTAATGGCAACCACTGAGATACTGAAGCTGGAATTGATAATTCTAGAAGAAAATGTTGTATGTACGCAGCCTTAGCATCCATACCAATGCTGGCAGGCAGCTTCATGGGGAAAGCACCGGTCACGATGGCAGAACATCCTTCCTATACTGCGAGCCACAATTTCCCCCGTATATATAATAGGTAGTGTCTGAACCTCTTTGATTATGTCCTTGGAAAGGACTGCCCTTGAGGGTGATACAAGATACCACAATGGCTTCCTTGAAACCCAGTTGGGATGAGAAATGGCAGTTCCAGTCCCACGGAGCTCAGTGTTGAAAACTCAAGGTGTTCTGCTTATGGATGCTCTGAAATTAAAGTAATGTGCGAACTGTCTTTGAGATGGTGGAAGGCAAGGAAGGGGAGAAAGAAGAATATATGTGCTTGGTTCCCTTCCCACTGGCCACTTTAAAACCAGTGGTGTAGTTAGACTAAAAAGAGCTTCCTACGTCTGCTCCACAGGCTTCTATTATTCCAGCGGTCTTGGGGGGGAAACTATTCAGAGGCTGGAACGAACAAGACTCCTGCTCACTTAGACCTCCAGTGATCTGGAAGCTCCATGACGAGGAGAAGTACACAGTGAGATTCACATAATAAAGGGGTTCCTCTCAGAGTACGGCTGGTGTTAACTGTGTGTCTTTGTTAAAATGGTATATTCAGAATCATCTTCTGCATTATTTTGCCACGTGATTCAGGGATATATTTTTTTCTTATCCATCCTCTTCAAGAACCCTGTTTTCATTCATACAGTACTCCTCTTTACCTTCAGGGCTTATTTTGGGTCTCTTAAGGACTGCTGCCTTTTTCTTCAAATTCCCAGGTATCAGACATCTATGGACCCCTTCTCTGAAAGCTAGGGAGAGCATGAGGGAAGAAAGAGGGGAGGTAGAGCAGTAGGGAGAGAAGGAACTGCCCTTTGCTGCCCACACAGCTATGATCAGTTCCATAGGTACAAACAGAAAATAGCAAATGCACAAAAAAACTGCTGACCATTGAAATTCCAATTGTAGCTTATATCAGAAAAGCAGTGATTTAGTACTAGGAGAATTCATTCTGGAATCACCCACAGATTATCCTTTAGCATTCCATTGCCATTTTATTCCAACTTTTCCATATTCATTTTGTGCCCCTACCCTCCTGACAATTGAGCATCACAAGCCATACAGTGGACGAAGCGGACTCTGATCTACAAAACCTTTTCCCACACTAAGATTTGCTAGTTTTCAAGGTGCCACAAGACTTTTTGAGGGCTTCCAGACCTGTTCATTAAGCATTCATCTTGGCTTGCTTGCACTAAATTTGTAAGGAGGTTATGTGACATCGAGTGTTTATTTAGCATCCGTTCTGGGTTATTTGTGGGAAGATTATACAATGTCAAGCAACTGTTATCCCACACTTTCCAGTGCATTTCCCCATCACTTTCCTTACTGCTGAAGTCTGGACTTTTTAATGAATCAAGTTTGTTACCAAAGAGTGCCAAATCCACTTTAATTGTGCAACCTGAATTTGCTGGCGAGCTGTTTAATCTCAAACCCCCCTCCCCATAGCAGCAGACTGGAAGTGTTGCATTTGTACTAGGAAAAATATAGCCCACAGTATATACTGAAGGGTACCAGTAAAACTATAATGCAGACAAGTAAGAGATGTTGCACTCCACTTTTCCAGCCCTTTAATCTCTCCTTTTATTTACTCTTTAAGATAATTAGCAGAGGCCGTCCAACCAGTTACCCTCAGCCAAGCAAATGCATCTAACTCTGAGGGAGGAGGCAAGTTCAGTGTGATGAATGAAGCTCAGTGTAGCAGCAAATTCCATTCCAAAATAATTTTCAATTCAAAGGCTCCATTTAAGGGATAATGATGGGGGCTCAGGATTAATCAGTGGCTGGGGGAGATGATAGCCCAAGGCAAACCCACAGGCCATTAACCCTTGCGGGTCACATTATACCCACAGGAAATGCACCAGGTCAAGTTCATTGTTCCTATTATAAATTCTCATAGGAAAAGAAAAAGGTGAAGCTGAAATGTTTATATATGTTTTCTGTCTTCAGCTCCAAGTGATGTTGGATGGCTTTTGGCAAGCCCTGTGTATTTCACCTCAGAGAGAGATTTTGTTAGACTTGACACCAAAGGCAGCATAAGTGAATTATATATATATATATATATATATATATATATATATATATATATATATATGTATATGTATGTAAAAACCTGGGAAGCATTTGAAGTTCTCAACAGTGGAGCGAACAATGCAACAGAGAACAAAGGAAATGGTTGTGCAGGAGATCAGAGAGGGCCATTCCACACCTGGGTAAACCAGCCCACATCTAGCCAAACCTACATTGTTTTATTCACACACACATCACCAACATGGATCAAGGTGTTTGTTGCTGTTGAGATGCCATTTGAACAGTAGTGGGATTGGCACAAAGCAAGATTTGATCAGACAAAACACCTGTTTTTTTGGGGGGGGGTTACAAATCATTGTGGTGACTAGCTAAGCAAAAATTAAAATTAAACAGCGTCAAAGGCCTTGGAGAAAACAACTAAGTGTCTGCTCCATCTCTGCTGGAAGAGTGTTGAACAGCATTGGACCAGTGGTACAAAATGCCCAGCTTCTAGTGAAAGCCAGCTGGGCCTCTGTAACAGCGGATGACGGACAACTAAATATATGTTGTCCTCCCACAGCCATAGCAATTTGAAAATACAGAGTTTTTTAAAAAAATTAGATAAAGTGCTTTATTTTATTCCATGAGAGCTGGTCATTGCTCAGTAAGATTGCAGTGCTGTGTATGCTTTCTTGGGATTCAGCTGAACTAATCGCTGCACATGATTATTTTTTTTAGATTCAGGTAGGTAGCCATGTTGGTCTGACACAGTTGAAGTAATAAAAAATTAAAAAATTGTTCAGTAGCACCTTAGAGACCAACTCAGTTTGTTCTGGTATAAGCTTTTGTGTGCATGCACACTTCTTCAGATGGGTATCTGAAGTGTGCATGCACATGAAAGCTTATACCCAGAACAAACTGAGTTGGTCTCTAAGGTGCAACTGAACAATTTTTTTTAATGTTTGTTTTTTGTCATCAGCTTCCTCTATGAGTTTAAGAGAAACGGCATTCATGATCCAAGGGCTTGCAACCGCACCTGTAAATGCTGCAAGTTGCATCCAAGTCCATATATGCATGTGTGCGTGTTTATGATTATGCTTTCCCTTTCTGCTGTGATAGCCTTCAGCTGCAAAGCTGAGCTCTCTATCCATGCACCCTCACAAACGCCCACCTCCCAAGTTAGGATCAAGAGTTGAGGGTCATCTTTTTATGGAACAGAGGAGGCAGCTGTGAAGTTTAGATTAGAAGCTGGCCTTGGTGGCCCTTGCAACCTGTTGGATCCCTGATTAGAAATATAAAGCAGATTCTCAGCTTTCATGTTAACAAAAACGTGTTTAACTTCCTTTTGAGGAAAGCCTTGGAGATGCAAAGCAGGCGCCAGGGATAAAAAGAACTAACAGCTGGGCCTGTCTTTCCAGATATGGTGGGAAGGGAGGGGGGGTGCTCTGCAGAGGGTGATCATCTCATTCCTTAAGCACCTTCCTGGGATTCAGAGGCCCCAAGTTCCATTTCCAACTCTGCCACAGAAAATCTGTATGATGGTAACCAGAGAAATAAATGTGTTTTGTCATCGCCTCAGTTTCACTTCCAGTGAAATGGGATGCAGAAGTCTACTAAGGGCTATCTCAAAGAAACTACAGTGGTACCTTGGGTTAAGTACTTAATTCGTTCCGGTGGTCCATTCTTAACCTGAAACTGTTCTTAACCTGAAGCACCACTTTAGCTAACGGGGCCTCCTGCTGCTGCCGCGCCGCCGGAGCCCAATTTCTGTTCTTATCCTGAAGCAAAGTTCTTAACCTGAAGCACTATTTCTGGGTTAGCGGAGTGTGTAACCTGAAGCATATGTAACCTGAAGCGTATGTAACCCGAGGTACCACTGTATAACTAAACCTTTGATAAGGACATCTTCATTGCTCCAATGAATAGTTTGTTTTTTTGGAAAGTCCCCAAATGACTGCCACAAAATGAAATTGGTAGGGTTGAGAGTCTTCCTCAGTTCTGAATAATGCTATTTTCATGTAAAAGGAATATCAGTAGAGTCAGAAGGACAAATGTCTGTATGTTACAGATGCATTGTCCAGTAGTTTTTTGTGCTGGGCTGATCTCCAGATTCTAAGGTTGTCGCCAGATTAACGAAATCTTAGCTGAGTATCACCCTTTCATTTTATGAGGGCCTTAAAAACCTATTTGTTTTCCTTGGCTTTTCCTGGAGTGGTTTGTTAAGGTTGTTTTATGACACTGCTGGTGGTTCTGAATTGTATATTCTGTTAGATTTGTGTAGTTTGGGCTGGAGGGGTGTTTTTAAAATCATTGCTGGTTTTTATTAGGTAAACGGCGTTTCCGTGTGCTGCGCTGGATCGCCAGATGCAGCTTGTCTCGCTGGCCACGTGACCTGGAAGTGTCTTCAGACAGCGCTGCCCCCCGGCCTCTTAAGCGAGATGGGCGCGCAATCCCAGAGTCGGACACGACTGGCCCATACGGGCAGGGGTACCTTTACCTTTACCTTAGGTATTTTGAAATGGTGATCATATTTTAACTCTTGAGCGGCCTTGCAAGGATTTGTCCTTAAAGGTGGCTTGAATTTATTTATTTTAAATACATATATGTGTCCTATACATATGCAGTCCTATACATATTTATTCATGCATGTGTCACACAACAAGGATCATCTCAATCATTGCCTCCTCTCTCACATATAAGGAGCAATTCTTTTTTAGTCTATCAAGACATTTTAAATCATTGAACAAATCAATGCATGACATGTTGTGGTTGTCAATTTTTTCCAGTGGGGGGAAATTTAGAAAGGAGTAAAATAGCCCATTGAACACTGTTTCATCTATTACTTGCAGGGTTGTTTTGTGCCAGGGCTGAAGCCGCCAAAAAACCAGAGGGGATAATTCAGATGAAATTCCCAGGCGTCAAAAAAGGTTGTTTATGTATGCCACTACTGTGGCCCGTGTTTTGTTAGCCCAAAATTGGAAAACGAGTGAGATCCCAACCAAAGAGGAACGGCAACTTAAGTTGACAGAATATGCGCAGCTTTACAAACTTAACTTATAGAATGAGAGAACAAAAATAACATACATTTGGAGAAGATTGGAAAATGGTTACTGAATATATGGAAAATAACTGTACAGCTGGAAACACTGGCAGCATTAAGATAAATTCAACAGTGTAAATATGTTTTGATGGACGTAATAATGGAATACTGAATGGTAGAGTTTTTGTAAAATATGCAGGGACTTATGATATGTAAAATGAACCATGGAAAGAGAAGAAGGGAAGTCATTGATATCTTAAGGATGTAAAAAGGAGTATTTCAAATTGTAAAACAGAAAATTTAATAAAAATTGTATACACACACACACACACACACACACATACCCCTGGCATCAACCTTAAGTGGCCTCAGAGAAAAAGTATGGAACCCAGTAAACATCCATGGAAAAACCTGTGTTTTTTGCTGTCAGGGCACAGGGGCTGTTGCATTCAAGGCCAGTATCAGCAGTTAGCTTTGCTGGCACCTACTACTGAGCAGGACTCCCCACATGAGAGCCTTGTTGCTGCTCCACTTGCCATTACTGCTTGCTTAACAGCTCTCTCCCTCTGTCCTTAAGGGATAGCACAATGAATGATGGGAACCAGGCAAAGGGCACTCACTTGCCCTCTCCCCCTAGATAGCAGTGGGACTTGGGCCCAGAAAGAGGGAGAGAGATAAGATGATGGCGGACGGAGAGTGGAGGGAGGCTCCCATTGAAGGCATCTGACACAAGGGGCCCCCCAAAATCTGGAGCTGGCAGCCGCTGGGATCACTAAGAAACATACATGCCATATAAAGACACACAGAATGCATTTCCATTACTAAGAGGAATTAATTACCGCTGCTAATTAGCTGCTTAGATTAGCACAGTTATTTCCATCAATGGAAGAGGGAAATAATTCTGTCCGTGCATGTATAAACACATCTATAGAAAGCTTTCCAGTGGTGGTCACGACAAAAATCCATTACATTCATCCATTACAGCAAACACAAAAAACAGTTTTGTTATGTCTTGAGGACTAACAAGATCTATTGTGGCGTAAGGTTTCATGGAATAGCTCACTCTATCGGATACATGAAGTTTTGTCCTCAGTTGGAAAGGGTGGGTGGGTGTGGGTATACACGCACACACACAGGGGTGCAGATAAAACAACAATAACAACTGGGCCAAAAATTGTCTTGTGAACAACATGAACCATATCCAACCAGCAGTTATTCTGCTATTGACTTTTAATCATTTCTGTATTTTTCTTGTTATACTGGGATTAGTGCAGAGATGAAAATGTAGGAGCTATTCAAAACCTTTCCCAGCAAAGTGCCTTAGAAATACGTAAGAAAGACAATAAGCAAATATATATATATATATATAGTAAGTGAATATATCTGTAAGTGAAGAAAATTGGGCCTTGCTCATGGTACCCATTTAGTTACATATGTATATTCATTTGCACACAAACACAAACATACATATTTTAAACACACTGTACTAATGTACAAAATAAACATAATTACAGTAGCTCTTGCACGTAATGGAATGCTTTTTGTTCTACTGTTAATTGACTAAAAGGATTTGCAAATGCTGAATGGAAAACCTTTGGCATCAATATTTAATAAAGAACTGTAATAAGATGCTAATCATTTTATAAGATTAAGTAGCTAGATGGTGATAAGATGATTTAGGGCACAACTGCTGGTGCCTGGTGTGCTCTAATTAAATCCTGAACCAACGTTAAACCAAAGTTATGGACCAGGTTTAACCCAAAGGGGAAAACAGCATATAACTCTGGCTTGACCCTTTTTTCTTTATTCACGGTACCACGAGGACAGAAAGGGGGAAGGTTGAAGGACAGTCCTGGATTAACCAATTATGCTAAACAGTCTGTATGTGGCATTAGATCCCGGCACAGAAGAGAATGTTGCTGTGTACACACTTCAGCCTTTAAAGCGCCGTGGTTTGGGGTTTTCAAAAAGCACTTCTTGTAGACATTGCTTTGCAAGTGTCCATACATGAACACTCTGCAGACAGCACGAGCAGGTGTTAAATCATTGCCACCTGTACACATGAAGGACATGTCCTCTGTGACCAGCATGCATTAGTTTCTTTGCTCCTTCCCCTTTCAATACCCGCCACACTCCTTCTTTGTCCCCATCCGTTTACTGACATACCGCAAGTCCAGTAGCACAGGCTGCTAAGGCTCACTTAGTAGGGCAGACCAACTTTTCATACCAAGTATTGTCTTATGATAGCAGCACATTCTAAGTTTATCTGCATGTACAGTTGTAATGGAGAGTATATTACAGTACACCTGGGCCTACTTTCATGCAGTTGGCAAGTAGGGGAGAAATTGGGGGGGGGGTGAGAGGGTAAAAGAGAGAGAGAAGACAGGTGGTAGAGAAAGACCAAGACCAAGAGAGAGAGAAGTGGGAGCCAACTTGCAGCTCTGGCTTTGGCTTCATTCAACTCTGGCCACACCCACTGCAAGCAGGCAGCACTTATTAGCCGCCTGATAAAATACATCACTTGACAGAAAAAAGGTCCATTTTCTCTGCCTTATAAGCTAGAGTAAGAGAGAGAAAATGCATTTTCCCAGAAGAGGGCAGATCCATATCATACATCTCCAAAAAATCCTGGGAACTGTAGCTTATTAAGGTTGCTGGGAATTGTAGTTCTGTGAGGGTAAACTATAGTTCCCAGTATTCAGGGGGGCGGGGAGTTATGTGCTTTAAATGTACATGTACGTGCAACTAGAGCCTTTGCAGTTCTGAGTGCTGCATGACATGTGTCTGTGCAACTCTCAGGCCACTATACTGGACAGCAGGTCTGACCTCACTGATGATGTGGCACCCTTCCCTTCCCTTCCCTTCCCTTCCTCCTGCCTGCCGCAGCATTCAGCTTGCACAATGGGGACTCACGCAGAGGAGCTAATTAAGCTCCAGGAAAAGGGTGAGGAAACCGCTTGTCAGTTTTTCTCTCTTTCTCAGCAAGAGGGAGAAAGCTGCAGCCCCAGATCTTTTGTGAAAGCCCTCCATGTTCTCTCTTTAAAATAATAATAATAATAATAATAATAATAATAATAATAATAATAATAATAATAATTATTATTATTATTATTATTTCTGCTTGCAGGGCATCTGGGCACATTGCTAAGCATGGTGTTTGGGAGGCTCCACCCATCCACCACCTCCGTTTGCCCGGAGGC
Source organism: Podarcis raffonei (assembly GCF_027172205.1). Taxonomy (NCBI): domain Eukaryota; kingdom Metazoa; phylum Chordata; class Lepidosauria; order Squamata; family Lacertidae; genus Podarcis; species Podarcis raffonei. Next base: position 22,706,484 of record NC_070613.1, on the reverse strand, counting down.
ATTTGTAAATTAGCATATGCAAATTTGTGTCATGGTTCTGTGCCCAAGTATACAGCAGTGCCCCAAAGGGAGAGGGAGAGGGTGACAGGAGAGGCAGGAGGGGGCCAGAAGGATGGGATTCAAATCAGCTTTTCCACCATGACTTCAGCAGGAATTGCTCCCAGTTTTAAATAGACAAGACTTTGCCGTTGGACTCAACATCACTTTGAGCCCCGTGCAAACTGACTGGGTTGTTGCATGCACCACAGCACAAATAACCCAACCTTAAAAGATTAAAGGAAGTGGGGCCGACAGCACCGCGGCTCTTAGGACCAGCCCTACCATGATGCAGAGTTAGGCAGCTGCCTCAGGCGGTAGATGCCCTGGGGGAGCGGCATCAAGGTGTTAAAGCAGGTGGCCCTCCAGATGTCGTTGGGCCCTGACTCCCATCAGCCACAGCCAGCATAGCCAATGGTCAGGAGGGATGTTGCAGTTCAGCAACATCTGGAGGGTGAGAGCTTGCCCACCCCTATGCTAGAGGACAGGTGTGTGTGTGTGTGTGTGTGTGTTAGCTGGCCTGCTCTGTGCTGCCCTGAGCTAGCCTGCTGCTCTTGGTTGTGGTGAAGGACACTGCCCCATTGCCAGAGGTGAAATGAGATCCTGTCTCTAGTTGGCTTCTGCACATGGACTGAAGTGGGGTGCCCTCTTGTGCTTGTCAGGTTGGCCCTAGCTCTCTTCTCCATTCAGGAACCTCGCAGCAAGACTACATGGCTTCTGATCATGGCTGGCCTCTGAATATTGCCTTTGGAACAGGACTGGGACTAGAAATGCAATAGAGCTGCACTTTGCACGGATCTCTGGAGAAGTCAATACATCTTTGAATAAGTGTTGCTAGAAATCGCAGGTGGGCAGAATACTGTTGTGCTCACCACCAGTTTTCAGCCTTCCCACTTGCATCTTGTCCGCCACGAGGATCCTGGTTCTTTTGGGTCTTGAAGTGTGCCTTCCATCAACAATGGACTGCCTGCGCCTGCACTTTCTGACACTGGTTATCCCTGGGGCAGAGGAGATGTTCAACTTCTCCCTCCAATTGCACAGGTGAAGGAGCTGCTACAGTTTTATATTTTTATCCACTTTTTACTTGTAAACCACTTAGAAGCCATTTTGGCAAGTAAGCGGTATGTGCATCATCATCATCATCATCATCCAGGTGAGCCAGGGTCCCTCCTGGTCCTCTGCTGCAGATGGGCCTTTTGTTGCTTCACCAGAGATGCTGGAGGTTCCCAAAGTAGCACTGGAGACAGGGGGCCCCCGTAAGATCTTCAGACTTTGTGTCACTGGGGTCTTCATTAGAGGTTGAGATACCCAGGGTGAAGGGCAGGTAGTAAATTAAAAAGAAATAACGAAGGAGATCATCCCACATTCTCTTTGAGTAGCCAGCCATGTGAACACTGTAGAACCCATAAGATCAAGTCTGCCACATGGACAACGAGGAGCCAGCATAGACCACCAGGAGTATCCTGCTGTCACTGGAAGCTGCAAGAGTGTTTCCACAGTTTATACCACCTAGATGCCATCAGGAATATTCTATCTCCTAATCCTGAGAGAATTTTGAGTTGGAGATGAGTAATAAGAAATGCCCAGGGCAGCTCCATGGCCCCTTTACTGTCATCTTCAGGGGTCTGTCTGGGTGTGTGCATGAGTCAAAGTTAAGATTATGGAGCAATGGAGGATCTAACCTGGTGCCGTCTAGATGTTTTGAACTGCAGCTGACATTAGTCCAAGCTACCATAGACAATGGCCACAGGTGGTGGAAGACTGGTCTAAGGAATTCAAGCGTTCAGTGGAACTAAATAGACTTAAATCAAATAGCCTGACTCTCATGTAATTTATAGATTACTGACAGTAACCTCAGACCTAGCCACATTGCCTGTAAGTAAGTCACATTGATTTCAATGGGATTTTCAATTAGTGTGTTTAAGATCTAAGTGCCCATGTCTTAAAAGCATTCGTTAATGTCCAGTGTGACCTGAGTATACATTTTACCTACAAGGACAGCATAAAATCATTATGGATAATTTAGCAATGTGTGATAGTATCGGGGCATTAATTTTAAATAGCTATTTGTAATACTGTGCTTGCAACATGCCTTGCTTGAGGCAATATGCTCCTATGCACTGCAAAATTATTAATTCTCATTAAACTGTAATGTTCCTCATTGAAGTAGAGCTAATGATCTCTTCTTCTCCTAAATTAATGTTTAGCTGCTCACAATAAGTCCAGTTAATGCTCCTATATTGTTGAGACAAATAAAATTAAACTTTCTATATATATCAGTAGAATTTATTCTGCTTAACTAGTGCATAAACACTTAAGAATGTCTGAAAGGTTTAAAGATCCAAGATTAAAGATCCAAGCATGTATTACTAAACACTGCAATCCCAACCACATTCTGTTGAAACAAGAGCCTGAGCAAATGACCCTGTTTGCATGTGGTCACTGTGCTTTTAGGTGCTTCATGTTTGTGCTGCCACATGTGGAGCCCGTTGTATGAATGCTGATGCCATATTCAGAAGCAAGCCAGAACTAGAAACTTTGGGAGAAGGATGAAGCATGTATAGAACCATACGGCAGCCTCAACACAATTCACTACAAATATACTTATTCTCCTCCAGGGTTAAGCCTTGGGGTAGCAGGGAGAAGGAAACATCAATTTCACAGCAGAAGCATGGCACTGATTGGCCAGCACCAGTGATGTCGCTAGGCCACCTTCTCCAAAACCTTGAAAAAGTTTTGTACTTAAAAAACCCCAGACCCACTTTGTTAATAAAGTAGAAAAGCTATCATTGATTTATTACGCAGCTTAGGTCCAAGCTATCTGAAAGACTGTACAGTGGTGCCTCGCAAGACGAAATTAATTCGTTCCGCAAGTTTTTTCTTCTTGCGAGTTTTTCGTCTTGCGAAGCACGGTTTCCCATAGGAATGCATTGAAAATCAATCAATGCGTTCCTATGGAGACTGTCCGGGGACAGAGGGGAAGCGCCGCGCGCCTTCCCCTCTGTCCCCGGACCTGTTTTAAAGCAAGGGGCAGCGGGGAGAAGATTGCTTCTCCCCGTTGCCTGCCCCGCAATCTCCGGGGACAGAGGGGAAGGCGTGCGCGCCTTCCCCTCTGTCCCCGGACCTGTTTTAAAGCAAGGGAAGGGGCAGCGGGGAGAATCGCTTCTCCCTGTTGCCGCCCCTTGCTTCAAAAGAGGTCCGGGGACAGCGGGAAAGACGCGCTGCGCTTCCCCACTATCCCCGGAGCTTGCGGGGCAAGCTTCGTTTTGCGAAGCAAGCCCATAGGGAAATGCATTTTGCGAAGCGGCTAAGAAAACGAAAAACTCCTTCGTCTAGCGAGTTTTTCGTCTTCCGAGGCGTTCGTCTTGCGGGGTACCACTGTATTCCCTCATCCGAACCTGGTTTTTGAGATATCTGGGGGAGGCCCTTCTCTCAGTCCCACCACCCTCACAGGCACGTATTGTGAGGACCTTCTCAGTGGCTGCTCCTAGACTTCGGAACTCCCTCCCTAGAGAAGCTAGATTGGCTCTCTCTTTACTGTCTTTCTTGTTCTATAGGCCTTTGGGAATTGAATAGGATGGTGCCATGATGTTCCTATTGTAATTATTGGTATGGTTTTAATAGATTGTATATGTGTATATATTTTTAATTCTGTCAATGTCTAATTGTATTTTAATGCCTGATGTTTCTCTGTAAATTGCCTTGAATCCCGTCAGGGGAAACATCAGGGAATAAATAAATATAGAATAATAATACTAATAATTAATTGCCTTCTAAACCACCATCTCCATATAAATTTACATTTACATATAAGATAATTTAAAACAGTTAAAAGCTACAAATATGTTTAAAACAAAACAAAAACTCTAACAAGTGGAGACTTGTGGTAAAGACACATTTATCCAGCTGGGAAAGCCTGTTGGAACAAAAATGTATTGGTTATTTCTGAAAAGTACAGATAGTGGATGCCAGCTGCATTTTTAAAAAATATATTATTTATATATTTCAAAAGAATTTACAACATTTCCAATTTACAATCACTTGGCTTTAGACTACCCCCACCTCCATGGTTTCCCTAATTTACCAAATAAGGCTGCACATTATGGTTATTCTATGCCTTATCTTCTCCACAATATTTTCAAATTTAAATTTTACTGCTGTTTTTACTCTAAGGCTACTTGCAATTTTTTTTAATAATCTACAAACATTTTCCAATTCTCCTTAAATTTTGCCTTCAGCTTGATTTCTAATTTTACTTGTTAAACTTGCCAGTTTGGCATATTCCATCGATTTCAGCTTCCAATCCTCTGGATGCCTGTTGTACCTTGACAGGAATGTGATTCCACAGAACAGAGGCAGTCCCAGGCTTCTGAGATTTTTGGAACTTGCAAGAGAAACTCTCCCACAAACCAGAGTGATCTGGTCCTGAGCTGTATAGGGATTTATAGGCTAGTACTGACTTGACCTGGTTGCAGATTTGCAGCCAGTGCAAATCCTGCAAGCAGAGGGTTAAACGCTGGTGGTAGTTTGCCCCCACAAGCAGACTAGCCTCCACTCTCTGCACTAGCAATTCCCAGCAACTCTTAACTGTACCCAGAATTCTTAGAGGGAAAGAACGTGCTTTGAGTGTGCTCTAAAGGTATATAGTGTGTACACAGTTTAGATGATTCCAGTAGCAAACACAACACTTCATCTTGTTTGCGGTGATAGTTGCATGTGTTTAGCCAGCCACAAAGCAAATGTGCACAGGAAACTCCTTGCCAAACAGTTCAGTGAGGCACAGGGTAGAAAAAGAGGAAAGGGCAGAGGGAGAAAAGTCACGATCAGCTGCATTGTCCACTACATAGCTATGCTCTAAGGCAGGGAAAATGTGACAAGTTTATTCTCTTCAAAGCAGATGTAAAAGCAAGAGGAGTTAGGCATAAAACCAGCCTCTAGAAACAAGTCCATTTGGGGTTCATAAAGAAGGTTACCATGTTGTAGGGGTTACAACTGAGCTTCAAAAGTGCTCACCAAATCTATGTAGGTATTAAATGCAAAGATCATACCACAGGATACTGTTATTCTGCTTTCTAGCCGTGAAAGCTATTTACAAAAGATTCTCAAAATAAAACTACACTCAAATCTAGCACAGGAACAGAAATTACAGGATCCATATATGCCCTTGTCCTTTCCTAGTGTCATATCAGGCAGCAGCTCCCACTGAGGTCCTCCAAGGGTGGAGCTGGACACCTGGATTTCTCTCGGCCCATGATGGAGACCAGTCTTCCTTTGCTGGCTGTTGCCAAGCTCCCACCAAGGTCCTCAGAGGCAAGGGAGTGGGGTTGAACAGCTGGATCTCACTCAGCCCATAGTTGCCTGGTGCCATAAATGTGTGTATGGTTCAACTAGGAGAATGAAGACTTGCTAATCCATGGTGCTGGAAGAGACTCTTGAGAGTCCCATGGTCTGCAAGAAGATCAAACCTATCCATTCTTAAGGAAATCAGCCCTGAGTGCTCACTGGAAGGACAGATCCTGAAGCTGAGGCTCCAATACTTTGGCCACCTCATGAGAAGAGAAGACTCCCTGGAAAAGACCCTGATGTTGGGAAAGATTGATGGCACAAAGAGAAAGGGACGACAGAGGACGAGATGGTTGGACAGTGTTCTCGAAGCTACCAGCATGAGTTTGACCAAACTGCGGGAGGCAGGAGTGCCTGGCGTGCTCTGGTCCATGGGATCACGAAGAGTCGGACACGACTAAACGACTAAACAACAACAACAATCCATGAAGCAGCCTATTGGCTCCCTTTTACAATGAATGAGTAGCCTTAGGACACAGGTAGGCTACATTCTATAAAGGCTTGCTCCTTCAGCCTGTGAATTACAGTCAACTACTTGCTGTCCTCATGGTCCATACATTTTAGGAGGTGGGGTAGAAGGAAGAAAGAGAGCTATAGGAAGGCTTAAACTGCCCCACAGATCATAATGTTTGATTAGTTCAAATGCAATATCAAGCTATGATTTTGCCCAAAGTATGGTTCGCAAACGAGATTTCAACCACGTCTTAAATCCTGGCCTGATGGCAAATCATTATTTGTTGGGGGATGAGGTTGGTTCAGATGTTACAATGCATCATGAGTTAGAACTGCGTTACATCTGAAGACACATCCCACTCTAGTCCTGCTCTGGCAGAGTCTGATGAGGTTCTCAAATTTCCTATGATGTGGACATGGCTTCAGTAGCCTTTAGACGTCATTCGTTTCATCCCCAGGAGGGGATGAAACACAAGCATAAAACACGACAAGTCTCCCTTCTCTGTGACTAACAACACAGCCTTTTCAAAACATGCAAGGTAGGTTTAAGGATTCAGCAAGAATGGGCAACTTTGTGATGTGGCATAATTCCTGTGATTCCTTCAGCAGCCAAACTTGGTAGTTGCTTGGAAATTACTAAGGCTATAAGTATTCCATTTCCTGACATGCTCTAGCAATAGGTAAAATTGCTTCGGCAGCTCTCAGCACCAAGGGGTTTTCAAACAAGCAAGACCAGCTGTGACATCAATTTGTCTCCAGTGGAAATAAACAAGTCTGCGGAGATAAACACACTGATTTAAATACCGAGTGAAAGTTGACAGCTAATTCTCACTCTCAGAAGATCAGGAGACAATGAAAGGAATACAAAAGAATTTATTTGGAGGCATAAAAGTTTAAATTCTCTCTCTTTCCCCCACAAACACACACATACACAGGCGCACACTGCAAAATGTACTTGCGTGTCTTACGTTTCCATGCAATCATGAAACCGAAGAGTGCCAATTGACAAGCCTGTCCAATAAAAATGGGCAGTTCAATTCGCAGCCCAATTAAGCCAAAGAACTTGGATTTCGGCCAATGTAGCCCCATTGACTTGGATCAGACTGTAAATCAGACAACATACATCTGAAATATTTATGGCCTGAAAGTCCAATAAATTTAAAGACAACAGGGAAAAAATGAATAAATCTGTGGAAACTGTGGTGTAATGACAAATACTGCACAGGCAGAGAAACAGGCTATTGACATAAATGATTTCCAGATTGTGGGAGCCAGGAAGTCATGGCAAAGGTTTGTAGTGCCACCTGGTGTCTTGCTGACCCAGTGACCAGCATGTCTGTGCCTTATCATGTATTAGAATTGTATTGACCTTAAAAGGAGTTGTGTTTCCTCTGGGCAGTGTTGACCCTATATGGTGTGGGTGGGTTTAAGCTTGGCCGGATGAGGTAACATGAGACACTGGGATGCAGCCATGCGGCTGGAGAGAACAAAGGGTAATAAAAACGGACTGGAGAGGAGAAGATGTCTGAAAGAGCTGCTCCATCAGTCCAAGGAAATAAGCTAGCTCTCTGCGTCTTTATTTTATGCTGAAAAGCGCCATTTGTAACGGCTGGCCCGACAAGTGGTGCCCCGTGTGAGGCTGAATAAAAGATTACGACTGAGGTTTTTAAAAGAGAGCTAAGAAGCAAGATTTGAAGCAAACAGTCTGGGCAAGACTGTGAGAAGATTTTTGATCCAAGCAGTGGATATTCATCGACTTACCTCGCCTGGAAAAGGCTGCAAGCGCTATTCATCTACGGATCCAAGGTTAGTCGATCCCTTAAATATTGATTTTAGAAAAATGGGCAGCTCTTTGACTACTCCCCAACAGAAATTTTTAAAAGACTTAAAATTTCTCCTCTCCTGCAACAAATTGGAAGTTCCTGAGGGAGATTTGATACAGCTCATTCTGGCAATTGATGAGCATTGCCCCTGGTTTCCTGCAGATGGGACTTATGAATTAAAACATTGGGACAAAATTGGAACACATTTTCATGGGCTTCCCAGCATTGGTGTACGGAATTTAAATGCATGGTGCAAGGTTCGATATGCTATGGATTCTTTATCACCAAAAAATATCTCCATGGCTGCATTGCCAACACAGGCTTCAGCTTCTTTAATTCAGCCTGCTGTCCTGCCATGTGTTCCAGCCCTTGCTTTGCCTGCAGCCCCAGATCCCAAACCTCCAGACTGCAGTTCCTCACCAGAAGACCCAAATCTGCAAAAATACCGTGGTCTGGCTGGAAATGATCCTGCTCTTTCAGCAGCAGCAAAAGCAGCTACCCCTTTGCAACGTGCAGTATTTGCCTGTTCCTTAACTCAGGATACTATGGCATTCCCTGGTGTTCCAGCAGGAATTCAAGCCCAGCTTTTGGCTCCAGATGACATCAAGCTTTTGGCACGTACAGTTTTACCCCCATCAACTGGTGTATTGTTTGCTCATGAATGGGAAATTGCCTGTGGTGCTTATGCTCCTGCTTTACTGAAACAAGCAATGAGGAAAATCCCAGAACCTAGAGAATCATATCCTTCCTTTATGGACAGGCTGATTACAGCAGTGAGTAGCCAAATTGAAAATCCTGAAGCCAAACAAATAATTATCAAACAATTGGCCTTTGAAAATGCCACTGAGGATTGTAAGGTTGCGTTGCGCCTGATAATACACCTTCCTGCCATTGATACAGCTACGATGCTACGCATTGGTCAGTCTGTTGGTACAGCCACCCACAAGGCTCAATTGCTGGCAGCAGCACTAAATAAAAACCAACCTGTAGCCATCAATACAGCATTTCCAGCATGGCAAACCAAGATCACTGATACCTCAGTGTGGGTAGAACAGTGGCCTCCACCAAAAGAAAAAACTGCAGCAATGGCACCATCTCGTTTCTGAACAGCTTATCTCTGAACAATTGACTTTTAGCTACATTGAAACATTTCTATCCCACTGGATCCAGCAGACAGGAACAGTTTGCTTTTACATTGCCAGTATATAACAAATTGCAATCCACCCAGCGATATCAGTGGATTGTTCTGCCACAACAGCATGCGGAACTCCCCTACACTTTGCCAAAATTTTGTGAATGAAGCATTGAAACCTTTCCGCATGCGCCACCTAGAGGTGCTGAACACAAGCTGCACCTGGCAGTATTTGCTACACCATTGTTGCCAACAGGAAATTTATATGCTCAGACGGACAAGAAGAAGACTATCTGCATTATAGAATGGTTACATTTACCTCATACCCCTTTGAAGAACATTTATTCCGTAAATGAATCCACATCAGACAATTGTTATCAAAGGACATTCACGTGCTATAAACTTTGAGCAGTTTTGATGTTGCATCAATTTATATGCCATTTTCACAGACTGAACAGCAGCATTTATTGATCACAAATGCTGCCATGCAAATTGTTTTGGCTGATTTTATAGGTCATCAATTTTAATCCTCTAAAGGATGATCGTTTGACATTTCTGACACAAGTCACTTATGTTTTGACAAACCCTTTGTTTCTCACACCTCTCCCCTCTGCACTAACCCTTTTCACGGATGGAACGAAAAATAGGGGGGTGGTGACATGGGAAGAGGGAGGAAAATGGAAAAGTTATTTACCTCTCCACAGACTTCTGCCCAGCGAGCAGAGCTAGAGGCTGTGATTCTTGCCTTTCAATCCTTTCCTACTCATTCTTTCAATCTTATTGTGGATACTCAGTATGTATATCGCTTTTTGCTATTTTACCAATATCTTATATAACTCCTTCCTTGGATTCTGACTTGTTTTCCTTGTTTCTTGCCCTGCAAGCCTTACTTCAGCACACTATCCGCTGTTTCTAAGTCATGGGTAAACCTACGCGTATCAAAACTGATAATGGTCCAGCATATATTTCTAAAACATTTTCGGAATTTTGTATGTTGTGGAATGTGAAATTAACTCATGATATACACTTTAACTCCATAAGGCAAGCGATAGTGGAAAGGGCGCACCTGACGTTCAAAACACTATTGCTAAAACTGCTTGGCGGCCGAAGCATTCCGACAGCACTCATCCCTTCAGCTGTTCACCAAGTTCTTTTTGTGCTTAACATTCTTTTATATCCACATACTAGGACCCATACTCCTGCGGAATTGCATTTTAGGAAGGAGGAGGCACTCCCCCACCCCTTGGTGGTGTACAGACGCTTGCCTGATCCCGCATGGCATGGACCTGTCCCGCTGATCACGTGGGGACGAGGGTAAGCGGCAGTGGACATCAAGGACAAGCCTTTATGGGTTTCAGCTCGATGCGTGCAGCCATGGCAAGTCCCTTCAACTGCGGAAGTGCTTCCTAACCATTTTCCTTGCCATCCTTTGCTGCACCGTTATACAAGGAAGAGAAGCAGACGACACAGTCCAGTTGAAACCACTATATTTCACCTTATCGGCTGGCAAGCAGCAGTTGCCTGAATCCTACACTGGCTGGCAGTATTCATGGCTCAGCCACTCTCGAACTATAAGAACAGTGTTGTTGAATAAGACTTTTAAGGGTGAAAATTATCATAAGATATGGAGGAATAATATTTTTGTACAAGTTATGATTAAGTTTACTAGTTTATTGCATGCTTCTAAATGTTGGGTATGTATGCCTGCCCCCAGTTATTTTCAAATTAAAGAGGGAAAGAATCATGGGGCATATATCCAAACTGTCAATATACATTGAAATTCATGTTTAATAGCTCTTGTTCTCTTACAGGAACATACAGCGACCAATCTCAGTGCTATAGAAGCGATACCAGTGCATGGCTAATAAACTAGAAAGGAAGCCTACCATGCAGCTTGGAATCAGAATTCTTATATTCTTGGCTTCCAGATGGAAGTTGGCTTCGACATTTATTGATTATAGTGATTATTATAGTAGTTATTTGCATTATTTTGTGTTGCTATATACAATGTATTCATTTTTAATTTCTGTATGTACTGCATGGTTCTCCAGTCCACGGCCCGCTTCCGGTGTCAAAAGAGTCGCTTCTCGCGCTCGACAAAGCCATTGGTACTGATATATATGATTATGATTAAAATATAAAGAAAGAGGGCATGTGGGAGCCAGGAAGTCATGGCAAAGGTTTGTAGTGCCACCTGGTGTCTTGCTGACCCAGTGACCAGCATGTCTGTGCCTTATCATGTATTAGAATTGTATTGACCTTAAAAGGAGTTGTGTTTCCTCTGGGCAGTGTTGACCCTATATGGTGTGGGTGGGTTTAAGCTTGGCCGGATGAGGTAACATGAGACACTGGGATGCAGCCATGCGGCTGGAGAGAACAAAGGGTAATAAAAACGGACTGGAGAGGAGAAGATGTCTGAAAGAGCTGCTCCATCAGTCCAAGGAAATAAGCTAGCTCTCTGCGTCTTTATTTTATGCTGAAAAGCGCCATTTGTAACGGCTGGCCCGACACCAGATTATTCACTCGGCTCCATTATCAATGAGATCAAGCGGGACAGGGGTTTGGCAAGCCGAACTGCTGCTCCACCTCCATTCAAGAGCATTCATATATAAACAGTGCCCAATAAACATTCAGTAGAATTTGCAAGAGTGAAGGCCTCTTCATAAGCAATTCTGCATGGGCAGGAGAAAGCAAGCAGAATAAATGTGAGTGGCTTTATATATTTTGCCAGCAGTTTTCCAGAATGTTCGTCATTACACATGCTGATGCTTGTCATATTCTTTTAGTACATTTTGTAACCCACTTTTCCCTCCTCATGGAACCTCTGTGGTATCTAAAGATGGAGGAAGAAATCCAATTCCATTTACATTTAAAGGCAAACCTACCTATTTGGCACTTTCCAATACGATACAAAATACAAAACTGAAATGCAGCCATCCTTTGTGATTTGCACCTCTCCTAATTTTACAGTACAGTTCTCCAGCCAAGCAGTGTGTACAAAAATTACATATACTAGGACTAAGTCGGCTAAAAATACATATATTGGTGAAAATTACAAGAATGCACCATAATAGATTAAATTACTTTGCAAAAAAATGTGTGTATTAGGAGAAATTCACACTAAAATGCTGATGAATTTTCATGAAGACTTTTTAAAAAAAAATGCAAACTGTTGTGGGAAACTGTGGAACTGAATTTAAGGATGGAAAAATGAGAATCTGAGAGAAATGGAAATGGACAGGTTTGCCTATCCCTAAGGGTCTGCAACTTGTACTACATATGATTTTAAGCAATGGTGCTTTTATTTATATAATCATGGAGTAAAAGTAAATAGAACCAGGAATTAATGCACACAGAATCCAAACCCAAGCATGATCATTCATAAGTAGGTTTTAGACTCTCCCAATATGTCAGCCACAGTTTTGGTTCCAACCCCGTGCACACTTACCTGGGAGTAAATCCCATTGGACTCAGTGGAACTTGCTTGTGTGCAAATATGCATGCCAGTTATATAAAACCTAATGATGTGTCTATATTACACACTGTCACAGAATAATGTACAGGCTCGACACTGTGTATGAATGTTTCCAAATTTGATCTAGAAGAAAATGGGTGAAACCAAAAGCATAAGATACTACTATAGGTTTGGAGGGGGCAGATTCCCCTAAATTCCTGGGTGCCAGACTCCCCATAATTATTAGAATCAATAAAAGTTAGAATTAATGAAGGTTTGATTAAACTGTGCCAAACACGGAAATTCCTGGGTTCAGCTTATGCTAAGAAGAGAGAGGCCTGTCTGAGTGTAAGTCATGAAGGAACAAAGCAAAGTAATGGCCCATCAAGGAAACTATCAGAAGGCAGGATTGCCAAGCAAGGGGGAGTGGAGTGCTAGTGGGAAGAAGCAAAGGCCACGTTTAGGGTTTCAACTTTGAATGGTGTAGGCTGGGGGGTAGGACCTTGGAGTCATTTGGAGAATAACTCCATGTGAGATGGGGATGACAGGTGAAACTAAGAGTCGCAGAGGATAGTTTTTTGCTTCCCTTAAGGGCGAAGCCAGATCCTCATAGGATGTGTGAATGTTCTGCCATCCCTCCATCTAGGTGCAGGTTGTATATGTGTGTAAATAAAGCCATATATTATAAAGACACCACAGTCTCTGCTGTGCCTAATTTCTGAAGGAAACACAAACCCTGGGTAAGCACCTGGAACCCCAAGAATTTCACACTGCTTGGCTGTGGTCCTATACACACTTTCCTGGGAGAAACTAACCCCACTGACCTCACTGGGCCTTACTTCTGAGTAGTTACATATAGGTTGCAGTCCCATGCATACTTAAGTAAGACATACTGGGAGTAAACTTCATTGAACATGGTGGGAGTTACTTCTGAAGAATTATAGGACTACAGTGTAAAAACTCAGCTTTCAAAACCTCCCATCTCTCGGTTTTTGTAGTGACTAATGAGCTTTGAGCCTTCGGCAGCTCTGAAAGAAGCAAACAAATATTCAGCATTTGCAATAGAAGACACACAGGTCTGTTATTAAGAGAATAATTTCTGGACCAGTATTACTCAGTGGATAAGAAATTATTCTCTAGGGAATGATTCCACTGGTGTGTAAAAAAAGCAGCACAGAAGAGTTAAAGCACATTGCTACATAGAAATCACACTAGACTTTTGTGTGAAACCAGACAGGCAGCAGACACACTTCTCTCACTCAGAGCCACTTCCTGGAGACAGCCATCTTGCCTGTAATGTAACTGGCATTATCCACAAAAGCAACAGTATGGCTTCTGTCAGTCATTCATTCCCCAGAGGATCGTGCCATGTTCTACAATGTTCCAAAAAAAGATAATTTCATGCAGAATAAATTTTAAAAGTAAAACACACACACATACACACCCAAATTCTCAACAAAAACCCTTCTGAAGCTGTTTTAGAGGTAATTGAAGACAGATTTCTGCTATGCAAATACTCTTTTGATGCAAAACAATGACCATAATCTGTTAGAGGGAAGGAAAAAGGTTGTCACAGCAACATCCAGGGTCTTTTTGTGGGGGTGAGAGGAGAGCCCAGTTCTGTGACAGAATGTCATTCACAGGACTTGGGGTTTTTTGGCTTCTGCATGTAAATTTGAATAGGAGGATATGCATTTATGTGTTTCTTTCCAAATGCTACACGGAAAGAGACCCTGCAAAATATTTATTTTGTTGGGGGGGCAGAACCTCAGTTTGCTATGTATTTCTTTTTTGAAAAATTATTGGGGGGCAGCAGCCTGTCCCTGCCCCCCCTTGGCCACGCCCATGCCCACTGTCAGACAAAGGGCTGAGGATCTGGAATAGATTTCCCCACCACCACTGGGCGGTGTGGCAGGGTTTCTCTCCCTGGCATAGGAGAGGCTCCATAAGGGCTTCTCGGGGGGGGGGACCCTTATGGAGTCTCCCCACTCATTGTGGGGGCGGCAGAGGGATATTTCACCTCAGGTAGCGAAAAACCTTGGGTTGCCCCTGCTAACATCAATTTGTACATTCACCGCACCAGGATTTATATCTGAAGTTGCAAGGGTTGCAGAATTTCATAATTCCTTTGGTTATTTTCTGTGTCGTAAATAATATTTACTTCCTCTCTTTCAGTAGCACAAACCTCAGATCCACCCTCACATTACAAGAGCAGGGCCCTTCTTAGACCACATAGCTTGTACAGTGGTACCTTGGGCTACATATGCTTCAGGTTACACACTCCACTAACCCAGAAATAGTACCTCGGGTTAAGAACTTTGCTTCAGGATGAGAACAGAAATCGGGCTCCGGCGGCATGGCAGCAGCAGGAGGCCCCATTAGCTAAAGTGGTGCTTCAGGTTAAGAACAGTTTCAGGTTAAGAACGGACCTCCGGAACAAATTAAGTACTTAACCCGAGGTACCACTGTATGCAAGAAGTCCCAGGTTCAGTCCCCAGCATCTCTACATTGGTTCAGAAGAGACACTTGTCTAAAATCTGGCAGGACAGCCACTGCCAGTCAGTGTACTGTATACGATACTGAGCTAGGCAGGACCAATGGTCTGACTTGCCATAAGGCAGCATCTTATATTCCATAAGACAACATCAAATTGCAGACATCTCTGCCATAAAGGAGCCCTGGAAGAATCCATTTGTACTACGGAAGGGAAAGTAACATACTCTCTGCATGTCTCAAATGGACTGCAGAAGCTGCAGCTGTCCCAATAAATCTCACATTATGATCTGCCTATTTCATAAACGATGGCCATGTCCTCATCTCATCTAAATGAAGAGGTCAGAAACCCCTTTTTATTCAACTGTAAAACATTAACCTAAAGGGGAATGCATTTCACGGGCATAAGAGTTAATTATCCTGCACAGTCTCAAGAGCAAGCTGCAGTTCATATTAGTGTAACGGATCCATGTAAATCAACACACAGTTCACGTAAGAAACACCCCAAAATACATTAAATAATCATTCACATCGCCATAGCCTTCTGCCTGAACTGCTTGGCATGGGATCAGGCCAAAGAGATTGGAGGAACAGACAGATGAACAGCACAGAGCGGAACAGATGCACTACATTGATAAAAAAATGATGCCCAATTAACACACCACCTTTCAGAGTCTCAGCTCTGAGAGGAATTCTGCATGGGAGACTCCAGCTTAGGGCTTCCCTTCACATGATGCTTCTCCAAAATCTAAGCCAGAGCATCTTTTAGGAGCACTGTAAAACTTACCTGTATGGGTTGCCTTTGGGGAAACAGGTTAAGCTGGCAGAGAAGTAGGGATTTCAATGCATTTGAAGTGTTATCTGGGATGGGCCAGAAACCTGTTAATTGGAAAATTTATTTCTTGCTTCCCTATGATTGACTTAAAAAAAAAGAAGGGGGAAAAAGCTGCAGTCCAGTGCATAGTAAATGCAAGCCCCATGCAACTCAGTTGAACATATTTGACTAAACAGGTATAAGGCAGTGCTGGAGACTGTCCACAGGGAAGCGGCAAAAAGAATGTAGTGGGTCAAGTGAGCCGTGGAATTATAGAATTGTGGGGTTGGGAGGGAACCTGAGGATCATCTAGTCAAAGCACCCGCAATGCAGGAAAATGCAGCTGTCCCAGATGGGGATTGAACCCGCAACCTTACCTGTATGGGTTGCCTTTGGGGAAACAGGTTAACGCACTACGCTCTAACCAACTACGCTCCAACCAACTGAGCTGACTCAAAAAGACTGAAAACCTCCAGTATAGTCCACTCTCCATGGGTGAATCCTTTACAGCCAAAATAGCAATGAGGGACATACCAAGAGGCTTTGGGGGATCCTCAAGGTTTGCAGGTGTACCAAAATATTTTGGGGGTGACTCTAAGGCAGGAATGTCCAAAGTCCGTTTCAGGGGCCTAATCCGGCCAGTTAGTTTAATCTGGCCCCTGTGGCAGTTTATTTCCTGGGGTAAAATCCTTTAAAAAACCCTCAACAACTCCAACCCTAATATAAAGTTCAACAACTTTAATCCCAACAAGTTCGGGGTAAAATCATAAAAAATCTCAACGCCTTCTTTGAAGAAAGTTTGGATACCACTGCTCTAAGGCGATGGTGTGGGGGGAACCCAAGGCAGAACAATGAAGACCAAGCATACTGTACTCTGTAACCACAAAATGCTGACTGAGTGGGGTGGAACAGAAAGCCAGAGGGGAAGGGTAATGGAATGGAGTCATCCACGAAAGGGCTGACCAATATGATGAGCAGGAGGAAGCCACACTGCAACATACAATTGCAGGCTCCACTTGTATATATCAGTGGAATCATAGCTGTCAACTTTTGCCTTTTTTTAAGGGAAATTCCCTTATTCTGAATAGGATTCCTCACAAGAAAAGGGAAACGTTGACAGCTATGGTGGAATATATAAAACAAAAACCCAAAAGGAACAGGTAGGTAAGAACAAAGAGAAGGATAGCATAGGATAAGATTCACTTTTTCCACAGGGGAGCTCTAGGATTGATGGGGTTGGGCAAGGTCAACCAGAGGTATATTTTAACACTTGAGCAGCAGATTCTCAAGACTGTTCTGCCACCTGTGCGAGTTCCTTATACCTTGGAGGGATTTTAATCAAATACAAGAGGGCAATGTTAGTTTGGAAGAAGAGAAATGCTAGTGCTGAAGCCTATATGGAAATAATATATTCTGAACTAAGCCCTGTGGCTTTTAACTTCTGGTGTGTGGGACAAAGCTGCATTATTCCTATTTATAAAGTGAATTCAACCCATGAGGGAACAATCCCTGCCCCAAGGAGTTTGCAATCTCCCACCAGTAAACAAAAAGCACCTTACACATGTTCAGAGGCACTTCCCAGCCAGTTTGCAGGTACTGAGAAGAAATGTCCTGGTATATCCCAAAATGGAATTTTAGGCTTGATAGAAAAATACACCAAGGAGCCACAGTTTTTCAGAACTAAGCTAAGGTTGTTACTCTCCACCTCGGGATGTTTGCTGTCCTTTTTATCAGTCTGATGCCAGGCAAACATTCAGCAGGTGCAGTTTCCCGTTGCCAAAACTTCAAGCTCCTATTGAATTGCTGCTTTCACATAGCTGTTAGTGAGCAATGTTGGCAAGGGAGACATTCCGAAATGAAAGCCACATCTGCATTCTCTAGAGACCTAGACTTAACCAGGGACTCAATTTCCCAGAAAGATCCAGGTGATCTACGGCGCTGGATCAAGGTCAGAGTCTGCTGCCTGAAGACTAATATAGAACAAGCGGAAGGGATCATAGAAAGCCAGAATAAATAATCCAGGATATGCAATGGCGTCCTTATGACCAGGAATAATTTACTTAACAAGGACTGGCTAATTGTTCTGAGCAGACTAGGATAACGCATAGTGCAAAAAGTGTGCATGCACCACTGATTCCCTCTATTGTATTGTATTCTGTTCCTTTCTTAATTATCTCTAACATGTTTGTCTTCCTGGCAAGCTCCCTTGACTGCTGGCCAGGTTAGCTAGAGGGCAAGACCCTTGCTCTGACAGCATGCCACCCAGGGAGAGCCTGTGCCCTCAACAAACAGGCAGTGCAACAACATCCCACAAGACAAGCAGCATCTCAGGTCCCTTTAGATTATCAGCCTAGGCAGACAGACAAACACTGTCTCTACTATAGCTTATCTCCTAGTAATAATAATAATAATAATAATAATAGCTTATACTGTATCTGTGTACTGCTGGGCAGGGGGTGTAAATGGGTTTACATTTGGAGTTCTACTGCAGATTTTAGCTAGATTCATGTTTTCATTCATTCTATCATTATTTCATTATATTGTTATCTGCATTTTATAATGCATGCTGCTCTGGGTACTTTGAGCAGAGACTCAGTTAATAAAATGAAAATGAAAATCAGAACAATAATTTAGGCCAAATATATTAGAGAGGGAAGTTATTGCATTTTCCTCAAAATTTTCAGGACGCAAATATGCTATATTACACACATTGTGCTCAGCAGGGAATGAGTCACAGAAAGGGGCTGCTGGAATCGAGCAGCAGTCTGACAGGGAGGGAGCGAAGAAGCAGGAGAGGGAGCTGGAGGGTGAGAAGGGGCTTGTCTCAGGCTGGGATGCTCTCCCTGTTGAATGCAGCTAGGGTGGTCAACTGTGCTGATGAACTCTGCAGAGTTAGCAGACTGGCTTGGAAGATGGCTGTAATCTGAATATTTGCTGTATGAGCACTCTCTAGTCTTAAGCAATCACAATGATGACTGAGGCTTGGATAGTATATGCTTGGATAGTAAAGAGTTCCTAATTATTGCTCTAAGTTGGAGGTGCACAGGAGCCATGCTTGCTCTCTGATCTCCATAGGAGAGAGAAACAGCACTTTTTTTTCAGCTGAGCACCTTTTCTACCCACCTGCATTTTCCCAGCACTTGCTAGACTTTTTGTTTTGCCAATAACATTTTACACCAGCTTTGCATTATGGAAAAATGCCAGCCGCTCTGCTTGTAACATGTCAAAGGCCTGTTTTAAAATAAGGAGGAAGAGAAAAAGACACCACCCTTTTTCATATGAAGCAATTCATTAAGACTTTTTTTAATGTAATGGTGCAAGAAAGGTTTTGTACGACCTTTTTCTGATCCTGTGCACCACCTGATTTAGAAATGGTCACCTTGCCTCAACAGCCCCGTTCATGCCTTATTGCTGAAGAGATTCGCAATGTAGAGGAGGTGATGCTGCATGTGCTAGCCTTGCCCTAAACATTCCTGATGGGGGGGTGACAAAATGGCGGGCGGCACTTGCCGCGGGGCCTGCAGCGTGCAAGAGCCACGCGTCTCGGCGCCCGCAGGCTCTGCGCTGTCTAGCTGCTGCCTCCCCCCAAGCTGTAGGGCAGCTGAGGCCCCATGGCACGCTCCATCCCTATGGGTGCTGCGCACCCCATCCCTATGGGCGCCGCATGCCACAGCCCATGCCTTCCCTATGGGGGCTGCGCACCCCATGCAGCAGGGCGTGTGACGCCCATAGGGATGGGGCGTGCAGAACCCATAGGGAAGGCACAGGCTGTGCCGCCCTATGGGCAGTTCGCCCCACCCCTGGGCACGCCACCCCAGGTGCCCAAGAGGCTTCCTCTGCCACTGCTGCACATACCCAGTGGACAGATGTGACAACTTGGCTCATGGGACACAAGGAGCTCTTCCTGAGGCACAGTATCATGCTGCAGTTTGAGAATGCTTGTCTGCTTGTGGGGCTGACCACAGCTCAGTGGTACAGAATGTGCTTTACATGCAGAAGCTCCTGGGTTCGATTCTTGGCATCTCCATTTAAATAGCAAAAGCAGAGGAGGGCAACCAAGACGATCAAGGAGTCTGGAAACCAAGGCCTTATGAGGAATGCTAGAGAGGGAGTTGGGTATGTTTAGCCTGGACAAGAGAAGACTGAGAGGAGATGCGACAGTCAACTTCAAATATCTCAATGGCTGTCACATCAATGGAAGATGGAGAAAGCTTGTTTTCTCCTGCTCCGGAAGGTAGTACTCGAACCAATGGATTCAAGTTACAAGGAAGGAGATTCCGACTAATCAGGAAGAACTTTCTGAAAGTAAGAACTGTTCAACAGTGGAACGGACTTCCTCGGGAGGTTGTGGTTTCATTGGAGGTTTTAAAGCAGAGGTTGGATGGCCATCTCTTATGGATGCTTTATTTGAGATTCCTGCATTACCGGGAATTGGAATAGATGACCCTCAGGGTCTCTTCGAACGCTACAATTTTATGATTCTATGATTCTAAGCAATGAGGAAAACCTCCTGCTGGAGAGCTGCTGCCAATCGGAGATGGAAACACAAGGCTACATGGATCTGATCCATGGGTAGGCAAACTAAGGCCTGGGGGCCAGATCCGGCCCAATTGCCTTCTAAAGCCAGCCCACGGATGGTCCGGGAATCAGCGTGTTTTTACATTAGAATGTGTCCTTATATTTAAAATGCATCTCTGGGGTATTTGTGGGGCCTGCCTAGTATTTTTACATGAGTAGATTGTGTGCTTTTATTTAAAATGCATCTCTGGGTTATTTGTGGGGCATAGGAATTCATTCATTTCCCCCCAAAAAATATAGTCCGGCCCCCGACAAGGTCTGAGGGACAGTGGACCGGCCCCCTGCTGAACAAGTTTCCTGAGGCTTCCTCCACAAAGTGTTATGGGACACAGGGCATGGCTTGAAAATAAAGGAGGCTGTCACCTTACTGAGCCCAAGCAGGTCTAGGTCTGGTCTACGCCAGCATTGATTGGAGGGGACTTCTCTGGGGCCACATGTATGCTGTCTTGGGGTCCTATGATGGAAGAAAAGTGGGGTACAAATGTAAGAAAATAGAAGAAGCATCAACACTGATAATTTTGCTATGTACAGCCTTTTAGGTTTGGTTTTAATTTTAAGATGAAATGTCTGTTTCTCCTGATTCTTTTTTAAACAATCCACACACACAAAGGCAAAGCTATGCACTGTTGTCTAGTGGAGTCTGTAAACAGAGAGAGTGAAACAATAGCTGTCCAAAGTGAGAACTTCCCCTATTCATGTTAATAGACTGTTAATTATGACCACTTAAATGCCCACAATGTTAACTATTTCACTGCTGACTCTCCTGCCAGAAACTGCCTGCATATTAGGACAATGTGGCTCATTAAACATTCTCATTATCTATAGATTATTTTAGCAGTACTGGTGTTTATTAATGTCCTTAATTAAAGATCAGTATAAAATCACCAAGTGCTGAATGTCATGTGGTTTGTGGTATGTGACAGGGCAGTGAAAGATTTTGTGGATTTACTAATAGATTCCCCCTCCCCCAGCAGTGGTGGAGGCAATAAAATTTAATTGCCTAATAAATATTATGTTTCTTACAGTGATATCTGGTATTAAATGGTAAGAGCCAACCTGGGATGAATAAAACAAACACAGAAAAGGGGGGAAATGCAGAATCTGCCCAGAGTTAAACTATAAAATACTTTTCCACATTTTCAGTCAGAAAGGATGCGTGATGGGCATGAATCCTAAAATGATGGAGTAATTCCCGCATGTGCTTTGGTTGGGTGGTGCTCAATGCTAGTCCTTACTCAGAGTAGACCTACTGAAGTTAATGGGCATTACTAAGACGCTCATTAAGTTCAGTGGATAGACTCTGAATACAACCCTTTGAGCCGGGTTAAGAGGTAAGTGATATTTGAAATCCACCTCTGTCAAATTCACGGTGTGTCCATTTCACTTTAGTCATTGGTTATGGAAATTAATGCTCCAAATGAAATCTAATTGTCATATACACAAGGTCTCCACCTTCCTCTTTATAACAATTAATCTGGGGAAAATGGCAGTCCTGTGGTTTCATACGCAGAATTGCTAAAGCAGATTATTATCCTCTCTGCACCCTTATGCATGTACTGTAAGGATTGTGGGGGACATATTAACCACCCTGGTTGTGTCAGGATGACAGGCTGTTCAAGGATTAATTAACCTGTACAACATGATCTTAAGCATGCAAAAAATCTATTCTTTTTCAAAGCCATATTTTCAGTCTCTTCACCCAGAGTTGTCTCTTGGAAACAGCCCAATGGCACAGCATGGCTTACTAGGAAGGTACAGGCAATGTTTAGCAGGTTATGCACCTATTTATTTACTTATTGTAAGGAAACTGATCACTTATAAGCAGCAGCCAGGAAGATTAAAGCAGCAGTGAGAGCAGCTTCAAATGCTGAGGTAGAACTGATTCACAGGTATTTTAAAAACTATAACTCAAACCACATTTCTGATGAAAAGGCATCCAAACCTCTTAAAGACTTAATCCCCCCCACAAGCAATTTAGACTGAGCAATTTAGACTCGCTGCTGCTGCTTGTTGCCGAAATATAAACACATGTTGTCCTTTGAATGCAGCCACTCTCTCTAGGATGATAGACGGATGGTACCTATTCAATATAATGCTTTTTTTTAAAAAAAAAAAAGCTCTGCCCAGTGGAACACAATTCTGAAGGCAACATATCTTCTATCAGGGGGAAAAGATTTGCACATCACCACCCCTCCCCAAAACCTTGTGGGTTTTTTCTACCATTAGTGTTCCTTAAAGGTATTGACACAAAGAGTGTAAAACAGAACAGCTGTGTTTTTTTTAAAGAGTGGCCAGGTGATCCGTATGGATGCTCTGCAATGTGAGGAGGGACAAAAATATCTGGGCCTAAGTGCTGGGTCTACACCGCCACTCTTGAGACACTCCCCGCCCCACACCACCACCACCCCTGAACAGTTACCATAGAGATTGTAGGAGCCACAAAGAGCTTTGGTCACATTACTGGCTGGGAGGGGGTCAATTTGTATGCATGAGCCCTGCTGGGAATGAAAGAATACAAAGGAGGGCAGGAGAGATAATAGAAAGGGGGGGGGGAGAGAGAGAGAAATGAAGAGAGATTATAAGGAGAAAAGAGGGAGAGGACTAAAGCAATTAAAAACAAAGGAGAGGTAGAGCGAGGCTGGTGGAGAAAGGAAGAGAAGAAAGGAGAGAGGGACTGAGAAAGAGAGAATGAATTCATCTTGTCAGATACAGCACCTCTTGTCACTCACTGACAGGAAATGCTGCCTCCACAAGAGCTAATTCACAGGCAGTGGAAATGGGCAGAAACAGCAGGGGATGCCTCCATCACCTGACCTCACCAGAAAAACTGCATTGGGGAAGGGAATGGCATGAAAGGGAGAGGCAGGGAAACTAATAAGAGAACCGGAAATGAAAGGGTGTCAATTGGTTTGCTATTAAGATGGTTTGGAGAGAATCAGGAAAATAATAGCATCCAGGGCCTGTCAGGCTGGTTAACTAACACACACACACACACACACACACACACTTTCAGCATTGGTTATAGGGAATATGCAGCTCAGAGCATGTATTAACCATTGTGTCATCTCTGGGCCTCTACAGCTAAGGACTGGGGTTAGTGTCCTACAGCGCTTGAAGATTGACCCAAATCCCAGAGGGATTTGAAACCGATCTATTCCTCATTATCATATTCATCAGCCCCGTTACTCATTTGCAGAGTATAAATTGAATAAATCATCCTTTCGTTTCCAAGAAGTCATTACTATTTCATGGGAATAAATGCTATTAGCCCTTAGCATTTATATAGCACCTTTTAAATGTTCAAAGCGCTTTGCGTACATTATCACAGCAGCTTAATAAACTCCTGCAATTTGACATTATTTAAACTGCCTATTAAGCCAGCCAACACCATGGTTTGGGAGGTAGTTTGACTGCAGATAGGTTGGGTATAACCATTTTGCTTTGGCAATTAATATAATTACACATCAAAAACCAATTTAAAAATAGAGATGGGTACAGCAGATAAAAACTGGCTGAACACGAGAGAAGAAACCACTAATATTTAATAACCAATTTTCTGACATATATTCTATATCAAATTAGATTAAGTTCTCCAGTGACCTGAACTATTCCAACCTCATACAAGCAAATCAAGACTTACCAGAAACAAGCTGGTTGGATTTTCTTTTAACTTTTTGTCTTTGTGATCTAATTCTAACCACTTTTGCCAACCACCATTGGAAACTTGTTAGGAGCCTGGAATAATAATAAAAAAATCAGCATAAGAGGTTAAGAACATAAGCCATTAGCCAGTAAGTCTTGGGTTCAAATTTGAGCTCTGCATGTGTTTACCGCATGTCCTTAAGCATGCTGTATCTCCCAAGCTCATAATCATTCATTCAATAGTTTGCCTAAGTGATGCAGAGAGCTGCACTGTAATGAATATAGCGCAAAACAAAATTATTACTGGTTCCTTACAAAGCTATGAATCTTAATGTAGTTAAAAAGATCAAATAAAGACTCACTGCTCACATAACTCAGTTTATTATTTACAAGTGGTACTAATCAGCAGAGGTAGTTGCATTATTCTGATAATTGTGCCCATTCTGCAAATATGAATAATAGCAGATATGGCTATTATATGTGGCTAACCATACCAGTTACCTCCCTATCAATTAACAAAAGACTTTACAAACTCAGGTGTTGCACTGAGTCATGATAACCAAATGTGCATAGTCATTCTGAAAGAGTAGTGCCTAATACAGTGGTATCTTGGTTCTCAAACTTAATCTGTTCCAGAAGTCCATTCCAAAACCAAAGCGTTCCAGAACCAAGGTGCACTTTCCCATTGAAAGTATTGCAAAATAGATTCAGCTGTTCCAGACTTTTAAAAACAACCTCTAAAACAGCAATTTGACATTAATTTTACTAACAAGACCATCAATCCATAAAATGAAAGCAATAAACAATGTACTGCAGTCACACAATCAATCAATCTATCAGTAGCTGAATTGGGTTCCACACAGTCACAAAAACAAAAAAAGAGCCACGAAAACAAAAACACAAAATAAACAGCAAAAGCAGACAGACCTCAGTATAACACTCAAAGCAGAAGCGTGGCACTCAAATCGGAAGCGTAACACTCAAAACGGAGCGTGTTCGGCTTCCGAGAAAAGTTCACAGGCCGGAACACTTACTTCCAGGTTTGCAGTGTTTGGGTTCCAAGCTGTTTGAGTACCAAGGCATTTGAGAACCAAGGTACCACTGTATAGGCACCCTTGGTACCAATTTTGCAACCACTAAGCCACTATTCTTGCATGGATTTTTCATATCTTATACAATAAAAATGTATATACAAGATGTATCCCCTGGGGAGAGGGGCACAGGGGGATATGTTTGTGCTCTACACTATAGGAATCCTTCCCAAGGGGTTAGGCAGGTGCTGTGTTCTACAGACTCCCTTTCCATAGTGTGTTATCCTACCAAACTATGGCAGCCTGACAAGCTTCAAATGTCTATCCGTATGGACTGGTGGCAGCAGTAAGTGACAAGGTCACTGGGGCAGCTGGGGCGGGGTCCCACGGTGTCATCTTGCATTGTGTGTGTGTGGTGATGAAAGGGTGTGTTCCCGTCACCATCATGTCATTGTCTTCCTATATGTGGGGGGCATGTGGCCATCATCACTGGCCCAGTGCCCAACTAGTGCGCTTTGGTGATGTTTCTAGGGATGCCGTGGGCATGTCTGCTATTCTTACAACATTTTTGTTTCTTTTATTTGTTCATTTCCCCCTTCTGAGTTGACTATGTGTAAAGTAGCTATTCCACTGGTATAGAAACGGTGTACTTGGTGTATAAGGCTACCGATAACATTTTTACCTGGTGGGCCAGATCTTTGTCTGTCCTCCCTGTCCCTGCAGAATAACTTTGACAAGTGTTCAGCTTGAGCTTTCTCACTAAAGTTAGTACAGTGGTACCTCGGGTTACATATGCTTCAGGTTACATACGCTTCAGGTTACAGACTCTGCTAACCCAGAAATAGTACCTCGGGTTAAGAACTTTGCTTCAGGATGAGAACAGAAATCGTGCTCCAGTGGCGTGGCAGCAGAAGGCCCCATTAGCTAAAGTGGTGCTGCAGATTAAGAACAGTTTCAGGTTAAGAACCGACCTCCAGAACGAATTAAGTACTTAACCTGAGGTACCACTGTACATAGCTAGTACCTTGCTCTGCGAGAGCTCTCCTTTGTAATATCCAGGTATAACATTCATTGTGTTAAAGGGCTGCCACGGAATGGGTATATATAAACATATGTGGTGGGACTGCTCAAAGGCAGCTGAATTTTGGAATAAGGTATTCACTGAGATCCCTTTGCTCGAGAAACAAACTCTTACTCCACGTTTCCACCAGACACATTTGAACCATTATATAGAAACAGAATGGGATGTGAAAAACAAAGAACTTACATCTCATCTCTTAGCAGCAGCCCAGGGCTCAGTTGCCAAATCCTGGAAAACCTTCCACCTTAATAATTTGGATTACTTAGTCTCCAGGGATCAGTGAATTGCCCTCCTTGAAAAGATAGCTCATAAACTAAAAGTATGTAAAGGTTAGAGCTCAAATGACTTTTTTTAATGTATGGCATGATTTTATTTCTCATATGAATATTGAGCCATGTGGTTGCTCAGTGGCGCCAGGTTACGCAAACCTTTGCTCAGCTAAGACTTTGTAGAACCTTTGCTCTCAAAGATGATGGAACTCACAGATTAATAATACTTCTGTTTTTACGTATCTGTATTATTTGTAAAAGGAATGTTTGTATGAGTTAATACTTCTATTGCCCCTTTGGAGCTGTGCTGTATCTTTTTACTTTTGTCCTTATAGGTTTTGACGCTTTATGATTTATATTTGTTATTCTTTGTTTTCTTTCTTTCTTTCTGCTATGTTTGCACTTATTTTTCTTTTAAAAAATCAATAAAACTTTAAATATAAAATATAAAAAAACAGCCATCTACCTATCAATCATCTGGCACCATGATGACATCAGGTCATCCTTCCCATCAGGGCAGTTCTGCCCACCTGTCAGAGCTGATTCCTGGGTGTTTCACCAGCACATTCCCCACCAGTGTGATCCCTGCAGATTCTGGAGATTTGTTTGTTTGTTTATGTGTTATTCCAGGCCTGTGGGCAGCAGGAGAGAACAGATAATCAATGGAAAACAAAGCAGAATAATTAAGAGAGCAGAAGACCTTTCAGTAGCCAAGCTGAAGAAAAGGAATAGCCCACTGAATTATCCCTAAATGAGTATACAGCACTGCTTGCTTATGTAAAGCTAGATACTGCCTTGAACTCAGGCCTGAGTCCTTGTCCTACTATAGTAATTTACAAAACACCTATTGATTTTAAGAGAGCTGGATTGTCCTCTCAGCTATAAAGGGAAAGAAACCTCTGTTTTTTTAAAAAAAGGTTCAGACTGGGCTCAGCTGCTCAGGCAAAGCCTCTTCCAATGTCAGCCTCTTCAAATGGCTGACATCCTCCTCAGAGCCCCTGACTGCTTCTGGACAAATAACGTAACAATTGTGTGTGTGTGTGTGTGTGTGTGTGTGTGTGTGTGTGTGTGCCCAGCTCCATACAATGTGCAGAGTGATTTGAGATCATCAGTGATATGATGTTTAGAGAACACAATGGGATGGATCTAGTCTGAGTTAGCTGCACTAGCTGTGAGTCCACATTACACATTTAAAGCATACTCAGCACACATTTACCATAATTTCCTCTGCACAGAAGCACCATTTCCAGCAACCTTAAAAAACTACAGTTCCCATGATTCTTTGGGGGAAGTTATGTGCTCGTTAAATCTGTTTTTAATGTTTTCATTCAAAGTCAGCAGTCCTAACTCCACTTACCCAGGGTTGAACTCAACAGAATTTTATTCTGAGACAGCTTGGTTAGGATTTCACATTTTCACTGACAATGGGGCAGGGGAGGGAATTAATTCTGACTAACTTGTCCCATAAAGCTCAGTTCCCTTAGTTTGGAGCTAACCTCCTACTCAAAAGGCTTTTTAAACAATAATAATAATAATAATAATAATAATACATCAGACAGAGTTTCAGAATATTTCCCTTCCCTGAAAAGGATGGGAAATGTTCTTAGCCAGGTATGTTTTCTTAGCTGCTTTTAAAGAATTCAGTACTTTGGCAATCCTAGCTAGTGCCTAAGGAGGGCTTAATGGATTTCCTGAAATTCATTTCATAGGCAGCAAATTTAAAATAATGACTTTTAGCTAGTTGGTTGGGGATTTTTAAAGCCTGTGTATCTTTGAGCAACTAGGGTTGTTGGGTGTTTTTTTTTAAAGGTATTTAAAAATCATCTCATAATCATAGCTGTCAACTTACAGATTTGAAAATAAGGGACCAGCAGCCTTGAAAATAAGGGACCAACAGCCAAAATAATGGACCTGCAGCCTCACCTGCTCCAGGCACTCCAGTCTTCCTGTCCTCCTGCAGTCTGGTCAAACTCATGCTGGGTAGCTTCGAGAACACTGTCCAACCAACTTTGTAAACAGAGGTTCAGCTGAATAGAGTCACATGCACCACATGCAGCCTCAACTTAAGATGGCTCCCCGGCCTGGATTTGCACTGCAAAGTTTGCAGCAGCACGTGCAACAAAATGGCGTCCAGCATTCAAAAACCCCCTCAGCTTGCATTAACTAGCCACACACAAGGCATGCAAGCTCTACCCCCCAGTCGTTCTTAGACTTCTTATTGGGTGAGCAACACAGCCAAGCAACACAGTTGGAGCCTTCCTCTTCCCTGGCCGGCAGGGAGGGAGGGAGAGGAGCTGCTTCCTTTGAAATTTAAGGGACATCATTTAAGGGACATTTAAGGGACATCCATCAATAAGGGACAGCAGCGGGACATGGTGCTGGAATAAGGGACTGTCCCTTCAAATAAGGGACACTTGACAGCTATGCTCATAATAAACATAATCAAAATGGAAAACTCCTTCCTTCCCACCTCTCAAGCGCAGTCCCAGTATCATTCAAATACACACAAATGTTGCTCATTCAAATAAAAGTACGGTATATTTACATATGTCCCCTTAAGTTGTTGGTCGGCTACAACCATATATATCTTTTGCTGTTGTGTCGGAAATAAAGCTCAACCAAGTTTTATAAAAATTTGTCTGATTTTGTGTTTCTTTGGTCTCAGGCTTTGTTAGGGTCAGTTTTTCCATTAATATCAAGTCACACCCCTATAGAAACGACATTTCAAACAAAGCATTTAGCAATTTTAAGACTCACTGCCATCGTAAGGCAAGTTATAAGATTAGATGGAAAGTAGTTGGTGTTGTTTTGATAGACTAGAATGCCTCCTACAGAACTCTTTATAGAAGGACTGATGTGATAGAGGGTCAATAATGTGTGTTTTCGTCACACTTACTCACAGAGACAACTTATACACACAATACATTTAAAATGCATTCAGAGCACATGACTTCCCCCAAAGAATCCTGGGAACTATAGTTTGCCCCTCACAGAGCTACAATTCCCAGCACCCGTAACAAATTACAGTTCTCAATATTCTTTGGGGAGAACTAATGTGCTTTAAATGTAAAGCCACAAACTGTATTTCAACTCCTACAGCTGTCTGAAAGGCCTGAGACACTTCATGCAAAAGATACAGGAATTGCCATCTGGCTGTGCTTGCTTGCCCTCTTCCATCTAAGGTTGTTGAAAAAATTACAGAGGCTATGAACCTATACTAGCCGGCTGCAGTTCCACATTTCTGACAAATTCTTCTAAAAATTTCCAAAGGCAGCCCAGCTGGCCTCACTGGGTTTCTATCCAGCTGTTATATAACGTTCACAGCTCCCTTAGCTCTTGAAAACTGACCTACTTGTTATCTATTAATAAAATTTTACTGCAGCAAACCTTATCTTCTTTCCAATTTAAATTCCTAATTACTACATTTTCAACAGACCTCAGTCAAATGTAAGATAATATTACCTTAACTATTTTGCGTCTTTTCATTTCTGGAACCAGAATGAGAAAAACATTCTCTCCCAAATTCCTAGCCTATGACGGACAAAAATAATAAACTATGATTAGGGACTAAAATAATAAAATTCTGGTAAGGCATGAGAGTGGAATAGTATAAAAACATTCATGGTTTGGCTCTGCAAGCCACAGATACATTACACTGCAGCATCAGCCTCAATAGAGAGACTTCGGGGGCAACTTTTCTCATGGAGGACTTTCAAAAAACACAAGAAAATATATACCGTATTGGCCCGAATATAAACCACACCCGAATATAAGCCGCACCTTTAAAATTCATGGGGGGGGGAGAGAGAAAAGACAATACCCAAATATAAGCTGCTCCCTTCGCTAGAACCACAGGTTTTCTTTGATCTTATGAGTTTCAATCAAATCAGAATCCAAAAGTGCACATAAAGTGTGGTATAGTAAATAAGGAACAATACATAGTTTACAATAAAACCTTGGTTATTTTTACACTTAACTGTTTGCTGAGCATGGTATACTGGTGCATTCTGTTATTAGCAAATTTACAATCAATTTCCATGGTAGCAGAGTTCATCTGCTGCTACTACTACAAGCAACAATCCATCTACCTTAGGGCAAATAACATTATGAATACTGTTTCCCAAGTTTATCTAGGTGGGCTAAATTATTTCTATTTAAGTACTTAGGTTTATGGTTCTGTGATTGAACTGGAAGAGTGCAATTCTTCCTAAGCATGTCTACTAAAAAATAAAGCAAAAAAGTAAGTCCCAGTGAGTTCAATGGAACTTTTCACGAGGTACATGTGCAAGTTTTTAGAGGACTGCAACCTAAAATACTCTCAGTTGGTGGTTCATGAGAAAGAGGTTTACCAACAGCTATCAATCACAATAGCTAACGCAGAACCTCTCTGTTCAGAGGCACTCTACCTCTTGACTGAGATGTTCAAGGAATACTTACCTATTTCAGTGATGCCCTGTTTTGTGTGCTTCCCAGGAGTATCTGGATGGCCACTGTTGAAAGAAGGGTACTAGGTTAGATAGATTGATATATCTGTGAAAAAGAAAATGACACAGAAAAATAATCTAAATAGGTGATAGTCAACTAAATCATGCTCAGGGTAGACCCAATGAAACTAATAGGCCTACTCTTGCCAACAAAGGTCCGTATAGTAAAAGCTATGGTTTTCCCAGTAGTGATGTCTGGAAGTGAGAGCTGGACCATAAAGAAAGCTGATCGCCAAAGAATTGATGCTTTTGAATTATGGTGCTGGAGGAGACTCTTGAGAGTCCCATGGACTGCAAGAAGATCAAACCTATCCATTCTTAAGGAAATCAGCCCTGAGTGCTCACTGGAAGGACAGATCGTGAAGTTGAGGCTCCAATACTTTGGTCACCTCATGAGAAGAGAAGACTCCCTGGAAAAGACCCTGATGTTGGGAAAGATGGAGGGCACAAGGAGAAGGGGATGACAGAGGATGAGATGGTTGGACAGTGTTCTCGAAGCTACCAGCATGAGTCTGTCCAAACTGCGGGAGGCAGTGGAGGACAGAGGTGCCTGGCGTGCTCTGGTCCATGGGGTCACGAAGAGTCGGACACGACTAAACGACTAAACAACAAGAACATTATCACCCAATATACGGATTGCATGTTTTCATGTATTTATTGGGAAATTTGGCCTGACCCTCATGTACATAATCTACCCACATGTATGTAAATTAAATGGAAAGGATCTGGGCCACTAGACTGGCAAACAACATTTTGTTAGCCTTTCCAAAATGAAAACAAACGTTTATGAAGATGTAAATGAAAGTACAGTATTCCTTTAGGCCTGTCTGCATGCCTTTGACCTGAAACATTTTGAACTTTAATTCCAAATTAGTAACTGATATAAATAAGATGCTACATTGGACTCAACACTCAGGCCTGTACTTTGTCTCCACGTCTACCACAAAGAGTTTCTTGGAGCTACAATAACAAAGTCTGCCTCAATTTCACTGCCAGAACTTTAAGGCTGCAGTCCTCAAACCATTTACACAGATTAATGCTGATGGAGCTGCTTTTTGAATGGAGTATGGCAAGGAGAATACAATTTCCCCCTAAAGGCTGTGAATCTGCAGCTATTCAGCCCTTACACATGGAGGGGGAACAATAATTCATCTGCACGTATATAAAAGTGGGGCTAGTCTGGAATCTGGATCATAGTTTATGTGCTTTCACATTTATTCCAAACCAGTTGAACATTCCCTGAATTAAAATAGGATTTTTAAAAAACCATTTTTTCCTTTACTGCTTGCCCATTGTGCTTCTCAGTCCTTCTTTTCTGATTGCTATATCATGAAAATAATCTTTCACTAATCTTCCCACCCTGTAATGTTTGCTTCCTAAATACCTTGGACTCTCAGTTACAAACTATTAACTTGGCAACTTTTAAAAATCCACGACCTTTGAGTTTCAAGGCCTTCCCCACTGAACCTTAAAGCATTCCTACAGCTCAGCCAAGTCCTCTCCCATCAACCTCATGTTCTCCAAATTACATCATAGGTTTGTTCTCAATCTACAAAGCACTGCTTATATGTAATGAAATGTCAGATATCACTGTAAGAGCAAGGAATCAATGTTTTCTTTGGCAAATGATGTATTATAATCTCCCAATTACTTTGTAGTTCCTGCTCACCCAATCTCATGGACCATTTACCTAGAATCAAGTTCCACAACTGGTTTCTGAAAAAGCAACTTGGTGACAGGATACAAAAACTTCCAGGTAGAACAGAATTCTTCATCAGAAAAAACTGAATGGAAAAACAGCTGCCCTGCATAACTGGGAGGCTTGCATATACATTCACCAACAGACACTGGTCCTGTTTAAGTTTTTCAAATTTGCAACGGCAGTATCAGTAACTGAAAGAATTACTGCAGTACTGGTGCACCATATCTAAGGCAGCCTCTAGTTATCCAGTACTGTCTCTTGAGGCTCTCATTTGGATTTTTCTTCAAGTCATTCTGCCAAGTTTATTCAAAGAGGGCACTAATCCAAGGAAAGTAAAACAGTAACTAGCAAAAAGTGGAAAGAATTTGCACTGAGCAAAGCCCCTCTGAGTAATGTAACCTGTGAGCTTGTTGTCTCGGCCCCCACGGAATACTCCGTTGTGGCTCCTATTTACAGTAAATAACCTTCCCCCCTACATAAAAGGCCTGTTCTCACATTCTAGATCAAGAGTCTTCAGAAACTATGAAACTCAACTAAACTTCACTTACTTCCTCATTTAATTAAATTCATCCAAAGTACTATTTTTCAGTATAGTGTTAACAGGGAATTAGAAACATTAAGTTTAATTCCAGCCAGGATTTATGTTTAACTGCCCTGGAAAGGGATGGATTAAAATATTCAAGACGGCTATTATCTGCACCCTTTTATTATAGCTGTTTCCCATGTTCTGAAACTTGCAGGCATATGAACCCACTCATATATCATTATATTAACCTTATATAGCTGCATTATGAGAATGAAAACAGCCAGTGGAGGAACAGTGTGGCTTGCTGGTGTTGGAAGCAGGACAGGTGGACCACCTTATAACTCTGCTTGTTAATACCACCGAATAACAGCAACACAAGCAATAAAAAAACCATTTTAAAATGGCTGTTTACTGTAATAATTATTGTGATTATGTTATTACTACTGATTATCGTAAAGCTGAATTCTCTCTGCCACACAACTTCTTGGCATGGAACAACGCGAAACTTAAAGAGTTCCTGGAAAGTTCTCTCTCCTTCCCCCACCCCCAGCTTAACATGTCAAAATGGAGATGTTGTTGTTTCTTAACCAAATTACACTGCTATCCACCCTCAGCATATTATTTTGCATCCTTAATAGCACCTTTTAAAGGGTCCAAACAACTTCCAGGCCAACGTGTCAGGAGAAAAGAAAACTATACTTTTTCTTTTCCTCTTTTTTTGGGTTAAAAATTAGGGCACCTTCGAGCAAAACCAAAACTATTTCTCCCAGTGCTTTCTTTAAAAAAAAATGTTTAGGAGTACTTCATTTTGACTCAAGAAAACCACCATTTTACTGTATAATTCAAATTGGGAAAAATAAATACACTAAATGGACAAAGAAGACGTTTAGGAGTAAGCGTACTCCTACGTACCCCATTAAAAAAGCACTGATTTCGCCTAACCCGGATTTAAGAAAAGGCGGGCGTGACCTCTTTACTTTGATCCTTGCTTCCCGCCCTTTTCGAATGGGCCTCGATTAAGGGAAGGAAAGAGACACCATCTTCGAACGGGATTCTTATAGCTCCCTTTCCAGAAGGGCGGGAAGAAGCACTTGCCCCTGCCATTGGCCCTTCCCCGGGCCACGCGGCTTATCCGATCCCTTCCCGGGCTGGTAGCAGCGAATCAACGCGCAGTCACGGGGTTTGCGGCACATAGAACGGCCGGCCTGGCCGAGGCGCTGCTTGGGCCCTGCGCTGCGCTCTTCTTTTTGCTGGCCGAGGGGAGCCATCTGGTCAGGAGGACTTGTGGGGAGGCAGAAGACCAGCGCCCCACGCAGTCGGAATGAGCCACAGAGGGCCCCACAGCGCAGAAGGGCCACATTTCGGACAGGGACACATGAAGCTTTAATAAAGCTACCCAGAGAAAAAATAAAAATAAAAATGGGATTTTCCAGGGAGCTGATGACAACACTGGGTCCCATTCCCATTCCAGTGCTCCCGTGCGCCTCTTTGGGTGGACCCATAAAGGAAGCGAAGTGAGCAATGGGGGAAAGAGCCCATTTCAGTACCGGTTACCCTCCCGAAGGGCTGTCCCCACCCCCAGGAAGCCTGGCTCGCTTCCTGTGTTGGATCCCTGCACGCATCCCCAGCGTATATATATCACAGTCCTGATCGCATATGATCTCTTGCTCTCAATGAACAACACAGCCTTCTGGAGTCTCTTGACACGGGGCTGAGGTGTGGGGCTTGGGGGAGAGGGCTTTTTCCTCGGGGTGTTGCCCGTTGTGCATGGGTTCAGTGGAGCCTGTAGGAATCATGACATCTGGAGGGCACCAGATTGGGAGCGGCGAAGGGCGAAAGCTTCCTTCATCGAATCCTCCCCTGCCATGCTCGTCCCTGGAAGCAGTTTGGGTTGCTGCTTGGCGATCCAGGACTTGCAAACGCCTTCTGCGTTTGCGGTGACAGCAGAAGATGACTTGCAGCAGGAGAATTCACAGATAACTGGAAGCTGCCGCGTGGGGATAGGATTCCTAGGCAGGTGAAAGAAGAAGGGAGGCGAGAGGGTGGGTGGGTGGAGGAAAACCACCTGGAAATGAATAGCAGTGGAAATGAATGGGGACCCTCGCATCCACACACTGGTCAAATGTCAGGTGGAAAGATGGGCTTTCTTTTGTGTTTTTACCTGAAACTTGCTTTTTAAATCACTTTACTTACATAGATATATCTCAACGCCTTTTTCCCAAACGCAATTTTGACATACAGGTGGGAGGAAATGGCGATTTCATCTGCCAAGTCACAAGTCACACTGCGGTGAGGGAGGTCATATCCCTTTAAAATCCAACAGGGGGGAACCGAGAAAGTGAAGATCCATAGCATTTTGCCTTGTAAATGCAATTTTAAAAAGGTTTTAATTAGCATTGAACATATCTGTATGTGTACACATACACACTGCAGTGGCACATACATCTTCCATCAACTTGAGATAAAGTATGGGCAGATCCTAAACGGAGGCCCACAGTGGTTCAGCGGCAAAATACTTGTTTTCTGTACCGAAGGTTCCAGGTTCAATCCCTGGTGTCTCCGGGTAGATTTGGAGAAAAGACTCTTCCAAAACCCTACAGAGCCACTGCCGGTCAGTGTAGATAATACAGAATCTAGATGGACCCTGATTTGTATCTGCCTCGGTACAAATCAGTTTCCTGGGTCCCTATGATTCTGAAAAGCATGTTAAAGTACGGTTGAAATCAACTGGGTTTAAAACCGCTTATCCCATTATTTTTCATAATGCAGACAATGGGTGGAGAATTTTCCACTTCACAATACCAGCATTACACAGATATTTAAAATGTACTCTTGTTACTGAAGCAGTAAAAGAAAACCTCAAAAGTTTAGAATTTTCATTTTACATTCTTCATTGAGAGCAAAACCCCTTCTATCAAAATCGATGTTTTTATTTAAAAAAAACCACATTTGATTTGAGAGGGGGGGTTGGGAAATGGAGAATATCCATATGGAAAATTAATTGCTCCTCCGATGCAAGCTCCCAACTACTTTTCTATTCGTCACGAAGAGATTTAGAAGCTAGTTCTAGCTTTATGTGTTGAGTAATGCACCATAATAACTAAACACATTATATAATAAAGATACCTTTATTATGGTACTGCACAACTACAAAGGCAATATCCTGCCAAATTTCAGCACTTCACAACATAATCCTATACATGTTTACTCGGAAGTAAACCCCGTGTTCAATGAGACTTATTCCTATGTAACTTAATTACCCTTAAGCTACTCTTAAATCCAGCAGGTTTCAGTGGGAGAAGCAACCTATGCTAACATAGGAGTAAATCTCATTGAACACAGAGGTGCTTCGTTTGGGCTGGGTTAAGTCTCATGCGACCTTTATGCGGTGCCAAACACTTGCCCCATTGCTGAAATTAACACGTAAGCGTGATAGGGCGATCCAAGTATTCAAAATCCAGAGCTACTCTGTTGCGCCACCAAAAGCCACGAAGAGTCTTGTGGGATCTGAAAGCCTAACCTATTTGTTATGGCATAAACTTCCTTGGACTATATACATTGCAGCTGTATGTTGGTTAAGAAGACAGTCGTCCATGAAAGCTTGTGTCAAAACTATTCGGTGTCTCTCTTGAAATATAAAATGTCTCTGACTGGATGCATGGGTTAATCATTATCCTTCCATTTACTTGGAATTTTATGAAAACAGACACTTTTTAAAAAACATTTTGTGCGCGGACAGTATAGCTCTTCTCCAAGGTGAAAAAAGGCGTATAAAAAGGGAAGGAATAGAAACAAAACTAACCTCTGCTTTAAAAGGGGAGTTTCCCCTACAAAGACTGTTTTTAGAGAACAAATGTAATATAAAAAATAGGAAGTTGAAACTATGAGAGGTCGAGACTTTTTAAGACTTGTAACTGTTGCCCTTTCGACTTCCTTTTCAGTGTTATTATTTTAAATAAAACAGGAAGAAAAGTAAAAGGAGGCTGGTAAAGGGATAAAGTGGATTTGTATTGGGTATTCCGATAATTTTCTTAAATTATGCATTTTTTTTCTGAGCGAAATAAGAGCGTTACTTTGCACGGGTTGAAGTCTGAAGAATAAAAACCCCTGGGCGTAAACGAGATCTTATGCGAATGGGGAACTCAGTTCCGTCTTCATCCCCAGCCAAAAACAACAACCTGGAGTGCAATTTTAAATTGGCCAAAGGAATGGAGAGGACCAGAAAAGACAATACTTTCCGCACACACCCCTTTTTTTGCGAAATGAAAGAATATTGCGGGGGGGAGGATAAAAGCTTGCAAAATGTAGACGGAGCTCCCTCACTCTTTGCAGGGACACCTACAGTTCTGGCAACATTTACAGTCCAACTGAACTTAAGGGGGCTTACATCAGAGTGGACACGCATAGAATTGTGCTATTACCAACTTTTTGCTAAAGGAGGAAAGAAAAGTGGGGGGAGGGGTGGCCGACTGGCCTGAAAAATAACTGCAGCTTCGTTGTGCAAAGTGCAGCCGGGATCCCAACCTCTCCTGGGGGAGGCAGTCAATAGCAGCAACAGCAAATCAGAATTGAGGGAGAGGGAGAGAGAGGAGAGAACGAAACTGAACGCGAATTTGGCTCTGTTTTCCTATCGATCCTGTTATATAAGTGTTCTTCCTCTTGGCACCCACTTCTTGCTCCGCCTCCCTCCCTCCCTCCCTCTCTCCACACACACACACACACGTATCCTGTGACACGCGACGTGCCCCACCGAGCGCTGCAGCTGATTATTTGCACGATCGCTGTAATGAGAATCAATTGCCTGCGTGACGGGGCTGCAGCCGAGCTCGGGCGCAGCGGAGCGACCCTCGCCTAAACGCAGCTCTCTCCACTTCGATCAATATGCCAATAATTATTAACGTCGCCATGCATTCAAAGGGGTGTGTGGAGGAGGATTGGGCTGAGGGTGGGTCGGCCGGGGGTTTCCTTTCGTCCTCTAGCCAACACCGAGGAAGGTGGTAAATAAATGCTGGACGACCAAGACCGCCGCAGCAACCCGGAGGGACCGTTTGCAAAGGGGTGGAATAAAGGTCTGCCTAAGAAGCGGCAACAGCAGCAGCATCTGCCGGGTAGAGGGACCCCCTCTCCTCCTGCCTGCGATCGCGGAAGGAGAGTGCAGAGCCGGACGCGGAAGAAAACGTCCCAGATTCCGCAGGGCAGAAAGAGCAGGGCCCGGGAGCTGGAGCCCCCCTTGCGGGGCCCTTCCCCGGGGAGCTGCAAAGGCAAGCGAGCGCCAGCTTCCAGCGCCCAAGGTTTGCTCTGGAGGGAG
Organism: Podarcis raffonei; assembly: GCF_027172205.1. Classification (NCBI taxonomy): domain Eukaryota; kingdom Metazoa; phylum Chordata; class Lepidosauria; order Squamata; family Lacertidae; genus Podarcis; species Podarcis raffonei. The sequence continues at coordinate 22,668,315 of NC_070613.1, read as the reverse complement.
CCGGCAGTGCAACCGCAGCTTCTCTAGCTCCCTGGGCAGTCGGAGCTCCCTATGCACGCATCCATTTTGCACACGGGTGTTGCAAGGAAGAGGCACGGGGTGGGAGGGGGAGAGCCCCTGGACCTCTGTGGCCCTTAGACCTGCTGCTACAGAGCAGGCCTGCTGCCGTCCAGCTGCCTCGCTCCTCGAATGCGTCTCCTCGCCCAACCCGCCGCATATCGGGACGCACGTGACGCAGCTGTTGCCCCGTCGCCGGAGACCCCTCCCCTGCTCTTCCTCCTCCTCCCCCCTCCCTCTCCGACTCCTTGTACCCAGATAAAACGAAGTATTATAATTGTGACGGCTAGCAGAGTAAAACAGAAACCGTCCCTGGGTGGGCTCGAACCACCAACCTTTCGGTTAACAGCCGAACGCGCTAACCGATTGCGCCACAGAGACACCTGCGTAAGACTGCTTTGCAAAGTGAGTTTATCTAGCTGTACCTAAACATAGCACCGCAATGTCTTAAGGTCTTTTCCGACAGCGAAGTACTATTTATACATTCAGACCGGAGGATTAGTACACAGCGATGAGGCACAGTCCTTTTTTCATCTTTTCATAAATTGCCTTTCGTTTCTTAAAGAAATTGTTATGCTGCAGCTTGCAGAAAGACTATTAAAAAGCCAAGACCACGTGCGTAGGAACAAGCTATAAGACTGCAATAGACATTTACTGGGAAAGTGAAAACTGCAAAGCGCACCCCATTTAACTCCAGAGGAGCAGGCTAATTCTCAAGCCAGCAGGACTTCAGTGGGAGATGCTATTAAAACTCTCTCTGCTGTGCACGATAACTATTGGTTCTTGCTGTAGTTTGGGTAGGCACAGATGCATCTCCAGCCCCTCTGCCTTGTGCTGTCTTTTGCTTTCTCTGGGATCCTTCTGCATGCCTGCCCTGGGTTACTGTCCGAGTAACTGAGTTTGCCACTTGGGATGCAGAGTTGATTCACTATTTGCTCTCCTACATCCACACCGTACATGTAGAAGGACATAGCTTTCCTCAAAGAATTGTGGCAGCTGCAGAACTACAATTCCCAGCAATCAAGCAAACTACGGATCCCTTGATACTTTGGGGAAGGCTATTTAAATGTGCTTTAAATGCAGACTTGTAGCCATGGTGCGGCAATGAAGCTGTGCTTTACCCCTGCCTAGGTTGTTTGTTTTTTATTGTATTTTTAATTTGTGGCATGACAGAGAATGGCAGCTTCCATTTAAAGAGTGACGGCTTGTTTTAAGAACAGCAGCCAATTAAAAACAAGACCCTCTGAAAAATTCATTGAATAAGGCAAGGCAAGTGTGCAACAGAAGAATCATCTGTTGCTCACTCAACAGCCTGTTCACTCAAGACTTTCGCTGATGGAGATGCTTGTTTTCCTGATTGCAATCACCCCATAATTACTTGTGGTTCTGAAAAAAAACCTGTATGACCCTTAAAGAGCTAAATATTAGAATGTTGTACTATGGGCTACAGTTAGACTTGACCTCTTACATTTTCACTTTCTGTTGTGTTCTCCACCCAGCCAGCAATAAGGAAATAGATAACTTAAAATAGATAACTTAAAGTCTAGAGGGTTTTTTCTAGAAAAAGAGGTGCCGGAACTCCCATTTTTTTTAGGGGGAGCACCCACCCAAAATTGTTGAGCTGAAAAATAAAGCTGTGCTTAAAGTGACCTGAAAAAATAAATTACCCTTTACAGTTTTAAAGTACTCACTATATTCAAAGTAATAGTGGCTCTTTTTTCTTCTTTTGGTGGCCAAGGATGAAAAAATCCCTAGAGAAATAGCAATGCTTCTGTGCCTGCTACAGCTGGCTGACTAGCCACATAAGCAGTAACTCAGGCCTGATTTTCCCAACATGAGGCCTTTTCAGAGTATCTGGGCAGAAATATCAACTCAGCAACCAGTACAAAAAAAATCCAAGTGCTTTCCACTGTTAGTTTCCAATCATTCTGTTAGTCCTTATTCCCTGCCCCCTTTACTGTGGATTAACCCTTTTGCGTGGGAATCCAATAAGAAAAAACACACAAAACCAAAATGGTTGCGGACAACCTGTTTATGATATCCCAATGACCCACTTGCAAATTAAGTGACCCTCTGGAAATACCCCCGGCTGCCAAAGCCATTCTTCCAGGGCTGTGTATCCTGCTTCAGACATTGCAAGATGCTTCAAAAAGTAAATGTAAGAGTGACTTGTGCACTTGTTTCCCAATGCCTCTTGTGACCTGTGAAAAAGGAGCCCATTATTCTCCCTTGTGTGGATGGATAAGTATGTGCTCCACACACATCTGGAGTCTGCCTGCCTCACTCCAGAGTCCCTTTCTGCACACTGCAAGAAGTAACAGGGAGTACAAGTGCCTTCATGGCTTAACTTTGATGTAAGATGAGATCCAGACCTGTATCAGGTTTGCCTCTGGCCCCTCTGATGCTGTCTTGGATTTATTGAGCTGCGGTCACCATCTGGCAACTAGATACAGCTGCAAAGTAAGAGGGTGGCAGTATGTCATTTGGTGATGGTATTTTGGAGACTGGTTCATGTAAGATGAAGGTCATTCTGGTTAGTGGTCATGGGGCAGTGCCTTTATTCTACCCCTCTCTGGCTGCCTTTTAATAGTGCAAGCCTATGCATGTTTATTCATATGTTAGCCCCAGTGAGGTCAGTGGGACTTACTCCCAAGGTAAGTGAACTGTAGGACTACAGCATATATTTGTCTGTGCTGGAAGAAGGACATTCATAACTAGAAGAAAGCAGGGCAAGGGGAAGATTAATTTGCCTGCCCATTGAGATATTTGGTGAGACCTCACTGCATCTGTGGAATAACCAGCCTCATATAACCAACATGCATGCATGAAGGAGTTAAGATCATATTAATGCATGAAGAGGTTAAGACCATAGAGTAAGCTGTCCTGCCAGGCTTTACTCACCTTGGGAGGGACTGGGTAATCAAGTTTTTCTTCCCCTCCAGTCTACCTGAGAAGGTCAACAATTGAAGACATCTGAGCTGGCTGCTCCAGTTCAGACCACATGGCGCACACAAGTTACTCTTGAGTTCCCATACCAATAATTTAGGAACTTTCACCAAGTTTTAATGCCTGTGCAGTTTTTCTGAATGCTATATGGAAAAGAGTTTGTAAGTAAACTTACCAAACATGTGGTCTTTTGCTATGCTAGGGGAAGAGGGAAACATATTAATTCAGTTTATAAAGGGCATATTTTAAAGGTCTAACAGCCTATATTTCCACACTTTAATTTCTGCATATTTTAAATCTCTGCCAGGGTTCTCTCACCAAAAAGTACTTGTCCGAAACCTGGATTTTGGTATCCAGGGAATTCTTCTTTTATACGTGTTTATAACTTGCCATCAACAGCATCTCCCATCACCTTTGAAAAGTTTGGTTGGTTCTACCATGAGAGTCTTCTTGGTACAAGACACCAGAGTTGCTGTCTGCTAAGAAAGGAGGAAGGTGCAAAAGGCACAATAGGCAGGGAGCAGTCTGATAGAAAAGATGCTCCCTCTGCCTTTAGGTCTGGAAAAGGGAGACAGTTGGTTCCTTGTTCTGCCCCATTCATGGAGCAGTGAGATTCCCTAGCAAGTGGGGGGGTGTCAGCCAGGTGGGAAGGGAGGCTGGGCAACTGGAAATGGAAGATCCACATCAGCTGACCCTCATCCCATTGCTGAGATCTCAACACCACCTCTGCTGTTGCAGCAGACCCACACCCCTTGTAGAAGTGTGCACCTACAATTCCCAGAGTGGTTTGGCAATCAAGCCCTCTTCGCAGTGAACGCTGGGAATTGTAGCTCTGTGAGAAGAATAGGGTGAGACACAGGTGGCGCTGTGGGTTAAACCACAGAGCCTAGGACTTGCCGATCAGAAGGTCGCGTTTCGAATACCCATGACGGGGTGAGCTCCCGTTGCTCGGTCCCTGCTTCTGCCAACCTAGCAGTTCGAAAGCACGTCAATGTGCAAGTAGATAAATAGGTACCGCTCCGGCGGGAAGGTAAACGGCATTTCCGTGCGCTGCTCTGGTTTGCCAGAAGCGGCTTAGTCATGCTGGCCACACCGGCAGCTATACACCGGCTCCCTCGGCCAATAAAGCGAGATGAGCGCCGCAACCCCAGAGTCGGTCATGACTGGACCTAATGGCCAGGAGTCCCTTTACCTTTACCTAGGGGAATTGGGGTCCTCCTAACAACACTTAGGAGCTTTAACAAACCTCAGATCACAGAAATTCTTTGGGGGAATCCATGACTGCCAGCCCCTTCCTGAATGCCTTTTTTCCTTATAGCCAGTCTAGGAGGTGGCCCTGGCTGCCAGCTTCCTCCTCCTTAGTCTCATGGTAACGAGACTAATAAAAATACATAATAAAAAAATACAGGTCTTTGGCTGATTAACATTCTATGGCCTTTTAAATGTGTTTGTGGGAGACGGGTTATTGGTTTGTTTTTGCTTTATTACATATTTTGTGTTCTCATTTTGTATTTTTATGTTTTGAACAGCGCAGTGATCTTCGGACGAAGGGCGGTGTTCAAATTTAATAAATAACAATAAAACAATAATGGTCTTACCTTTGTAGAGCCCCACAGGGAACGCAATAGAGACAAAACTAGAATCAATTGGCTCTGCTTGTCATTGGCTCTGACTCTACCTCCTGCCTTTGACCCTACAAGCACCGATGGACACCAGCCACCACTGCCTTGGCAATTAACTGATCTTGTGGCCTAGGTTTTTATAAGCCAGAGACATGGAACACCATCCCCGGGTGGGTCCTGGTCCACGAAAGCTTATGCCACAATAAATCTGTTAGGTGTTTATGATGCCACAAGACTCTCTTTTTTCCGCTTCCTCTTCTGACTGTCACCGGTTAACACGGCTGCCCTTCTGGAATGTGTCTTTATTGAGCTGCTGAGCCTGGAAGGAGAGGAATTAAGAGAGCAAATAGCAAAGGACACTTTTCTAAAAGAAAAATGCAGAGGCAAAGAAATAGAAGGAAGGAAGGAAGGAAGGAAGGAAGGAAGGAAGGAAGGAAGGAAAACCAGTTGAAGGAATTAGAAGACTTTCAAGTGATTAGCTTTCAATAAGCCAACAGACTTGTTTCTTTCCCTGTTTTTCTTTCCATGGAAAGGAGGTAACAATTTTCTGTCAACGTCTCTGTGATGCCTGGCTGAGAGAGAGTGGGGCAGGGGGAATCTAGCTCCTTGCAATGCCCCAACTGCTTCCTCCTGGATGGTCCACTGAGAGCCTGAAAAGGCTCTCAGTGATTTACTTTGCTTCTCTCCCTCGCCGCCCCTTCTTTCCCTCTCAGCCTCTGGCTTCCAAAGGCTTTCTATTAAACTTTTAATACTGGGGACCCCCTTGTTCAGGGCAGCACTGCAGCCATTCATTAGTGTCCACCTAGGGAACAAATAACTCTTTAGCTTCACCCTAGGTGTCCAGCTCACTTTGTGCCTGGAGGGGGATTTGTAATCGAAACAGGGCAGTTGCCGGAGCAAAACAACTTGGGAACTTGCTTTTCTATTCAGGTAATGCCCAGGACACATGTTAATGATTTCAGCTTAAGTATCAGGCAGAGACTCAGCCGTAAATTAACCATGTAGAAAAACCACCTGCATGTGCCAATGGAGCCAGACCAGGGACAGCCAGGCAAAGGGGCGGCAAGAGAAGGGGCTGCTCGGGTTTTCTTTCAGGGTTTGCATCTGTGCCTTGTAGTGCTTTTTATTATTTTACAAAGAACCCTTTCTGTGTACACCCTATACCTTTAAAGCACATTCAAAGCACACCAATTCCCTCAAAGGATTCTGGGCATTATAGTTGGTTAAGGGTTGCTAGGACTTGTAACTCTGTGAGGAGAAAACGACAGGGCCCAGAATTCTTTGAGGGAAACAGTGTGTTTTGAATGTGCTTTAAAAGTATAGTGGGTACACAGCATAATGTTCCATGCTCTCCACTTCCACAATGTGCTGGTTATGATTCTTCTTCTTCTTCTTCTTTGGTGGTCACTCCTAGCTGAGTAAGATTGTCTTCCATGAACAAGTGACTTAACAGTGAGTGAGTTTGTAAGTGACTGTGAAAGCCAATCCTGGATCCACATTATGATTACGACAATAATGATATTGCATTTTTCTCCCTCTTCCCTTTCCTCCAAGCCACTTAAGGTAACACACATGCTTCTCCCTCTATTCCCTTTACCCTCACAACAACCCTGTGAGGTAGATTAGGTTGAGAGTGTGTGACCAGCCCAAGACCAGCCCAGTGAACCTCAAGGGCTAATGGTGGATGTGAAGCTTAAATCCTACTCCACTTATACCGCGCTGGTGCATAGAAGGTTTAAATCCTAGATTACAGCCACACCATACATTTGAAGCACTCTTTTACCACCTTAACAGGCATGGAGAATTATGGGAACTATAGTCAAAACAAAAAAATTTTTCCTTCCAGTAGCACCTTAAAGACCAACTAAGTTAGTTCTTGGTATGAGCTTTCGTGTGCATGCACACTTCTTCAGATAAGGTTGATGGACTTCCATTTCATGCGGCTCAATGTGGTGCCTTCCATAGTTCCAGTTACAGATAGGTAGCCGTGTTGGTCTGCCATAGTCAAAACAAAACAAAATTTCCTTCCAGTAGCACCTTAAAGACCAACTAAGTTAGTTCTTGGTATGAGCTTTCGTGTGCATGCACACTTCTTCAGATATATGGGAACTATAGTGTGCTGAAGATGCTAGAACTGTGAGGTCACCTCCCTTAACAAGCTACAGTTTCCAGGATTCTTTGGGAAGCCATGACAGTTAAAGTAACACCATATGTAGAGTGCAGATGTAACCTTATTCACATTGATTTGAGAATAAGCAGCATAGAATTCAATGAGATTGTCTGCACATATTCTACACAACGCAGATGCATGATCAGAGATTTTGTGTGCAGTGACAGGAAAACATTTGGTTGTCGTATTCAGGCAGTCCACCTGGCCACAAGGCAGGTGAAACTAGAGGGAAAGGGATCCTTCTTTAAACATATTCAATGGGGTTTTTTGCTTGGTGAAGAAGGCTCTCCAGAGCTATAGAGTCTCAAGATTCAAGGCTCCAGCTTGCCAGCACCTGCCTCTACCTGTCCTATCTACAGGGCCCTGGCACAACTGGCTCAGGAATGCTGTGTGACAATGTCCTTGTATGAACTAAAGTTTGGCAACCCAACTACATTCAATCTTTCCCAGTTCAGGGACTGTTTTTTTGACAAAAATAAATGAATAAGTGGGAGAAATCTAGATTTTACTGTGCACGTGGGCATTCTGTTGCTAAGGCCAATTTGCTGATGTCAATGCAAATTAAGCACAGCATTAACGAAACAGCCATGCCTTTGTTTCTCATATGTATGGATCCCCTTTACACCACATATCGGCCCCAATCTCGAGAACCACAGACCCTGAAGAATGCTTCTGAGCTCACATTGATGATCAAAGCTAGGAAGTCGAGACTTCTCCATGCTGATTTTCTGTTTCCTGGGGCAGGAGTGGGAGTGAGGGAAGGAGGCACTTGGAATCAGTGCTTCCTTCCTCATTCACACACACACACACACACAACCCTTCCAAAAGCAGGTTGGAGAAGTTTCTCATAGGACTAATCACTTTTTTGGATGAAGGTGGGAGAAGATAGAAGAAATTACCCTGATGAAGTCTGAAATCCTAAATGGACTTAAGTGGAGCCACATCTCATTAAAACCCAGAGGGATTTAAACCTCTAAGTAAATCTGTTCAGGACTTTTATACCAATTTGTAGTTGAGGATATATGTGTTTTTTGAGAACTCTTTGTCCAATTCAGATTTTAGATTTTCAGACATATCTTTTAAAAAAAAGAATGTCTAAGAGACACTGACAGCTGTTTTCCTTGGTCCATCCTAAGCTGTGTACACATTACCATTTACTCTGGCTCCAACACACTCTCCCTCCTGGCATTTGAATCCATGCACATACAACATTGCCTGCAGTGCAGAGCTATCTAGTAGTTTCTTGAGAAATAATCTGCTGTTTGATGGGTTTCTCCTGAAACCAGCTTCAATCCAAAAGGAAAACTTCACTTCATGTATAAGCTGAGGTGTGTACATTTCATACAGCCATTGCACATGTGCTGACGACTGCTTCCATACACTCCAACATTTCTCCAATGAAAATAGAGACGTCCTAAGGAAAAGTGGGATATTCCGGGATCAAATCAGAAACTGGGATAGCTTCTGTAAATCCGGGGCTGTCCCTGGAAAATAAGGACACTTGGAGGGTCTGCGCTTCAGGAATATGAGTGGAGGTGTTTGCAGGGGCAGGGAAACCAAACAGGTAATGTGATGTGTGTGACGACATCCTTGCCCCCCTCTGTGCTATGTACAACAGCATGCAAAGGTGACTTTAAACACGGGAAATGACCTGGCTGTGTTTTAAGCCAGTAATGTGTACACGACCTTAGAGTCTCGGTTCTAGACAGTTATTGCAGTAGATAGCTTCAGAATCAAGGCTCTCCCAGTCCACTCTGCATACCTGACCACAATGGCTTTCAAGGCCAGTGCAGAATAAATCTAGCAAGTCCGCAAAAGGATGGCTCAAAATTCACAGTGATCCTCCAAGTATAATGGTAATTAAGCTGCCTATGTCTTAAATTATATTGCCTTTGTCCTCACACATTGCCAATAGTTCATGTGCCTATCACAGAGGAAAGAGCAGGGGAAGGGAGAAAGAGTGGGGTTGAGGAGGAATTGTGGTCATGCTGGATATAAACAGGGCTGGCAGGAGTCACATTTTGCGCATAGGTATTTATGGAATGGATGCTTTTGAATTATGGTGCTGGAGGAGACTCTTGAGAGTCCCATGGACTGCAAGAAGATCAAACCTCTCCATTCTTAAGGAAATCAGCCCTGAGTGCTCACTGGAAGGACAGATCGTGAAGCTGAGGCTCCAATACTTTGGCCACCTCATGAGAAGAGAAGACTCCCTGGAAAAGACCCTGATGTTGGGAAAGATGGAGGGCACAAGGAGAAGGGGACGACAGTGGACGAGATGGTTGGACAGTGTTCTCGAAGCTACAAACATGAGTCTGACCAAACTGCGGGAGGCAGTGGAAGACAGGAGTGCCTGGCGTGCTCTGGTTCATGGGGTCACGAAGAGTCGGACACGACTAAACGACTAAACAACAACAACAACATTTATGGACCAAAACCTTGACTGCAGGCATCTGTTATAATTGCAGATATGCAGATCAGCAATGCCCCTTTGGTGGATAGTTTGTTTCTGATGAAGCTTTAAATGTCAAGCAGATTGCCCCCAGCTCTGATTTATGCCCATTGTACTGCCACTGGAAGCGTCAGTGACTATCTCAATGTGACTTATCTCAAACAAAAGGTCACTTTTTAAAATCTGAAGTTAACAAATCAATTCATTATGCACAACCCTAACTCTAATTTACTCATAAATAACTCCTACAGAATTCAGTGGGGCTTACTCCCAGGTCAGTAAGGTGGGGATTGCAACCTCCATAAGTTGAGGGTACCAGTTGTTGCTTTATCACATACACCCCTAATACTCCCACTCTCACTTTTTAACATTTTGTCACATTCCCTACTACAAAGCATTACAACTTGCTGTTTCTCCCCCAACCCACCCCACCTTCTCCTTCCAGCACATATTGTTAAGAAGTAGACTTTATTCCCTAGTGCCACTGAAAACTTTCGCCTACTGAAACTTCAAAACATTAAAACACACACACATATGACCACATATGGCTTATTTTAAAAATGTTATTGGTCTGCTCTTCTTGCCATTCCTCCCTTAACTGGCCTTTAAAATGCTGTAACAGCATTACAAAACTTCGAAACAATTGCTTTCTTTATGCATTTAGCACTTCCAGGTTTTCAGAGTTCCCATTTGCTCTTTTTGTAATATTTAAAATCGTTTGGAAGAAGATGAGTGTACGTGGTTTCCCTTCTGACATTTTGTAACTATTTAGATGATTATAAAATAAAATCCAAAGTCCACTGTTGGATAAATAACTAATCAAAATTTTTTTGATTAGTCCTCATAAAGGTATTTACTTGTCTATGAACTTTGGCACGCACCCCCCCCCCTTAGCTACAAACATGGCTGCCCTTGTTAAATTTTTTTAATCATCCATTAAAATATATAATTGTTAACAGCCAAACACAGAGAGAAAAATCAAACGTATTCTTTTCTGGATCTCGGTTCTGAAAGCATTTATTTGAAGCAAAGTCCTATTAATTTTAATGGGACCTTTTTACTGCATGTCCTAATCCATGTATAGGAACATAGAAAACTCCCTTCTACTGAGTCAGAGTATTGATCCATTTAGCTTAGTACTGCCTACACAGACGGGCAACAGCTCTCCAGGATTCCAGGCAACAGGCATTCCCAATCCCTAATTAGAGATGCCAGGGATTGAATCTAGGACCTTCTGCATGCAAAACATGAGATTTTCTGCCATGCAGCTATGACCCTTCCCCATATATCTCTGATTACACATATACAGGAGAAAATGGAGATTTAGAGTCAAGGTGCTGGAGCATGCTTAAAATGACAGTGAAGCTGCACTCCCCAGTAACAACTTATTTCCATGTAAGTGTGCTTGGGATCTAATCCTACAGCTGCAATACCCCAAACAATGCAATCAACTGAAGTTATTGCCAAGTGATGGAAGGGAGATGAAGGAAACCAATATATTTTCTTCAGCATCAGATGCTCCCTAACCATTTCCCAAATGCAGGTTCTTTAAAAATAAAACCAATGCTTTTTAAAAAAACTCCATTAAAACATACACAGATATGAACATATGCTAAACCCCTCTTATTATAGAAGCAATACACAGCATAGTAAGTATAGTATTTCTTATCTGCAAAATACACACAAACATTGGCCCAGTTAAACAATAAATACATCTGTTTCTTAGACTCATAAACAGCAATGCAAGGTTGCAGAAGCCCTGCAAAATTAATGTTTTGAGGCTTGCACCACTTTAATGAGACTTTCCTGCCTGGTAGAGAGATGCATTTTTAACGCATCCAGCAGTCATTTAAAAAAGACCCTACATTTCTTTAAATTGTACAACTTGGGGGGGGGGGCGTGGAATATGCTGCTTCCTGTTCCCATAGATTGCCTGGATGTGCTATGAACATTATTCTAACTTTAATAGTAAATGTGCTGCACAAAACCAATCTTTTGTATAGATCTGATCTAGCAGAGCTCATGCTTAGCTACCAGCCAAATGCATCTCATGGTTTAAGGCTGTCTTGGCATGGCTGAGCTACAGTCCTTGATATATAGAAAGAGGTTTGTGTGCGTAGCTGGGTGGTGTACACTGAAATAGAACAGGACCCACCTTAAGTATCTTCAGCAGCACAGGCTTGCAATCCTTTCCTTTACTGAGTTAGTAAAGCCACTTGCAGGCCTATGCTTCTGATCTGAATCTGTGACGGTTCTCTGTACTGTGTAGAAAGCCTAAGCCTGCATATGGTGGTTCGTGCAGCTGGGCAGCTTTTCACAAGCCAATGTGTTTAGCAATTTAAAGCAGATTTCCAACAGTTAATAGAACCCTTCAGTGAGCCATGTAAAAACTGGTTGGGGCAGATGGAAGTTGGAGTGTCCAACTGCTTTAAGTGGTTTCACTATATGGCTTATAACAACAACTTTCCTGATGTAGTAGTGTTGATTTGTGGCTTGAGGCCGGAAGTCCTGCCATCCTTCCTTTGACTCCAGTTTTACTGCACAGAAACTTTAAATCCAGAGTGGGGAAACTGGGCCCTTGTTTGTGCAGCCTGTAGAACCATTTCCCTTGCCAGGCAGATGTGTGCTGATGGTAATCAGTGTCCTCCATGACACCTGAGGGAAGCAAGTTCAGGTGGTGTAGGGCAGGATAGCTTAGGCAATGAGGCAATGACAGGGGGGCTGCTGCCACCACACACATACCAGTATCCACTGCCTAAGGCATCCCTCTCACTCTGCCCAGTAATGGCAACTGCCCTGATCACAGAATGTACTTTGTGTATTCCATTGCCATGTAACGCCAACCTTTACATTTTCCTTTCCTTTACATCAGTGTGCATTACAGCTGAGAACCCATGCATCTGTTGAAGTGGACTATGGTTCACAAAAGCTTATGTTTGTTCTGCCAAGATCAGGCGTTCTTTTTGGATCCAGACAAGGCAAAGAGCATACCAAGGCTATTCCTTGATAAACGTGTGATAAACAGGCAGGATGAGAAAACAAAGCAAAGAGCAAAGAAAAATGCAGCCTACCTGGAGGTGAGTCTCCAAACCCTTTTATATGTTTCAAACAAACATTCTTAGAGATTACATGATGACACCAAGCTCCTTTAACAGGTGGCTGACCTTGAATTCTGCAAAGAGCTCTCTGTGACTAAGCAATAGATAAGAAACTAGCCACTTTATCAGTAGGTGTCTGAACACAAAATAAGAAATCAGGCTTGCCAATTAAAGGGTCCCAGACACCCCCCCCCAAAAGAAGGTATGGGCATAAGAGGAACCATTAACTTTCACCAGTAACTCCTCAAAAGACAAAGGTCTTCCACATTTCCATTACAATGTACTAACAAAATTTGTAAATGTTTAATGCGACATGACTCTTTTTAAAAAGACATTTTGTTAATTTGCATATAACTTGTGCCAAACTGCAGCGGTTAAAAAGTACTTTATCTTTTAAAAATATAAAGCCATACACAATAACATAAAAAGCTTCTTATAGCAGGTCAGACAATTTGTCCATCAAGCCAGGCAGGGGTTTTTTTTCCCCTTTAAAAAATGTTTAGGGGTACTCTCATTTTGACTCAAGAAAATCACTGGGAAAGGAAATGAAGCCGCCATTGGAGGTGGTAACAACGAAACTGACCAATCACCGTGCTAGATTCCAACTCCTACTTCACACATTAAACACTCGCTTCCATCTGAGACGCAGAAACACCATGGCAGGAAATGAGGCCGCCATCGGGAGTAGCAAAGGAACTGATAATTCACTATGCTAGAGAAGAAACTAAACATTTTAAATTTTGTAGTTTCTTCTCCCGTTAGATTCACAAAATGTTTAGGGGTATGCGTACCCCTGCGTCCCCCAGAAAAAAAGCACTGAAGCCAAGTATTGTCATCTCTAACCGGCAGTCAGTCTCCAGAATCTTAGAGAGAGATAACTTTGATATAATCAAAATTTCAGGTTAATTGTGCTTACTTTTAGATTGTTAAATTTAATACTTACCCCAATTGAACAACATTTGTTTCTGTGCTCCCTTTGCCATTCATTCCCCTCTGGCACCGATAATGAATGCTAAGCCACAGGAATTCCAAGTAAGCAAGAGATTTTAAAGCTTCCTCCTGCCAGTGGTACTGGGACAATATGGCACTGAGCGTGTAGTTCTGTTTATATGACTTGCCTCAGGTAACATCTTGAGCAATTATTCTTAAAATAATTACCTCCCCAAACTGCATAAACTGAAGGGCCTAATAAAAGGTCTGAATTTCACAGACTTTTTACTTTACTAATAAAAAAGCACAAATGGACCAAAATGTATGGGTTTCTCTGCCAGAGTACGTCTCCTTTAAAATTAAGAAGAGCCGATCTCATTGCCAATGAATCAGGTAACAAGAGTGCCATTGACTTTCCCCCAAACCACACTCATGTGCCACAATCCCACCAAGATTTCATTCAGTCTCCTCAAACATACATTGTCCCCACTTCCCACATTCTTACCCACAAATAATTCTGGGCACAGAGGTTTGCTAGGGGCTGCTGGGAACTGTAATTCTGTGAGGGCTAAACTACAGCTTGAGGGAAATAAATTATTGTGATAACCTTGCTATTCAAAGGTTTTTGGCTTTAGAATGCGGATTGCCAGACCTTTTGAGTCTCAGACTCCAAGAATCTGGGGTGAAACCTTGTTGCTAAAGGATGAGGTCTGAGAGATTAGGAGAGGGAGCCTGATGCAGGAACAAAGGAAGTCACAATATACCCTTGGCTTATCTAACGGGGCGTACCTAGGGCTTGGCCAGGTTGGCCCATGCCAAAGACACAGGCCAGGAGGGGGCACAAAAATCACGCCTCCCCACTTTACCTCGGAGTGGCTCGGAGTCATAGGACTTGGGGGGGCACCGATACAGCACCTTGCCAAGGATGCAAGGGAGCTTAGGAATGCCTCTGCTCATCTAGCTCAGTGTTGTCTATTCATTTATTTATTAATATTTATTAAATTTGCCTAATGCCATTCATCCAAAGCTCTCAGGGAGGTTCTCAGCATGAAAATACAGCGGTACCTCGGTTTATGAACTTAATCCATTCAGGAAGTCCATTCTTACACCAAAACCGTTCTTAAACCAAGGTGCACTTTCCCTAATGAGGCCTCTCACCGCTGGTGCCCTTCCACTGTTCAGCTTCCATTCTTAGACCGAGGTAAAGTTCTCAAACCAAAACACTATTTCCGGTTTTGCAGAGTTTAAACCGAGGTACCACTGTACAAAGTAAAGGTAAAGGGACCCCTGACCATTAGGTCCAGTCGCAGATAACTCTGGGGTTGCGGCACTCCTCTCGCTTTATTGGCCAAGGGAGCTGGTGTACAGCATGACTAAGCCGCTTCTGGCGAACCAGAGCAGCGCACGGAAACGCCGTTTACCTTCCCGCCGGAGTGGTACCTATTTATCTACTTGCACTTTGATGTGCTTTCAAACTGCTAGGTTGGCAGGAGACTGTACAGAGTAAAGCCACATAATTAAAACAAGAGCAAAACCAAAACAAACCAATAGCCCCCACCCCTACTTTGACTGGAAGTGGGTCTCTAGGATTTCAGACAGGGGTCTCTCCCAGCCGCGTCTGGAGATGCCAAGGATTGAATGTGAGACCTTCTACATGCAAAAAAGATGCTCTGTCACTGAGCCATGGTCCTTCCTCATCTGCACCATGGCAGAGGATGGTATCTAGCTTTTTCAGGGAAATAGCCTGGCTGAACCTGTTGCTTTGGGATGGAGCTAATGGATATTTGTGTATGTGGTGTGTGTTTGGTATGTGAAGCAAATATCAAAAGCTCTCAAGTAAACTGGAAAACAACCCTCTACTCAGATTCCGGCTCCTCACATTTTATTCCTTCTGAGCAGTGGCGTAGCATGGGGGGTACAGGGGGGGCCGACCGCACCGGGCGCAACATCTGGGGGTTAGGGTTAGGGGGCGCAAATCCACGGGCTAGGGGGCGCAAATCCACAGGCTAGGGGGCGCAAATTACTTGCCTTGCCCCGGGTGCTGACAACCCATGCTACGCCACTGCTTCTGAGGAGGTTAAACCAATGACATTTAAAATCAACTCACGGCAACCAAAGGCCCTCCTACACACACACACACACCCCTGACTGGCCCTCATGATTCTAAACGTGAGTTTAGAATAAAACTAGTATCAATACTCTCATTCAGAAGGTTTTTGGGTGTGTGTGCAGAACATTGTTACCATATTTTTTTTACACTGCAGAATGGAAATAAGTGGAGAGGAAGAGAGAGATTTGTGTTAAATTAATGACAAATGGTTGCTCTGTCTGATTTCTTCCAGTGGAGGTCAACAGTGTAGACTTATTTCAATTATAGATAATTACGGATGGATGAATCTGTCAATTTTAGTTTCCCTCAGTTTCTCATTTTTCCAAACTTAAGTTCAGTTCACCACACTTCCACATCAATGTTCACTTTTTAAACTAATGTCTATAATCTCTGGTCAAGCAAGGTTTTTGAAAAATGTTTTTTGTAATGCTTCAAAGATATCTAGGCGTAATATTAAAAACATGCTGCTTTGGAGATCAGATACTCTACGTTTTGATCTTACATTGCTCCTTTTAAAATTATTTATTCTTACTGATGTTTTTAGCAATAAAAGATCCGCCCTTTCCATCTTTCCCCTGTTATGTAGCAAAAATTACAGAATGATGATGAAGAAGAAACATTTATAAAGTGCCTGCAATTTCCTAAGTGCGGGACAGATGTGAAAAGATATGGCAATCCCTGCCCTTTGACTCACAATCTAACAAACATGATGTCAAGGGGGGGAAAGAATGAGGATGGAAGAGGAAAGCAAGCATGGTAACAAATCTCAATTTCCTACCATGCTCTTCCAACAGCACTCTGCCCATGCGCAATTCCCAGCAGCTAGTATTCAGAGGCATATCACTTCTGTCAGCGAATATAGAATATTCCATATTTACTCGAATGTAATGCGCCATCGAATCTAATGTGCACCCTAATTTCCATGATGTAATTTGGCAAAAAAGAGGTACACATTACATTTGAGTAAATACGGTAGCCATAATGGCTAGTAGCTGTTGATAGCCTTGTCCTCCATAAGTTCCATAGTTCAATAATGTGCTGCATGGAGAAATTATTTCCTTTATATGTCCTGAATCTTCCTTTAGCTTCCACAAGTTCTACTATTATGAGAAAAAGGGGGGATTTTCTCTGCCCACCTTCTTCATGCCATGCATAATTTTATAAAATCTATCATGTCATCTCTTACTCACTTTTTCTCTAAAATAAAAAGTCTCAAACCCTGCAACCTTTCCTCATCCCCTCGATTATGTTGGTTACCCTTTTTCTGAAGCTTTTGCAGTTCCACAGTATCCTTTTTTGAGGTGAGGCGACCAGAACTTCACACAGTATTCCAAACGCAGTCACACCATAGATTTGTGTAACAGCATTATGATATTGGTAGCTTTATTTCAGTTAAATAAGAGGCATGCATGGAACCCAGTGGTGCTGATTGGTGTTTCAAAAGAAAAGAGGAGTTGGGTCTGCAGGGGAGTTCTGGCTCCTACAATTATGCTCACAATGTGCAGCGCAATTATCATTACCTGAATCTACTCTGCAAAAGCGCTGAAGACATTATTAAGTGGCCATTCTGACTTTTTTTTTGTAAGTATGTGCTCTAAACCTAGGAGAATCTGAGAGGTTGAGCACAAAAGCACAAGAGACTGAAGTTATTATGAATGGCACATTGGATCCAAGCCCACGTTTTCAAAACCGTTAATATCAGGATGTACACGTACAACTAAAGGTCTTTTTTCACCTGCTACAGCAGATCACAATAGCAGATGAAAACATATCCCGTGTGAGGAGAAGAAGAGGGTGGAAAACAGGTTTTATCCAGAGTAAAAGTACTAATAACATTAAAAGCACCTCAGTTGCTTTGGGATTTCAAAAGCATGGCACAGCCCAGCACTAATACAAATTACTTCACAGGTTCCTCAGATGAAGGATCTGTTTCAGGAATGAAAATTATTTTAAACAGTGATTTGTCAATAATACTCACAGTTCAGGCTTCCACATAGAAATAATAGAAGCTAGGTTGCCTATCCCCCTAAAAACATTGGTTCTCTCTTCCAACAACATTGTCTGTCCCTAAACTAGGCCAGAACTCAAGCTGGGAATTATGTTGTATATATTGAGATCAATGGGTAGGCTGCTCTTTATCTGTAAAAGATCTATGCATGATCTAAATAATTTGTTTGGAACCACAACCCCCACAAATCATAAGTCTTTAGAATAATCATTTCCAACTTTCAAATGACCGAGGGGAAAAAGTAATAAACTAAAACCCAGAAAAACATAGCAAAAACAAAGCATGCTATTAAAACCTACTCAATAACAGAATTGTTGTATGTAATAACCAGTGTAGAGCCAGTGTGGTGTAGTGGTTAAGAGCGGTAGACTCGTAACCTGGGGATCCGGGTTCGCGTCTCCGCTCCTCCACATGCAGCTGCTGGGTGACCTTGGGCCAGTCACACTTCTTTGAAGTCTCTCAGCCCCACTCACCTCACAGAGTGTTTGTTGTGGGGGAGGAAGGGAAAGGAGAATGTGAGCCGCTTTGAGACTCCTTAAAGGGAGTGAAAGGCGGGATATCAAATCCAAACTCTTCTTCTAATAATAATAATAATAGGCAATAATTAACTTGGTACTCACCTGGCTGTGTGGGAGGTGTTGTTGTGCCAAATCCCAAAAAAGATGGAGATTTTAGGTCAGTGAGGAGGGAAAAGGGAAGGGACTGCAGGCCACCCAGACTTTGCATTTGAGGTGACACACCTTACATTTAAAGCACATGGCTTCCCCCTGCTCAGCTGTGACCTTGGGCCAGTCACAGTCTCTCAGCCTAGCCTGCCTCACAGGGTTGTTGTGAAGGTAAAACGGGGAGGAAGAGAACCCTGCACACCACTTTGAGCTCCTTAGAGGAAAAGTGGGATATGAATGCAATAAAGATATCAATGAAGTGGGAAGAGAAAGAGAGGCCGACCTTTGAGGTGGCAGGGAAGTGGATGTTTAGATTAAGGTTATCTGATGGCCCTGGGTTTACAAATCAGTCCCCTGACAAAATCCATCTATTTAGTAGGAAGTTGAAAAGTGTCCCCGGATTCACTGAAAAAAATCTGGTAACCTTAGTTTAGATTCCTAGCCAGGGACTAAGGACTGCTGGTTTGGAAGCAAAGTGTGAAGGCATAGGATCCTTCCCTTTGCAAATGAAGCTCAGGGGTACAGGCCTCTGTCCCAAGAACAGAGAATGGAGACTGGAATGTGTTAAGTTGTGGGTGAACATATCAGATGACACAGCGATTCTTCAAACAGCTCTTGTTTATTCACAGGCCAGAACTGAACTGAACTGAAGGGTTCAGCAAGCCTGCTTATATAGAGCTCCACTAGAACGAAACAGTAACCATTTTCTGTAACTATCCAATCATTGAACGTCACTTTCAATCCCTTATTTGCATATGTGGACCTGAGTGAAAACTATCTACAGTATCCCCCTGCTGGCCCAGGGTGAGAATTTCAGTACATAACAGAATGCCCTACGACCTGGAAACTATTCCTCCTCTGGGGAGAGAAGGGTATCGTACTTTAGCAACCCGAGACGACTTTGGCCAGGATTTATTTTAGGGGGACAGGCTTTATGTTGTGGGGGGGGGGAGAGAACTGAGTTATCTGTGACACAATTGGTCAGTTGGTTAAGTATTTTTATTTATTTATTTGATTTAGAGGGGGCAGCGTCCCCCCCCTGGCTGTGCCCATGGGCCCTGTATACCTGAAGGAGCATCTCCACCTCCATCATCCAGCCCAGACACTGAGAACTGACTGAACAGCGCTAAAAGAATTGACTTTTAGAAGACACCTGAAGGCAACTCAGTAAAGGCATGTTTTTTATGTCTGATGTTTTACTGTGTTTGATGTTTAAGTTTGTTGGAAGCTGCCCAGAGTGGCTGGGGCAACCCAGTCAGATGGGTGGAATAATAATAATAATAATAATAATAATAATAATAGCAGTAGTAGTATTGATTGTCCCAGCAGTGGCTCAAACCACACTGCCTGGAGAACAGTTTGCTTAAAGAGAATCAAGGCCTCAACCCACCACAGCTCTCTCATCATCACATATCCCAGACCCTCCAAGTGTCCCTATTTTCCAGGGACAACCCAAGATTTACAGAAGCTGTCCCAGTTTCTGATTTGATTCTGAAATGTCCCGCTTTTCCTTATGATGTCCCTATTTTGATTGGAGAAATGTTGGAGGGTATGGAGTTATGTGACCCCCGAGCCAAGGAGATAAGTGACTATACAACCTTTAGAAGATATCTGAAGGCAGCCCTGTATAGGGAAGTTTTTGAATGTTTAATGTTTTATTGTGTTTTTCACAGTGGTGTAGCGTGGGTTGTCAGCACCCGGGGCAAGGCAAGTAATTTGCGCCCCCTAACCCAGTAGGGGCAGAGAGCTGCAAGTGCGAGTGCGCCCCCCCCCAGATGTTGCGCCCGGTGCGGCCGGCCCTCCCTGCACCCCCCACGCTACGCCACTGGCTTTTCATATATGTTGGAAGCCACCCAGAGTGGCTGGGGGAACCCAGTCAGATGGGTGGGGTATAAATAATTAAAAATATATATTATTCTGGAATAGGACGTCCCTATTTTCATCACAGAAATGTTGGAGGGTATGACATCTCCATATGACGGAGATGGGTCACTAGACAAGGGCAGCTTGGGGAAAAACATGAGGAGTTAGCAGAAGAAGAGTTGATGTTTACCCTTAGTGGGATTGCCATCAGTCAATTCCTAAGAAGATGTCTTAAGGACAGAGGAGGCTCTGGCTTTAATGCACTGCCTGCTTCTGTGCTCTTGCAGCTACCCCTAGTAATATGGTAGGACAGGGCTGTGGGCAGCAGTCTGGGATGAGCCAGAAGCCAAGAACTAGAAGCCATAGTGGAGCCACTCAGTAGTCAGGAGGACTGAATAGCAAGTCAAGACCAATGGGCAAACTAGAAGGCAAGCCAAAACTTAGAACCAAAACATAACCATGGATACCAGAATGCTGGAAGACATGTTGCTCAAGCAAGGCTCCACTGGAGCAAGAAACCCTTCACACTCTTTCCCATCCAGGAAGATCCAATGGCTAGTGGCCAACTTGGGTTGGCAGAGTCAGTCCAGAGCTTAGTGGTGCATTAATTGTGAAGCTGCCACTTGCAGTTTTGTTGTTAACCACACAGGGGAGCTGCACATAGATCCAGCAGCTCCCCAGTAACTAGCCAATAAAAGCCAATAAAATGTTGCCTTTTGAACTTACTTGCCTCCAACTGCTAATGGAAGACAGGAGTGGAGGAAAGTAGCTCCAGAACCCATAGAAACTCTGGTTTACATAAGAAGAAAATGTATTGTTTGTGCTTACATTGTTTTTGTAAATCCACTCAGTCAACTAAAATATCTGAAAGCCACAGACCCTCTTGGGTGTTCAGACCAACAGAAAGGGCCCTCTTGGTAGTCCTACCACCCTCAGAAGCTCAGGCAATGGTGATGGATCAGGAGAGGGTATTCTCTATGGCAGCCCCTAAGTGGAACACCTCCCCCAAAGTGTGTCTGGCACTTCAGTATACAGTTTTTCTCATATGCTGAAGACGAACTTCTTTCCACTGACCTTTGACACTTGAGGTGAATACTTTAGAACCCCCCTCCCCCATTCCTGTGATAGTAATTTGCTATAAACTGTTTTTAATGTTGTATTTTAAATGCAGCAGCAGCAAGAGCAGCAACAACAAATCGCAGAAAAACCAAAAGGCAGCAAGATATTAAAAGTTATCTAAAAATAATCATCTCTAAAATTAGCTTGAAAAGGCCTGGATAAATACAAAGCTCTTGGCCTGGTGCTGAAAGGACAACAAGGAAGGTGCCAGATGGAACTCTTTGGGGACAGCATTCCACAATCGAGGTGCCACCACTACGAAGGTCATTTCCCTGGTAGCCAGCTGGCAGGGGGACATACCACAGGCCCTCTGCTGAAGATCTTAGCATACTTGTAGGCACATATGGAGACTGGCAGTCCTTCAATTAGCCTAAGCCCTAAAGGACTTTAAAGGTCAAATGAGAACTTTGACTAGCAGCCAAAGTTAGGCCCAGAAATAACTGGAAGCCAGTTGTTACCTTGCTTGCTCAGCACGCATGTCTATGAACATGTCTACAGCCTACTTCTCAGGGTTAAGGGAATAAGCCCTTCTGGAACATGAATAACTTGTAGCTTAAATGTTACGTGAATAACTGGAGGGGATCTAATTCCTTATTTTACCTCTGTGACCCTGGCTCTACTCCCTCAGAGGAAAAACTGCCCAGAAACTAGCACATCTTCCAAATACAAAGAAGAACAGCATGAGTAACTTCAGATCATTTAGTTTAGGCAGTGGAGATACTCAGAAAACAAGAGACGCATGAACAGAACTTTTCCAGAAATGGAGTTTTATTGAAGAACAACAAGACGCCAATTTTACTGGTTAAATGTGAAGTTTTCCCTAGTGTTAGGAGGGCAGCAATGATGAGATGAGTGGGCTACTTTGGTTTCAAGGAAGGGGACGGGAATAATTGCAGTTTGGAACTGAAAAGATTGTGTGTGGGAGTGTTACCAGAGCTGTCTTTCCTATTGGGTTTACTGGTGCCTTGTGCCAGGGCGCTGGCCTCTCAGGGGTGCCCCAGCAAGTGGGGAAGCCTCCCCTTTCCCTGCACGCCCGCCAGCTGTGCCCCGTCAACCATATGGCTGGCAGGCATGCAGCTTCCTTCCCAAGCCTCCGCGGGAGGAGAGCGATCCCCGCAGAGGCTTGGGGAAAGGTTGACAACGCTGGGAAAGGGGGGGGGCACCGGAGGGATCTTTGAACCACGGTGCCAGATATGCTTAAGACAGCCCTGAGTGTTACTGCCTTCCTTATGGACACAGGGGCAGGGTGTGTGGGCCCTTAACATCGGAGTAAACCCACAAACAAAGTAAGAAGAAGAGACTTCCCTCAGCCACAGCAAGGCCTTACCAAGCTGAGTCCACTGGTAGTGGGAGCAGAGGAAAAGAACAATAAAAACCAGGTATCCGGGGTCAGTGAGTTCATCCCAGCAAAACATTTTCTGGTATCACCTAGTCCAGAGGTGTAATAGTTGGCATCCGGTCAGGAGTTCCTAGGGCTATAACCATTTACATTTGCTGTCCCACCCACTTTTGCCTCTTGCTCTACCCAACATTAGCATGTGGCCTTCGAAAGGTTGCTCAGGAGGGCATTTGCCTGCTGTCTTGTGTTGTAAGGATCAGGCTTCTCAAGGCTACCCTGAGATATCCTGTAGTTTCCCAATGATCCCATGAAGCCAGTTCTTCCTAGCAGTGCTGTGCTGCCATTACCTCTGAATAGGCCCACAAAATTCCCTTTTGGTGCATATGATTGAAATTTGGTTATTGAAACAGAGCTTGACACAAGGGGTTTCCTGATACCGATCCTGTATCCCTACCCCAGCCATGAGCTTGTGTCTTAGATGGCAACTTTAACTTAGATCTTCTTTTTTCCATAGAGTATTAAAAAACAAATTAGCTGTCAGTCAAAATGCCAATGATACCTGGAGCAATATGTTTCCACAAAGGGCTGGCACACGCAGACCTGTTTATTTGGTTAGCCTTTGCACCATCAGACCCATATTTTTATATCCGCGTGATAATGTCAGAAGCAACTCGAGTTCCATAAACAGATCCTGCTTTGGATAAAAAAATACAGACATATTTTATTGGAAATGTGAAAAAATAACAATGACATTTTAGTGAGACCAAACTGTGCAATAACTCATGAAAATTAATACCATGAACCAATTACCTTTTGTCTCTCCCTCTCTCCCTCTCTCTCATCCTCTTTCTGTTTAGCATTATGCTAACGTCCCCCACCAAACATGCAACCCAACAGTAAAAGCGAATAAATGCCTGAAGAGTAATTACCATTTAGAAGCTGTTCTTTTTATATCTAGTGTCAAATGCAATGACAGTAAGCACTCAATAAAAACAAAACGTCTTTGGCATTGCCTTTTTATTTTCTTTTTTTTAAAGAAGAAGAAGAAGAAGAAGAAGAAGAAGAAGAAGAAGAAGAAGAAGAAGAAGAAATGCATCAGTTTGGAATGTTTATTCAAACCAGCTGTAAGATATTACTGTACAGAGTCAGGAAATTAATATAGTATTTGAAAGTACAGTGTCGTAATAAGTTATTCTAGCATGCCTGCAGAATGAGCAGAGATAGATTTGGCAGGCAAAATGCAGTTTGCAAAGGATCAGACTGACAATGGAGTACTCTGGGGCAACTTAGACTTCCCTTCCAGCCAGCTTTGCCCTCCAGAAAATGCTTACCCTCATCCATTCTGGAGAAAAGCTAGTTCAGTCAGCTGGGAAATGCTGGTGAGATTTCAGAAACTGAGGCCCAGTTCATATATCTGAAAAGGCGGCATGTTCTTCCTGTAGGACTCAGCAAGCACCATGTTTGCTGTGCCAAAGCAAGCTACAAAAATATAAAAATGAAATATTAAAATAAGTTAAAACACTAATCAGATGAGGAGTTGTTGAGCACTACTCTGTTGTGCATCTGTGTTACCAATGCAAATTACCAGAGGTGGGTTGGGTTGGGTTGGGTTGGTTGGTTGGTTTGTAGAAAGCAGCTCAGGATGGATCAGGTGACAGAAGGAGCCAATAGAACATTCTTGGATGCAGAAATGTGTCCACTTAGGCCTGGCTGGCTCCTCAGTCTGAGCAACTTGGGTCTCAGACTTAAACTCAACTCTCTTAGTGTCTGTCTGTTTCTGGCCTGCTTTAATTGTCTTACAAGTCTGTGGATAAACCGCAGACCACCCATCTTGACACCTAACTGCTCCTAAGCATTTTTCCCATGTGGGAACTTTCCATGCATCCAGTGTAGAACCACATCATGGATTCCAACCACCCAGTTCCATTACAGTTCCATTTGAGATGGTGACTGCCTGTGTGTTTGCTTGGTTTCCAACTTCTCAACCTGATTGTTTGCGCCCAACTACATGTTTACAAAAATGAATGCTAGAGGCTCCAGCACACACCTCCACATCTAAAGTCATGCAACCCTGAAAATCTGCCAGGGAACTTCATCTCTGTTTGCTTGGATACATATCTTGAGACTTGAATTAGGAATCCTAGAAGCTAACCAGGCTCTGGCACAATCCACACTCTGCCCTGCACCACATTCCTGACACAATTTGTATTGACTGCATTATGTTTTCAAAAGCATCATCTAAGTTGCAATACAAGCTGATTTGGCATCTACGTAATCTGGCTCCACTAAACTTTATAAAACCTCAGCTTCAGAGCATAATCTTCCATCTGAATGATTCGTCTCACCAATGAGCTTCCTGCATGCCTAAGTGCATGTTCCCTCACCACCATCCTTGGAAGTTAACCTTCTGCCTATCCTGAGCTATGTGGACCTGCCTTTGGTCCTTCTGACTGTTGCTTGCTTCTTAAGGATCTTGATCTTTCTCTCAGATGTTGTTATTTGCCTCTAATCACATGAGCAGAAGGCATGGGCTTTCTGTGAAGGTTGAAAATGTACTGCTTTGGGAAAGAGCCCCACTAGACTTTGGCTCTCTATCCATCAGGGAAATGAGGAACACTAATAAGTATTGTCTGAAACACTGAGAATCTATTTACATCATGGTTATCATGAGAGTTTCTGCATCTAGCAGCAAGCACAGATATTATTAGAGGAACAAGCCAGCTATAAAGTCTGTTTATATTTTGGTCACAGGCCTTTAAAATTCTTAATGGCAAGCAGTTCATAGTACTATAATCAATATCTCCAGAGTTCTTTAATAGCTATACAGAAGCAAAGTATGCCTGTGATAAAATGCACTCCCAAGGGAATACAATGCAAAGGTGCAATATAAATATACCCACAGATAAAGGGATGGTATTACAGCAGCACTAGTCCAAAGATGGAGATTTAAAGCCCTGTGCAGTTATGTAAACAATGCCATTACAACAGCTCATCACAGCAAGATGAATGAAGCACAGAATGATAAACAGGAAGCAGAGCCCACTTTGTGCTGGCACGAAGTTCTTCTTTCACCCTGAACTCCTGGCTTTCACCCTGAACTGCCACCACTCATTTGGCTGGGAGAAAAGAAGCAAAAGGGTTGGGGGAAGGGGAAGGGGAAGGTGGGGAGCATCTGACTGACACATTTAATCATTGCCGTTCTGAATTCTGTGCATCCCTGTGGTCAAAGCCCACTTCCTTCTGAAATTACATTAAAGGCCATTGAGACCAGGTAAAAATAGCAACAGTGCAGTCCTGAGTTCAATAGGACTTACTCCCAGGT
Source organism: Podarcis raffonei (assembly GCF_027172205.1). Taxonomy (NCBI): domain Eukaryota; kingdom Metazoa; phylum Chordata; class Lepidosauria; order Squamata; family Lacertidae; genus Podarcis; species Podarcis raffonei. The sequence goes on along the minus strand of NC_070613.1, from coordinate 22,642,614 downwards.
AAGTGTGCATGGTTGACCAGAACGACATGTAGTACAGTCAGTAGAGCATGAGACTCAATCTCAGGCTTGTGGTTTCCAGCCCCACTCTGGGTGAAAGATTCCTGCATTGCAGAGGGTTGGGCTGGATGACCCTCATGGTCTCTTCCAACTCTACAATTCTATTCTATGATTCCAAGTGCAGTCTGACCACAGATTTGTATAGTAGCATTATGATATTGGCAGATTTATTTGTTTAATCCAAAAGTGCTTGAAATAAAAGATTTGACAGCAGTGCTCAGTAGACTAGCATTTTCTTCCCTGTCTTCTTCTTCAGTTTGGGCTCATATCTCCAAACTTTCTCTTTTGGGCCTCATCTGAAATGAATGGGTGGTGGTGGGTAGCAATGAAATAGATATATGTTTGTTTCTGGTCCTTAGGCTATTACAAAACAAAGCTTTACAGTATAAAGCAATGCAGTACAAGGTAGCAGAAATTGAAACCAAGCAAGCAGAGTTTTTTAAAGATAATTGTAGATGGGGTGTTCTCAAACAGGACTAGAATACTGACCTTTCCATTTAAAAAAATTGAAGATAAAACTGGATCAGTTTGGAAATTTAGCTAGTCCGGGGCTGTGGCTTATCCAGTGATTCTGAAGCAAAAATGTTTTATTTTGTATATTCCAGAGCAGGACAACTCCCACATTTTATGGGATGCATTTTATGGGATGGATTCAAATGCATGCTGGAACATCAGGTTTGCACAATTAAAGTAGAATAAAGCACTTTGTCACCGTACCACAAAAAAAAAATCCACTTTAAAAAAAGGAACAGTCTTTCGGTGGTTAAGATGATGAGGAAATGCACTGAAAATTGTTGGATTAACAAATGAGGAAGAGGAACATGTAAAAGCAACCCCAGAGGTGAAACAGGAAGAATGCAGGATGAATGCTCATTGTCCTTCAACAGCCCCACAAAGAAATGAGAAGGAATCCTTCATAAAGACCAGGTATAATCTAACCTCCAAGTAAGCTTTGTGCAAGCAAATGAGGACCCATGCTCAATAAAGAGGGTTCCTGGAGGAGCCCAGAGATCAGGGGCATCATGTTGTGCGTGGGAGGGGCCCGCAGGATAAAGAGAGAGAACCCAAAGCCAGCCGCAGAAACAAAGAGATGGCGATAAAGGACCACAGGATCTCTCTAAAACAGAAGTATCCTGAGAGTTGTGGCTAAGAAGCAGCTCAGGCTTACCTGCTAGAATAGATCCAGGCACATCTAATAAATATTACCATTTTCTAATACAAATTGTGCTTATTCGGCTTTGTCCCGCTTGTCTCTCATTCGTGTTTTGTGTCTCCTTGCATGTCTATCACCTTTTTTTCCTCCCCCCCCCCCCGCACCAGCCTCCGTCTCCTCCGCTCCCATATTTCCTGTTTCTTTGTCTCTCCCTTCGGCATTCCTCACTTCTTTGTTCTTTGCTCTTGCTCCCTCTTTTCTGCCTGCCCACCTATTCCCTTTTCTATTCCAGCTGCTGTCTCCTTTCTCCTTTCTTTCTGCTTCTCTGTCCTTGCGCACTGCTGATTTGCGTGCTGCATTCACAGCTTCTCTGGAGGAGACCTGAGTATTTTTAGGTTGTTTTTTTTACTGAATGAGCCTTTCCTACCTATAGAAAGCCCGAAGCCTTTGCAGGTCTGCTCAGCTTTAAGCCTTTCCCTTGCTTCTCTCATAATAGCGCAGCACAACTAAATGTGAGCAGGTGAGAGACCCATTTCTGAACATCATTTACCACCAGGCTGTTGCAGACTGGAGACATCTGCACATTTTTGTACCTGGAGGGTTGGTAGCAGTCATTCAAGGTGCCCCTGGTTCCAACATCGTGCAACATTGCACCAAGTGTTTCGCTTTGCTCATTTTGCACCTTCTCAGCTGCAGCTCCAAGGGATCTCCTCCAACAATGGTTTGGACCATGAACTGAGTGGGGGATGTGGATGAGAATGCAAGAAGAGTCCTACAAGCTCACGATAGCTGTATGTGTCTTCTGGTATCTAAGGCAGTATGCTGTGGGACAGAGCAGGAGCTATTATTATATATTATATTATATTATATTATATTATATTATATTATATTATATTATATTATATTATATTATATTACATTGCACTCATGTCCTGCTTCTGGACTTCCCATGGGCATCTGGCTCTCCATTCTGGGAACAGAAAACTGGACTTGATTGTCCAGCAGGACTCTTCTCATTTGTCAAATTTGCATCCTTTATACAGGTTGCAGAATTCTGTGTTTCATTAATATATTCTAAAGTGTATCTTGCCTTATTGCTTGAGCCTCAAGGTGACCAACTACAGTAAATATGCAAAGGAAAAGTAACCCTACAAAATCGCCTAAAGCTGCAGGGGAAATGGAAATATTTTAAATATATATATGCAGCCCTGTTTTGCTTATTTAAGATACTTGCGCTAGATATTTGTGAAACAAAACAGCAGCTCTATGTAGCAAATGGTCTTTGGATCACAGCCATAGCCTATTCACCACAAGCTCTCCTGCTCTCAGATCCACCCATTGTGTGCAGCCTATTTCTGAAATGTTGCAAATAGTGCTCTAAAATCCAGCCACATTTGTAGCTCATACGCTGAAACAATTGCACAATCAGTCATCGATCTTTAGCTAAATGTAGTGACATTTGCTAAAAGTCACTCTTAGTGTACCTGCTGGGGGACAAAGGAAGAAGAAAAACAGCAACTATTTGAGGTTGTATCAGTTGTGAAATCTGTGGCCTGTAGGTGCCCTGCCAGAGCCATCTAATTTGTTCTGTTTCCAACAGCAAACAGCCTGCTGCTTCTGGGAAGCTCACAAGCAAGACTTGGACGCAATAGTTCTCCTATGTTGCCTATCCTCAATGCTGGGGTTTTTGAGAGATTCTGCATCCAACATGACTAGCATGAGACATTTTGCCACCTGAGACAGCCAAGATCCCTGCTCCAAATTCTATGTGCAGAAGCCATGACCAAACAAAACAATTGCATCTTCCTTCAGCGCTGGTGATGGGACAGTGTCCTTGGTCACAGCCAGTGGCGTAGCGTGGGGGGTGCAGGGGGGGCCGGCCGCACCGGGCGCAACATCTGGGGGTTAGGGTTAGGGGGCGCAAATCCACGGGTTAGGGGGTGCAAATCCACGGGCTAGGGAGCGCAAATTACTTGCCTTGCCCCGGGTGCTGACAACCCACGCTACGCCACTGGTCACAGCAAGTAAATTTAGGGTCACAGCATGGTCACAGGGCACACACATAGCTCGGTCTTCCAACTCCTTGCCACAGCTCTGCAACTCCTAGTATCTGCAGCCTGAGATGGCTGCTTCATGCTGCCTAATGATAGGGCCGGCCTTAGACCTCCATACAAGACAGTTTGGCTAATGTGACGAATAGCAAATGACAGTCTAATCTCAACAAATTTGTCTAATTCTTCTTCAAGCCATCTAATAGAGCAATCTAATTGCCACCATCCATCCACTGTGCTGTAGGGGGTTTGTAGGTGTCCCTCTACCCAGCCCTGCCTGGCCCCAGCAAGGAGTGCTCCAATGCACCTGCTCAAATGGTGGGTGGAAGCTGAGCTTGGTGGCATTTCTGCTGGCAGTATCTGGTGGGAGCCCATGAAATGAGACATTTCAGGGAGGGGGCTGGGCCGAACCAGAGCAGTGTCCACTAGGTCCTGAGCCATCAGTGCTGCTGTCATGAGATGTCAATGGACCTGAGTCAGGCCTCTTCACTGCACCAGCAAATATGCCTCCCTACCTTCCCCCCCCCCAAGCAACACAAACAGGAGGGCTGGAGATGCAGTGATGGCTAGAATGCTCCATCCAGCCCCTCGGCTGCTAGCCAGGAGTTGAAAGGACTACAAGCTTGGGCTTCAGCTCCAATTCTCCACACCCATTGTTCATGTATTTTTATTATTATTTTGCAAACAGCATTAGGATAAAGAAGGAAAGGAAGTCATAGAGCAGGCACCCCCAAACTTGGCCCTCCAGATGTTTTGGGACTACAACTCCCATCATCCCTAGCTAACAGGACCAGTGGTCAGGGATGATGGGAATTGTAGTCCCAAAACATCTGGAGGGCCGAGTTTGGGGGTGCTTGGCATAGAGTATTGTATCTTCTTAAAAAACCAAACAAAAACAAAACCCTGTTATCTTGGTATAGCAAAAGTTCTATAGAAGGCACCATTACATACTGAAAACGGGTGTTTTCATTGCTGTTCTGCACTAAGCTGGAAATGGAATCACAACTCATAAATCCAAACGGCATCCTATAGACACTCCCAGCCTCAAATGCTGATGGGGGTAAATTTTCAGTTCTTTGCATTTTAAAAGCTTCCTTAATGTCGACAATAATTTAAGGAGGAAACAGACTCAAAGGCATCATGTTATGAGAAGCAAGAGAGATAAATTTGCAGACACATGGAACCGCATTTTGCATTACATAACTGGGCAGAGATGTGTTGTAACACATCCAGCCACTCAGAAAACTTTCTGGCTGGACGTACTACCTAGGCATCTCCTCAGTTAAGTCATTCCTAACAAGCTTCGGAATAGTGATATTGTTTGCATGTGACCCACTAAGCATGTAGCTTTTCTTATGTAATCAGACAATTGCTGTGCACTACTATAATGTTATGGTTGTATTGTTATTTTGGTGTTTTCCATGTGTAATATAACACCGAGATCTGTATCTGGAAAAATTACTGCAAATAAACAATAAATATATATATTGCAGGTGGGAGGAGACTGAAGAAACTGAGAAATATAAGCCTAAAGGGCACTTGGGCACTTGGAACAAGTTTTGCTGTTCCCCAGATCCTGTCCCTATTTAAAAACAAGTGATATTTTAAAGGTTTCTGGAATAAAGATAATAGTTCTCTGGAGTAAAGAACACAGATAATTTATCTTTCAGCAATTATTTTAAATATGCCTTGCAGATCCAGTGAGAGACACATATATTGTTTGCAATAATGATATCAGTCATCAAGATGACCAGCACCAAATAAAATATATTGAAAAGTCCACAGTTTTAATCCAAGGAAAGCAAATGATCATGAACAATCATCATAATTCTGAGGGGGGGGGAAGACACGAAAAAAATATTAGGCAACGGAAACACAAAAGTATAAAGCAAATAGAATATAATGGAACAAATTTAATGCAACCGAATAAATTAATCCATAGATCTGATCTTATTTGCAATTGAATCATATGTTTTCCAACAACAATTTGAACTGTTCATGTACTTCAGGTCACCAAGAGAAACTATCATTACATACACACATAGAGGTTGAATATCTGTCTCATGTATTAGAGTAACATAATAGAATGCATTCATCAATGCATATATATTTCGAATCGCCCAAGGACAATATTTGGAATCATGGAAATAATCACAATAAAAAAGATGCAGAGCTAAATATATGTGTGTGTGATAAATTAATTGTTCACCGTGCCCAGTCATGATGTTGTTCAACATTGTCTTGAAACAAAATACTTAGATTTTAAACATGTGAAGGCAAAATAATGATCTTAACATGAATCTGCTGGGTTCAGCAGGATACCTCAATAACTGTGTGAAATTAGTCAAACCAAAAATACTCATATATTTTACCAAAGGGTAGTTGAGTTAGCCTTTTGCAGCAAAAACAAAAGATATTCTTGTGGCACCTTAAACAATAACTATATTTATTATGGCATATAAACCTTTGTGGACTTCCTTCTACTTCATCAGACATTTTAGTAGCATACATCAGAAAAGGTGCTTATTTGCTAATCTTTTACATTGCGGTGCAGTAGATAGGAACAAATATGTGAAAATATATAACAGCAGATGAAGATGTTGCTTTAAGAATCTAGTCTTTTTGCAGCACTGATAATAGCTAAGTTCACTTCCTAAATCCTTAGAATACTTCTCAAAATGACTGTTTTACAAAACAGAAAACTAAGGGAAATTGTGCAAATAATAAAGTTTCTACTGTCCTCCAAAATTCTTGCAATATTTATTTTTTATTATTTATGGATTTCCCCCCCAGTTTTATATTTACAGATCATATTTTCATCCTTATACAATAATTCCCATAGACTTCCCCAGTTCAGATACATCTTGTTTAGCTACATATCCATTAATTTATCCACCCTATTTCCCCCCTTTCCCAATCATTGTTGTTATCAGCTGCTGATCATCAGGTTCCCCCTACCTGAAAGTTAAATTTAACATCATATCTTTGTAGATTAAGCTTTTCCACTCACTCATTACCTGTCTGAGTTCTTGCAATATTTCATCACTATTGTTGAAAGATGTCTTGACCGCTCCGCTTCTAGGAATTATAAATCCTGCAATTCTGTATTTTTACCCTTATTACCCATTTGTAATGCTTTAGGTACAAAGGAATAGAAGAAGTCAGAATGCATTTTCCTTCAGTGATCATCTTAGGTTGTAATCATTATTTTGACATATTACTGCCAATTCTGCAGCCGCAGCTCAGTCACCAGGCAGGGATATGTTTTTTTTTTTGATACAGTGGTGGGTTTATGCAAACGTGAATATTCCATACAAAAAAATGAAGTTTATGTGCAGATAAAGAATCTCAAATAATCATTTTTTTACAGTATTTAAGGGGGGGCAGAGAGAATGTGATGATTAAGTGAAAGCACAATCCACCAGAACATTCTCATCTATCTCTCTCTCTCACACACACACACGCAGTGCCCTTGCACCAATTCCATTCATTTGCATTGAATTTGCACAGCAAAATGTCTTCATAGATTGTGCCTACACACTTTTTTTCATGTTCATTACACATGGTTAATGCTGTTAGGTAGAGCACAATTGTGTTCACATTTCTTCCAGTGTTATTTCTACGAGTTGCAATAGATACTTTGATTTGAGTAATTTCTTAACAGAAATGCATTCTCTCACCCACTTTGCCTCCATAAATATCTCTGTATGTAGTGTCTTTATCTTATCAGACATCTACTGGAGGTAATCAAGTAAGCCCAGAATAAAATAAAACATGCAAGGGAACTGATATTTTAAGGGGTATAGGCAATTTGCAGTTCAGATTCCACGTGGGTTTTTGTTTAATAATTACCATTTAATAGCAGGCTGAACTGCAAACAGCATTTTGTGCTTGGTGACTTTGGCCATGTGAAAGCCAGCAATCTACATCTATGTGAGACTCCTCTCAAGGCTACTTGTGCATCTGTTCCCTAATATCTAGTTGCTATTTCACAAATTCTCACTCTTCACATTTCTGCTGTACAAATTGGGCTGATGTGAAGCAGATTTCTTCAAACAAATCTATTTATTTTTTGTCGTCTTTAGTGGAAAACATTAGGCTTTAAAAATAATACTAAAAGCATCTTACTTGAGTGGGAAATTGTATCTGTTCACAAATAATCCTGTATATTGCAGGCAGGACCTGGGTTGTGTGATTGCCATTAAATTAAAGCAGTTCTTTTTATAGATAAAAGGTACCTGAGACTTAGGACTTCTTCATGCAACATTGTTAGCCATCCTATTACTACAGGCTAGCCCAAGGCATTTTGCTGCCCTAGACAGAGTTACAAATGCTGCTCTCGCTCCTAAATTAGGATACATGCTATTCACAAGGCCAACCCATTTATTCTGGCACCTCAGACAGAAAATCCCGTACCCCTCCCTGTCTCCCCTCAGCTCTCTGACAGCAAAATGCAACAATTATGTGTTAAATAACAAAACATTTGCTGCTGTTTATGATACACAAAATTTGCTGCCTGAGGCCACTGCCTCTCTCTGTTTAATGGTAGAGACGGCCCCTTCTCACTACTGCTAGGCCATAAAGTGTGGAATTCCCATTTACATAACCAACAATCAAAAATAAAATAAGTTTTGAGAAAGCATCTATACACTTTTCATCAGGCGAGTGTATTGCACTGAAAAACGTAGCATTTTCCATCGGATGATGCATAATAATTGAGGTTCTGATCTTCCTGTCCCTGTTCTCCCCGGCATTACACACATCTAAATGTTTGGTTAGAATTCTTGCATTGATGCTGCTTTGAAACATAAACCATTTTACATTATACCTCACCTAAGTTAATTCATGTATTCTTTATTTAAAATATATGCAGGCCACCTTTTAGGGTCAAACCTAAACGGTGGCTTCCAACATATAAAAGCAATGAAAGTTTAAAGCCTCAATGCATCATAAAATACAACTGATATAAAAAACCCCAGTGACAATACAGAATTATTTTTCAGTTCTATGGTCCTTTGAAAAGCATCTTCGCTAACTGTGCACTCTTGAATATTGACCAAAGAAGACTGGAGAAAGCCTTGCTACATTTCCTGGATCACTCCTTCTGTGACTTGCTAAAAAAGCTGACTAGAACCAGAGTTAAGGAAAACAAGTTTCTGGTTGTTATACAAACACAAATTATTTTACCAGCTTGGCCTTACGCTAAATCACATTTTAGTACCATGGCAAACACTCAGGTCACAAACATGTTGCTCTGTTTCCTCTAAGATTTGTCTGCTAAATGTTATATTCAAAACCCCCTCCTATATGCACACTCCTAGTATTTAGGGAAAGATGGTATGGCTGTTTGCCATAACCGTCAGAATGCAGAAGAGTTCTGCATACCTTTCCAAAGTTTTATCTCGGCAGCAATGAAGTATGAATGCAAAACACCAGATGGTCTTAAAACATTGACAACTGTCAAGTCTTCTCTCAGTAAAACTCAGTAGCCAAAAACCTACATGTAGGGAATATATTACAGTATGGCAATGTTTCACCACTAATTCAGAAACTTTTATACATGTGGAGAATATTTAGGTAGGGATTATTTTCAGAGTTGCATTCTACTTGCAAATAAAAATGGTCATTGCCCTGACAATATATTCTGTGGATTATTCAATATTTGTCTCATTGTGGCAATTGACATGAATGAGGAATGTGCATTCAAAAGATACGGTTAAATGCAGATATAGAAGAGATAGAAATTAAGAAGAAACATTGTTCTTATTAAATCTGGCTTCTCTGCCTGCTGTAAACTTAAATTTTGTATAAAACTTTTGTATAAAACAGTGGTGTTAATGTATTATGCATTTCTCTCCTGTCAACTAAAGTCAGGTGTCGTTTACAGGCCTCACCACTACTGTTCTGTAAATGCAAAAGTGCTTTATATTTTTTTTAATTAAGAAAGTGCTAAATGGGAGCGAGAAATTTACATAACCAAGGTAGCAGAGACTCAACAACTGGGGACACTACATAATAAACTTAAGATTGTGCTGATTAGCAAAAAAATGTATATTTAAAATGTACACACAAAAATTTTATCTATTGTTCTGTGAGCTGCGTTACATCATTCAGTAAATGTGATTTGTATTTTTGCATATACAGTACACATAAGTTCCCAAATGTCCCAGCAAGCCCCAATTCAAAGGACTATTAAAATATGTGAAAGGGGAAATCTCAGCACTGCCTTCTATTAGACACTGACTGAATTTCTGGCTGCTATCTTGTGGGAACCACACCTTCTGAACAGTTAAAATGTCCTGTTTCAGATCTTTCAAGGAATCTTAGAATCCATCTGTACCTGTTTCATCTTTCTGTTAACAGAACTACTGCAGCAGTTTTGATGCCTGTGCCAGTGAATGAAGCCCAAATATATTAACTAGATATTGCATTTTAATAGTGTCCAGTACTTCTAATTAAAACTACTTATTTTAAAGACCTCAGCTTTATACTCTTGTCTCTGTCTCTCTGATTTGAACAGACCTCTGTTGCCTGGCATTGATCTTAAAATAAATCTTTTAACCACTGAAGTTTTTAAAGTGCGTCATTTCCCAGGAAAGCATATTTTTTTAGCATTTATCGAAAGGATTAAAAATCAAACAGCTAAACAGAATGATTTAAAAGGCCCTAACTCATATATGCCCTTCCAGCATATTTTCACTCTTGTTCAAGCAGATGGACTTCTTCAGAGTAGGACATGTAGAGCAAATAGATCTAGATGGGAACTTCATTGATAAAGAGAAATAAAATATGAAGCCATCAAAGTGAAAAAACAAACAAACTTAAAAGTTTAAAAAGCATGTATCTTGCATGCATTTTCTGCACTGGTATTCCACTTAATTGCAAAATAGTTGTATTGTAGGAAATCCCCATTACGTATAGTGGCAGATTTATTTATTTTAATGAACGCTGCATTCTATACTTGATACACATTTCTTAGTGCCAACCCTCACCCCCCCCCATCTAAAAAGAGCAACAAATAATAATCTTATCCATGGATGTATTTAGTTTCTTAAACTATATTAAAGGAAAGAGTAAATGCAGAACATTTTCTGGGCCATTTTATTTGTTCATAGGCTGTGGTGTTTGGGGTTTTTGTTTTGTTTAGCTATGCTTGAAGTCACTAGGACAGCGGCACACAACAAGGTCTATTTTTCATGCTTTCCTTTTTACAAGTAAAAGAGAGAGAGAAAGAGAAAGGGAATTCCTACCAAAGAGGAGAGGCTATACAACGTTCCATCAGTCAAATTAAACTGCTTTTGACATCACTAAGAGTTTTGCAGAAAATGCAAAATCCTCTTTTTCCCCTCTCCCTTAATTCTGTTCCAGGTTTTGTTTTGTTGTTTAAGTAAATACATTTTTAGTAGTTTTTTTTCTAATCCCTGAGCTTTGTTGCAATCAAATGGGGGGGGGCATTTGGATTTAATGCAACATGTCCTATGCATTTAGTTATTAAGCTAAGGCTTTTTGTTAGGTTGTGGCAATTAGTCCAACTAATCAAGTAATTTATATTCGAATTGTACGGTATTTCCTTTGTGAGCTTTAGTCCCTCAATATGCCCTTTTCAGAAAACCTACTCAAAAACAAATATGGGTTTTTTAGACTTCTCTATATGGTAGGAACTGACTTTGATCTTTCAGTTAAAAAGAAAGGATGCTAAACTGAAAGGTTGGGCCTGGTAAAATTTAAAATGTACTTTACACAGGATAATATGCGGTAATTTATACATCAGTTTTGTCCACTCTGGGCTTTGCTTCGTAAACATAACATTTCTACCACCGTTTTTTTCTATGTCCTCCCCCCCAATTCTTTAAACACACTGTTTTCCTTCATGCAAACACAAAAGAGATACAGTACTTGTTAGAGGGAGACTGAGCTAGAGATATTTTTATTTTCCTTTCTGATGTCTTTCTCTACTTTCTTCTGGCAGAGTAAAAAATAAAACTGACCATGATGTGTGGGTTGAGGGCACCAGAGGTCATTACCCTTCAGACTTTCACTTTGATGGCAAGGTATCAAAACAAAAATACTGCTTCAAGACGCATGGCAGATTTTGCTTCTTGAAATCATTATTAGCAAAACACAGTGTTCTCTCTCTGTGTGTGCTTGTACATGCTGCATTTTATGCACAGGGTATTAAGGGACAGATCCTGCAGCTGAGAAGCATGCTTTCTTGTTGATGCTATGGTAAGGAGGCTGGATCTTAATTACAAACCCTTCCTTTGGTACATTCAGTCAGTGATCATTAGCAATGGCATAATGGGAAATTAAGAGACACAAAGTAACTTTAATTATATTTTTCGGTGGCCCCATCGGTTCAAAAAATAATAATAAATAGTGAGGTTTGAAAGCAACAGATCCTTCATGGGTGACTGGGAACAATAAAATATTTTGTTACTTAAAATGCTTAACTGGCTGGATTGTCTCTGCTCAGGACAAAGGAGGGGAAAACAGACAGTCCCTGCAGAGCGAGATAATTTGTTTGGCCTTGTCTAGAAAAGTGTTAGGGAAGGAGTGCTCAGGTTTCTTTAAAGAAATGAAAATATAACTTTTCAGTAGGCACTAATCTCATTAACAATTGCTAAGGTAAGCTGCACCTCTGCTGAACATTCATAGCACCTTTATTTCAAACTTCCGGTATCTTTGTTTATTATTTTTATTTGCGCATATAGCCTGTCCTTCATCAAGTGATCCCAGGGTAGGTTACAAAAATGGTACAATTAAAATGAGTACAATTTATTTTAAAATTATAAGATAAAACCACAGAACAGAATTTGAAAGCACCACAGAACAGCAAGGCAGCAGGAGGAAAGAGAATCATTTGACCAAAGGCCTGGATAAACAGGTATCTAATGAATGTGGTCTTTTCAGAGGCGACAATAATATTGCCATGGTTTAATTCACTAAAAAAAGCACTATTAATTGTTACGATTCTCAACCAACTAAACCTCTCCCTGACTTCCATCATGAACTGATGATGCTGTACCCGCAGTTGATAATACATTGTGTTTTGAAGAGGAGAAATAATAAGAAATGCAGTTTCCAGTATATTATTCAACTCCATTAGCTGATCACTCTGAGGCTTATAAAGCATTATTTTACAGTACAGTCCTGTGCATGCTTACTCAGAACAAAGTCCCATTGAGTTAAATAGGGCCTACTCCCCAGTAGGGCTTTTTTGGATGGCAGTATTCACCAGTATGGAATATTGTCACCGCTTTATTTGCTGCTCGTGGCAGCCATTTTGTGCTGGCAACCACGGCATTTTTCTCAATATATGACTACTGGCACTTCTTTCTCTTAATCAGGAAAGCACTGCTGCCTAGTTAATTACAGCTTTAAGGTTTTGGTGGAAATAATTACTATTAACATCTTCCCAGCTAGAATCTGTTGACAGAAGACCCTAACCTGCCAACAAAAGGTAGCAAGTGAAAAAATAGTAGCAGAATATCACTTGACAAGCAAAATGGCAGCTACTATTTATTTACCAGTTGCTGATTTAAAATCATCACGTTTTAGATTAAAAAGGAAGTGAATATGTATGAGGCAGGTTTGATTATTACTGGGGAAGATGTGCCAAGGGTTACAGAAATATGAGATAAACATACATGAGATAAAATACGTAACAGGTAAAATATTCCTAATTTCTACCTTTGTCTGTGTATGTAGTCTCTCTAGCAATCCATATATTGCCATTTTCCCTCTTCCAACAAATTAAAGTTCCAATAAAGCAAACACAAATATGCTTTACTACCAGGAGTGTAGCTTACTACAGTAATAATGTTGAGCCTATATGAATACCTTTGCAAGGCTAGTGCTGCTGTACCTTGTCCTATTAGGGTGTGCCTTTTTAAAAGAGATCACAAGAGAGAGAAAATGATAGACTGGGAGGCTACTTTGGAAGAAGTACCATTTGTGGCAGACTTCTACAGCAGAAGGTTCTGGCCAAAGTGCAGACATTCTGATGCATGATGTTAACAAACGACAGTCAGGATCCAAAAACTCAGGAACCAAAGCTCCATGAGCCCAAGAGGGTGTTGGAGCTACTGGTCTTTTTCCTCCAACACCGCCTCCTGATGTGACATGGAAATTTCATCTTAGGGTGCTTGTGGCAAGCATCTGCCCAAAGAATAAACTTTTAGAAATTACAGAAGACCAAGGAGTTATTTGGATCCCAGCCCATATTCATAAATATGAGGCCTCTCTCCCCCTCATTTCACTTTATGAATGTGCATGATTTGCTATTAAAAGGACAGCATGTGTTAACTGATAAATCAGTGTTGCTGAGAGTTAAGAGCACACATTTGTATGGAGGGGTGTTACAGGCTATTTTGGTAGTTGTGGGCAACAATAGGAAATGAAAAAGATGCTCTGCCCTTGCAGCAAAGAGTAGTAACACTAGCTTTGTGTATTCAATTGTAAGTTATGCATATTTCACCATCTCAAAAAGCACCTATGATGACAGTTTGGTAATACATACAGGTTAGATATGATTAAATTTTTAATTGTGAATAATTGATCAAAAGAGAGTCGATCAATCTTTGCAATTCTGCAGCTGTAGACACTGGAATCCTCCTTTTGCTCCTTCCTCTGTTTAGGAACAAAAAAAGTCTATGGTTCTTTGCGTTCTGAAACACAATTGTGAATAATTATAAGTTTTCTCCAGTTAACTTTCAGGTCCTTTTTCAGGCCATTAATCAGTTGCCTAATGATTTTTGATGTACCTTTCAATTTCCTTCATTATTAAAAAAAAAATCATAACTGAGAAGAGAGTGCCTAATGAAAGCCAGTTTTGAATAATTAACAATAATTGAATAATTAAGAACTCACCCTCTATCCAAGCACTCAGGTGATGTACACCAGTCATTAAAACAACAAATCTAACTACTGATCAGTTGTAGAAAAACAATAAATAATCTTAAAACACAAGCAGTGTTCATTACAAATTAAGCAGTGAAATTAACAATTACTAAAAGCATGGGCAAATAACCGGGTTTTAACATGGCACCAAACTGAAAATAAAATTGGTGCCAATCTTATTTATGTTTCAAGTATTACTGCCATTCAATTTTTATGCAAAACTATTCATTCACACACACACACCCAAATTATAAAAATGATATATATGTTGTTACAGCACCATCAGTGTGTATGGCATTCTAAACACAACAATTTCAGTGCATGTAACACTTTTTTTAAAAAAGGGGGGATTTACATCTTGTGGGGTGCATCTTAGTATGTAAAGGTAAAATCCATTGTCACTTCAAACAAATTGGAGGCTTCTCACGAAGTCAGAGGAAATGTCATTTCCATCCAAAACCCCAACCCTATGTATATTTACTTAGAAGTTCCAGTATATTCAATGGAACTTACTCCCAAAGGTACAGAGCTGCAGTCTTTTGTGCACGAGTAATATTAATATGCTAGTGCCATTTGTTTTTACATGTTACTGACGTGAATATAGAAAAACAAAAAAGTCATATTCACCTATGCATAGGAGATGATAAATATGTGCTATGCAACTCCAGTTTGATTTTAAAGATAGATCTTCCAAAAGGCTTTTATCCCAATATTCCTCAGTAGGCTGCTAGTGAATGAGTTCAGTTATCTGTAACAAGGAAAGTGACATGTCCAGAAGTAGCCAAGTGACTTGTAATAAATGTAGAAATCATAAATCGCTCACAAAATCCAATTGTAACTTCGCAGAATCAATTTGGCTGGTGTTCAGGCTGTTAATACAATCCATCACCCAATGAGTCAAACTCCGACAAGAAAAAAAAGAGCAAATGTTTTCATTGTGAAGTTAGGTCATGATTTCTTCTTTAACCCATCTATTTTTAATAATATTAATATTATGGTTTTTTAGCAATTTCCCCATAGCGTCAAGAACAATAAAATGGGGGAGAAGGGACTGTCAACTTAAATGTTTCCAGAATTTGTCACTTTCTTATGCTGAGTTGGACTTTATGGCTGGATCTTATTGTTGAACTAGTGCTGAGGGTTGTTGTTTTTTTTTTACCAAATTCTCTTTAACTTTGTTTGTTCTGCTGTTGCCTAGAGAATATCTTGGTTAGGTGAGTCATAAATTATATAATAAATAAATAATAAAATATTATGAAACTTCCCCTTTCCCCTTCCTACTTTAGCAGTAGGCCATCTACAAAAATGCCCTGACCTTTAATTTTAAGAATCTACTCTGCAGAAACTAATGAAACTGCAATCAGTGTCCTATAAAACACAAAAATGGCATTTTATATCATAAAAATATTAAGAGCAGCATTTTTAACAGTTACCACTAAAATGCTTTTGTAAATTATATAAATGTATCAGCATAGCTATAGATGAATAAAGAATACTATTTTTAAAAAAGCAACAACACTGTGTTGTTTTAAAGCTAGAATGCAGGGGGAAATGAGGATTACAGTATATAATAAACAATAAAGTTGTCATTATTGCCTTTGCAGCTTCTATGCAATTCCTTAAGAAGTTTTTGTGGTTCTGAATATCCCAAACCCATTTGCCTATAGCTTAAGGAAAACAGCATCCCATGTCTTGCCCTGCATCCCATGTCTACAAAGCATATGGAAAGGAGAGAGAGAAAGTAAGAGAGAAAGAGAGAGAGGTTTACGTCCAAAGCCACCTTTACAAATAACTACCATGTGGGGCCAGTTTCCTTAGCCATGAAATAAAACCTGAAAACAGTTCGATGTGCGTTAGCAAAATATAACCGAGCTACCCCAACACCCCCAGCCAGAAATGAAAGGAGCAGGAGGCGGCGGCTGGCCCTTTCCTTTACTGTGTATGAAACGCAAAGCGAGCACAAAATAAAATGAAAGGAAGGTGGTGGTGGGTCAAGTACAAGAAAGGGAGTATATGCTCAAGGAATGCCTGGAGAAAGAAAGAGAGAGAGAGAGAGAGAGAGAGAAAGAGAGAAAGAGGAAGTGGACGTTGAACTCGCAGCCACCAGAGCAACAACAGCGAGGCGGCGGCGGCAGCGGCAGCAGCAGCGCCGCCTCCTTCCTCGCAGGCTCCGAGCTGAAATCCACAGCCGCCACCGCTGCAGCTCCAGCTCCCTCTCGCCGCGGGATCAGCTGAGCGCGGGGATCACGTGGGCGGCGTGTCGAAGGTCACCGCGCGGCTCACAATGGAGCTGTCGGAGTCTGTGCAGGGCGGGCTGCAGCTCCTGGCCGAGCGCGGCTGCTTCTCCCCCAGAGCCTACGAGGCTCTGCTGCAGGCCGCCTTCGGTGCCTTGCTGGGCGGCCAGGCCGGCCAGGCCGCGCTAGGTAAGTGCTGCTCCGGGAGGAGCTGGAGCTCAGGCGCCGGGGAGGGAAGCTGCAGGGCGGCTCCTGCTGTTGCTGCTGCTGCCGCCGCCTGGGGAACCGGAGAGGGAGAGAGAAGCAGGCCGGCCGGCCGGCCGGGGGAGGTGGCTCTTCCCCCGCTTGCCTCTGCTTCTCTCCCCGCAGCTCCGGCGCATTGTCAGGGCTGCTTGCTGCCCGCAGCTCCAGCACCAGCCTCGGCCGCTTCCCCTGAAACTCAGGAAGTGCTTTCTGCCTCGCCGAGAAAGGCAGCCGCCCACGTCCTGCAGCCCGTCTCGCTCTTTGTTTCTGTCTGTTATTGTTGCTGCTCTCCTCCATTTCCCGGCGGCTGTCATTTCCTTGCAGAAAATCAGCAGCGTTCCTCTCGCTCGCTCCTGGCCTAAAAGCCTCTTTGCCGAGGCAGCTTTGTGCTGGGTGTCGGTTCCCCTCCTCCGTCGTGTTGATGTCGGTTTATTTTCACTTCCCTTCCCCCCCCCCAGCCCCGGCGAGTTATTTACTGCAGTCCCTAGGATTAGCGGCGTCATTATTATTATTATTATTGTTATTGCTGTTTGCAAAGGTCAGGCTTCTAAACGGGTTGATTTATTTTAGGAAGGCTCCGTGCTGTAACCTCACGATCAAGGCTCTCTGGGCTGTGCATGAAAAGTGCTTTCTTTTCACGTCATTGTTCCTTAATGCAGCTCTGAAACTGCATTCCATTATTATGATGATCATTATGAGGATTATGATTATTATTTTCCCGGCCTGTTTCCGTGCGGGAAACCCTGGATCGGTGACCGGCCGTTGCCTGCTGGGGATCTGGTTGTTGACGTTGGACCGGCCGCTTTCGCTTAGCCGATGAAGGAAGGCGTTTGTTTGAGCCGCTCTGCTCGCTGCCATGTAGTCGCTCGCCTTCAAAACGCGCGGCCTCCGGTAGGAACTAGCTTGAACTGCAATTGCCGAATAGCAGCTCTGTTTACTCAGACGGGGCTCGGCGAGGAGGAGGAGGAGGAGAAGGAGAAGGAAAAGTTAGAAATAATGTGGCCAGAAGGGTTTGTAGTTACGGTACTTTTGAAGGGACGCGCGGTATTCGGAGGAGGATAGTTAGAAAGGCACCTGGTTTGGTTGTGTGTATCTTTTGTTTTGTTTTAAACTGACCTTGATTTAGAACTCAACCCTATGAAATGTTTTCTCCATCTCTTCCACGGGCAATTTATAGGGGGGCAGGTGCTCCCCCTCACTGTATGAATGCAACAGCCAAAGGCATGGCGATTTCTTATTTGTAGAAATAAATTCTGCCATTTACATTTGTTTTATAACTCGATGCTTGCCAAGAAATTCCAGTAATGGATTGCATATTGAAACAAAAACAAAAAACGCAGGGAAGGAGGAAAACCAGGACACTGTGTTTAGAAAATGCACTAAATCCGTTTGTTTCTTCTGGATAACATGCCAAATTCTGAGCCTGATGGGATAATTCCAGAGAAACTTATGCGGGAAACAACTTAGGCCAGGTTTGGGTCTTGGGAAATGGCATTTTAAAGGAGAGCTGAGATTGCCTCTTCATTTGTAGTGGCTCCTTATGAATGAGGGAAACCTTATGAATGAGTCAATATCTTTATAGCTGTGCTTTAAGTATTGCCAATATGAAATGTATTATACTTTCCCAACTGTTAAAACTGGGCTATGCTAAGTGTGGCTGTATGGAAAGTTTTTAGTCACTCTCTGTTTAAAAGAACATTTCCCTGAAGTTATACCATCTTTGAAATTTCATTTATTTTTAGATCATCCAGACTTGGAACATATTGATCCAGCAGTATTAAAATATTGTCATGCAGCAGCTGCAACTTGTATAGTAGAAGCTGGAAAGCAAAAAGCTGACAAATCTGCCATAAGGTACTCCCATTTTAAAGCCCTTCACAGGGTTTGAGGTGTTTTAGTTTGTTTTTTAACACCAGCCATTGCTGTAAATCTTCCTGCTTGAGTTGTACTGGCATTTAGGCTAACACATCCTTTTGGTTTCCCTTTTAGTACTTATTTAGAAGACTGTAAGTTTGACAAAGAAAGAATTGAACAATTTTGCACCGAATACCAGGTTTTCAAGCCTATTTTATTATTTTTTTATTCCTATATTCATATTTTATTTGTTCTGTAGAAGATGGCAAACTTTTTTCTCTTCTTTGCAGAAAAATAAAGATACCTTGGAAATCCTATTGGGAAGGTATGTCAAAGGAAGTTGTTTTATTACTTTAAGGTTACAAACTGAAACAAACTTACTAGGGAGTAAGCCCCATTTAATACATCAGAACTATATGGCTAGAGTTTTGCTATTAATTTCAAATGCACCTTTAAAGTTATTATAAGAGGCTGCTGAAATGGATACAGTGGTGAAAACATAGGCACAAGTTATCAAGTTGAGATAATTTGCACCCTTAACCCACTTTTGAAATACACTATTGATCTATGGAACAGTCACCTTTTTATGCCTGAAATGTGTGCAACAGCTTTTTCATTTAGCATAATATAACCTAATAAGAAAATGATGATTGTGTTCTTCAGTATAGGCAGATGTCCGCTGCATATAACTGATGTTTGTTGGCGTTTGGAATATCAGATCAAGGTAATTTAATAAGGGTACTGCTTTATTCTGGTTTCTTTATCTGCTAAATTCTGATACATTTTTTTCCTCTTCCCTTATTTCTTTAGACTAATCAACTTCATAAAAATTATCGCCCTGCTTATCTGATGACCTTAAATGTTGAGGTACTGCACCCATTCTTATGCTTTTCCTCACCATCACTGAATTAAATATTACTTCAGGTTTTGCCAGATGTTAAACTTCTAACATTTGGGATTTTTGTTCCTTTAGAACAGTGACTCAAGATCTCAACCGGACATTAATTTTAGTTGTTCTATGGAGCAATTACAGGTATTTCTTCATATGTTTGGGCGGGTGTGACCATTTCAGATGTCAGAATGAAATTTTCTATCAGGAATCCACCCAAACTAAAGCTTGCAAAAAGTGTGTTTATTAAACTTGTTACTTTATAATGGTTTGATTATGTACCTCACCAAATTGAGATTTCAGATTAACCCACATAGTAGCTATGATCTTGGAATCACATTTTAAGGGGGTTGGAGGGAACTGTTTCAAATGTAATACCTGAGAGGAAATTCACTTTCTGCAACTATATACTGTGCATTAATATAAAGAGTGCAACTTGCATTGACTTTGGCTAAATTGGGTTTGTGTAAATTGTTCAAGGATGGTAAACTGAGCTCTTTATACAAAGAAGTTCACATTGACTACAGCAAGTACTAAACAAAACCTAACCCAAGCATTAAAAAGTGTAAAATTAGGTAAGGATTGAGAAGTTGAGCAAAAGAAAAGGGTTACAGGTTAATCCTGGGAATTATTTTAAAATAAAAATTAGTTTTACATTCCATATTAAATTGAAATTTTAATCCATTGCAAATAAGTAAATATATTTAGGAATGCAACTTGAAAAGTTGATGAATTAATTTAATTTAATTGTTATATTAAACAGCAAGAAAGATAGCGAAGTTGTCTCTGTCTTTTGATACTTTTTATTTAATTTATTACGGTCATTTATATTCTGCTCTATATTAATCCAAGCACTTTCATTTAAAAAATTCTGTTATTAGCACAACATTTCTGTTAAGAATGTTCAGTATCTACTCTTAACTAAAATATGACAGAAAGGCTGAATGTTTCTTAAAGATATAAAATAGCTGACTTGTAGGCATTCTTCTCAAAGTGTTAGACACCAAGTTTTCCAGATGTAAACTTGATCACCTTTGAAGACAACATTCACAGAACTAACATGTTCAAGTAACCCCACTATGTACAACAAATTACTTCTTTTCTAAAGTTCTTACTTCATGTTTTAGGATTTAGTTGGGAAACTAAAAGATGCAGCTAAAAGCCTAGAGAGAACAACTCAGCTGTAACTGCAGACCTTGGCAGACTATTGGATCCAAGAAGAAAAAGAAATGGTTTCCTAACAGTTTCATCTTTGAACATTAATATGATTACTCCTTCTTCTTACTTCATTTGATGGGATTTTGATAAAGCATTGGCTGAACTGAAATGGAATGCCTACTTTCTAGCCAATGTTTCATGTTTTGTATGTTTGTACAGTCAAGACTGTAGCATTTTAGTATCATGTCTAATGGGAAAATGTTTATTTGTTAGATAACCACATAATTGTCTTCTTCTTTTTTCCCTGTCGCCTTGTTAAATATCTGCTCCCTGCTCAGTCTTGTCCTGTCTTTAAAAACAAGGCTTTATTTCCCATTTCTAACCTCTAATAAAAACAGAGAGCAAAAGCAATAGAGAGTTGATCTATTTTGTGTGCCACGTCTATCAATAATAATGTGTGTTGATTGGGGGACTGGAGGGATGGTTGGGTTCTCCTGAGGGTCCCCACTATGGAGTCAACATTCCAAGAGTAACCTTCTCACCAGCAAAGATCACTTTGAAGGGTTGTGAGGCTCTGAACCTAAGGAGGCCTTCATTGTGTTGTAATTAAGTAGTCAGTCTTCTTGAGTCTCACTCATTTTGGTGAAGTCACGTTGCAGCCTTTTGAAAAATAAATAAATAAATTGGCGATTCACATGCGAAACGAAACTGTCATGCCTTCATCTGTTTTGACCCGGATTTACTTGCTTAAATATTCAGTAGTTTATGTAGATAGACAATAGCTGGAGTGCCCTTAATTGCACCAGTGGGTTTCTTTTCACTTCAATGCAGTTGAATGGCTATAGATGGAATGTGACCAGCATTGTCTCCACAACTTAAAACAAACAAAAAACAACTCCACCCTCGCCCCCATCTTACAACGTGGGCAGAAGCTGCTTTCCCAGTTGGTAATTATACACCCCCGGCTGGGAAATGGGTAGCGAGACAGCTCTAGTTTACAGCGAGATCCATGATCCGAATTCCCGTTTTTCCTTTCATCTTCCTTTGGCTCTTTATACCATCGTGGAAAGGGCAAGAGGAAACTGCCCACCTGAGAGGGAAAACACCCGTTTGCTACTCTTTGTTGGGGAGTGACAAAGAAATAGACCAGCGTTTTCTGTACCAAGCCCATAAGAACCTGGAGTGTTCAGTTTAGGATAATGAAGCGCCCACCCTGCACTGGAAATCTCAAAATCCAAAACACCCATTTCGCACGTCATGAAAGGTACCTTGGGAAGTGGCAGGGAGGGAGAGAAACCCACCAATTTAGTCCAAATTTTGCTGCTATAAAAGTGACACTTGTGCTCCCTAATGGGTTAAGTATCCCATGGTGAATTCTCTCCCCCACCCCCGAAATCTTCTGGAGCGAGACGTGGTGAGTCCACCTGAAGAGATCCCTCCCCGTAAGTAGAACCATGTCTGCGTTCATGGTGGCAAAGGAACGGATGAAAGGCAGAGAAGCGAAGCGCCGAAGACGCTGCCATCACCTCCTGGCTTAGACTCTTCCATACTTCTTATTCCGGGGAGGGTCGCACGCGGAAGCGGGTCCTTTTATCTGCCTTCAGCCGGCTTGGAGAGAAGAGAGATTGGTAAACCAAACAAGCATCCTCCCATCCCTTTTGGTTCACACCATTTATCGTTGAGATATTATTATTACTATTATTATTATTAGCGCGGGGTGGGGAGGAAGCGAGCTTGCAGTGGGAGGCACCCGATCCGCGACTGAGTGAAGCCGGCGCCCCCCTTTTCCCAGCCTGTTTTACACCCCGATCCTAAACTTCCAAGCTCTGGGTTTGGCACTGGGAAGAGAATTCGCGGGTGGGTCAAATTCCTCGGTGCTGCGGTTACGCCAGGGTGAGTCTCTCCATCCCTGGTGGAATCTGAGAGCTATTTTTGATTATAATTTATTTATTTAAAAAATGAATAAATGAATGCCTCTACGCGGGTACTATTCGCTTCCCATTATAATCACGGCGTGGAGGAGAATCCGATATGCTCTCTAACCTTCCATTTCCCTGCGTCCTGTAGAGAGGGATACAAGGTTGGCAACATGGCATCAGAAATAACACACACGAACGGGTCAAATTGTGGCGAGGAGGGCGCTGCCCCAGGTTTGTCTACCCCGTGTGTGTGTGTGTGTGTGTGTGTGTGTGTGTGTGTGTTGGACGTTTGTGTTCCCAATCAATGGCCGAGGGAGACCAGAGCGTGGCTCTTTCCCCGGCGTGGCAAGCAGCGCAAGCCACGAACCCGGGTTAGGAGTGTCCCCTCCGACGTCTCCCGGGTGTGCCAGTCTCCGCACAACCCCCGTCCTTCTCTCTTTGGGAAGTGGGGGGCGAAGTGGGGGGCGGGCGTTCTCTTCCCAGCTCCTTTTTGATGGCTGCGTTTCTTCTGAACATTTGCCGAGAAAGGGACGGCGTCCAACAGCGTCCAGCCTTAAAGGATCGCCTGTGGAATGGAAGGATCCACACACGCCGCGACCGACCGACCGACTACCTTCGGGGCAAGGAGCGCTTTGCGCTGGGTTTTGTTCTCAAGCGACGTTCACTGTTGCGAATAGCGCAAATGTTCCTTCGCCAGAAGCCGTGGCTGAGGCGAGGGGTGCCTATTTTCGAGTTGGTTCCCTGGGGAGCCTCTTCTCCTCCCCCCACTCCCCCACCCACGCGCCCACCCGCAGCGCCGGGCTGCCTGCCCCCGGGGCGCGCCATTAGATGGGATTCTGCCGCTGCGATCTGTGGAAGGAAATCGTGCGAGCTGCGCGCGAGACAGCGAGGGAAGCGGGGAAAGTGCGACGAGGAATGCCTGCGAGGCAGCGGCAGGGTGGGGGAAGGGAGGCAAAATTGTGGCAGGGAAGGGGTGGGGGGGTGTTCGCGGAAGACATTTGTTGCCTCAATGCGATCCTATTTATCGCCCGTGACGAAACGTGAGGTGGCAGAGCTGGTGTGGAGAAGGGAATTGATACGACGAAGAAAGGCGGGAAACGAGACGGCGTGTTCAAGGCCAGGAAGACAGTTCGCCAATCAAGGGGAAATGGGTGGTTTCGCG
The DNA here is from genome assembly GCF_027172205.1 of Podarcis raffonei. Classification (NCBI taxonomy): domain Eukaryota; kingdom Metazoa; phylum Chordata; class Lepidosauria; order Squamata; family Lacertidae; genus Podarcis; species Podarcis raffonei. The sequence goes on along the minus strand of NC_070613.1, from coordinate 22,618,995 downwards.
GGGCTGGAGGGTCAGGAGCGCTCTTGTGCTTACACACGTTAAAGAAAATAAGAGGCGAAGGGGCGGGAGGGAAACCTCGTGTATCTGAGGAATCTCAATTGGGGTTGTGGAGGGAGAAAAGCCCAGGACGAGGGTTGAGGAGTCTGCGATAGTCAGCGAGGGCACTTTGGGTGGGCAAAAGAGACGCGGGGATGGCGAAGTCAAAGCCGCGCGAGAGGGAACCGAAATAAAGGAAGGAAATCGGGATCGGGTCCTTAGAAGGAAAGGAAGAGAGAGAGACAGGCGTGGAGAAGGGGGGAGGGGGTCAGTTTTCAAACATTTCTGCGGTGTATATAAATCGGTGAGACGAGAATGGTAACAGTGGAAGGCGAAAGGAGGCAAAGACTGGGGGCGCTGGATAGGAAATACCAGGCGGAGGAAACGGGGGTCGCGTGGGGATGTGCAGGGCGGGAAGAGTGTTGGGACGCACCGAAGAGAAGCAGCTCGTCTACAGACGACGCGTGGATCGGATGCCAAGGCGGGAAAATATAAGGAAACGAGGGGCGGAGGTGGAAGCGCAGCGACGCAGCTGCGGGTTAGTTCGCCTTGGCCGCACGTTGCACTTCCGACACCGACGATACCTGAAACGCCTTTGCTGCGCAAGTCTCCTGTCGCGTCGCCAAAGGTCTTGCCCACAGCAGCTTGGGAGCGGCAGGGGGCAATTTTGGGCGCGGGCACCCAAAGAAGGCTGTGGGGCAACGAGGGCGGAGGAGCGCCGCGTCTCGTGCGCGCGGGAGGGAAGCCACCAGACGAGACGCTTCGAGGACAAGGGGACCTTGCTTTGGGCGCCACCTCCAGATATTAAAATGGTGGGCTACGGAGCTGGGGCCACCGTCGTGTGAGGAGGGAGAGGTGGCAGCAGGCGCAAAGAGCGGAGTAGACAGGTTTCGATGAGGGGAATGGACTAAGCCAGAAGGTGGCAAGGTTCAGTTTATTGTGCCCTGGGGCGGGGGGCGGGGTGGGAGACACACACACACAAATCTATATTTAAGGAGTAGATAGATGTCGGTCAGAGAAGGAGCAAATATAGAAAAGAAAGAGGCGATAGCGGGGGGAGGGGAAGCAGAGAAAAAGAGGTTCGTGTGTGTTGCACTTAAGCCAGAAGAAAAGAGAGAGAGATTGCGCGTGTGAAGGTGTACAAAATGTGGGGAAACGAGAAGGAACGGGCAAAGCGACTCTACCAGCGTGGAGTGGGTGTGTTCGGGGGGAAGAAATTGAATAATACATTTTGTGTGTGAGAGAGAGAAGGGGGGGAGGTGGAACAGGCGGCAGCGGCGGCTCAGCAGAGGCAGCAGCAGCAGCAGCGTGAGCGCGGTGGAGAAAAGGAGGACTCGGCGAAGTGTGTGTGGAGCGGAGGGAGGCGGAGGACCAGGCGGAGTGCGGGGAGGGGGAGGGGAGGGGAGGGTGGCGCGCGGGGAGGGGGAGGCGGCCGAGCCGCGGGATTGGGTCACAGGGAGGCTGACGGGCTCCGACTACACCGACACTAATTCCCAGGCCACCCTTAAGGAATGAGGAGCCCCACGTGATCCTGGCGGGGCGGGCGAACTCTGAGCCATTTTGGGGACGGTGTCAGTTTCCACTGTGTGCCTTTCAGCGTTGCATTTTCCACCACCAGCAGCAGCCAGCAGCCAGCAGCCCCCTCCTCGCCCGCCACTCTCCCTCCTCTCCCCTGGCTCCCTCCACAACTATGAAATAATCACAATTATATTTTTTCCCCCTTAAAGGAAAAAAAAAGAGGAGGAGGAGGAGCGGGAAGGAGGGAGGGAGGAAGAGCCTCCCTCTCCGAGGGGCCGAAAAAAAGAAAGAAAAAGCACAGCAGAGGGGGAAAGAGATTGCGAGGCGAGTGGGTGAAGGGGTGGGGGGGAGCCGAGGAAGAAAAGAAAGAGCGCAAGAGACAATGGGCTGGCGGAGGAGGAGAGGCAAACCATCCGGATTAGAAAGATTTTGAGATCCCAGCACTGGAGCTGCGCATTCAGGAGGAGGTGGGGAGAGGCAGAGAGAGGAGGCGAGGGAGAGCGAGGGCTGCGGGGGGGAGGCAGAGCCAACTCCTGGGGCGGCGCAGGGATCCGAGGGCGAGGGAGGGGGCTCGGTGGCGGAGAGGAGCCCGGCTGCGGGGGAGCGAGCATGAGCTGAGCTGAGCGCGGCGGCGGCGGCGGCGGCGGCAGCCCTGCGCTCATTGCAATTGACAGCGTCTGCAGTTCATTTCAAGATGGCCGCTTGGCTCACATTCATTTTCTGCTGAGCGACTTTTAACTTTCATTGTCTTTCGGGGCGGTTCGGATCGTCGCCCGCCGGCTCCTTCTCGCGGGTACGTATCCCCGGGCGCGGCTGCCCGCCGGGGGCCGGGGGGCGGCGGGGCCTGGGAGGCGGTTTCGGGGGGCTGCGAAGGGGCGCCAGCCTTGCTAGGTGTCCCCGGGCTCTCGGGGTGGGGAAAGCGCTGACAGGCTGCTCCATCTCCGCGCTGCCTCCGCGCCCGCGCGCCCTCGCCCTCCGCGCAGGGACCCCGGGAGGCGCGGCGGCGGCGGCGGCGGCCCGTGCACTGGCTGGGGCGACGCCCCCCCTCCGGCGGATTTCGGTTCCTTTCCTCCCTCGGCTCGCCGCTAGCCCCTTCCTGGGCACATGGCCCCGCAGGAGGATATTTCTATTTTCAGCCCCTGCTCGCCGATCTCTCTGGGGCTCCTTTGTTTAAATGCAGATTTCGATTGAACGCGGGCGGTGCATGAAACCTGGCGCTGCCTGGGTCAGGGGACGGCGGCTGCCTGGCCAAGAAGCGCCTCGCAGGGGGTTTCAGGAGCCCCGCAGAGCCCCCATCTTATAGGGATGGGTCCCCCCCAAGGGGGCGATCCCGCCGGGGGGCTGGTCGCGCTCAGGAGGGCTCTCCCAGGAATTTTATTAACTTAAGTTTGGCGGACCCCGGTGTGGGACTGGATGGCTCGTAAGATGGCGGTTCTCGCTCAGCTTGCAGCTGGGCGCTTTTTCTCGTGTGTGCGTAAAATGTTAAAGTTTCTGCGCTTTGGGGACGGGAGGGCAAAGCTGGGAAATTAACTTCGGGGGCACAGGGGTTTCTGCGTTAATGCGAGTTTGCCCTGTGCAGACGGAAGAGATTTGGGGAAGCTGAGGTGCTGGGACTTTGCAGGATCTTCCAGCGCGGCTTTCTTATTCTCTAAGTGGTTTTCTAGCCCCTTGTCCCGCAGTCCTTCCAAGCTGGGTCAAGGCAAGTTTAGGAGCAACGACTTGCTAGTATGCGAAGTGTGATGGTTTTGCTCCTGGCGCGAGAAACCGAGCACACGTCCACCTAACCTAGCTTGGCCTAACCTAGCTTGACAGGAGAGTCCTGGCAAAAAGAGTTCAGGAAATAAGTCGGGGCCATCAAATCCTACGGGTAAAATCCCCCTTTGCCCCCAAACCTGGGAGAGACAGACATGTGGTCAGAACACCTCCATGGCGTTCGTTGAACCTCTAACATTTTTCTTGCCTCCAGAACTCAGGAGCACAAGACGCAGCTAAGTATTGGGGGAGAGTTTGTTTGGAAATGACCCTCCAAGGAGGAGGAACACACTCTGAAAATATAATATGGGGCGGGAGGAGAATGGGATGCGTCCGTATGTGTAAGGGAAGACTTTTGCTGGAAGTTGGCGGATTCTGTGTGTAGCCTCTTAACCTTTAATAAGTTTGGACACCGCGCTGGCTGGGAAGGAACCAGATTTTGTGGTAGCAGGAGACCAGCTGGAGAGTCCCATTTGCTACTTTTAGGAGCTTGGCTCTAAAGGAGGAGGATTTCTGCCACTGAGCACATTAATTTCTTCCCTGGAAGCCGCTTCCCTCCCGCACTTAAAGATGGATTTCAGCCAGATATTGGGAAGAGAGAGCACGGATCTTATTGGCAACACATGTGGGCATACATGCCTTCCAGAATCGGTTTTCAATCGATTGATTGATCGCCATCAGGATTTAGGTCTGTTGCAAGAATTCTAAGGTCTCAAATACATGGCAGGTGAAGGAAGGGCTATCTGCCTGTGTGGCTGTTGGTGCAAAGGGTGCAGCTCTGCTTCATCGAGGCTTACCTGGTCTTTGGGTCGACTCCGCTCCCTTTTCAGCTGGCGGCGCAGATGCTTTGTGCTCATTCACGGGGTACCGTGAGCCTTCATAACTAGGGCTTGCCCCTGTATTTTGAAGTAACCCGCGCATGGCCTCCAAGCTGGCTGTCATAGCAAGCTTCGCCCTCCCCTTGTTTGCACGGTTGAAGACTTGCCTGGCGAGCGAGAGAGCGCCTGGAATAAAATATATTCGCTCGTGTTAAAGGTCAGCGTTTCTTGACTGTATGCACGCCGATCTTAACATAAGGAGGGGGCGGGGAATGAGAAGTTGAAGCTCCCCTCCTGGAGGAGGAGTTGGCGCGTTTGGGAGTGAAATGCTCTTTATGTTTACGCGCGCAGTGCAAACTGTGTGTGAACAGAAAGGGGGGTGCGTGTGCACACGTGTGTGTTGCTGGCGTCTTTCACTGTTGTTCTTCGGTTCAGTTTGCTGGTTTTCAGACCCCGGATTTCAGAGATAGCTTCGACCATGCCCTGGGGAAGAAGGCTAACTTGGGTCATAAATAATATGCGGTTAAGGGAAAGAGCTTCGACCAGAAAAGCTTCACGGCTGTTGGGAGTTTTCTTTCAGTTAGGGAGTCTTTTGTGAAATAAAACGTGTTCGTCTCTTCCGAAAGATTGGGCTGCTTCGGTGGGTCTCAGTGCTGGAGAAGAATTGTAAGGCGGCCGATTAAAACAGCCCCAGTTGTGAGATATTTAGGGTTTCTTTCACGAGTAAAAGGAGGGCAGGAGAGACTGGTTCAGGTCACCTCAAGAAGGAGTCTTCCTCCTGGCTGAGGACATGGAGGGAAATCGCAGGCAAGAAGCCAAGAGCCGAGATCCAAAAACTCCAGGCTGCTCCTTTGTTGATACTGTTGAAGAGATCTTGGAAAATCCGAGCACAATGCATGGGAGCGCCTAGCCTCGCTGCCACCCTCGAGCTTAAGGCCAAGGCTAGCACCTCTGCCCTTCTTCCCTTTGGGGAATGTGTGTGTGTGTGTGTGTGTGTGTGTGTGTGTGTGTGTAAGAGAAACATTTTCCCCTGGTACAGCGTTTGCTTCCCTCTCCCCAGAGAAGGAGCTGCTTGCTTGCTCAGGTTGTCTCTGCTGCTGCCAGTCCCATCTCCTCCTTCCTCCGCGCAACGCGAGGGCTTTTGCTCTTTCCTTGGCCAAGTTCGGCTGGGATTGCGGGCTCTTTGCAGGGAAGGTTTTCGCCTTGGTTGCGAGGGCATTTGCTGAGATCAGGGACCTTAACCTGGGCTCCGGGGCGGCAGGCGCCTTTCCCTCCTGCCCGGCTGTCTCTGGAGCTGGTGGCACTGTAAATTGCTCTGGTTCAGCAACCCCTGGAAATGACACTCGGGCCGCTGTGCTGGTCTGGGACGAGGTGCGGATTCAGATGCGCGACTGGGCTGAGACGGTCCAACTTGGAGCCCCGTCCCGGCGCAGACACGGCTCGTTGGAGAGGGCAGGAAACCGGAGGCTGAGCTGCTGCCGCTTCCTTGCCCGGGCTGAGTCGACGTGGATGGAGGCCCCTGCGAGGAGCTGCCGAAAGGGCCGGGAGGAGCCTCTCTGCTCGGCCTGGCGCACACCCCGGCGCTGGCTCAGGCCGCCCCCGAGGCCTCCCCCTCCAGCGCCGCTCTTGGCCTCCTGCCCGGCCCCTTGGCGGCGGAGGGGAAGGAGAGGAAAGGACCCCTTTCCCGGCCCCCGCCACGCCCCCTGCGCCTTTCCTGAGGCTGCACCCCGCCCCCCCTGCGCACACCCGGGTCCCCTTCTGCCCACCCCCCTCCCCCCTCCCGGGTGCGGCACACCTAGGTCCTCCCAGGACTCTCCCGGGCCACCTTCCTGGGCGCACTTTCTCTCTCCCTCTTTGCTTTCTCCGCCACCCCCTTCTATTCCCTCTTTCTCTCCCCCTCCCCTCCCCTCCCCTCCTCCTGGTGCTGCGCTCCGGGCGGTGGCAGGATGCCAAGTGTAAGTGTAAGTTGCTATAGCAACCCCCTCCAGAGCGCGGTTCCGAAGGCGCCGCCGTCCCGAGCCTGTTGGGCTGGCGGCAGCGAGGCAAGCGGAGCCAGGCCACGCGGGAGAAGCCCAGTTCCGCCGCGGCCCGATCCCCTCCTGCTCCGCCTTGCCCAGCCCCGCCGATGCCCAGCGGCCCTGGTGCCAAGGTGCAAGGAGCAGCTCCCTCCCTCCCCCCTTCTTCTTTCTTCCTCCTCCTCCTCCTCCTCCTCCGCCCCCTCCCCTCCTCCCCCCTCGCCGGAAATGCCCAGGGCAGCGTCCGCAGCTGCACCGGGATCCGGCGCCTCGTCCTCCTCGCCTCTCCCCCGATCGCGATCCTCAGCTCCGGCAAGCGCCGCCGGGGTGCCCTGCTCGCCGCGGGAGAAGGGCCCCGAGAAGCCCCGCACCCGCCGCCGCCGCGCCAGGCCAGGCGGGCAGGTGGGCACTGGGCAGAGCAGCAGCCCCTTCCCTGCGCCCGGGCCTCCCGCTTTGCATTACAGTTCCTGCCTCGCCAGCTTCCCGCCGCCGCCGCCGCCGCCTTCCGAGTTACATTTCCGAGGTTTCTTCTCCTCCTGGAGGAGGGGCGAGCGGGAGGCCGGGGGCTGCCTTGCAAGCCAGGAGGGGTCCGAAGGGGGAGTGGAGGTTGCGTGCGCCTCGGAGACGCTTCCCTCCCGCACTTAAACGGCCCTCCTGTGTGCCTTTCAGAGCTGCAAAAATGCATCGCACCACCCGCATCAAAATCACCGAGCTAAACCCCCACCTCATGTGCGTGCTCTGCGGAGGGTACTTCATCGATGCGACCACCATCATCGAGTGTCTGCACTCCTGTAAGTACCGTCCGGCTTCACACATGCCCTTAGCCCTCCAGGGACGCAGAAAAAGGCTCTGGGCCAGCGACCGCCCACCCCCGCCAGCCTCTGATCCCTCGCAATAAAGGTCCGCTCCCATTTACGTGCGGTTGCCAGTAGCTCCATAGTCTTGTAAACATGCCCTATATATCTTTAAGGGACTCCCACCGGCTCTTTGCAGCTCCTTCGAGATTTGGCCCCCTATCCAAATAATGGTTACCTTTGCTTGGTGGCTCCGGGTTTAGAAAAGTCTCGTTACTTCTTTTAATAGCTGGAAACCTCGCCTTGACCGCTGATCAAAATCTTGCCTCTTCTTTTTTTTCTCTCTCTCTATTTTCTTATAGTTTGTAAGACGTGCATCGTGCGCTACTTGGAGACCAGCAAGTATTGCCCTATTTGCGATGTCCAAGTTCACAAAACCAGACCCCTTTTAAATATAAGGTAGGCGAGAGACAACTGAACTCCTGTCTTTCATTTCAGGTGATAAGTTAAGAGCATAGCGACGCTTGCGCGCTTCTTTGGATTGCCACCTCTTCATCACATGTTGGGATCTGGCTGGAGATGTCAGTTTGCAAACTGAAGTTCATGTGTGAAGGTGGAGCTGGCATTTAAGTCCTGTCTCCTTGAATTCCCGCCAAACCCAAACCCCAGCTTCTTATATGCTTATGGATACGTACTTTATTCTTGCCTTGCCTGACCAAACTGCAAATTATTGTCAGTTCCAGCTAACCCATCCCCCTCATATATTGTGCTGGTGGAGAAAGGCAAAAGTTAGATTCATTTCAGAAGTCCCCTTTGCTGTTTAGGGATGGCATCTCTTGATTAGCTGCATGCATTTTAGACAGTAACACTGTGGCAAGTAGGTTTCCGTAGACAGAATTGTTCCCCACCTAGGCAGATAAGTATCTGGTGTAAAAGACTTCTGTCTAAACCTTTTTTAAATGTTGCAGGAATTTGGGCTGACCATTTGAATCTGTTAGAAAATACTCTTTCTTTGCTTTGGAAAGTGAGGTGCAGTTTGGATTTTAATACTGGCACCCTTCTAAATTTGAGCTTCCTGGGATTTTATATTTCAGATCTGATAAAACTCTCCAAGACATTGTCTACAAGTTAGTGCCAGGCCTTTTCAAAAGTAAGTAAGCCCTTCTTAGATTAAGTGACCACCACAAGCACTATCTTGTATGAAAGGCAGAGTATACTAAATGACAAATGTGTGTTCTCACTCAGATGAAATGAAAAGAAGAAGAGACTTTTACGCTGCTCATCCGTCTGCTGATGGTAAAAGCTTCAATATCTTTCTTTTGTAGACATAAAACTGTCCTCTTACTCAAAAGCTTAGGTTGTTAAAACATTTCCCCATCTATTATTCCCCTAACATTTCAGTGACAAAATACGGCATAATTAATTTAAAGGTTTTTAATACATGCTACAGAGAGTTATCTCCGTATTTGTAGAAATATTCTTAGCTGTGAGAGAGATTCCCCTCTTGATGAGGTTTGTTCTCATTCGAATTTAAAGATGTAAATGACTGTGGAAATTTCTGTGCAGCTGCCAATGGCTCTAATGAAGACAGGGGCGAAGTTGCAGATGAAGACAAAAGGATTATAACAGATGATGAGATAATAAGCTTATCCATAGAGTTCTTCGACCAAAATAGGCAAGTTGTGAACACAATAATTTACTTTTATCTGCACATTCTTAGATAGCTCTTCTTTGTTATAATTGTATCACTCTTCTTCCCAGACTGGAACGGAAAGGAAATAAAGAGAAAGAGAAACCCAAAGAGGAGGTAAATAACTTTTACTTTCTTTGGAATTTAACAGACCCCTTCTTTAGAAACTAGTTTAGATTATTTGTTTGCCCCAGCTAGATTAATAGTTATTTTTATCCCCCTAAAGAAATTAACACTGCAGGCAGCTATTGTACAGACATTTATTGTTTCTTCTTGGCAACTAAAATTAAAAGGGAACTGATTGATGGTCCAAAAACTTTTGTTTCCTTCTAGTTTTCTTTACCCGAATTTTTTTTTGAGAAGGAAACTTGTCATATATTGTAAATAAACCCTGGAAAATTTGTGTTACTACATTTTGACTCTCCTTAATTAACTGTTCTGCATTTTTGTTATTTTGATTTAGCAATTAGCTTATAGTTTCCAGCTATGCTTATGTATCTCTACTACATTTACACTGAATTCTTAACTATATGCATTATTTTTCCCCCTAATCCAACCCCCTTACCAGGTGAATGACAAAAGATATTTGCGCTGCCCTGCAGCTATGACTGTAATGCATCTGAGAAAGTTTCTCAGGAGCAAAATGGACATACCCAATACTTTTCAGGTAATTTTTTTTTATTAAAGGGGTGATAGTGGTAGAAGTTCCACTAAAATCTGGGCTCCTGGCATTTGATTTAAATGAATGCTTTTTACTTTAAAATGTATTGCCACAAACTTACTAAGCAACACAGTGTACCATGTAAGCTAGTAGTTTGCTTTGGTTTATATACATAAAACAAGCTGTTAATGTAGTCCTCTATTTTCAGAAACTGGAGAATCAGATAAGTATCCCCCAGTGTTTTGCTCTGTGCTGTCAGATCATAGGTTGCTTTGTCCTTGAAAGATCAGAGCCGGCGCAGCATTTTAGACAGTCTTTTTCATGCTAAGGTTGCTCAATAAGCCTTTGCCTAATGGCTTTTGCGTCTGGGTTATATATAAAAAAACAGCAATCACCAAAACTCTTAAATGAAAGACTTGAAGTATTGGCTCCTTAAGGGCCGATCAGCAATCCCACTAAAGCCTAGGACTCAGGAAAGCTAAATTCCTCCATCCCAACAAATGTAAGTCTAAGTACCTGGATTTAAATCTTTGGTTTATTTGGGTCAAGGGGCTTAATTCTTACAGTGTCATTTAAATTTGGAGCCAGGTGGATATTTCTTTGGCGTGCACGTTGATGCCGTCGCTTCCTCCCCACCCGCGTAAAACGAAGCTCAATTGCATCTCTCCCCCTAGATCGACGTCATGTATGAAGAGGAGCCCTTGAAGGACTACTACACGCTGATGGATATTGCCTATATTTACACTTGGAGAAGGGTAAATAGTGCAGGGGGGAAGGCTTGGACGCCCCTTCCTTGAGCGAGGGGGCGGACCGATGGGGAAGAAGCGCCTCTTCTGAGGACGCCCTCCTCTTATTTTATTTTATTTTTCTTGCAGAACGGCCCCCTCCCTTTGAAGTACCGGGTGCGACCAACTTGCAAGAGGATGAAGATCGGCTGCCACCAGCAGGATGGGCTGAACCACAGCGGGGAGCTGGAAAGTGACTCTGGGAGCGAGAAGGCGAGCAGCCCCGCGGGAGGCGGCCCGCCGTCCACCTCCTCCTGCTTGCTCAGCCCCGGCACCCCGGTGCAGTCCCCGCACCCCCAGTTCCCGCACATCTCTAGTACTATGAACGGAACCAGCGGCGGCAGCAACCACCACCCCTCCTTCAGCAACAGAGCCCGGAAAGCCTCCGTCAACGGCTCTTCTGCCACGTCTTCGGGCTGATGCGCCGAGCCCTCTGGGACTCCAAAATCTCCACCCTTGTCTCTTTTAGACCTGCTCTGTCCTGTCCCGTCTCCTTCTCTCGGTGCCACTCAGCTTTATAGATGCTATCCCCTCGTGTGACTGTCCTCCGAATTGCTTTAAGAAGTGAGAGGGACGATCAGCGAAACCTCCCACACGAACCTTAGATATGGGAACTTTTGGATATTAAAACGAACCTCGGGCTGTTGTGAAAACAGGGGGATTTGAGCTATGAGCGTCTCCTATGGACCGTGGATTTAGAAAGAGGAGAAGGAGGTTTTTCTTAAGGACTAGCGACGCTATAAACCTGGATAAACTATAGAGGAAGAGGAATGCTTTTTGGTTTTTGCCACATCCTTCGTGGTTTGGACGGGATTCTCTGGAAAATGGATGCATATCAATAATGGGATCTAGTTTTTTTGCTAATCCAGACTAACTTCTACGTTTAACATCTCCGTTGTTAATCGTTATTTCACTGTTTTGTAAAACTGCGGAAAGCAAGTGGATTTCCCCGCCACCCCACATCTTAATATTCTTCAACAAAACCGGATTGGAGAAAAAAACGCATAGAAGAACTATGCATCAATGTAGCCATGTCACTGTGAACAACAATTTCCTGCTTTATTAGCCAGTTTTATTTTCTTTGAATTTCTTTTTTTTTTTTTAAAGTGTTTCACCCATAACTTGCCTACTGCAACACAGAAAGGATTTAAGAACCGGGGGAAGGAGGGGGGGCGAGAAAAGAAAAAACACAGAACAAGGGAAAAAAAATACTATTTCACTTTTTACAACCTGTATGCCTGAAGGCGGGTATTGCCGTTTATTTTACTGGCTTGTTTAAAGAAGGAAAAACAAACGAGGGGGTTGGGAATCACACTTTTTGGAGGGTAAGAATCAGGTGGCATTTTGCATTTGTGCAACATTGCCACGTTCTTATTTGACAAAACAGGAAGCAGTATTGTATGATATATTTATAAATATTATAAAGAGAATATTGTGTTTCTCGCCCTCTCGACGCGGTGGTTCCGTTTCCCTGGCTAGCTCGGCCCTTGGTGACGCCTCTTCTTAGCTCCTTGCTGACGAAGCCGATCCTGTACCAGCTTTCCCCCCTAGTGACGCCTGAAGGCTGCGGGGTCGCCGGGAGCAAGCTCAAGCCGCGGTTAACCCGGAAGCAATTGGCCATCTCGAAAGGGTTTTACGGGCTTTGTCTTGGTTCCAAGTAGTATTTCGTTTCATTTCTTACTTTTTACAGAATGTGATTTATTGTTCCAACGGTGCAGTGGGAAAGGATTCAGGAGAGCAGGAGGCGACGCCAGGAACAGGAGGGCGCATTAAATATTTCATTAAATTTTATTATTTGGTGTGATGGGTTTGTGTTTCCACCCTTAAAATATATAAAAAAGCACAGGAAATCACACAAGAAGCCATAAGATATGCGGGAATCTATTTGATTAAGTTGTTCTTTCTTAAGAAATCAGCAAGTTGCTGGATGAAGGCTTTTAGTCTAAATTTGTTTTAATATATATATCTGTATGTATGTATATGGTACAGTACTAATTTGGTTAAAAATGAACAGGTACTCTGATATTTCCAATAAGCTGCGGGGAATCCCTTCTTCAAGGCGGGCCTCTGAAGGCGTTGCGTTTGGGAAAAGAAGGACTGTTTTAAAAGTTAAGCGTTGTGAAGAGCCCCCAAATACTTTTCAGTTTGTGCTTTGCTTTTGGTCAAACGTTGTGTGTGTGTGTGTGTGTGCGTGTGTGTTCTTCACTCACCAGTTACGCATTCGTGAGGGTGGTTATCCTATATGACTATTGTTTTCATGTTTGTACGGGGAAATTGTAGCTAAACATTTCATTGTCTCCAGTCTGCGAAAGAAGCACAAATTCTATTGCTTTGTCTTGCTTACGGTCATTAAATCATTACTTTTGCATATACCCCGTTGCTACTTCTTGTGAAGTTATATAGTCAATGTTTAAGGGTATTATTAACTTTCGAATGCCTCCAAAAAGAGATCCGGAGATCATGTTCACCGGATTTAACACTTAAAGTTTAACATTCATCTTAACGAAATGGAACTTGCAACTTATGAAGCTTGCAGTCCTATACACACTTTTTCCAGGGAGATAGCGCCAAAGATTAATGGAAAGCAAAGATATTTCCTTCCTTCCTGGTAAAAGTAGTTTGGATTGGGTTGTGAGCGATTGTAGTCCTTCAGCTGCTAATGTAAATGTGATACATACACTTTGAAGTAATGTCTCTTTCAGACTAATTCTTTTTTCGCGATAGACGTAGTCACAAGCACAAATTCAGTTTTAGGTAGCCGAATAATTTTTTAGTTGGGCAGATCAAACCAATCCAAAAAGAGATTCTAAAAGGGGAAAATGCGTGTTTCCAATGATGATATAAGATACAGTTTGACAGAATAAGGTTCCTCTCATGAATCAGAACAGCTTCCAGGGAAAACACATAGACACACACATCCCTGTTCCCTTATTGTTTCACAATAAAGTATCTTAGAGAGGTAAATTAGGTCTAAATTCATGCACATGAATTAACTCACATACAGTCAATAGACTGTATTAGTCGCTTCTGTCAGAATTCCATCTCACTAACAGTGAAAGGAATTAAAGCAGCTGTGTTCTAACAAGTCTTTTTCCTGCTTTGGATTAGTTCTGAGAAAATCCTCAACTGACTGTTTTTCAAAGGAGAAAAAAGGTAAAAAAATGACTTAAACCAACTATAAGAAGATCGAATAATTATCACAAAGGCCAATGTTGAACCCAAAGTTCTGAACTGCAGATAAATCAAACCAAGTTTGCGCAATTTGGTTCCAGTTCAATCACGGCAAACGCTGCTATATTTTGAAACTGAACTGATACTGTATTGGTATTGCTAATTCTGCGAAAATAAGTGTGGGTTGATTGCATACACCAGACAAGCACGTTTAACTGGGAGCGAGTCCCATTCATTTCAATGAAACGTGCTTCCATCGCAGTGCTTTGAGGGTCACTGCCTGAACCTGCCCTCTCGCCGGGTTACTGGAGTCATGGTGAACATTTTATCTTCCTTTTATACCGTGAGTACACCTTAAGAAAAAGAACACGGTTTTGAAAGGATTTCCAGATGGGTGCCTGATCGTGGTGGCTGCTGAAACACCGACGGAGAGTCTAAGAAGAAGACTTCAGAGTTTTATTATGACATAATAAGCTATGAACTTTCGTGGAGTAACGTCGGTTTCATCAGAAGCAAGTGGATGACGTGGATTCTGTTCCACACAAGCTCATTGTGGCACAATAAATGTGCTAGCCTTTCAAGTCGTCACAAACCTCTTAGTTGTTCTTCCTTTTAATAATTTTTGAGATGGCTGTAAAAGCAGGTGATTACTGCTGCCTCCCGGATCCTAAGAGCGATCACGCGGAACTCTCATTTGATATTGTAATCCGCCTTGTGATCCTCGGATGAAGGACGGTTTAATAATAATAATAATAATAATAATAATAATAATAATAATAATAATACAAACAGGATGGGATTAACTGTATTAGTAGCGGTTAGGATCGCGCTACTTTCCATCCAAGTCTATTATTAATCTTCTTGGATTTCCCAAGGTTTTCTCAGGACGCCCCAACACGCAGGTGATGGGCGGGGGGACGGGACTTGTTTATACCTGATGAGGTGCAGTATAACTTTACCCTTGTGCAAGACTGCAGTCCTATCCTCACTTACCTCAGAGTAATCCCCATTGAACTCAGTGGAACTTACTTCTGAGCAAACATGCATCTGGTGGCCCTGTAAGCCTGTTTCTCAGAATACAAACTCCAATGCTGTGTTAAACTGTTGGGAGTAATAACAGTTTAAAAGGGAATCCAAGAAGCAAAGAGAATTCCACCCTGCATCGCTCACTGACTTGCCCTACATACAAAAGGTTTCCAAGCCGAGGGAGCTCTAAAAGCGAACAGCGGCTGCGCAATTCATTGCTGGCTTTCCCAAAACGGAGGGCTGGTTTTACTTTGAGTAAACCTACGAACTGAAGCACAGTAACGCATGCTAGCTTGGAAGGCATCAGTGCTGCACAATATTCAGAGAGGGAAAGGAAGCCAGTCCTGAACCGTGTGTCTTATCTAAGTGTTTCTGAACATGTGCAGAGTGTATTTCACTTCACCAATGAGTAAAGCCCCACACCTCCGAGTTCAGTGGGGGCCGCAGGCCATACTGCTCAGAACTTAGGACTTGCAGGCCTGGAGCCTCTGGCCTCTTTTTTGGACCTTAAGCTTCAACCTTGACTGTTCTTGGCGACGTCTTATTTTTCTCCGTAAAACAGGCGCAGCAAAGATCTGGTCGTTTGAAGACCGGCGTGGTTGTTTCAAGAACTATGAAGACCGCACATTAAACGCGCTTTATAAACTAGGAAGAAGAATCTGTCCTACGAAATACAAATAGGTTCCCCTTGCGAAAGAGAGTTTGCTTCCTCCGATATTGGGCTGCAATGTTACAAGGCTCTATTAGCACCACCACCCCTTCGGATTGGGACTCAGCCGTCGCGCCGTCGCGCCATCGCACCGGCCAGGCTTTTAGCTGGCGTCCCACTTGGACAGTAATGCGGAGCTTTTCCGATAGATCCGGAAAAGCGAGGAGAGAGCTGCTTATTAATCATCGGACCGGCGGGAGAACTAACGACCAGAGAACGCGCGCAACGTTCCCCCTTCCCTCGCGGATGCTTCTGCTTCGTTCTGTTCTTTCGGGGATTCGTGCGGTTGCCCAGTCCGACTTGTCCAGACGTTTCCCCACCCCCACCCCACCCACCCCGTTTACACGCAGGAGATTCTCTGCGGCGAGGATTTACAATTCACTTTAGAAGGTGGATCTGTGAAAGAGATCCTGTATCTGTAGCTCGCCACTGGGATCCTTGAATCTTGTTGATACACGTACACGAGTTCTCTCCTTCGTGCGTTATTTGCGTTGCTTCCCCAAATTCCAACCACCACCTCTGAACTCGCTTTCCGCACGGAAGAATGGAAGAAGGAGCTCACTTTGCTTGCAGTTCCGAGTTCAGCCACCAGCCGAACCCGGGCAGGAATTCGGCTGTCTGAGTCTGGTGCCAGCACCCAGGGCAAGCTGAGCGAGGCGCAGCTCGGCCACTTAGCTGCTTCTTCTGCCAACCTTGGGACGGTTTCACTCTTTCGACGTGAGCTTCAAGCGTCTGCTCCGCGAAGACTGTCGATCTCTCTCGTTTGCGCTGTCAATTCGCAACGCAAACTCGCTCCTACGCTGGATGCCTTCAGGCTGCTTACCTGGGAGTTAAGCCCTGCTTGAATTCGACAGGAGTTACTTCCGAGCTGTTTGTTTTATTATTACCTTCCCTCTGTCTCTTTTCAGTTCCCCGCGCGGATTGCCGTCTGAAACCGAGCAGGAGGCGGCTTCAAGCCGTGTGCTTCCAAGAGGCACTTAATCCAGCAAGCAAGATCTGTGCGTCCTCCCTCCTCATCTCGGGGTGCTTCTGGGCGTACCAGTCGCATCCTCCGACCTCGCTGGACCTTGAGGTGCCAACACTCAGCCGCTATCCTCCAGCAAAAGGCTGGGAGGGAGAGCAAAGGTGGATGCAACCGCCTACGCTGCAAAGAAGCCCAAGAGAGGAGAACGGGATCCCGGCTCTATTTATTATTTTTCGAGAGAGAGAGAGAGAGAAAGGCGAATATGGCCAAAGAAAGGAAGGAGACATCAAAGGAACGGGAAGGCATTAGGAAGGAACGGAATAAAAAGACAAGAAGGCTGTTTGCTCCACTCACCAAGGAGTAAACCCCATTGAATTAAGCAGCGTTTCCTTCTGAGTAGGCATGCTTAAGGCTTGCGCTGCAACTCAACCATAGCGCTGTGCTTCGGAGAGTGCGCCCCATCCAAGTGTGCATAGGATTGCAAGCCTAGTCGCCCTTTCTTTCCCCGCTGGATGAAGCCGCAGCAGCAGCAGCTGGAGGAGGAGGAGGAGGAACAAGAGGCGTTTCCACCGAATGGGAAAGAAACGGATTCTCTCCAGTGATCCCCTTCCTGTTGCTGCTCCCCACTTCGCTTTGCAAAAGAGCCCCGCTTTGGAGAGGCTCCCCGGGGCTCCTGGGCGTAGCCAGGATCTTGGGGGGGGGGGGAGGCAGAACCTCAGTTTGCTATGCATGTTTATGTATTTTTATTGATTTAGCGGGGGGCAGCTGCCCCTCTCTGCCCGCCCCCCCTTGGCTGCGCCCATGCCGGGTCTCCCCAGGTCCTTGGCTCCTCTTTTCGCTTTTCCAGGCGTGCGAAGAAGGGAGCTCGAGACAGAAATGCCCGCGGCCTCTCGCTCCCCTTCCCCGCCTCCCTCCCTCGGGTCGGAGAAGGCAGCTCAGCCGCTCTACCTCCGCGCCTCTGAGAAGCAGGAGCCATCTTGCGCCTGCGCACTCGGCCGCAGCCCAGCTCCCCGCCCCCATTGGGCGCCCTCCCGCCGCCAAATTTCGAAACTGGATCGAGGCGCTGCTGCCTGGCGGGAAGCGGACCCGGAGTGGGGTGGGGGAGGCCTGTGAGGTGGCCCGGGGAGATATCAGAGAGGGCAGACAGCGGGGTGGATTCTGGTTTTCTGGCAGCTGTGTCATCCCGCCAGGCTTCCCCCCCCCACCTTAGAAATGAAGCCAACTCCGCTTCTCAAACCAACCCGGATTGACAAATGAGGTTAAACTTCAAAGCAACAGCAACCCTTCCAGTGGAGAGTCGAAGTTTTACAGCTAATACAAGACAAGAGGAGATGGGGCCAAGTCAGAATTCCCAGGTGTAAAGAGAAGGGGTAAGGTTAAACCCAGTCCGGGTTTGAATTCGAAGTATAGACTAGGGCCTGCCAAATAATAATAATAATAATAATAATAATAATAATAATAATAATAATAATAATAATAATAAATTCTACCATTCCAAATAAATTTACTAAGGAGCAAGGCCTCTGGCCTCTGTGTCCAATGGAATTTACTTCTGAGTAACTGTCTTTAGCATTGCGGTGTAAGCCTCTCTTAGGAAAGAGGGCCAGGGAGCGATCCTGTGCGCGGCTCCTTGGGAGTCCTCTCCTCCATCGGCATCTCTAGAGCTGCCCTGCGAAAGTACTTGCGCCCCACGAAGCGAACTTGCCCCTAAAATCAGCACAGCTTCAAGGAAACGGGAGTCTCTGCTGCAGGGATGGCTTCGACCACAAACCCTACTTAGCAATTGCTGTCACAGGCAAAAGCTACGACCGTGGACAAATAAGCTGCATTTGGAAGACTAGCAATTCTCTTTCTCTCCATCCCCTTCCTTCTATGGACAGATCTGCCTTTTAGCTATTTTTCTCTCGCCGCTTCCAAATAATGGTGGCCACTTACGGCTAGCACCGCTTTGCCACCCAGCTGGGGCTGCCAGGATCATCTCCCTTTTCGTGGCGGACTTACAAGGTGAGCTGAGGCGTCTGCCGCTGACAAGCAAGGCACACATCACCTTCCAGTGGAGTACGGCCCATTCAGTCCTTTTCCCTCTCGGATTGCAGGGCCGAGGAGGAGGGAGGCGTGGCCCTCCGGATGTTGCTGGACTACAAGTCTCATCAGAGCTGACCACTGGCCATGCTGGCCGGGGCTGGTGGGAGCTGGTGTCCATCATCGCCTGGAGGCCCACAAACGCCTCACCTCTCTGATCTGCCAAGCCTCGGCTCAATATATTGCTCCCCTGTAGCTGCAAAGGGGCGCGGAAATGATGGCATTCCTACTATTTCCACCCAGGTCCAAGCAAATTGCCCTCCACCTGGAGAACAACTTTTCACAGCAACCCTTGTTCCAAAACCACGTTGGTCCGTCAGGCACACAGGGCACCAGGCACACATATTTAGGTATTATTACTATTAATTAATAATTTCATTATTATCTGAAACCCAGCCATATTGTGCTAGCATTTTCCCTCCTACCGCCAGCCGGATTCTCTTCCGATTTAGGTTTAGGATCCGAGAGGAGAAGGCAAGAAAGGTCGCCCTCACGGTGGAAGAGGAGGGAAATCTGTCCGTCGAGAACAAATTTGCGCGGGGTCAAAACATCAGATCTAGATCTCCTGGCTTGCTTCAGCCTTCCTGCCTTCAGGTTCTCGAGAAGCGCTTCAAAAACTCAGGGAAAGCCCAGGAAGTTCCCTGCTTCGTCTGCCAGGAAATTCTCCCCGCTCCCAGATGGGAAGGAAAAGCTCTGTAGTCTTTCGGCGTTTGGAGCTGCTCAGATGCGCATCTCCTTCGTGAGTGACAGCGCAGGTCCGTCGCTTTGCGAAGCGTCCCCTGGGAACCCATTAACTGCTCCAGCGCCGCGCGAGAACGCGCTCCAGTCTAAGGTGGGTTCCTGAGCTCTTTGGTGAGACCCAGTTGAAGCAAACGGACCTGCAAAGTTAAGGATTTATTGTTGTTGTTGTTGTTGTTGTTGTTTGGTCGTGTCCGACTCTTCGTGACCCCATGGACCAGAGCACGCCAGGCACTCCTGTCTTCCACTGCCTCCCGCAGTTTGGTCAAACTCATGCTGGTAGCTTCGAGAACACTATCCAACCATCTCGTCCTCTGTCGTCCCCTTCTCCTTGTGCCCTCTATCTTTCCCAACATCAGGGTCTTTTCCAGGGAGCCTTCTCTTCTCATGAGGTGGCCAAAGTATTGCAGCCTCAGCTTCAGGATCTGTCCTTCCAGTGAGCACCCAGGGCTGATTTCCTTAAGAATGGAGAGGTTTGATCTTCTTGCAGTCCATGTTTATTATTATTTATTTTTACATTTATAGACCACCTTTTTTCTTCCCAGGAGCTCGAGGTGGTGCACATGGTTCTTCTGCTCCTTCCCATTTCATCCTCACGACATCCCTGTGAGGGAGGTTAGGCTAAGAGATGGTGACTGGCCCGAGGTCGCCCAAGTGTGCTTCATGGCTGAGCAGATAGGCAAACCCTGGTCTCCCAGGTCCTAGTCCAACACTCTAACGAATTAGAGTCTAACCATTAGGCTAGAGTGGATCCTCGAATGGGGGCACTGCTTAGCCCCGGAACCCTGTCAGGGCTACAGCCCCCGGACCTTTTGAAGAAGAGGATCCTTCCCCCATCCTCTTCTGGATGGTTCTTGCGCGGGAAGTCAAGGCGATAATCGTTTCGCGGCTTGAAGATGTGAAGAAGCAACGCGGATCACTTTTCCTATTGTATTTCGATCCGTTGATAGTACTACCGGAGAAGTTGGGCAAGCTTTAAATCTGCGGGTGGGGAGCTGAGGGTGCTCAGATGGAGAAGACTGTCCTTCCGCCTTTCATAGTTGCAAATTTCAGAAGGCAGAGCTTAAGTGGCAACATAATTAAAGGTGTAAGAGCCCTGTCTTTGGCCACCCTAGTAGGATAAACAGTATAATAAAACTGTACAGAGCCGGGGTTCCCACGCTGGTGCTCAATTCATCCATTGGAGCTCAGTCCCATTCGATTTCAGTAGGGCACCCATTGTGCGTGGTGGCTATACCAAAATCCGGTGGGGTGTAGTGGACAAAATATTGGGCTAAAGACCTCGAGCGAATCCCCTCCTCGGTCAGAAATTTGATTGGCTGATCTTGGGCTAGTCCCACTCTCTCAGCCTAAACAACCTCACAGGGTTGTTGTGAAGATTAAAAATAAAAATAAAAATGAAGGCATGGCAATACTCCGAAAGGTAAGGGTGGATAGAAACAGCATCCATCACCAGAACCTTGTTTGTAGCTTTCGAAGAGCTCGGCGTTGTTGAAGGGGAACGGCTAGCAGTCCCAGGATGGAGAGAAATGCTCTTTTCTTCTCAGGTTTTGACCTTTTGCGGAGAGGAGCCATCAGTGACATTTCCTTCAGCGCTGACATTTTGAACTTTCACCACTTCTCTGTTGGGCCTCGCTGTAAATGGCAAGCAGGATCCGCGTCGGACGGAGGAGGGAGCAGCGCAGCGGCCGCCCCGGCCTCCTTAGGGGCTGCCAGAGCCTCCCAGACCGGCGAGGTGGGAATGTGGATCCGGGCGAGCCTTCCAAATGCTACACTTCTGCAACTCTGTGCAAACTTCCTAGGCCTAGGGACTAAGTCCCACTGGGCTCAACTGGCATTACTTCCGAGTAAATCGGCAGAGTAACGGGCTCTGCGTCTCGCCTTGGTTTCTCTCCTCCTGAGGTCTACCAAGGGTCTTCCTTTATTTATTTAGGGAGCAATCCTGTATTCGCTTTCCTGAGCATTAATACCTATGAGATTAAATAAGAGTTACATTGAGCAGACGTGTATAAAAGGACTCTGTGACTTGCTTTATTTTCAGCACCGATGCCTTTCTAACAAACATCCAAATCAGCTTAGAACCAGAAAGACAACATACACACGCCTCCTTTTCAGCCTCATTTGTTAGAAAGGCTGGTAAGCAGCATCGGCGTAGCCAGGATTTGGGGGGGGGGGAGGCAGAACCTCAGTTAGCTATGTACTTTTTATTGATTTTTATTGATTTAGAGGGCAGCTGCCCCTCTCTGCCCCCCCCCGCTACGTCCATGGTAAGCAGTAAAGAGAGAGGCGTGGGTACGGGGGCCGACAGAGCCTGGGCTAAGGCCTCACCCGAGGCACTCAAGGGCTCCCTTATGAGCAAAGGAACTTCGCCAATATGTTCTGAAATAATAAAAAACCTACTCTGGAGATATATACATTATCTTGATGGTTTTGTTTCTCTTATTGTAAGCCGCCTTGTGAGGGAGGCTTACCCCGAGAGGCTACCTAACTAAAATAAAATTCACGAACTAACTAGAATAAAATTAATGGACAAACTAAATAAATCGTCCACCTCCCCTCAACAACATCACCTTTCAAAACCTCCAGTCAATCAGTAGATGGAGGTTTTGGGGCTTTACTGTAATGGCTTGTACTTCGTATTTGAAACAGTGTGTTTAGGGGTTTCAATTATATTTCAACGTATTGTTACAGTTCAGCGATATTTATAACAGCCCTGTAAGGTAGGCCTGTTCTTATGATCATCCCTGCATGCAGGAGTATGAAATGACACCCGGGACAGGGAGGACACCCGGCTTCTAACACTGCAATCCGAGGGATGCTTCCTTAGAAGTCTCAGTCACTGCAGTCCATGAAGCTCGCTCCCTAGCAAGTGTATTTAGAATGGGAAACCAAGGATATGAGTTCTGAGCGCTTAGTAAGGTGTAGCTCTGGTTACAATTCACAAACCACTAAAATCAGGGGTTAACCGACCTGGATCAAGGTCCCTCCTCAAGATGCGCTTATGTAGGAAGGGGAGAGTGTGCGAAAAATGTTTTTGTCTTGCTGAAAGAGGTTAGCCCTTGTCTCTCCAGACATTGTCCTACTCCAACGCCCCTCAGTCTCAGCCAGCATGGCTGATGGTGATGATAGTTGGCATTTGGCTATGATAGTTGAATAGCACCTCCAAAGGCAGGGGCAGTATACCTCTTAAGCAGCGGGCGATAATAGGGATAAACAACTAGGAGAGGTTGTGGTCCTCACTCTTTGCTTGGCCAGCGTCTTGGAAGGATATAGCTGGCCTCTGCTGGGAAGAAGATACTGATCTAGAGAAATCTGATCCAGCAGACGCAAGGATATTAAGTCAACGCACATACTTTTGGGCTGAAATCGCAGGCGCCCTTCCTACCCCCGGGGGCCCAGCAGGAAGACCTTCCTTTGAAGGAACCCTCGATAGGAGGAGGGCTTGCGTCACTCTCGACCTTTCCCCACGCGAAAAGGACCCCGCTAAGGTGTGGTCTTCTTGTGCCAAGAGGACACGATCCCTTTCCGCCCTGCACAGGAAGAGACACCCACGGACCCCCCTGCTATCTGCCATCTTGCTCGTCATTGTCTACCCGGCGGAGCGGCAAGAAAGCGCATCCTGGCTCCAGCAGCAGCGACTGTCCAGCCGCAGCCTTCCTGGGGGAGGCGGAGGCGCTGCCCCGAGGCTGGAGACCCCCCTGGTCCGGGCGAGGGGCTTCTGGGAGCAGAGCCCGGCTGGCCCAGAGCCCTCCTCGTCTCCCCCCCCCCCAGTCTCTCTCTCTCTCCACCTCCCCGCTTAGGTGCTCCGGGCCGCTGTGTTGCTAGTAGCAACCACACCAGCGATTTGCTGCTGCTGCTGTGGCGGCGGCGGCTCGCTCGCTCCCGCTTCGCTTCTGCCCCAGCCCTGCGCCTCTGCCTCCGCCGCCTCATTGTTCCCCGGTATCCTCCGCTCAAGCGACGGGGGGCTGGGGCTGGGGGCTGGAAGGGGGCCTTTGGTGACGTGTAGGGAGAGAGAGCTTTCCTCTCCTTGTTCTTACACACATGAAAAAGAGATAATTTCCTTTTGGCATTGTCTTCTGTGCATAGCCAACAGGATGGATGGATGGATGCGGTAAAGGCTAAAGAAGAAAAGGTCGGTCGATCACACTCTTGTAAATCAGCCTTCTTGGATCCTAAGGGAGCAACTGAATCTCCTTCTCTTCCTTCCTCCGGAGAGGCAGACACCCCTCCTCAAATATCCCCTTTGCAGAAACGTAGGGCTTCCCTCTGAGGACCCTGGGAATGCAGCGAGCTGCCATCCCGCGGTTACCACGGGCTGATTCCCTCCTGCGGCTCCGCAGTGGCGTCTTCTGCCTTTGCTGGAACGGAACCAGGACGGTCCACATCGGAGCTACTAGGTTCCGACTCCTTCCCCTTACTCGCACCATCATCGCACGAATGCCCTGTTGGCAACCATCTCGCGCGCGAGAGCTTAGTCTCTTGGAAGAGAAACCTTTGAAAACGGCAGGGAATGTCCAATATCCGTTTACTTTGCGGGAAGAGCCCCCTCAATCTCAAGGGAGCTTCCTTCTATGGAAAGGCGAAATCCTGAGCACGTCTTAAGAATCCTAAACACCAGGGAGTAAGCCTCATGGAACGCTGTGGGGCTTGTGAATAAACAATTGTTTATTAATGCCTTTATTTATTTATTTATTTATTTGGGAAAAATAATGCATAGGCTTGCTTTGCCCATATCGCCTTAAATTTAGTACGACCTGAACAATCGGCTGGAAGTGTCAAGTATCAAATAACGACTTGGTTTACTTTCAGGATGCAAACCCTACCCGCTTACCTGGAGTACATCCCATTGAACTTCTGGGCAGACATGCACTGTTACAGCAACAACTCCATGCAATGTACGGTAAGCATACCTAATCAGAAGCCGCGCAGTGCTCAGTGGTGGGGTTAATGCCCAGGTTTGGGGCCTTGATGTCTTCAAGTAGGTTGAAGACCGGATTGCACCTTTACAGTCCTTTGTTTACAGAAACCATCATAGAAGCCAACTGGCAGCTTGAGGCTTCGGAAAGCCAGCAGTTCTGAAACACACACACATCTGTCTACAGTACTAAAAAGTAAACCGCTTTTAAAGTGTTGTCAGCCGCCTTGATCATCAACACATTATGTGGAGGCAAATCCCATGGTAATCTCTGGTCGTTTTTATACTCCAAGCCCAAACACGTGGATCTGGAAGGAAGGGCTAGCGCCGCAATACCTTTTCACTGCAAGTCCCGTGTCTTGGAAATCGGTGCTTCCAAGTTTACCTTGAACCCACTGACACGGGCTTAAAATAAACGAGCAAACTCACTGTGAATTTATAAATAGAACATCGATAGAGGCCTGTGAGTGAAAGGCAAGCTGGCTTCCGCTGCAAAGTCCTGAAAAGAGAACCATTCTCCCATTGTTTTGCAGGTCAACACAACCCAAACCTCCAGGCCAAGCTCCCTTGAGCTCAATGGTATTAAGGAATAGGATTGCGTTGTTCGGCTCTGAAAGAGCATTGGGAGCGCCCGTTTCTAGAATCAAAGTATTAAAAGGCAAAAACAAAACAAACAAAAACAAACACACAATGTCATCTTAGGGAACTGAACACACTTCTGACCTAATTTACTAGGAAGTAAACCTATTTGGTTTCAATGGGACTGACTTCAAAGTAAGTAAGGTGGGAATCCTATGCACATCGAGCTTAATGAAACTTACTTCTGAATAGACACGTGGAGGTTGCACCTTCACTCAGGACTAAGAACCAGTGAACGAAGGTTAAATGCAAGGGCGAAGGATTGTTGTGCAGCATGTTTATTAGTTTTAGGCTGAGATCCTAACCCCACTTACCTGGGAGTAAGCCCCATTGAATTCAACAGGGCTTACTGCTGAGTAAGGGCTTACTGCTGGTTAAACTTGTAACAAACAGTCCAGCACTTTCAGAGCTCCGGGTCAGATAGTCCTTTAATAAACGCCGCCCAGCTTCGCCTTCCCTGGAAGCGTCATCATCGGACGTGTCACTGTCACCCTTTGAAACTGGTGCTTGAAGTCCAATATGGTTCATCGCCTGCTTGTTGTTATAAGAAACATTGCAGCACCACAGACAACTACCTCTTCCTCCCCAACACCCAGGACTTTCGTTTCCTATAACTCATCAACAGACCAATGGGTGTTTCTTCCCCCTTCCGAAGACAAATTTACTAAACAGTATGTAGTTAGTTGCTAATAGCAAGAACTTGCTCACTAACACCCCATCCTAAGCAGGTTTACTCGAAATAAAAACGAAGGGGGCTTAACTTAATCTCCGATGCAAATGACAGAGTTTTAACCACTTGCTCATTAAAACCAGTAGGACTGAATCTGGATTGGATCGTGTCCCGCATTTAAATCCACAGTCCTCGTCCATTACTGTATACGGATCTAGCGAGGTTTAACTTCAAAAGCAACGGCAAGAAGTGATTCTGCTTCCCCAGCTGGGGGAATTGGATTGGGTACCATCACACGAACACCTCGATCTGTACAACGCAGTTCAGTCGAAGCGTTGGATTTACGCGCCTGACACCCCGATCCGGTTCATATTTATTTCGAAGCGCGGAAATACGCCCGATTTGCCTCCACAACACACTTAAATTCAGCTTCTGACCTCCTTTGCCCATGGAGAACTGCGTGGGGTGTTTTACTAAGTCCATCTCTGGGCGGTCAGCAGGAAAGCTAGACAGACAGACGGCCCTAGTACATCGGGAATCTATCTTAGAGTGGCTGGAGCAACCCAGTCAGATGGGCTGAATACAAATAATTTAATAAAAAATAATAATAATCTACTGGCAGATTTCTGAGCGACTTGCAATAGACCACCAAGCTATTCCCACTTATTTAACAAGAGCAACAAATTCCCCCTCCCCTAAAAAAACAAAACCAAAACCCAAGGCTACTAAAACAATGAAAGCTTGGGGGAAAACCAGGAATGGAGTTTTGTGTGGAAGGATTGGGAGCTCAGTCACTGCTGCCGAAAACCAACGTCCTGGCTGAGATGTCTTCTTCTCCTACATCCTGGACTTGACTCCCTCCCATCCCGGCTCCCTTCCTAAGCCACTATTTTGCCTTTTTCTCCAGCTGATGGCTGCGAAGCGGTCTAATAAAAGGAAATAGGTCCCGCAGTTGGGAAATCTGCCCATCCCTGCTCTGAGCTCGCCCAACCCCAGCCAGTCGTGACCTCCTTGGCTATCCCTTCTTCCAAGCTGCAATTCTCCTTGCGTCGACAGAGACGCTTTTCTTCCTCGCAAGGGTGCCAGAAGGACAATCGAGACGAAGCTCGCACCGTTCCAATTATGCCAATGATGATATATACACACGTACCCTACACATGCAGCTAATGCCTAGTCATTATAATGAAAGAGTGACTCAGCAGAGGAGTCAAGGCCAACTAGGACTTAGGTCCAAGCCGGAGAAGATGTTGGGAAGAATACCTTGAGCATCTCAATCAGCGCTGTAGAAATTGCGCGTCCTGCCAGGCACGTTGCATCTACCTCGGCGAATGCAAAACAATGACCTCCTGGCTCGGATGCACCAACAAGGGGCGGGGGGAGAGACTTTATCGTTGGTGGTTTTTGGGAAACCAGAGCAGCAACAGTACCCAAAGCACACGTCACAGGCTACCATTCTCCATGGCACTCAGTGGAGGGACTTCAATCCAGGACTCGTGGGGTTCAATTCTAACATGTATCCAAACTGGCTTCCTTCGTATAATTTCTACCCCATTTTTCCACTCAGTATTGGCCCATAAGTCGCTTTACGCAGGTCGGGGAGGCTCATCTCGGTGGCAAAGCCGAGTGTCCTTGTTTTAAGCAAGAAACAAATTATTGGGTTCGTGCCAAGTTGGCACCCAACGCAAACCATCCACCAGCTCCCAGTAAAGCGACTCGGATGGCAAACACCTTTACTTGCGAGTCAGCCGCTGCGTTTCAGCAGAGCTTATTTCGAGGTGAAGTGCATTTTTATTTTTTGGCGTTGATCTATATGCAAGCTGCCTGAAAGTCAAATACACCGACTCAAGATGCTCGTGAATCGGGCTGACCGCTTCTCTGTGTGAACTGCTTTCCCCCGTGTGCCCACAGACAGATACAGATTAACAAGCCTGTTAGGAGGCCTCATGGGCAACCCACGTTTTTCTCGGTCAGCGGTGGTTGGGCTGCAACTTCCACCATCGCTGGCCATTGGCCATGCGTGTGTACAAGCAGTGGGCAGCAGCGGCTAGAGTGTTGGACCAGGGTTCAAATACCCACTTACCTCTGTAGCCCGCTGAGTGACCTTGGGCCAGTCACTCACCCTCAGTCTAATCTACCTTTCAGGGTTGTCGTGGGGATTAAAAGGGCAGGAAGAGAACCATGTACTATGTCTATTGAGCTCAGGCTTAGAGGAAAGAGTGAATAATAATAATAATAATAATAATAATAATAATAATAATAATAATAATACAGGCTAGGTGTGAAGGGAGCTGGGGTCCAACAACATAGACGCCCCATTCTAGGGATTATAGGGAAAGAATTCCCCATCTGTCCACACGATTTTGCAAACTGCTTTGAGAGTTGTTTGTAATCAAGTGGTGCATTTTTTTTAAAGTAAACAAATATTTTCCAGAAAGAACACATGATAGGACCCGGGGACTGTAGCCACAAAGTGCAGTAGGAATAAAAACACCAAAAGGTAATCAAAGTTTCCTTCCAACTGTGGGCTGAACAGAATAAAACGCCATCTGTTTTTCCCACCCCCACCCCCCATCACAGCTACTGCTTTCTAATCACTCAAGGCACGATATCGCTGCAAATATTTCCGAGAGATTCACAGCTATCTCCTTGACCATTTTAAATTGGGCTGGACACGTCAGACCCCTTCATCTGTGCGCGTTTCTCTGTGTGCGCCCACACTAAATCTGCAATGCTAAACCCACTTATCTGGAGAATAAACGGCACTGAACTTACTTTGGAGTGATATAAGTTTCGGATTACTTTGCCTGGGTGCAACCAAGGAGGCCACCAGTTCAGTTTTTACTTCACCACATGGGTTTACGGCATGTCAAGGTTATTTCAACCTCAGCACAATTGGGACAGTGTTGCTGTCCTGCTTGAGAAGCGTGTGGCGTGCTTTGCACACCCTTAAGCGCCACATAAATGCTAAGGAGCGTTAATGTTTCCTAAAGCCAACCTGGTGCGCAGGCTAGAATATTGGGTTTCCCACCATAGCCAGCCCAGTTGGGCACGACTGGAAAATAATTAAAAACAGAGCAGAACCCTAAAGCTTGCTCAGAACCTCCTGAATCCGGATTAACCAATTCTTTAGCAATCTGGTTCTACTCACCATCGTGGTAGTTAAATGTCGGGGTTTTTCCCCTCAGCCTTTCAGTGCCTGCTTATGGGTGGGCAGGAATTTGATTATCTGTTTTGAATTCCAGGAATAGTCGCTCGAATTAATAAAAGCAGAGTTTTACCCCCGTATACAGTCTGGCTTGTGTGTTTAGAATGTGTGTTGGTTGCTCCAGAATTGAGAACAGCAGCAGAGGGGCTGTAAACTTAGCAAAGTCTGTGGTTCTTCCTCTCTGCTCAGCATTCAACAGTCAATCCGAAATTGAGTCCCCTATTGAAACCAGATCAAACCCAGTGACATAAACGGAACGAACATACTGATCTAGAACATGCTTGAACGGCACTCCTCCTATTTTGCTCTCCTGCCATTTTGCCAATTGCTTTAAGTTTGAAGCACTTAAAATTCCCACGGATTGACTGTATATCAATTCAGAGAGTGAATCGCCGACCGAAGCTATTCTCTTAAGGGTAGAACAGTGCAACCCTATTCAACTGACGAATTTGGATGTACACCCATTGAAAGGTCAAGTGCTTAAACTCTGTGTTCCTACGCTCTTGTTCTTGGATATGCCCGGGTAAATCAACGAGCTGATATCCAATTGTTCACAGGTTCAGATCTCAACTCAGCCTTTACGAGTAAGTTAGATAAGTCTGAGACTAGGCGCTGCTGTCCGATTCCCCAGATCGCCTTATGAGATTTGGGAATAAAAGGAGCATACCTTACAGGGCTGTTGTAAAGATGAGTGCGGTTGGATTTAATTGATCACTGTCTAATTGTGATTTTCAAGGCCAGTGTGAGACTCACAGAAAGAGTTGGCGTTAATCTTTTCCATATATTTAGAATTCCTTGGACTTCTAAACAGTACAAGCGTTCGAATTAAAAGTTGATTTGTGTCCCATCACACATTAGGTTGTTCTGCTGGAATGAAGGCGATTTAAGGATTGATTTAAACCGAGACGTGTTTGTTGATTGGGCTCCATTCGACCAAGGGCATTCCACCAGGGCTTGCTTAACCGGGAAACCCATTCTTAGTAAAAGTCTCCAGCCTGGAACACATTGACTACGATTCTAACCGTACTTCCTCGTGAGTCTCATCGAAATGACTTACTACCGAGGAATTACCATAAATTATAATCCTCTTTATGATGGTGCTTTGAGAGTGTCCCTATCTGAATATCCAAGGCACTCCAATAGACTCCTTTCACTCCGCTGGATTTAGGGAGCAAAGCTTGTGCGCTTAAGGTCTAGGACCTTTAATACTGAAAATTAATTCCTTGGTGAGTTGTTACCAAGGGACACACCCACCGTCAAAATCCTTCAGAAATATCAAACACTAAAGATGAGCACGAAAGACAAAGGAAAAGGCTCTCCATCACTGCCTAAGGTTAAGCAATGGAGTCTCTAGGAGAAAAGTTGTGAGCAAGTTGTGTATGCGCGGACCAACGCACAGGTATCTCGCCTATTACAATAATGGGCGCCAGACCCATTCACTTCGATGGAACTTCGCTTCACAGTGTTTGCTCTGGGAGCAAGGGATTTTGTCCCGTTCTGCTGTGGTCTGCAGTATTATCCATCTCTTTCCTCGTGAGACCAGTTTCATGTCCCCTTTTCTTTGTCGAGAAAGAAACAGTTAATCCTTTTTTTGAAACCGAAACGCTGCCTGCCTCAGTCTGGCAAGAGAACACGGCTAATTTGAGCCTTCTTTATTTGCATACGAAGGCAATATGAACGGAGAACATCGTCGGCAACCCGTTGCGACACATCCTTCCAAAAACTTTTTAGAAGTGTCCCTAGGAATCAAGGGGAGGACAGGCAAAGCGTTTATTTCCAAGCAAAGCGTTTATGATCTGGGTGTGAAAATTGCCTCTCCATATACCGTATTTAGAATTCCTTTGACTTCTAAACAGTATAAGCGTGATGCTGGAGGGGAACATTCAACCTCAAAGGATAAGTAACTTTGCCTGAGATTTACACAAAGCAAGTTCTTATCTAAAGTGAAAATGTTTAAAAGTGTTCAAACTGTGGGCTTATGTTCTGGTAGTTTGAAATACTCAGAGGCTGGACTAAGTAGATTAAACACTGAGGTGTTATTAGAAAAAGTTATTAGCAAATATATAATGTAATTGGAATAGCTGTGAAACTTTCAGAGCGTGCTGCTGATGTTAGGATTCATCCGATATTTTTTCACCTTGCTTTTAATTTCTTTTATGCTACATGAGAACTTTTGTTATATCACTTAATCTACTAAATTGTGGATCAGAGTTTGTCATAGTAGTAGCGTCACGGGCTGCCCCCCCCATCCTAAGCATACAGTAAGGGATTTTTAAATAAGCCCAAATATGTAAATAGGAGAATTGGACATTCTTAATGGTGCAATCCTATGCATGTCTACTTAAAAGTAAGCGCCATTTGGGACTCTCACGAAAACTGAGTACAGGATTGAAGATTAAGACTCCCCCGTTGGAACAAATGAGAGTTAAAATGCTTTGGCCTGGTGCGGCCCCCACCGTGGGAAGAAACCTCATAGATGTTAATTATTTTTCTTCTACCTATTCCCTGTGTTAATGATGGTGTGCGTGGGAACTTAAAATCTCTCTTCAGTGAAGAACATTATTTAGAAATAGGTTATCCAGATCTGTTGTGACATGTTGCACAAATCCCTTCCTTTCAGAGACAGATCCTGTTTCCACGTCCTTGGGAGAGTCAGTAGAGTTCATTTCCAAGTATACCGGATTGACGTTCAAGTCTTGCATTTGTTTCTTAACCTCTACGCACAACCACACCAATATTTGCATATGCATTTTAAACTGGCCTTACTCGTACTAGGTTAAATGACGGACAATAATGATAACCTTCACCTAAGAACATGGCCAATAAATTAACTTGCTCTCCCAGGCAGTTGAGCGTGAGAACTTGAGTTAGTGGAGGGACACCACATTAATTTGGAAACCAGTTCCACAAATTACTGAGAATCAAGCCCAGAAACACGGATCGCGTTCTCTGTCGGACCTGTCTAATCCAGATACTGATTCGTTTAACTGATTTGTGGACTTAGCTGCAGCAGCCTTCCAGCTGTTTACCCAGACATCTACTTTAAGAAGAGCTATTCGGGAATAATGGCATCGAACCTTATTAGGCTGGCAAATAACAGGTGCACGCTTATACAAGCGACCCCGGTATGATTTGGAAGCTAGGCTGCAATTTTTTAATTCCATAAAATAGGTGATAGAGCTGCGCGCGCACCATGCATTTAAAACACATTTAACAACACACCCCAACATCTGGGAACTGTCGTTTACTACTCTCAGAGCTACAATTCCCAGCACCCTTGGTGAACTGCAGTTCCCAATATTCTTTTTTTTGGAGGGGGGGAAGCCATGTGCTTTAACTATATGGTTATTCTTGACCAGCAGAGAGAAGGAATCCTGCGGGGCTGCGATCCTTAAAATGCCAAACGGGACCCTTCCACTATTTCCTGAGAGTAAGCACCACTGAATTCAACAGAACTCCCTTCCGAGTAGACAGGGTTAGACTCTGTTCAGAGTCTCTTAAGTTAAGAGGTTTGCCGTTTGCTGCAAAACCAGCCACCGGCTCCTCCTGGCTGCAGCGGGAATCCTAGGCTCGCTTACCCGGGAGTAAGTCCCTCGGGGTTAGCTGGGACTTACTTCCGAGGAAACGTGCAGCGGGGTCGGGCTCCACCAGGATCGATCGGAGTTGGGGGCTGCAGGTGGGGCTGTGCGGTTGCTCGGGGGCGCCTGCTCTGCTTCCTCCCCCGGAGAGCCAGGCTGGCGGGCCGATCCTGTCTCTAGCCTGCAGGGCCTTCACTGCCGGGTTGAGCCGGGCGCGGCTTGGCCCAGAGCAGGCCGCTCAGGTCACGCCGCCCCCTCGGGGCTTGGCAGAGCCTTGCGGCCTCCGTCGCTGATGCAAAAGCGGGTTGTCGCCGAGGTCAACCCCCAACCACCCAAGTCAGGCAGGAACATCCTTTGCAGGATCTGAAAGCAGCCTATCCACACTTTGAATAGCTAAGTGGGCGGGGATCTCTCTCTCTCCTCACGCTATGCTTTACTGTGGTGCAGTGCAGACCCTGGGCATTATTTACTCAGAAGCACCTAATGGGGCTTACTCAGTGGGCATAAGATTGCAGCCTTTAAATCGGGACCCGGCATCGGACTACAGGGGGTGTTCTACCCTGCAAACAGACCTCGACCCTACGTGGCTGCTGCAGCCCCCGCATTCCTTAGCACAGGGCAGATCTTTGGTGGCTGTTTTCAAACTTTTGATAAGTTCTCGCCCTGCCACGCGACGCTTATAACACTAAAGGTAAAGGTAAAGGTACCCCTGCCCGTACGGGCCAGTCTTGACAGACTCTGGGGTTGTGCGCCCATCTCACTTAAGAGGCCGGGGGCCAGCGCTGTCTGCAGACACTTCCGGGTCACGTGGCCAGCGTGACGAAGCTGCTCTGGCGAGCCAGAGCCGCACACGGAAACGCCGTTTACCTTCCTGCTAGTAAG
Organism: Podarcis raffonei; assembly: GCF_027172205.1. NCBI lineage: Eukaryota > Metazoa > Chordata > Lepidosauria > Squamata > Lacertidae > Podarcis > Podarcis raffonei. The sequence goes on along the minus strand of NC_070613.1, from coordinate 22,586,347 downwards.
CGGTCCCTATTTATCTACTTGCACCCGGGGGTGCTTTTGAACTGCTAGGTTGGCAGGCGCTGGGACCGAGCAACGGGAGCGCACCCCGCCGAGGGGATTCGAATCGCCGACCTTTCGATCGGCAAGCCCTAGGCGCTGAGGCTTTTACCCACAGCGCCACCCGCGTCCCTAGCTTTGAATATAACACTATATTATATAATATATAATATATATTATAATATATATATATATAATAACACTATATATATATATTATAACACTAGTGCCGGGCAAAAAGCGCCGCAGTGGTCTTTTGCAGGGACACCCGAGTCTCAGGTAGGAATAAGAGGAGAGAGGTGTCCTTTTCTTTGTAGGTCATTATTGGTAGTGGAATGAAAGAAGGTTCGATTTCAGCTAAATCTAGGGACTTTGGCGCGGGGGGGGCGGTCCTACGTGTGAAATACTTACTGGATGTTTTGTATGCTTTCATAAGGGGGGGAAACTCCACCCACCGCCTCTCAGATTCTTTCCTGAATTTACGAGCCAATGAGAGGAATCAGACAGTGCGAGACTTTGGCTCAGAAGTCCAACTTGGACGGCCTGCTTGACCTTAATTGACATCCTCTCGGGCTCCTGCTCTGAAACATGAGAGAGTGGCTCAGCGGCAGACTATACGCTGGTGGGGAGGGGAAAGTCAAAGGTTCAATTGCTGGCATCTTCCAAGTGCTGCTGCGGGGGGGGGGATCCCATTTGAAACTCAGGCGTGCCGCTGCCAGTCAGTGTCGACAGTGCTGAACAAGGCAGACCAACAGACTCTGAATCCATCCAATGCAGGGGTGCATGTGAACTCCAAAGGCATTCGTTCCAGTGCTGGAAGAGGATCAGCTAGCGTCAGAAACTTTGGCTCAGAGGATTTGACCAGGCAGCAGCCACTTTTGGTCGGGATCTGCGGCTCGTCATCCTGCTTCCAGCCCTGGCCGGCCAAAGGGCGCAGGCTGGCACTACAGGCTCCACTTTTTCAACAGTGACACCCGCCAGGCACAATCCAGAAATTAAACGCAGGTGTCATTCATGCACACGGAGTAGTTCTATCAAGACACGTTCCTGAGTGCGGGGGGCGGGGAATGTAAAACTCTGCATGGGGTATTCTGGTCGGACACGCTTCCTTCCTGCACAACGTGTGAAGTGGCCCTCGCGTGACAATGGCAAGAGAGTTTGCAAGGCTTGCCGCATAAGCTCTTTTACTGAGCTTTCCTCTCTCTTTCATGTCACATATGGGGGCGGGGGAGTATCCACAACATAAATGGAAAATTAAAATTAAACTCAGAAGGACAACCGTGTTATTAGCTTAAATCCTTAGAAGGAACAGAAACTCATTCATTAGAGGTTGGTTTGTTTTTTTAAGGATTTTTGGCTGCGGAGAGGAGAGGAACACACGAAAGTGAGTTTCGGGTTGTGGGGAATCTTCCCTTCGATAGTCTGACACTGCGCACACAACATAAATTTAAAGCACCCTCCTCCAAAAATGTCAAAAAAATCCAGGAATTTAGTTTGTTAAGGGTGCTGGGAGCTGTAGTTCTGTTAGGGGTAAACTAGCGTCCCCAAGGAGAGGCCAATGCCCTGTTGATTCGCGACAAGAGCGTTTACTTTAAACTTCACATCTAGCTCAAGCCCAGCACGGTATTGTATATCTGCTATAGGAAGCGCATTAAAAAGTTACAAATAGTTAAATAGCGAGCACCTTGGTTTCACTCACTGAATACATAGAGGTGATTACTAAAGGTGGAGAGGGCTTTTTGTGCGTGAGGGGAGAGGGAAGAAAACAAGGGAAATAGAGAAAAGGGAATGGGTAAAACAAAGTCGATGTTCATTTTTATTACTTTATTGCAGCTTTGTCCATCTAGTCCTTCGACACACGTAGGACACGATCAAAGCCAAATGCTTCGGTTTAACTGGTCTGGGGATCGCATCCACGCAACAATGAACCACAGTATTAGGAAGGAAAGAGAGTTGAACTTAAACAGGACCAAGTATGGAATCCTAACTCTACTTACCGGGGAGTAAGTAAGTCCTGTTGAATCCAATAGGACTGACTTCGGAGGAGACATGGTTAGGATTGCGCTGTAAAGCGGCTTAGCGGTTGCCAGGTCACTCACTAGGGAAAATCGCTGTCTTTCATTTCAAACCCGTCTAGAAGAATGACCTACCTTCCAGGGCAGCTCCGAGTACAAGCCATTTTAAAGGCACTGCTTTGTTTTTAAATGAGGACTAAGACACTTCCTTGGAGGAAGCCAAGAGGGGCTGAGGATCTCGTTGCAAGGAGCTGGGGGCAGAAACCCGCGTGCGAACCACTGAGCAGAGGGCGCAGCAAGGTCTCCAAACGCAGACGAGCCGGATTAGCGCAGTAAAGGCACATCACTACAGTCTTCCATAATAAGATCACAAGTAACCCATCTCATGACCAAACTCTACCCGGTGCCTCCTTGCAAGTGGCACACGCACACCCAGAGCGATGCCTGGGCAACTGCTTTCTATGCAAGAAGGTCCCTGGTTCAATTCCCAGCATCTCTGGGAGAGAAAGCTCCGTCTGGAGAGGTGCTGCCAGCCAAGGTAGGCAAGTGCTGAGCTAGATGGACCAAATGGTCTGACTCGGTATAAGACGGTTTCCCCCCGTTCTTATGTTCAAGCTCCTCCCATTGGCCTTAATGGCAATTGCTGACTCGCACTTGCTTCAGATGCAACCATCAGGTGTACTTAATGCAGAGCAAAGTACGCATAAGCAGGATCGCAGCCAACCGCACCTCAGCAGGGAGAGACTTTCTTTTTGCAGATCCAAGAGTCAAGGACGTCGCCTGGCGGCCTTTCCCAACGAGCTGGAGAAGCGCAGAGGGAGGGGGAGAAAAAGGGCTCAAGGAACGCTGCGTTAGGATCGCGTTGCGCCGGCCCTTCCGCGCTAGAGCCTAGCGCAAGGCGCCGCCGGCTGGCCGGCCCTCTCGCTCCGCGCCCGCCTGATGTCACAATGAGGCGCAGGCCGCGGCCTCCCTCCCGCCCCTTGATGGCGCCGGCTTCCGTTCGGTTGCCAAGGAGAAGATACACACCGCGGCCCAAACTGAAAAGGCCCCGGGGGAAGACGGGGAAGCGCGGAGCCCGAGGGGCAGGTGGAGCTGCAGGACCCGCGCGGGTTTCTGAGTGGAGAGGCGAAGCGGAGGAGCAAGACCCCCTCAAGGCCGCAGGGGGATCCAGGGGGCGAGACACCACCCTACGAGGACGCTGCCGAGGCTCTCGGAAGTGGGTGACCATCAAGAGCCATGAGTCAGAGGCAGGTCTTGCAAGGTATTTCTAAGGCTGGGTTTTGTGTACTGGGGCTTTCTGGGCTTTACAGTTTCTTGAAAAGAAAAGGAAAGGGGGGGGGGAGCGCGTCCACGCAACAGACGCTTCCATTTACCTGCGAGTAAACCTCATTGAATTAAATGAGACTTTCTGAGTAGTCCTGGTAATGAGTACACTGGACAAAACAGTAATCCTCCTAGGAGTATTTGCTACTGAACTCACTGGAGTCTACTTGCCATGAATTGTCTGTTTTTATATTTTATTCTATTATGTACTGTTGTAATTTGGTTTCTAACCCCCTCCCCCCATTAATCTGTAAGCCGCATTGAGTCATAAAGTCAACCTATAAAAGTTTATGGAAATAAACCTTAACCATGAGAATAAGTTTTGTTGAATTCAGTGGGGCTAACTCACAGGTAAGTAAAGGTAAAGGGACCCCAGACCATTAGGTCCAGTTGCGGACGACTCTGGGGTTGTGGCGCTCATCTCGCTTTACTGGCCGAGGGAGCCGACGTTTGTCCACAGACAGTTTTTCCGGGTTATGTGGCCAGCATGACTAAGCTGCTTCTGTGGAACCAGAGCAGCGCACGGAAATGCCGTTTACCAGTAGGGTTTGGAATACAGCCTTTGCTTCTTGCTCAGGACAGCTTTTGTCATCATTTTTTCTTTGGTCTGTAGACTCTATAAGGTGTCACAATACATTTCCTGCTTATCTGGGCCTGTATCTAATGTGTGAATGCTTGTGATAGGAAGCCCTCATTGAAATGCACTTATTCTGCCTTCTTTGCAGTCTTTGAGCAGTATCAAAGAGCCCGAACGCAGTTTGTTCAGACTGTTGCAGAACTTGCTACTAGGCCGCAAAATATCGAGACTCTTCAGAATGCAGGTAAACAAACAAACACAACAAAAAGCAGTGCTTCAGAATAAAAAAAATGCACAAATCCTTTTGTTTATCTTACCATAGAACTGAGAGCAGTCTGATACTTTGAAGTCCCCTTCCTTATTAGATAGCTTAAAGATGGTCCAATAAAATGAGCAGGTAAGACATATGTCTATCCATTAAAGTCAGCTGAAATATTAGCTTCATATAGCCACACATTGCAGCAAGGGAACTCCCCACATGTGTGACTATTTACAAGCTGTTTGCAGGCTATTTCAAGTAATGAAAGACAGAGCAGGGGTGGGGACTGCAATTCACCACTCAGTGTCAAGTTTTTCTATTCTAGGCATTGCTGTTAGAAGAGGAGGATATAAAACGGGTATTAATTGTACAGTACTTAACAATTGCCTTCTCAGGGTGCTACTTGAAACAACAGAGTAAACAAACTGTTTTCAGAATTCACAATGCTGCTTTTCTAAAATACGATTTTTCCCAGACAAGCAAATCTTATATCCGGAGAAGAAGACATCACTGTGACACAAAAAGAAGTTTTATGTTGGTTTTTAATTTAATTTTATTATCTTTAAAACATATATATAGTCCAAAACTTGGTTGCCAAAGTTTACATACATACACACATATATAATGTTATTTGTATGTTGTCTTTCCATAGTTCAAATCATGCTCTAGGTGAAACATGAAAAAAGCATGCATAATTACAGTAAAACAAAAGTAGCCATAAACAATAAGTAAAACATTAAAGAATTTCACAATCAAATTGCACAATTTCAACATAAATAATAAAAAATCTAAAATAAGGATGCAGTTTTAAAAATATCAATAGCAGCAACGGTTCCCTCATACCTCCTAAACAATACCCCAGCCCAAGAGTGTGTTCAGCAACCTCAGCTTTCGTAGCAGGAGTCATTTACTGCCCTCCCTCCCAGGCCAGATTACAGAAATGTTACTTACTTGGAGAGTGATCTATTTAAATTTTAATATTTTTAGTTTTAGACTGCAAGTCTAATCACAGTTAATAGAGACAAAGCACCATGGAATGTAATAGGACTTACTTCCAAGTAAATATGCATAGGATCGTTCTGCTAGGCTACCGTCCCATGTCCCAGAACATAGTGGGGGCCGGGCTACTTCTGAAAAAAACCAATCGCATTCATACGATGGTGATGCTAAAACAATCCTAAGAACCTCACCAAATATAAAAATGCACGTTCTTCTAATTTAGCCAATCTGTAGTTTATAAATAGTGACATGATTTGTACTTGTGGCCGTGTGTGTGTGTGTGTGAAATCCCACGTGCTTGATTTCTTCCATATTGACTATTCATGGCATGGTGCTCACAAACAGCAACTGATGTTTATACCTGTAACTAGACTGTGCTTTGTCAGACTGCAGATGGAGTAGGTTCTGACATGATTGAATACTCCTCAACACAAAATAATAATAAAAATCCCTGCATATAGAAGATGTCTTACAAGAGCGATGTAAGAGCTCTTGGATCCATTCATGTTCATTATATATTTGTCAATGTTCAACTTATATCTGATTTTCATAAATTAAATCAGTTGAAGCCACTAATTCCTGAAATCCTTTCATCTGTTGTCTGCCATAAGTCAACCATGCAAATTTTGTGAGTTTATGCATTTTTGCAACCTTTCAGGATTTCCCCAACCAATCCTTCTCCTGCTCTCCTACTATCAACATTTACCCTGTTGTTAGTAAATTCCTAACCTAGTTCTTTTTTTTCAATATCAGTAAGCTTACAAAAATTCTTAAGCTGGTAATATGTCTCTTCAATTTTGTAAGATGTATCTTTTCAAAACTGAGCTTTTATCATGAAGTGCCCTGGGAAAAGGAAGAAGAAACACATTTTCATATCAATGGGCTTTGTGTTAAAATTATAGCACGTTAAGGTATGTTCTTAAGATGGGCTTTGAAGGTGACACATACCAAAAAAATAGCTGTCACCTTTATAACCTACTGTAAGAACCTATCTTAAAATGCTATAATTTTGTGCATTATACTCTTGTGGATAAGAGGTATCAGAACAAGGCTGTAATGTGTGTAACCTTCATTGAGGAGGTTTTTTAAATAAAAAAAACATAATGGAGGTGTTTGCTTCAATAACAGCAGATCACGGTTTAAGGGTGCAATATCCAGTGTAGAAATACAATGAAAAAATTTTAAACTTGAAAAAACTGTTTCTCTAAAAAGAACCCTTGTTCCAGTCCTGAAAATAGCGCTCACCATCACTGAAATCCTTCTAATTTCAGATTATAACTTTTAATTGTTAATGAGAAATGATTACGGTAATATTTATATTTAAGCCCCATACTTGTACATCTCAGGATATCTCACTTGTGTGATATTTTTCAATTTTTTTAAAAAAATTAATCTGTAAGTCTGATTTAAATAACGATTGCAAGAGAGGAAACTCTTTTAAGAATTGCAGCCTGTGAAGTATGAAAATACAAGCTGGTTCTTAAATGCTGAAGGAAAAAGAGGGATATAAATAAACATTGTGTTTAACAATATGGTTGCTATGGCTGATGAAAAATGTATCGTTCAAAAACTGGTGATAATATTTTAAATCATATGTTCACCTATAAAAAGTATCCTTTTCACTTTTTCAGTTATATTTCTCATACTTCTTGCAGCACCTCTGAGTATGTTGGAATCTTCTCATGTTGGAAGGGACCTGTATGTTGAAACAATGCAAAGAATTTTGATGACCCAGCCTGCACATTTACCACCCACCATGCTGAATGTAGCTCACACGCCCTGATACAGTGGTCTACCTGGAGCCCAGTAAATCTTTTTGTTGCTGTAGTCTGGATCTTCAAAAGCAGAGGGGGTTATCACTACACTACATGGCTAGTGAACTGAGCTTCCCATATGCCACAAGTTGTGCAGGTCTGATTTACAAATATGTAGTGTAGAAGGAGATACTATATATCCTTTCAAGACAAGGACAACCTCTTTAAGCAAGGACATTTGACAAACTGCAACTAACCAAACTGGGAAATCCAGTTTTTACTCAGTATAGTTGCACCTTGGAATTCGAACGCCTTGCGAGTCAAACCTTTTGTCTCCCGAATGCCGCAAACCTGGAAGTGAGTGTTCCGGTTTGCGAGTGTTCTTTGGAATCCAAACGTTTGATGTGGGTTCCGCAGCTTCTGATTGGCTGCAGGAGCTTCCTACAGCCAATCGGAAGCAGTTCCTTGGTTTCCGAACATTTTGGAAGTCGAATGGACTTCCAGAACGGATTCCGTTTAACTTCTGAGGGACGAATGTAGTAATCAGGTAAAGCAGCACATTTTAGTGTCATATTTTTCAGTCTTTCTCAGAATATAAGGCTCATGCATGGAATGGTGAACTATGTCAGTATTTCTACCAGTGTGTTCAGGGAATACAGATTCTGCCTCCCTGGTTTGGGGTGCTTAACACCTCATCACACCCTCATGCATAGCTCTTTCCAGTGCTGTTAATCTCTTTCTTCATCACTAAATTAAGCTACAAAGAAATGACAAGCATCACAACATATTTTTCCACTGTGATTATTCTTGACTAAATATTTGTTGTTGTTGTTGTTGTTGTTAAAAGTAGGATTTTCTTGTCCAAATCTTCTGACTGTAATGAATTGGTACAGTGGTCATATTTTGACTAGAAACTCTTACGGCAGAAAATGAGCGTAGTTAATTATTTCCATAAAGGAATATGAAATTCAGTTTGAGAAACACTTGTCTAGCCTACAACAGAGAAATCTGTTATGCTGCCTCGAAATAAAAACCAAGCCTGGAATGAAGCTATATGGCACTGAAAAGGAAAAGAATTGTGATTATCTCCTTCTGCTATCAGCTTATCTACCACTAAGAGCTTTCTCTGTATACATATAACCAGCGTAAGAGAATTGAGCTTGGGAGCAACTCCTTCCCTGGGTTGGCCCAATATATTTTGCTGCCTGAGGCAGGGGAGATGCACCTTCACCCGCATTTCCACCCACAACTCCATATACAGAAGGCAGGCAAGTTGGCAATTGAATCTTAATGAAATGCTAGTGATGGGAGGGTGTCTTCAGTTGCACCTGAGGGCAGCAGCAGGTGCAGGGTAGGCCACGTGGCACATAAAACAAGTGCCAACGCCTTGCTGCTACTACCTAAGGTTGCCTCCTCACCTAGCCTAGTGGAAGGCATGCCCCTGATTCTGCTGGTTGTGCAGATTGGCTGGCCTTCTGACAGTCATGAAGTCATTTCCTGTTCTGTCACCTGGAACAGTATATAAGCTAAAACACACACCCTAGAGTGGCTATATCAAAGTGCCAGGTAAGGATTAAATCAGATAAGCATACCAGCCATTGGGAGAGAGAGGGGAGCCTGAGCACAGCATGGGGGTCATCCATGATTAATTTGTAATCAGAGCTTACCCCACAATAGAAGAAATCTGTGCTGTCTTACTGATCCACACCAGAAGTGTGTGGTTGCATTAGACCCAATTCTAATCTAATATACTGGTTTTTCGGTAGAATTCGGTTTAACATTAACAAGATGGAGTGCCATGCTCCTCTTCAGCTTTTCAGCCTGCCAGCCATGCTCTCCTCAACAGTATTCCATTCCCCTCTTCACCCAGTTTTCTGTTCCCCATGTTCAGTCCTGACTGAACCGATTTTTGGGGCTGCTGCTGCTGCTTCTTAATTCTACAAACCCTAGATGTTCCCCCAAGTCTGCTGATACATCCCTCTTATGTGTGGATTTTGTTGCTTTGGCTACAGGAGGAATAAAACTTCACCATCATGTTCATAATTTTATTTGTATGCTGCCTTTCCATAGTTAAAACCATGCTCAAGATGGCTCACAAGATGACAAGATTTACATAATTACAAACGTAACAAAAGCCACAAACAAAAAATAAGCCACATCAGAAAGTACACAATCAAAATGAAATCATTTCCACATAAACCCTAATAATATCTAAAAATGAATATGTATAATTAACAACAACAACCCCCAACAAAACAGCCTAAACAATACCACAAGAATTGTCTAGCAGCTTTTGTAGCTGGAGTCAGTCAGTCAGGCCAGAAAAGCAGGGAGCAGATCTTCCAGGGCTCACAGCCAAGATGGTCTCTGGCCTCTTCAACAGCCTCAGCTTTGATGAAGCCCTTGGAATTTCATTATCAGAGGGAACAAGTAGGGCCACACAACAAAATGTTGTATTGTGTCCCTGGTGTGTGTGTGACCTGATCCTGTGGCTAAGGGGATTGAAAACAAGCAAAAATTGATATCAAGAAAGTCTGTGCTCTAACTTGGGTCTTAAACCATCTGCAAATAAAAAAGAAGTACCGGTAGTTTTTGAACATTTTAAAAGTGTAAGCAGTCTGCATCCATTCAGTACAGCTTAAGGTTGTGGCATGCAGTTGAATGCTTGATTTGGCCTAGAGGGAGGGCAATGTAAGTAGAATGACCTTTGCTGCAACCTGAGAGATATGTGAGACTCTTGATGGGAAGTGCAAGCCAACCTTAGCCTCATTTCTGCCTTGCAGTGTTCACAGTGACATTGCTGAGCTGCTGTAAGCTACTTGCAGTGCAGCCCTTCTAGGAGTGATAGGAGTAAAGCAGTGAGTTATACTGGAGAGTTGTTGTTTACTACTGCCCAGCCTGCAATGCGGGGAACAAAATCAAGGGTTGTTACAATCTCTCAGCTTCAGTTCAACTCCCCATGAGCAGTAGGGGATCTAATATCACTGGACAACACTGCAGGGTTGTTGTGAACCAGTCAGAGCCTAGTATGCAGTGTGAACTACACATTACTTGTCTGTCATAAGCCATTTTGGAAAATGGACTATTAATTGCATTTGCTTGGCATTTGTAGGGTTGTTCTTTTAATATTCTGTACTAAATAAGAACTGAGTTAGAAAGAGTGGGAAGTCTTCTCTTTGCTGCTGCTGTGTGTGTGGCGTGGACACACTGGTGCCCAATCGTAGCTATATTAAAATATTGAATTTCTCCATCAATTACCATAGGCAGCTCTCATTTCCATCCCTGGGGACATGTAAAAATAGCTTCTCAGCGTGAGCCAGAAAATGACATATCCAGACAATGAGATTGGTCTGTCTAAGCTTTTTTATATCTATTTGTCTCTTCCTCCCTTTTTAGCTCTTCTTTCTTAGCATTTGGTTTCTGTTTCCCCCCAGCAATCAGTACACATTTTGTCCCCACTGAGTGTGTATAGTCCCTCACTGGGTTGTTTTGGGATTCCCCTCCCTTAGGTTTTTCCCCCCATACTTTTTTTTTGGGTGCTTCTGAAAACCTTGGGGTTTTCCTGAGTCTGCTGGTTCTTCCCTCTCTTGGGCTTGCCACTGTTGTTTCGGTTTCAAAAGTGCAGACGCTCTCTGAAATTGGAAGTAGGATATAAAATGGTGTTCTGATGTGCTTATTATCAAATAAAGGAATCCCAGCACAAGAGTACAACCAATTATTTGGTGTAGGGACTGGAACATGACTATCCCCAGTGGGGAAAGACCAACAAATTTATTCAGAGTGCAACTGTTTTTAGAAAAGGTATAGGCACATCTTTTAAATTTGACCTTTTAATTTTTCTGTGGCGTTGTTCACTGTGATGTTTTTATTGACCTTGATCTGCCTACGCCACCTTGGTAATTTTCAGAAAGGCGGTGTAACAATACTGAGAGCCAAGTGCGGTGTAGAGGTCAGAGTGTAGGACCTGGGAAACCAGGGTTCAAATCCCTCCTTAGCCACAAAGCTCACTGGATGACCTTGGGCCAGTCAGTGTTGCAGCCTAACCAGCCTCATAGTCTTGTTGTGGGGATTAACTGAGGAGGGAGGAAACCATGTAGGCCACCTTGAGCTCCTTGGAGAAGTAATTAAAAAAAGGTAAACGCAATAAATAAATATATAGGCGGTATTCAACTAAGTTTTACTCCAAGTAGTCCTGCTGAAATTAATGAATGTGACTATGTTAGGTCCATTAATTTCAGTGGGTCTACTCTGAGTAAAATTTACTACCCATCAGTTTAGAAGCTGCACTGCACAGGCAATTGGATTCTCTGCTATGTTTCTTGGGATACTAATCTTGGATCCTGCTGTGGATTTGTTCTGCTCCTTCAGTAACAGTTGGCAGTTGTGATAACAGATATATGGTACTAACTGAGTTTAAAAATAGAATAGCCCAAGTTGCCTCCAGTTGCCTTGCACAGACAGGTCTCTGCACTTTTACAGTGAATGCAAACATATGCAGAGATCCTCTCTATGTGGTTTGGGTTCCATGTTACAGAAGGAAGAGGAAGGGGGAAGACTCATTATCTGTATATTCCTCTATCAGTCTACTGATCTAGACTACTTGCCCACCTATCCCTAGAGGTTTGGGCATGCAGCTATACTAAAACGAAGATTCAAATCTGTAAATAAAATATGAGTCAACATGCCACAATACAACATGGGAATTTAAATAATCCCAATGTTGATTTAAGTTTCACCCCCCGCCCAGTGTTCAGGTTTGGTCTTTGCTAAGTTTCCAGGGGAAGATCCTCAGCTGTGGCTTAATCCCTAGCACACTGTCCTTTGCGGCAGAACCACAGTGTATAAAAACCAATGCTTGAATTCTAGGAGGAAACGAGGGGGCGCTTTAGTGAAATCCATATTCCATCCCCTGTCCCTCCTCTCAATATTAGCTAAATCATACTCCACCTTCTAAAAATGGTAGCTGGGAGGGCACCATAAAATTACTGTCCCCCTGTAATTTGAATACTGATAAAAAAGGCTTTGGGGATCAATTTGAACCATTCCATTTGCGTAGAGTTGTCAACACCTGAAGGAAAGGTAGTCTAGTTCCTTTGCTTTGTAGCGGTGAAAAGTCAGCAAGTCATTTCCCATCCCATTGCGGCAGTAAAAGCAGGCATCCTTGCTGAATGTCTCACAGCTGGCAACATGCAGCCTTCAAGGGAAGAGCTCCTCTTGGGGGGAGCATTATGTCGTATGTGGGAGAATGTGATGCCTTTAGTTTAGAAGCCCTTTTGCCACCATATCCTCCTATGTAGACTTTTCCTTGTGTTCTCTTGGGAGTGCTATCCTTCAGCCCGATGAAAGGCTGCAGATGTTGGATGCTCAGGTCCCGACATATGGAGGTGGCGTGGGGGTGGGGAGAAGCACTTCTTCTGATGAAAATGCTGCTAAAATATTGGCAAGCAATTTGCCCATCAACTTTTTATTTCTGCCCTGCTGTGATTTATGTTCCGGGTCTGTTTCTGCGTTTAATATTTTCTTTCAGGCATTGCCTTTTAAGCATATCTATATCCTTTTGGCAGTTTCAGATCTGGAGGTTTGGTCTCAATATGCATCATTATAGGCAGCTGGTGGCCAGGCCTTTTAAAATGGGGGTTGTGAAGTATCTCTTCTGAGCCAGTCAGCACTGATTGCAGGCACATTTCCAGCAGTGTTTCCTTGCTTGCATTTAATCTCTCTGAGACTATCTCTATCCTCTCTTCCCCCAATCAACCGTAGGGGAGTTTTAGAGCCCCCTGTTTCTTAGAGTCTACAAGTGCCACTGGGATTTTATCTTCCTCCTGAGAATATAAGATTACTCTCAGAATATAGAATACCCTTCCACTTTGCATGCAGAAGGTGACAGTCAGTGTAGATAATACTGAGCAAGATGGACCAGTGGTCTGATTCAGTACAGTGGTACCTTGGTTCTCAAACTTAATCCATTCTGGTAGTCTGTTCGACTTCCAAAACGTTCGAAAACCAAGGCGCGGCTTCCGATTGGTGCAGGCGCCCTAGAAACAATAGACGACGGCCGCATTGGATGTTCGGCTTCCAAAAAACGTTCGAAAACTGGGAGCCGAAATGTTTGAGTACCAAGGCGTTCGAGAACCAAGATTCCACTGTATAAGGCAGCTTTCTATGGATGGAGAGTTTCGTTTTCCCTGGACCATCTTAAGACATTTTGCAGCCTGAGGGAAAGGACTGCACAGGGATTTTGACAGGTCGGAGGGACAACTCACCTGTCATTCAGCTGACTTCATGAATCAACTACCCCTCAAAGTTGGCTCACGGTTCAGAATGAGACGGGGTTGACTGTGGTTAAAAAAGTGAAATATCTGGGTGTGAATATGACAGCTAAGAATGTGAACCTATTCAAAGATAATTATGAAAAAACTTGGACAGAAGTGAAAAAAGATCTGGAGATCTGGTCAAATTTGAAGCTTTCCTTGTTAGGTCGAATTGCAGTTATAAAAATGAATGTATTGCCAAGAATGTTGTTTTTGTTTCAAGCATTACAAATAATGGATAAAATGGACTGTTTCAAGAAGTGGCAGAAAGATATATCTAAATTTGTCTGGCAGGGCAAGAAGCCCAGAATAAAATTTAAGATATTAACGGATTCAAAGGAAAGAGGGGGGTTTGCCCTGCCAGACTTTAAATTGTACTATGAAGCGGCAGCTTTCTGCTGGCTAAAAGAATGGCTGCTTCTTGAAAACACAGACATTTTGGATTTGGAAGGATTTAACAATATTTTTGGGTGGCATGCATATTTGTGGTATGACAAGGTTAAAGCGCATAAAAGTTTCAAAAATCATATTGTCAGGAAAGCACTATTAAATGTCTGGGTTAGATATAAGGACTTGCTGGAAAATAAGACTCCAAGATGGCTATCACCAATGGAAGCTAAGGCAGTTAAAAAGCTAAATATGGAGTCGAAATGGCCAAGATATTGGGAAATCTTGGAAAAGGAAGGGGACAAATTGAGATTGCAGAGTTTTGAAAAACTAAAAGGGAAGGTGAGAGATTGGTTACATTATCATCAAATAAATGAAGTGTTTAAATTAGACAGTAAAATAGGCTTCCAGGTGGAAAAATCAAAATTAGAGACTGAACTGTTAGAATCCAGTACTAAGAATTTGTCAAAAATGTATGATCTGCTGCTGAAATGGAATACACAAGATGAAATGGTAAAATCAAGTATGATTAAATGGGCTCAGGACATTGGTCATAATATTTTGTTTGCTGATTGGGAAAAGTTGTGGACCACCGGGATGAAATTCACGGCATGTAATGCCTTAAGAGAAAATATTATGAAAATGATTTACAGGTGGTACATAACCCCAGTCAAGCTTGCAAAGATTTACCATTTGCCTGATAATAAATGTTGGAAATGTAAAGAAAAGGAAGGTACATTTTTTCACCTCTGGTGGACGTGCCCGAAGATTAAGGCATTCTGGGAAATGATCTATAATGAACTGAAAAAGGTATTTAAATATACTTTCCCCAAGAAACCAGAGGCCTTTCTCTTGGGTATTGTCGGCCAGGGGGTGCTAAAGACAGATACAACTTTTTTTATGTATGCTACAACAGCAGCTAGAATACTTATTGCAAAGTACTGGAAGACACAGGATCTACCCACACTGGAAGAATGGCAGATGAAGGTGATGGACTACATGGGCTTGGCAGAAATGACGAGCAGAATCCGAAACCAGGGAAGAGAAGCGGCGGAAGAAGAATGGAAAAAGTTCAAGGACTATTTAAAGAAATATTACAAAATTAATGACAGTTGAAATGATGTTGGATTAAAATAAATGGTTACTATTAGTAATGGTTAAGATAAAGAGAATAAGGATGATTAACATAAATTTATAGTAAAATAAGGGAAGATTCGCTGAATAATTATAAGAATTTGGAATACAGAAACGGGAGGCAAGGGGAAGTCGAGGAAGAAAGGCTAAAGAAATTAGGATATGAAATGGTACTTGTTTTTTGTTCTGTTATTGTTTGTTGTTTGTTTATGTATGTTTTGTCTGTATTAATATAAAAATTGTTTAATAAAAATATTATAAAAAAAAAATCAAAGTTGGCTCACGGGTGGGGCTCACAGTTAACAGTCTGTCCCACTGAGCCAAAAAGGTTCCCCACCCCTGATGTGCTGCACCTGAAGACAACAGATTACCTTAAGGCACACAAGTCAGGTTGTGTCTGGTGACCACAGTTCTGACCTGTTATCCTACAATGGGTTTAGACACTCCCACACTTTGACGTTGCTCTCTTCTCCTCCACCATGGCAACACTTCTCCCTACCTCTTGGTTGGTTGGTCTGAATCCTTCCCGCCCCCTTCTGAAAACCTCATTCTTCTATTTCTCCTCTTTGCCTTTGCCTCCATTAGTTAAGGCCTCGCCTAAGACACAGCATTGGACAGGGCTGAGATTGCGTTTCCAAAATTTTCTCCTCTTGTCCCAATCTCCACCAGGTCTTAGTTTGGGGTCCATCAGGTTTCAGGGGTACTGGCCAGGTTTTGGTTTTGCTATTGTATTCTCCGAGTGTTTTTTTTTTTTTTTTTTTTGCATTGGGACAAATGGCAGATATTTTCTGATGTGGGAAAAGCTAAAGGTGTGCTCATTCAAGAACGTTGTTCACGAGTGTTCTAAATGATGAGAATGCATGAGAGTGAGGCTTGGCTAGGGAGGATTGCTAAGGATGCAGTTTGGAAGTGGTTGCTGTGTTGCAGGGGAGAGAGGGGTGTGAGGATGTAGCTCCTTTCTCCGTTCTTTTGTTTAGGTACTAATGATATTTTATGGAGCTTATTGTATTTTGAATTGGATTTCTATCTGTAAAGATTTTCTTTTTTAAGATAGCATTTTGTTTTCCTTTTAACTAGGCTGCTTTAAATGTATATTGCTTACCTTCCTCTATCATGTCTTATTTTGATATTTTGGAAGTGATGTTAATAATAGCAATAGCAGCGGCAAAAGAAGAAGAAGAAGAAGAAGAAGAAGAAGAAGAAGAAGAAGAAGAAGAAGAAGAAGAAGAGATTATTTTTGAAAAGCCTTTCTGGATGAGACTAAGGTCTGCTGAAGATGCCCAGTATTCTGCTTTCAGTGGTGCCCTGCTAAATGCTTACAAATTGGACATGAAGATGGTTGTCATTTCCTGTTAGTGGTGGTATTCAGAAATATTCTGATTTTGTAGATGGAGATTTTATTTAGCTAGTTGTTGATAGGCCCAGCTGCCAGGAGTTTTGTTTAATCCTTTAAAAAGGTCATTTAAGCCAACGGCCATCATCATATCTTTGGTGTATGTGTGTGAATTCCCTAAGTTTATTATGTGTAGTGTGAAGAAGCATTTTCTTTTTTTTCTGCCCTGAATCTACTGTAAATTGACTTCATTGGGTGACCTGAATTCCTGTGTTATGACACAGAGAGAAAGATTTCTCTCTCCATATTGTTCATAACTTCATAAACTGCTATCATGGCACTTGATTATGCACATAAACTCAAGCTTTAGTTCGTATTTGTTCTTTTCAATCAAGTGACTTATTTTTTCCTGCTCAGTAGGGTTTTTTTTTAAAATAAAAAGAAAATCAGAAGTACATGTCAAACTGTGGCTGAACACTACCACTGAGTAATTTTGGTATTCTCTCTGGATAGTTTCACTTATCTATGGAACATACTGCTTCAAAAAACCTTGTATCACGCAGTAGGCATACGCTAAATCTTTTACACAGGGACTGTGCCATTGTCTAGCTTTGACTCAGCACAAGTGCTGTGAGGGCTACTGTAATTAAGTATATAAATAAACAAGAGTCGCTGAGGGTTGCTTATAATTGCTATCCGAAGGGAATACATTATAGAGGTTGTTCCCCAGTTAAATTGTTTCTCATATATGTAGCACAATGTGGTGTTATTCCTTCAGGACATTCTGATGGGCTGATATGACACATACTTAAGTTTTGGACCCCACAATGGAATTTTTTTAATGGGTATTTGCATTTCTTCTTTGATGTAATTGAAACATATTAGCATATATTTCTATACAGAATTAGACCACCTTTTAAAAATCATTTAGATATTTGGAACACTGTTATCACCACAGTGAGATGAGGTGAGTACTATTCTATTTTTAGGTTTCCTAAATTAACTAGGTCTGCACAACCAATTAAATTATTTTTATTGATCACATGCCCTTTAATTAATTCATTTATCAGTTTGAATTAAACATATTTGCACACCACAGACACCAACTGCAGATCCTTTTTGAGATAATGAAGGGAGTTGCATTTTTTAAAAAATGCTCATTAAATTTTAATATATTAGTTATTTTAAATTTTGTTTTTTTGAGACATGCACTGCTTCTGTTTTCAAAATATTCAGTGTACTGCTGAGATCTAGAAGCTTAACATTAAAAAAACACCAAAATCATGATGTTACAACAGGTCTCACATGTCCTTGGAACATCTCCAGATAGTTCACAGTGACAACCTCTGTTTAGGGCTTAGTGCTCCCTACCTAAGCCCATTGACATGTTTTCTGTGAACAAAGTCATTTTACATTGGTTTCCTTAATTTATCATAAACTGCCAAGCAGCTCATGGCCCATAGTGGTTGGGTAAACTAGGTTATTTTAGGGTAGTGGCTGCAACATAGCTAAGGTAAATTGGTGGGCTCATATTTAAGACTGTTAACACAGATGAACTGCCTTTTAAAATCGTTAAAGGACAAATTTTCTCACCCTTTTGTTTGTGGGTGGGTAAGATGGGAATTTAGACTTGCATGTGAGTACAAATGGAATGTTATACTTATTCCAGATTAATTACCACAATGTACAACGGTGCAGTCTTATGTATATTGGGTACATGTGTCTTTAGAACACCTGTGCTTGTTGTTGTATTTTACATTAGTTTGCATATTTTATTATGCACTGTCCTGGGAATGTTTTTTTGGATGGGTGGGATGGGAATGCTTAAAACAGATAATTTATTTGAGTAAGTACAGGCTTACTTTACAAAAGACTAGAGCAAAAAAAGAAGGCGGAGGTCAATAAGACCAAAATTGCTGATTAAATTACATTGTTTTGAAAGGGCAGTACTTTCATTCTGGGAGCAATGTGGTTGCTGCTTCCTTTTGACTCCATCCCATAATGCTCTGCTGACATTAGGACGTGAAATTCACATGGGAAATTGCTCCTTATTCCCAGACAAAAATGTAGTATTGGCATGGAAAGTCACCATGGTGCCAACTCTTCCCACATGCAAACATTTCTGTTCCAGTGTTCCTGGTACAGCATGGGAAGTGACCACAGAGAAAAAGCCGATAGCCTCCTCTTCTCATACAAGAACCAGTTGTAATCCTCTTGAGTCAATGCAGATCTCCATTTTGAGATCTCCATTTTTCTAATCCTCTTCTTTCCCCACCCTCAATGATTTTAAGCTAGTTCTCTCTGCTTCCAAACATTTTAAATTTTACACCTGCTATTCAAATACAGTGTGTTTGGGATAGGGTGAGCATCTTGCTGATTGACAATAGAGGTTGTCATTCAACAACAGATTCAGACAAGGGCTCTCTCAGAGGATAGAAGTCTACCCACTCAAGCTGATATTGCACAAAGCTGTTTGAAATTCCTACGTGGCAGCTCCCTCTCCAGAGCCAGCTGGTTGTGTTCAGCATGAGCCATGGGAAGTGGTGACCTTTCTTGGGTGCCCCAAGAAATTTGCAGCTGTGTGCCAGAGAGTTGAGTTTTGCATGTGTCAGCAGCTGCACACCACCAGGTGGCCATGGGCAGGAAGCGGGCACAGGCAAATTTCAGACCACTGTGGTGTACCCAGTGGAAACTGGTTTTTGTGAGGTGATGTGTGGATTTCTTCAACTCTTTTCCTAAGGCAAATAGCGTCAATGAAGGGAGGAGACGGCCCCATTATTGGGATTACAGTAGTTCCAACACCGAAGGTGGCATTTGCTTTGGAGGAAACTTCCCCATGGGCGCCCTCTTTTCACTATGAGTAGTCGAAACCGTATCTGAGATTAGGTGACGGGTTTCTGTGTCCCAGAATGTGACTTTACAGGAAGAGATTAGATCTGGCGCATCTCTTTTTCTAGAAATGAATCACTGGCCAGTGAAAAACTACAAACCGACTGTTGTGTGTTTGTGCTGAAGAAGTGTTCTTCATATTGACTAAAAAGCTGACTTAAGCGGTTGGAAGTTTTGCTGGATTTGAAGAATGTGGTATAGGTTGAGTTTGTTTGTTTGTTTATTATTCAACTTATACCCCACACTTCTTTCAGGGAGCTCAGAGTGGCACATATTATTCCCCTTCCCGGTTTTTTCCTCATAACAATTGTGTGACTGGCTCAAGGTCACCTGGTGAGCTTCATGACTGAGAGGGGATGTGAATCCTGGTCTCTGGTCTTAGTACAACACTCTAACCACTACACTACACAGCGGTCAATTGGATGCCTATGGGAAGCCTGCAAGAACATCATCAGATGGTCTCTTTTGCTTCACCAGCTGCATTTGTGCAATATCAACAAGCCACATTAGTAGAGTATTAATATCTCAGAAAATTAGTTTAATAATTTAGCAGTATAAAACTATATCATAGGTTGTGATTACTGTGTCTTTGCATTTTTGTTTTTTTCTTCTTCACCATTATATTCATGCTAACACACACTTTCCCCTAATATATGCATGCTTGGGGGCATGCATCACAAATTTTGAGGAAATATGGATTTCAAAGGATGGTTCTCATATTGTTTTGATTCTCATATGCTTCAAGAAGGGCAAATTAGATATGTTGGCCTTTAAATGTGAACTGAATTGAATTTCTCCCCGATTCCTAATGGTGTTGCCCACTTTGGATGGGTAAAATGTGTACTCCAGGAATGGTTCTTAACACAGAGCTTAGGTTTACTTGCAGCAGATTTCCTTAATGCTAGCATTCAGTGTGTTTTATTTTATATTATTTTTCTCTTTTAAAAGTAGCATTTGATTCGTTTCTCTAATTACTGTGTGGACTTTCCCTCCTTTCTCATAACTCAGGTGTAATGGCTCTGCTGAGGCCGCTCCTATTGGATGTGGTTCCAAATATTCAACAGACAGCTGCTTTGGCCCTTGGGAGACTTGCCAATTATAATGATGACCTGGCAGAAGCTGTAGTTAAGGGAGATATTCTTCCGCAGCTCGTGTATTCATTGGCTGAGCAGAATGTAAGGAACTATTATTTTCTTAAAGAAGCCTTTTCTCACTGCCATATGGGGTTAAAATCTTCTGCCTTATGTTTATGTTTAATATATGTGCCTGTTTTATGTATATTTTATAGATTGTATACATTATGTTTTTTAATGAAAAACTATTCTGTCTTAATTAGACTCTGTAGATTCATGTTTTGTCATTGCCACAACATACATGCTTAGTGCATTGATCCCTCTTGATAGAAGGTGTCCATAATTGTAATTTAATGACCCTTTTAAAAAAAAGGAAAAGATTTTATTCTTACTTCATTAGCTGAAGTATATTACTGGTAATTTTATTTCCTGAACTGTTTAATGAAGTGATGGCATGGAGAAGGTTGTTTTATAAATGAAATAATTGGAAAAAAACCACCCCGTAATTAGCTATTTGTTAACAGTGACTGAGTAAAATGCACGTAAGACTAAATTTTGTAGCATAAATGATACCACAACACATGAGAGTCTAGAAACCCTTAGCGGTGCAATATCAAATGTATTTGTGTTTGAGTAGCAAAATATTTTTTAAAACTTTTATATTTGCTGATAAATAGGTTGTTTTATATAGTCTAGTAGTTCAATCATTTTGATCTTCTTGAAATAGTGTACCAACATGCATGGCATTTGTGACATGGTGTAGGTCTTGCACCAGATTGCTGGGGTACATGCATCCTTCGGCTATTTCTTTTTTTAAAGACCAACTCAATAAAGGTGACAGAAAAGGGACTTAAAGACCTGTTACAATCTTTCCCAACCTTGTACCCTCCAGATCTTGTTGTACTTCAGCTCACATTAGCCCCTGTTGGCATGACCAATAATCAGGGATGATAGGAGTTGTAGTCTTAGGGTTTCCAGGTTCCAACCTGGTGTGGGATGCCATGTCTTTTAAAATCACCAGCAAAGCATCAGGAAGGGCAACTACATCTTGCCTGTACAGTCCTTGTTTTCTCATCTTCTCCCTTTTGCTGCTTGCATAGAATCTTGCTTGTTCCTGCTCTCTTCTCCTTTAAACAAGGACCCTCTTTGGAATCCAGAATTCCTTATATAAACTGTGCTTTCTGGCTATACTTATTTTCCTATCAGTGAACTAATAACTTCCTTTTGGAACCAAGAATACTCTAGAATGAATGAAGTACCGAACATGGTATTTCTCACATCCCTGCAGTGTTTCAGCTAAATTTGTGTGCTGCTTTGGTGTTTATTGTCTGATCTTACGTTGTCTTCTGTTTTTCTGTAAAATCTTTTCCCTGCCAAAAATGTTCAGTTTTGCCCTGAGCTATAAAAACATTCTCACTAGTGAATCTTTTCTTCTGCTTGTTACTCAGATAAATGGTTCCTTAGGAAGATAGCTGGTAAGATTGAAAATCTCTCTATGGTAAACAGACACTGAAAAAGGGGTGCACAGACTTTACATCAGTACCAGCTGCTTGGGCATTTCTTCATGGTTTGGCATAAAATGTGGCAGCGGAGTGGCAGCTATTAAAGTCTCAGCACTGATGTGAAATTTGGTTAGTCTTATTTTTTCTCCAATGCTAAAAGTTATCCCTGAGCTGGCTCTGAGTGTGTGAAGCGTGTTGGTGCAGTGACATCAGCCCCTGGGTCTGTGACGCTTTGTAATGTGTATTATTTCAGAAGTAGTTCATTTTGAATAATAATAATGGATGCAGTCCTTTGGGAGTTTAGCTGTGCAGGCACCAGTGAAATGAATGGGAATTGCATAGATAGGCCTCCCTGCAGATTTTACCAGCCGATATTAAAAAGCCTTTGAAACACAGCCTCCTGCTTAAAACATAATTATTTGAAAGTAATAATATGCATGCTCTGATGCACATACATGTACTTGCTAATAATAATTCTGGCGCTCTTAAACTGTTGTCCTCTGAGCAACCATCAACATTTTGCAATATTTTATAGCCAGTCTTTGTAGTATTGGTGTTTGACACGCAGCAACTGCTGACAGGGTTTATTTTTTCCTGTTTCAAGATCAATGTCTATTCACACTGACCATTCTTACGGTATTTTCTCATTATTTTTAAAAGTAGGAGTCTTGTTTAGATAGTATGTTTCTCATATGCAAGCCTTGCACAATTCTTTGCAATATGTGTGCATGGACAGCAGCTAGGCAAATCATTTCAGGGGTGCTGATGACCTGCTGAGGCCTAGTTGCACCACAACCTCAAAATCACACCCTCTCACTTTCCTGGTTCAGCCCTCACAATCTGTAAAGTGGGTTCCATCCTTTTAGTCATTCTCACCTCTTTGTGTATGCATCTGTTGAAACAGGCCTGTGCAGAGAGGGCGATGTAGCTGGGTACACTTACCTCAGGCCTTGGAGGGCTAAGCTGGCCAGGTTCCCCTGCCAGGGATGGGCTGCTTTTTTGTTTGAGTTCATAACTTTATTCTAACAAGACTCCCACCTTGGGCCTCAGGCAAGCTCTGCATGGGCCTGTGTTGAAATGGTGGAGCTTGTCCACCTTTTACCACACTGATTTCCAATACGTACAGTCGTACCTCGGAAGTTGAACGGAATCTGTTCCAGAAGTCCATTCGACTTCTGAAACTTTTGGAAACCAAAGCGCAGCTTCTGATTGGCTGCAGGAAGCGCCTGCAGCCAATTGGAGGCCACGGAAGCCCCATCGGACATTTGGCTTCCAAAATAACGGTCGAAAACCAGAACACTCAATTCTGGTTTCTGATCGTTCAGGAGCTGGAACGTTAGACTCCCAAGGTGTTTGGGAGCTGAGGTACAACTGTATAGCAGGATGACGGGGAAGTCAGCTGTGACTTTGCCCTGGCTCAGGCACAATACAACTGGCCCCAACCATTTTGTGCGAGAGAAATGGACCCTCGCCTCTAGAGGCGTTGTGGTTCCCCCACAGTACCCATCATTTTAGACAGCTGGTGGAAGGGAGGAGTCATACCCTCCAATGTGTTGCAGCGGGAAACTGGAATGCCCATCTTCTGGGGCTCACTCACTGCGTGAGTCACATGACCTGTTCGAGAGCACGACACCCCCAAAATGTTCATTTTTGGGCACTATGCTCTTATTCAAGAGCACAGCCCCCAAAACGGGATGTCCAGTTGAGCGGTCTGGAGGAGCTTATGTTCACTCTCCCAGCACATGAAAGAACTGGAGTATCTGACTCCTGAGTATCTGTTTTCCTTTAAAAACACTGCCAATGCTGTACTTCAAACCAGCAGTTTGTTCATACTTTCACTCCGAGTTATAGATGGGTCCTGAGAACAAACAGTCTGTTGGATAGTCCCTTCAAAGCACAGATGGGTTGCTGCTTGGGGAATATTGCTTGGCTGTAATAAAGTATACGGACATGACTGTGGCTTGTGGGAGGGGAGAGGGAGGTTCTGCTTGGCTTCTACAGGGCAAACCACAATGTAGCATCCTGGGGGAAGCAGGGTTGCACTTTTAGCTTAAAGTTTCCTAACCTGCTAGGACGTTCAAAGACCAGTTTAGTCATCTGCTGCATATCAAATGTATCTCTAGAGACCTCGCAAGAGCATGCTGTAAAATTTTCTACATAGGAAGCTGCCTTCCCTCAAACTCAGTCTTGTCTGCCCTCCAGGATTTTAGACTGGAGCTTCTCCCAGCCCAGCTGGAGATTGAAATGGACCTTCTTCATGCAAAGCAGCTACTCTGCCCCTGACCTCTGGCCCTTTCCCAAATATACTCCCTTTGTATATACAGTATTCTCACAGTGAAAAATATACCAGAAAGCCCCTCATGCCCTGATGTGATAGGAACAAATTGCTCAACTTGTATAAAATCATTTAGTGCAAAGTTTTTCTGTCTTGCAAGACCTTAGAAAAACCCTCAGATAATTGCAGTGTATTCTTCTCTCCCTGATGCTTCTGCAGCGCTTCTACAAGAAAGCAGCTGCGTTTGTATTGCGAGCAGTTGGAAAACATTCTCCCCAGCTAGCCCAGGCGATAGTTGACTGTGGAGCACTAGACACGCTGGTCATCTGCTTGGAGGATTTTGACCCTGGAGTAAAGGAAGCTGCGTCCTGGGCCCTTGGCTATATAGCGAGACACAATGCAGGTAACAGCATTCCTAACGTTTGAGAATGTTTTTGTGTGTGCTAACATGGTGACAACTGTCAGAGGGAACACAGAAAGCAGCATGGTCACAGCTCCTTTATTGCCAAATAAGCAGGTAACAGGCCAAGCTTCCTGTAGCTTCCTGGGATAGCATGTCTCAGATGCGATATTAGCAGATAAGAGCTATTGTAGCATAACGGATAAGAGAGTCCCCAGTTCACATTTTGCCTTAAAATTGAATATGAGGATATTAATGCTGACCCACCGTACAGAATTGTTGGCAGGAACACAGAGTTAATGCATGCAAAATTATTTGAACACTCAAAAAAGTGCCATATAAATCAGGAGTGAGGGAAGAATTAAGGGAGGCAGTAATGAAACCACAAGCACCACTTCCTAAATCTCCCACTTGTATCTAGTGATTGTAGCTCTGTGGACGGGGCGTAACTACAGTTCCCAGGACTCTTTGGAGAGGAGTCCAGTGCTTTAAATGTATGGTGTGGATCTGCCCATAATCCCAACTGCTTTGTTATAGAGTTTCTAGGCCATATTTATTTATGTATTTGCAAGAATATTTATAAACTGCCAACTCGCAAATAATATGAGTGCTACCGTACAATGTATAGCAGAGGTAGAGAAGTGGATCTGGTTTGTGGTCCAGATTCTTATCTTCCCCACTACCATCCCCCTACAGGACAAGGGCCAGCCACCTGTCAATAACCTGACATTTGAATGATGACAGCACCTATGTGATTTGGGGGGCTTGCAAAGGCCCATACCCCATGCAGAGGTCCAATACAGATCCCTGAGCCCTGGGGAGCTGCTGTTCCTCCTGCTTGTTCTCATTGCCTGTTCACCTGCCCTCTCCAAGCATGCAGAGACAAGAGTGAGGAGGTGAAGCAGCAACATCCCCTGTCCTGTTCTTTTCCTCTGGAGTGGTTGTGTGGATTGGGCTTAGAGGGAGAGGGCATGCCAGTTGGCAGTGGGGCTGTAAACAAAGAGGAGGTGGGCCTACCCAGAAAAGTGTCCCAAGGATCGCCCTCCCAAGCCTAGAACTAGCACTTTGTAGAACAATATGCTAATAGCTAGCAAATATCCATCTATATAAGATCTGTGCTCCCTGTTTCCTCTCTGCCAACCTCCTTTTAAGTATGTTTAGAAACCAGAAACAACCAAGTGATTTTTTAAAAAAATCGTAGAATTATACTTACATCCTTGGCCATATTTTTCAAATCTTCCACTAAATTATCAGAATAATTTGTTTTCCAAATCACAGAAAGCTTGCATGACAAAGCTTCTGAATAAACTGGAGGGAAAATAATGACTTACAAAAAAGGAAAAAGAGAGCAATATTTATTTAGGAAAAACCAGACATATAGGAAAATAAAGGAAATGTTGAATAGATTTCTAACATGTACACTGTCCTAGTTTAGACGGTGAAGACTAGAAGACAGGGGAAAATACTTGTTACAAAGAGTTCGTAAATTACCAGAGCATGCTTCTAGAGAGCTATGCCTCTTCTCCTCTCATGAAGCAATTGTAGATTCAGACACGCAGAGAACCTGTGTCCATGGAAACAGTAATACATAGCAAACAAAATGGACCACACAGCCGATCAGGAAATCCTCTCTCTCATACGGATCACAGTCTTTGATTCTGAATGACATCAGACCTTGTGGGGCTGAGCCAAACCACAAACCACTTTTCTGAAGTGCTCCAATTAACAGTGGACAATCAATATGCAGATGGTTGCAGGTAAGAATTAGAAAGTGAACTGAAATCTGATCAGTATAATCAGTGGTACTGGAATCCTAGTGGGCAGTAAGGCATACCGCGGAGTTTAAAGGAAGACCTTTACAATGGTGTTAAGGGGTTTCCAGATGCATCTTGACCATCTTACTATGTACAGTGGTACCTCGCAAGACGAATGCCTCGCAAGACGGAAAACTCGCAAGAAGAAAGAGTTTTCCGTTTTTCGAGGTGCTTCGCCAGACGAATTTCCCTATGGGCTTGCTTCGCAAGAAGAAAGCCCATAGGAAAATCTCCGGGGACCTCTTTTAAAATGCTGGCGGTCAGGAGCAAAGACTTTCGCCCACCGCCGGCCTTCAGAAGAGGTCCAGGACCTCTTCTGAAGGCCGGCGGGGGGCAAAAGTCTTTGCTCCCCCCCGCCTGCCTTCCCGGTATAGCGGAGAAGCGCAGCGCATTTCTCCGCTATCCCGGACTGCTTTTGAAGGCAGGCGGGGGGAGCAAAGACTTTCGCCCACCGCCGGCCTTCAGAAGAGGTCCAGGACCTCTTCTGATGGCCGGCGGGGGGCGAACGGCTTTGCTCCCGACCACCAGCATTTTAACAGCGCCCCGGGACAGCGGAGACTTCTCCGCTGTCCCGGGGGCTTTTAAAATGCTGGCGGTCGGCAGCAAAGCCCTCCTGTCCCCGGAGCTTGCGGGGCGGGAGGTGGGGAGAAGGGCTTTTCTTCCCACCGCCAGCCTTCAGAACAGCCTTTTGAAGGCTGGCCGTGGGAAGAAAAGCCCTTGTCTCCCCCCCCCCCCCCAGCCTTCAGAAGAGGTCGGGGGACAGACTGTCCCCGGACCTGGTCTGAAGGCGGTTTCCATAGGAACGCATTGATTGATTTTCAATGCATTCCTATGGGAAACCATGCTTCGCAAGACAAAAAACTCACAAGAAGAAAAAACTTGCGGAACGAATTAATTTCGTCTTGCGAGGTACCACTGTAATGTTGATTTTAGCATGCAAGATGGAAATTCAAGATGGCCACAATTTTGCTGATACAATAAAACCAGGGGAACCTGCAACAAAATACTGCAGTGTTTTCCTGGTGCGCCTCCTCAGCCAGCCTGGAACAGTGGTCTCATTCTTTGCTGTGGGGAGCAGGGAGATTTTCAGGAGGGGAACAGGAGAATAGGATACTGTACATTTCCCCCCTTTCCACCATATTGAGGTCTTCCCTATTGTGTCATAGCATTGGAGGGATCAGGTTTTCAGGTTTCACTGCAAGCTCCAGACCTAAGCATTACATAGCAGTGGGTGGAGTTCTAGAGAAAATTCCTGTATGTTTCAAGGAGGGGAGATTTTTAACCCCCCAGCTCACATCATACTAAGCCTAATCCACTCCTCCAAGATTTTTTACTATAAATTATTAAGAGCTTGAACATGCATGTTTCTTGTCTCCCTCCCTCCACCTCCAGATTACATGTTTTTCCTTCACTGACACAAACATGTACACCCTTGTAGATCCTAATCAGACAATGTTTGTTTTAAATTTTAACTTAGACGTTTATATACTTCTACAGCGCCAGGGTTTTTTTAATATATAAAAAATTGCTGGCTTACTCTTGCATGACCCCATTTCGCTTTCTGACAGGCATTTGACCTCCTAAGTTCACTCTTACGGGGAATGATACAATCTGATTTATAATATATATATATTTCCCTTGTATCACCTCACATAGGTCTTCCATCTGCTCCCTTTATTTAAACTTAACATTCTTTGTTCAGAACCCTTCTGTGCCTTTCCTCTGAACTAGAATTAATTCCCATAGCCTAATTCTTTTTTAAAAAATCCCATCATCACCACCACCACCCCCTTCTTCATCTAGGTTGTGGGTGTTGGAGTGAAATAGTCTTGTTTCTGGAGTGTGATAAACAATGCAAAATCTATATAGTATTTATTTTCTGAGAAAGGGAAATTAAGCTTTTATACATAAACATGCATGTACCTAAACTTATGACAGAGCTCTTCAAATCTAAAAATGTAAACGAGAATATTTTCAATATTCTGTTTTAAGATGAGATCATATTCATTATATTTTATCTACAAGTTGGCTTGACACACGGGGAAAAGAGGGAAGTCACAAGTCAGACATCTCTTCAGATAACCCTATAGTATTTAACAGCAACATACTAAAAGAGCAACAATTCAAGCAAAGGCCTATTAATTAAATGCACTGGCCTATTAGCTTAAGATCCTTTTTAGATTTTTGTTTGGATTGTTCAGTTTCGTTGTTGTATAGGTATCATATTTAAGTTCCAAACCTACTTCTCCTTGTTGAATGTAAAACGTAGTTTCTAAGAAGTGGGGGAAATATTTCAGTAGAATGTTTTGTTTTATTTATGAACTTTCCTTACCAGCATCCAGTCCATTGGGATGAAATTTCACTGTTAAGTCTTAGGACTAGACTATGATAGGTTGTTCAGAATGTTGCATTTTTCAGTAAGTTATGCTATAAAAGCAAACAGACCAATATGCATCTATTGCAGTATTAGGCAATAGAAAAATATTTTGAGTTTTATGACAAATGCAAAATAGTCAAGTATGTTGTAAATAAAATGCAGGCTTCATATTGACCTATGTATTTGATCTTAAGTACGATCCTGAATATAGTACAGTAGACTTTCGTACTTCAGCCCATAAGAGCAGTATCAATGGTCAACTAAATTTAACAGCAAATTAAGAATGCTGTTTTTGTGCCATTATAGGTGCAAAATACAATACCATCAGTCAGATTTTTAATGATTGTAGCCAATGGCTGTTACTATATTAAAAATACAAAACCAAATAAGAACATCCAAGAGTAAATTTAAAAACTTTCAGGACTGCAGATTATCAAACCTTTAAATTATAAAATTCACCAATTTGTTTAGATTTAGCTATGTCAAACCCTGTTTCTAATGTGGAGGACTGGAGCATTTTGGCTGAATGGTGCTCTTTAGTAACTAACTATATAATAATAAAATATATAAATTATGCCATGAGCAAGCACATCAGTGGAGAATCCAAGTTTGTGGTTATAACACGGTGATTGGGAAAGTTCCACTGAAGGCTTTGATTGATGGACTGTAAATGCAAAATCAAAGTTGAATCCTTGAATTACAACAGCTATTTGTTGCCATGGCAGTGTAAGGCGGGTTAAATGTTAAAGATAAGAGAGTATGTGCATAACAAGGAGAGGACCTAACAAAACCTTATTTAAGAACCTATAATAGCCCATTTGAAATTAATGGGGTTTGTGTTCATTTTTCATCATCTCCAAAAATAGCCCTTGTTCTATTCCATGCATTTGCTATCCCGCAATTTTCTACTTCAGTACTGAAGCTAATGACAAATATGTGGAGGGAGGGTAATGAATTTCTGCTATAACAGTACGCTGACTATATCAGTTAATTGTGGGTTCTTGGGTTAAGATGCAAGCAACTGGCCATGGCAGCTTAATGCAACTGTCTGTTGCAGTGATTTAACGTAGGGAAAGACGGTTATTGGTAGTTTACTGATGAGGAATGCGCTGTTGAAAGAAAGAAAGAAAGAAAGAAAGAAAGAAAGAGCATTTTGATGTCCAAAATTAGCAAGCCAGATTTTGCAGTGGAGTATAATATATAGATTTCTTCTTCTTTTAAAAAAATTGAGTGCATTTATTTAGGCATGTTATTTTTTTGCTTCGTATACGAATGGGGATTAATGCCATCTAAATTAGCTTTGTGGGAGAGGGGGACACGTTTTGGCATTTTGGCTTTTCTTTATTGTTAGCTGTGCAGAAACTGCTTGCCTATTGATCAGTGCCCCAACAGTCAGGGCTTAAACAGCTGACATCTGCTTACTCTTTTTAAACACACACACACCACACACACACACACACACACACACACACGGTAAGGAAACCATTTCAGCCTAATCTACCTCAAATGTGTACATGTAAATGGAGGTCCATCTATTGACCTGTATTCTTTTCAGCCAAGGATTGGTCCACATGGTTTATGAAACTAGGAGGGCTGATTTGAAATGCAGATGTCAAGGCACTGAAGTACACCCTCCCCTCTCCCCCTCCTGCTGTATCTGTCAGGGTGAAAAATGGCTTGCACAAGGGTCAGTCACCCATACTCGCTTAATTACTTTCATTGGACCAACAGAACTGTCACAGGCTGTGGTGGATGCTGGAGCCATTCCTCTCTTAGTCCTCTGTATCCAGGAGCCAGAGATTGCTTTGAGAAGGATTGCAGCTTCCGCGCTCAGTGATGTTTCAAAGCATTCTCCGGAGTTAGCACAGACGGTTGTGGACGCGGGGGCAATTGCTCACTTGGCTCAGATGATCCTCAACCCCGATGCCAAACTAAAGGTACTTTTCAAACTATTTCCCCCTTCTCATGACATGGAACCCATTTTCAGCTGCGATGGCGTGTTGAGGAAAAAAACGTATTAATCTAAATGTTGGATTCTAAAGGACTCTTATCCCAAAAGACACATTGCTAACTTGACTATTGTAGAGATCCGACTGCTTTTAATGTGACTTCTGCATACATAGTGGAAATAACTAGTGGGGAAAAAGTGAGCCCACTCACCTTTAAATGTTGAGATTATTTTGTTTCTAATCAGCAGTCCATATTCAGATATCTGTGATAATTATCTCAAGGGCTAGTCCAAGGTATAGTGGTATTTTCTTTACATTTGAAACCTTCATAACATTGATTCAATAGGTCTAATATATAGTGTGAAGTGTTGTAATGGGGTTCTTAAAATGGTAATTCTGCATTCTTAAGCACATGCATTTGGTCATAGTTTCATTTCTTTTAGTGGTACTTGGTTCCTACTAAATCAGCTGAGAAACTTGGTACAGGACTGTAGGTTTCTCATAATATATGTTTTCTTTTTTACTGTTTAATTTCATTGCTAATTTCTACGGAAAATCATGACACAATAAACTGGATAGTTATTTAAAGGACCTCAACTTCCTTTGTCTTTTTAATAATATGGCATTTTATGCCAATTAACAGCAAATGGCATTTTCCACATGCATGTTTAATTAAAATAGTTTTTTTAAAAAATATTGTTATTTCAGATATTAAAATTTAAATTATAACAGCTGATGAAAAATTGTGGGGTCTGTACTTTGTAACTTAAAAGGAAAAAGCAGTTACTTCATGTGTAATGCTTTTAAATGAGACCAATAAACTGCATGTCTTCTGTTTTGAATTTCTTGTAGCATGAGTGCATTTTCTTCCACTCTGATTCCATATTTTATTTACTCAAAACTAGCCCCTCTGAACTTAATGAGACTTTCTTTAAGTAAATGTGTTTTTCTTGATAATTATATTTTCTTTGTTTGTTGCTGTTACACTAGGAGGACTGCGAGTTTTGTAAAAGTTGTGGGTGGTTTCATTCTTTCACAGCATGAGAGGAAGTTTTCTTTCTTTTTTATTGTTCTATATGTGTGTGTGTGTCTGCGTCTGTAAAGTGTTTGCCCAATAAGCCATTTATAAAACAATCCTTCCTATTTACCAGCGTCAGGTGCTCTCAGCTCTCAGCCAGATAGCAAAGCATTCTGTGGATCTGGCAGAAATGGTGGTTGAAGCAGAAATTTTCCCTGTTGTACTCACATGCCTGAAGGACTCGGATGAATATGTCAAGAAAAATGCTGCAACTCTAATTAGAGAGATAGCAAGGCATACGCCTGAGGTAAAACCTTGAGAATGCAAATACAAGGTCATGTTATTAGTGTGTATACTTTAAATAAATGTTAAAAATTCCCAGTATTATTCTGTCATTAGGCAAAGCGAAAAGCTCTGTGGAATTTCCATTGGTGGGGAAAAAAAAGAGAGGAAATGTTTGTTGCTGTTATTGAATGTGTTTGGAATACAAATAGGGAAATGGGCAAAATAGGCTTTCCTTGCTTGTGGGTTTCATTATCGAGAGTATTCTTAACGTTTAGGACACAAAGGAGAGTGTAGGGAAGGCAATTATGAAGTGCGTTTTTTCTTAAACTACCATTCAACACACAGATAAGTGCTGTTAAGATCCCTCAAATCAATAGATTTATGCATGTTTCAGGGTGCATTGAATTGTGGCCCCTCAGTTTTTGTGACGTGGCCCCTTCAGGATGTCCAATCAGTGTGAAATCCATTTTTAAATGTGCTGCCCTAGCAAGATACTAATACTTACATTACCTTTAAAATGCTTATTGTATACTGATGTGAAAATCTCTGAATTCTACATCATGTTTTTGAGCAGATCTGAGTTAAGCTCAGTGCATGGACTAAGGAGTAAAGTAAAAATAAACTGATAACTGAGTGAGATTCATCTCCCTCCACTGAACTAAATACAGTGAATCACATACTGCATAATTGTTTCCCTCTGAAACAAATGTGGGGCTCCACATGTCAGGTTTGGGACATTACTCCTTACATTTCTTCTGCAAACGTTGCGGAACCTCAGTACCCCAAATGCTCCATAACTTGACTTTTAAAAAAACCCAGTCTTCAAATATTATCAGCTAGGCTGAGAAGGTTATAAAGAAACAAGAGTGTGTGTGAGGGGGAGCTCCCCCCTCTTGTGGTTCGTGAACATTTAGAGCACACTAGGGTCTCATTATTGAGAGCTTTTTATTAATTTAAGCCACAAAATCCCACGTCGAAATCCGATATTCTCATTATTTCAGGTGCTCTGGGGCTTTAGGGAAAACCCCCCAGATGCCACAGGGATAATGTGAGAGGTGCTGCTTTCCGTCGCTCTGGTGCTGCTGGGGGTGGGGGGAGGAGGAAGGATTTGGGGAATCCTTGCTGTAGTCAAAACTTCCTTTGTGCCACAGGAGCACAATCTCCACAGGAGTCCTCGCTCTGCTTCTCAAAGCTCATGCATTAGAAGCAGAGGGTTGGGAGGGGGAGGGGCTGCTTGGTTTGCAGGCTGAAGCAGCCTCTGTAGATGAATCTGGTATTGCGCTCCAGCGAGGAGGATTTATTTCTCACCAGGCCTTTTCTCGGATGTAGGATTTGATCTTGAGAGAGTCCTGTTGATACTTGTTCTTCAAAGGACAGCGTACTACATATACACAGTTAGTTTTCCAAAGCGATTCAGCCAACAAAATTGGCATCAAATGATGAAGCCAGATTGAAACAACGCAGAGCATCGGTTTCACTGTTTGGCTTTCATTTGTCAGGCTGGCTGGTCTTGTTAAAAATTAAAGCAGTGCACAGCCCTTGTATGACTTTAAATGCTAGCCGGAGAGGCGGCTATTAAATATTGGAAAGCAGATTTATTTGTCTACAACTGAGTTGCTTGAGTAAATAGCCCTCGAAATAGAAAAAAAATGGCTTTATTTATTTATCTGAGGGATTTATAACCCGCCCTGCCATAAAATTCTGAGGGCAGTTACAAAATTTAGAAATGCAGCAAAATAAATTTGAAATGTACAACTTTTAAAATATTCTGAAATATACTAAAACAGTAATATCAACAGGAGCGGTATGAAACCCATAAGCCCTGCCAATATAAAACAGACCAAACTGAAGTAAAATAAAATTTAAAAAGTCTCAAATGCCATCAGTATATGTGTCGGGCAAATAGGTCTGGTGTCAGCCCCCAGCATGGTGAGGCAAATGTCAGGTCCACTGCTGCAGACATCAGCTTCCTTATAGGAAAAAAAATCAGCACAGCACTCTGCAAAAGAACCATAAGGTGAGGAAGCTGTAGCCACCATATTAATACCCCCAGAATCCCTCCAGCTTCTGAGGTGGGACCCAGAGACATTCTGGGGAAATTTCTGGGGAAATTAAGTTGGTGGTGGCGGCGGCTGCAGATGCCTCACCTGATGTTTCTCTGTTGCTCACACACTCTGCTGCTTTCTGTGCCACTGCTGCCATTGGGTAAGTTTGTGGGTGCCCAACCTCAGCAGTACTGTAGGGACCACTCCGGGGACCACTGTGCAGAACCCCTACAAACCTGGCAACCTTCTGTAGGTGAGCCTCCCTGGGGACAGCATTCTGCAATTGGAGCACCTCCAATGAAAAGGCCCTTTCCCCAGTAGCCATCCACAAAACATTGGATGGGCAGGGTACCCCAGAATAGGGTCTCTGATAAGGCTCTCATTTTAGATAGACATATGTAGAGATTGTGTTTTTGTTTTTTTAAAAAAGTCTGTTTGAAGGTTTCTTCACTGTGATAAGAGTATAGTCTTGGGAAGTAGTGGCATAAGCAGACTCTTGGAAAAGCATATTTTAAAAATCCATTAAGGATGCAGTCCTGCACAGTGATGTGTGTACAAGTCCATGGATTTCAGTGGAACTTTAAGTAAATTTGTGCAGGCTATGCTTCCATGAATATCATGGGTGTAGCTGCCTCCCCACCCCCACCAAATCAAGTAAGTAATTAAAACTATTTAACTGACCAAAGCTGTCGCAGATAACTCAATTCTGCCCCACCCCCCATAAAGCCAGGCCCCTTCTAATATAAATCCTGGCTACACTCATGATGAATATCATTTCTCAGTGGTGAAACATGTTCACTAACTGCTACAGTGTTCTGCTTTTAGAGACTGTTTTGGAAAAAAGAGAACACAGTTGCTGGGGGCACTTTGCATCACTGATCCAAAAGCTCTGATGGCTTTTAATTTGCTTTGCAAGCACACTTCAAGGTGCTGGTTTTAACCTATAAGGTCTTGGATTAAACAATTCCAGACAGCTATGTCTATAGTTTGCTCTCCTAGTTTTGTTATAATTTAAGTTAGAAGGAGAATGCATGCTTAGAGAGCTGGGTTCAAGCTCCCAGGTGGCTGTGAAATTCACATATGTGGCTTTTGGCCTCACTGCCTAACCTACCTGGTAGGATTGTTGTAAATACAGAATTGAGAAACTCTGTGGATGTCATGTTGAGCTCCTTAGAGAAAAAGCCAGGGTGGCAATGTGATAAATTAAAGCTGGCAATTCCGTCTGTGTGATGAAAGCATATTCTTGATGGCCTCTTTCCAATTACCTCCTCTTGGATACATGCCAAAGCCAGAGAATGAATATTTTCTAGAAGTATTTGGGGTGGGGGCAAGATCCTATTTAGGCTAATTTAAAGGTCAAGATTACTATTGAGTGAGTTCTCTCTTGAGATTAACACTGAACCTTTCAGGTAGGGATGAAAATCAAAAACTAAAAATGCTAAATGAGTTTCGTATTGGGTTTAAATAGTCTTCATCCAGTTTTCTTAGGACTCCAGTGGTGACTCAACACATCTTCGCTTACCAGGGTTCTTGGGAATGTTCACCCTTAAAAAGGAAGCAAGGTTCTGAATGCTGAACCAAGAGCATTCGTTCTGTTCTCAGAATGTTCAGCTTTTCATTCATTTGTCCATGATAAATTTGACTTAATCCTTCCCATCCCCAATTGGCCATGTCTTTTGAAAAAAATAGAGTAATTTGGAAAGAAGTTGTGGCAAGAAAGAGATGACACTAAAGAGCAGGTCAGTGGGAGAAAGAATAGGATCCTTGGGATCCTATTCCCACACAAGCTTTTCCATAGCTCTGCTTTAATTCCACAGACAATATAATTTTCAAACTTTGCTTGATAAGAGCTGGAAACTTTCAAAGTTTACATTTTACACTGCACAGTGCACATGTAGACACCCAGGAATGTGAACAGGCCTGCATTTAGTGTATAGGCATAGTCCTAAATGTTTGAATGTGCTTAAACCCCTTAGCCCCCTTAATGCGCTTAAACCCCTTAAACCACTGAAATAAATTTAGGCTTGCCTTACTCTTTATTAGGAAGTATACCAAGCACTTCCATAGCTCAGTGGTAGAGCATATGCTTTGCATGTAAAACATCCCAGGTTCAACTCCTGACATGTCCAGATAGGGCTGGGGAAGATTCCTGTCCGAAACCCTGGAGAAGTGCTGCCAGTCACTGTAGACAGCACGGACCTAGATGAACCAATATTCATATAGGTCATCACTTATGCACATATCTTGAACAGAAGGGGCATCTATATGCCTGTGGGTGACAGTGGTTTACAACATACGCCATAACTCCTTATGTGTTGCATATGTAGCAATGTATTTACATATACACCCCTTTTGTGTGTGCAGCACTGCTCTTCCACTGAAGCAAATGGGAAAGTCCTTGTGGACCAAAACCTCTGAATCCACGAGAATAATCAAATCTAGCTATTTACTTACAAATCAATACATCCTAATGCTTACTAGTAAGCTCCTTGTCTTCAGCTGCACCCTAAGATTTCTGTGGAGCAAAATGGGTTTGCCCTGGTTGCTAGGGCAAGGTTGATGAACCTGTTCCACTCCTGATATTGTGAATTCAGCCCTATGGCCAATAGCCAGGGATGATAGGAGTTATAGTTCAGTAACATTTGGAGGACCACGGTTTCTCCATCCTTTCAGTGGAAGGCTGCATTGTATTATACTTTGCTAATTTGAATACATCTGTAAGCATCTGTTTAGCATATAATGTGGCTGATTAAGCACTAGGGGCTTCTTCAGCTCAATTATATCCATATGAATAGAATGGCTCATTTTTTAAATTTTTTATTTTTTGGTGTGCATCATCAATAGGGATGGAGTCACTTGGCCATAGACTGCTTGACTGCACTGTTTGACAGTTACTTGAAATCCTTTCTGATTTATCTGTTTTCAGCTTTCACAACTCATAGTGAATGCAGGGGGAGTTGCTGCTGTCATTGACTGTGTTGGTTGCTGCAAAGGAAATGTTAGACTTCCTGGTATCATGATGCTGGGCTATGTGGCAGCTCATTCAGAGAACCTGGCCATGGCAGTGATCATTTCAAAGGTTAGTTCTTGCTGGTTGCTATAATCATAATGAGATTCTGAGAAGATGATGCATATGCGCGTGGCTGTGCAGGCTAGATGTCACAACAATGTTTTTATCAGACTGGTGAGGATGCTGAAGACAAAGAATGCAAGTTTGTTTTTCATAAATGTTTGATCCCCTGATAGCCATGAAGCTCACTGGGTGTCTTTGGGCTGGTCACTATCTCTTAGGTAGCCCATGTGCACTGTTTGGAGTCCCTTGAAGGAAAGGTGGGATATAAATGGCTTGCATCCAATGGTGGCTTTACCTTGCTGTAAAACGCTTCCTTTCAGTTAAGGTGGAACACCCAATTTTTGCCTGTCACTCCCTTTCCACTTAAGTTCCACCTGAAAAGCTGCTTCTGAAGAATCAGGGACCCCCCAGAACGGTATGGCATATGTTGCAGAGGACTATATTGGATAGGTGAGGTTGGCAAAAATCTGGATTGTACAATTGGAAGCCCTATCTGCTAAGGCAAAGCTGCCATAGGATGCAACCCAATGTAAACAAACAAAACAAACATAAATCTCATGTACCCTCTTGACACCGTAAACTAACGGGAAAAGCACCTGAATATAGGCTAGCTACTGATTCAAACATCTTGGATGCTTTTCATGAACTGTAGGACAGGGATGAAAATAACATTTCACACTTCAAGTGGAATTCTTCTTTCATTATGTAATCTAAACACAATTAGATACCAGCCTTGCTGGTTTCAATGGCTCTTGCTTCCAAAAGAATGAACTTTGTATCCCACTTATAACCTAGTCATAAAAATTCTAAGTTGTATTTAAAAGATTATGTGTAAACTCTTTAGAAAAAAGGTGTTTGTTTAATCCCAATTTAGAAAGAATATTTTTAGCACAATTCTGCTAGAGTTAAACATTTTTAAATCCTGTTGATTTCAAAGGGAGAGTTATGCACATATTTAATTCTCTCTCTCCCTCTCCCTCTTTCTCCCCATGTGTGTTAGAGAGAGAGAGAGAGAGAGAGAGTCCGTGTTAAATTAGTGTCTACATTTGGCTGGATTGTGCCTTTGTTTATTTAATAACTTCCATAATTCT
This sequence comes from Podarcis raffonei, assembly GCF_027172205.1. Taxonomy (NCBI): domain Eukaryota; kingdom Metazoa; phylum Chordata; class Lepidosauria; order Squamata; family Lacertidae; genus Podarcis; species Podarcis raffonei. The sequence continues at coordinate 22,548,428 of NC_070613.1, read as the reverse complement.
TTTTAAAAGTACCATAGAGATAATGATGTTCAGAGTTATTCGGGGAGCATTAAAGAAATCAGAAAGAAATTCATTGTTAAAAATGTCATTGAAATATGATAACTACGTCCACTTAAAGGTAGGGTGTTTGTGTTTCTAAAGCAAAAAAATCACTTGAATGTATTAATTTGTGTTACATAACCAGAGTTATGCTCTTACTCATTGGGCCTGGAATGTAATGGAATAGCAGGGCCTTGGGTTTTGTTTTTTGTTTTAAGAAAGGTTATGGATTAGTTTGCTAGCACAGTTTTGCATTTTCATGAGATGCTAATCGAGTTGTTTTTCCAAATGGCAGAAACAAAATTGGCAATTGGCTTCTTAGAATAAATATTTGATGTCTCACTTTAAATTTCTTCACAATAAGAATACATAAAACAAACATGTACCTGCTTTCCTCCTGCTGTGGTACATTTAAAGTGTGTGTGGTGGTGGTGGGGAATTAAACGCTGCAAAAAAGTGAAACACATTTATGCTCTGTTCCATCATGAAATGACTTGCAGTTTTGAACCCTTGTGAATGCTCTTCTGTTTTGGTTTTCCTGCATTGCTTCATTTGAAATGGCTAGACTGCTAAGCAAGCTTTTGTGTCTGAGATGAGGGTTGCTAGATAACCTGACAGTGAGGAAGAAAATGTAATATTTCACTGCGTTGTGAGCAATATAGGTATTGATGCTATTGTGTCTCCCTCTCCCTTAAAAAAATGTATCAAATGGTTCCTGGTGGATAGTAGAATGTATTGATGCTTTTAAAAAAACCCCAAAGTGTTCTAATTATAAAATTGTCAGGACTAAAAGGCAACCTGACTGATGAAAGTTCCAATATACATCTGTAAGGGTCAACGCTCACATTAATAATAACTTGTTCTGTTTAACGGCATTGTGTGGAGCAAATGAAGAAAAGCAAGTAAAAAGGACCTAAATATCCTGCTTGGAGTGGTGGAAGAAACCACCCTGCTCCCTCCAAGCATTATGGCTGTCCCCCATCCATTTATTTATGTGAGGCTTGTGTGGCAGCCTCCTGCAAGTCTTACTGAAATGAACGGAGGGGGCACAGAGGCAGTGCTTGGTTGCTTTCCAGGAAACCTGGGAAAGAAACCTGAAACCCTGGAATTTCAGTGCCTGATAAAAGCGCCAGCTTTGCTTTCTGCTTTCTGCCTGAACTGTGGCACCTGCTCCCTGAGTCCTTTGGAAAGCAATAAACGTGTCAGCTCTAACAGCCTTTATCTCGGAGAAATTTGCAGATTTAATATTCTTCTGATGCTTAAATATGTAGCGTTCAGGAGTAATCCTTGCAGACGGTGCAAGTGACAGAGGCATCATAGGTGCTTTGAGTTGAGAATGTATAAATACAGAGAAAGGGAGAAGCTTTTTATTCCATCCCCTCCCTCCCCAGCAATCTTTGCAAGGTTCTCCAAACCCAGCCTGGATTCATAGTGTTTTGTGCTTTTGATTAATACCACAGGGGGTTCCACAGCTGGCAGTGTGCTTGTCAGAAGAGCCAGAAGATCATATTAAGGCAGCAGCTGCCTGGTCTTTGGGACAGATTGGGAGACACACTCCAGAACATGCCCGTGCTGTTGCAGTAGCAAATGTCTTGCCTGTGCTGCTCTCCCTGTATATGTCACCTGAAAGTTCAGAAGATCTTCAAGTCAAAGTAAGTAGATTTGCCTGATGCTTTGAGACAGGGTGGGCTAGAAAACAAATAACATTCGATTATGGGTTAGCAACCAGTTTGGTGCTAAGGTAATAAATAGTAGATTTCTGGGAATGGGTGGCGATTTGCTCACCCTGCCTGGGAATATATAGTAAGCCAGATGGCTGCTGCTAAATTGCATAGATCCGTTAGCACAATTTATCATTTTATCAAACTACAATTGGTGGATGTGCCAGGCTGTTTTAAAGGTACAATATTCTCATTTAGAGACCTTCTGGTTCAACCATACCATCCCCATAGGCTGTGATTCAAGCTACATATGTGAAAGCAAGTATCACTATGAAATAGGAACCTGCCGTAGTTACAGCAAGTAACTAGTTTATTTGCTCATCTGGCCCAGTTTTGTCTGTTGTGATTGGCAGATTCTCCCTAGGGTCTTAGGCAAGCATCACCTGCTACCTTATCCTTTTAACTAGGGATGCTGGAGTCAGGTGCTCTTCTACTGAGTTGCAGTCCCACCCACTCAGTGGGACATGGCCAGTTTATACATTAGTGCAGCAGTGGAAGAGCCATTTCCCCATGGCTGCTTCCCATGCAACTTTAGTATCAATGGGCCACATAACGTAGTTTCTTTTGACGTGAGCATCTCCTAGACCTCCAAAAGCGATGTTTGCATGTAAAGGAAGCACACTGTTTGGTTCAGCCATCTTGTTCCTCCGTTGGTGTGCACTATATATGCCTTAGAATGAGGTGGTAAGAGTCCTGAGGTGTTAGAGTAGATTACCACTTCAGACTATGTGAAAACAAAACTCCTTGCAGATGGAAAACTAGATTACCAGGAAGAAAACTTCAGCTGTGCTTGCTTTCTGCTTGAAAGTGATTTGTTTTAAACTTCAGAAAATGGTATTTCAGAGAACATTCAGAAATGTCATCCCCCCACCTGTAATCTGAAATGGTACAGTCCATTCTGTTCCATCAGGATTCCACCACCTCCGTTCTGCTTTGCGCATAGGCCAGGACATTGCCGGAGAAACACAGGGTGAAGCTATATGGAAGTGGCTCCCCCCAGTGTTTCAGTAACATATCAATTGGGCCTTACCTCCAAGAAAAAAATATAGTTAAGATCAGAGCGTTCGTATTTACTGTTTCTGCTGTACAGGATATGACATAATATTGTCTGAGTCATGGAAAGTTTTGGGGCCTCTCTAGGTTTTTGCTTCCTTTTGAGGATAGCAGCTGGAGTGTAAAGTGTAAATCAGCTTGCTTAGAAGTGTGCAGGCTGGGGAGTGACACATGGAAAGTAACAAAGAGCGTAAGTTGCACTCTCACTCAGGAAACATTCGGAGCCACACAAGCAAGAGGCCACCAGTCTGTTCTCCTCCTCTCTCCTGTTTCTCTCTTCTGGCTCTGCCTTTCTTAAGCTCCATTTGCTACTGTAGTTTGTGCACACATACCTTCCCAGATGGTCAGCCATCCAAGGAGCTACAAATCATGCCTCTCTGAAACCAGGAGTCATAATTCATTCCAAGCATAGGAGAACCACATGAGGGGAAATCTCTTATTACAACAAGGGCTTCCTGGATTTTCTTGGCCTTTTCCACAGCTGGGGTTATGGCATGGGATAAACCTGTGCAGAGCGCAGCTTCTAGCTGCTTTTTGGGTAGCTGCCTGTCAGTTGTGGTAGCTGATTATTTACGTATTTTTTGCACCATAACACTCACTTTTTTCCTCCTAGAAAGTAAGGGGAAATGTCTGTGCGTGTTATGGAGCGAATGCCTGCAGGTGGCGGGGGGATCTGCTGCAGTCGTGAGCAGAGGATCCATGGTTCCCCTTCCTTCCCTCCTCCGTGGTTACAAAGCATGGATCCACATGGATCCTCAGGATTTTTGCATTGGGCTACTCCAAACTCACTGTCAGATCACATGTCTGTGGCCACAGCATGAACCACAAAAATCATATATCCACTATTTCGTTTAGAATATTTTTTTTCTTGTTTTCCTCCTCTAAAAACTATGTGCGTGTTATGGTCTGGTGCGTGTTATAGAGCGAAAAATACGGTATATTCATTTTATCTCAGCTTTTTGTATACTACATAATCACTCACGTTTCTAAGTGGTGTATATAAAATGGAAAAAAACCTTACAGTGACTACTGTATAATAAATTGAAATTAATTAGAAAAAGATGAAATTTCCTTAAAATGCCTGCTGGAATAGAAAGGTCTGTGTCAAGCATCTGATCTCAGCTGGGGGGGAGTTCCACAGGATCAGGCCCATAATACTGAATGCATGCTTTCTAGTGGACACAAGCCATGCATCTGAGCCACTAACAAGAGCCTTCACTGATGATCTCAGTGACTGGGCAGGGATATAAGGAACCAGGTGTTCCTTAAGGCGTCCGAGACCCAAGTTGTTAAAGACCCTTGTAAATTAATATGGGACCTTTGAACTTGGCCTGGTAACATATGGGTAGCTAGTGTTAGCTTTTACACTCTGGAATTAGGTGTTAGTAGTCTCTCCTCACCAACAGCCTATCCACAGCATTTTTCACTAGCTGGAGCTCCCAGACTATGACCCAAGGATATCCTACATGGAGTTCATTACAATAATCAAGTCTTGAGGTTGCATGACTCACTGTGCCCAGCCCATCACTGTTTGCAGCATTCACCACTGCAGGGGGCAGTGGAGGAGGAGGAGGAGGGGTCAGTGCCACCTGCCCATGCTGACTGCTGGAATCTGTACAGATCAGCGCCGTCCATTTTTCTCAGGAGCTTCTTAGTGACCAAGTAAGCATCATACCATCCACAGGGTAGAGGGGACTAACCTAGGCCTTGATGCATTTACATGCTTAGGTAATTTGAAAGTTCTCCGCACCCTAATCCATATGCAAGCTCGTTTACAAGCTGTGATGCTATGCTGCACTGTGCAAAAGCACATGGGACTGGATGCTAGTCTGTTTACTGCAAGGGAAATCATTTGCAACGCTGGGTGTTGTCCATGCCTATTTCCTGTACCAGGTTGGTGTCAGCTATTGGCACTGCTGCATCAGCACTGGAGCAACACATTCTTGCCAGTGTTTCACAACTTAAAAAAGAAGAAGATATATGTTTATAACATGTCAGCTCCCATACGAAGGATCTGAGTCCTCTCCCCGCACCCCTATTTTATCACTGGAAAAGGCTCTCCTCCACCTACCGCATGCTGTGTTCGTTTACTTTGTCGTAGCCTGTCTTATAAATAAGCCAAGGATGTGTTTGCTTAAAGAAAAACATAACTCTATTACAATATGCCAGAAGTTCAAAATATGTGTCAGCAGCTGCAGTATGTGAAATGGCAGGCTGTGCCCAGCACAGTGCCTTTCCGTTTGTGAAAGGTGTGGATGCATTTCACAGATCTCAGAAGCCAGTCAGTATTGAGGCCCTGGCACACTGGGAGAGGACATCAACCCCCCACCCCCACCCTGCCCCAGTACTGCAATCCTGATGAATAAAACCCTCCCCTGAAGCTACTATTGCACCTGGGAGGATGAAGTTGCCACTGGTGTCAAAGGCCGCTTCGGAAATCGCCTTATGCTTGGTCAGACCCTTTCTCCCTCTGGCCCACTATTGCTTATTCTGACTAACAGCAGTCTTCACGGATCAAGCAGAAAACTTTCCCACCACCTTCTACATGACCTAATAATAATAATAATAATAATAATAATAATAATAATAATATATATATATATATATATATATATATATATATATATATATATATTAATTATCTGGTTCGGTTTCCCCAGCAGAATATTAAAATAAAATAGTCTATTAAACATTAAAAGCTTCCCTGAAAACATTCATTATTTAATCTGTAACCTTCTGCATGCCAAGTATGAGCTATGGACCCACCCCTCTTGCAGCGAATAGCAGCTTAAGGAGGGATTTTAATTGGAACTGCAGGACTTGGGCAGGGGCAGAGTTAACATCTCATTCCTCCATGCCACTGTTCAGATCCTGATTGGGTGCACGGTTGGCTGCAATGCTATTTAGTTTTTTTTTTAATTTTAAATCTATATATCTGTGTGTTTCACATTTATCTAGTTTGGCGCTTGGTGATCATGCACATGCTTAGAATGACAGTTGGATGGTCATTCAGTGCTGACTGGTGCTGCCAACTTTTGATTTCAGAAATGCTGGTTTGAGTTTATGGGTGGAGACTGGTGGAATCTGATAGGCACTAGAGATGAATCCAGCCATCGCTCTCAGAAATTCTAAGTTTCCACAGATCCTCTGGAAGGAGCCAAACTCTGTAGAATGACATCTCCAGAAACTCATACTAACTTTTAAGTTGAAAATAGCAACAAGGTCTAGAAAACAGGAGGTATTCCTGATAATTTGCAGGAATTTGAGCGTATACAGATGTCTGCTGCAAAAGGCAGAGGGGGGATACAGAGAGAGGTGTTAGGTAGGTGGGTCTATCCTGATAACATTGGTGCAAGACTCCCTGACAAATTGGTATAGCAAGGCTGGGAGAGGCAAATGGGAGAAGGGTGATGTCACTCGGTCTCAATGTTGCATATGATGCTGCTTGAACTGTTGTGGCACAAGGATATATGAACATATGGAATTGCCTTACACTGAGCAAGACCATTAGTCTATCTAGTGCAGGACTGTCTACTCTGACCAGTAGCGGCTACCTAGGGATTGGTCTGTGTGGTGCAGTGGGTCAGTGCATCTGGCTGTTAACCAGAAGGTTGGTGGTTTGAACCCATCCAGGGACGGCTGTGGACAGGATTCCTGCATTGCAGGGCGTTGGACTAGATGACCCTCAGGGTCCCTTCCAACTCTACAATTCTATGATTCTATTATTGAACCCTGAACCTTATACGCAGGTGGCACTGTGGGTTAAACCACAGAGCCTAGGACTTGCTGATCAGAAGGTCGGCGGTTCGAATCCCTGCAATGGCGTGAGCTCCCGTTGCTCAGTCCCCGCTCCTGTCAACCTAGCAGTTCGAAAGCACGTCAAAGTGCAAGTAGATAAATAGGTACCGCTCCAGCAGGAAGGTAAACGGCGTTTCTGTGCGCTGCTCTGGTTCGCCAGAAGCGGCTTAGTCATGCTGGCCACATGACCCGGAAGCTGTACGCCGGCTCCCTTGGCCAATAAAGCGAGATGAGCGCCGCAACCCCAGAGTCGGCCACAACTGGACCTAATGGTCAGGGGTCCCTTTACCTTTACCTTTACCCTATTACTGCTGACCTAAAGCACTCCCCCAGACATTTAAAATTATGGTTTGGATTGGCTGCCTGTTTCCTTGATGTCCTTGATGTATTTGAATTCATGTCTTTCAATTCAAATACAGCGTTCTGGTTTAATTGAATGGTGAATGTTAGTTAACCACACAAAGGGCTTAAACACCCAGCCGTGGGTAGCTCGGTTGTGTCTGCCTTTAAAACTCCTTGAATGGGAAGCTGGATACAAGCTGTTAGTCATTGTAGCATTTTAATCTACTTGCAACGTTAGTACAGAGGGATAGAATATCATGTCATTATCTAATTACATTTGGGGTTAGTAGAGTCTCAGGTAGTCACAAGGGAGAGACAGGTATCCCTGCAGGATACAGAAGATCCATTTTGGACTACAGAAATGCATCTTGAATGTGTAGAGTTGCAGGAGACAAAGTACATGTTAGGTCAGCTGCTCTCAACCTTTTTGCTGACTCCAGACCACTTGAAAATTGCTAGGGGTCTCAGCAGACCACTTAATACATTTTTTTCACTGAAACCATTGTCAAAAGCAGCACCAAATTATGAAAATCACAGGTGCCAGGCTGCTGAGACTGGCCACTTTAATTTGCAGATTTCTAGGGAGGAAATGCACCATCACTGCATTATGAAAATTGTAGACCTTAGATCAGAGCCTTATTAGTCTGTCCAATAAATCCGTCTCTGATCAAAACAGCCTTGATCATCAGAAAAATACAAATTGTGCTGGGTTAAGCACAATTATTTTTCATTTGTTCTCTAACCTTCCCATGGATCACCTGAACGGAGCTTGCAGACTACCAGTGATCCATGAAACAGACTTTGAGAATTTCAGAGTTAGATCATATCTGCATCAGACAACTTTTACAATATTGGAGCTGGCAAATGCCAATGAAGTCCTTGCCTCATGCCATGCCGAGTCAAGATCCATTTGAATAAACCTGTAGGCTGTACGTTACACTAAACGGTACCTGTTTTACACAACATGGCCTTTCATTTCAGTTGGTGCCTTGACTTCCTCCTCCTTTTCCATTGGGGCTGCAATACTTAACACCCACAATCTGACACAAGTTGAAAGATACACACGTTTAAATCTCATTGATTTCATTGGGATATAACAGAACACAGAACAGTTCACTAGGTTGTGGCTTTAAAAAAAAATGTGTGCATCTGCTTATTTAGAAACTTACTGCCTTCGAAAATCAGACTTGATGCACAAGAAACATTTTCAAGATTCCTGGATCTAGAAAGGATACTTAAAGTTTATTCATTATAGAAATAACAAAAGGCTGGCTTTTTCCAAGCAGACTTGGTAACTTCTTGATGATGATTGTCAGCCAATGCCTTACTGAAAATGTTTTGTGTTTTGATAGACTAAGAAAGCTTTAAAGAACATCCTGCAGAAGTGCACTCATCTGCCAGCACTCGAACCCTTATTGCATGATGCTCCTCCAAACATCCTGAAGCACATAGTCGGCCAGTTCAGTAAGGTAAATGAGCATTTGCTTACACTTCTTAAAGGCTCCATCCGTGTCCAACATTTCTAAAACCAATCTGGGTAGCTTGATTAGCACTCTCAGGGCCAAGGGCAGCTGTTGCGCACAGAAAACAACAACAACAGTGGCATAGGTTGGTCTTAACACTTGGGAAATAAAGACCATTCTGTGCTGCTGCTTTCTTTCTGTGTTGGGATGCTTGTTACAGCTGCTTTTGGTCTTGTTCTTGTGCATCTGTGCAGGCAGAGGTACCTGAATCCAGTTCTGGAGTGTTTTGTTGAGGACCCTTGAAATCACTTGCTGGGAACAGCCAAGAGTGCAGCAGGAAAAAGGCTTTGCTCTGTAGATCAAGCCAAGGGAAGAAGGGAAAATACCCTTGCTATATATGCTGGCCTGTCTAATCCATAGGCTTCATACTGCCTGCCAGGTGCAAGGGGCAGTGCTTGCATGAACCTGCCCTCTCAGGCCCATGCTCACATAACCAGTAGTGTAGTGGCAAATTCAGAAGTACAGGGCCCCTTCATAATAGTCTCAGCCATGGCCTCTCACAGCTCCACCTGCTCCCTTCTAAGATTGTGCAGTAATCTTGTAAAATAATAACTAGGGATGTATTCTGACTCCCCTCCTTTCACTCTGATTGGCTCCAGTCAGCACAAAGAATGGGAAGATTTCTCAGTGGCTAAAAAGCTCCCCTTTCATGCCAATAGGATGCTAGAGACAGGGATCCTGCTGCAGAACTAGTTACGGGTCTTTGACCCCCTGCAACCACAGACCACTACATCTCTGTGCATAATTCCTGAGTCCCTGACAACCAATGTCCCCTCTTCTTTAACATGTTCTTTTAATATGACACTCCATGGTTTTATGCCTCAGATGGAATGAATAGTCAATGTTTTTCTAGAATAAACTGAAGTTAGGAAACAAGAAATCCAGCCACAATATATTTTGTTAGTTGTCTCTACAAACCTCAAGCCAATAAATGTGTAAGAAAAGGGGCTCCCTTTATCAGTTTTTGGAACTCTAATAGAATTCAGCCCTATATATCTTACTGCAATAAACTGCCTGCTTATATTAATAATGCAGTAACTTTTCAGGGCTATTGTTCAAAAACGTATTGTCTACTATGTTTCACCCTTCCTATTTTTATTATTATTAAAAATGTAAAAGAAAGAAATCAAGCCGCTTTTCTTTGTTCTTCTTGCCATTTTTAAAGAAATGAGGGCAAGATTTCCACTTGAGACTGCTTAACGCAAATAGAGCTCTGAGCGCTTATCCACACTTCCTCTTGTCCTTTTCCCCAGAGAAAACTACTCTTTAGCGCTCAATCGGAGCAAACGGCAATTGAGATGTGTTCTGATCTATTGCTAAAGAGTGGGCTTTCCCTTGGAAAGGAGTGGGGCAAGGGGAAAACCACTCGGACCTGTGCTTTCTCACTGCAGCACACAAGTGGAAGTATAGATGAGCCCTGAGTCTTGCAAAAAAAGGGGGGCAGAGGGAATTACTTGAAAATTTAAATAGAGGCAATCCCTGCACTGGAAACAGCACGCTTATTGGAGTCCAGTGGAGCCCTGTTTCGTAGTTTCCCATATCACTCTTGTTTTAAGGGCCACCCTTTATTTTGAGAGCTGCCCCCCCAACCCCTATGTAGTACCTTGCTCTCTGCTATGTGGCAAGGATGCTTTTGGGGGGAAGCAGGGCCAAAAGAACTCTGGCATACATTCCCTGCCACATCCCATTCTATGCTGCAGCTTACCCTTAGTAGCCTCAGCTGAATCTGTCTCTCGGTTGAGTGGTACATGTTGGTGTCAATACTCAGTGGACCTTAAACTATTAGAAATAATCATAAAGGCGAAGATGAAATAAAAGGATAACCTTTGTTCTTTAAAGATTTTATTAGGAGGGTTACGGCATGGATCAGATCAAGAGGAAAAGCTAGTATAAATGCATGCTAAGCAGAACAAAACAGTTTGAGTTTAGAGAAGCTTCTACTGAAATGATGGGTTGTATTGCTGCTAAGGACAGTAAGATCCTGATATGGGGTTTCTGTCCAGAGCAGCCTTCCCCAGTCCGATGCTTCCAGATGTTGTTGGACTCCGACTCCCATCAGTAGCAGCCAACATGGTCAACTGCCAGAGATAGGAGTTTTAGAGTACTGGAAAACATCTGGACAGCACTAGGTTGGGGAAGGCTAGTCAAGAGAATGTCAAGTTTAGAAAACAGAATATTTTGTATCTGACTAGGGATTTTTTTATCTGCAAAGCTAAAGTTGCCTTTGCACCTTCTTCCTGCTATTAATGTGCACATAGGATCAGGATTGCTAATGTGGAACAGGAAGCAGAAGAGAGGCATTTGTAATTCAGATGTGCATGCTGACCACTGTAGGTTTTGCAGTCGTGTACAAATCAATTTGAGCAAAAACTGCTTTAAGCCTCCTGCTTGTTAATGAAAGTGCCCTGAGCAAGTGTGAGTCTGCAGTTCTTCTTCACTCTCTGGGCACAGTCCAGTAGTATGTTTTTCTGCACAAGTGCCTTTGCTATTGTTCCCTTTCCCTCCTCCATTTTGTCTCAGCAAGGCTTGCAGAGGAGAACGTTCTGTTAGATTGTGCTCTTGGTGTCCCTCAATTTTGTTTTCAATATTAAAACTTCACAGGAGATAATAACCTTTGCAAAGAAATGCTGAATTTCTTACTATTATATGCTTCATTTTAAATAGGTTCTGCCCCATGATTCCAAAGCACGGCGCCTTTTTGTAACGAGTGGAGGCCTTAAAAAGGTTCAGGAGATAAAAGCAGAGGCTGGGTCACTTCTTCAAGAGTATATCTACACAATTAACAATTGTTATCCGGAGGAAATAGTCAGGTAAGGGTGGGAAACAATGCTGTAGTTTCATTTATGCCATATGACATATGATAGTGAGGGAAGTTCCCAAAGCAATTTGTGATGTGGGCTGCGTTGGGATGGGCTGCTCAGATGGTAAAAAGGGTTTTAACAGAATCAACTCCTGAGTACACAAAGGTACTTGATTATATCTAGAAGTCTTATTAGATGGCCTGAGGTCCTTGGACCCAATATTCAGGATGCACGTTCACAAAGTAGGCAGTAACACCACTTTCTGTACAGTGTCCATCCACCACACCACAAAGGGCCGGATAGCCAATTCCAGCAGAGAGGGGGTAGCTTTTGACACTAATGAAAATGTGAGGAATGGACTCCAGTTGCAAATCCACTCAGAGGAGACGGAATAGCCCTCCAGGATTTTAGATTTGCTAGGCTACGGATTGCATGTAGTGTCTGGCTGTCAATATGATTTTATCCTGTCCACAAAAGAAAATTGAGAGGAGTAGGATGTAAGGGACATGGCTGTAGCCCGTTCCTCTTAGTTTCCGGACTTTCGTAGCCTCCAAATTTCTTGTCTGTCTGAGTCATAAGCTCCTAAAGTGGAACGGACCCATCATGCTCCCATAGTCCCTCCTCCAGGAACGCCTAATTGAATGGGTTCCCAATCAGCTCTGTGCTAACAAAGAGGGAAGAAGTTGGCCATCCCTATGCCAGGCGATTGCACTCCCTCTGCTGGTCATCTGCATTTTCCAGAGCATTCTGTAACTCAGTCCTGTTGGAGCTGGGAAAGTTTCACCTGCAAACTGAATCAAATTAAATGATCTGGAATTTCCCCATAAAAGAAAATTCCTTCGATGGTTCAGTGTCTTAAACTTCTGTCACCAAACCAGAGCACATCATTAAGTGGATGTCAGAGATTTTATTATGCTGGCCTGGTAGGCAGATGTGCTAGAGGTATGTGCGGTCTTTTAGATGTTGCTGAACATCTAAATTCAGAACATCCCTGACCATTGGCCAAGCTGGCTGGGGATGATGGGAGTCCAGCAATATCTAGAGGGTCATAGCTTTCCCCACCCTTGTGCTAGATCAGGGGTAGGCAACCTAAGGCCCATGGGCCGGATGCGGCCCAATCGCCTTCTCAATCCGGCCCATGGACGGTCTGGGAATCAGCGTGTTTTTACATGAGTAGAATGTGTGCTTTTATTTAAAATGCATCTCTGAGTTATTTGTGGGGCATAGGAATTTGTTCACTCCCCCCCAAAAAAAATATAGTTCGGCCCACCACATGCTCTGAGGGACAGTGGACCAGCCCATGGCTGAAAAAGGTTGCTGACCCCCGTGCTAGATCAACGTGACAGTCTATTTTAATCTCGTGTCCAAAATTTAAGATGTACAATATTAACTGGCAGGGGGAGGTTAAGCACATAGTCTGAGCCCATGACTTTTTAGTCTGAAGTAATCCTGTTGGTTTCAGTGGGATTTACTCCCAAGAAAGTGTGCATAGAATTGTAGTTTCATTGAGAGAACACCATCAATTTGCCAGCAGAAAGAGGGAAATTATGCAAACTCTCTGTTTACATAGCACTCAGACATTGTTAATGTATTAGTGTTCTCTGTTACTCAAAGGTTTGCATACTCCCACACCAACAGATGTTGGTCCACTGAAATATCATCTTGTTTATTTTATATTTCCACTTCCTTGCAGTTTCACTTAGAGAAGTTAAGGCTATTGTTCATTATTGCATTCATAAATTATTTACTCTTTGTCTAGAAAAGGCAACAGTGATGCCATTTGAAACATTAAGAAACTAGTTTCTGCCCTGCTTCTTGCTTTGCAGTTTCTTACTGTCTGTTGATTTTTGTTTTGTCTTAAATGCCACACACTGCTTTTAAATCTGACCTTTGTGCTGGGATCTAAGGGAAGCTGGGACACATTTTTATACTTTGATTGCATGCCCAAGAGGGAATCGTTAGACAGCAGTAAATTCCTCCAAGTAAAATCTTTAAGGGATCCAAACAACATTAAGCAAATTCTCCAGAGGGAAGCCTTTGGCTGCTTGTGTTTTTCTTTGTCATCGCTAAGCAAAGCTGTAATAGAGCAGAGGGTACAATTTCAGGTTTCAGTGAGCATGGGGGAGAGCAAGATTCACAGCAAGGGTCAAAGGCCTCTTTTTGGATAGAAAGACCCAACGACGAATATTTTTTTAAAAAATGGTGTGAATACTATGTATGCCTCATAATTACCTCAGATATATTGTAAACTGCCCTGTGATCCTTGGATGGAGGGCAGTACAGTGGTACCTCGGGTTACACACGCTTCAGGTTACATACGCTTCAGGTTACAGACTCCACTAACCCAGAAATAGTGCTTCAGGTTAAGAACTTTGCTTCAGGATGAGAACAGAAATCGTGCTCTGGCGGCGCGGCGGCAGCAGGAGGCCCCATTAGCTGAAGTGGTGCTTCTGGTTAAGAACAGTTTCAGGTTAAGAACGGACCTCCGGAACGAATTAAGTACTTAACTCGAGGTACCACTGTATATTATTCTTATTATTTATTATTAGTGATGATCCTGAAGACTCACATCTGTCCTCTCCAAATGGTGAAGGGGAATGTGTAATTCTTTTTCTTGACATATTATACCAGGACAAGCAGAGTTGGGCCAGTGGAGGGAGGGATTCAGATACATAGTGACCAGTGTAAAATGTCTTTAGAAGTAATCAACCCCTGCACAGGCCCAAACACATGGTTCCATTTCCTAGGCAGTAACATCAAATTGCAAATGACTAGGACCATAATACACAGCACAGAAGATGTGGAAGGTAAAAAAGAACAGCATAGGCTGCAATCCTAATCCCACTTCCTTGAGGATAAATTCCATTGAATAAGTAGTTGTTAGGATTGGGTTGCAAATTCTCTTGAACTCAGTGGGACTTACTTCTGAGTAGACATGTATAGACTTGTCTTGTTAATATCTGGTGGACATCTAATCCATTCTGCAATATAAAGTTACAAGGTTTGAGCAGCGGTGGACCTAATTTGGGGGGGGGGGCTGAAGCTTGAACTGTTATGGGGGGGAGGCCTTCACAGCCAGCAAAAAGTTTTTTTACTTTGGAAAAATGGTGGGTAATGAGGGGAACATGATAGCAGAACTGTATATGACATGATGTATGATGTGGAGAAACCGGACAGAGAGATGTTTCTCACCCTCTTGCATAATACTTAAAGCCAGAGTCATCCAATGAAACTGAGTGGTGGGAGCTTCAAGGCAGAGAAAAGTCCTTGTTGACGTACCACATGGAGTCCAGCTCTCTCACCCTATGTTTGGAGGAATTCCCTCCTAAGATGGTTCTTCCCATTTACAGTTTTTCCGAGTAGTTGTTTTGATTTTTAAAAAATAAAAAATGGGTGCCCCTAATATATTGGCCTACAAATTATTATTTTAAAATGTTCTAGCTGATACAGCCAGCCAATTACCTAATTAACTAAAGACTGATGCCCTAATAGTTGCATACTTGCTTAAGATGAAATCCTAACTCTTTGATTTATTCCTCATAAACATGCTGGTATGTATCATGTGTCATCTTTGGCCATGACCCAGCACAGAGTGAAATGCACTTAATCCCACTGACTTCTTTCAGCAGGTTTAAGTATGCGTAATTCTGTGTTCAATGGTAGTTTGGTATTTAGCATGTTGAGTTTTTAATCAAGGCACCCTTGTTTCTCTTTCAGATATTATTCCCCTGGATATTCTGAAGCACTTCTGGAAAGGGTAGAAAATTATCAGCCAGTTCTATAAACCCTTCATCATTGGTGATAGAGCATTCCGTACCCCCCTATTTCCAATCTGTGTTTTTGAGTGGCAAGTGACTATATTTCTAGTCTGGGAGATATTTAACTTTCTATATTCTTCTGTTCCCAATCAATTATGACAACAGGAAGACATACCCTTTCCATCTTTAATCCACTTGGTTTTCTGGAAACCTTACCTGAGAACAAAGACTTTTACACTCCTGTGTTAAGAGGCCTGCATTTCTCAGAAGTTATTGAGGACCTGAAGGGGCCAGTGCTCTTCCCGGATATACCTGTGGTCTTCAGAGCAGTTTGTCCAATCAGGTCCTTAAGACAAAGAATAGAATGAGAGGGTTACAGCCTCATCCAATAAGCACTGGACCAGCATAGCCTTTGTTCATTTCAGCAGAGAGATGCAGATTGAGATTACCCAGTCCAAGTAGGAATTGTCTTCAAATGAACAAACAAGTGGCAAACTACTTTCTCACCCCACTTCTTCACTGACCCCTGTACATAAGTACTCTTTCCATGGCACCTTGAAGAACCAAGGTGCAACTGGCAAATTGATGGGTATTTCACTCCCCCCCCCAAAGATACAGTTTTTGTCTCTGTAAACTTTTAGGAGTGGATTTCAAAAGAACTGTGATTTGGGTAATAAAGTGTTTGAAAGGATAGGTGGTGAGTGATTAAAGGGAAACTGAAAATAAGCATGCCATTGAATTTTACTTGAAAATTTATCAACTCCGGAAAGAGAGAATGTTTAAAATAATATTTAAAAATTGTACCTTGGCAACTTTCCACATACTCAAAATGATAGCACTGGATACTAACAAATAAAACTACATACTAAGTCAAACAGAATGTATATGACAATTTCCTTCAGCCAACATGCAGTTTTTTTCTTTTGTGCCTGTCTTGTTTGCCTAACATTCATAATAGGTAAAAGTTAAAAGGTGTTTGAAAGAGGGAATGTTACTGCACAAAAGCTACAATAACAAACACCCTTAAATTCTTGTCTGTCTTCTGGGCTAGTGCAGACTACAACAGTTGGTTCAGTTAGCCACTCTTAGCCTTAAGCAATGAAAAGCACCCCAAGAGGAAAAGTCTTGTGTTACTTCTGAAAGACGTTTCGGCTTCCCTTGACGCTCAGTGATAAGGTGGTGTCATGAGGAAGTGAATCACCCACCACCAAGACTGCTTTTTTATGATGTTTGTCACTGACCTCAGCCTTAAATATCTCGTGACCAAGGTTTACTTTCGTCGGTCATAATTTTGAATGCCACCTCCACCAACCTTCTTCCTTTTGGGTTCCAGCAATTGCACTCCATCCTATAAAATCTTGGTAAGCTGGTATGACCTGGAAGGCTGGGCTGTTGGGGAAAAGGTGGGAACTCTTAATTCACTCCAGGAAGTGTTGTGGTTTTTTTAATGCCACCTTCTTCAGCATTTTCGTTCTTTGGTCCCCTCCTCAGGATGCCTTTCTTACATAATTTGGAGAAGATAACTAGACCATACACCACCAGTAGCAATCCTGTGCCTCAGCTAGTTCAGGGTACTTAAGCCTGAGTAAGACTGGTCATCCTGTTGGAGGGACCAAAGAAATGAACACGATCAGCACATCAGTTGGTCAACTCTTATCATCCTCGATCATTGGCTATGCTGGCTGAGACAGATTCAGTCTGGTTCACATTTTAATGTGATTTCCACTGAAATAGTTCATACTTAATGCCTTTTTGCACAACCAGCTGGGCATGTGATAGTGGGGAAAGGTTTGCCTGTACAGACACATGCCCATAAACTGGTTGTGTGCATTTGCAGCCACAGGCAGATTTGATTTTTTAGCATGTCACTTGAAATGTGTCTAGTTGTGATGGCACATGAAAGCCAGCTCTCGCGTATTAGATTAGATTGGTTCATTTGCAAAATAACAGTATGAAAGTAATACAGAGTAGTATCAATAGAGTTAACTCAGACCTAAATAAACTGCAACATAAACTTAAAATGCTGAATTTCCCTGGCAGTTCACAACACATCCCTTTAAAAAGGAAAAAAATAATAATCCTTTTAAAGCAAATATTAGAATGAAATAGTAAAAATAAAATGGGATGTAGATCTTGTGTATGACTATGGATGCACACATCCTGCCTGTCAAATTTATATGCAAATAAGACAGGAATTTAGATCATAATATATCACTTAACGTTCTCATCAAGAAGCTAATGCACCTTTTAAAATAATGCAAAATACTTCTAGCCAATCATTTCTTTAATCAGTACAAAGATTCATGTGTCTAGTATCTGGTGTGTGTGTTTTAAAAAAAGAATTTCAATTGGCTCCAAAGCTTATGGCAGCTGTACAGTTTTTTATTTGGCTTGCACATTTTGAAAGCGTTCTCAAGAAAATCCAGCAGGAATCCAAGTGACACTGCCAGTGTTCACTCTATTGTATAAAAATTAATAGTTCCTTGTTTCCCCCCCTTCCTTTTAAACAATACATAAATAATATCGGCATTGGCAAAAAGAAGCCACATGCTGGAGCCAGCCCTATAATTTGGGTTAGTGTGAATACCAATTAGACTATTACTGTTGCACAGTATTTGGGCATGTTTAACAAAAGATTAAATTAAAGGATATATAAGGAACAGAAAACATGTTTCGGAGAAGAGGATGAACCTGATTCTTTGTGCTGGCTGATGATTCGGAGCCTCCTTGTGTCAGCCTAGCCTTGCTTTATTTTAAACTAGCATATATTGCTAGCTCTTTTTGGTTCTTAGCCAGTTTGGTCAGTATAAAGGACCACAGAGTGACATGGCAAAGATTTGTTATAGCCCAGGATGGACATTTATCATCCCTCCACCTGCCTCCCAACATGCTGACCTAACTGATCATGATAGCATCCTCACTGTTGTTTCAACATGCTAAAATCTGGAATTTAGAAAGGTCAAACCCAGTCCCAGTGCCAATGTACTATATGTCAATAACTCATTTAATCAAAGAAGCTCTATAACATTAAAAAATCACAATGCTTGTTGATTTTTCATCACTGGGAAAAAAAAGATTGTGTGTTTTTGTTTATTGTGTGTTTGTTTATTGCTTTTGCACCTTTTTCAGGGCAAGGTATGCCAGGGCAAACTATGACAGCTATTAAGCTCAATTTAAACCCTTACATGACTTAGGACCCAAATATCCGTTGGACTGCTGTCATGGACTGGCTGGATGCAGCTGCGTGGTGGGAGGCACCAGCTGGGGAACCCCCAAGGAAACCCCCAAGGGAAGAAGGCTGAGAGCCAGAGGGTTGGTGGTGGGACGATGATGAGTGATCAGAGGGAGCAGACTGGGAGAGGTAATCAGAGGGAGCAGCCGCTGAAGAGGTAACAAGGTTTAGTGAGCAGGAAGAGGCTGTGGCAGAAAGCAATCCAGAGGCAGAAGCAGAGGCCAGAGAGGAGGTGGGCCAAGAGGCAGAATGGAGGCAGGCTCAAGAATCCAGGGAGTCTCCCCCCTTCTGTTGTGGTGGCCAGCTCCCCTACCCCCAGTCTGGAACACAGAGAAATGAAAAGAGCTGAGCTGAGATTGGTTGTGCACAGACGCAGTTTGCGATAGCTCGGGAAGAGCAGGAGCCTTAGTGAGTGGTGGGAAGGTGCGAACCTTTCAGCCCTCACAACTGCCTTATTGGAGAAGACCTGCTGGGATCACTAGGCCTGCACTGTTCTGTTTTCTTTGAATAAAAAGTTAACTGCACTTACACCGTGTTTTTCTATTGCTGACATACGCTTGACTTCTGCTCCTGACAATGCACCCATCCACAGAGATTGTCCTCGGAAGTCCTTTCTTCAGCTGCCCCTGCTGTCTGCGGTGTGGCAGGTGGCGACTGGAGACTGCCCTTCTTCAACAGTTGTTGAATTGCCCTATAACAAACCAGAGTGAATGCTCAATAGATAGCCAATGCCATCTAACGTCTCTCAAACTTTGTGCTAACAAATCAGGATGAATTCTGAACTGGAAACAACCTTTGTTTAAAACTCCATGGAACTGTTGTTGTTGTTGTTTCAGTAAACATATTTTAAGAGTGGGGAATTTGTGCATGGGGTGGCCTGTTTTCACCCTATGGATGTCAGAAAAGCTGTGAAATAATTAGGAATGTGGGGGATAAATATGTAAGTTGGACATGGTCTCGTCAGTGAGGCCAAAGACTGCTGAACAGAAAGCAATCTGGTGAATTGCACTGCTAAATAGTACCTACGACCAGACACTTCTAATTAGTTCACAGGTTTTTAAAAGGCAGATTTATTGGTAAGGTCACTTTTGTATGTAATAACATAATGCTGCATAATTGTTTGCTGGATTACGCTCTCCCCAAAGCCACATCCTAACAAATTTAAATTCCTATGGACTTGATAGTGTTGAGTCTTTCATAATTTTGAAAGATGGAAAAGCTAAGGATGTTACTATCCTCACAGCACCTGTGTTGTATTTTTCTTTAAACCTTAAGAAAATGAATTGCAAAACAGCTTGAATCAGTTTGAGTTGAGCAGGCTAAAATCCATTATTGGCTTGCACAGTGATGTTTATGCTAACCATACAAGAGAAAACTATGGAGACCTCAAATTCCCCTTCCACATCTCTTTAGCTGTACAAATACAACTGAGTTGTCAACAGGAATGTCAACATTCTGGAATACTTACACTGCAATCACCTGTATTATTCATGGACAAGTAAAATGCAGATTGCAACGAATGTCACAACATACTGCTTTTATTATATAGTCCTATGTTTGCTTCTTCAGCACAACCACTTAGTACACCATTACTGGATGTCAATAAGTATATTTCCTTCCTTTTTGTTTGATGATCCTTTCCGATTTGACTTGGGGCCAGCTACACATTAAGTTAAACACATACTTTAAAGTATATGTAGACAACTTAATTTTATAAAATGCATCTGCAGAGGCACCCAATCCAGCAAGGTCTATGAAGACAAAAGGTAAAGCAAACCAACAAATGTATGCAGATCTACTAAAGAGGAATATATTACAGATTAACAGTATGATCTCTTTGCACAACTTTTGAGTAAAGTATATGCAATGCAGTGGTTAAATTGCTGATGAGGAACAAAAACAACCATTGTTAGCAGCACATCTTTGTTTCTTCAATAGCAGCAACTAATATATAAAATGGACAATGCATCCCTGACTATTTTACAGTAAAAGTTGGTAACCTGACTGTTTAAACATGCTATTTTTAAAAAGGACAAGATTTTTAAGCTGAAACAGAACAGAATATAAAAGTCAGCTCAGTGGCAAAGTTGTTGCTTCTCCCCACATAAAATATTTTGGACTCTTTGAGACTGGCCCAAATTGCAGAAGCCCCCAGCTGCTACCATCACAGAATTTATCTTCCCTCACGTTGACCCTATTTTCTATCCCCTGCCATTAGTAGTTATTCTGGCTTCATTTCTCCCTTTATCATTTTGCTATATCATACTTTGCTCCTGATTTTGGTTTAAAAGAATTGCTGTGAGATTTGCATTAGGCAAGGGTTAAGTAAAGGTGGATAGGTGGTGACTGTACTATTGTAAACTGTAGTGCTGTTAGGATAGGACTTTGAGGTCTAGTATCCCACTCAGCCAAAGGAGCAGGAATATATGTATAGCACATTTTGAACTAAGAGAAGTACAGTGGTACCTCTAGTTATGAACTTAATTCATTTCGGAGGTCCGTTCTTAACCTGAAACTGTTCTTAACTAGAGGCGTGCTTTTGCTAATGGGGCCTCTTGCTGATGCTGCGCCGCCGGCACACGATTTCCGTTCTCATCCTGGTTCTCAACTCGAGGTAACTCTTCTAGGTTAGCAGAGTTTGCAAACCTGAAGCGTTTGTAACCTGAGGCTTTTGTAACTTGAGGTGTTCGGTGTTCCATTGCGCCAGAAGCGGCTTAGACATGCTGGCCACATGACCCGGAAAAACTGCGGACAAACGCTGGCTCCCTCGGCTTGTAAAATGAGATGAGCACCGCAACCGCAGAGTCGTCTGCGACTGGACTTAACTGTCAGGGGTTCTTTACCTTTTACCTTTATTCCCTCCACAGAGTTACAATTCTTAGAGTGGTCTAACAATTTATCCCTCTTCCCAAGGAATTCTGGGTATTGTAGTTCTGTGAGGGGAACAGGAATCTCCTAACAACTCTCAGCACACTTCTTTGGGGGAAAGCTATGACTGTGGTATGATACTGCTCTAGATGGATGGCTGAATCTGCCAGTTTTGGTTTATTTCTGCTACTCATTGTTTCCATCCTTAAGTTCAATTGGAACATGTTTTGCACTTAAAAAAAAACCACACAACAATTTCTCAGCATTTCAGTGCATGTTTCTCCTTGTATTTATGTAGACTTATACATAATTTTACCTAAGATGAATTTTAAAAGCATATTAGGCAAATGTTTAAGTTTTGCCAATATATGCATTTTAATGCACACTTTCCCCTAATATGTACATGCTTGTATACAAGTTTTGGGTTGAATAACTGCATTACAAGATTCAAAGAAGTGTGAGTTTCAGAGGACAGCTGCTTTTCAGTTCACATGTTTGCTTTGAGAAGTGCAGATTAGAATTTCCCCCACTGTATTCACTATACAGTGGTACCTCGGGTTACATATGCTTCAGGTTACATACGCTTCAGGTTACAGACTCCGCTAACCCAGAAATAGTGCTTCAGGTTAAGAACTTTGCTTCAGGATGAGAACAGAAATCGTGCTCTGGCGGCGCAGCAGCAGCAGCAGGAGGCCCCATTAGCTAAAGTGGTGCTTCAGGTTAAGAACAGTTTCAGGTTAAGAACGGACCTCTGGAACGAATTAAGTACTTAACCTGAGGTACCACTGTATATTTAAATGTAAAAGACTTTTTTTTTTTGCTTGTTTGCAAAAGATGCCAGAACAAAATGGGGAAGAGATATGCTCTGCTGTGTTGCATGGCAGAGTGAAAGTCTGCATATTTATTTTCCTTGCAACTCTATTCTGGCCACCAGATTGCTTGATGTTTGCTGTACACAAAGAGCAGAACATGTGCTTCTCATCTGTATGACCATCTTGGGAAAGGCCAAGGAAATTATAAATATCTCCCACTGTACTGTTCTCACTTTTCAAAGCAAGGCAAGCCTGCAGAGAGATTGCGTTTCAAACTGAAACTCACTTTTAAAAGAATCAAGAAAAACACAAGCTGCTCTGCCCTTGCTTGTTTGTTCGCCTGCACTGAGAGAAGGAGCCAGGAAGGAGGCAACGCACCGGCCTGGATGAACAATAGCTCACAACCTGATTAACTATGCTTCCACAACCCCCAACATTGTAACATGCTTATCATACTGCCAAGGGACCCCAAACACCACCACACCATTTCCAAAGGCTCCGTTCTGTCAGTTCCAGTGGCGGCTGGTGAGACCAGTAGGGCAGAAGGCAAGGAGGGTTGTGCCAGAGCCAATGACACAACTACTTACACTTTTGTCCTCCACAACCACGAGTTGTATAGAGGCTAAGGAAGATGACGCTGACAGCCAGTGCCACCCCCTGGACTGGTTGGCGGTAAGAAGGCAGGCAGGTGTGGACTGCCTGAAGGCAGAATGAGGTTGGGCGTGTGTGCCCCATTTGCCCTAATGAAGCAGCCTTCACTGGCTACTAACAGCCTGCCCTCCACTGATTTAAAACCCAAGAGAGGGTGTTTGGCTAAAGGAATGCTGGGGAAACACAAATGTCCCAGGCAGCAGCCCTGTTCAGGCATTCGCTCCATAAGTTCTCAAGAAGTTCAGGATAGTATGCACCAGTAGTGGGGAGTGTGTTGGGAAGAGGGAGGAAAAAACCACCAGCAATTTCTATCTGGCCCATCTATGCTACCCTATCTCCAGACGCAGGCGCTTCCCTCTCCCATTACTCTCACTACAGCTGCATCCTCCACTTGTATCACTACTGCTTCGTTCCCAGCAGCTTGAAAAGGGCTGAAGTTGAGTTGCAGGCCTCAGCTCATTACGTAGGCCCAAAGTGGACAAAGTAGGAGAAGTCTTCCCTCTGGTTCTCCCTGTATGATGCTGCCACCCAAGCTTGGTTGTATAAGCATTACACCTAGCCTAGTCTGCCCAAAAACAAGGCAGACCAGACGCAGGTATGTTATTGTCAGGAGTCTGGCTGGCTCCCCCATTTCCCAGCAGTGTGGTGCACAAACAGGCTTCTACCCAATGCTGGGAAATGCCCTGAGTATTTGAAATGCTCACTCCTGAACCAGCGTAGCAGATAATATGCTAATGTTCACTAATTCCTAGACAACCTGCTACAGATGAGAAATTATGCTAATTAAGGATTATCTTTTTTGTTGTTGCCTTTTTCATTTAATACTCAGATTCTAGGAATATATATCTATATACCGTATCTATAGATATATCTCACTTTTTTACTGGCTAGCAGGGTAGCCATATGCCCTACTGTAAGGGGGGGGGAGTCCTTAGTACAGTGGTACCTTGGGTTACATACACTTCAGGTTACATACACTTCAGGTTACAGACTCTGCTAACCCAGAAATAGTACCTCAGGTTAAGAACTTTGCTTCAGGATGAGAACAGAAATCGTGCTCCGGTAGCGCGGCAGCAGCAGGAGGCCCCATTAGCTAAAGTGTTGCTTCAGGTTAAGAACAGTTTCAGGTTAAGAACGGACCTCCAGAATGAATTAAGTACTTAACCCGAGGTACCACTATATCAAGTTCTCCTCTATAGTCTGTATCTATAGGTATTAAGCAAACTCATGTTCTTGGGTCCCAGGGATCTCTCATAAAAAGGTGAGGCAATTCAACAGATAAAACTTCATTAATACCCGAATACTTAGTAGCTTCAAATGTTGTGGGAACACCTGTAATTAAGTATACAGTATGAACAAACAAGGGTCACTAAGAGTTCCTTATAATTGCTACCCAAAGGGAAATAGATTTGCAGAGGTAGTTCCCAAGGCAAGTAAGTTCTTATACCATAATGGGAGTAATTTGAGCAAGAAATTCTACTGAGTTTGATAAAGCAACATAAGATATGGCACACAATTGTGTTTTGAAACACAAAATGGAATTGGTTTATGAGTATTTGCATTGCTTCATTAACATGCTTGCCTATTAACGTACTCAACAATATGGCATTAAACCTCCTTTTCAAAAGCATTTATATTTTTAGAACCTTGTTAGCACCACAAAGTGACAGGCTGTGAGTACTATTCTCTTTATGTAGACATTTTGGAGATAATGAAGGAAGTTGCAAAAATATTTTTAAAACGTTCAATAGTAACTAAGTTACTATGATAAAACTTGGCTTTTGTTTTCTGGAGGAATGAAGGGCTTCTGTTTTCAAAATAATCAGTGTAATACTGAGGTCAAGAAGCTTAGTCTTTTAAAGAAAAATAACATTTAAATAATTATGTTTACAATAGGAAAAAAAACTTATTTGCAAAACTTAGTCACCAGTCTTACTGCCGCATTCAGTATATTTGGCAACTACTATTTTAAAACAAGGACAGCTTGTAATATTCCTTCAGTTAAATAATTGGCTGAAATATTTCAAATCCAGGTTTTGTTTCAACTCCTTCAGCTGACACAATTGTGGAGTTTTACTTGATTAAGTCAATGACTTATTAATAGCCAACGTATGGCTTTTGGTTCAAAAAACTACATGTCAGCCTACAGGAAATTAAAATACAATATAAAATAGACAACATGTCAATTAAAAAAAACCACACATCAAGCCTACAAAACAGAGACCAGCTTATTGTATATTATTAATTACTGTTATGTATAAAGGATTGATGCTTTTGAATTATGGTGCTGGAGGAGACTCTTGAGAGTCCCATGGACTGCAAGAAGATCAAACCTCTCCATTCTGAAGGAAATCAGCCCTGAGTGCTCACTGGAAGGACGGATCGTGAAGCTGAGGCTCCAATACTTTGGCCACCTCATGAGAAGAGAAGACTCCCTGGAAAAGACCCTGATGTTGGGAAAGATGGAGGGCACAAGGAGAAGGGGACGACAGAGGACGAGATGGTTGGACAGTTTCTCGAAGCTACAAACATGAGTCTGACCAAACTGCGGGAGGCAGTGGAAGACAGGCGTGCCTGGCGTGCTCTGGTCCATGGGGTCACGAAGAGTCGGACACGACTGAACGACTAAACAAGCAACATAAAGGATTGGATTTAACGTTCCTGTGAACAAAACTCCACTCATGGGATGCTTCTGCACTAGAAAGGATGTGTGTGGAGAAAAGACAACTTTGACATATCTCCTGCCCACCCCCCACAGCCCATTGCCAGCCATTAAAAGCTGCTCTTGAAAAAAAGGAGAACCGGAACATTTGTAATTTAAAAAAGTAATGGCTTTTTATCCTTAAACTATGGGGCATGCACTGATCATAGCCAAAGAAGTATAACGGCAAGTGCAAATGGCACTGAGAGTGCAATTGTGTATAGCCACCATTATAGAATTGTGAGCATAAATAATCATAAATGAGCAATAAATATAATTTCTGGAGGGGCTCTTATTCAGACTGGGTGTTATATTAAAACAGGCACACATAAAGGGGGCAAGGTATGGTAGATTAGCAGCTGTTTGGGCTAGTATAACTTCAGACAGGTAGAAAACATAATTAAAAGAAAAGCTTTTTATCACGGCTCACGTGTTTGTATGGATGCGATGAAACTGAGCAGGTGGAAGCTTATGTTACATGTTTGCCCTGGGCCTGGTGGGGGGGGGAATGATGCTTGGGTCCTGCTACTAGCACGCAGAACCTGGAAGGTTACATGGGGAGGATTGTAGATCTCAGGTGAGAAAAGGTTCCCTGGTCCTGCTTTAGAGATACAGTGGTACATTGGTTCTCAAACACCTTGGTACTCAAACGGCAAAAATTCGAAAGTAACTGCTCCGGTTTTTGAATGTTTTTTGGAAGCCGAATTACTGATGCGGCTGTCGGCTATTTTTCCCGGGGCACCTGCACCAATCAAAAGCTGTGCCTTGGTTTTCGAACATTTTGGAAGTCAAATGGACTTCCAGAATGGATTAAGTTTGGTGCTTTTGTTTTTGCTATTTTGCCTTTTTGTCTTTGAGGCTTTTTTGGTTAATTTGTTTTTGTGACTGTGTGGAACCTAGTTCAGCTACTGACTGATTGTGTGACTGCAGAAATGGATAGAAGCCCTCCATCCAAACAATGACTATCATCAGTGCAGGTAAGATTTTTTCAAAAAAATTTTTATCATCTACAATACTGTATTATTTCATATAGTACAGTACATTGATTATTGCTTTCATTTTATGGATAAATGGTCTCATTAGATAGTAAAATTCATGTTAAATTGCTGTTTTAGTCTGGAAGTTAAAAGTCTGGAACGGATTAATCCATTTTGCATTACTTTCTATGGCATGCCTTGGTTCTGGAACAGACTTCCGGAACGGATTCAGTTTGAGAACCAAGGTACCACTATATACAGGCTAAGCCACCTCTTCCAAATCAGCTGTATTTGTACCTAACTGTACTTCTCTCTTGCCAGGATTAAGTTCCAGTTTAAGTTTCCCCAAAGGTGAATGCCATGCCAGGGGTGCCATATAAAGAGAGCCGGGCGTAATCAGTGCCCCTCGCTTTTCCAGAATACAAGATTGCTTCTCCAGATGACAACCACCGATATCTCCAGTTATTATGAGGTATTAAAAACTGTCTCATTTAAAACTGCCCAATATGCAATCCAATGAAGAATGGACTCATATCTGTAACAGTTGTACAGTGGTACCTCAGGTTACATATGCTTCAGGTTACATACGCTTCAGGTTACAGACTCAGCTAACCCAGAAATAGTACCTCAGGTTAAGAACTTTGCTTCAGGATGAGAACAGATATCGTGCTCTGGCGGCGCGGCAGCAGCTGGAGGCCCCATTAGATAAAGTGGTGCTTCAGGTTAAGAACAGTTTCAGGTTAAGTACGGACATCCGGAACGAATTAAGTACTTAACCCGAGGTACCACTGTATAGTCGATTGGTTCACTCCATTATTATGTCTCTGCATGACTTGACTCTGCATGAACAGCACTTGCAAAGTTTTTGCCAGGGACGACTTTTATTTATATCAAAACATGAGCTACCTTGGGTATCTTGCTCTGGGGTCCTAGCAATAAGGAGGACACACAGCTAGTATTGCTGGATATGCAGCAAAAACTCAGAGGTAATGCGAGTCGGCAGCAAGGTAACCCATAGCTACCCGCCAAACGCTGAGCAATATTCTTATTAATCTTTTCATGCTTTGCCGTGGGCCCCTTCAAGGGGTGTCTGGTTTCACAGTGTGGCAGAGCAGTGGGAGCCGATAAGCTGCACATTTCTTTCTCCCAGAGCCACCGCAGAAAAGAAACACGAAAGGCCACTGAATCATGTTACTGGATGGTTTTGCAGAATAGGACTGAGGAACATTGTTCCTTCGAGCTCCAAGCTCTCTCCATTATCAGGCCGTATAGAAATAGATATTTGCAAAGGCAGCCAAGCACACTCTTCATTTTTTAAAGGAGAGAAGGCAGGCTTCCAATCGTGCCTGGCTCACTGCTTACTTTAATGCAGCTTTGATCTCTGTTACTCTGATGTCATCTACTGCAATCAGCAGGGGGAACTTGGATAGTCAGCCCCTCTAGAAGCAAATCTACACAGCAAACCTGATTTTTAAAAATTAATTCCCTCTTCCTAGAGAAGTCAACTGAGTTCTCATGGCGCTAGTCTCACTTCCAAATATCTTGATTATTGAGCATTTATCCTGATTTGTTTGTCCAGAGGTTATGCAGCTTCCCATCAGTGGAATGTTTTACCATACTTTCTAGTACATTTATCTTTCACTTTCCTTACTGCAAAAAGGGTGGGAATGTTAAGGATAGTAGGAAAGGATGTATTGAATAAGTTTTGCTGCTGCTGCTGCTTTTTGTCTCACTTTGGTTGTATATAGTACACAAATGTTGCTTGTTTAAATTTTTGACACCCTGCCTTTCAGTGCATTATTAGGGTCTACAGGACAGTTGCACAATAACTGTAGATCATGTGATGTAGCATTTCTTTGACTTCTCAGTGGGACCCTGCACTGGACCTACACTATTGCCAGGCAAAGCTTGATGGTCTTCAAGAGTGCATATTGCCCGCAGCTGTCCACTGTACCCCTCAAAATCTTATATAGTGGTACCTCAGGTTACATAGGCTTCAGGTTACATACGCTTCAGGTTACAGACTCCGCTAACCCAGAAATAGTGCTTCAGGTTAAGACCTTTGCTTCAGGATGAGAACAGAAATCGGGCTCCGGCGGCACGGCAGCAGCAGGAGGCCCCATTAGCTAAAGTGGTGCTTCAGGTTAAGAACAGTTTCAGGTTAAGTACGGACCTCCAGAACACATTAAGTACTTAACCTGAGGTACCACTGTACCAGCAGAGGAGTCACAAAGCTGCTGGCTGTGTTTGCTGCAACATACTATTATAACTACCCTTATGGAAGTTGTTACTATCACAAGTAGTTGCCAAACCATTTTTTTAAAAATGTACTGGGTTTTTAAACATGGAACAAACTGGGCCCGGGCCTGTTCCAGAGGGGCAAATCAAAGGGGAAAAGTGAAAACATCTGTTTGTGTTTTTGAAACCATGACTGAATTGTAGTTTGCTCACAGTGAACAGGTCATGCAAGGGCTTCACCATGGACCAGACAAGAGCCTCATCATTCATTTTGGGATACCTCAAAACTCTGTTTCTGCACACATGCTAACAGCCTCACATTTGCCCATGGGAAAGCAAACTCTATTCCCAATGGGGTGAGGGTGGGGAGAGACATGTGAAATCTCACCCTATACAAGTTGTACAAGTGACAATAAAGTATTTCAATGTAGCCACACAATGTGGGCATCATCCTTCAGTGTTCAATTGCCGGCATGGCATGAGGGATCAGACATGAGGAACCACTAACTGCTGACAAATATAAAGTGATCACCACTCAAATGTTTGGTTTCTGGGGCTTCCCCCACCCACCCCACAAGCACCCTGCCTTTTCGTTAACTTCTGCATCTGACTGGGATTAATGTGAAAAAGCAATACCAACCTGTCAACTGTGAAATACAAGCAAGCCTGAAAATTAAAATATGCAAATCTAAAATGATATGCAAATCTACAGGCTTAGGAACACAAAAGGGCAGAGGAGGCTGTGTGATGGCTGAAACGCTACGGCAGGAGACAGAGAGTTGCTTGCCACGTTTTTCCCGACAGCGTAGAATCAAGTTACGTTGAATAGATTTCAGAATATATATTCCTACCACACACTATTTGATTTTACTAATGAATTCAGGAATTCAGCCCTAATATGATTCACCCTGGTATTCAGGAGAGGTTTATTAGTTCTTAAAATGCTTTATGCGATGACAGCCGTTTGTCATTAAAACTGCCAGCTTTTGTGATAACGGGAATATTGGAATCATAATGAAAATGCTGGCGCGGTTTGGTGCTTCTGCTACAGGGAAGGCATTTTCCACACAAAACACACACACATGATCCCTGTCATCCTGTATCATGGTCTGCGTGTGATCACACCATATATATATATATATATATATATATATATATATATATATATATCCCGCTCCCCACCCCTCATGCATTTGCAGTGGTACGAAAAATAATGGTATACCAGAAAGAATATGAGAAAGCGCCTGTCAGGCCCACACACAGGCACGCAGCACATACATACAATATTTTCTCTCTCTCTGGGCATTGCCTCTCCACACTTGTGACAACCCTGAAGGAATGTCAGTGACAGCCAATTAAACAAGCAGCTGTCACCCGAGGTGCAGATCAAGTCTAAGGTTGTGAAAACAGTAATAGGAAAAGAGTGTCCCCAATGAGGGCAAAAGCAGCTTATCATAGTTCAGGCAGTTCCCTTGGAGACTGAAGTGTCTTTCAGTCTTACGCACAGTCTGTCACACAGAAGTATCTGAGCAAAGATGGACTCTCCGCGAAACAAGTGAACGGAAAGCAATAATTAAAACCCAGCCTGCCGGACGCTGCTTTCTAAAATCCCAACTGGGATAGAAAAGAAGAGACAAGATCCTCCTTGAAATTTGAGGAGCGCAATGCATGAATGGGCCCACAATCTTCACCGGAGGTTGATGGCTACCACCCTATAAGCTCAGAAGCCTCGAAACCTTCCAGGAGGTTGTTTAGATTACAACATCCTGACAGGGGGAAATGTATTGCGCAGGGGTTTCGTTAAAAGCCTCAGAGCTCTTCCCTTTGAGGTCACTGCTTTAAATTCAGCCTGGGTCTTAAGGCAAGGTCACATATACATGGCCATATTTTTGAGAGTAATTATAGCACTGTCGATGCTCCACCAGTGTTATTAGCGACTGTCAAAAAGAGGTCAGGCGTGTTTACAGGAGCAGGAGTTATTAGCAGTAGTAGCTGCTGTGCATGGAAAGTGTCTCTTCCATCTGAGCTCTGGGTAAAGGAACATCTTTCTCCAGCCCCACATGCGTAAGGAGGGCCGCCATCTCACTGTGTAAACTTAAAACATTCTGACAGCTTTATCCACAGTATGGTTTGGTGAGGTAGTACTTATGTTTAAGCTGACTAGGGTGCCCAGGTGTCCTGCTTTACGGACGACAGACGTCTAGTTGAAGGGCTGCCAGAAGACAGACCTCTGCCTGAATGTGTCCTTCATTTGGAAGGCTATCTGGCTGAATGTTTCCTGTTAAAGAACCCTAAGAAGGGAGACTGAAGGCCCTGAAGTTGCCCATCAGCTGTGAGCACCAGTCACAATCTTCCTCCCCACCATAGTTGTTTCTAAATTTACAGCTATACATATAAATGCAGATCTGTGCCCCCTTTTGTCCTTTTTGTTTAGGACAATACAGGTATGCTGTGCAATACGCTGGGATAACCTGCACATACAAGCAGGGCTTTTTTCAGCCAGAACTCGCTGGAACTCAGTTCCGGCACCTCTCAGCTGGGCCCCATTGCCATTATTATTTTTTAAAATGTATTTTTATTAAAGATTTCCTTGATTTACAAAAGTATGTGCAATGTCTCTCTCTCTCATTCCCCCCCCCCATGTAACATTTTTACAAATCAGTTTCATTTGTTGAGACATTAGGAAGAAAAGGGGGAAAGAGGTGGGGGGGAGGATGGGGGGTGATGATGTTTCTATTTTACTTAATATATGTGGGGTTTGGTGTCAGCGTTGCTTGTGCAGGTTCTTTGCTGCTCACTTGTGTTCCTTTGGTGGTGAGAGAGATTGGGGTTGGCCTAGGGTGTGGTTGTTCATTTGTGGTTGGCTGTGGTGGTCTTTGTTTTCATGTGTGAGTGTGGCGGGTGTGTGTTTTGGGTCAGGTTAGCCTTATTGATTTGTATGCTGTTGGTGGATTTTTGTAATTGTCTTGTTGGGCTGCGTGTGTGATAAGCCCCATTGCCATTATAAGAGAAAATGGGAGATGTTCATGGCAGCGGCGGAGGAAGCCGCTTGGGCGCCTGGGGTGGCGCAGCCAGGGGCAGGGTGAGCCGTCCATAGGGGTGGGGTGCACTGCGGGGCCTCCAGAGTCTGCCTGCCTCCTCCCACTCAGCCACCCTACAGCTGGGGAGGGGGAGGCAGCAGGCGGACCGTTTGGGCAGCACAGAGCCTGTGCGCTCCCAAGCCACCGTGTCTCTCCCAGGAGAGACGTGTGGCTTAGGCACATTGCAGGCCCCGCGGTGAGTGCCGCCCAGCATTTTGTCACTCCCCCTCAATGGTAACACCCGGGGCGCACCACACCCACCATACCCTCCTTCCTCCACCCCTAGTTCATGGTGAGTTCCGGCACCTCTTTTTCTAGAAAAATAGCACTGCGTACAAGTACAAATCTACTCTGAGTTATCACAGGCCAGTGATTCTGGAATCTGGCCACCAGAGACACAGTGGGGCCATCTCAAAGGCAGCAAATTTGTATTCATATTTTATGAGTGAGAAAGCTAATAAACAAATATTTTAAAAAATACTTTTGTTAAGCTACCATGCTGATTTACTGCACAGCATCCAGAGATCTGCCAGCTTTGTTAACGTATGACTACTTCATTCATGTCCTCTGCTTTGCCTCAGCAATAACCTGCAAGTTCCAACCAATGCTTGAGACAGTGACAATTTACTACTCCCCCCCCCCCCCCATTTTTAAAAGGGGAGAGCTTTTGTGGGTTATTTCCCCCATGTCTCTGTGTAACTCAAGGGATCAAGACAAGGCACACTTCTAATTTAATTAAATATCCAGGAGCTTTTTTCTATAATCACTGTGTAAGATTGAAACTAACTAACAAAGCAGTCCTCACTCAGAAACTCACTCATTTTAATTTAGAAGCTCATATGCCACATTGTGAACACTGGCTAGGCTGAAGGAAGTTGTTTAATTTAAGGATACAGGAAGTTGCCTTACAGACCCATACCATTGGTCCATCTAGTTCTGGCTGTAACTCCCCAAGGTTTCAGAGGGTAATCATTCCCAGTTCCGCCTGGAAATGCCATGGATTGCAACTAGAACCTCTGCATGCAAAAGGGTGAGTTATGCCACTGAACTATAGCTAGGGATGAGCAAATCTGTCCATTTCAGTTCATCTCAGTTCTCATTTTTCCAATCTTAAATTCAGTGCTCCAGCTTTGATAAACACACACAACACATAAGTCCTCATGAAAAGTCATCATTTTAATATGACTTTCTCCTATTTCATACGCAATATTGCCCAATTTACATTTTTACAAAAGCTATTTTCTCTAATGTAATCCTTTTTTGTATGTTATTTTCACTAATATATGTGTTTATATGCACACTCCACCTTAGTAAATGCATATCTGTACAAATTAACTTGTAAAGTTGGCTTGAAGTGTGAATGTTGAAGGGTGGGCTATGCTTTGGCTCCCATAGCTTTTCAGAAAGTGTGAATTTGCAAACTGAATCAGATTTCTAACCCTATCCCTTCCTAATTGTATTAACTGCTGGAAAGGTTACATCACTAATTTATATACAACCACCAGTGTAAACTGGCATTGTACAAAGACTCGTATGGACAGAAGAACTTCCTTGGGAGCTGTCATCCCATTTCCCCCCACGAAACATCTTTCAGCTAAGCTGGAAACAGGCCCTTTCATGAGTGCAAGAGGCCTTATGCTAGCAGAAGGGCACCTCTGAATTTTATTTGACAAGATTTGTGCATACCTTAATTGAAAGGAACCTCTAAGCTGTTTGCATAAGGCAATATAAAATATTCATTAAAATGTGATAAAACGCTAAAAGCAAATTGAAGCAATGCCCCCTTCAAAATATAAATGAAACTAGAAGTTTTAAAACAGATACACATAACAAAACTGCATGGAAAAATTAGGCATCTGAGTAGGTGTGACTCAACCAAAATGCTGTTAGCAGGCACCAAAAACTACACAGCAAAATGTGTTTGCCTACTATTCATAGGCAGGTTGCTGCAGAGAGCAGGCACTGCCCACAGCGAAGGATCTAACCATATAGTTTTGCAGTGCGGCCCTCACAGACCAAATCAATTCCCCCAAATAAAGAAAGGAATTAGTTTTGTTTAGTTAAACTTTTTTTTTAATCAGTCTTGGCTGCTAACAGTCACACCAGGGTTTGTTTGTTACTTTATTTATTTAAAGCATTGTTAGCCCCTCCCCCAGTTCTCCCAGAATGGCACAACACAATAGAAACCACAAAACTAAAACAAATTCAAAGACCAGCAACATCATTTAATTTTTAAAATTTTTTTTGTTAAAGAGCAAGCATGGAACAATTACCATACCAAGGCAAAAATCAGCAGTGAGTCCAATAAAAACCACCAACTGATGAGAAAGTGGGGGGGGGGGGAATCCTCAGAGATACAATTTCCAGAGTTGTTTAACAATCAGTCCCTCTTCCCAGGGAACTCTGGAAATTGTAGCTCTGCAAGGGGAACAGGGATCTTCTAACACCGGGCTAAGCAAACTGCACCAGATTCTTTGGCAGATGCTATTAAAGTGGTATAATAGCACCAGAGCGCTCCAATCCACTTTAATTGTGGAAACCTAAATTTCCAGTATGTTATTAAATCCTTCTTGTAAAATACAAGGAAGCTTTCCCACAGCGTACAGGTAGCTGTTACTTAAACGCCTGCTAGTAAAGGGCCCAGTATAATATATGCACGCCTGGTATTATAATGATTCTGAATATCAGCAGTACAAAGCACCCAAGCATTCCGAAACCCTTGGCACCTTCTCCACAGCGCTGCAATGGGGTCTACAGATCATCATCGGTACACTCAGAATACCATCAACTAGATGCAACTCTGGACAGAAACCAACAGAGGGAGCTATGCTCACATCACACAATTAAGTAGGGCTCAAGCAGCCATATTAAAAACCCAAAGCAGGATGTCACCGACATGGCAAAAAAACACCCACCCACTAATACCTCTCATCTTGATGTGTTGCTTTCTGCTTGATAGATGTAACATTAATGAAACAGCCAAGTATTGGGATCACTGCAGGAATTAAGTTTGGCAGTCAACAAATTGGATGTGTGTGTTATTATTTACATTTTTCTCACCCGCTCCCTTCACTTTGAAATAAAATCATCTCTTTTTTTTAATTGTGAAAGCTTTATAAACTGTTCACATTCAACGGGAATGCAACTCCATCCAGAAAAGGAGAAATGGCCAGTTTCTCAGCCCCAGAAGCCACCTACCCACAGGGCCTTTGTCTTGCCAGGATTCAGTCTCTGTTTATTGGTCCCCACATCCAGGCTACCACTGCATCTGGATGCCAGTTCACGACTCTACTCCTGATTCAGACGTTATGGAGAAATAGAGCTGAGTGCCACCAGCATACTGACGATATCATGCGCCAAAGATCCTAGTGACCACTTCCAATGACTTCATATAGAAGCCATTATATAGTTTGGTGGGGGTGGGAGAGGGGGAAATTACAGAGTCACCCACTCTGGAACTGGCCCTGAAGGTAGGGCTGAAATCACTTCAGAGCAGTGCTCCAAGTGCCAACCACAGAATGGATCCAGTAGGATATACTGGTTGATGATAACAAAAGCTGTTGAATTGTCAAGCAGAAGTAACAGGTTCATACTCTCTCCTGTCCTTTTCCTGTTAAAGGCTCTCACCTTGTACAGTGAAATAGTAAGTATTACCATCTAAGAAAGCCCCTCCTAAGACCATTGAGTCCAGAGTCTCACATGACCTAACTGTGCCACTGCCCACTGGATTCACTGCAGCTGGATAATTGTGACAGAATTGCACTGATAACAATAATACACTTTGGATATAGAAGGGAAAGGGTCTGGATTCAACCACTGCTATGCTCAGGGATGTGGGTGGCGCTGTGGGTTAAACCACAGAGCCTAGGGCTTGCTGTTCAGAAGGTCGGCGGTTCGAATTCCCACGAGGGGGTGAGCTCCCGTTCCTCGGTCCCTGCTCCTGCCAAAATAGCAGTTCAAAAGCACATCAAAGTGCAAGTAGATAAATAGGTACCACTCCGGCAGAAAGGTAAACAGCGTTTCCGTACGCTGCTCTGGTTTGCCAGAAACGGTTTAGTCATGCTGGCCACATGACCCAGAAGCTGTACGCCAGCTCTCTCGGCCAATAAAGCGAGATGAGCGCCGCAACCCCAGAGTCGGTCACGACTGGACCTTTACCTTTACGTTTACGCTTAGTTGCAAAGGACTTCGGGGAAAGTCTGCCTGACTCTGGAGAGCTACTGCCAGTAGCAGATGATGGGCAGAGAGGCAACACTTACCTGACCTCCCACCAGCAGTGTCACTGTTGCTTAGAGTGGGAGGGGAAGGGCGGCAGGGAGGTTGGTGCCAAGGAGATACACCAGCAGAGGCATTGTATTGACTGCTGGTGCATCTGCAAGGCGTGGGCCACCTTGCCTCTCCCAGTAACAGCAGTAACTTTGGTGCTGGGAGGTCAGGTGATGCAACTGCATTCCACCAGTCTCTACTGGGTACTGACATTTGCTAGGGGGGATCATGTGCTGGGCTAGATATAGACCTGTCTGGCAAAGTATTAGAGGCCTCATTTCATCATAATTGCCTGCATAGTCTTGGAGCAACATAATCACCTAACTACCTGCTTCTTCCAAGGATCTTTTGACATTGCTAAAGCCACACCGGTCACTCTGACATTTGCTAAAGTCTTCAGCAAACCATTCTAAAGGCATGCCCCAAATTCCTTGGAAATCTATTCTAATACAGAAACAAGCCTACATGCTAAGAATTGCCTCTTCCAATATTTACAATTATAATTCAGTGTTGTTGTTGTTTAGTCGTTTAGTCATGTCTGACTCTTCGTGACCCCACGGACCAGAGCACACCAGGCACTCCTGTCTTCCTGGAACTCTCTAGCTTTCTCCATAATCCAGCACATGTTTGCAATTTGGTCTCTGGTTCCTCTGCCTCTTCTAAATCCAGCTTGCACTTCTAGGGGTTCTCGGTCCACATACTGCTTGAGCCTACCTTGTAGAATTTTAAGCATAACCTTGCTAGTGTGTGAAGTGAGTGCAATTGTGTAGTAGTTGGAGCATTCTTTGGCACTGCCCTTGTTTGGGACTGGGATGTAGACTGATCTTCTCCAATCCTCTGGCCACTGCTGAGTTTTTCAAACTTGCTGTCATATTGAGTGTAGCACCTTAACAGCATCATCTTTTAAAATTTTAAATAGTTCAGCTGGAATACCATCACTTCCAGTGTCAATTCAGTGTTAGTCATTGCTTAAAATACCCTCAAAAAGACGAAAGCTCCAAAAAATTGCTACCTTTCAAATATATATATACCTAGAGATTTTCTTAGGTTTGCTTTTAAACCTAGTATGTGCTTACTTATTATAAATGAAATGTATATACAATTATATATATATATTTACAATTTTATATATACAATTCTAACAATTAACATAAAGTATTATTCACACATATTGCATAATAGATCATGGAGAGAAAAACAGTGTGTGATATATAATTTTTAATCCAATGTGCAAACAGATCAACAGAAAATAATAAGTGTGCAGCCCAAGCCTATCTACATTTAGTCAGAGGTCAGCTATCCTGAGTTTACTGGGATTTACTCCCAGGGAAGTGAGTAAAAGGTTGCAGCTCTAAAGACAAGGTAATTCTATTTTCTCAAGCCAGTTTTATTTGGTTTTCTATTTGAAACATCTCTCTTATTGTATTAGATACAGAGCATTTTCATATATTTTTTATATTCATTTCTCTACAGCTCAGCATTTTAGTACTTATTCATCCAAGTAAAATATGTATGAGTAATCACTTTCCTTAACTTTCAGCACAGGAATGGAATTCTGCTATGCTGCCAAATACCCTCAAAAGAATGTGTTGCTAAAAATAAATAAATCTATTTATTTTTAAAAAAGAGAACTCAGAGAGACAAAACCAATGCAAAAACAGAGATTCCCCCTAAATGAACCTAAATAGCCAATAAAACGTTGCTTACTCATTTAAAATGTGGGCTGCAATCCTATACACACTTCTTACTTCTGAGGAAACCTCCCTAGGTTTGCACTGTCAGGCTTTTTACACTGTGCTCCTGATTCAGCTCTAATCATGCACAACAGTTCTGTGTTGCAGTGCATATTCCCCTCTGCTTCCCCCCAAAATAATTCAGCCCCGTCAATGAGTGAAGCTGAGTATTGTGATGTAGATTTACAGAGTGATACAAATCTGCAGCAGAAGTGCATGCAGA
The DNA here is from genome assembly GCF_027172205.1 of Podarcis raffonei. Taxonomy (NCBI): domain Eukaryota; kingdom Metazoa; phylum Chordata; class Lepidosauria; order Squamata; family Lacertidae; genus Podarcis; species Podarcis raffonei. The sequence goes on along the minus strand of NC_070613.1, from coordinate 22,510,612 downwards.
AGCTGGTTTCATCAATATGAGCCTCGTCATGTGTGGCATCCACACACACATCTAATTTGCTGTTCATGTGTACTGGGAAGCTCATATCTATTGCTGCTTTCTTGCAGGGAAATGGGCACATGCAATGGACACATGTCATGGTTTTTCATGTTTATTTTTGCATGGAAAAAAATCCTTCAAAATCCTCATCCCAACTGAAGTAAAATCTAAATTATGTGCTACTTAGCCACACCATTCGTTGTTTTTCCAGTGTATTTCTCTGTGTGGTGCTAGGGATGAATGAATCTGTCAATTTCAGTCGCTCTGAGTTTCTCATTTCTCCAATCTTAAATTCAGTTTTTCACATTTCCCCACCAGCATTTGAATGATAATTTTTGCCAATATACACATTTTTGTATGCTACTTTGTCTAATATGCAATGCATTCCCCTCTAATATAATGCAATTTTGTATGTCATTAAAACTAATCCATGCTTTGTCATGCTGAGTTTACCATAGTATATGATTTTTTTGCACTTATTACTTGACTGGAGAACTGCATTGCAAACTTCAGAGAATTGCAATTTTAAAATATGGCCGTTTCAGATTTTTTGGTATACTTTTGGAAAGTGTGAATTAGGTGGTTTTACCTTTAAATTTGAAATTACTTTCTTCCCCATCCTTACATGACAACAACAACAATCACAGTTACATCATAATTGCATTTGATGCAACTTGATTCTTGCCACAAAGTCACCCAAAGAAAGAATGTTCTACAGTGGCTTAGAAACTGAGCAAACAAACAAAATTAAAAATAAAGCTTTCAGATTTTCAAACAGCAATTTTTACATTGGAAAAAAACAAAACAGTTAAGTGACTTGGAGGGAAAATATTTAAGTTATAATGCTTTAATGAAGACACGAATGGGGTTTGCAACTAATATATAACATGTTTGTGTGAAGTCCTTTTAAAATGTTCACCATTCTACAAAGCTGAAGAAAAAGGTAGACAAGGGGAGGGAAGGCTTCATATTAGCGGAATGCAGGAAATTTGTTTTCGGGCTTAATAGAGCTGGGACGTAAATTGGCTGCTTCCCTTTCTACGAGAAAGAAGAGAGTATTTGATTAAGTTAAACAGAAGCAGTTTCTTTGTTCCCGAGGTGAACGAAAGCAGCTTCTTGGCCCAGAAAACTGATAGACCTGGGGGGCAGGGAATCTATTAAAAGAGATGACAAAGGAAGAAGGCACTTAAAGTAATCTGTCAAAATTCAGAATGAATCTTGGGAGGTATATAAAAGCTACATTCTTCTCTGATGCATAAGGGAGCCGAATGCCATGGAACGATTCAGGGCAATCCAAAAGAAGTGATTTCAGGATGTTGCATATGATAAAGTTAAACGTCTTAGCCATTCTGGAAAAGCAGAGCCTGGAGTTAAATTTACCAGGACCAATTAAAAGCTGACCATTCTTTAGAACTGTGGTCAAAAAGCAAAGTCCTTAAACAGCCTGCTCTGGAGCACAGGCAGGGGACTATTTTGGAATTATAAATTATTTGGAAAGGGTATTTATAATTGCATAGGTATTTTCCGTGCCCCAGTAGGGTTTTAATAGCCTCTCACAAGTGAAATCTACTAGGCAAACTATGTTAGTCTCATTGGTTGTTGTTGTTTTTAATAAAAAAGAGCTAAACCAGACAAATTGATGAATATAATTAGAGCTGCCAACCAAACAAATACACTAAATGAAAATATGTCTATTATGTTTTCTAAGATGCTGAAGGAACTATAAGTTGCTTTACAATTTAGTTATCAAAAAGCTATCGCACATTATTACAAAGTGTCCCTATTTTCCAGAGATGTCCCCGATTTCTGATTTGATCCTGGAATGTTGCACTTTTCCTTAGGATGTCCCTATTTTCATTGGAGAAATGTTGGAGGGTATATTGGGTGCGCCTCAGTAGGTAGGGAGTTCTGAAAATGCGAGTCATCCCTGAAAAGGCCTGTCTCTGGGTCCCCACCCCACCTACATCGTGGGAGGGACCACCAAGAAGGCCCCATCTGCTGATTCTTGAGCACAAAACGCGAGGTGTTCTTGCAGTCCCAAGCCCTTGAGAGATTTAAATGTCAAAGCAAGCACCTTGAATTGGAGCTGGAAAACAATTGGCAACCTGTGTAGATATGTTCGTGGCCTAGTTCTCCAAACAGCGTTCTTGCCTCGGCATTTTACATCAGCTGCTATTTCTGGAACATTTTCAAGGGCTCCTAGAACACATTTTGGGCTCGGAGGTTGCCAGAGCATGCGTAACCCTAGCCAGGATATCCTTATGCAGAAATGGTGCATCAGGCAGGCATAGGTGCTCCTAGCCACAGAGGCCACCTGTGGCTTGAGAGCCAAAGGTGGTTCTGGGAGCAGCCTCAAACAACACACTGGCTCCTTCAGGGGGAGTGCAACCCACTAAGAACAGGCAACTCTGCCAGCTCCAGAACATAAGGCATGCCCACTGACAGCACTTCAATTTTCTCTGGATTCAGTTTCAATTTGGGACTTAATTCTAAAGACACATAGGATTGCACTGTCAGTCAATTAATCTACCAGTTAAAACTGAGAAGCCCTAAAGTTTACATATGCAAGGTAGTATCATGGTCAGGAGAATGTACTGACATGCTACATGGCAAGCAGGTTTTTGCAATGAAGGCATTTTTCCTTTAAAAGCTTATTGTTCAAATAGAAAAAGGGAAGATTCCTATTTGGGATACACAAGCCTTTGAGGATTCCCTAAACTAGCTCTTTTTGGGCAAACATCACACACTGCATACATATATGCGTGTAAAGCAAATTGTCTTTTATTGCTTTTCTATTATAATTCATTTGCTTTTCTATTATTACAACCTAGCAGTGGGGTTTGTAGGGGGTGGGTTTTAGAAATGCGAGGACTTCCTTTTTTTGTACCACAGACTTAATACTGAGACAGTTCTCAGGTCTGATTATCCTTCAAAGTCAATATTGATTTTGGGTTCATCTTTGGTCATTATTTACCTTCCAGACCAATAAATCTTTATCTTAACTTCTGTATAATTGATAAAGACTTTTAACTGACAGCATTTATTAGATAGATTCAGCACACTGAATTGTCTTCTTAAAATATACAAAGTAGCCGTCTATAGGTAAAATATATGTTTTCTCCTAATACTTCTTTTTCACCTTTCTTTCTTTTGTAAAATTTGCAGCATCATATTGTTAGAATGGGAAACAAACTATGGAACCAACACTTTAAAAAAGCCTTATATACATATGAACAATGAAATACACATTACACAAACAGCACTTTGGGTCTTCTCTCACACTGCACTCATGTGAACACTAAGTTAATGTGAGCTAGAAGAGCCATTTTCTTACAATAGAAGTGGCCCATGTAAGTTTAATATTAAAATAGCAATTATAGGAGTTGCAAAACAACAACTTTTACTGTGTACTGCTTCACAATCCTTATCACATCTGTTATAACACACACAGAAGTAGATAACTAGAAGTCCCATTTTCACAGACAAGAAAACCAAGACTGAGACAATGACTGCATGTGAGCATAATGCTAAAACCACTGTTATTTGCTTTAAACATCTGTGGTTTGTAGAAAAATCCAGGTTCATGGATGATCAAGCAAACCACATTTGTTTTACTAACACTGGTTTGTTGTTCCTTGCCCGTTCTGTGTATACCTGGCTCTTATACAAAAGTGCTTTGTAGAAGACAGGAAATTGCTGCTTGGTTGCTCTCTTGTCATTTGTTGCACCAAGGCAGCAGAATGCTTCAATCCACTTTAATTGCACAAACTTAAATTTCTCGTATACCGTTCCTGAAAAATGCCAACGCCATGGAGGCAACCTATAATTTCAGGTTGTAGTTGTTGGCCCCAAAGAAACCATAGTTAGTTGCTTCAGGCAGGTTCTGATGTTCAAACAAACCAGAGCTAAGCTAAACAAACAATGGTTTAGCCTTACACCAAAAACCTGACCAATGACTTGCCCAAATCAAGACCATCTACTGAAATCAAAGTTTGGCAGGCACCAGAACTCATACCTGCCTATCTCTCTGTTCATTGGGCCGTACAGTCTCTGAAAATTAGTGGGAGAATCTCAACTTGATACAGTAAAGTTTTTGTGACATTTCACCAGTATATAAGCATGTGAGAAATGGTCTTGATGGCACAGAGCAAAGTTCATTTTGATCAGCCATTGTCTCTCACGTATAGGAACAATGGAAATTTCCATATCCTATTGTTTGGTTCCAGCAGTGGATAATCAACAATTTATTGACTCAGAATATGGAGGGTCCATTAAGGTTTCATGACTAATAGCCACTGACAGACCTAATAAGAACATGGCGACCTGGAACACCCCATTCCTAAGCACTTACCTGCCAGCAAAAATCTTACATCTGGGCTCTTAATGGAGCAGGGTCATACCAGTAAGTGTTCCTTTATTCAGCACTTTGGGTGAAAAGTGTAAAGGGCAAGGATAAAAAGAAAAATATTAAACAAGTCAATTTCTTACATTTTTGAATGGGAAAATAATATTGAGCTGCAAGAAAAGGAAACATCAAAGCCCCAAACTAGCTTCCTCCGAAATCAATGGGAGTCTGTCTATCGATTACTTTAATGGAAATTAGGATTGGCCCAAAATCATTAGAAACGGCACAAAGACGGAGGAAATGAGGTAGACAAAACTCATTTCAATGTTAATCAGGAAAGGAGCAAGGATGGCGGGAGCGAAAAAAACGTTATAAATAAATAAATAAATAAATAAATAAATAAATAAGTGTCATCTGCATAGTTCAAACTCCACAAACCACACAAAGTCAAAAAGAAGCAAATAAATAAGACAATATGTTAAATTTTTAAAAAGTGTTCCCGAGAGCCTTCTACAGTACTCTTATTTTGCCAAGGTCTGACTCTCCCTTTGTCATAAAGCTATCAGTTGCAAAAAGCATATTGTGCTTTATTCACTCTCAAAAAACAAGATCTTAATAAGTTTAATGATCCAGATTATGGTAAGATTAAATACAGAATCTGCTAAAAGCACAGTCTTAACAGCAGTTGTTCAGACTAAACAGTAAAGTGCAATATATCTACTGATTATTGATCCCAATTTTATAAGCATCCTAACATTAAATGTAAGCAACTCTGAACTCAGTATGATCTTGTCAAGGAACTGACATCGGAGCGAGAGGCGAAGGGGAGGCTCCCAGATGATGCTGGCGAAGGACCCAGCAGCAGGGGGAGAAACAGCTCAGTAGAGGGGGAAGCAAATCAGCGCAACACCAGGGATAAAGGGGGGCAGATGGGGGAATCGGAGAGAGGGCTCCAGGACTCTTCACTGGACATCAGTGAGGAGAGCACAGGTCCTCCGCTACCCACGCCCTCCCTGCGCAGAAGACTCCCGCGCAGTGAGAGGAGGAGGAGACTGGGTGTCAAACAGCTTTTATGTTGGAAGAGGTTTAAGAAACGCCCACTGACGGATTCTGCCAGCGACTGAGGCAGCCACGATGAGAAGGGCTGTGCAGTCAGAAAGGTTTAACAAGGCAAATTAGCCTAGAGAGGCGCCAGTTTACGCACGAGTAACTCATACCCATTACAGATCTGTTCATTGTATTTTTCAAAATTCACATTCTAATTTTTTTGGTTAACTTTTATTCCTATTATAATTAATAGCAAGAGCAAACCTTGCATTCTTCTATCTCAAAAACACATTTTCCAAAAATCAGCAAAACAGTTCCATCCTTTGGCAACGCTACTACTGCAGTTTAATAAACAAAAATATTCATAATCTTATATTTCCATAACACAAGATTCCAGAACTCAACCAAGCAGTTCCATCTTTCAGCAAAATCAGTTCATTCTCTAAGCTGCTCCCTGTACAGTACTTCTGACCAACTCCATCAATTTCTCTCAGACTATTTTGCAAGTAGAATTCAGTCTCATACTGGCAAATTCAAGTTGTGTAATTAAAATGGGTTTGGTACCCTTGTGCAACAAACCTCCTTCCTGTCCCAAATCAGAGTTCTTGTGTTAAAAAAGGTAGGGGAAATGTACTGGACAGTGTTGGATAATAACTGCCATGTTGTACAACCTCCAGTAAAACAAATCAGAAGGAATACTCCATAAACAATCAGCATTATCTAACATCCTTGCAAACTCCGTACAAACAAAATCAGGATAATGCTCAATAAACCAGATGTCTTGGAGTTGATGATGGAGGAGTCAAGCTAATGGGCACCCAGGGTGCTTCCAGGTGGGGGCTTAATACTGCTGCAAGCAGGTTGTTTGAACAGGTTGTTGGTAATATTTAAAAAAGATCAAATACTGTATAACTGATTTCTCCCAGAAAGAGTAAAACCAGATTAAAATGGGGAAAATGTGAGCTAGTAGTTTGATATCACCAGTTGCTTGCAATGTTATTCAGTATTACAAGAATATGGGTTTGTTTGTTTGAAGAAAATGAAATCAGGAGGAAGTTAAACAGAGTAAGTTCCACTGATTGGTTGGCACAGCCATTCTAAGAACCCAAACCAGCAATTGTTTGATAAGCTAATTAATATATGTAGTATGATTTTTTTTAAAAATAGAAACAACTTTGTCCCAAGTCAGTGCACAAATGACCAAGTACATTATTCAGTTGGATTTTCTTCTTGGGAAGAAGAGAATTATTATTGCATTATAGTTATGAAACCACGTGTATGATGTGTGTAGTAGGATAATAAGATTATACACATCTGTATACAATGTATGGAAATGTAATTGAGGGTTTTTTATTTTTTCATTCTCACTTTTTCTTTTGTCACTCTCTTTTATATAAATGAAATTATTCCAATAAAATATTAATACAGTAATAAAATGAAACAATTTCCCACGGTGGGGGGGCCCATAAGAAATTCGGTGGCCCTTCAGATGCGATTGGGGCTTGCAAGTCTTATCCTCCCCGACTACTGCATCTCCTGGCAGAGGCTGAGCGGAGCTGAAGTGCAAGTGCGCTTAGTATCTATTTATTTTTTAATTATTTTTTTTAAAAAAACTATGCACAGAGCAGCAAGCGCTGCATGGGATTGCAAGAGCCCTGCTTGCTTGTTGCACCGCGGCGACCACCTCCTCCGGTCAGCGGGTCTCTTCCACCAGCCGCAGACGAATTAACCCTCGACAAGTCACACACCCCGCCCGGGTCTGCGGAGCAAAATGGTTCTCCCCGGGCGTCCTCGGCTGCAAAATAGCAGCAGTAGCAGCAGCGGCAAGCGCGAGCCCGCCAGCTCCCGTTGCCATGGGAGCCGCGCGGCGGGAGTCCCTGGAGAGCCCCGCTTTCCTGCCTCAGCATTGACCGGCGCCGGGGAGGAAAGGAGCTGCATAGCCTCGCGCCAGAGCAGGCAACCTGCAACGCCGGGCGAAATCCCACAGCGGGCAGCGCTGCGTCCGTCTGTCCTTGCCGGAAGAAGGAGGAGGAGGAGTCTGGGGGCACCTCGAAGGCCTAACCGTTTTATGGGGCCGGGAGAGCTTTCCTGGGCTGCCCGAGACCCCACTTCTGAGGTGGCGGGTGGCGTCTTGCTTCTTCTAAAATGGCCGACCTCTTTGGAACCCGCCTGCATTGATAAAAGGTCACCTGTGCTTTTTAAAATTGATCTCTCAAATACCAGTGTGCCATAGCGATTAGAGCAGTGGTTTCCAACCTTTTTTTGGCCATGCCCCACTTCAAAAGGTAAAGGGACCCCTGACCATTAGGTCCAGTTGCGGAAAACTCTGGGGTTGCGGTGCTCATCTCGCTTTATTGGCCGAGGGAGCCGGCGTACAGCTTCCGGGTCATGTGGCCAGCATGACTAAGCAGCTTCTGGTGAACCAGAGCAGCACATGGAAATGCAGTTTACCTTCCCGCTGGAGCGGTACCTATTTATCTACTTGCACTTTGACGTGCTTTTGAATTGCTAGGTTGGCAGGAGCAGGGACCGAGCAACGGGAGCTCACTCCGTTGCGGGGATTCGAACCGCCGACCTTCTGATTGGCAAGTCCTAGGCTCTGTGGTTTAACCCACAGCGCCACCCGTGTCCCTATGCCCCACTTAAGCATCTCTAATATCCTGATCCCCCCCCCCCCGGTGACATACAATTAATATTCAAAAAGTCAACTCCTATTCACATGGAGGAAGCCTAAAAGGCCATTAACTTGGTCTAACTCTTTCTCAAATTGCCCCCCTTAAAAATCAAATTGCCCCACCTTGGGAACTACAGTGTTAGAGTGTTGGACTAGGACCTGGGAGACCTGGGTTTGAATCCCCAACTGGGCCATGGAGCTCACCGTCACTGCCTCTTAGCCTAGCCTCCCTCTCAGGGTTGTGGGGATTAAATGAGGGCGAGGAGAACAACATGCACCACCCTGAGCTCCTTGGAGAAGCTCCTGTGATTCAGGATCAGTGGGTGGCATCAGAAGCTGCTCTTTAGAACGCACACTCTTGGGCCAAGGGGCAGGTGCTTGTTTGAACACAACATGGTGTTAGGCCTCAAAAGGAAGCTCTGGCATTATTCACCTTGGCCTTTCCCCCTCCTAAACCTTGCATGGTTTGCTGGAAATACCTCTCAACAATCAGGAATCATCCTGTGGCTATGTAGCTTAAGTTATACACAAAGGGTAGGTGGGGGAGAGAAACTTCACACATTTTGTTTCTAAGATTCAAATCATTGATGGGGAACCTGTGGCCCAGACCATTAGCCATGCTGGCTGGGACTGATGGACAGGGAGGGGCAGACTTTGGTAATATGGTGCCTGAGCGAGGACAAAGTTTGCCCTTACAATACCTCATATTTTCACAGTTACAGGTAGGTAGCTGTGTTGGTCTGCCGTAGTTGAAACAAAATGTTAAAATCCTTCCAGTAACACCTAAGGTGCTACAGGAAGGAATTTTTAAATCTTATTTTCACATTAATTCCTTTGGGAATTACAGTTTTTTAAATGGATCTTCTCAGTAGGTACCTGTTTAAATATAGGTGCTATTATTTTGCACCCCCTCAACTTGGCACATTGTGCAGGGGAACTGCCTGCACCACACTAAATATGGCACTGTGGTGGAGGCCACAGTCCAACAACATCTGGAGGACCACAGGCTCCCCGTCCCCAATTTAAATGATGACCAGCTTGCAAGCTGCCCCTTGCTTTGAAAAGCTTTAGAAGAAACAGATGTGCAGTGTAGAAATTGAGCTTACCTTGAGTCAGGATGGCTTGCGCTGATGCATCTCATAAGCCGCCTAGCCAGAAAATAAGAGTGCAAAATGTACTGTAGGAAGAGAAGCCTTTCTCTTGCTCTTATTTCACTTGTTCTCCTGCATATGCCGATCTAACAGTACATACCATACTGATTCCCTCCGTGATTCTACCTTTTCACATATGCAAGTAATCAACTTGATTACTCAGGACTTGAGAACTTGCAGCTGACCGTGCGCGATTTATGGCTAATTTATGGACACAGCTTGTCACTTGATGCTGCGGTTATCAAGTGATGAACACACAGGTGTGAACCAACTTTGCACTAGTATATCTAACAAACCCCAAACACTTTTAAAATAAATAAATAAATAAATAGTATTCATATTTAATTCAATTATATGACTTTTAACATATTAGGTGTTTTTTTTAAAGATTCCACCTTAGGTCAACCTTCCTCAGGCTGGTGCCCTCCAGACGTTTTGGACTACAATTCCCATCAGCCCCCAACGATAGGAGCTGTAGTGCAGACCATGTGGAGGGCACCAGGATATGTCGAGGTAGCCAACATGGTGCCTTCCAGATATTATTAGACTACAACTCCAATCACTCCTGATCATTGTGCCAACTGGCTGGGGATGGTGAGAATTGTAGTCCCATCAACAACAGCCCAGGGTTGAAGACCAAATGTCTAGATGTTGTTGAACTACAATTCCCATCATCCCTGACCATTAGCTATACTAACTGTGGCTGATGGGAGCTGGAATCCAATAGCTTCTGGAGGGCCACAGGTGCCCCACTCTCTCCCCTTTTTTAAATGGAAATGCCAGGAAGAATTACAAATTTGACTTGCTTTTGGCTGTGACCCCATCCTCTTTCTCATAGGTACACACATATTTTAAGAAGCTGGCCTAAAGCCAAACTCCCTTCTAGGATACTGCAGTATAAGTTGCTACCTTATTTCACAGATTGTATTTGGAGGTAGAGTTTAAGGTCACTCTGAGGGATAAATCCAGGATCTCTCAGATATTACTTTTCCCCATTGCTAACACTGCTGCTGCAGTCATTCTGTGAGGTGCTGATGAAGCAGCGTATGAAGTATTAAAGAAGACAGGGTACCAGCGTTCTATCCCTGTTTTGCCCTAGCAGTCCATGCAGTTGAGAGGCTGTATTTTTGCCCCCGGTAGGGCCAATTTGTTGGGGTTGGCGAATAGCAGACTCCCTGAGCAGAGTTTTCTGGGCTTCTTCAGTTGTCTCGTGCCATTGATGCATCTACTAGTGCTAACTGATAATAATCCAAACAGAATCTTATCAGAATCAACATAATACACTTCTAGGTGTTCAACTCAATACAAAGTACAGTGGTACCTCGGGTTAAGTACTTAATTCATTCCAGAGGTCCATTCTTAACCTGAAACTGTTCTTAACCTGAAGCACCACTTTAGCTAATGGGGCCTCCTGCTGCTGCCACGCCGCCAGAGCACGATTTCTGTTCTCATCCTGAAGCAAAGTTCTTAACCTGAGGTACTATTTCTGGGTTAGCGGAGTCTGTAACCTGAAGCGTATGTAACCTGAAGCGTATGTAATCTGAGGTACCACTGTAAATATAAATTCTCCCACTATATACAAAGAATCAATTTTGATGCAAAAGTTCATAATTATGTACTTGCATATCTTTGAAGAGACAATTTCTTGGTTTAAGCATACAAGACTGAATAGCTTAGCAAGGTAGCCCTGTTTGATTACACATATATATACACACACATTCTCTCATAGGTTTTTCAACAGGTGTTTTACATTAGTAGAGAGGTGAGGAGGTGGAGTAGAGGATGGACATGATACTATTAGTACTTACATCTCATACATTTCACATCCAGACACACATTTCAGTACCCATTGCTGTAATTAAATGAAAACTGAAAGATCAAATTTGGAATTTAATCCTAGTGGCTGTAATGTTTTAAATAAAAATATTAATCGTGCTTCTTGTTTTAATATTTTTTGATGTCCTGTTTGCTATATTTCCTAGGAACGAATTGGCTCCTTGTCATAGGACCTCTCTGCAAACTGATCAGAACAAACGCTCAATAAAGGCTAGATACAATCTTAACTGCGTAAATGTCCTGCAAGCAAGTCAGGAGGAATCCTCAGTAAATAGGAGGAGTCCTAAGAAGGGAGACCAAGTGTGGCCTTGAAGTTTCCCATCAACACCACCTAGACAGACTGAGCAGGCACACAGATTCACAGGTGTCCTCACCGTGGGTAAGATGTGCTTCTTTTGAAATCATAGCAGTTCTTTCTAAGTTTCTGTGTCTCTGTGTGTGACGCACATGCACATTCTATGCAAATTATTTCCTCTTTCGTTCTCTTATGATTATGCATTTCCTCTTTTTTTAAAAGCGATTCATAAGTAGTGATCCTATGAGTTTGCTGTAAGAGCTGTAATCAGTTTGGGTCATAAATAAATTAGACACACTATAAATGTGTTAGTCTTTAAAATGACTGAAGACTCTGTTCAACAGGAGAACAATCTCCCTTGGGAGGTGGTGGACTCTCCTTCCGTGGAGGTTTTTAAAGCATAGCTTGGATTGGCATCTGTCATGGATGCTTTAGCTGAGATTCCTGCATTGCCGGGGATGGACTAGATGACCCTTGGAGGCCCTTCCATCCCTACAATTCTATGATACTATGACTTTTATTGGTTGCTGTGTTGCTCTAGCATTGCTTTAAAGCACTGGTAAAATTTTGTCCATAGATTACATAATAGCCCATTATTCTATGTAAATCATAATTAAAAGAGTGGCTGGAAGTGCCTTGGGACATTTTGATCCTGTTGTCAGCCGCAATCCCTTTTGAGTAGCTTGTGAAAAGAGGCACAAGCTCTTAGAACAGAAACCACCAAAAGGAGCTTATTCAAGGAATTGACCTAATTGCAGTAAAAATCATAATGCAAAGCTCTGCACAATTGTTTGCAGAATCAGGTTCTGTTGGCTAGAAATACAAAATCAGATAAAATTGTATTTACCATTCACATTTAGCTTAGTTATGTTGACCATTAAAATTGCCAATTTGCTCACAATCTAGTGTAAATTTGACCGCGGCACTGAAACATTTGTTCAAGAGATTAAATGCTTACCTTGTCTTAAACAATTCTATGAAAGGCAAAATATGTTGATGAAATTAGCTATACATAAAGCTGCTGAGTTTCTGTTTCTTTATGGATTACACGCAAGGAGCTTTGGGGGAAGTGTCCAGTTCTTCTAAATGCTAGTATAATTGTTCACTTTCAGAAGGAAATTGGCAGTGAATAAATTGTTTTAACGCTGTCACGTGTGATTTTCCTCCGTGGAGGAAATTATACTAGCAGCTGGAAGAATAAACCGTTAAAATAAAAACACAGCACCATTAGTGTGCATATCCCATTTGTTGTTGTTTAGTTGTTTGGTCGTGTCCGACTCTTTGTGACCCCATGGACCAGAGCACACCAGGCACTCCTGTCTTCCATTGCCTCCCGCAGTTTGGTCAGACTCATGCTGGTAGCTTCAAGAACACTGTCCAAGCATCTCGTCCTCTGTGATCCCCTTCTCCTTGTGCCCTCCATCTTTCCCAGCATCAGTGTCTTCTCCAGGGAGTCTTCTCTTCTCATGAGGTGGCCAAAGTATTGGAGCCTCAGCTTCAGGATCTGTCCTTCCAGTGAGCACTCAGGGCTGATTTCCTTAAGAATGGAGAGGTCTGATCTTGCAGTCCATGGGACTCTCAAGAGTCTCCTCCATATCCCATAATATACTGTTTTACTTGAAGCGCTGATCATATGCTAGACTATTTTAATTTCCTCCCCTCCAGATTTGCCATAAAAGCGCTAGAAAACTTTATGGCTTGGTAAACCAAACCCACAAGGTATTGTTACACGCCACTCCAATCTCTGATCGAGTGTCCCGGGGAGTTGGCAGCGCTTACCCAGGGTTTGTGTTTCCTTCTGATATTAGGTGCAGTGGAGACTGTAGTGTCTTTATGGAATATCATTTATTTACACATATATACAACCTGAGTCTACAGTGGAAAGATTTCCAGCATTCACTTCTCAAGACGATTCTTTGCTCCTCTCTTAGGAGCAGTGGGATTAGGTCTACAGACAGAAGAACCAACCATACCACCTGTCCCTTTGTTACAGCTTGCTCTAGCCAGTCTGCCAATAGTTCTGTTGGCCCCACTTCTCCCTCGCCTTTCAATCTACTTGCAAAACACCACAATTTCCCTTCATCCTCTGTAGTCCCAACTGAAACCTTAAACCCTTTCTTTTTGCCACCCACTAACACACGCAGCTGGAGTAGGAGCCCCTCTGTCAGAGAGCTAGTTCATGACATCCTCCCTGTCTGGCAGTCTTGTCCTCTGGTGGTTTCACTGGCCCTCGGATGGTTTCACTGACCTTCTTTGTCCCCTGTTAATGACTATGCCAAGCTGGTCTGGGTTGTTAGCATAATCTAAATCCAGGGGTTTTCAGCATTTGGCACAGTTTACTCCAACATTGGTTAATTCTAATGTTTACTAAATCCAGGAATTACGGGGAGTCTTCCCCCACACTCAAAACTCATAGCAGTAGGATGATGAAGACAGCATTTTTAGAAGCAAATTCTGAAAAAAGAATGCCCTTGTATATGATTGGTGACTCCTGCAAATGCATTTTTGGTGTGGCTGTGAACTGTAGTTGCCTCTCGCCTGATGTCATATTATTACATCAAGTTTAGGGCCAGTGTGTGTGATTTGGAGAAAACAGCCTCTTTGGACAAATGGAGGCCTGGTGGATTTAATTAAGCCATGGGCTGGAGGTTCTTGAGAGTTGTTGTGCTTGGTTCCTGTAGGAATCTGGTTGGCCACTGTAAGAACAGGATGCTGGACTGGACGGACAACTGACCTGATCCATCAGGCTCATCTTATGTTGCCAGCTACTAGTATATGTGGTAGAAATTTCTCTCAGTGAAAACCTTTGGGTCCCGGTTGTTTGGCCTAATATCATACATCACACCAGAATTTCAATTTGTTCATTGTCTTTATTTCTAGATAATCAAAACCAAACTTTTTCTTAAAACATTTAATAATCTTCATGCTTGCAGCAGCATAAAATTGGACATTGGTATCTGGCTGCAGGGTCAGTGATTGAATCAACAATATTTGGCAGATTGTAGTAGCTGAAACAGAGACAGTTTCCTGGATACAGAGTTTCCATTCATCACAAATATGAATGGTGGATCAACCAGACATCAGCCATTGATTTCATACACTTCCTTATGGTACACGCACAAGGTTGACTGTACTGGTGACAAACTCCTGTTCCTTTATGAATCTATGTTTTTATATGCAAAACTTATTTTTTTAAAAAGGTGTGTGTGCCCCAGGGGGGAAAGAGAAGGTTCCTGTACCTTTAATAGTTGCATAGTTCCCGCCCATGTGCCTTGTTTTGCACCTGTGGAAAATCCCTCTTATGCACAACTGCTAAGGTGAAGGAGCCCTGCCTTCCTCTGCATCTGGTAAACCTACCTTGGAGTAGTGCTCAGGTCCTTGGGGAGGTAAGTGTGAGAATGTGTGTTTCAGGAGTGAGGAGGAGAAGAAAGGGGGTTGCTTGTTCAATACTTGTCTTCTCTTGCTGTATAATACATATTTACAGTACTATCCTATGAATTTTTACTCACGTCCCATTGTGTTTGCTGGAGCTTATAGCCCAATAAGCATGTTTAGAATTGTTATCTTTTGAATGGAAGGCTGCCTGAGCAGGATTTTTGTTGGGGGGCAGAAGGCTTTTTTAAGGGGGTAGGCTTTTGTTGGGGAGGAGGGGCAGAACCTCAGATTTGTCTTGATTCTTATTGATGTTATATTCTCCTCTGGCCCCGCCCATGTGCCTGAGTATATTATAATTAAATAAGAATGGGGGCATGCAGTTCTGGAAATTATAAAGGCATATCCTCCTCCTAATTTCTCTCTTGCTCTAGGATATTTATTATAAGACATCAGGGTCTTAGGTAGGTTAGTTCCCTCTCTTTCTCTGCCTTCCACTTTTCTTTTCAGCCTTTGACACCCAAACGGTCAGTGTCTCAAATAGGCACAAAGTTGGATTAGTAAATTCACACTCTGCTTGACCTCTGGTTCCTTAGACCTTGCCCCTCCTACTCCACTCTGCAGGCTCATCTGCCATTAACATATTGTCACCAGCTGGCTTTAAAAGATGATTGGACAGATTCATGGAGGCTGTCAGTGCCTGCTAGTTATGATGGCTGTGCTCTGCCTTTGCAGCTGCAGACAGTAATACTTCTGAACAGCAGTTGCTGGGAATCTATGGAGGGGAAAGAGCTCTTGTGCTGGCTTGCAGGCTTCCCAGAGGCATCTGGTGGCTACTGTGAGAACAGGATGTTGGACTAGTTATGTTCATATTATATAAGTTTTCAGGTTCCCTTTAGGCAATTTTGTTTTCCATCTTATTCACAAACTTAAGCACTTCTGTGAGTATGCAGAGGTCACTACCTTGTTTTGGGGTGTTTCCAATTTTGTTCCAATCTGATAGGCACTCAACCACATATTAGAGGGGAATTACATGATCTCGTGTGGTTTTAATTTAATAACAAAAATGGCACTGAAAATTCAACCGAAAGTCCCATAATTTTCTATTTCGATAGAACTCTCTTTCATGCACACAATGTTCTGTTGTTTTAATTCAAAATATTATTTGCACATTCTCAGTTTGTAAAGACTGGAGCAGCAAAGAAGCTTCAGCATCAGGAGATATTTTGGAACCAGAAGTAGCCTCTAAATTCTCATGAAAATCAATGCAATTACAATGGGATATTATTTGATCACTTTGAAAGTACAGTGCTGCCATCAGGAAGATGAGTTATTGTTTGTCCCTGTGGCCTGCCGTATCCAAATCTGTTCCTTGATTTTCTATTTCATAGAGGATGTACAAATGATTACATCATGTTGATTAAATGCCAGATTAATCTGTGTTTCATATATTTAATATAGCTGAAAAGGCATGAAGCTGATAAAATACAGGATATATTTGTGTCCTTTGTACAACATATTTTAAATCAGGGATTGGATTTGTCAGCTGCAGAGTTTTGTAGCGGGAGTGTTTATCCGGATCTAGATCTGAAGGCGTAGGCTTTTGTCCAGCTTCCCTGTTGTTAAGCATTTCTGTTGATGATATTTCATTGGCTTGAGTGTTTGGGGGCAGGTTGTTGTTGTTTGCCCAAATCTGTGGATGAAGTGTTGAACAAAAAAGAAGAAGCAGCAAAAAACAAAGCGCATCTTGATGGAGAACTGAGGTTGAACTCCCACAGCTTCCGGTGTTTAGCCTATTGAAGGACTATTGAAGTCCTGGCAAACAGCTCATCATGTTTTATACTCTCTTGGATAGAGAATTCTTCTCCCTGGAGTCTAGTTTTCCATGTGCACTTAATTTTTTTCCAGTATGGCAACTCCACCCCATCTAATCTCAAATTGTTTGTCTCAGTGACTGTCTGTGGGCCATACCATTTGAGATAGTAGAGGGAATGTTGTCTGATTGAACACCCCCATACTTTTTTTAAAATGAAAATAAAATCTCCCCCCACATCGAAAACTAAATGCCAGGGAGAAGGTATGACATACGGATCTTCTATGTATAGGACGCTTCCTTTCAAGAGTGGGGACTTATTTAAACATGCAGTCTTCCACTTCCAGTACTAAGTAAAGATAACTTGTATTATTTGCAGTATCTGTATTACCAAGTGATGATAACCTGCATTTCTGTTTGCCTGAACCAATCCCATAGGCTCTTTCAGATGCCACTTTCATTTTGGCACCTACAGCAATAGAGAAGAGGCCAAGTTCCCAAAAGGCTTACATTTTCTCTCTGCAGTGTCACATAATCAGCAGAGCAGAATGCTGAGCAAGGTTTTATAAGGAGCTGGGTCCAGTATTCATGAGGGATGGGGAATAAATTTGATTCAGTTTGCCTTTAAAATAAAACCTACCTAATTTGCACCTTCCAAAACAATATACAATGCAAAAACACAGCCATCCTTTGAAATTTGTGCTTGAATTTTGCAATGCAGTTCTCCGGCCAAGTCATGTGTTCAAAAATTCTAATACTAGGGTTAAACTGTACATGTAATGTGTATGTATTGGGGCTTATCAACACTTCCTTTTGCCCTGCCGCTTTCCCCCAGGAGAACCCACGGTTTAGCGCTGAACCGGAACAAATGGCAATGGGTTTTCCTTGGATTGCCATTTGTTCCGATTTAGCACTAAAGAGTGGGGTTTCCAGTGGTGGGGCAAAGGCAAAACTGCTTGGATCCCAGGCATAGGACAAGCAGAAGTGTGGACGAGCCCTTAGTGAAAACAGCATACAAAAATGCAATCGATTTGGGAAAATTGCTTTGCAAAAATATGTATATTGGGAGAAAGTCATACTAAAATGCGATGAATTTCCAAGACAACTTATTATTTTTTAATTGCCAAACTGATGTGGAAATGGGGAGAGCTGAACTTTATACATTGGAAAAATGAGAAACTGAGAGGAACGGAAATTGTGAGAATGTTCCCAGTCCCGAGTTTATATACTGATTATTTTCTCCAGAGGGAAGCATGAGCATTAAAAAAAAAGAGAGAGAGAGATGTTTATATGTAAAACAGCACAGAACATCAAAACAACTATACAGAAATAATAAAGGAAGATCAGGCACCTGTACTTCTGGGGTGTATTAAATCTAAGCACTCTTAATAGGCCCTAAGCATATTTGGCCTCTAGCCAAGCCACTCATTTGCAAAGAGGCAGAAGTTCCTGCTATTTTTTATTTTATTTTTTGCTCTGGTGTGCATTTCTTGACAGGCAGGGCCCAGCTGCTGCCTCATCTGCAGCTCTTCCGCTCATGCCAGCCAAGCTAGAAGACTGGCAAACCCCTGATCTGCATTATGCCAGCCTGGAGCTAGCATAGTAATGGGGCACAATGCCACCAGTTGGTGGCACTGGGGGGTGGCTTGGGATCCAGTGGATCCCAGCCTGGCTCAGCCCCTGAAGACCCAATTTCCACACTTTCTGCAGGCGGCTCGTGAGAATCCTGTTGGTCAGCAGAACAGGGAGCTCCACCGTGGAGGAGTGATGCCAGGACCACTTTTTGGGTGGAGCTGTTTTGGGTCAGGCAAAGAGGAACCTCCAGCCCCGTTCAACTCAGTGGATCTGCGTGGGTGGGTGGATTGTTGCCTCTTTGTTTGGAGCGGTAGAATGAGATTCCTTTAAAACAGCAAAAAGAAGAGAAGCCAGGCATTGACATTTATGGTTCCCCAAACCTGCCTCAACTGACAGTCGTGCCTTTTGCCATGACACAGGCTAGAGATCTCGCTATATGCAATTAGATAAGGCAAATCTAAAGCCAGGCACATTTGGACTGGGTGAGATGGCTTTTGTTTCGTTTGTGACAGCGGTTTACTGGACAATGAACTGTAAGTGATAAATGCAAATGTGTCCTTTCTCCCTGGGATGGGAAGTGATCTTTATCGGACCAGAGGAAGAGAAGCGCTCGTTTCCCTGATGCCATTTGTTGCATGCTCAATTGCATATTTTAGGTCCCATGACAAAGAAATGGAGGCAATGCCAGATTCACAAATATACCTCACACAAGATGTGTGTTTCCCCAATTAAAGTTAGTAAAGAAAAGCTAGCCTCAGCAGCATAACACAGTGTTTACTGGTCTAATTATTCTAAGTATTTTATAAAACAGGAAAGTAAAAGGGTACATTCCAGAAAAAAGCAAAGCCCACAGTAAATTAGCCATTGATTTCAGTGAGATTTGAAACAGAATTCTGACTCCTAACATGTTTTTAGGAAAGTTGCATGGTGTAGCTGTCTTGGGATTGCACCACTTCAGATGAAGCATGCATGACTGAATAGTTCCCAGTGTAAAAAATAAAAAAGACAGAAAACTAACAGGGAGAAGACCAGACAAGGATTGCCTGCCAAGCTTACAGCATGGGGAAGTATTGGATAATGAACTCCCAACCTGCCTTCTGAAGTGGTACAGATTCTGGGGGCCAAGAATGACCTGCAGTGCAGACATGGTCTACAAATCAGGGTAAAAAGGTAAAGGTACCCCTGACCATTAGGTCTAGTCATGGACGACTCTGGGGTTGCGGTGCTTATCTCGCTCTATAGGCCAAGGGAGCTGGCGTTTGTCTGCAGATAGCTTCCGGGTCATGTGGCCAGCATGACTAAGCCACTTCTGGCGAAAGCAGCGCAGCGCATGGAAATGCCGTTTACCTTCCCGCTGGAGTGGTACCTATTTATCTACTTGTAGTTTGACGTGATTTCGAACAGCTAGGTGGGCAGGAGCTGGGACCGAACAACGGGAGCCACCTTGTCATGGGGATTCGAACCGCCAAATCAGGGTACCAGCAAATAAATGCCTAGACTGAAAGCCATACTGAAAGCTTCATCCATAGTGCAATTCCGTAAGCAATGAGGTTATTTGTGTTTTGCAGGGATTTTGCTTAAACTTTGCAGTATATACTGTTAGAGGTGGTATGTTGGAATAATTTTGCTGCTAACAGTTGCAGCAAAACCTGAAGCAAGTTTGATAAAACTGGAGCCAAAAATGTTCTGAGATGTACAGGTATGCAGTGGACCACATAGCTCCTTTGTGTTCCAGTTTTTATAAAGAAAACCAGATGGCAACAGCAGAAAAAAGCAACTGATTTAACAGTCATTTACAGGATACCTTAGAGATCCAAGTAATTTGTTCCAAGTACTTTAGCAGTAAAGGAAGAACAAAAGATCATTAATTGTAGGTTTCACTTGTCTGCAAAAGGACATAGATCAGCATGTGGGAAACCGCTGTATTTAAAGTTTGTTTTAGAAAATTGTTGTATGTCAATTGCAGTTTTGTAATTAGGCCCTTGTAGATGGTTTGCGGTTTTCAGTCTCATCCCCATAAAAGTCCTTTGTAGCCCAGGTCAAGAAGAGCATAGCAGTATCTTTCCTGCATGCTAACTGGCTGACGTCTTTGTGGGCATTGGAACTTTGCTGGTTTACAGAACCTGAAATGGGGTGGGGAATACAAAAAGAAAGCTATAATATGTTACAAAATTGGTGGAGACTGCGCAGATAATATTGTGGTGCGTTTGAGGATCGTGCGCAGGATAGACTTGCCTACAGGGCAACAGAAGAGCAGAGCAAAGTCATTAGGCATGTGTATGAGAGAGACAGAGAGGAGAATGGATGTAGGCAGTCTTGGCATCATCAGTGTTGATGAAAGGAAGTTGCTAAGGAGGACAATATTTGTTTGATTCATTCCTGCCCGGGGCAACCAGCAGTAATAGATTCTCACTGCAAAGCAGGGGTGGGGAATTTTTTTCAGCTTGAGCAGAAATTGTGTGGCGGCAGCGGGAGGCCCCATTAGCTAAAGTGGTACCTCAGGTTAAGAACCGTTAAGAACGGACCTCCTGAACGTATTAAGTTCTTAACCCGAGGTACCACTGTATAACAGTTCAATGATAATAGCCCCACCAGGTAAAATCAATTGAGGAGGGTGCAGAGGAAGGCCAGTGTTCTGAGGGCCAAAGAGCGAGAGACACACACATTCAGCCCTTGAGCTTGAGGTTATCTGTCTCTATATCCAGCTGTCCCCTTGTAGATAATGTCCTTTCAACCCCTCCAAAACTTAGGGTGCATGTCTGCTGAGGACCTGGATAGAAAGGTGGGGGATAGAAAAACACACCCCCTTCTTTTTGGCTTGTGATGTCCTGCAGCTTACCTATGCTGCTGCAAGCCTTCCCCAGCCTGGTGTAATCCAATACTAGCAAGGGCTGATGGGAGTTGTAGTCCTAAACATCTGGAGGGCACCAGGCTGGTGAAGGCTGTGTTTCCTGACAGGAGAGGAGACAGTGTCCTTAATTCAGAGCTCACCTCATGCTTTTAGCTGGCAAATCTTGTGGACTGGCTACCCCCACAAAAAAACTAGGGGGAAAAAGAGGGGAGGGTTACGTACATGCTTACAAGAACTTGCAAGATGAAATGCTATATGGAACTCCTTGAAAAAATCAATACAAATATAGTGCTTTAGAAGCAAGATATGAGGAGATAAACCTGGATGCTGTTTTGATGACACCGGGATAAACTCCATCAGCAATATGGAATCTCACAGAAAAGTAAGCTGAAAAGCTGTGTGATCCACACTGATGATCCTTCTATTAAAAAGGTTGCATTCAACATTTCTCCCTAAAGGCTGATCAGTATTGAGCCTTCTCCCTCTGTTGGGAGGCAAAATAAGGACTTTAAAATAAACCACACACACTGAAACTGCGCAGAGAGTATTGTGCAGGACTGTCAGCTGTGTTATACCAAGAGAGTCAGGAAGGACTTTTCAGTACAAAGGGGTCCTAACCTCGGGTTTTCTTAACGTGTGTTTTTGTACTAGGTCTCTGAATATACTCAAGACACTTACTCCGGAATTAATTTGTATTGAATGCGGTGAAATTTGCTTGACACCGAGCTCCCCCCAGGCATCCTTCTGGAACGTTTAATTGATTCAGTTGGATTACTGCCAGATCTCTCAAATTTGTGGCGTGAAGTCTGAAAATCATGGCTGCAAACCAGAAGCCACAAGCCAAACCACTTGCATTTAAAATTAGTCTCAAATCATTTCTCAGATGGAAGTATAAGGGTCTAAGGATTTGCAGCAAGTTGGTCAGGCGTGCGAAATCCTGATCGCGGTCCCTAGTATCCCAAGCAGTCACCTTCCTTTGCATCTGGCCTCAGAAAGCTCCTGTGTAGAATTTACTGCCTGGATCAATCAAGGTAGTTAAGTGAAGGTGGGTTAAACAGTGCCAGTCCAAGGCCACATTCACACTATACATTTAAAGTACCATGATACCGCTACTTGGAAAAAGATGCTCCACTGGGATTTGGCACTCTTAACCTCTACTTTCACCTGCCTCAGATGAGCCTCTATGTGATTTTTGTTTGTTTGGAGCGGGTGGCAGCAAGGGAAAGGGCAGGGGCAAAGGTGAGTGTTTTGTGTGCGTTCATACAGAATGTGTGGAAATCCCTCAAGCATTTGTGAGTCTTCACTCGGAACTTCCCAGGGTGAGCAAAGGGATGCTCATCTCTCCTGACTGACAAGCAACAGGCCCTTGTTGTTGTGGTGGTTTAAAAAGTATTATAAAATTAAATGTTACTGTATTAATATTTGATGCAATAATTGAGGCCTTCTGTTTTTCTGTTTTGGCTGTTCTGCAAGGATTCCTTCCCACCCTTTGACTGCTCATCACAAGCATTCTGGCTATGGGCCTATGTAGAAAATGGTGGGAACAATTCTAAAATGTCTTTCAAAAGCACTGGGTTGATGGATAATTTATTACAAGTTTAGTGGCAGTGTTGAGTCGCCGGACTGGCAGTGTAACAACCCCCCCAAATAAAGAAGCTACCATGCATATTGATTGAAGAAGCGCTTCCCAGGGTGCCTCTTACTGTTTGAATTGTTGATGCCTCTGAACTCCTCTCTCATGTTTGGCTTACAAAGATGCTAAAACAATAGGCGTGGGCTGCATGACGGGGGCAAGGCTTTTGAATACAGTGACATACACCACGTCACACATTAGTGTACCATCTCCCAACACGGGCTGAAGGTCATAGGAGCCATACTGCCTGCCAAGGAGATGAGATGGGAAGAGGGATTCTGAGCAACGTACCATAGAAGATTGGCACTAATTACTGGTTTGAAGTGCAAACGGAATGCAAGGGAGCAGAAAGATGGCCCCATGTGGCAGAACAAACACTGACAGTCTTGACACTGCTGCTAGCACTGACTGAAACACAATAGCTGGTAGCCATCTCCTACCAAAGCTCAATCTGTGCTGTCATACTGGGGACATCTCACTGTTGGGTAGTGGCACTGCCGCCATTGCAAGGAGCCAGCTATTTCCTTCCTGATTGGTTTCCTGCTGTAAAATGAACCAGTTTTAAATCTGAGTCTGAGACTCAGATGATTACACCTATTAACTGCCTCTCTCTTAACTGCTGAGTAGATTGTTTATATCTATTGCAAGAAAGTGTCAGCAAAGATTGCTTTTTGGGAGGATCTCTGATGAAAGGGTATGTTTGTCGTGTGTGTGTGCGCCCTCTCTCTCTCTCTCTCTCTCTCTCTCTCTCTCTCTCTCTCTAGCGGTTGTTGTTTTCTAAGCTACCAGCTTGTTTAGAGCAAGAAAACCATCTCTATTGCTTTCCTCAACTTTGTTACATAGTTAATGACTGGGTCCCCCTGCAATATGTCATTGGCATCCATCTGTCTCGGGAGACGATGGAAGAGTGTGCCTTTGGAGATGAGAGTCTAACTGTTGGAAGGTTGCAGCACCTGCTGTGGCTGTAGAGACTGATGTGGAGAGACATGTTTTGTTGCAGCTGGGGCAGATGAAGGTGTCCAGTTGTGCTGATGCAGGTGTACCATGTGTTTCTTCCTTCTGCACTCCTTGCAGCAGTCATTCCTCCTCTGGGCACTGTTGTGGATACATCACCTGAGTGATTGTCTCCAGGCTCTGAGGTCATCTGAAAGGGATTCCCACACAGCGGGGTTGATGTTGGCAGCCTTCATGTCCTATTTCCAGACATCTCTGTAACAGAGTTGGTTTGCCAACAGACCTGGTGTCTGAAGCCATGTCCTGCCGCCTACCATTCTGTGTACATGATCAAGCCAGCATCACTGAGATAGAAGTGCAAACATGCCGGGAATGTGGACTTGGGAGAACACATCTTTGTTTGAAACCCTGTCCTGCTATGTGATGCCCAAAATTGTCCTGACACATTCAGGCATCGCTCCTGGCAGGTTTAAGTTGTCCACGACTCACTTCCATAAAGCAGCGTGCTCAACACGCAAACCTGGTAGACCTTCATCTTGGTATTGGACATTAAAATCACATTCTCCCATATGCTTTCGGAGAGGTGAGCCATTGCTGTAGCTGCCTTGCCAGTACGCTTGGTCTAGCTCAGCATCAATGGAAAGGTTGTTGGTTATGCTGGAATCCAGACAGGCAAAATCATCTACCACCTCAAGCATGTGGTCACCAGTGTTGATGTCTAGAGTGCTGGGGATGTTCTGACCCAGGATGTTGGTCTTTGTCAAGCTGATGGTAAGGCCAAAACCACTCCAGATGTACATTCCCCCTATACAGTGGTACCTTGGTTCTCAAACGCCTTGGTACCCAAACACTGCAAAGTGTTCCAATCCGTGAACTTTTTTTGGAAGCCAAACGTGCTCCTCTTCTGATTTGGGTGCCAAAACTTCTGTTTTGGGTTCCATGGTTCCATTTTGAGTGCCACACTTCCATTTTGAGTGTTACGCTGAGCTCTGTTTGTTTTTGCGGCTCTTTTGTGTGTGTTACTGTGTGGAACCAAGTTCAGCTACTGAATGACTGTGTGACCGCAGTACTTTGTTTATTGCTTTCATTTTATGGATCAGTGGTCTCGTTAGATAGTAAAATTCATGTTCAATGGCTGTTTTAGGGGTTGTTTTTAAAAGTCGGGAATGGATTCATCCATTTTGCATTACTCTCGATGGGAAAGCGTGCCTTAGGTTTGGAACGCTTTGCTTTTGGAACGGACTTCCGGAACGGATTAAGTTTGAGAACCAAGGTTCCACTGTACTGAATTGTTTTGCATTATTTGCAGCAGGTGAAGTTGACCTGTCAAAAGACCTGGCCTGGCTGCGTGCTTCAGTTTGTATGGTGGGAAAAGAAAGAGTTATTAACAGAACCCTTTTAACTGACTTAACAGCTCTTGGAGCAGGCCAGCCGTTTGTTGTGATAGCTGTTGTTTTGGAAATGAGCGAAGCTAAGCATCCTGGCTGCTCTCCTTTTAAAGCATATCAATGGCTGAAAAAGCCTCCAGGCCTCTCTGGCTCTGCGTGCACCAGTTCAGATATATGGCTCGAGTGAACAATGGATCAAAGGCTTGGACTGCACAAAAGAGAGTGATCCAAGTTTTCAAGCCCAGACCGACCAACGGGATAGGATGTTTCACTTTAGTGAGCTTTCGCAGCAAAAGCAAATTTTTCTTGTCAAGTTATGCAAGCTCCCCTTAGGTGCTCCACCCTAAATTGCCACAATAAAAGTGAAGGTTAAAGATTCGTATCAGAGTAAACTTGTGCCGAGGATGTATAGATTACAAAGCAGGAGAAACAAAAAGATGCTGTCTCCTACTCAGCCAGGCCATTGCTCACAAGAACACAGGAATAGCCTGCTGGATCAGGAGCAATGGCCCAGCATCCTCTTCTCACAGTGACCAACCAGATGCCTCAATGGGAAACCAGGAAGCAGGATCAAAGCACAATCGCACTCTCCACTCCTGTGGCTTCCAGCAACTGGTATTCAGAAGCATTACTGCCTCCAGTTGGGTAGGCTGAGCATAGCCATTGTGGCTGGCAGCCTGGCTCAGTATTACCGTATTTTTCACTCCATAAGACGCACTTTGTCCCTCCTAAAAAGTAAGGGGAAATGTCTGTGCGTCTTATGGAGCGAATGTGTGGTCGATCACTGGCTCCCTTTCCGGCCCTGCATCCTTGCCCAGGCCTCCATTGTTGAATGTTCCGCAGACGGAGGCTGTTTGTTTCCCCAGTGACATGTGACTGGCTGATTAGATTATCTGTCTGGAAACTGTAGAAACGGCTCCATTTCCTTTCCTAAAGAAGTTGCAGAACTGTGAATTGAACCCCATAAAAACAGGATTTTTCCCCTTTGCAAAGTAAGCTCAACAACTTTGAGCTGATCCTCAAAAAAGGGGCTTTTCCCCTTTGCAAAAGAAGCTGCATAACTGTGAGCTGATCCCTCCCAAAATGGGGCTTTCCCCATTTCCTCCTCTAAAAACTAGGTGTGTCTTATGGAGCGAAAAATACGGTAGTTTACCTGGAGCAGTATTATTTACTGTAGGCTTTCCGGTCCCCTTCACCAGGTGCTGGAGTACAACTCCCACCAGCCATGCTGGGTTACTTTTCAGCTTCTAAAGCAGAGGTTTTCCTCATTACCTACTGTCAGAGGCTCAGGAGCAGAAGAGCAGGGGAGAGAGCAGATAGAGAGCGGAGGAGAGGAATCAGAGGGGAGCGTAGGGGAATATGACAGTGGACCGAGAGATTCCATGAGCTTCTCCAGCGAATCAGAAGATTCCCAGGAGAGGGCGCCTATGGTAAGGGCGAGGCGAATCCCAGAGGGGACGATCCATAAACAAGGAACCAGAGGGGAGTCCCAAAGGAGCAGCGGAGGAGTAGGGCCAGTTCCCCCACCAGAGCACAGTGGGGGGGAAGAGTCACGTGAGTCAGGACCAGCTTCTCCTCCATCGGGGAGTGGGGAGACGGAGGGAAGGCCAGGTCCAGCTAGCCTCCCCGAAAGGGGGAGCAGTGACACAAGTGTAACGGTCAGAAGGAAAGTGGGAGGCTGCGCGCGCGCGCCAAGTTCAAATGTGGAGGAGCGCGGGACAGCAGAAAACCCGGATTGGGAGCCAGGTCCTAAAGCCCGAAAGAGGGGGGAGGAGGAGTCGGGAGAATCAGCGTCAGAAGAATCTCGGAGGGCAGAGACTCCGACTAGCAGAAGGACCCAGAGAAAGTAGGAACAGAGGAAGAGGTGGAGTAAAGCTAGAATCTTAAGCTGGTGTCAGGGGGGCGGAGATTCAGATGGGACTTCTACGGTCTGACGGATAGATGTAGCGTTGCGCGCTGCGCGTCTGGAAATGAGACTGAACTTCAATAAAGACTTTTAAACTTGAGCAAGAAGCAGCGTTGGTCTTGTGTGAGCTGGGACCTTGGGCAGCGCTGACACCTACTAATTGACCCTTATAAGGGGAGGTGCCAGGGATTGAACTCCACGACCATCAGCTTATAAGGCATGCGTTCTACCACTGAGTCATAGTCCATCCGTCAGGTCTCATTTGGGTACATTAAGAACATTAAGTCAGTTGAAATGGCTTCCTTTGCAGCTCAGTGTCAGCATTGTTTGGGGAGGAAGTGCAGTCTTGAGGTTTCGCTCTTCAACTGGAGTCCAGCACCAGAGCTCCATTTCGCTCCCCCCACCCACCCCCAGATTTCTTTCATCGTTCCTAGAGCATCTGTGGCTATGGCAGTCAGGTTTAGCAAGTTACCACAGTACTCAGGGTTGTAACATGCTAAGGTTTACTTTAAAAGTGCTCCGTAAACCTCTTTCAGAAGTGGATGGGTGAATAAGCAAGTAATGGAACCGTAGAAGAGATTAAATGTTTGTTCTCAGTGGGATATCTTCCCAACACTGTAAAAAACACACCAATGGGATTTGTGGGGTAGAGAAGAGGGGACTCAAAAGGACTTTGAGGAAAAATAATGCATTAAAATTAAAGTAAAATAGTAAAAAAGCAAAAAATAAAGTAAAATAAAATACAGCAGTATATTCCCTTTCCTTAAGGGCTGCAATCAAATCACTGAGTCAATTTGGGACATTTAGTTCAGTATTGTCATCACAGACTGGCAGCTGCTGTCCAGGGTTCCACAGCTCTTTCCTAGCTATGTCTGCTTATGCCAAAGGATCTAGCCTGGAGCCTTTCCCCAATTTGTCGTCCTCAGTCCCCCCCCTTTTTTTGGGCAGGACAGAGATGCTCCTATGAAGCTACCATGGCTTATCAAACCACTGCTCCCTCTAGCCTACAAAATGTCATCCTTGGCTGGCAGGGTAAAAGCTATTTCACAGCCCTGCCATGACCAGGGCCCCTTGAAGTTGGAACTGTAAAGGATTGAACACGGGACCCGTCTACATGTACAGAAGGCATTGTGCCCTTGGGCCATGACCTTTCCCCTAAAGTAGCTGTGACCTAAATTTGTCCGTCAGGACAATGCACGGTGAGAACATCTATTCATGGAATAATTTTTGCCCGGTATCTGTGGCGTAAGAGAGACATAAGCATTGCCTGCAAATGGGAAAGAGGCATCTCCTAGGAATACATAGGCAGGCCTGAGTAGCTGTCTGTCTGCAATTTGTTGCAGTCCTGACAGGGTCTGTTTTAT
Source organism: Podarcis raffonei (assembly GCF_027172205.1). Lineage (NCBI taxonomy): Eukaryota > Metazoa > Chordata > Lepidosauria > Squamata > Lacertidae > Podarcis > Podarcis raffonei. The sequence continues at coordinate 22,482,369 of NC_070613.1, read as the reverse complement.
GTCTTATCATTTGGGTGGCAGAAGCAAATGTGTTACCAAACCAACTCTGCATTTCATCAACTTCAGTATCCTGTTTCTGACAACGGTAGTTTACCCCCAAGAAGCTGATGTCTAACCCTTTTTTTAATTCTCCAAGGTTTTTTTTTTTTTAGTTTTTAAAATGCTTTAACCTGCTGCTTTTAACTGCTGATCCTACTTGTTTTGAGTTAGGTCTGATTTTGTAAGGATCTGGGCTAATTTTGATTATTGTTTCTTTCTGATGAGAGCTTCTTTGGAAACCATTTGACTGAAAGGCGCAGTATCTACATTCATGAAACCAAAACAAACCTTTATTTCACAGCACTGTTGAAGTCCAGCTTACAAGATCCAGTGTACTCCTCCAGATCTTTTACTTTACAAGGGTGGGGGAAATACTCGTAGTAGTGCTTCTATGCTAATCTAAGCTGCGAACACACTTGGAACATATTGCCTGTGGTTCTGGCCGTCGCAACTCAAAAGGATTATGTAGAGCTGGGACAGAGCAACTCCCCTTAAGAAGAGTTTGGATTTGATATCCCACTTTATCACTACCCTAAGGAGTCTCAAAGCAGCTAACAATCTCCTTTCCCTTCCTCTCCCACAACAAACACTGTGAGGTGAGTGGGGCTGAGAGACTTCAGAGAAGTGTGACTAGCCCAAGGTCAACCAGCAGCTGTATGTGGAGGAGCGGGGAAGCGAACCCGGTTCACCAGATTACGAGTCAACTGCTCTTAACCACTACACCACACTGGCTCTCAAGGAAAGGTTCCTCTTTTAAGGAAAGGTTGCTGCGTTTGGGACTTTTTAGTTTAGAGATAAGGCAAATAAGAGATGGCATGATACAGTTATAAAGTTATGCATAGCGTAGAGAAAGTGGATAGAGGGAAGTCTGTCCCCCCCCCCGTAACACTAGAAGTGGTGGACAGTCCAATGAAGCTGAATGTTGAAGATTCACAACAGATAAAATAAAGGTACTTATGCATCTGGGATAGCTCAGTCAGTAGAGCATGAGACTCTTAACCTTAGGGTCATGGGTTCAAGTTCCACATTGGGCAAAAGATCCCCACATCGCAGGGGTGTGTGTGTGGATTAGATGGTCCTTTCCAAATCTACAGTTCTCTGATTCTATGAAGTGTGTAGTTAAAAGGATGGAACTCCCACAAGAGACAGTGATGGCCACCAACTTCAGTGGCTTTAAAAGAGAATTAGACAAATTCACAGAGGACGAGCCCATCAACAGCTGCTAGCCACAGTGGCATCATGCAGGGAATCACAGGTGGACTGAGTGCTGTTGTGCTCATGTCCAGCTTGCAGGCTTCACACAGGCATCCTGTTAACAACAGGATGCTGGACTGGCTGGGCCACTGGCCTGACTGCACAGCCTCCTCTTCCGTTCTTATGGGCAGGCTAGTATGGGAAAAAGTGTGCGGTAAGGCATTGTGCTTAACTTTTCTAAACATATAAACATTTACAGGCTGCGGCGCTCAAGTGCCAGCTGCTCATTTAGATCATTGCATGAATTGCCATGACTTCTTGCCGCAGCATCCCACTACTTTGCAAACTTTTTTAAGTTGTGAGTTTTAAAATAAGATTTCCTTCTCTCAAGTGTCGTACTCCATCTGTCGGATACTGAAGAAGCATGTCTCTGCAGTTTTAGCCATTTACGTTTGTTATACTTGGCAGCTCCTGTGTGATTCCCACTGGGTTTCCCACCCAGGCAAACATACAGGGGCTGGGCCTACTTAGCTCCAGAAGCAGAATGGCATCAACGCAGCACCACCACCATCTTTACAGGTTTAATGTCAGCATAGCCAGTTATGCCCCCACTCCCTTCTCTGCAAATCAGCAATACAATGCATCCAGCTACTATGAACACAAAGTTCTTCTATAGCTGGCCTAATGGGTGGAGGACTCCATATTACAGTTGAAGGTCTTCTCTTAAGTTTCTCTTTAGGAACTTGCAGTGGGGATCAAGTTTGTCTCCCGCCTTATGTCATTCCACAGAAGTGTTATGAAAGAAATCTAGATGTCAATATCAAATTCAATAAAAAGCAGCCTTCTGGTTTTGAGATTAACATGTTTGCCAGTTAAAACCACCCAAAATAAAACGGCAGAAATGACTGAACACATGGTAGAGACGAAAGAAAAGAGGACAAGGGGTTTTCCTAGCAAATCAAAGTGCTTTATTTTATAAAGCCTTACTCATGTCTGGAATGTGCTTTTAGAACTAGGAGGTACAAAGTGAGTTGTCCTCACCCTCTCTGAGCAGTTTAACAGTAATGAGTGACAAAGACTGTTACGGGGGGGGGGGGGGAATATGTAATTAACTCCCCAAAAAAGAGCATATGTTAATTGGCCACAATGGAATATTTACTCTTTTATTGTAACATGTACCTCCTATTAGTGCCCTCCTATCAGTTCCTTTACATTCTCGCCGTACCTTAGAAACCACTGTTTATTGTATGAAATAAAACATTCAAGTTGTGCCAGAGAAAGTGTGCATGTATGAAGGAAGAAATAAATCAAGCCAAGCCACAGTTATCAATTTAAATACATAAAATGCAAGATTGTACGCATACTAGCACAAAACTTTTAGCATCACTAGAAGGGGCATGGCAAAAGCATTCAGGATAGCCTTGGATTCTGGAGATGGGCTACAGGAACTGGGCCGACGTGGTGGGGTGGTTATGAGAAAAAACCTGACCTATACTTCTCATAGACATGCTGCTGCCTGCTAGGAGTGAGACTTGGGTCTGCTCTGACTTCTAAGAAGCCTGTTACCTTGTCAGATAACTAAGGTGGCAGAACTGTGGACCACTGCTTTCTCTTAGGGAGGGAGTTAAGCTCCCATTGTCCATGAAGACTTCAAGCGCCAGGGTAGATCAACTCTAAGCTTTATTTAGGCTCCTCAGTCCCTTACCAGCATTTTGAATAAAACTTGCAGACAGGTCAACATATTTGATAACATGGCATTCTACCATATAGATGTAGATCACATATGGAATATAACCCTTGCATTTGGATTTCTGTCCAAAACAGGCATAAAAAGGACTGGGCCATCCTTAGGAGTTGTATGCAGCCCTGTGTATCTTTTCAGGTGATCCTGAAATCCTGAACGCCTTTGCCGTAGGAAGAACTCTAGGATTGGTAAGTCTTGCAATAAGCTTTTTTTGTCTGTCTGTAATGGTGTGTTAAGATAGGTCTGGAGGACAGCGTGTGCTACTGCAGCAAATACTAGTTTGCATCTTTAAGACTACTGAGAGATAGAATAGCAAAGTACGGTATTTGCAAAAATACTGTGTGAGCAGAGATAGAAACATGGGATCCAGTATAAATGCAGGACTCCCAACTATAGGCCCCATAAGGCAAAAAACAGACGAGCTGAAGCTGTAGAGACCAAAGTCAATTTATGTGCTGTGTTTGCACAAAGAAGTATGCAGAGAGAGCTTGGGGTGTGGTGGTGGAAGAGAGGTTTTGTATTCAACTTTCCCTCTTCTTAGCATTTTCCTCCAGCCTATGCCCAGATGCCATAAGGGCAAAATATTTATCTTTGAGCATGGGAGCAAATAACATCTTGCCCAAGCAGAGACTGAACAAGGAGAAGAGGAACTTCAAGAAGGGAAATTGGTTGTGCATTTTATGTAAATAATTATGGACTAACCAGACAGCACTAAGATTGCAACCTAGTTTCAGAAGGTACATTAGTTCTGGCAGGAAGTCAAGAGCTCTGCTCATGGTGAGAATGGTGAATGAATGGCAAAGTTACAATCCTGCTTAGATCCCATCTCTACGATATACTTAAGATAGTATGATACCACTTTAAACAGCTGTGGCTCCCCCCAAAGAATCCTAGGAAGTGTAGTTTGTTGTGGGTGCAGAGAGTTGTTAGGAGACCCCCTGGTCCGCTCATCAAGCTGCAATTCTCAGTCATTTAACAGTCAATCCCCCCTTCCCAGGAAACTCAGAATTTAAATGCATAGTGAGGATGGGGCCTAAGCCAAATCTTACTTTAGTTGTTACCCCAAGCAAAACTGACTGGGAAACAGCAAAAGGGGTGCAAGGTCCCCTCCAGATGCCAGCATATTTGCGCAGGTCTGGCAAATCATAGTTTGGTTTAGTGTGGCGTGCAAACAAGGATGCTACACAATGTTTATCATGTTTGGAAGCAACTGAGTAACACTTGTGTTGCTTGTGGCACCCGAGAGAAAAGGGAGAAAAGCAACATGCTGTTAGGACTAGTAAGGTACCTCTGTTGCCCTAGCTGCACACTCAGGCACAGGATACAAGGCAGCAAATTGCAATGCAGGTCATTAAGGTAGATCTGCTGGGAAACCTGCTAGCACAGGGTTGGGGTGGTGAGAATTGCGTATAATAGCACAACAAGTGAAGAGACACATCTAGCGGCACAGTAGAAATTAGTTAAGTTTATTTATAATCCTGAAAAGTCACTGGTGGTAGCATTTGTTGTGATAGTCCACCCAAGTATACAGTATATATAATACATCCAATCGTACCAATAGAGATTCAGGTGAGAAAAGAGATGGCCATTTATTTGGTGAAGCATTTTCCCTAGACTTTTCAGCTAGGTGGAGCTCTATAAACTTACAATGGTGCGCCGTCCATTGGGGGGTACGTTTGCAATGACTGGGAATTTCAGAGGCTATTACGTCACAAAACAGAAAATGGAACCCAAAAAAAGATTTGTTCAAAGTAATGTCTCTCAAGGGTAGTAGGACGTGTGTGGAAAGTGCATGACCTCCCCCTTGTCAACGACTTGACAACCATTCCTTGCATCAACCTGAAAAGTGTTTTTGTAATCTATCCCAAACTGGAGAGAATGCAGTTATGAGTATCATGCGCCTCAGTAAGACAGAAGCTACAGCTATTCCAAGATGTTGGACAAACTACTAAAGAAATTTGCCATCCAGATTTGCAACAGCTGACTTTTAAAGAGGGGGTACCGCCATCTGTATTGAGCAACACAGTCGTGGGGCAGGAGAGCTGAAAATAATGCCAACATAGGTCACATCTGGCAACCAATGTGCCCCTTTGGTATCAGATAGTACATGGGGGTAGACGAGTCTAAAAAGCCCGGGATACAAATTTTCACATCCCTCTAGCTGCTATGGTCAAACTACGCCTCCTGATGTATATATTTTGCTCTAGGAGGCTTATGGGCTTTACTTTCAGCTCTCCTACCCCACTACAGTAACGAGTTGGTCATTAACATTATAAATATATCAAAGGGGAAGGAGAACTCAGGTGGTGAGAAAGCCATGTGGGGCTGTGCCTTTTGCCTCGCAGTCACTAATAGCTTGGCTGGGAAGTATGCCCAAACGGCAGGAGGGAAAGGGGATAACAGCACTGATGAGATGCAACATAGGAAGCTGCCTTATATTGAGCCAGGCCACTGGTCCATCTAGCTCAGTACTGTCTACACTGACTGGCAGACACTCTCCAGGGTTTCAGACATCTCTCCCAGAGATGGTAGGGATTGGACTGAAGACCTTTTGCGGGCAGAGTGGGTGTTCCAACACTTAGTTATGGACCTCCCCCCACCCCACAAAGGGAGAGTTGCAAGACAGCAAGAAGGATCAGCAGTTTGGGTTAACTTATTGTGGGTGGAGGGTCTTAAAAGGTCAGTGTAAATCTCAACATCCATCTGTTTTCGCATAGAAACATGGCCTTTTAAAGCGTCCAGGAATGTTGTGGGTTAAAAGCAAGGGGGAAGGTGGTTGCTTTTAATAACTGAGAATCCCATCACTCTTTAAGATTCATTATCTTCGGTGGGAAAATAAAACCAAATTGGATACATTTTTTTAAAAAGGTAACACAGCCTGGGATAGCTCAGTTGGTAGAGCAATGAGACTCAATCTCAGGGTTTGGGGGGGTGTTGAACCCTATGTTGGGCAAAAGATTCCTGCATTTCAGGGGGTTGGAGTTGCAGTCCCTCCTAATTCTATGATCACAGCCCTGTTGAAATATTGTGCAGTGTAATAGGATATATTGCCTTTGGCTGCATGAGAGTAAGATCAGCTTATGTTTTATCAGAGTTCTCTGAAGCCAACTATACATATTTATTATGCTCAGCTGCAAGCTTAACAGAACTGGCATTAAGTAAGTGGAAAAGGCAACCTGGAATTTGTGGAACGAGCTTTACGTTGCAGAGTGGGAGAGAGAGTGTGGTTTATTTTTTGAGTTGCCCATGAATGTCTGTTTCAACATATAATTTTTAAAAGGCACAATTTTAGCACAGTGTATTAAGTAGAGAATCGTAGTTTTAAGCATATCTAATTCTGTCGTCCTCAAAGTTTGGAACCTTCCCCTCCCCCCCGCAAGTGATCTGAGGTTTTTCAAAGCAGGTTATAGGCGACAACATAATTTTAGGCAAATCAGTTAACACAGCATCGTTTGGAGCAACAGAGCTAATTAGGTAATAAAAATGCCATATAAAATAACCTCAAAACAACCTGTCACCATGGACTGCAAAAATATTTTCTATCATGGAGGTGAATTGAATATCCACTTGGGTACATTACTGCATATTATACTTCAAGAAATTACTTCATCTGTACTGCAAAATAACTTTACATGTAAACTTCAGATTCACATACTGTGACATACTCAAAGCATCCCTGTTTTCCTATTAATGTAAACAGTAAAATTTAGGGCTTAAAAAAAGAATATTTTAATAAAATATTAAAAACAGCACAATGTAAGCATTTAAATGTCTCGGTTTTGATCAGTTACAGGTGAACAGACTTTCCTATTCCTTTGTTCATGTGGTGTAAAATGCTATTATTGCCCAAAATGATTAATTTCTTCCAAAAAAGCATCACTGATTTCCTTTGTAGTACACTCAGCTCCTATACGATAAACATACAGTGTAAAATCTTCATGTAACATGACAATTAAACAGTCTTAATGTTCCTGCTCCACCTCCCTCAGAATATGTCTACCCTTGGCAAAGAACACACAGCATGATTATGACATTAGATTTTGGTAAAACAAGAGCCAGACCTCTGAATTGCTGGAAGACTTATTTCCTGTTGCAATGGGCCAATTTAATTAAATGAAAAAGGTGCCAACAGGAAAGCTTCCGGCATAAGGAGCTTATGATGTTTCTATTTTCAAAGAGTGCCAACATGCAGGGTAGTTTAAGTGTAACATTTGCAGTAAGGTCATAGTCATCATCGCCACCAAATACTGTCTTGCACCTCTCAGCTCAAAACGTAAACTGATCCACAGTTTAGTTTCGACACCAATATTGTAGAACTTAACATGCATATAATGCCTTCCTCCCCACCCACCTCTAACCATTCATTCCAGCTCAGCTAGTATTTACGGAGTGTTGTTGCACACCGAGTAAGAAGCTGATCTATTTTAGTTATTATTAGTTAATTTATATTTGTTTCTGCACACACTCACACGCACGCATCAGAAATAGCTAGAACTATGCTGGGCATAAATCAGGCAGCTGTTAAAGCGAGTATTTCACCCCAGTCAGTCATCTTTGCCAGCAGATGTAAACAAGGGGGCTGCCTTCTGCAAGATAGCACTTTGAGAGTTCCTTTTAAAAGAAGCTTTTTATCCCTTACACACTTGTAGCCATTGCTGCTGTTCCCAGACCTCGTATCTGTCCAATGGAACATTAGGTTACGTCAAGATGTTGGCAATAAAGTCCAAGAACCGCTTTGAATACTGTTCGGGATTCACTGTTGAAATCTCTGCACCAGCCTGAAAAAGCAAGAGGCAGCTTAAGAGAACAATTGGCTTGTTGTGGCAGGAGATGCGTTCATGATGTCCATGTCACAAAACACACATATGGTAACCATGGTATTTAGGAGGAGGACAGCAAAAGTAAAAATCCAAACATTGCCCTAAAACAAAGCATGCTGGGGGAGTGCCAGTGCCTTGCAAGTGATGACTCTTGAAGTTGTGCTACCCAGTCATCCAAGCCCCTCCTACCTCTCCGACTCTTTCCAGCTTGATTCATAGTCATCTTTGTCCAGAGCTTCGCCTTTTACTTCCAAGTTTCTTTTTCCTTCTTCCTCCCACTCTCCCTTCCATATCACCATCCTTGTCTGCTCCCCTTCAAAGTGGCGCCCCAGAGCAGCAGTTTATGTGTGTGTGAACTCAATATTGTGTGATCTCCCCAATCAGTACCAGCAAGTCATGACTGGCTTCCCATGGTAAGCATAAGGCTGTCGGGGGGGCGGCGGTGGGCGGCTGTATCTCTAATTTCGTGTTATCTGAGAAATGCCGCAGGTGTGACTGGCTCCTCCAGCACGAACTCAAAATTAAAAACGCGGCCACTTGTCTAAAAATGCTGGTGATCTCTAATGTTGAACTAGGGCTGGGCGATATCTTGGTATATGATCCAGAACTGGTTTTGAAGTCCGTATCATGATATTGGTTTTATAATTTTTGACCTGGCAATATATCACAAATCATGATGTGTGTGAGAGAGAGAGAGCATGCTATGCAAAAATCACAATGTGGGAAAAACCGTGAAGCCAGCCTCTGCATAGCTCCATCCTTATTTCAGACATTGTGATATCTTAGTATATCGCGGTGTTTAGCTGGTGATATATTGCGAAGTTGAAAACCAGGTATTGCCCAGCCCTTACGTGAACATAACTGACTAAGTTGGAATATATACATCAATGAAACTTACGCCGTGTTTGACGGTTTTTGCAGCATGGGCAGCTTTCTTTTTTGCATCGTAATGAGTAAGAATATCAATGATTGCCATAAAGTATACCTCCTTCCTGGGTGCATCTGTGAAAATAATTCATAGTACTAAAAATAATGCACATATTTGTAGCCAAGAGATTAAACAACTCTGCGGAAGCAAGTTGGAAGTTATTCTGGTGGTAGACCTTTGCCCCTTTAATAGTGTCTTAAAAACCATATGTCAAAGGGCGTATGTGAGTCCTAGAAATCTTTTCACTCTTTGATAATTGATTAAGGGGTAAGAAAGATAGATAACACTAATCAGTGGGGAGAGAGGGGGAAGTGTGGGTGCACTTAGCTGCAATTGCAAGCTGGCGCAATTAAAAGTGACTGCAGAATTAAAACTTCCACACCAAAACTTACAGTTTACAAGTTTTTTGATGACTGAGTAAATTTGTAAGGACCTTAACACTTTGCTTAAATATTTTAGATTTGCTTTTGAAGATTTTTTAAAACACGTTTATAAACCGCTTCATAGCCTGAGGTCATCAAAGTGACCCTCAAGAATATTTTTAAAATGAGATAAAGTGCTCATTTTTTAATCTTCCAAGTAGGACCTGCGTACCTACAGGACCGCCTCTCCTGGTATGCCCCGCGGAGGACCTTAAGGTCCACAAATGACAACATTTAGGAGGTCCCACGTTGTAAGGTGGTTAGATTGGTCTCAGCTAGGGCCAGGGCCTTTTCAGTACTGGCCCTGACTAGGTGGAACGCTCTGTCACAAGAGACTAGGGTCCTGTGAGACTTGACATCTTTCTGCAGGGCCTCCAAGACAGAGCTGTTCTGCCTGGCCTTTGGTTTGGACTCAGTCTGACCCTTATGTTTCCCTCCCCTTATGGTTTTATCTTTAGGCTCCTTTTAAAACGAGGCTGCATTTTAAATTGCATTTTAACCTGTATTTTAAACTAGGGTTTTTTTCCTATTATGTTTTTACTGTAATTTTGCTGGTGTTAGCCGCCCTGAGCCCAGCTCTGGCTGGGGAGGGCGTGGTAGAAATAAATTTTATTATTATTATTATTATTATTATTATTATTTAGACTAGAAGAAAAAATCTGTAGTACCATGATGAGTTTTTGCCACCACTTAAAACCTCATCTTTTCACCCAGTCCTTTGGCTGAATTCTCACTCCCACACTTTGCAATTTTATTTGTAGTAAGTGCTGCAGGTTGTTTGATGGGGATTTTAAGTGTGTAGTAAGATTTCAACTTGTTTAAAATGTTTTAATTGTTGTTCTGTATCAGCTTTGGTAGTTATACTGCCCACAGCACAATGTAAAAATCTAAACAGAGAACCTCTGGAACATGCCAAAACAATCACCTGTTTCTTTTGTCAAGCAAGGTGTATTTGCCATTGTAAATAACTGTCCAATGTCTATGCAGTCAGTAGACTTTCAAATGAAAGCAAAAAGGAGTTATTCAAGACATCAGCTCAGAATCTCTATCTTTCTGTAGCATTTAGCAATATAGCTGGCTAATGCAGCATTGTAGTCATTTATAAGTGAACTGCTTTTACTGTATTCAGACAATACCTAATAATGACATGTTAAAATCAGAGCCATGCATTGAAGATCCCTTACCCCACTCCAAAAAGTTTTTAAAATCCTACTATAGATGAGCAATTGATAATTGGGCATCATGCTTTTTGGCCTTGGTGGAGTTTTCTTTCCTTCTAGAGACTTGGAGACTGATGCAAGAATTGAAATATCTCCTATGTCTAAATATACTTACTTTCATGGCATTTTATTCCATAAACATCAATGGTTGGATCGAATTCTCCTGGAGCTAAAGGCTGCAAGCTGTTGAGTGTATTTCCTGGGCTATCTGGAGGCGTTCCAACAGGATGAGCCCCATCGCTTTCTCCTTCCTCTTCATCGTTCTCTTCGTATTCAACCTCCTCCTGTTCTGCTCTTTCAACATCATGAATTCCAACCAGCAAGCTGTAGTCCATGAGTTTCAACTGAGCAAGGAACTTTGAAGGCAACAATAAAAGGTCAGTTACCAAGGGGTAGAAAATCCCAAGGTCTAGTTGGGTGGGGGTGGGAAAAGGTAACTTTTCTGCAGAAAATGTTATTTTCTACTGCAACAGGTTCACTTGAGTGAAAGCCAAAATAGGAAGCTTCAATGGAAAACAAGTGGGATTCTTCAAGTCTGGTACATTTTATGCATGGCACGAAAAGAGAAACACGACAGTTTCCCTAGCCATAACGTGGATTTGAGGTTTTATTTTCTGCTTTGAGAAGTTGAGCAGAACGTTGCTTAAGAGAACTTTCTACCTCTTACATATTGCTAGAACTAGGAAACCAGCCAATGAAATTGACTGGCAGCAAATTCCGGACAGACGAAAGGAAACAATTCTTCACACAACTCACAATTTAGTGACAGAATGAGTGTATGGATGGCCACTAGCTCAGGTAAAATCCATCCATCAATTGATGGCTAAGTGGAACCTCCCTATCCAGCAGCAGTATGATGGGTCAGAGCAGTGGGGAAGACTTTCTCCATGCCTTTTGTAGGCTTTTCAGCAGGCTATTGGTTTGTCTCTGTGGGATACTGAAGGCTCTGGCTGACAGGACTTCGATATTATCTAGTAGGAAACTTCTTGTAATCACCATGTCTGAAACTTGCAGAATTCACTAACCATTGTTTAAAAGCAAAATAGTATGGAACGAATGTATTTGTACCTAAATGTTGGTGAGACACATGGCTTCATTTCCCACCAGCTCCAATGATCCTGCTGTTTGCATATGTACACAAGGGAGAGGAATGCCATACAGTGACCACAGCTTCTGCACAGGAGTCTGCAAAGTGTGCCTAAGGCTCTGAACACATGATCTGTACCCTGCAACTAGATCATGCACTCAAAGCCTATACAGTGGTACCTCGGGTTACATACGCTTCAGGTTACAGACTCCGCTAGCCCAGAAACAGTACCTCGGGTTAAGAACTTTGCTTCAGGATGAGAACAGAAATTGTGCTCTGGCGGTGTGGCAGCAGCAGGAGGCCCCATTAGCTAAAGTGGTGCTTCAGGTTAAGAACAGTTTCAGGTTACGAACAGACCTTCGGAACAAATTAAGTACTTAACCCGAGGTACCACTGTATATCCCGCTCCAAGAGTACATTCTGCCTGGACCATGTGCATGAGCAGTGACTGGGTGAGGGCAAAATTGAACTGGTGAAGCAAGGCAGGAGAGCCAAATTTATGCTGCTTTAAGAAATGATTTGTTACATGACAACTTTCAATAAAAGTATGCTAGCTGCAAGGAAAACAGATTTGGCCGGTCAGTGTAGAGAGTCTATGTAATGTTCATCATGTGCATTGCTTGATTTACTTAAAAAAACCCCCAAAACTAATAGGTAAGATGAGGGGATGCAGAAGGGGGCTTTTAACCCTTTGCTCCTGCCACTGTCCTGATTTGAATCAACCCTCCCTTTCAATTTGCCATGCTGCAACTAGTTTGATCCTGAAGATCGGTCTTAAAGACAAGACTGCAGCAGTGCAATAATTTGATATACATTAGACGGCTGCCATGAAGGCTTGTTGAGCATCTTAGCCCCATCCCAGCTGCATGCAACTTGAAAAGCCACACTGAATAATCAAGCAAACTCAGAAGCAGAGTGCAGAGTTTCCAGAAAAACTGGACTCTAAGGAAGCAAAGCCGCGATCCAGAGAGTCCCTGCTATAAACATAAATCAAAGATTAAAACTGATTTGAAACTGAATTACATTCAGCTAAATATATTGGGGTAAATTTAAGTGTTTTGTGAGCATAGCTACTGCTCTTAGCATGCCCTCCCCCCAAAAATAAGAATGTGAAAGATAAAACCAAGATCCAATTCTAGTTTTCCATTATCACCGTGGCATGCCAAACCACTACACAATAATTGCCTACATACACAATTTAATGACCCTTCAATATGAATTCTAATCAATGCCACAGAAGCCACTCCAAACACAATTACATGACCGACCTTCCAAGAATCTGTCATACTTAAAATAGCAGAAAATGCAATTTTGCCCATATTTCAGAGGCACATCAAGTGTTTACGGAGCATTTTAACAGTTCAAGATGCAGTGCCATGAATATTAAAAGCAACAGAAGCAACATTTGTGCATTTCCCCCTGGTGCTGGTTTACACCACCAGCTTAAGGGAAGTAATAGCCTGCCCCAGCCTCAGCCTTCCTCCTGTAAATAGACCATGGCTCTAATCCCCTTTATCTCCTCATTTTAGGGGTTTCCAACCTTTTTGACCCAGTGGATGCATTTTGAACTTTGAGAAAGTGCCATGAGCACCAGTCATGAAATGGCGCCACAGAGTCATGGCACACCATAAAATGACTGCTGTGGGGTTTTCGTGCAATGGCTGCCACATCTAAGAGAGCAGAAAAGGAGACAGAATCATGAATTGGTGCAGGCATACCACCCCATCGGGGGGGGGGGGGAGAAAGGCACCTGTATCAGGTGATATCTATCATTGATAGCTTTTGTGGGTACCATGAGAAGTACTGGCAGGTGCACTGCCATCCCTGAACTTTGGATGGGTGCCCTCCGTAACATATTGTTCTCATGAAAAAACACTAGCAAAATCCCAATTACAATCGGGAGGACAAATAATTTGCAGGTCACTGTAACATTTATTTGCAGCATTTTTGCAATATTGAATTGGTGGGGTAAATCTGCCTAGGAGGTCTCAGTACAAAAGTCACTATGGCTTTTGCTAAGTGTGGTGAGCTTCAGAGCTGACCAGGCAAGCAACCCCTTACCTCAACATCCTTTTTAAGCTTTTCAAGGAACATCTTTTTGTTCGTTTCATCAATATAAATCTTCTGGCCATCGTTGATGAAGTCGTTGTCTTTGAATGTCGGCAGTTCTTTGGCCTGAAACGGACAAGAGAAAGCTGGCACATAAAAACAGATTCAAAACAATGAGCCCATGAAACAAGCAATGAAAACAAGGAATTTCCTGATCAAAAGCGCAGGGGAGTATTTCAGAGCTATCCAAAATGTGAATAGCCACAAGGGGGCACAAATGAGCTACGGCTCCAGTGCACACAAGTAATGATTCTAAATGTAAGGAACGGAGCATTGTATTTTCCCATTTAATTGAGATCTTGTTTGCTTTTATGACCGATTTGATTAAGTTAAGCTGTTTTAGAGTATTTACAGTAAAAAAGGAAACGTGTTGCTCATCTGCAAGACCAGCCTTCACCTTGTCAAGAGTCGTTGCACACACATCTGTTTTGTCAGAAGTCTAGCACAAGAAATAGGTGCTGGGCTCAGCTGCACTCCCCATCAAAACGCCCCACAAATGCTGCTCATCCAAAGGGCCCAATTCTGATACTCTGCTCCCCAATTAACTATGGTATAGGGCAGTGCCGGATTTATGTATAAGCTAAACAAGCTTAGGGCCCCACTCTCTTGGGGCCCCAAAAAAATTTAAAGGAAAAAAACCTGGATGTACATTTCCAAAAGATAAAAAACAAATAAAATAAAACAGTGTGTTGTGTTGTGTAGGCTCCTATGATGTAAGTAATGGGCCCAGCCTGCTATATAAAGAGCCCAATTACCTTCAGTAACTTAAGGCCTCATCAAACCTAAATCCGGCCCTGGTATAGGGAGATCAGGAGCAGGTGTCATGAATAATGTGCTTCCTCACCACTACCACCACACACAGCACTGGGAGAAGCTACATTTCCACCCCCGATCTCAGAAGTCTGTGGGTCCCCAGATATTGTTGAACTACAACTCCCATCATCCCTAGCTAGCAAGGCCAGAGCTCAGGGATGATGGGAGTTGTAGTCCAACAACATCTGGGGACCCACAGGTTGAGAACCGCTGCCCTAAGACATGGGTAGGCAAACTAAGGCCTGGGGGCCGGATCTGGCCCAGTCGCCTTCTAAATCTGGCTTGCGGGCAGTACAGGAATCAGCATGTTTTTACATGAGTAGAATTTGTCCTTTTATTTAAAATGCATCTCTGGGTTATTTGTGGGGCATAGGAATTCATTCTTTTTTTCTTTCAAAATATAGTCCAACCCCCCACAAGGTCTAGGGGACAGTGGAAAAAGTTTGCTGACCCCTGCCCTAAGAGATATCTGGCTAAAGCATGTTGGATTGAATAGCTGTGCTATGCCCAAGGTTATTCAAAAAGTTAAGGGCATGCTAGGTAGCTTTCCAACTTGTTCTCTAGGTATGCCAATGTAAGACATACATACAAGTTAATGTGAAGCTTCAGTGGCCTGGTTCACTGCTTTGCTCCTCCTAAGCCCTTTTTTTATTCCCATACTGTGCTGAGCTAAGCCCAGATTTGGCTTAGTGTTTCAGCCAAAAATGGCTTTGTGGTGAAGCTCTCCTCACTGAACCACAAGCTGTAGCCAATGTTTATGTGAACCAGGTCACTGTAACAAAGACAAAGCATTTTTGTGCAAGGTATTTTTAGCTAAAACTTCTGGAAGGGTGAACTGGGTAGAGGGCAGCACATGCTTATTTCTTCACACTTCTATACAGGGATATGTGTAAATTGGTCCTTTACACAAAGGCAGAGGAAGCAGTAAAGGAAGGTGAAGATGCATTGGCAAAGAAGAAGAGAAAAAGGCAGCACAACAAGGTAAGATGAGCATTTCAGGCCTGGTGATGTGAGTCTACACACACTGCCAGAAACCCTAATCCAGATTTTGGGGCACCAACTGACTCGGGGCATAAAATTCCCCATTAGTACCTATGCACTAGTGCAGAAAATACACCAGTGGCAGAGGGGGATGGCATGCAAATACCCAACCACCATTTTTCTTTGAGGCCAAACTCTGAATTATGCCCAGAAGCAAATT
Organism: Podarcis raffonei; assembly: GCF_027172205.1. Lineage (NCBI taxonomy): Eukaryota > Metazoa > Chordata > Lepidosauria > Squamata > Lacertidae > Podarcis > Podarcis raffonei. The sequence continues at coordinate 22,466,792 of NC_070613.1, read as the reverse complement.
GGTAACCAATCAGATCTGCTTCTGCAAGCAGTAGCCTAGAAATGACTACTGAGATCCTTTTAACTCAACAGTACTGTATGTATTTTAATAGTACTGTATGTTTTTTTTTTAATGCTTGAAATTCAGAATGTGTGTATGCTGTCTGATTTCCTATGCTTCTTATTGTATAAATAAACGTTTGTAATTATTTTGAAACCAGCATCTGTTATTTACAGGCAGAGTGATGGCAGAATCATGGTGCATGATTATCACTGTTTCCCCCTTTCTTAAAAGCTGAAGTTAGGCAACTTAAGGAAACATAACCTTTGCCATACCTTTTCCTTGTCGCTGGCTTCTCTCGCAACTGTAGACCCCTGAAACAGAAATACTGTATTTAAATTGCTACTAGTGTAAAACTGAAGGGCATAGGTGTTCTTTTATGCAGAATTCCTCCAGTAGATTCACAGTAAGGTTTTTCACCATAGCCCTGATGCAAAGTTACACACACCCAGATTACAGTATATGCAACATTCAAAAGCAATTAAAACATTCTGGCATAGCAGTAGGCTAAGCAGAGGCCTCGATCCCTGATGTGTTTCCATTTGGAAATGTCTGATGACACCATGAAAAAAAGGGGAAGCTGACCATCTTTGATTTGAGCTGTTTGACAGGGGAATGGTCTCCCTTGGGAGGTTGTGGACTCTCATTCACTGGAGGTTTTTAAGCAGAGTTTGGATGGTCATCTGTCACGGATGCTGTAGTTGAGATTCCTGCATTGCAGGTTGTTGCAACAGATGACCCCTTGAAGTCCCTTCCAACTCTGCAATTTTATGAATCTATGATTGGACTTGTCAATTGATGAGCATATCAGCCCTGCCAAATACCAACTTTTGCAGCTAATGAGACAAGTTTAAAATTTTGAATTGGTGTACAATGTACATATAATTGAATTTGTAGGAACGGAGGAGGCCTGATGTTTGGGAGTATTAATGTTAGCTGCATGCCACTCTTGGCAGGTAGCAGAACTGACAGGCCGTAATTTTGTTGTCTCCAGAAAACCATTTATACTAACGTAAGGGAGAAGGCATTGGGTATGCTACAGCCAATAGGGGGTGAAAGAATTATGTTGTCATTCAAAATAAGCTAGGCCAGAAAACACGTCTATTTAAGCCAAGAGAACGTAGATTGTTTTGCATTCTGGATTTTGAGCTCTCAAGGCCACCCTATAGTTACATTTCAGTATGTAAGCAAATGCAAAGGTGCAAATCATATGGGAAGGTATACACCAGTTTCTTTTGCTAAAACAGCATGTATCAGCTGGTTAAAATAAAGTGCACTGGAGGTCAGTCAGTCTTCCTGAGAGGCCAGTTTCCAATTGAAACATTTTTTTTTCCAGCTCGCCACGTTCCTTGCTAAGGAAACAAGACAGGATATGAATAAGCTAATCTGAGCCAGTTTGACAGCTTTAAACAAACCAACAGTGCAATCCTATATTTGTCTACTCAGAAACCCCATTAAGTACATTGGGGCTTACTCCCTTGCTAAGTGGGACTGCAGCCTAATATATTTGGTCATGGTAACAGAAAATAGAAGCTGCTTACTAGGGTTTTTGAATCTACAAATATTAGCTCAACTTTTAACACATTCTTCCTAACTCCATTAAAATGGTTCTATTAATTTATTTATTTTTTAAAAATCTACATGCAGACTGATTTGTAACAGTCTACAGAATCCATTAACGACATGAGAACTGCTTCAGCTATTTTTATTTTTTATTTTTTTACCCCTCAAATGGTTTTCACTGCAACCATTAGCACTTATCCACTTTTAGCAAGCATACTTCTGCTAAGCCACTTCCTTTACAGCACACAATACAACTCAACGTTATCTTACTTCCATAAAAGGTTTGGGCGTTAGATAAGCCACAAACTATTTCAATAATAATAGCTTAACGAAAGAGTTTCCTAGACACTTTCTGGTGTACTGCTACTGATAGCCTCTAAGAACCCACAGAATTTTGTACCGTTTGGGGGGGAGGGGACTATGAAGGCAGCTACTGCAATATTCATAACAGAAGCCGCTCACTCACCTTTAAATCATATTTTCTATAAACAGATAAACGGTGGCTGAATACATTCCTTGTAACAATCATATATACTTCGACTCCATCAACAGTAAGCCGGTACATTCCCAAAAACTGAGGAAGTAGTGTGTTGCCATGACACTCCACTATAAACTAGGAGGAAAAAATTAATATTAGAACTTGACACATACTGGTTATTTGTTGTAGAGATACACAGAAGTAACAAAGATTCAGACATACAGATTTGATGAGAAAAGTTATACCACAATGCAAACAATTAGAAAAAATAATTCTAGAAGGCCCACATTCCTTAACTGTTGGTGGGCCACGCTATAGGGTAACTGCAGAATTTGAAAAGGTTCTTCCACACAGATATGAAAAGTGAACAAACATTTCCCCCCCATTTAGTTAGGAATCTCTTCAAGGTATTTCGCTAATCCTCGTCTCTCACAAACAGTCAGAATTCACATAACCTAGCAATTCCCTTCTCTACTAGTTCTCACCTCAAATCTGCACCTCATGATTACACAGTTCACTTCCAGCAGGTAGAAACTATGTACTTTCACTTCTAAGATCTCAGCATTCCCTCACAAAAAAGGATGTCCGCCTTGGAGCCTGCCACCTGCAGATATATGGGAGCTATCAAAATAGATACCGTGCCCCGTTCAGCTAGCAGATATAAACACAGTATGCATCAAAAATACTTTTTGGGTTGTGTTCTTTGAAAAAAGAAACTTCTGTTATTTCAGTTAATGGAAGGAAGAATTACACCCAACCATTTATGAGGAGCCAGAAAAGGACCTAGATCCGCAACACCATATTCGGTGTTCAGCAGGTTCATAGGGGCTTATCAACTCCTAGTAGCAGAATCTCCCCAACCTTCCTGAAAGTCAGGGAGCAGCACCCCAAGTGATATATCCTTTTTCTGTATGCATTCCTCTGGATTTCAGTCCATGCCTATGACCCAGCAGATACTTCCATTTATACCAAACAGAAGTTACCTACCTAACTGTGCAAATTTTTTCTCTGCTTTATTTCAGTGCTTACATTTAGAAGCCATGCTAAACCTTGGAGCTTCTTATTCCCCTGTTGTTTCCAGAGACCCACTGTTAACATCAACCATAGTTTAGATGCAAATGGAATGCTAGACTGTAGTTAATGGAAAACAGAAGCAAAAGCTTCCAACATATCCTTGTGGCTACACTGGTGGACAAGGGGCAGGGAAGCTCATGAGCCAGGAGCTCCCTGAGAATCATTCTCATCACACTAAACTATGGTTTAGTGCAAAGTCCGAACTCTCCCAAGCAAAAGACACCTAGAATTGTATTACCGTATTTTTCGCTCTATAGGACGCACCGTCCCATAAGACGCACCTAGTTTTTTTGGGGGGAAATAAAGGGAAAAAAATTATTTTCCCCCCAGGCGCGGGGCTGGGCTGGGGGAAGCCCGAGCTTCCCCCGACCCCAGCCCCCAAACAGGCAGCTCTCTGCAAGCCGTGGGAGCCCAGCGCTGGCTCCTGCTGCTTGCGGAGAGGTCTGCAAAGCCTGGACGCGCTGAGCTCAGCGCGCGCAGGCTTCAGCATGCAGGCAACTCTCCGCAAGCAGCGCCGGGCTCCCACTGCTTGCGGAGAGGTGCGCGAAGCCTGGAGAGTGAGAGGGGTCGGTGCGCACCGACGCCTCTCGCTCTCCAGGCTTCAGCGAAAGCCTGCATTCGCCCCATAGGACACACACACATTTCCCCTTCATTTTTGGAGGGGAAAAAGTGCATCCTATAGGGCGAAAAATACGGTACTATTGAGAATACAATAACATGAATATTGGAGGATGGATGGCATGGACTACACTTGCATAGTACAATGCCATAAATGATTTTTTAAAAAAATAAAAAGTACTCCTTTTTTTACAGCAGAATAAGTCAAATTCTTAAGTGCAAAAGTTAACAATTTACACAATTATTATTATTTTTTGCAGTTCTGCAAATACCTAGTTTAGTGACTTCAACATTAAATGGAAATGTATTTAGAAGAATACAATGAACAAAGTTAACCATATCTGGAGACACTTCTTAGCTGTAATCAAACAGCTTTTCAGGTTGCTAGCAACATCTATAATAGTATAGAAACAGACTGGGGGTTAATCTCATGGGACATATAAAACACTACATTTGTGACATAAATATGGAGTGAAACAAGCCTTTTCTTCATATCCAAAGATAACAACTATTTTGAATTTCACTCAACATGACTTTTCTTCCAGGAAAAAACCACATAGCATTAAAATGTATTTGTTTCATTTGCCCTATCTTTTAAAAACAAAAATGTTCTACAATATAGGTGTTTCTTTTTCAAACCATATTTGCTGTACTGTGCTACCTCGCAGGACTATATATTCTGTATTCCCAGACTGATGAAAGAGATGGCTTTCCATCCAACTATGATTTTAGTTTCTATTTATCAAATTAAGTTCACACAAGGAATGCTCTCTTAATAAATTTGAGAATTAAACAGAGGTGGGCTTAGGGAGTATAACTTGACTCTGGTTACCATATAGGGAAAAGATCTTGAGCAAACACTTGGCTGTCTTTTTAAACCACGAGTAACACTAATGTTCAAGTATCATTGATTTAAAATAGCTGTAAGACCCGTAACAGTAATATTTTGTGTCAGATATTAAACCCAGCTTTATTATGGAACTTACCTGAAAGTAAACATACCATTATATTAATATTTCATAAATCATAAGTATATTTGTTCAATTTTTTTAAGTAAGTACCCCTAGTCTCATTTGGACCAGTGATAATACCCTACTACCAAACATGCAAAAGCTAGAAGAAGAAGAAGAAGAAGAAGAAGAAGAAGAAGAAGAAGAAGAGGAGTTTGGATTTGATATCCCGCTTTATCACTACCCGAAGGAGTCTCAAAGCGGCTAACATTCTCCTTTCCCTTCCTCCCCCACAACAAACACTCTGTGAGGTGAGTGGGGCTGAGAGACTTCAGAGAAGTGTGACTAGCCCAAGGTCACCCAGCAGCTGCATGTGGAGGAGCGGGGAATCGAACCCGGTTCACCAGATTACGAGTCCACCGCTCTTAACCACTACACCACACTGGCTATTAAAATAAATGATGGCATTGGACCAGAAAGTGATGACTAAAACAGGTATTCTAATTTAAGGTTTAAATACGCTGGCATGCTGGCAGCTGGCAGGATAAGAAAACAGCAGGCGCACAGCTGGAGGAGATAAGGAGGAAGGAAACCCTGTTGGCACATCTAATCCTTGACAGGCACCCTGCTCCCTCAGGGAGAGAAGTGATAAATGGCACATTGTGTGCTCTTCACAACTCACATGCCTCAAGGAAGCTGCCTTATACTAAGTCAGATTACTGGTCCACTTAGCTCAGTACTGTCTACACTGACTGGAAGCAGCTCTCCAGGGTTTTAGTAAGGTAAAGGGATCCCTGACCATTAGGTCCAGTCGTGGCCGACTCTGGGGTTGCGGCGCTCATCTCGCTTTATTGGCCGAGGGAGCTTCCGGGTCATTTGGCCAGCATGACTAAGCCGCTTCTGGCAAACCAGAGCAAAGCACGGAATCCCCACTTACCTTCCCTCTGGACCGGTACCTATTTATCTACTTGCACTCTGACGTGCTTTTGAACTGCTAGGTTGGCAGAAGCTGGGACCGAGCAATGGGAGCTCACCCCGTCGCAGGGATTCGAACTGCCAACCTTCTGATCGCCAAGTCCTAGGCTCTGTGGTTTAACCCACAGCGCCACCCGTGTCCCACACTCCAGGGTTTTACATTACAGTCAAACCTCGTTTGTCGAACATAATCCATTCCAGAAGCTCATTTGGCTTCCAAAATGTTCGACAACCGAGGCATGGCTTCTGATTGGCTGCAGGAACTTCCTGTACTCAAGCGGAAGCCGCGGTGGACATTCACAGCTTCCGAAAAATGTTCAAAAACCAGAACACACACTTCCGGGTTTTCGTTGTTCGCGAGCGAAAACGTTCTAAAACGGAGGTATTTGGTTTGACTGTATCAGGTTTTTTCATATATACTAGTTAGAGCTCTTGCCTTTGTTCCTGATACATTATGCAGAGAAATGGGAATTGTCTGTGGCTATTAATAAAACTTACTGTAAACACACAAAAAAGGTGTGGTGAGGGGCAAATAAGTTTTCCATCCAAAAACCTAATAAATTAATCTAAAGCTTCCTACCTTTCCCCCCTTTAAAACCTATTTATTCCTGCTATTTCTGTTGGAAAGTAGGCAAACAAAATTAATTGTTCAGAAAGAGGGCTACAGGATTTTTGTTGGTGCCCATTAACTGGCAGTTTCAGTTTTGCCTACACATTAATTGGAAATCTAGTCACAAACAAGTCTTCGTTTGATACATTCCAAGAATTCAGCGTTTTTTATTTTAAAAAAAAAAACTGTCTAAAGCTTTCAACTACTTAAAAACAAATCTATAAATAAAAGACAAATTGAGCCCTATGGGAAGAAAGAAAAGAAAAGAAAAAACACTAATTTTCCTAAACACATTCAGCGAGTATACTGTAGCATATTAAACAAAGGCCTCACATACTGCTCATTCTTAGATGCCAACAGACAAAGACTCCTGCATAGTGTACTGACAATGTGTAATTCCGTCTCTGTTTAACACAGTAAATTCCAGAATTCGTATACTAAAATTTATCTTGAGTATTAAAACTAAATCCAACAGCTCTTATTAGTCACGAAGACTAATAAAATGTGCCTCTTGTCCTTTGAAAGTTAGCATTACAAACCTGAGCCACTTCTCTCTACATTCACCAAATTAATTCCATTGCGTGTAGTCTTTGCCCAATTCTATTGTGCACAGTCTTTTGGTACTATTGTTTGGTACTATTATCAGGCTTCTGCACAGTGTAAGTCCCCTCACCAACTACCGTATTTGATCCCCAAACTATTTTGCCAGTCATGCCACTACCCTGATGAAAATATTAATATAGCTGTGTTACAGACACAAAAAGCAATGGATTATCAAGGTAGCAATTATCTGCACTCTTGTGTTGCATTTACAATAAATCTTGAAAGAGGAGCTCCAGTCTCTCTCTCTCTCTCTCTCTCTCTCTCTCTCTCTCTCTCTCTCTCTGTCTCTCTCTCTCTCTCTCTCTCTCTCACACACACACACACTCACGGACAGAAATGCAATTGCACTCTTTCCACTCAAATTGCTAATAAACACAATGTGATTTGGAGAAAATGCCTTTTCAAAGAAGACATCTATGCTAAGTGAAAGGGGGATATAGCATAAATTATCAGTTGCCCCAGTCGTGTAGTTAGGCATTCACTACATGCTAGGCATATACTAAGTAGAAGGCTTTTAAATTCATGGTTTGTAAGACATGCACAGTGTTGAGCTAATTATACTTTCTGAAGATGCTCAGCACTGTAAATGACTAAGCGTTTAAGGAGTATACATCTTCCAAATTTAAACAGATTGCACATACAATTACATGAAATAACTCATTGCTAAAACAACTGTTAACACTCAGATTTGCTCAGGGAGGGCGATTTCAGACAGGTTATTGTCTTACTGCCACCATCGGAAGTCCAAGCCATTGGGTCATTTAATATAAACTGAGATATTATGCTGTGTGGTGCTTCTTCTAGGTCGCAACCTTGGGACTTTTTAGCCCTACTTACTATGGCCCCAAAATAGGAAACCAGAAACAAAACACACCAAGTAGGGTTTCCTTTAAAATAAAAAGTTCTGTTTATCTAGTGCGTGTTCCTACTATATGAAGTACGGTATACGCTCCTATAAATCTACAAGTTGACCAGGAAAAAGCAGCATGTTACACAAGCTTGCTGACGAAGTTTAGGGTTGGGGAGGGAGGAAAAGGTTATCTATCCTTTCTCCCTGTCCTTGTACATCCTTCAAAGACTGGGCACTTCCTTTAATTTACTGGCACTGCATTTTCAGAGTAGGGATGGGGAACCTAGGACTATCCAGGTGTTATTGGACTCCAACTCCCATCAGTCCCAGCAAGCAATGGCGTGGGTGATGGGAATTGTAGTCCAACAAATAGAGAGCCATGGACTCCATATCCTTGACTTATTAGTGACCAGACTGATTTCTGAGCTATGGACTCACAACTTGGCTGTTCCAGTGTATCTTCAGGAATGTATGTTTGAAGGGGTGTTTCCATGTCTTAGGAAACTATGGGTGTGTCCCCTCATCTATGTGTGTATGTCCCCCACAAAAAGATTTATCCTTCCTACAAATCAATTATGCTGATTTCACTTATCCAGGAGGCCCTGTCCCTGTAAAATTCCAGAGGCAGTGGCTCATTATGTTCAAGCTCCAGAGCATGAACAGAATGCAAAGTTCCAAGCCAACAAGAAAAAATAAAATCCCTGACTCTCCATAGTGAAATGAAGAACATTTTACCATCAGTTTCTTCCTTCCTCTCATATATAAGGCACAATTCTGGCACCATAAGGGACCTTTTTCAGAATATAGCTCACTGTGACAATGCGGAAGTCTATATGTGATCTATGAGCAATGGTTTATTCTACAGTTTCTAGCAGACTGTTTATGAAGAAAGTGAACATTATTACCAGGAGTGTGTCAAAACATTCCTTGCACTTCGAGTGAGGTTCTGTGGTCTGGAGCACAATAACTTAATGCTGCAGAGCTTGATAAAGGTCTGCAAACTTTAGAGATGGCAGCAGGCTCCATATTGGGATGCCCTGACAAGTAAAGGTAAAGGGACCCCCTGACCATTAGGTCCAGTCATGGCCGACTCTGGGGTTGCGGCACTCATCTCGCTTTATTGGCCGAGGGAGCCGGCGTACAGCTTCCAGGTCATGTGGCCAGCATGACTAAGCCGCTTCTGGCGAACCAGAGCAGCGCACGGAAATGCCGTTTACCTTCCCGCCGGAGCGGTACCTATTTATCTACTTGCACTTTGACGTGCTTTCAAACTGCTAGGTGGGCAGGAGCAGGGACCGAGAAACGGGAGCTCACCCCATTGCGGGGATTCGAACCGCCGACCTTCTGATCGGCAAGTCCTAGGCTCTGTGCCACCCGTGTCCCACCCTGACAAGTACAACCCTGTTATTGTGTATTGTGGAAAGAATAATAATAAAAAAGAGGCATTTCATGATATCAGTAGTGCCAGTTTGGTGGGTGGTTCTAAAGGAGCTGGAGCTAACTAAGACGACAGGTCCCCCCCCCCCCCGAAAAATCATCAGTAACCACAACTCATTCCACAGCTGTGAAATCCATCATTATCATCTGCTGTATGAGTAGCCCCTGGGAACCTTCTTGAAATAAAAAGAAGCCAACTGTATCAGGTATTTATAATTTAAACCTTCATATTTTTACATTGATTTCCTTTGCACAGAGATGTCTATCAAGAGTTCTGCAGTTGTCACTGCTGCTGAAACTCTTACTTGGCAACAGCAATCGTTTCCGACTTTGTTCTTTGGTTTGCCGGTGCTTTGATCATTTCAATATATTCCAGGATAATTCCTCCAGAGCATTTCAGCATACGTTTTGACAAAAAGACATGCGTTCTCCTTTGAGATTAAAGGGCCTATATATTTTTTAAGCTGCACTGCTTCACACAGTGTAAATAAAAGCTATTTTACAAAAAGAGATGCAAGTCTGAATGAGTCTTCATTAATACCCTGCCCTAAAAATGTTCAAGGTGAGAACTATGCATTTAACGACAAGGCTTTGACAAGTAAAAGTTCAAATACACATGTGCTAGACAAAAATTCTTCTCTAATCCCAGCTAGGCTGAACAGAATGGTTTTGCATTGTTTTAAAGGGTGGTCAGCTTATGCCAAAGGGACACGGGTGGCGCTGTGGGTAAAACCTCAGCGCCTAGGACTTGCCGATCGTATGGTCGGCGGTTCGAATCCCCGCGGCAGGGTGAGCTCCCGTCGTTCGGTCCCAGCTCCTGCCCACCTAGCAGTTCGAAAGCACTCTTAAGTGCAAGTAGATAAATAGGTACCGCTTTATAGCGGGAAGGTAAACGGCGTTTCCATGTGCTGCGCTGGTGCTGGCTCGCCAGCTGCAGCTTCGTCACGCTGGCCACGTGACCCGGAAATGTCTTCGGACGGCGCCGGCTCACGGCCTCTAGAGCGAGATGAGCGCGCAACCCTAGAGTTGGACACAACTGGCCCGTACGGGCAGGGGTACCTTTACCTTTACAGCTTATGCCAAATGTCTGGTAAAAGAGAGTTTCTGTGCTGTGAAGCCAATTTAGAGAGTCATCTCCTACTCAGTTTAAGCTTGGTGTATAGAGGGCCTCATTAAATTATTTCTAGATCAGCCCTGAGAAGATACGTGTGGCAAGACAGTGATTTGTCAGGTGTGAAAAAGCAGATCATTATGTTTTCAATGTTCTTACAGGTTGTAGCCAGGGGGTACAGAAATCTCAATAATCTTGGCTATACCACAACACTAATTACAAAAGTCTGCTAGCTGTTCTGCTGCCCACAGCTCCGCCATTGCACACAGAGCAAGATCAGAAGCTGTAACCCAGCAATTCTGGAAGCCAACTTGGCTGATGGGATGAGCAGGAACTAAGCAACAACCCCATCCACACCTCTACACAAGTAAGGCTTGAGTGGGGAGTTACTGAACACCCAGTCCTAGTCACCACTGCAACCCCTGTTGAAGTGTCAATACCTTAAACCAGAGGTGGGGGAACTCTTTTCAACCCAAGGTCCACATTACATTCTAGGCAACCTCCCAAGGGCCACATAGAAATACTGGCCACAGACCAAAGTGGGTAGAGTTACAAATATTTCACCTCTATACAAATAGGCCTGTTTCTACACACACCCTGTCTCCATCCAGCCAAGCAAGAGGCATTAGCAGAGTTCAAGGACGCATTCTAGTCAAACAAACAGAAAACCTTGGGGTGCAAGGGAAGGCCTGGGGAGAATTCCCAAGGCAGAGAATATAACATAAGAACATCAAAAGATCCCTTCTGGATCAGGCCAGGGTCTCATCTAGTCCAGCATCCTGTTCTCACACACTGGCTCACCGGGTGCCTATGGGAAAAACCTCAAGGAGGACCTGAGTATTAAGTAGTGTGTTGACAAAGAAAATGCACAGATTTCTCCAAGTGGTTCTTTATAGTAAGCTGGAACTGAACTGAACGGAACTGAACAGCTCAGCCGGCCTGCTTTTATAGGCAGTCGGCTGTCAACATTGTAACAACACCTCAGGGTTTCCCACCTAAATTAACTGACGTGGACCTGAGTGAAAACTATACAGTGGTACCTCGGGTTAAGTACATAATTCGTTCCGGAGGTCTGCACTTAACCTGAAACTGTTCTTAACCTGAAGCACCACTTTAGCTAATGGGGCCTCCTGCTGCTGCCGCGCCGCCGGAGCCCGATTTCTGTTCTCATCCTGAAGCAAAGTTCTTAACCTGAAGCACTATTTCTAGGTTAGCGGAGTGTGCAACCTGAAGTGTATGTAACCTGAAGCGTATGTAACCCGAGGTACCACTGTATACACAATACCCCTGGTGGCCAGGGTGAGCACTTCAATACATAACACTGAGCACAAGAGCCCTTTCCTGCAACTGGTATTCAGAAGGATTGCTGCCTCTGACCACAGCCTGGAGGGTTGCAATTGGTACCTGAGCCCCAGGTTTCCTAACCCTGCCTTAAAGAAGATTAAAGTCCATTTGTCCATTACTTTAAAGCAGTAGCTAAAATGCACACCACTCAACCCTATAGGCCAGAAGGAGTTTTGTGAGGAGTTGAGGGAATAATGTCTTTAGATGGTTAGAATGTTGGACTAGGATTTGGGAGAACAGGGTTCAAATCCCAACTCAGCCATGAAATCTCACTGGGTGACCTTGGACCAGTCACTACTACCTCTCTGCCTGCCCCACCTTACAGGGATGTTGTGGGGATGAAATGGGGGAAAATTAGAACCATTTATACCACCTTGTGATCCTTGAAAGATAAAGGTAGCCTATAAATGTAATAAATAAAAATGAGCAGTCCTGTGACTGGCCCCCAGTCACCAGGTGAGCTACATGGCTGAGTGTAGATCTCTTCCAGGGTAACAAATAAGAAACTGTGGCATTTAATGCCACTTCCCCGTTACTTTTAGCCATTTGCATACATCTTTTTCTGGGACTTCACTGCTGTGTCAATGTTCTTTAGTCGCAGAAACTGCTAAAGGTGTCAAGGCTAAAATGTTATGCATGCTTACCAGGTAATGCTCCACTCTGAACTTACCTTCAAGTAAACGTGCAAGCAGAGGCAATACAAGTCTTATGTTTCCTGACTGTATCTACAAAGCTGTTTCTATATATACATGCTAGATCACTACTACAGTACTTCTACTGTAGCTACAATGGTGACATAGGTAAAGGTAAAGGGACCCCTGACCATTAGATCCAGTCGTGGCCGACTCTGGGGTTGCGGCGCTCATCTCACTTTACTGGCCAAGGGAGCTGGCGTACAGCTTCTGGGTCATGTGGCCAGCATGACTATGCCGCTTCTGGCGAACCAGAGCAGCACACGGAAACGCCGTTTACCTTCCCCCCGGAGTGGTACCTATTTATCTACTTGCACTTTGACGTGCTTTCGAACTGCTAGGTTGGCAGGAGCAGGGACCGAGCAACGGGAGCTCACCCCGTCGTGGGGATTCAAACCACCAACCTTCTGATTGGTAAGTCCTAGGCTCTGTGGTTTAACCTACAGTGCCACCTGCGTCCCTACAATGGTGACATAGACCATAGACCACAGTAAAACATTTCACGACACCTAAATCATCGGTTTAAAAGCTTGATATGTAAGGAAGGCATATATGTACATTTTAAAAAAAAGAAGATTCAAATTCTCATTTTTAACAACTACAATTTAGGTCCAACAGCAGAAAAGGGTTTTCACAACACCCAGGTCAAAAGACAAAACTGACCAAATCTTACCAGGAAGAAACAAGACAAAAACAGACTCCCCTATATTTTTAAAGGAGACGTACATGCTAAGAATGCAGCCCACCCACGTTAAAACATACAGTGAGTAGCAGTTTGTTCCGTGAGAAATGAACTGGGTCACTTGTAAGCAAGATAAACCAGCAAAACCTGTTCGTAGAAAAATAGTTGCAAGCCCCTCCTCTGGCATTCTAGTAGCCAATGAATCAAGAATAGTCACACAATAACGGTAAATTTAGACACACACACCCCAAAGTCCTGCCATGTTTCCTATGCATGCTGACTTTGGGGCAGGGGGAAGTGGTGGAAAGGAAACACTAGCATGAAGCTGAAAAAGGAATGTGGGGCAACTCCACCTTAAAATTCAACTGAAATCAGCACCACTTACATGTAGTCAGGAATGAAGTATAACAAGCTAAAAAGGAAGCTGTCCTACAGAAAAAAAGGATGCAATGGAAAGAAAAGGCTGCAAAGTTATTAACAGATGCGGGGGGGGGGGGGGGACGACGACACGTGGTAGAAGAAAAAGAGAAGAGAGTCAACTGAAGTTGGCTGCAGCAGCAGATGGATTAGAACTATATTTTTAGTCTGCAGATATAAACCACAGGTTTTTTAAAATAAAAAATACACTGCAATTAAGTTTAAAATGTGGGTTGTTTAACATAAATAGGCTTTTAATGCAGCTATCAGGACTCCTGGGACTATTAAATCTACGAGGCAAGCATAGTGCCCTTTAGCATATTTATTAGTAAACTTGTGCATGCCTGAAACGGAACTAAAAACAGAATGCATTCAATATGTTCAAGTGTTTCCTATTCCTCAGTTGGGCAATGCTCACTGAAGCAGAGATTTGAGGGAAGGAAAGAAGAAAGACATGATAAACACTGTTTATGCTTTGCTGACCTCCCCAAAACACCCCCCCCCCAAAAGAAGGGACAGTTGCCACCTTTAGAGGCAATTCAAAAAAATGAAACTGAGAGGAGCATCTTTCCAAACATGACTAAGACACTTTCTGGCCCTATTTCTTAGCCATTGATGAAGAGATTGACACTTGCTCTGTCTTGCCTTTCAGAAGGTGGGGGTTTACTTGTTTTTAGGAGAACAAGTCCAGGGCAGGATGATGTGTTTGGGATAAATCAACTGCATCTCAGTTATGGACTAGCATCTGTCCTCAGGCTCCCTTGAACTGGCTACGCGAACTGATAAGAAATGTCACCTTAAGAACTGGCACTTTTGCTTTTCCTCCTCCTTCACCATTCCTATCTTCTTTTGTGTCGTGTATTTTAGATTGCAAGCCTGAAGGCAAAACCCAGTGTGCTTTTTATTGATCTGTAAGCTGCTCTAGGAGCCTTTTCTTCAAAAGAGGGTAAAAATGCCTTACATATAGATAAAGCCAAAAAGTGCTTCAAAAACAGGCATTCCTTATGTGTATTCCTTCCATATATATTTCAGATTGCAATAAAATCACTGCTTCCTGTATGGCTAATACATTGTATATGACCCTAATGATTGACATATAGTTGCTTTTTGGAATACAATGGTTGAAGTCATGCTCTCTTATCCAAAGCCATGTTGTTTAATCCCAGATGTAGCTGTAATCACTAAGGACTCATTTACATGGAACTGCAAAGTCAAATATGTGTCTGCTTTATCCTATGCACACATTCCGGAGAACCAGCCACACTTCTAGCTGCCTGACATGTGTTCCTGCAAGATATGCTGCTAAATTAGTATGCCATAGATACATATACAAAATGGTCAGCGATTCCTATTATTTTGCCTCTACTATAGCAAAAATAGGTATATTTCTCACATCTACAACTGGGTCACAAATAGTTGTTTCAAGTTAATATCAGATACTATTTCTGTAATTGTCAACTTTTAATTGTTCTGATTGTAATGTGATACACATATATCCATTTTAACTAGAATAGTAATGTTGAATTTGATGTTTTCATTTGTTAAAGTCAGGCACCTAAAAACTTCTAGGGTAAGTGCTAGATCTAATGTTAGCCTGCACTGCTTAACCAAATTTATATGCGTAAGGAGTTGACAGCAGCCATATTGACTGCCACTCATGGTATTAGGGTGAAAGCTAAAGTATCATGTAGGCACATAAAAAAATTGGACAGAGGAGGTTGAAAGACAAAACACTCAAGCAAATAAATTTTGGTGCTATTATGAGGGGAATCTTCCCAACTATAGCAAGCCAGCTACCGTTACTGATTTTATTAAGAACATTTTATACCCAGCCCCATCACTTGGTTCCTAGGTAGGTTAAATTAACATTTAAAACAACCCAAACAAAATAAGAGCAGATTGTAATATAAATGAAATACTCCAACACACCAATTGCAGCAGCTGGTTAACATCCCATAAATGACTGGGTAAACAGACAAGTGTTAATCTGGCACCAAAACGCTATCAACGTTGGTGCCAGCTGTACTTCCGGGGGGAGAATTCCATAATTGAGGCATCGTCACCAAAATCTTGGTGCCACCACTTAAAGTTTTCCTCTGGTGCTGAAAAACTAGATGGGACACTTTCAAAGGACCTGAGCAGGCTGATATTTCAGGATGGGATGCAGACTTCAAAAATGTCTAGAGTTGTTTGTTTTAACAAAGGTAAAGGTAAAGGACCCCTGACAGTTAAGTCCAGTCGCGAACGACACTGGGGTTGCGGTGCTCATCTTGCTTTATTGGCCGAGGGAGCCGGCATTTGTCTACAAACCGTTTTTCTGGGTCATGTGGCCAGCATGACTAAGCCGTTTCTGGCAAAACCAGAGCAGCGCACGGAAACGCCGTTTACCTTCCCACCGTAGTGGTACCTATTTATCTACTTGCACTCTGACGTGCTTTCGAACTGCTAGTCTCTGCCACTAATAATGTTTAAAATTTATGTACCAAAGTGTTGATTCAACTGAAAATACAGTGGCAAACCAACTCTAGTTTAAAACCTCTGTTTCCTGCATTATAAAAACTTCAATCAATGTGTTTTTCCTCACAAGCCCACCCCCTCGAAACAAGAAATTAATTACCTGGTGATATTTCTTCAGTATATTGTGCATTTCTGCTACATCTTCACTTGTTATGGTTTTGATGACGTATCTTTTGTCGTAAGAGGTGTGAAATCGGGCGCCACTCCGTGCTTGGGAATCATTAGCAAGGGGACAACTTCTTGTCAGAGAATTCTGTCACGTTAAAAAAGGAGGAAAGCATCAGAACAAGACGTTAATTAAAACATAAGATGTCTAGCTGGATCATACCATTGTCAAAACATGGGCACCTGGGGAAAAGGCTAAGGTGGGGAATCAATTTAGCAGTACTGTAATATCCTTAAAGCAGAACTATTATGGTACAAAAAACCCTCGGGAAAGGTGGTTTACTAGCAGCAGATTTAAATCAGGGCTGCACTGAATGTTCAGAAAGGACTTTGCTGGCGGGGGACGGAGGAGAGAAATGTTTCCACAAAAGACCTCCAGAAGTTTACTTTCGTGCCAGTTTGTCAGCAAAAAAGTAGCAAAGCAAACTGGTGCTCCAGAATGATACTGGGATGGTGGAGAGGGGAAGAATGCTCTAAGGGTAGATACCAGCTACACAAACACTTCCTCTGTTTTTGTGCCACTCCAGAAAAAAGTTGCCCAAGGGGGCTTTATTTTGCAGTGCAGAGTCTTGACAAAATGCCTTTTCCCCTCAACTCCAGCTTAAATTCACTAGTTAATGTCATGACCTACATGCCAAGAGTTAAGTGAACTGAAGTGCCTTTTGTTCTGCATTGCCGCATCCAAACAAGATTTGTTTCTTGAATTTTCTTCCAAGACAACACTATTTAATCAATCCCTGCGGTTGCTAGAATGAAAAAAGTTTAAGCGTTTCTGAAATTTACCCACTGCCACCTGCCTGCTACATTACTGGCAATGAACAGATATCTCCCCCTCTCGTCATATATAATGCAAGCTGAAATTTAATATATGCTTTTTAAAAAGCACAAAAGCAAGCATTGGATAAACAAATGCGCTGGTTTTTCTGCAAGACAGTCATTTTCAATACAATACAATACAGGTTCGAGCCTTGCAATTTAATACTGTGCTAGTCAAATGGTGCTAGTCTCAGCAAGTATCTCATCTTGGTATATTTTAAGAGCAAGAATTACAACAGCAGCACAGCGCAATGCATTTTATTTTCTCGATGCATCACTTTGTCCAAAGCAGCGTCATTCTGAAAGAATGAGGACGTGTTGAAAAAGGAGGTTTATTCCATCACAACATGGTGCCAAGAGTGTAGGCTCAGTTTTAAAAAAACTGAATCTTTATTTACATGTAGATCCCTTCAGTGGTGCTGTTATCATTAAATATGCAATAATCTGCATTCCAGGAAGGAGTCGGAATGGCTTAAGTAAGCAACATGAAACAATAAAAAATAATTGATAGTCACAGCAAAAAGGCTATCAGTATCAACCAATAATTTACTATAGAAGCCACTAGCAAACACTCTTATAGATTTTATAAGTAGCAAGAGCCACAAGCCTGAAAATTCTTCTAGTCCCCACCCCAAAAACAATCACCACCACCAGTAAGAACCACATGTATATATATTCAAGGATAGCAGTGACCTAAGATAAATGTGGCTAGCTGGCAAAATTATCTACTATTTATATTCAGTATCACCATCCTGTGTACATATGACACCAGAGGAAGCCTAGGATCCTAGCTGATTGGTCACTTGCTGTCTCCACTCCCTTGAAGACAATACAGAAATGGTTCATTATGAACATGTTTTTGCCTTAGCTTTTGCCTGGGGAAGCTCCAGGGGAAAAACCCACTATACCACTGACATTTAGTACATTTCCAAGCACAATTCAAAGTGTTGTTGCTCACCTTTCAAGCCCTAAATGGCCTCGACTCAGTATGCCTGAAGGAGCATCTCCACCCCCTTTGTTCAGTCCAGACACTGAGGTCCAGCTCCAAGGGCTTCTGGCGGTTCCCTCACTGCGAGAAGCGAAGTTACAGGGAACCAGGCAGAGGGCCTTCCTGGTAGTGGCACCCGCCTGGTGGAACACCCATCAGATGTCAAAGAAATAAAGAACTATCTGACTTTTAGAAGGCATCTGTAGGCAGTCCTGTTTAGGGAAGTTTTTAATGTTTGATATTTTATCGTGTTTGTAATATTCTGCTGGGAGCCACCCAGAGTGGCTGGGAAGACCTGGCCAGATGGGCGGGGTATAAATAATAAATTAGTATTATTATGCTTTCATCTGCCAATTAGTACAACTAATTCTAGGATCTACAGCAAGTGTAGGATTGAGTTACAATATACGGTTTAATTTATTTCAGGGGTGACCTATTATTTCTCACTTGTTTTACCCTTGGACAACAAATAATAAAATATCCTGGACTGAAAGATTCTGGTTGATTAACTTTGATCCAGATCAGGATCTGTCTCACCCATATGCCTAACCAGCCTGGGTCCATGTTACAGGTTTGGAAGGAGAGAACAAGAACAGAACAACTGAGACCTGGGGGGTTGGAGAAGCTCCACTTCCTTACTTTCGGGAAATCCTGCAGCTCTTGGGTTTCAAAGTCAGGGAGATCAGAAGTGGTGATGACAGCTGATTATTAAAGACATGCAGGCCCCATGGAAGCACTTTCCAATTAGGCATAGATACCTATCATCCCTCACAAATCTCTATTTTTCTAGATCTATCAATAAACTAGGAATCAATCTTTTGCCTAAAGATCAATGCCTATAATACAGAACCATTTAATAACATATTCCAAAAAGCACAGAACAGTCAATCACGAGAGTATATAACGTTAGCAATTCCACAAATAGTCATGATGTATTAACCACAGGAATCCTGGAAATCCAGTTCTTTTTTAAAAAGAACAACAACAAAAACCTGTATTATGATGTTTCCCCCCATGCTGATTTCAATATGTCATTTGGGACTGCTTTAGTCCTCAAATTATAGCTAAGTGAAATTATTCCCTACAGAAAAATCAAAAGAAGATGAAGTGTCTCATCAAAACTCTTAAACCAGGGGTCAGCAAACTTTTTCAGCAGGGGGCCAGTCCACTGTCCCTCAGTCCTTGTGGGGGGCTGGACTATATATTTTTGGGGGGGGGAATGAACGAATTCCTATGCCCCACAAATAACCCAGAAATGCATTTTAAATAAAAGCAGACACTCTACTCATGTAAAAAACACCAGGTAGGCCCCACAAATAACCCAGAGATGCATTTTAAATAAAAGCACACATTCTACTCATGTAAAAACAAACTGATTCGCAGACCGTCCACGGGCCTTAGTTTGCTTACTCATGTCTTAAACTGACCATATGGTGCATTCAGTTAAACATACTTGGGATGTGAACTGTCATATCATGAGAATTTCCCCATGAGTTTTCTATAAAACATACTTCTTATCTTGCCAACTTTGACCAACACATCTAATAAGTTCTTTCTCCTAATTCATACTGAAGCTAATATTCTGGTGTCCATCAAACCACTACAAAAATCCATTTGTGTCTTCTATATATGAAGGTTTTGACATCCAGATCAAAATGTCATCTTTCATAACATCACCTTGGAAACAAAAATTATTCCACAAATTTGAAGGCTTGAGTATATCCAACTGATGGCTTGAAATTGGCACAGGAAAAAGCATCTAGACAAGATACAACATATTGTGGCAGCAATCTGGTGGCCAAACACCTTTTTAAAAACCTAAAAAACTTGATACCTTGCTTTATCCATCAGTTTCACTTAAACAACCTGAACCCTCCCCCTCGAAAAAACCCCAAAGTTGACACTTCAACTTTTCTAGGCAGTTACGGCCACTTAACGTTTCTTATAAAAGTCTCAATAAGTTGGTTCATTAGCCGCAAAGACAGCAATTCTGCACAACCTATAAAGGTACAGTAATGCAGTTTTAAAAGAAATTGGTCACTAGGCATTTTCACTAGAAAAACAAGGCATTTCAAAATCTGGAGGGAGGGGGACCGATCTTCTCCCACATGAGATCTATATGGCCAATACTTATCCTGACTTTGCATTGCCTAGTATCTCAGAATCCATTTCCACAAGTTCTAAGGTAGAAAATGCCTTCCCCTGCTGCCCAAGGACATCTTAGCCAGAACAAAGAAACCATAGGTGGGCATTTTGTTCCATTGCAGGAACTTTCATCCGAAGTCAAATTGGAAGCCATGCTCTGAGAATTCTGGGGTCTCAGCTTTTCAAAGGAAAGGCCTTTGCTATCTGCCAAGACTGTTGGGCCTACAAGCAACCATATTCTGACACATCTGGTCTAAGGCCAGGCTGGGCAGAGCAATCGAGAGATTGTCTAGAACAGGGGAATTTCTTCTCAGGATTAACTTTTAAAGGGGGTGGGGAGAGAAGGGAGAGGGTAGATTCCAGAACAGGTCACTGGTCTTAGATACGATGCCAAATGGGGGCGGGGGGGGGGGGAGACAGGGAAAAAGAACAATGGCCAAAACTGGTTAAGAAAAACAGTATGTAAGGTATTGATGGCAAGCTTTGTTGGGGGACTTAGAATAGTGGGACCACGTGTTGAGATTTCTGCATCGTAGGGGGATGGACTAGATGACCCCCAGGATCCCTCCCAACTCAACAATTCTATGATTCCTAAGAGAACATCAGCATCATCACCTACCTGCAAATGCATTACCAGCCCAAGTTCAACCCACACTAAAAGTTCAGACTTGGCTATCCTCTTTTGCAGGTTTTCACTACTAATTTCTGTGTGTGTGTGTGTGTGTGTGTGTGTGTGTGTGTCAGAAGCAGAAGAGGTAATTTAGTGAGAAGGAAGAGACTGTGACAGTGAGCAGTGCAGAATTGGGGCAGAAGGTAGAGAGGAGGGGGGCAAGAGGCAGGGATAAAGCAGACTGCTGAAGAAACCAGGGAGTCTCCCCCTCCTGCTGCAACCAGCTCCCCTCCCACCTGGTCTCCCAGGGCCCAAAGAGGTATGTAAAGGGTGGAGCAAAGGCAGGCAAGATGACAGAGCATCAGACTGCTTAAGAAGGAACCAAGGGAGGAGACATAGGGAGCTATGGGAAGGCGAGGACCTTCAGTCCTCCACAACTGCCTCATAGGGGCAAGTTCTACTGGGAAGAGTTGCCTGGCCTCTTTGAATAAAGAGTTAATTTCGCTGAAGCCATGTGAGTATTCCTCACCTTCTCCTGGCACCCATCTCTGGCACTAACTCATTAAGTAGTGGGGCCATCATAAAAGCTCAGGGGACAAGACCTACCCTGCCCCCTCATAATGGGGACTACTTGCAGATATTGAATGTAGTTGAGAGACATGCCAGCTTATTTCAAACCCACGACTATATCTATCCAATGGCTGCAACCTTCTTAGCAACCTTTGCTTGAAAATGTCACGATGTATTTGCAGAAGTCAATAAAAAGATTTTCCATGTGCACTGAGAACAGTCGAGCAAAAGCATTTGCTGAAGGTCATGAAATTTAAACTGACCTTTAACACTTACAACTTCAAACAAACCAAAACAGATGTCCCATGCCAGAGGCTGTACAGGCACTTGTTAGATCCAATACATTATATGCCTGATGAAGCCAAAAAGGCCCAGCTTATTTTTTTTCCAAAGAAATTTACAGCTTCTTTCCAACAGGTGTTTTTTTTAAAAAAAAATCTTTGTTTTTCATTATTATTATTATTATTTAGTAATATTCTTGTATCTGCCTCTTCCTCTCTTAAGAGTCCAGGCAAAATTACAGTCTTAAAATCAACAGAGCAGAAAGGTTAGTGCGGCAGGCGATAGCCATTGTTCTGTTCAGTTCTATGTCCTTTGTGTTAAAGGCCCAAACACTGAGGGAAAAACCAAGAACTGGGGCGCTGCCACAGAAAAGGCCCAGCTCCGTGCCACCATCCCATGGGCCATGTCTTACAGGGTGACCAGGAGCAGGTTTTCCCATGCAGATTGCAAGGCCAGTAAAAATTGCAAGATGCTCTTTTAGATACTGGATCCCTAGACACTTAGGGCTTTGCAAGCTAATACCAACACCTTGAATTGGGCTGAATATCTCATATCAGCATTGTAGTGCTTTAAGGATTGATGACATAAAACCCCATTTCATCCCACATATAATGACAGTTTGGTTGGTTGTAAGGCACTGTGGGTTGTCCCAAGCAAGATAAAGTGACTAACAAATTCAATATAACAACAACAACAACGATGATGATGATGATGATGCAAGATGTAGTAGAGTGACATAGTCCTCCAGGAAATTATCAGATCATGAATCACTGATGTCAGGTAATCCCAGACCAGGAACATCAATAGTTGGCAAACCAGGTAGAGGTGGGCATGAGAATGCAGTCACTGAGGCTACTTGGATTTCAGGCAACCATTTGAAATAGTGGAATGTCACCTGTTCCTTCATGTGGAGTCCTACCCCATTCAGAACATATTGTCTACTCAATTTGCGCACTCAGGAACTATTTACCTGCAACACCCGCCTTATCAAGATTCGGATTCAGCCCTCATCCATTCCATTGCACAATTTCCCATGATTCAGACTGAGTAAAGTGTGTGCTTGGAACCACCTGCATATGGGTGGCACTGCACTCTGAATTCCCAGATGACTCCTCAGCAGTGATTTAGAGACAAGGTGGAACCCCTAAAGAACTGCCATGAGGCCATGCAGAAGCCCCGCAATGCTACTTCCTTACGAAAAATCAATGGGAAAACATTCCCTACATCTCTCTCCCAATACAGGTCCCAATCAGGACAACCAAGGCTGTTTCAGTGCCATACCCAGGCCTGAAGCCGGATTAAAATGCATCTAGATTAGGGGTGGTGAAACTGAGGCCCGGAGGCCACTTACAGTCCTTCAACGGCCCTCCACATCCCTCAATGGCCCTAATCTGCACCCTAAGATTCTTGCCAGGCTGAAGTGAGCTTTTGAACTCTGATAATGCCTCATTTGTTTGGAGGATAGAGAGGTGGGTGAACCTGTATAGAAACTAGCCTATTGTATAAAGGTAAAATTCAGATTTGCCGCACAGCCCACTTTTGGCTCTGACTGCTATTGGCATGCGGCTGGCTCTCAGGAGGTTATCCAGAAGGGAACGTGGAGCTCAGCCTGGAAAATGTTCCCACCAACTGGTCTAGATAATTCAGCTGGCCAGTCATCACCACCAGGGTAGGAGGCCAGTGAAACAACAGTAACAGAGGCAGAGAAGGCAAGCTGGGCACTGGGAGACAGGTGGGTTAAGATTTGGCATGAGGTATGCAAAAGAGAAAGGGACGCGGGTGGCGCTGTGGGTTAAACCACAGAGCCTAGGACTTGCTAATCAGAAGGTCCGCGGTTCAAATCCCCGCGACGGGGTGAGCTCCCGTTGCTCAGTCCCTGCTCCTGCCAACCTAGCAGTTCAAAAGCACGTCAAAGTGCAAGTAGATAAATAGGTACCGCTCTGGTGGGAAGGTAATGTAGCAGAAAAAGAAGCAGGATGGAAATATAGCTTGGGAGCTGAGCAAAAACTGAAGTTCTGACATTAGCGATTTTCCTATAGTGTGGGGAGGGAGCGGCGGGGGGAACAGGGAGAATCCTTTACTACGTAAGCCCCACAGCTGGTAGAAAGTCTTAGCGTTTCCCTGCACAAGCTGGTTACTCAGAGAGGCATTATAAGATGCCTTCCGTCCTGTGACATGTGCTATCTTAACATTTCTCAATGAAAATTTCAAGCAGCAGGAGCAGCGTGGGGACAGAGGAAAAGCCACCTCATTTCCCTTTGAAGTTTATCTGCACTATGGGAGTTTAGGGATTAGCAACAGACTCCAAGAGGGTAGGAAGGATTTAAAGGTCAATTTAATTAGCCCACTCTAATCTCCAATATTTTATACTCTCGTTGGCATATTAATATCATTAAATTATAATTGCTCTTTTCACAAGACTAAAGATTATTTATGCAATCGCGCAATATATTTAATCTACATACTGAGTATGTCAAAAGTGATCCTAAAAAGGGAGTTAGAAAAAAATGCAGTAGAGGAAATCTTTTTCTTCAGAGGTGAAGAAATGGATGATAAAGCTGGATATTTTTTAAAAAACTTTTTAGAAAGGTTAGGGTTAAGTAGAAATGACAGATACATCATTCTGTCTTTAAATTACAATAATTGCTGGTTTGACTTGTATCTGACAAGAGGTGAGATGCATCAGGGTAAAATCTGGGATAAAATTCTTGGTAGATGCTCTGATCTTACATTGCCATCTTTACAATGGCCCTTTTAAATAACTTCAGTGCACAAAAGTCCTCAAAAGGGAATCTTAAAACAAGTTTTCCATAATGCAAAGGGCTGCTACCTTTCTCTCTGAAAATATGATTATCAAGGAATACTACGAGCACAAAACATGAATCATAGAACTGTGGGTTTATCATCAGAAGGGAGACCAGAGCTTGGTGTTCTCTAGAGCAGAGATGCTGGCGGGCACTATCCCAGTCTACACAATGGATGGAAGATGTCATGGATGGCAAGGCATCAATGGGCATTTTGTAATAAAATTGTTTAAAGCCCACATAGTGCCTTTTCTAATCAAAGACACTAAGAGCCCAATGCACAACATCTCAGGAAGTTTGGTACTAAAATGGGAGATCTCTACTCTCAAATAGAAAATCAACAACTCTGAAGAAATGGCCTTGCATACAGTGGTACCTCTGGTTATGAACTTAATGCATTCCGGAGGTCCGTTATTAACCAGAAACCGTTCTTAATCTGAGGTACCACTTTAGCTAATGGGGCCACTGCTGCTGCTGGCTCACGATTTCTGTTCACATCCTGAGGTAAAGTTCTTAACCCGAGGTACTACTTCCGGGTTAGCCGAGTCTATAACCCAAAGTGTTTGTAACCTGAGGTGTTTGTAAAGTGAGGTACCACTGTATTTAGAATATGAAAAATGCTGGACATCATATGAGTATCTGATTTCACAAAGGTAGTATTAAGGTAGAGATCAGCAGTTTGTTCCATTTCTCTTACAAATATGTGGGGAGAAGGTGGCCATCTTAGATTTCTGCTCCCTGAACAAGTTCACTGAGAGTGCAAAACTATTTCAAGTATATAAGTGAACTCTTGATTTTAAGAGATAAAAATATGGTCCCTAGATGAAAATAATAGAACTGTCGTTCACCCTCTTATACCCTGAGAAACCTTTGCTGGTATCTTAATTGAGACAGGAAACTCACAATATGTTTTGTGAAGCAGCTGATTTTTTAAAAAACAAACAGATGTTTTGCTATTTCTTTGTGAGCAAACTGATTAAACCCAGTAAGCCTTTTGCCTGATAAAGGTCAAAGTCATCTGCTAATGACTGTCCTACTTTTATGGCAGTGGTCTGACAGCTATTGATTAGGTCTCTCACTGGAGTGAAGAACATTAACAAGCACATTCTAAAAATCAAGACCATTTAGCCCTCTCCCGTTATATAAACTTTCAATAAACAAAACATTTTGCAGCACCTTCAAAAACTATTCAGGAAGCAATTCTAAGCATGCTGACTTGGAAGAAACACCACTGAGACCAGAACGTCTTGATTTCAAACGAGAGAGTGAGTTTGGGACATTTGTGAATTTGGGCTTAAACTATTTAGAGTAACTGGAGCCAGATGCCCCTGTTCTTATACAGAGATTAAGCACAACAATTCACACAATTTGAACTGCTGGTTAGGAAATAAGACACCAATTCATTTCTTTAAGTGCAGGAGGCGATTCCGAAACTTCAGTGCTTGCAAGCGTTCCATAAAATGGATTTCAGATCTGAGTGTAATAGCCGCAACTTACACGCAGTCCTAATTCTGAAAAGTTCATGTTACAAACACATTATGTCTAGCCCCTGGAACAATTTATCAAGGACATCTACTGTAGATTCCAAGCAAAGACATTTGGGTAGAACAGTTGTTTTAATTACACCGACATGCCCTATTAAACAAACCAGGAAGTGTGCCATTTTACCCATGTTCATCTTGCACACTGCTCAGCGATAATAGCTGAGAATGAATTCTGGTTGGCATTTGCAAGCCATATTTTTCAAGTAATTGAAATTAGAGTTGCTATAAATTATGGGTGTAGAGAGAATCCATTTGCCACCAAAGCTCTGTTGTATGACCATCAGCCTTACATGTAGAAGGTCACAGGTTTAAACTACACACTACACTTGATCTTAGCTTAAAGGCCGAGAAGTGATACACAGGTTTAAACACTGTTATCTTTGTATGGGGCTGTGGATAAAACACTGGAGTCACTGCTAGTCAGCATGGACCACTAGTCTCAACTAGTGGGTTGGGACCCACAAGTGGGTTACGGCCTGAATCCGAGGTGGGTTGCAATGCAACAGGAGTGCCACACCATGCAAATATATGGTAAAATATTGAGAAATGGGTCACCAATTGCATGTTTGGGTTAGAAGTGGGGCCCGAGTCTGAAAAGGTTGAAGGAAAGACTAACCTAAATGGACCAATGGCCTGGCTTTCTATGGACCAGTCAGAATGGCCAATGCTGGACCAATAGCTTGGCTCTGGTTAAAAGAAGCTGCATATATCCTGATTAGACAAACAATCTTACTTCCTATCTCTGTAAACCATCTCTGCTGCCTTAACAGAAGCCATCTGTGCACATCATTGGGCTAGAAACAAATCCAGCTTCTCCCCCCCCACCTCAAAATATTTTAATATGTAGAAAAAGTTAACATTCAGTGCTTCAAAAAGGAAGAATGGACAAGTTGACTTGCATGCGCCTTTGAAAGCACTCCCTTTTTCAATCTGCGGTGCTACCATAGCCATACTATATTGTGTGTCAGAATGGCAGTGGTTATCAGAGCACTTCAGCTGACTGTGAAACAAAAGGAAGTGGTAATTTCAGAAGCAGGGGGGGTGGGGAGGTGCAAAGCAGAAGTTGCAAGCATGTGCTTGTGTTTCCCTTCTGGCTGAATAACACATTTCTCAAGACGAAAAGGCTTCTATTTAAGTTACAGCTGTTAAAATTTTAGCTCGATTTTTTCAGATGAAACGTTATTTCCCCTATTGAGGAGAATGCCTCTCTGAATGTTACTTGGAACCAGAAATTCCTAATACTGCAACTTGCAACAAAGGAGGGGAACAGACATTACTTATTAATACAGTGGTACCTCGGGTTACAACCACTTCAGGTTACAGACTCCGCTAACCCGGAAGTAGTACCTCGGGTTAAGAACTTTACCTCAGGATGAGAACAGAAATCGTGCGGCGGCGGAGCAGTGGCAGCAGGAGGCCTTGTTAGCTAAAGTGGTACCTCAGGTTAAAAACAGTTTCAGGTTAAGAACGGACCTCTGGAATGAATTAAGTTCGTAACCAGAGGTACCACTGTGTAAGCAATGCCAATTGCACAGAACCGGGAGGGGCTAGTAATGAACTACTGGTTGGAAAAGGTGTAGGAACATCTTATTGCTTAGCTCTTAAGACAAAATGTACATTGATTATTTAGATTATTTAAATACATGATTCCCACCCCCTTCGGTCTAAGTCACTTGCAAGTTGCCTCAGGGCAACTTTAGCTTGAAGGCCCTTTTTGCAATACTTTAAATTAAAACCCCAACCTCTTAGGCAATTGGAGAAACATCAAATATCAACCCCCTTCGTTATTTCAAGGATGACTCATCAGGATCACTGATGGCAGACGTGATGGCTAAGTTCCTTACCATAATATCAGCAGTTGGTCAGTGTTAAAGGATTCAAGTAACCCAGTGACCCCCCACTTATGCTCCCCCAAATCACCTGCTTACCACCATGAGAAAAGACTCCTTAGCTACTGCCTTGTCTCATAACGTGTTGCTGAGTCTAAACACACTGCCTTTGGGAGTCATTTTACCAATACCTCGACAAGTTTTGCTGCTGATATATGATTTGGAACTCTCCCAGGCAAAAGCTCACAAAATGGCCACCCCTTCTCCACACATTTGTATCCTGCCTCTCAGCCACAAGGATTTCTCAATCTAATAGCATAAGACTTATCAGTAAAAAAACAACCACCCACAAGAAACCAACGGATATGACACAGTAGCATAAACAGCAGTAAGGACCACACCCTCTTGAATGTGAAGGGGGAAAGTGTTTTCCATGGTCCTCTAAAAATAAAGAGGGAGCCTGGCAGATGTTCCGAGGGAAGGAGGTTCCAGGGGCAAGACATCAGAAGTGGCTCCTTCCTGCTTCTTGTTGCTACCCCCTTCACCCCAGAAAGTGGGCACCCTGAGCAGGTTCTCTGAAGATGACCTTGGCAATCAAGCAGATCCATATAGGAGCTTATTGTAAGATTCTTCATCGCACTTATTAAACATTAGTGTTTTGGGTTTTTTTAACTTAACCTTATAGTTTAGCCAAATACATTTTTATTTTACTAGCTCTCTGAGTCTTTATCGCTGCAGGTATTTGTACACGGACCATATTAAATGACAGAGAGGAAACAAGTGGAAGGAAAATTAAACAAACTGAAAAGTGTAAAAATATGTCAGCAAGGCAGATTATTTCCACAATGAGGCAAGGAGCATTTATTACCCACTTAGGATTTCAGAATACTTCTGAGGAAGCCCACGCTAAACTAGCTTGTGGAACAAAACAAAAAATTCTGATGATATGAACACAGTGTACCTACTTCCAACGCTAAAACTGTGCCATTAGGACTTTCCTTATATCTCTCTAATAAAGTTTTGCTAAGGTTACACACCAAGGCACAGAAACTGTAGATACTGCTCTTCAGGTCTTCATCCTCATTCCTCCATCAGCTGCTGCCCAAGGTTATCCCTCCTGCCGTGGGGCAAAGTCAGGCCTGCTGATCACCACAGGCATGGAGGGAAGGTAAGCAAGAGGTCTGATGGAGGAATAGCAGTTGCAACACAATTTAAATATACGAGTATCAAGTGTGGATCAGGCAGTCCCAACCACAGGCAGTGATAGACCACATTCATGAAATAGGGGCACTTAATTACCATCAAATAATGATCCCAAATCAGGTCTTTGCCTAGACTTTCTCCCTCCTGCTTGCAGCCTGTAAAGCTAGAAATCATCAATATTGTTTATCAAGGTAGATAGCCTACCTGAAAATCCTGATCATCAATTGCAAATCTCTCTCGCAGATTACGAAAAACCATTGGACAATATTCTTTGAATTTGAAATGGCTTGGCATATTTTCTCTGAAACAGAAGATTTGAAGAAGAAGAAAAAACTTGCTAAGAATTTATAAAGATAAACCTCCAGAAGTAAGCTTTCTCCCCTACAAGACCAAGTACCTTCCAAAACAGCAACAGTTACTATAATACAGAACACTGTAAATTTACATCAAAATGCATTAAACAGAACTGTAACAAACCTCTGAACTGAACATCATATTTTGCTCAAGAACTTAATGTGTTATATTTTGTCCCAGAATTTCCCTAGAAGGTCCAAACTAGCTAGATAAAGTGAGGCCTGTGTCATGTGCAATTAAAAAAAAAACAAAAAACCTAGCACAGGAGTGCCTAACATTTGGTCCATCTAGCCTAATGTTGTCTACTTAGATTGAGATAAGCAATCCAAAGTCTCCGGAAAAGGCCTTTTCCAGCTCAACTAATCCAGTGCCCTCCCAACTCCCATCAGCCCCAGCCAGCATGACAAATAATCAGGGATCATGGAAGTTGTATTCCAGAAACATCAGGAAGGCTGCCAGGAATCAGGAAGGCTGCCAAAAACTGAACTTGCATTGGCAATGGGGGGTGGGGGTGGGGGAATTCATAGATCAGTGGCAGAACACATGCTCTGCATACAAAAAAAAAAGAAAGTGGTGCCACATCCATGGATAGCTCAGCTGGTTACTGCATGATGCTGATAATGCCAAGGTTGCAAGTTCGATACCCGTAGTCTAAGTGATTAGGATGCTGTTTACTGCACTAACTCTTTTGGCAGCTTCTAGTACTGTCGGTTATAAGAGGGAAATGAGGAGGATGCACCTAATGAATGCCTGCAAAATTAAAGTGCATTCTTCTGCTATTTGGGGGAAGAAAAGGCCAGAGATATTTGCTGTTAGTATCTCAAAAACACCCATTCCAACCTCTGCAGGGAATCATGCAGGGCCAGCGGGTAAGCTCATATGGAAAGCTAGAGTGTTATGATAGCTTTAAGCTCATCTAGCTAGACTTACATGCCCCTTTAATGAAACCAAGGTCCTAAGGTGCCAGTGCTTACCAGTGCCTCACCATGGTTGGTGACAGGCAAACTGCTTGAAGATTAATCCAGGCAAGCCTGCATTAGTAGCTGTTGGCAGGCCCTGTTGGCAGGCCCTGATATGCAGGAAGGGAAAGGATTTCCACTGACCGCATCAGCTTCCCCTGGTTAAGCAGGTTCTCAGCCTGGGGGCAGAACCTGGATCCATCGGTGAGCCTGCAACTTCAGACAGAGCACCAACCTCATTTGCAGGACTCAGACCTAGCAAAGAGACATTCATGCCTTCATGCCTGGTGAGACAAGTCTAGTGTACTGCACTGTAATGGCGGCTGCTCTTCACAGAAGATGCAATTCTTCATCTGATGGCATTTCATCAGACATACATTACGCTACGGCTCCAGCTGCCCATTTACTTCCAGAAGAGACCTATGCTAGCCTTGCCTTATAAAACTCTAGAGGCAAATGGGCCTAAACCTCCTCTGCTCTTGAATTGCCTTCCTTTAAGCAGGATGTGAAGGAGCAAGAAAGGATCTTTTCCTCCCTCCTCTGTTCTGTTGTCCTGATGCATTGCAGAGCATGTCAGGACTGAAAGAGCAATTATGTTCCTGACTTCGCTGTTGCCAAGGAGGCTGCAGTTCCCATGGGCCATCGCTTCAGTCCCATCACCCTCTGCAGCGCGTTGAGACGACATCATCTGGAGGGCACCATGTTGGCCATCCCTGCATTAACAAATACCACTTTTTGACATGCAGATGTTCCAGTAAGTTTGTAGTCACAGTTCGACATAAGATACTTAGAGAAAACTGTATGCCATATGACAAAAAATGCAGTAGGTCATGCCTATACTGTCTAAGCTTATTACAAATGACTGAATCACATAATCCATATTATAAACCAAACTAAAAACAACCAACTGCTTCACTTACTTGTTGAAAAGGTGATTGTCCACTTTTATCTTGGAATATGCTTTGAAGTCATCTGGCATCAACATAACAGGGATCTGAACATGGCTCAGTTCATTGATCTATGTGCGGGGAGGAGAAAATTTGAATTAGCAGATTCGTCGAGGCAAACCAATAGCAGAGCAGGATATAACAAAATCGTTTCAGTGGTGGGACCAAGTCTATGAAGCTCCCTCCCAGCTGAGATTAGACAGGTAACCTCCTTGCTGAAGTGCAGGTGAGTGACTAAGGCTTGCAGCAGGCATTTTAAAGTAGTATTACATTAATTGTTTATTGTCTATGGATTGTTTTTTATGCATGTAGCTTAGAATGCAAATAACTGAGCAGCATATTAATGCTTAAAATAAAATGGTAAGCCAGTTGACATTCCTAACCCAGGAGATCCTTTATTCCCAAATCCATAGCAGTAGAACCAATTTTATAAGCAGGGCAATTTACAATTGTTGTGTTTAAAAACAGAATGAGGTACTGTTAACAACAGTGTTATTCCTGCAGCTCTGTAACTCCAAGATGCTATTTGGAGATCTAGCACCCCCCCTCCCAAGAAACTTAAAAATGATTTCCCTTTTCTGAATAAACTTTTTTATATCCCTTTATGTCTGTTCAGCATACCTCCAACTTTTCCTGCTTACTACTAAAGTGACATTTTACATCACATACACAAACTGACATTTCCCCCCCAGCAGACTCACTCGATTACAGAAGGTATGAATGCCACAGAAGATTGCCTAACTGCATACATTTCCTTAGGATATAGGAAATATCCTGAACACAATGGAGACAGGCACAGCGAGGCAAGCTTTGAGAAGCCTTTGTTCTCAGGCCTTGCTCAAAATTGCATCTTCAATTAAAGTGATGGTCAACAGAAACTGAAGAAGACTCTATTGTTTCAAGTTTTTTGGTGCCTGGCTTTGAAGACTGGGAGGAGCCAGACAAAGCTGAACCATTCTGTGCCATAGTGTAGAATGATGGTTTTGTCTTATCTTGTGAAGTGCAATTTGCATGAAAAACAATGGTTACTGTGTACTATGTTGCCACAAATCAGAAAGAGTACTTTTATAAGGGATAGGACCCGCCTATATCCTAAGGAAATGGTCTTGAATATGATAATGGTAAATTTTGGTCTGTTGGGGAAGAATGCTTTGTTCAGAGGCAAAGCAAATGCTTTGTGTGTTAAAAGCCCAGGATTTTTAATTAAAAGGATCTCAAGGTAGCAGGACTGAGAAATACCTTTGCAAGTGGCCCAACTCTGCCTAAGACAACTTCATTTGTGCAAAAGCCCTGGCCAGACTAACCAATCTGGTAAACATTTTCAGGTCTCCATTGCCCACAAGAACCACAGCGGCATCTGAGGATACACCAGAAGCACCTTGATAAGTCAGGAAAGGGTGAATGTAGTCTGCATGTGTGTGTGTGATAAATTAAGAACTGTAACATACCATAATAACTATTAGTGTACAAAGCAAGTTCTATGAACTGTATTCAAAAAAATTACAGTTCGCATGCTTTGGGATCCCTTTTAGAATCCAAGCTATCTGAAGTGTGCCAAAATGCTAAATCTGTGTTCTTACTTCAATCTAAAATCTTTTGAGACATCCAGATGCAACCACTCTCCAGCTGTTCGAGGATCTAATTTGGGCATACTGTCTGGAAAGTTTTTCCATGTTTAGATAACATATGTCCAGATGTTAAGTAAACTCTATTTTGTAAAATTCAGAACATAGCTTCTAGGATGAGAAGACTATAACATCTATTGTTGCCCTAAACCATTTGTTTAAGCAAATGCACATTGCGCAAGGGAAATCTTATTTCTACTTCAAAGTTGTAAGTCAGAGCAGGCCTAGCAGTTCGTGCAAGACATCTAACAGATCTATAATAGCTATACAGTGGTACCTTGGGTTAAGTACTTAATTCATTCTGGAGGTCCGTTCTTAACCTGAAACTGTTATTAACCTGAAGCACCATTTTAGCTAATGGGGCCTCCCACTGCTGCTGCACCACCAGAGCACGATTTCTGTTCTCATCCTGAAGCAAAGTTCTTAACCTGAGATACTATTTCTGGGTTAGCGGAGTCTGTAACCTGAAGCGTATGTAACATGAAGTGTATGTAACCCGAGGTACCACTGTAGTTAATCTGACTGTCCTTCATAGCGAAGTGTAACTCCTCGTTTTTAAAACAAGCAAATCACAGTCTGGTTCCAAGAAGAGCGCATGTGTGTGTGTGTGTGTGTGCGCGCGCGCGCGCGTGTACACGTACACACACACACACACACACACACACAGCCTTTGTTTTTCAATACAAGGGGTTGGGAACATTTTCCAGCCCAAGGGTTGAATTCATGCACAAGCAACAGTTGGGGGTGTGTCACATGACAGTGGTGGATGTCCCCAGGGGCAATTAAGTTGGCAAGGCCAGAGGCAAAAGTGAGGACAGCAACAGATGCAACTCTTAACTTTGTACGGTAGGCTACATTCAGTAGACATTACAAGCCAGAGGTTTCCGCACACCTCTACCGCCAGTCTCTTCCATCCACCATCTAATGGGTTGGCCACTACTACATCTTGTGGTCAGCAATTCCATTTCCATATGGCTTAGGCCCAGGCTATCTGAAAGACCATATTTTCCCTTATGAACCTGCACAGCGTCCGAGATCTTTGGGTGAGGCCCTCCTCTCAGTCCTGTCACCCTTCTAGGCACATTTGGTAGGGCCTTCTCAGTGGCTGCTCCCAGACTTTGGAATTCCGTTAATGGAGAGGCTAGTCTGGCTCCCTTCTTGTCCTTTCGCCAGCAGGTGAAGATTTGTCGTGCTCTGACAGGCTTTGGGGAATTGACTGCTTTTAAGGAAAGGGCTTTTAATAGTGCTGTGCTGTTTTTTTTTACTGCCTGCATTTCAACAGATTTGTTTTTACATTGTTTTAATTCTATTGTAGTTTAATTACTTTTTAACTATTATCTTTTATGCGCTCTTAGCTATCTGTGTTTCAACCCCATATACAATTGTGAATGTAGGGTATAACTCTAAAATACAGAATTTAAACTGACAGATAATGATTTGTGAAGAAGATCAAAACCTTGGAAGTGAATTCTGCTGAGTTTCACTGGACAATTCAAACCACTGCAAAGTGTGAACAAGGAAGAGTGAAACATGATTGGGGCAAAAATCACAGCTGCTTCGTTTCTGCTGCTGTCGCCATGCAGCCAGCAGTTAAGACATGGTTTGGCTTTAGTGTCCAGACCTGACCCCGTGGTATCTCACTCCAGACAAACCACAAGTTCACTTGTGGTGGTTCATGTTAATCATGGTTAACATGGTTAATAGTGAAGCTTCCAAACGCCACTTCCTGGAGGATAGGGAGAACGGAAGTGTACAAGTTCAAGGCTTGCTGTGGCTTACTCCTGCTTGTAAATGTCGTTCTAAATTAGCAGTTAGCCTGTGGCTCTCTGAATGCCGTTGGGACACCAGCTCCCATCATCCTTAACCAGCACAGTCAATGGGCCAGGGTAATAGGAGTTATAGTCTAACACCATCTAGGGCCATCTAGGTTAGCTATCTTTGGCTTTATATTAACCAAGCTGTGTTAATATGGCTAGAGAGAGTTACAAGACTGGAAGTAATCCAGTGCAGTCTCCATTCAGAACCACCACCCCCCATGTTCAGAAATGTCTCTGTGGACTAGAATGCTGGGAGGGGGCAGGTGAAGAGGAGAAGAAAGGAAGCAGCCTCTGGTGATGGTGCTTAGGGAAAGCAATGCTTTATAGCTTCCCACAGTGGCAGTCAGCCTGCCTGGAACAAACTACCCACCTGGGTCCTGCCCTCACTGTTTGCAGGAGAAGAAAGCAGCACAGATCCCTGTTGTGTATATTGTGTTTCATAAGCTACCCTGAGGATTTCTTTTTTAAGTTGCAAGACAGGGTGAAAATAACCTAAATAGCCATTACAATGGTTATGTACTAGACCTAGTTAGAAATTGTTGTCAAGCACACAGCAGTTGGCGTTGAACCACAGACTCCATTCCTTGCCAAGAACACAGAGAGAAGCTCTTATGACTATGGGACTTTCCCCAGTTCTATGGACAATAACCTTAGTTTATAACAAGATATTGCTCAAGTAACCGCTGCTGCCACCATTCCCGTGGATAGAAGGCTTTCCAAAAATTCCCTGTATGTATATTAGTATCCCACTTTTTAAGTCATTCCAATTCAGTAAACTGAGGCTTCATCACTGACCAAATGTGCTTTTAACCAAGAGTTTCAACATGCAATACTTCTAAAGCATCTAGTAAACATTTCCTGCTTTGATGTTTATTAATCCTCCAGGGATCACATTAGCAGTTCCACTGGGGTTCTGCCATAGCATGCAAGAGCAAAAACACAAAAGTTGTTTATTTAAGTGCTCTTAGAAACTAAGAGGTTACATGGTGTCCCATCTCCAACCAAGAATGTCAACATCCTTTTAAACCTTTCATTCTTTCTAGCTAGGAGACCAAGATGATTTTTTACTCACAAGCTGAAGAAAGTATACTATGAACAAGGACTAGTAACTAAATGTATTCTTCACTAGAAGCTCAAGATAAGAAAAAAAAAGGCTGCAATCCATGTATTATGCTCAAGCCGCCACAAGAAGCAAATGGAACAGATGGTGTCTGTGCCATGGGGAATGTAACGGGGACTACAATCCTCAAAACACTTATTTCAGAAGCAATCCAACATATACAGTGCGACTAATCTGAATTAAGTGCCTTCAGGATGTGGCAGCTGCAATATTATTGGCTTTTTTCTTCTTCTTTAACAGAAATGGGAAAAAGACATAAAGAGCAGCAGAAACAATATCTGCAAAGAGAACATGAACAGAAGTTAACAAAATTGTTTTTCTGGATTGATATTTGATCTTCTTGTCAGCTAAATAAACACAATGCTGAGTCTGAAGTATGATGCAGTTAGGCCAAAGTAATGATGAATCCTGTTTGACCTACATGACATGTCTAATTTGAGTATCAGGTCACTCTGCACCACTGACAAGACAAGCCTTTGTCAAACAGCTGTTAAGATCAAAGAACTAGGCTATTACTACTCAGAGTTCATGGAACTGATCCAAATACCATCTGAAGTATACATAGCTAGAAGAAGCAACTTTTGAAGTTTGGACTACTCATATTTAAGAAGCTTATTTTACTTCCAATACATTTGTTTTACTCCTACTTCACTGACCACGGGAAGGTCACTCCAAGTCCACAGTAGACATGGGATATGAATCCAGGTCTTCCAGATCAAAGAAATAACTCTATGCATTCCAGGTACCCTACTTTTATGTAAACAATGGCCCAACAAATTGCTAATTACAAACAGCCACTGTTGCCAGTCTTGGCAAAAATGGGAGAGGGAATCAGGAAATCCCACTAAACCAGCAAAAAATGTGTCTAGAAGTTGAGCCTTAATATATATATTCTTTCAAGACTTATCTATTGCTGGATCTCACCTATAGTGCTCATAACTAGCTAACAAAGGTCTACAATTTTTAGTTGGTCAGCTAACATTACTGACTATGGAGCCATACTCCCTTTCTCAGTTGTGAGCACAGATCAGTCCAGAAAGATTTCTTGTGGGTACACAGAGAAATCCCTGAAGACCTATATATAGCAGGAATGGCATCCGTGTGTGCACTGCTCCATTTGCTAGCACTGTGACAGTACTCCAGCCATCCAGTCACTCATAGTTGTTGAAGACAGCTGGTTAATAACTGCACACACAACATCATTTTTTGTCAACAACACACCCTCCATTAAAGAGATTCAAAGTGAAGAATCCACACAGCAATTTGTGCTTCCAGTGCCTTGGTAGAGGCCAGTTCACATGACTTGTTTAACATATAAAAGTCTCTACAGAACAAATGTATAATTGTGTGCAACTAGGCTTTAACCCATGTAGCTGTAGCATTGCAGAACTCATTGAAGAAGACCGCAAAGTAAACATGCCAACTCCATGGTCTCTGTTGTGGTGACAAATTTTTCACAATCAGCAGAACATACAACTCGCAGTTCTTAGGGTTATATAAAAAGGATGGCAATCAATACACATCCTTTTGGCAAGAATCAGACAGACAAAAATCAAATTCTCCAACACAAGCTAGAATAACGAGAAGAACACTAAAAGTGAAACATGTAGTATCCAAC
This sequence comes from Podarcis raffonei, assembly GCF_027172205.1. Lineage (NCBI taxonomy): Eukaryota > Metazoa > Chordata > Lepidosauria > Squamata > Lacertidae > Podarcis > Podarcis raffonei. The sequence goes on along the minus strand of NC_070613.1, from coordinate 22,429,436 downwards.
TGAGTGAGGAGAATGTTGTCATCTCCGTAACAGTGCACAAAGGAAACTGCTTAATTTTATCTTTCTCTTTAAGATAAGCATTGGAAAGTTTGCCATCTCTAGACCATTAAAATGCAAACGGATACTTGCAGAACTCCACATTTAAGTACATCACCTAACTTAGCATTCAGATTGAAAAAGTGAAGGTGATTCTCAAAATTATGATTTCAGAAACTCAGTGTGGCAGAGTGGCTCAACAGTCTTTATATATTCTTGACCCCTGAAGTACACTTGAATTAAATGCTAGCAATAGCAAATGCTGACAGCTGTGAACTAATGAGCCAAGCATGATTCAAACCTCTCCAAGAACCTACACCTCAGAAAACAAGACAGATAGAATGGCATAATAGGGTTATCAGGAAAGCATAAATCGAATACAGGTAGTTTGCCGGCAATTATGTTGCTTGGAGAGGCTGATTCAAACATTGGTTAGGAGGCAGAACAATTACTAATACTGGAATTTGAACTGAAACCAAAGCTTTGCATATGCTTAGGATTTGTAGCAACTATTGCAACAAACATCCATGTGTTTAGGAAAACATATACAGAACACGCAGAATAAGTAAAGAAACCATACCAAACTTGGATCAATAAAAATAAGAGCTTCCCCCTCTCCCCTCACAAAATAGATGAAAGCACCAATAGCAGTAAGCTTTCCTCTGCAGCTCTCATCAAAAGACTCAGTGCTTCAGATCTTAAACTTGTTGCTATATAGTGGAGCACAAAGCATTGCCAAATTAAAATGAGTGAGTTTATATTCAGTAGGTTTCTCAGTGCTGTTCAGCTCTAACCGCTAGTAAAAACAACTTCAATCATCATGAATTTTCTATCACTTCCACATAGGTAAAGGTAAAAGGTAAAGGACCCCGGACAGTTAAGTCCAGCCAAAGGCAACTATGGGATGCAGCGCTCATCTTTCTTTTCAGGCTGAGGGAGCCAGCGCTCATCCACGAACAGCTTTTCCGGGTCATGTGGCCAGCATGGCTAAACCCCTTCTGGCACAATGGAACACCGTGACAGAAACCAGAGCACACGGAAACACCGTTTACCTTCCCACCACAGTGGTACCTATTTATCTACTCACAATATTATGCTTTCGAACTTCTAGGTTGGCAGAAGCTAGGACAGGGCAACAGGAGCTCACCCCATCACACGGATTCGAACCACTGACCTTTGGATTGGCAAGCCAAAGAGGTTCAGTGGTTTAGATCACAGCGCCACCTGCGTCCCCCCACCACTTCCACATACAATAAAGCATGCATGTAAGTTGGGAATTAATCCCAAGCTTAAAAATAAATAAATCACGAAGAGCAGCAATTCATCTATTCATCTACCAAGTTCATGAATCTGTTTAATAGATGGACGAACTTTGACATAGGTATTTTCAGGTCTTTCTTCCAGCCGGAACTCACTGGAACTCAGTTCCGGTCCCTCTCAGGTGGGTGCAATTGGCATTATAAGAAAACGAGAGAGGCATTCAAGGGGAGTTCCAGCACCTCTTTTTCTAGGAAAATAGTACTGGGTGTTTTCATATCAAACCAGCAAATGGAGACTTTTTCATATAAGAGACAAGCTTGCTACTGAATTTGTTTTTCCTGAGGAAAAAGGAACACTCAAGTTCTCCTTTATAGATATCCATTTCAAGTGCTTCTCGGCACCTTATAGCAGCCTGCAGCTCTTCTGTTATCCCTCCCTGACCATTGGCCTTCCTGGCTGTGGATGACTGTGGAGCTGGGGTCCCACAACACCTGGAAGGTCACAGGTTTCTAATTCCTTCAAGATAAATTACTTGCCTCTGTGGACTAATACCTAGAAGCTCCTAAGTTCCTTCCATTATGCCGAAATGCAGAGAGACCTGCCACATGCAACTGAGAGAAGGTGCTACTGTATTTAAAAAGTGAAAATACTCACCACTGAACAAACAGAGCAATAATAAGAGGAAGCAATGGTTAAGTGAAGTGACTTGCTTGAGCTGCTCTCACAACTTGGTATTACATTTTTCCTCTTGCAGAACCACTACCACCAGATTCATACTTTTCATATTAATGAATTACCAAAAAATACATTCTACAGAGCATTAGAGAATGCAGCCAAAAGACAGATTTCCTGGCTAAAAGCATACACCAACTACAGTGGTACCTCAGGTTACATACACTTCAGGTTACATATGCTTCAGGTTACAGACTCCGCTAACCCAGAAATAATGCTTCAGGTTAAGAACTTTGCTTCAAGATGAGAACAGAAATCGTGCTCCGGCGGCGTGGCAGCAGCAGGAGGCCCCATTAGCTAAAGTGGTGCTTCAGGTTAAGAACAGTTTCAGGTTAAGAACGGACCTCCGGAATGAATTAAGTACTTAACCCGAGGTACCACTGTATAGCTAATGATAGCTAAGGCATGTGTACATATGGCATTTTACATACTAATGAATCTACTTCAATCATGTGCTAGAAATCAGCAGCATTAGCTATTATGACAGCCATTTTTCATTTCAGATTCCTACTGCCTTACTACTTAGCCACTCTGGGAAGATAAATTTATGCTAAAGTTGTAGAATATAAGGGATGGAAAATAAGCTTGATTCTTCAACCTGTAAGATACTATCTCCGTTAATAGTTATGAAGTTAATAACCTATTTTGTTGAATTGTATCCTGACCCTAACCTTGGAATTTTGATGCATAGTAGCTTTTAGCAGTTTTTGCATATTTTGACCACTCTGATTTGAAATCCAAGTGATGTCATCTTATCTTAGGGGGAAGAGATTGTCTTCTAGAAGGCACCTGTAAAGCTAAACCAGACCATGGCAAAGAGAAGATTGTAGCTGCTTTGTTCCTCCTGTGTTGCCATTGCTGCACTGAAGTGAAATAAACTGGGGTTTCCTCAGGAACTCGCCCATTCATGCTAAGCCATGGTTTGGCTTAGCTTTACATATGAACCAGCTCATAGTCATGGGGGTTGATTGCTATAACACTAAACCAACATACAAGGGGTCCCGTGTCTCCAAGAGTGCAATTAAATTAAAGGCATATTGAGTACTTTCATCTTGCCTGCATTCAATGTGCTCAACTGAAAAGCATTTGGGAGAAGTGAGTGCATATTATCTAGCAAGCCCATCAGTTCTAATAATTATGCTGCTGATGCTACTTGAGAAAGTTTGCCAAGAAAAAGCAGATGATTCAGTGATAGAATAGGGGTGGGGAGCAATGGAAGTCTGCGTACCTCTAACCAGAAAGAAAATAATAAAGTGAAAAAAGTATTAACTGTAAAGAAATTAATTAAGTTGGAGGGCTTGCCATATGCTTTAATACCAAGCTAACTTACTCCAGAGTGATGTGCTCTATGGCAACACAAAGACAACCTTTTTATATGTGCTTTGGCACCAGTTCCAACATCACCACTCAACAATGGTGATACAAGATTTACAATAATAAAATCAGCATAGAAACACAGCTTGCAGCTCAGCTTAAACAATAACAAATGCACAAATTAATGGTTGCATATGCACTTCATGGTACCTCGAAAACCAATGTCTTACAATGCATGGGCAAAATCTTTGTCCCTGGCTCAGCTTATGCTGGGAGGAAACAAAATATTACACCCAAAACAGAGATAGTGGATTGTTTTGCACCCAACAAACCCTGATCAGTAAGCCAAGAGCAAACATTGGCTAGAGTTCATGGTTTGTTGGGTACAAAACAATGCCCAATCCTCAGTTTGGGTGGAAATGCTAAGCCAGGGATCATGCTTTGTTTCCTTCCCAATGTGAGTGGGGAGGAGCAAAAGAGCCCTTTTAGGCACATACATAGTAAACAGCTAACAAAAGGTTTACTGTGGTGTGTCAATGGTGCCACTGTCGCTGACAGTGACGGGATGGTCTTTGGATTTTCTTTGGCCATCACAAGGTGCATTACACGGTTATATTGGCAAATCTATAGCTTACGTCTCTATACAAGTCAAGTGTCAAGTCTTACTTGTAATCAACAGATTTTAGGAGTGTCCACACAGTATCAAGAGTGCCACCAAGAGAATGCTCAGATCAAGCCAGCCTGCGGCTAATTATACAGACTCCGCTTCCGAGATGGTTGTACTTACAGTTCCAGAAAACACCACAAAACCCTAAACAGGTTCAGAGAAGATACAGAATTCCAAAAAGACAAAGGACTGTCTACTAGGGAAAATCATGTTAACTGAACCTGATGTTGCCCCAAAGGAAGCAGATGTGGATACTGTTTTACCCCACACAAAGGGATGGGAATCTTGATACTATTAATGAAGTAGCAGTTGTCTAGCAAATGTATTATGTTGGTGATATGGAAAATATTACATTTCTATTTACAACTGAAGTTACAGGAACTAGCACACACTTATATGCCCATTGATTTTTAATTCCAGTAGTGCAAACTATTCTATTCTAACCTTAATAGAAAATAAGGTTTACATACATGAATTCAATCTCTAGACCATGGGATTTCAGCAGATACAAGTAAGATCTGCAACCAAATTCTGCACAGTCCATCACTGGCATTCAGAATTCCAACCACTGCATTCCATCATCCCCCACCCCCACTGGAGTTTGTCAACATTCTGTGCTCACTGAGCATGCTCAGTCTGCACTGGGCTGTTCTGGACATTCTCCTTAGGGCTTTTCTAAAGATGCACTTTACTTCTGCAAACTTTGAAGTTCCCGAGACTGCTAATACCTCCCTCTTGTTGCTTGGGCAGTGCCACTTTGGCTGCATGAGCACTAGAACTCACAGTCTGAACAATGAAGTGGTAATTACATACTAGGTTTCCAGTATTTCAGAGTTTTACAAACTAAAAGCCTTCAGCAAGATTCTTCTTCCCTTTTGCCAATGCCTTCAACGATGTTAGGATTTACTGTCTAACCCTAAGCCCAGCTGGGGTTTTGCAACTTAAGTAACTCTGCCTGCTTTGGTGTAATTAATACAGTGTTTCATTTCCTCACACTGGCTTCCCCAAGAGAAGTACCGTATTTTTCCGTGTATAAGACGATGTTTTTTGCTAAAAAAAATTAGGCAAAAATTGGGTGTCGTCTTATACACGGATAGTGAATGCAGAGGGGGAACGTGCGATTAATGGCCTGCTGGCGATTGGTGGCTGTGGCAAGTGGACAGGTTGGCTGTTGGTGGCGGCAAACTGGCAGTCAATTGGCTGCGGCGAGGTGTGCAATCAGCAGTGGTGGGCAGGCAGGTGAGCGATCGGCGGAAGTGACCTCCCCACCCCACCCCAAAAAGCTAAACAACTTAATTTCTTAATTTTGGGTTAAAAAAGGGGGGTCGTCTTATACAAGGGGGTGTCTTATACAGTGGTACCTCAGGTTAAGTACTTAATTCGTTCCGGAGGTCCGTTCTTAACCTGAAACTGTTCTTAACCTGAAGCACCACTTTAGCTAATGGGGACTCCTGCTGCCGCCGTGCCGCTGTAGCAGGATTTCTGTTCTCATCCTGAAGCAAAGTTCTTAATCTGAAGCACTATTTCTGGGTTAGCGGAGTCTGTAACCTGAAGCATATGTAACCCGAGGTACCACTGTACATGGAAAAATATGGTATTCAAAGAAAAATCCTCACAAAACATCCTCCAACAGTAACAGGGTTACTAGACATCAGCTCAGAGTTTTTTCAAAGTCTGCGAATACTGGGTTGGGGAGGGCAAAAAGTAAAGATACACACAGAAGGGGGGGGCAAGTTAACCATCAGCTCTGCAGGTGAAAGTTCAGAACACCTTGAATACAGTGGTGCAACTACATCCTAAAGCTGCCAAGCATATATGGCATGAGGCATTATCACCTGCGAAAAAGAAGAGCAAGGCATCAGACTATCTAAAGCCATACAGAGCAGCATCATTAGAAGAGAACAAACAGCTCCTCTTCTCTATCAGGTTGGAAGATAGAGGTAGAAAGAAAGTTTTCCCAGAGATCCAATATAGACAACCCTCTCTTATCTTTTAGGGAGTTGGACAACGTAGGAAGGCAGGCACCACAGGGCTCATGATCTTATCTTTGCACTACCATCCCTCCAAGATGCCCTGTATCCATTTGGACTCATTCTATATTTCAAGAATCACTGCCATGCATGAATATTTTAGGAATTTGTGTTATTCTCCTATAAGGTCACACATCTTGCAAGTTCCTTTACTTAGTATGAAAAGTGGATCTGGTTCTTGTAAATGAGTCACATTTTAGAAAGAGAGAGAGAGTCTGATCTGCCTACTTAAGATGTCCTATGGGTTTGCAGATGCTACCACAGTAACTATAGCAACTGCTGGTTTGAATAGTTTGCGTTAAATGTTTAAAGTGCAATCTTTCAACTTTTTCCATCATGTTATCTGCTCTAAGTATAAAATGTGTAACCTTTAGTGCTGTAGCTTTCCCTCAAACATGAAGCCCATTTATGTAATGCCAAGCCATCTTAATCAAGCAGGTGGTTACCACTCAACAAAGATTGGCCTTTGTACCAGAGGGCTGGAAAACAGCAAATGTAACACTAGCTTTTAAAGATTAGGGGACCAGAATCCAGGAAAGTGCAGGTCAATTTGCTTAATATCTGTTTCGAGTAGATTGGGGAATATGTTAAAGGTAACATGAATTGTGATATAGCCAAGCCTACACAAGAATTAGTCTTAACAAAAAAGAATCAACATGGCTTCTGCAAAGGCAAGTCCTGTCTTACGAACATTTTAGCATTTGTGGGGAGTGTGTCAGGCATATGGACAGGTGTGAGCCAGTGGACATCGTATACTTAAATTTGAGAGAAGCTCTCAAAGGCTCCTGAAGAAACTTGGCATTCATAGGATAAGAGAACAAGTCCTCCTATGGACTGATAACTCGTAACTCAAGTTAGGGTGAGCAGCAAAGTGACCCAAGTTTGCAAACACCACCAAATTATTCAGAGTGGCAGCAGAAAGGGATTCAAGGCTCCTTTTGGAGCTCTCAGCAAACTGAATGAATTGGGCAATAAATTGGCAGGTATTGTAGCATGCATTGACTTATTGTATCTTACCTGACATCTTCACTGTGTCTTCAATGTTCTATTATGACTGACAGTTAGCATTACTAAATGTATCCACATAATGCATCGAATGATTTCGATTCTGTTTTGGATGGCCCAGCTTTTATGATATTGGCAGTCACTGCAACAGCTTTTAGAAATTCAGAACAAGCCAGTCCTAGAGTTCTACACATCGGATTTCCATTGAGAAGAATGCAAATCAGATCTATAGCCCCGTAATCTAGCCAACATGGCACAGCATGAGAAAAGATCTTCCTACAGTTTGGCCTGAAAGACGTATTTTTTTCCATTAAGAATGTAAAAAGAGCCTTCTGGATCAGGCCAGTGGCTCATCTCACCCAGCTGCATCATGTTGTCACAGTGGCCAAGCAGATGCCTATGGGAAGCTAGCAAGCGGGATCCAAGTGCAAGACCCTTCTCCCCTCCTGTAGTTTCCTGCAATTTGCTTATAACTTTCAACCATGGAGGCAGAGCATAGCCATTATGGGTAGGTAATAGCCAACAATAGCCTAATCCTTCATGGATTTGTCTAATCCTCTTTTAAAGCCATCCAAGTTGGTGGCCATCACTGCCTCCTGTGGGAGCAAATTCCAAAGTTTAACTATCTGCTGCATTTTTTTTTGTCTGTTCTGCATCCTCCAATGTCCAGCTTCATTGGATGTCCATGAATTCTAATGTTATGAGAGAGAGTAAAACTTTCCCCTATCTACTTTCTCCAGACCAGGCATAATTTTATATACCTCTATCATATCACTCTTTAATTGTCTTTCCTCTAAACTAAAATGCCCAAATGCTGCCACCTCTCCTCATAGGGGAGCTGTTCCACCCCCTTGATACGTTTTCTCACTCAGTTAAGTCAGAGCACTTTGAAGATTGTCCAATGCTTGCATGTCCTCACATTTTCAGGGCTAAACCCAAAGTCAGTCAACAGGTAGGCTGACTGGGGTATTATGGGAGAGCAGCAGGTAAGTCACATTGTGCCAGAGTTGCACTAAGTACTCCAAGGCCTTGCTCTCGAATAGCAGGGACAGGCTATGCTTTACATGGAGGACTCCCTGATCCTGAATGGGGTAACTGTGCCCGTGAAGAACCAGGTGCACAGCCTGGGAGTCATTTTGGACTCACAGCTGTCCATGGAGGCACAGGTTAATTCTGTGTCCAGGGCAGCTGTTTACTAGCTCCATCTGGTACGCAGGCTGAGACCCTACCTGCCCGCGGACTGTTTCGCCAGGGTGGTGCATGCTCTGGTTATCTCCTGCTTGGACTACTGCAATGCACTCTACATGGGGCTACCTTTGAAGGTGACTCGGAAACTGCAATTAATCCAGAATGCAGCAGCTAGACTGGTGACTGGGAGTGGCCACCGAGACCATATAACACTGATCCTGAAAGATATTCATTGGCTCCCAGTACGTTTCCGAGCACAATTCAAAGTGTTGGTGCTGACCTTTAAAGCCCTAAACGGCCTCGGTCCTGTATACCTGAAGGAGCATCTCCACCCCCATCATTCAGCCCGGACACTGAGGTCCAGCTCCAAGGGCCTTCTGGCGGTTCCCTCAAGTGAAGTTACAGGGAACCAGGCAGAGGGCCTTCTCGGTAGTGATGCCTGCCCTGTGGAACGGCCTCCCAGCAGATGTCAAGGCAATAAACAACTATTTTACTTTTAAAAGACAACTGAAGGCGGCCCTGTGTTTTAATGTGTGATGCGGTATTGTTTTTAATATTCGGTTGGAAGCCACCTAGAGTGCCTGCGGAAACTCAGCCAGATGGGCGGGGTATAAATAATAAATTATTATACATAACATTTCACTTTATAGATGGCTCCATTCTCCATCCCACCCCCAGGTGGGGCTGGCAAGAGTGAGGCCTAAGGGCTTAAGACATAGCATTACTGGGAGAGGTAGAACAGGAATCTGGTCCACCCCATTCTCCAGCATTACAAACCTGGGGCCACATAAAACCCTCAAACCAAAGCAAAGAGCCAACCTAAAAGTTAGGTCTACCTACACTATGTTACAAATGAATTCTAACCTTTTTCATTCTTATATTCAAGTTTGAAGCCAAGGCTGTTTTCATAGTCTCCTAAAAATAAAAGTCTATTAGTGATGCTGTCAGCATCTGAAATTAATGGGCTTGGAACAAAAGATTATCTATCTTGTAATGCCCAGCTGTATTCTGAGGAAAGCATCCTTACCCTGAATTCTTCTTCTTGCTCAAAATGGAAAGTCAATATTGTTTTGGCCTTGTGCCAATCTGCACTTGCATGATCTGCATATCTATCAGGCTAGGTGCTCCATGAGCTAGTAGTAGCTGCTGGTGAAAGCTCAGAAGCTTATTTTAAGCACTCACTGCTCAAGTGTTGGAGTGTGTGTGGGTAAATTACAAATTACTTTTGCTCTGAGCCATTTGGTCAAGCATTTCTAAGCAGAAAAGTTAGCTCTACCCCCAAGAGACTATAGTAAAATATATATATTAAAAAGGGCAAAAACTCATTGACTAGCAACAATAGCACTATATTTTTAAGAAGTTGCTGTTTTTTGTTTTTGAAAATGAAGGCAAAGAAGAGTTTTCTATTACATGGTCCTTACTCATGGGGAAAGCTGCTTGTTTGAAACACTGTTCACAGAAAGCTTTTTCATTCCCAGACAAGAAATTCCACAGATGTTCACTGTGATATGAAACAGGGTTGTGGGGATTATAAAAATGTTGCAATCAGTTCTTAGCAAGGGCAGAAGAGACTCTACTCTACCCACTTTCCAAGTAGCTATATTCTGTGCCAAATGGGATGAGTGAGAGGACTCCTCTCCACCCAAGATACTCTGCACAGGTTCCAAGGAAGCTGTAGACAAACACAGAACACAGTTATGTACTATTCAAAGCCTACACACACAAATGGCGAATGCATTCCTACCACTCCTAGCATTTACGGTACTTTCCCTTATGCCCAGGACTAGACAAAGATGCAGGAATCTAACAATGCCTACAAAAGGTATAGAATCTGTAGGTGTGGGGAGACGAGCCATAACATATTTGCCCAAGGTTGGCATCTAAAAATATATAAAGCTCAAACTGGCTTAGGAAATTGAAATATATTTTTCCAGCATTGCCTAGAACGCTTTGGTCATTTAAAAGAATGGCCATTCCAACACATGCACTTACAAAATAAGAGTACTTAAAACCGTATTTTCTTTTCTTCTACAAGTTTAGTTAAGAGCATGTTTCTGCAATTTCTTTAATTCTACACATACTCTGGTTTTTCTTCAGATTTTACACTTTTCACACTTTAATTCTACACTTGTGGTTTCAATGTATTCAGTATGACTTCAACATTAGTATCTTACAAAAGCTGCTCAGTCTGGTAGAGTTTAAAAAGAAGTTAAAGCTATGAGGGAGACAACCTAACGACTGCTAATCTTTATTAATGACTTTTAAATTCCTTTTTCAAATTAACTTACCTTATCTTTTACAAGTCTAGCCCTATGGCCCCTTTCTTACCAGATCAGGCTGCTTCTAAGTTAACACATGTCCCAAGTAGTCTATTAAGTTATGTATTTAGAAGTACTGCATCTAGAAAAATTATTTTGCCACTGTAAGACTTGAAGTTAAAAAACATGGTGAAAACTCAGCACTAAAAGTTACAGTTCAACATATCCTGCAGCTTCTCATCCTACAAGACAAATCTGTTACAATTATGTTAATGTCAAAGTCATCAACTCATGGCATTTACTACCGCAATGAATAGAAAACAAGTCTGATTACATTATCAATTATTCTGAGATAACCCCTGAACTTGCCTTCATCTCTTGAAGATGTAAACAAATCAGAGGTTAAAAGAGAACTGAATAGTCAACAACCCATCTCTCTCATTTATCATAAGGCGGACGCCACAGGTGATGCATGACTTTCACAGTTCCACAAACCCAAGCCTAGATTGCTACCAAGGGTCTGTGGCTCAGAAATGTGAAATTATTTCTTGTATACAAAAGAGGTTCTTGGGTGATGAGTCCTAGGACAGTGACCGAAGATGGACACATGTGTAAATATACCCACATGCAATGCTCAGAGGCTGTGCTTGGTTTTCATATTTTAAGATAAAGTTTTCACATAGAATCACTCTTCCTTGGATGAAAAGCTGTCGTTAAAATGATCTTCACTTGCTGTTTGGGGAAATATGAAGACGGAGGGCCATTACACAGTTTAGCACAACTTCCAAAATATCTGGTTGCCAAGAATAAGTCTGAGAAATGAGAAGTCTAGTAACACTGCTTCGGGAGACTTGTTAGCCAACTTCCCCCTAACACAGATACGTTTCCCAAGAAAGATAGTATTATGCTGTTTCTGGATAAAGAGGATGATTAGTCACCAAACCACAAACCTTACCTCAAGATGCAGCATAGCACCACTGAAATAGAACAGAGTGAATAGCTATGAAAGTTATCATTAACATCTTAAAGTTGCATACAAACCTGCACTTGTGCAAAGGGCAATGCCTGTGCAGTGGTGGATATTTCCCATATATGTACAACAATGCATTTGCAAAACAATTCTCAACAACACAAATGTATTTGCAAAACAATGCACTTTTCAAGAAAGAGAGGGGAAGTGTGTAGGCAGCAGAGAGGATTTGGAAGTAGCTAGGTTTGAAGATCAAAAGGCAGCCTGATTTAGCTTCTGGTAAAAGCTGCCAATATAGGCACACAAGTTCAGTGGGAGAAATTCACAGTCAGTTTGTTTTAAATAACTGCAGTAACTGAAAGTAACAAGACGGCAAAGGTTTCTGTCCAAGCAAAGTAGGGAGAGTCAGCAAATTGCAAATATCAGAAGTTCACAGAACCTAGTGCAGATTGTGCTGCTCCCCCCCCCCTTCCTCAAGCTCAAGGGCAGTTTGCAGCAGCACCTTGAACCGAAAACCTTGCAGGTCTCGTCTGAACACACTTGCATAACTGAAGTATCACCACTTCAACCAGGTGAACACAACCCTAACAAGGTAAGACATTACACATGTTTTTTACTTGACAAGTCAACACCCCTTTCCCTGTTTAAAGCCTTTTATACATAGTGCAATCCAAGCTTCAAGCATCTTAAGTCCTACTACAAAGTACAGCTTAGAGCAGCTAACATTGAAACCAGACATGCGTAGCCATCAGAACTAGTTATTTTCAAAGCTTGCTCATAAATAATATTTGGCTGAAGTCACAAGGTCCTATCACTGCCAATATTCAAGCTGATATGCTACAACTCTGCCAAAAGCCAGTAGCCAAGTCTCACATTTCTGTTCTCCTTGATCTGATCCGATCAACACCGCACAGGTAGAAGCGCCGCTACCAACAGAGAAGCAGAACACTGCAGTACTCCAAGGCAGCAGCATGCCTCTAGCTTCCTTGCCCTAGCAGTGCTTTATCTCAGACATCATTAATCGTCCTGCCTCCCAGCTACACAATACTGATTATGTCTGGGGGTTGGGGTTGGGGGGGGAGATGGTTTGCTGTGCATGTATAACAGATCCCAGCACTTCTGCAGCCTGACATATTTTTTTACCACTACTCAGCAAAATGCATCCAACCTGGACAGCAGCAAAGCCATTAGCCCAGTGGCAAAACACACACAGCTCCTACCATTAATCTAACGCTGCCCAACTGTCAACCATCCCCAAGATGCACTTAAATAAGAGCAGCATTTGTTTAGCAGATTCCCACCCCCAAGCCCATTTCAGGGCAAGAAGTACAATCGGCTAGCACAGTGAATATAAGAACGGTATTGCTTTGAGGTCCATTTAGTCACCACAGCAAATAGCGATAGCAGCTACCAAGTACTGGGATGCCCATAGCCCTATACACAAGGTTGTGTGTGCATACGACAGAGAAAGGTGCACAAAGAGAAAAGATTATAAGGCAGAGTGTACCCATGGCTTTTGCCACCCCAAGGGCAGTATGCCTCTGAACTCAAGTACCCAAGGGCACATTCCTACCCCACAGGCAGAGAAGCACATTGCCTACCCCACAGGTGAAGACATTTCATCTTTCCCCTTTCTAACTACACTAGCCAGTCCCCTTCCTCACTAGGAGCTACTGGCAGGAATCCCCTATAAAACAGAGAAAGGGGGTGGGAGAGATGGGTGGATTAAAAAGAGAAAGTGTGCATATGGGGGGGGTGTTGCAAGTACGTACTCCCTTTCAGAACTGCTGAAGGGGGAGGGAGATAGAGCTATGGGGAAGGTACTGATCCGGAGTTTGGGGAGCGAGGGGGCACAGAGAGAGGCCCCGCATTGACAGGAGGAGGAGGAAGGAGGAGAGGGGTGGAGGGAGGAGGCGGAGGTTGCGGCGGAGACGAAGGGGCCTCCGCCGGGCCAGCAAAGCAACCACCCCCCGCCCCAGGAAGCGCCGGCTCTTACCGAGTGGTTCACCCCCCACATGAGGACGCTGAGCAGCGGGTCGCTGGCCCGGAAGAGCTTGACTTTCTGGGCCACGAAATGCTTCTTCTTGGTCTTGGTCTTGCTGGCCATAACGGACACGATGTTGCCCGGGGCCGCCATGGGAGACGCCGAGGAAGCAGACGCGAGAGGAGCAGGGCAGAGAAGGAGGGACGGCGATGCTCCCGCCGCCGACACAGGAGGAGGTGGAGCAGGGACCGGCAGGGCCGGGAGGAGAGACGGAGCACGGCTGTGGCTGCGCGGCGGGCGCTAGCGCGGTTGCGGCAGGAGGGAAGCGGCGGGCTCGTCCCTGGCGCTGCTGCTGCTGGTGCCGCAGCTGCTGCTGCTGCTGCTGCTACCGCCGCGAGACGCTGCCAAGCGCATCCTGGCCGGGCCGCCTGCGCCGCCGCCGCTCGATGAAATGGCCCCGCGCGCCGCCTCCGCCTCCTCAGGCCACGCCCTCTACCCTCCTACGGGGGGGGGAGGCCGCCGCCGCCACTGCCTCCAGCCCACTCCTTTGGCCCCGCCCACAGAGGCATCGCGCTCCCAGCGGCGGAGTTGCGAGGCGAGGTTGCGGCCGAGCCAAGGCTTCTTGCCTACTAAGGAGCATGCGCGGCACTTCTGGGCATGCGCGGCGGCCGAATGTGAAGCCGCCTTTCCCCCTTTTTCACCAACTCCTTTCCCCCCTTTTTGCCCGACGCCTCGTTCCGAGCGCCCTTCTGCTAACTTGAGACAAGTTGGTTGCATTGTAGGTGGCGGGGTAGTGGCTGGTTAAAGTCTCTCCTGACGAGCAATGGAAAACCGGTGTTGGTTGGTGGGTTCTCCCGGTTTTTAAATTGTTCTGACGACACGTTTTGCTGTTGTAAACTGCTTTCGAGATTTTGTTTTCATGGGAGATAGGTCTGGGTCCGGGAAAATGATCGGATAAATGGTCTTCTGCTTCTCATCACGATTATCACATCAAGTAGGTTAGACAAATGTAATTTTAAGTTGTTTGAAAACTGTTTTCAATATTGTGTTATAATATGGTTACCAGATTTTTTTCAATGAATCTGGGGACACTTTTTTTTTTTGAAGCTGAGTAGTAACAGGGCGTCAGTAGTGGGGATGGTGAGGCAAAAGACCCTGGGCCCAAGCACACATGCATATTGTATAAAGGTGCAAAGCCCTTCTTTTGCACCCTGTGAAACATAAATGCGCAGAGTTTTTAAAAAACTGGGCAACAGCCGCCCGCCCGCAACTTCCGAGCCTCCCCCAATCAGTCAAAACAAAGGGGGAAGAGGGCAGGAGATCTATACCGCCGGACATCCCCGGTTCCCCTTCGGCAGTGGTGGCGGTAGCGGCAGTCTGAGCAGCCTGGAGCCAGCCTGGTAGTGCAGTTGGCTCTGGCTGGCTTCAGGAGCTGCTCACTGCCATGGCGCCCGCCATTTTTCCTCACCGGAACATCATATGGGGACTTCCGGTGAGGAAAAATGGCGGGCGCCATGGCAGCGAGCAGCTCCTGAAATCAGCCAGAGCCAACTGCGCTACCAGGCTAGCTCCAGGCCGCTGAGGCTGCTGCTGCCACATTTCCTGGGGACAGATTTGCAAATCCGGGGGCTGTCCCTGGAACCCAGGGACATCTGGTAAACCTATGTCATAATGCAACCTGTCCTGGGACTTTAGGGTGAAGGTCAGGTGGGTACATAAGTAAGTAATGTAAGTGAGCACATTAACAAATCTCATTAAAATGCCTTTAAAAATATTAAGTTGCAATCCAACTCTATCCTGGAGAAACCTTAACATATAACAATTATTTTTATTGCATAGAAATGGAGGCTCTTCTTTTTGAACTACAACCTATCCTGTTCTGCACACTGGGTAGAACAAAATTGGACTTTGAGGCTTTGCTGCCTGAGGCAGAGAAGCAACTGGTGCCTCCTGCCTCCCATGTACCCAAGGCCAGTCAAGTTCTTTTTGGCATCTGATGCAACAAATCTCACAGACACTTGACAAGAAAAATACAAGAATAATAAATTATATAACTATCACTTTACTGCCCTCTCGTGACACTCAAAATCAGTTCCCTGAGGCAGCTGCTATGCCTAATAGAAGAGTTGGCTAGAGCAAAGATAACATTGATACTAAATTTCACTGCACCACCAGAATGAGATGCTACACTGTTGTAATGAATTTATATTAGATTTGCAACACATGTGCTGCTAGCATGCTCTCTGCACTGGTGGGATTCCCCCAATGCAAGGGGGAAATTTTGCAAGGTGGGTGTAGTGGGGAAAGGGCCACATTTATTTAGTTCAAGTCTCATGCTGGCTTGAGTCAGGGCCAAACTACGGTACTTCTGAGGTTAATTATGTGGATGCAATTAACACACAGGTCTTTTGAGCCCAGAGACCACTAGGAAGATTAGCTCTTTATCTCACCTCTTTGAAAATGCTGCCTGCATTTTAGGGCAGTGATGGCTAACTTGTGATGTTGTTGGGACCACAACTCTCACCATTCCCAACTACTAGCCATGTTGGCTGGGGCTTATGGGAGTTGGAGTCCAACAACATCTGGAGGACCACAAGTTCCCCATCCCTGCTTTAAGGGAAGCTGCTCTTCATGCCAGTGGGAGCTTCCTTTGAAATGCAAAGAGCAGCTTCAGAAAGGAGATTTTTCTTGTGACTGGCAAGGAGAGAAATGTGAAAATCACATTTCTTTGGCCCTCACCCTGTGTTGATGGTGTGATCTGTTACATCTGTGAAACCGGTCTTGTAAGTAAAGACACTCCCACTGGAGTTAATGGAGAATCTCATAACCTGATAGAAGGAATGGGGTGCAGAAGGAAGATGAACTGCTGACCTTAGCCCCAAGCTACTTTTCTTTGCATGGAGAGAAATGTGTGGGTATCTTGCATCTCTGATGGCCCCAGTGCTCAGCAATGACACCAGCAGGTAAATGCACATAATGTAACCAAACTTGCCCTCAACCATTGTGGAGATCATTTTGCACCCGTTCAGGTTACTGAACATATAAGAGAATATAAGGAAGCAAACAGAAACATTAGATCAAGATTTGAAAAAGGGGGGGAAAGTAGCATGCATAGAGAAAGCTCCACCTGCTGCAGCAGTAGTGCCAGATAAGGAACTGAAACAGGCACCACCTCATAGAAGAAGAAACTTTATCCCAGGTTTGGAGCAACTGTGGTTGGCTTTTAGCAACGCCAACATCCTTGCGGGAAGAGATACCAATCAGTATGCCGGTCTGAGTCACTAAATTTGGTCTGTGAACACCTAGCAGGCTGAATCAGTGCATTGGTTACCTACAAGAGCACTCAATGACCCCCAAAATGAGGCTGCCCTTTGTTTAACTGGGTTGTTCACGGTTATGGCTGCATGCTGCTTGGCTTTTCCCACTGGATAAAAGCATAAGAAACCAGTAACACTTGCTAGGGTCTTCATCATTGCATCACCTTTGCATTCCGTCCTGAAGAACTCCTTATTTGGCTAGGTCAGTGCACTTTCCCATATTAAAAATGAGCTCCCACATCCCGGCCTCAGATTTTGCTTGGCCTCTGATGCTGGTGCTAGTTTTCTTGCTCTTTGTCTTGAGAATGCAGCGCCAGCTTCTCAGTTTGGGGCTTATGCCAGAAAAGCATTTTTCATCTTGAGGAATCTTTATATTGTTCATCAGAGATGGTCTTCCCACACCTAATGCATTCCAGGCCATGCCTGTTTTTAGTTACTATTGTTTCTTGTTACAAATTCCCTTCTTTTAGAAATCTGCTATGGCTGCATATCCTACATGTTACTAGGAAGTAAATGCCATTAAAATCAGTGGCAAATACTTTC
Source organism: Podarcis raffonei (assembly GCF_027172205.1). Lineage (NCBI taxonomy): Eukaryota > Metazoa > Chordata > Lepidosauria > Squamata > Lacertidae > Podarcis > Podarcis raffonei. The sequence goes on along the minus strand of NC_070613.1, from coordinate 22,412,132 downwards.
AAGTAAACATGGTTAGGATGCGGGTGTGTGGCTTTGTACACACTCCCGTTTATGCTACATCCAGTGCATTCCCACTACTGGTTTGGGAAGCGATGTACACATTCCATTAGCCACAATCAATGTCTATTCTGCTGTTTCTGATGAAATGCTGCATTTTGATGCATTTTTCGTCTTCAACCAGCTTCAATCCAAATTGAGAAAAAGAATGACCTAGACGCATTTTAAGTCAGCACAGCATGCACAGCCCTATGTGTGTGCTTTACTGTCTATGGAAACTAGAGCAGCATTTTTAATTCCTCCAATTTGTTTACAAATCAGAGAATAAGGACAGCACATGGCTGTTTTTAATCTAGTACCTCTACAGTGCCATCTTAGGCTCAGAAAGTATTGTGCTACCTTTGCAGAAGTTTGAGTTTGAATGTGACAGACCCTGCCTGAAACCCTGTTTGGTGGTGAAGCTAACTAGGAGATTTGGACCTGATCAGTGTGCATAGTGTGGGTCAGTGTCCAAGAATATTCTTCAGCAGAATATTATGTATGCGCCTAATTCTCTTTGAAATGAGGATCTTGCATCTGCAGCAAGTAAAAGTACAGTGTTGGAAACCCCTGCTGCTGTTTTGCATGTGCATACTTCTTGTGTGGTTTTCCCCACCCCATCCCTTCCTACATTTGCAGATGATGTTGCTGCCAACACTTCCTCTGCAAGCTAGTAATAGGTCAGCTGTCAGGGTTTGCAAACTGCAGAGGAAGTACATTTTTGTTGCTGAAGAAACTGCCGAGTCAATGCAACTGGCAGTTCTGTGATGTCTTTTGTCCTACAGCGATGCACACTACCTACGACACTGAGAAGGTGACAGTGATGGCATTATCTTATATATGTATATACCAAGAAACATGTCCCATTAAGTTAAAAAGGACTTACTCCCACATCTATGTGCACATTTACACATGTGAACTCTGGGAGCTGTGGTTTATCTTTATGGGGGAAAGCTGCAGTGAGTCTCAGGCTCACACATACCTCCTCCACCATCACTGTCTCCATTTTGGCTGCAGTAAGGAGATTGCAAGCTTCCACTCCTGTTTTAGATTAACCACAAATTAGCATGTTGTTCTAACCCCAAACTGTGGCTAATCTTAATTATAGTAAGCTCGAACAAACTAGTTTCAAACCATGAGTAATGAATCTGGCTTGTTTTCACTAACCATAGTTAAGAGTAACCACAGTATAAGTTTAGGGTAACATTCAAAACTGTGGTTTATATAAAACAGAAGTAGAAGGTTCCAATCTCCTCCTTGCAGCCATGCTGGAGAACACATGCACATTCAAGACTCACTGAAGCTTGGTCTTGTAAGGTTAAGCCACAGTTTAGTGTTGTATCTGAATTCAGCCAGTGGGGCTTAGATGTGAAGGTGGCAGTTCTACCCTGATCCATTAAGAAATGGATGCTGGTGTCTGCTTTGAAGTGCAAATTGGGCACATGCATAAAGAATGCCCACACTCAGTGCTTACTTCCCTAGAATACTCTTTCCAGGTACTTTTCTTCTTTGTCCAGTAGTTAAAAAAAAAAAAAGAGGGTGAGGTTGAGGTAGAAAAAAAGAGGGAGAGGTAGAAATTTTCTTGAAGGATTGTTCCACATGTAATTTAGACAGTCCCCTCCTTCCTTTGGTAGTGAATGATCCACAATAAGGAGTGATATTTTTGTTGTTGTTTTAGGAATCAAGAATACAGTATTTATTTCTCTACTTTGTGGGAGTAGTCGTTCCTCTTTGCTAAGTGTTGTTTCTCACAATACTTTTTAAATACAAAGGTCAGAATTCACACTGGTGAATCATAATATCTGTGTCTGAAGATACCTGTGAAGGTAATATCATGATAATAAAGCATGCAAATTGCTTGCAAAAAAAGGCTTGTGAATTATATGGTGGCATAGAGAAGTATGTATTTGCGTAATAAGCCCACTCACCATTTTTTGTTCAAGATGTACAACCTGCCTCAGAGAACTGAGCTCAGGAAACATCACATTCTTCCTGTTTTAAGAGTAACCACAGTATAAGTTTAGGGTAACATTCAAAACTGTGGTTTATATAAAACAGAAGATGCTGGCTGTCCTAGTAGCCAACTCCTAGGTGCCAAGGTCCTTGCCCCCCCCCAATATTTAAGGAGGCCAGCACCCTCAAGTTGATAGACATTGCCATTCAAATGGTGTTCCTCCTCCATTACTCCAGTATACCTGGAGGAGCGTCTCCACCGCCATCGTTCTGCCCGGACACTGAGGTCCAGCGCCGAGGGCCTTCTGGCAGTTCCCTCGCTGCGAGAAGCCAAGTTACAGGGAACCAGGCAGAGGGCCTTCTCGGTAGTGGCACCCGCCCTGTGGAACGCCCTCCCACCAGATGTCAAAGAGAAAAATAACTACCAAACTTTTAGAAGACATCTTAAGGCAGCCCTGTTTAGGGAAGCTTTTAATGTTTAATGGGTTATTGTATTTTAGTGTTTTGTTGGAAGCCGCCCAGAGTGGCAGGGGAAACCCAGCCAGATGAGTGGGGTATAAATAAATTGTTGTTGTTGTTGTTGTTGTTACTCCATTGCTAGAAAGCCATATTTGTAGTGTTGGAAGTTACGTGAGGCGCATGATGCACTCCTAGCAGCTGCAAAGTATACATTGCAGAAATACACAAACACACACAAGGAAGAAACAGACCCATGCACAGTTGGCTCTCTATTCTTGCTATGTTGCTGTTGGTTTTTATTTGTTTCTGAACCGGCTTGGTATTTCTTTTTGAGATGAAAGGCAGTGTAAGTAGTCTAACAACATAGTAATCTTAATTTATAATGCTGGTGCTGGTGATGTCTCGGAGGAACGAGGCCAAGATAAGAGTTGACAGGACACAGCAACTATGGGAAGGAATGAGAGACAGAATACACAGCATGGAAAATGAGAAGAAGAAGAGGAAGGCGGAGGGTGTTTCATTCCCTTCTTTCACACCTACTGTATGAGAAGGAAATTGCTATGCAGAGTTACACAATCTGTGAGCACAAAAGAGGCAAGGATCAGCCAAAACAAATGACTCACTTCACAAAAATACCCACATTAGCATCATCTCGTAAAGCCAATCCCCAAACCCTTGATCAAATAGTCAAGTGTCTCCACACTACTGCATCCAAGTAACTCACCTTGGCAGATGGAAAAATCAGGATTTGGTAAGGACCCCTTTCCTTATTCTAAATTAAAAGACTAGGGTAGCTGGTTTTCATCATTGTAATGCTAATCTGGTTAAGAGTGGTTAAACAGGGGGTGCATGTGTGTGTGATGAATGCCTATGTTGTCTCTAATTTTTTGCTATTAATTAATCTGAGGCATCTCAAAGTGATTTACAGTACAATAAAAATTGTATAAAAACAGTTAAACAATTGCGTATATAAAATCAATTTTTTAACAAAAGCCAACTACATATAAAACTACTTAAAAACCGCCAACAGTTATGTATATAGAATCAATTTAAAATCCGAAATAGGTACCAGCATGGGTAACTAACTGTTATGCATCATTTCTTACTACAAGACTGTGCTTCTGGTATTGTGTTTTTTTGTTTTTTTATTATTTTTTGGGGGGGAGTAATGCTCCTATCCTCATTCCCAAGATTACTTATTTTTATTGCTTTTTATTATTGATTGATTGATTGATTGATTGATTGATTGCTCCAGCAGGCATTTGAACTGAAGTCTTATTTTATAATTCTAATGGGATTGTTATCTTTTCTGTATTTTATTTCTTGTGCACTACTTAAAAGACACTTGCAACTAAGTGGCAAACAAATTGTTTAAGCAAGCAAATAAAATCGCTGCATCGAGGACGTTATCACCATAGGCACCAGATGAATATTATTTGTGATATAATTAGGACCTGTGCCTCCTCCATTTTCTAGATCTTAGGTTATTATTTCCATGTTTTGATTTTTTAAGAAACTGTGTGCTCCTCTGCTGTACAACCGCAGCATGAGAGCACTCAGCCATGCCCTATTTTACAACAAACAAAAATAAACAATGCAAACCACAACATGGGCCTCCTGTGCACATCTCTCATTTTAAAAACTAAACTAAATTTAAAGTTTAAAGGTGATGTGTTCCTTCAGTAACGTACACATCTGACTGGGGAAAAAAACATATTTTGTGTGTGTCTTGAACACACTCATAGCTATCTTCTTGTCACAAGCCTACCCATGTTGCCATCCATCTCCCTTTTGCAATGTGCTGCTTGGGACTTATGGGAGGAATTTCACAAACCCTCATGTGCACTTGACCTCATCTTAGGATCTATCATCCTGATCCTAAACATATTACTTGAAAACAAGTAAGACTAAAATAAATTCATTGCAGTCAGCACAATTCTCCCTGCCTGTCCCTGGCTCTATGGAGATGGGGTGGGGACTCAGATTGCGGTCGTCCCCCCACTCCAATACATATTCAGCACTCTCATCCCCCATGCTAGCTCCCAGGCAAGCCCTGATACAACCCAAGACCTTCTGCCTCTGATAGTTTGGGAAATGTTTTGAAGTTCCTCCACAGGACACAAAAAACACACTCTACTCAATTCATTTCTGCAATGGGGGGACCTGTGGTCCTCCCATCATCTCCTGACCATTGGCCATTCTGTCTGGGGTTGATGGAGGCTGAGTCCAAAGACATCAGGAGGGCCACAAAACATTCCCCAACCCTCAACTATGGTCAAGACTAGGTATGGGACAGAAATTCAATTCAGGTCTAATTTGAAGCCAAATCTATCGCTTCTGCACTTTCTGAAACAGTATGGAAATCAAACATGCAATTTGCACTTATTTGAGATTTGCTATGCAGTTCACCAACCAACCCATGTTTTAAACCCATGTGTATAGTAGGGGAAAGTTTGCATAAAAACGAATGTATTGGTTAAAATAGCATATGTAAATGCATTATATGAAGGAAATTGCTTACATGAATGTGTACATTTGTCAAAACTGCATTTGAAAATGTATTTATTAGGGAAATATGCACTAAATGGTGATGGATTTTCATGAGGGTTTTTTTTTTTTAAAAATTGCAAAATGCTGCAAACTGGATAACTAAATTTATAACTGGAAAAAGGAGAAACTGAGAGAGCCAAAACTGACAAATCCTTTCATCCCAAGTCAAGAACTGGCATTGAGAACTTTTCCTCATTAAGGCTCACTATCATCACGGTTCTATTTTCTCTCTCCACCTACCATTTTATATCTTATCTTTTTCTTTTAAGATTCATCTTCCATTCTGCCTTTTCTTCTTTTCCCCCTTCTAGGTTTCTTAATCTATTCTTTCCAATCTACCTCCCCGTCAGATTCATCTACTCGATTTATTTTTATCACCGGTATACTTTATGTTCCTCCTCATGTGGGAATTGGCATTTGATTTTCCACACACCAATAAATAATAGCTGCTATTTTCACACCAACCTTCTTGTGCACTGGGGACAACCCCAGATCCTCTCCAGCTAATTAATCTGCATCTGACAATAATAGCACAGGGCCTGAGTCACTGCTGTGTTGCTGGTGATTCACAGAAAGGCAGTGCTACTGCAAACCAAAGAATCATTACAGTGAATCAGTTCCATATCAGTCAATGGACATAGAGACATCAGCTTCAGGTGCCAGAACTGAATGGGAAGCTGAATGCTAGCTTCTTTTTGTTAATGCATAAGTTAAAGGGTGGCCCATAGTAGCTTGGAATCATTCCTGCCCTTTGCTTACTGTTATTTAGCCTGGTCTCAAGACTGTTAGAGAGTAAGTGTTTGTAGAATTATGTCCAAAAAGCCCTATCTTTTCATTTTCAAATATATCTTAATTAGACTGGGAAGATCTCAGTAGTCTCCAGTGTACAATCCATTTTCTGTGAAAATATCACCACTGTTTGTTCGGATGTGGAAAATTTAATACTAATTCTCATATGAGGAAAATAACACCCATTGTGTGTTGGTTAGTTTGGCTAGGGAGTTAGTTGGAACTCTGTGGGACTTGCTTTGGAGTAAACAGGTATAAGATCAAGCTGTTTAATTTGAAAAGAAACACATTTGTAATCTAAAAAAATAAAATACAAGCCTACACCTGATTCCCACCTTTTGGGAATCAAAAGTGATTCCCAGACTTCCCCTGGGTATTCTGAAGAATAATGTAAAATAGAGATGGCCAAGCATTAAGTTTTATAACTTAATGTCAGATTAAAAAATGTTCAAGCTGCCGTATTCTAAATCCATTCACCTACAAGTTCTTAAATCAGAGAAGGGGAATGTGAGCCCCGCTCCCTATGTTGCTGGACTACAACTTCCATCATCTCTGACCATTGGCTATGCTGGCTGGAGCTGATGGGAATTATAGAGACCAGCAACACATGGAGGGACAGAGGTTCCCCATCTATGTTTTAAAGAGCTCCCAGGAAGTTAAAGAACTATTCCTATAGAATGTATTTGTTGACATCAATCTGTCTGAAGAGGCAATGGAGTGCGTCTTCAGGAGTGAAGTCAAATTGCTGGAGAAGCACAGCGCCTGCTGTGGCTACAGAGACTTGTAACTCATAACTGCTGCCTCCTGCATTGTTACCAGCATAAAATACAGTTGTCCTTTTTTCTCAAGTTGAAGCGAAGCTGGTTTATGGGGAAATGCATCAAAAACAGTATTTCATAAGAAAGAACAGGATAGATACAGTATAGATATGGATTGTGGCTAATATCATGTGTACATTGCTACCCAAAACAGCAGTGGGAGCATGCAGGATGCAAAGTAAACAGGAGTGTATGCACAGCCTAGATAAGCCAATAACTGCAATCAAGAGAACCACAGGAGGTCATATAAAACACCATAACACCCCCTCCTGCCCTCCAAAGTCTACAGCTGAGCAATTTAAAATTAAGAGCCATTGTGGCATAGTGGTCAAAATGTCGGGCTCGGACCCCAGAGACCAAATCTCACATCAGCAAGGAAGCTCACGTGGTGACCTCAGACAGGTCACGATTTCTTAGTCTAACCTACCTCACAGGGTTGTTGTGAGGGTAGGATGGAATGTATGGAGAACCACGTTTGTCACTTTGATCTCCTTGGAGGAAAGCTGCGAGAGAAATCTAGTAATAAAGAAATAAATGTGGCAAGCTTTTGAATTTTTTGAAAATTCTTTGCCAGGCAAAATGATACACAAGGTAGGGGTGGTGGCTGGAGGATGAAAACTTTAAAAAAGCAGAAAACTAGGTGGGTGGGAAATGGCAGGGTAGATGTTACAGCCATTAGGCTTGTTTATAGATTGAGTTTTAAGACAGAAGTTGAAGGCTAACTCCTTTCCGGGTACTGAGATATGAAGCAGTGTTCCTGTTATACTATTGGACTTCCAAAATGACTCCTACCTGGCAAACCTTCCAGTATTAACCCCCTAGCTTTGCCAAAAAAGGAGGCTGTCATGAGTTTTGTTTTACTTCTGTTCTCTGTCCCACACACATTAAACAAAAGTGTTTCGTTTCAGGTATGGGACAGGACAGAACCAAGTTGCAAACCAACCATTCACACACCCCACACCCCACCCCCGCCAATATTGTGTCAGCTGTTGCAACTTCATCCCAGAATCCAAAGCGTGTAACTTGATATCTCAGCACCTGGGAGGAATTGCCTGGCAGAGTTCTGGAACACTTGAAAGTTTGCCATTTTTAAATAACTTTTTGGTTGGTATTAATGAATGTATTACCCAACTGTGGTCATGGAGTGCTTGTGATCATTCGGCAATTAATTTGGCCAGCAGATAACTACAACTAAGTTTTGTTAGGATGCAGGAAAAGTGTGGGCTATATATAGATTGTGGATGAAACCCAACTGCCGGAAAACACAGCTTGAGTTTTAATCCCAGGTGTGTTGTTGCTGAGCTCACTGAATTGCACTTGAGATGTTTACCACAATCTCAATGCCAACAACAGATGGTGGTGTAATATTCTGCTCCAGCCTGTCAATTTGTTATTCCGTTACATTTCAGAGAGGGCTTTTTATTCAGTAGAATTAGATGGACAAAAAACACCCACAAAGACAAATCCTTTGTTGCCCAATTATTGTTGTGCAACCATTACAAATTATTTGAACAGATCCACTTAGCTATGGCACATGAATCTCCATTGTGTTCAGCTGTTCAGACACAAGTAGGAAAGTTAGACTCAGTGGTTAAAAAGAACCATTCTGATGTGTGATATTTGATAATGCCATTCTAAGAATGCACCCGAGGAAGTAAACAATAACATATATTTGAATTTTTTAATATGCCTGCAGTGCCAATATCAAAGCATTTTACAAATTTCAATTCATTATGTTGGGATTCTCTCTACTGCTATGGATCATTCTGTGTTTGCATCAATGCAGCGTTTCGGTTGTTCAAAACAGAGTCCAAAAGAATAACAACTTGCATGTTAAAAGCTTTCAGCAGTGTTATTAGGAGGGCTGCATTTTGTCATCACCTAAGGTTTCAGGTAAAGGGACGCGGGTGGCGCTGTGGGTTAAACCACAGAGTCTAGGACTTGCCGATCAGAAGGTCAGCGGTTCGAATCCCCGCAATGGGGTGAGCTCCCGTTGCTCAGTCCCTGCTCCTGCCAACCTAGCAGTTCGAAAACATATCAAAGTGCAAGTAGATAAATAGGTACCGCTCCGGCGGGAAGGTAAATGGTGTTTCCATGTGCTGCTCTGGTTCGCCAGAAGCAGCTTAGTCATGCTGGCCACATGACCCGGAAGCTGTATGTTGGCTCCCTCGGCCAATAAAGCAAGATGAGCGTCGCAACCCGAGTCAGTCACAACGACCTAATGGCCAGGGGGTCCCTTTACCTTTACCTTTAAGGTTTCAGGTGAGGTACAAAAAAGTAGCAAGATGTTTCCTCTCTATCCCAGCCTTGGTGTACTGCCCCCCTCCCCCTTTCTGTCACTTTTCAATGGCACTACTTCAAATATAATGCAAAAAAGGTATGAGTAAAATACTGGTTCCTGTTTTAAATTTATTTTAAGACTGCAGAGTTGTGCCACTCGGCTCTCTGTTTTTAAACTAGTCTCTCTCTTTTTGATCCTATAGTTCCTCTATATGCTGCATTTTAAAATTGTGACTAGTTAAATTGTGACTAGAATTATTTTAGGGCAGCCAATAAATACAAAAATACATATACGAACTGCGCAGAGAAATGAAAATAAGTATCACAGCTAAAGGTTAGGCAGAAGCAACACAGCTAAGTGCCAGGGAACATCAGCCCTCCCCCAGCTTTCTGTCACCAGTGCCATTTTAAAACTCCAGTGTGTTGCCTTGGGAGGGGCAACACTGCAAAGCAGCCTAAAAATACTGCAATCAGCCAGGCTACATCTTAATAGTTTGCCCATACTTCATTCACTGCAATCAAGCAAAGTGCCCTGGGGCTGCAAGCTTGGAGGCTTCTGGACCAGGGAGGTAGGTGCATCTGTTACAGATCATTCCTCAACTGTCCACTCAGTAGCTGAAACAAGCAGATACAAACAGTTTGTATAGCATGAATAAGTACAGATTTATAGATCCAGGTATGCAAATTTATCATCTTACATGGCAGGGATAAATCATGCATGCACACTGCATCAAAATCATGAAATGGGGTGCAAGTACATTTTCTTACTAGAAAAGTAGGTGGATTGAAGCCACGCCTCCTTGCCTGCAGCGCCATTTGGTCTAAGGGTCACCCCTGTTCCCCTACTGCACAGCCTAAAGCAAATAGCTGCCTTGTTAGGGTAAAATAAAGATAAAGCGCTGAGAATCCTTTCTTTTTCTCTTCCATAGGAATGGGTTATACTGGAGGAAGCCTCATACAGGAAACAGCTGGTTTCACACCCTCTTGCAAACTCTGAGAAACAACTATACTTGTTTTGAGATAAAGCCAAAACACACATTACAAATGTTTCACCTTTGTTAATTAAAGTGGCTTCTGCATTTTCTTCTTCTTCTCCCTTCGGACAAATTTGTCCTTCTATCTACACAATGGAGATAGGGTTATTTATTCTCTTTTCATTTCATTATATGCATTGGTGCAAGACAAGAAAGGCTTAAATTGCATCTGTGCAACCCTCTAGTCAATTTATCAACTTACCTGTCTTCCTTTTGCATATATCTGGCCTGGCCTGTGTAAACACTTCCGTTACTCATGTATAAGGAGGAAGTATTCTGCATTATCTTTGCAGAGCCAACAGAGGCAAAAGGCTATACAAATATTTTACATACATACAGGAGTCTTAAATTTGCCTCCATGGAATACAGCTGATAAGGTGCCATTTGATAAGGTGGAAGAATGTACCTTTAAATAAATACAGAGATACAATGTGTGTGTTCAGTAAGAGGCACCACCTGCTGAAAACTATGGTTCAGAACGAGCCTGTTAACAATGGTTTTGACTATCTTGAAAGTTGATCAGGAACTCAACAAATGGGCTGCACAGAGACATCAGGGATCAGTCTGCCAAAGACTGGGGAAATATCAGAGACAACTACAGTATATGTTAAAAGCAAGCATACATGTGTGTAGGGTATGTGCTGGGTGTGCCCAGACTCACTCTGACATTTCAAAGAAAGCATGGACCCAGTCAAGTGGGGAGACAGAGAGAGGGGGGGCAGAATAAAAAGGCTGGAATGGATCTGCCTGCATCTGGAGTGATTGGTTCCAGTAAAGGAGGAGGAGATGAAGAAGCTTAGGGTGCAGTTTCTGTCTTCAGAAATCTGATTCCGACTTAGAGGTAGCGCTGTCTGCCTTAGAGGCCTATTGACTCCCAAAGCTACAATTCCTAGAGTGGTTTACCAATCAATGCCTCTTCCCAGGGAACTCTGGGAATTATAGTTCTGTGAGGGGAGCAGGGGTTTCCTCACAGCACCTTAAATAGACTGCAGTTCCCAGGATCCTCTGGGAAAAGCCATGATGGTTTAAAGCAAAACGCCATTGCTTTAAATGCATAGTGCAGGTGGGCCCTAGATAACTGCTGCCTGTCGGAGTTGACACTACTGGGCTAGATGAGGAAACAGTCTAACCTGGGATAAGGAAGTTTCCAATGTTTGTTATGATGAGGATTAATTTTACAAGCAAGGGATTCCAGGGATGGGGAAGATTAGATTAAATCTGGTCTTACAATTCTTTGTATTCCATATGTTGCAAAAAGAGTAGGAGTGTCCTGCCAGATGTGGTTGGACTATAAATCCCACCAGCTCCAGCCAGCATGGTCAACAGTCAGAGATGATGGGAGCTGTAGTATAGCAGCATTGGGGGGGGGGCACAGGTTAGCCAACCCTGCCATGTAGCAAATGGATTTAGATCAAACATAGGCAAACTCGGCCCTCCAGATGTTTTCGGACTACAACTCCCATCACCCCTGACCAGTGGTCCTGTTAGCTAGGGATGTTGGGAGTTGTAGTCCTAAACATCTGGAGGGCCAAGTTTGCCTATGCCTGATTTAAAGGTATGATCATTGCTTCCTGCAATCCTGCAGCTGAGTAACTACCTATAATTATTTCTTCCAAAGAAGCTGTTTATGTTATAATTTTACGTCTTAGACCAAAAAGTGTCAGTGCAGTAAAAATATCACCATCCCCACTGTCAAACACAATGTAGTTTTATGCCAACAGGCTCCAACAGTGTTGCAACCAAGCTAATTTTCTCTTAATCTATTCCGTTTGCTCCCCCTAATTGTCTTTAGCTGCAGCAGCTAATGGAAATGTAAAGGAAAACACTCTCCCTTTGCTCAGCACAGAACATAAGAAAAATGAGTGGAATGGAACGGCTCTCGCTTGTTTGTGCACAGCGCAGATGATGTAGAGAGGAAGAAAAACAACAGCAGCCGAGCAACAGAGACAGACATTTTCATCATGGGCCAAATATGTTGGATGCTTCAAACATTCCAGTGTGAAAAATAAGTTTTGGATCAAACATTTCTCAGACCAACTGCAAAAATATTTGGTTTCCTTTTGTAAGCACGGGGGAAGTTAATACCTCTAAAAGGACGTTTATAATTCTACTCACAAAATGGCCTTTGCATTGCAAGCATATCAAATTTATCTTCTACTTGGCCTGGCGTTTGCCTCCTGCAACAGATAAATCCAAGCACATCTGAAGTTAATTTGATATTGAGCGATTCCAAGCGACCAAATTGTGCTGTACACCTCAGCTATTCATTTACACGCCAAAACGCATGCAAAGGGCTGGTTTATGCAATCGAAGTCTCTAGAAATTTTCTCCTTCCTGTGACATGGTGTCCAGGAGGGTTGGAGCTCAGTGGTGTATAGAAGGTCGCAGGTGCAATCCCTCCTGGCACCTCCAGTTTAAAAGATCAGGTAGTCATTGAGGTGGATGATCTCCACCTGAGCCCCTGGAGAACTACTGCTATCCAACATAGATAATACTGAGCTAGATAGACAAAATACTCTGATCTGGCATGGGGCAGCTTCTCAATGGTGGTTGGTTCATTAGGGCAAATAAGTCACTGCCCCACCAGTCTGCCCCTTACAACCAGTACGGAAGGCAGCAGTGGCTGTAAGCTTCCTTCTTCTCCTTAGTCTCAGTACTGCCCTTGTAGAACTCAGCCTTTCTCCCTGACTTTCTACCCAACTAGTCCCAGTGGCCACAAGCCACCACTCCAGCTTCCTTTGGTCCTATGATAGTCCTTCTGAGATAACAACACTAGGGGAACTTTACACAGCCCAGGGCAAATGCTTTTTAGTCTGGCATTCAATCCAGACTCTGAAGTATTTGAAGTGAGGTTGGGGGTGGCCCTACCGTTAGGTAAAATAAAGTGATGTGGCCATATCAGGCAGCAGGTGCCGAGGGTGGGTAGGTGAGGAGAGGCAGTTGTGTGTGCCAAGAGGCATGGTGAGGAATGCTGCTGCATTGCCACTTTTGAAGTAAGATTTGATGTCCCATCTGGTCACCTTCTGCACACAATAGGGGTTGCATCTTGTCCTTTGGCTCAGGAAACAAAAATAGCTTGTAAGAGTTAGGTCTGCTAGGTCAGAAGCATCCTGAGAGTTCAGGACCCAAACCTGAGACCTAAGGGCAGCCCCAGGTGATGTCATGGCAGGGGGTTCTGGCTATTCTTTCTCTGTACTACCTCCCACCACTGATCCCTGGGAATAATAATAATAATAATAATAATAATAATTTTATTTATACCCCGCCCTCTCCAGGAGAAGGGAGCAGGGGAGGGCAAACAGCCCCTCACCAGAAAGTCTATGCAATCATTTGGAGCTGGTTCTTGCCAGGCTGAAGTTTGGAAAAAGCACACATAATATTCTAAATAAACAAATCTTAAAAGACATACTTTAAATGCACATGAGTTCTCCCCCAAAATTCTGGGGACTATGGGTTATTAATGGGGTTTTAAATGTACAGTGTGCACACACCCCAAGATGCAAAAATGGCTTTTCTGCCATTTCACCTCTCCAAATTCCCTTCCCCAGCTACTCACGGGGAGTGGAATTTGGCCACTCCTGGCTCATCCCCTCCTCGCAAAAAAAAGGGGAGCAGAGGCACAGATTCGCATAAAATGTGCACATGTAAAGTTAGAAATCATAACTGTAATTTAAATAGAAACACAGTACATTTTGCCATAGCAAAGAAGACTGCAACCAAGCGGCCGGCCTGCCTGTATTGTCTGCTGTCTAGATGCTAACTGTTGATTGGCAACTTCAAGCCCTCCTTTCTTATGGTACTTTATCTGGAATGGGACTTGGACCAGCCAGGGCATCAAACCAGGGACTGTTCTCTGTATAGTAGGACACATGGTCACCTTAAGAGATTAGACCAAGCCTGGGTGGTGCCAACATCCATGTAAGGAAAGATGCAGAAAATCCCTACACTGATTCAATGTCTACCAGGAGAAATTTTCTGTATCGTAATAATGAAGCTGCCTTATACCAAGTCAGACTATCAGTCCATCAGGTTCAGTATAGTCTACATTGACTGGCAGGGACTTGTTAGGGTTTCAGAGTCTCTCCCAGCCTAACTTGGGAGATGCCAAGGATTGAACCTGCAGCCTTCTGCATGTTAAGCAGATGCTCTAACCACTGAGCTGCAGCCCTTCCCCAAACATGGTACATTTGTATCAGTTAAGTTTGTACATTAGTACATTGGAGGCGCAGGTTAACTCTGTGTCCAGGGCAGCTGTCTACCAGCTCCACCTGGTACGCAGGCTAAGACCCTACCTGCCCGCCAACTGTCTCGCCAGAGTGGTGCATGCTCTAGTTATCTCACGTTTGGACTACTGCAACGTGCTCTACGTGGGGCTACCTTTGAAGGTGACCCGGAAACTGCAATTAATCCAGAATGTGGCAGCTAGACTGGTGACTGGGAGTGGCCGCCAGGACCACATAACACCGGTTCTGAGAGATCTGCATTGGCTCCCAGTACGTTTCCGAGCACGATTCAAAGTGTTAGTGCTGACCTTTAAAGCCCTAAACGGCCTCGGTCGTGTATACCTGAAGGAGCGTCTCCACCCCCATTGTTCAGCCCGGACACTGAGATCCAGCGCCGAGGGTCTTCTGGCGGTTCCCTCATTGCGAGAAGTGAGGCTACAGGGAACCAGACAGAGGGCCTTCTCGGTAGTGGCGCCTGCCCTGTGGAACGCCCTCCCATCAAATGTCAAAGAGATAAACAATTACCTGACATTCAGAAGACATCTTAAGGCAGCCCTGTTCAGGGAAGTTTTTAATATGTAATGCTGTACTGTTTTTAACACTTGATTGGGAGCCGCCCAGAGTGGCTGGGGAAACTCAGCCAGATGGGCAGGGTATAAATATATTATTATTATTATTATTATTATTATTATTATTATTAATAATAATAATAATAAATAAAAAATCAAAACAATTAGCTGAAGATGGTAACACTACCAGATACATGCCACCATGAAGCTGCCAGTGCCTGACACATGTGTGGCATTGGTCCAGGCCAGCGTTATATGGGGTTTGGTGCCACCCGTGAGGCAGAGGCCTGGGCAGGGGGAAGAGGAATGCTCTTCTCTGTCAGAGACAGAGATGAGCAGGCAGGATATGTTGGAGGAAGAGGCTGTTCAGGCAAGGGACAGGCCAATCGAATCCCCATCATCCCCCACCCTGCTGCCTCCTAGAACCAGGAGGGGCTTGAAGACAGAAGAGCAGCGATGCCTTCCATGCAGGAAAAGCCTCAAGTTGTGTGCATGCACCCTGTCAGGCAAGGGTACAGAAGCTGGTTGGGGTGTGTAGTCCCCACTGTTGCTGCAACTGCTCTGTAGAGCACAGCCCTGGGACAGCTGCCTAGAGGCCAGAAGCAAGTGTGTGGGTGTATCTGGGGCACCATTGGAATTGCTGAAAGTGCATGCTTTTGTCAATAAAGAATTCACTATCAGACATGTGCCTTCCTTGGCCAGGGGTGCCTGAGGACTCTTTGTTCTTATTGGCACAATAGGCTGACATGGTTACGCCTCTGAAATCCATTTCTGGCTAGGATGCTTGGGTCTGTATTTTTTGAAGTTCTGGATGGATGTTCAATGCTTTATTATCCATTCAAAACTGTACACTGTCAGATTGTGGAATATCAACAGGGCTCCCTTTCTGGAAACATCTGTGTTACGCTTTAATTTGTACTCTTAAAGATAAGGTGCAGTCAAAAGAATGGAAGATGCAGGTAAACAAATATGGAAAGTGGATTAGAGCTTTCAAGTAGTCAGCCAACAATATTGTGGGTGCTTCGATGTAAGTGGAATAGCATGCCTGGATATAGCTTATTTGCAGACTTTTGAGCAAGAGGGTGTGGGTGGAAGCCCAAAAATAAGCACTAGCATAATTACTTCAACAGTAAATGTTAACATCCAACATATTGGGAGAAGCAAGCCGGCCTGCTTTTGTGTTTTTAACAGGGGTTGACATGGTTCTCTGCTGATGCTTATCTGCACAGATAAATCAGCTTACAGCTGTAGATTTCTGAGCAGGCTAGGCCATTCTTTTGATCAGTTGGCAACTCTACTTGATTGCAGTGTGTACAGGTTAAGTGGTAAGACTGTTCAGTTAGGGCATGGGAGAGACCTGGGTTCAAAACCTCGCTCAGCAATGGAGCTCACTATATGTCACGCGGGATGATGAGTGCCACCTGCAATCCTCTGTCCACTCAACATGAGAGTAAGTTGTATCAAGCTTCTTTCTTAATTGAACAGGGAAGCAAGCCACAGAGTGGTTGATTTAGTATTACATCCTCCTCACAAGAGAGGAGGATAGAGACCTAGGTGCCCCTCCATGGGACCTCCTTGATGCCCCACTAGGTTCCAGCAGCCTCCACTGTGTCCCAAGAATGGCTACATGCTGACTTTAAATGAACTGAGCAAACACAAGGACAGGCATAGGTCCACACTTCACATGGGTTCTCTCTCCCATTGTTACATTACAGGGCATGTAGCCTACGGCACGTTTAACACAGGCCTTGATCTGGCCCTGCCTGTGAATGCCAAACTACAAACCTGGTGACGAAAGCCGTTGCTCAATGTGACAGACTCCTCCAGATCAGCGCTAAATTATTAATCGGGGCTGTGTTGTCAGTGTGAACATATTGTGCTGCATAATAATAGCTGCACAAACAGCGGAGGAGCTGTGCTGAATCTGCATTATTGATAAACAGAGAGGAACATTCACTTCTAATTACGCGTTCAAGGCCCAAACAACAAACCTAGAAGGTTCTTTGTAGCCGCCAATCTCCACAGGTGCCCAAAGGCAAAAGGTGGCTTCAAAGGACAGAGTTGTAGCCTTTGCCAACAGGGGGCTTAACTGCGTGTAGGGGTGGCGAGTACCTCTCCTGCACGTGTGCAAGACGCCGCTCCCCATGGACGTGGGACGGGAACAGCGATAGACTAATATAGCTGAGACAAAACGCAGTGTTCACATATTGCAAAGCGGGGGTGCAGGACGACATGGGAGACAGCCACAGCAATTAAGAACATAGAGGAGAAGCATACTTATGCCTTCAAGCCACAAACATACCCCCATCCATGGCACACATTTACAGCAGCATACCCTCCAACTTCTTCTAACCTAAATCTAGGGCATCCCCTGCCTCCATCATGCCACCCCACCAGGTGACCTCACTGCTTGCGGCTTTTGTCAGCAATGTCCCGGTCAAATCAGGACAATTGGCGGGTGTACATCAGCTCCAGAATTGCAGTACAGGAAGTTTCTCTTCTATTGACCTCAATGGGAGGGGAATGGAATGGTGACAGTATATCTCATGTTCTTCTGCTTCATGGAACCCCTTTGGCTCCTTGGTATACTCCAGAGCTTAGGGTGAGGAAACAAGCTGAGGGGTGGCTCAAACGTGAGCAGAGGAAAAGACTTCCGGGTTGGCACCTCCAGGCAATGGCGGAGTTCCTCCGATCGGGAGGAATTTGCTCCATGGAAATCAGAGTCTGACCGCCACGGCGAAGGTGGAGACCCACTGAAATCACAGACGGGAGAAGCTTGTGAACCTGGGATTTGGCTGGCACCTTTTGTGCCTCCCCTACTCGCGGGGAAACCCTGATTTGAGGATCCGGAGCGAAGTGGGGTGAGTGGCGCGGTGCTTCGAATTGACTGCTTCTTTCATGGAGTGAAGCCGCATCACTGTTGCCGGAGAGCGCTGACTTTTTCCTGTGGACAATTTGACTTTAAACAACTACCCGTGAGTAGAACGGAAAATTGGATCTTTAAATTTATTAATTTGGCATCGAAACGGGAAGGTTTTAAACAGGAAGTCCGCCTTCCTCTTTTGTAAATAGATTGAAGCAAAGACGTCGCAAGTTAAAGCCTTGGAAAGTCTTTTGTAAAGGATTAAATCTCCATCGGTTAAAACTATTAAAACCCCCCTTGGAAGCAGGAGAAGAGGGGGGAAATTTTGGACCTAGCGAACCTGCAGGAGAGAGTGAAAAATCAAATTACCACTGCTCTGAACCTGGAAACGGGCTGCCAGTAAGATTGACGTTTTGGGAGAGTTCATTGACTGTGAACAGAAAGTATGTTGACAGATGGCTAAATAAGAGAAATATATTGTTTCCATTGTCCCCTTCTGCGTTTAAGAAGGAGGAAAAGTAACTGAAAATTGAAACTAACTTTATAGTTTAAATTGTGTTTGAAAGGATTGATACAAGTGGAGACTGTTTCCCTCTAGAGGGAGCTTTTGAAACTGTTACAAGAGTGGAGCTGGGGTTTTTCCAGCTGCAAGATAAGAACTGTGAGAATCAGAGATTGACCTTGGATCTTAAGAATGTCGACAGAAGGAGCCTTAGTGATTGTATTATGTAAGATAAGCTATTCGTTGGAACAGCTCCACAAGAAGACGGATGTTATGAATACTAAACTTGAGAACTTGGGACAAAAAGTGATTAATTTGGGACAAAAAGTGATCACCAACACAGAAACTGTTCAGGACTTGACACAGGAACCTACTTTGACAGGACAAACTGGGGAGAAGGAGAAAGTTGTTGTTGTTGAACCTAAAGTAATACAAGTGGGAGCCCCAGCCTTACAGAGGCAAATCGAGGGCTATAAGTGGAGGCCTTTTATGAATGAATATAGAAAAAGTCAGAATTTGAAGATTGGAGCCCTGCTTGGACTGGAGAAGGAAGGTTGGATAGACTCTTTCATGCAGGGATTTGCTGACCTTTGGGTTCTGAATCTGGGTCAGGAGGTGATTGGAGTTGTGGAGGCCTTTGGACTTGGAGGAGCTTTGAAACATGATTTGAGATATTGTATGGACCTTGGTTCTAGCTGTGGAGAGTTGGCTGGCCTGTCGAGAGGGAATGGGGGCATGGTTGGGTCGGGGCCCCCCCGAGACCTGCTCTTCAGCATCTTCAGCATCAAAGAATATGAAGAAAAACTGCAGAAGGGACTTGGAAAAGATTTAAGAGCCTCGGACAGAAGATCTCCAGGTTGATGAACTATATGGAATGGACGGAAATGACTGGCAGAATCCGAGACCAGGGAGAAGAGATGGTGGAAGAAGATTGGGAAAGTTTAAAGTTTATATATAGAAATATTGTAAAATTAATGAGTGTTAGAAAATTGTTGGAATGAAACTTTATGGCTTTAGCAGAAATGTTATAAGGAGTTAAGTATAAATAAGTACTTTAGTATTAATGGAAAATAAGGCTAAAAGTATGTTAAGATATTCATAATGATAAAAATAGAGAAAGATGGAAAGCAATTGCTGAAACAAGTAACAGAAGTGGAATACAAAAAGGGAGGTGAGAGGAGGTCGATGAAATAAGGGAATGAAAGATAGAGTAATGAAATGATATGATATATGTTTTTAAATTGTTGTTTTGTTTTGTTTAGTTTAGTGTGCTAAGGTTGTGTTTTGTATTGTTTATATATTGTATTGTATTGTTTCTTCTTTTTTTCCTTTTTTCTTTTCTGCTCTATTTTGTCTTTTTCTCTTGCCTTTTTTTCTTCTTCTTTCTTTTTTTGTAAGTCTTAAAAGTAATAAAGATTATTTAAAAAAACACACAAACGTGAGCAGAGGAAAATTCTGGTTGAGTGCAATTGAACACTGAGCCTACCTGGTGACAGTGAAGGCAGCAAAGAAGGATAGCTTTATTGCTTCCACTGCATCCACATTTTGTCATCTGGCAGAGGACCTCTGGGTAGTGTGGGGCCTTTTACTGTCTGGCCTGAAGGAGGTGGAAGAACCAAGGCACCTCAAAGTGGCATGACACAAATGTTGCTACCACACCACTGGAAGCAGAAAGCAAGCTGAGGAACTGGGTCAGTGCCTCTACCCCTCCATTAAATGCTCCTAATACACAGAATTACAGCTGTAAAAGATGCATTTTATCAGCACATTTCCATAATTGTTACCTATGTAAAGCCACCACTGAAATATATTGCTTATGATGTATGCACTGCAAATTACACAGAAAAAAAGTGAGCAAAATATGTGTGCTGGAGAGAGGCTTATTTGTTTTTGTTTTTTTAATACAAGAATTGTATTTACCTACATAGATACTCTTGCAGAAATGACAACACCCTGAGTTCACGTATGGGATTTATTGCTAGAACCTGTTGTTTGTTGTTCATTTTTATTTATTTGTTACATTTATATCTCACCTCTACTCCCATGAGCTCAAGGTGGTGTACATGGTTTCCCTCCGCCCCCCACCTATTTTTTTCCATTATCTTGAAGCAGAAAATTGAACAAGAGCTGAGTTTAATTCCTGCTGGCAAAAAAAAGCAGAGTCATTTTCACAGGACCATCTCCTTAGACAATGTAAACGACTGCAGTTCCCATCAGAGCTAGTTATTCTAATTTACACTGAGAGAGGATTTGGTCTAAGGAGCAGAGTAATGAGCACAGTAAGATTGCCAGATCACAATTACAAAAATAAGGGTCCCTCTGGGGAGGGACTGTCTGGTCTGCTCAGCTACAAAGCTGGGGTATTCCGAAGGAAGGAACATTTGTTTTTAAAGACCTGTCATGTTCTGAAATATTCTATTTCCTAAAGACAGGGAATGCTAACCTGTGGCCTTCCAGATGTCAATGGACTAAAGCAGTAGGGGGAACCATTGGCCTCCTGGATGTTGATGAACTACAACTGCCATCAGCCCCTGCATGCATGGCCAATGGCCAGGGATGGTGGAGATTGTAGTTCAGCAACATCCAAAAGCCAAAGGTTCCCCACACCTGGTTTATAGCCCCCATCCTTCCTGACTATAAGTAAAGGCAAAGGGGCCCCTGACCATTAGGTCCAGTCGTGACCGACTCTGGGGTTGCAGCACTCATCTCACTTTATTGGCCGAGAGAGCTGGCGTACAGGTTCCAGGTCATGTGGCCAGCATGACTAAGCCGCTTCTGGCGAACCAGAGCAGTGCACGGAAACGCCGTTTACCTTCCCGCTGGAGCGGTACCTATTTATCTACTTTCACTTGGAGGTGCTTTCGAACTGCTAGGTTGGCAGGAGCAGGGACCGAGCAACGGGAGCTCACCCCGTTGCGGGGATTCGAACTGCCAACCTTCTGATCGGCAAGTCCTAGGCTCTGTGGTTTAACCCACAGCACCACCCGCATCCCTTCCTGACTATAGACCAAGCTATTTGGGGGTAATGAGAGATGGGAATCCAAAAACATCTGTAGGGCCACATCTTCCCCAACCCTGCACTAATACTCCCTCTCCCCTCCCCTGCCCAATTCTTTTACTTCTCCAAAAAAGGTGATTCCAGCCAGTTATGAAATATGGAACAGATAGCCTCAACAAACCAAGGACAGGCATTTAGATGAAGAGGGGTGTTATTTTACATATTTAGAAATAAAAGATCCAACGCATGACCCATACTTGATCCAATTAGGCTTTTGTAACAACACACACAAAATAGAAGAAGGAAAGCATAATGTGTATGACTACCTGCTGTTTTTTGGATTCTGGCACAATCTAGATGGAAAAAAACACAAACCCTAGTAATCATCTCAACTGGCTTCCAATAATAGCAAATTATATAGAGGGTTAAGCCAAGGTTCTCTTAAGCACACACATCAGCTTGATTATCAGCAGCAAAAATGCATATAAGCAACACTTTCTAGAGCTTATGAGTGCACATTTTAAAAATGAGCAATATAATTTAGAAGGAGATTAAGGCGTAACGGCACACAAGCCAAGCACTTTGTTTACTTCAGCTGCTTGTAATGTGCTCCACTTACAAAAAGAAGCATAAATCACACATACATTAGTACAGTAAAGCATGGTTTTTATCATATTTGTGAGACACTGGCCCTTGGCTGCTTGGCAAGAAGAAAGCTTAAATGGGGTTCCTCCTCTTGCTGTGGAACAGGGAGCTAGCAGTCTTCTTTTGTTAGTCACAAAGGATAGTTAGTCCTTGCACAATTTTGTCATTAGACCAGATGCTATTTGGTGCCTTTTTGCTTGAATGCGTATAACTTTTTTACTGCAGCTCTGCTTTTTTGTTATTGCTTCCAAAGACTCCGATGTGCTTCCTATGATTTGGACAGAGTGGATCCACTTTGCAGATGGTCACATGATATTGCAGAAGCAATTGTGTGTGTGTTACAATGTGCACTTGCATAGAAACACTTTACCATGTGACTCCAAAGCATCCAAAAATCAGCTTGCCTGGAATGGCTCATGAGCAGCTGGTTGGCTACAGTGAGAGCAGGATACTGGACTAGATGGGCCATTGGCCTGATCCAGCCGGCTCTTTTTGTGTTGTTAACTGAAGCCTCACCTGCTGAGTAAGAAAATAGGAAGCTGCCTTATACAGTGGTACCTCAGGTTACAGACGCTTCAGGTTACAGACGCTTCAGGTTACAGACTCCACTAACCCAGAAATAGTACCTCGGGTTAAGAACTTTGCTTCAGGATGAGAACAGAAATCGTGCTCTGGCAGTGCGGCAACAGCAGGAGGCCCCATTAGCTAAAGTGGTGCTTCAGGTTAAGAACAGTTTCAGGTTAAGAATGGACCACCGGAACAAATTAAGTACTTAACCCGAGGTACCACTGTACTGAGTCAGGCCATCTAGCTCATTCAGTGGTTCCAATGGAATCACAACCCAACATAATTCTTAGTGTTCAAGACTCTTATACTTAAGGTACAATTAAATCAATGGCTAAACAAGGGTTAACTTTAAAACTGGATATTTTTGTGGGAAGAAAAATATTGGTTGTTTCAGTGAAGTAATAATCTTGATGACGAGTTGTACGTTCGTTCTTACACAAGTCAACAGGGGGAAAAGTTCTTTATTACCAATCCTTTCAGGGTTATTATATCAAGCAAGGTGAATGAGGAAATCTTTGTACAATATGCCAATAGATCATATTCATAACTCATAGCTGATCATAAACATAAAGTGATTGATGCCTCTGGAAAAAGTAATGTGAGCAAGTCTTCTTTCAAGTATGCAATCTGGCAAATAATAACGCCAGGACTGATCATTCAGGAAATGAAAAATGTCTTCTTCAGCAGGGTGCTTTCTGTGCATTTGGAAAGATTATTTCAGGAACCAGAAAGTACACAATTTTTTCTGAAGCTTTAAATCTTTCAAATGTGTGGGGCTTTGATGAACAAATCCATGTTGCTTTTAAATGCCTTTGCAAGATGAAGATGAAAGATGCTGTTCCAAATAATTATGGATTACAAACTTTCTGAAAACTCACACTTGATTTGTCTCACATAGGTAGGGGCTCGATAAATCGGGACAGGATTTTTGGCAGTCATGGTAATGCTTCTTCTAACCAATTATATGTAACTTTAAATTACATGCTTTGTTTTGCACACAAAAACAAGAAAATAAAGTTCCACATTGGGTTGTGTGCAGTTAACTCTTCTGTGAGTGGAAGGAATCCTTCTGTTTCAGGAAACGTCCCCTCAGTTCAGAGGAGAGGCTTTGATCCTTTTGGAGGGGGGTGTCAAAGCAATAGTAACCAATAGCTGCTTTCTCCTGCGGCACCTAGTACCAACTCCTAAACCAGGCTTCCTCAACCTCGGCCCTCCAGATGTTTTTGGCCTACAACTCCCATGATCCCTAGCTAGCAGGACCAGTGGTCAGGGATGACAGGAATTGTAGTCTCAAAACATCTGGAGGGCTGAGGTTGAGGAAGCTGGTTAAACCATAGGTTTACAACCTTTCTGAGTCCACAGCTTCCTTGACCAACACTTTCTGAGGCTTACCTTTGGCCTGTCTGCGGACAGTGCAGCCCCCTTCAAGGTAGAGGCAGAGCTTGGGAACTACATTTCCCATCAGGCACGCTTTGCAGGTGGCACAACCCTTGCTTCCACCACACGTGGCCACTTCTATTAATCTACACAATCTAATCTACAGTATCTATTAAGAGATGGGAGGGAAAGAAGGAGGTACAGAGATTGGTCCTGTTCTTGGCTCCCTTCACCATCATTCAAGGCACCCCAGGGCACTGCAGCACATCAGTTGAAAACCATTGTACTATGAGGATTGCGGGGTGGGATGGACGTATCCTGAGATGTGGAAAAAGGAAAGAGGAGTTGGGGGGGATGTATAAAACCAAGGCAGTGGTCATGGATCACTGCCTTGCTGTAGCAAAGGGGCTTGAATAACTCAGAGAAGCTATGAGCTATGCCGTGCAGGGCCACCCAAGATGGACAGGTCATAGTGGAGAGTTTTGGCCAAACGTGATCCACCTGGAGCAGGAACCGGCAGGATACTTGGCAGTATCCCTGCCAAGAAAACTCCATGGACAAAGACAACAGGCATATAATAGCATGAGTTTGACCAAACTGCGGGAGGCAGTGGAAGACAGGAGTGCCTGGCGTGCTCTGGTCCATGGGGTCACGAAGAGTCGGACACGACTAAACAACTAAACAACAACAACATAAAGCCAAAAGTGCTTACAACAAAACCGACAGTGAAAATGCAGCCTCAGGGACACTGGAGAAACAAAATTATGGCTGCACCCCCAAATTTAGTCATTGCAAAGCTACAAGGAACCAAGGAGAGGAGCCAAAGTGCTTCAATGGGCAAGGAAAAGCAGCCCTGGAGTTGGCCACTGGTTCTTAGGTGCCTTAGTGCCAGAGGGCCCCTGCGGAAAATAGAATAATCAGTGAGTGGCATTCTGAGAATAATTTTAGAGACCTCACACTATCAAACATGCTCTAGTAGGGTCACCATTCTAGTCACATTCCATGCTTGCATAAAACAGGAATTCCTGCTAAAATATTGCTTTGCTGTGTCGTTGAACAGCACACAGTGATG
Organism: Podarcis raffonei; assembly: GCF_027172205.1. Taxonomy (NCBI): domain Eukaryota; kingdom Metazoa; phylum Chordata; class Lepidosauria; order Squamata; family Lacertidae; genus Podarcis; species Podarcis raffonei. Next base: position 22,387,397 of record NC_070613.1, on the reverse strand, counting down.
ATCCAAGAAGACACTCCAAAAATAAATACTTCAAAAGGCTTAAACAAACAGAAAGACTGTCTTTAAATATCACTGAAGGAGAAACCACAATATGAATGCTAAGAACCTTTTTGAAAATGGTAACATTTATGTCACCCAAGAAGATATAGTGTTACTTTATTTGTTGCCTATAATATGGACTGCATAGTAAATGAAATAAAGTTATTTATACTCCAAACAAAAACGTGATTATATTTCAGAAAACATCTTCATAACAATTTCATCTCAAATGGAAAACCATTGCTATGTTTCCAGTGAAAGCCACCCTTATAGTTTTATAAACTGATCTGGTGATCACCCCACCTAATGCTCTTGGGTGGGTGGCAATTTGATTTTTGACATTTTCAAAGTGGGAAGCAGCTCAGAAGAAGTGAACTCTGCCAGTACTTCTCCCAGCATGAGGATTTAACACTGAGGTTTTATCTCTTCTTGTGACCTTCTTTTATTTATTTATTTCATAAAATTTATACACTGCTTGATTGTGAAGAACCTCAAAGAGGTTTACAAAAAGGTAAAACAATAAAATCAATTTTAAAAAATCACAACCATACTTTAAAACATCCAGAAGTTAAAATACTAAAACAGATTCAAATTACCTCAGCTTTCTAAGCATCTGGGTCGGCTTGTCTAAACAAGAATGTTTTCAGCAGGCACCAAAAGGAGTACAGTGATTGTGCCTCCTTGATCTCAACATGCAGGGTGTTGAATAGTGGGTAGACATGGCAGACGACACAGCGATTTCTCCAAAGCAGCTCTTTATTTTGTAAGCTGGAACAGAAAACTGAACAGCAAACAGCTCAGCCGGCCTGCTTTTATAGGCAGCCAGCTATCAACATTGTAGCAACAACAACCCAGGATTTCCCGCCTAAAATAACTGACGTGGACCTGAGTGAAAACTATCTACAGTATCCCCCTGCTGGTCCAGGGTGAGAACTTCAGTACATAACACCGGGAGTTCCAAATATTCTCTTCTATTCATATTATAATATTACATTGTTTTTGTCAGTTGCTTTGATTATCGTTTAGATGAAAGAGCAGGATATAAATCAGGGACAGGGAAGCTCAGGACCGGAGGCCAAAAGTGCCGCTCTAGGGTCCAGACCTTGAGGACTCTCCTTAAACTACACCTTCTCTTCAGCCACACCTTCTCTCCTCTTGCTCACCCTTGCACCCTCCATGGGTGTTTTTCGTCTGCCTGGAATGTATTCTCTAAATCTCCCCACAGCAGACAGCCGCGATGAGCCGAGAGTTCATGTTGTCTGGTTGCAAAGGGCTGGAACTCCAATGCAAAAGGCCCTTGTGGCCACCCCCTCCACACCCAGTTGAGCACATGGCTGATGGTGCGATCCTGGGCAGATGCAGAGGCCACAGGGGCACCCGATACAGGCGCTGCCGGAAGATCCTCAATCAGGAGGAGCGATGAAGCTGGAGCCGGGTCTTCCACAAACGCTGGAAGAGGGCAACGGCTGAGGGCGTCGGCATGGCCCATCGATTTCCCCGGGCGATGGACGAGCCGGTAGTGGTAGGCAGCCAGGAAAACAGTCCATCGCAGCATGCGCGGTGAGAGGACCGGTGGAGTTGGACGATCACCGGCGAGGAGGCCCAGGAGCGGCTTGTGGTCAGTGATGAGGTCAAAAGTCCTGCCATAGAGGTATTCATGGAACCTCTTCACTCCAGCCACAAGTGCCAGTGCCTCCTTGTCAAGCTGGCTGTAATTCCGTTCCGTTGGAGATAGTGTCCTGGAAAAGTAGGCGAGCGGTGCTTCTCTTCCGTCTGGAAAACGGTGACTAAGGACAGCGCCAATGCCAAAAGGTGAGGCGTCACAAGCAAGGACCAGCGGCCTGGCTTCACTGTACTGTACCAGCACACTGTCCGATGAAAGGAGAGCCTTGACCGTGTTGAAGGCCGCCGTCTCCCGGTGACCCCAGGACCAAGGCGTCTTTGTGCTGAGGAGTCAGTGAAGAGGCTCAGCCACCGTGGCTTTGTGGGGCAGGAACATGTTATAAAAGTTCAGCAGCCCCAGGAATGCCTGCAACTCCGTCTTGTTCTTTGGGATGGGGGCCTGCTGGATAGCGCGGATCTTGGATGTGGTCGGGTGAAGGCCGGAGGCGTCGATAAGATAGCCCAGGAACTCTACCTGTGGAACGGCGATCTGGCACTTCTCCCTCTTTACCTTGAGCCCGGCCTCTTGGAACCTGGTCAGCACGGCACGGAGGCGCTCGAACAGCTGCTGGTGTGAGTCTGCGGACACCAAGACGTTATCAAAATATGGTACCACGCCCGGAAGCCCTTGCAGGAGACGCTCCATAAGGCTTTGGAAGATGCCAGGAGCCACACTCACCCCGAACTGCAACCGGCGGCAACGGAATGCCCCTCGGTGGGTGACGATCGTCTGGGCTTCAGCAGTGGCATCATCGACGGGCAGTTGTTGATAGGCTTGGGCAAGGTCCAGCTTAGCAAAGACCTTACCCTCACCCAGGGAATGCAGCAGGTGTTGAACAACAGGAACTGGGTAAGCGTGCTGCTGAAGTGCCTTGTTGATCGTGCACTTGTAGTCGGCGCAGATTCTCACTGACCCGTCTGGCTTGACAGGCATGACGATGGGGGTTTCCCACTTGGCGTGGTCAACCGGCTCCAAAACTCCTTGGGCGATCAGCTTGTCCAGTTGTTCATCCACGTTAGCCTTGAGAGCAAAGGGAACCCGGCGTGGCTTTAGCTTGATGGGGGCGACTTGTGGATCAAGGCTAAAGGAGATGGGCGTACCTGTATATTGCCCCAAAGTGCCATCAAAAACCTCGGCAAAGTCTTTGACCAGACCCTCAGTCTCTGCGTTAGAGATGCAGTTGATGCCGGTGACTTCCAGGCCGAGGGCATCAAACCAGTCTAGGCCTAGGAGGCTTGGCCGCTGACCTTTGACCACCACCAGTCGGAGCAGGCCCGAAAAATCCTTGAAGGCAATCCGGAACCGGCCAATGCCTACCACGGGAATGTCGTTTCCCTGGTGGTCTCTCAGGTGTACGCGGTGAGAGTCGAGTTGCCTTTTGGACACTCTGGGTACCAGTCTTTTGATGGTGCTCCAAGACACGATGGACAGGGCAGACCCGGTGTCAATCTCCATGTCACATGGAGATCCTTCAATGAGCACCGTGACGTTCAGCTTGCATCGCGCAGGCGAGTCGGTTTGGCCAATCGTGGTTCCAGACGGGCAGCGGCAGTTGGTGAGAGCGAAACAGCTTTCCTTGGCAGACTGGAGTGAAGACTTGGACTTGCGAGTCGGTGAAGGGGGGTGTCAGACGGAGCCGATCGGCAGACCTTAGCGATGTGGCCCCTTCTGGAACACTTCCTACAGATGGCGACTCTGAATCGACACTTGGCACGGGAATGGTTGCCTCCGCAGCCGGCACATTCCGGTTGGCTCTTGGACTTCTGTTGGAACTTCCTGCGCTCCCACTTTGTCTGGTGCACGTCATCGTCTTCACTGGAGGATGCCTCATCACTGCTGGCCTCTTCATGATGCACTGGAACTGGCTTCCTAGCAAGACACGGGCTGCTGGACTTGCGGATCTCCTGGGCGGAGTGTTCAGCAGCTTCTGAGGCCACAGCCTCCTCAATGGCTTTCTGTAGCGTGAGGTCTGGCTTGGCGAGGAGACGCTGTTGCAGATGGATGTCCCGGACCCCGCAGACGATTCGATCCATCAGGGCATCATCTAAGTCTCGGAACTCACAGTGCATGGCAGCCTGTCTGAGGGCAGTGGTGTAGTTGCTGATTGACTCCCCCTCTGCCTGGTTCCGGTGGTAAAACGCATGGCGGGCAGCAATCTTGGACGGCTTTGGTGCGTAGTGGTTGCGGAGCTTCTCTTGGATCGTGTCCCATGGTGTTGCCTGGACTGCTTCAGGCGCAACCAATGCTCGGGCCGTCTCAAACACCTCAGGCCCACAGAGGCTGAGGAATAGGCCCCGCTTCCGATCCTTTGATACTGCTGTCAGCTCGTTGGCTTGGAGGTAGCAGTCAAACCGAGCGAGGTAGGAGTCCCATGATTCAGAGGCTGGCGCAAACGGCGGTAGAGGCACAAGTGAAGCCATGATTCCGATGCCGGAGAGAAGGGCGATGGATGGAACACAGTGCTCTCGCCAGAACGGTCAGCTCTGAATTGGTTCTGTCCAGTGATTTCGCTCAGTGATTTCGCTCTGTGATTCAGCTCAGTTCAGAGGATGGTCGCATCTGGCTGTGCTCTGATGTCCACCGATCCCATCCTCGTCGCCAGTGTTGAATAGTGGGTAGACATGGCAGACGACACAGCGATTTCTCCAAAGCAGCTCTTTATTTTGTAAGCTGGAACAGAAAACTGAACAGCAAACAGCTCAGCCGGCCTGCTTTTATAGGCAGCCAGCTATCAACATTGTAGCAACAACAACCCAGGGTTTCCCGCCTAAAATAACTGACGTGGACCTGAGTGAAAACTATCTACAGTATCCCCCTGCTGGTCCAGGGTGAGAACTTCAGTACATAACACCGGGAGTTCCAAATATTCTCTTCTATTCATATTATAATATTACATTGTTTTTGTCAGTTGCTTTGATTATCGTTTAGATGAAAGAGCAGGATATAAATCAGGGACAGGGAAGCTCAGGACCGGAGGCCAAAAGTGCCGCTCTAGGGTCCAGACCTTGAGGACTCTCCTTAAACTACACCTTCTCTTCAGCCACACCTTCTCTCCTCTTGCTCACCCTTGCACCCTCCATGGGTGTTTTTCGTCTGCCTGGAATGTATTCTCTAAATCTGATAATGTCTCTTGCTTGCCTGAATACAGATGTGTGTATGAGTCTGTGTAGAAACTAGTCCAATGTATAAAGGTAGATTTTCCAATAGTTTCCCCACCTAGTCTCTGGCTCTGCCCTCTGCTGGAATTAGGCTGCCAGAAGTCTGCCCAGAAGGCAATGTGGCTCTTGGTCTGAAAAAGATTTCCCACCACTGGTGTATGTGAGTATATTGGAAATAAATAATGGATTTGCAATCAGCGGCATGGTGGTAGTGCTGTATGCACATAATATATGTGACAAAAATAGCCGTGCTCTTGTTGGTAAAGCTGGTACTGTATAATGTTTGATGTAAGCAGCTAGCCAGCAGTAAATCACATTGAGCAAGTTGGAGTTAACTCATTATTAGCAAAAACACGTTCTGCACAGGAGTGTCAGGCCTAATGAGCCCAGCAACTTATCTCCAGTAGGTCTAGCTTCCATGAAGCAGTTGTTGAGGCTGAAGGTACCCCCTCCCCGCAGCTGCCTAAGCCCCTTCTTCTCCAGGGTTTCTTCCCAAGCAATCAGAGACTGTGTTTGCACATCGCTAATCTCTCCTCTGCCCTTTTCATGCCTCTTCTGGTTCTGGGAGAGAAGGGTTCAGGGGAGCTTGTTGAAGCAGGTGAGGGAGATGCTCATGACTCTTTCATCAGCCTGATTCATCTCTGCCTCTCTCCTCCCACCTTCCTGCTTCAGCTTCTGGTTCTGGACTGCTCTCTGCCACAGATTCTTCCAGCTCACTAAGCCCTGTTACATCTTCAGCTTCTGACACCTCCTCTTCCCAGTCTTCTCTCTTTTCTCCCTGTGACCCCTCATCGTTGTCCCACCACCACTCCCCAGGCTCTGAGCCTTCTTCCCTTGGTAGTTCTCCTGATGGTTCCTCCCACCATTCCTCTGCCTCCAACCTTTCCATGACATTTGAATAGAAAAATGCCATGAATCCCTTTACCACAGTACACACTGCCAAATGCTATTAATTTGTTCATAGCATTAGATGAAACTCAAGTTCTGAATAGTCAGTGCAGAATGAGATGAGGACCAGGATGTTTTCTTTCACAAAGCTAATAGATTCTTTGTGGGAGGGGGGTTGGCTGACTATTTCATAAAACAATGTGTGTGTATGTGTTATTTTACTTATTTGAAAGAAAGGTGGAGAAAGAGATTCTCACAGGAGGAATTTGAACAGCAAAGCTCTCTGATAAAAGAAGGCTAAAAAGTTCATTCCAAATACCAATTTGCTAATAGTCCCATGAGAATAATGTTTATATTGGCAACAATGAACAAATAGAGATGAGTGACAGGTCCACAATTAAACCATGAATGGAAGCAAATATTCCCAGTGCAGAGTATGCATATCACTTGCCAATACAGTGGTACCTCGGGTTACAGATGCTTCAGGTTACAGACTCCGCTAACCCAGAAATAGTACCTCGGGTTAAGAACTTTGCTTCAGGATGAGAACAGAAATCGTGCGGCGGCGGCACGGGAGGCCCCATTAGCTAAAGTGGTACCTCAGGTTAAGAACAGTTTCAGGTTAAGAATGGGCCTCTAGAACAAATTAAGTTCTTAACCCGAGGTACCACTGTAGAAAGAGACCAATATTCCAATGTCCTGAGACCATATTCTTATGACTAGATTACTCCACTTTTCCAATTAGCTCCTACAAATGATTACCCTGCATGTAATCACACCTTGCAGATCAGTACAATAGTCAATTCCTCCTGCACTTCAGTTACAAAATGCCTCAATAAGCATGTGAACTTGTGGGATAATTTCATCCAGTTTGATGGTTAGCACTGGTGTTGGATCTTGGAGTCTCAAATTTCAGTGGCACCCTGTGCGACGCCAAAATTCAGCCCCCTTCCATCACCTTCCAGTCTACACCACAGCTGAGATGCCCTCTGTGGCACCCCTGAGCCTCTGCACCCAGTGCAATTGAACTGGTTGTGCTCCCCTAAAGCTGCCTCTGTTGGACTTGAACAAAGGAGATCTGGTTTCGGGCTAAGAGGCTTATTGGGTGATCTTGGGCCAGTAGCACAAACATCCTAACCTACCTTGAACAAGGAGAAGGGCAACAGCTAAGAGGGGAATGGCTGTCACTTGGTAATAGCTACAGGATCTGCTTTGCATGCAGACTGTCCCAGGCTCAATCTGGGATCTCCAGGTAGACTGGAAATGTTCCATTTGAAACCCTGCAGAACTGCTGCCAGTCAATGTAGACAATGGATGAGGAACTATGGCTATCCAGGTGTTGTTGGACTCCAACTCCCATCAGCCCCAGCCAGTATGGCCAATGGTCAGGGATGATGGGCACTGTAGTTCAGCAAATGTACGCAGGTCCACAGGTTCCCAACCCTAGATGGCATGTTTCTATGTTGCAAAATTGTCGTAAATAAATTGGGATAATTGCCACATATGGTATAGTGTCTGAGCAAGTTGGAGGAAGGGCAGAATACAAATGTTTTTAATCATGTTCTGACCTTTCTGTTGTGTTTATGGAGTGGTAAAGGCAAAGTTTCATTAGCTCCACAAGGGGCAGGGGACAATCTTATTAAGGTTTTATTCAGTGCTTTTTTTCTGGGGGGGATGCAGAGGTATGCATACCCCTAAACATTTTTTGAATCTTTGTACTTTTGTCCATTTGCTGTATTTATTTTTCCCGATTTGAACAATAAAATGGTGGCTTTCTCGGGTCAAAATGAGAGTATCCCTGAACATTTTTTAAAGAAAAAAGCACTGGTTTTATTTTACAGAGAATGATGGTGGTTCTTTTCACTCCCACTTTTGAAGGTGGGCCAGTATGTTCCTGAAGAGTAGTTAAAGGGAGTGAAGGTGGTTATGGTGGAAGGGGACTTTAGTCCCAGTGTTCAAATTCTCAAAAGAAAGATGTTGAGTCCCATGTCTGTATGGAAGATTATGTGTTGCCTTTGGACCTGGAAACCTTATGTTTTAATCCCAGATATGAGGCAATAGAATATGGATAAAGTTTATGATTTGGTATATTCTGCTTTAGTGGTGGATTTATTCTGCTCAAGTTTGTTCTGTGATATTCCGCAGTGCATCCACATTATTGCTGTCCATGATGGTATTTGTAATTGGACAGTTTAATCTTGAGCTCACAGCTGTGTAACTAAGTGTAGGAAAGAACACGTTATGGAAGGTGCGGTTAAAATGCACACATGCATATATACAAATTAAAATGCAGTATGTGTTTGTGTGTGAATTACTGTATTTCCGAAAGCGAACTGCGTTATTTTGTACCAGAGGGAATGTGGGTGTTTTAGGAACTAACACTGGATCATATGTCTCTTGTACACCACCTCAGTAATGTGGCGTAGGCGTGAGATAACGAAAAGGGTTTCCAAGAAAATAAGGCGGACAGTAGGAGCAGAGGCTCCTCCTTCTGAGCTTTCAAAAACCCCGATCCCTGCTAGTAACTGCGCATGTGTCGTCGTCAACGTCATCAGCAGCATTAGAAGCAGCACAGTGGCTACATAGAGATAAGTTCTTTAAAGTTACGATTCAAGTATTCTTAGACGGCTGTGGATGAGATTGGTTTAGAGTGCCAACCAAAAGTCTCCCATACACACACATTTACGGTTGCTGTAAATATAAGTCCCTATCAGGGAAAAAGGAGGGGTATAAATAAAAGAAACGATCAGCCTACTAAAGTCACACGTCCCAGGAGAAAATCCAGGGCTCAGTTTATTTATTTGAAACACTTCTATCTCGCTCTTCGGTGGAAAACAAAACCAAAAAGAAATACCAGAACGGGTAACAATTAAAAGCCATGCATATACATTCATTTACGCACGTAAAAGCAATCTTAATCTGAAAACTTGAATGCAGATTGTTGTGCTTTTAAATGTTTCAAAGTTAAAATAAAAATAAAAATCCATACGTAACACCTGAGTTGGAAAGGGTACTAGAATTGTCATTGCTGCCACGTTTTGTTGGGGTGGTGGAGAGAAGGCGCTACTGCTCCATCACAGGCACGTTAAATTCCTGCCCCTCTCATTGCTTTCTATGAGCTTTTAGTCCCGCCCCAGCGGAAATAAAGATGGCGTTCAAAGCGAACCCGGAATCTGTAAGTGGTGTGCTAGTCTACTTGAGCAAGTCTATGACTAGCTACTGCAGGCTCTGCTTTCCTCCCGCCTATACTCTGTGCTTTACGGGCCCGGGAAGCTCCTGTTACGCATGCGCTGAAGTCTCTCGCCTGGTGGTGTAACCTAGCAACGGGAGAAGCCGGACGCGTTAGGAAAAGAGCGAGGTGACGGACGTTGTGGGTTCTTGGGAACGCAGCTACCCGTGTAAACAGTAGTGTACAGATCTCCCTGAACTGGTGAGACTTGCCGGGCCAAGGCTGGGCTGGGAAGCCGTCTAAGGCAAGGAAAAGGACGCGTGTTTGTTCCCGGGTAACAGTTGATGAATCCTCTGGGTTTTGCTGGCAACTGTTTTATTAATTTTGAAGGGGAAAAAAGCAAGCATATGAATAAGACAAATTGATTTTAAACGGGATGGGGGTATTCATTGCGTTTAGAGATTCACGCACACACGTGTCACAACAAAATGCATACGCTTCCAGAAAAGGCGTTTCCCCTGTGTGAGAGAGAGGGAGGGGAAGGGAGAAAGAAAGAAAGAAAGAAAGAAAGAAAAAGAAAGAAAGAAAGAAATTGCTTTTTAAAAGAAAGGTTTCCTTTTTGCAAGTATTCAAATGTTTTATGTTGGTTTCAGAATTTATATACCGATCCACATAAAAATAACACCTAAGCGGAACACCCACCCACCCACACAGTCATACAAATCATAGAGCAATGTAAATGCATGAAGTAAAAAAAAAAGCTGAAGAAATAGAATGAACTATTTTCAGTTAGCTCAGCTGGTTAGAGCATAGTGCTATTCATGACAAGTTGCAGGTTCGATCCCCATAGGGGCTAACTGCAGATTCTTGCATTGCAGGGGGGTGGACTAGATGACCATTGAGGTCCCTTCCAACTCCACAATTCTATGATTTTATTTAATATATTTCGGATAACTCTTTAGCCCAATCCCAGGCATAGTTTCTGAAATATACTCAGAGTCGCAAAGTGATTTCATGCTCTTTATTCAGCTCATAGTGGTGAGGAGGAATGAATGAATGTCCCCTCAAAGTATCTGCTTTATATACATTATTTACACAATGGGCTGCACATGATTGGCTAATTCTGGAATTCTACTGTAAGCCAATCAGGTTGTGGATTCACTTCTATCTGGAGCATGATTGGGTGGTTCCTGCCAACCAATCATACTGCTGCATTGTTCTAGGACCAATCAGACTGCTGCATTCTGAATCCTATTGTTCTAGGACCAATCAGACTGCTGCATTTTGGATCCTATTGTTCTAGGACCAATCAGACTGCTGCAGTTTGGATCCTATTCAACTCAGTACATAACAGTTTCATAGAAGAAGTATGAGTGCAACTGAACATAGAAGCAGCAACTCTGCTTGTGCTGGCAGGACAGAGATGAGCAGGGAGGTGTTTTTTTTCCACATTTTGGACACATTTAAAGCACTATGTACCATTTTAAACAGCCATGGCTTCCCACAAAGAATTCTTGGAGCTGTTGTTAAGGATTCGGACAGTTGTTTGGAGACTCCTATTTCCTTCCCAGAGCTACAATTCTGAGTTCCCTGTGAGAGGGATTGACTGTTCCGCTTCTCTACTTCTTTGATCCTGTATCTCCACATCCCATTTGACCCTAATCCCATTTAAAACAAAAACCAAAACCTGCCACTGGGGAAGAATGAGTGGGACCACATGAGCTTTGATCAATTTTGATTATACTTTGGGCAGCTCAACTAGGGTTTTTTCTTGACTTCACTAGGCTCACTGTGCCACATCTGAGGATTTTGTGCTTTACTTGCTTTGCTCTTTATTATCATATATGTATTCCCTTTTCCATATTTGAGAGCTAATATTCTCCCTGCCAACATTGTAGGTAGGGATAGTTCTGTCTCTCTGGGAAGATCTCCACTGTAGCTGCATAATGAGCCTTGCTTTAATGAAGAGCAGCTTAGCCAAAACTATATGAGGAAAGAAGCAAGGAATATACCGACTTACGGAGGAGGATTTCAGAGGATTTAGAAAGTAATTCATTTCTGAAGTGTACATTTTTCCAGTTCCTAACAAATCAGTTGAGGTCAGTTGTGTTACAATTTCATGCTGTCATCCTTGCCACTCAAGGCTGCCCCTGCATTTGAAAAGGGTGTCCAGGACAGGAAAGACAGGTTTTAAAATCAGAGTGATGCAGTGCAGGCATTAGTAATGTGGACTGGCACAGGAGTGACTGACTGCCTGCTTGGGTAGGGATGCCGCATCGGTAGGAGTAGCTCTCAGATTTTATTCATGAATGTTAATTACCGTATTTTTCGCCCTATAGGACGCACTTTTTCCCCTCCAAAAATGAAGGGGACACCTGTGTGCGTCCTATGGGGCGAATGCAGGCTTTCGCTGAAGCTATCAGCAAGCCTGGGGAGCCCACAGGAGTTCCCGCAGGGCTCCCTAGGCTGCGGATAGCAGCCTGCTGCCCGGAGCGCGGGGCGCGCTGAAGCAGAGAGCCCCGCGCTTCGGGCAGACATCCGCTGCCTAGGGAGCCCTGCGGGTAGCAGCCTGCTGCCCGGAGCGCGGGGTGCGCTGAAGCCGTGGCTGGGGGGGGATATATTTTTTTTCTTTATTCCCCCCCCCAAAAAAAACTAGGTGCGTCCTATGGGCCGGTGCGTTCTATAGGGCGAAAAATACGGTAATTATTTGAACAGTTGTTTTAAGCTACCTGTTGTCAAGCACTGAACTTGAAGGGGTGAAGGAAGAAAGAGACTAAACAGTGAGACCTGCTTTATGCTGAAATTGACCATTGCTCCATCTGACTCAACACTGCCTACTCTGATTAGTAGAGACTTTCCAAGGCACAGAAAAGTATGTTGCCATCCTGCAATCTGATATCATTTTAACCCAAGACTAGAAGGGCTTGAAATGGGATCTTTTACATATAAAATATATGCTGTGCCGTAGGCCTGAGCAAACAAAGACCACCACTGCTTTGGTTACCAGAACCTTCCTTGTTAGCAGAAACTTCCTTTTCCTTGCATCTGTCCGAATAGTATCAAATATATACATGTGTGTGCTTATATAGTGTCATTGATGTTTTACTCTGTAAAGTGCCAGGTATAAGAAGCCAGATCTCAGTCATAAAGAGCTTAAAACCTAAATACAACAGTGGACATGAACAGAGGAAGGAAAAGGAGGGGCAGTTGTAATAGGGGATGAAATCTTCTCATAATCTTAATTAAAGGTAAAGGTACCCCTGACCATTAGGTCCAGTTGTGGACGACTCTGGGGTTGTGCGCTCATCTCGCTCTATAGGCCAAGGGAGCTGGCGTTTGTCTGCAGACAGCTTCCGGGTCATGTGTCTAGCATGACTAAGCCGCTTCTGGCGAACCAGAGCAGCGCACGGAAACACCGTTTATCTTCCCGCCGGAGCAGTACCTATTTATCTACTTGCACTTTGACGTGCTTTCGAACTGCTAGGTTGGCAGGAGCAGGGACTAAGCAACCGGAGCTCACCCCATCGGGGGATTCCAACCGCCGACCTTCTGATCAGCAAGTCCTAGGCTATGTGGTTTAACCCACAGCGCTACCTGCGTCCCTTTCCCTTAATTAGGTGGTTGCTAATGCCTAATCAATTAGGATTGACAAGGCAATTGCCAATCAGACCAAAAAGTTATTGTTCATCCATTGTGCTTCATTGTTCCTTATACACCCTGGCACTCTGATAGTCATCCGCAAGGCACTCCTTTCACAGAAAAGATTTTAGTTGGAGTGTGGCTGCCCTATGCTCTGACTGAGTTCTGTCTGGGTCCAATCCCTGTTAATGTTATTGACAGAAGTTAGATGGGCCTTAATAACAAGTCCAAGTATTCTTCCATGCTTGATATCTTTTGATTAATTTACTCCTCTTGTGTCTTCGACAACTTTGATACCCCTCTAACTCTTCAGGAGATACACTTAACTGGTGTTAAGAAAGGGGTCTTAAGAGTTGTGATGATAAATGTAGCAACCAGGATGGAAGCTTGCTTGTTAAAGATTTGAAGCAATGTACTTGCACTTTGATGAAAGGAGTAGGAGTGAAAACAGCCACTTCCTAGTTGTATGTATTTATTGATTTAACAACATCAAAATATAATTCCATGTTACCTAACACTGGGGGTGAGTTTTTATTTTAATCAAGCAAGTATCTATTAGAGTTTAGACCAACTAAGTGTTACACGTGAGTGGTTGCATTACCCTGCTTTTCAACGGCACCTGAAATAGGTATCTTTCTGCTTGTTTCTGCAGCAAACATGAAGTAAATAACACAACTGGAACATCCATATATTTTTGGGTTTAGAGATGGAAAGCAGGGCTTAATCTAATTACAGTGACACTTCTTTAAGAAGCTCTTTAGTTTATGTGACCCTTTAATATGATTTGCTTTTAAGACAGCCCCCCTCATCTTTTTCATAAAATTGCCCTGCTGCTAATTTAAAGCAAGTGATTGAATAGCTGCCATGTTCCATTTATTTTAGGTTTATATTAAAGCGCTTTTTCTTAAAGTCTTTCCCTCTTGGGAAGAAGGATTTTGCTGTGCATCTCAGCAAGACATCGGAAATCTCACACATCATTTTTCCATTCAGATTGTTTGTCACAGCTTGTGTTATCCCTGTGGTTTGCTAGTGTCACATCCACTAGAAATCTGTATTCTGCCTTACGAACCCTTACAAATTTTATCCCAAACAAAGTTAAATTAATGGAGCCAAATGTTGTCATCTGTCTCCATTAATTTTATTTCATGAACGAGTAATGACTATATTTTGTACTGCATCACACAGTGAAAATGTTTGCTTTTTGAAATAGCTTACAAGGCTCGGTTTTGGAGTTTTCAACTAGGGACAGGATCTTCTAGTGACTGTGTGTGTTTGCACACAATGATAGGCCATGAGTTACGGCTTAATAATCCACAATGTAAATGAGTACAGTAGTACCTCGGGTTACATATGCTTCAGGTTACATATGCTTCAGGTTACAGGCTCCGCTAACCCAGAAATAGTGCTTTAGGTTAAGAACTTTGCTTCAGGATGAGAACAGAAATCGTGCTCCGGCGGCGCAGCAGCAGCAGGAGGCCCCATTTGCTAAAGTGGTGCTTCAGGTTAAGGACAGTTTCAGGTTAAGTACGGACCTCCAGAACGAATTAAGTACTTAACCTGAGGTACCACTGTACTGTGCTGGTGTAGGCATCCCCTTCACTCCCTCTTTATTCCTCCCTTTGCATGAGCACATGTAAGTGGAAAGTTTTGAGTGGTTTTTGATCCCGGGAATCTGGTTTATTACTCTTAAACAAACCAGAATTGGCAAACCAACAACAAATCCCTGTTGAAAATTGGTTTATGATTTTGTCTTGATCAAGAATAACTGATGAGAATCCCAGATTCAGCAGTCATATTCATTTCTGGTTTGTTTACCTGGTTGTACAGAGGGAGGAGCAAAGTGGGAGCAAATGCATTATCTGTACTAGCATGCTACTCATTCATGTCATGTCATGTCATGTCATGCATGATTACTTTTAATGAACCAAAGACCCAGACAATATATAAGACTACATACCAATGCATTCTTAATATTCTCACTCCCTTAATCCAGCGACAGGGGAAGCCGCTCGGACGCCTGGGGCGGTGCGCCCATGGGCAAGGTGTGCCCTGGGGTGGTGCGCACTACGGGGCCTCTGGAGTCTGCCTGTCTCCCCCCACTCAGCTGCCCTACAGCTGGGGGGGAGGCAGCGGGCGGACCGTATGGACAGCGCGGAGCCTGCGTGCACCGAAGGCACCACGTCTCTTCCAGTAGAGACGCATGGCTCGGGCGCGTTGCATGCCCCGCGGTGAATGCTGCCCGGCACTCCTCAGTGGTGACACCGAAGGCGGCCCACCCCTACCGCACCCCTTCCTCCGCCCCTGCCTTAATCATGTTTACGGAATGGAGAGTGGACTGTGGCATTGTTTTGTCTCCTTCTCCTACCCTACAACTCTCTGATGTGAATTTACCCTGCTGGACATAAGCATTGTTAAAACCTATGTTATCCACAGACAGCTTTCCAGGTCATATGGCCAGCAGGACTAAACTGCTTCTGGTGCAACGGAACACCGTGACGGAAACCAGAGCGCACGGAAACGCCTTTTACCACCGTTTATATATACCACTAAAAGAGGATACTGTTATCCTCCTATTCCTCTTCGTTCAGTTAGGAATATATGTGTGTAGTACAGAAGTTAGGTTTGGAACAGATTCTGTTGCTGCACATTAAATATGATTCGCCTTGGTCATGTAAACACAGCTGGGAAAAGGATGAGGCCAAGAAGTAGTCAAATTTGTTGCAGGAAGTTTCTGCTAAAGACAGAAGCCTGCACAATGACTAAATAATCAGCAATACAATCATGATGCTAATCAACTGGGAATTTGCATAACTGAGGGGGAAAGTACTCCTGGTTCATAATTTTTCAACATCTGTGTACATTTGTGTGATTAACAGAAATAATTCCACTTAATTATAACATGCCCATTTTTTAGTTGCCAATAAATGAAAGCATTTCTTGTCCTATGTTGCTTCAGGTTTTAGAGGATAGAACAAATCCAGTGAACTAGCAAGGAAAAGAAGACAATTGACTTGGATCCTGGTTACAGGCGGTGGGGGTAAAAAAGGTACTTAAGTTCCTGAAAACAAATAGTTGCTTCATAGCAATATTTTTTCCTGCAAATCTTAGTGTGTTTTTATGTTGTTATTGAACTGGGAGAGGGGGTGCGGGTGGGGGGTGGGGATGCAGTTTAGATGTACCAAAGCAGGGAAATTATATAACTCAAAACACACTAAATGAAATCCCAAGGTGAAAATTTGATTCTCCAGCCCTACCACTGAGCTTGTGTAGTTACACCTTGTATAGAGCAAAACCTCACATAAGTTCAAGATGATGAGGTTATATCGTCACTTATCAGTTCAAGATGATGAGGTTAGATCTTCAGTTAGCACAGGTGTAAATGAGAGCACAGGGTCAACAGCTCTAGAGAATCAATTCCTTATTTAAATAAGTGCTTCTTATATAATTGTACAAAGCTCTCCCTTCCCCTGCTCCCCTTATAGGCAGAATTATGCTTTTCAGCTACATATATGTGATACATTTAAGTGGGTTGGCAAACTCGAAGTTGGTGCTATCAGGTTGAGCCAGGGCTTAGGATCACAGAGAAAATCAAATAAAAATGGTAATCAGTTTTCTGTGGGAAGCCTATATATTTTAATTTGCAAAGAAAAGAAAGTGAAGGTATTAAATGAATATATCTACTGTATATATCGTAGGCATATATATGGATTAGCTGTGTTGGTTTGGGCAAAACTACATACTATCCTGGCAAATGTATGCTGCTCAAACAGAAACATTAACATTAATGTAGGGATAAGGAGAAGGCACTGGCAAGGGAGAATTGGCAAACGGATGGGTTTAACTCGTCCCGTGCTCTCCTGTCAAAGTTCCACTGACAAGCCCTCCTTTCCAGTGTTTCCTCTGCAGTTATACACGCTCTGTGTTTTGGAGTCTGTCTGTATGTGTTTAAATGACCATGTGTGTGTTTATGTACAGCTTTTATAGAGGAGAATTAACAGAGGAAATTCAAACACACTCCTTCAGCCTTGTAACACAGGGTTGGGAAACCCATCTCTCCCTTGTAAAATGTTCTATGCACAAAGATTGCAGAAGTGAATCGCGATTACATTTATCAATCTAAACTTTTTTTCAAGAAGCTATCATTGTATACGTTTCTACTTTTGGCACGCTGCTGAGCCTAGTTGTAGAGAAAAGCTGAAAGTATATTCCTATGCAGAACCAATGATTTCAATTGAAGCCTTTTTTATAGCAGTCACTCTGTTTCCTAAGCTCCCATCTGTCTTTATGTCATTGCTGTGCTGACTTGTATATTGTACTGAGAATTGACAGACCTCCTGCTGAGTTTTAGTGGTTACACTTCATAATAGTACACATTGTGAAGTCAGCTCATAAATTGCAACCACAGATTCCAATTATAACTAGAGTTGTATGTCATGTTCATGGTTCTTCCTCTGATTGAATTTTTGTGTACTTTATATTCTAGCTGAGATCTAATATAAATATACATTATAATTGCTGGCATTCTGGCCTCATCTGCTTTGGGCTATGCTATAAATACCCACCCCCTTTTTTATTTTTCCACTAAACACATATGAACAGATTTGATTAGTGTTGGCCAAATGCACCATTAGTATGTGTAAATGATACAGCTCTGTGAATGCAAAAATTGCCAGCAAACTTCCGTAAATGTACATGCGCCTGCCTTAAAATGCATCTGAAAATAAAGCCAAACTTTTTAAACTCCAGTAAGTGCAGAAAATGGTCTCACTTATCACAACCAAAATCTGGTTATTTCTGAAGTTTGAAAGCATCCTTAAGAGCTAGTGAGTGGCATTATAAGAGCTTTTTGAAGCAAGTGAAATTGAGCTGCTACTGCTTTAGCAACTGCTAGAGCCATGGATTACATCAGGATGGCCAAGAGGTAAAAGGCTTTTGCTAACAGCTTGCATTCAGCAGATAAAGTAAATCTAAGAATCATTCCTCACTCCAGTAACAATCATTCCATGAAGTCTACTGAATTATGGTTGAAACCCTGTGTAAACTGTGTCCACTCAACATTGCTTGTCTGTTCATCATCTGCGCTTTTGTTTGTTTTTAGAATGGGTAAAAAAATTAAAAAGGAAGTGGAGCCTCCTCCCAAGGATGTGGTAAGTTTATAAAACACTCCTCACTATAAAAATGAAAATGTTTCACAATTATAACATTCAAGTTTGCTCTCCTCCTTCAATCTTTACTCCCACTTACTTCCCCTTCTGCCTCTAAAAATGTATTGTAAAGATAAAGATAAAGAACATTTTTGTTTCAGTTTGACTGTGTGTGTAAACAGAGGGACCAATCACATTTATTTTCTGAAAAATATTATATTACGGTAGGCCTTTTTCTACTTGGAATAAGAAGAATGGAAAAGAAAGGAATATACAGTATAATCTCTGGGTTTTGACTGTGGACATTGGGTTACCACCTGTGGAGTAAAGGTGGATCTCAAATCTGATTATATGTGAGCTTTGTCCTTGGTCTAGAAAAAAACAGTATGGGGAGGAGCAAAAGGGCTCGGCCCCTAAAAGATAGGACCCCTGGGCTCATGGGGCTTATTCCTGGGGAAGTGGGGTTAGGATTAGAGCCTTGGAGTTGTTGTGCACAATGTGGCTTATTTGTTGTTTCAGGCTGTAAGTAGCCCACCTTAAGTCTACATAGTGAAGGTTAGGATATACATTTAAATAAATAAAATATTTACAGCTCGCATGAAGTCACATGTGTATAAAAGGGCTCAACTAATCAATGTCATTACATGAAAAAACAGGTTCCACTGACATCTACTGCTATGCTAAGGATCAAGATGTAAGTAAAATTCCACTATCTTAATTGAAATGGTTGCTTCAGTTCTCAAACATATGACTCCAGCAATTGATCTGTTCCCTGAATGTTCTGAAGCACATCTTTCCACCATCTCATGAAATTTTAGAATAGTCTTCAGTGCTCAAAACTGAGAACACTAAAATATGGTGGGAACAAATTCTTCATCTTCTTCTCTATGGAATGTCATGTATAAAATTGTTCCAGAAAGCTGTACAAGTTTGGAGATGCTACCGGTAGCTTAGCCCAATATAAAGGTAATGGTAAAGGGACCCCTGACCATTAAGTCCAGTTGTGATCGACTCTGGGGCTGTGGCGCTCATCTCCCTTATTGGCCGAGGGAGCCGGTGTACAGCTTCTGGGTCATGTGGCCAGCATGACTAAGCTGCTTAGTCTTTGGCAAACCAGAGCAGCGCACGGAAACGCCGTTTACCTTCCCGCTGGAGCGGTACCTATTTATCTACTTGCACTGCCTGCTTTCAAACTGCTAGGTGGGCAGGAGCAGGGACCGAGCAACGGGCGCTCACCCCATTGCAGGAATTCGAACTGCCAACCTTCTGACTGGCAAGCCCTAGGCTCTGTGGTTTAACCCACAGCGTCACCCGCGCCTTTTCTGCCACCCAACCGTTTCCTTCACAACTTGCGCAAATCTTTCTATTCCATTTTTAACCTCAGTAGAAGCAGCAGAAGGAAGGGATCTGGTATGGGAATAGATTATTTCACTTCCACCCAAATCAAAAGCATATTAGGTGATCTAGTCTGTTTCCCACCACTGTATGCTGCTTTCCTGACAAGGAGAGGAGTACATTCACTTACAAAGGACACCTGGCTTTTTCCTTTTGTGGAAACTAGGTTCAGGTATCCTGTTTCTTTTTTAAGTGACTGAACTGTTCTCAGGTTTCATAAAACTGGAAGAATAATTCACAAGGACTATAAACTGCAGTTTATATTTCTAAACTTGATATGCAAATTAAAAGATGTTTGAAAAGAATATTTTAGAAGAACTATCCCAACATTGTTTTACCTCTGTTTCAATTGTTGCAATGAAACCATTCATAAAGAGGATTTATGCTTTCCCCCATAAAGTCAAAAATGTTGAAGCAGAGAATGTTTTTATATTACTATTAAAGATTTCTTAGTTTACAAAAATACGTTCATTGTCTCTTTTTTCAAGTTGTGTTTTCTACAGATCAGTTTCATTTATTGTGAGACATTAGTATTGCATGTAGTATTAGGTTGGGAAGAAAAGAGGGGCAAGAGGGGGATGGAGGATGGTGAGTGGGGTGGGGTGATAATTCTTCTGTTCTTCTACTTAGTGTATGTGTGGGGTTTTGTGGCAGTGTCCCTTGTATGGGTTCAGTGTCCCTTGTATGGGTTCTCTTACTATTCAATTGTTGTATTTCCTTGGTGGTGAGAGAGGTTGAGATGGCCTAGGGTGTGGTTGGTTGTCCTTGGTTGAGATTTGTTTATGTGTGTGAGTGTGGGGTGTGTGTGGATTTTTGGATCAGGTTAGCTAGATTGGTTCGCATGCTGTTGGTGGATTCTTGTTGTCGTCTTATCAGGCTATGTATGTGATAAAGGGGAACCATATCGGGGTGAAGGCGTCTTCTAGTTGTACCTATGTCAGTTTCAGTTTATTGGTTAGTTTTTCTAGTAAGGCTGTTTCCCATACTATTTGATACCATTGGTCCATGTTTACTCCTGACAGGTCTTTCCAGTGTCTGGCTATGATGCTTCTGGCTGCTGAGAGTATGTGGGTTATGAGCGCTTTATAATGTGAGTGGTCATCAGTATCTTGTATTTTTAAAGTTACTCTTTTTGATCTTCCTTGGAAATAGTGGGCATAAATTATTTTGTTGCTATCATATCATGCTGAACCATGAAAGTCTACTCTTCTAGCCTAATCATGTTTAGTTCTTACAGGCTTGGTGGTATGTTCTGTAAAATATTCCAACAAACCTGTGTTGACTGTCCAGTGTGAAAGTTTATATTTCTCTTAGTCTAGTATAGACATTCTTGCTAAACTTCAGAGATTATCCATAAGTGTTGTGATCTGCATGTAGCCCCATATTTGTGTGTCTGCTTTATTAATTGTCATTATTTCTATTAGCTTGACTACCACAAGCACATATGCACTCGGTGGAGTGGAGAGCCATCTGTCACTTTCGGCCAGCCTAACTTCTGTCATCTATGGTAACTTCTGCATTAAATAACACATTATACCCAGAATATAGGGTAGCTCAACAACTTTGCCAAAGAAAGCTCAACAAGTTTTGGTCTGGATAGGCAACCCTATTATATGGAAACTTCAGCTGGTGCAGAATTCAGCGGCCAGGTTGCTCATCAGTACAAGATGGTTTGAGTATATAATGACAATCCTGGCCCGACTGCACTGGTTGCCAATTAGTTTCCCAGCCCAATTGAAAGTGCTGGTTTTGACCTATAAAGCCTTAAACATGTCAGGACTGCAATACATCAAGGATCACCTCTCCCCATATGAACCACCATGAACTCTTCAATCATCACCTGAGACACTTTTTCATGGGCTGCCTCCACAAGAGGTCCAAAGGGCAGCAACGCAAGAATGGGCCTTTTCTGTGGTGGCTCTTTGCTTGTGAGATGCTCTCCCCAGAGATGCCTGCCTAGAGCTTTTGTTACATATTTCTGGGCGCCAGGCAAAAACATTCTTCTTCTCCCATAAAAAGATAAAGCACCCTTGACAGTTAAGTCCAGTCGTGAACAACTTTGGGGTTGCGGCACTCATCTCGCTTTACTGGCCGAGGGGCTGATGTTTGTCCGCAGTCAGTTTTTCCGGGTCATGTGGCCAGCATGACTAAGCTCCCATACCGTTGGCTAATTAAACCATCTATGGCCTTTTAAACTGTGTGTTGGTGTGTGGGGTGTGTGTGTTTCTAACATTTTTAAACGTTTGTTACTATGTTGTGTATTTTTGTGTTTTTATATTGTAAACCGCCCTGTGATCCTCAGATGAAAGGTGGTATAGAAATTAAGTAAATAAATAAAACAAAACAAAACAGGAATATCCATGAATAGAGAGTGAAGGAACTACAGTTGGCTTTCTGGCATCTTTACTTTGCAAAGAGATGACTTTCCTGCTCTCTCTCTTAAAAACTTATATGCCAGTTGGTATCTCACTTTTGTATGAACCGAAGGCTGGCAGCTAAATTGCATCCTAGTCGGGAGTTTGTTTCCCAGACATATGAAGTTTATATAAAGTTCTCAGCCAATTCAGAAGTCTGGCTTGGAACTAATCAGAACTTGAGAAGGTCTAGAATGAACAGTGATATAGATACACTGGTGGAGGAAGAGGAGTGCAGGGGAAGCGCACTGCCCCTGGCAGCGTGATTCCAGTAGGGTGCCATCGTGGCTGCCCCCCCCCGCGCTGGGTGCCACGCCCCTGTGGGCAGCGCACCCCACCCCTGGGACACGCCTGCTCTCTGCACCCCCCCCCCCCGGTGCCAGAGCATGAAGCTCTACCACTGTATGGATAAGGAGACTCTACTGCTTCCAAAATCTCCCAGGATGGCTTCAACTGTTTACATTACAGTGGTACCTCAGGTTACATACGCTTCAGGTTACAGACCTCGCTAACCCAGAAATAGTGCTTCAGGTTAAGAACTTTGCTTCAGGTTAAGAACTTTGCTTCAGGATGAGAACAGAAATCATGCGGCACGGCAGCAGCAGGAGGCCCCATTAGCTAAAGTGGTGCTTCAGGTTAAGAACCTTTTCAGGTTAAGAATGGACCTCCGGAACGAATTAAGCACTTAACCCGAGGTACCACTGTACACACTTGCTCAAATTCAGTTCAACACATTAGAACTTACTATTTATTGAATTTATATACCGCCCTATACCAGGGTGGTTTACTCATATTTCTGAGTAAACATGAACAGGATGTACCCAAGGTCTTGAGTTTTGAGTCATTAGTTTCCAACACTATACACTATAGTTTCATACTCTCATTTTGTTTGTTTTAGCCAGACCTTTGTCTTCTGTGAGATTTAAACGAAAATATATTTACAGAAATTTCCATAAAACCTAAATAACTGAACTGATTTTACCTTGCTCTTATTTCAGTACAAACAAATCTACCCAAGGCTTCTATGACTTTTTTTTTTAAAAAAAACTTTGCTGTTTTGCTCATTGCTCTCATGTTATTATTAAGAAATAAAATTTGTTCGGATTGCGGCTTAGAATGCAATACTCTGTATACAGTACTTACTTGAGAATAAGTCCCATTGAGGGCAGTGGCTTTTGCAGCTGAGCATACATGCATAGTATCTGTCTGTTAGATGCACTGTTGAACCAAGAACTAGAAAGACTGGCATTTCTAACCATATTAATGTTCTTAAAATTGTTCCCACAATGTAGACTGGACCCGACATGGTGTAGGCTTGGCAAAAAATAGTTGGTCCAGATCCAAGATACTGTTTTAATTGAGCATGATAAAAGTGCCTAATTTTGTTTGAATGTAAAGCATTCCAAAATGTTTGATTTAAACTGAAGAATGAAAGGCTTTTAGAAGGATTTGCCCTTTCTCAAACTATGTTGGTTTCAAGCAATCTATTAAATAGGGTCAGAACAGCTGGATTTCATAGCAGAGCTCTCTCTGTTTGAGAAAGGTCAGAAATGGAAATGAACATTTTGCATCGCTTCCAGATGGCTGAATCATGACAGTGCTTTGACCGGTCGGGCATCATGGAGAGCTGGCCTTTGAGATACAAACTTATGTGAAGACAGCACAAGAAGGGCCATTCTATTTTTAAAATATATTTAAAAATATCCACTATAGACTAGAATATCCACTATAGTTAGTAGTGCAGAATATGCAATCTATGGCCAATTTCTGTCACTATCTTTGAATGCATTTAGCTGTATAGAGAGAGATTGCTTTGCTCAGATTATTTTCTAGAGAGAGTGCTTTGCTGGCTCTCCAGTGAGCAGAACAACAAACTGATGTTGCCAAAAACTTCTTGGAGTCTTGCCTGGCATCAAACAATTAAGTCATTCCTGTTGCCTAAAGAATGCTTTGGATCCACAAGGGAGCTGCAATATTTCACCAGCTTTATTCATAATGTACGGAAAATCTTTTAAATCTCCCATTTGACATTATGAGAGCAATCCACCAAGCACTTATGCTGTACAAAACTTCTATTAGTTTAAAGGGGCATGTGTGGGAAGATGTGCAAAATTCCTGTTGAAATTAGCGTAGCTGGCCGTGTGTGGAATGCTGTGAAAGAGGAAGAGACTTTGCAGAATTGGTGGTTGTGAATAGCGGCCGCCACCACAGGACCCAGCTCCACCTTAGAGGGCCAGTATGGATTTGCCAATGCATATAGTAAATTCATAACAGGCTCCACTTTGGTTTAGCCATTGGCCATAGGACACTGGAAGTTTAATAGGAAGAAAAGGGCAGGTGTCTGAATCCTAAGATTTATACAGCTATTCAAGGGCAATCAGAGTCTCATGGATTGTAGAAGAATCAAGAACCCAGAAAGCTATCTGGTAATATTATTTTATACTCTGCTGCTTTCTATAAACCTTTGTAAGGCACAGGGAGCTGCTTTACCCCAAGTCAAGACTATTGGTCTTGGTCAATACTATCTGCAGTGACTGGCAGAGGCTCTTCAGCGTTAAAGACAGGAGGCTTTCACAGTCCTGCCTGGAGGTGCCAAGGATTGAACCTGTCACCATTTGCATGGAAAGCATATGCTCTATGCACTGAGGGCCCATCCATATTAACACATTAAGTCTTTGAATTATATTTTTTGTGATGTACTTTACCTTTTCACATAGCAAAAAAAAAAAAAGGGTGGAGTAGCTCACACGTAGGATCCTCTAAAATGTTAATACTGATTCTATGGACTCCTTCCCACATAACATTAAGCCAAAACAAGGCTAAGAGTGAATGAAGAAGTGTACTCATGCCTTGCATGCCCTTTGCTCCTACACTAATTCTGCCGCCGCCACCACTGCATGGTTTGGCTTAGTGTTACCTGATTTGTCTTGCTCCAGGCAAACTGTGAATGGTAAGCCAAGAACATGATTTGTTTGGAGCAAGAAAACAATGAGCCCAGGTTCACATAATGTTAAACTGTGGATAGTGCAGTCGCAGGACTGGAGGAGGAGCAAATCAGCTGAGGTTTTTGCTTTGTGTACCAGCATGCTTACTTGCTCATACTAAGCCATAGCTTGGTTTAGTGTTACCTATGAACCTGACCAATGTTTGCTTACATGCCGCTGTTGCAGCTACAAATGTGCTAAAGATAAAATGTACTTGCTAGAGTCCATACAGATGTGGATTTCATTTAATGTTATTCAGCTCATTTCATTCACAGAATTGTAGAGCTGGAAGGGACCACGAGGGTCATCTAGTCCAACCCCTTGCAATGCAGGGATCTTTTGTCCATTGTGGGGCTTGAACCCATGACCCCGAGATGAAGAGTCTCCATGGCATTGACGCATCCTGATGCAAAAGATTCTGCAACTGTTCAATTGCATTCTGTGAGGGAAATGAATTAGCTACTTTCCCTACTTATAGCTTATTTCCATTTTGTTTGTATCATAAAAAAGGAAAAATAATAGATTCTGTCCTGCATATATATTGGTGTCATTACATTATTTTCTATACTGGTGTTGAAGCTAATGCTACTTAGCTTCAGATAGCAGTTCTTCAGAAGACTTTCAATAATCTAAGCTGTCACTCTTGATATCCTTACTTCCATTTAACAATATTCTTTCTGAGCTGACATAACCAGCATTGTGTACAAATTCCAGATGCATTTGAATTGTATGGTTTTATACTCCCTTTCTTTTTCGCCCGTTTTGTATCCCTAGTAACCTGTTTGCTTTTCGACTGCACCTGCACATTGAACAGAGTTCATCATTAAGCAGTTTACAATGATCTCCATTCATACTTTTCCAAACCCTTTTGTGTAGGACCTTGAGAGCTGGTTGAGCAAGAACACAGGAGTGACAAAAGTGTAATTCATGTTGAAAATTATCTGTGGACGCTATATTGAGTTCACACGCTTTGGTCATATCTGTAGGTTCTTCGCTACCCTGTTTATATGTGATTATAGCCTATCAACAATAAATGTTATCTCACCTAAGTACTCCTTAAGTCTGTCCAGAGCCCACAGTATCCCATTCGGCACCACATTGTCAGCTTTTTCCTTTTCAAGATCACTAAATTTTATACGTTATATAGCCAGTTTCCAACATCCTGTCCCTGTCACTCACTAGGAAACATGACGCCCTCCAGGCCTTTCTATCTAGTCCTCAGGACTCTTCTGAGACCACATCACCTTCACAGGTCACATCCCTTGCCAGGCCGAAATGTGTCATTGGAACTGTTAGATTGTCTTTTGTTTGCCTGGATGGAGGACAGAGTGATGTGTGTGAGTGTGTAGAATGGTCTATGGTTTGTATGGCTAGAATATAGACTATTGTACAAAGCTAAGAGTTGCATCCATTGTGCTGCCCATTTTTACCTCTAGTCATGCCCACTGCTGGTATGCAGTCCTTGGAATGGAATGTGGTCTTTGAGCTGCAAAAGGTTCCTCACTCCAGGGCTAGAGCATGATACAAAATTAGAAGCTGGGGAAACCGATTTTGGGGAGGTGGAAAGCATAGCTAAGCATGAGTGTGCTGGCTCTCAGGGAGAAGATCCTGGCCACTTTGCTCCTTGCCAGTTGTTTGTTGCTGCAACACACTGAAATAAGGGCATGGTTTGGTTTAGCATGATGTCCAATTCAGGGCTCATGGTTTAACTCTCTCCATACTAGCCGCAAGCCACAACCAAGGTTTGTTCTTTGTTTGTGACTTGTGGTTGGTCTGGAGACTGTTCTAGCCTGGAAACTAGATGCAGAGCAGCAAGAGGAACTTCTGCAACTTCCTGTTAAGAGGCAATATGGCTGGACGCTTTGTTTGATCTTAATAGAAATGTGACTTGAGTTTTATCAGCTCACAACAGTTAATTGTTATCAATATGGAACTTTATTCGACCCTAAGACAAAAGAGAACCAAGAGCTATCAGTGAAAGTGCATGCTTTGCTGGGTGAGGTTGATGCTTGTTGGTGCTTTTGAAATTGTTTTATTAATTTGGAATATTGTTTATACAGTATAACTTCTCTATAGCAGGTGGTTTGGGATCTTTAGGAATGTGATGTTACAAAACAGAATTTGTTATGTGCTTTCTGATGACAAAGGAAAACGTTTTATTACTGGCTGTTCTGAATAGCTACAGATAATTAAAGAAACAAAAAGAATGCCTCAAATATCTCTTTCTATGACGCAGCTTAGTGTCACAAAATGGAATTCTCGTAGCCTTGTCTTAGCAGCCATTCATTCATTCATTTAATAAAATTTATACATTGCTTGATTGCAAAACAAAGGAAAAACCCCTCAAAGTGGTCTACAAAAAAATAAAACAAGAAAATCAAGAAAACTCATTAGTTTGGAGACTTGGCAAAATGAAGACTGGGGACTTCCAGGTTTGAGAAGAATCCAACTTTTTTGTTTTTCAGTAGCAACAAAAAGCCTAAAGGATTTTGATGCTTATGAACGTTTTTTTGGGTATTGCTAATGGTGAACTACCATAGATTCTGGCGTATTAGGCAACTGGGCATATTAGAAGACCCCCCAAATTGGCAGCTGCAATTTGGGGGTTCGTATTATAAGCTCAGTTGCCTAATACGCTGGGCAGCTCCGTGCTGGGAGAAAGCCGCCCGGCACGGAGCCGAGCCAGCTGCCCCTGCTGCTGCTTCCGAAGCAGCATTGGGCAGGCTCTGCACCGGGTGGCTCTCTCCTGGCGTGGAGCGGAGCCGCCGCAGCAGCATCAGGGGGCGGATACCCGGCGTACAAGACGACCCCCGACTTTTTAACCTCTTTTCCGGGGTTAAAAAGTCATCTTATACGCCAGAATTTACAGTATGTATAAATTACAATGGGGAGTATTTTTTATTGTAGAGGGAACTTGTATTAGTGATGAGGAAACAATTTTGACTCAGTTTGTATGTTTCTGATGTATTTGTTGACATGTCACTCTCTTTTCCAGGGAAAGCCTTAAAAAAAAACCAAAAACCACACACCTGCTCCTTTGATGGTTTGAATGCTCCAAACAAACCACAAGTGGCAAGCCAAAAACAAACCTTGGCTTCCACCTTTGATTTGCTTGTATAGAAGCAAACCATGAATGCTGATTTGTGCATAATGCTAAGTCAGTGCTCTGGTTTATTCCCTCATAGCACAGGGAGAAGAGGGATGGGCCCAAATGAGCACCATCCTTCTGCTTGTTCACTGTAAGCCATGGCTTAAGGTTTACAGTTGCATGTGAATTGGACCAATGAAGTTTCTCATTCATTTAAAAACAACATGTTTCTGCTCAAAGTATTTGCAGACAAACCCCATTGTGATTTTGGCTCTTTTCTAAATTGCTGACTTGCTAACCAAGCAACTAAGGAACCAGCCACTGAAAGAAGCCTTTGAGTTAGTAACCCTATCCTGACTTTCTATTCTAATTTGAAATAGCAGATTATATCCAGTGTTTAATTTCTGTATCATCCATGATAAATTTCCAGAATGGACATTAAAGATCTGTATGTTTCACATTTGCTGATAATCTTATAATGTTGCTTTCTAGTTTGATCCTTTATCAGTTGAAAGCAAGAAAGCCGCAACTGTGGTGCTGATGCTCAGTTCTCCTGAAGAGGAAGTTTTGTCTAAAGCATGTGAAGCTATCTATAAATTTGCATCAAAAGGTTAATGTTTCAGTTATCAAATCTTACCACATGTCTTGTCTTTCTTCTCATTAATAAATCTGCTTGGTACCATAAAATTTCCATTAATAATTATTGCTGCTGCTACATAATATTTCTTAAGTCACAAGTATATGCAAGATACTATCCAGAGTGCAGTGATATGGTTCCTCTCTTGATTAGCTGGGTCATGGCTAGGAATGAGATAGAAATTTGCTTCAGTTTGGATTGCAAAACCAATATGTGAACCAAAGTAGAGCTACCCTTCAAAATTCACACTACATTTTGAAATGCAGTTCTTCACCCACATGTGCACAAAAATGTGTATATTATGAGAAAGTGTGGATGAAAATGCATATTTAAGTGAAAACATGAGGGGAAATTGCTTGCAAAATTTATATATAAAAATGCATACAAAATGTACATATTAGAATAAATTTGCACTAAAAAAGCAGGTGAATTTTCATGAACCCCTTTTTAAAATTGCAAACTGATGTAGAAATGTGGAGAACTGAAATTGTGATTGGAAAAACAAGAAACTGAGTGAAACAAAACTGAGAGATTTTGTCCATCTCTAGTCATGACTCATGAGCAGCCTCTGCAGGATGAAGATGAGGGAATTACTTAGCCAGATCAGACTTACAGCTGATCCAGACATCTGCTTTTGGCACACGTTTTATGGGATTGTACCACTGTAGAAGGGATGTGAGGGATCATTTCTTTAAAATTGGCTGAGACAAAACCCTGCAAGTGAGATGCTTTCTACCTCTTGTGTTAGCTCTTCAGCTGCAGCAAGATTTTAAACACAACACTTTTTCTTGTTATTCACCGCATATATTCTGAGTTGTTTTAGTCTCAAGAGAGAACAGTAGAAGCCCGTTTGAATCAGCTGTAACATCAAAGCATTGTTCCTGTTTTTGAGGTGCTAGAATATCTTCCCATTAGTTTCTGTGTGGGGTGAAGAAAGCAACTTCACTTTCAAAAGCAGCCATAAGCAAAGTCAGCACTAGACAACATATATTTACCTTTTGTTGTTGTTGAATCACACATGTACATGGGTGTGTAAGAATCTACCCATGTCCCTTTGATTTAAGATAGAAAAGCTGAAGTGGGAGGATAAAGCTTTATAATGATATAGTGAAGATCTTGTGCTCTAGGACTCCAGTACTATTATTAGAAGCATTGGAATATTATGATCTTTGTGAATTTTGACCTGAATTCACGTTAACGTGAACTGACTTATCTGTACCTCCCATGCTAATGAGAGAGTCAGCACTTGGGTTATCTGCCTGCTTTTGGACATCCTAAATGTTCTAACACAGCTCAAAAATGTATCGAAATGAATCTTGAAATATGCATTCTAAGAGAAAAATACATTTAAGACTTTGTATTAAAGTAGTACTGAAATACAAATTTGTAAGGATTTTAAAAAACGAATTCACAGATTAATGGGGAAACTGGATCAGAGGTGGAGCATGGGGGGGCAGCTGCTGGGCAATCGCCCTGATGCAGAAAAAAAATTACGGGCACGCCTCTGCAGCTGCCACCCTGACCAGAAGCGCTCCCCATCCCACCCGCCCACCTCACCTGAGCAGCACACCGAGGAGGAGCTGGGAGAGGACGGACTCTTGCATATCTCAGCTGCACAGTGTCCCTTGCTGGTGGGGAAGGTGGGTGGAGAGCAAGACTTTTGTCATGGTGGTGGTAGTGCCCGAGCCCAAAGAGGCGCACACGAATGTCCTACTGAGGCTCCACAGTTCAGTCGAGAGCAGTAGCGCCACATAGAGGCACAACACTTGCCTTAAGGGGTGCAATACTTTCCTGCCCTGGGCGCTTGTAACCCACGCTACTCCGCTGAATCAAGATAGAGCAGATTTATGAGTAAGCACATGCAAAAAGTGCATGGACTGGAAATTGATTGATTCATCCATCCCTGTTAATGGAATATTAATGCTATTCCTTTAATTTCTGGTGTTCAGACTGTGGATGCCATTGTTCATGTAACCAAAATAGCACCATTCACTCACAAAAGGGGGACGGGGGAGGTATCAGAAGACCTATGGGGATCCCAAATTTGCTGAAATATGGAATACATTTTAAAGAAAAACCCTGTGGAAGGGAGATCCCAAAACAGCCACATCAGGACTGCAGATTCTGATTGGCCACAGAACGCGGCTGACGGTTCAGATGGATTGGGTGGGGCTCGTGGTGGAGAAAACTGGGAGGGGGAAAATAGAACAGAGTGGCTGGAATTGTGATCAGCAGCACTCTGTGTTGAAACATTACTGCTGCAGGTCCCACTTGTTAATATTATTATTCATCTTGTGTTGACAGTAAAGACCACTGACAATAGGGACCATTTCATGGGTACAAACTACCAGAGGCTACTAGTCATAATATCTATCCTCTGCCTCCACAACTGGAGGCAGTATGCACCTGAGTACCATTTGCTGGAAACCACAGCAGGAGAGAGTGTTCATGTGCTCAAGTCCTGCTTATGGGCTTTCAATAGGCATCTTAGTTGGCTACTGTGAGATCAGGATGCTGAACTAGGTGGGTCAGTGGCCAGACCCAGCAGGCTCCTCTTATGTTCTTATTTGCTTTTTAGGTGAAGAAAATAAGCTGACTCTTCTTGACCTTGGAGCCTTGGAACCTTTATTTAAATTAGTTACACATGAAGACCCTATTGTCCGCAGAAATGCCACCATGGTAGTTGGGGTGATGGCTTCTCACAGTAAGAGAATCATGCACAATTATATTTGCTAGCAATATTAAATAAGTTAAGTGCAACTGATGAAATCATAATAGTCCAGTAGAATGACAGTAGAATAATTCATCTGAAATCTTGGGGCTCCTATATCATCACACTGATGGAGTAATCCCAACAACTATACTGGAGGCAGCATCACTATCCACCAAGTCTCCGTGCAAGGAAGAAGGGCCTATACAGAGAACAATAATCTAGTACTTGAGAGTGGAGATTCAGCATAGATGAGGCCTGAACAGCTTGTTACTCAGCCATCCAGCTGCAACCACTGTCAAATATGGCAGCCCACCAGGGGCTCAATAAATATTTTTTGTTTCCTGCCTGAGACTTCAAATGCAGGCGTGGTTGTCAAGCACCTGGTAGGTTGCAATATGCAAAGGATGGGCTATGTTTGACTTCTGCATTTGACTTGACATGTCACCAGTTGTGCAGACCTGACCTCAAATAATGACACACATTGTTTTATCAAAAGAGGTGTGCTTCAAAGCTTTTGTAATCCTGCATCAGACACTATGGGGCTTGAAACAAAAACCCTATAGACCAGGGGTTCTGATCAGGGGAGGGTACTACAAGCCATTTCAGCTACATCATGTCCACAACAACCCATAATTATTCTGGCCTAGGAAGTCAGGTGGCACCATAGGAGCCAACTGCTAGGGGCTGTGGTCCCTTTGCCCCCCTTAAATGCTTGAGGGGTCTCCCCCCCCAAGTTGATGGGCATTGCCATTCAAATGGTCTGCTCACATGTCTTGGTTTCTTAGAATTCCTGAACAACGCTGGGTATGAGGCTGCTGGTTTCAAATATGTCCAAGTCTGCTTGTGTCTTTCAAACATTTTGAAATCATCACCGAAACTAGAACATTGCATTTCAATATAACTTTGATAAATGTACCCAAATCTACTGGGGGAGGACGGAGGACTATGGCTGTTCTTAAATATGAAAATAAATTGATCAGCACATTCAAAAACTGTTTTAAAGAGGTTTAGAATGAAAGCTTTTGCAAAATTGTTGCCAAAAGTAGTGAGTGGGAGTGTTTGTCATTTTCTTTCATTCTTTAATTGACTGTTATTGTGTATCTGATGTTGTTTGGCACAAAAGGATATAAAGATCTCTTTTGGAAGTGGCTTGCTTTTTGGTTTTCTAATTTCCCCTAATATATTTCCCTGTCAACTCCCAGCAAAGTACACTCCACCTTTGATGTTACTCATACAGCAGCCATATATTTTCTACTACCTAGTAGAACTTAATACAACTGTAATATTAAGATTACATCGCCAGTTCTAATTGCACTGGCGATTCTAATTCTTTCAATATATTGACTAAATATATTGCTTCATATCTACATTTGCTTCATTGTAGATGATGTGAAAAAATCATTAAGACAGCTAGATGTTACAAGTGCATTTATAGCTCGCCTGGCACCGGAAGGTAATTTGTAGTACTCCTTTGTGCTTCTGTCATTTAATATTTTTTTGAAGGACTGTGGTTTGGATTTTTCTTTTAAAAGTGTATAGCAAAATGAGATGAGACTGGATTAAGAGCTTCTGTTTACATATAGTTTCTAATGACATTTTGCTAACCATCAACAAATGAGAGTATTTACTATGCTAGTTAATGGCTAATTGCACTATTTCATTTTTATGCCATAGAAGATGTCGTCACCCATGAGTTTGCCAGCCTTTGTCTGGTACACATGGCAGCAGAATACAACAGTAAAGTGCAAATATTTGAGCAAGGTGGACTAGAGCCGCTCATCAGCCTGCTAGGAAGTCCTGATCCTGATGTTAAGAAGAATTGTGTTGAATGCATCTATAACATGGTACAGGTGATTATTTTTCACTGCTTTAAGTATAAAGGAATATATTGTTTAATTATAAAGTGATGCTCATCTTCAGTTTGTACTTCAAAATTAATTATTGGTTGGCGTATGGTTATCTTTAAATTTACACTAGTTTTTCCCAATAGCCCGTTCCAATACATCTTCCTCATATCCCATAAACTCGGCATTCACTGTCTACCTACTGTTGAACTTGGGGAACTCCCCTCTAAAGTGTCCCCATTAGATGGTCAACACCGTCATCTCTATCAATGCTGATCACATGTTAGGCAGAAGAGGTATAAAGGAGTCTGACATCCACTTCTCCATCCCTGCCCAAGGGATGATTAATGCTGTCACTATTAATGGAGATCCAGGTTCTGTTTGCAGGAGTTTTACACTCTTAAATACCCTTTTGTAATTGACATGGGGGTGAGGAGGGGTAGGAGGTGAGATCCATGAACAATACTCTGTGGATCTCTCTTGCTCTGGGTTGATTTACTTGATGGCAAGTCCTATTGATTTCAGTGGAATGTGCTTCCAATTAAATGTGTTTAGGATGAATTGGAACAAACTGCATTTGCATGCATATAAAGGAAATCATTTTTTAAGACTAGAATGCATAAAATCCATTGTCTCTTCATTGTGTGGAAAAAATGGTTTGACCCTTCCAGAGAGGGTTGTGAAAATGTCTGTCTTTTGGGGGAGAGGGAGGGAATCAGAAATGGGTTGTGGCTTATTCTTGCATAACACACCATGATTTTGCACATCTTCTTAACTCTTGGTAAATGCTTTTGACAGCTTCTTTTCATAAGGAAAGGAAGGTTATTGTAATTGGTTACTTTCACAATCAAGTGTTAATGTCACCATATGCTGGTTAGCAAAAGAATGGTGCATTTGTGTATGGGAGTTCTTTTCAGAGTCTAATTGCTTGATCCACAATCCAGTGAAGCTGAAACACGAGGATTTAAGCGGATTTAGTTCCATTGACTTCAGTGGTACCAAATTGGCTTAAGTTCAAGCACTCAAATTTAACTGTGTTGTGGATCGGGCTATAAGTGAATCAACTCGGTAATGAATTCAATTCACAGCTCAATCTTTTCTAGGGCATCAGAGCATGTCTTTATTCTGAATCACATTTTGCTGTTTCCCTTCTTTTGCTATCTAGCTGTCTTTGTTGTAAGATATATCTGGACAACTGCACCTGGTGCTTGCTTAGATTGATAATAGAAATTGCACAGAAACATGCATAAGCTGCTATTTTTAAAAAACCTTAAAACTCTTTTTTTTATATACCATTTTTATACTGCCTAGGACGCAATCGTTCTTTTGGAAGGTTTTATTACTAGAAAAGGTTGGAATATTTTGCAAGAAAGTTTTTAATATTCAGTTATTTAATAAGTAATAAAATAGCAGTGAATGTGCAGAGACCTTCACATGCAGATAAAATTATCAAACTGAATTTGAGTGATGCTTTTTGTAAAAGTCATATGTACTAAAAAAATTTAAGGTCAGTTTCTTCTTGAAAAGTATTTTAAAATGTGGCGTGAAAGCAATATGCTTCAAATTATATACAAACTGGTGCTATTTTTCAAGAAAAAGAGGTGCCAGAACTCTCTATTCTCATTCTTAGAATGGCAATGGCACCTACCTGAGAGGTGCCAGAACCTGCATGAGAGGTGCTGGAACTGAGTTCCAGTGAGTTCCGGCTGAAAAGAAGCCCTGCAAACTAGGATTGCTGAGTATTGTTCTGTGTAATGTGTAATTTGTGATATTTGGAGCCTAACAATTGTCAGCTTCAAAATAACAAATAATTTAATTGCATTTGTGGTAATCGTCTTGCAAAACCACAACATTATACATTATTGTGTTTTTCCATCTAACCATTTCTGTTTGGTACTTAACTACAGGATTTTCAGAGTCGTGCTGCAGTTCGTGAACTAAATGTGATTCCTCCTTTGTTGGATCTTTTGAAGTCTGACTATCCAATTATTCAGTTGTTAGCTCTCAAAACCTTAGGTACTATTTCCATTGATAGAGAAACCAGAGTTATGCTAAGAGAACATCAAGGATTAGACCATCTTTTCAAGATACTTGAAACTAAGGTACCTTTTACTTAAATATAGAGCTGTCATTTGCTTGAAGAAATCTTAGTTAGTCATATTAATTGTAGGCCATTAATTGTTACTCAATCTGAATAAACTCACAGTTGTATTAGAAGGAAAAAAGCATTATGTGACTTAGATAATGCATACATGTGCCATTGTACGTATCATCTTATAAAATTATTAATTTAAGTATCTTGCTAGTTAAACTTTTAGTAGAACAAATTGTTTTTAACTGATGGATCTACTGGGTAATTGATTATTCAGTTAAG
The DNA here is from genome assembly GCF_027172205.1 of Podarcis raffonei. Lineage (NCBI taxonomy): Eukaryota > Metazoa > Chordata > Lepidosauria > Squamata > Lacertidae > Podarcis > Podarcis raffonei. The sequence goes on along the minus strand of NC_070613.1, from coordinate 22,352,248 downwards.
TATTTAAACGTTACTAGAAACATATGGTCAACTCTAAACTGAACTTTAACAATCTGTACGGTAAATAAAATGCAACTTCTTTCACGCAAAACATGTACTGAAAATCCTTACTTCATTCTTAATAATTGCATAGAACTGTAAACTATTTTTTAATGGCCTCAATCCAAAGAGAGGGTAGCCCCATTGACTGGGTGGGCAGTGCTGGTTACTAGTGAATGTGTGGTTGTGAACAGTCCAAAACAGATGACTAGCTTTGGGCATTGTCATCAAAGGCAGAGTTAATCATTTATTTGGCTGAATATGTAGCCGAAACCACCAACTATCCAGCACAGTGCATGCAATCCGAAGTGGCAGATGCATCCCCAGGGGCAGCAATCAGGACAAATAACTTACATGTGTTGGATACTTATTGCACTAGTATTTTATTTGATGTTACTAAAGATTTGGCGTATAGAATAATGTTTAGTTTCAAAGTATACAAATGGTAACCAGGGATTGGGTTTGTAAGAACCTTCCGTTTCTGTGATAAGATATACATCATTTATTTGTCTCAATGAGAAATCACAAGGCTTAATTAGTTGCATATCAATTGGAAATTTTAAAATTTCAGTATTTCTGCAGAGAAGTATTCAGATTCTATTGGTGTCAACTGAATAATTTTGCTTGTCTTTTTAATTGTCCTAAAGAGGATGATAGCAGCTTTTTCAATCCCTTTCCACCATGTGCTGTATGCCCGTTGCACGAGGAATGCCTCCACACCCACTCAGGTTGTGTGCAGCGAGGCCCCTTTCCTGCAAATTCTTTGGCACATATGAATAGGCCTCAGACAAAAAGCTTGTGTTAGGGCTTACTTTAAATAGATTGCAACAAGGCATTTTGTACAGTTGGGCAGTGTATTTATATAGCATTACGGAAACTGTGAACAAATTTTTAAAGAAAATTCCAATGACTGACACATTTTGTGCTAAAATATAAATGTGATCAAGCATTACATTAAACACATGGCATTTTGCAAACTATTTATTTATTCATTTAATGAAATTTATATACCACTTGATTGTAAAAAAACCCTCAAAGTGATTTACATTTACTGTAATGTTTGTATTTGTTTAACTTTTAGGAATTTAATGATTTACATGTTGAAGCTCTCGGAGTGGTGGCAAATTGTCTTGAGGATGTGGATACTATGCAATTGATTCAGGAGACAGGGGGCCTCAGAAAACTACTTGCCTTCACTGAAGTTTCCACTCTCACCGATTTTCAGAAGAATGCAGCAAAGGCTATTGCTAAAGCAGCTTACGACCGTATGTCATTTCTGAAATACTTATTTCTTATGGAAAGCCTTAGAGCATATTTGTGGCATATATTTTTATGGTTGAAGGTAATATTGGACCATGTTGAAGGGGGATGTCCTGCCTTGTAGAAAGTTCTTACTAATTGTGATTATTTGACACAGATTTTGCCAATTAGTTCAGCTACTTGGCATAAAGTTTTATTTAGGAGTGGTGGGTGGGCACACTCCATCTCCCTTGTGTCATTGACCCACTATGATTATTTCTTAAGAGCAACTATATCTCTGTTTATTATGAGGCATATAATAATAAACTAAATAATGCTCTCTTTTTTTCTATGTGCAATATGCAGCTTTATCCTATGGAAATTAGCTTGGAAGTCCCAGTGGGGCTAACTCCCAGGAAAGTGTGTACAGTATAGGAGTGCATCTTGCAGTAGAACTGCTCTGCTTGTCTATTCAAATGCACATTACTTTTGAGTAGACTTGTATAGAATTACAGCCAAGTATAGCCAAGACCAGGCCTTTGAGCCTTGTTTCATAGCCTTTCCCCCCTACATCTTTCATGGAAATATGAAATGCCGCACTACTGTCACATTTTACCCCTCCATTCACTATCAAATGCGTCGTGTGTGTAAGAAAAATACCTTACAAAAGATTTGTTGTCTCAGTCCTGTTTTTATTTATTTAATTAAACAACTGTAATCTCAAGGGTCTCCCCACCCCCACTTGGCAAATATTTTTCATTCCCAGGATTAATTCCATCTCATATTCTTAGAATTTCCCCTCTTGGGCTGCTAGGGAGCAGACTTTTTTTTGCATAGCAGCCTTCAAAATGACATATAGATTAATGTCCCCAGTGGATTAGCCACTTCATCTTACTTTTTATAATTATTCATTCTGTAATTATTTATTTATATAAACAGTTCGCTGCTTTTGAATTCATTATGGAATTTTGAAGCAAGCAGGCTGAATGCTCATAGCTTGTACTCAGCATGACAGTGCTGTTTATGTCTCAGAGTAGCATCTGTATAGTGATTTGCAAAGCTGAAATCGAAGGACTGCAGTGCCAAACGACAAAATGTAGTAATATAAATAATAATGTACTTCTTATTGTTCTGAATCCCTCAAGGGGTTCTGGTGACGTAAAATGTGGCAGATTTAGATGCTTCTTGTTTCCACCATATCTGGGTGATTAGTTACTTCTAGAATTTCTGGCAATATTACTTTAATTTATGTACGTTTGTCTCACACATTTTCTAATGCAGAAAAGTGCCTTATTTCTTGCTAGATAATTGTTTTCTAATATTTTATGTATTTTTCCATAGTCTCCTAGTTTGGCAGGTTAAAGCCTACTCAGATGCTTAGAAAGTTGAAGTAATTTAACTTTTAGATGTTTTAATGTATAGCTGTAAAATTTTCTTGTTTTATCTTTTTGTAAACCCCTTTGAGGGTTTTGTTAAATAATCAAGAGATATATACATTTTATGAAAATAACAGTAATAATTTTTTTAAAAAGAGTTATATAGAGGAACTTAAGAAACCATAGGAAAAACAGAAATTATACCAACAGGCCTTATTATATATAACATGTCAATGAAGATTAATCACACAGAATGTCCATTTAAGATCCACGTAACCCTGAGCAGTACTACTGAGGGGAACGTCAATCAGTTATAGATTTAAAGTTCCTTGTTTTCATCATGTGAATGGAGAAATAATGACAGTAAAAATACATTCATTTATTTTTTAAAAAGAATATCAGTAGGGTAGTTATTATATAATCAATTTGAAATCTTGCCTCCAGGTTCTGCTTCCATTATTTAAGTGGTTAAAATCCAAGAGGAAGGCCAAGACTTCTCATGCTGTTCTTAGGTAGCACCTTCCTAGGGAGGCCAGCCTGATCCAGTAGCTTTTATCCTTTTGAAACTTGATTGAGAATGTTTATTAAGAACTTCTTAGTTGTTGCTGAGATACCTGTTCTTGAGGTTTGAACAATTCTTTGGTTTTATCGTTTTAGAACTTTTCCATTATCTTTGCTACCTTTGAAACATTTTAGGCCAATCCTAAGCATGTTTTGTTTATCTGGAGGTACGGCTGCAATCCCTTATGCACTTACTTGGGATTGAGCACCACTAAACTCAACTGAGATGTATTTCTGAGGAATCATACTTAGAATTGTACTATATGTCTCACAAAGTAAAAAATGGGCTTAAAGGTAAAGGGTAAAGGGACCCCTGACCATTAAGTCCAGTCATGGCCGACTCTGGGGTTGCGGTGCTCATCTCGCTTTATTGGCTGAGGGAGCCGGCGTACAGCTTCCGGGTCATGTGGCCAGCATGACTAAGCCGCTTCTGGCAAACCAGAGCACGTTTACCTTCCTGCTGAAGCGGTACCTATTTATCTACTTGCACTTTGACGTGCTTTCAAACTGCTAGGTTGGCAGGAGCAGGGACCGAGCAACGGGAGCTCACCCCGTCGCCGGGATTCAAACCGCCGATCTTCTGATTGGCAAGCCCTTGGCTCTATGGTTTAACCCACAGCGCCACCCACGCTTACTCACTCTTAAACAGGTTGCAGCCTGTTTGTTCTTTATCACGTAAGCTGCTTGACAGCTGATTGGTAAAAAATCAGGATATAAATAACATGAATAATAATTATTCAAATTATGATAATACATAATATGATAATAGATAAATCAGTAAGTCGTCCCCCCAATTTATTAAACTGTACTTTCAATATATAATTATATCCCTGCTCTCAAATTCATTTGGAAAAGAAAATATATTACCTGCCTCTCTTTCTTAGTCTTCTTTTGCTTTGCTGTACCCCACAGACATTGTTAAAAAATAAGAGGAGCTGCACAATAGGCTGTAATAGATTTCTGTCAAGAACTACTACCTATTATACTGTATCTCTGGATATAACTCTATGTAACTTCTTGCAGCCTTTCTTTATGAATGAAATTAATGTAGTCTGAAGTATAAAACGTTTGTTTTGCCTAGTCTGCAACAAACTAGCACGGGTGCAACTGAGTTGTGGCAGCCAGAACTGTACCCAGTATGTCACATGCTTTTGCACAGCAGATTTGCATAAAAGAATTATGACATTGGGAGTTTTGTTCTGGTTAGCTTTTGTCCTGATCCTTTGCATAACATTTGCCCTTTTCACAGTTGCTGTACACTGAGTTAATATACATATCTGTATATACATTATGATTGTATTATATATGTATATACAAAAAATATACATAGTTCCCCTAAAACAGAGCATTTTAAAGGTTATTTTCACCAGTGAAATTGTTTTTATGGAAACATTACACCAATAGAATTTTTGGATATATTCATTGGCTGGAGAACTGCAACACAAAACTCAGAGAAGTGCAACTGCAGAAGGATTGGTATGTTTCAGTTTTTGTATTGTTTTGGAAAGTGCAAAGTAGGTTGTTTCACCTTTAGATGTGAACTGAATCAAATTTCTCCCATATCCCTAGCAGAGGGCAAGTATTACACAGTTAATGAGCAGCAACAGATAAAGTGTAGCTTTCAGCAGTATGTAAAGGTGGCGATGGGAGCCCTGAGACATTGGTCTTTGGTATGAAAACTGGGGTATTAGAGAAGATGCCTACAGTGGTACCTCAGGTTAAGTACTTAAATTGTTCCGGAGGTCAGTGGGGTAGCGTGGGTTGTCAGCACCCGGGGCAAGGCAAGTAATTTGCGTCCCCTAACCCGTGGATTTTAGTAGGGGCAGAGAGCTGCGAGTGCGAGCGCCCCCCCAGATGTTGCGCCCGGTGCGGCCGGGCCCCCCCCTGCATCCCCCACGCTACGCCACTGCCGGAGGTCCGTTCTTAACCTGAAACTGTTCTTAACCTGAAGCACCTCTTTAGCTAATGGGGCCTCCTGCTGCCGCTGCACCGCATTTCTGCCGGAGCACGATTTCTGTTCTCATCCTGAAGCAAAGTTCTTAACCTGAAGCACTATTTCTGGGTTAGTAGAGTCTGTAACCTGAAGTGTATGTAACCTGAAGCGAATGTAACCCGAGGTACCACTGTACTTTCATTTATGAAATGTTGGAAGGTATTAATTTGTCCTTCCAACATGATTCCATTATTAAGAGGTGTGGAGTCCATTCCTACTGGTGTTGATGTATGCCCCATGTTCAGTGGGACTTATTCTCTAGTAACCTACATAAGTAGAACCAATGCTGCATTGCCAGTGTAATAGGATATGAAATGCATTTCTAGTCTTTCTGATGGTTTTCATTTTCTCTTTCAACAATTAAAGCGAACATTATTTCCCTTTATGCAGAATGTAAATATGTTTTATATCTAAAGTGTGCATTATTATTATTATTATTATTATTATTATTATTATTATTAAAACAAGATTGTACCTGCTTTTTAGGAAATAGTCAGAATAATAAACACTTTTGTTCCAGGTACTAAGGGACATTGAAGTCACTTTATCAAAAACAAATGACTGAAGTATGGAGACACGCCCCCCCCAAGAGACCATTACCAGGGATTACACACAAGTTTGGCAAGGATCAAGCCGGAGGCAAAGTCCATTATGTGTCAAGCCAATTTGTAATCCCAATTAATGCCATCTCTAGAGTGTTTGCAGTTACATGTCAGTGATGTGGCAAAACTTGTGTCTGCTTTTGTTGAGAATTCTCCCAGAACCTATTGAATCCTGTAAAACAAAAGCAAACAAGCAAAAAACACAAACACAAAACATCTCTTCCACCAAACCGCATATGAAAGGGTGCACCTTTTAAGGTGCAAAATTGAGAAAGTGGAGCAGCTAGATTTCTAATGCCTTTTATTTCTAGTCTAGCTTTTGCTATGAATGTTCTGAACAGTTAATCAAATATAAATATGTACATTTTGGACTTTAAAAAAAGTAACCAGACTGCTTAATAATCTGTTGAACTTCCTTAACTTTTATTATTAAACACACTATATAAAGTAAATATATTTAAGCTGAAGGAAAGGTTCATTTTTTGGTATAAAACCTCTTTTAGGTGACATTTCTCCATTTCTAAAATAGAACAAGTATAAAATTAAATCTAAGCCTTGATCCTTTTAGCTACTTGTCAATAGGACTTAGCAGATCGGCTGTCTGCTTAAGGTTATGTAAGTGCTTAAGTATTCCTTTGAATAAACATGAAAGGGAGCAGTTCAGATATACAAAACTCTGCCAACAAGGGCTTTCTTGCTTTGGGCAGCTTTATGAGGCACATAGTATAATATTTATTTGGAGTATATTTGTCTGTCCCTTTAGTGCACTAATTTTGTATGGCTGTTGAAAGCTAACCAAACGGGGCGAGGGTTGTAAGATAAACCTTCTAGGATTCAGGGGATATTTCTCATATTAAGGTAAAAGAATTAGTTAGGTTATATAAATTCTCATAAGCTGCATGATGTTATGTGTGTGAGGGGGACACTTCCACTTCTTGCTTCCCTTTGCCTTAGGCAGAGCTGCAGCATTCAATAAAACCTTAATTTCATACTGGAAAGACAAACTGTTATGCTGCAACATTCAGAGTGTAATCATTTCACTCTGGCCCTTGCAAACTGGCCCTGAATGGGGGAATCTGTGGTCTTGTCCTCACTGTGAAACCCACATGTGAATTGCAATGATGTCAAACTGTGGAGCATTCACCCCAGTGTTTTGTCTCTAGTGATGAAACAGGGAGCATTCACAGCCTTCTTCCTGTTGGTCTAGGTAGAAATTAAGAGTGTATGAATCTGTGAAAAAGGCATAATGCACTTTTTAAACTACCATCCTATGGTAGCTAGTCTATGCACTAATTTGATTTATACAGCAACTGTCAGATATACAGCATCTCCACTAAAAAATTGACTTCTTTAATTTTCATGTACACTGCTCCTATTAGTACCCCTTAGTGAGGATATATTGCCAGGAAGCGGGGCATGCATGTTCTGATTCTGCATAGATTCAGGGTTGTTGTTTTTAAAGGGAACATAATTGGTTGTTATTAGCTCAAGTGCTTATTGCTGGTAAGTGAAATGCATTTTTTTGACCTGCTTTAAAAACTCCCATATTTCAGCAAACTTAACCAAGTTAGTGTGAGGTTCTGTATGCAGCTTAAGGGTGTGACACTTTATAAGTGCATTTTAATACACTGTGTTTTGATGTTGTGCTGAATGGAAACAAACGTTTGCTAGCGACATAATCTGCATGAAAATTTGATCTTTCATTCCCCTTCCTATTTAACATTTGATGTTGCTGATTGTTATTGTTGTTCTTCTTTATGCGCAGCTGAAAACAGAAAAATCCTGAATGAACAAGAAGTTGAAAAATGTCTAGTCACCCTTTTGGGAACCGATAATGATGGAACTAAAATAGCTGCTTCTCAAGCAATCGCTGCTATGTGTGAGAATTTAGCTAGCAAACAAACCATTGGAACTCTAGGTAAATCGGTTATGGTGGAGGTAGAACTTATGATCCGTAAGAAAATATTTACCAATCTGCAGTTTTGCCATGGCTAATTTGAGACTGCATACATACAATTATTATTATTTTTCCAAAGGAATTCCCCAGCTAGTTCAGTTGCTAAGCAGCGACAATGAAGAGGTAAAGGAAGCTGCTGCTACTGCTCTAGTTAATCTGACAACAGCTCACCCTGCCAATGCAAGGTAAGCTCAAGAGGAATAAAGAATTGTTGAACACATTTATCAGGACATATATTTTACCTCTGTAAAATTTCTAGGTGGCATATTGTCCTGTTACCTCCATTTTGCTTTACATCCTGGCTCCTGTGCTATTCACTGAATAGACAATTGTCAAAGTTTTACCATCATTTTTCTTGACTATTTATATGCAAATCCAGTGTAGTGTGTGAAACCAGCTAGGTGTTTTTGTAAGAAACCTGGAAATAATATGTATGTTTCCTGATGTGCATCATTGCACATCTGGGAAGTTTTTAGAAAATGAGGCTAAAAATAATAATACATTGGGGTGGGGGGAGTTCATGAAACATTTTATAGCTCTCCTAAAGATCCATGCTTTAGGAATTTCCTCTTTCTGTGTATACTGAAGCATTTTTTGGCTGAATAAAGCTGGTGGGCTAGATTGTGAGGTCCCCATTTCCTGAAATGACCTACTGTAGTATGTAGCACATGCAGCTGTGAACATGTGATGAGGGATAAGGGGAAATCCCTGTGCACAGTCATGACACATACAGAGGTCTGGATCAAACCCCATATCTAAACTTTTATTTCTACATGGAATTACACAATATGGTTTGAATATATACTAAGGTATCACTTTGCTGAAGCTTAGCAGGTACATATCTAGTCAGTGCCAGGATAGGTGACTGTCTGGGAACCACATGTATGTCACCTTGGATTCAATGATGGAAGGAAGGTGGGCTATAAATATAAGAAAATAAAATGGGATATGTTGCATTAAATGTGTGATTGAACTTGAATGTCTTTTAAAAAGCCACAGGGATCTTCAAACAGGGTGAAGACCATTGGCATGGGTTAACTTTATCTTAAATAGATTTTTGCTGCATGAGGGAAGATACTGTTGATGTTCATCTTCTGTTGTTAAGGAATCTTGTTGACAGTGCAGACTGTTTCTATTGAAGCTACTGGATACATACTAGGGTGTTGATCAGTGTAATATATGGTACATATACACATAACCATGTATAACAAAGTTAGGGAATTAAGTTCAATTCAGTACTAACTTTCCACTTGGTAGTCCTTTTAGATCTAGTTATTTCTCTTCTTCCATCCCTCATTGCAAGCTACTCCACAAAAGAAAGGGGAAACAGAGTCTAATGCTGTGGATTGTTGCCTTGGTTGACTGAATGTGCCTATAAAGCAGCATTTTAGACGGTCATTTAGAGAATTTTATGAGAAACTAACAGCAATGATTACACTGGCCAGTCAACAGTTGATCAGGATTTATGAACTGAACTTATTTCAGGTGTGTTCATCTTGAGTTAAGCATGAAATTTCATAAAAAACAGTTGTGGGCATACATACTCACATATGCGCATACATATACATTTTTTCTCCTCCATTTGTTTCCATCTGTATCCAGATTATAAGGGCTGTGTTCACTCAGTCAGAAATAAAACCATATGTGCCTTACATGAACAATCACAAATGAGCAAGGTAGTTCAAATGTCAAAAGACTTAAAGCAATGAAATTTGCAAAAGGTTTCTTGGAGTATCTCAAATAATGAATGAAATGGAGAAAGTGATTGGCTCATAGATATTCCATGAAGAGAAAGAGACATAATTCATCGGATACATTTCATGTCACAAATTATTCACTCGGCTCTAATAGCCACTGATATTAATTTAACATTACCAGACGAAACATCATTCATCATGTGTAGTCATTATTCAACCCACTTTTCTGTTTTCTGAAAAAATGCAGTAGATATTGACTCTGATACTCCTTTCCTGTGGCTCTTCAGTTAATGTCAATTGTAGCTAGGCTCACATATAAAGAACCAGGTATTGGCCTCTAGGGCCCAAGCCTGCTGGAATTGCTTTGCTCAGCTCTCAAGTTGGAAAACAATTGTAAAGTTGATTGGTACAATGCTGTCCTGTAAAAACCAATCCTCAAGAGGGTGGGCTGTAGATGCTCTCTAGAATCCCCTTTGGGGAAGATGAAGGATTTGATGCTGGGCTTCAGTGATAACCAGTTGCTAGAGTATTGAGGTCCTGGGCATGTCACCTTTTCCCATCTAGTCATTCTTATTGTGGTATGTGGTCGTGCTGTAAACGTGTGTGAAGTTTTTATTTACTGGCCCATGTGCAGTGTGCCTCATAAACCGGAAAGGGGCAGTAATGTAGTAGCAGTTTGGTTATGGCAGTGAGGAATGGGAGCTGGGGCAGTTTTTCTGGTCATATGCAGGATATGATACTTTCAGCCTGCTTTTAAGAAGAAGCAATGTCTTCTCCATGTTGTCTCCTTTCTCCCATGCTATCTGGTTGTGAATTGACTAACTGGAGTTAATAGTACACTGCTGCACTTCCAAAGGCGTAAAAAGCACTGTAATAGCAGTACAGAAACAAATGGTGGTGATGGGAGCTCATAGGTAGCTTCTTCTTTATCCTTCACTAGAGTGCACTTCCTTGGTGTCAACAAATTCTCCTTCATTTCTGTGTCTTCTCCATGCTGGTCATCATCACTGCAGCTACAATCAGTAGTACAGGGAGCGTACAGCTGCCGGAACTATAATCTGCCTTCTCTCTGCACATTCCTGATGAACATAAATCTTCTCTCTGTTATTTGTACCCACTGCAGTAACCACCTCCTCAACCTGGTCTTCCTCTTGGATGGAAACAAGAGGAGCAGTAAATCCTTAATTTTGGAGGACTGTTGTTACCTTGATGGGTGTTGGTGGCCTTTTACACAAAGAGAGTGGAGGTGTAATGAGGGCTGGACTTCTGTTATTGGTATCAGTGACTCATAAGAGTTGGTGAAGGATTTGGGGATGACCTTGTGCTGCTTGATGCCTACAGGTGGTCATTCCAAGCTGCTTCTGCCCACTTAGCACTGCTGTAGAGCAGCCAGCACATGTTATAAATGAGGATGAGGTGAGGATGCAGGGACTACCCCTGGTCTAAGCAAGCACAGATTATTCCTGAAGAGATTGTGCCAGCCCAAGGAAGTGGGGGGTGCTTGAAAGTATTGGCCTTGGCAGAGTTGGCACTTGTTCCTGAAGAGGGTGAAGGCATCCACCTTTACTGGCCAGGTGTTCCTAGCATGACTGATGAGGTTTGCTTAAATGTAGACTCTTTGGTTGGTTTGGGTCTATTCAGCTGATACTGGTTGGGAACACTGATACCACTATTCACAGTGTAGCCTGGAGTCATACCTTTTCTATTGAAAAGGATGGTTGCCAGTTTTTCATAAAAAGGCATCACCTTGGGTGGTGAGTAGTGACATCCTTGAACATCTTGAAGGCATTAATTTTCTCCTTGCACTGGGTGATAATATAGTGGTAGCTTCACTGGTGCATCTCCATAGAGAGCCAAGTAAAAATAATATCTTTCTGAAACCAGTGTGAGAGTGCCTCTCATGTGAGAGTACATGAGATGAGATCCACAGATATATGCACACCACAGCCTCCTCATCTGACCAGAATTAAGTTGTTAATCTCTGGGAGGCCATCTGTTCAGAGTCAAACAACTACATGTATTAGGTATCTTGTGATTGCTCCTCAGTCAGGAAGGCAGTCTGTGTTAAAAACTATTTGCAGCCCATACTGTAGGGTCTTTGCTGTTGATCAAACCATCATTTAGGTTGTGCATTATGCCAGAAAATGGATAACATGGGAAGCAATATCTCAAAACCCCTATTATGAAGTCTGGCAAGCCCATCTCTATAAGCATATACCGAATGCAAGTAACAACTCCAGGCCACCAAAGTCAGGGAATATTGTTCATGGGTTTGTGAAAACAGAACTGAGGCTTCAGTGCATAATGAGGATTGCAAATCAGGTGTTTGCACAGGAGGTGCTAATTACCCTGCAGCCATGAGTTGCAAATTGCGGGCAAAGGTTTTTTGTGCCCCTCCAAGAATTAGATTTCTATGCCATAAGGAGTTTGAACTTTCTTAACCTTCCCAGTTTTACCTATGTGAATGCTTACTTTTATCCCCAACAACTGTTGTGTGTGTGTGTGTGTGTGTGTGTGTGTGGTTGCTACAAGTTAATAGGGTAGACTAGAGTATCATTATGTACTGATCATTTCAGTTTGCTGCTTACATCCCACTTTAGATTTAGTAGGGAGTGCTGGGTTGTAGTCATTTCAAACTTTCTGCTATTGGACAGCAGCTACAAAACGAAGCTGTCTGCCTTGTGAAGAATGGGGTGTAATGGAGAAGTGGGATGGGGAAAGAAGCCTGGAGAAGTGGGATGGGGAAAGAAGTGGGATGGGGAAAGAAGCCCGAGTAAGGAGCGGGTTCTTTGAACAAAGTGGCAGAGAGACCTGCTTCACCTTAATAGTGGCCTTTTTTGGTACCTTTTTGCCATTGTTTGGCAGGCATCTGACGCAGAGTGTGCAAACAAACCATGCTGGGTTTGCCTGTAATAAAAAGCCATAGTTATAACAAGCCAAGTTTCATAAGCCAGCAACAAACAATGGCTTAAGATCTTGGTTTGTTGGTTAAACTAAACACACCTTGACTTACGTGTTGCGTGTGAACCAGGCCAGTGTGTGCTAACAACATCTCTCTCTAACCAGGCTTTGCCTGTCCTGAGGGAAACAGCCATGTATTAATGATGGTAAAATGTTTTCAAGTTTAAACATTTGTCTGTTGGGAGAGAAGTCACTTCATCCTAAGATTATATTCTCTCCTGACTAATCTGTGTCAGGTTGTTGTTGTTTTTAAGGGATGCCTAATTTGTTGTTTCAAGCATGTTTAAAGTATCACAGATTTGTGTATAGAACAATGCTTTTGGTACAGGATGCAAAGGACTTGTACAGTCCTATTTGCCTACCATAGGTTGCTCCTTTGGTTATAGCAACATATCATGGCTTGCTATGTATTAGCTAAAGCAAGCATAAGCAAAGGAAAGCATAAGACTGAATGTCCAGAGCCACATTTTCAAAGAAATTTCAGCCTCCAAAATGAAAGGTGGATTTTCAGAAAGTCAAGAAAGGAAAAGGTAAATGTGAGCTAGGCTGTAGAAAAACATGAGCTAGGCTCATGTTTTCCATCTCGGTTTCAGATAAAAGCTTGACTGAAAATCTGACCCCAAGGAGGCACTCATGTTACTGCTGCAAAGTCCATGAGCATCTCCTCAGTAAACTTGTGTGTGCTGGTTGATTTCCCATCAATCCAGTTATAAAATAATCAAAACTGTACCAGCAGTTCACTATTAAAACTAACCACTGATTTAATAGGCTGGACATTATTTTACAGTATCACTGCCATCTATTGGTCATTCTGTTCTACTGGTACCACTTTTATTGAGATTGAACCATGTGTTATTTATTAATACACAATATATGTATTATACAAGTTGTTAAATGTAAAATGAGGCAAGTAGTTGCCTTCTAAATGCTATTTATATTTTAACAAGCTCCCAAAACCTGCCAACATAAACAGCTTCTGTAAAACAAAGATTAGGCGAATATTATACTGGATTTAAATTACTGCCATAAATATTAATTATTCTTGGTAACAAGTTACCACTGTTCACTCTTCACTACACAGAGGATACTAGAATAAATGACTTTGTTTCATTAGTTTGTTGTGTCAAGGTTTTGGTTTTGTTTTAATTCTCTTTGAAATATTTTGAGAAAACACTGACTGTCACATAAATATTAAGGATGAACTGACCTGAATTAGTTCTTAAGTTGTATTATTTGTATCAATTTTAGATATGGAGCTTAACAGTTTTCATAAGCAAAAAGTCAATTTCCTGCTTACTATGACTTATAATATAAATTTTGACACAGGGATGGGAACTAGTGGTTTATACAGTTAATTAATTTTAGAGTCTGGACTCATGGTTAGTTAGAAGGATGAAGCTAGAGTTTAGTGTTGACAGTTTGGAGTGATGTGACCTAGAAGTAAAGCAGCAAGCTGCAGAGTCAAAGAGCAATGTCTGGATCCAAGGCTGCAGCTATGGGAGAAACAAGATGCTTTGGGGGTGTTAATGCTGTAATCTCTCCATCGTAGCCTCAAGTTGTACTTTTGTGTAAATAAACCATATACCAGAAAAACAATTTGGCAAAATTGCAAGAACCCGAGGTTTTTGAGCTATTTTAAATGACAATCACCAAAAACAACACTACGACATGGGCTGCCATACATCTGGATTTTCGCAGGCATTTCAGCAATTTCCGCTTGGACGCTGTTTACAAGGGCTGAATACCGGCTATGTCCAGGAAATTTTGGACGTATGACAACTGTGCCTTATCTCAAAAGGAAACACAAATCCTAGATAAGCACCTGAAACCTGTGGAATATCGCACCGCTTGGAAATTGGGGTTCCATGCAACAATATGTTGTGCCAAGTTGAATTCACTGTATTTGTATTCACAATATTTAGTATTGCTATGCTCAGTGGCAAACACAAATTGATAAGCTGAACCATGTGCAACGTTCAGTATGCCCACATAACTCATTTATGGGAGCCTACCTAGTTTTCCCAGGCTTAAAATTTCAAACTTCATATGAGAAATCATTACTGGAAAAGTCACAGAAAGCTGACTTTAATTTGCCAAGAGCTTAGTAAAGACAATTCTGGATATATCTGTTTATATGAGCAGTTTATCACAGATCGAACATAGCAGAAATTATTTCAAAACAAATGAAATTCTGTCATCTTTTGGTGTCCCATTGATCTGAGGACTGTCTTTTGTTTGAATGCAACAGCTAGAATAGCCACATCACCATAATTATTGGGAATCCCATGCTGTTTGCACATGTAGAATGGAAGAGGACTTACAGGAATGCCACTTTATCAGAAGAACAAAGACATACCAGAAGAAGTTTTCGTGACAGTTTCTTACAAGATATTCCTGTTGGTGTAAGAATCATCAAGTCATTAGACTGGATGGTATCAATGGTGTAATACAAACTCTTCTCCTTCAGCCTTAGCTACAGGCTATCAATTTCATTTCAGACCTTCAGCATTTATTGAGCACACAGCCATAAGCTGTCCCCTTGTACCAAAATGCAAATATAAACTCTGTGTTCATCAGAAATGCCTCAAACATCACTGGAGATTTCAGGAAATGCTTTATGAGTAGCATCAGTCAAGTGCAACCACCAAACAGCAAATTAAACTCTTCCCCCACAAGTAAGACTACAAGTGGCATATGGTTTGTTGAATTAGATAAAACAGAGATAATGCTGCCGCAGACAACATTCTTGTTGAGTTTGTATCTAAATTGTGAATATTCTACTGAACCTTGTTTTTAAAAGATAATTTGTGATTTTTTTATATAATGTTATGTTTTCCCCATAAACTTACTGTCCTTCTGTGCTTGAGGTCTGGAATAAACTACTAGCTCGCCTCTGTTGTATTAATGTGTGACTTAACACTGACCCCTAGTGACAGCCTGCAGAACTTAACACAATGCGTATGCCAATATCCCAGAGGGATAAGCTATGTTAGTCTCTCACAGCAACAACAAAGAAGAATCTGATGACACCCTAAAGACGAATACATTTATTACGGCATAAGTTGTTGTGGATTACACTTCACTTCATCAGATGCATGATTTGGTATCCTGAGTTGTAGGTATCTGTTATGGTTAGAGCAAAGTAATATAGTTGGAAGTAGTAGTAGTAGTAGTAAAATTTGCACACCACCCTTCATCTGTAGATCTCAGGGCAGTGCACAACATAAAAATATAAAAACAAACAATACACAATAAAAACAAGAACAAAAAACCCACAAACCAATAACACCCCACCCCTCCCCTCCCACAAAATACCAGCTGCTGTGGGACATATTTGCTCATTGTCTTTGTACAAAAGAATGCCAAGTTATACTTTTGGCTCAAAACACTGGGCACAGAATCCCTCCTTTAATTTTGTAGGACTCTGAAGATTGGGAAGTTCAAAATGACTAAATTTTAATTTTCATTAAAGCTAGAAGAAAAAGACCCATCAAGCTTCTAGAAGATCCCACTATTCTGACCCAACCACGGTACATCTCATGTTCCCATAGGACCATATTCTTATAGGTGGGACTACCAAAGAGTTGTGAAAAAGAAACAGTCTTATATCCTAAGCCTAATCCATATTTCCAAATATGCGGGATCAGGACTTTGGATCTTTAAAATATGAGTCCTCATTGCATCAGCATGAGTATGGGCATCCTAGAAATAGAGGATGTAATTGAGTGGTGGAGCACATGTTCTGTATGCAAAAGGTCTTAGGTTCAACACCTGCCATCTTCACATAGAACTGGGAAATATCCATATTCTAGAAAGCCTCTGCTGGCCAACATAGTCAAAATTCATCTGAGATGGACTACTTGTTCTTTTCAGAACCATGCCTTCTAAAGTCACTATGACTCACAGACTTCTAATGAGTCCACATTATAAGCGGAAATTCTTCTCCGCCTCCATTCAGGAAAGTATTTTCTTATTTAAGGTATAGCTGAACTTGTCTTTTATTTGTTGTCATTGGTTGGGTTGAATGTGGATCTGTGAAGACTTTTCATTATTTTCTGCCTCTTTTAAACTTCCATGCCCTTGAAGAATTGTAGTCTAGGGCATGTGTTTTGCCTAAAGCTTAAGACTGACTGTGAAATGGACCTTAGACTACAGATTTTTCATCCCTGTTCTTCCTACAATCCAGAAAGGGGGTGTTGCTAGCTAGAACAAGGTTAAAGCCAGTTTTGTCACTTTCTTTTATTTTTATGCTAAATACTGTATTTGCTTCTAAACCCCATTTAATTTATTTCCTGTGTTGGTTCTTTGGGAATTTCCAACAAATTGTATCCATCTTTCAATAGACTGCCTAATTACTTGGATTAATATTTAACATTGCAGTCCAGTGCACATTTACTTGCAAGTAAACCCCACTGTGTTCAGTGGAACTTATTCCCTAGTTAAGGTATACAGTTGTACCTTTTTAGAAGAAACATCAGGATCTTTTAACCAGATCCAGAATCAAAAAATGTTTTGTCCTATAGCCTGGCCTTAGGCCTTCAGAATACACTGAATAAAATATTAGTATTTAGTGATTCATACTATCATGGTGGCAGCATGTTAAATTTTATCCTTGCCCCCAAGATTCATTTGGATTTTGTAGGCAGTGATTCAGGAGATAAATTATTGTAGGGTATAAAACGAAGCATTTAATCATGAACTTACAATAAAATGATCACACAGTAGAATAAAAATGCTAGCTATCAAAACTTAATCACTAAGCTTAATATGAAAGGGAAATAATTTTCTAAATGTTTACAAGGTGATAAGTAATTATGCAACCTTTAGAAGACATCTGAAGGCAGCACTGTGTAGGGAAGTTTTTAATTTTTGAAGTTTTATTATGTTTCAGAGTGGCTGGGGCAACCCAGTCCGATGGGCAGGGTACAAATAATAAAGTTGTTGTTTTTACTACTATTACATGCCATCAAAAACATTTATGAAAGTAAGCACAGATATTAAATTGTTCATAATTGAGGCATTTCTGTTGACAGAAGGGAGAGATTCTCACATACCATATTGTATGCACAGTGCATTCTTCTGCTTGAGATTCTTTAGCTGGAACCATGTTTCTCAGGTCTGAATGAAGGACATGGGTAATTCAGCTGTTGAAGCTAAGCGGGCCTGACTCTCTAAACTTGGAAATCAAATTCTGAACTCCTTTGAGTTAGAGTCAGATAAAAGTGTTAAAAGTAAATTTAACAAATTTACTTGATTTGAAATGGGGGAACTTGGACCAGTGACTGTTTTTTCCTTTGATGGATGAAGATTAAAATTTCATTAACAGAGCAAACCTAAAATGGAGAAACTGCTACTTCCTAAGCTCTGATGGTTCACAATGGCCAGGGCAGAAGTTGTAGGGTGGAATTTCCACACACACCAACCAACTGGGTCTTCTAATACCTCCCCCCAATTGAGAAAATAAGATCCAGAGCTGGTGTGCTTTTTGCCCCTTTCAGGCCATGTCAGAGGAACAAGGGGGCTTTGAATTCAGTACATCTGAGTCTTGCCCTGATCCATCCCCAGAATGCCCTGTTTATGGCCTACTGCCTCTGAAGCACCACCAGCCAATAGAGTAACAGCTGTTGCACTGCAGAGGTCTCTGCCTGTGAACCTCCCCTCTTCACCCACAGAAAGTGAAACATCCTATGGCAGCTCAGCCACCCACCCACCCAGGAAGTATAGGATTGCTCCCTTAAGCTTAGTATAGAATTGTGCCCTATCGCTCCAATCCATTGTGCTCAGCGATCCTTACCTCTGACTAAAAATTACCAGGCCTTCCCTCCTGTAAGACTGTAGTCCTAAGCACACTTTCTATGGCTTAATTCAGAGTAAACATGTAGAGGTTGGTGCTTAACAGCAAGGATATAAATAGCAGAGCACATGGACAACTGAGATTTCCATCTGTATATTTCCTATGCTAACACTTCTGCCAAGTTTTGTTTAACAAACAGATGAGCCTACTATAAAATGACTATGAAATGATACTCAGTTGGGCATATGGCTTATGTTCTTTACAAAAATAATAATATGCATGCATGCAAAAAGAATTCCTCTGCTTAGATTGCACTACTGATAGGTAACTTCAGGCTGAAGAAAGGGTAGGATTAGAAATGGAAATGGCACATCCTGTGCACACTTACTTGAGCTCGATTGGACATCTAAGGAAACGTGTGTATGTGCTGTAAATGTTTCAGCCTCAATACACATGAGCATCTGCGCTGGTTTTTGAATGTCAGCATAAGCAGTAGATATGTCTTATAAAGGGATACGTTAAGGATGGTTTCTTTCCTCAGCTTAAAAATTAAAATAGCTTTGGGGATCTCCCCTTTTTATCCCCTGTTCTAGTGCAGTGGCGGAAGCTGATGGCATTGAGCCACTGATCAACCTTCTGAGTTCTAAGAGAGATGGGGTCGTTGCAAGTGCTGCTACTGTTCTCACCAACCTGGCCACCCAGGAGCCTCTGCGTCTCAGCATCCAGAGCCATGGTATTATGACAGCAATTGTAGAACCACTGCATTCCACCAACAGCATAGTGCAAAGCCGAGCAGCTCTTACCGTCGCTGCAGTTGGTTGTGATGCGGATGCCAGGACTGAGGTGAGGTACATGCAATGCAGCATCTGCTTTGAAAATCATGATTGGGGGGGGGGGGACTCTGGTATCTTTTGCTTTGTGCAGCTTTCTTGAATCAGTGCATTTATTATGCTTCCTAGAAAAGATCTAGTTTGTGGTTCTTATATAAAAATTAGGAACCAAGTATGTGCTGTCTTTGTTACAGTACATAAAATTTGTGCAGGGAAATTTTACCATGGTGCACTATGCAAGTTTGGGGGTGGGGTATGAATGAAGCAAACTAGAGGTGGGGTACTAGCTTCATATTGAAGCATATGCTTTTGTATACAGAAGATCCCATGTTCAATCTCTGGTTTCTTCATTTGAGGGATATCAGTGGAGCCTCACCAGGGACTGGTGTTTTATTGCAACATTCAGCATGCTCTTGACACAATTAATACAGTACTGGTGGTGGATTTATTCTGCTTCAGTTTGTTCTGAGAAGCAAACACAGTGCAGACATAACCTTCATTTTTCAGCCTAGTGTTGCCAAGTGCTGTCTATAGTGGACAATATTCCTACTTGAATGAATGTATTCTTTGACAAGCAAGCAAGCAATGTATCTTTTTTTCTTTTTTAGTTGCGGAATTCAGGAGGGCTTGACCCTCTTATTAAGCTCCTATATTCTAAACATGATGAAGTCCGAAGAAATGCCTGTTGGGCTGTTATGGTTTGTGCAGCTGATGATCCAACCGCTGCTGCAATGACCAGGCTAGGGTGAGTAGTAGGAATCCCAGAGTGACTATTAATGGTGACTGCAGAACTTGTAATCAAGAATTTATATGTGTGTGTAATGCTCCTGTTCAGGGTTCTAGTCAGCTGGCCATGCCCTTCTTCAGGATACTCCATTACATTCTCACTTTCCTTAGTTTACATTTCCCTACCAACAACCAGTATTATGTGCCTGAACATGCTCAGTCTTAATGGTTTTTCATTATGCCTGCATATCCCCCCTCTTTCACACCCACATAAATTTTTTCTCCTGAATACTTTTTTTTACTTCTACAAACCTTGGCAGTTTTGCAAGCCTCCTGATAACCACCTCCATGTGTACAGGTTATCCTGTTTTGACTACATAAGGATCCCTGCTCTGAGAATTTCACATAGAGATGTATTTTTAATTTCTTAAATTCTGATTGAGATAAATTATTTCACAGCTTATTCAGGCACAGTTTTGCACCACTGTAACTGTTATACAGTGGTCTTACTCTACAGAGAACTAGAAATGGCTTAGTTCTACTATACAGAGAACTAAAACAGACATAACTAATTGCAGAATGAGTCTCTTTGCCATAACAGATCAAGCTAGATTAGATCAGATATTAATAGGCATTATATTATATTAGAATAAGATGTTTTTTTAATGGGTTAGAGTACAAATAACCCTTTTTATTGTGTACTTCTGTTTCTGGAACAGTGCTTTAGATATCCTTGAAGAAATTAACCTGTCCATTGGGCGCAAAAACAACTTCAGTGATGCAGCTTTGGATTCAATACTTGATCACAACCTTCCACAGAAATATAGCCAAATGGGTTTTTTAACATCCAGCAACATAATAACAGATGGGTTCTATGACTTTGGACAGGTAAGTTTACTTTAAGTATGTTAAAATCTTCAGAGGGCTACTGCCTGTCTTCTTGCTCTATTTATAAACCCTGTGTATCAATAATGCCCCAAATCTTTTGCAAGCTAAGACTTCACATACATGAAACAACCCATCATACTTCCATTAGCTGATGGGCTGGCAAGTTGCAATGCAGTGAGGCATAAAAAATGACAACTACCCAGCTTCAATTGCAGCCAGTTGCAGCTCAAATGACAGCACAGGATGTAGGGAGGGGATGCATGAGGCAGTCAGTCTTGGTTGGCAGCCCATTCATGGCAGTATGCTGAGAAACACCCACTCCAGGACTGATACTCATTCTAGCTCTGACCTTGGTGGACCTTAGGATTCTATTAAAATATAAATTAGAGCTTACAAACCCTAAAGTCTGCTATGCCTGCTCCAGTCAGGGTTGTACCTAGGGGTTTGTTAGGTTGGCCCCCTCTGGCTTGGAGTGGCTAGGAGTCCATCTGTCCGCACACTCCCTGAGCCAATCCTCTGCTGCTCTGAGCAGCCGGGCAAGATTAACCGTTTTGGTGGCTCACCTAGAGACAGTCAAGTTTCCTTGAAACCTACGTTGACTTACATCTTGTGCTTCATTCTAATCTTCCTACATAGGTAAAACCAGGTGTAAAACTACTGTCACTGGAGGAACTCAGTGCTCAGCAGCTTAATGATCGCCGTGCTATAATCTTAGTAAATTCTAAAACACCAGAACTGTGAGTCTGTTAAACACTACTTTGACCTATATTGCATGTTACATGAGATTGAGGACCCTGCAAAAAAGATTTCTGGGAGATGTTCGCGGGGGGGGGGGTGCGGGGTTGTAGGGAGGGGAAATCAGCAAACATCCCCTTCCTTCCTCTTCCATTAGCAAACCTATCTGGATCAAGAGCCTTTGCACTCACAGAAGGCTACCAACTATCTACAATTTGTGGATAATTTTGGTTTTATCACTTTTAATTATGCTAGGAATTTAGGAAGCTGTCACATCACATTTTACCCAAAGCGTTGTTGTGCATTGAGGGTTTTTTTAAAGCAACTTTCTCAACACCTGCAGTTTAAGTTGAAGCCATCTTGCAAACAAAAGAAAACGTCCAAGGAAAGACTGAAAATAGGAACAGGAATACATAGAAGTGGAAAAGATAAGAAAGAAAACACACAACCCAAAAAGGAAAAAAAGTGAATAGAATGGCAGGGGTACTGTCTAAAAGACCATGACAAGAAAGGAATGCCTCTAGTTGCATCCCTCTTTGAAGGTTACGCACATCCTCAGTCCAGTCCCATGTACTTCAACAGGCTTTTTCCTGCTGACACACCACCTAGACTATTCTTAGGATAGGGGTTGGCTAGCCTGTGTGCTGGAGCTGACTGCCAAGAGTATTTTTGAAACCCCCAATAATTTTGCTTTTAAAAACAAAACAAAAAATCTCTTCTCTTGAGGGGTCCCCAGGTGACACCCCCGCATTTGTTCAGCAACCCAAAAACTGGGTGCCTCTAACTTGATTTACTTTGAAAAATGCTTCTTCTCCTTCTATCACAGCACCACTCCCTCTTTCCTGTGCTCTGGGGCCTTCTTGCAATAGCAACTGTTGCAAATAGGGCTTAGAGCTCAGGAAGGAATACTCCTTCATTTTTTGTGACCACTTACATCTCCTCTCCCCACCCAGACACCAACTGGTGCCAGTAGCCAAGTCCCCTCCATGGCGGGGGCTCATGGAGTGCTAGCGCTAGGCTGAGGACGCAGAGGGGAGGGGAGGAAGGAGGGTGCCCCGGGACAGAGGGAGGCGTCTTACATGTGCTCTCACATGACAGTGATGGAGCAGGCTGGGGAGGATCAGCATAATCAATTTTTTGGGCAGGGCTCGCCAAAATATTTTGGGGGAGGCTGAAAGGATCTGGGCTCCTTAGAATTGGCACTTTGAAGGGGGCCATCAAAATGTAGTGTGCATACTTGACTGCCTGTGAGATGCGTGTGTGGTCTGTACATGTGCTGTAAATATGGCGAGGGTTTGTGTGCACATGCACATCTGTGTAAAGGAGTGGCTGTTGGCCATTTTGGCCATATCTACAGCAGGCGTGTGGCCCATTGATTGAAAAAGGGTAGGCATCCCTGTCTTCAGGCATGCTCCTTCGCTCCCCGTGTGATACATACTTCTACTTTTTTGTACAGATTACATTTTATTCTGTTATGTGGGCAAAATACTTATTTGTCTGATATTATGGTGTGCAGCAACAGCATAGCATCCTTTATTGTTCCAGTGAACTCACAGCTCCTCCTGTTGCAACAGATGAAAAATCACCACAAGATTTTCTTAGCAGCCGAGTTACAAACTCCAGCAGTAGTACTAACAGAAAAATTAGTAGAGAAAGAGCTAGGTATGTATTTGAGCTTTGGAATCACAGTTTCCCTCTGGGTGTAATTCTAAACTTGATGAAAACTGTTCTGAATTAGGTGAAAATGAGTATGTTTAGACCAACCAAATATGCATCTCCCTGGTCAGCATTTGAAACCAGAACGAGGAAGTAAAATTTGAAAATTCATTCAATTCATTCATTCATTGCATTTATATACCACCTTCCTGCCAAGGCATGCAGGGCAGTCTGCAGTTTTAAAGGATTGAAACTAATCATACAACATCTAAACACCATTTATCCAAAATCTGTGCTAAGCAGAGGAAACCCTTATAAATTGCATGCAACAGTATAAGCGAGATCTACCAACCCAAATGTAATAAGGACAAAATATATATGACATCCAAACCCCCAGTAAATATTTCACAATCCCTGTGGCTCCCTTCATGAATTCTTGATTCCGCAGATACAGTCCTTCTGATTTCGCGCATCTAATGTAATCGCTTAAGACAACTGCACAACATGATTTATATACAATAATACACATTATAATGAAAGAAGTGTGAAATAACAATGCCATCAACAGTCATGTATATTTCCCCCAATGCAGATCTGCATTCAAGCATGAAAAACTTTATCTCTGTTCCTTAATGCCAGTAACATCTGGTTTTGAATGCTACTGACTATATTCTTCTCTCCGGGTGTAAAAAGCCAGTCTTCTAATTTTTATATTTGATTTAAAATGTCCAGTGAATTAATAGGGTTGGATCCAATCTAAGGTCACAATCCTATACAACAGGGGTGGCAGATCTGTGGCTTTCTAGATAACAATGGACTCCCATCAGCCCTAGCAAGCATGGTCAACGGTTAGGGATGATGTAAGTTGTAGGTCAGCAACCCTAGAAGGGCCACAGGTTCTATACTCTCTTACCTGGAAATAAATCCCATTGAACTTAGTGGAGTTTACTACTGAGCAGACATGTATAATGTTGCACTGTTTTGCACAGAAATCAATGTAATAGCTCCCATTTAAATCAATGAACTTGTTCATCATTAATAACTTTTTATATTGATTTCAGTAGGAACTAAGTGCAACTAAATTAGTCTGGATCCAGTTCATAGTAAATAAGTATTTATTCTGCTATTGTAAGTGGTAATAAGTTAATGCTTTTTCTGTTTCTGTTTATTTGCTTGCTTGCTTGCTTGCTTGCTTGCTTGCTTGCTTGCTTCCTTGCTTGGTATTTAAGAAAGGGGGGGGGATAAGGTTAAATACAGGGAAGAAGCATTTTATTAACCAGCATGCTAATTTACTAGCAGCTGGCCACCTTGAATGCATTCCTTATGAAGGTGCTATCAGTGGCAGAGCTACATGCTCCGGCACTGGGGGGCGGGGTGGACTGCCCCCGGTGAGTAGGCATGGGCGTGGCTGCCGTGCGTCCCAGGGGTGGGGTGGGGTGCGCGTCCTGGAGAGTGGTGCGCTGCCTGTGGGGGCGTGGCGCCCAGCGTAGGCAGGGGGCAGCTGCGATGGCACCCCACCAGGATCGCGCTGCGGGTGGTGGTGCACTCCCCCACCCCCTCTTCCTCCACCAGTGGGCGCTACTCTCCATTTTCAGTCTCTTTGTTAGTATTAGTGTTAGTGTTCCACAGTGAACCATATACTTTTTATTTTGCCTTTGGCTTTGTCTGAGGATAACCTGGAGGTTTTTAACATCACTGCCACTGCCCTCTATGCAATGTGTGCACAACACCCTAAGAATGTCTATGCCTTGTAGAAGTCAAGGAGAAATGGGAAATTACTTTGTAATTTCTATAGCTCAATCGAGGAGAAGGAGAAGCCAGAATCTCCAGGACGGTCTTCTTCAGTCAGTAAAGGAGGTGGTAGAGAGAAAGGATCGAGGTACTTTTATTCTTAAGAGCTTCTTATTCTTATTAAGTGTAGAAGCTTGA
The DNA here is from genome assembly GCF_027172205.1 of Podarcis raffonei. Taxonomy (NCBI): domain Eukaryota; kingdom Metazoa; phylum Chordata; class Lepidosauria; order Squamata; family Lacertidae; genus Podarcis; species Podarcis raffonei. The sequence goes on along the minus strand of NC_070613.1, from coordinate 22,327,265 downwards.
GACTATAATTATTGTTGTTGTTGTTGTTGTTGTTGTTGTTGTTGTTGTTGTTGTTGTTACTACTACTACTACTACTACTACTATTTAGTTATCCTTTAGCACCATTCATATACATGGTGCTTTATAAAGATTATACCCCAAGGGGCTTCCAATCTAAAAAAAAGACAAAGGGAAGGGGAGAGAAATGGAGCCAAGGGATAAGCACGGGTAAAATATATGATTACACATAATAAAAACAAGTTTCTACAACCACTCAGAAATCCAGGCAGTTGTTTCAGATTCTTCCAAATACATATTCCATATGTACTAATTTTGTTTTTATTCTAAGATACCATATTGGTTGATTTTAGCACATGTTAGACTGGCAGGGTGGGCTAACAGCACTGTATAAAAAGTCTTTGATGTCTATGTCCCTGGCACTTGAGATCATGGTGTATCCTTTATTGGGGATCACAGTTGCATAGAAAGCAGAGCATTCCCAAAGTTTATATAGGACTAAGTTCTCATTTTGGCTAGAAGTAGGTACCGTATTTTTCGCCCTATAGGACGCACTTTTTCCCCTCCAAAAATGAAGGGGAAATGTGTGTGCGTCCTATGGGGCGAATGCAGGCTTTCGCTGAAGCCTGGAGAGCGAGAGGGGTCGGTGCGCACCGACCCCTCTCGCTCTCCAGGCTTCAGGAAGCTATCCGCAAGTCTTGCAAGCCCGGCGGGAGGTCCCGCGGGCTCGCAAGGCTTGCGGGAAGCAGCCTGCAGCCCAAATCTCGGGGGACAGTGGGGAGGCACAGCGCCGCCACCCCGTTATTCCCCAACCTGATCTGGAGGCTGGCGGGGAGGAGAAGCAAGCTTGCTTCTCCCCCCCGCCAGCCCCACAACCTCGGGGGATAGCGGGGCAAGCCGCTGCCCCACGGAGGCTAGAGAGACTGTCCCTGAAGGCAGAAGAGGGAGACGGAGCGCTCCGTCTCCCTCTTCTAGCTTGGGGATGGCTGCGCAAAGCCTCTGCAGGGCAGCGGAGTGCACTGCCCCACAGAGGCTAGGGAGGCTGTCCCTGAAGGCAGAAGAGGGAGACGGAGCGCTCCGTCTCCCTCTTCTAGCTTGGGGATGGCTGCGCAAACCTGGGGGGGAAATAAAAAAATTTTCCTTGATTTCCCCCCCCCCCCAAAAAACTAGGTGCGTCCTATGGGCCGGTGCGTCCTATAGGGCGAAAAATACGGTAATCCTCCCCAAGCTCACTAGCAAGATTCAGACACTAACTGTGCAATCCTATTGATGACCACTCAGAGAAGTAAATAAAATGTCAATGAGACTTGCTATCAGGTAAGCGTGTCTAGGGTTGCAGCATAAATCTAGGAGGAAGGATGAATGCAGACTGTGCAGAGAAACAGATCTATGTTTGTGTTTTGTGGCTTTAGAGTAGCTTTCTTTGTGTCAATCCAGCAAAACAGCTTTATTGATTATTTTGTTGTTGTTGTTCCACTGCTGTTTGATTTCTTTTTATTTTAGGTTGCTTTGGGTTTTTTGCTTCCTTTTAAGTTTCCTGCTTTTTAAAAGGAAAGCCTTTGGATTCATGGAAGTATTGTTTTTAAAACATCAGTGTCTATACAGGACCCAATTCAGCTCCTTTATAGTTACGCTTATGCAGCTGACTTCACCAGTTAAAACCTCATATTCTGGGATTTCCAAAATGTTAGCATTTCCCAACAGGCAAGGTATCTATCACAAATGAATTTTGGTCAAATTCTGGGTCAGATGTGAAGGCTGCTTCCACAATGGACATGATGCACACATTTCGTCGCCAGTGTGATCTTTCGGAAATTTATGAAAGTGGTTGAACAGAGTGTGTAACAGCTGTTTTGAATTATGATACCGATAATACAGCTATCACAGGAGCAATTCACACAGTATTTCTCCTGATTATTGAGGTCCCACATTTTCTACTCGTCTGTCAACAATATATGCAGATGGTTAAAACCATACCTGGCCACACTTGTGCTCATGATCACACAGAATAACAAACATGTGACTCATAGGATAAATGGAAACAGCTGGCAGCAATTTTTGTTAATTTGGTTGCAGTTTTTCCGGGTCCCTTTAATCCCAGGAACTGCAGTTAGTGGCTCTATCTGCCTATCACCCAGCTAACAGAGATCTTTCTGCATCTTGTTCTAAAGATGGCTTGGGACTACTTGCATATTTGGTGGGTTCATGTTTGCTAGTTTCTGCAGACTCTTTAATTCTTTAATTTTTAACAGATGCCTTTTCTACCCATAGGCCTTCGAAGCAGCTAACAAATTGTTTAAAACCCATAAAAATACACAGCAGTAAAATTAAATTAATAAAGCGAATACAGCAGCCCATCAAATATAAAAAGACAGTAGCAAGTAAAAATAAACTATCAAAGCCAGAGCTCTGATGAAATAAAATATTGTCTTAAGTCTGCCTTAAAGCATCCTGGATTATTTAAACAAAAAGGCTAACACTAGCTGATCTCAGCTTCCCTTTTAAGCCGCAAAGGGAAGGCACTCTTCTGAACTCACAAATGTGAGAAAGAAAGGATAATATCTAATAAAGATATCCTCCTAGCATCTAATCACATACGAACAGTAGCTACATGCTGGAAAGCCTGTTTTGTGGAGGTAATGCAAACCTCAGGTGACAAGGATTTCCACAGTCTTGGTGTCTCTGGTGACATGATACTGCCCTGTGCTAGTGCCATCCTAGTACCATCAGTAGTAGGATGCAAGATAGGGCCCTATCTATACTTAGAAAGTAGACAGGTTCATATGGGAAAAGGCCAATCAAGAAAATAACATAGGATCTTAGCCGTTTTGCGGTGGTAGTGGTGGTGGAATGGCTTTCTAGAAAAGGGCGATGGTGGGGGGCCTTTGTAAAGGTAAAGGTAAAGGGACCCCTGACTGTTAGGTCCAGTAGTGGCCGACTCTGGGGTTGCGGCGCGCATCTCACTTTATTAGCCGAGGGAGCTTCCGGGTCATGTGGCCAGCATGACTAAGCCGCTTCTGGCGAACCAGAGCAGCGCATGGAAACGCCATTTACCTTCCCGCCGGAGTGGTACCTATTTATCTACTTGCACTTTGACGTGCTTTCGAACTGCTAGGTTGGCAGGAGCTGGGACCAAACAACGGGAGCTCACCCCGTTGCGGGGATTCGAACTGCCGACCTTCTGATCGGCAAGCCCTAGGCTCTATGGTTTAGACCACAGCGCCACCTGCGTCCCCGGGGGCCTTTGTGGGAGCACACAAAAAGGCACGTCCATTTGAACATAAGGCTAGGTGTTGTGTCATTGGAAAGAGGCAGGGAATTCTAATCTAATGGTGATTAAAGCACCTTGGGGAGAGAGAGAATATCTCTTTCTTTCCTCTAAGCTGACATACCTATTTACTTTCACTTAAATCAGAGCATGTGGGAAGCATTCCTAATACCCCTGTGCTTTTTGCAAAAGAAAAGGGAAAGGGAAAAAGGAAGAAGAAAAACCCAAAGAAGAAGAACCGGAGCCAGTGATGCCTAAAATAGTGGAAGAAGTTCCTCTAAAGGCCTTATGGTATCCCCCTGTTGATTCCATCTTGGTGGATTACATTACTGAGGTTTCCAAAACAATTCTCCCACTACCAACCACGAAAGAACAGGTTGTAGCCCTTGCGCAGTGAGTACCAGGACAATGTCTTTTCTGTGAATTCAAAGTAAATATTTTAAGGGATTGATTTAGAAATCTACTGAATATAGTCCCCATTTTGACCTGCTTTCCTTTACCAACCCTTCAGAGAGTTTGTCTCTGTTTACTCAGTATTGTGGGTCCTTTTGGTCACACATTCTTTGCAGAACAGACTTAAGACAGCTTTCAATTTCATGTAATTGAAAGGTAAAATAGGACTGACAAATAATAAAAGGAATAGTCTTTTAAAGCCTAAACGATACAAAGGTGCTTTAAAAAAAAAAAGTTCCAACATTCAGGAAGGGTTTTAAAGGTTGAAAATACAAATGTATTTTTATGGTTTTCCTGGAAATTGACACAGCCCAAAATTGACACAGCTGAGGGAGTTTCAAAACTGAGGCATCACCTCATGAAAGACTGAACTCCTTGTAGTGCCAGCTTAATCTCCAGTTGTGACATCTTGTGGAGCAAGAACCTTCCCAGAGGTTCTGAGGTAGAAAGCTGGTTTATATGGGAACAGATACCCTTATTTATATCTGTACTGTAGATGATTTTTTTCTTCCTCATACTTATTTTTTATTATTTAAAAGGATCTAAGTGCTGTAGGAAAAAAGATCAGCTCCTACTAACAAGCCTTGAGAGATCATGTAGAGTCAGCAAAGCAGATAAGAACTGGAAGGGGAATGTGTGCATCTTTGAAAGTTATTGAGATGGATAATGAAATATAACATATTTAAACACCACTTAAGGTTTAAAGTGATCCTTGGTAGAAACAATGCTAGTATTAAACCTGATTAAATATTATGACAATTGTTAATTTAAGTCACTATTGGATTTTAAAACAGGTTTGTTGCAGAAAAGATGGGCGGTCCAATCGAAACAGACAAATTGCATGAATTCAGCTGGGAACTTCATATAAGTGAAATTGAATATGAACTGAAATGCAATGTCGTGCCTATTGGGAAGATCAACAAAGGGACCTTCTACCATAGGGCCTTACTTTTCAAGGTAAAGTCAATTACTCAGCCAGATACAAGTTTCATTTTAATAGCACACAGCTTATGCTAATGTATATCAACTTCAACATATCCTTGTTATTCAAACCTTATTTATTTGTGTATTTAAGTCATTTTGTGTTTGGTTAGTATTGATTTCTCATCAAGCAAAGACACACAGTCCTATTCTGTAAGCACCATTTAAAATTATTGGGAGAGAAGTGTGAGTGATGTTAATACATTGCTGTATTAAAAGCAAAATAATACAAATGACCATGCTGATGACTGGTGCAGTGCTGTGAGTTATCCTCTCACCTATATATTACTGCAATATGTTATATGTGGGGCTGCCTCTGAAGATAGTTCGGAATTCAGCAGCCAGGTTGCTCACTGGGGCAAGGTTTGAGCATATAATGCCAATCTTGGCCTGACCGCACTGGCTGCAGTCAATTAGTTTCTGTCTGGGCCCAATTCAAATTGCTGCTTTTCACCTATAAAGCCTTAAATGGCTCAGGACTGCAATACCTCAAGGACCACCTCTCCCCATATGAACTGACCTGGATGTACCCTGCAATCATCACCTGAGGCCCTTCTTTATGTGCCACCTCTATGACAGGTCCAGAGGGTGGCAACAAAAGAACAGGCCTTTTCTATGGTGGCTCCCTGTTTGTGGAATACTTTCCCCAGGGAGGCTCACCTGGCACATTCATTATATATCTTTAGGCACCAGGCAAAAACATTTTTCTTTGGCCAGGCCTCTGGCTAATTAAACAATCTCTGGCCTTTTAGGCTGTGGAAGGTTATTGTTTTGTTTGTAATTATGTTAAGTATTTCTGTGTTTTTATACTGTAAACCGCCCTGTGATCCTGGGATGAAAGGTGGTATGGTATATTATTATTATTATTATTATTATTATTATTATTATTATTATTATTATTTCACTGAAAAGCTAGACACTATTTCTTGCCTTTATACCCCTCTTTGCAGCCTGGACATAACAGTACAAACCTACCTTACAGGGTTATTGTGAGGGTAGTTTCTGTGAAGTATTTTGAGCACGTAGGAAAAGCACAAGATAAATATTAAATATTTAAAAGGCTACTTTTTCTTACAAGAGATAATTCTCTCTAACAGCAAGCTTAATGGTCTTGTGCTTGGGCAGTGAAATGGCAACTCCCACAGGCAAACACAACATTGAATGATTTCTATTCAGGGTGGGAAATGCATGGTACAATCTTTCTGCTCAATCATTTTCCTCTCGCTTATTTTCCTCTTCTCTCCATGTACAGTTTCCCTTTTATAGCATGTCTTTCAAATGGTAAAGCACTATTTTAAACTGTAAGCCCTTCAGTGCACTGACCAAAAGGCAGTATGTCAATGTAATAAAAATAAAGTAAAATATATCTCTCATCTGGTTACTTCCTCCCATAGGTTCTAGCAGACAGAATTGGTGTTAGCTGCAGCTTAGTCCGTGGAGAGTACACCAGAGCATGGAATGAAGTGAAATTGGTTGATGATTCTCCCTTGGGAATACCTGGACTTCTGCTTCCCCCTCAAGTATATATTGTAGATCTCATGTACCAGCCAGGCAATCTAATGAAAGAAGGCAGTCCAGAGGCAGATCGCTATGGACGTATTTAATTATATTTCCAGAGCTCTTTGAAACCAAAAGCTGCTTGTTCGTAAAGCTAATTAACACAGAGAGGTTTGTAGGGCTCATTTTCAAAGATGGGCTGGGTGCCAACTGCAGCACCTTACATGTACTGATGAATCTAGATAGGCGAGCTGGGTCTTTTGTTTTACTACATGGAGATTCTGTCTTAGAAAAATATTTGGGGAGCGCCCAGAATTTCAGCACAAGTTTTGCTTATATTTTAATCATATTTTATTTATTTTAGTCTCTTGGAATAAAATGCAGATACCAGAAATTTGAAGTGGGGACTTTATTCTTTATAGGTTACGTTTTAAAATTTTACAGCTCACAAGGGCATTTGCTGTCACTTTTCCATTTGAATGGGGGCAGCACGGCAGTTCCTGTATTACATCTTATTTTTGCCATGTATTCGTGGGGGAGAAAGCTATCCGTTGCTACTAGCCATAATGGCTATGCTCTTACCTCCACAGTCGGAGGCAGAAATGCTTCTGAGTACTAGTTTCTGGAAACCACGGGAGAGGAGGGTGCTCTTGTGCTCATGTTCTACTCCCTGGTTTCCCACAGGCATCTAGCTTGCCACTGTGAGAACAGGATGCTGGACAAGATGGGCCATTGGCATGATCCAACAGACTATTCTTATGCATTAATAGATCTGTTCTCTTTCTTTTTTTATTTTTCAATTTTCATCAACGATAATGACATAAAACTGAAGTATAATAAATAAATAGACAATCATAGGGCCAAACTAGATGTGATGGGGCAGCCGTGAGTGTTCACATGTCTTCCCTGTTCATGTGTAAAAGGGAGAGCCTGTGGAGCATGCAAGGCATAGAAGTGAAACTATCCCCACACATCCGTTTTAGTCAGCTGTGTTCTTCTGCTTGATTTACTTTTATCCCAGCATAGTTCCCATAATGCAAGTTAGCTAACTGTGGCAGGGGGATGGTAGAGCCCAGTTAAGTATAGGAGGGGAGGGTTTAGCTTCCCTACCCTGTGCTTCTTTTCATATTTTAAAAAATAGACCCACACTCATACCATTTTATATGTGAATGGGGCAGACAAATTTATAAAATAAACATGGCTGCCCCAACACATGAAGCTTGGCTGTATCTTGGCATCCAGCAGCACCCTTAAATCTGCTTATAACCCTGAAGCAGGGACAGTGTGAATAGTGCCTAATAGATAGTTCACATCGAACTATCAGTTCAGAAACTCCAACTTTAGCTCGGAATGGGGTAGATCCATGGGCATAACAACTGGTTTGACTGCCTGGATTCTGGTTACTAGCTCTAGGGATGGGGGGACATATTTGATTCATTTCACATTTGTAGGGGGACCTACCTAATTTGCACTTTCTAAAACAATGTGTGAACTGAAACACAGCCATCCTTTGAAATTAGCAACATAACGTGAACAAAAGTAAAGTGTGCATAAAGTTGCATATTGGTAAAAATAACGTACAAAAATGTGTTGTCTTTGGGTAAATGGTATGCAAATGTGTAGATCAGAAGAAATTCACACTGCTGCTGAATTTTTTATAAGGACTTGTTTTCTAAAAATTCACAAACTGGTGTGGAAATGTGAAGAAGTGAACTTTAAGAGTGGAAAAACAAGAAACCAAAGTTGAGATTCACCCATCCCTACTGGCTGTTGTGGATAATATTCACCCAGCCACATAGCACAAAACAAATCAATCATTTTTTCCTTGCTTTATTTTATTTATTTTATTTTATTTATATTCCGCCCCATGCCAAGGTCTCAGAGTGGCTAACACTAGTAAACTTGTGCAGAGGACCTGCTAGTGCACTGGATGATTCTGTGCACTGAGGTCTCCTACTTCTCCTGGAAGACACCTAGACTTGGGCTTTGGGAAGTCTGTAGTACTGGGGTGGGGAACCTAATTTCATGCAACACAGAGAGATTGACTGGCATAGGGAGAGGGGAGAGGGAGAGAGAGAGAGAGAGAGAGTCCTGCAGTACTACAACCTCCACCCACCACTAGCTCTGGCTCAGAAGTAGCCCCTGGTTATCTGTAAGTCAACGGGACCTCATAATGGAAAACCAAATACCCCACACATGCTGTAAGGGATGGCATTTACTGGACCTGCTGAGTGACATCTTAGGAGCAGGAGGAGATCCTTGGCTTACACTTAAGCACGTACATCCCCAGGGTATTACTTAAAAAGTGGTCAGGACAAATACAACGCTTAAGAGGGGAGAAGAAAGAAATAGAGGTAATGAATGAACAGTGGCTTGCCCACTCCTCTTGTGGCTAAGACAAATTGTGGAACCAGGATTTTTCCAACCCACTCTTAGACACGATGATAAAATTCACCCTTCATGAAATGAGTGTTTACTCCCTAAGCTTAACTTCTCCAGATGTATCAGCGTTCTCAATAATGGAATCTCAAGAGAGAGTCAGGACAAGCAGTTGGATTAAATATTCATATGAGTCTTAATCAACCCACAGAACTGAGAAAAAAAATATTGAAATGTAAATGGGAATCTCATATCCTTTCTAAAATACTGCAATCTCTATTTGATCAAATATTGTCAGTTCAAAGTGATTTGAAAATGGGGCTTTGAAATATCACTGTGTGCTTGAGCCATAAATACTCCTTGCATTTTTGTGCTCCCCCTTCCCAATCTGTCCTCCTGGGAAAAAGACCCAGGAGGAGGAAAGAAAAAACGTTGTGTTAATGAAAGAGCTTGAACTCCACTAATAAATCAGCAACAACATAATCTTGTGTATGTTTTAATTAATCAGATATGTCATTTTTGGATGGATGACACCCCAGAAGACTGGGTGATTTGAGGAAAAGGATTCCTTTGGTGTGCATTCCCATCCCTGCCCTGTTAGGAAGATCTTGATTTTTTAAAAGTCATTTATGCCTGATTGCTGCATGAAACATAACATACGCTTGCCCTTAAATCATTTATATTTTACTTTCTTTATGATGCCTTTGTGAATTACCTCTTTCTGCATTTGTAATTAAAGGATGTAACAGATGGCCTGGGCTTAGTTCAGGGTGATAAATCCACTAAAATAACCTACAGGAAGCCACTGTGGACAAATGATTCTTTGTCCACTGTGGTGTTCAAGATCTGTGCTACTCAAGACGTTTTGGCTAGGAAGGATGATTATAAAATAGTCTGGCACAGAGATTGGACAAATCAACAGACAAGCGGGGGTGGGGGGCAAAGACACACATACAGCAGCATAGTTGATGGGTGGGTGGCATTTTTAAGGTTTTGATTAAATGAACACTTTTTTATTTCTGTGGATACTTGTTTTTAGAGATGTTTAACTTAGTAAATAAACACACATATTAAATTTTGCAAAGCTAAAATATGGATAGATAAGCCACTCGTTTTATGGGGAAAAATGAAAATAATATTCACAACACAATGGAAAAATAAATGTAAGTAGAAGAAGCTGCAATGTGGTGGAGGGAAGTCACAGGGGTAGGAAAAGATACAATATTGAAAATGGTTATAACTTGAATGTAAAGATCGTTAAAAATGTGTAACTGAATGAAAAGTAAATAAAAATGTAATTTAAATAAATAAATAAATAAATAAATAAATAGTGCTAATCTACATAAAGTTAGGGTTTATGCTGGAATGACAGCACTTCCATGACAGGGTGTGTGGGTGTGTGTGAAGACAGAGAGACAGAGCCTGTTGGGTAATGGAAATATAGAAAACCAATGCCGTCTAGATGCATTATTGAGATAAATGTGCCTGAGAAGATTTGTCAGGTATAAATATGAGTGAAGGCCTCAGAATGTCCTTGCATACATAGTTAGGCTTCCTGCTGATTTCCTGTAGCTTACGCTTCGTATTCACCACACTTAACAAAACAAATCAAAATTACACACCAACATATTCAGAGTTCTGCTCCAAGCTGAATACGATGAACAGCATAAACATGTGAATAATCCTAGGCACATATATAAATTAGTTTTGGCTACTCATAGAGAGCAGCAAAGAACTATGCGTTGTCCCCCATCCACTGCCCATTGAGAATCCTACTCAGCTGCCTCCTCCTACCTCTCCTTCAGTATGGAGTAATGGGGAAAGCCTGCACATTTTCATTCTGTCTTCACAGATATAAGGATTGGAATATTAATTTTTGTTTTGTTAGAAAGAATAAGAGTATGATTCTTAAGATACTGAATTCTGTGCTCCAAACCTGTTTCTTCTGTGCTTTCGTACTGTGATTACACAGCCCTGCCTATAGTGGATTTATATGGAAAACAAGCGGATTTCTGTCATTTCAATTGTTAGCTGGGGTTTCATGTACCTCTGTTGGTGGGCAGTGTAGCTCAGCATGAAGCAGGAAATGTCTGAGCAGGGAGATGGCTTCCAGCCAATTGACCAGAGGTCTCAGCAAGTACTCTGTGCTTCTGGACTAGTTCATTCCTAACACCTGTTTCCTGTCATGTTCTAATCCAGGCCCAGCTTTGCCACTGGCACTCATCTCTTTGAACTCGCATCCACCTGGCATGAAGCCACTTCCCATTTGCCAATCACGTATCAGGTTCTCTCTCCTATATTCCACAGTGATCAGCCTCAGTATTGTATCCCCTGATTTATTTTCTTTTATTTAAACTGGTCTCCTGTTCTGTCTTGTAACTGGTGCAAACATAAAGAAAGGATGAAGAGCAGGGGGAGAGAAGCCTACCTCCCTGTAAACATAATGCCTATTTGCCATGAATTACTACAAGCATTTGCAGAAGTGGAATTCTTACATATCAGGTATGAACTGTAAAGTCCTCTGTATATGTAAAACCTCTGTACAAAGTAATGTAATAATGGGCTGGCAATATGTTTCTGGGAGTCTCCAGGGAAATCAAGGGCAGTTTCTGCTCCTCACCACCACCTACAATTCAAGAGACTTGTTTAATGATCAGCAAAAGCATACCACTTACTCACTTCTGAGCTCCTGGCTTCATTTGCCCTACCAGTCTCCAAAGTTCTGGAAGAGCAGCAGAGAGGATGGGTAAGATCTCAGCAAGTTGAAGACTCGGTTCAAAGAGAAATCCTTGATAAAATTTGTGGTCCCCAGGCAACTGCCTGAATTTGCAAGGTGCTGGCATACCTAGGAAAGAGAAGTAATATTGAAGGAAAATCAAAAAGTATTTACGGCAAACTTTGAAATCTTTGTTCATAGCCCCTGAAAGTATATAGCTTGTAATGGGGGTGATGCCTGTCTGTGTGTGACTCACCCATCCGGACAAAAGATGCAACTCAGCATCTGCTGACGTAAATGTGTGTGATGACCAGGTTGCCCTTCAAACCTGTCAGCCAGGCTGTGCCAAGATGCAGTTAAATCAAGAAAAATATAATCGCCACATGGAGAGGACTCTCACTAGCTGCCACCTACTCTTTCAAACACCCACCCACACACATGCTGTTTTTCCTGCTGCTGTCCAGAAGACAGAATCCTGAAAAAAAACACTCCCCAGCCCCAATAGTTAGCAAGATGATATAATATACTTCAGACAAACTGAGATAGACCGTGGTAACAACTGGATTCTCTGTTTTAAAATATGAGGACTCTTATCATTGTATGTTTCTTCTTCCCAGCAGCTCTAGGTGAATGTGAAATGTGCATAGCACCTAATATTGCCTCATTTGAATGTCTGCTATCTCCTCCTACATTCCATATACAAACCTGGTTGCTTCACCATCAGCTAATGTTTCTCCTCTCCACACTCTGTTTATCATTTAGCTTGATGAAGAGATCTAGAGAAGTTGAAAGCTTGCACATTATTTTGGTTGACATAATGTTGTCCTAATAGGAATTTTAGACCCCCTAATGATCTGGGTTGCATTCCTGAAGGTTTATAGCACAGTTAACAGTAAAATATTTGGCATGTCTGCTCAGAGGTAAGCCCATTTGATTTCAGTGGTGCTTCTTCACAGGAAAGCCACAGCCTGACCTAAGGTAAATCACAGCAACAATACTACAGTCTTACAAATATATCAAAATGAAAAAGTGGATCTCCAAATGCAAATTTGGGCTTGAATCCTTAATATGAAAAGATTGATTACTATTGATTTAGAACAGCCAATGTGATGCCTTCTAGATATTACTAGACAATAGCATCCATCATCCTTATTGGTCAGGCTGGTTGAGCTTACTGAAGCTGTTGTCCAGCAAAAACTGGAGGGCACCATGTTGGCTACACCTAATGTAGAACAACCTACCAAGGGAAGTCCCCCTGGTCCTCGTTGTTTTTAGCTGCTGCTGTCGGGTAACTTAGCTAATTAGTCACAGAGAGACCCTTGAAAGCTACTGGTATATTGCATTCTTCTCTGTGTTACTGGCTTTGAGGTGTTTTATTACTCTATTTATACTTTTGAACTTGATTTTAATCTATAAACACAGAAATTCTGATCCAATGCAACTATTATTGGAACATGAAGACCATGTCAACATTAATAGACAATCCCATTTTCTTACACATATGTGGCAATATTTCTAAAATGCTGGCTGGCATCAAACCTGTCACTTTTGTTCCGTGTTCCATTTCATGTTTTGTTGAATCAATGTCTCTCCAGTAACTGCTGGAAGTGGAGCATAGATTCATTCCACCCTCTGCTACATACTGTAAAATCATTACACCCATATAATTAACAGCATGCTCCCTCTGAGTGCTGAAGCGAACTGATCTAATCATTAATTAAACTTTGTGCTGGGCCTCTTTCACTGCAGTTTTCATGAACTTTGACTCAAGATTAGACGGCAATTGATGGGCCTTATAATTTGATCTCCTGAGTGCCCTCAACTTCCACTGAACTTAGCACCTACTCCTAGTGTGCAAGTGATTTATGTCAAGTGCAAATGGTGCAGTAGAAATAGGTTAAATTGCTCCAAGGGAAGATGTAGATTTGGTCAGGACAATAGCTATCTTCATAATTCACTTCTCATCTAAAATATAGTTATCCTCTCTATAAAAAATGTAAGTATTAATATTGATTCCCATTATACTTTGTAATATGCATTGGCTGTCTGCTAAAAAAGTTTGATTGGAAAGTCAATATCTGAAATACTGAAATCTTTGGAAAGGCAGTTATGGAGCTTTGGCTGGGTGGGGGCAAAATGTTTTATAGCTGATAGCATTTATGGATGAGGTCTTCATGGGCTAGTGGTAAACAAGTTTTGCATGCAAAGGGTTGCAGGTTGAATACCTGGTATCTCTAATTAAACGATCTCAGAACCAAGTTACCAGTGATGGGAGGGATCAATGATCAGAATATCCAGTCTCCCCTGCCCTCATCAAAGTTGTGTAGGGTTTGCACATTTGATAAGGAAAGCTGCACAGGGTGTTTAAGCATTTAAAGTCCAAAGAACCGATGCAAACTCTACCTTTCAATTTTTTTATTGCTTTCCAAAGAGCCATAAAATTTAGTTGTTTTGTTATTAAGAGGGCAGGTCAAAGGTAGAAGAAGCAACAGGGCAGGAGGTATCTCTCTGAGACCTGATCCTTACCAACAGGGAGGAACTGATCAACAAAGTGGAAGTACAGGGAACCGTGGGAGGAAGTGAACATGTCCTCTTGGGTTTCATTACACACAGGCAAAGGAAAGCTGAATGTAGTCGGATGTGCACTCTTGACTTTAAGAAGGCTGATTTCAAAAAGCTTAAGGAACTACTGAGTGAAATCCCATGGTCAGAAAAACTCAAAAGAGAAGGGAGTCCAAGATGGATGGGAGTCATAGCTGTCAACGTTTCTGTTTTTTTAAGGGAAATTCCCTTATCCCGAATAGGATTCCTCGCAAGAAAAGAGGAAAGTTGACAGCTATGATGGGAGAGTCTTTAAGTTGAAATATTAAAGGCACAAAGGCAGACAATTCCTACAAGAAAAGTGGGAAGCACTTAAAGAAACTGGTGTGGCTGCCTAAAGAACTTACAGATGAGCTGAGATGTAAGAAGGGCATGTATAAGAAATGGAACCTTCTGACATTGGAACTCCCTCGTGAGGTGATGCACTGTCCTTGCTTGGAGGTTTTTAAGCTGAGGTTGAAGATGTCATGTATGATCTAGTTGAAATTCCTGCCTTGCAGGGGATTGGACTAGATCGTCCTCAACATCCCTTCCAACTCTACAATTCTATGAAACCCTCAAACTAAATTGGGGTCGGGAACCATGAGCAGTGTCTCACACACACACTGCTGGACTGCAGTCATCAACTCCCCCCCCCCCTTATCTTAACATCTTAACATATGGGACACAACTTGCCCACCTAGAAATATACTTTCCCCCTTCTGTGCCCCCGGAGTTTTCTTTCTGGTGCCACCAGAGTCAGGAAAGAAGTGTGTTGCTTCTACTCTTCATCCTCATCTTTGCCTTGATACGTTTCATTTTGCTGGGAAGAGTATGAAGATTGGGACCAGCCCCACCATTAGAGTGAAACCATTGCCTCAGGCGGATGATTTGGGGTGTCACAAAAGGTCATCCAAATGGTTCATTATTTAATGTTACAACAGTAGTACTGCAGTAGTAGTAGTAGTAGCTTTCCTGCCAAGGAGGTGGAAGAAGCAGTTGTGGAGGAATTTGTGGAGGAATTTGCCTCCTCAGGTGCCAAAACAACACATTGACGCAGGGCGCTCGTTTGCTGCCTGTACCTTAGGCGGCGAAACGTTTTGAGCGGATTCCGACTTGCACCTCCTGGATTCCTGTCAGACAGTCGTCTACGCCCGGCTTGTTAACAGCCTTCTGGAGCGGCGGCCCCGCCTGCCTCCCTCGAGGAGGAGAGGGCCTTTTCGCGCGCATCCTCCTCTCTCGGGCCCGGGAGCGAAGCAAGAAGCCGCCAGGCCGCGCGCGCGCAGAGGGAGGCAAAAGGGCGGGGCGGGGCCTCAGTCCAAGCGCGGAGCCCGGGAGCAGCGCGACGCAGCCGCGTTCGGCGCTCTGGGCTCTCGGAGGCGGCTATGGCTGCCGCTCGAGTCCTCAGGAGACTTCGCGCCCTGCAGCCGGTCGTGCAGGCGCCGCCGCTGTTTCTGCGCGCTTCGCAGGGGGCAGCCCGGAGCGGCGTCTGCCATGGCCCCCGAGCTGCGCACACCGACACCGGCGGTAGTTGCTCGGAGCTGGCTGGGCGGCAGAGGGGTGCGGGGGTGGGGGTTGCGTCTCCCTACGGGGCTTCCCGGCCTCACGGGGAGGGAGCGGCGCAAAAGTTGGGGGGGGCGGTGCTCCTTCGGTTGCTGCTCGGAGGCAGCTCGAGGCGATTGCTCTGGTCTTCTTATGCATGACTTAAGAGTTGATTTAATTATAGCAACAGCAAATTACCCGGGTTTATTCGTTAGGGAGACGAGTTGCAGTGCAAAGGAAGGACAGCGTGTGCGTGTGCGCAGAGCAAAACAAAGTGGGAATGGGTGGTATCATCTTGAAGTGGTAAAATAGGCTATACTACTTGAGACTACAAGTCATACCAGTGTGATTTTAAAAAACACATTTTTTTAATTTTTACAGGTATAAAATTAGCGCCACAGAGAGGCTAGCTGGTATATTACATTGGTGTATTAGAAGTTTTTGGTTCGTTTATTTACTTGCACAGATTATTGTTATTAAGTATGGGAGCACTCAGACCCAGTACTTCACTTGTCACTTGCAGCCGGGAGTGGTTCAAAGCACCCCAGCATCTCATTCTGCTGCTTGGGTAGATCAGGCCTCTGTTTAGTCACACAATTGCATTGTTTCACTGATACAGTCCCTGGAATGGGCCTTGTTTTGTCCTTTCGCATTCTGGGAGAGCCAGAATGGGCACCAGTTCCTGAATATTTGGATGTGGACCATGGAGTGCCAAGCTTGTTTTTAATTGCCCATTAAATCACTTGGGCAAATAACTATATTTCAGACTCAGTTTTTCCATTTGCAAAATGAAGGCAACTGGTGTGTGTGTGTGTATATATTTAAATAATGTTTTTAAATAGACACCCCCCCCCCTTTTCATTGTGCCAGTTCCAGGCTATCATAGTCTGAGGATTTTACCGCTTTGGTGATCTGTTGGCCCTGAAACACTAGCCATCACTAGGCAGCTTCCCATCCACCAGTGTTAAGCTGGGCTATCCATCACACTGGATCCCTTTCTGGCAGTGCAACACACCATCCTGGCAAGTTAGAATTGTGCTTTTAGCTTTGCCAAATACTGCTGGTGTGCAACTTGCCAGGCAGCTTAATATGCTTAGACCAGTCAGGCACACTAGCCAAGCTCTGCAACAGACACAGGTCAGTTTGCGAGCTTGCAAGTAAATTTGTGTGCACCAGGAAGAGGGGAAATGGTGGTTTAGAAGCAACCTGTGTGTTGCAGGATTGATGAGGCCTCTGGGAGATGGAAGAGCTGTCGATTCGTCAAGGGTGATATGATGTTTATTTGAAACCATTTTCTTTACAAAGATTTCCCACCCCTTTAACTGTATGCAATATCTTTTTTACTGTTCTCAAGACCCCATTAAACAACTCCTCCATGAATATGAGCCTTTGACCATTTCCTAGTAAATGCCACCACTGTGGAGTGACGCTTCTCTCTCAGCAGCTGTTCTAAGCGCCTTGTATTTCAGCAACTTGTCAGCTGTAATTGCAGGCCTCCATGTATCGCCTTCTCTTGGCTCTGGATGTAATTACTGTTCGCCTTCTGGTGCAATCTGGCATATAGAAATTTGTTCTGCGCACAGTGGCATATACTTGTTGGTTGAATTTCTTGTTCTTCTACCTTTCTAGATAAAGATGTGGGTTCTTTGACAAGATACGATGAGTCGAGTGTTACCACTGACTGGCAAAAGAAGTTGACTCCTGAGCAGTTTTATGTCACCAGGGAAAAAGGAACTGAACTGGTAAGCCAAGAGTTGTAATAGTTTCCAAGCAGGTGAAATGTATATTCAATGCAGACATACATTGCATAACTATTCCTTAATTTGGCAGAGTTTTGGCTCTGTTCAGGATCTCAACCAGGAACCCCCAAGTAGAATCAATCCCAGGGTGGCTTGCATTGGGCAGCAAATGTAAACAGTACTGCCTGCAAGCCCTGCTGCCACTTGAGCACTCCTAATGATTCATTGGCAGCTGGGGCTTTACCTCTCCTGCACTTGATGTCCTAGACCTAGGACACCAGATGAGTGACAGGTGGGCAGGGCTGGCTGAAAACAGCCATGCAAGTCAAATTTGCCAGACTGGCAGGCCTAATTTTATCCTGCAGGCTGAAAGTTCCCCACCTCTAATAGATGAAATAGATAGACCTCTTCTTCTTACATGACTAAGTCCGTTTTTAAAGGCATCATCACAAATTGTGGCAGGAATAATAATTATAATAATAATAATTTATTATTTACAGTATACCCTGCCCATCTGGCTGGGTTTCCCCAGCCACTCTGGGCGGCTTCCAACCAAATATTAAAAACACAATATAACGTTATAGGAAATCCTATAAAGTTCCGTGAAGAATTACTTCTCTTTATCCATCCTAAACTGATTGTAGTGATGAGCACAGATTCTGTCTGTTTAGACAAGAGTGATGTTGGGTGCTGTAAATGTGTGATGACCACATACCTGAACCTGTAAGATTCTGCTCCTTGGTTTGGTTACCCCCAGGAGAGTAAAAGGTGGGAATGAAACTTCTCAGGGTGACAAAGAACATGCAGGTTGAATATCCATGTTACACTGGAAGTTCCCACATATGAGCCTGCTTGATGTTTGGTTTTGCAAGCTGACTTGGAGGTGGAGGGTGGGAAAGATGGCTAAGAATTAGAATATTAACAATGCATGTTTGAAGCCATTTAGTGGAATCCATCTGACTAACACAGAGCCTGGGATGTACCACTGCATATGCTGCAATGCTGCGCTGTTCAGGTAGGAGTCTAATTGCAATATACTTTTTTCAAATATACATGTGTGTGTATGTCTGACTCTCTCTGGAGCTCAGGTACATAATGCTTTCCCTTCACAACAAACTAGTGAGGGTACAGTAGGCTGAGAGAGCGCAACTGGGCCAAAGTCACCCATTGAACTTCACTGCTGTGCCTGGATTTGAACCTGGGCTGCCCAGCTCTAAGGGTGCATCTACATGCAGCAGTGAGGAGACCCTGATTCAGATCAGGACTGCGACACTGCAGGAGGACAGGTTAATTTTCCCCACTGCAAAATATTACCAGTTAAAATTCCCCCAACTCTGCTATTTGTCCATTCAGGGAGAGAGCCTTTTTAGTCATCTCCCCACTTACAGACTACTCTTCCCCATGGGGCTCACCTGGCAATAGCATTAATATATTTTAGTGCAGGCTAAAACTTTCCTATACTGCCAGGCATTTGACTTTGCATAATATTAGCGGATTAAGTTTTGATTGGACATTTGTTGATCGTTTTTTGTTTTGGTGGTGACCAGGCACTTTTTTTTGTCTGGTGGGTGTTGTTGTTTTTTCCTGTTTACATTGTTGTATCATTGTCCTATTCTTTTAATTCTTTTATACGTTTGTACGTTCTTTGTAAAATCCATGAGATTATTTTTGTAGAAAGCAATTAAAATTTAGTAAATAATAATAATCATACTGTGATCTATGTAGGATAAGTCCCTGGAAATTGTCTCGAACAAGGATAGCTAAAGTGGTGCTCTCCAAATGCTTTGGACTCTAATGCCAAACAGTCCCTACCAGCGCAGGCAATAGTCACAGATGATGGAACTTGTAGTCCACAACATCTGGACATCCCCAGGTTGGCTTCCTCTAGTCTGGAACCTTTAACTAGTGCAGAATTCTCCCTTTTGACTGCAGGGAGCAGTAGAAAGCACAATAGACTGCTATCTCCCACCGGTTCTGACTGCTTAGGTATTCGGGGGCCTGGTCTGAGCTGCTGGATATTATTACCTGTTCTTGCAGCCTGCTGCAAGTAGAAATAAGACCCACATTCAGATTATTGGAAGGAGTCTCCTCCCTAGCTGTATTGTGTTTACTGCTGAACTGTAGGCAAAAGCAAGAGCTGCCCCTTGAGAAGCATCCTAATCTCTGAGCATGCAAAGTGTTTCTGCAGGATATGTAGGTTACTGCTTTCTCCTATGAAGAATTCACTAAGGATTAGGAATACATGGAACATAAGCCTCAGGTTTTATAGATAGCAAATCACAGAATTTTAATGGAACATCAAACCTCAGCCCAGTCATAAAATTATAGGCAAGGGTCATACTTCTTAAAATCATCTCAACTACATTTGGGACAGCTAAAATGCAGATCAAAGTAAACAACATATGTTGAAGGAATGGTGTATTAAGGGCTAATCTAACACATATGTTTGGGGAATGTCCATTTATCCACAAATGCTCTGGTGAACTACTTCAAAGAACAAATAGAATTTTGAGCAGCAGCATTTTGGTGGCTACTAACATGTTTCTAGCAGACTAAGTGACGTACTTATAAATAAACCGCACAGGGATATTTGTGGTGAGGAGCTATTTTAATAAGGCAGAAAATTGGCAAGGTTGTTGGGGTTTTTTTTTTTACAGTAAGAAAATGTAGACCTGATGTAGAAGACACAGTGAACAAGACAATTTTAAACACCTGTTTGAAAAGCCATAGTCAATGGAGAGAGTATAATTGCACTGGTCCCAATCCCGTGGTAGTTCTCATGCAGCAATGAGCTGTTCCCACTGCTTTACATAAGAAGAGCCTGCAGGATCAGGCCGGTGGCCCATCTAGTCCTGCAACCTGTTCTCATAGCGGCCGACCAGATGCCATGTGGAACACCCACAAGCAGGATCTGAGCGCAGCAACACTCCTCTCCCTTAGTTTCCAGCAACTGCCATTCAGAAACATTACTGCTCCTGACTTCCTTTGCATAATAAATCTCCACTCTTGTGCACAAGCCCTGTTTAACCCTTAAATTGCACACTGAATGATCCCTGCTGTTGCACTTTCAGTAGTTCAAAGTGGATCTCTGGCATACTTGTGAGCCTCTCTTCCCTGCATTTACATTGTAAGATGGAAAAACAGCAAGGAGTCCCTCTGGTGGCACTTTCAAAGACTAACACATTTACTGTGGCCTAGGGTGTGTTTTTTTTGAACTAGAGTTCACTTCAGGTCCGCCTTTCTTAGAAGATTTGTTTTTATATGCTTTTTACTGTTTTGTTGGTTTTAGGCTCTGTAATGGCATTGTCTGTTTTCATATTATACACTACTTATAAAAATTTTAAATAGTAAGAAGTTTATAAATGTTTTTCAATAAATGAAGATGGTGAAAGAGACTCTTTTCACATGGGTGTCTACTTTCTCTGCTTTTCTTTCTTTGGTTTTAGAACAGTGCTGATTTTGCCTAGTTTGTACACCTTGATCCAGGAGTTTGCAAGTGTGGCTGGACTAGGCATATCAGACAGATTTTTACAAAGTTCCTACTTAATCAGGCTACAACTAAAATGTATATGTCTGATTGAAACAGGACACAATTTCCCACCTGAATGTTTCTTGATAGATCCATATTTCTGAAAGTATGAAGAATACAAAACGTTTTTATTTTGTTAAACCATGGTTGCTAAAAATGTAAATGTCTATGTTTAATTGGAAGACATAGACATGTTTTGTTTGTTTCTTTGAACTTTTCATGTGTCCTGTTCCTTAAAGGCATATGTGGGCAACAGCAGGAATATTCATGTGTAAGTCTTCCTGAGCTCAGTGGTGCTTATTCCTATGCAAGTGGGTACAGGATTGGAGCCTCAGAAACTTTGGACACAGTCCTGTCAAAGCTGCACAGGCTTAAGGCTGTTGTGCTAAACTCACTCACTAACAAATACACCCAATAGAAATCTGTTGTACTTACTTATGAGTTACTATGCTTAGTTCATGCTGTGGTTCACTGGTTTTCATGGAGAAATCAAGCATAGGGTTAAAGTCTTCTCTGAAATCAATGGGCTACAGAAGTCCTTAGTTTTTGGTTGAATTGCTCTCCCTCCTTCATCTATTTATTAAAAACAACAACACATGGGCTATAAATAATCCTGGGACTCAGCTAGATTTATATGCAATATAACATTGTGCCACCAGATGGTGATGTGGAGTCCCGTTTTTCTCTACCTGTTTTCCCTGTTTAAATTTACAATGCTTTCAACAAAAATGCTTCTATGATGTGTCTAAATCCAGCCCTGATTATTTCCATACTGAACATCTATTTAAAAGCAAAACTTCATCTTTTTAGCCTTCCATTTAAGGATATTCACATGTTATACAAGATTGCCTTTTTAATAATGCAGTTATGGTTGTCAGCATTTTCATCCACCTGCCCACCCACCCCTAATATTATTAAGAGGGTCTCTTCTCCAGTCTTCAGAGAGTAGCTGGAAGTGGGGAGGCAGAAAAAGGTCCTCCTTTCCTTCCACTCTGCAGTTTTAATCTGAAATCTTAGGCACAGTACTGTGTCAGAAACTGCTTGCGCTAATGAAATTCCCTGTTGCAAAATGCACTTAGAACAATGGGAGTTTTGAACACTACTACTGCCATCTTTGGGGTGGGGAGAAAAGAACAAGATAAAAAGGCAATGTTATTTGGGAAAGCAACATCCCTCTCCAAGCTACTTTCTTGCTCATAGGTGAGAGATAAATTTAATGATAGACTCCATGCATCTATCTATCTATCTGTCTGTCTATCTATCTATCTCATCCTCTGTGTGTGCACGTGCGTGCATGCATGTGTGTGCGTGCGTGCGTGCACCACAACCCTTCATTAATATGCAACTTTGCTGTCCTTTATAGCTCAGAAACGAAATATGATTCTGGCACAGGGTGGCCATCCTTTTCAGAAGCATATGGGACACATGGCACAGATGAAAGCAATACTAATATCTTGAGACGTCCTGATAATTCACTAGGAACAAGCAGCACGGAAGTCATCTGCAAACAGGTACACCTACCTTAAAGAAAGCATATAAAGTTCCTTAAATGCAAGTCTCTTATTCTATATGTGTCACAAAAAGCGAAGTGTAGCCGCATTAATACAACTAAATACACTTTCATGAATCATGAAATTAGCCCCAGGTAGTGGACCTAATGTATGAACTTCTGGGGCAAATCTATAAAGGTAAAGGACCCCTGACAGTTAAGTCCAGTCGCAGACGACTCTGGGGTTGCAGCTCTCATCTCGCTTTACAGGCCGAGGGAGCCAGCATTTGTCCGCAGACAGTTTTTCCAGGTCATGTGGCCATCATGACTAAGCTGCTTCTGGCAAAACCAGAGCAGCACACGGAAATGCCGTTTACCTTCCCACTGGAGCGGTACCTATTTATCTATTTGCACTTGATGTGCTTTCGAACTGCTAGGTTGGCAGGAGCTGGGACCAAGCAATGGGAGCTTACCCTGTTGCGGGGATTCAAACCGCCGACCTTCTGATCGGCAAGCCCAAGAAGCTCAGTGGTTTAGACCACTACAACACAATCCTACACAACATTAATGGTCTCATTAAATCGAGTAGGACTTACTTCTGAGTTGACATGCATAGGATTTTGCCGCACTCTGGTGCACATTTCCAATGGGAATAAGCCCGGTTAAATACAACAATATTTACCTCTGAGTAAATATGCAAAGGATCAGGCTGCACATGTGAGACAGTTGTATGATGAGTGGATGGGAAAGCTGACCTTACAAAAGTTGAAGGAAAATTTATAGAACTGCCCCTTGAGTGATTAAACTCATGGAATCTGCATCAGAAGTCCCAGTGGATTTCCTGACTGACTCACAAATTTAACAATGGTACTGTATTCTGATTGGAATGAGGGCATTCTCCCCCCCCCCCCAATACTATTAATTAATACTGATTTTAAAGTGGTATTCTCAAGAAGAATGTTTTTTTTTGTTTGTTTGTTTGTTTTTGCATAGAAAACCATCTTATTAGCACTAAGGTATCTTTTCCACAGAAAGCTTACCCAGGAGAGGCCACACTTTACACCTGGGGCATTTGCATGCATGCAAACGTGAGCACACTAAAATGAGTGGGCTTCGGAAGTTGGCTCTAAACACAGAAGGTATTGCTTATATGGCAGTTGCAGACTTAATTGGCCCCTTTGGCTATGAAATCAGACTGTTTAATTTATGTAGATACGCTTTAATTTAAAGAACTGGCACTGCAACTAAGTCTGTTATTCTCTTGCAGTGCGATGCCCATCTGGGCCATGTGTTCGGTGATGGTCCCGAGCCATCTGGGCAGAGGTTCTGCATCAACAGTGTTGCATTAACATTTAAACCAAGCTCCAAGCAGTGAGACTTTCCTTCTTTACAACCTGTGCATTTGATACCACTTTGATGCTCTGATCTCCTTTGCCGCAGAGGGCCACTTTGAAAATGTATCGGGAGCCAGGTGCCTGTGCCTATTTTGTGTATACATAGTGATGGTAATTAATGAGAATGCATGTGGGGGGATGCCAAACCATTGATGTGAGATGTGCTGCTCTTATTCTGTGATGGAATAGGCTCATCTAAGGTAGCCAGGCTAGTCTGGAGACCTGTGTGCCCTGCTTATGTGGATGCAGAGCTCTTCTGCATGTAGGCAGTTCCATTAAATCCAGCACAGACAGCATATCTACACATACAAATTAATGTACACGCTGCTTTTTTTATTTAAAAAATAGTTGATTGCCTCGTTGTTAATAGGTGAAGCAATCAATTACAGTGGAACCTCGGTTCTCGAACCTCTCCATTCCTGAATGTTTCAGCTCCCGAACGTCAAAAACCCGGAAGTAAGTGTTCCAGTTTTTGAACGTTCCTTGGAACCTGAACATCTGATGTGGCTTCCAATCTGCAAAAAGCCTAGCTGTCAGCCAGTCGGAAGCCGCACCTCAGAATTCGAACGTTTCAGAAATTGAATGTCCTTCCAGAATGGATTACATTCAATTTCCGATGTTCCACTGTACATGCAAATCACATTCACAGATTTCTAAAAAGGAAATACAGGAGCCTTGTACATGCCTCTTAAGTATAATGTAAATTAAATTATAAATATAATTTTTAAATGATTGCTCATTGTTGGAGAGAAAGGCCACATTTTGTGTTACATTGGTGCAACCGACTCAGTATGCCATTTCCAAGACAAGGATTTGCTAAAGAGGACTCCCAAGACATCTGAAGGAGTGAGTTTGCTCTAATTCATGTTGGTGCAGACTCCATTTATTTCTAGAGCTGCGTTTTCCAAAAACAATTATTTTAGTAGTTTACTATGAGGCTTTCCTGTTCACAGCACAAACTAAAATCCACCAGTAGATTTTTAAGACCCAGATGGGAAAGCATAAGTAGCACTATGTCATCGGACAACACACCTTCCTACTTCTAATTGCCGGAGTGAGGAACCACATCATTAATGTGAAAATTAAAAAGCATAGGGGCCCAAATCATGAGATGAATTTAGAAAGCACGATATTTGAAACCAATGAAGCTGTGGCACTATTAGCACCTGTCTTCTGACAACTTCACCTTAGGAAAATTCAAATTAAAGGCTACAAGCTACTTCTCCCGCTGTTTCATTGTTCTGCTGAATGCTGGGGACTTTTTGAAAAATATAAATGTAAATGTTGATATAAAACAGCAGTTATCCATCTGGCATGTTCTGCTGCTGCACCTTTTCTTTGTAGATCTCTGGCAATTTTGGGAACAATTTTTATTCCCTACTAGTCTGCATTTTAGATTTTATTAATGGGGGTTGGGATGCATTGCAATTCATAAAATAGTATGTCTTCATTACTTTTTTTTTATTTATAAAATTATTCCCTCCTCCCTCAAAAGAAATAATGCAAAACATAAATGGAGTGTTTACTGCTTCCTGTTGTAAATGCTGGAATAAAATGTTTTGTTCACGGTGGTTTTTAATTTATTCTTGATGTGAGTCACTTATTAAAAGACAACATAACGAGGATCAGATGTGGTGCAGTGTGCATGCAAGTGAGTCAACATAACCATCTCTGAAGCTTCCCCTTACTTCCCTGTCTTTTGTTCAAGCACCTGGATTTTGCTTCCGGTAGGGCAGCATCAATAGAATATACGGCAATGGAATTTTGCAGAATTTAGGCCTGCAGCTTAATCTTAGGAGGCGCTGCTCTCATAAGATCCTGACTTCAGCATGAAAAAGTTCATTTGCACTTATGTTTGAATCTTTGGTTGACATGAGCCTCTTGAGGCGATGCAGCTTTAGAAACAACACCAGTCTCAGGATTTTGAAGGTTGCCGGGGAAGAAGTAAGACATGACATCAAAAGGAATACTGCAGAGCTGAAGGAGGTTCCGAAAAGGGAAATCAAAATGATTTAAGGGGTAGGAACAAGGCCTTTATGGGAAAGGTTACTGCATTTCAGGCTTTTTAATTTAGAAAAATGGGTAAGTAAGGAAAGATGCTATAGCAGTGTATAGAATTGTGCATGGGGAAAGTGGCTAGGAAGAAGCTTTTCTCATGAGTACCAGAACTCCAGACCATCCAATGAAGCTGGAAGTTGGAAGATTAGGACAGACAAAGGAATGTATTTCTTCACACGTTGCATTGTTAAAACTAAGGGATTTGCTGCCACGAAAGGTAGCGAGGGCCAGTAACTTGGATGGCTTTAAAAGAGGATCAGACAAATTCATGGTCAGCCAGCAGCCTAGCCTGTTGGGACCCCACAGGCAGAACCTGGTGCTGCAGCAGCTCTCTCCCCACTTGTTCCCAGCACTGGTGTTAGAGGCTTACTGTCTATGAAAGTAGAGGAGGTAAAACAAAGCCATTGTGGCTGCAAGCTGTTGATAAGCTGCATCAGCCTATTTTTTGGAGAGAAATAATCTCTCAGACTCAGACACACAAACACACTTTGTGTAAAATCCTTGATAAAAAGTTCTGGAGAAGCCAAAAACTTGTCACACTATATATTTATTTATTACATTTATATACCGCCTTTGTCTTCCAATAATCTCAAGGTGGTATACATGGTTTTCCTTGCCATTTCATCCTCACAACAGCCCTGTGAAGTTGGGTTAGGCTAGTCCAACACTCTAACCATTACGCCACACTGGCTCTCGGTGTGACAATTTGGTTGGCGCCAGCTGTGGATTTTGGAAACTAGAATTTGCCAAGTCTGCATCACTGGTTGTGTTTTATTCCTTGGCCCACTGGGATGCTGACGTGCCAATCTGAACCCAGATTAGACCACCAAAACATACAATTTCTGCCCTGAATAATATATCTCTTTTTCACGCTGGAAGCCACCTGCGTTTGTCCCTATGTACCATCTCTAGTAAATGTCACTAAGGCTTTGTACACACGGTACCTTTGTAGCACATTCAAAGCACATGCTTTTCCTCAAAGAATTCTGGGCACTGTAGTTCACCCCTCAGTTACATTTCCCAGCAAACCTTAACAAACTGCAGCGCCCAGAATTCCTTGAGAGCAGAAATGTGCTTCTGATGTGTTTTAAAGGTATATAGCCTCAGTTACCCAGCTTTAAAATGGTAATAATATTGACTCTCCCCGCAGCAGGGCTGAAGCACTCAGCAATTAAAAGTGCTATAGAAAATATTAATAATAATTCAAAAGGGATTCAAAGGACACCACAGGGACCTGAGTGCAAAGTTGGCACGAGTTCCATCCTGTTTCCCGTCCCTCGGATAAGACCCTAATACCTCCTGCACTTGAAGCATTCTCCCCCCCCCCCTTGTTCCTTTGCCAACCACTGCAAACAATTGGACTTCAGGGGTGCAGATTAAAGCTGCGTAGCAGGTGGCAATCTAATTGCTATCAACCTTGTATCTGCATTTATTTTGTCATCTGAACTCGCCTGCAGCTGGCTCTCAACCCTGATTATTTTTTGAGCAATTAGTTTACAGGTTCAAAGAAGGTATAGGCTTCAGATCCTCAATTTGCATGAAACATACAGTACAGAACCAAAGGCGGCAGAGGCCTATGTGATTTGGGAGGTGGCAGCAAAGAGGAGGGCTTTGTACAGGTGCCATGTTTTGAATTAGGTGAAATATTTACCCAGGTTTCAAAGTAAGTGCCCTTTTCAGTCTATTCACAGGAAAGCTTTCATTGTATATATTGCCTGGTCTGGCCAACTGGTACTGGCTTGATACCAGCAGCTGAAAGAGAAGGATTATGCCAGCAAAAGGTGGCATATCCTCCATTGGGTTTGGGATGGTGCCAGCAAACAGCCAGCCAACTAGCAACTGTGAAGGCAGCACCACGAGTGGAACACATCCTTCTTTTCATCTACAGGAATAATGAAAGCTATTTCAGAAGACCGTGAAACAGCATAATTAATAACATTTTGTTTCCAGGACTTTAGGTGTTAAAAGCAATCTCCTGTTACGAGACGGGTGTGAGACTGAGCCATGGCAATTTAAAGCAGCATCATTAGGTGTTTCAAATGTGTGGCGTGAATGTGGCTCAAGTTGGGACAACACCCAATAAAAAGAATCAGGCTGGACATATCTGAACTAATCCAGCAAGCTCTTCCCAGGATTCAGCCTGACAATTCGGGTGCAACAGAAGAGCTGAGCTGCTCTCCCAGGCTCAACAATAAGACCAAGTCTGAGAGCTGCAATTCATTCCATTTTAACACACAAGATGGCACCAAAGAACCATTTTAGCCCTATAGGAGTTTTTGCGCTGTTTGAGTGCAGTGGTGCAAGTCATCATTGCCATTCCTGGTTCCAGCTTGACAGATAAGTTTCTGTGTTGTACAGAGCTCTTTGGCATAGAGGAAGTGAGCTAATGCTGGTTTTAAGTTTTTGCAAGCACTGGTGGTCTTGCTTTGTAATCTCAGACCCCTGCTTGTATTCTCAGCAGCATCCCCAGCCATCTTTGGACATGCCCCATCTCCAAGAAACAGACAGTTGTCCAAACATAATGGGTGGGATCCAGTGATGACTGCTGAAGAGAGGTACTCTGTGCCAACAGAACAGAATTGTTTTCCTCTCCCTTGTAGCATCCTGGGGTTAGGGTTGGGGTTGGGGTTGGGGGACCCTCGAGTCAATTTAGTTGGGGCACCGGGGAGAGTTCCCCCCCCAAACAGTCTAGATGTTTCCAATGAGAGAGAATGCCTGCGCAAATAACAGTAATTAAAAAGGCTGAATCATACAATCATAAATGAACATATTACAAACAGTTGAAGAAACAGGTGCAAAGTGTATGAAGACATAATAGTACAAAGTAGTAAGGTAATCTGCTAGTAATGCATCACTAAAGGGTATACAAAAATTTGCAAATGATCAGTATGCAGCAGTCTAGTTGTCCAACTTTTGTAAAGGTCAATAATGATCAATGGGGAAATGTTCAGATAACCCATTTCAGGTGTTTCAAATGTGAAATACATTAATTAGAGGGGTTGTAGTGCATATAATTAGTGCTGAGAGGGGACAGCTTTCCTTTGGTGTGTAAGCTTCTGTGATCGATACCTGCCAAAAATATTACACAGCTTCAACATTTGGAATTCAAAGAACAAAATATTTGTTGCTGTCAAAGATACTGTGTTTCTACTCCTGAGCGGTCGGTAGAACCAGCTTTAAGTGCTACTGCTAGAGGACAGAGCTGATAGCCTACTGATGCTAATGTACATCAGGGCATATGACTGAGCTAGTCAGTTTGAAACCAGATCTACATCTGATTGGCCTGCCCTAATCCCTACTTAAAAATCTGAATCCATGCCAGTCCTTGGAACAGTTCCAGCCTGAATCAAGCTTTCTTGTCTAAAGTGCATATCAATCAATTTGGAAATCCCATTTGATATATATTTTTGTGTGCTTAGTATTTCACTATTAAAACAGTGAAAGTAGTTTGAAAGGAAGAGAAAATTGTGCAAGTGGCCCATCAGCCTAGGATGTGTCTGTTGATGAAGAGCAGACCAGATTTTTCAAATGACAGCTATTCACTCTGAAGTGGACTGAAACATGCCAAGCATCTGATCTAATGACGCCAAGCAGCCATGGCATCGTTCCAAGAGGAAAGGAAAACCCAGTGTGAGAAATAACCGGCAGAGGGACGGTAAATTAGGACACAAGCTGCACAGACCTGCACAGCATCCAAAATGAATGCTGGCACCATACAAAGAGGGCACTGGATTCTCACCCATTCCCAGAGGCTTCATATGCCAGCTCAGAAGGCTTGCCCCGACCAAAGCCACATCGCCCGAATGAACAGGTGCAGCCCCACCCAAACAACAACAATAGAGGACAAAGGAGAACAAATAAGCATTAAATCCAACCACAGTGCTACTCATCCTAGTAATCAGAGACAGGTGGCATTGGCTAATTCTGCCAGCCTTAGGACCCCCTGGCTGCACATATTGGTAGGGTATAAGCTGCTATTAAATTGTTGTTACTTGCAGTCACTACTAAGTTATGTGGCACAGCATATCAAATACAATAAACAAATAAATAATTTCATTTGTATGCCGCCTTTCCAAAGTTAAGACCGTGCTCAAGGCTGCTTACAACGTACAAAAAAAACCACGTAAGTACAAACATAACTAAAGTAGTCATAAACAATAAACACAACGTCAAAAAGTACACAACCTGAACCTTTTTTAAAGAAATAAAAACTGCATTGATTTAGACACTGCTTAAGATACGTTGTAACCAAATTTGGCACAATGGTCCCTAAGGTCAATAAGCAGTTTCCTGACTATATTTGGACACCATTTTGAAACTAAATAACAAGCTCAGTCTTTGAAAAATGCACTGATTAGGACAACTATTAAGGTATTCTAACAAATAAAAAATTGCTACAGTGGTTCTTCAGATCAAGCAGCAGGTTTTAGTCCACAGGTAGATATCACTGGATGCCATTTTGAATCAAAATGGTGGACTGAACCTTTCAAAACTGCACTGATTGACAGTAAAGGGTTACTGTTGGTTTCTTAGAATTCCCAAATAATGCCAGCAGTCCCTACTAGTTAATTGTATGGAAAGCCAATAAGAGATTTCAAGAATAAACACTAGTAAGTAATAGTAACTTGGTTTTTACCCACCTTGAGGCTTTACAATAAGGCAGAACACAGATTTTAAAATATATAAATACAGTGTTTAGAACCACCCAGAGAAGCAGTAGGTCCTTTAGTTGTCAAATGTGTGATAAAGCTTAAGGGAGGCAGGAAAAAATTGTTTTAAAAAGAAAGCCAATTCTTTGCATCAGTCTTCAGGTGCTCAGCCATGTTCCTGTGGGTACCACAAACCAGATACCACAGCAATCCTACAGCTGCCTACAAAAGGCAGACAGCTTTGGACTGAGTTCTCTGTCTTAGTAGCCAGCTACTGTGCTCCACACACCTCGAAAGCTATTGGTTTTTGAGTAAACTCAACGTATGTTGAACTAATGGCAACTTTGTATGGATCACACTTCTGGTAAACGCACACAAGCATAAGCATTACAGAAAGAAAGGCTGGCTATTTCTGGGTTCCTAGGAAATCTTTGAGTAGCTTTGCAATATGGGTTTGATCTTGGTTCTCTGAAGAAACATGGCAAACTCAAACATATGGAAACAACAGGGAAGAACAGGGAACAGATCTCCAAGAGGAGATAAGGTTTTTTCACTGTTTTGTAAAAGTAATTTTTGGAAAATTCTTTTAAAATATTTTTTGGTGGGAAGAAGTAGCAAGTTCTGTTGAATTTAGTAGAACTTTCCTCCCAGGCAAGTGGGGATAGGATTGCAGCCTAAATATCTGAGAATCAGAGGAGTTTCCACTGTGCAAATTCATCCCATTCAATCTGTGTTGAGTTCTCAAACTTGCTCTCATGTGGATCATTTTTATTTCTTGATCTAAGACTGAAGGAAGCAGCTTTTGGTTGTTGAATTTGGTTGCCTTTGTGTGTGCTGACGGCTGGATTTTAATTTTTATTATGGGCAGGGGTCTTTAAAGCAGCACCAGATTTAGGTCACTGCAGGCAGTTCCTCAGCACAGGGTGCTGATTGGAGGGGGTGCAAAATGTAGAAGATCCATAATTGAGAAGATCCATTTGGAGGCACCAAATGTTGGCCTTGCACATGAAGCCATATTAAGAAAGATTGCATAAGTTTGCCCCTGTTAAAAGCTGGAAGTTACCTGGGCATATCTAGCAGAGGCATATCTAGGCTCTCTTGCACCCTTGAGAAGGAGATGTATTGGTCCCTCCGAAGCCAGGATAGACCATGACCTAGAAACTCAAAAACTTTGCTTTTCATCACCTTTTGCTTAGGTGGAGCACCTAGAGGGCTGCTGCCCAGAAAGCACTCAGACGGGCTCCTAGCCACTCCAAGCCAGAGCAGAGAGGCACAACTTTTTGCTCCGCCACCCCACCCCAGGCCTGCCCCATAGGGGCCAGGGCACTTCCCTTCCCCATTATTATTTTTTGTTCAGAGGGCGTTTGGCTCTGCCACCCGGCTCCTCATAATGTTGCCGCTAGCCTGCACCCTTGGTGGGGGCCAACCTAACCAATCCCTAGGTACGCCCCTGTCTCTGAGATGCCTTGCCTGGGACTAAGCCCCATTGAATTCAATTAGATGTGCTTCTTAGTAGACATGCAGCCCTGCAAGGAAGTGCATTTAGGACTGCATGGTTACAGGGTCCGAACCTCTTTGATTTAAAACGGCTGCCTCTGAAGTTCAGTGGACGGCCCCTAGTTCTTGAATTCTGCCAATAACGTGACCATTTTGCTTTGAGGGAGGCCTTCAGAAATCTTAACAAACTGATCGTGATGATACAGTAAAGAAGATCCACAACCTCCAGGCTGTTCTTCCATGCCATGGTCCTGCATTAGTTTCCAATCCGCTTTCCCATATGTGGGGGGGGGGGGACTCAAGCCCCACAACATGGGTTTGGGACTCAGGACTGACCCCCTTCTCTGTGTACCCAACTTTCTGTGCCCTAGGGCACTCTCTGAGCCTCTTGTCTGGGTGCCTGGGTGCAGGGCTCAAGGCGCAGGTTGCTTATCAACAAAGCCCCAGGGCAGCCTGTTGTCTCCTTAATTCCACAAGCTGCTTTCCTCACCCTGCACAGCTTTTTATTATTTTGTAGACATTGATCCTCGAGGTCTTTTAACTGAAACTTTTTTTTTTAAGCTGCCATCACGTTTTATTGTGTGCTCAAATTTAGCACCATCCTTTATGGAAATCCAGGCGACCCCTCTGCTCTTTGTGAGCAGGTGCCTACGGGTTTGTGAAGCCAACTGTTGGTCAAACTCACAAGAGGACACTGTAAACGTGTTGGCTCCCCCTTTCTCCTTTCCCTACCTCCTGTGCTAGTGTGAAATCCAGTAGCTAACAAAGGTGGTGGTGAGAGCTGGGGGGGTGAATACTTAAAGACCCGCTTTTCAAGCCCACTTACACGTCTGGGGATGATTTTTGTCTTCTTTTTTAAAGAGCCTGTTTATAAAATCGGGGCAGAGGGAGTGGGGGGGTGGGAGCAGAGAGATGAGGGAGGACAAACGCACAAAAAGATACCTGTTTGGTTTGCAAAGGGCCTGGAAATCACCCGTGAGCGACCATATATAATTTGATTTGCTAGGCAATCTGCGAAGCGATTGCCCATCATTTATAATGTTCATTGAGCATTTTGCTTAATTGTGTCTCTTTTTGTAAAGGAAGCACAGCCCCCTCCCGGCTCCGGAGCGCACAAGTGGCCAGATTCCCATGGACCAGCCCGGTCTGCAGCTTTGCGAAGCTTTCCCAAGCGCTCCGGCAGGGGCGGGGCGAGGGAAGCGTTAATAGCTCCAGGCCGGCTGGACAGGGAGGGGGGGAGAGAGAGGGAGCGAGGCGGGCGGGGGGCAGCGAGCGAGAGCGGAGAGAAAGCAGCTCGCGCAGGTACGAGCATCCTCCGCCGCCGCCCCTCCTCCTCCCTGCAGCCCTTGGCAACCCGCCGCCTTTGCAGGTGCTGCCTTTTGAAGAGCGCCACCCCCTGCCCCTGGACGCTGCTCATTTCTTAGGAGAAGTGGGATTTATAGGGAAAGCCGCGGCTGATTAATCTGCGGGAGGCAAACAGAGGAAATCCTTCATGGGGGCGAGCGCGAGCACGCGCGCATCCCCAGAGCCACGAGGTGCTCAGCAGCTCAAAAGCCACTCCATCTTCCATAGCGCTCAGGTGAGGGGCGCAGTGCCGGGCAGCTGCCGACAGGTGTCGCGCTGCGCGCGGCTTGGAAGCCCAGGGACGGAAAGAAACCTGTTGCAAGCGCCCTGAACTCGCCTGGGTGTAGTGGTGTGTTGTTATCATCAACGCCTCTATATATATATGAATCGAGCCTCCCGCTTTAGGAAGAGATGAGGATCTGTTGGATCACAAACCAAACTTACCGAGCAGCCCTCTCCCGGTTGATCTTGTTGAGCATCTCCCCAGCCTTTCTTCCCGGCGTTTGATCACTCCCGTTTGCCGAAGGAAGGAATCCGAAAGCGACCTGGTAGATCGGCAGCCTTAGCTGGACAAGGGCGCGCGATCCAGGATGGTGCTTCCTGCCTACTTGAGGAGGAGATCCGCCTTGAGTATCAAGCGTAGATGCAAATCCGCGTTGGACACGCTGTGATATTTCAAGAAGACGCCCCCACCCCCAACAATAAGTTATTCGGCTTAGATATTGTTCGGCACAAAAATGTTTCGGTTGCCTCCTAAAAGCGGGAAATTTCCCCTTCCAGTGGCTGCAAGGAAATAAAAAGAGTTGATGAGCCATATACGTATATATATATAGGCAGCAGCAGTGCGCCTGCGTTAAGCCGCTTTGCTGGCTTGCCCCTCAGTGCACATCGGCCTCTGTGAGTGCGATAAATACACTAATGAAAGAACGAATCGTTCTCTCTCAATAATTTTAACCCGCAAAGAAGGTTGGGGAAAAGAAATGCACTTCACTTTGCCCCATTAATCGCCAAAATGTGTATAATTCTGAATGTAGATTGCCCCATACACGAAGCACAACCTGAACCTGCTCAGAGAGGTTCTCGCGGGGAGGGAAACACCCACCCAAACGGATTCGGGGGCCAAGCCCTACTTCAAAATGAGCCCTTTCGTGCTTCAGACGTGTTTCGGGGCGTGTGGAATAGCAAATGTACCGGAAGGCTTCCCCGACCCCCCAAAACAAGAACGAAGTTTCGCCACATGCTCAGAGGGATCTTATCCCCTCATAAACGTTACTTTCCATTGCACAGTCACAGGAGCCAGCATAGCCTGAGGCTGGAAGAGAGAGAGAGAGAGAAACCAAGGGGATGGCTTTAGAACTGCTGCAGGCCCGGCAGAGCGAGAGACAATTCTAACCGTTGATTTCACCCTCCGCTCCCCACCTCACTTCGCCCCTCCTCAGCCGTAGCCCCACATCTTCTTCGTCTCCCTCCCCGCCCCCCGCCGTCATTTGATTTGCCTCAGCAGCGCCTACAAATCGATGGCGTCCCATTTGTTACAGTCTTCCGAGGGTTCCGTGGAGAGAGCGGGGCGCGGGGGGGAAGGCCCTGCCTCCCTCCGTCCCTCCCTCGTCTCCAGGCGCACAAGTGGTGGGATTCCCATGGATGCTGCCTGCTCTGCAGCTTGGCCCTGGGGAGGGGGGAGGGGGCAGGAGGAGACACGGCGACCCCCGGCTTGAAAGGCCTTGAAAAGAGGCTCTTTTATGGCGCATTTACCAGCCGAGGGCTGCTCAGGTACCAGCTCCTCGCCGAGGGCGCACCGCGCCGCGCTAGGCCCGTGCTTGCAGGTGCGCCCGCAAAGTGGCCGCCTCGGCGCCTTTTGTGGCGGGCTTTTATTCGCGAGGGGCTTTTGTGTTCCTTCCCTCAGAGGCCGCTCCGCCTTGTTGTCCCATTAGCGCCGCCGGGCTGGGGGCGCCATACTGCTTTGTGGACGGGCCTCTGGCCTGCCCCATTGACTGTTTTCAGAGGAAGCTGCGACCATGGGGGGAAACAGCATGGAAGTCAGCTTAGCCCGGCAGACTCCCGTTTCTCTCAGCCCCCAGGATTACAAGGCGTCGGAGCAGGGGAAGAAGGGGGTCAAGGCACCCAGAGAGGTTGCCAGCACCCCCTACAGAGAGGAGAGAGACCAGTCAGATTTCTCTGAGAAAGAACTCAGTGGAACTCCAAAGCCTTATTAGATTACTGGTGGGCCTAAATAAATATATCCTCTCACCAATTCTGCTTATATGATTCCAGTAGGTGCACCAGACCTGATATATGTATCTATTTCAGTGGCCTCTCCCACATACCTTAAGTGTATGAGGCAGTGGAGAATGTGGAAACTGTGTGTGCATGTAGAAATATATAATGCAACAGTAAGGGCACACCTACTGGGGATGGAGAAAAATAGGTGTGACTTCACAGCAGATGCTCACACAGCAAATGAGCTTGTGAATGTTGCCATGCAGGGTGTTCACTATTCAGTTTGTGCCCTTTTTTCCTATGTGAGTCCATCAAGAAAAGAATTGGCAATACAATGCTAGCCTACAGCTGCCTACACAGAAGTCCCACAGGGACCAGTGTGCCTTACTCCCACTGAGTCAGAAGACCATGAGAAAGCCCTTGCTGGGTCAAACCAAAGGTCCATCTAGTATACATCATCTCTGTTGCATACAGAGGCCAGCTGTAGCTCAGTGGTAGAGCAACTGCAGAAGGTCCCAGGTTCAGTCCTTGGCATTTTCAGGTAGGTCTGGCAGAGACTCCTGTATGACATCCTGAAGAACTGCTGCCAGTCAGTGTAGACAAAACTGAGCTAGATGGATCAGTGGTCTGAGTATAAAGATGCCTCTGGGACGCTCAGAAGTAGATATGGCAATGAAAGCAAAAGAACTTCCCCCAGCAACTAGTTTTCTGCCACCAACTGGTGTTCAGTGGCAGAGTGCCTTTTGAGTCTGAAGGCCACATTTAGTCATCGTATCTGCAACTGATTGATCTGTCTTCCATTAATCTCCTTTAAAAGCCACCTAAGCAAGTGATTGTTACCACAGTGTGCAGTTAATTCTATAAAATGTGTACTGAGTTAAGAAATGCTGCCTTGGAGAAAGTGGATGGAGGAATATCTATATATCTCATAATACTGAAACCTGGGGTTATCCAATAAAGCTGAATGTTGGATGATCCAGGGACAGACAAAGGAAGTAGTTCTTTACACTCTGCATTGGCAGACTATGGAATCTGGTGACCTTGGATGGCTTTAAAAGGGGATTACACAAGTTCATGGAGGAAAAAGCTATTAATGACTACTAATCATGACCGCTGTATATTAGCTCCTGTATTGGAGGAAGTATGACACTGAATACCAGTTTCTGGGAAACTCAAGCCTGCTTGTGGGCTTCTCATAGAGGTTAGGTCCCTCTGGGAAACAGGATGCTAGTCTGGATAGGCCTATAGTATGATCCAGCAGGACTTGTCTCATGCTCTTATGCTTTCTTTTTTTTTCTATCTCAGATCTTTTGCTAAATCTCCTGAATGAGTCTATGTTCCAGCATTATAGAACCTCCCTCTATCCACTTTCTCGACAATATTGCATAAATGTATACACCTCTACCATGCCCTGCTTTTTTCCGGACAATACGTATACAGTTATCCCTGGTTCATTAAGTTGAGTCACCTACTGTTTCATAGTCCCATTGTGCAGCATTTTGAGATTTTCCTCCAATGTAAATAAAAGCTTAATTGATGTAGGTCCACCCCATACAGGTAGAAAATTATAACTACAAAGTCATCCCTCAAATGTAGGAGATAATCAAATTTCTGACCCTGATGCCAGTAGTCTGTCTTGTATTACCTGGAATCTGAACACTCATGCTTTCCTAAAACTGTGACCCTTTCCAGATGTTTAATCTTACTTAGACATTTTATTATTGTCACCTGATCATAAATTTCATACTGTACACATGTCTAATCAGAAGTTCCCATTTCCTTGTTACGTAGGAATTACTCTCATGTAACTTGGTATAGGACTGTAGCTAATTTGTTGATCTGATGCATTTTACTTGATTGACTAGCAAACATGAAACTTCTAAAGAAAGTGCATACTTTACTTTATTTTGCACCTGTATAGATTGCAAATGCATAATCTTAGAAGAGGGCCTCATCTTGCGTATGAAAGGAAAGCAATATTGAACCTTCTATATGCATTTTTGTATTAATATTACAAATAATTAAAAATAATGGATTTTAAAAGATAAAGTGTTTTTTTAAGGAATCACTTATTTCCCCAGGTTTTCCATTCTGTATTCGGCTCTGAAGACTTAAGGCTTAGCAACATCAGGAGGGCCACAATTTCCTCACCAATGAACTACTAGAGGAATATTTTGCTTTGCCTCCTAATGACAGTACTTTGCATAGGTGGAAATAATACACTGTCCAACCCTTGGTAATCACACCTACTGATCTAGACCTAGTGTGCCATTTAAAATTTACCTCAGCTTTGCTACTGTAAAGACTTCCATATTTAGGTGGGTTGTCTACTTCTGCTCTTTGCCCTACTAGCAAGTTCCAGTGCTAGAGGCAGGATTCCAATGACTGTCCTCTTTTATATTTTCAAAGACAGAGCATTACTTGATTGTCCTAGTACACAGGGTGAGTTGCACTGAACACAAAATATCTTACTATGCAATCCTATGCATGTCTGCTCAAAAGTAACTTCCATTGAATTCAAATGCATATATTCCCAGGT
This sequence comes from Podarcis raffonei, assembly GCF_027172205.1. NCBI lineage: Eukaryota > Metazoa > Chordata > Lepidosauria > Squamata > Lacertidae > Podarcis > Podarcis raffonei. The sequence goes on along the minus strand of NC_070613.1, from coordinate 22,289,397 downwards.
AAGTGCATAGGAAGTCTAATTGCTTCTCAGCAGATGTGTAGGATTGTGCTGTTAGTCTGGAAAGAATTTACTGAGAATGCAATAGTATACCTGCCAACTCACAAGCCCCATTGAGTTCAATAGATTTTATTTCCAGGTAATACGTATACCACATTGCATATATTTCCTATGTCCTAAAAAAATCATTGGGGCTTAAACCCAAGAGTACAGTGGTACCTCAGGTTACATACGCTTCAGGTTACATACGCTTCAGGTTACAGACTCCGCTAACCCAGAAGTAGTGCTTCAGGTTAAGAACTTTGCTTCAGGATGAGAACAGAAATCGTGCTCCGGCGGTGCAGCAGGAGGCCCCATTAGCTAAAGTGGTGCTTCAGGTTAAGAACAGTTTCAGGTTAAGTACGGACCTCCGGAACGAATTAAGTACTTAACCTGAAGTACCACTGTATATGGTTGCAGCCTCCCTTAATCATACAACGGGGTTCACGAACAAGGATCCTATCCTCAGATTTAGGCTACAATTTCATACTTATCTGGGAGTAAATCACACTGAAGACAATAGATTGTGTTCAATAGATTCCACTTCTAGGAGGGCTTTGGTAGCTACTAGAGCAGCTGCTACATTTGCAAAGGGTCCCAGGTTCGATTCCCTGGTGTGTCCAAGTAGAACTGGGAAGGAGGAGCTGCCAGTCAGTGTAGACAGTGCTGAGCTAGGTAGACCAATGGTTTGACTCAGCATAAGGAAACTGCCTATGTTCCTGTGTACCAAATTATCCATTCTGAGGGCAAACCTAAAATACCTTACCCTGGCAAGGAGGGTGGGAAGACATATTAAATCAATGTAATGTATAAGCCCTTGGGGTAGGTTGTGAAACAGTTATGTGACAACATCTTTGATACAAAGAATTGTACTGCAGAGAAAAGAGTCTGGTGCATGGTGGCAAAACACCGATTGGCTATCACAAGACTCTCTTCCTCCATCCCAGTCAGGGCCCACTCTACCAAGAGACAAATTGAGGCAGCTGGTTTTGGGTGTCACTGAAAGCAAAATGGTTAGTTATTTAGTGTGGTGTTGTTCTTTTTTCGGTGCCACAAAGGGGGAGAGGCACTTGGGGAAATTGTTGCCCCAGATGCTAAAATAACTTGGCTGTACTTGAAGGAGGGCAGGACACTCTAATTTACGGTAATGCAGCAAGATATCCTGGGCTGGTCCTTGTCCCAGTGGTGCTCAGAGTGAGCAAAAGTCTAGGATCCCACACTGCAAAATTGAGGGGCCTTCAAATGCAGCAGGGCTGGCTTACTGTATTTTAAAGTGAATGACCTGATGCACATTAGGGAGTCACTTATAACATAGCTAATACCTAAGTGCTGCACCCCACCCTTTCTGTAGCTTTGCTACTATTTATGAAACTGATTCAGCTGCAGGCAAAATTGAGCCAAACAGGAGAAGAACAACCCATTATCCTGAATATAATAATACAGTATCAGAGCTGAGTATGTGTGGATCTGTGTGCATCATCTATCCACTCTTTCTTTAGATGGAAATGCTATCTTGACTGTAGGCTAATCTCTACAGTGAGAGACCCAAGTCCAGGTGTAAGATTAGGCATATGCAGCCCAATCCCACACACTACTTGATAAGAAGTAAGCCCCATTAAATTCATTTGAGTTTACTCACATGCATTGTGCATAGGATTGCAACATTAAGGCACACCTAATTGGGAATAAGTTCCATTCAACACCATTGGGTTTACTTCTGAATAGATGGAGATATGGTTGCACTGCCCATCATTTGGAGCTGTGGGATATGAGAGGTAACCAATGTCTCCTCTTCATTAGAGTCTACCAGGGCCCGTAGCACAGTGAAGAAGTGCCAGAAATGGAATCATGGCTAGATTTAAAGGGTTCTTCCTGCAGATAGCTCCAGCTTGGAGCTGGATTGAATAATTTTCTGTTTCTCTCTGGTATTCTCTAACTCCATCTTGGCTGTGAATTCTGCTCCCTGCCTTGCAGGCCTTTCCCCACGTAGCCTGGGAGGGCAGGGCCCTGATTAATTCCAGCTACAAATGCTGCGGCTGCTGAAGAGGCCAGACACCTGCGATCCTCCTGAGGTTGCTGGATTCCAACTGCTGTCAGCCCCAACTAGCATGGCCAATAGCCAGGGATTGTGGGAGTTGTAGTCCAATAAAATCTGTACAGGTTCCCCATCCCTGACTCCAAACCTTACTGCCTGCCAGTTAGAAAGACAAAGGAGGAACAGGATTGCATGAGGGAGGTTGTGTGCATTCTGGAAGTGTTTATGCTACAATTCATTACATGTATATGAGCATATTTCATTTATAATGTGCTTGACTATTTTTATAGTGTGGCTCACCAGCACAGGGACAACTAGTTATCATTCTACTTTTAAAGATGGGAACTTGCATCTGGAAAAAAACACTTGCCCAGGAACACACAAATAGCAGCAGTGGGCATGAACTCAGGTCTCCAAGATCCAAGTCCATTTCATTGCGCACATGCTTTGTGATATTTTTTTCCCCATGTTATCCAGTGGTTAGACCCATCACAACACTGAGGAGCCACAAATTTATCTCCACTGCTGGGATTAAGGGCAACTACCTCTAGGGCAGAGAAAGCCTCTAGGCTGGTTTGAGAGCCCCATACAAATTAGCCACACTAAATGTAAGTGTTCCAAAAGGTCAAGGTAACACATGCAAAGTAAAAAAAAATTGTTCCTTCCAGTAGCACCTTAAAGACCAACTAAGTTAGTTCTTGGTATGAGCTTTCGTATGCATGCACACTTCTTCAGATACACACTTCTTCAGATACACATGTATCTGAAGAAGTGTGCATGCACACGAAAGCTTATACCAAGAACTAACTTAGTTGGTCTTTAAGGTGCTACTGGAAGGAAAAAAATTTTTTTGTTTTGACTATGGCAGACCAACACGGCTACCTTTCTGTACATGCAAAGTAGGTAGCTGGAGAGAGTAAGCCAAGCTAGACACTGCGGGGGTCCGGGGGTGGGTGGAGACAGAAGGCAACTTGTGACTTGGTGAGTAATCTTAAAAGGATTGTCCCCATCGAAGGGCGTACATGCATTCTTCACTAAACGTATAAACCACGGGAGCAGCTCCAATTGCAGTTCACACTGATAATCTGTGATGAATGAACGAATCGATTCAAAGCGCTGATCAATCCACGAACGCTTTCACCCTTACCATGTTTTTTATTTCCTCTCCTCTTTTTCGAATGGATTAGTGCAAGATCCAGGACGTTCCAAGAATTAAGCCTTTGTTCGCTGCCATGCCGGTCTATTCTCCGGAGTTTTCCCCCCGTGTTATCGCGGTTTGTGAAAGGCTTTGAAGTCTGGTCATTCATTACCCTTCTGCCCTTAGCTTTGCACTGCATGGACCGAGAGAAGCGCTGCCTCTTATCTGTATTTCTGCACTGTGCAAAAGGCGCTTCCCGTAAAGTGTGCGCGCGCGCGCGTGATCTACCTCCAGCAGTAATGCCCCTGGAGCCCCTATTCTAAACACTAACACTCGGAGATCCTACAAAATTCAGCAAAAATGGGGAAAAGGCTCAGTGTAGTATTACTCAGAATCCAAAACAGACTTAATATTATCAGGCGCAATTTGTCTTGCGCTCTCGCAGCACAGCGATCGCCCCGACGGTTCTCACGACACGAGGTAGCTCTTTACCAATCTGAGAGAGAAAGGACTTACTCTTCAGCAACAGAGGCTGTATGCAGACACCTGCGTGCTTCTCTATTTCCGCGCTAACTGTGTTTAAGGTTAGAGTGGGAGACATTGCACAGCTTTAAGGGCAGAAAACATTGCTCCGTAAGATGACATTTTGGCCAGGTTCAGAATCCCCAAGTCTTTCATCAGCCGGGAGGGGGGCGGAGAAGCTAGGAAACGATCGCTGCAACTTAGGGTTTGAATTTAAGAGGAGTAGAAGGCAGATGACAAAGGGTGGGGAGAGTAAAAATCCGATATGTTTAAAAATCGATAAACACCCAATCACAAGGAGCTGATGTAATTTGGTCTGATGTATTAGGGGAAAGATGTCCTTAACTTCGGGTGTCATGAAAACGCTCACAATGCAAGCCAATCAACCCACGCTTCGGTTGTTCTTGTTAAAGGGCAGGCAAAATCGTGCTTCAGCTTTACTGACCTCTCTCCAATGCGCATAGAACTATATAGATCTGTGCGTGCCGTGGGTGCAGAGGTGCTTGCACAAAGTCACTTCAGGCGGATTAGTTACTCTCCTACTACCTCGTTGTCAAGACATGTCGCCGCCGCCACCACCACCATCAAATCCTTTGCCAAGCGCAGTAGATAGTCCCAGATGGCTACCAACCCCAATACTATAGCAGCCGCTATTACCCAGTAGGGACAGGAGCGCAAGGGCTGGAAAACGCCCTCCCTGGTGCTCGTGGTGTGTTTGGAGGGCGGGCAGAACTAAAGAGTGCAAGTTGTCCTGGAGCAGGGATGGGCAAGCTGTGGCCCTCCAATGTTTTTTTTTTGTTGGACTCCAACTCCCATCAGCCCCGTCCACCATTGCAAATGATGAGGAATGATGGGAGTTGGAGTCCAAAGCATCCGGATGCCCGCAACTTCCCTGTCTCTTTTGCCTAGAGATTAGACAAATTCATGGCGGAGTAGGTAGGCTCTCGGTAGCTACTAGTCACGATGGCTGTGATCTGCCTCCAGAGTGCGAGACAGAATGCTTCCCAAAACCCGTAGCTCCAAACCGCAGAGAGGGAAAGTGCTATTGCGCTCAAGTCCTGCTTGGGGGTTTCCCCTTTAGGCTTCCGGTTGGCCATTGTGAGAACAGGATGCTGGACTAAGGATCCAGCAGGACTCTTCTTATGCTAACTAATAACTTTAAAACGTGTCTGTTCACCCTGGCATGTGGCAGCTGGGAGATGCTGTTTCTGGCAGCCTTGAAACTATTAACTGTGTGAGTGTATGTTTCCCATGTTATTAACATTTTTTAAAAGGTTTAAAATAGTTTTTAAATGTTTGTCTCATTTCTAATGCTATTTGCCACCCCGGGCTCCCTTGGGGAGAAAGATAGGTTAGCAAACAGACAAACAAATAAATAGGCGTGGAGAGATGTGATGGAGTGTACATAGTGAAATATTTACATTTTGTAAAACAACAACAACAACAATAACGGGAGGAAACTCGTTTTGAAAAGTATGCCTCCTGTTCTTTGATCTCTGTTTTCAGCTGAGTAATTGGATATTGTCCAAAATTGCAGGCCAGTGCAAAACCAGAAGAAATTCATTCTGTATTAAATCATCGAGGAGGCAGTTATGGCGATAGACCTGGAAACTCAGCCTCATTGCTTGGGAAATGCCCTGTCCCATATCTCAACCTAAAGCTCATTTCTTGCGCAGTTTCACTCCTCGCTCCCTCTGCCCTAACTCTCGGTCACCGGCTTCATTCCTCTATTCTCGTTTGTTGTTTGATTTACGGTGGGTAGAAAATCCCCTTGGCCCCAACGGGGTTCTTTCTGAGTAGACACCTGCGCATCTTCAACTACTCCCCACTAATTTCACTTGCTCTTACTTTGCAGCCCGAACGCAGGCATCTGTAATCTTTTACCCCGGATTACTGACTCGCAGTAACCACTCTTGGTGGATCCACACTCACAGTCAGCAAAGTGGGCGAGACTTTCCAGTTTCACAAAGTGAAAGGGGAGGCCTCCCTCTTAACCTCCTTTTCTTATGAGTGTGACCGCATGGTTAAGTAGAAACTAATTCAAATAAAGCAACATTGACATTTTAAAAAAACAAACCATTCTCTGAATGGTCAGGATTTTCCCCCTGGTGTAATGCTCCAGATCGGAGTTCACAGCGTCTAGGTTTAAGGGACTGGTGTTCTGCGCCCACGTTAATGACATTCCCAAAGGTTTCCTGGTGTTCATTTGCGCGCTTGCGGCGCAAAGTCGTCTGGCTTCTACCGGCTAATAAAGACACCACGGGCAGGATCCTGCTTTCGGAGAGGCAAGGGGGCGTTGTTGGTTGGGCTCATTGGCAAAGAAGGTGGGCTAGCCAAGTGCGTTGGCTTTTTGCTGAGCGTTTTCCTTGCGGCCTTCCAACAGCAGAGGCACAATGGCACCGCGCTGCCTGCCAGTCCCGTGGCCTTCCCCGCGGCGCGGCGGACGTGCACCTGTAGCTCCCACAAACCAGCGCCCCATTGGACCATCCGCTGCGCAAAAGAGACGGCGACGGGCAGCAGGCAGCGCTAACTGGAGAGTGGCAGGAGAGAGCGCGCGCGCCGGCCTCCTCCCCCGCCGGCCCCGCCTCCTGTCCAGGAGCCGTCTAGGTGTGCGCGACCCCCTCCTCCTCCTCCTCCTCCTTTACCGCGGGGTCCCTCCACTGCCCCCCTCCACCTCCGCCTGGCCGAGCTCCGATTGGCTGTCGCTGTCGGTTAATGGCACGCGCCTGCGGTTGTAGTTATAAGAATCCTCGCGTGCCAGCCCTCAGCTCGTGTAAGTCCGCAGCCTCCCTCTGGGGAGAGAGCGCGCGCGAAAGCCCGAGGCAGGAGTCGCGGCAAGTCGAGGCGCCGCAGGAGCCCGAGGCGGGGGGCTGAGGAGAAGGAGAAGGAGGCGGCGGCGGCGCCTGGCCTCGTCCTGCTCGCTGCTGGACAGTGTCCCGCCAGGCGGGAAAGAAGCCCGCCATGGAGGCGGTGTTGCTGGAGCACTTTCCCGCGGGGTTGGACTCTTTTACCTCAGCGCCTTACTTCGACGACGAGGACTTCTTCACCGACCAGTCGTCCCGCGACCCCCTGGAAGGCGACGAGCTGCTGGAGGCCGACGTGGACTTCCTGTCGCCTCAGTTCCAGGCCTGCTACCGCGCCGGCGACGACGGAGGGGCCTGCGTGGGCGCCGGGCCCGGGGGTCAGCCGGAGGGCGCCTTCTGCTGCGAGGGGGCGGCGGGCAGCTTCTCGTCGTCCTTCTCGCCGCCGTCGTCGCCGTCGTCGAGCAGCTTCGGGGCCGAGTGCTGCGGCAGCGCGGCGTCGCCCCGGGCGGGCCTGAAGGCGCTGAGCGCGGCTGCCGCGGCGAGGCGCCGGCGCCGGGTGCGCTCCGAGGCCGAGCTGCAGCAGCTGCGTCAGGCGGCCAACGTGCGCGAGCGGCGGCGGATGCAGTCCATCAACGACGCCTTCGAGGGGCTGCGCTCGCACATCCCCACGCTGCCCTACGAGAAGCGCCTCTCCAAGGTGGACACGCTGCGCCTCGCCATCGGCTACATCAACTTCCTCAGCGAGCTGGTCCAGTCCGACCTGCCCTTGCGCGGCGCCGGCACCCAAAGCCCCTGCCAGCCCAAGAAGGTCATCATCTGCCACCGCGGGACAAGTAAGTGCGGGCGCCGCCCTCCGACCGGCCCCCGAGAGAGGCGCGCGCGCTGGCCGGGGAAGGAAGGCGCTTCCTGCGCTAAGGTGGCTCTCTCGGAAAGCCGCTCCGGAGCGCGCCTCAAGGCGCAGGCGCCCTCGCAGTCTAGTTCTAGCGCTGCGCTCGTGTTTGCCTCGCTTTCTCCCCCCGGAAGACATGTACCCGATGGCATCACCCACCCCTGAAAACTCCCCCTTAAGCTCCTCTCACACTCTGCCACACGTTTTTCCTCCCTCCCATGGGCGCACGAGCCAACCCTGGCACGCAAACATACCCAACAACAGCACCCACTCTCGGACTTTTAGAGTTGGCGTTTTCACACGCGGGGAGACCCGCAGACGCGCGCACAGAAATTCTCACCCGCACGTACCCGGGCACATTTGTTGTACACAGACGCAAATGCAAGCAGTCCCGGAAAGGTAAAGAGGAAGGAGCGCACGCTCGGGGAGACAGCAGGCGCTCGCTGTTTCTCAAGTGCGCTCCTCTCGTCCGCACCCGCAAACTCTTCAGGTCTAGACAACTAGAGGTTGGAAAGGAATCGCCGCCACGACTAGGCATATCTCTCTCTCTCTCTCTCTCTCTCTCTCTCTCTCTCTCTCTCTCTCTCTCTCTCTCCCTCTCTCCCCCCCACACACACCCACCCACCCACCCACCCACACACCCCACACGCGCGGCCAAGCGAGTGCACGGATTCATGTGCGCGCCCTAGCTTCAGGAGGGCTCGTCCTACGGAGTAGCACAGGCATATGCGCCTTTTGCGCGAATACAAGGCGCCTCATTGTGGTTAGGAAAAGATTTAGAAATCTGGCAGGTTCAAGGGAGACTCCTACGTGCTATGCTAAAAGTTTCTTCTAACCCCTTCCGCACTCTAAAGGAATGCGCTTCCTAGTCGGTGTTTTCCTCCAAGCACTCAGGAGCAGTCCGGGTGGAGAGAATACTTTTTTGGGGGGAATTGGGATGCAGATATTAAGAGTTCTCTCGATAGATAGATGATAGATAGATAGATAGATAGATAGAGATAGATAGAGATAGATAGAGATAGATAGATAGATGATAGATAGATAGATAGATAGATGATAGATAGATAGATAGATAGATAGATGATAGATAGATAGATAGATAGATAGATAGATAGATAGATAGATAGATAGATAGATAGATAACCGCATGGCGGTGTGCGTTGCCGCTGCGTGCAACAGGCGTTGAACGCCAAGGTTAGCCAGAGCACCTGCTGCTGTCCTGCGCTACAATAGCCTAGAGAGAAAACGGGGCGCTTTGGCGCAGGTGTTGATTCTTCCCTGTATTCGGTGAGAATATTGCGATTGTGATTCACCTCTCTTCCTCTCTTTTCCTCCAGGATCACCTTCTCCAAGCGACCCGGATTATGGGCTTCCTCCTTTGGCTGGGCATTCTCTCTCCTGGACTGACGAGAAACAGCTGAAGGAACAAAACATTATTAGGACTGCTAAAGTGTGGACCCCTGAAGACCCTAGGAAATTAAACAGCAAGCCTTCCCTAAACAACATAGAAAATGAACCCCCCTTTGACTTTGTAGCATGAAATGTGAAAGTTACTGGGTTGTAAATATCAATAATCTTTATTACCAATGTACATTTGTACTTAAAGGCGTTTATTTTTCAAAGGTACTTTACAGAAAGGTATTCTAATGGCAATCAACTTTTTTTTATTTATCTATTTATTACTGTTTAGAGTTACAGGAATAGAACTGTCCTTTTGAATGTATAATTTATATAATTTATGCTAATTTAAAAATATGCAATGAATTTGAGATTTATCCACCAGCACCTTTTGGGCACAATTCTTTGTTGGAAAAGGAAACATACATCCCAGAAAATGTGAACATAATTTATTACGATTTGTCGAATATGCCAGTTATATTTTATTATTAATAAACTTTGATTAAATCTGGAGGTGATTTTATTTGGAGGGGTGTGTGCATGAGTGGGTGGTGTATGTGTGTATGATGGCATCAGTGTTCAGCTATAACCTTAAACTGGACAAAACTACCTTGATCCCAAGAGAAGTTGCTTTGAGATGGGAATTGGTCTGTACCTATGCATTTAGCAATAAGAGACTTATCCTGCATTTACTATGAGTAGTTTTCTGGCCACATCTATGATGCAAAATCCTAATCCCAGTTTATTCTAGAGTAGAGTGACTCATCTGGATAGGATTACACTCGTGTTGCAAACTTTCCTGGCAAAAGCTTCACCTACAAAATTTCCATGGGTCTGGCTCTCCCTCTGACACACAAAGCCCTCTTGAGTGAATGTTGAACTCAAAAAAAGTTTGGAGACATATACAGACCATGGAGAGAATGGGTAACATTAATTTTAGTGTTTCAGTCTTACATTTTTATTCTCTAGCGTGATACTTTTCCTATAGATTTGTTTTCTTATGACAGCAGAAAGTCCTGGTTATAATTTTTAATGAGTTTTACTGAACCATTAATTTCAAATGAGTTCATAAACGGCCTTGGCCAGGTGAGATGAGAAATATCTCTTGGGACCAATATAGATGTATATATGTATAAAAAGCTCTATGATGGGGAACGAGGATCTTCTATCAACTCACAGCACCTTTAACAAACTACAGTTCCCAGGATTCTATGACTTTTTAAAGTGGCATGATACTGCTTTAAATATGTAGTGCGGATGGGGCCTCTATATATTGGATGCTATTTGGGACAAATAGCACTAGGAAGAAGTGAGCTAAAAAGCACTAACGGGGCATGGTGAGTAAGGTTGGCCGCTGTGAGAACAGGATTCTGGCCTGGATGGGTCACTGGCCAGATCCAGTGGCTCTTCTTAGAATCATAGAATCATAGAGTTAGAAGGGACCCTGAGGATCATCTAGTTCAACCCCCTGCAATGCAGGAATATGCAGTTGCCCCATAGGGGGGTCGAACTTACAGCCTTGGTATTATCAGCACCACTTCTGTTCTTAATAATAAAGGCAAAGGTTTGAATCTGTAGATAAGTGAGGCTGTACCGCAAATCGCTTCCCCATCAATGGATCTATGAGACTGAGAGCAAGGAAAGACACAGACCTCTTGAACAGCATAGAGGCTGCAGAACCTTTCTAGCTGTGTCAGCTGCAATGGGGAGGATGCATTCAAATCCTTTTTTCCCCCACAATACTGATGGGTATTGAATTTTTTTAAAAAAGTTCTTATTGCAAGAGATTATTCCTTTTGTGGGGGATCATTTCCTTCTAAAAAGTAACTGTCCTTTGAAAGGGCATGTTAATTAAGGAATACCTTCATTAAGATTCTGTACTATGCACGTCTTTGATTAATTAATTAAAATGCACCAATTTTCAAAAGAAGTTTTGATTTAAGTCCATCATCATCATCATTATTAGCAATAACAATGCTTGCAGCAGCAGCACAGTTTACTTTCAGCCTCAGTTTTTCATCTGTAAAATAGGGATAAACGTGATTTAACGCCAGATGGAGGCGAGATTAGTGTGCCTCTTAAAATACCGAAAACACGATTCAGAGCAATGAACATCAACAGACGGGAAATAACCCTAAATAAGCATTTTACCCCAAGCAGCAGGGCAGCGTATGCAGAGATGGAGGAAGAGATGGGATGCAAACCTCTTGCCCGGAGAAGCAACTTCAGGGCATAACGTTCTCAGGCCTTCCTTGGAGGTTCCTAAGCAGAGGTTGGACAGCTGCTTTAACTGAGATTCCTGCATTGCGGGGGGTTGGACTAGATGACCCTCGGGATCCCTTCCAGCTCTGCCATTCTATGATTCTGTGAAAACGGGGAATGATGGTGCTGCCCTGGCCAGGAAGAAGTGGCTTGTTTGACAAGAAGCCCTGTGTTGAGCGGCAGCCCTCAAACACCTTAAAAGGTCTTTTTTATTATTTATTGGAGAAGAAATAAAAAAGAAAAGAGGATCGGAGCCCAGGAGATGTTAGACCAGGGCAGCCCCCCTCTCTGCACCTGTAGGAGTGGGACCTTGGCGCGGAGGGAGTTCATGTGTGCCTGGGGTGTGTGTGTGTGTGTGTGTGTGTGTGTGTGTGTGTGAGAGAGAGAGAGAGAGAGAGAGAGAGAGAGAGAGAGAGAGAGAGAGAGAGACTTCTGGCCGCGCTGGGCTGCTGCTGCCCCGGCCGCAGGTGCTGATTTTCCCGTGGTACCCGCCGCTTGCGAAGCCTGGCGGGCCGGGTGGGTGGGCAGGATGGATCCCCCCGGGGAGAAGATCCCAGATGCCCAGCCCAGGCCTGCAGCTTGAGCCGGGAGCCTTTGCGAGCTGCCCCGGGCTGCGCTGCTCAGCCGAGCGGATGGGAACCGCGCGGAGTCCCGGGTGGATAATCGCCCCCCCCCCCGCCACTCCGGTAACTTGGGGTTAGGGGGAGCAAGATGATCGCCTGGCCTAATTGCATTAACCTAGATAGGCCAGCCTCGTGGATCCCTTCCAAGAGCAGTTACCCCCCGCGAGCCCCACTGGGCCACATCAGATGGGGCCAAAGCCCCCCCTCCCCACGCAGTCTGCTCCCCCCATCCCGCAATCCGTGCAAAAGGAGAAGAGGAAGAAACGAGGACAAGCTGGAGAAATGCAGCGAGGCTCTTGCAGCGCGGGCGAGAGAAGGAGGGCGGCAAGCAGCCCAAGTTCTAATTCGATTTTGCCCTGTATTAGGTCCTCATTAAACACAGAAAGTCGCCTTGGCACAAACGCTTCCAGGAGGCATGTAATCGCATTACACTCATTAGAAAGTCAAATGGTCGTCGGACTGCAGCATAGTCGTGGATCTGAGTTAGGGAAGGGCCGGTCCCGTTGGCTGTGTGTGTGTGTGTGTGTGTGTGTGTGTGTGTGTGTGTGTGTGTACTCGATTGGATGTGCTGCTGTGGCACTGCACAATTCAAACACTACACGCATTGTTAAGGGGCACCTTTTCTTCGGCCGTGCCACTTGTGTGTGTGGTTTTTGTCATTCAATGCCTCATCACCCTCCTTTAGTATGGTGCAGATCAAGCGGAAGAGCCGGCCTGCGCGGGGAAAACACCAGGGTCTCTATCTTGTCAGTCTCCCGTCTTGACTTGGCAAGTCCCTTTAAAAGGCCGGCTTCAAAGAGGCTGACAGGTTCTTGGGCGTTCGCTCATAAATCCATTCAGCCCAGTTGCAGCAATTTTGCTGCCATTATTATTATTATTATTATTATTATTATTATTATTATTATTATTATTATTGCATAACTTTCATTTCAGACCCCGTCTGCTTCCCAAATAACCCCTCCCAACTCCCACCACAAGCCCTACTGGCTTGGAAGTTGCAGCAGAAAACTATCAAGATATGGAAGAGCCGTAGCAGTGGGTGGTTGGGGGGGGCCGTGGAAAATATTGCTTGGCACTGGAAGGAACCAGCGTGTGGGCTCGCATGACTGACAGCAATTCAAGCCTTTGAAATCAGCCTCCCCTCTTCGCCCCCCCAAACAATAACAATATTCATAGATGTGCCCCCTCCCCTTGGGTTGGTGGGTTTGTATTCAAATAAATTATGCATTCACACTCTCTCTCTCTCACACACACACCGCTCAGCTGCCTGATCGGAAGTAAGCAGCATTTATTTATCGTTGCTGAAGCAGGGTGGGTGGAGAGAAAACAGAACCAGCTTTCAAAATAATCCAGTTGCAGGTTTTCCAGCAAGATTATTGTGATCTGGTTGACCACACGATACCTGATCTACAACTAGAAATAGTCCTTTCAAAGTTGCCTGCCAGTCAAATGGGGGGGGGGGTTGATGATGGGAATTATGAAAACGATGCTGGTCATTATGTTGCCTATGAAAAACCCAGACCAAACCCTGACTGCTCCGGGACTGGCCTCGCGGTGCTCTTTGCACGCCCCTCCCCTCCCCAGTGTGCGAAGGCGCAGCCTCGGGTTATTTATTTATTTTGTTATTTCTAAATACCCAAAGCAGGCACAAAAGCTGCAGGCATTTTTTTTTAAGTTATCTCCTGAACTTTTCCTGCTTCTTGTCAGCCAAGTTGTCCTCGCCCTTGAGGCCAACAGCATTCGTGATGCCCCTTAAATCCCACTGAAAAGGCCATTTCGTCGTACACAAAGCAGGCGCAGAGAGACCATTAAAAACCTCGAAGCATCAATCTCTTTGGGGAAAAGGTATGGGAAAGGAAGTGTCTCTCCTCCTGCAAGCGAAGGCAGGGTTGCAGGGAGACTTGAGAACCTGCTCCCTTGGGATTCCCAGGCCTTCTAATCCGCCAATATTAGGATTAAGGCCCCTATAATATATGGGGTGTGAAACCTCGGCTAGGCATGAACTCATCCCATTTTCATTAAGGTCTCTTTTGCAGTGGCACCGAGGACCAGCTGCCAGGATGAACAAACACCAGTTGAGTGTCCCTGGTAAATCTCACTCCTCTCCTCCTCCTCCCCCTTTTTTATCCCTCTTTCTTTCCACCCCCACCCCCTTTCTCCCCCTCCCCAAGGCCTGTGGGAATGGGCCCGCGCTCATTCCACAACAAATTGCATTTTCGAGATCTGGAAGCCTTAGGAGGCAGCGATTCCCACGACGGGATGTGAGGTCTGGCCAACAGGTGTTCGGATTTGGCCGAGGGAGATAGGAAAGGAGGCTGGGGAAGGGAGAAAGCTTTGCTGCCAGGAGAACAGGCTGCCCGGGCGCCTCTTGCCTTTTACATGGCGTGGAAGCCGCAGACAATCGAAATGATATCTTTATTGCTAGGTTCATGTCCTGGGCTATAACATATCAATCCCTGTCGGGTTTCCCTCGGATGCACCTGGTATTTCAAACTTGTTCTTTTTGTGTTTTTCTGGGTGCTGAGCTGCAGCTGCCTAAAACAAGCAGAGGGAGAGAGAGGCCCTTACAATGTCTCCAAGACGTGTTGGCATGGTTTGCTTGTCTTTAATGTACCATTAAGCATTGTCTTGACACAATATGGGAACTGTAAAGCATGGCATGTGTTATAATAAAACACATTTTCAATGATGCACTTGCAGTGGGAGCTGAGATGCTAGCAAACAAACAGGCCCAGAGTCTTGCTTCTTTTTTCTCTTTTTTTGTCTGCCTTTGCTCAGCCTTCAACGGGCAATTAAACTTAAGACCACTACTTTCCCCCCTCCTTGATCAGCCAATTACATTTTATGTCTCCTAATTTTTCACACAGAAAAAAAAGTCTCCGTGCTGGCCTCTAAAGACATTGATTTTCTTGCTATCACCTGGCGTTCAGACCTTAGTTCCATTTATCAAGAAGGGGAACGTCAGGCGTTGCATAAAGTGACTCTGTTACCATACGGCTCTCACCATCCTGGCCTATTGTTTTCCCTTGTTAATAACTCATTACCAGGATTTAACAAATCCACCATTACATATGTTTTGTGTCTCCATATTTTGATCCGTACGATTAAGCAGATGTTACGATTGAAAATTGAAAAGTCCAAGGCTACTCTAGGCTGAAAGAAAGAGGGCAGACTCAAACAACGAGCTAACAATGAGATTCAGAAGATCTTCAGAAAAACATTTACGACCAATAAACAGACTCCAACCTGCTCCATTTCAACCATTGTGTGCCTGGGGGGAATAATTAAGTTTAATAGGGAATAGGTCTGCGGGGTTTTCAATGCCAAGATCACAGGTGCGGGGTGGCACGCTGAATGATTCGCCTGATTTTTGCCAAGCTCAAGGGCCCTTCTCCGGGACTTGCGAGCAGGGGGAAAACATTGTCATTTCTTTTAATTCGCAGCATTACTTTTAAGGCGAACAAAGGGGCGGGGGGAGGGGGGCGCCTGAGTGGCTGGCGCGGCGAATGAGGCGCGCGCGGCTGCACAAGAGAGCAGCCTCCTCAGCCGAGCGCGCCGCCAGATTGGTGCGCAGGGGCCTCGGTGGGCCTCCTAAAAGCCTCGCTCCTCACCCCCCCGAGCGCCCCCCCGGCCCCACTTCGCCCCCAGCAGGAGCCGGGGAGCCTCCGGAGGCCTCCGCCCAGCGCTCTGGCGCCTCACGTTCGTCGCTCGAGGGCCAGGCGCCTTTCTGGGCAGCTTGGCCAAACTTTCCCCAAACTGTGGAGCGAGCGCCTGGGGAGGGTCCCCGGCTGGAGATGCGCATGCGCCCCTCTTCTCCCCTCAGTGCCTGTGGTTCCGGGGAGCCTGCGAGAGGCCCGCTGGCGGCACCCCAGAGAACAGAGGACCCCCTGCCGCAGAGCCAGCCCCCTTCCTTTTGCCCACGAGGGCCCGGGAGACGGCAAAGAGACCTCCAACAAGAGGTGTCCGCCTGCCCTGGCCTCGTTGCGCATGGAGGTCTCCAAGAGGGACCCCCAGCAAGGCGAGGCGGTCTGAGGCGCGGGCTCGCGAGCAGGAGGCGGCTTGGTGGCTGCGGACACCCTGAGGGGAAGGCGAAGGGGCGAGCGTCGCCTCGGCCCCGCCACCCGCCCTCCAAGCGCCTGTCAGAGGGAGAAGAACCGGGCTCCCCTGACAGGAACTGTGTCGCTGGCGCTCGCCTCCAGCTCCGCGCCCACTCCTGTCTCCAGGCCGCTCGTCTCGCGGGCCAAAGGCGCCCAGGCAAAGGGTGCCTCGTCCCTGACCTCGGCCCGCACCCCGGAGCCCCGTTGCGGTTCTCTGAACCGCCCGGCTCATTCGCTCGTCGCGCCGGCAGCTCCTTTCCCCCTCCCCTTGCCGCGCACCTGCTCTGAGGGAACTTGTTGCGCGGAACGCCTGTCACGCTGCCAGCGAGCTGCTGTCCCGCGCAAAGCTTCCCTGAGGCAGCCTGGGCTTGCCAGCCCCGGGCGAAGGCCCACCTCCACCCGCCTTTTCTGGGGAATGGCCTTTTGGGGAGCCGTTTCCCCCTCTCCTTAAGGCAGGTGGGTTGTTCTTGTCGCCTTTGGCGCAACGGCGCCTTGACGGGCCTCCAGTGCCTAGCGAGGCCTATGCCGAAAGCGTTGCTTTTGAGGAGGGTAAATGGGGACGCGGGAAGGATGCGGGCGGCCGGGGGAAGAACCCGGAGTCTGTGGGGGCAAGAGGTTGGTCGTGGGAGGCTCTCAAAGCAGCCTCCATTTCCCATGACTGGAAACCCCGTCAGGACTCCTTCTCTCTCCAAGCTCCTCATTTTGCTCTAGACCGAAGTTGGGAAAGAGAGTGGCCCCACTGGCTGGGCATTACATTCCTTTCCAATTAAAGCGATCGCTTCTGGGGAGCTTGAGCCTTTCTCAGCCCCGACGGAATCTGAAAAGCCCCTGGAGGGTTGCTGAGTGTTTTTCTTTTTTTGAGGTGCAGAAGCGAGGAAGGGAGAAGGGAGTGAAAGGTGATGCCGTTTGTGGCGCTGGCGAAGAGCTGGAGCGAAGAGGCGAGAGTGCAAGGAGCGCGCGGGGGGAAGCGGGAGAGCGCCTGCCCGGGCAGCAGCCTTCGCGATTTGCAGCTCGCGCTTTGGCTAAAGGGCACTTCCGTTAGCAACAGGCCGTTTCCACGTCGGTGCAAAGTTATTTGGGACTTTGTCAAACTTCGCTTTGTGGGAAGGCAGCTCCTTTGGCTAGGCGCTCAATGGGCACCCACCCGAAGCTGAGAAAGCGCCCCCCTTCTTCCTTCCCTCCCAGCGCTTTCAAGAAAAACTTGAATAGTTGTTGTCAAAAGTGGAGAAGGCAAAAAAAGGGGAGTTCCAAAGAAGAAGAAAAAAGCCCCTTGAAAAGTCTTGGAAATGGGTAGATTTTGCAGGTGTGTAGAATGAAGTTAACAACCATGCACAGTGTGGGCTCCCCCAGTGCGGAGAGTGTGACAGGGACAGCTGGCTCCGTTTTCCCTGTGAAATCCCCCCCTTGGTGGACCATACACAACGACAGTGACCTTTCTGCAGGGGGAACCAGAGCCGGCCCTTTGACTGAATTAGTCACAAAGACGTCTTGCTATGACTTTTGTTCCTCGCCAAAGCCAAGAAATATTGCGTTTAATATGAGAAGGATTGTCTCCAGCTTTCTCGTGCTCCTCCAAGAAATATGACCGGTCTGCTTTCAAGGGAGCTCGTTTCTCTTCCCTTGAGCGCCTCTCGACTCTTGCTCCCCCCTCGCCCCTTTCCCTCCCCAAGACCTGCGGACGAGGAGGCGCACTTTTTCCAGCGTGCCTCCTTCTTGCAAAGAGGAGCGCTCCGTCTGGGTGTGCAGCGGCGAATTTATCAATCTTTTCATGATCTGACAATACTTGGAAATACATCATTGTCACTGGGGGTGGCTTGATAGATTAGCTGGAGGCGCGGAGCCCTTTTCCAAGGTCAAGTTGAAGATTCTTATTTGCTGTTGCGCTGAAGTTTGTGAGAGCGCCGAACAATGCCAGCCTGTTAACTTGCCTCTTGTTTTGGAGAGGCATCTCATCCTCTTCCCCCCAAAAGCCTTTTCTTACTGATGTCTCTTATGGGCTGGGGGGGGGAGGGGAGGGAAGAGCGATTAAAAAAAGAAATGCTCCCCTCTCGGTCTCCAGTAAAAGTTTACAACCAGTTAACAGGGGACGTCTGAAATTAAGGAAGATGGAAAGAGGCGAAGAGCGTTCTCTTGACTGCCCCAAGACACTTAAAGCAAGGTGCCAACTTTTTATCTTTCGCTCACATGCATCGCCTTCCCTCCTAGGTGCCTGGGGGCGATTTCTTTTTACGAGTTCGGTTCCCAAAAGCTTTGTTAGTGGCAGGACAGCGCTGGATGGCAACTGTTGCCAAAAGCTTCATTTTTTTTTTACACTAGCCTTGAACCTGTTGTCTAACGGACTCTTTGAACTTCTCTTTGCTGGGCTAAACGTTTTCTTTGCCTCTCTTTGCAGACTTCTTCAGCGTTAGTGTGGGTTGCGCAGACAGTTCCTTCTCCCTCCCTCCCTCCTCTCTCTGAGATGATTGATATTTGTTATTCAACCCAACTTTTATTTACCTTGCAAAAAAAAAATGTTCGGGGGACCCAATGTGATAAATTACAGATATGCAAATCACATTGAATGGTCTTGTAAGTGTGTCTCGCTGGAGCTGAATAAGACCTTGCAAGCCGGTCTGTGCGCACTCAGGACCCCAGGGAGCTGATCAAAGCACCCATTCTCTTTCATCCCCAGTATTCTCCTCCAAACTATTTCGATACAATATGTTTCCATGATGCCCTTAATAGGCTAGGGACACAGAACTCATTACAACCTAGCTAGTTCTGCCGACCCCTTTGTTCGGAGGCAGAAAGTTAAAGAGGAGAAAAAGGAGTGGGGAAGGGGGGAAGGAAAGAGAAACTCTGCCAGTTGCCAGCTTTCTGAAATGCTAAAGCATGCGTCATTTTTCACTGGGTCTCGTCTTGATATCCTCAAAAGAGAATCTATGAAACCGGCTTGGCCTTTTCTGGCATTAATTACACTGCTGTCCAGGCGACCTGTTTTTCCTATTATATGCATTTCTCAGCAGGGTTTTTTCTTTTTCTTTTTGCAAGACTTTTTTTTTTGCAGCTGCCAGTTAAATTATGAATGCATTTTTATCAGTATGGGAAAAATAAGAGTGAATGTTGCCTATTCTCATTGTGCACTCTTCAGTTTTAAGGAGTTTTGTGGTGGTTGTTCCATATTTAGGGGAAATGGAAATATGTGATCCAGTTTAACAATCCATATTTTGGTGTGTGGTTTTTAACAAGGAAGGATCCAGCTTCATTTTATAGTTCATTTCTCAGAGTGATTTGTTTTTAGTGTAGGTTAGCTGGATGCAACATATTGATTTCTCTAACCAAGTACCAGCGAAACTCAAAAGCCTTGCTAAAAGCCTACAGCAAAGGGATCGTGTGGGTAAGTGGCTGCGTCCATCTGTAGACTCTCACACTTTAGACGCAGTTTCCAAGCCTTCTCTTGGGGAAATGGGCTAAGTAGGGATGCCTTGAAAGTAAGGTCAAGTGTATACATGACTTCAGGGGATTACTTGCACGTGTGGAACAGCCATCACAAAAAGTCAACACGCCTAAGAGATAGCTCTTATCAGCTGACACCACTTCAAACGCAATGCTTTCCAACAGAGGGCGTTCACGCAAATACCCACATTGATTCATACGGTGCTGAGGGACGTGTACATGCATGTGTGAATCAGCCCCGGCGCTTAGTTAAAGTCGGTGGGACTTATCAAAGGACGAGGTTTTATCTTAGAAGGACGCGGTTATGCACGCCCTAAGTACAATTCAAGGACTCTTGATGCTATCAGTCCTCACAATCGCATGCAATCTATCCACATTTTACAAAGGAGGAAGATGACGGAGAAAGAGTGACCTGCCCTAGGCAGAAAACGAGCTGAGGTTTGCGTTTATTTCCGCGTCCAACCCTCTAGCTATCCATTTCTCAGACTGTAACCCATTTGGTCTGGGTCCCCCCCCCCTTCCCCCTACCCTTGGAGTAACATTAGGCAAAGTCGCTCATTTGGGCAGCTTTTGCTGCTGGTGTCTCTCAAAGCAAAACTCCACCAGCTCTATTTCTCGGGTGGGTATTGCGACTAGAGCGTTTGTTTTCTGGGGTTGATTGGTTGGTGGAAAAATGGCTGGCAGCCAGTTCTGGGAAAGATTCCAGCCCTGACTCCGATTAACCCTCTCTGGTGAAACTCTGCTGGAAACCAACTCACCAGCCATTGCCATTAATCTACTTACTAATTAAGCCAATTCATTTCTAAAGGAGGAAAAAAATTCCTTTCTTTGGCCCAAGTGATGGGAGGAAATTTGAAAGAAGCGCCAAACTGTGTAACTGTAATTCAGCCAAGGGACTGCTAAAACAAGCTTGTTGATATATAGCAGGAGGCTGAAACCAAGTTTCTAGGGCAACAATCCTTTGGAAGCGCCTGTGGCACACACAGCAAAAGGAGCTGATGCCTGAAGAATGGCAAGGGCTGCTGCAGAGGGGCCATTGTGTGGGTCGGGCGTGGGGGAGAAGCACTTCCCTCCCCACCAAACCACAAGGGAGTCTCCAATCAATTCACCACCATCCAGGCTCAGGGTTCATTATTAGGGGGTCCTCAGTGGAGGACTTGGCGCTTGGAGTCCCAACAATTCAAAAAGGTGAAAATTGTTAACATTGTGCAACTGGATTTGAATGTAGATGGTTGAGGTCAGTGGTGGTCAAATGGGCCCTCTCAATCCCTCTGATTGGGCTCTTGGGATTATTCCTGCACCACGCCCCTTTCCCCAAGCCACACCCATCACCGTCTCTGTTGCAGGGCTTTTACCTGGCTGGAATGAGTCCTTAAATCTTCACGATGCCTCTTTTAACGTGGGTGGAATGTCACCTACCAGGCAAAATAAGCATCACATTCATTGTTCTAACCACCTTTACCTGTGGCTGTACCCACCGTTTGGCTCTCAGAAGGTTGGCTTAAGGGATGGAGGAAGTCACTTAAAAGAGTGCAGTACCTCCCGTATCACCTGGTGCTTCTTGTTGGCATTCCGTTTGGGTGTGAAGGATGGTTGGTTGTGCTTGAGGGGCAGTAAAAAGCTCCTTGCTCACCTGAACTGTGGGATGTGATCCATGAGAGGCAGTCAACTACAACATTCCTTGTAATGCTAGATGACATGCGAGGGAATGTTTGGTCCAGCCAGTCAAAACTTCCTGTTCCTCCTGGCTGGAACATCCTTCCTTTTGCATGTAATAGGAGGTGGGCATGACCTAACCTGTCCAGGTAAAAAAAGGACGAGTCACGCAGCACACTTTTTGATTTCCTTCTTCCTCTGACCAGCTTTTAGCTAGGACTGCTCTGCTAGCTCTCAGCTTTTAGCTAGGACTGCTCTGCTAGCAGAAGCACTGGGATTATTCCCCCATATGGGGTAGATCTGCATGTACATATTTGTAACTAAGTCTGCCTTCAGGAATCCAACTGTGAACTGATGTGAGTAAACTTCTTTTATTGACTTTGAATAAGATTGTTGAGTCAAAATCAAATATATTTAATACAGTCAGTGACCAGGAAGCAATTTACAAAAATATGACATTAAAAGTAGTATTGTGCTACAAATAACAGTAGAAATATGGCCAATTCACAGAATTGGTGCTTATATTTATGACCAGGTTTCGACTTTTAAAGTTTTAAAAATTCAATTCAGGTGTCGCTACTGTTTATTATCGTTCCTTCGATGTTTACAATTTGAACTCCGTTGTTGACATCATTGCTCGTCTTATTCTTGTTGCGATGTAACAGTACTTTGCCACGGACCTGTTAATTTCGGGCTCTTTGTCAGCTAAGAGGTGTCTAATATAGGTGTCGTCTGTACTACGAGGTATTTTCCTCAGAATCGGTTTGATCAGCTCTTTTCTTGAGTCTCGATATAATGGGCAGTATAAGATGACATGCCCAATGGTTTCGATTTCATTGCTGTTACAGGGACATAATCTTTGTTCGATCAGTATTTTATTGTATCTTCCCTCTAGAAGAGCTGAAGAGAGAGCGTTAAAGCGGGCCCTGGAAAATGCCCATCGGTGTTTAGCGTTGTCTAGAACTTTGAGATAGTTTGCTAGATGGGGCCTTTGGAGGTTGTATAGAAGTTTATAAGTTATCGGAAGTTGATTAAAGTCATTTTGGGCTTCAATGTCCCTGAGTCTTTCTTTGATTATGTTCTTGGCCCTTCCCCTTTCTAAACTTAATAAATACTCTGGGGAGAGACCATATGTGGCCAGTTTTCTGAGAGTGCCCTTCAACCAACTAGATTGGAATTTGTCAAGAAGCATCAGGGAAAGTAGTCCAACCGGCGAGTTGTTAAGTCTTAGCCAAGTGCATAAGGTTCTTATCCATACTTTGGCTTTAATGCTGTATAAGCCCGCTTCCAGTCGTAGGGCGGCGTTTGGGACGCATTTAGGTGTTTGCAGGAGTGATCTAAGGAAACCTGGTTGTATCTTTTCATATGGGTCTAGATTAGAGAGGGAGACGAGTGGTGCGCCGTATAGTATTTGTGCTGTTGGTTTTGCAACGAATAGTTTAATTGTAGCAGTAATTAAATTTCCTCCCGTTGTACGATGGAATCTTAGGATTGCTGTTGTACTTTTTTGTGCTGTAGAGGAGCTGTAATTTATGTGGGCAGTCTTCTTCCTTGATGCTTGGAATATAACTCCTAGATATTTAAAGCATGTCACTTGTTCAATCTCCTGATTGTCTAAATTCCATCTGTATATTTTCCTTTTGTTAGAGAAAACCATGATTTTTGTTTTTTGGTAGTTCACTGCTAGTTTCTCTTCTCTACAATATTGGGATAAGCTGTTAAGAGCTCTTTTGAGGCCCATCTGAGTCTGGGACAGTATAACCACATCGTCTGCATAGAGTAGGATAGGCAGTTTTTTGTCTACTAATTTTGGGGCATGTGTATCCGCTCCTTGTAGGTGGTCTATTAGGGAGTTTATATAGATGTTGAACAAAAAGGGGGCCAAAATGCATCCTTGTTTAACTCCCTTTGTTGTTCTAATGAAATTAGAGAGTTGACCTTCTTGGCTGCATCTTATACGAAGTTGTGTGTTGTTGTACAGTTTGTATATTAGTAGCAGCAGACGTCGGTCTATGGATGATTTGTTAAGTTTGTCCCAGAGTCGGGTTCTTGGGATGGAGTCAAAGGCTGCTTTAAAATCTACAAATGCTGCGAATAGGTGGTGATTGTGGTGCGACGTGTATTTCTCAGCTAGGTGCTGTAAGATCAGGCAGTGATCCATTGTGGATCTCCCCTGTCTAAATCCTGCCTGTGCATCATCAAGAATCTTCGCTCTTTCTATCCATTCGCACAGTTTCTCGCTGAGGTGTTTAGCGTATAATTTACTTATTATATTCAGGAGGCTTATAGGTCTATAGTTGGAGGGATCATCCCTCGAGCCTTTCTTGTAAACGGGAATAATGATGGAAGTCCCCCAGTCGTATGGAATCTGTGCAGTTCTATCTATATATGTGAACAGAGAGGCTAGCCCACCAGTTCGCATTGGTTTTAAAAAGTTCCGCTGGTATACAGTCAATTCCGGGGGCTTTCCCGTTCTTTAGTTGGTCAATCAGCAGATGAGTCTCTGTTATTGAGACTGCTGGCCATGGCTGTATCTGGTATGTCTAATGCATAGGACTCATCGCTAGATTCCTCGTAAAGATAATGGAAGTGTGTTTCCCAGGCTTTCATTGATATGCAGCAGGATAGTTGTGATAGGCCCCTATCCGGCTGTACAGCTACAATTCTCCAGAATAATGATGGGTTACTTGATTTGGAGGCCTCTATCAGTTGCTGCCATAATAACTTCATTGCGTATCTTTTCTTTTGTGTCAGGAGTTTTTTGTAACTTCTTTTGGCTTCAAGCATCCTTTGTCTGTTATCCTCTGTTGGATTATCCTTATGGCAGATGAAGGAGTGGATCAATGATTTCTTGGAGGTTATACACTCATGATCGAACCACTCCCTGGAAGTTTTCCTATGGTGGGGAGACTTGGAATTCGGTTTTACAACAAACTCTTGAATTTTTTGTATAAGCATTTCATATGTTGTCATCATGTTCAGGGCGCTCTCCTCTATTTCTAAGCACCCTTCCATAATTGCTTTTGAGAGACGGTAGCTCTCCTCAGATTTGTACCAGTTAGATATCCGCTCGCTCACTTGTCCATTCCATCTGATTTTCTTGAGGCCTGTTCCGGGTGTTAGATCTGGTTGATATCTGTGTTGTGGTTTGGGCAGATCAAAGGGTAAATCACACACGAGGGATAAAGGTAGGTGATCACTTTCAGCTCTTGCTGTAATGTTGAATTTTGATATCCTAGGGATCAGGTCCTGGGAAACAATGCAATAATCTATCGTTGACAGTTTGTGTCCTGACCAATATGTATATTGACCAGGATAATCTCCTTGTATAGCCCCATTCAGTAAGTGTAGATTCTGTCTGTAGGCCATCTGTGCTAAATGTAGTCCTCCAATGTTGCATGTCTTATCGTAGGATGATCTTGTCATTAGGGGTGGGATAGTTTCCATTTCTGGAGGCCATTGGTGAAAATGTGCGTATAGGGCGTTGTCGTTGGGGCCCACTCTTGCGTTTAGGTCACCAGCTAGTAATATCATGGCTGACGGGTGTTGAGTCTTTATTCTTTGAGTCTTTGTTCTTTTAAGAGGGATTTAAGGGAACTTACCAGGAACGTTCAATTCAATCTGAGACAGACTGAACTGTACAATAGTGAGAGGCTCACACGAGCCTGCAACCAGCTGTCTGCTGTGCATGTAAAAAGGGGGATGTAACTCTGATAAGTAACAGAACTTGCTAACGCAAGTTAGGAAGGATATTTATAAACAATATATCCTCTCCTGCCACCCTGAACATTCCCACATGAACCTCACAGGCTCAAGGTAAATATATTTGCATTAGGAAAAAGATTCCTGGCTACGTAAGCCTTGATGCAACTTGAGTGAAGATAAAATGGCATCTGTATGTTCTTATTTCAAAATAAAGTAAAAATAAAACAAAACCAGACATGCTTTCAGCATTTGCTAAAGCAATGTACAGTCATACCTCAAGTTGAATGTGCTTCGGGTTGAGCGTGTTCAAGTTGTGCTCCGTGGCAACCCAGAAGTAACGGAGCACGTTACTTCCGGCTTCCGCTGCTCGCGTATGCGCAGACGCTCAAAATGATGTCACGCGCATGCGCGGAAGCAGCGAAACGTGACCCGTGCACATGCAGACGTGCCTTGTGTTCCGTTCGGGATGCGAAAGGGACTCCGGAACGGATCCCATTCGCATCCCGAGGTACCACTGTACAAGGCTAAAAACAGTAAGAGGTATTAGGAAGAAATAAGGATGGTAGCTTCCTGGCTGGGCACATGGAATTCCTGGTACCTCCAGGTTGAGCTGGGAACCTAAGTCCCCGGAGAACTGCTGCCAGTCAGTGTGTGGATAATGTGATAGAAAGGCTAATGGTCTGGTTCAGAGTCTATGTAAAGTAGTTTCCTATGTTTGTAATAATTAAAGAAACCTTTGATTCTGAACAGGCTGCCATTAAAAGGTTACCAACATCACCATAAGATTTTAACTACAGTGGACGCTCGGGTTGAGAACGTGATCCGTGCGGGAGGCACGTTTGCAACCCGCAGCTCTGCATCTGCGCATGCTCCGAAACCCAGAAGTAACCCGTTCCGGTACTTCCGGGTTCGATGAGGTGCGCAACCCAAAAACGTGCAACCTGAAGCATCTGTAACCCGATGTATGACTGTAACCTAATCCCAAAATACGTGATGATATGTCCACACGTGAAAGAGAATGAAGATGAGGCCTGGTTCACGCTATCATGCCATTCATCTGGTGTGTGATGGCTCTTTAGATGTGTGAATGTGCCATCGAAGACAGCCACACCACAGAGAGAATTTTCAAGTCACTTTTCAATTGAGTTGTTTCACATATTTGGTTGCCAGGCCTCATTGAAGGAATTTGTGTGGCAAAAAAATAATGTGAATGACCCAACCCTGGGATTATACTTAAACATACAATGTAGGGAAGAAATTTTATTTCATTATCTGCAAAAAACCCCCACCATCCTAGTTTATTAAAGAAAACATATTCTAATATGATTGCAGAATGATGATATGGGATTTGGTTTTACTCCTTGCCAAAACTGGATTTGCAGCCTTCAGGCTGAATTTAAGGACCAACTTCTAGTTACATTTTAACTGAAAGCAGTTGCAGTGTAATGTAAAGGCTCAGAAAGATGTGCCTTAAGTTAACTCTTTATTTAAGGCTGTTTGTTCTTTAAGGCAGAAAAAAGTAACCCTAAGCCAACTCTCTGGACAAACTTGCCCACAAAGTGTGTGCAGTAGAAACTATTCAGCTTGGAAGGACTCCATTACTCAGGAGAGATGGCTTCCTGTGCACCCTATGGGATTGGTAGGAGAACTGAAAGCATTCACTGGACAGGGCAGCTGTGCAGGACATCCTCTGCATGTGACCAGATGTTGAGGGGGACTCTTACTTTCTCTCTTGCCTTTTCTTCCCACAGGTGGCTCTTATCCCAGCTATCAGCGTATAGATGAATGGGGTGAAGGCAATTGCTCAAACTCTTCCTCATCCGCGGACTCTGAAGCTGAGAAGAGGAAGAGAGAGGACACAGATAGCTTGAAACTGCACCGTGGAATTCAATGCAACGCTGTATTCCATACAGGTCAATTTGGAGGGGGTTACAAACAGCTATTTCCCACTGTCGGAAGACTATGATAAAAACAGCATTTGGCATATTGCCTTCCCACGGCCTTGTTCATTGGACTGATGAGCCCTTCTAAACCAAATCAGTCTGCTGCAGAAAGGATTGCTGCACCCTGAAGGGTAAGGCTTGCAAGCCACTGCATCACCTACCTGGGGGTAAGCACCACTGAGGAAAGCAGGGCTTGTTTCTGAATAGACACGTGTAGGATTACACTGCATATAAGTTTTAGTGTGGACCAGAGTCTACATCAGATTCAAGGAGAGGATACTACTTCATGCATCTGTTGATGTGGGCTCTGGTCCACAACAGAGCACGTCACACATTTGATAAAGTCTACACAACCTTCTGCCACCACAACAAATTGTGGGATGTAATCCACTGGGAGCAGTCAAATACAACATTCCTTGTTTTGCTAGAGTGGACATGCAAGGGAATGTTTGGTCCAGCCAGTTGAAACTTCCTGTTCCTCCTGGCCTGGAGCATCCTTCCTTGCATGTGACTAGTAGGTGGGTGTGACCTTTCCAGACCTGGTAAAAGGCCAAGTCACATTGCTACCTTTCTCTTTTCGACCTTCCTGTTCATCCTGCCTGCTTCCTGCATTCACCTGAACCGTACTGCTGACTGCCCACAGCAGTTCCCCTGATCATCTTCCATATGGGGTAAACCTGTTTGTACATGTTTGTAACTTTAAGCCTTAAGCCTGCCTTCAGGGATCACACTGTGCTCTGCCTGATCGTGAGTAAAACTCCTTTTTGTTATGAATAAGACCGTGGTGTCTTTATTCTTTTAGGAAGGATTCAAAAGGGGTCTTACCAGGAATATTAGAACATACCTCAATCTGGACAAGCCAGATTGAATTGCTTATTGTCTTAAGAAACTCACACGAGTTTGCAACCAGCTTTCTTCTGCGTAAGAAAGGGAATGCACTCTGCTAAGTGAAGAAACTTGCTAGCGCAAGTTAGGAAGGATATTAATAAACAATATATCCTCTCCTGCCACCCAGAAGTGGAGCATATGCCTGGGCTGCCCAGGGTGGGCATGCTCCCAAGGGAGGCATGGCACAGAGGGTGCCCTCCCAAGTGTGGGATAGTCGCTCGGATGTCTGGAGTGGTGCGTGCGCCCTGCAGCCAGGGACGGAGGAAGCCCCTCACGGGGGTGGAGCAAGCCGCCCATGGCGGACATTTGCCGCACTGCCCACCTGCGATTCCCAAGCCTCCCCCAAGCTGTCAAAACGAAGGGGGAAGGGGGGAATGCCACCAGCAAAGTGGCGCAGCTCCCCCCCTTACCCCAACAGCTCAGGGTGGGCTTGGGAGTCACGGGCAGGTGGGGGGGCGCACCAAATGTCACTCCCCTCAGTGAGGGCACCCAGGGCGACCTGCCCCCACCGCCCCCTTCCTATGCCCCTGCTGCCACCCTCAACAATCCCACACAAATCTATTAGCTTTTAGTGTGCCACAAAACACTCTTTTTTTAAAAAAAAAACAGTAGCAACTACTACATAGACCAGGGGTGCTGCAGGCAACACTGGCCTCTGTCCCTCTATCCTTGCCTCTCTCCTATGATGCCTTCTTGCATCTCTGCCTCCCAAAGGCTTGCACAGCTGTTTGTTGCAGCAACACTGGCTATAAGCTCCGCAGGCAAATGTTGCCTCTGGGGCTGGTCAGGGGGTGCTGGTTGCCAGGAGCTGAGGCAGTCTCAGTAAGTAAGCAAGCAAGCGAGCGAGCCCAGCCAGCCTGCCCGCCAGCACTTGCTGTTGGGAAATGGACAGACAAGTCCCAGGCCCCTTTGGGTCAGTGTGAGGAGGCACCTCTCTTTGGGGAGGGAGGAAGGGTAGCTCAGAGACCAGGGGCGGCAGCAGCGGCTGCCCAGAGGACTCCCAAGGAGAGGGGAGAAGAGAGGAAGCTGAGGGAACACTCCACAAGGGAAAGAGGCTGCCAGCTCTGCAGGCAAAGGGTGACATAACTGGGCTCCTGAGCCCCACAGGGGTGCTGCAGAAAGAATGTAGTTGGTAAAGGGAGCAATGGACTCAAAAAGGTTGAAAACCTCTGACAATAGACCGTCAAAGCAATACATGCACCACCAGATGCTCCCCCACCTGCCACCAGACAGGACATCACCTGCTCATGAGCTAAGACCAGGAAGATTTCATGAGGGGTTTAGTATACCCCAACCCCAACTCTATACTACCTGCCATGTTTAAGCCAGCGCCACAAGGAGACCTGGTAGAACATCAGAGAGATTTCAGGTCCTTCTCTTGAATATTTTGTTGGTATTTTTCTCTTATCTCATTTTGATTGTGCTTCAAGTTCATTTTAAAAACACACAAAACAGGCTGGAATCAATGGGCCATCAAAATGGTATAGTATTTTGATGGCGTGGAGATGCTCCATTGGCTTTTAAAGGCGCAAGACTCACTTGCATGAACACATCCATAGGATTGGGCTGCACACCTCTAACTGCTCGCTTGTAGTTTCCAGGTGGCTAGCCACCTTAGCCTCTTGCAGCAAAAACAATAAAGGGTTGTGTTAAGTGGTAGTTGTGCACCAGTGGTAGAGCACGTGATTTTCATGCAGAAGGTCCCAGGTTCTGCAGATAGGGCTGGGAGGGAAACAAGTCTGAAATCCTAGAGAGCCCTTGCCAGCCGTGGTAGACAATACACTGAGCTAGATGGACCAATGGTCTAAAGTATAAGGCAGCTTCCAATGGAATACAGATAATCCAGTTATCTGTATTCCATTGGAAGCTGCCTTAGGCACCACATAATCAAAGGCTACTATCCTATGCAGACCTGAAGACAGACCCTGAAACACACTATCTTTAAAGCTGCAATCCTATGCACACTTACCTGGGAGTAAGTCCCAGTGAAGTCTGTGGGGCTTACTTCTGAGTAGACATGTATAGGATTGTGCCAACTGTCAACCTGAGCACTAAACACATATGGAAACCCATTCTGTTTCAAGCAAGGGAGACTTACATACAAGGAATTAATTTGTGATGGGAGGGCTGTTTCACCTGTTCAAACATTCGCACAGGGGAGGGGATTTTGAAAAGTTGTCCTTAAAATGGAGACAGGCAGAGATGATTTTTCAAGAGACACAGCCTGTTGTACAATGTGGTAAAATCAGGGTGGTTATATTTTCCTGGCAGAGCCTTTGCCTCGATGAGATTTGCGCAAAAGGCAGAAGTTCAATGGGTGCAGCCTTTCCCGGCATGCTGAGATAAAGTTACATTCGTTGAACTTCTGCCACGATGCAGCTGTTCAGAGTAGAGAAAAAGGAAAAAAGAAAGGTGGCAACTCTATTGTGGATCCAGCTGAAAATTCTCAGGCAGAGGGGAACGCTGTAGAAAAGGAGCCAATGCTGTCCTTTCACGTGCCACATTAATTTACATGTTAGTTTTTATTCCAGCTGCTGTGGAAACCTCTCATTGTTCACCCACATGTTGCTGCTTGTGTGGAAAGTGACGTCTTGAGGCTTAGCAGTTAATCAGGTGACGTCACCTATGCAGCAGTTAATGAAATACTGCTGTCCTACTTTGAACCTTCCAGAGTTTGGGAAGCAGGTGCCTATGGTGCCTCTGAGGGAATCCCTATAAATAACCAGCCTCAGTCTCTGCTGGGAGGTGAAACAAGTAAGCCTCTCATTCTAGGGCAGGGAAAGGGCAGAAGTTAGCTGTAGCCAACCCATCTGAAACTTGCCTACTTCTGGCACATCTGTAATGTGAGCTCTCCATCCTGGTTCAGGAAAATAACGCAGAATTTATAATATATGTGTGTGTGTGTATGTGTGTGTGTGCGCGCAATTAAATTATGTATGTATTAAGATAACCTATATTTTCCAAATAGGGAATAAACCACATGGATATTCCGTGTAATGTACACACACACACACAAGCAGCCTAAAATGAGATTCCAAACTATTTCAACTGCTGTGTCTCCAGTTATAAATGCAACACTGGTCACAACAATTTGTTCCAGTGCAACAAATGACTTTTTACAAATTGCCTGAATATCTTGAAAAGCTTTTTACAAAAAAGGAGGGTTGGGAAGAGTATTATTATTATTTATTAAATTTATATACCTTTCTTCATCCGTAGATCTCAGAGTATGGGGACCGAATAAAGAGAAAGTATCAATCTAGATGCTGTTGTAACACACACACATACACCAAATGTATTTAAACAATGATTTTGCATAAACTCTGTAGGAAGATATGATCATCGTGTCATGCTGGAGAAATCAGCGCCACATGCTATTATCATAAAGAAGGCAGCAATAAAACAAGAAGTTTGCATGAAACTTTAGTTTCCAGATACTTGGATACCAAAAATAAATACAGAATAAGAACAAGGGGAGTAAGAGTTAATACAATGGGGGGAGGGGAGCCTGTTTCTTCGCTTCAAGCCTCTCTTGAGTTTTTCATAGTAAAAATTGGATGCAAATATCCTAAAAAGACTAATGACATTTCACAGGTAATGCAATTTAGAAAGAAACACTTCCATGTTTTCTTTTCCAACAATGTGCATTTTTGTAAACTGCTATAAATTGCAATTCAAAAGCACTGATCTCGCCATCCCCAATCATTTTTTATACTGATCAAATGAATGCAGATACTCCCCTTTGGGAGGGGCGACATGACATTTCACTTGGCAGTTCTAAACAGGTCACGGACCTTTCACAGACCCTAAGGCAGTGGGAGGGAGCGCTTTAGGAAACCGTGTAACCAAATCAAACCAATGGTTACCCCCTTTCAATACCATTGGAATGGTTTGCACAATGCTTATTCACATAGCAGCAGAGGAACTGAAAGGATGGTCATCCAATGGAAATGTCTTTTCCTTTGTTTGAACTTAACAGAGCTCCAAAAAAAATACTAGAAAACAATTATATTTGGGAACAGCAAAACCTGAGGGAAACTCAGTGCATATCTGCAGAGCCAGTACATTAGAGACCGAGGTGTGCTAAGATGTTTAAAAGTAGCTATGCTGCCAATATGGAATTGTATGTGGACATTTATTGGAGATGTTGCTTTGTTTGAAGCCATAGGCACAAAGACACAACATGGCTGCCCTGGAGATGACCTATTGCTTTCAAGTTGCTTGAACACATCAGAATTTCCATTGTTAAGGTTGATTAATTGAAACTGATAAGTTACCATGAATAAAGATTGTTTTTCTGTTTAATGTGGTGGGCCTGATTTGGTAAATGCTTCATTCATGTAGCCTTGCAGCGCAGCATATGGGCAAGATTCATTCAGTATCGCAAACATACACAATTTATTATGCTTGTATGGTCACAGCCAAAAGGCTTTTCTAGTTTAATGTCAAAGTCTGAATGAAAAATTCCATTTAAAGAGTCACTAGTAATGTTACGTGTGAGGGTTTTTTGGGGGGTTGGGTTTTTTTGGTCATTCAGTCTGGCTTTTATCTCTCAGCAAATTCAAATCGCTGTAAATATATATATAGATAGAAAAAAAGTTAAAGAGATATGCAGAGGAGAGAGCCAAAGGGACATTGGATGTTTTTTTTCCAGACCAAAGAAACAATTTATCTGAAATGTTTGTAGACACCTATGACAAAGGCACATGTTGTGGGCTGGAGTCACCCTGTGTCACACACTGCTGATAAAGTTATCACTATAATGTTTCAATAAGATACTGTCACTGCAGCTCCAGGATCTGACATTCCTGTGCTGGGATAAAGAGATCAGTTTATGTAATAAATAAGCTCTTTTCAGAAAGAAAAACCAGAAGCCAAAGCTTTATCAGTCTTTCAGTCTCGATGGTATTGGCATGTCCAGAGTGACATGTGCCCTTCTCCAAGTTCCACTACTTTCATTAGAGCCTTTAGCAAGTAAATGATGTTTGATTTTGATTTCATTGTTACTAGGCAATTGGTTACAGTATTGAATGAAAAAATATATATTTTTAAGCAGCCCTATTAGTAATTACTGTTCTTAGGTGTTCAGAAAACTTTGACAAATATTTAAGGATTTATTTTCACACAGATTAAATAGAGAAAATTGTTCTCTCCATTTCCTGTTTTTAAAGCATATGTGGAGCTGATATTGTTGGTGAACGAAAACCATGGACAAATGGATTAGGAGGTAGGAGCTGCTGGGGAAAGGAAGAATTTTCGCCAAGTCTTTTAAGAGTACACATCCACTGCTCAGATTCTGTCCCTGCTAGAATCACTCCACAATCAGAGTTGTTAGGGTGGCTGTGCAACTTTGATACATGCCCCACCCGCCAATACAGAGGTGGCTGGTGCCCATTGGGACTGCAAGGGGGGGGGAGAAGATAAGGAGGCCAAAGGTAGGTAGAGCAAGCGCCAATCACAGGTGGAGCCAACTAATTTTTGGTTTGTTCCCATCCTCCTCTCTGCTCAGTCCCCCAAGGACAAGAAGAGGAAGCTGGCAGCCATGGGTGCCTCCTGGACTGGATGCCAGTAAGAAGACAGACAGGTGGGGGCTAGCAGACTGACCAGTCTCTACTGCCTACATATCCAGTCCATTTATATCAATGAGCTTAACACAAACTAATGACTGAAAATTCAGACAGAAAGGATGTTAGACAGCAAGTTATATACATGGTGTTGCTCCTATAAGCAATAGAAAACAACAAGTGGGAACTGCAACATGATGTTGCAGTGGGGGGGGGGAGGAGAGTCGTTCCTGTGCATGGTTTCCCAGAATGCTTCATTCCATTCTTCCACCCTATGCAGTTTTTTTGTTTTCCCGCCAACAGGCGGTTGGCGTTATGAGCACGCTCTGTCTGAATTGGGCTGTTGTCTCCCGTCCCACATATGGACTTCCCCCTAAAGATTTGTGGGGGTTTTAAATATATAATTCTGCAAATATTGGAGTTCCCCAAGCCCACTCATACTTCCTGCTTGTGTGTGGCTGGTTGCCACTTTGACAGCAAAAGGATAGCGCTTGGAGAATTGAGCCAATGCGTTTGTGCAGATGTAGATAGAGATATGATATGTCATCATGCAGAATGAGTCGGATCATTCTGTCTCACTCCAACCTTCCGCCACACTCCAGTGTGATCAAGAAACAGAGCACAGAGTTGGAACTATTCAGATAGGAGTTGGCTTGAATTTGGGGGGGTTATATTCAATTCTACGGAACACAAACACTGCTAATCAACTTCTGTTTGGTGCAGTGTTGGCCTGACAGCTTACAGGTTTCTTTCTGGCCAAATACTATTTTTGGTGTCCCATATAATAAGTACACCTTGTACTTCCACAGATCGAACTGGTTGAGTAGGCAGCTACCGTAAGTTCAGCTTTACAAGTGCCATTTAATACCTGTTCCACATTTGCTAGGAGTCAACCTTTCAGTGTGGCAGCAGCTATGCTTTGGAATGCCTTGTCTATTATGATTAGGCTGCCACCCTCACTTTTTTTAAAGATGCCTGCTAAATACTCATTTACCTCAGACAGGCTATATGGACATATACTTCAGTTATGCACACTTGTTTCTAACATTTTCTAACTTCGTTTTATTGATTATTGTTTCATATTGTTTTATGTACACCTCTTAGGTTTTTTTTAAATTAAGCAGTTTATACATCTTTCTAAATAGATAAAAATAATTGTTCTTATGGATATCATCAAAACTTTAAGCGATAGCCTAACTTTGGTTAAATCATATATTTCGCCCCCCTCAAGCTAGCAGTGTTGCATTTCTCCCCTTACTGACACCTGCTGAAAACATTCCTTTGAGAAGATCAGTTGGGAATCCATGTGAATTATTTAATACTTTTAAGTTTTATACTTCAAAGGGGTTACAAGAATGACAGAGATATGGATTTCAAATTTATTAGAAACTCCTTGTCATTCCCTTCACTGTGACTGTCTGTTAAGAGTGACCTTCCTCTTAACCCCTTCTTCTTGCGCTGACAAAGTAATTTGAAATAGAAACAAACAGTGTAATCTATCAGGAAAAAACCTGGAGTTGCTTCTGTGCATCAGATATTTCTGTTTGAGCTCTCTCCTACTGACAAGCCACGGAAAGAGTCGCTGTTCCTCAGTGGTTTTATCTTAGGGGTTCGTGTCTTTCTTGCTCATTAAGACTGACTCTAAAGATTACAGTGCAAATAGTGCCTCTCTACCAGACTGTGAGAAAAGTCTCCTTGAGTACATAAAACAAAACTGAGGTTTCTATCACACAATGAAGAGCTCAGATGCTATCCCATTTTTAACACTGCTCAATTACATAGAGCAAAGGCCCAGGAAGGAAGAAAAAGAGCAAAGTCTGCAATCCTGTGTACACATTTATTTGGGAGTGAGCACACTGAACACAGAAGCTTACTCCCAGGTAAGTGTGTTGGTCAGGGATAGATAACGTGGCATCCTTCTGATGGTGTTGGACTATAAATCCCGTCTTCCTTGACCACCGGCTATGCTGGCTGGAGCTGATGAGAATGGCAGTTCCACAACATCTGGAAGGCACTACGATGGCTACCCTGACAGTTCAGGGGTAGAGCACAAGCAGGAGGTCTCAGGTTCAATTCCAGCAGCTTGTGATATGAAATGCCTTCAGCTTGAGGACACCAGAGAGCCATTGCCAGTAAGCAGACAACATTTGGGCAGATGGACAAATAATATGGCCTGATGTAAGATAGTTTCCTATATTCCTAATGAGATGGGTGAGCTCCCGTTGCTTGGTCCCAGCTCCTGCCCACCTAGCAGTTTGAAAACACATCAAAATGCAAGTAGATAAATAGGTACCGCTCCGGCGGGAAGGTAAACAGCGTTTCAGTGTGTTGCTCTGGTTCACCAGAAGCGGCTTAGTCATGCTGGCCCCATGACCCAGAAGCTGTACACCAGCTCCCTCGGCCAATAAAGTGAGATGAGCGCTGCAACCCCAGATTCAGCCACAACTGGATCTAATGGTCAGGGGTCCCCTTACCTTTAAAGGCAGTTGTTTGCATCCATCTGTCTCAAGAGACAATGGAGTGTGCCTAGAGGGGGTGAACTCAAACTGCTGTGTTAGCAGCACCAAAGTGACCTCCCCTGGGTGCAAGCCTGGGCAGTGTGTATGGAGGTCCTGGGCTGTCCAGATGACAAGACCTTCCTCTTAGCCCTGTTTATGTGGTCCAAGGGAAAGCAGAGCAATACACTTGGTACCTGCTTGGCTGCGGGAGCTGCTGAAAGGAGACATTCAAGGCACCACCTAAGCACTCTAGATTTCTATAGGGTTTACTCCTTAGCCTTTCCTTCTTCCGAAGAAATCCTGCAAGGCAGGAAGTTTCCTTTTTCTAGATGCGCTACCTTCCCAGGTCGATGAGCCCCGAATGTCCCTCACTTCCCTTGACAGCACATGCAGAAACCGCCTGCTGGACGGTTGGACCCACTATTAGTCTCATCTGCTCAATCTGCCAGAGCCTGTCTTTACATGCAGGGGAAGTCCCTAACTCATTGAGGGTTTGAGACCCACTGGCTACCCTCACCTGGTTTAGCAGGCCAGTCCAAGTCATTCCCAGAGTGTGGCTGCTGTTGGATGCTGACAGCTTCTAGGAGCCACAGGTTAGAGCTGAGTTGAGGGTGGGGACCAAAGGTGGGCAAAGTAACCCAGAAGGAGC
This sequence comes from Podarcis raffonei, assembly GCF_027172205.1. NCBI lineage: Eukaryota > Metazoa > Chordata > Lepidosauria > Squamata > Lacertidae > Podarcis > Podarcis raffonei. The sequence goes on along the minus strand of NC_070613.1, from coordinate 22,253,255 downwards.
ACAAACGTCCCTCACCGGAGCTATTACCCCACCGGTATCACCCCAGTAAGGGAAATGTGCTTCTTAACACCAGTTGCTGGAAGCAACAAGAGAGGAAGAGTGCTATTGTGCTCAGTTCCGGCTTGAAACTTCCTGTAGGCATCTGGTTAGCCACTGTAAGACCAGGATGCTGGACGAAATGGGCCACAGGCTCTTCTTATGTTTATAGAATCTGGCTTTTAGCTTGTCGCCTGCCAATGGGAATGCAACCCGTGTGATGTGACCTGCCAGCTGTTAGCTCAGTGGTTGGGAACCTTTGGTCCTCTACTTGTTGCTGAACTACTTCTGAAATAAAATTAAACTGAACTCTTCTGACTCAGTCTCTGGTGCCTACTTATTGTCTGAATCTTATCTTCTGACTTTGTTTCCATATCTTTTCCAACACTTTCTTTTAGTCTTATGCAGGTCTATCATATGCAGGTCTACTCAGAAGCAAGCTGCACAGATCTCAGCAGTACTTACTCCCACATAGATGTGGATGGTAGCTTTGTTATATGTATTTTAACATGTTCTGGCATGGTTATGATACTAGCTTTCGCACACAGCCTTCTGTACTATTTTGAAAGGGCAGGATAAAAGTTTTAAACGAATAAAGCTTATTGGTTCCATTGTTTATATAATTTTGGACACATTCTCCCCAACTATAATCCAGTTTTAATAGCAAGAGAGAAGACAGAAAAAATGTAATGTTTAACTGAAGATAAACAGTTTCTGCAACATATAATTATGTCATTACTTACCAGCTTCAAAAGCGCTGGGAATTTTAATCAGAACTGGGATTTTCTCAATATCCATGCCTTCTTCATCTTCATTTGAACCTGAATCTGCCTGAGAACCTATCTTGGGCTGAACATGGAATATTTATTTTTAAAGTCACTCAAAAGCCATTGCAGTTAAATTAAAGGAACCTTTTAGTTAAACTGCATCTTTTGGTTGACCAGGATGGTAACTAACATAAATCTAGACATCTTAAGCATCATGAAGTATGGCAGTTATGAATAATACGAATTGTGATACCATTTTTTACACAAAAATAACTTTCCCGCACAAAGGAACATTCTGAGAAATCTCACGCTAGAAAGACCCTGCCTTTACACTATAAAGGCAGTGACTCCTCCTAAATTGCAGAAATTTGTATTAAAATAATGAGTTTGGTATCAGCAATTTTATAAACACAACCTGATTATGGGAAGGGACTTGGCTCAGTGGTAGAGGAAATGCTTCCGAGGCACAAGGCTCTGGGTAAAGTCCTTGGCATCTCCAGGAATAAGGAGATGGGAAAGACCTTCTCTGCCTGAGAGCCTGGATAGCTGCTGCCAGTCAGAGTAGACAATGTTCGGCTGACCTAGAATAAGGCAGTTTCCTATAAGCACATAGCTTGGGGGGCAGCAGTCACATTTTACAAGTGGAAGGTCCCTGGTTCACACCTGGGCATCTCTACTTAAAAGGAGCTTAGTGGGTGCTTGAATGATGGAATGAAAAATGCTTCTGTTCGATACCTGACAGTGCTGTGGTACTAAGCTAGGCTATGTACATTATTGCAGATATTAATATTGCGCAGCATGAAGCAACTGGATGCATAAAAGCTGACCCCTTTTGGAAGGCCCATGATTCATAGCTTTACTAATCAGAACTTCTGCAAAACATGTACAAAAAACGATCAATGATACACCCAGATAATTACATAAAACATATGCTTATATAAGTATAGGTTCTTCTTCTAAAGTATATAACATAATTACGACCGGAGCAAAAATCAAAGCTCTCTCTCCCATAGCTTGCATTAGCCTGCATCCAGCCTAAGGCTATGCAGCTCCTGGAGAGGCTTCATTATCACAAGGTTTCTCTGACTGTGAACAAAAGGCAAAGGCAACTCCCTTTCAAAATGGAGATTTGCAATTGAATGTCTTAATCACATGATCTAAGGTTAAACACTCATGTATAAGCTAGCAGAGAACATCAATAGTTAATTATCAACCTGTTACAGCTCAGAGAGCTTCAGTCCGCTTCAATTAGGGTTGCCATATGTCCGGATTTTCCCGGAGATGCCCTCTTTTTCAGGCTTAAAAATTCTGTCTGGGTGGATTTTTAGAATTTGCCAAAATGTTCGGGGTTTTTTTGTTTGGTTTGCCCCTCCCCCTCACTTTCTTGTGCCCTGGTTGCTGAGTGATGTGAGGCAAGGAGGCTCTCGCTTTGCCTGGATTGCCTGCCTTGCCCCTCTCTCTGTCTCTCCTCCTTCCCAGCATTTCCCCCACCCTGTCCCCTCCTTTGCTGTAGCATCTGCTGGGCAATGAGGGACTGCTGGTGAGATGGCAGTGGTGGCTGGGGCTAGGCTGGGCACAGACCTGGCGGAAGGGAGGGGAGGGGAAGGAAGCAAGGTGAACTGAGGCCCGGGACTGAAGCAACAGCTCCCTCCAGATTGCACTCCTGATTTCCTCCTTCCTGCTCCCTCCCTCCTTCTTTTACTCCCTCCCTTCTTTTTTAATATGATACCTCTCCTCTGCATCCAAACCCCGCCCCCTGGGACTTTTAATTTTCATGGGGTCATTTTCTCTTGGGTGTCCTCTTTTTTGCTCTTCAAAATATGGCAACCCTAGCTTCAATGGAATTTTCTTACATACAGGCATTCTCCATTTCAATGTGAACTAAACAACTATACTTAACACCCCCCCATACATTTAAAGCACTGTGTCACCTCGATAATCCTGGGAACTATCATTTACCCTTTAGTTTCTAGCACCTTTAAGAAACTAGTTTCCAGGATTCTTGTGTGTGTGTGTGTGCTTTAAATGCACTTTAAATATATAGTGTATATCAGGCTTCCTCAACCTCGGCCCTCCAGATGTTTCGAGACTACAATTCCCATCACCCCGACCACTGGTCCTGCTAGCTAGGGATCATGGAAGTTGTAGGCCAAAAACATCTGGAGGGCCGAGGTTGAGGAAGCCTGGTGTATATGCAGCCCTAGTTGGACTAACGATGTGATTCAGTAACAACATATTTTGTTCACAAAAAAGGACGGTGTGTGTTCATTTTTGTGTTCCTGCAGGCATCTATCAATGCTTATGATGCACACAAACTGACCAAAGGAATCAGCAGTTTTGTTCACCATCTTATATATACACAACTAATAAAATTATAAATATAAATTATCTTTCAAGTTATGTGCCCAAGTTCAGAATCCCCTCCTGGATCAGGAGCTTTGTGGGCAAAGGGGGGTTGTGTACAGGCTGCTGCCAAAGCCGTATCACCTTTGAGAGGGCCTGTTTACCTGTTTGGAATGTGTGGGCAGGTGCGAGGAGAAGGACACTGAAGCGAAGCAACATATATTATAGACACACATCAAACTACGTACCAGAGGAGCATACTGCATATACAAGCTGCTCGTAAAAGAAGCCAATTTGCCTGTAGGGTGCTGGATGTGCAGAGGAGGAGCTGTCTGGAAGGAGCACAGGAGACATTTCTGTTATTTATAAACCATGATCAGTGCTGATCACAGTACTTTCAATGTTATGGTTTGCCAACCCAGTTCAGAAATCATGGTTTCATGAGCACTTATGGCTCTGGCCCTACCCACAACTGGCATCTGATTCCCCACCCTGCCCAGATCACCCCCAAATAAATGTAGCCCTTAACAGAAATAAATATATATTCCTCACCCCTGCCAACACCAGAGGTTTGAAAGAGGGGATTCCCTCCATTAACTGTTTTTTTAAAAACAAGTTCTTTACAGGGCAGCAGGAGAGGCCTCAGCCAACCGTCAACTTAATTTCCCAGAGGCATCTAAGCATGTGAATTAGCATATGCAAATTTTATGCAAACTTTCTGCCCATGCCCCAAGTTTGTACCTAACAATGTGTCTGCCCTTAGTGGCTGCTTATCTGAACATACCTTATCAGCCAGCGAAGGGCGTCTAAATTTTGCTGATTGACGCAATGATTGTCTAAGAAACATCTCGTCCTTAATGGCATGTAGGCTAGAAGATAAATGGGAATGTTTAAATTGTATTTCTTAAATTAAAGGCAGTCCCCCCCCAAGAAAAATCAAACAAAAAATAAAACCCCAAACATTTATTTTCAAACAAGGATAAAGCCAAAGAGCTACAGAAGCCTCTATGTACCCAATGGGAGTTTTGGCTCCCTTTAACCAGCAGGCGCTTCCTAGTGCCAGTTATGCTATATAGATAATATACAACAGCTGTTTTCGTTATCTTCTTATGGAAGCTTCATTTACATGAATTAAGGTTATACAGTGGTACCTCGGTTTAAGAACCATCCTGTTTATGAACAATTTGGTTTATGAACTCTGCAAAACCGGAAGTAGTGTCCCAGTTTGCAACCTTTACCTCAGTCCAATAATGGAATCCGAACGGTGGAAGGGTACCGGCAGCGGGAGGCCTCATTAGGGAAAGCGCGCCTCAGTTTAATAACAGATTTCCGGAACGGATTAAGTTCGTAAACCGAGGCACCACTGTATATGGCTAGTTGCACCAATATCCACTTAACAGTTTCTCTCTCGCACCTGTAAGTATTAGCAGCAGAAGTTCAGATCCAGACTGAGTTACTCCTACTTCCTATTGAAACCAATGGGATTTAGATTAAATCATAACTAATTTTGACTAGATTCAATTAACATAGTTCTGGATCCAATCCAAAATATATAGGTATTTATGTTAACCGTATGACCCAGACATATGCAAAAGTATGTTTCCACTGAAATCAATGGATCTGAGAAATGTTTAACTGTGGGTAGAGAGTGCCCACAATTGTTTGCATAGGATCAAAGTATTGTAGTTAGAAGGGAGCTGAAGGCTCACCTAGACCAAGCCCCTACAATGTGGGAATGAGGGCTAAAGAATCCCTGACGGATGGCCATCCAATCTCTCTTTAAGGAACTCCAGTGAAGGAGAGCCAACCACCTTCCAAGGGGATCTGTTCCATTGTCACACAGCTCTTTGTGTCAGAAAGCTCTTTCTAACCTTCACTCGGAATCTCCTTTCTTGTAATTTGAAACCATTGGTTCAGGTCCTACCCTTTGGAGCAGCAGAAAACAAGCTCCACCTTCCATGTGGCAGCCCTTCAGTTTTGAAGATGGCTGTCCTATCACCTCTCAGTCTTCTCTTCTCCAGGCTTAACATGCCCAGCTCCCTCAACTGCTCCTCATAAGGCTTGGTTTCCAGACCTTTTATCATCTTGGATGTAATAATACCTTTTCTTTAGAATTTCGAACTTCATTTCCCAAGATCGACTCGATTTACTGAACTCCTGTTCAAGTCTAAACAGAGAGGCAAGAATAGCATTGGTATGTTTTGTGAGTGTGGAAGTTAACAAATCTTATAATATATGTGATACACAGCAAATTCACAGCAATACACAGCAATATTGTGTACACAGCAAATTCCTGTGCATATACCTCTTTACGCGCAGCTTGGCATCTCGTTCAGATTTTCTGAGCCTCTTTATCTCTTCTTGTAAGGCTTTTTTCTCATCTTCCTGTACAAGTGTATTACAAAAGAGAGCCATGCATTGATTGCCATGTATACTAAACACACACACACACACACACACACACACACACACACACAACAATAATAGTTGGCCACTGCTATTAATTTTCAATCCATCAATCAATGACTTAAATCTCAATTTTTCTATAGCGATATATTCTAAAATATCTTGCAATGACAAATATACTATATATTTTGGAAAGTGGTTTGTCTGCCTGTCCATTTCTTCTCTATAGGGTCAGCCACCTCTCGAGATATCATCGCCAAACTTAGCATGAGGGTTCCTCTGCAGAGGGAGAAAAATGCTGTCTAGAGGAAGCACTTAGAATCTATACTGCTTTATCCAGCCAACTTGGGAGAGCCCTACTTGCAAAGGATCAGGGGTTGCAGGGAGCCCGCTTGCAAAGGAACAATCGGAAACTCACTTTAAGTTCTTGGTTGTTCCTATGGGACAGGTGGGCATGGCTTGTGGGGAAGGGCACCACATGTCAAATTGGGACTTGGGCCAGACCAAATTAGGCCCACAAGCCAAAGTTTCCCAAGTAGCAAAATAGCAGGGAATTTTTTGTAAAGATCTGACATCATCATCATCATCTGGATTCTCCATAAAAACTGACTGGACGTAGGATTGCAACCCCTGAGCAAAGGGCTAGAATGGGCACAACCAAGATGTCTTGGTCTATCTGTCCTGAAAGTCGAAGAAGGAAAGCACGGGCAGTGAAAATCTCAGCAAAGGCATGCTTGTGTTCTTGAGGAAGCACCCAGATGTGGTGCTCTTCTTAAGGATGGTAGTGAGATGAGGTGTGTGGGTTACCCCAGCTGTTTTGGACACACGATGGATGAAAAATATCAGGTGAGGATGCAGGTGTCCTTCCGCTGGAAGTGTCATTAAAAAACAAACCACGACTCTCACCTTTATATGGCCTGGTGTCTATTCCCCTAAGTTACGTTAGATCAGAGTAACAAAGCAATACCTTATCACCAAAACATACCAACAATTCTGCTTCTTTTGTGGCAGCTTGTCTGGCCTCTTTGGTGGCAGCGGCAGCGGCAACGGCAGCGAAGACAGCAGCAGCTTTTACTACTTTCCCTTTCAGTCCTTTCCTTCCCTTCTTTGCTAGCTTTCCTTCTTGCACTGAGGGCACCTGTGATAAAATAACAACAGCGATAAACAAACCTGAGTTACTGTTGCGCACTTTGGACATCACACCTTGAGATTTTCAAGGAACACCTTGTCTCAGAGGGATCCCCCTCACCACTGAGATCCACTGTCTTCCTGCTCTGCAAACAGGGAGTATGGCAGGTAGACATGAGCAGCAGGGCCTTTTCCATGGCGTTGTTCAGAATCAGGAATGCCCTCCCAAGGGAAGCCCAGCTGGCCTTGTCTGACTTGACATGTATAGGGTTGTGCTGAAAGCTACTGGAGAATACAGAACACATCTATTTGTATTTTGTTTTGGTATTGCATTGTATTTTACACCACTTAATATACAGAATCTCTAAGTAGTTTACATAAAAAAATATTCTAATGTATGCAATCACACAAAGACAAATACAGAAATTTATCAATAAAGCAACAAATAGCATTTATATGGACATTGCCTTAAAGTTTTAACAACATGCATCAAACACGCAACTTGAAATTGTCAAGGAAATATGGATTCGAACTGCATGAGGTATATGAGCTATTTATTTGCACATAGCAGCTCGTTTCTGATTTGTCAAGATCCTTAGGCTAGCCTTTTTTGGATAGCGGGCATTGCTCAGAGTTAAACAAAACCGTACAATTTATTATTATAAACATGTGAGAAACTCTCAGGTAGGTTAAGAACTGGTCCTTAGGTGAATGAGGTTATTATATCATATTTCAAACCCATTTCTTTTTCTTAAATATATAATCAGTTTTCAGTAGTTAGCGGAAAGTAAGATTTTCATTAGAGGTGTCTGAACTTTCTGTGAAACGCAGGAATCCTGTTGTGCTTTTTTTATATCTTCATGTTAAAAAAAAGAGCAAATTTCCTTGCGCAAACACAACTCAGATATATACAAATACAAGGCTTTGCAAACCTTTTGAAATGGCTGCAGGTGCCCTCCACTGTATCTGCCTACAATTCAAGCGACTTCATCAAATCTGTGTTAGATGATAAATATTGAACAAGGTGCATATGTGCTTAACAGTAATTGTATTCTATTTTCTCTCATGCTGCTTTATGAACCTTGTTGGATGCCTTCCAGTATGCCTCTGAATACCAGCCAAAATTACCCAGATAGATAGTGCTATTTGCTGACTTATTCACATAAAGGCCACAGTAGCAATGGACATAATCAGCAAATTAAGCAGGGATGCTGGGGTGCGGGGACTCTGAGGTTCTGACTGGCACCAATATTTTTTTCATGCTATAACAGTGAAAGAGTTGAGTGCAATCTATACCTTATCCTATTTCCTGTTACTAATATATTATTTCTTTGGGGTTAAAAATTGTCCTCCTCTTCACAATTGGTACACAGCAGTGCATAAAGACCCACACACTCAGTTCTGCATACATGGTTGAGATATTTTCACACTCCTGAGCTTTGTGAGACCAAACCATAGGGAAGTTTCTGCCATGCTGCCACGCGTGCGCATGAAGTGGGCTTCAGCCCAGGGATCCTAATCTGTTCGTCATTCAGGTGCTTCCAGACTAGCCTTTGCCAACATGGTGACATCCAGATGTCTTGGACTGCAGCTCCCAACTGCTGAAACATCTGGAGGGCAGCAGGCTGGCGAAGGCTGCTCTAGACAGAGGAGAATCATTTTTTATTTTTTTTATATATATTTATTGAAATTTTCAAAAAATAAAAAAGAAAGACAAAAAAGATAAAAAAGAGAAGAAAGAAAAAGAAAAAGAAACAATTGAAAAAGTTTACATTGCTTACTTTCCATAACCAATTTCCTTGACTTCCCCACACCTGCCCTTCTTGTATTCCAATTCCAATTTTTAGCTCAGCAAATTCTTGTCCCCACCTTATTTTCTCTAATTCATTTTAATTAACCAATTTTAACTTATAGACCTCAATCTTTATATATCAATACTTATTCTTAAAAAACTTTTCCTAAATGCCCCATCAATTTAATTAACCCATTTTAACTTAAAAACCTCAATCTTTATACGTCAACACTTATTCTTAACAATCCTTTTCTAAGGTCGGCCCCAATTCCCTTCCCCGAACCCCATTTTTATGTTAGTGGCAAAACCAAAATATATTTATACACCCTTTGGATTCCCAAAGCCCCACCACCCCCTTTCCCGAATTCGAACCCCAACCAAAGTCCATCAGTCCATCTGCAGTCAGCCTGGCGACCTCACGTCCGAGGCGCTCAACTCTCTTTCAGTTCCTCTCTGCCGGTTTTTTTGATAGTCCTTTATTTTAGATTCCGAATCTCGAAGAAGCTCTGTTCCAATAAGGTCCATATTTCTTCCAGCCAGACCTCCATATTTAACAATGGAGCCAAGATCTTGTTTCTTACTTCTCATAAGTCCAAATGTCCCAAAGGCTCCAATTTCCACATTAGCCATGTTTGTATTCCATATGTCTTCAGATCTCCATATAAGGAGATCTCTCCATTTTCCATTCTTCAATTCAGACCAAATTTTCATCACCCTGTTCTTATTTTCCTTTGTATCCATCTTAACATGCCTCTGGCTCTTCTTAATCATCTGCGACATCATAGCTCCTCCTTCTTTTTCCTTCAGATCATCATGTTCAATCACATTCTCAGGTGTCTCAAATTTCTTTTCTTGTTTGGCTGTAAGGATTTTTAGATCAACAACAGCGCTTCCCTGTTCATCTGCAGGAACTTGAATCATGTCCCTTTCAAGCTCAGCAACTTTGTTTACTGTTCCCTTCAGTATTGTGACGTTTATAGTCAAAACATCCGTCTGTTCCTGCAGTTTTCCCAGGAGAGAGAAGGTCTTCTCCAGTTCAGCCAGTATTTTTCCACTTACAGCCATTTTTGTAATGTCCTGAACCCCCTCTAGAGGGATTCTAGTTTCTTGATGTCTTCCAATTCCCACCCAAAAGTCAAGTTAGCCTTTTCTTCTTTATTTTAACAATTTGTTACCAAATTGTAGCGAATATAACCAGCAGAGTCAGCAAAAACAGAGTTTCCCTTTTCTTCCAACTTTGACAGCTAGTTTGACAGCTGTCAAAGTCTTTATGCCTCTTCCGCAGGCTCTCTCACCGATCGCTCCCGGGTCTTGGGGGAGGGGTGAATTCCGTTCTCAATGTTAGCTCTTATCCTCCAGCACAATCACTTAAATTGCCCCAACGTAAAGTTAATTGCTTTTCTCCACAAAGAAGAAAGGTATTCTCACAACCTTAGTAATAAAATCCTTGCTTTACGATGTTTACAAGGCGGGTAGGCTGACTTCCTCTTAACACCTTGCCCGGTCGTGCCTAATTCCCCCCCCAAAATTTCCCTTTTAAGTCCAATTACCGTGTTACTCACGGGTCGTTACTTTTAATCCAAATGTTCAGAAGAAGAAGTTAGCGCTCTCCGTCCATGGCATGCGGCTTCACTCAGCAGGGGAAGCAGTCGACTCACAGCACCACGCCGCTCTCCGTCCCCCATTCCAGAGCCTTTAAAAAGGCTCCTTTGCGGGTCGGGGGGGGCGCAAATGGTGCCCGCCGAGTCACCAGGTCCACAGGCTTCAGCGCCTGTGGTTTCTAAGGGTCCCCGCGTCGCCGCCGCGGCAGAACCCAGCCCCTGTTGAGCCGATTCCCTCCGGAGCTCGGAGGGAATCCGCCATTAGACGATGGCGCCAACCCGGAAGTCTAGACAGAGGAGAATCAGTTCCCTGATCTAGGAATCGACAAGCAGGTTACACCAGGCCAATCACTGCTAGCCCCATTGCTGTGCAACAGCAGGTAGTGCCAGTTATTTCTAGGTGATGCTTGCAACAAGGAATGGTTCCTTGCAGCGTCTATATTATTCAAGAATATGGCATTCATGTAATAGTGAAACGTTGTATTGAGCTAACTTTTAGAGTAAACCCATTGAAATTAATGGACCTAAGTCAGTTATGGTGACTGATTTGAATGGGTCGACTCTTGAGTATGATTAATGTTAGATACAAGCTAGTGCTCCTTTTCAAGTTATTAATGATAATTTAAAGCATTGAAAGTCGACCATTAAATTCTTTATAAGGATGGTGTAATCTAATGAAGGAATGTTCTGCCCCATAATTTTATTATGGCCTCATAATATATTTCTTACTTTGAAACTGTTCAGGCGGCATTGCCCTCAGCATTATCTGATCAATGCTATCACTTTCCTTTCACTTCCACTCACACCTTCTGCTCCAGGTTTCCTTGCAGCTCTCACTTCTGGCCCTGGATAGACAACCCCACTCAGGACACAGTCACCAGATCAGCAGCCATGGCCACCTCACAGGGATGGCCCTCACTAGGACCAGGGAGACCAGAGTTTGAATTAAGCTCTCACTGGGTGGCCTTGGGCCAGTCACTGTCCCTCTGATTAATCTACCTCCCAGGGTCAAGTGACGTTTAATTGAGGAGCAGGAGGACCATGTATTCCACCTTGAGCTCCTTAGGGGATATAAAAGGTGGGATATATGTAATAATATATACATGCATAAATACAAAAAAATGCCAACAGGATGGCTAGGATCCAAAAAAGCTACTTTAGGAGCACCCAAATGGTTTGGTCATGCCCAGTAGGCTTTTTTGATTCCCAGTTCCTTTAAACAGCAGCCCTCTTGAACTCCTCTCTCATATCATATAAGAAACTTTTTTTTTAAGTTTACTATTTATTCTTATTGATTTATTTACCAGGATTTATATACCGTTGAAACATCAAAAGCTCTAAGCAGTTTTGGTGTAATGGTTAGAGTGTTGGACTATGACCTGAGAGACCAGAGTTCGAATCCCTACTCAGCCATGACACTCACTGGGTGACCTTAGGACAGTCACCATCTCTTAGCTTAAACCACCTCAACAGGGTTGTTGTAAGGGGATGAAATGGGGCGAAGGAGAAGAACCATGTACACCACCTTGACATGGTTGGGAGATAAAGGTGGTATATAAATAAAATAAATAATAAGGTAATAAAATATACATCAACATTTCTTAACAATATGAGCTTTGCCATGTGGCATGGTGGAGCTGTTTGAGAAATATAAACCCTTCAGCTTACTGACCTTCGGATCCTGGCCACGATGTTCCGCTTTTTAAACTCTCCTTATTGCAGGGGTAGCCAACATGGTGCCCCCCTCAGTGTTGTTGAACTACAGTTCCCATAATCCCAATGGAAACTGCCAATTGTGGCAAATACATATTGGAACAGAAATTTCTGCTTTCCTACACCCCTAGTTACGGATGAGCCACACTTCCAAGTTTCCAGCTGTCACTACCATCTCTTTGCTCTGTTGGTTGGTCTAAAAATATTAATCACGTAGATCCCCCCCAAATTAACCCTTTGGCCCCTATCTAGGGAAAGTTAGTGATGCTTAAGCCCTACTGAAATCCATGCAGAGAGTGAGTTAAGACTCACCTAAGCCATATTACTTTCAGTGGGCTTTATACTTTATCAGCTGGTGATCCTGCAGGTTAATTTATTGGGGAATAGTTTTTAAGGGATTAATGACACTGATGCATGGGGTTACTAGCTTGCCTCCTAAAGCACAGCAAACAGAAAGCTTGATAACACACTGCATTTTATATTTATCAGTACAAACTACAGATATTTTGAAACTATTTGCACATTATAATTAACTGGTCATATTTCTGTCCTTTCTTCTGGAACAGTTTTTAGAATCAGCTAATCTCAGCATGTGCGGCTTTCCCACTGAATGTCACACTTCCCCAAATATCAGTTTGATTAATAAAGGAAGTCAAATACCTTTTGCAGGCAATACAGCTTCAAAGAGCCAGGGAGATTTATAAATGAATTTAGATGTTAACTTTTGAGTACTTGGCTTGCTGAGTGCCACTATTTGAAGTTTGAGGAAGATGTAAGGTAACAATAACCTTTAGTCAGTGTTTATCAGCTCTAAATTCACCCTGCCTTTTGTGAAGGAATATAAAAGTAACATTTTGTTATTTAAAAGGCACCCACTGCATCCACCTTTTAAGTTAAGCACTGCTGAGAACATCCGGGGAACAGAGACCTCAACAGATAAGGCTCTGAGTCACATGATCTCATGGAGATATTTGTTTTATACTAGGTCAATTGAAAGAAACATGTCTTGTGTACAAAACCATCTTTGGAAACCTCACTAGAGTTTGAGAAGATGAACAATTAAGCAAGAACCTCTCACTTTAAAAATCTAAAAGCAGTGGCATAGTGGTGGTGAGGCCTCGCAAATTTCTGAGGGGACATAACCAGACGCCCTGACAACAGGCTCCCTCATCAAGGCTGAAGTCACAGGGAGGCAAACTGTGCCTAGGCCGGGCCTTTGGGGCAGGGGCAGTGCCTCCTCCTCCTTCTCATGGCTACGAAGAGACACCTGTGCATGCCCTGCCCCTCTGCCAGTTGTGAGGGAGGGAGAGGAAGGGCGCTGCCACCACAGCTGCCCACTGAGAAAAGAGGGAGGAAGAGGAAGGTGGGAAAGCACTGGGCGTTGCCCAGAGCGTCTCACTGCAAGGAAAGGAGGTTGAGGCGACACAGCGGGGGGGGGGGGAGCATGACACCAGTAAGGGACAACGGGGCCACCTCCCATTCATGAAAAATCATGGTTGAAATGTTACTTGTGCTAGCGCCTTTCCCTTGCCATCTAATAAACAACCCTAATAAACAACATTGAGGTTGAGGGATTGAGGCTGTCAAGTTCAGAGGGTGGGGCTTCCAGGGAGTCTTGTGCCTCAGAAGTCTTTAGCTCTGGGCTGGCAAGCGTGTCTCATCTGCAGAGGGAACCAAGGGCAAGAGAAGAAGTGCGCACACTGGGGTCCTTCGGCTCCTCATCCCTGCTGAGAAATGCATTCACCAGGCAGACCAATTAACTGAAGAAGGAGACTCGCCTCGCTTTCCCCTCCCTCGTGTGGAAGATCCCTCTGTCTCCATCCTTTTTGTCCCTTCCTTTCCCTTCTCTCCAAGTTTGCCCGCCATTGCGGGGAAGGCGCCCCTGCTGTCTGGCCGCCCCTTATGCAGCTCTGCGTCCCACCATGTTAGCTTGAATTGCTGCCACTGAGGCAGGCAACCAAGACTTTGACTGAAATGGGCCACGAGTGAATTGCCACAAGGCAGGCTGTGGGCGGTGCCATTTGCAAAGCAGCAAAGCAGCAACAGCAGAGGCGGCTGAGGAGAAGAGCAACCCTCAGAGAGCAGGCTTTCTCCAACAACTTCTATCACAACACACACACACACACACACACATTTTATTGTAAGATTTTCCATAAGTAACAAAAGCACATTCAGTGTCTCTATTTTCAAATCACAGAATCCTTCATACATGTCATTTACAGTCATTTAAAGACATTTTTTGTTGCAGGCAATGTGGGGCTGAGGGAGAAAGAGAGGAGAAAACAGAGAAAGAGAAAAATAGGAGGGCGGAAAGCGGAGGAGGTGAGGGAGACTTTAAACTTTCATTCTTTACATGGTATATAAGTGGAGCTGTTTTAATCAGTGTCGCGTGGATAGGTGTTTTATTTTTTTCGGGCACAGCGAGAGATCAGAGGCCCCAAGGCATGGTTGGTTGCTGGGTGTTCTATTTGTGTGTGCGAAGATTCCAGCCTGACTGGCATGTGCTGTGCTTTTAGGCAATATCCATTCCAATCCTCTCTCCACCTCCATCTCCCAGCCCAAAAGTCAAGCATACCATACAATGTATATCAGGTACATCCCATATCATTAGGTAATAAGAATATAAACAACAAATAAAGTAAAAATCACCTTTGGTACAGCAGCAGCGGCAGCAGCAGCGGCCTCTGCCATTTTTACAGCTTCTTGTGCTTCTTTCACTTCCTTAAAAATACAAAGACAAAAGAAAATTCAACATGGTTGCGGGAATAAATTGTTTATAAAAGTTCAAGAACTAGAAAGGAAAGCTTGGCGATGGACGAATATGTCCAATTTGGTTTCTTTCAGGTTCTCATTCTTCCAATCAAAAGTTCATTTCTCCACATTTCTACATTAGTTTGCAAATTTTTAAAAAGATCCTGCCTGATATGTAGTCCACATTTTTGTGTGAATTTCTCCTACTATACATATTCTTGTGTCCAATTTCTCCTAATTTACACATTTTGCAAAAAAATCTCCTCTATTACAATACATTTGTGTATGTTATTTTCACTGATATATGCATTTGCATGCAGTTTACCCTTGTGTAGGCATTTTTGCACACATTACTTGGCCAGAGAACTGGATTGCAATATTCAGACGTGTGAATTTTGAAGGATAGCTCTTTTTCAATTCACATACTGTTTTTAAAAAGTGAAAATTTGGTAAGTTTGCCTTTAAATGAGAACCACATTGAATGTGTTCCCATTCTCTGCAGGCAGGTTTGTGGAGTGAAAATTGTGGCTGCTGCACTCCACCCCAGGTTCTGCTGCTACTGTGCTGGAGTGAGACACCCACAAGTTGTCACCCAATCCACTCACCACACAGAGGCAACTTAAGGTCCCAAATAGTTTGCTGCTACCGAAAAAAAGGCTTCAGTAATACAGTTCCAGATGTTGATATGTACATTCAGCTTGTAGGCTATGCAGATACACACATACCAATACAAATTCTGTTGCTTCAGCAATTCAAGATGTAATGCAGACTTCGACCCACTGAGTGACAAGCCTTAATCATTTATATAGTTAACACTGGGCCATTGCCATAGCAACTGGCTTGGCTGACCTTGCACCTGTTGGCTTATCTCATGCATGGGGTGATTTGTGAATAACAGAGTCCAGTCAACAGTCGAGGTTCAGCTATAACGCTAAGCCAAACCACAGCAGCAGGACTGGGGGAGGAGCACATTGGATGCCACCTTTGATCTGGGAACCTGGCTAAGAACATAAGAAGAGCCTGCTGAATCAGATCGGTGACCCATCTAGTCCAGCACCCTTTTCTCATAGCAGCCAACCAGTGAACTATGGGAAGCGAGAGCTGAGCACAACAGAATTCTTCCCTCCAGCAACCGGCATTCAGAAGCACACTGCCTTTGACACTGGAGGAAGAACACATTTGTCAGGGATAGTAACCATTCATAGCCATATACCCTATCACTTCGTATAATTTCAGAGATCTTTGGATGAAGGGTGGTATAACTAACTAACAAACAAACAAACAAACTTCATATAAAGCCATCCAAGATGGTGGCCATCACTGCCTCTTACGGGAGCACAATCCATGGTGTAACTAGGCAATATGTAAATAAGTTATTTCTTTTGTTTGTCCTGACTGTTCCAGCATTCAGCTCCATTGGATCAACCTGCACATTGCTCATTCATGCTAAGCCCTGGTTTGGCCAAGTGTTATGTGCAAACTATTTACAAGCAGCAGTTCATTTAGGTAATTCTAGGCTCTTTAGATGGCACCGTGCATTACATCGCTCACATCCAAATGTGGTAATGCAGTAAGCCAGTTTTCGGTGTGGAGGTCCTCCTGCGCATTCTGCTGAGTGGGGTCTCAAACTCTCCAGAGGACCAGGTTAGATATAAAACAGATTGGAACACAATGTCTCCCTTTGCTATGCCCAGAGGCAATGACTCCCAATCCTTGAGGGAAGAGGACATGGATTCAGAGGCCTCATCTTAGATGAGGAAAAGGATTTGCCCTCTGAACCAACCTTTGATTGTCTTGCCTACTCAGCATTGGAGGTGTCCACAATGACACTGTCTCTTTGGCCAAAAGAGATTTCATAGCCCTCCCCAGAGGCCGTAGTAGAACCCTGGCCTCCCCTCCATGCCACAGGTGTCAATGGCTTCTAAAAGAGTTGGGTGCTGAGAAGAAGCTGCAGTCCTGTTTAAAACTCGGTCTAGGTTCACTGGTGTCTGCAGCGACGCTCAAGCCTGCCTTGCCTAAGCCCAGGAGCCACTTGGAGCTATCCATGGTGCTGCCTACCTTGCTTATTTGACTTTTGGACCTTGTCATCTCAGTTGCTTGACTTTGCTTGTCTGCATCTCTTCTCTACTTTGTCTGACCTTGCTTTGCTGGAACCTGGCCTTAGCTTGTCCAGACTTTGATCATGGATCCTGAACTGGTACTACTGACACGTGATGTGGTGCCTCTGGACTCTGTGCCTACTACATAGCCCCATTTGGGCTAGAACTTTGTTCCCTGGCTGGGACCACTGGGATAAAATACCCTTGGAAGCTCAGATATCACAATGAGACTCCATATGTACATTAATGATGAATGTAATTATGTATTTCACATTTAAATACCAACTTGAACCCCTCACTCATATTTTAAAGGAGAAGGTAAAAAATGCAGAATATGTCACAATGTGATTTTCTGAAGTGAAGATTAGGATACTGTAATTAAATCTGGCATGCACACTCAAGAGTAGAATTCTAATTTCCAAGTTCAAACTCTAGTGCCACCTGGACTTGTCTTCAAGAGCTGAAGAAAGATGCAAAATAAACAGTTAAGGGATCATAATCTGATACTCATGTACATATTCAGAATGGAATTTTAAACTTCAGGATCACACACCACCTCTGCTCCCATTTTCAAGGTGGCTGAGAAAGCTGGGAAGCACATTTTGTTATATAATAATGCCAATAAGCTTGAGAGGTCACAATGGAGCTTGACCTAAATTTATGAATGAATTCTCCATTTCATGTTGGGACACCAGCTCAATCCTTCCAGCCATTTTACTGGGAAGGGAAAAATGAGGAAAAATGCACAAGGTGCGATAATGCAATATCTGAACAAGACCCAGCAAACATGATGTTTAGTAGCTTAATATTTTTCTCTAGGAACTTACCAGAGCTTTAGCTAGAACTCTCTGCTTCTCCCTGTCAAGTTCCAGTTTTATGATTTCTTGAGCGTTCTGAAGCTAAAATGTAAAACATGACTGTGAGGTTTCAGATTATAAGAGGGTACCACTGTGAGCTGCATCCAAAGAGCTCCTCTAGACTGGTGTCCCGTCCCATCCCCCGCCACAGGTGTATTCAATAATAGTGCATTAGAGATGGATTCATACTGTACCATCCACATATCATCATTCTGCTTTATTATTTTTGTGATGCTTCCCCAATGTTACCACATTATAGCCATCTGGAGGAGCACAAGAAAATGAGGACAAAACAAAGCACCTTGTAACATTTGTGGTTTAAAAGTTACAGGATTTCAGCAGGAATCTATGGGACATGCACTGATAGGAAACTAAGCAGCATGTCCATCCCCAAAACTTTTGCAGGAGCAGACAATATTGAAAGTGGGATAACATATACCATCATGAGCACAAATAATAATAAAGGACATGGGGTGGGGGTGGAGCTTATTTTATTTTATATTTGATTTATATACTGTCGTTTATCAAAAGAACTCATGGCAGTGTACAACATTAAAAAGATATTTTATGGAGAATAATAATGAAAACATAAAACAAAGCATAATAATAGACAGCATAATAATAAAATAGTCATACTAACAGTCCCCCAGCCACACAGTGTTAACAGACCATAGATTATTTGATGGCCAAAGGCCTGGGTAACAGGAATGTTTTCGCCTGGTGCCTAAAGACATGTAATGATGGCCTCTCTGGGGAGACCATTCCACAGATGCAAGGGCCATCACAAAACAGGCCCGATCTCGTGTTGCCACCCTCTGAACCTCTCAAGGAGAGCCTTGGATGACAAGCGCAGGGTCCAGGTTGGTTAATATGGGTAGAGGCAGTCCTTAAGGTACTGAGTTCCTGAGCTGCGTAAGGCTTTATAACTCAACATGCTTTTGTAGACCCACCAAAATCAAAGTGTTGTCTAAGATTAGTAAACCTTCATGTTGGAAATAGTCAGGCAGCCAGTGTAACTGGTACAGCAGCGAAAGGAAGCCCATGGGAAAGGGGAAATCTCTGTCTTCCGCAAAGTTCCCTACAAGCGAATGCAGCCCTATGGCTCAAAAAGGTTCCCCACCCTCTGCATTCTCCCCACTCTATAGGCCCAGCTAGTATCAACATTTTGTAAGTTCTGAGACTACACAGGTGCTTGTCAGGCCTTTTGAGGGACTTTAAAACATTATTTTTCATTTGATTTACAAACTGCATTCCTATGAAGTTTTTAAAAACCACCCTGTTATTTTGTGGTGGAGCCATTTCACTTTCACAACAGACACTCAGCAGCCTGAATTTGCTGTTGGACAGAATATTAGACATGTCAAATCCACATTTTTCACACTGTCTCTGCTAACTGCAGGTACTGCACTGAAATTTCACAAGCTTGTTCCCTTGCACACCTGACCCAGGTAACTTCCAGCTTTGGGACTCTGAGATTTCCCAGTTCAAGCCCCTCAATAGCTGCATCTTTTAAAAGGAAGAACACCAGCTTGTTTGATCTCCGAACAATAAGGGGGCTAATATAAAACATAGCTCAAAAGCTGGGGCAGGAGGATGGCCAGCCTTTGAACAGCCTTTCGGCTATATGGGGGCGAATGACTCCCAGGCTCTTGCATCTTTCTATGAGTTAATCCATCACTGTCAACAAAATAAATAAATAAAGGAATACAGTACCTTCTCGATTGTCTTGATATCGTTTTGCCTTTTGTCCTGCATATGTTTTATTTCAGACTCTGAAAGAAGCAGGAAAAAAAGGGGTGGTGGGATAAAGCAGACCATGAAATTACATGGCTATTTAAAGAGATTCATATTGTGCACTACAGGTCAGTCTGTGAGCCCACTGGAATGCAGGGTGGATGGAGGCAGTGGCAGACCGGTGACCTTCACAACTGCCCTTGACATTCGCAGCCCTTCTCCCCGCTGTTCAGCTGGCTGGCCACAGAAGCAAGAGGGAGAAATAAGTTCAAGAGCCAAGTGTGTCTGAACGCCCATTGCTTTTCATTAATACCAGCCTTGCCCATCCTTGCTGTTAGTCACAGCTAATACAAAGTGCTTTAGCAGGTGGTTCTTTATTGCTCAGACCAAGGTTCTGAGCATTGGGCAGCGTTGGGGGTGGGGTGGGGAGAAGACACCATAATGTGAGGTGATGAAATTACATCAGTATAATCAGTGCTTTTTTCTGGGGAGATGCAGGGGTACGCATATCCCTAAACATTTTGTGAATCTTTGTACTTTTGTCCATTTACTGTCTCAGTTTGATCTATAAAATGGTGATTTTCTTGAGTCAAAATGAAAGTACCCCTAAACATTTTTTAAGGAAAAAAAAGCACTGAGTATAATTCTGGCTTCATGCTTTATTCTTGTGCAACAGCACTGATGCTTTTATCCCCCTTAATTCCATTAACGCTGTTGTAATGACTTCATTTGTATTGTTAGGATGGATGTTCTTACTATATATATATATATATATATATATATATATATATATATATATATATGCACTTTACCACCGTAAAGCATGCTAGCTGCATTGGGAGCCCCTAGAAGAGGGGTAGGCAACCTAAGACCTGGGAGCTAGATGCGGCCCAGTCACCTTCTCAATCTGGCCCGCGGATGGTCCAGGAATCAGCATGTTTTTACATGAGTAGAATGTGTGCTTTTATTTAAAATGCATCTCTGGGTTATTTGTGGGGCGTAGGAATTTGTTCATTTTTTCCCTTTCAAAATATAGTCTGGCCCACCACATGGTCTAAGGGACGGTGGACCAGCCCACGGCTGGAAAAAGTTGTTGACCCCTGCCCTAGAAGACCAGAATGCAATATATTTTATTTTATTTTTTATAGAAAAGGTTAAAAAAAACACCTTCTATACCCAGACATTTCTGAATTTCCAGCATGCAACAATAAAAAGCATGTTAGCACTTGCGTATTTATATTCTGATGGGTTTTTAAAATACTCAAGCGGAATATAAATTTTATGAAATAAAAAAGAAATATGCACACATTTTAAGATGTCATAAATTCAAGCCTTTTCTAAAAGAGGAATTGGTAAAATATATAACTACTTAAGGCTCTGGGGCATCAGCTCTGCCTTGAAATAACTAGCAAAACATAGCATATCACCCCGCAGCAGACGTATTGTAATGTCTATTATACACCTCACTAAAATGGATTTCTTATTATACTTCATCGTCAGATGGGTACTACATAGGAGCAGGTATGAGCTATTGGTTTATTAGAAGAATAGGTATTTGTTAAAATGAAGACTTTGGAGAAAATTCTTTCACAGTATTGTTCAACATAATCATTTGGAACTGTAAATATAAGAAGTCTCAACATTTGTGTAAATAACAAACCTTTCTCTCCCTTCCCCCCCATTGGTAAATACAAGGAAAACATACACTGAAACAAGGTTACTTTCTACTACTTCTGAAAGTGTTCAAGACCACCTCAAATTACAGAAAAAATGGGGGGGAAACAATAATTACCACGCTATGCTTATTGGCTCAATTTAGGCTCTGAATAATTTCCACAAAATTTCAATAAAATAAAATAAAATCAGTTTCTTGTTCTATAAGGAAAGTTTACCTAAGTTAGTCATTTCTTTCACTTTGAGTTTTATAACTTCTTGAAGGCGTTTAAGCTTGTCAAGCAGGGTAGCATTTTCTCCTTTCAACTCCGAGTTCGCTTGCTGAAGCAACTCTTTTTCAATCATTAAATCATGTACGACCTGAAAGATTAAGAAGCCGCCTGTTTTCAAAACCGTGAGGCGTAAAAGGAAAAACACCACCACAAACACACAATGTAAATATGCCGCCGGGGTGGGGGTGGGGGCGCACACAGTAATTATACAATGCAAGCTATCATATCGTTTTTCTGAATCCTGTCATATTAGTTATAATATGAATGGGAGGGGAAACTAAGGGGACTAAATAGAACTTTCCGGAAGAAAGGCTGCGGAACCCTACATACAAAGACTGTAACACATGGGGACACGTTATTGACAGGAATAATGCATATCATACTGTTTGTTTGCCCTCATCATTCAGGCCAATTTATTGTGGGGCCTGCATCCAGGAAGGCAGCTGGGGCCTATCCACCCACACTTCTCTCTGTGCTTATGAAGTGCTGTCCGTAACTAGGCAGGCAAGAGAAGCCATGGGCAGGCAACTCCAGGGGGTTGCAAAGTGCACGGCTAAGGAGAAAGGGGGCGGGGCTTGTCGCTTTTGTGCCGTTTCTCAGTGACAGCACTGCCATTGCCATGAGGAGCACATCAGACGTCAAATCGGTGAAATTTCCAGGCTGGGAGCCACATGGAGTCCATCAGGCAGCCTGATACCAACACAGTTGGTTTTTCTGCTTCATGCCGGAGCCACCCAGAGGCAATTCATATTCTGAACATTAAGATAACTTTGCATGCACGTCACACATAGGCCGTCCAAGGGTTTCCTTTTTTTTTTTTTAATGCCATTGAAGACTCTGGTTTAAATCTCCATGCGAACAGTGATAACCTTGTAGGAAAGTTCCAGGACAGCACGCAACAAAAGACTTTAAAGTTATACTTTTGGTAAAGCAAACTCATTTACATTTTTATTATGCATGCCCTTTGTTAAAATCTTGCCACGTTCATTATGGAAAGGACTTCGTATGCATCCAAGCTTATTGGGAGAGCCACCCTTTCTTCTTGTCTGCTTCAAAGCTATTTAACACATTTGCATAGATTGTCAAATGGCTGTCGAGATTTTTACTGCCGCATATTTCTTTTCAACAAGATGGAAAAAAGCTCTCAGAAGAAAGTTGAAACGCGACTTTGCAATGGCCACTAGAACATCATGTGGATTTCTGATATCCTTATGGGAAAAAAGTCCCAAAGCTAGTTAACACGATGGCTAGTAATTATTTAAAGGAAACATGTCTTTTTGATTAGTTTCGAAAGCAGGTTTCCCCTTTTAAGATCATCTGAAGATATAGAAGAAAGAAAACTAGCAGACAATGCCTGGAACATATTTATACCGAAATGTGATTTATCTTGATGGTTTCCAAGCCTGCCCCCCTCCATTCTAAGTGCCTTGAGTGCTGGGCTGGGACCAGAGAGATCTGGGTTCAAATATCTACTCTGTTATGAACCCCACTGGGTGACTTTAGACTTAGTCACCCTCTCTCAGCCAAATCTACCCCACAGGGTTGTTGTGAGATAAAACAGGAGATGCTTCTTTACAGAAGGGTGCCATTTTTAAAATGTAATAATTTCTATCGTTTTCCAACCTTTGTGCTTGCTATAAGTACAATTCATAGCCCAATTCAGAGCTAAGGGGAAATGCTCCCCATCTGTTCTATTTAGGGCAGAAAAACTGTGGGGTGGGTGGGAAGAAATGTTGCTGAATATTTCTGAAGGGAGAGGTGAATTTTCCCCAATTGTTTTTCTCAGATAATTATATTCTGAAATGTCTTGCCTCACTTCATGTTGAATTAAACCGAGTTGGCATCAGTACATGAAGAAAACAGTGAGCTAAGAGAGAGGGAGAGTTAGAAAGAGGAGGGCCTAAGCCAATCCCATCCTTCAAATAAGGCTAAAATATTATTAAACAATATTCAAACTTGGGACGCAAATACTCGATGAAACGCATCTTTTGACATGGATATTCCTCGACCTTAAGATTGGCACCTATGTTCTTCAGGTGGCCTCTTACATGGGAATTTTTGAAGGTGGCAACAATGGAGAAGGCCATTTCAGTTGTCCCTCCTGTAGGGAATGCTCTCCCATGCAAGGCCTGCCAGATGTTGACATTAATATTACTTTAGCGCCAGGACTTTCATCTTTTCCCAGGGAATTTCCCAGCAGCAACAACAACAACATCCTCCGCCATCAACAGAAGAGGTTTACTTCAGAACTGAAGAGGGGGAATGAATATTCCAGCCACAGGACAAGTATCTGTGGCAAATTCTCTGAACCAAACTTTGCAAATTATTGCAAGAGGTGCACTAAATGGTGATCAGTGGGAGAGCTGTGTTTTTCAGCAACAAAGGATTGGCATTTGAACACTAGGAAAACATGATCAACATGCAACAGCAACTCTGTCCCCGGGAAAGATATTCCTTCTGCACATTTTCTTGGCCCCCTGCTCTCGGTTTCTTCTGCCATCTCAGGACATTAAAAAAAAAGAAGTAACGATGTACAACAGCTGTGTGTTTGTTGCACTGTTATACACAGAGCATCCACAGAGGCCCTTCACTTACTCTTCACTACTAACAAGTCCCAATTCCTTTGTTTCTTTGTCCTCCTTTGTGCCTGGTTGGTGTTCATGTTAGCCAGCTAGATTGCGAGCCCTCGAGGATTTGGGGAGGGAGGACTCTCTTTTTCATTAAAACTGCTACTGTCCACCCTCTCTCCACTAGATAAAATTCTAGCAGCTTGAGCTCTTGGGGGGGGGGAGCTTCAGTTGGTTGGCTGCAGATGCCCTAAGTTGGTGGAGCAGAACCATCTCCCTGTTTGCTTGTTGTGCTGGATCAGGTAAAACATGCATTCAACAGGCATCCATTGTGTGTGAAGGCAAAGGCCTGGCTGTGCTCAAGTCACAGATTTTGGACTGTCTCCCTCCCTCCCTCCTGCCCGCCCCTTCCATGTGTGTATTACATGAAATGGCTCCATCTGCCAGGGACTGGGCAGGTGAGGAGGACTGGTGGAGGAACCCCAGGAACCTTCCAGAGAGGAGGAAGGGGCAGAGAGTATAGACCTAGACTTGTGTTTGAGACAGGTCACACCCCAGAAGAAGGAGGAGGAGGAGGAAGAAGTTGGGAAATAATGACTGATGAAAAACAGGAGCAAGTTGGCATTGAACAGAGGCAGGAGTCAGCTGTGTTAGAATCTGTGCAGCAGCCAAGTGACACACTGTCTCTGAACAGCTTACCAGACCCTCTTCATCTCCGAGAAGCAGACGTTTTATGCCATGGGTAGGCAAACTAAGGCCCGGGGGCCGGATCCGGCCCAATCGCCTTCTAAATCCGGCCCGCAGACGGTCCGGGAATCAGCGTGTTTTTACATGAGTAGAATGTGTCCTTTTATTTAAAATGCATCTATAGGTTATTTGTGGGGCATAGAAATTCATGCATCCCCCCCCCCAAAAAAATATAGCCTGGAACCCCACAAGGTCTGAGGGACAGTGGACCGGCCCCCTGCTGAAAAAGTTTGCTGACCCCTGTTCTGTGCGAATCACTGAACAGAGAGCCCAAAGGAAGCTTATACTTAGTACCCGCTGTTAGCAGCAGGAGGAGTCTGATTGATAGGAATTAACGACCAGAGGGGGGTGGAGCTTTGCTATGAGGAACATGGGCTTTAGAGTAAGGTGCTCTTCCTGTGTCTTCTTGAGATCCTGTAGAAATAAAAGAACTGAAAAGCTCTCTCTTTCTCTGTGTCTGATTTCCTGGGAAGTTAGCCAGCAGCCGTCAGCAGCACCCTGACACCATCAGAGTAAAGGCAAGCCGGATGGTGTCCACCAGCTCCACCTCACCGACCTACCTTTCCCCCTGATCCATCACCCCTGGCCTCTATGCCTTGAGGGAAGGTCTGCATGGTTCACTACCTGCACTTGTGAGAGCTCATCTATGCAATCAGAAGCCCTGTGCAACCAGGAGTGTTCACAAGATGCACCAAAGGATGAATGGGGTCACATCCGGCAACCAAGCTCCCCCCCCCCCCCGGCTATGCATGCAGCACCTGTAAGATGGGAACCTTCATGCAGCCAAGGCATGCACCAGAGATCAGCCATGCAAGAAGGAACTGGTTGGAGCTGGAAGAAGGGACACAACTTTGGGGGCAGGCCCGGTGGTAGGGCCCCACTTCCCTATACTTATGCAAAGCCCCATCACAAAATCTTAAGCTTGCTTACAATCTAGCAGTGCAACTTTGCCACCAAGCTGAGACTGGCCTCAAGATTGAAGTGCAGGGGAAAGTGGGTAGCTGTCCCTTGCACTCGGACTTATGCTCTGTGCAGCACCAACTTTTCAAAGAGTCTGGTTCATTTTATTAATTTATTAATCAATTAATTTTATTGCTATCCCTGGTGTCAGGGTGTTGTCAGTGGCTAGTGGCCGCCTGCCCAGTAAAGCAGAGAGACAGGGGAAAAGCGAGCTTTTCAGTTCCTTTTTATTATTAGAATTAGCAGGGCAAAATTCCATCCACACTGTTCATTATGTGAAGTTGCCTCAAGTGAAGCTCCACCTCCTCTTCTCTGCACTTCCTATTCCTCAGACTCCTCCTACCTCCTATGGCGGCTGTTAAGTGCCACCAACCTTTGAGCCCTCTTCTCTGCTATTTTCAACTTGGCTTTTGGGGAGGGAACAGGTTCTGGGATACAGTGGTACCTCGGGTTAAGAACTTAATTCGTTCTGGAGGTCTGTTCTTAACCTGAAACTGTTCTTAACTTGAGATACCACTTTAGCTAATGGGGCCTCCTGCTGCTGCTGCGCAATTTCTGTTCTCATCCTGAAGCAAAGTTCTTAACCCGAGGTACTATTTCTGGGTTAGCAGAGTCTGTAACCTGAAGCGTCTGTAACCCAAGGTACCACTGTACAGGTTCAGGTTACATACGCTTCAGGTTACAGGTTACAGACTCCGCTAACCCAGAAATAGTGCTTCAGGTTAAGAACTTTGCATCAGGATGAGAACAGAAATCGTGCTCTGGCGGCATGGCAGCAGTGGGAGGCCCCATTAGCTAAAGTGGTACCTCAGGTTAAGAACAGTTTCAGGTTAAGAACGGACCTCCAGAATGAATTAAGTACTTAACCCGAGGTACCACTGTACTCTCAAGTGACAGTGTGTCAATCAGCTGCTGCTCAGGCTCTGCCTGTTCTACACTACCTGGTTCCTGCTCCCTGTATTCCATTATTTCCGAACTTCTTCCCTCTTCTTCTCCTAGGGTGTGACCTGGGCCCTCCAGATCTATACTATCTGCCCCTTCCTCCTCTCTGGAAGCCCCTGGGGAGGCGGTCTCCACCATTCCTCTTCATCTGTCTAGTCTATGACATATGGGGATTCCTACTCATCCCCTCAAATAATTTCCCAGAGTGGCTCACATGGCTGCCTCAGCCACAAGGTGTTTCTATCAGAACACAAGTGGGTGTCGAATGCTGGCTCAGAATGCTGCTATGTCTGGTATATGTTGTCATTATGTTCAGCTCAGACCATGGAATGGTTTACAGTTCTCTCCCATGTTGTGAAGTGGCTGCATTGGCTTAACCAGAACTGAACAAGTTGAATAATTTGTAGGAGAATCTGAGTAAGTTACGTTAAAATACAAACAAATTTGCTTAGAAGGAAGTGCTACTGAACAAAATGGGACTAACTCCAAGTAAAATATGTTTAGGGTTGGGATGTGAAGTAGGATATACATATATTGCTGTACACAGAGTTTTGCTATTGAGTTAATCCTATTGAAATCAAAGTGACTGTTTCAAGGTTATATTTTTATCTTCATCATCTGTATGCTATCCAAGTTCTCTGGGCACAGATAATAAAACACAGTTTACAATAAAAAGCCACCACCATCATCGCCACAACCACCACCACCACCATCATCTGTATACTGTCCATTTGTGTAAATTCTCTGGGCATTTACACAAAATAAAAAAGCTCAAAGAAAAAAAGGAAAAAAAGCTAAGTGCTCACGATCATGCAAGTACAGGAGTAGGTGATGATCACAGTGATCAAGCACTTGACACCCATTTAGGTTTATGGGAATCAGTGGCCAAAATGCAGAGATGTGAGAAGTCATCCATTATATTAATATGCAGCTGTTCTTCTTTAGAAATAATTACAATTAATTAGGAAGCAGCATCAATTATTGAAGCTAAAATTGGTATATAACCCTCCAAAAGCACATGGGCTCATAACAGGCAATTTAAAGTGAGTCCCTAACATCGTCCCCACCCCACCATCGGTATAAGCCATGGGTTGCAGAAAACTGTTCTTACTTAGTTGCTTCATTGGACTTGACACGATTCCTTTTTGTTTTATTTAACTCCCCAAAATACTCCCCCAAACCCTCTAGGATTTCTCCAGTTAAGGATCTGCCAGAGGGTGTTAATAAACATCACACAGTACAAAGAAACGATTAGTCAAAAGTCCCCTGAGACATCGTTCCACTCTATGTGGTTACACAGTAAATTCACGGTTTCAAAGGATCTTTTAAAGAACTGTTTCAGGACTTAAGAGGCTTAAAAGGCTAGAACTCACGCATCAAAGGCTCACTGTGCTGTGAGCCACAAGGATCATAACTGAAATTAATTTTATCTTGTTATCTTATTGCCTTGAATTCCGCTGCATTTTACTTTGGGGGCCCTTGGGCTAAAAAGAGGCATATAGATTATTATTGCTACTACTAGCGTGAGACACTTAATCTCAGGGCCATGGGTTCAAGCCCCACGTTGGGCAAAAGATTCCTGTGTTGCAGGGGGTAGGACTGGATGACCCTTGTGGTCCCTTCCAACTCTACAATTCTATGATTCTACTATATAGCAAAATTGATCCCCCTCTCTACAGCAGTGCTCCACCCCCCCCATCTGCTGCAGAGTGAGAGTATATGGGGGCAGTGGTGGGAGGAGAGGAAGGGGATATCAATAATAATAACAGTAATAATAATAATAATAATACTGATAACAATGCTTGTCACCAGCATCATCATAATTAACAACAGCAACTATTTGTAATCTATTATTTGCACAGATTGAAAAAAAATGTTTTACAATCAAATGCGGTCTGTTTGTAAGAGACAGTTCTCTAAAATCTAGTTGTGCTGTAGCTTCTGTTTTGTGGGCTTTGCATGGTGAATCTATAGCTCTAGCGCCACCATCCGTCATAAATAAGAACTGTAAATAAAACAATTAGCCTTGCTGCAGCAAGGACACTATCAAAACGAGCAAAGGGAGGGTTTTCTGCAGCATTCTGCAGCTATTTGTCACAGAAGGAAGGCTTTGTGGTGAGGCTCTCCTTACCATCTGCCCACAGCAACAGTTCTTTTTTGCTTAGAACAGAGGTCGGCAACCTAAGGCCCATGGACCACAAGCAGCCCATGGGGGTCGTTTAACAGGCCCATGAGCCGCCCCTGAACTAAGTTGCCCATTTGGTGAGTCCCTGTGCGCTGAGCTAAACTGGCACAGCGCGGGGACTTGCTTCTGCAGTGCTGGAAAGGTAAACCTTGCCAACCTGGCTTAGAAGATAGATGCGAAATATGAATGTACATCGTTCTGGAGACTTCAAAGCTTTATCACCCTATGTAGTTTCTGAGTTGCTAACTTCATGCTGCAATTTACCCACTGCAAAACTGTATGTTATAAGACAGTGATTAAAAACTTTCTCTTTAAACCCCAGTATGACTTGTGGAGTTCTTTGATGGAATTTAGGGTACATTTGCTATTTAATCATCTATCGTTTAGAAACAGGACTGAGACCCAATTCACCATGCAGACAACCCAGTCCAAAGACATTCCCTAATGGAGTATCATCAGTATAACATAAGAACAGACTATGCAATGCTCTCCCTGTAGCAACTCACAGTCCTAGAGGGAAATACATTTGCCTTTCTACACTAAAAATGTTTAACTCCTATTTATTTTTATTTTATTTCATACAATTTATACACTGCTTGATTATTTTTTAAAACACAACAACCTCAAAGCGGTTTACAAAAAGATAAAACAATAAAATCAAGAAAAACCTGCAACCATACTTTGAAACATACAAAAGTTGAAATACTTAGATTAAAATTACCTTAACTTTCTAAGCATCTGGGTAGGCTAGTCTAAACAAAGAGGTTTTTAGCAGGTGCCAAAAGGAGTTCAGCGGAGCATTGCTCTCAATAGGCAGGGAGTTCCATGGCAGTCAAAAATCTCAGGGCCCCCCTCACACTGAACTAAGAAAGCTCGATTGTAATTTTATTTCAAGATCAAATCAATATTATTTTGATCCATTGTTGTGCGGCCCCTAGAAGGCGTAGGGCCCACAGACCAAGGCCTACTCTGCCTATTTGGTAATCCAGCACCAGGTGCTGCCTGTAGGATGTATCATTCACTGTAGCAGTCAAATACAACATTTCCTGTTTCCTAGAGTGGACACGCAGGGGAATGTTGCTCCAGACAGGTAGGACTTCCTCTCAAACCTGCTCTGGAGCCTCCCCCCCCTGTGTGTGACCAGGTAGATGGGCATGGCCCTAGCAGACCCTATAAAAGGGCCAGTCAAGCAGCCATCTTCCTATTTTAACTCTTTTTTGCCTTCTTCCCATTTCACCTTTCAGACTCCTCTGCCGGCTCTTAGCCAGCAACACATGGCTCATCCTTACAGAGGACGGAAGCCGCAAGATAGAAAGTGTGAGGCTTCTTTTCTCTACAACTGTAACTATGACTACAAGATTAAAGCCTGCCTTCAGGACAATACTGTGAACTGAATGTAAGTAAACTTTATCATTACTTTTAAAAGAAGACTGTTGTGTCATCCTTGTTTTTAAGAGGGAACTAAAGGGGAAATTTACCAGGAACAAGCCAGACTGGATCGCTCAATTCAAACGATTCTAACAAATCCATCAACTTGCTTCCAGCACTGTGCAATGGAATGTGCTCTGTTACTAGCTCACTAGCGTGAGTGAGGAAGGATAATATTGAATCAATATATCCTCTCCTACTATCCACAACATTCCCACACTGCCACACTAAACGACTGAGTCCTTAAAAAAATGGAACGGATATTATGTGGTCCCTGTTGTAGTGCCAATTCCGCCCATCAGTGGTTGAGTGGGCACACGTGGGTAAATTGGTCCCAAGTTGTTAAGGGCTTTACAGTGGTACCTCGGGTTAAGTACTTAATTTGTTCCGGAGGTCCGTTCTTAACCTGAAACTGTTCTTAACCTGAAGCAACACTTTAGCTAATGGGGCCTCCTGCTATCTCTGCACGATTTCTGTTCTCATCCTGAAGCAAAGTTCTTAACCCGAGGTACTATTTCTGGGTTAGCAGAGTCTGTAACCTGAAGCGTATGTAACCCGAAGCGTATGTAACCTGAGGTACCGCTGTATATACAAAGAACATCTTGAACTTGGCCTGGTAGTAAATCAACCAGTGCAGATCTCTGAGCACAAATGTTATATACTGACAAGGCCTCACTTCTGTCAGCAATTGCACTGCAGCATTCTGCATTAAGTGCAGCTTCCTATGGGGATCTGAATGGGTGTCCTGAGGCAGACTGATATGACAAGGACCTGGGAGACCAGGGTTCAAATCCCCACTTGGCCATGAAGCTCACTGGGTGACTTGGGGCCATTAAGTCTAATTTACCTTACGGGGTTTCAGTGGGGATTAAATGAGGAGGGGGAAACCTCCTGGGAGGAAAAGGTGAGATATAAATGCAACAAACAATAACTACAGCGTTTGGAAGCCCACATCCATGTGCTAAAGGCTTTGGAAAACCACCTACCTTTTCAGGGGACATTTGTTTAAGCCTCGTTACCTCTGCCTCCAAATTTTCAATTGTAGCAGCCTGCTCCTCAAGCTTGCCCCTCAGTACCTGTAACTTTGAAAGTACGGTTTCTCCACCTTCTTCGGATGGGTCAAGTAAGAAATATTTCTGCCAAGGAAAGAGGAGCATTAATGAGAGACACAAAGCACTTGATCGCAGTCAGAAGGCACAGCAGCAACAGCTGGATTGGTTTTTGTAACACTAAATCATGCCTGACTTTGGCTACATCCTCACCCTAGGTTTAGAGCACTATGGTGCCACTTTAAACAGCCATGGCTTCCTCCAAAGAATCCTGGGAGCTGTAGTTTAGGGTGCTGAGCATTATCAGATGAGCATTATCTGATTATCTGATGGTGTTTCCTGCTTGGCAGGGGGTTGGACTCGATGGCCCTTGTGATCTCTTCCAACTCTATGATTCTATGATCAGTAGGCCGTTCCACAATTCCCCTCCCAGAGCTACGATTCCCACATTCTTCACAGAGAGCTTTGGAAATTGCAGTTTTGGGAGGAGAATAGGGGAATGGACACCATAGTCTACCTGGGCACACAGTGTTTGCCAGCTACCTACAAAAGCAAACTTCTTGTTTTATTTCAGTAGTTAGGGAAGGGTGTGGGGGAAGGGAGGGATGTGTCTGGATGGATAGTTCAGTTGATAGAGCATGAGACTCTCAGGGTCGTGGGTTCGAGCCCCAGGTGGGGCGAAAGATTCCTGCATTGCAGAGGGTTGGATTAGATGATCCATTTGGTCCAACTCTACAACTATATGACCAGCTATGATCAGATGGGTGGAAGGGATAGGTGGGGGAGCACCTGCATTCCAGAACCAGTAGCTGCTTCTGCTATTTACGAACAGCTCAGCCGGGAGCAGGGGTGAATCCCAAAGCCTGCACAAGGATACCACATCTGCTTGTATGACGTTTGCACCTGACCCTAAGAACTGCTTTTTTGTGCCCTGGCTCATGGGGCCAGGTTTTTAGCTGGGCCATTCCAACTCTGAATTCCTTAACCAAGCAAACCAGGGTACGCTGCACCCCGCGCTGTGTCAGATAAATAAAATATACACAGTAGCAATAATTCAAAAACTCACCGTATAGTTTGTTTTGAGAATTGCAAGTGCATCACATAGTTGTTGCTGGTAGCTATATCGCATTTTCTCCTCTTTCTGTAATTGAAGGGCGAGATTTAACTTTTTACGGATTATCGAAACGGTAAAAGGCAAAGCCCGCAAGGAAATGTTTCAAAGTCCACTGTTGGGCAGTGCCTTTCTTAGGACGTTTTGGTTGGTCCCAATAAAAAAGGTGCTGCCCAACTGTAAATTTCAAAATAAAAAAGACGTATTCAAGCTAGTGTGGCACAGTGGCTAGAGTGTCAGACTAGGACATGGTAGATCAGGGTTCAAATTCCTGCTCAGCCATGAAGCTCACTGGGTGACCTTGGGCCAGTCACTACCTCTCAGCCTTAAACTATCTCGCAGGGCTATTGTGGGGCTTGAAAGGGGGGGGGACTGTGTACACCACCTTGAGCTCCTTGGAGAAAAAGGTGAGACAGAAATGCAACAAGAAGGAAGGAGAGAATGTGGAAGGAAGGAAGGAAAGAAAGCAATTCCATCATTATCTTTGCTCTTTGGAGCAAAGGTACAATCCTCAAGTGTGTTTTTGCCTCTTCCAACACCTTTAGCCCTTGCAACACCCAAGCACACAAGTTCTGGAGAAAGGTTGTGACTGGTACAGTAGAAGCAGTTACAATGGATTGCCTTTAGGTGGAGCCACAAGCCCACAGCATCCTGTTCTCTGGTCAGGGAGGGACCAGGCGGCAGTTCTGTCCAGTCCCCTGCTGTGTCAGCATTGACGGCACATGAACCCTGCAGATATCAGACCGTGCCCAGGGCTTGCCAGGGCTCAGCTGCCTGTGCTGGCTCTGCTGGGGCTCGGCACAATCAATCCCTGGATCATATCCGTAGTGTATATCCCACTGTTCTGAATGCAATTGGAACATTGCAGAATAATGGTGCAGAGCCACCTTACGGACGCTAACCTGAGACTACGCCTTATGGAACTCAGCTCATGCTTATTTTTGATTAAGCAGTGAACAGCGGATTGTGCTGACAATTGCTGTAACACATGCCCAAACTGAAAGGCTGATTTTTAAAAAAACAAAAACATATAAACATAATCACTTGTTTTAAAAAGAGAGGAAAGGAAAAGGAAGGGAGACCCTTTCAACAATCTCTCTCTCACCACCCTGCCTACAACAAAAAGAGCTCCAGTTTGGGGCTGGTTCTTAGGCTGAGTTCTATAGTGCTTTATAGCACAACGAGGGAATTACAGGGTAAACCACTTAATGTGCTTTCTGTATTGCACTGCTAACTGCCAGCATATGATATTCTCTCTCTCTCTCTCTCTCTCTCTCTCTCTCTCTCTCTCTTTCTTTCTCTCTCTCTCTCTCTCTCTCTCTCACACACACACACACTGCTTTAACCAAATAGCAAACAAACACAAAACCTTCACACAGATTACGCATTGATGCTTTACACTTCAGCACTTGGATGCTTAAAGCGGAATGAGGAAAGTTGCCCTGTACCTGCTTGTAAAAGTCATCAATGTATTTTAGCCTGTCATTTATGGCTAGCCAGAGCTTGGTTGCCTCTTCCTGTATTTTTTCCTCATACTGCGCTTTAAGGATCTTTCGGTACATAGCAAACTCATTGTAGAGCCTGTCTGTGAACTGAAAATACAAAAGGATTAATGGCACGCTCATTCAAAACGATTTATTATGTGGCTGTTGAACAGAATGGAGCTACCAAACTAGCTGTTTCAGCACACTAAATGAACAGCACCACACACAGACTGTGCCAGTCCATGTGTGATCTCAATGAAGTTGGCCTGGGAAGGGGCATCTTAACCCAATACAACCACACCCAGACACCTGCATTCCTGTTTCAGTGGGTTAGTTTGGACAGAGCACTGAAACCAGGGATAGGGAGCCTGGGGGCACCCTGATATTGTTGGACTACAACTCCCATCAATCCCAGGCAGCATGGCCGACAGGGATGATGTGAACTGTAGTCCTGCAACATCTGGAGGAGACCAGAGGTTTCTCACACCTGTGCTAAGCTACAGCTCAGCATTACAAGTTTTAAGGCTTAGCATTACAAGGACGAGCCTAGCTTCCTCTAGGCTTGCACACACATGCCTCATAAACAGTTTGATCTCACTTTCCCCCTGCATATGCTATCTACAGTTGATAATAGTGGCAATAAGGACTTTGACAATGAAAGGAATGAAAAAAATAGCCAAGATTTCTGAAGCAAGAATGAATGCAGATGTTAAATTAGAATGGTTAAAAATGGCTGTTGTTGGCACAAAATAAGAACTAGCTACTTTATGTAAACAGCTAAAGGTAAAGGGACCCCTGACACTTAAGTCCAGTTGTGAATGACTCTGGGGTTGCGGCGCTCGTCTCGCTTTACAGCCCGAGGGAGCTGGCATTTGTCCGCTTCCACAGGCAGTTTTTCCAGGTCATGTGACCAGCATGACTAAGCTGCTTTTGGCGAAGCCAGAGCAGCCCATGAAAACACCGTTTACCTTCCCTGCCGGAGCAGTACCTATTAATCTACTTGCACTGGTGTGCTTTCGAACTGCTAGGTTGGCAGGAGCTGGGACAGAGCAACGGGAGCTCACCTCGTTGTGGGGCCTCGAACCACCGACCTTCTGATCGGCAAGTCCAAGCGGCACAGTGGTTTAAACCACAGTGTCACCCGCCTCCCATGTAAACAGCTACAGTGCCACATATGTATTCCAGCAAAGCTCTGCTTGAGAGATGGGCAGAAAACAGCTTACCTGTAATAAAGTTCTTGTCGTTTCTATAAAGACCTTTATATCTCCTATTTCACTTGTATCTGTTTGCGTAGCATGATCTGAGATCCCAAAACCTATTTTCAGGTTATCTGAAATCGTGTGCCTATGGATTTTTTTGTTGAAATATAGTTAGTTGAAACAGCAAAGATATTATACAGAACAAATGTGAAGCTTAAAGTAGCAATAATCTGCTAAACTATCCATTAAGCTTTTAAGTTATTGCCTCGTTCAAGTGTTTTACTCATGTGTAAAAGCAATGCAAGAGAGGGGACAGGCATGTGAAGCTCCGCTCCGCTCCCTATTGTTCATGAGCTGGAGGGTGAACTTCTGAAGCAGAAGTCTATAAAAATTTTGCACAGCAGCAAGGAAGTAGATACAGGAAAGTTTTTCTTCCTCTCTCATAACAGCAGAACTCATGGACACCCAATGAAGCTGAAGGTGGAAGATTCAGGATAAAAGAATGTACTTCTTCACAAAGCATAGTTAACCTATGGAACTCACTGCCACAGGAGGCAATGACCTACATGCTTCTGAATACCAGTTGCTAGAAACTGTAAAAGCGGGGAGTTCTCTGATGTTCAGATGAAGACTGCAGGCTTCCCAGAGACATCTGGTTGGCCGTTGTGAAAACAGGATGCAGCACTAGATAGGCCATTGGCCTGATCCAGCAGCCTCTTCTCCTTTACTTGTGGAAGCTGCCTGCACAATGTAGAGCATAGATCAGGGTCTTAAATTGTGCGGGGATCCTCCATAAAGTACAGAAAGCTCCCTGCTTCAGAGGTTTCCCTCTAAATTTTGGGGAGCAAAAAAGTGACAGTCCCCACTCTCCACACTACTTGTATGTAGAAAGTTTAAAGAGGGTTTATATATGTTCCTCAATAATGAATGATTCTAAAAGGATATCCCGTCACTCACACAGTTATTGAGTTCACTTTTATCACACACTCGCTTTCAGATCAGCTTGCATAGGGGATTCTATGCAGTCTCCCATCAAGGCACTGGCCAAGCTAAGCCCTGCTTAGATTTCAAAATGTTATTTCTCTGGGGAGCACAAATGGATCGCCATTTGGTTACATCTGCCATGCACACTCTTCAGTTGTACTACAGGGGTCCCCCTCCTTCCTTCCCTGGACTTCCACTGTGGCAATGTTTTGGAAGCCCAGATTAACAAGGTGGGTGAAATGACAACACGCAAATCTTCGGGAGGTGGCTGCTATTCTAAACATGACTGGATTTTCCAACAACAGGGAACAGGTGGTCAAGGCAGCTGCTTAGTCTCTTGGCTGTAGAATGAGTCAATGTGTACGTCACCCAGGCTAAACTTGGCTCATTTGCAGGGGGAACTCTTAATGCAAAACGGGGACACATGCCAGTTCGATTTTTAAAAATAGCCTTCTGCGTTAACATCTCTCAGAACCACTCCCCTGATCGCATTTCTGCAACATGCAAGTGTTCCCTGTTTGTAAGTCTCATCATATCTACAAGTTCTTTAAATAGCAACGTGATAAAGTTTAACATCCATTTTTAATGGCATTTACTGGTTCAGAAAGTGGCTCAGAGATACAATTCAGTTTTAAACCATTCTACACTGGGAGAATAAACTGGAGATGCCAGGAAACTAATTCTGGTGCACAGCATTAATGGGACATAAAGGTAAAGGGACCCCTGACCATTAGGTCCAGTCGTGACCGACTCTGGGGTTGCAGCACTCATCTCGCTTTATTGGCTGAGGGAGCGGGCGTACAGCTTCCGGGTCATGTGGCCAGCATGACTAAGCCGCTTCTGGTGAACCAGAGCAGCGCATGGAAACGCCGTTTACCTTCCCGCCGGAGCGGTACCTGTTTATCTACTTGCACTTTGACATGCTTTCGAACTGCTAGGTGAGCAGGAGCTGGGACTGAGCAACGGGAGCTCACCCCGTCACGGGGATTCGAACCGCCAACCTTCTGGAATTGCACAAGGAAGCATGGAGTTGCCAATTAAATCTGGAGTGTCCATGTAGTCATTCAGTATGACGGGATTTGCAATACATTGTGCTATTTAATTCTTAAATGAGGGATACCTGGTAGGACAATTCTCTGGTTTCAAGACTCAATGGAAAACAAATGAAGAAATATATGGGAAGCTGCCTCATTCCAGACAGTCCATTTATTTATCATCTAGTTTTTATTTTCTGCCCCTTCTTTAAAAGAGGAACACGCAGCGGCTCACAAACATAGAATATGCAGCACAGAATAAAGCTATGCACCTCTCCTCTGGAATGCACACTCTCTCGGGTAGTTTGAGATAAGACAGTAATGACCTTTAAAGGTCTCTTATAAATTATATTTATCCAGACTTCCTAGACTCTGACTCTTTAATTATTAACTCTCTCTTTTGAACACTGTTCAGTTTCATTTTGGAATATATACTTTTGTTTGGTTTTTTATCTAGCTTTAAGGAAATTTTATTATAATTTTATTGTTTTTTATGTAAATGACATATTTTTTATTAAGCATTATATATTTCTAATAAATAAATAAATAAATAACAATATTTTTAAAAGTAAAACACAAATTAGCAGCTATGAATAGCCAGCAGCATCTGCTCCAGAGTCAAACCCAATTGGGTCTTACATGTGTTGTATTATATTGTGGTATGGCAGTAAGACTGCTGGACTAGGACCTAGGAGACCTGAGTTCAAATCCCCCAGTCAGCCATGAAGCTGACTGACTTGGGGCCAATCATAGCTTCTCAGCCTAGCCTTCCCCACAGGGTTGTTTTGAGGATAGAATGGGGGAGAATCATTTTCACGCCTCCTTGAGCCACTTGGAGAAAATGGCGGTGAGATATAAAGGCAAGCTTTTGAATTCTCCACAGAGCTTCATTGGAAGGAGAAGAGAGGAAGAATGCCTTTGCTTCGCTTCCCTTCTCACCCGTCCTCCCCATCACCCCCTGCAGGCAGCTCTGATGCATTACCGGTAGTCCAGCTCCAACTCATCAAAGCTGTTATACAGTGTCAGGAGCTCAAGGATGTTGGGGTACATGCTCAGCCTCCGCGTGGATTGCAGGGCCCGTGCGCGCTCAGTGGCACCAATGTCCTCTTCTTCAGGGACGAGGACGGTGGGGAGAGATATGGACTGGGCCATCTTTCCTCTTCTTTCAGAGCAAGTAACAACGCTGGCCAGGAGCTAATGGTGGGGGTGCCATGGCGACAAGCAGGGCGCACTCAAAGGGAGGGGCTGCTGCTCTCCATTCTAGGAAGGAGGAATGATGATTTCCTGCAGAGTTCTTTCCCTCCCCTTCTGCCTACTTTCCCCCTCCATTCATGGAGCCACGAATGGGCATGAAGAATCACGCAGGGGCACCTCTGCCCATCCTCTCAGATTGGAGGGAGCGGGTGGCGCTGTGGTCGAAACCACAGAGCCTAGGGCTTGCCGATCAGAAGGTCGGCAGTTCGCATCCCCGCTATGGAGTGAGCTCTCGTTGCTCTGTCGCAGCTTCTACCAACCTAGCAGTTTGAAAGCACACCAGTGCAAGTAGATAAACAGGTGGGAAGTGGGTGGGAAGGTGGGAAGGTAAATGGTGTTTCCGTGCGCTCTGGCACTCGTCATGGTGTTCCGTTGCGCCAGAAGCGGTTTAGTCATGCTGGCCACATGACCCAGAAAGCTGTCTGTGGACAAATGCCGGCTCCCTCTTTTTGAAGCGAGATGAGTGCCACACCCCATAGTTGAATTCAACTGGACAGAGGTCCTTTAACTTTACCTTACCCTCCCGGATACAGAGTTTGTCTAACATCACTCCTGTGCCTAAGGCTAAAATGGAGGGTAGGTTTTGAGGCCGCTTCCCTCAGGCTCCATATTGGCTGCCTGGGGTCTGAGTCTGTACAAGTTGAGAGTCATGTCCTCAAACCCTCCCATCTGATTGAGGGAGTGTACTCTGCACGTTTTCAAAGAAACCCTCTTAATCTTTTTATGTTATTGCAGTACCGAACACAGTTTCTGGGTCTACTCAAGCCTGTACAGTGGTACCTCGGGTTACATACACTTCAGCTTACATACGCTTCAGCTTACAGACTCTGCTAACCCAGAAATAGTACCTCAGGTTAAGAACTTTGCTTCAGGATGAGAACAGAAATCGTGCTCTGGCGGTGTGGTGGCAGGGAAGCAGGAGGCATTGCCACAGCTCAAGGACACATTGCAACCAAGCAAAATTACCTAGGGAAAATGTGCAGCAGGACCAGTGAAAGGTGTGGCTAGGGAAGAAGGGGGTGTGGCATGTGCAGGGTCACCTGGGCCAGATAAAGATGTTAAGAGGGCAGAATTTGGCACCCAGGTCTGAGGTTCCTCCATTGCTGTGGTAAAGTGATTCTTTTGTAGCATTGCTTTGTGAGGCACAGACAACTGAACTTGGGACCTCCTGCATGCAAAGTAGGTGCTCTATCGCCAAACTTAGGCCCTTCCCGCCCAAATACCACCTATTTTATATTGTTTGCATGGGATTTGAACCCCACTTCAGACCTGTTGCACCCAGAGCAGGAGTCTTGCAGCAAATCTTTTGCAGATCAGACAAGGCCTTCTTACACCAAGCTTGAATAACCACCCATTTTTAACTGTTCAAGGAACGTTCTGATGACACAGTTTTCTGTCTTAAAGATAGCTTGGGATGAGTCTACATGCAGTGTCTGAATTTAGATACAGCAAACAGAATTAATGACATTAAATGTGTCTTCCTGTATTTACTGGCGTTGAATGTCTTTTTTTTCTACATTTCTTTTATTAATCT
This sequence comes from Podarcis raffonei, assembly GCF_027172205.1. Lineage (NCBI taxonomy): Eukaryota > Metazoa > Chordata > Lepidosauria > Squamata > Lacertidae > Podarcis > Podarcis raffonei. Next base: position 22,213,604 of record NC_070613.1, on the reverse strand, counting down.
TTCATTGTGTCCTGTGAGGAAAAGTGACTTACAAAATGGTTCCGTCCTTCCTTCCAAAAGAGGCACGTAACTATAGCAATGCAAATGTACATGATTAATGGAATGGGTAAAAAAGCTATAATATCTGCAATAATTTCTGGCGTGGGTGTGAAAATGATTTAGAGGTTCACTTTTTGAAAACCAGCACAGATCTCTATTCGGAAAGGTCTCAGTTTTATGAAACGCGGGGGGGATGGGGGATGCTGGTCCTAGTATTTAAAAGAGAGTAATAGATTTGCTGCCAGATCCTCCATACTAGAGCATGCTGGAACAAGCATTCAACCCTTGTAGGTGAGTCTAGGACAGGGGTCAGTAAACTTTTTCAGCAGGGGGCCGGTCCACTGTCCCTCAGACCTTGTGGGGGGGGCCAGACTATATTTTGAAAAAAATATGAACGAATTCCTATGCCCCACAAATAACCCAGAGATGCATTTTAAATAAATGCACACATTCTACTCATGTAAAAACACCAGGCAGGCCCCACAAGCAACCCAGATGTGCATTTTAAATAAAAGGACACATTCTATTCATGTAAAAACACGCTGATTCTCGGACCGTCTGCGGGCCGGATTTGGAAGGCGATTGGGCCAGATCCGGCCCCCAGGCCTTAGTTTGCCTACCCATGGTCTAGGACTAGGTGCTATAACTGTGCATTGCTCCTGCCATTTCTAGTGTTCAGGCTGTGAGTGCATTTCCTCATGTAGCCATAGACTTGAGAAACCCCAGCGCTTGCAAACAAACCATCTTTATGGGTGGGGGGAATCCCTAAGGGGCTGGGAACTCCCCAAAGAGGCAAGTAAGGATTGAGAATGCTCAGTGACCATACAGTGCTGACTGGCAGTTGCAAGTGGAATGGGGGTGGGTAAGGAGAGAAAAAATGAATAGGATGCAGTAGCTTTAATCCTCAACAACAGCATGCAACAGTTCTTGAGTTGTTGCCACTCCACGGAGCGCCCGAGTTGTGCTACCAGCCTGGCACAAGGCTGCCAAGGGGGGGTGGGATAATGAGAGCCAGTGTGGTGTAGCGGTTAAGGGCGGTAGTCTCGTAATCTGGGGAACCGGGTTCGCGTCTCCGCTCTTCCAAATGCAGCTTCTGGGTGACCTTGGGCTAGTCACACTTCTCTGAAGTCTCTCAGCCCCACTCACCTCACAGAGTGTTTGTTGTGGGGGAGGAAGGGAAAGGAGAATGTGAGCCGCTTTGAGACTCCTTAGGGTAGTGATAAAGCGGGATATCAAATCCAAACTCCTCCTCCTCTTCTTCTAGAGTGGCTGCTGTGTTGCAGTGGGCAGGGCTTTGGCACGGTCCAGAGGGAAAACTTGCTTTCTCTGATCTATGCCTAGGCTATTTAAGGCAGCGTGGCCATGACAAAGCCTTCTTCCCCACTCACCCTTTCTCCCTTGTAACTGCTCTTGCTTGGATGATAGTTTGTGGCTGGGAGATATTTTTTTTTGTTCACACTGCAGTTTATATTTTTGCCTTTCCTTTTTTTGTATAATTTTGTTTTACAATTTAAAATACTCATTTAAACATCCTTAAAATATCAATGACTTCCCTTCTTCTCTTTCCATGCTTCATTTTGCGTATCATAAATCCCTGCATATTTTTACAAGAACTAAACCATTCAGTATTCCATTATTACATCCATCAAAACTTATTTACACTGTTGAATTTATCTTAATGCTGCCAGCGTTCTGAAGTGTATACAACTTTCCCCCATATATTCAATAAACATTTTCCAATCTTCTCTAAACACATGTTCTTCTTGTTCTCTCATTCTATATGTTAAATCTGCAAGCTGCACATATTCTGTCAGCTTAAGTTGCCATTCTTCTTTAGTTGGGACCTCGCTCATTTTCCATTTTTGGGCTAACAAAAAAATGGGCCACAGTAGTGGCATACATAAATAACCTTTTTTGACACTTGGGAATTTTAGTCTGAATTATCCCCAACATTTCTGCCTTTCCTGTAGCAAGGGTATGTTTACTGGTTGAGGTTTTTGTGTGCACCTGTCACGACTCGTTGGTGGGGTGGGCATTAGGCAGGATCCATAGACAGTGAAGGAATCCTTACAGGTGGTCTGGAGGAGGTAGGAACAGAATGCCTCAGGGGATTGGGCAGGTTGCCCCATACCCAGGTGGCCAGCAGGAACCACAATCTTTGGGCAACACTGGTGGGACCCATAGTCCAGCAACCAACTCTTGGTGGGTCCAGCAGGTAGGCTAGCTCCGGCATATTCCAGTGGACAGGCTGTTTGATAAGTGGATCTTTGCATCAAACTTTGATATAACTATAACCAAAAAGATTGTGGCCATATTCAGCCCACACTCCCTGCTCCCTGAGGACCTGCCCAGCTAGCAGTCAGTGTCTGGGGGTGCAATACAACATTTTGCTGCAGGACCCACTTGCTCTGTATTTTGGGGTTGTGAGCAGAGAGGGAGAAGGTCTAGCATTATAGCCAGGCAGCCTGTACAATAGTTTATGACAACATAAAGAAAGGTATGGGTGGGATTACTGTACTCTGAGCCTGTAATAGATCCTTTTCTTCCACCCTGCCCTTTGCACTTCCATGAGTTCTGGCAGAACAAACAGGTTCCAATATCTCCCACTGTAATGCAAAGCAAGAGGCAGCGAGAGGGTTCCAGTGATCATAGGCAGTGCATAATACTTTCATAATAATTTATGTATGGAGAAAGGTGGAATATGACACTTGAACGCTACCAGCTCACCCAATATGCACACCGTGATAGCAATCAGTTATAGCGATCAAGTCACAGAGAAATATTGTGCTAACTATTAATATTAATGATTGCAGTGAAATTTATGAAGCATATTTCACACCAGAAACGAACCATTTCCCAGCAGCTACTGACTTTAGTTATTCATTGTTGGACAGAAAGTTTCTATAGACACCCGGACAGATAAACACACATATAGTTACATTAAAATGCCATGCATGGATGTAAAGATGTTTGTCTTGTTTGTTTTTTTACCTATGTACATCACTTAGCAATGTAAGTGTTATATGATTAAAGCATCCCAACCCTCAAAAGTATTTGCTGGCCAGGAGAGTGGGTGTGCCGTCTAATCCTTGGTGGAGTGGAATGTCTTCAAAGTAATATTATTCTCATTATAGGAATATTTTTCTAGCACTTATTAGGACATGTGCTTGCTAGAGGCCTCACTGTACTATTTCCATTTACTTGACTGATGGATCAAATTATGCATTAGAAATGTTACCCAAAAGGAAGATAGTTTAACAGAACAGTTTAGGGATGTTTACTTTAAAGTAAGTCCCAATGCATCCACTGGGGTTGGCCCCCAAGTACTTGTGTTCAGGACTGCAGCCTTACTGTGTAATCCAATACATGTCTACTCAGAAAAATGTCCTATTGCATTCAATGGGGTCATCTCTCAAGTAGACTAGGACAGGGGAAGCCATATGTTGTTGGATAGAATCGTGGAATTGTAGAGTTGGAAGGGACCACGAGGGTCATCTACTCCAACCGCCTGCGAGGCAAGCATCTTTTGCCCAATGTGGGGCTCAAACCCACAACCCTCATGTTCCACCAACTGAGCTAGCACTTCACCTGGTGTGACATGAGTCAGAGTCACTGACTTGGGTGGCTTTAAAAGAAGGATTGGACAAATTCATGGAGGATAAGGCTCTCAATCGCTACTAGTCATGATGGCTACACTCTGCCTCCACAGTTGGAGGTAGTAAAGCTTCTAAATTCCAGTTGCTGGCAACTGTGAAAGGGGAGAGTGCTCTGGTACTTATGTCCTGCTTGCAGATTTCCCGCAAGTAGATCTGGTTGCTCACCATGAGATTAGGATGCTGAGCTAGATTTCAAAGTGGAATGTTAGCACAGGAATACAGTGGTACCTCAGGTTAAGTACTTAATTCATTCCGGAGGTCTGTTCTTAACCTGAAACTGTTCTTAACCTAAAGCACCACTTTAGCTAATGGGGCCTCTTGCTGCCACTGTGCCGCCGGAGCATGATTTCTGTTCTCATCCTAAAGCAAAGTTCCTAACCCAAGGTACTATTTCTGGGTTAGCGGAGTCTGTAACCTGAAGCGTATGTAACCCGAGGTACCACTGTAGCAAGAGCCAACTGGAATTTGGAGAACACTTGTTATTTGTCATAACTTACCATTTATTGAATCCCTGGGACATATTTATAGCACCACACAGAGCGATTCCTAGTTTCTAAGAAGGATGAAAGCATTCCCTGCCCCCATTAATGGAAGAGTATTTATGAGATATTAAACTGCTTTATCATAAATCAGATCACTGGTTAATCTCGCTCTGTGCTGCCTAATCTGATTGGCAATAGTGCTCACATTGCAGACAGTGATGTTTCCCAGCCTGATACCTCTGAATTACAGCCTCTCCCAAAAGTTTTTGTGGCACTGAAGTTCTGTGTGTGTCTTCTCAAAACTAAGCCCCATTGAGATCGATGGGACTCAGACTCCCAGGAAAGCACAGTCCTCTACTCTCAGGTAAGTAAGCCCTGTTGAAAGCAAAGAGGGGCTTACTTCTGAGTAAATATGTATAGGATTGCACTGTTAACTATATATATATATATATATATATATATATATATATATATATGTGAACACTGTTAGCCAAAGTTAATGTCTTCAAAGTTCTCCTGATGTGAATGGGGATTTTTTAATCAGCGTTCAGCTTTTCTACTGAAATCAGAGGAACTTTTAAAAAAGTTGGACATGGCAGCCTCATTGTATTCAAATTAAAATTCAGAAGGATATGTGATTGATTTTGGAATATTTAAGCGGCAACATGGATGATGTGCTGGAGCATGTTTGTAAGGTTACATAATTAAATATAATTTAGAATCGTTTTCCACTTGATGAATATTGATCAGTGGTATAATATAATCTGGCAAACAGCCAAAATGGAAAAGCTGTTGCAAAAACTGAAAGTGGCAAGGGGAGAGAAAAACAAATATAATTTTTACACTGTATGGTGTGATTTTATTAAATATACAAATGAAACAACACAGAGATGAGAAATACTTGCAGCATATGTTGCAGTATGGCATAGATAAGCAGGCACCACTCATTAGCTCACTCCTATTACCCTCCTGTTTTCCAGGCTGATTTTCTGAATGACTCATTTTACCAGTTTACAGTAATTATCTCATTATTATGTACTGTAAAATAATACGTTGAGTAGTTTATTCCCCTAGTGACCCATTTTTTGTTAGGCACATCATGTTTTATGATTTAAGTCCATACAATTTTGTGTGTACAATTTTGCAACAAGGAAATTTAAATACATAAATAAATAATAATGGTTTCCATTAATTATGTAATAATTAAAATTTGATAATGGTTAATCATATTTTTGCCTGTTGTTACCTAGGAGACATAAAATATGGTTAAACTGCCCTGGATATAATCATCATCATATATACTACCGTAATAGGAAGCCCAATTCTTCGGATGCCAGACCTTTTGTAGCCAGAACAGCATCATCCATATCCAAAAAGAGGCATCAGCATTAAATCATAGAATTGTAGAGTTGCAGGGGATCCTGAGGGAATCCTGCCCACAGCCATCCCTGGCTGGGCTCAAACCACCAACATACAGTGGCCCCAGGAGCTTGCTGCCCTTTGTGGAAGTGGGTATATCACAAAACAATATGTAACATTCCTTGCTGGTGTGATAACTGCTGCTCAACATTCAATTGCTTGCAACACTGTGCAAGGTATTTACAGAACACAGATGACACACCTCTGTCCAAGCTGTTTATTTACAATATAAATTAGATAGGCTGGATAAACAAAAAGAACAACTCTAAAGGAATAGGGTTGGCATAAGTCAGGATTCTTCAAGGGAGCAGGCAGAGTGAAGGAAAGTATAGCTCCCTCCTTCACTATTTGCAAATGTTCCACTTGTAGTCTTTGCCCGTCTTATATTTAGTAAAGTAGCTGTTAGCGCAGCATTGCGGCTGACGTCATTGGATACCAGTGTTTTGCCAGAGTTGTTTGCTCTGTTGTGGTTTTCCTCCTGTATAATCCAAATGCTCCTTGGAATGTGCCCAGCAATCAATGATTACTAAACCACCAGAAACTTTGAAGTGTGGGAGACATTTTTCTTTATTAGCAGAACCATGAGATTGCGCCTACGCACATAATATGCTTTCTTTCCCTGACTGCAGCAGAGAAGTAGACTTTTTGCATAAATGGCAGGGGTGGGGTGGAGAGGCCAGTGACATACATCAGAGAAATCGCTTTTCACAAAATCCAGTATTTTCTGTGGCCCTTCTAGTGACTATAGCATGGATATTTTCATGCATGTTCATAGAAGATACAAAGGTGTATGGCAAGATGTAGAACAATTGCTTCCTTATTTTGGGAAGCATTTTGAATTGTTGTGGTTTTGCAGGATGCATTCAAGTGCACACTGGAATTTTAGCTTTGCACAATTAAAGTGATACTTTGCTCTAGCGCAACACATCCACTTTTTCCGAATGGTTTTTTTTTTGTGGTTTGGAAAGGGATGTGAAAATGCATTGAACTGTATGGGACAATCGAGCGATTAATGGGAAGATGTGTAATACACACCCTTCTAGCAAAGCAGGATCAATGCAGGATGAGTGCTCATTGTCATACCGCCTCCCTGTAAACAGCTCAAGAGTGAATGTTCCATATAAACTGGACTCCCACCTGGGCTTTGTGCAAGGGAATCAGGATGGATGATGGATGAGCAGAGTCTGTGGACAAGCCCTCTAATGGTTACTGCCTTTTTATCTTTTGTCGCTCTGTTGTTTTCCTCTTTTATGGCTGCTTTATTGAATTTATTTATTTTTATCTTGTTTTATCCCGTTTTTCAGACAACCATAAACTCCGAAAAGTGGCTGACATCAAGCAAGAGAGGCAGGCCCTGTTGTCAGTCTAGCTGCAAACTTGAAAAGACACACAAAGGAAGAGAAAGGAGACCAAAATGAAGCCATATGCTGTAAGTGGGTCTTATTTATCCAGCTGATCTTCCCTGGCTGCTGTTCTTGCTTCATTAACAAATGTTTGCTCAGGGTCCTTTGGCTGATGGACAGGACCAGAGTGTCCTTTTCCCTTTCTCCCGCAGTCCCCAGGCACCTGGTAATTGGAGTTGAACCTTCTCCCTGGCAGGGAGATAAAGGTAAAGGGACCCCTGACCATTAGGTCCACTCATGACTGACTCTGGGGTTGCGGCGCTCATCTCTCTTTATTGGCCCAGGGAGCCGGCATACAGCTTCCGGGTCATGTGGCCAGCATGACTAAGCTGCTTCTGGCAAACCAGAGCAGTGCACGGAAGCGCCGTTTACCTTCCCGCCGGAATGGTACCTATTTATCTACTTGCACTTTGACATGCTTTCGAATTGCTAGGTTGGCAGGAGCTGGGACTGAGCAACGGGAGCTCACCCTGTCACGGGGATTCGAACTGCAACCTTCTGATTGGCAAGGCCTAGGCTCTGTGGTTGAACCCACAGCGCCACCCGCGTCCCATGGCAGGGAGATAGGAAGCCAGTTATTTATTTCTGATACCAAATTGTTTTTAAAATTGTTAAGTTGCTCTTTTTTAAAAAATAACTTGTGCTGTGAGCCATGTTGGGCTTATTGAGGAAATGCAGGATAGAAGTGGTTTTATTTATTTAATTCACCCCATTTCCATCCTTGCCCCGTTACTCTTAAATGTTACTGGAAGCCCAGTCTAACTTACTTGTGCTTTAGAAATAAAAAGCACATCTTCTCGTAAAAGACCAGTTCATAATACTGACACACGCATTTTACCACTGAGTATGTAACTTACATCATTTGTAGGAATGCTGATTCTAAGTATATGCATAGCATAGTTGCAGTGTCACAAAGAATGTCTGGCGAGCTGACAGGCAGTGACATTTCAACGGCATTGCTGGCAGTCACTGCGTCCCTTCATGAACGCTAGGTTGCAGCGTGGGCTGAGTTGGTCAGAGATTTTATATGTTTAAGGCTATAGGTCTTATGGATTGCAAAGCCATAAGAATAAATGCAAATAAATTCAATGAATTGCGGAACCATACACAATTTATTTAAAATGTCCAGCTTCACATTTCTGACATGCTTTGGCTACTGTGTAAAAGCAGCAACTTCTGTATAGAGTGTTTATATTTTGGTCTGTTCTGAGGCAATTCTTTGATCCCGCAGATTCATTCAGATACTTAGTCGGTCTGTCCAGATGGTGGCTTTGAAGACCCTTGACAGTCAACATAACAGTATGCAGGCCCCCAAATTTCCCTTTTGTATCCATACAAGAGACAGCAAGTGAGCACAGGATCTATGGAGACCTGGCAATGCAACCAATGATGATTGTACAGTGGTACCTCAGGTTAAGAACTTAATTTGTTCTGGAGGTCAGTTCTTAACCTGAAACTGTTCTTAACCTGAAGCCCCACTTTAGCTAATGGGGCCTCCTGCTGCTGCTGCGCCGCTGCTGTGTGATTTCTGTTCTCATCCTGAAGCAAAGTTCTTACTATTTCTGGGTTAGCAGAGTCTGTAACCTGAAGCGTCTGTAACCCGAGGTACCACTGTACTGCATTTGTGCAAAAACAGGAGATTCCATTTTAAGGTCACTCGCTTTTTTTGGCCTTCTTCACACCCCGTTTGAGTGTAAGGGAAGTCAACAGGGTCTGAATCCAGGTCAGCATTGTTCAGCACTTTGAACCCCAGTCCATAGCTGTCAACGTTTCCCTTTTCTAGCAAGGAATCCTATTCGGAATAAGGGAATTTCCCTTAAAAAAAGGGAAACGTTGACAGCTATGCCCCAGCCCAAGATACACATGCTTAAATCCCCTCTTCTGCACAGCTGTGGAAAGGTGTAAGACCTCTGTTCTCTTCTGCACCTGACCACCCTAACAGACTCTCGTACTCCATCCTTTACCAAGGAACCTGTTCTTTGGATAATCTAGTCTACTGTCTAGCAGTTAGAGATTGGAGCAGAAATGCAGAGTGTTGGAATATTCTAAGGAGCCCCCAAACAGTAAGGTAAATTGAAACTCCTAACCATAGATAGCTCAGTTGGTAGAGCATGAGACATTTAATATCAGGGTTGTGGGTTCGAGCTCCATGCTGGGCGAAAGATTCCTGCATTGTAGAGGGTTGGACTAGATGACCCTCATGGTACCTTTCAGGTTCTATGAGTCTCTGATTCTATTATTATGATTCCTGTTTTCATGCTTGTGAAATACTCAAAGTATGGTAAGTTTGTGAGTTTAGGTGTATGCGCTGTTCTCTGGGGAGGAAATGCATACTCTTTTTTTCTTTTTCTTGTAGTTACACAAGGTGTGAAAAACCCAGAATAATTACTGTTGTGCATTTCCTATTTTTAACATGTAAAAAAAGTAGCATGCGTATGCCGCTTTAAAAAAAAGAAGCCAATGTTGCCTTCAGTTTGAGTGAGGTACTGTGATGTCATTGACGCTCATTCTGAAAGTATCGCTTTCCTAGAGATGCCAAGTCTGTCAGCTCCGTCAGGACAGTTGCTAAGAGACAGTGGAATGTCGAGGATCACTTTTACACTGAATCATTCAGATAGATATTCAAGGGGGAACATAATGTCACCGTATGCTTTCAATGAAGTCACATCAAGTACTACTTTGAATTCCTTAAATGTGACAAATGTGTTAATGTTTTCCAGTTTTAAAAGACTATACAGAAGCTTTAAAGAGTGGAAATTTTTTAAGCGTTACAAATTCCACACTCTTCCTTTGATTCACCCTCTTGCCTTTGCTCAAAGAAATGTAACCAAAGAATTTGGCTCCAAAGCTCATCCACAGCTGAAATTCCTCCTGATGTATTAGAACTAGAATGCCCTCGACTGCAGCGCAGGTGACTAAATTATTCCTTTTGAAATTGAGAATTATGTTAAGTAATTTAACTTCTCCTCAAAGGTAGAATTTAACTTATGAAATATTTGCTGTTAGCCAGTTATATAACACCTCTAAGTGGAGTGAATTACAGCCTTGCCATTCAGCCTCACAGTAGACCTGTGAGATAATCATTTATATTTGATTCTCATGCTCCTGTGTTTCTATTTGTGACATCTGATTTGTGATGGAAATGGAGGGCCGCTGGACATAGCAAGTGACATAGATAGGAATGTGGCTGTATTAGTGCTCTGAGATACCCTTCATTCCCCTGCTTTAAACACAGGAGCTTACCTTATACCGAGTCAGGTCATAGGTACAGCTAGTTCAACATGGTCTTCAATGACTGGCACCAGGATTTCAGAGAGGGGTCTCTCCCAGAGACTGAACCTGCATGCAAAGCAGATGCTCTGCCATTGAGCTGCAGCCCCTCCCCATTTCCCAGTACCTCCCCCTCTCTCAGGCCACTGGGATCAGAGCACTGAAAGACTGAAGCGCTAGAGAAGAAGGTAACCTGGAAGAGTGAAACCAGGGTCAGGGTAGTCAGCACTGCCTGTCGCTGTGCACTGTCAGTTGACATCTCCTTGCCAAAGTGAAGGCTTTAAGAGGGCAACAAATGCTTAGCATCTTTGGTTCCTCCTGGGTTAGAGGTGGGCAGCCTCCAGACTTGCGAAATCTGCTCTGTTTCCTTTCATTAGGACCACCAGGTTCAGAAATCTAAGGAATGTGGAACAGTAGGCAAGGAGGGGAGTGGCATCAATTACCTACTGTGCCCCTTAAGCTGTACAAATACAAATGTGACTCTTGAGTTACTCGTGATCCAAAGCAAAAGTCACAATGTGGTCAGAAGAGTTGCACTAAGATCTGTTCGAATTAATAGTCTTATTTTACAAGTATGGCCACAGCTGTAACCATTGTGGCACTACAACTCCCATCAACCAGAGGGAGCATGGCCAGTGGCCAGAGATAATGGGATTTATAGTCCAGAAACATCTGAAGGGTGTTGGCTGCTCCTGCTAAGAGATAAGCTATTAGCACAAGGTGAGCAACAGCAGAGATTTTTTTCTTCTTCATTCAGTTTTACTTGCTGTTGGAAAATTACTGGAAGTAAGAAAACCTTGCTGATCATCTGCAAATCACCAAACTACCTACCACTAGAGCCTGATCTCCTTTCTCTTTGCCTTTGTCCCAGTACAGCAACAACTTGAACATCCAGTCTTAAGATCATTTTAGTGATAGGAGGCTGAACTTCTTTTTTAAACAAAAGCAACTTCAGGGTTGTTAATAATTGTAGAATTACCTCCCACATCCATAATTCCAAATCTGGTTACTCAATAGACATTTGGTTGTTCAGTGGGTGTATAAAGACTGGGGATCTTGTTGCATAAATCAGGGATTTAGGGTGCAATCCTGTGCATGCTTACATGCAATGGGAGTCTCATTGAATGCGGTGGGTCTCAGTACTGAATAAATATGCATAGGTTTGCTCTGTAAAAATGGAAGAGAAATTCTGCATTTCAGAATTCTGATCTATTATGTGTTGTTCTGATTCAGCTGCATTCTAGGACAACGGAAGATTCGTGAGATGGCATGGGAAAACCATTGTAAACAGTGAAATGAATATAATTTTAAAATCTTAATTTTGAATATATATAATTTTATCATATAATGTAATTATATATAATAATATATATATAATATTTAATCCTTATGTCTCTCCCTCAGTAATGCATGACTTCTCTTTCAAGGAAGATCACTTTATGTCAATATCTGGTTCTAATTCAGCAGTTAAAAGGATTAAAATGTTTGCGCCAGCTCTTTCTGTGAACAAAAAATAATTGGTCAACTAGTTTATGTCAGAACAGAATCGGGTTGCACTCTGCATGGCACCTGTTTCTGATCACAAGTGATTTAGGTAAATGTCTATTAATATATTGGTGTGTTAAAAGCTGTAACTTGATTCATGAACACCACAGAGGCAGTTAAGCTAACTATGAATCACTAGAACGGAAACTTAAATATTCACATCAATATCATTCCACTGTTGTTGTCACTGAAGGAATGGTTCTTCAAGGACAGAGCTAAACTGTAGCTTGGTGACCAGTCTGTCAAGGCACCCTTTGTAGGCTTATTGTGTTGATAAGTAATAATAATAATAAATTTTATTTATTTCCCGCCCTCCCCAGCTGAAGCCGGGCTCAGGGCGGCTAACAACAATCAAATAATCCAACATTCTAAAAACATTTCATTATAAAAATTAATTAAAATCAAATTGATGGCAACCGTTAAGCAAAATTCTGTGCAGATTGCCAGAGGAGGGAGTCAGGCTGCGCCCTGACCAAAGGCCTGGTGGAACAGCTCTGTCTTGCATGCCCTGTGGAAAGATGTGAGGTCCTGCAGGTCCCACACTATAATACTGGGTGCTACATGTAACCCTAAGAATCATTGGCTATTAATTCATATACGGATTAAGATATTGTGAGTGCCCTTTCCCCCATTGATTTCTTTTAATGGCAGGGCTGGGAGGGGCATTCATCTGAGGCTGGGGACCTCAAGAGTAGGGATGGGAAATGTCAGAGCAGCAATGGGTGGAGCTATAACCTGAACTGGAGAGAGGCACCCCCTTTCCCTTTTCCCTGCTCTCTCCCACAGTAAGTATGAGCTGGCTGTTACATAATCTCTCCTCCATGCAAAAGCCAAAGAGGCTTGAGGCTTGGGCATGCCTCCTGTTGTGTAAGAGCTACAGCAGGGGTCAGCAAACTCTTTCAGCAGGGGGCTGGTCCACTGTCCCTCAGACCTTGTGGGGGGCCGGACTATATTTTGAAAAAAATATATGAATGAATTCCTATGCCCCACAAATAACCCAGAGGTGCATTTGAAATAAAAGGGCACATTCTACTCATGTAAAAACATGCTGATTCGCGGACCGTCCGCATGCTGGATTGAGAAGGCGATTGGGCCAGATCCAGCCCCCGGGCATTAGTTTGCCTATCCATGAGCTAAAGGTTAGGGTTGGCATTGTGGGAAAAGAAGGTTCCTGTGCCTTTAACAGCAGGCAGAAATTCAGCAGGTAAAGTCTTCTGTAGTATGGAAATACAACTGTGGGGAAAGTTTCACCATGTCTGTACTGTCTCATTATGTGTTATGTTATGCCCTCCCCCATGGCCACCATTTTGTGACTGGCACCCAGAGGACCTCTCAAAATTAGAGATATACCCACTGGTCCAAAAAGACTGGTGACTGCTGGCTTAGAAGCAAGTTTGTGTAGTGATTCATTTTACCTATGACTACTACCAATCTGAAGACTTTGGGGCTTTGATATCATGCCCAAATTCAAAAGCTTGCTCATTGCTGTATTAAATTTCAGTCAGTGGAGCTCTTAAGTAATTTCACGGTGCTTCCAAACAGATGCTTAATACAGTGGTACCTCGGGTTACATATGCTTCAGGTTACAGACTCCACTAACCCAGAAAGTGCTTCAGGTTAAGAACTTTGCTTCAGGATGAGAACAGAAATCATGCTCCGGTGGCATGGCGGCAGCGGAAGGCCCCATTAGCTAAAGTGGTGCTTCAAGTTAAGAACAGTCTCAGGTTAAGAACCGACCTCCGGAACGAATTAAGTACTTAACCCGAGGTACCACTGTATTATTAATGGGTTGTTCAAATATTGCAAACAAGTAATTAAAGCAGGTGTTTTCTTTTTTAGCTTAACTTATTTATAACAGAAATGATAAATCCGGCAGGGAATACGAGCTGGCATTTTGATGCCAACGTCATGCAGATGCTGTGAAAAAAATGCATGGATAAGGAGCACCCATCCCATGATAAAACTGAGGGACAATCCAAAACCATACATTTAAAGGACGTTTCATGCACATTGCTCCCACCAAAGAATCCTGGGGGTTGTATTTTGTTAAGGGTGGTGGGCACTGTAGTTGTGTGTGGATGAGCCATGTGCACTGAATATGCATTGACTGAATGTTAGTTAAGAGCCACTGTCTTAAATAGGCGGCAATGCTATTTAATTCACTTACTGTATTTAAAAAATATGAAACGTGAAATGCTTATGCATTTCAAATATAAGCCACGCTTGCACCAACGGTCTTTATTACTCGATGAGACTCCTAACGTTTGAGTACAGCTAGGTGTACGCACTTAACCACGTCCACGGGGTAACGTAGCTGACAGACGGACTGACCCGAGCAGAGGGTAATACAGACACGCATGCGCAAAAGACTTTATTTTCATTTTTCAAATTGTCGTCCCACGGCGACGCAGCGGCGGAGCCATAGAGCGCAGCGCCAAGCCACGCCCCCTCCCTCGCGCCTTGACGACGTGTGTCTTCCAACGTGCTGAAGGGAGGGAAGTAAACAAGGCCCGGCCTCCTCCCCCCTCCCCCCCCCGCGAGTGAGCGACAAGGCCTCCAGTACCTTCCAGGAGGCTTTGGGCCTAGGAGAGAGAGAGAGAGAGAGAGAGAGGAGGAGGAGGGAACCCGCCCGGAGCTGTGGCGCAGAAGGAATTCCCGCTCCGGCGCGGCCTGAGAGGGAAGGGAGTGGGGGCGGCTGCCTTGGGGCTCCGTCGCGGCCTCTGTGAGGAGCAAGGGCACAGGGGCGGCAGTTGCAGGCCGGTGACGACAGGAGGGTGATGCCCGTGTTTATTTTTACTCTGGCGCCTCATCCTTTCTGGCTTCCTGCGAGGAGGAGGAGGGGCGGCGGCGGCGGCGGGCCCCGTGGTCGCTCCCTGCGGCCTTCCCCGGGCTGCTGTTACGGCCGCCGCCGCCTATAAAGGGCCGAGGATGCAGCTCTACAGCACCATCGTCACTCACTACCCGACGGCCGCAGCCACAGCAGCGGCGAGCAGCGCAGCGAGCGGGCCGACGGGCGTCGTCTTCAAAGTCTCGCCTTCGCCGGAGCCCTCGGGACAAGGTCCGGTGGGAGTCGAGAGCGACTCGGTTGGAGGAGGCGGAGGAGGAGTGACTTCGAGCGCCGTCGTCGGAGCGGGAGCAGCCGCCGCCATGCCCGCCTTCTCTTGCCTGGAGCTGCTGCCCCCGGCGGGGCCCGGCCAGAGGAAGCCGGCGCAGCACCAGCCGGCGCCGCAGTGCTACAGTCCCGGCGCGCAGATGATCCGCCGCAGGCCGTTGGAAAGGGTCGTGCCCATCCGGCTGGTGCCGCGCCCGGAGCCCGTCGTCGTGGCGGCCGAGCTGGGCCCGGCGGCGGCCGCGGCGCACGCCCACCAGTGGCTGCTGCTGGAAACCGGCGGCGGGGGCGATGCCAGCGCGGCCGTTGCCGCCGCCGCCGCCCAGCCCGGCTTGCAGCAGGAGCCCAGCAACCACGGCCTCCGCTTCAGCGAGCATTGCCAGGCCATGCAGGCGGCGGCTGCTGCTGCTGCTGCCGCCAGCGCCTACCCGGGCGTCGCCGTTGAGGCCCGTCCCGCCTGCCAGGCGCCCGCCGCCGGGGTCTTGGAGCATGGCGGTTGCCGGCGGGAGGCCGAGCTGGAGGCCGCCGCCGAGGAGGAGAGCTCCTACCAGGTGCGCCCGACGGAGCGCTGCGAGAAGCTGGCGCTTTACCTGGCCGAGGTGGAGAAGCAGGACAAGTACCTTCGGCACAAGGACCGCTTCCGCTTCCACATCATCCCCGACGGCAACTGCTTGTACCGCGCCGTCTGCAAGGCCGTCAACGGGGACCAGCGGCTGCACGGCGAGCTCCGAGAGCAGACGGTGCACTACATCGCCGACCACCTGGACCACTTCAGCCCCATCATCGAGGGCGATGTGGGCGAGTTCCTCATCAACGCCGCCCAGGACGGCGCCTGGGCCGGCTACCCGGAGCTGCTGGCCATGGGACAGATGCTGAATGTCAACATCCACCTCACCACCGGCGGTCGGCCCGAGAGCCCCACCGTCTCCACCATGGCCCACTACCTGGGGCCCGAGGACCCCAGCCGGCGCAGCATCTGGCTGAGCTGGCTTAGCAACGGGCATTACGACGCTGTGCTCGATCGCCAGTGCCCCAATCCGGAGTATGAGGAATGGTGCCGGCAGACTCAGGTGCAGCGCAGGAGGGACGAGGAGCTGGCCAAATCCATGGCCGTATCTCTGTCGAAGATGTACATTGAACAGAATGCCTGCTCCTGAGATGGGCACAGCATCAGTTACCTGCTGTCCTGGTGCCTTATCGTTCTCCATCCAGCATTCGTGCCCTAAGCTGAGCAAGAACGTGAAGGGGAACAAACCTAGACTGAGATTTGCAATGAGTGCTTTGTGTATATACCTTCAGATCCTGGTTATTTACCATTCTGTTCTTTTGTATATGTTTGTTCTATTTCCAGTACACTCTTTATTTTCTATAAGGGTTGGTTATTTTTCCTTTTTGCACAACATTTTTTAACCTGTTACCTCTGACTTACCGCCAAAAATAAGTTAGTAAGAGGTTTGTTAGGGTTTCTGTGCTAATACGGCTTATGGTTTAACAGTAGTTTTATGCTGCATTTTGAAACCTACACACATTCTAACAAAGGGGGGGGTGTTAGTTCACTGACTTTCCACTCTTCCTCATTAAATGAAAGCAAAGAACATTCGGCTGCTTAAAACAACAACAGCAACAACAACAACATGCAGTTAACTTTTAAGTCACAAGTTTTAAAGTGAATTGACCACTCTGCAGAGCAGGATTTCTTCAGACAATTGGAACATGGCTTTTTCAAGAATGATACAGAGAGCAATTGTGACTCTTCTGTGTTCAGTTGTTGACTAGTATAAGCTGGCTTTTCATTTTATTGCCTGGTTAGTGCCATCTTTTTTCTTTTTAGTATTATCTGGTTTAGAAAGTTAAGACATGGTTAAATCACTCCATAAGAATGGCCTTGATTTGTGGTCTTGTTCTTTTAATGAATTTACATGCTTGCTGCCTGCCTTCTGACAGTGCACCAGCAGGCTTATTTTATCACATTCTGTTCTTTAGACGTTTTCTAATCATTAATAATGGGTTTACTCTGGTATTATGTAAAAATGTATTTATACTAAGTTTGTATGTATGGTTTGCTGGGTCAAACATTCAAGGTTTTCAAGGTAAAAGCTACCCTCTTTAATTTCCAATTAAAATGAAATAGCTAGATATATTTATTCAGTAATGGAGTTTGTACTTTTTTATTGTGTGACTTGAATTTATACTGTATTTGTATAATAGGAATATTCTTAGCTATTCTGGAATAAATGTATAGTTTTGCTTGGATTTACATTTGGATTTATGTCAGTGAGTAACATTTGCAAATCAGGGTGGGGTGGAGTAAAAATGTGTGCCCTTTCAAAATTGGGATTAGTGGCTGGGCTGCCCAAGAGGATAAGAAAGCCCTTTCCTCTCTGTGAAGAATGTTTCCCTTGCCACTAAGCTTGCTTCCCAAAAGGTTTGGAAGCAAGATCATGCTTTACTTATGGTCATTAAGGTGCCATGGGAAGGGGTAGATGGAAGAGGGAGGGGGAGAAGCTAGAATTAGTAGTTAATTTGTAGGATAATTGTCCAACTAAAATCATTGAGAGCTGGCAGCGGTTTTATAATTTGGAAGAACTCCCACCTTTACAAATTTTCTGGCTGCAACTCCTTTAACAAATTTTAGATCTATAACATTTCATTTATAAAGCTCATGAGCTGCTGATATTTCATGAGCATTTGCTTACAGGTGGTCAAGAGATGTCACCAGGAGATTTTTCTTCTCTGGCTTCCATCCCTTGCGCCTCTGAGCTGGTACTTTTTTTTTCTTTTTGCTTTGCCCGTTGCCGCTTTCTGAACCATCTTTCCTTACCATATTTCATTTTGTTTCTCTTTGTTCTTGTGCTTCTTTCTTTGCATTTATGGTACATACAAACAATGGGGGGGGGAACCCACCTCAAACTGAGCCCCATTTTAAGAGTATTAATTGAAATGTTAATACTTGATCATATATTAGTATTGTATCTAAATTGACAAACGTTAATAAATGTTTTGTACTAGCCCTCTGATGGATGGCAGGAAATGGTCAGAAAGCTTCTATCCTGCCTGTAACTGTCAGTTACGGTTCTCTGCTAGGTGTAGAGGCGGAACAGAGCATTGTTTAGAGGCCTGCCTATGTTTCCATACCAATGAAAGCTTTCCCTCTGTTGTCAGCATGGAAATGCAGGCTGCAAATCTTTTAGCAAGCCAGTAGCTTTTGTGGGCTTACTTAGAAGGCTGACTTACAACTTTCCTCCATGCATTTGTTTAACCCTTCTTCAACATTATCTTTGTTAGAGAGGGCATTAGGTAAAGGTAAAGGGACCCCTGACCATTAGGTCCAGTCGTGACCGACTCTGGGGTTGCAGCGCTCATCTCGCTTTACTGGCCGAGGGAGCCGGTGAACAGCTTCCGGGTCATGTGGCCAGCATGACTAAGCCGCTTCTGGCGAACCAGAGCAGTGCACGGAAATGCCGTTTACTTTCCCGCTGGAAAGTATTTATCTACTTGCACTTTGACGTGCTTTCGAACTGCTAGGTTGGCAGGAGCAGGGACCGAACAACGGGCGCTCACCATTCCATTAATTAATGAGTGGCACAAGAATAAGTACTCTGGTTGTCCTGAATCATTTTGGCTATTCGATTAAGGTATTTATCATATTTCCCCTATGCTTCCTTAAAATGTTCCGATTCTTTGAAAATGGCATCCATCACTAATAAATTAAGACAATGATTACTCCGAGAAAATTAAATACAACCTTCGAGCAACAATATTTAGCACTTGCATAGGTACAAAAGGGGCATATAAATGTAAGAAAAGAAAAAAAGATTGTATTTCAAGTGTGTATGCCATGTTTAGTTGATCATTAGAGCAAAGGTAAAAAAAGTGTGACCCACCAGATGTTGTTAGACTATCAGTCCCAGCCAACATGGCCAGTGGTCAGGGATGATGAAGGTTGTAGTTCAGTAACGTCTGGAAAGCTGTAGATTTCTCAGGCTTGATTGTGAGACATAATCACTCATTTTGTCCCTTTCCTCTCATGCAAGAAGGAATGCCTCTACCAAGAGGATGCCTGCTATGACGCATGCATTATTTAAGAACAAAGCATGCTTCCCTCCCACCTTCAAAACTATATGCAGGCTTCATTGGTTAATACTCACACAGTTAAATCAAGATTTCTTTTAACTATGTGGCAGTCCTTTTTCAAATCAAATATTCATACGCTGGAAGCATTGGCATGTCACTTTGAGCCATAAAGTTTAACCATGATTTAAAGGTGAACATGCTTTGCTTGTCTGCTGTTCCTGTCATGCTGTTGGGAGCCAGGCCATAGTTTGGCTTAGCAGCAACATCTGAACTGAAGTTTGTGGTTTATTTCTGCCATGAAAGACCTTGGTTACAGTATGTGGTTTCCTTAGACAAACCACGAACCTGGATTTAATGCTAAGCCAAACCATGGCTTGTGGCAGGAGAAAAGCAAAACACCCTTGGTTTTCAACCCAAGTGTGTGCTTACCTTTGAATCACCATTAACTGCTTTAAAGTGACATGAACCAGTGTGAAAGCCTGGTGTAAAAATGCTAACCATCAGATGAACTTGCTTTTTTCTGAAGTGGTAGCTTCTAGTTTTCTCACATACTGGCTCTTCCGTATGCAGAATGTGACAGATAACCTTAGGCAGCACAGCTGGGGCAACACTAATTAATTGTATGCAGTCTGGTCTTGGTCTGCTTTACTCCAAGCTGGTCTCATCCAGTTTAGTGAGACTTGCTCTTGAAATATTTTGTGGCAGTGGTACAGACGGTGTATTCTTGAAGCACACAGCTGTAGTAAGTAGCCACTGTCTCTTCCATCGGCTTAGGCACTAGAGACCCTTTGAATGAATGGAGAAGCAAATATGGTAACTGATGTTTTCATGCAATGCAATGCATATCACCAGACAGATATTTTTCCAGTCCAGCTGGTGTTGATATGTGCACATGTGTATGGGAATGTTTTATTTTGTATGCTGAAATTATAGAGGGGTTTTTAAGTGTCATTCTCGTGAAAGAAAGAGACAATGGAACTACAATCTTTTTTTTTTACCTGCACATTATTGCAAGGTTTTTCCATTGGGCAGATGCCATGCTATTCACTGATTAATGAGAAAATTCCAACTGCAGAGCCAGGTATAAATTATGTCGGAAGTAGGTCAAGGTGGGAACATACTTTGCAACAAACACAGCCATCCTGTTGGCTCACTTGGAGAACTGAACAAACAGCCTTTCCAGTCCCATCCCTCCCCATCGGTGAAAAGCTTTGGAAGTTCCAAGTAACCTGTTCTAGCTTGTTTCGGGAGCTTCATCAACTGCAAGTTCCTTAGGGTCTTTCTTTCCAGATAATGAAATGAAAGCTTGCAAAACATGCATGTTGTTTTTACTTGTATCTCTCCATTCATGTTTAGTCTGGGTGCTGAAGAGGCCAACCTGGAATTTTGGTGTGCCAAGCATGGTTTTATAGGTGTGTAGGTGCCAGAATCAGCAGTTTGAAATATTTGGCTGCAATGTTTTGGTAAATGCTTATGCAAGTGGTGGTATTTATTTTTAGATCCTTCAGATTAAAAAAACCAATTCAGTCAACAACAGTAGTTAGAATTCGTAGTAAACAGCTAGGACATAAAGGGAATTCACATTTCAACTTGTGAATGTCAAAGTAGTGCAGATAAGCAATTTCATCTTCACCCTCTTCTCCAGATAAAGGGTATGCTGCTGCAAGTGTGTGCTCATTAGAGCAGCTGTCATAGAGTTCTAGCCAATGTTAGTTTATATACTGCACAGACCCATTGAAATGAATGGACGACATGGGTTTGAATCTTAGCTCCATTTAATACGGCTTCTGTTTTTGTTCCTGTTTATTATTTTGCTTTCAGGTAGTCATGGTTAGAATTGCACTGTAACTTAGGCCCATTAATTTAAATAGGTCTAATCTGAGTCAACCTTAGCTTGGATCCAACCCATGATTTTCCTAGCCGTGGCACAGAAATGTACAAGAGAGTTTTAACTGTAGAACATTTACACCAGTTGATATGGTAAGGCTGTGTAGAATGCAGTTAACACTTGAAGAGTTCTAATACTGCTTTGGAGCTGGATGTATTGCTAAATGTGCAGTCTACGTGCCACCCTGCAATTTCCTCATATAATCCCGACACTTAATTCTAGGGATCTTTCGGCACTGAGACTAGGACACCAGAATTTGACACTCCCAACAGTTAACACAGATCACAGAGATAAGTCAGAAGTCAATGTTGCTATATCAAAAGGGAATTAGCTTACTGGTATATACTAAAATATTCAATAAACAGTGTGTTGATACTAGTATGAATTTAGGAAAGTTAAAAACTGTTATAAGAGTTATTCTGATCAGCATTCGTAGGAATGCACAAGAAACCTAGGATGTGGTTAGGGGAAAGAGGAGTGGGAGAGATTTGACAAGCTGGAAGAGGTATCAGAAAGGAAAAATGGGCACTGCATAGAGCTGGTGGTTTGTAGAAACATGGGGAGGTTGTGCAAAGATAAAATACTGAACAAAAATGAAATTTGCATTTGTTCCTCTCACTTTTTCCACTTGCACTGCCCACTACTGCCATTTAGTTGTAGGAAGGCTGCCCAGAAGAGAATTCAGACTTTGGGCTAAAAAAAAGATTCCCCATCCATGAATGTGGCCATAGCACTTCATAGCCAGTGTTGTATCCTCACTGAGAACATCTTACAAATTTAGTCCACCCATTCCCACACTTTGAAGTCTGGACTTTTGTTTCAACTTCTGAATCATAACTCTTTTTTGATACTTTAACAGTGTGTCACGGTGCCCCAGCCAGCTACAGCATGGACCACTCACAGACTTACCTTTAATTTTTCTGCAGTTTGACCTATGTCACAGAATTGTTTCCCATTGCCTGCCACTTCCATAGTTCCTTTCCCTGACATATTAAACTTCCAGTGGTAGTATACTAGCAAATAAAAACATCACTCATCTGAAATCACCCGGATATGTTTGTGGTGACACACAGTAGTACCATATATCACTTGCTCTAATGTAGTAATGTCTGCTTCGTCGTGTGTGGTTTTAAGGTCTCACTCTTGAGATACAGTACTGCATTGGACCTGAGTTGGCTAGTCTGAATTTCCAGTTACCACAAGCATATCTTCAATGCTTTTTTCCTTGACATACCGTACAAATTCTGAACATATTATTCTGAACTGTTTGCTTTTTGTTCTCAATATTTGTTTACACAACTCATTCTATTGTAACAGAACCTGTTCCGAAAGTTTGAGGTATATTGACGCTGGCATAGACTTGATACCTGCAGTCCTAATATGAACCATACTCTTAAATTACATTCCTGTGGTGCAGGTGGGTGGGGACAAAAAAAGCAGTGGCAAAAAGATCTATATTGCAAGGCTGGAAGGACAGATGCCCACCACTGACTTCTCACTGATCTGAATATCTCACTGCCCTTTCCACATTTGAATTCATGGCTTATAATTATCAGTGTTGTATAGATGCCAATTGGGCATATGAACTGCTTACTTTAATCTATATATTTAAGATAGAATGGGTAGAATAGCCTTACTGTTAAATCAGCTAGCAATGGTTTTACATCTTACTTTTCTGTTATAGTTGCAAAATTAAAAAGGGTTAAAAACAGACACTATTGTGCACAAGCTTGCAGATTACATATTCTATACTTTTACACACTTGACTCTTTCCCCAGAAACTGCTCCCTCTGAAGGCCAATGCAAAGTCCATAATATAACACAATCATTGATCACTATTACTTCTGGAGTATCCACAACTCTTGCTAATATTTCACTTCTAAGCATGTTTTTGAGCACAAACTCTCCTCCTACCATGCACATATTCAACACTGGTGTCGAAACAGGTGCTCACTATGTCGTTTTGAAGGTATTCTACAACCAGATGTGAGATGTGTGTTGCAAACATGTATTGAACTCTTATCTTATCCATCATATCTTATACAAGATGGGCTTCCCTTCCTAAGCTGGTTGGAAAGAGAATGGCTAAGGGCCCAGCATTATAAAGTAGGCTGGTCTGACATTCCATCTGATTCCATGGCCATATTGTATTGAATGTTTCAATTATCTGACTGAATGGCATTCCATAAACCTGGCTAATATCTCATTGTATGCTTCTTGTTCTTGGAAGTGCCTGAGTAAACCTTTTTCTTGCCACCTTCACGATGTAGTCGTGTATCTAAAGTCCCCTCCTTCAGCTGCAGACTATGTTAGCATTCATACAACCGTGTGGAAATGTGGAAGATGCTCTCCCATATGTTCAATGTGAATAAACAATACTATCAGTATCTTTATCAGAAGCCAGTAATGGCTTTCAGTAGCTCACTTTCCTAGAAATAATGTAATGTTAGAGGTATTGACTATCTTAAATGATGATGATAATAATGATAATAATTTATTATTTATACCCCACCCATCTGCCTGGGTTTCCCCAACCACTCTAGGCGGCTTCCAACAAAATATTAAAATACAACAGTCCTTCAGGTATTAAAAGCTTCCCTAAACAGGGCTGCCTTCAGATGTCTTCTAAAAGTCTGGTAGTTGTTTTTTCCTTTGACATCTGGTGGGAGGGTGTTCCACAGGGTGGGTGCCACTACCGAGAAGGCCCTCTGCCTGGTTCTCTGTAACTTCGCTTCTCGCAGAGAGGGAACTTCCTCGGCGCTAGACCTTACATCACAATAACTTCCTGTGCTGTGATTTGCAAGGCTCACATGTTCTGTGGAAATTGCTAGTCAGACAGCACTTAGGGAACTGCGAAATGCTGTTCATAGGACTTCCTATTGACCAGTGTCAGTACACAGACCATCAGCATCAATGGCCTGAAAGAACAGTTGGGACAGCCCCTGCCCTACCCTTCCTTCAGGCTGCTTAAGACCAGCATGCCCTCAGGGAAGGCAGAAGCGCCCCCAGCTGGCATGAGAGTAAAAAAGGGTAAAGATAAAGGACACTTGGATAGTTAAGTCCTGTCAAAGGTGACTATTGGGTGTAGTGCTCATCTTGCTTTTCAGGCTGAGGGAGCCTGCGTTTGTCTGCAGACAGCTTTCCGGGTCATGTGGCCAGCATGACTAAACAGCTTCTGGCGCAACAGGACACCGTGACGGAAGCCAGAACACATGGAAACGCTGTTACCTTCACGCCACAGTGGTACCTATTTATCTACTTGCACTGGTGTGCTTTTGAACTTCTAGGTTGGCAGAAGCTGGGACAGAGCAATGGGAGCTCACCCCGTCATGTGGATTTGGACCACTGACCTTCTGACTGGCAAGTCCAAGAGGCTCAGTGGTTTAGACCAGTGTTCCCCAACCTTGGGCCTCCAGCTGTTTTTGGACTACAACTCCCATCATCCCTCGCTAGCAAGACCAGTGGTCAAGGATGATGGGAATTGTAGTCCAAAAACAGCTGGAGGCCCAAGGTTGGGGAACACTGGTTTAGACCACAGTGCCACCCGCTCCCAGCTGGCATGAGAGTACTGTCAGCCTTCTATATAATGTATTTGTTTTAGGGTTTTGAAATTTCAAACTACCTTGGGTGCCATGGCAGAAAGGTGGTACATAAATTCATTAAATAAATGAATGAATGTTCCAACACAACCAATAAATGACATTAATATATGCATCCCTCCAAAACATAGGCAATATTTTCAAATTCAGATTTACACCTCTGTGACATCTGTACAGTAATTTTGCACAACTACTGATCACGAATATGGCATAGATTTGACCCCTCTGTGCAATGTTTCACCTCATGCTCTGAGATGGTTTTGTGATCCACTGGAAGCATGTCTGTCAGAGGAAGGTATGCCACCTTTGTAAATAGCTGCAGTTTTTGTCTTTCTTGACTGAGTAATCTGGGGTTAAAACCATAGCACTCTGGAGTCGAGGGATCATTAATTATTGACTCCATGAAGGGGAAATGTTATGTCTTGAGCTCATTGTAGTGATATAAATTGATGAGCAAGAACTTTAAGGATATACACTGCTTGCTTAGTGTTGTCTTTTCCCATGGGAGTTGTAGGACCTGAATAATTGAGGTGGATGGGAAAGTTTAACCATTTTATTGCTGGAGTTCCCATCAGGAACTGTTGATAAATGCACAAATTACAATAAAATTATTGATCTACTTGATATTCTAGTCATTTACTAATTAATTAAATAGAGCAGCTACATTTCCTGAGTGAGCATTTTAAGGTTTCTCAGCTACTGAAATGTTTGAGCCAAATATTTCAAATTGGCCAAAGATTACTGAGTAGCATTGTTTGCTTTGGGCATCTACACATAAAGGGGATATAAAAACAATGAAAACATGTCTGCCACACCAAAATCCAGAATTTGGTTATGTGTCTTTGAGTTTACACTTACTGTGATGGGGTATTGCACTTTTCCCACCTCTCACAGCTCAACTGGATGTTAATTGTTTGATCGCTACTAGCATTTCCACATTTAAATTGCAGCTGTGTCTGGGAAATCAAGACTGGGACCATGGGGAGGGGGATTTAATCATTTCTCCCCATGCTGCATTCCTGATTAAAATAGCTCCCCTTGCCCCCAAAGAGTGCTGAGCCCAGCAACATTTATTCTCATGTGTACAAAGAATTGCACCTTGAGACTGTGATCTTATGCATGCTTGCTTGGAAGTAGACCTCTCTGAAATCTGCGAGATTTGTAACCATGGAAAGTTAAGTCAACTGGGATTTTGAAAAGAACATGGTGGGGACCAAGTTTCATAAGCTTCCAACTATAACAAAAACATCATTTTGCCATATTACAGAATGAGCTGATTTCTTTACAGCTCTGCATAAAGTATCACAGATAACATGATGAACCATGTCATCAGAATGCTTAGCTGAACCAAGCCCTATAAAGTTATGTCATCACCTTACGTAATTTGGAGGTGGAGTCAGGTGATGATTTTTAACCATAAATGTGAATGAAAAAACAGGTCCACTGCAAAAAAAACACAACCATGATAAAATACCAAGTGTTCTACCATGTAAGAGAGAGATGCCAAGATCAGGTGTTCAAAAATCAAAGAATGTCCCAAGTTAAAACTGAGGCTCCTTATCTAATGTTAGGATGCCCATTGCTGTCACTGAATTACCAACAGGGAAAGGAAGGCCTGTAAATCCCATTCTTCCTGCTGCTGCTGGAATAGCCATTAATCCTGCTATAACCTGCCGCCAAACATGACTCAATACAAATTCCTCTGGATCCTCTCTTCCTTCCATACATCTGGTAAGAGTCTGTGCCTTCAATTTACTTTTGGTGTGCAAGTCCATATGCAAATTGACAAGAATAACATCAACACAAGGAATTTAATCATTTGATTGAATTTATTATATACCACATTGGCTCAGGGTGGTTTGCAGTATTTATAACACTTCCTTCTTCCTTTCCTTTCTCCTCACCATTGTAGATATGTAGACAATTAGAAACTGAAAGACACTGGGGCTCCTCTGTCAGTAGACTCAGCTACATTTGTAAAGATAAAGTCCTTTATATGAGTTATAACACCATGACATCAGATGACACTGTGGAGTTCCATTTTTCGCCAATGGAACTTCCTTGTATGAAGTTCACAACGTGTTTAACTGAACCACTTCTTGGATGTGTCAGGATTCAGCCAGAGTAACATATGGAGGTGCTTTATAATGCAATCCTACTCCTAGGAAAGTGGGGATAGGATTGCTGCCTTACACCTTTTGTCCATATAGCCCAGTATGGTCTCCACTTATAGGCAGCAGCTCTTCAGTGCCTCAGCAGAGAAAAGTCTTCCCATCATCTGCGGCCTGATATTTTAAACTGGAGGTGCCAATGACTTGACTCTTGGAAATTTTGCATGCAAGGTATGTGCTCTATCACTGAGCTATTATCTCTTCCCCTAAACAATGCTCCCTGCCTGCTACCTGGGATGGAGTCCTCTGCCACTCTAGAGGGGCTGGGCCAATGGCCCCAATAGTGTCCTAGTTGTTGCCTCAACAGAACCACAGATAAGGCTAGATGGGAACAAGGTGGCAGGGAGGTGAGCATCTCCCTAGCCATGGTGATGAGGACACTTCCTCCATTGCCTGCAGGCGTCAGTGGGTGGAGTCCTGTCAAGCCTGTCAGGTCTTGTTGACCAGGAGGTCAGGCACCAGCAAGCAAGGATTACCTCTCCAGCCACCCACAGAGAGTGGGAGAGGAGAGGACAAAGGTCTGGGATGATTTCACTCTTGCAACTGAGGTTCGAAGGGAGAATGAGCCACAAGGGTTGGGCCATCTGCTTTTTGCCCATCACAAAAAACATTAATCCCATTAAAATCTCTGGTGAATATTTAAGACCCCATCCACCTAGTCCTAACCCAGAATAGTTGCCTGGACTTGCAACTATAGCAGTAACCATGCACAACAAAGGTGTGCTGGCCCTATTCTCGACAAGAAAATATTTACCAATTAAAATGTGGTTCTGTAATGAAGCCGTTCATTAGAACTGAAATAACAAAACATCAGTTGATGTTCTAGCAAGCCAGGTATGA
Source organism: Podarcis raffonei (assembly GCF_027172205.1). Lineage (NCBI taxonomy): Eukaryota > Metazoa > Chordata > Lepidosauria > Squamata > Lacertidae > Podarcis > Podarcis raffonei. The sequence continues at coordinate 22,186,109 of NC_070613.1, read as the reverse complement.
CTGTGTTTCCATAAAAGTGAGTGTCTTCCTTTATCTTCTTAACAGAAGCTTTTCTCTTTGGAGAATAGTGGGACATCTTCATAAAAATCACATAGAGCTGGTTTATCTAACTTGAAAGAATAACTGTCATTTCCTTTCCTTAGTCTGGGTGATCAAAAGGAGACTAATTTTCAAAGGGAGATAGGAGTTTTCAGAGTAAGCTCTCCTTGAGGCTGAAGCCTATTCCTCACTGTTTGTTTATTTCATTGGCAACTATGATCTCGCACACAATAATGTCTCTCTCTGTATAAATAACTGACAACTTGCTGCCCTTTATTTTTATGCTGGACTCCCAAACTGAGGTTGATACCGTTAGATAAAGTGAGGGGGCTGCTTCAGGCAGTATTAGGTTATATTTTTTGGGGAGGAGGGGGAATCATTCAAGAGTGGCAGACTGTAAGTTATTCAGTATAAATATATTTTTACAATGTGCAAAAGTGCAGAAGAGTCATTTGAATTTTCTACCTCAGTATGCCTTGGGCTAGCTTTGAACCACACTGTGATGGATGCTCTGGCTTTGCAGATTAACTTTATAGTGCTGAAAGCTTTACCCTGAGCCTCACCTCTTATTATCAGATAGTGCTCATTCATTTTCTTATTTTCAGCCCAATATAAAGGACATCCAGTAGCAACCCTCAGTAGTCATTTGTCTGTCTCATGGAGGGGGAATGTGTGGCCTTCTAGATATAGTTAGACTCCAACTCCCATCATCCTCAGCAACCATGACCAATAGCCAGGGATGGTGGGAATTGCAGTCCAGAAACACCTAAAGACATGCTCCCCGTGTCTGGCCTATCCCACTCAAAGAGCTGACAGACATCAGATCAACACTGTATGGGAAATTCATATGTCTGGCTTTTAACAGTGTGTGTGTCATTTTTCCCTTCCCACACACAGTTTGAACCTATGTGATTTGTCAGCTCACCGGTTTTGACACTCTCATCTTTAGTGTAATTACTACTGTTGTAAACAACTGAAACGGACCTATTTATTGGGCCTGCAGGTTTGTGGAGGCCCCAGGCACAAACTCCTTTGCTTAAAACAAAAAGAAAAGAAAAGGTGCTGTTCACCTTGTATTGCTATCATTATGAGACACTTTTAAACATCTTACAATAAATGCCCCTCAAGTGTCTGATATTTGATCCTGAGTTAACCCAAAACTGCTTGGGAGCTCTTCTCCTTTCAATCTGAATTCTCTAGCTGTGTATATACCCTTTAAAGCACATTTGCAGCACATTATTTCCCTCAGTTCCTTGTGAAAAGGGATTGATTGTTAAACGGCTCTGAAAATTGTAGCTCTGTGAGGAGAATAGGGAGTCTCTTAACAAATCTCAGCACCCTTAACTACACTTCCCAGAATTCTTTGGGGAAGCCATGACTACTTAAAGTGGTATAATATTTCTTTAATGGCCCTTGAGTTGGCTACCCTGCCTTTGTCTGAAGACCTCTGGCAAGGGGAAGCCCACCACCCCTTTACATAGTTAGTTCTATCGTTCAATTCCTCTTACAATCAAGAATTTTCTCCTCATGTTTTACTTACTTACTGTAACATAAATTTGCTGGATCTAGTTCTAACCTAGATCTTTAAAAAGCTCTATAATTGACTTCCAAGGAGAGAAACAAACAAGCTTTTATTTTATTTTCAGAAAAAGCCCAGACCTGAACTGCATGTGGCTTTCAATTTCAAACCATTGTTCTCATGATGGAAGATGGAACTAAAAATCACATTTTACATACTACAAGAGAGGTTGCTGCATACAAAACAGTCTTCTAATCATCCGCAGTGCTGAGAAAGGAACTATTATATGTGCGGTATTAATCCAGTATTGGTAAGTTCACCCACTTGCGTAATGTGCTGTGCACTCCTTTCAAGACATCTGCTTAAAGGTTATCTAACTCATTATCATCACATCTAGGAATGGCATTGATAAAACATGTGTTTTTCCCTTATAGAAGAAATATGGTGGGGGACAGTTGTCCTATTCAGTGGATAGAGAAATTAGACAGTTCTGTTTTTATGCAGTTACATATTCATCTAAACAAAATGAGTAGCCATAAATGTCACTGTTAACCTTTCATCTGAAGGTCTCTAGCCTGGAGGGAATGCCAGATAACGGGAAAACAGAAGTAAATTTGAAGTAAGAATGGCAATACTTCACACAGTGCCTTTTACTGTTGGATTATAGTATGCAGCAGCGCTCCTAATATTTAAATCAATATCTGAAGGCTTTGTTTTAAATTGACGGCAGAAATGGCTCAAGTCATATTGGTGGCTTTGGCAGAAAAACTGAATGCTGTCTCGTGCGATAGTTAAAATACAATAACAGGCAATTTGTTGTCCTTTTTAATGATACCGTATTCCCAAATTGGCTGCTTAAGGTGGGCTAACTTACCCAGCTGTTGTTGCTAATGTTCTTAAAGCAGCACCGCATATAATTCTCCATACAAAACTAAATACTTTATAAATAAGCACTGAGTGCATAGTTCACCAGAAAGTTCTGTTGCATGAGTCTCTTTGAAATTAACTGGAACAATGCAAAAGCGTTTATAGTTGAAACACTACTGTGCTCTCAAACTGCTTCCATTCATTTCAGCAGAATTCCTGCAACAAAATGTTCCCATTAATGGTGGTCTAAAACAACCACACACTCTCTCTTTTATTCATTACTTCTTTATCCTTCAAGGTGCCATAGTTGGTGTCTCCCCTCTTCCCATTTTACCCTTGCAGCGATTCTCTGAGGTAAATTTGACTGAGAGGAAGTGATTATCTGCCTGTAATCCTATGTACATTTCTAGAGACTGAGCTTCATTTACCTCAGTGGGACTTACTTTTGAGTAAACATACTTCAAAGTGTGCCACACTGGTATCTCATAGAATTGGAAGGGAGCACGAGGGTCATTTAGTTCAACCCCCTGCAATGCTGGAATCTGTTTGCCCAATGTGGGGCTCAAACCCATGACTCTGAGATTAAGGGCCTCATGGTCTACCAACTGAGCTACCCATGTGTGTCACCCACTATTCATCATGACCCACTCAGAATCAAAATCCACTTCTCCCCAATCCTAGTATGTCCATCTGGTAGTCACTTTACCACACTGGCCATTTTGACTATTCTCTTCATACAAAACATTCTGTGGCAAAACGAGAGCAGTGTCAGTGAAGTCCAAATTCATATTGAGGAAGACATTGCTGGCAAAAGAAAACTGCCTCCGTCCTTTGTAGAGTTGCCACCCCAGTCAGTTTTTGCCTAAAGCAAAAACATTTTAAGTGAATTTGAAGATTCCTGTTCAGGCAAAACATCTGAGGAATTTTGCGGGAGACAAAGAGAGCTTTAATGAGACTAATTACTCATAGCTGTGTGTGTCTGTGCATCATAAAACTGATTCTAAGATTTGCCTTAAGAAGATAAAGGCGATTGGTTCCTCCATAGACAAAATACCTAAGGAATTTCAGAGGAAGCAAAGTGTTTCAATAGGACAAGTAAAGGAGAGGGAATTTTGTTTTTCCTGGGTACATCTACTCAGCCCTCCTTTTTAAGTTCTGCATGTGCAGAAGGTGTGGTACGTAAAATCTATCAGCAATATATGCCTGTTGTCAGTTGTATAAACATAGTGTAAATCTCTTTTCTCATATTGCATCACCACAAGTTTTCAGAACATTTAATATGATGGACCACAAGAGGCTGGTTAAGGAGAAAAGAAAGAAACACCCATGACTTGACATCACAATGATCCTTACCAATGTACACATGATGTTAAACACGTGGTTTGGCATTTCATATCTCTTGTAAAAAATTAAATAGCAGCCATTGGGTAGAATAATTTAAAAGCGTAGTCTTGTAAAAGGCACCTCAAGAGCCAAAAAACACATGGTGTTAGAAGAAGAAGAAGAGTTTGGATTTGATATCCCACCTTTCACTCCCCTTCAGGAGTCTCAAAGCGGCCAACAATCTCCTTTCCCTTCCTCCCCCACAACAAACACTCTGTGAGGTGAGTGGGACTGAGAGACTTCAAAGAAGTGTGACTGGCCCAAGGTCACCCAGCAGTTGCATGTGGAGGAGCCGAGACGCGAACCCGGTTCCCCAGATTATGAGACTACCGCTCTTAACCACTACACCACACTGGCTCTCACTGGTTAAACATGTATGATTGTATTCAGTGAAGTCATTGCGTCAGGTGAATGATTTCTGTTTGCACAATGGAATTTACCCTCCCCCCCAAAAAAAACTTGCACCCTCCCAAATCTGCTCTGGGTTTTCCTCCAATCCTCTAGAGCAAATCTGGGGAGGAGTGTGAGGGGAGCACAGGGAAAGTTCCACTGTGTGAGCAGAAGCATTCCACTTGCACTAAGACTTTGTTGGATACAACCCTTCCCTACACCAGCCCTTTCATTGTGGTCCCAGTTAAAATCCCGCCTTTCCCACCACCAGCTGCTATTTGGCATTGGAAGGAAGCCTTGGGACTGTGATACAGGAGAAAAGGGTTAAGTCTTCCTCTTCTCTATTAGCTACGTAAACTACCTGTTTAATGTTGCATGGACTTTGGCCATCAAGGTGGCTCTTTCAATGCAACATTTTTTCAAATGATGCCATATGGTTTTCTTCATGGCAAATTCTCAAAAGCAACACTTGAAGATTGAGATATTCAATGGTTATTCACCTTATCATTTGGGGAGCCATAACTTTTTTTTCAGGACTAAGAGGTTTAAATTTTATTAGAAAGGTACTGTATTTTTTGCTCTATAAGACTCACGTTTTCCCTCCTAAAAAGTAAGGGGAAATGTGTGTGTGTCTTATGGAGCGAATACAGGCTGCACAGCTATCCCAGAAACCAGAACAGCAAGAGGGATCACTGCTTTCGCTGCGCAGTGATCCCTCTTGTTGTTCTGGCTTCTGAGATTCTGAATATTTTTTTTCTCGTTTTCCTCCTCCAAAAACTAGGTGCGTCTTATGGTCTGGTGCGTCTTATAGAGCGAAAAATACGGTATTTATATTGGATGAAATCTGGTGTCCAAGTGTGAATGGAATTCTACTTGGACAATGGGACTTTACTGTCCCCTCTTCCCCCTGCAGTCCCCTGCAAGCCCCCAAATCTACTCTGCAATAGATTTGGACAGAGCTGAAGACGGGCTGCCTCTCAGAGGGAAAAGGATGCAATTACAGCAGTGAGGAGCAACAGCAGTGAAGATCAGTGGAGCATCTTGTCTGGGGAACATACCCACTGATCTGATGATCTCTAGAGGTTGGGCTGATGTCAGATGGGGATTTGTTATTGTGCACCATCCTCCCCCTGCCACCTTTTGTACAAGTGTAACTTGCTTCACAGGATTTGGTTGATTAGTAACTCCACTTTCACCTTTCATCAGCTTGCGGTCAAGACTGCAGTAACACATCGCGTCAGGATTCTGTTCTTTAGCCTCCTGTTGTGAATGGAATGTGAGGGTGTGTAAGCTGTTTCTCTAAGGCGGTGTGTGAAATATGATTGGCAGGCAAAGTCATGTTTGGGTACATGAAGAATGTTCTTCCAGAATTGCAGTAAAACATTAACATTGTGCTCCTCCTCCTCCTCCTCCTCTTCATTGAAACTTTTCATTGTAGAATACAATAAAAAACAAACTTTTTTTTAAAAAAAAGGGAAAGGAAAAGAGAAGGTGGGAAACAAAATGCAAATCTCTCTTTTAAAGGTAGATCTTAACCCTTGCCTCACACAGAAGTGGGTGGACCCTCCCTGCTCTCACCTGGGAGTGTCTCTTTCTTCTACCCACCCTGGGAGATCATCCCTTCCTTGCCAGTGTGGTGTAGTGGTTAAGAGCGGTAGTCTCATAATCTGGTGAACCGGGTTCGCGTCTCCGCTCCTCCACATGCAGCTGCTGGGTGACCTTGGGCTAGTTATACTTCTTTGAAGTCTCTCAGGGTCTTTCACCAGCCAGCTATCTCCTTCCTGTGCATACCCTCATTAATCCAGATTAGAGGACATCAAAAAACCAAAACAAAACATAGCAAAAGCAAAGTAGATAAAGTAGATATTCTTGTACATTGTGTTCCTATTCTTGACTACCTGCTTATTCTAGTATTTTTCCTGCATGAGGCTTTGGCACACATGTCTTATTTACAAATCTCAACAGGCTTTGCTTCATCAAATGCTTAACATTCCTTTCTTGGGTGAGCAATGGCTGTTATGTAAGAACTGGTTCTGACACTCAAGCAAGGAAGTGTTGTGGCTTTCTGTTTAATCTCTTGCGTTGGTGCACAGATTACATGGGCAGTTCTCCTCTCCACCAGAGAGAGGCAAAATTTAAGAAACCCTTGAGTCCAACACTTAGTTAACAAAGTTAATCAAAGCAGGACATTCATTCTTCTGCCTTCTCTCAATATAGATATAGATATAGAACAGCATTATGTAACTAGTTGTCTTGATCTGTTCTTCTCCTGCATAGATTTTGTTGAGCAAAAGTGTGGGTACCCCCTCTCACTACTTTTACCCATTGCAGTAACTTCACTCTGTTGTTCGTTTACATTGCCATTAGGCAAAGTGTTGGTGCAGATTTTTAAAAAGTAGCTGGACTTGAGAAAAATGTTTGTGTCCATGCCTCTGTTTTTCCCATGGGCCAGGAATTCCCAGAGCCATCTTTATAGTAAAATGGGGGAGAGTTCAGGTAAATGCAGATAAGATCAACAAATGAAGTACATGTGGGAGTAACATATATTTAAAGAGATGTTTGTTCTATGCATGAAGAAGAAAGGATAAAGTGTATTAGAAGTTATAGATGGATTATTAGAATGAGAAAGGGATGAAGTACAAAATCTGGCCAGTGGGCCAGATCCTGATCTGCCCAACCCCCTGTGAGCATTTTGGCAGTGGGCCCTTCACTAAACCTGCTTTGCTACTTTCTTGAATGTTTTTGCTTACCAGAATGTGTCTCTGAACTCTGGTAATGCCTTTTGCTTGCCTGGATGTGTGTGTGTAGAAAAAAACCTATTGCACAAAGGTAAAATTAGAATACTAATTAAAATACCCGCCAACATTCCTTGTTAAAATAGGGGCATTCTATTCTAGAGGGAATAGAATGTCCCCATTTTCATGCGGAATCATTTACTCCACCCACTGTTGCTTCTGACCCCACCCACCACCGGTGCATGTTGTTCTCCACCTGCCCCCCCCCCAAAAAAACCCCACAGGTTGCCTGGAAGGGAATGCAGCCCTCTGGCTGAAAAATGTTTCCTGCTCCTGGCACAAGCCCTTATTCAGAGAATCAGAAGAACTGTAGCAGGAGAAGACCAAAAAAACCTGAAGGTGGCACTAAAGGAATATACTGGAGATAATCAAATACTTGTTCTCTTGGAGTGAATATAGCCTCATGTGGCCAAAAGAAAATGAGCAAATCAGATTCGATCATTCTATTTCATATCCTTTTCCTCCCCTCATTCCATTTCTCTCTCTCTCCCCTCCCGTCTGTCTTTTATTTAACAGCTGGCTTTGTATTTTCATATTCCTCTCTCACAACATCCTGCATCGTTCTCGCCCCACCAAATTCAATACATCAGTGGTGGTCTAACAATGTAGTGCAGTATCTAGCACAGCAACAGGGCAACCTCAATGCAAGATATGCGGGGGAAAGATGTAATGGACATATGTTGATTTGTGCAAAGAAACGTTGACACAGGTAAACCCTTATGGTGCACCGGCACTGCAAGGCTTTCAGCTTAACACTATCCATGTTTATTTGGAAGGAAGTCTTACTGAATTCAATGCCTTCACTCCCTTAGAAATGTGCGTAGGTCTTCAACAGGTTCATTCCCTGTATCAGAGAAGGCTGGAATCTCAGAACCTAACCTACCACACAGGGTTGTAGTGAGAATGCAATGGGGACGGGCTGAATCACCCCTTGAGATTGTTGGAAGAAGATGATGATAGATAGATAGATAGATAGATAGATAGATAGATAGATAGATAGATGATAGATAGATAGATATTCATGGATCCTACATAATGAAAAAGGCTGAGGGGTAATTACTGTGATTGACTGTAGGCATCTCCCAAGGAATATAGTCTGTCAGTAAGCTTAGGTAAAGATGGGTCTGTTGTTGTGCAAGATCAGTTCCTGCCCTAATGGAAAGTTAGATCTGAAGCCATAAATGGGTGATAGTAATAAATAAATTTAGCTGCTCTGGGGTTGGGGTGGGTGGGGGCAGTGTTACCTGCAAAAATTATTTGCTAAAGCAAGCTGAAATATAACACGGCTCTGACTGTTCTGTTCGGGTGAAATCAAAGTTCCATTTGTTGTCCACTGGTTATTTCTCCTGGATAGCAATAATTATATTTCTTTCATAAAAGCAAAACAAATCACCTAGGCATTTGTAATATCCAAGGCCCTCTGCATATCTAAGATCTGTCTTAAAGAAGCCATCAGTTAGAATGAAATGTTCCAGGGAGTTGACAGTACGTAATAATATTAAACAACAAATGTGGAAAACACACATGAAATACAACTCTGTACAAATTTATCAAAATATTTTACTTGATTTGGGTCGGATGCCAAGCAATAACACTTTTTGTCCATTTGATTTTGTGCCACCTAACGGTAATGTGAATGGATTAAACAAGGTGCAGGTTTTTTTAAAAAAAATATGCTTCATGCAATTATACTACATAATGCTGGATCCAACCACTCATTCCACAGTAGTTCCTGTGAGGGATCTTGGTAGGTTGAGTCATTCTTCAGAGGTGGGAAAAGAACAAGGAACATTTACTTGCTCAAAGAATGTAGAAGTCACCATACATTTAAACAGTGCTTTTTTCTTTAAAAAATGTTTAGGGGTACTCTTATTTTGACTCAAGAAAATAATCATTTTATAGTTCCAATTGGGAAAAATAAATACAGTAAATGGACAAAAGTACAAAGATTCACAAACTGTTTAGGGGAGGCGTACCCCTGCGTACCCCCAGAAAAAAGCTCTGCATTTAAAGCACTTTGATACCATTTGAAACACTCATAGATTCCCCCAAAGAGTTCAGGGAACTGTGCAGTTCGTTAGGGGTCAGGGGAGCCAACTTGAATAAAACATTGGTGGGGGCGCACAGGTAAGCCCCACCCCCATAATCAATCACATGACATGGCACACACACACCATTTTAATGTCTATGCCCACCAACTTTGGGGGCCCTGGCCCCCTCAAAACCTTTTTGGGGGAGCCGAAAGGAACCTTGACCTCTAGGAGTTGGCTCCTATGTTAGGGAAAGTTGTTAGGACTTTATTCCTTATTCCTTTTCCAGAGCAACAATTCCCAGAGTGGCGTCCTGCTTTATAAGGAATTTTGGGAATTGTAGCTCTGGGAGGGGAATAAGGGTCTCTTAAAATCTCTCAGCACCCTTAACAAACTATGGCTCCCAGCATTCTTTGAGGGAAGCCATGAGAGTTTAAATGGTGTCACTGTAGTTTAAATGTCTGGTGTGAATGTGGCCTATGTTGCCAGGGGAGAGGGAGGTGGTGGGTAAGGCTGTGCATCAATTTCTTGGCATTCCCCCTCCACCATTGATAAGGCAAGGCTAAGTGGTGTGCTGGACCCCTGTGGAAAGTATAGCAAACAGTATAATGCTATGCATGTCTATTCAGAAATAAGGTCTACACAGTTCAGCCGGACTTACTCTGCAGCCTACGGCATAAGCAGGAAACTAAAAAGTGGCTACCCTCATATGCATTATTTCAAAAAATGATCAATGGAGAAAATATACTTAGCAAAACGCAGTCACAAATCTAATATGTGAGACAATACTCACTCCCCCAGGAGTGCATGGAGAGGAGTTTCTATAAACTGGGGGCCTTGACCAAAAAAGGCCCTTCCTCTGATCATCATATAGCTCGTATCAGACAGGATGGATGGATCTAGAAGAGAGACTCTGGTGATGAATGCATCGTTCAGGAAAGCTTCTAAGGCTTTTAGGATTTTAGGGTTGAGCAGCAACCCAGGCCGGTGTGATCCCAAGGCGTATGTGTGTCAGTTGGGAGGGCAGAACTATCTACATTACATGACCTGGCCTGAGTCCCTAAATAAGCCTGCTGTGCTCAGGTGCAGTGGAAGACGTTACCTCATCACCTATGTTGAAGAAAGATTCAGTTGTCAGTCAGGTTGGCTTTGGTAGATGGAATTGAGAGAGAGATGCCATTTTGTTGTTAACCTTGGGTAGAAAGTGTACGGGGCCATCCGTGGCACCAGCACTTTAATTTGCACGTGGGAACAGATGGAGAGGCAGCATTGTTCAAGGACAGGTGAACTGATGTTCTGCCTAACTGGTAGTCCCAGGTAGCTAGTTGCTGTATTTGTTCATTGGAAGTCGTCAAACAGCAGCATCTTTTCGGAGCCAAATTAGATTATGTGCATAAATGGAGAGCAGTTCAGATTAAGGGAAATGACCACTTGAAGGTTTTCCCAGGTTATCTGTCAAAACATGTCTCAACATTTCCACCTATTGGTGGTGGGAAATGAAAATTTCCCTACACTGTGGTGAACTTTTCAAGTCAGCAGATGATAGCTGGGGGATGCAAATAGAGCCTTGTCCATGGATAAATGCATAGTTGAGTCACAGGCCAGCATGAGCAGGGCATTTCAAAAAGCAAGGTGGACTGCTGTAGGTTATTTTATGTTCAGAGGATACGCTGAGCCACTCATAATGTTGATTACATTATAAAGCTCTCAATGGAAAGAAAAACAGTGACATTAATCAGTCCTGAGCTACTGACTCCCTGAGAGGGTTTCACAACTCAAGACCTACCAAGCCAAACAGAGTCCATTAGCCATTAATTTCAGCCTGCAAGTACATGAGAGCTGATGTGTTTTTGCCATCCTAGGAAGGTTTCAAAAACAGATTTAGTATAGACATACGTACACTGAGTTGGTGGGCTGCATTTTGCTTGCTGGGTGACAAGTTGTGCAGGCCTGTGCTGAAGTTGTCTTTTGCAATACCTCTCAAGGGTATCTACCGTACTTCCCTCTAAGCAGAATCTCTTAACTTTCAAAGTGGCAGTTCTGGGACCATCAGACTTCATTATCTCTGTACCACAACAATGGCAAAATCCTGACCAGGAGTCACCCTTATCTGCTCTCTAGCTTGGCTGAACTCCATACTTTTGTCTTAATCACTGCTTGGCCGGGCTTCAGCAATTATCTTTTATGGTCCTTTTTAACCTTCACTGTCTAATCATTTGGCAGCGGCTGCTGCTCTGTATCACCTCCAAGAAGGTCTGTAGCTTGAGATGCACAACAAGATCCAATTTTAAGAACTTCCTCTTTCTGTTCCGATTGTAAGTAATGCAAACTACTTCAAAGAATGGAAAGAATATATTTCTAAATTTATCTGGCAGGGGGAAAGCCAATAATTAAATTTAAAATGTTGATAGATACAAAAGGAAGAGGCTTTGCCCTGCCAGACCTGCAATTGTAGGCAGATTGTTTGTGTTGGTTAAAGGAATGGATTATATTAGACAGTGCAGACATTTTAGTTTTGGAAGGTCATGACAAAATTCGGCTGGCATTCATGTCTTTGGTATGGGAAAGCAAAAATTTATCAGAGTTTTATGAACCACATTCTCAGGAAGAATTTGTATAGAGTTTGGGAGAAATATAAAAATCTGCTAGAAAGAAAAAACACCTTTATGGTTATCCCCCATCGAAGCAATTACAATTAAGAGAGTTAATATGGACAGACAATGGGTGACTTACAGGGAATTGCTGGACTTTGCAGGGTGCGAACCCAGACTGGAACCTATGAAGAACTTAAGGAGCCAAGTTATGAACTGGTTACAATACCACCAGATATGTCATATGCTTATGGTAGACAAAATAAAAATAAAAATGGGGTTTTGGACCAAAGCTCACAATTCGAAAAATAACTGTTACAAAATAACAGTTATAGCATCAATGGCACACTGGGCAATAGATACAGGACACAATATATACCTAAACCTCTGGAAGAAACTCTGGAAAAGTGACTTGAAATTTACCATGTGTTATTCTCTGAAAGAGAACTATTTGAAAATGATTCATAGATGGTATTTAACTCTGAGTAGGTTAGTTAAGATGTATAAAGCAGAATCAGATACGTGTTGGAAATGTAATGAAATGGGAGGAACTTCTTTCATATGTGGTGGATATGTAGAAAGGTAAAAGAATATTGGGAAATGATTTATAATAAGTTGAAAAAAATGTTTAAATTTACCTTCCGAAAAAAGAAACAAGTCTTTTTTGTTGGGACTAACGCAGTCAGAAATCCCCAGGGGTCAGAAAAGTTTATTTATGTATGCAACAACAGCGGCCTGTGTTCTGTTAGCCCAAAAATGGAAAGTGAACAAGGTCCCATGTAAAGAGGATTGGCAGCTTAAGATGCTAGAATATGCAGCACTTGCAGGCTTAACACACAGGATAAGAAAGCAATAAGAATGTATATTTAAAGAAGAGTGGAAAATATTTTCTGTTTTGCAGAACCACCTGCGGTCCTCTATATGAAAATAACTTATTCAATTAACCTCAAGATGACTTCATCTAATGCTATTCATGGTAACCCATTATTATTATTATTGCTCTTAATCATAGAGTAGCACCTGCCCTGTATATTTGGAATATTTTCTGAGATTTAATTTGCCGGTACACATTAATACATTGCCCAGTGCTATTAAATACAGTGTTGGATCCAGACTTAGTCATATTTGGAGTAGACACATTGCAATCAAGACAGTCACTGGGTGTACTCCAAGGGCTCAGATATACTGCTGTTTAACGTGGGTGATAAGCTTTCTGTACCTCCATTAATTCTCCATTGTTCACATGGTGTTTGTTATGTACGGAAGTTCTGTTCTGGCCTGTGAATAAACAAGAACTGTTTGAAGAATCGCTGTGTCGTCTGATATGTTCACACACAACACTGGCGACGAGGATGGGATCGATGGACAACAGAACTTCAGTACATAACAGTGTTCTCCTCCAAGTCGCTGCCTTCCCACCCTTTCCCCTCCCTTGACCTGGATTTTCTCATACTCTCCCCTTTTTGGAAGTATCTCTGATAGGAAATAATCCAGATTGAGAAGGGGGGAAAGGGTGGGAAGGTTATGATTTGGAGGAGAATGTCAAATGGACAATGGAGAATTAATGGAGGTACAGGGAACTTACTATCCACATTAAACAACAGCGTGGATGAACTTTTTGTATGACTAAGTCTGGATCAGACCAGTAGTATGCATAAGGCATATTAGCCAGCAATCATTTATCTTTGTTTGTCTCTTGGGGGGGGGCATATGTAGGTTCTCCAGTGCTACAGTCCCAGAGCCAGGATGATGTTTACAACTGGCTGTTGATAATGAGGTCTGAGGCCATCTGATTCTACTGAGGAGGTCGATTCAGTAGCCCACCAGATTCACAGATCCTTATGCCTTGCCACATGGGGTCCAGTCTTTTCTGTATCATGGCTGCACTGGAACCCGTGGCAAAGTCATTCCCTCTCGCATTTATCTATAAAATGGGAATATTGACTTACCCCAGAGGGTGTTTTATATGTGCGTAAAGCAAAATAAGGATTTAAGAAGCCCTTACCAATCGACATTGCTTTATAGATGATAAATGACAGTAACTTAAAACCTGCAGTGATAACTCTCTATGATAATCTTTAATGAGCAGAAGTTTTCTGCAAACATGGAGTGTGAGCCAGATCTTCTTTTTTTTTTTTAGAGCTTCATAAATATAAAAAGTTTGCAAGCCCTTAGCATAAAAATCTTCTTCAATTTCAATCTGAGGTTTTGTGGCATATGGTGTTCATTAAATGAACATAAAACCTGCATCAATAGAAGCCTACTGTGCTCTGCAAAACAAAAACTGAACGGCTTGCAACGGCAGCTGAAGTTGTTTTACCTCTAAACCAGCACAAATCTAATTTTTAGTGCTTGCTTTAGTACAAAGTGGGATGTTCCAGCTGACGTGGGCAGTGATGGAGATACAGGAAGACTGGGGTGTTGAGACTGTAGCTATTTCTATAACATATTATATGACATGTGCATATGTATGGAATGGGAGGTGCGGAAAAGGCAAGTGGCAGGAATTTGTAGCAATTTGACCCTCATTTATACAAATGTATATGGAGGCAACAGACAGAAACAGTATTGTAAGAGAAGACAAGGGATTCAAACATGTCCTAACTGGGTTACCAAGAATCACAGCAAGATGTGATGGGAGTTATGCTTTGTTTTCTACATCAGCAGAGGCATGGAGTAAGAGAGCCTTGAGGTCCAATCCAAATTTTACGTGAGTCCATGATAAAGTTGAGAGAGCAGAAAAGATGGAATGCAACAGAGGTCTCAACAGGGGAGATAAAAGAAAGAGGACCCAGCTGCCTGTCAGGAGCCAGAGTCAGGAGAAGGTCAGCAACAAAAAAACCCACTGGTGTTAGTGAAGTTAACTCTGCATTCAAGGAAACCAAAACAGTGCAGGTCTAGTGATCACAGCAACTCTTTCCAGTAGGTCTTGCCCCAATGAGGAAGTTGCAAGGACTGAAGGTCCCTGCCTTCCCACCGCACTCTAAGGCTCCTCCCTTGGTTGCTTTGCCAACAGCCTAAGGCTCTGTCATCTTGTCTCTCATTGTTTCGCCCTCTTCCCTTCTCTGCATGTTCTGGGAGACCAGGGAAGGGGAGCAGCAGGAGGGGGAAACTCCCTGGATTCTTCAGTCTGCCTCTACTCTGCCTCTTGACCCCTCTTCTGCCTCTGATTCTGGACTGCTGTCTGCCCCAGCCCCTTACTGCTCACTAAACCCTGTTGCCTCTTCAGCTTCCGACCCCTCGTCGTTGTTCCACCACCAATCCCCTGGATCTGAGTCTTTTCCCCTTGGGGGTTCTCCAGGTGCTATCTCCCACCACTCCTCTGCAGCCAGCCCGCCCATGACACTGCCTTATACTCTGTGCCACCTTACTGGAGAAATGAGTCTTTGGTTTGTTTTAGCTGCACAATAGCACTACCACTTCTGGTGGTCAGAGTGGGTATTACAGCTACACGCTCAGCAAGGAACTTATAAAACAATTGTCCAATAGGGTTTTACCTGGTAATATCAAGCTGTTGATTCGTGTCTGGTTTCTTAGTCTGAGCTACTTAGAAGGTGCTGCTTCTAATTTCTCTGTGTGGTCACTAACCATAACAAAACATTAGGGAGAGGGGAGTATGTGTGCGTATCTTAATCTTGTTGAGGGCCTCGCCAAAAATGTTTGCCAGTTGCTGGTTGTAAATTCTAAACTGCTAATACTATGATACAGCCAAGCATCTAGTGCAGCTAATAATTATTCACAATTGAGTTATTAAACATGCAGGTCACCAGCAGAAGTTAATGTATGCATTTAGCAAAACATGCCATTTCTTGATATGCCTAGTTTGCAATGCTTATTAATTTGATAATAGCATAGGAGACTCCTTCTTATCTACTCACTGCCAATTTGCTGGGAGATAAAAGTGCTGGGATTTCCTTTGAAGTAAATGTTAATTGTATGTATGCAAAGTGGGCACCTGTAATCTTTACAATTACCTCACATAACTAGCACTTTATTCGTGTTTGAAATACTTCATTCGCATTTCTTATGCTACGTAAAAGGGAAATAGCTAAGAATCGCCCCTTTAATTAATTTAAGGTGTCAGTGAATGCATTATGTGGAATAATTTAGTTTTAACCCATATAAATATATACAGTGCTACCTCAGGTTACATACGCTTCAGGTTACAGCCTCTGCTAACCCAGAAATACTGCTTCAGGTTAAGAACTTTGCTTCAGGATGAGAATAGAAATTGTGCTCTGGCAGTGCGGCAGCAGCAGGAGGCCCATTAGCTAAAGTGGTGCTTCAGGTTAAGAACAGTTTCAGGTTAAGTACAGACCTCCGGAACAAATTAAGTACTTAACCTGAGGTACCACTGTACATGTGAATGCCAATGCATATAATTTTATATAAACTTTAAAAAACAAGACATATATACTCAGTTTGTGGCTAACATGATTTTGCTTGGGAAACACTATGTTCTCCCTTTTTGCTTTCCCATACCTTTCTCATGCCTCTTAAAAAATGCATAGAATATGAAATATGGTACTAATAGCAATCGCAGTTCACTGTGTGCAGGAGTAGCCAAAAAGGCACCACTCAGGCACCAGAGGGAGACATCATCAGACATGGGACAACTGTGAAGTTTGCAGGTGCACAAAAGAACTTTACCTCCCTGTTCGCCTCCCCACATGTGACCTAGAAGGAAAGCAGCAAGTTGGAGAGAGGGAGGGAGAGCAATGTCAGAGAGCAATGTTTAATGTCTGTTTGAATACAAGGCTGCAGCTATGGAAGAAGCAAGACCCTCTTGAGGTGTTGATGCTGTGAACCCCTCCATCGAAGGCTCGGGTTGGATATATGTGTAAATAAACCATATATACTAAAGACACCACAGTCTTTGCTGTGCTTCCTTCCCAAAAAGGAAACACAAACCGTGGGTAAGGGCCTGGAACCCCTGGAATCTTGCACCACTTGGTGTGCGACACTATGGAAAACTGTGTGCATATGTGTTCATATGCTTTTTTTTCTGGGGAGGGGGTCTATAGCTTTCATTAGATTCTCCGTAGGGTCTGTGACTACGAAAAGGTTCAGAACCACTGCTTTACCTGTATTCCTCAGTCTTCCTATACAAAATAAGTGTGGCATTCCAGCTTTCCCCTTTACAACCAACCAGATACTTCTACTGACTGTAGATACACCCACTAATCGAAAATGGAATTGGAACCCATTAACCAACGCAGTGGTATTGCTGTCACTATTCGCTCCTGGCCAAAGAGCAGAGGCACTGATGGCACTGGTGATTTCATCTCCAGTTAAAGTACTTTATATGAATGTTGCTTCCATTGTGGACTCCAGGAATTCTGGGTATGTTGTTGATCTCCCTCCCTTCCATTCTGTTAAGCTGTAGTGCGGTTCGAGTGATTGATTAGCAAAATGTGCTAATCATTTTGATTAGCAAATAATTACATGCAAAACTAATGCAGCTAATCTCCTTGGCAGTAATTAGTGGAGGCGGTGCAGAAATTGCTTTAGCTACTACAGAAGAAAGAAAGAAAGAAAGAAAGAAAGAGTAAACTTAAGATTTTAGTTGCTAAAAGCCAGAAAATATTATGTGAAACTGAAAGACTTATTAAAAGATGTATCTTCTTGAGATGTGGCATACAGGAAGAAAAGTGACTGCTACTGAATACACTTTCATTTTAAATGTTATATTTAAAATGGAGAGATGCTTTGCTCAGAGCAACACACTTGGTAATTGTTTGTGATACCAAGATGTACAGTACATGAAGAATTTGGAGCTCTTGGTTTAGTTAGGAATCGCTTGAAGACATCAACTAGTCATATAGAGAGTGATGTTACCTTTGCTTTGTGTTCTTCTGCTTTCATTTCTCTTTTGTGCATTTAACCTTGTGGACCTTAGAAGCTGTGGTTTCAGGTACTTTGTTGTTGTTTAGTCGCCTTAATCATGTCCGACTCTCCGTGATCCCATGAACCAGAGCATGCCTTGGAAATTTCTCCTCAAAGCTTCTCCTTTTTAATGTCCGTGGAGTTTTCATGGCAAAAATATTGGAGTGGGTTGCCAGTTCCTTCTCCAGGTGGATCACATTTAGTCTAAACTCTCAGCTATGACCTGTCCGTCTTGGGTGGCCCTGCACAGCATAGCTCAGAGCTTCTTGGAGTTATTCCATTATTTTTTTTAAAAGATATTTATAGAGATTTTACAAAAACATAAGTTTACATAATAGAAAAAAGTCACATAGAAAGAAAAAGATACAAAAAAGAAGACATAGAAAAATACATAAAAAAGAAAAAAGAAGAATAAAAATACAAAAAACAAAAAACAAATAGATAAAAAAGAATTAAAAACAAATCCGTTTTTAGTAACTTTAAACTCATTAGCTTGTTTCCTTGGCCTCCTCACACCTCCCCTTTTTGTATTCCCATTTAAATAATCAAATCAGCAAATCCTTACCCTCTTTCGTTTATCTTAACTCTATATCTTAACATATTATAACTCTATATTTTCATCCATTTATCAATTCATTTTTGCATACTCTTATTAACTTTGTTGCTAATGCCACTTATTTTCAATCCAACATCATTTTAACATTCATTAATTTTACAGTATTTCTGAAGATAGTCTTTAAATTTCTTCCAGTCTTCTTCCACCAACTCTTCTCCCAGGTCTCGGATTCTGCCAGTCATTTCCACCAATTCCATATAATCCATCACCTTCATCTGCCACTCTTCCAGGGTGGGTAGCTCTTGTGTCTTCCAATACTTTGCAATAAGTATTCTTGCTGCTGTTGTTGCATATATAAAGAAAGTTCTATCCTTCTTTGGCACCAATTGGCCGACTATGCCCAGGAGAAAGGCCTCTGGTTTCTTCAGGAAGGTATATTTAAATACCTTTTTCATTTCATTATATATCATCTCCCAGAAAGCCTTAATCTTTGGGCACGTCCACCAAAGGTGAAAGAATGTACCTTCATTTTCTTTACATTTCCAACATTTATTATCGGGCAAATGATATATTTTTGCAAGCTTGACTGGTGTCATGTACCACCTGTAAATCATTTTCATAATATTCTCTCTTAAGGCATTACATGCCGTAAATTTCATACCGGTGGTCCACAACTGTTCCCAGTCAGCAAACATAATGTTGTGACCAATATCTTGTGCCCATTTGATCATAGCAGATTTAACCGTTTCATCCTGCGTATTCCATTTTAACAGCAAGTTATACATTCTTGAAAGTATCTTAGTTTTGGGATCTAACAGTTCTGTTTCCAATTTTGATTTTTCCACCTGGAAGCCAATTTTTTTATCCAAATTATAGGCCTCTCTTATTTGATAATAATGAAGCCAGTCTCGCACTTTATCTTTTAATTTCTCAAATCTCTTCAATTTCAATTTGTCTCCTTCTTGTTCCAATATTTCCCAATATTTCGGCCATTTGGCCTCCATATCGAGCTTTTTCTGAGCCTTCGCTTCCATTGGTGACAACCACCTTGGGGTTTTATTTTCCAGTAAATCTTTGTATCTTATCCAGACATTGAACAATGCTTTCCTGACAATATGGTTTTTAAATGCTTTATGTGCTTTAACCTTGTTGTACCACAAATATGCATGCCATACAAAAACGTTGTTAAAACCTTCTAGGTCCTAAATGTCTGTGTTCTCAAGAAGCAGCCAGTCTTTCAACCAGCAGAATGCTGCTGATTCTTAGTAAAGTTTAAGGTCTGGCAGGGCAAATCCACCTCTTTCCTTTGCGTCAGTTAATATTTTAAATTTTATTCTAGGCTTCTTGCCCTGCCAGACAAATCTGGAAATGTCTCTCTGCCACTTCTTGAAACAGTCCATCTTGTCCAAAATTTGCAATGATTGAAACAGAAATAACATTTTTGGCAATACATTCATCTTTATAGCTGCAATTCTACCCAACAGGGAAAGCTTCAAATCTGACCATGTTTCCAAATCTTTTTTCACTTCTATCCAACAGTTCTCATAGTTATCTTTAAATAAATTTAAATTCTTAGCAGTCATATTAACCCCCAAATATTTTACTTTCTTAACTAATGTTAAACCTGTCTCCTTCTGAAACCTCTCTTTCTCAATTGGTGTAAAATTTTTCTCAAGCACTTTAGTTTTTGACTTGTTCAACTTAAATCCTGCCACATGACCAAATTCTTGAATCAATTCTAATACTCTTTTCGTACTAGATTCTGGCTCCTGTAACATCAAAACTAGGTCATCTGCGAAAGCTTTCAATTTATATTGTTTGGCTCCGACCTGAATACCTTTAATTAGACGGTCCCTTCTAATCATATTCAGCAAGACCTCCAGAACCGAAATAAAAAGCAATGGGGAAATTGGGCAGCCTTGTCGTGTCCCTTTCTCTATCTTAAATTCCTCTGTCATCACATTATTAACTATTAACTTAGCCTTTTGTTCTGAGTAAATTGCACTTATACCATTTTCAAACCCTTGGCCCACCCCCATTCCCTGAAGATTTTTCTTCATAAAATTCCAAGAAATATTATCAAAAGCTTTTTCCGCATCTATAAAAATTAAAACTGCTTTGGTATTGATGTTCACTTGTAGCTTCTCCAAAATGTTAATTATATTCCTCGTATTGTCAGACAGATGTCTACCTGGGAGAAAGCCGGCTTGATCTTTATGTATCTCTTCAACTAATACCTTTTTTAATCTATTAGCCAAAATATCAGCAAAAATTTTGTAATCCACATTAAGCAGGGATATGGGGCGGTAGTTCTTAAGTTGTGTCTTTTCAGACTCAGTTTTCGGTATAAGTGTAATGTAAGCTTCCTTCCACGACTCTGGCGCCTTTTCCCCCTCCAAAATTTCATTACAGACCTCCTTTAGTGGCTGAATTAACCAGTCTTTCAAAGATCTATAGTATTTGGAGGTTAGACCATCCGGCCCTAGAGATTTACCCAACTGCATGTTCTGAATGGCACCTTCAACCTCCTGTTCTGTAATTTTATGATTCAACATTATCTTATTTTCTTGAGAAATTTTTTGTAATCCATTTGTTCTTAAAAATTGGTCTAAAGGAGTTATTCCAGCCCCTTCGCCACGACAAGGCAGTGATCCATGAAGGGGTTCAGGTACTTTGCACCTCCCAATTAAGCATTGCTTGGATCTGAAGAAAGGGAGTGGAACCTCCCCCCCCCAGGGGGACCCTTTTCAGCACTTCAGTCTCCATCTTTAATTTATCATTTATCCTTACTTTAGCTTCATCAATCATTTATTATTACATTATTACATTTATATCCTGCTCTTGCTCCAAAGGAGCCCAGGGCAGCAACCGTGTCAACACCAAAACAATGCAATTAAAATTGCTTAAAAAAATTAAAAGCAATTAAAAAACAGTTTAGAAACTCTGAAAGCAATAATCTGCTCTCAAAACTAATAATCTCAGGGGCAGGTTTTTCAGCTATCAAATGACAGGGTAAACGAGAATGTTTTAAAATTCCTCCTAAAAGTTTATAACGGAGACTGATGCACCTCATAAGGGGGACATTCCATAAACCAGGAACAAAGAAGGTGCTTAGCCTGGCTGGCTGCTGGTGCCGGCCCTCCTGTTAACACAGGACCGTGGTCAGTCACACATGTGCGCACATGCACACACATGCATATAAAACAGACTGAAGCAGGGTTTCTAAAACCTTTGGCCTACAGGCACTGCGCTATAGCATAGGAATGTTGCCCTTTTCACGAATAACAGGGCTGAACACAAATCACAGTTAAGGGCTAAAAATAAAGGTTTGCATATATTACAAAATAGAAAACAGTTAATAAGGAAGGAAAGTGTGTTAATGCAGTATACAATTGCTACGCACAGCTATTTTAATACTGCTCTTGTGGAAAGTGATGGGGATTGATTTTATTTATTTATTTATTTATTTATTTATTTATTTAAGGTTATCTATTGTGTTATACTGTAGAAACAGCCCTGGGTACTGTGCTGTTTTTCTAGAAAAAGAGGTGCCGGAACTCAACATGAATGCCTCCCTTGTTCTCTTATAAAGGCAATGACGCCCACCCAAGAGGTGCCAGAACTGAGTTCCGATGAATTCTGGCTAAAAAAAGAGAAAGGCCGGACTGCGTAGGAATCGCAGGAAACAGATTTGCATTCCAAGCAAATGGATTTTGCTCAGGAGTATTAATTTCTATTGAATTTAATTAGGAACCCTGTGGGCCTTATTTGGTCAAATTTACCTAACTCACCCTTGGAATTGAACAGATATTTTAAAGAGAATAATAATACATTTGATAGCGAAATATTTGTTTTGAACAGTGCTGCATATTGATGTTCACATACTTGTATTGGCCTAATTTGCTATAGCTCTCTGATTAGCATAATCTCAGTGAACAAGGCAATCAGACCCAGGGCTTAAATACACATCTATGCACGATGATGAAAGACAAAATGCGTACATTCTACAAATCATAGATAAACAGTTTAAAAGTCCCATCACTACTTCTATCAGCCACCTGCTTATATATACATATATGTGTGTGTGTGTGTGTGTTTATAAAATACAGTGTACCTCGGGTTACATATGCTTCAGGTTACATACGCTTCATGTTACACACTCCGCTAACCCAGAAATAGTGCTTCAGGTTAAGAACTTTGCTTCAGGATAAGAACAGAAATCGTGCTCTGGCAGTGCAGCAGCAGCAGGAGGCCCCATTAGCTAAAGTGGTGCTTCAGGTTAAGAACAGTTTCAGGTTAAGAACGGACCTCTGGAATGAATTAAGTACTTAACCTGAGGTACCACTGTACATAACTTACAAAATATATTATATGCAAGTGAGGCATCTAATCAAAGGCAGCATTATTACTCTTAATACCATAAGATGAGCTTGCTGGATCAGGCAAATGGTCCATTCCAACATCCTTCTCTCTCACAGTGGCAAATCAGATCCCTGTGGAACACCCACAAACAGGATTCGAACTCAAGAGCTCTCTCCCTTCCTGTGGTTTCCAGCAACTAGGATTCAGAAGCATTATTGCCTCCAACTGCGGAGGCAGAGCATAGTCAACATGGTTAGTAGTCATCAAGAGCCCTCTCCTTCATGAATTTGTCTAATCCTCTTTTAAAGCCATCTCTGCCTCCTGTGGGAGTGAGTTCCATAGTTCAACTATGCGGTGTGTGAAGAAGTCCTTTTATCTATCGCAAATCTTTCAACTTGTTATGGGAGCGACAGACTTTTCTCTATCCACTTCCTCCATGCCAAGCATAATTCTGTAAATTTATATAATGTCACTCTTACTTGCTTTTTCTGTAAACCAGGCATAGGCAAACTCGGCCCTCCAGATGTTTTGGGACTACAATTCCCATCATCCCTGACTACTGGTCCTGTTAGCTAGGGATCATGGGAGTTGTAGTCCCAAAGCAGCTGGAGGTTTGAGTTTACCTATGCCTGTTCTAAACTAAAAAGTCACAAATGTTGTAACTTTTTTTCACAGGGGAGTCCTTGCATCCCCTCAATCATTTTCATTGCCTTTTTCTGAACCTTTTCCAACTCTACAACATCCTTTTTGAGGTGAGACAACCAGAACTGTATACAGCATTCCAAATGTTATCACACCATAGATTTGGATAATGGCATTATTACTCTTGCTAAAGTCCTCCGGGGTTGCCATATTTTGAGGAGCAAAAAAGAGGACACATTTGCCAACTTCTCCTTTTAACTATGGATCGCTTTGACGACTCTCGTTTTAGATACCCATGAAAAAGAGGACATGCCCTGGAAAAAGAGGACATATGGCAACCCTGTATGCTGGCTACAGCTACAGCTACAGTATAAAAAAAAATAGAGATTATTATTAGCACTCCTGAGCACTCTTTTTTTCCCTGCAGTCTGATATACACTTATGTGACTTACTTCTAAGTAGACATGCATAGGGTTGTTCAAGTATTGTGTTGAACCTCAAGGTGCATTTGCATTATCGGTTATAATAAATATTTGATCTATGATAAAGCGTATTTTTAAAGCTTTTCCCTAACAATTTAGATATGAGACTGAAATTGCAAAATGAGAACTAAACCTCTTAAGCTACAATCCTAAACACAATACAGTACAAGCCCCAGTACCAGTTTTCACAGGAAAGAGGGGCAATTTACATGTAAATAAATTGAAAATTTATGTATACTACACAGCATTGGAAAGCTAGAACTGAAATAGCATTGTCAATAGTATGCAGGTAGAAGCCTTATATAAAAGGCACAGATACAGTTGAAAGGCTCATTAATGCTGAATGTGGTCCTTGATGCTTAATTAGCCATAACCTATTGCCTGTGTTTGTTTTAATAAGTACTTTAGGCAACTAATGGCTGATGGCTCACTCCAGTTAGAATCCCTTTTCCAGTTAATGTATCTGTTAACTAAACATCAGGCTTTCATTTTATTTATGTTTAAATCTCCATCCATCTTCCAGTTAGGGGATTTGCAAGCTTTGGGTCTTCAAGGCACCTTAGGAACACCAGTTCCCCTGCTGAGGAAACCCTGTGTGTTTGCAGAGGACAAGTAGGGCGTGCAACAAAATGTTGTAATGTGAAGTGCTCCTCTTCAAGATTTCAGCCAGCCATATCTTCTCCCATGTTAATCCATTTCACTCCCTTAGGTTTACTATCCCTCCCATACTACAATCAGTTGGTATTCCATGTTGGGACGTTGGGTGTATGTTTCTTGGAAGCTCATTCAAATGATTAAACTCAGCCATTTGGTGGAGTTGTCTTTATTAGGCCAACGCCAGCATGCAACATTATACATATACACACTATTTATGTTACAAGTAGTCTTCTCTCTCTGAGCCCAGAGAGGGTTCTTTGCTAAAAGGTCCTTGCTGTGTTAAAGTTCATAGCCAAGTCCTAAGTTCAGTTGCTTCAAAGTCCTGCAACTGAAAGAGCTCTCTGAGTTCTAAAGTCTGGCAATTTTCCAATTTATTCCTCAGGCGATCTCTTCAAAAAAGTCTTCTCTCAAATCCACAGTTCCAACAGATAGCTTTAAACAATTCCTGCAATCTCCTACCGTGACCCACACAGTATGTTGTAGCCTGACACACAAAGTTACTTGCCGGATCTGCCCAGTAACACAGACAAGAGAGTCACAAAATATCTGCAGGTGCATTGTGAGGAATCAGTCATCTCTGCTGGCTCACGGAGAATTAAACCTGTTAACTGCATTCCTTAACATCCATGCCCACTGAGCATGCTCAGTCCACATTAGGCTGTTTCGGGTCCCTCTTCCTTCTCCTGCATGAAGTTGCCTGTGTACTGAGGTCAATGTTGGAGGTCCTGCTCCTGGTTCCTCCCCTTTTGAAGGTAGTCTGTGACAGTAGAAGCCAGTGGAGCAGTGCAGGCAGGCTGGTGCTGCTCACGTGGTTTCCCAACACCATGTATCACTGCTGGTTTCCGAGAAAGAGAGGGGGAGGCAGAGGCGGAGCTGTGTACCCGGGGAGGCGAGGCCATGGGGGCAGGGCCAGCATCCTGGGGGGGCAGTGTCCCGGGGGGCGCTGCCCACAGTGAGCATCCAAGGGGGGTGCCACCTGTGGCAAGTGTCCCAGGAGACAAGATGCCCATGGGTGTGGAGCGAGCTGCCCATGGTGGGCTGCTTCCTGGGCAGGGGAGAGAGGGAGCTGTGCCGCTTTGCAAGCAGACTTCCTCCCTTCCCCCTTCCTTTTGACAGCCTGGGGGAGGCTTCTTCCCTCAGGAAGCAGCCCGGGAGTGGGGGGCAACAGCGCGCTGCCCACCCGCAACTCCCAAGCCTCCCCCGAGCTGTCAAAACGAAGGGGGAATTGGGGAAGCCAAGGCAGCGCAGCTCCGCACCTTCCCCCGGGGGCTCAGGATAGGCTTGGAAGTTGCAGGCGGTGCGCCGAATGTCACCCCGTCAGTGATTACACCTGGGGCGGACTGCCCCATCACCCCCCTTCCTTCGCCCCTGGGGGAGGCACAAGGCAGCGGGGAGACTGGTGTGGTGCAAGTACAGTAGTGGACCCATTCTGATACTCCAAACACTACACTTGCATTGGATAGAGCTCCCCACTTAGTCACTGGCAGCAGTGGAGATTACAGAGATTCATTGCAGCCATATAGTGAAATTAGGCAAGAACAGGACCATCTTGAATGCCTAAAAGACATCAAAGTGTGGACATTCGGAACATAACAGTCACTTACAAACAACCAGCTAGAAAGGGGTGTGTGTGTGTCTGTGTGCTCTTCACATGAAAGCGTCCTTGCATCAATCATTAGCATGTGTCTGGAGAGATGTAAACATGCAGAAATCAATGCCCTTTAATTTCCATTGCCTTCTCTAAGTCTGAAATCAAAGAGAGCCATAAGAATTTGGGCATTTTAATTCAGAAAGAAGGCAGGCAATGGCCAGAGGACATGAGAAGTGCACAAATTTTTTCTTGGTGTGGAGAGTATGCCTAGAAAGGCATTTCCCTCCCAATGAGTTCATCCAAGGAAGCAGAATGTGAGAGTCAGATTCAGAACAATCAAGAGGAAGTACTTATTCACGGAGCACATAGTTAAGCTATAGAGTTTAGTATCACAAAACACAGTGATGGCCACCAATTTAGATGGCTTTAATAGGAGATTAGGCAAATTCAAGGAGGATAAGACTATGATAGTTTTAAATGACATCCAGGATTGATATGCGAAGCGCTTCTGAAAATTGAAGCAGATTTTCTTGTCTTTTTTTAAGGTTATATGTCAAGGAGAAGAAGAGTCCTTGCATTCTAGTTCGTTATGCTCCTGTATCAATTAATAGCCTTCGCTGTGCTACCATGTGAATGAATAAAGCAGCATTTTGTCATTTATGCCACAAAGTCAACTCTCCTTAAAACATTGTCAGGGACATTACACTCCCTGTGGATATTTACTCATCCCTTGGCTCCTCTTCGTCCTTCTACCACCCGAAACAATTACCGTTGCCATTTCTAAGCGCATTAATACTGCTCTCTCCGTGTTTGCTTCTTTCAAATGGTAGGGCATTGGAAGAGGTCAGCTCCCTGATTGACTCTCTGCTGGTGAAACAGAAATGTCAGAATTGTAAAAATGTCTTGAGCTCAATCAAATGTTCATTAGCATGTCAAATGCTCCCTTTAATTAAACAAAACCCCTGTCTGGGCTGCCTCAAGAGGAGGGATGCACACTGAAATCAGAAAAGAAATGTGACCTTATACTGTATAAAAACATTATATGCCAATTCTTCTGCCAGCAAATGAATGGCCCACTGCAGGACACAGCACCAAGTTGCAGGTGGCTTCCAAACCCTTGGCATCATTTTCCTACCTCTGTATTGAAGTAGTTTAAATATTAAACTTAGTTTTGATCTGTAAACGCAAACCTCTAAATGTTCTAACAATTACCTGTTAGACTCTCTCAGATTATGAAAGTGAGTTGGGTCCAGACAGGTGTAATGTTTGCAGGTGCGTCACTGATGTGCATTTGTGGTGGATTTATACCGGATCGTCCACACATCATTCTGCTCTATCAGTTGTTCTGCAGCTCTTCCCCAATGTTAAAGCATTTTTGCCTGCGGGAGGGGCAATCTTGCACTATAACACAGTGAAAGCAGGACAAACAAATGAACCCCAAAGTTTTTGTGGTATGAAAAGCTGCAGAACATAAGCAGGAAGCTACAGGACATGCAAAGGAAATATCCCCAGGAACCAAGAGACTATGGGAATTTTAGCTCTCAAGAAGGCATGTCACATAGGCTGGTATAAAGACTTTTCTAAGCTACAAGCCCTAGATTTTCCTACAAGCCACGTCTCTCTCTCTCTCTCTCTCTCTCTCTCTCTCTCTCTCTCTCCACCTCCAGAGGTCCTGAGCCTGCACCAGTTCAGAATATTGCTTGCTATCTTCTTGCATTGCTTCTGTTTGGCTCTAGCAGAATTCACAAGTGCTGGACACCCCATATAGATACCTCCCTCTATTTCCCAACTTCACAGGGTGAGTGCTAATGCCTCTGTAACTAAGATGGCGCCACATACATAAAAGAGGATACTATCAGCAGCCTCAGAGGAAACCCAAGGTGTGCAGAAGTACAAAGGAACACGAGGGGGGAAAGTAAGTGGGCAACCTCCCCCAACAAAACAAGCTAACAGTCCAATGAGGACTGAACATGTTCTGGTGACAAACAATCAAAAGCACAATGGACAATGCATGCAGTGCGTGACTCACTCAAGTGCATGGCTATAAAATTAATTGGAAGCAAGTCTCACATGGTGGGCTTAGCGAGCCGCTAGGTGTATGGCAAATGCAGGGCCATTTTATATGGTTCTCCATCTGCTACTGAAAGAGACAGAGAGAGCAGAGCTTGCCATGAAATACCAGTTGCTCAAGCTGCCAGCCTTGGTTTGAGGCAACAGACCATCAGTTGTGAAATGATGCATCCAGCGATGGCCTCCTAGAGATAGCAGTTCTGAACCTATGGAGATGTCTTCATGAAATCAGCATCTGTCCACACACCCCAATTCTATTACAGTCACCTATAAGCTATAATCGTACAGTTTAGATATTATTAGCCCAAACCACAAAATCTTAACGAAACATCAGGTTTTACGGCGTGACCTGTGAATTGATCTTCATTCATCAAACTTTGGGTAAATGTGTCTGTTTTTTGTCGTTCCCCCCCAAGCCAATTCTGTGCTCAGTTTGGACAACAAGAATGAATTATCACACAATTATCTCATGACATATGCCTGTCTCTGCAGCAGCTCATTGTCTCCAGTAAGTAACACACACAGCATTCTCCATAAATCAAAAGCAAAGCCTCTGATTTTCTTGTCCTACAAACCTGAAAATGTCTTTGACCTTATTACATACTGGGTGGAGAGGATGATGTAGGGTTGTTTTTGAAAACTACTCAGATTTATTCCACAAAATAAATCACAAGGGAAGCTGTTGCATTGGCATGATGGAGAGAAAGAATAGTTACAGCTATACTTCACTGCACATTGAAATAGTGAACAATTTGTTAAATATCCCATGAGTGGATTAAACAAGCATATGATCAGTTAGGACGACGCCAAACCCCAGCAGGAACCAATTTCAATTCACCGGAAAGAATTCCAGTGGAAACGGATGAATCTGTCAAAACCTAATTAGATTTATGGAAAACAGCAAACAACTAACTTGCCGCCGTATCTTAACCATTGAATATCTTTATAAATAATATATAAGCAAAGCACGGCAAATTGTCAACTTTATTTGCCTGTTTTGGTTCATGGAGACGCAGCTCTACCATTTACTTTCTATTAGTTTTAGATCAGTTACTTCAAAGGGACTGATGGTTAGATTCCGAGTCAGACGAAATCAAATTGAGCCATCTGGAAAATGGGGATTACTGTTTGTTTTCATCCATGGGCAACTTTCTATAAGGCACTTCAGAATACGGCTTGTTCTGCTTGCTTGAAATGAAAGGCCGATTCATACAAAATGTGGGAATTTTTAGAATCATAGAATCATAGATGTCAGGGAACTGCCATCTGAGACTAAGGAGGTGAAAGGGCTCATGGAGGGTGAGAGAGACCATTCAGCGGAGGAGGGGACCAGCAGGGGGAGAAGTGGAGTTCCAAGGGAAAGTGAGTCGGAGGGAGGGCTCAGAGACACTTCAAGCGGGAGCAGCGGGGAGATTTCAGGACCTCCTGTAGGGACACCCACTCCTCGCCGGAAACTGTCACGCCGAGAGTCCAGAAGACGCGTTTCCGTTAAGGAGCTTTTATGCTGGAAGAAGTTCCGTAAACGCCCACTGTCCGATTCAACGAGCGATTGATGGAGTCATGTTTAAGGAGCTCCATCACAGACAGAGGTTTGGGGACTTAGCCAAACTCTGAGGGATTAGGATTTTACGCACAAGCAGCTCATCATCCCATCACAGCAATCGGACAGTCCCTGAAAGCAGCTTGTGCAGAGAGGCATCATGAGTAACCCAGCCGGAGCCGGAGGAGCAGCAGGAGCTGGAGAGGGTCCAAGCCTGGAAGAAAGGTACAGAGTGTTGGAACTCCAGCTAGCAATGCAAACGGCGAGGCTAGAAGAAAGGAGGGCGCAGGATGCAGAAAAGGCAAAAGGCGCTACACTAGCAAGAAAGATGCCAGGAATGGTGCAGAAGTTTGGGGGGGACCCCAGGAACTACCAAGCCTTTAGGACAGAGATGCAGTATGCTCTTGAACTGCAGTTTAATGACTTTCCCGACGAGGCATTGAGAGTGGCGTTTGTGATTGGCCATCTCGAAGGAGGGGCGAGAGATTGGGTCAGACCCCTGATGGCAGGGAATAGTGACATGCTGAAGGACGCGAGGAAGTTTTTTCGCGCCATGGATTTGATGTTTTCCAGCGAGATTGAACAGGGGCTGGTGCGCAGACAATTGATGGCGTGCAAACAGGGAAGCCGATCGGTTCGTGAGTACTGGACTGAGTTTACAATGTTGATACATAGATTGGGGTGGGACCTTTCGGCGGAACCCATTCAAATGCTCTTTGAAGAGGGGCTTTCTTCGGCGGTGAAAGATGAACTTTCCCGGGCGCCCAGGGCGGAGTCTATGGACCAGCTGACCAAATCAGCGCTGACCATTGGAGCACGCCAGGAGGCAAGAGCCTTGGAGAAGCGGGAGGGGAAAGGAGAGCGTTGGAGGGATTTCCGCATTCCAGAGATTCCAGAACCAAGTTTCCCGCCAGGAGAGCCGATGGAAGTTGGAACAGCGCGCGCGCGCGCAGTTTCAAATCCCAGTGAAGGGAGGAAGAAGGAGGGAAAGAGCGCCAAGAAATGTTATCTCTGCCAGCAGCCAGGTCACTTTGCCAGAGTCTGCCCGCAAAGAAAGGAATGGCAAGGGATGGCGGGAGCTGTTGGGGGGAAGGAGGAGGAAGTCCAGGAGCCAGTAAAAGCCAACGCCTGTCTGCCTCGGTCAGGGCACTGCAGACAGGCCAAGGAGCAGTAAAAGTGCCCACTCCGGAACCTCCAAGACCAGCCCTAGTAATAGAGGTGTTGCTAGAGCTGGCAAACGGATACCCACTAAAGACTAAGGCGCTGCTGGACTCAGGCAGCTCCTGTAATTTTATGAGCAAGGAGTTTGCAGCTGAACACCAGATACAGACACTCCCTTTAAGCAACCCCCTGCAGGTCACCACGATCGATGGGAGGGAGCTGCTGGGAGGAGAAGTCAGCCTACAAACCGTCCCAATGGTTATGAGGGTGGCCAGGCACACTGAGAGGATAGCGTTCAATGTAGCCACCCTGGGAGGGGCTCCAGTCATTTTGGGAATGAGCTGGCTAGCGTTGCATGACCCGCTAGTGGGCTGGCATCAGAGAGTCGTCTCCTTTGGGTCAGCACATTGTCTGGAACACTGCAGAGAGGGAAAGGTGCCAGAAGGGGCAAAAGCCTCTCTAGCAGGGACGGAAGTGGCGGACAAAGGGAAGGTGCCCAAACAATACGCTGACCTGAGCAAGGTCTTCAGTGAAAGGGAAGCAGATAAATTACCACCGCACAGAGACTTTGACTGCCAAATTAATCTGGTCCCTGGGGCCCAGCTCCCCGTGGGCAAGCTGTACGCCATGTCAGACAGGGAAATGCAGGAGTTAAGGGAGTTTATTGATAAAAACCTGAAGAGGGGCTTCATCAGAGAGTCCAGAGCGGTGGGGGGGAGCCCAGTGTTTTTTGTGGACAAAAAAAACACGGATAAACCGAGATTGGTCGTGGACTACCGGGCCCTAAATGCCGTGTCAGAACCAGTGACTTTCCCCATGCCCAGGATTGATGACATTTTGACCAGGGTGAGGAAGGGAAAGATATTCACGAAACTGGACCTGAGAGGAGCATACAACCTGATACGAATAAAGAAGGGGGATGAATGGAAAACCACCATGTTCACCCCTTTGGGGGCGTTTGAATATCTCGTTATGCCATTCGGATTACAATCAGGCTCCGCCTGTTTTCAATCGCTCATGAACCACGTACTGGGACCTTTGCTCTACAAGAATTGCGTGGCCTTCCTCGATGACGTGCTGATATATTCAGAGAATGAGGAGCAGCATGTAAAGGATGTCAGGGAAGTGCTGAGCCAGCTGCAAGCAAACCAGTTGTGGGTGAAATTGGAGAAGTGTCAGTTCCACACCAAGGAGGTGGAATTCCTGGGGTACCGCTTATCAGACAAGGGATTAGCCATGGATCCAGGGAAGGTCCAGGCGGTGCTGGAATGGAAGACACCGAAAACGAAAAAAGATGTGCAAAGGTTCTTAGGGTTTGGGAACTTTTACCGTAAATTCATCAAGAACTTTGCCCACTTAACGGCTCCCATCACGGACTGTCTAAGCAGCAAGAAGAAATTCGTTTGGACGGCGGAGGCGGAGCATGCTTTTGAGGAATTGAAAAGGGCATTCGCTTCGGAAGAACAGCTCCTGCATGTGGATTTACAAAAACCCATGAGAGTGGAAACTGATGCCTCAGACCGGGCGGTGGGGGCGGTGCTGCTTCAGCCAGGGAGCAATAAGTCGGAATGGAGACCGTGTGCCTTCTTTTCGCGTAAGCTGAACAAATCCGAGAGGAACTACACGGTATATGACCGAGAACTACTCGCCATTCACGAAGCGTTCCGGAGATGGAGACACTTACTAATTGGCGCACAACATAAGGTGCAAGTGTGTACGGACCACAAGAATTTGGAGTATTGGAGAACGGCACGGGTGCTCAACCAACGACAAGTGAGATGGGCCCAGGAGTTCTCCAAATTCCATTTTGAAATTTGCTATGTGCCAGGTCCAGAAAACATCAGAGCGGACGCTCTCTCTCGCAAACCTGAATATTTGGAGGGGGAGGGAGCGCCGGAAGAGAGACATATTATCCCAGAGGACCACTGGGTGTGTGGTGCGGCCTGGGTGGGGCAAAGAGAACTGGTAGAGGGAACGGTAAATGATGAGTACGCCCAGGACAAGCTCAGAGGTCTAAGGAGAGAGGGAGAAGACCCCGGGGGTTTTGAAGAAAGAAACGGGGCATTGTATTACAGAGGGGCGCTATATATACCCGAAGGGGAATTGAGGGGGAGAGTACTCAAACAGCTGCACGACAATCCCACAGCGGGGCATTTTGGGCAACACAAGACCATGTGGTTGGTGACCAGGGAGTTTTGGTGGCCCAAGGTGAGGGAGGATGTACGGGAGTATGTGAGAAGGTGTGACCAATGCCAGAGAGCCAAAGGAGAAAGGCGGGCACCAGCGGGGTTATTAGAACCGTTACCCACACCAGAACGACCGTGGGAGGCGGTGTCGATAGATTTTATGACTGATCTGCCCAAATCCCAGGGGAAAACCGCCATACTAGTCGTAGTAGACCTGTTAACTAAGATGGGTCACTTTGTAGCTTGCTCACATGCAGTCACGGCGGAAGAAACAGCGAAATTGTTTGTAGAACATATTTTCAGGCTGCATGGCGCCCCCTTGAGGGTGGTTTCCGACAGAGGGAAACAGTTCACGTCCAGATTCTGGAGGAAACTTATGAGCTTGTTGCACGTAGAGGTCAACTTTTCGACTGCCAGGCACCCTGAGACCAATGGGCAGGCGGAGAGAGCAAACGGTATTCTCCAACAATACCTGAGGTGTTATGTCAATGACAGAGAGAACGATTGGGTCGAAAAGTTGGCACTAGCGGAATTTGCTTACAATAATGCAGAGAATGTGTCCACCGGGATGAGCCCCTTTTTGGCTAATTATGGGTGCCACCCCAGGGCGTTTCCAGGGGAAGGAGGGGAAAGATGGAGTGTTCCGGCCGCGGAACTTTTTGTAGAAGAAATGGAAGCGATCCATCGTCAACTCCAACTCAACTTAGAAAGGGCCAAGGAAGAATATAAGAGGCAGGCAGACAAGAGCAGAAGGGAAGGTGAAACAATTAGGGTGGGGAGTCGGGTCTGGCTATCAACTCAAGGCTTGCCGTTCAAGGGGGGTTGCAAGAAATTGAGACCCAAAAGATTGGGACCATTTGAGGTCATCCAACAGGTCAACCCA
The DNA here is from genome assembly GCF_027172205.1 of Podarcis raffonei. Classification (NCBI taxonomy): domain Eukaryota; kingdom Metazoa; phylum Chordata; class Lepidosauria; order Squamata; family Lacertidae; genus Podarcis; species Podarcis raffonei. The sequence continues at coordinate 22,152,479 of NC_070613.1, read as the reverse complement.
GTGGCGTTCAGACTCCGGTTACCGAACCACATGAAACTGCACCCAGTATTCCACAGGTCATTACTGTCACCATACAGGGGGGAAGGTGAAGGGGTATCCACACGGGGGCCAGCCATAGAAGAAAGGGAAAGCCGCAACCATGTGGCGGAAATCATCGACTCCAGGTGGAAGGGTAATCAGGTGGAGTATTTGGTCGCGTGGGAAGGGGAACCGGAGTCGGAAAACACCTGGGTGAAGGCAGAGGAGGTCCGTGACGAGATCTTGATCGAAACGTTCCACCAAAGGTTCCCCAGGAAACCTCAGCCAGTAGCGAGGTTTCGGAGGGAGTACTTTGGCACCACCGACGATGAGGAGGAACTGGAGGGATTCAGGGAATCGGAGTTGGAAGGAGGAACAGACTCCGATGAGGAGGAGTACTTGGAAACCGGAGACAGCAAAAGGTGGAGGGAAGTGTTCGAAACTTCGGAAGATGAGGGAGGTTCCTTCAGGGGTTTTGCTCCCTCGCCTCCCGCAGAGGAGGGGAGGGAAGGGGGTGAAGGGGGCCCTGGAGGGGAGGTGGATGTCAGGGAACTGCCATCTGAGACTAAGGAGGTGAAAGGGCTCATGGAGGGTGAGAGAGACCATTCAGCGGAGGAGGGGACCAGCAGGGGGAGAAGTGGAGTTCCAAGGGAAAGTGAGTCGGAGGGAGGGCTCAGAGACACTTCAAGCGGGAGCAGCGGGGAGATTTCAGGACCTCCTGTAGGGACACCCACTCCTCGCCGGAAACTGTCACGCCGAGAGTCCAGAAGACGCGTTTCCGTTAAGGAGCTTTTATGCTGGAAGAAGTTCCGTAAACGCCCACTGTCCGATTCAACGAGCGATTGATGGAGTCATGTTTAAGGAGCTCCATCACAGACAGAGGTTTGGGGACTTAGCCAAACTCTGAGGGATTAGGATTTTACGCACAAGCAGCTCATCATCCCATCACAATAGAGTTGGAAGAGACCACAAGGGCCATCAAGTCCAACCCCCTGCCAAGCAGGAAACACCATCAGAGCACTCCGGACATATGGTTGTCAAGCCTCTGCTTAAAGACCTCCAAAGAAGGAGACTCCACCACACTCCTTGGCAGCAAATTCCACTGTCGAACAGCTCTTACTGTCAGGAAGTTCTTCCTAATGTTTAGGTGGAATCTTCTTTCTTGTAGTTTGGAACCATTGCTCTGTGTCCGCTTCTCTGGAGCAGCAGAAAACAACCTTTCTCCCTCCTCTATGTGACATCCTTTTATATATTTGAACATGGCTATCATATCACCCCTTAACCTCCTCTTCTCCAGGCTAAACATGCCCAGCTCCCTTAGCCGTTCCTCATAAGGCATCGTTTCCAGGCCTTTGACCATTTTGGTTGCCCTCCTCTGGACACGTTCCAGTTTGTCAGTGTCCTTCTTGAACTGTGGTGCCCAGAACTGGACACAGTACTCCAGGTGAGGTCTGACCAGAGCAGAATACAGTGGCACTATTACTTCCCTTGATCTAGATGCTATACTCCTATTGATGCAGCCCAGAATTGCATTGGCTTTTTTAGCTGCCGCGTCACACTGTTGGATCTCCTGGTGTTGTTGTCATTTAAACAGCTTTGAAATAGGGTCATGGATCTCTGAATTTTATCAGAGCAGCAGCAGTGAGGAAAGGGGTATTTAATCTGTTACCCTGTCGGGTCAGACCAAAGCAACTTGATTCACCTCCTCTTCTTCTTCTTCTTCGGCAATCACTCGTAGCTGAGTAAGATTGTCTTCCATAAACACGGTTTTAACAATGAGTCCGTAAGTGACTGTGGAGACTAATTCTGGATCCACATATCCTTCCACAGTGGGGACATTGGTTTCCGGGCGGGAGTTGATCACAGTGTAGATTTGCCAGGCGTGCCTTCCTCTTAGCACACTTCTCTCTTGTGTCCTGAGTTCGAGTGTCTTCAAAGCCCATGACACCTTGGGTAAAGGCTGTTCTCCAACTGGAGCGCTCGCAGGCCAGTGTTTCCCAGTTGTCAGTGTTTATACTACATTTTTTTAGATTTGCCTTGAGACAGTCTTTAAACCTCTTTTGTTGACCTATGTGTGTGTTGGCATCCATCTGTCTTGAGAGACAATGGATGGGAGTGTATGTAAAGTCAAACTGTTGGAGATCTGATCTTAGTCTATAGCCCTCATAACGAACAGCCAATGATATCCTTATTCTGCATGAATTTGTCTGCCAGCTCATGTTGTTTCTCTGATCTAATCTGCCCATCCATGATGGTACAATTAGCTCTGTGTGTTGTGTAGGTCAACATTTGTGATCACCCCATGCTTCAAAAACCACAGCATAATCATTTGCAGTGTTGGCCCCAGAAACAATGTTCATGCATTTTACAGCAACAGCGATGACACTATGAAACTGCATAAAAAGGTAAAGGACCCCTGACAGTTAAATCCAGTTGCGAACGACTCTGGGGTTGCGGCGCTCATCTCACTTTAATTGCTGAGGGAGCCAACCCTTTGTCTGCAGACAGTTTTTCCGGTTCATTTGGCCAGCATGACTAAGCCGCCTCTGGCAAAACCAGAGCAATGCACGGAAACGCCATATACCTTCCCGCCGGAGCGGTACCTATTTATCTACTTGCACTTTGAAGTGCTTTCGAACTGCTAGGTTGGCAGGAGCAGAGACCGAGCAATGGGAGCTCACCCCGTCATGGGGATTCGAACCGCCGACCTTCCGATCGGCCACCCCTAGGCTCTGTGGTTTAGACCACAGCACCACCCGTGTCCCTATGAAATTGCATAGTTGATCTTAAAATTGTAGCATTGGTCCCCATCATCCTACATTATTCGCAGTCTTTAAAAGATCTTCCACATCCCATATCATGGCTTAGCCCTTGCTGTGTCCATCAGGGAGTTTTGTGAATCTTAGGTTTAGTCTGAGATTTACTTTCCCCCCAAGTCTTGAGAACACTGATACCCTGCAATACATTCCCCTATTTCATAACAAACTGGTGTCTAATATCTGCTGCTTGCTTAACAACATCTGCAAAACACAAAAGCAGAATCCATCCTACATCTCTGCAGCCACAAATAGATCTCCTCCCTCTGAAATAATGAGGACAGTTTGTTCTACACATTTGTTCTTATTGGACTAGACAAAGGAATTTGCCTCAATCACGGTTGTCCTGTAGTAGTGTCAGGATTAATAGCTTTAAACTGTGCTTCTTATGCTTCAAGTAGTTTGTCAGGCTCCGGGGTTGTTCAAGTCTCTCATGAAGCCACCCTGTACCATTAACTCTGAGGTTCTCTCATCTCTTTACCAGATGGAATAAACCAACCACTCTCTGAATGTGCTCATCACCCCCCTGCAAAAAAAATAAGTATTTGTTTTTTCCTTTGCTATACTATGCAGGCATGAATTTTGTTTTTGCAATATTTATAGAATGTCTTTTGGCTGAAAATTGTTCATAAGGTGGTTTACAATAATTAAAAATGCAAATCAAAACAATCCATACCAAAAAGAAAAGCAGTGCAACTAAACTAATCAGACATTCTCAAATATTCATATGCCTGTCTATATTTCAAATGAAACTTTTCTAAACAAACTTCAAATTCACATTCTGACTGTGAATTTTTGTGCCTTAACATGCAAGTGTTTGCTAGTACTCATTGATCCTATTGATCCTGGTAGACTTCAAAGATGACTCTCATAAAGTTACGACGACGATGTGGTATCAATCAAATGCTGTCAGATACTAAATACCATTTCATGTTAACTTTCAAGTGCTTAACTATCATGTTAACTATCATGTTACATGTCAACCACCAGATACTGCAAAATATGATATACAAGCAGTAATAACAATATTCTGTGGAAGGTTATTGGGAATTCCTCAATAGCTAAAAGACAAATCTGCCATCTGCTGATTTTCCTCTGCAATGCACACTCTCAGGGGAATGTTGGGTTTTTCTAGCCCATAATGCCACTTAGTCCACAATGCGCAACTACATTGGTCAACATGGTCCCCTGTGAACTGGGTGTACCCTGTGAAACATGCCACAAAATCCTGTGCTGTGTGCAGACTTTTAATAGCAGGCATTGCTGTTGAAAGTGTGACATAGATATGAAAAGAGAGACAGCTTGGTTGGAAGATGAAGAAGCTGGATTGTACGTACAATTAGAGGACCTTTGTACCTACTGTGATACTCTGAAGGTAGAAAGTGATATTCAAAAATTAAATATTTTAATTTATAAGGTATTGGAGATCAAATATTAATGTCATTGGGTATCTAACAGAGACATCAAATATTTAGAGGGTGGTTGTTGTTTTTTGTATATATGGAAAAGATTAAGGAGAAAATGCAAAGATATGCTAGCATATGTTCTTTTGTGTTCTGCTTCTAACCTGTGTTCAGATGACTATTCTTATGCTCAGTGCTTGCAAAACTTCACTCCTTACTAGTAATGTATAAAGTCATGCTATTCTGTCATCAGTTCTTCAATCTATATTCAGCTGCAGGGATCAACCAAATACAGAAGTCAGACAAGGCTGAGTATAGCATGTGCCTAGTCAATTGGTACTCTCTGGACTATAATCCCCATGGTCCTGGGAGACAGCAACTGCACAAATTTCATATTCAAGATGTCACATCTAGTTATATGATCAAACACTGCACATTACAGGATTCGCACCCTTCACTGGCTCACATCTGGTCCAACTAACACAAATGTTTAACGCATGCCAAAGCTGTTACACGGAGCATGCTCACTACAGAATGCTCTGTTGTGGTGCTGTAAATTTGGGCAAGAGAATATTGAGCAGGATTTGTGGGAGCAAATTTGTTTCAGCTCCGCTCTGGGGGACTCTAGAGATGCATCTTTTCCTTTCATGAATCCTGCGATACGTCCTTCAGTCTTTGCAACCTTGGTCTGCATCAAATTTCTGCAAAAGTTTGCTCTGACTCCACCAGATCCAGCTATAAGTTCTGCAGCGGATGTGTCCTTGTCAGGCCAATTTTAGGAGGAACAAAATCAGGCTTGTACTGAACATGCATCTTCTTGAAATGTTAATTATAGAGCAACTGCAGCTTCTCTGTACTCTGACCTACCACGCTATAACTTTTTGTGCTTCACTTCTTCTGTTAGTAAGACAGGAACATAACTTAATCTTGTACAGTGGTACCTTGGCTTAAGACCTTAATTCGTTCCAAAGGTCTGTTCTTAACCTGAAACTGTTCTTAACCTGAGGTACCACTTTAGTTAATGGGGCCTCCCGCTGCCGCTGCGCGATTTCTGTTCTCCTGAAGCAAAGGTACTATTTCTGGGTTAGTGGAGTCTGTAACCTGAAGTGTCTGTAACCTGAAGCGTCCGTAACCCGAGGTACCACTGTAATACTCATGGCAAAGGGAGAAGGTGAATGTTTAGGAGAGTCACTGAGATATCTTGCTTATAGAGCTCTAATACATGAGCCCCTTTAGCTGCAACCGTAGCATGCATACTAAGGAGAATCTCCCATTGAAATAACCAAGTAAACATAGTGAGGGCTGGGTTGCAAGATAGACTTCGGTTACTGTTTTATCAATATCACAAGCATGGGTCAATTAAAGTTAGGTGCTGTTAGGTCAGATTGATTTGAAATGAAGAGGTTTAAACACGTGCTTGATTTTCCAGTTGAAATAAATAATGCTGCAGTTTTTAATAGTTGTTGGCTTTTATGCCTTAATACTTTTTAAAAACATATGCATTAAGTTTTATATTCTATTTCTGTACCATATTCCACCAGCACAAGAGGATAAGGGTGGCAATCCTATATCCACATGCCTGGAAGCAGGGCTTGGGAGAGAAATTCGTTAGTTCCCATTTTAAGGTGAATCTACAAAATTCACACTTCCCGAAATAATATATTAAACAAAACACAGCCATTCTTTAAGATTCACACATCTGTGTATTTTGCAGTAATGTGTGCAAAAATTCATATGCTAAGGTAAAGTGTTCCTATAAATTCATCTATTAGTGAAAATGGCCTAACAGAATATATCAGGAAAATTGTGTATCAGCAAAAATGTATACTAGGAGAAAATTTCACTAAAATGCTTATTATATTTCACGAGTCCTTTAAACACACACACTGACACAGAAATGTGAAGAACTGAACTTAAGATTGGAAAAATGAGAAACAGACAGAGCCCAAGAGATTCTTCCATCCCTACCTGGGAGTAAACCTCCTTGAACTCAATGGAACTCTGTACTCTTGAATAGGATTGCGTTATATTATTAGCTATGATCCTATCCAGTAAGTGCAACTCAAGGACAGAACAGCTCCATCCGTCAATGTAGATTCCCAACCCCAACCCCAATTCATTTTTTCATATATGGGAAAGGCAAGCAGTGATTTAAACGGCTTTTGTTAAAACCTTCAAACATGCACTCTCCATTTCTTTCCGTTGACTTGCCAGAAGAGAGGCAAGCAGGGTGGGTGGGGGGCAAAGAGGTGTCTGCTCCTGAAGTGGAAAGCAGTCAACCTTGGCAGCTTGAGTTAATAACTTGTGTGTGCTGTGAATATACAGCTTAGAAGATGGAGTTGTCACAAGGCTGTGCTGTGCTGTGCTGTTTATTGCTTATCACGAAAGGCAAGCAACCTTTGGGGCTGCCCAAGTCCACCTGGACAGAGTAACTAATTTCTTCAAGAGACCTGAAGCAGAAAGAAGTCCTGCAACTATGGCTTCTTGCATTGCAGTGTTTTAAAATAAAGGACTTTGCTAGGATTAAAATCCTTGCAGTAAGTATGCGTGCCTCGTTCAGAGCCAATTTTGTATTGGTGGAAAGTTTTCTGAACTAAAAATATTAAAGGTGAATCAGAAAAAAAGAATAACAGGCTTTCTGCTTCTCTTGCCTATTTACTGTATGAAAAAAATTCAACTAAGCCCTTAAGATGACCTCTGGCAAGTAATAACCAATACACTGTTAAGGACTCTAATCTTCCCTGAGTGCAGAAAAGTTCATAGGACATTACAGGTGTTAGAAGCATCCCCCAGTCATTCTTTTCCATGTAATTGTGTGAAGAAAGTGACACCCACCAATAGAGGGACAGGGTAGAGTTCTGGAGGATCTTGTTTCTCACCTGCAAGAAGATTCCCACTTATACCTCGTCCTGTACAAGAGGATCCAATGGCCAGCCTGTGGGTGCTTTGTGCAGGACCTGAAGGCACTGAGAAGCTGCCAGCCGCAGTTCAGTGGCTTACCACATGGGGGCAGCTTTCCACAGATCCTAGAACCTCCTAACAGTAGGACAAAGATGCTATCAATATTGATAAATCATACATTTTTCACACTTCTGGTGTGTTTCAGTAATTGTAACAGCCTAGCTGATAAATATGCATTTCAATATCTTGATGGTAACACAAATTACACATGTACCATTACATTGTCTCCAGCTATAGATATTTTGTATGGATCTGTTAGAAATACTGCCATAAAAAGAATTATCTGGCTATCACAAAAAAATAAGCAGCAGCGTTTATGGAACAATTCCCCTCATTTATTTTTTTTCAGCACAAGATCATATCCATCAGCTACAATAGCAGTTACGCATACAAGGCAGCCTCCAGATTCTGCCAAAGCAAGAGATAAGAAGCATTTGCTATTGGAATGATGCTGGTCCCATTTTTGTGGAGAATGCATTTCCATTTTGAGATCTGCTGACTTGGCACTTTATACAAGGGATTGGTTTCCTTAAAGGTGAAAACTGTGTTTCCTGCAGAAGCAGCACTGAGCTGCTTCCACTTGTTTTTCTTGATACTTTCTTGTTTTCACAATTATAGAAAATGAGAATGCCAGCTTTAGGAGAATGGGCAAGTCAGCAGCAATATTACAAAGCAACAGAGGTACCTTGTACCTTTGCAGTGGCAGCACCATATAGATTATGCAGAAATGCCTATATAAGACAAGCCATGGCTTTAGAACAGGCTTCCTCAAACACGGCCCTACAGATGTTTGAGACTACATTTCCCATCATCCCTGACCACTGGTCCTGCTAGCTAGCGCTTATGGGAGTTGTAGTTCAAAAACATCTGGAGGGCCGAGGTTGAGGAAGCCTGCTTTAGAAGGCTGTCTCAAAAATCCCCCTGGAGATAGGTATGGGGGAGTCTGCCAAATTCAGTCTCTCTCAGTTTATCATTTTTTCCCCAGTCTCAAGTTCATTTCTCCTCATAGATTTTCATTGTATTTTTTTAAAGTCCTCATGAAAATTCATCAGGGAATATCTTCTAATACACTCATTTTTGTATGCAATTTTGCCTAATACACTCATTTTTGCAAAGCAGTTTTCCGTATCAGAATGCATTTTAGTCTGTAATTTTCAGTAATATGTGCATTTTAAGGTACATTTTACCCTGCTAAACCCATCTTCGCTTGGCTGGAGAACTGCATTGCAAAATTCATAAGACGTGTGGATTTCGGAGGATTGCTGTGTTTCAGTTTGTGCATTGTTTAGGAAAGTGCCATTGAGGTAGGTTCACCTTTAAATGTGAACTGAATCCAATATCTACCCCTTCCCTACCTAAAGATATGGTTTCTTCTCCATCAGTGGTCACTTGTCAGTTGAAATTCAGGCTTGGCATAGTACCATCAGGAGTGAACTGAAGAGGAGGCATAGTGCAAAGGGGACCCTTTGCACAAACAATGTACAACCAAGGCTGATAACAAAGTGGAAAGTACAGAATCTGCCTAGCAGATAAATCACAATTGGTTACTCAGAAGCCTTGCAGGTAATCCAGTTGTCTTCCTGTTGCAACCCCCATAATTACTGATGGTCTTCATTGCATTGTTATTGCAGTGAATTGGAGGCTAGAGAAGCAGATTGATACCATGCTGTGATGGGTAAATGACCACCAGGTGCCTTAGAAGCAAGGCAGTGGCAAATTCAGAAGCACAGTCCCTTCACAGCCACACCCCCTTCCAAGATTATAAAAAATATTATAATTATACAGTACTGTGGTACCACGGGTTAAGAACTTAATTCGTTCTGGAGGTCTGTTCTTAACCTGAAACTGTTCTTAACCTGAGGTACCACTTTAGCTAATGGGGCCTCCTGCTGCCACTGCACCATCGCTGCACGATTTCTCTTCTCATCCTGAAGCAAAGTTCTTAACCCGAGGTAATATTTCTGGGTTAGCGGAGTCTGTAACCTGAAGCGTATGTAACCTGAAGCGTATGTAACCCGAGTGTGATGGGATGATGAGCTGCTTGTGCGTAAAATCCTAATCCCTCAGAGTTTGGCTAAGTCCCCAAACCTCTGTCTGTGATGGAGCTCCTTAAACATGACTCCATCAATCGCTCGTTGAATCGGACAGTGGGCGTTTACGGAACTTCTTCCAGCATAAAAGCTCCTTAACGGAAACGCGTCTTCTGGACTCTCGGCGTGACAGTTTCCGCCGAGGAGTGGGTGTCCCTACAGGAGGTCCTGAAATCTCCCCGCTGCTCCCGCTTGAAGTGTCTCTGAGACCTCCCTCCGACTCACTTTCCCTTGGAACTCCACTTCTCCCCCTGCTGGTCCCCTCCTCCGCTGAATGGTCTCTCTCACCCTCCATGAGCCCTTTCACCTCCTTAGTCTCAGATGGCAGTTCCCTGACATCCACCTCCCCTCCAGGGCCCCCTTCACCCCCTTCCCTCCCCTCCTCTGCGGGAGGCGAGGGAGCAAAACCCCTGAAGGAACCTCCCTCATCTTCCGAAGTTTCGAACACTTCCCTCCACCCTTTGCTGTCTCCGGTTTCCAAGTACTCCTCCTCATCGGAGTCTGTTCCTCCTTCCAACTCCGATTCCCTGAATCCCTCCAGTTCCTCCTCATCGTCGGTGGTGCCAAAGTACTCCCTCCGAAACCTCGCTACTGGCTGAGGTTTCCTGGGGAACCTTTGGTGGAACGTTTCGATCAAGATCTCGTCACGGACCTCCTCTGCCTTCACCCAGGTGTTTTCCGACTCCGGTTCCCCTTCCCACGCGACCAAATACTCCACCTGATTACCCTTCCACCTGGAGTCGATGATTTCCGCCACATGGTTGCGGCTTTCCCTTTCTTCTATGGCTGGCCCCCGTGTGGATACCCCTTCACCTTCCCCCCTGTATGGTGACAGTAATGACCTGTGGAATACTGGGTGCAGTTTCATGTGGTTCGGTAACCGGAGTCTGAACGCCACTGGGTTGACCTGTTGGATGACCTCAAATGGTCCCAATCTTTTGGGTCTCAATTTCTTGCAACCCCCCTTGAACGGCAACCCTTGGGTTGATAGCCAGACCCGACTCCCCACCCTAATTGTTTCACCTTCCCTTCTGCTCTTGTCTGCCTGCCTCTTATATTCTTCCTTGGCCCTTTCTAAGTTGAGTTGGAGTTGACGATGGATCGCTTCCATTTCTTCTACAAAAAGTTCCGCGGCCGGAACACTCCATCTTTCCCCTCCTTCCCCTGGAAACGCCCTGGGGTGGCACCCATAATTAGCCAAAAAGGGGCTCATCCCGGTGGACACATTCTCTGCATTATTGTAAGCAAATTCCGCTAGTGCCAACTTTTCGACCCAATCGTTCTCTCTGTCATTGACATAACACCTCAGGTATTGTTGGAGGATACCGTTTGCTCTCTCCGCCTGCCCATTGGTCTCAGGGTGCCTGGCAGTCGAAAAGTTGACCTCTACGTGCAACAAGCTCATAAGTTTCCTCCAGAATCTGGACGTGAACTGTTTCCCTCTGTCGGAAACCACCCTCAAGGGGGCGCCATGCAGCCTGAAAATATGTTCTACAAACAATTTCGCTGTTTCTTCCGCCGTGACTGCATGTGAGCAAGCTACAAAGTGACCCATCTTAGTTAACAGGTCTACTACGACTAGTATGGCGGTTTTCCCCTGGGATTTGGGCAGATCAGTCATAAAATCTATCGACACCGCCTCCCACGGTCGTTCTGGTGTGGGTAACGGTTCTAATAACCCCGCTGGTGCCCGCCTTTCTCCTTTGGCTCTCTGGCATTGGTCACACCTTCTCACATACTCCCGTACATCCTCCCTCACCTTGGGCCACCAAAACTCCCTGGTCACCAACCACATGGTCTTGTGTTGCCCAAAATGCCCCGCTGTGGGATTGTCGTGCAGCTGTTTGAGTACTCTCCCCCTCAATTCCCCTTCGGGTATATATAGCGCCCCTCTGTAATACAATGCCCCGTTTCTTTCTTCAAAACCCCCGGGGTCTTCTCCCTCTCTCCTTAGACCTCTGAGCTTATCCTGGGCGTACTCATCATTTACCGTTCCCTCTACCAGTTCTCTTTGCCCCACCCAGGCCGCACCACACACCCAGTGGTCCTCTGGGATAATATCTCTCTCTTCCGGCGCTCCCTCCCCCTCCAAATATTCAGGTTTGCGAGAGAGAGCGTCCGCTCTGATGTTTTCTGGACCTGGCACATAGCAAATTTCAAAATGGAATTTGGAGAACTCCTGGGCCCATCTCACTTGTCGTTGGTTGAGCACCCGTGCCGTTCTCCAATACTCCAAATTCTTGTGGTCCGTACACACTTGCACCTTATGTTGTGCGCCAATTAGTAAGTGTCTCCATCTCCGGAACGCTTCGTGAATGGCGAGTAGTTCTCGGTCATATACCGTGTAGTTCCTCTCGGATTTGTTCAGCTTACGCGAAAAGAAGGCACACGGTCTCCATTCCGACTTATTGCTCCCTGGCTGAAGCAGCACCGCCCCCACCGCCCGGTCTGAGGCATCAGTTTCCACTCTCATGGGTTTCTGTAAATCCACATGCAGGAGCTGTTCTTCCGAAGCGAATGCCTTTTTCAATTCCTCAAAAGCGTGCTCCGCCTCCGCCGTCCAAACGAATTTCTTCTTGCTGCTTAGACAGTCCGTGATGGGAGCCGTTAAGTGGGCAAAGTTCTTGATGAATTTACGGTAAAAGTTCCCAAACCCTAAGAACCTTTGCACATCTTTTTTCGTTTTCGGTGTCTTCCATTCCAGCACCGCCTGGACCTTGCCTGGATCCATGGCTAATCCCTTGTCTGATAAGCGGTACCCCAGGAATTCCACCTCCTTGGTGTGGAACTGACACTTCTCCAATTTCACCCACAACTGGTTTGCTTGCAGCTGGCTCAGCACTTCCCTGACATCCTTTACATGCTGCTCCTCATTCTCTGAATATATCAGCACGTCATCGAGGAAGGCCACGCAATTCTTGTAGAGCAAAGGTCCCAGTACGTGGTTCATGAGCGATTGAAAACAGGCGGAGCCTGATTGTAATCCGAATGGCATAACGAGATATTCAAACGCCCCCAAAGGGGTGAACATGGTGGTTTTCCATTCATCCCCCTTCTTTATTCGTATCAGGTTGTATGCTCCTCTCAGGTCCAGTTTCGTGAATATCTTTCCCTTCCTCACCCTGGTCAAAATGTCATCAATCCTGGGCATGGGGAAAGTCACTGGTTCTGACACGGCATTTAGGGCCCGGTAGTCCACGACCAATCTCGGTTTATCCGTGTTTTTTTTGTCCACAAAAAACACTGGGCTCCCCCCCACCGCTCTGGACTCTCTGATGAAGCCCCTCTTCAGGTTTTTATCAATAAACTCCCTTAACTCCTGCATTTCCCTGTCTGACATGGCGTACAGCTTGCCCACGGGGAGCTGGGCCCCAGGGACCAGGTTAATTTGGCAGTCAAAGTCTCTGTGCGGTGGTAATTTATCTGCTTCCCTTTCACTGAAGACCTTGCTCAGGTCAGCGTATTGTTTGGGCACCTTCCCTTTGTCCGCCACTTCCGTCCCTGCTAGAGAGGCTTTTGCCCCTTCTGGCACCTTTCCCTCTCTGCAGTGTTCCAGGCAATGTGCTGACCCAAAGGAGACCACTCTCTGATGCCAGCCCACTAGCGGGTCATGCAACGCTAGCCAGCTCATTCCCAAAATGACTGGAGCCCCTCCCAGGGTGGCCACATTGAACGCTATCCTCTCAGTGTGCCTGGCCACCCTCATAACCATTGGGACGGTTTGTAGGCTGACTTCTCCTCCCAGCAGCTCCCTCCCATCGATCGTGGTGACCTGCAGGGGGTTGCTTAAAGGGAGTGTCTGTATCTGGTGTTCAGCTGCAAACTCCTTGCTCATAAAATTACAGGAGCTGCCTGAGTCCAGCAGCGCCTTAGTCTTTAGTGGGTATCCGTTTGCCAGCTCTAGCAACACCTCTATTACTAGGGCTGGTCTTGGAGGTTCCGGAGTGGGCACTTTTACTGCTCCTTGGCCTGTCTGCAGTGCCCTGACCGAGGCAGACAGGCGTTGGCTTTTACTGGCTCCTGGACTTCCTCCTCCTTCCCCCCAACAGCTCCCGCCATCCCTTGCCATTCCTTTCTTTGCGGGCAGACTCTGGCAAAGTGACCTGGCTGCTGGCAGAGATAACATTTCTTGGCGCTCTTTCCCTCCTTCTTCCTCCCTTCACTGGGATTTGAAACTGCGCGCGCGCGCGCTGTTCCAACTTCCATCGGCTCTCCTGGCGGGAAACTTGGTTCTGGAATCTCTGGAATGCGGAAATCCCTCCAACGCTCTCCTTTCCCCTCCCGCTTCTCCAAGGCTCTTGCCTCCTGGCGTGCTCCAATGGTCAGCGCTGATTTGGTCAGCTGGTCCATAGACTCCGCCCTGGGCGCCCGGGAAAGTTCGTCTTTCACCGCCGAAGAAAGCCCCTCTTCAAAGAGCATTTGAATGGGTTCCGCCGATAGGTCCCACCCCAATTTATGTATCAACATTGTAAACTCAGTCCAGTACTCACGAACCGATCGGCTCCCCTGTTTGCACGCCATCAATTGTCTGCGCACCAGCCCCTGTTCAATCTCGCTGGAAAACATCAAATCCATGGCGCGAAAAAACTTCCTCGCGTCCTTCAGCATGTCACTATTCCCTGCCATCAGGGGTCTGACCCAATCTCTCGCCCCTCCTTCGAGATGGCCAATCACAAACGCCACTCTCGATGCCTCGTCGGGAAAGTCGTTAAACTGCAGTTCGAGAGCATACTGCATCTCTGTCCTAAAGGCTTGGTAGTTCCTGGGGTCCCCCCCAAACTTCTGCACCATTCCTGGCATCTTTCTTGCTAGTGTAGCGCCTTTTGCCTTTTCTGCATCCTGCGCCCTCCTTTCTTCTAGCCTCGCCGTTTGCATTGCTAGCTGGAGTTCCAACACTCTGTACCTTTCTTCCAGGCTTGGACCCTCTCCAGCTCCTGCTGCTCCTCCGGCTCCGGCTGGGTTACTCATGATGCCTCTTTGCACAAGCTGCTTTCAGGCACTGTCCGATTGCTGTGATGGGATGATGAGCTGCTTGTGCGTAAAATCCTAATCCCTCAGAGTTTGGCTAAGTCCCCAAACCTCTGTCTGTGATGGAGCTCCTTAAACATGACTCCATCAATCGCTCGTTGAATCGGACAGTGGGCGTTTACGGAACTTCTTCCAGCATAAAAGCTCCTTAACGGAAACGCGTCTTCTGGACTCTCGGCGTGACAGTTTCCGCCGAGGAGTGGGTGTCCCTACAGGAGGTCCTGAAATCTCCCCGCTGCTCCCGCTTGAAGTGTCTCTGAGCCCTCCCTCCGACTCACTTTCCCTTGGAACTCCACTTCTCCCCCTGCTGGTCCCCTCCTCCGCTGAATGGTCTCTCTCACCCTCCATGAGCCCTTTCACCTCCTTAGTCTCAGATGGCAGTTCCCTGACACCGAGGTACCACTGTAATAATAATAATAATAATTAGGGATGCATTGCAGTGATCTCTCTAGCTTTTCAGCAAGATCTACTATTTTCTGTGCATGTACCGGGGCAAATGATTTGGAGTGCTCCAATATCTTCGTTCAGAGGGACTGAGGTTCTCTTTCCTTGAAGTTCCCTTGTACATAACAGAGCTTGCACAGTGTTCTATTGGAACGGAACCACATTGCGTTTTCATTGTTCCCAAATGCTTGTCTTTGGAGCATACACAACAACTCCTCTTCCTATGTGCCTTCTTCAGAGTGACCCTAGGAATCAATAGCCCCCCCAAAAGCCACACCCCAATCAGGACCCAAATGTCATAAAATTCTGACTGAGTGAAAAGAGGGGACGTGACAATCAGGTGGGAGGGAGAATGAGATAGAGAGGACTATTTAATGGTCTGGATGGGTTGTTTTTTGGTTCACACCAAGAAGCTGTTTTTGAATGCCCTGAGTGGCAGATGTTATAAATCAATGCAGAAATGCACTTATAAATCAATGGAGAAATCCAATATTTTAATGTCGCTGGGATTGAGCACAAATGTGTCCATGCCCCCCAAACAGCCCAATGAGAACACTGTGCTTAGTGGGCACAGAATGCTGAGTGACTGTAGCTGTTGGAGGGGGGAGGTGAAAACGGGGGACGAGGATGGACTGGAATGGCTGGACCCATGAATAGAAGTATTCCATGTTGCAACACCTTGTAGGCAAATAAGTAAAATGGTTGGCAGGCTGCCACAAACCTGCCAGGGACTCTGTGGGATTCACTGTTGTTATTGCTATGCAAACTTTTCCCATTACCACCCCACACCGGATATGGTTGTGTTTGTATACATTGCTGCTGGGGGAGCATAAAATCCCAACTAGTTCTACTGAAAAACATTCCAATGTAGTGGAGGTGTCCATCTTAACTGGACCATAGTATTGGGTTTCCCATGCTTTATATCTGCTGTTGGCTGGCAGTATCTATAATGAAAGGATTTTATTTAAAAGGAGGGAAACATACCATCAATTTTCCTTGCATGTTCTATCAAAATATAGGGCGTTTGATTTTTGCTATAGGCATTGTGTGAAGGAATTTTAGTGCAGGAGGGGGGGAAAAACACCAGAAATTACTCCCTATGTGTGTGTGTGTGTGTGTCTTCTGACCCTGAACCCTAACTGCATTATTCTAGAAAAGCCTTGCTCACAGCTGGAGTCCTCCTCCCTGCTCCCTCCAATCTAGGATTTTTTACTGTGTTGCAGTGGCTCTGCATTGCTGCAATTGCCATGGTGGTTTCTGGGAATGGTGCCTTTGCTAAGCAGTTCTGCAGCAGTGCAATGCTATATTTTAATCAATTCAGTTGGCTGAGAATAAATCATTGCGCAGAATCATTTCTTGACTGCAGAAGAAATCACTATTGTTTCTGACTGCCATTCCCAAAGAACATGGCATGGCTGCAACACACGCTCGTTTCTGAAGGAAGGGTAAAAAGCAGAACAACACTGCAGCCTTCCAAAGTCATTGTGTACCTTTGCTGCATTTTCTAAGGTTGGGTTTTGCATATTTTAGCGTAGAATCCGTTATTCAGCTAGGACTATGCTTTTGAAAAGTGGTTCTCTTAGGAATGTCCTGCAAGCACCAAAGAGTTTATGTTGACACAGACTGATGGAAATAGGTTTGATTTAAAAATAATAATAAAAAGACAAAGCAAGCTTGTCATGTATGCTCAGTCAAGAACTGCTTTGCAATGACAACCTCCAAAGTCGCTCCTAGTTAAAGCAAACATAGCCTAGCCCCAGAGTCACCTCCATTGACTCTAGCTTGGTCAATGGTCAGGGATGGTGGAAGTTGTAGTCCAGCACTGTCTGGAGGGCCAATGCTTCCCCAGCCTCCGTAACACCTGGCTTCCTTTTCTTGGGTAGCAGCATCTTCTTGTCCATAAAATACAGGCACCCCATTATTAGGCATCATTTATATTGCACTTTTTATTGGCTATCTGGGTTATGCATGCCCTTACAACCATCGGAGGCACTAGATCACTCAGACACTCAGACAGGGAAGGAAATTGATGCAAGATGAGTCCATGCAAGGCTTAAGCCCAGGCCTGAGTGAAGCAGGGATGTTGGACTTGTAGCCCTCCAGAACTTGTTGGCCCATCATTCTTGACTGTTGGCCATGCTGGCTGGGATTGGTGGAAACTGGATCCCAACAACATCTAGACAGCACCAGGTTGCTCCATCCTTGCACTGGAACACCTGCTTAGCTTTCTGCCATTGAAATGAATGGGGCCAGGACAGGGAATCCTAAAGCATAGATGGAAGACATGCTGACTCCTATGAGATTTACTTACAAGTTAAAAATAAAGGGGTGGGTGAGAAGTAAAATGTAAAATATTTATTATGTTAATTCAGTACGGCATGTGTTTTGAGCTATCCCTCTTCTCTGGGGCTGTTTCTCTGTGATCCAGGGCTATCCAGCCAAGGGATAGCTTTAATTGCCTTACTTTGTTTTAATCTTCGCAAACAGATGCATCTTTCAGCTGGATTATGTAGAAATTGCCCCTAAGGAAGAGCAGCAGCTCCAAATGGAAAAAGCCCTGGATTCTCAGAATAAATATTCTTCAGCACCTGCAGACTCTTTCTTCTCGGTGTTTTGTTCCCCTTCACTTACTTCCAAGTAAATCTCTTTAGGAATGGCTCTTAGATGTGCATAACTTTGCCTGGATCATGCTCAGAATTTGATAGAGGGCACCCATATCACCAAGTAAAGGTAGCACAGCACTGCTATTTAGTGTTTTCCAGTAATTTTAGATTGTGAAATTCAACTTAATGACCTAACAAAAGACAATTTTAAATACCTCATAGATGGTATTTCTTTAGTTTATCAAATTCAAATTAATATTGATAAAGATTGAGATATTGATAATTTAAGTACATTAATATTTAATTAATTCAAAAAGGATTTACATACAACTTAACATTTCAAAAGAAATTAAGCAGTATACATCTGCCCCACATTTATGTATCTATTTTAAAAGAATTTTTACCTTGTCTTTCAGCCAAAAATCTCCGAGCAGCTTATACTTTAGTACCATCACCACCAAGAACAATAAAGCCCTTCTCCTCAGATTTAGCATTTTAAAGACAATGTCAAAAAAGAAAAATAGGATGAGGAAGGAGGAGGGAGGAAAAGGCAAACACAAGTACCAGTTCTTAAAGCTGAATTTTTTCTCATCAGCTGAGAATTCAGAGAGAGGTGGAGCTAAAATGAGTTGTTCTCCCAGTGGAGCTGTCAGAGTGGCCTCACCTCTGTTGCAGCCTGATGGAGTTGAGCTGGGGGAGCCAATGGAGCTAGTTTCTCAGCAGAGCTTTGCTTCCCATCTCTCCTTTTGCCATAGCCTGATGGAAACCAAAAATCCAAAGCAGTTTGTTGGAGGGTAGGGTGGAACAATCAACAACACTCATTATTTGTGGCCTCTCTAAAGGCATCTCACCTGCTTAGCAAATATATCAAGTTTGTGCTTTAAGGACAATTCATTGCCTCAATTTTCAGTGGAGTATGCAGCATAAATAAGAGCTGATTTTTGTACTGCTAATTAAATTCTCAATGTATATCAGTGCAATTGTTGACCGTGATGACACTTCTGGAATTAATATATATGCGTAACTGCAATCAGCAGATTAGTCCTTGCCCAGGCCTGATCTGGGGCCTGGAGGTCCAGCCCCCAACATGTGGCCCAGTGGCTGCTCACTTTGGAATGCCTGGTGTGTGAACTGTGGCAGCTCCTCTCACCAGGGCAACAAGCAGTGAATGAAATCAGTGTAGCTGGTGGCAGGGAGGGCAATGTGGCCACATTGTCATGGCAACAGGGAAGTGTCTTCTGGTCCAATCCCAACAGGAAATATTGGTAGGCATGACAGGAAAGGGGAGAAATCACAGCTGGCTAGCATTAGGAGTCTTAACACCTTCTTTTCCCAGTCTGCTCCCTCTTCTCCCTCTAACCATGCATCCTTGTCCCACCACCAATTCCCTGGCTGAGCCTTTTACCTTCGGGGGTTCCTCAGCTGGTGCCTCCCACCTTTCCTCTGTGTCCAACCAGTCCATAACAAGTGGCATATAAATTTAATAAATAAGAGATAATGTTAATAATAAATCACTTTTTTATTACTACTATTGCCTGGAAGAGTCCAGTTGCTCTAAAAAGAAGGAACCCCTTTGGAAAAGGACAAAGATAGATGGAAAAGCCTGCACCTTAGTGGGTAGAACACATGCTTTGCATGCAGAAGGTTCCAGGTTCCATCCCCAGCCATTTCCAGGAGTGGCTGGGAGAGACCGCTGTCTGAAATCCTGGAGGGCTGCTGCCAGTCAGTGCAGAAAGCTAGATGGACTAATGGCCTGGCTTAGTATAAGCCCATTTCCTTGGAAGCCTACATATTTCATTTGTGTGGATGCTGTTTCATACTATGCAGAACCAAATGAAGATTTGCCACTGGGCATGCAATCTCCTTCCCTGATGTAGGTTCCAGGGTAGTTTGTTTCTAGCGGGGGGCAGGCAAGATTCCTTGAGTGTGCCCCTAAACTGAGTGATCCCACCTCTTTCTCAGAGATATCTCTATTGTTCCTTCCCTTGCCCCCTCTCTCTGTGCTTGTGGAAGAAGGCAAGGCAGGTGAAAGGTGCTTCTCTCTCTCTCGTTCCTGCTTGCATGCTCAGAGGGGGATAGTTGAATAATAATAATAATAATAATAATTTATTTATACCCCGCCCATCTGGCTGGGCTTCCCCAGCAACTCTGGGCAGCTTCCAACAAAGCATTAAAATACAGTGGTCTGTTAAACATTAAAAGCTTCCCTAAACAGGGCTGCCTGCCTGCAGTCAGATGTCTTCTAAAAGTCTGGTAGTTGTTTTTCTCTTTGACATCTGGTGGGAGGGCGTTCCACAGGGCGGGTGCCACTACTGAGAAGGCCCTCTGCCTGGTTCCCTGTAACATGGCTTCTTGCAGTGAGGGAACTGCCAGAAGGCCCTCGGCACTGGACCTCAGTGTCCGGGCAGAATGATGGGGGTGGAGATGCTCCTTCAGTTGAACAGGCAGTAACAGCACAGCAAAGAGGAAGAGGAGGAGCAGAGCCTGGAGACTCTGGGGGTTGACAGTGCAGGGCTGCGGCTAGTGTCCAGCAATGCTGATGCAGGCCCTGCATATATGATAACGTGTGTTTGCAAACATGCCATTTCATGCCCAATACTGTATTTCTCAAGTTATAACATGGGAAAGGCCCCTTGAAAGATGCAAACTGAAGTGTTGGGCACGAAGGAACTTCCCTTAAATAGCGGGCTAAATTAGGCATAGATGGTGAAAGGCTCGTGGGCAATCCGGTCTTGTTACTCAGCCTGCGTTGCCTTGTGCTGCCCCCCTGTGGTGGTGACTCACCTGAGAATGTGAAAACCTTTGGAGAGAGCGAGCCTGGTGCCTGCCAACGGTAGTGCCTCTTTTCAACATCGCCACCATCATTATAGAACTCTGTGATAACGTTTTAGTGTTTGACATCTGCTTCCTTCCACTTTTAGATGTAGCGTGTGGAACAAAGGCCTCTGTGACTGCCCACATAGCTCTTCCTTGCACACACTGTTTGAAGCATCTCAGCAGAAATGACTTCAGACAATTGCTCATTATAGGTTTAAATTTCTTCAAGCAGCATATAAGGCACTAATTTCTACATGTCGGCAATGCCTGAGTGATGAGCGAGACAGGGTATTTTCGAGCATTTATACCTAAGAAGCAGCTGCCACTAAAACCAGCCAGAGTCTTGCTTGAAGAAGAGAAAGACCAAGAAGCCTTTGTATGTGATTGCAGAAAACAACTCCCCTACTTGTAACTGACAGATGCAACTGACAGCTTGTCTTTCCCCGACTGAAGGAAGGGCAGCCTCAGCATCTACCCCAAGTGGAGAGCAGAATCACTACCAGCACATAAAAAGAGGCAGCAGTGGAACAAATGGAATCAGACTTTAGAGGACTGACCCTATCTTTGTGAGAGGGCAGGTGCTTGGCATACAGAAGGTCCCATGCCCTTTCTTGACATCTCCAGTTAAAAGGACCAGGTGGCAGGTGATGACGAAGACCTGTGCAGCAAAGCAACTGCCTTTCAGGATAGACCAGGGATGGCAAACTTCAGCCGCTGGGGCCAAATATGCCTCTCCCTGGTCTGTCTGCCTAGCCCTTAGGACTCTCCCCAGCGTCACCTTCCTTGAGTGTTTTCTCCCAGCTGGAACGTGTCCTTGAACTGTGAGAATGCCTCTTGCTTGCCTGGAAGGAGGATGTGGTGTGTTTGTTTGTGCATGTGGAATGGCCACTTTTCGTTTTTGCATGCTGGATGTGAGCATAAACTGAAGAGTCTCACACACTGTTCTGCTCGCTTTTGCATCTGGCCCTGCCTGCTCCTTGGTATGGGGCCTCTGGAAAGCTGCCCCATGTGGTAATGTGGTCCTTGGGGTAGACAACACTGGGCTAGGTGGGCAGTCTGACCTGAGATAAGGCAGCTCTCTGTGACATGAGATTCCCCAAGTTTATAAATCCTCTTGGAATTAAATGCACTGGAGTTCCAAACTTGGGAACTGAAGTGTGGGAGCACAATGCAGTCAGATGCAAAGCCCCTCTTCAATTTCTGCAACAGTTGATTCCTGCAGCTTATTTGCAGCTGAACACACGCCTGTACAAGTATTGTAACCAGTGTTATCCCCACCCACCAGATTTAGATGAACTTTTCTTCAAGTAAAACTCAAATCAGTTCACAACATGAAAACATACTATGCAGTCAGCAATACCAACCCCCCCCCCCCCAAATGCGGGTTCCCTCGCCTCAGCCACCTTTGCCACACTCCACTTTTATGGCATGCTCTGAAGGAGTGCATTTGATGGCCACTGGATCTGGGTCTAAAACAAACTTCAATCTGGAGAAAATACAGTTTTCTCCACAGGAAGCAGAGGGACAAGGGGAAGAGCGAATAAGCCCCGAGCAGCCAATAAAAGCAACTGGATTTAGTGGACTAGTGACTGAAGGATGTCTGGCTATGATTCAACCTGGGAACCAGATCCCTGCTCTGTCCAAAAAGTTTCTGCCTCTTGTAAAATATTCTAAATTGTAGTTGTTTACTGGGCTCAACAACCAGGAGACCTTTTCATGCTGATCACCAGCAGAAAGTCTGGTCAGTGGAACATAGGAAACTGCCTTATATTGAGTCAAGTAATTGGTACAGCCAGCTCAGCATTGCCCACACTAACTGACAGCTGCTCTTCAGGGATTCCAAGGAGGATTGTGGACATCCAACGATGCGGGATGCTGGGAGATTCAAGACTGATAAAAGGCAGTCCTTCAGTCAGTGCATAAACTCAGGAGGAAGCAATGGCAACCAACCTAGATGGCATTAAAGGAGAATTAGACAAATTCATGGAGGAGATGGCTCTGCTCTGGTTCTACAATTGAAGGGCAGCAGTGCAGTTGCTGGAAGCCACAGGAGCGGGGAGTGCTCTTGTGCTCGAATCCTGCCTGCAAGTTTCCCACTGGCTGGCCACTGTGAAAACAGGCCTACATGGACCAATTGGCCTAATCCAAGGAGGCTCTTCTTATGTTCTTGGGTCTCTCCCAACCTTAGTTGGAGATGAGGAGACTGAACATGCAACCTTCTGCTTGCAAAGCAGAAGCTCTTCCATCGCAGGATGTTCTGAAGCATCTCTAGGAATAAGGACGCTAGACTAGATGGATCCCATATCCAACATGGTGCCTTCCAGCCCTTGTTGGACTACAAGTCGCCACAGCCCCTTGCCAGCATGACCAGGGGCTGATGGGTGTTGTAAGGCCAGCAAGGAGGTCAGGAGGTCAAGGCTCCATCCGGCGGGCCACTCCCTCGCTACGAAAGCCCTCCACCATTACCAGCCGGCTGAGCTCCCTTCCTCTGAACTTGAAGCCAGAAGACCCCTTCCTCCCAGAGAGGCCGGCTCCCGGGCCACCAGGCGTGGGGATTGGGCGCCGGCCCGCCTTCCCCCGGGGCCGCTCTCTCGCCCTCGGAAAGGGGTGGGGGGTTGGCGCGGGGATGGAGGTGACGCAATGCCTGCAATCCCGAGGAGAGCTGCGCAGCGGCGGCCTGAGCAGAGGGCGCGCTCCGAAGGCGAAAGGGAGGCGCCGCTGGGGCTTCTGGCGCGCGTGCGGCTCCGCCCCTGCCGGCCGGCCGAGCTGAGGCGAGGGGGCTGAGGCGCCTCCTATCAGCAGAGCTCTGCGCCGCTGCTCCAGCCCGCGCGGCTGCTTGCAGGTGAATTGAAAGTCGTTGGCGGGGAGGGAAGGACACAGCCGCCGCCGCCTCCTCTGCTTCCTCCTGCCTCTGCTGCTGCTGCGTCCTGGTGGGGCAGCTGAGGCGCGTGAAACCCGCACCCCCAGCCGAGCCCGGCGGCGTTTCTCCTTCTGCCGCTGCAGGGCAGCTGCTGCGCTGTGCCCGTGCCCAGGAGGCGCCCGCCTCAGGGGAGGCACCGGCCGGCCAGGCATGTCTTCGCCGAGGGGCTCCCCGCTCGCCAGAGACCTCGACGGAGCGGGAAGGACAGGCAGCCTCAAGCGCGCAAGTAAGTCTCCCCGAAAGTTTAGCCTTCGCAGCCGGGGGTGAGGTGGGGTGGGGGAGGCCGTATGGTTTGCTGTGAGATAATCTGCTCTCCTCATAGTTTCTGGGTTAGGATGACTCGGCGGCAGTCTGCACATGCTCAGAGGCGCGCTTCTCTTTATTGCTTCACCTTTCCCGCGCCTTAGAAATAGAACCCCCTTTCCTCTAGCCTATAAATGGTGCCCCGGTTAGTACCAGCTGCGGAACTGAGCCCGCGTCTCGCAACCTTCCTGCGTGGCTAGGAATGGCTCGAGGCTCATGTCTTTCGTTTCGACGGTTGGAGGAAGGACTTCACTTGCGCCTATGGATAATGAGAAGCCGTCTTGTGTTTCCATGTCCCCTAAGCTTTGGGGAAGACTGGCTAGAGTGGGTGTGAGGAGCATGTCACCCGTGGGTGTGGAAGGGGATTTCTCGGAGCAGGAGGGAGGCTCTTCCAAGTCCGGTTAAGGAGACTTTGAGGCTGTAGTCTTCTGTGCACTTAAAAGTGGGAGTACATCCCATGGAACACACTGGGATTTGCTTCCATTTAAGCGTGCTGTAGGATTGAGTTGTGTGTGCTTCAGTGGGTGATACCCACACAAATGGGGGTGGGGTGGGGGGTTAAGGGGACTGGTCACTCTTTTGTGCCACTTTCCTTGATCTCCCCAAACCATCCCCTTGCGAGAGCATTCTTGGTTGTGGGATAACAAGAGACTTTGACATATTAACTGTGTGGTGAGGACTGGGAGACTGTTTCTGTTCTGTTCAAAGACCCCCCCCTTTTTTTTTTTGCATGGCAAACTTTACTAGCACTTTGGAAGGGCAGAATTCTAAGGGTTGGAGAATGCGGTATGTGTGGGTCCTGCCCCCCAGGAGTCAACCAGGTTTCAGATTTGGTTTTTGCACCCCTGCATTTCAATTGCTCATTGCTGTCCATCCATGATACGGTCATGGCCATCTAGTGTGATGCTGATTTTGCTGATCTTACCTTGGGATTGTTCACTATTTCCTTTTTTCTCCCGATCTTTCCTCTTCACCTCTGCACCCATCCATCATCTGCAAGGAGGCTAATTTGGGAGCCAGTGGTGACCTTGGAGCATTCTTCCTAGCCAGTAGACCTATAGAACATGCACCTTCTTTCTGGGCTGCAGTCTTCTGCTTTGGGCAGGGTTCTGGCAACCTTGGACTCTGGATTCTACATGCATTATTTATATGTATGTATGTATGTATGTGTATGTATGTATAATCTTTCCCTGGGACCAAGTCCTTCGCTTCAATGCTTATTCCGCTGTGCGTTTGGCTCACGTTGCCCTTGAGCAAGGGATTTGGATTAAGTTGCCCAAACTTCTTTCTCCTAGGCAAACTTCACCGCTTGTGCTCTGTAGTTGGTGGCTGGCTCCGACTGCAGCGAGTTAAATGCTGCTGCTTCTTGCCCCGTGGATATATGCTGAGCTCTGCAGAAGGACCTGCTACAGCAGCAGTTTGCATTGGCAGATAATCTTCTGGACTTGTTCCTTGTCTGATGCAGGGGAGCAGTTGCCTGAATGATGGGAATTATAACCTTTGGTTCTAGGCAGCCTTTTGGGAAGGAGAGGTAATTTAGGTACCTTTTGAGATTAACACTGTTTTAATTAACTCGAGCAGGCTAATCGCTGGGCACAGGATTGGTTCAGGCTGTTACCTGAAAATGGGGAAAAGGCATGCTAAGAATAGTGAAATAATACTGTGTCCTTTTAATTGGGTTGCTTTTTTATACTCCAATGACTTCCTGCCTATAATTTGAGACCCCCTTTTAGCCTCTAATAAATAGTAGCTACCCTTGAGAGATTGTTTGCATCTGTACACCACGGTTGGAAGGCTCTGTAATCATAAATACTTTATTGTGCAAAATTACCCTTCTTATTATAAGATGCATGAGTTGCTGCTGCTGCTGCTGCTGCTGCCACCTCGCAGAATGGAGATCAGTGTTTCCTTAGGTAAATTTGGGATGAGATCCATGTCTGTATGATTATATGTACCTTTTATATGTAGTACTTTCTAGCATACTAGGTATTTTGCAATCATTGACTTGCATCCTAGGGGTGGTTAACATAAAAATAAACTCTCAAAAGGAAAGTTCTCCTCTTCACTACAATACACAAAAATGATAACATTTGCAGAACGCAGTCACTGCTTCAGCCATAAAAGCAGAGATTAAAATCACAGAGGTGATGAGCCTCTCCTTATTTTTTCCAGGTGTCATCAGGTGCTAAAAAGATAACAAATGCAGGGTCAGGCTAACTTCCCCAGGGAGAGAGTTACAAAGCCATAATGCAGACCCTATTTCTGGCTACCACCTACCTAATGTCTTGATGACTGGGGAACACAGAAAAGAGCCTCTGAGGCAGATTGCAAAGCAGGGCTTTTAAAAAAAGGAAAATGTAGAACTGCCCGGTGGTACGTGGTTACAATTTGCATGCAAAACACACACTGCTGTGACACACCTGTGTGTTTTCCTAGTCTATGCGTATGCGCATTCTTGCCACCACATTTAGAAACCTACGTAGAGTAGGATAAAATCCTTGGAGCTGGAATTTGACAACACTAATACAGAAGAGTGTTATACCTAGACACAAATGTTTCATGTAGCTTTGACCCCAAAAAGTCTTTGTTAAGAATGCCATATTGGATATTATTGGAATCATTGCTCTTAGAATATTAACACTGACAACTTCGCAAGGCTTATCAGGAAAGGGGGGGGTCTCCGTGTTCTAGAATTATTTCCTTCACATTAGAAATATTGGTGAATACTCCATCAAGCAGTCTTTCTCAGCCTTGGGTCCCTAGATGTTGTTGGACTACAACTCCTGTGATTCCTAGCTAGCATGGTCAGTGGTCAGGGATGATGGGAGTTGTAGTTCAAGAACATATGGGGACCCAAGCTTGAGAAAGGCTGCTGTAGAGGGTAGCAATGGAGTCTGTTGGGAGTGTTTTTGGCAGGGGGAGGTGAAATGGTCATGCTTGATCAGGGTCTGGAAATCTAAGGGAGCTTGGGCTTCTTAATGTACTTTTCAAATTGACCTCATACACTTTTTACATCACCTAACATAACACAGCTTGCAGTTTAAAATATTCTTATTCAAATGTTCTTACTCAAATGCTCATTTTGTGTATGGCTGCCCATTAAACAAGGGCTTGGGCTTGCTTATATGTAAGAAGGTATTTATAGATTGTATAGGGCTTTACTATACGTGTGAACTGAAACAAAAAAACTGAACTGCTTTCTATTTTCAAAATACAATAAAACCTTATAATAAAGTAACACAAAACAGTACCTATACCAGTGCTAGATAATTCCCAGCTTAACATAATCATACTAAAATCAGAATGATCTAACTCTTAACTGATAAAAGCCATAGTAAAAAATTGGATATTTAAACCTATTTACAAACCTCAAGAAAAAGAACCTGTTTTAACTCTGTTGCATCCCATAGCTGTGAGGCCATGAACAAAAAGGCCCTGTTACCACCCTTTCAGATTGTACCCAGAAATGAACCAAGGGTCTTCTTCTAAAAAACTGGCTTGATGCCTTCCATTTTTCCTGCTCCTAGTCAGTAATGCGTATGTTGTATTTTGAACTATTTCTGTTTAAAGGCAGCCCCCATGCTTGATAAACTGCAGAACGAAGGAGCATTTCTGCCAAGAGGCGGGTAGTAGACCAAACAGGAAAGTGGGTGGGATTCAGACTGTGTGGAGTGTGGGCTGAGGGATTGTTATGTTCATGTTGGCTCACCTACTTCATTTATTTATCACCAGCTCTATAATAACGAAGGGCTGTAGCTCAGTGGTAGAGCAGGTTCCCAGGTTCAATTCCTGGCTTTTCCAGGCAGGGCTGGGAAGCACTTCCCATCAGAAATCTGTTTGTTTGCCAATATACAACAGCTGTGTGAAGCAAGGCAGCACAACTGTTACTCCTCTGCTTTTCTTAGGCCTACCAAAATGTCACTAAGCTTTCAAGTTCTCCAGAGTGCTTTATTAGGCTATATGGCTGGGGTCAGCATATTCAGCAGGGGGCCAGTCCACTGTCCCTCAGACCTTGTGGGGGGCCGGACTATATTTTGAAAAAAATAATAATGAACGAAATCCTATGCCCCACAAATATGGGGATATGCATTTTAAAGTGGCTGGGGAAGCTCAGCCAGATGGGTGGGGTATAAATAATTATTATATTATTATTATTATTATTATTATTATTATTATTATTATATAAAAGCACACATACTACTCATGTTAAAACACCAGGCAGGCCCCACAACTAACCCAGATATGCATTTTAAATAAAAAGACACATTCTACTCATGTAAAAACATGCTGGTTCCTGGGCCGTCCGTGGGCTGGATTTAAAAGGCGATTGGGCCGGATCTGGCCCCCGGGCCTTAGTTTGCCTATCCATGTTATATGGCATACTAATTCATGGAGAGGAGAGCGGGAATAAGTTGACTGATGGTGAAGCCGTAGGAACTTTTGTTGCATTTTTATTGGCCTAGTAAAGATACTGCTCTAAAATGGATTTTTCTTCTTTTTAATGGGCTAGAATGGCTACCCTTACTTCGTGTTCCCCTATTTCAGCCATATTCAGCTGAACTCAGTGCTCTATTTCTCTCTGTCGCTAAATTCAGCACTACCCTTGTCAGCAGAACACTCCCCTGAATGACTGTGCCCCGAGGTACCCTACCCAGAATGGCAGGAATATAAGCCAACCATCCTGGAAGGTTAGCAGGAAATCGGTTTAACATAGGATAGCCCCCCAGCAGCTGTGACAATACAGTTTTCTATCAGCAGAACTTCTTATTCTTTAAATATCCACTTAGTTTCAGGTTTGTTGGGCTTTGCACCTCACTTGTGACGGGCATTCTATTCACAGGCAGCAACCATTTTGCAAGGGCCCAGTTGATGTGCGACCACCGACATGTGCGTTGTTTTCAGACCTGGAAGGGGGTGGAACAGGCTTACATGTGACCACTGACACACACCATGACCCAAAACACAACCCCTGCACAAACAGGGAGTTGCCCTGTCTTTGTTTTATACACCCCACCGCTTCTACTTGTTCTCTGGGCGACTTACAAAAAGTCAAAACGACAATAAGGTAACATTAAAAACTAGTTACAGAAAGGTAGCCGTGTTGGTCTGCCATAGTCAAAACAAAATTTTTTTCCCCTTCCAGTAGCACCTTAAAGACCAACTAAGTTAGTTCTTGGTATGAGCTTTCGTGTGCATGCACACTACTTCAGATAAGTGTGCATGCACACGAAAGCTCATACCAATAACTAACTTAGTTGGTCTTTAAGGTGCTACTGGAAGGAAAATTTTTTTTTATTAAAAACTAGAACATTAAAACACCACCATTAAAGGGCAATGTAAGGAAAGGAGTCGGTGGAACTAAAACGAAAAATCCAATGCAAAGTGGCATAAAAGCAATGTAAAGAGATTTAAGAAACCTGAGATAATAAAATCATTTGTTTGGCTTTGAAACAACATCAAGGTAGGCACTAGGCAAATCTCCCCATGGAGGACATTCTTCAGTCAGGGTGCCACCACTGAGCAGGTCTTTCCTTCTGCAGCTACCTGCCACATTTCAAATGGCAGGGACATTTGATTTAAAAATAATAATACAGTGGTACCTCTGGTTACATACACTTCAGGTTACATATGCTTCAGATTACAGACTCCGCTAACCCAGAAATATTACCTCAGGTTAAGAACTTTGCTTCAGGATGAGAACAGAAATCGCGCAGCGGCGGCAGGAGGCCTCATTAACTAAAGTGGTGCTTCAGGTTAAGAACAGTTTCATGTTAAGAACAGACCTCCGGAACGAATTAAGTTCTTAACCTGAGGTACCACTGTAATGAGTAATTCGTTTTTTTAAAAATGATGGTGCGGAGGGGTGGTGTTCTTAGGTCAGGATCTTGTGGATACATCCAAATGCTCATGTATACAAATACGCCAGGTCTTCCACAGCTTTGTAACCACAACTCCTTGCAGTTCATTGGGTGCTGCTTCCCATAATCCCAACCCTTTTCGGGTGTAGGAAGGGGGAGGCCTGACAGCCCTCTCTGATCAAGTGTTTGTGGTCTTCGCTTCAGTGCGTGTTCACTTTTCCTAATTGAAACTACTTCTCTGTCCCAAAGGCTGCATTTCTGAACAATCGAAAGCTTCCCTCACTCATGTGTTTCTAAACAAGTCTCTCTCTCTCTTTCTCGTTTTTATAAAGGAACTAATCTCATTGCATGTAGCCCAAAGGTTTCGCTAAAAGGGTAAACACAGTGGATGTTTATAGAAGTAAGAATGGACAAACTAATAATGTGGTGATGGCTGCTGTGTTAGACAGCTTTTGAATGCGTTGGGGGAGAAAATCACGAAGGCAGGCCTACTGTCAAAACCGTACATCCTTTGGCAGCTGCTGAAGGCCCCACAGGTGCTTAACCCCTGCTCTGAGTTGCCATGCTTAGCCTGTTTGTCTTTCCCAGACTGCTTTTTGACAGTTTAAATGGTGGGCTGCTTGCAGCCACTGCTGCAGACTGTACAGTTGCTGCCTAATATAGCCACTGGAAATCCTACCAAGTTGGATTTTGCCTGTGCCTCCTCCAGCCTGGCACCAGCCCTGAATGAAAGAGTACATCTCCACTGCTTTGATCCAGAATAGCTAAATGGAACTTCCATCTACAAAGGCAAGTATGGGGAGCCCTTGAGCCTGCTGATGTTGTCGAACTACAATTCCCATCATCCCTGGCCATGCTTGCTTGGACTGATGGGAATTGTAGTCCAGCAACCTCTGGAGGGCCAAAGGTTCCCAAAATGTGACCTAAAACAAAGTGAATTGGTTTTTTGTTGCCCCATCATAGCTACTGCCTTAAAAGTATTTCCAAAAGATTGAATTACTGAATTGACAGGACTCTTTGGAGAACCTGGTGGGAAAAGATTTGACGAGTGTGCTGCGTCACCAATCTCGCAGCTCAATGTCTGTACCCACCCAACTCCCTCAAGGGAGAAGCCCAAAGCAAGAGGTAAGAGGAAGTAAGATTGGAATACGATTGACTGTGTTTAATTAAAGAAGTAGATTTATTAAGAACATGCAGGATGCAACACTGCAACCCACCTTGGGACTGACAGTTATGAGAAGCGTGGGATTGATTATATTTTTTTTAAGAAATAAATTTCAGTCACTTAAACAATTTGTACAATTTGACTTAGAAATTTTTACAGACTACTAGCATGGGCATGTAGATCATGTGCTGCAGTGGATCCCTATTTTTTAATAGCAACCATCATCACCACCCAGGCCAGTGAACATAGTGGTCAGTTTAATGCAAATTGGAGGTTGTATACTGGAAATCGTAACAAACAGATGAAGTTATCTAGAGGCATGCAACGGCCACAGATCTGATTTGTACCCTAATTTGGTACCTTGTAAAGCCCCCCCTCCATTGTTGAGTGTCATATGGGCTGGGAAATTGGTTCAAGTCTTCTCCATTTCTCCCCCATTGACTACCAGGAAGTAAAAGAATGGCTATAACTTCATTTCCTTTTAACAGAAGAAGGTGAAATGTGCAGATATACTAACTCTTCCAAAATGTATAAAGCCCGCCAAACTACACACAAATATGTCCAGGTGTTTTTGTGCTGGGCAGCCTTAAAAATATATTTTCTTTTTTTAAAAAAACCTATAGCTTTTTAATTTTGGGTCAGAATTGGATGAAATTCGCAACCCTAAGGGAATGAACCCTGCCAAGTTTCAGAAGGATGACTACAGCATTTTTCCTGCAAAGGCAGCAATTGCAGTCTGAGGATACGTGTGTGTGGGAAAAGGAATAAACGAATCTGTTCCTCGTGTTTTGTGGACAATTGTTCTGCAAATTGCAAGCATGAAAGGGGTGCCCTGGCGAGAAACCTGCTGAATTACAGGCAAATAGGTCCAGGGGCATTTGTGCTAGGAACTTTTTAAAAGTTGATTTGTAGGTGGGAAGAAATAAAAAGGGATTGTTTTCCAGGGAAAACCATTCCCTTTGATTACAAGCTTGGCCAGTTGGCCTGAAAAGCTTGGCCCTTTGCCCTCTCCCCATTCTGGGGCTTGCTCTCATTTCACCCATCCTCTCTCCTTGGCATTGTATGGCAAGCTTAGAGAGGTTAAAGGTAAAGGTAAAGGGACCCCTGACCATTAGGTCCAGTCGTGACCGACTCTGGGGTTGCGGCGCTCATCTCGCTTTATTGGCCGAGGGAGCCGGTGTACAGCTTCTGGGTCATGTGGCCAGCATGACTAAGCCGCTTCTGGCGAACCAGAGCAGCACATGGAAACGCCATTTACCTTCCCGCTGGAGCAGTACCTATTTATCTACTTGCACTTTGACGTGCTTTCGAACTGCTAGGTTGGCAGGAGCAGGGACCGAGCAACGGGAGCTCACCCCGTCGCGGTGATTCGAACCGCGACCTTCTGATTGGCAAGTCCTAGGCTCTGTGGTTTAACCCACAGCGCCACCCGCGTCCCTTAGAGAGGTTAGTTTTTTTTATTTATTTCAGTAGATACCGGTACTTGTCAGCACATTTTTCTTTTAAAAATGTTAGGATTGCTAAAGCATAACAAAGCACTTCAGAAGATCCTGGTTCAACTCTTGCCACTTTGTACTGTTGCCCAAGAGCCCTCCAAGGCACCCTACTTCATCTCAGAATTCATGAGCACCTGTTATACTCCTCTGCCAGGCTCTTCATAGGAACTTCACTGTGAAATGGCCACAGTGGCAAGACTCACTGCAGGCTGCTAGGCAGGTGAAACAGAGGTCAATTTGTACCGCTGCCCTTTCGGCAAGCATCTTCAGGGTCTGCGTTTAACCAAAGATAAAATTTATTTGCGTTTCCTGTGACTGATTGATGCCTAACTTCCTAATTCTTTGTGACAACATATTAATACATGTTCTCCCTTTAGTTTCAGTTTTACCATAGAATGTCTAATACGCAATTCTGTGGTAATGGTGCATTTGGTCTCAAAACACCGCCTCCCCCCACCCCCAAACCATATTTCGTAAAGCAAACATGAAGTGAAACACTTAATCCTGCTCCAAGGTCACCTCTTGACAGTTCATCACTTGTAGTCCATGGAACAGTTATATAATTGCACGCTCAAGATGAGTATATTTCAATTCTTAGTGTAAAACACAGATCAAGGCATTCTCCTAACTCCTAAAACTTCTGCTACAACAAAAATGAGGTATTAGGGTAGCTCAGTGGTTCTCAAACTTTTCCCCCCTGGGCCGCACTTTCAGAATAAAAATTTGCTCATGCCACACTGAATTTTTTATTGATAAGAAATACGTTGTCAGAAGGAAACAACTTCTAGCAGTGCTCGATTTATAACACAGAACACAACTGCTTTATAATATGATCCTGGAACATCCAGAAAGGATAAAACAATGCAGCCACATAGGAACATGAATCATTCCCCAAATATAATTATAAATGAGCTTCTTGCATATGTACCTTAAGTATGTATATAAACTCATTGAGGTGTGTGAGTTTCCTTTTGCTGGGCAATCTCATTTATATCAGGTCTAGTTTGAGACCAACAAACTCTCATCTTCTCATCAACACAAATAAGTCTTTCTCTTTTTTGATCTTTCATATTTGTCAGTTGATAATCGCTATTCACAACAATATGTCATGGAGAACTGCGGAAGAATAGCCAATGCTATTCTCCAGCACTCTTTTCAGTCAACTATTCTGGATCTCAGCTAGGATTGTTCTCAGTATAACTTGATGCTCTTGCTCTCTCTTTGAATATCTATCTGTCTATATTCTGCAAATAAAAGTATATTTTGATACTGTAATATACTACACTGAATTGTTCAAATGTTTCTTTGATTTGCCTTGAAATATTCCTGTCACGCTTGCCAGCGTGGTGTAGTGGTTAAGAGCAGTGGACTCGTAATCTGGTGAACCGAGTTTGATTCCCTGCTCCTCCACATGTAGCTGCTGGGTGACCTTGGGCTAGTCACACTTCTCTGAAGTTTCTCGGCCCCACTTACCTCACAGAGTGTTTGTTGTGGGGGAGGAAGGGAAAGGAGATTGTTAGCTGCTTTGAGACTCCTTAGGGTAGTGATAAAGCGGGATATCAAATCCAAACTCCTCCTCTTCTTCTTCTTCTTCTTCTTCTTCTTCTTCTTCTTCTTCTTCCACACCAGTATGGCGTTCCACACCCTTTAAGAACCGCTGGAGTAGTTGTATTTTTAAAATTATC
Source organism: Podarcis raffonei (assembly GCF_027172205.1). Classification (NCBI taxonomy): domain Eukaryota; kingdom Metazoa; phylum Chordata; class Lepidosauria; order Squamata; family Lacertidae; genus Podarcis; species Podarcis raffonei. The sequence goes on along the minus strand of NC_070613.1, from coordinate 22,118,872 downwards.
TAATTTTCAACCGACTATTTAGAAGAAATTAGCTGTCATATTATCAGAAACAGTCTACTGTGGTATGTCTTAACATTGCAGTGCCTACAAAAGAAAATAGTCTCCTTTTATCTTTGCAGATGTGTGTACTAAATTGTTCTTCTAATTTGCTTTACTTCTAATTGACTGCCTTTTCTACAGACTGCTTTTGAAATGAGATGCAGTCATTTGAAGATGAAAAAAATTGCACTTGGCTGCTGTGTTTTAGGAGACCTGCCACACACACACACTGTGTCACACAGACATTTTCTCTCTGGTAGGAAGTATTTGTGACTAAAGAGTACATATGCCCTTGCTGTATGTTACTCGGCTGAAAATCCCATATGTATTTCTGCTATTGTTGATGGCGTTTAATTGAAATATTTGTCCTGTTAGGATTGTGGCTGTAACTTCAGGACAAAGTGGCAGGAAAAGATGTCTGCGTCAAATGTGGCATTGTGAGGTGTTAGGAGAAACTGCCAAGGCTGTTTGTGATGATGTCGGGATTTTGTGAACTCCCTCTTGACTGTCAAGTAGCGCGCTTGTCATCTGCCGAGTTGCTAAGGTCACCTCTAGATGTGAGAAGGGACAGTTCAATATCACACAAGATTGTGTGAAGCAGGAGGCGTAGTAATAGTAGGCTCAGGACCCCAGCATGCAAAAGATGTCCACCCAAGTAAAACCGTATTCGCCACCAGCAAGTTGACAGACTCTCTGAGCCACATTGGAGCTGACAGTGGAATTCAGAACCAATAATTCTTTTGTTGTACTTTTGTCTTCTGAGTCTGCTCTTGACCTCTGGTCAATCTCACCCCATTTCAGACTCTCCATGCCTGCCTACAGGAGTGAAGAACCTAAGGTCTAGGCTGAATGTGGCCCTCTGCACCTTTCTATCTGGCCCTTGGGAATGTCATCATGCCACACTTCCCCCAGGGAACACCCATTAGTGGTCATGTTTTATTCCCTCTTCACATGCTTTTATTTTATGAAATGTGCTCTTTAACTGTGGTAGGCTTGAGCTGTGTATTTGTAGGAATCTTATGACTTTCGCATGGTTGCTAGTGTACAAAGAATCACATCCTTGGCTCTGCCCACTGTTGGCTTTGTGGCCCCTGAAAGGTTGCTCAGTAAAGAATGTGGCCCCTTGGGCTGGAATATTCCCCACCCCTGCTCCATTAACTTTCTTCTGGAAGCTATATTTCCAATAAGCAGCCCTCTGGCCCTTCCAGTTTTTCTCTCTTGCTCAGGGCCTATCTTCTGAGCTTCCCTGCCTTTCCTTCCGGCTGTAGCCTTTGCCCAGGAGGGGCTCCCGTGGGGCTTTTGTCTCTTCACAGCATGGTCCCTAAGGATTAAGTGGCTCAGAAGATGAACATAACAAGAAATGGCATCAATCTGGATGTAACAATAGAGGATCAGAGAGAGAGAGAGAGAGAGAGAGAGAGAAGTGGATTGATAAATCGAAGGAAGAAGTTATGTACTGTTAAATGAGAAAAGTGGATTTAATTGTTTTGTAGACTTGCAAGATAACAGTGTTCTTCCTGCTGAAGAGTTAGTTTATAAGGATGCTGTGGAAATCTGAAGAAGTCTGATCCAGTGCCATGAAACAATGATTTTCTCCAAGTATTCTGTTTTATACAATACTATGAAGGTTTTGGCACATGTTGCAAAGTGTACTAGTTAAAGGGGAGTGTTTTATATTGTAGATGCTCATCCCTAAGAATCTGCAATAGAGGCGCTTTATTTGCTTCACTGTTTGCTGCCAAATGGCTATAGAATGGAGAGAAAGAATGTTGTTGTTTTTTGGTCTATTGACATGAAATACTCTCTGGCTCAGGGAACTGATACTAGAATGCACATCTTCTTAAACATAACCATTTCAAAGAGATGCAGGCAGCATTAGAAAACTGCTTGTTTCTTTACATCGTTCTGATAACACATTGGGACAAAAATTATTAACTTTCATGGATGCATGCATGCATGCATGCTTTAAATTGGCTGTGATGATGACCCAGAACTACCATGGGTCTAAACCACTGAGCCTCTTGGGCTTGCTGATCAGAAGCTTGGCGGTTTGAATCCCCGCAGCGGAGTGAGCTCCCGTTGCTCTGTCCCAGCTCCTGCCAACCTAGCAGTTTGAAATTATGCCAGTGCAAGTAGATAAATAGGTACTGCTGTGGCGGGAAGATAAACGGCATTTCCGTGCACTCTGGTTTCCATCACGGTGTTCCATTGCGCCAGAAGCTGTTTAGTCATGCTGACCACATGATCCGGAAAGCTGTCTGTGGACAAACACCAGCTCTGTTGGCCTGGAAGCGAGATGAGTGCCGTAACCCCATAGTCGACTTTGACTGGACTTAACCATCCAGAGGTCCTTTACCTTTACCATGGGATATAGAGAGAAATTTGGGGAAAACGTGTTGCAGTCGAGCTGGGGGGTGGGTGGGGAGGGATGAAATGGTGTTGGGAATTATATTGAAGAAGGTGGAAACAGCAGGCAATTTTAATACCACTCTGTATCTGTTGTGCCCGTCTCTTAAATGAGGATCTGTGGATAAGTAATAGAAAAATACAGCTGAAATAGCAAGGAACTGGAGCATCATCCCATTGATGACTAAACCTTCTCCAACCTGGTGCCTCCCAGAAGTTTTGGACCACAACTCCTATGAGCCCCAGCCAGCATGCCTCTGCTTGCTGGAGCTGAAGGGAATCGTAGTCCAAAACATCTGGCTGTAACCATAAAGCGACTGAGGCATGCTCATTTAATCATCCAAAAACAATACTAAGAACAGGGCACAAGAGATTTATAATTATAAATCACCATTATAAAACTATTAAAGGTCTCAACAGATTGGGATGGGAGAAAAATGGTTTCTCTCTGTATACGTAGAAGTAAGGAGGCATTCAATGAAAATGGTTTCTGGTAGTGGCAGGACAGATGAAGTCCTTCTGCATAATGATTTATTTGGGGACGTGTTATCAATTGAGTGTGTGTGTGTGTGTGTGTGTGTGTGTGTGTGTAGGGGCTATAACCAGTAACTGAACTGGGGATAAAAGTGGGTTTCGGAACCTGTTTAAAATGGGAGACTTGGATTAACATTTAGTTTCAATGTTTTCATTAATGCCATTCGAGTTGTTGTTGTTTAGTCGTTTAGTCGTGTCTGACTCTTCGTGTCCCCATGGACCAGAGCACGCCAGGCACTCCTGTCTTCCACTGCCTCCCGCAGTTTGGTCAAACTCATGCTGGTAGCTTCGTGAACACTATCCAATCATCTCATCATCTGTCGTCCCCTTCTCCTTGTGCCCTCCATCTTTCCCAGCATCAGGGTCTTTTCCAGGGAGTCTTCTCTTCTCACGAGGTTGCCAAAGTATTGGAGCCTCAGCTTCAGGAGCTGTCCTTCCAGTGAGCACTCAGGGCTGATTTCCTTAAGAATGGAGAGGTTTGATCTTCTTGCAGTCCATAGGACTCTCAAGAGTCTCCTCCAGCACCATAATTCAAAAGCATCAATTCTTCGGCGATCAGCCTTCTTTATGGTCCAGCTTTCACTTCCGTACATCACTACTGGGAAAACCATACAAAGGTTACTATACGGACCTTTGTTGGCAAGGTGATATCTCTACTTTTTAAGATGCTGTCTAGGTTTGTCATTTGTCATTTGCCATTTGAGAGAGGGTGGCAAATAGATGGACTTTCCCTCTGAGAGGGGAACAGTTTTACAAGTAGAGGGAAAACAGTGGCAAGCCATCCCTGGATTCTTTTACCAAAGTTAAAAGGAGAGTAGTGCTGTGTCTTCAACAGCCCAATGTGACGTAACTTGCCTCTTCTCTCATCTGTCTTAATGACATTAGATCTCTAGGTAGCAGAGTAATTTACCTCCGTCTAATGGATGGGGGTTTAGAGCCTGAAATGTATCAAGAGCCTTGGGTAATAGTCTAATCCAGATGTTTGTTGAACTACATCGCCCATCATCCCTGATCATTGGCCATACTGGTTGTGACTAATAAGTTCAATAACATCTGGAGGACACTGTGTTGACAAACCCAATTAATGAGCCTCTTCTCCTTGTACCTAAATAATTCCCCTCTCTCATTCTGACAAAGCTGAAACATGTGTCACTTTTATGCTCCCTTGACATGCTCAAGCAGTTCTCATAAACCTTGGGGCTCCATGGGAAGAAGGAGCATGCTTCTTGTTCAGAGCAAATAACCCACCTTGGGTATCTTTAGTTAATAGCTAGTTCTGGAAATAGTAGAAACTCTGTATTGAAGCAAGTTGAGTGACTACAAATAAAACTCTTTGGAGTTGTACTGTGCAAATGGCAGGGCTGTTGCATAATTTAGGACTAAAGTGAGGGATGGTAAGAATGGGTCTTTATTAATACCGGGGCATTTATTAATTGCTTTAGGAAATACTGTTATGGTATAGAGCGTCTAGATGTAAGAAGCTTCTACGTGCATTGTAAGATGTATCAGAGAGTGAATTCAGTAGCTACTTGAATGCCGTAAAAGCTTTTGACAGCATCCTGCACAAAGTAGAACACTTGCCTGAAGAAACACTTGAGTTATTGGACTGAAATAGAAGGTACAAAAAGCCATAGACCTTTCTTTTTAAAGGCTCATGGATACAACAGCATAAACTACTTTGCAGTTCTTGCATTTATGCTTCTGTTGTGATGCAATCACTCTGACTTTTCCCTTGGTTTGCTTCACTTCACTTGCCAATTAGAGAAAAACTATTTAGGAGGCCTAACTACCAGAAGTTGTGATATAGCTGTCTGGAAGGTAGTGCTTTCAATGTGCAGCATGCATTTGATCTTTCCAGACAAACTGCTTTTTACTTGGCAAATCCTTAGGAGAGAAAAATGCTTTTCAACTTTGTTGTATTATTACCTTTTGAGAAATAGCTATTGCATAGTACAGCAGCAGCTAATCTCAAGGAAGGCAATTAAACTGCCCTTGTACTTTATGTGATAGCTTGCTGCACATAAATTTTAACACCTAAACTTTCATTTTCTTCCTTATTGGCACACAATATTTATTAACACAGAACTGAGTTGAAAGTGTGCTTAGTTCTTACACATGAGTCAGTTTGGTGTTGTGGTTAGAATGTCAGACTAGGACCTGGGAAATCAGGGTTCAAATCCTCACTTAGTCAGGAAGCTCACTGGGTGATCTTGGGCCAATCACTGCCTCTCAGCCTAACCTACTTCACTTGGTTAACTTAGATCCATTCGTTTTAATGTGTCTACTTTGACTAGAACTTAGTTGGATACAACCCACTTTCTTGCACAATGTCACATAGAAATTTCTTCTTGCTCTTGTGCTGCAGTTTACTGCCAGAACTTCTTCCACTAGTGCCTCTTGGCACCCAACCAACCATTAGCTGTGATTCCTGCATTGCAGGGTATTGGACTAGATTCCTTGCAACTCTGCAGGTCTATGATTCTATAGCTCTACATCTTTAAAACAAAAATTGAAGTTCCCAGCTACGATGATTGATCAAAATGGAGTCAAAAATAGACATTTGTGTGTCACTGAAGAACATTCATTTGAATCACTTTTAGGTTTTTAAAAGAAGTTGAGATGAGTAATGTTCTTAAGCAGACAGAATTTAGTAGGCTTGTGAATGGGAAAGGTCAAATGGGAGCTGCATTGCATTGTAAGTCTCACATTTGCTAATTACCTGGGGATTTCTGGTGACACTTAAAATTCAGGGTGAGAAAATTAGGGAAGACATGGGTATGGTGAAGGGCCTGCAATGCTTTCACTGGCCTGCTTCACGTATCATGCTAAAAACCACTTTCCCCTGACCTTGGGTTCCCAGCATTATTGGACTACAATCCAGGGGGGATGGGATTTGTAGATAAGAACATAAGAAGAGCCCTACTGGATTGGACCAGGGTTTAATCTAGTACACCATCCTCTTCTCAAAGTGACCAACCAGATGCTTATGGGAACACTGCAAGCTGGGCCTAAATGCAGCAGCACACTCTTCACTTGATTCCAACAACTGGTACACAGAGGCATATGGCTTCCAGCAGTGGCAGGAGGACATAGCCGTCATGGCTAGTCGCCATAGATAGCTTTGTCCTTAATGACACTGGACTAGTTCACAAGTCACTGTAAAGCGCAGTTGAGCTTAACAACACATAGAGCTTCTGCACAGGGCTAAAATTTAAGGTGCCTTGCTGCTACCCTGCTTCTCGTGCTACTGCGTTGCTGTGAGCTAAGGCATGGTTTTTGCTTAGCGTTATGTCTGAATCCTGGCTTGTGCTTTGTTTCCCCTAACAAGCTATTTCAATAAGCCAACAACCACCCTTTGGTTACAGCTTGTGGTGTCTTTGGACAGAAATTTCATTTTTTTTTTTTACTTAACTAAACTTGTATCGTCTGAATCTATGGTTGGTTTTAATCAAGTCAACTTCAAACCCTTGGTTATAAATCTGTCTTGTTTAAACAAATCGTAGTTAACATTAACCAGATGTTTGGTCTTGGATGTCATGCTAAACTGTGGTCAGTTGAAAGTGGAACCCTCTGTTTAGGATCACACTGGAGAAGCCCAAGGTGTAGCGTGGCTTCTGAATGTTGTCACTGTGTAAGGGAGATTGACAAATAGCACTGTTTCAAATACTCTGTACTCAGTTGTGGTATTTTTCACTGAGCAAAGGTCACAGCCATATGGCAATCTATGTATATAGTTCTGTGTTTGTTTTTTTTCTACAGAGGCTTAATTTTGCAAATGCATGCTTGTTTCTTAACGTCCTCTTGGCGTCCTCTTCCATGGTTGGAGTCTGGCAGATTTCTTTGGAGATGCAGAAAGCAGAGAGATCCCCCCAGAAGTGTGTGTTGAGAGTCACAGGACAGTGTGAGCTGCCAAGGTAAAGAGTGTGAGGCTGCTGTCGGAGGAGGTAAGAGTTGTTTGAGTCATTTTCAAAACTCTGTGGTGCTTAAGCAGGTGAAGCTCTAAGGGCCAAAAATCATACTATATTAGAGTTTGGAGCTTACGATGTGCTTGGTATTACTTCACATAGTGTTACTTCACGCCACAAGATGCTACAGACCTGCTGAGGCTAATGACTAAGCCCAGGAGTGAGGTAGAGAAGCTCTGTGCCCAATCTTGCTATTATGATTTAACAAAGTTAGGTAAAGTTTCTATAAGTATTCAGTAAGTTACTCATAGTTCTTCTGCTTGGTTTTTACCCTCGACCACCAGGGTCCGTTACAATTTGCTTTGTTTCTGTTTAATCTGAAAATAAATAAAACTTAATAGCTAATGAAAAGTGTATGGTTTTTAAAGGCAATTGTGTTAAATCCATGGCAAACCAATTCCCTGAGCAGCATGACATATCTGACAATAATTCATGTAAGAATAGGTGGTCAGTTGCATGCCAATCCTGTTTCCCCCCTGTCTTCTGGGAGTGTCTGGCAAGAGGGCTAAGTTGCATATGAAAGGGAAGGAATATGAAGATAGGTCTCAGTTGAACTTTTATAAAGTTTTTATATCGCCCTTCGATTCAGAATTTCTAGGCTGGCTTACAGAAAGAGCAAACATGGATTTATTTATTTTTCACATGATTCAGCTAAGCTTTATTTATAGTAATGCTTAAAACTAGCTCTGTGATATCCTTCAGCTCTTAAGAGAACAGATTATACATCTTAACTGGGCTTTTGTAGCAAGAGAAATTGGCTAAGGTTGGAATCCTAACCTCACTTACCTGGGAGTAAACCCCCATTTGAATACAGTAGGACTGACTTCTGAGTAGACATGGTTAGGATTGCACTGTGAGTGGTGAAAGGAAACTGCTGAGCAATTTTGCACCTTTTGCTGCAATATTGAGAATTCTTCTTTTCGGCAAAGCCCTTGCCAAGAGATGTGGGTGGGGATTGCACTTTGCATCTTACAGGAAAGTGCCTTCTGATTGCCTTTTATAAGTAGCTGCTGCAGTCTGCAGCAACATGAGGAACCCAGAAAATGGGTTCCTTGGCAAATCCTTTGCCAAAAGCAGGGAAGGCGACCTGATTCTTTGGCAAAAACTGATCTGAGCACTGTTTTTTAGCTAACATTTTACTGAATGCTTTCTGAAATGTCACCTTTTGCTGCAAAATACAAACCCCCATACATATTGGTGCTAGTATACATCCTAACAATGGGTTTGGGGCAAAACAGCCTCATGGTTATCTCTTTGCCTTTTCCAGTTGCTTTGTCTGTTGTTGCTGCCTTCTAGGTGCCTTCCAGGACAAAACCTCAAGCGTTTTGTCACTTTTAGTTTTATTAGTATTATTATTACAAAAAACACCTGTTCTTCCTGAGATGGAATAGTAGAATCATAGACGTGTAAGGGACCCCTAGTGTCATCTAGTCCAACCCCCTGCAATGCAGGAAGCCCAACTAGATCATACATGGCAGATGGCCATCCAACCTCTGCTTAAAAACCTCCAAGGAAGGAGACCCCACCAGCTCTGTTCCATTGTCAAAAAGCTCTTTCTGCCAGAAGGTTCTTCCTGATGTTTAGTAGGAGATGTAGAAATGCACCCTAAAGGTAGCATTTGGGATGTTGCTGCTACTTCATAGTTCTTGCACTTGTATGTGCTGGTTTCAGTGGTCACCTAGAAGTTACTTGGAGCACATGTCTATTCAAAAGCAAGGCCCAGGGAGTTCAAATTAGACTTACTCCCAGGTAAGTATGGATGGGACTGAAGCCTTGACGATAAGGTTGGGTCTACTGTGGGGGAGGGACCTGTGGCCCTCCAGATGTTGCTGAACTACAACTCCCATCATCCCCAGCCAACATGCCCAATGGCCAGGGATTAAGGGAGCTCTGGTCCAGCCACCTCTGAAGGGCCGCAAGTTCCCCACTCCTGCATCCCGTGGAGTTGATTAAGGAATTCCTAATGACTTTTATTGCACTGCCCCAAATCTTCCTCCTATTACACCCCCAAGACTCTAGTGTCAGCACTATGCTGTCTTAGCTGCTTTCTAAATAGCATTTTGTACATCACCTTTGGATATGTGTGTGGAAGATGTCAAACAAACCAACAAACCATTCCCTTTCCCTAGAGCTCAGGCAGAGGAGAATCAGAGTACTGTAGTTCTTAAGAGGGTTAGATTACAGCCAGTGGGGCCCAGACTAAAATCTGCAGCATTAATGAAACTGGTTGACCTTGGCTAGTCCCTATCACTCCATCTACAAAGCAGAACCATGAATGCCACCGGGGGCCCTGTAGAGAGGGAAGCGTTGGATATAAATGTGGTTAATGATGATAGCTGGGTGTAACTCCTAATCCAGCCTAACCCACTCCTAGCCCAACTCCTAGCCCATGATACAAACACTCCTTTGTGTGTATTTATCATGACATTCTACTCAAGATGCAAAGTTTGGCTTTTATTAGTAAGCATGTAGCTTTCCTGCTTGTGTTTATTGCCCAATGCTGTAGGATCAGTGCTGTTTTCCACATGCAAAGCAATTTTAAAGGTTACTGGGGTGAGTTCTGCCGCTGTCTACGAGCACAAATAAAGCCTATAAAAACATTGCTGGCAACATTTTTGGACCAAATCTCAATCAATCCATCAATCTCTCCCTGCCCCCTTTGGGTTGGTGGTGGGAAGTTTTTGCGTCAATATTTTATGTGTTTGCCTGATGTACTTAAAAATTCTGAGGGGATATTTGTCAAGGGCATTAAATAAGGTTAAGCTTGATTGAGTGTATATCAGATGTACAAGTGTGATGCTGTAAAATATTAAAGCACAGCTGCATTTTATCTTTTTCTCCCTCATTGGTTTTGATAACTTCTATATTAAGTAGGAATAATCCTGAATGAAATATTTGATGCATATCTCATCAGAATGGAAAAGTAGATCATAAGGTTGTTTTAAAACTTTTGCAGCAACTTAATTTCTATAAACAAGCAGGAAAGATAAAAAATTAATTACTTGATGAAGATGAGTTGTGGGCTTTTTAAACCCTCCTCCTCTTGACTATTATGATGATTATTGAAGGGATACATTGAGGAATGCAAGGGAGGTAGCATTTAAAATACAGTCATACCTCGGGTTGAATGTGCTTCGGGTTGAGCGCTTCCGAGTTGCGCTCTGCGGCAACCCGGAAGTAATGGAGCGCGTTACTTCCGGGTTTCGCCACTCACGCATGTGCAGACGCTCAAAATGACATTATGCGCATGCGTGAAAGCGGCAAAATGTGACCCGCGTAGACTCGCCGTCGTGACTTATGTTGCGTTCAGGATGTGAACAGGGCTCCGGAACACATCCTGTTTGCATCCCGAGGTACCACTGTAATGAAAGGGAATAGCTATTACAGAACCAGTATGCAATGGAGGGGCATGTCTTTAGCTACACCTGCACCATAGATAAATCCATTATGACTGTCAAGGCAAAGATTCATGGGAACTGTAGTTTAAGGGTGTTTGGAATTGTAGCTTTCTGAGGATCTACTCTCAGCATCCTTAACAAGCTAGATTTGACAGAATTCTTTGTGTGTATGTGTGTGTGTAGAGTCATGACTGTTAAGGTGTTGTAAGAGTGCCCTAAATGTGTTGTGTGGATGTAACCTTAACCAGGTGCAATCCTGCAGTCTTGCTCCTGATCTCTTAAACATGACTGAATGCAGACATAGCATAATCTGATCTAGTTCCTTCCTAGTTCGTTTAGCTACTCCTGCGATGGGAGGAAAGACGTGGGCTGATAAGTTATTACATGTGAATGCAGTCATTGTAGACCCTGCTCCCAGTAGGTAGACCAATGGTGTGACTTGGTAAAAGCCAGCTCATATATATATTCTTGGAGCTCTTATCTCAACGAGACATGGAAAATTCTGAGAGCTGTTTTAGACATTGCAAAGGAGCAGCAAGAGAGGAGGCTTCAATGGCTGAGAAAATCTGAAGAGACTCTGCGACTCAGAGAATTTCCTCTGCGTTGTATGTTATCTATGTCCGGGTAACTGAGAATTCCTTGGAGGCTGCAAAATATTGCTTTGCCATTTCTCATCTTCTGCATTTTGAGATTAAAGGTCTTCATAAATCCCAATGTATCCATCTTAAAAGTTGGATACGCTTAATTAAATGCATAATATCCTGCTTTAAAGTTCAAACCAAGTTCATTGTTCTTGCGCAAACCTTGTATCTAAAATGAGGAGTATTAGGAATAGGAATGTGCCGGGTTAGTGTTCTAGCAGAATCTCAAATGTTGTGTTTTCACTTTGCCAGATTAATCAGTGATACCGATGGGCTGCACTAGTTGCCCCCCCCTCTCTCTCTCTCTGTGTGTGTGTGTGTGTAAAAGCTAAGTATATTCATTCTTTGAACTTTTAACATACTGGAAGCAGAACATCAAGGGCACATGGTTTCATTTAGCATGCATCAGGAGATTTTGCCTTTCCAAGAGCAGTATACAACTCAGATCATAAGCAGCTGTTTGCTAATATGACCACAGATAACCTTTCACCTTGGGGAGGAAACTGATATAAATGTCCACCTGTAAGAAATGTGCATTTCACAAGGACTACAGATAATCTTTTTCAGTTTTAATGTGCTAACTACTGGAAAGGAATGCTGCTGACATGGGGAATGTAGTACGACTTCCTTTTTATGTTAACTTTATGTCCAGCACTTTTAAACATGGCCCTTTGCCCATTATCCATCATGTAACGCTGCCTATAGAGCCTCAGATCAATTTATCTTTTAATCTTCAGTTCCCCTTTGACTCGGGCACTTTTCTCTCCATTCCTTTCTACTCCCTGCAAGCATCTGTAAGTTTCCAAAATCACATTTGGTTAATATCACTTTATGGTTGCATTAGCAGGTAATGATAAGCCAAGAACCCTGGGTTCATAAAGCACACCATTCGCATAGCTCGACCTGCTTTCTCCTTTATGCGAGTGGATAAACAAACCCAGGCAGCCAGTAGCTTGGTGATGCATCTAGACCAGAGGTTATCGTTTGTTTGTTTGTTTGTTTGTTTGTCTGTTTCTTTCTAACAAGCTAGGATCACAAGCAGCCTTGAAACAAGGTTTATCGTTGGTGTATGAGTATTAGCTTGTTAAATGCCATGAGTCCCCTTCCTGTGTGGTTTACCTGCTTGTGCGAAGGTGGTGGGATGAAGCATAAGCAGTTAGGCTGCATGCATGAGCATGCAGCTCTTACTTGGTATGGTTTACTAAGCCAAGGTTCTTGGCTTACCTTCTTATGTGCAAACGCAGCCTTCTTATTTTTCATGTCATCAGTGGCTTCACTGAATCCAAATGAGCTCTAAAAGGGTGTGATGCTTCTGCCACAATGATGTCTCTTCCATGTTTTAAATTCATAAACAATATTGTTTTAAAAAGTGCTAGAGCTTTTATTCTTTAAACAAACATATCCAGGGGTTACCATCTAGTTTAGATATTTTTGCATATGCGATATGTTTATATGTGATCTGTATTGGTCTTGTTTTCTGGTTGTTGTTTTTTTAAAAAGAAAATGGTCTGTGATTGACTAACTTAGTGGCTCCATGATATGTAGAGGGCACAGTGGTAAAAACACCGAAAGTCAGTATATTAAGAGATTCCCTCTAATATTGATTGGCATCTGCCTCAAAATACTTATAGTGTAAGGTGCTCTATAATTATAACCTATAATTTTTCAAGTGGAGAAGTACAGTTTAGGCAAGAGGTGAGGAACCTATTGTTCTCCAGATGTTGTTAGACAACAGTTCCCATCGTCCCTGACCCTTGACCAATGCTGGCTTGAGCTGATGGGACTTGGAGTCCAACAAAATCTGGAGGGCCTCAGAGTTCCCATTTCTGCTGTAAACAATCCCTAAAATGTTGACTTCATACTTTCATTTTTTCTCTTGAGTGAAGCTGTGAATGACCAGGAGACCAGCTTGATCATTCAGCTTTGTCAATAGGCATATTCACAGAATGCTTCTTGTGTGTGTTCAAAATTTATTGTTTGTTTTATAGAGAGATGTTGTTGAATTTTACTATCTTGGTTTGTTCTGTTCCAGAGGGTAATAAATACTTCCATGTATATTATTTTAAATGTGAACATATAACCATCTCATCTACTTTGAAGCTTGTTGATGATCCTTACAAACCATGCTTTATTCATCCGTGTCTCTATAGAAGGAGTATTCTTTCAGTTTCTAGCTCTAGTCAGTAACTACATCTTGACAGTTTAATGAGACAGGTTTTTCCATATAATCCCATGCTATAACAAGAAAGCTCGCTGAAATATAATAACCGATTATCACCTCCATGTGTTTGCAGCACCTATTTCCTGTTGTTGAATTGAAAACCAAACTAGCTAAGAAGTGTATTAAGAAGAATGGGATCTGGAAATTTGGATGTGAAATAATACCCTAATTCTGCTGATGCTCTCAGTAATTACACCATATTTTTCTCCTACAGTTTCTTAGTGGTGGAATACTGTGATTTTAATTGATGCTTTGGCAAGAAACCTGAATAGTTTCTAACTATAGTTTCAAGTGATTTTTTTTTGTTTGGTTCTATGTCTACTTTTTAATTTCAAGGTGATTCTGGTGGTTTAAATTGAGTGGTATTTTGATTTTACAGCCCGCCCCCCCATGCAAGTGAGAAAACATGTGCCCCTTGTTTTGTATGTAATGCAAGAACTTGGCTTTCTTATAGGTCACTTGCATAATTTTTGAAATGGAACAATCTGACAACTGTAATTGGAATGACCTATTACAAAAGAACCATTATACACATTGACTGCAATCTCACTTTCCCCTGTTTTAGGTCTCCCAAAATCGCAGCTAGCACGATGCTACTCTCTTGCGATGCCCCATCATGCATCATGCCTTGATGTCAGAGTTACCAGGCAACCTGGGTGGAGTGCAGAGTTCCCTTATGGGAAGTTAGGTAAGTGTGAACATTTGCCATGTGTATGAAAAATATAATTAACCAAATCTTTTTGAAGGCTAGTGATCTTCATTTGGGCTGTGATGGAAAAGTGGATCTTGGCTGGAATAGACACGAATACACGCTTTCTACCTCTTGAGGCGGAACACAGGTGGCTCTGTGGTCTAAACCACTGAGCCTTTTGGGCTTGCTGATCAGAAGGTCGGTGGTTCGAATCCCCGCGACGGGGTTAGCTCCCATTGCTCTTTCCCAGCTCCTGCCAACCTAGCAGTTCGAAAGCACGCCAAAAAAGTGCAAGTAGATAAATAGGTACTGCTCCAGTGGGAAGGTAAATGGCGTTTCCGTGTGCTGTTCTGGTTTGGGTGTTCCGTTGCGCCAGAAGCGGTTTAGTCATGCTAGCCACATGACCCGGAAAAACTGTCTGCAGACAAATGCTGGCTCTCTTGGCCTGTAAAGCGAGATGAGTGTCGCAACCCCAGAGTCGTCTGTGACCGGACTTAACTGTCAGGGGTCCTTTACCTTTACCTTTTACCTCTTCAGACAGGTAGGAGTTCCAGTTGCATTGATATCATTTTGTTGGAGTCTTGACAGGACTATAAGGTCTCTGCTGATGCTGTGTTGCAGCTTTTGTACTTGCTGTTTGGTGATGTAGTTCTAAATCAGAAGTGCAAGATGTGTCCCAAAAAGACTGAGCTTCAGAAAGGTGCAGACTGGTCAATTGTGACAATGCAAAACTGACGTCTTAGATTGGATGCGAGCAGCTAGGCCTTCCCTGGCTTAAGATCAGTGCAGGCCAAGGATACGGTGACATGTTTTCTTCACTGTCAGAGTGAGTCTCAAACGGAGTCCTTTGAGAAACTAAGAAGAAAAAAGGAATTTTACTTTTTAAAGCTTCTGACTAAAATAACCCTCCATACCAGAGAATTGGAAGGTAACCACTGTAATGCCAACTAAAAAAAAAAAAAACATTGGAACAATGCAGGAAATTACAGGCCTGTTGGCCTGAACAGTCTTTGGTAAATTGGTAGGAAGTATTGCTTCAGTTTTAGAATTGTTAAACATGAGAAGAGCAAGCATTTTTGAGAACGAATTGACATTACTCTGCAAAGAGGAAGTCCTCTATAATAATGTTTTCAGAATTGCTTGAGACTGCCAGTAAACATGTATGTTGGTTATATACTTGGGACTCAAAAGCTTTTGACAAAAAGCTGGTGCCGAGCTATTTTTATTCTAAACATCTGTATGTTTTAAATGAATCTTTATATATATTTAAAGTGCCTTCCATATTAATTTTTTTTAATTCTTTGTTTCCACCCCTTTGTTTTTAGCTGTTCTTTTATCTGTAAGGTGCCTTGAGTCCCTGTTAGGGGAAAAGGCAGCATATAATAATAATCCTTTATGTGTTGTCCACATGAATGGGCTTCATGCATTGGAGAGCTGGCAGGGCCGTGCTTCTGCCCCTGCCCCTGCCATTGCATAGCTTTCTGCCCCTCACCCTCTGTGTGTTGTGCCAGGGGAAGTTCCACAGCTCAGTGGTAGAACTTAGAATTTGCATGCAGATGGTCCTAAATTCAATCCCTGGCATCTCCAGGTAAGGCTGGAAAAAAATCCTCCTTTTTGAAACCCTAGAGGGCCACTGCCAGTTATTCCTGAGCTACATGAACCAGTGGTATGACTTTGTGTAAAGTAGCTTTCCTAAGATGCAAGGAAAGAAAAGCCTAATCACGTAGGTTTCACATGATCTGGAATCTGAGTGTTTTAGCTGTTCTGGGATCAGCTTACTAAAGAACAGGAAATGAAATGTGGGCGTAGGTGGACAGTTTCTGTAACAAAGAGAATAAGAAGTGAGCAATTTTTAGATATTTGGTTAGTAAACAGATTCAAATTAGAACTGGCTCCTAACTAGTAGCCAGTTGTCGTGATTGCTGTCGAATGAAATATTCTGTCTTCGTGCATGTCCTTTATCTGAAGGAAAGCGAGGAAGAGACTTAAGCTTGCCATGACATATACTGAGCTGCATTTTGCCATCTTAAGATTGCAGGTCAGGCTGAATGGTGCTGTGTGTGGGATGCGCATACTTAGCCCCCTCCTCTAGCCATCTGCAATGTTCATCATGCAACTACATGCCCAGATAAATGGATCCAGTATCTTGTGCCTCCTGCCAACCTAGCAGTTCAAAAGCACGTCAAAGTGCAAGTAGATAAATAGGTACCGCTCCAGCGGGAAGGTAAACGGCGTTTCCGTGCGCTGCTCTGGTTCGCCAGAAGCGGCTTAGTCATGCTGGCCACATGACCCGGAAGCTGTCTGCGGACAAATGCCGGGTCCCTCGGCCTATAGAGTGAGATGAGCGCACAACCCCAGAGTCAGTCACGACTGGACCTAATGGTTAGGGGTACCTTTACCTTTACCTTTATTTTGTGCCTAAATAATTATGGGCCCCAGAGTAATGGACAAATGAGGAGGAAAAGTATTGTCCTCTATTCTTTAACTGCTTCCAAGAGACAAGAGAGTGGTGATGATATACCACCACAGTCCTCTTGTAACTTTCAAGGAATTTCAGGATCTCTTGTTTTGCATCATGCTGGATGTCAGGGAACTGCCATCGGAACAGGGAAGGGAGGTAGAGGGGCTGTTGGGATACAGGGATCCTCTGAACGTCTTGCGAAGCAGTTCCTCTTCCTGCGGTGGGGAAAGCCATGCCTCCAGTGGGGAAGAGCGAAAGGGATCAGGGGATGCTGCGGGGAGCCCCAGCACCGCTCCTGGTCAAGCCGGTCAGGAGGGAAGCACGCCTCTTCTGTTGCCCACCTTGTGCAGAGGGGTAAAGCCCAAAGAAGGAAGAAAAAGGCTGAGGGTGACGAAGTTCTTATGTTGGGGACAAACCCGGAAAAAGCCACTCCCGGATTCTGTTAGCGATTGAGGCAGACATGAACTTTGGGGTTCTGCACTGTAAATAGTTTTTGCACGAAATAAAACCAGTCCTTCCTGGTTACTCGTGAGCAACCATCCCTGCCATCTGACACTACCTATTTTGCTTTTTTGTCTCAGCAGTTCTGTGTTCTTGACATTTCTGCCTGAATTTTGCTCTTGGAACCATACTGTCAAGCATATCTTTACTGACCAACTCATTCAGGTTACTGAATGATAGTTGAAGCATCTTTCTACAAGATTAAAAAAGCTGTTACTTAGGCTACTTTAGGCAGACAGCAAAGACCATATAATGGTAAACCATAGTTTAGTTTTACATCTACAGAGATCAAGCTTGTGTGCTCCCTTCTCCTCCTCTGGTGCAGCCACATGGAGAAGATTGAAAGCATTTGGGTGTCCCCCCCTCACTATTCATGGTTTCTTGATATTACTGAACCTTGACAAAGTGTGGTTTATTGAAACAGGCTGACATCAAATTGTAGTCCAGAATCTTGACTTGTTAAAATAAACTATGGTTAACACCAGCCTTACTTCCCAATTCAAACATAGCTGAGAATGGAAGTGGCCAATTCCAGTCATCTTGACTGCCAGACTGGAAGGAGAGAGGGGAGTGTATGGGTCCATATACTAAACATAAACCCTTAATTCTGTTTTAGCATTATAGACAGAATCAGTGACAAGAGGAAATCTAACAAAAATGCTGAATAGTGGGTGCATCTTCTGTGCAGTTTTCCTCAGAAAATGAGAAATGAAAACAGCTAGTCCATCAAAACAATGTGAACACTATGCTATTTGGGTTTCCTCCTCATTGCCCTCTACCTCCCCATTTCATTGAAACAGTAACTTCATTGAAATTGACACTTGGGTATACAAAGAATTCATAGTAAATGAAGAACAGCGGCTAAATGTTCCTTAAATAGGCTCCAGCACACAGGGGTGAAATTCTTGCTGTATTCCATCTTGCTTCTTCTTTGATCACAAACTTACCGAAGCAATGCTGGTTGAGTGTGCAAACAAGCCATATAGAATGTTCCAGAAAAATTCTATTGCTGATTGATACTGGCCATGGTGGCAAGGGCTGACGAAAGTCATAGTCCAAAACATCTGGAGAATACCACATTATTTCCATCAATAATCTTTCAAAGTGAAGGTTAAATCTCTGGTTCCTTGATCTTTGATGGAGTGCTGTCTGATAAAAGTATCAACCTGGTACCTCATAAGCCAAGTGGTGAGTCCAATAATTTGGAACTGGTTTCTCCACATCCCTCTTGGAATGGATTGGATGTGTTTATAATAATCTCTGAGCCTATATACATTATTCTGGAGAAATGTTTCGTTTGTGTGAAATTCCGGGTAGCCCTATATGGGTATCAACGGGGAAATTCTTGGCATCGTTTGCTTCCTTTCTAGGTTTCCTCTTTCATCTCAGTTCTTATGTTTGTACTAGTCGCTGCAGTTGCCTTCATCAGGTCTTCCATCTGTGCTCCATTGTTGTGCTCCACTGTCCGGTACCATTCCCCCCTTGTTATGCTTGGGTCACAGGATCACTTCCTTCCCCCACAGCTTGTGAGAGGTGTTCAAGTTTTTTTTAGTTCAGCCTGTTTGTTCCAAGTATGGGGGATTATTTGTGGCAGTCCCAGTTCATCTGCTGTGGAGGCTTTGGGGACTGTTTCCTGGATTCTGTGTTGATGTCCTATTGGCGCCCGGGCTCTGACTCTTCACTTGATATACTAATGTTTTTACAGTGCTACCTTGGTTCCCAAACACAATCCATTCTGGAAGTCCATTCGACTTCCAAAACATTCACAAACCAGGGCGTGGCTTCTGATTGGCTGATTGGCTCTGGAAACAATGCCGACAGCCAAAACGGATGTTCAGCTTCCAAAAAATGTTCGCAAACCGGAACACTTACTTCTGGGTTTGTGGTGTTTGGGGGCCAATTTGTTTGGGAGCCAAGCTGTTTGGGAACCAAGGTACCATTATATTTGTTTGTTTCTTTTAATCTAGATGTGTAGATTGCCTTGGGATTTTCTTGATGAAAGGCAGGTTAAAAATTATATCTATGAATAAAAAAGGTACTAAACTGAGATATATGTTATTTGAGAAGCCATCTTTCAGCCCAAATGAAAAGGTTAATTCCTCCCATTCCCTTCTTGTTGTTTTTAGGGACAGGAGAGAAAAAATCTTCTTTTATACCTGGGTGGTGCCCATTTCTTCCTGTGGTTGTAGTTTTCCATCAATCAGTTAGCAGCCGTCACTCTGTGGCAAACAGTCCTCCATCAGCTAACAAACTTCTAGACACTTTGAGGCAGTCAATGATTGCTTTATTGCTTTCTATCCCCCTATTCCCAGCCTCTGGCAGTTTAAAGAAGTTTAAATAAATCTATTTTGGGATGGGGGAAAGAGACCTCTTCCTTCATCTGTGCTAACTCAAGTTGTCATCCTGGACATAGGAGCAAAGTTCTAAGATATTAAACAAAGAAAACTGTTTTGAGACTGTCAGATTTAATTTTCCTAATCCCTAACAGTTATAGTGACAATCTCTTGTATTGCTCAGGATTTTGCCTTCCCTGGTACCATGATGAAAGCATTGCCAAATAAAAAACAAGCAAACAGTTTTGGAGGGAGATGCTGGATGGAAACACAATAAATACATAAAAACTAGGAAGTCTAGGAAAATTAAATTGTAGCATACGGTGCTGGTGTATTAAATTTCATGGAAGCAGTTGCTTGATATGCCTTTGAAATACAATTTCATTGATTCGGAAGCTCTTAGAATATTTAACACCACCCTTTTGGTACATGTAAAAAAAATTCAACTTCTTCTTAGTATTGAGTGTGCAACCTGTGTTAAGCTGTAAACTTGCACAGTTATTCACATGTAACGCTCAGTAAGCAAACAATCTGGGTACCCAGTAGTTGTTCAAAACCAGTATACAGTCTTTCACACAGACACATGCGCATGGGTACAGACAGCTTGTACATGGGCTCAGGGTAACATGTGAACAAGCCTAAATAGTCCAATGAAACTGATTTAGTGAGCTTTTGCTTCCTTCAAAGCTTATGCTGCAGTTAAAAGGAGGAATCCTCACCAGAGCCATGTTCAAGCATTTTGGGAAAAGATGGTTTAGTATTGGGGAAGGACCCCCTTTTCTCACCCCCCCTTTGATACATACCTCTGCTGTGCTATATAGCACTACAGCAGGGTGGGGAATCACTGGCCCTCCAGATGTTCTTGGATTCAAATACCAATTGGCCAGCATGGCCAGTTGTCAAGGATGTGGGTGTTGTAGGCCAGCAACATCTGGATGTCCAACATCAGGATTCTTAGCTCTGCTAGAAGGTTCAGGTTTGGAATACTTTTATTGCTATATAGCTGGGTGGTGGTTTAGTTTCGTAGAGTGCAGAAGGAAAACATTTTTCTTCTTCTTGAAGAAGAAACAGCTACTGTAAGCTCTTCAGGGTTTGAGCAAGTCAGTCTGTTTCCACCCCCTTCTGTACATACGGCACATCTTTGCGAGGTTGGTGGTTGGTGGTTGCAGATTTTCTTTTGCACACCCATATAATTAGGGAGTCCCACAAGAATGTAGAAATTATTTGGATGATCCTTCTTTGCTTCCATATCAATAGGCTCTTGATACCAAACTTCATTGTCGGAGGAAATGACTGTTTAGGGGCTGATACAGAAAACCATTTGGAAAGGTAGTCCATTCCTATGCTCTTGTTTCAATATGAAAAGACAACATCTTCCCTGAATTGGACTCTTGTTTCATTTAAAAAACTTCATTATTTCTAAACTATTTTTTACACCCCGTACCTATATAGCACAGTATAAAAGTGGATGGTAACAAAAATTAATATATAAGCAGACAACAAAATCTGCAGCGCAGAAAATAAAATTAATGTGAGGCATGTAAACAAAGCAAGCTGTAGACCAGTGATAAATAAGGCATGGGAGTAAACTACATAGCTAAGTCAGGGACTGAAATTACAGCTAAGTCAGGGGCTGCTGAACTATCAAGATCCCTTAGTTAATAGTCTGCAAGTAAGTAGAAATGATTTTAAAAAGCATATAGAAGGATATTTATTGCTGCCCTTGAAAGAGTCCAGATTCAGTGCAATTAGTCTAAACAATATTAGAAATGTACATCACCTTTTTATGAAGTGCTTGCTGGACTATATCCTATTTGGGAGGTCTGTGTTTATTGCAAGGTAATGAAAGCAGCACCAAAATCAAGTTTTTTCCTTTTCAGCATTCTGTTACATTAAAAATAAATACATAGGTTAATATTTTAAAAGGGCATTGAATGAAGGTAATAAATCACCTTTGCTTATTCAGTAAACTCTCTCCCTGAACCGTTTGGTTCAAAAATTTGACTCCAGGAAATACTTGAGAATGTTTGTCTGACTTCAGAACCATTAGGCATGATTTCTGGTTGCTAGATGCATTTGTAGAATGTGTTTAACTTGCTGTTGTCCAGAACAATCCCAGTTTAATTGGGCTCAGTACAAGGCTAGTCCATGGAGTTGTCCTTTGCAAATGGAATAACCAAAACTGGTGCAAAGTGAAAGCTGAAGTTAATTAGCCATGCAAATCTGAAGCTTGTGTGTTTGCTTGCTGGGAGTGGTCTGCCTTATTTTTCTTGCAGCCAGTGTGGTGTACTGGTTAAAGTATTGGACTAGGACCTTGGAGACCAGGGCTCAAATCACCACTTGCCTGAAGCTCACTGGGTGACCTGGGGTCAGTCACTGCCTCTAAGCCTAACCTACCTCACAAGATTGTTGTGGGGCTTAAACGAGGGAGAGAACAATGTACACTACCTTCAGTCCCACAGAGAAGAAGGTGGGATATATGAAGAGAAGCAACAGTACTGCTCTATTCTGCCTTGGTCAAACCATACTTGGAGTCCTGTGTCCAGTTCTGGGCACCACAATTTAAAAGGGATATTGACAAGCTGGAATGTGTGCAGAGAAGGGTGACCAAGATGATCAGGGGACTGGAAACCAGGAATGGTTGAGGGGCTTGGGTATGTTTAGCCTGGAAAAGAGGAGTCTGGGAAGATACATGATAGCCTTCTTCAACTATCTAAAGGGCTGTCACGTGGGAAATGGAGCAAGCTTGTTTTCTCCTGTTCGTGGGTAAGACCCAAACCAATGGATTTAAGTTACAAGAAAGGAGATTCCAACTAAACTCTAGGGTGAACTCCCCATCTCATATACTTTAAGGCAACAGTGGGGGAACCTCAGTCCCAGAGGCCAAATGTGGACCTCCATGCCCCATGTAGCCCTTGGGGTTCTGTCCAGTTTACACCCACCACCAGTGCCCACACTCATACCGTCTTTGAGTGTGTTTGCCTGGTTTTTGCCTCTGAGTGGCATGTGGCCCTCAGAAGGTTGTCCAGATGGGAATGTGGCCCCTGGCCTTAAAAAGGTCCCTTTGCCTTGCTTTAAAGCCTGACGAGTTCTATTATCCTGCAGAGTGGTGAGGAAGGTTTCCCCACACGTTGAGTACAGATGTTTGTTGAGATTATTGCCTTGCCTTTATCTGCTAATTCCAACTATAAAAGCTGTTGCTTGTCCTTGCAGAATAAGAGTATTTTTCTTCATTATAATGAGATGCTATGTTCTATCCTATTCTGGACTTCACATCTTCTGCACTTAATTCTAATTTTCTCTGTCATGTCTCTGTTGTGTATGCTAACATCTATAACCATAAAATGTAATTTATCTGCAAGATATGGCTAATATTGTGAGAGCAATTCTGGAGTGAAATGATTCTTATTTAGGCTGGTGAAAGATTTGGATGGTTTCTCTTCAAATTAAAGGATAGGTCATGTTCAGAAACAAATTAAATATTAAACGGAGGAATTACATTGGAGCAGTGCCCAGATTCTAAAACCAGACTGCCAATATGCCTATAACCTCTCCTTCTCTTCAGCAAGTTTTAATTCAAATCATACAGTGGAGATATAAAGGGGTAATAGTAGTCACTCAGGATCAAGAGTCCAATTTTCTCCAGCTCCCCATAAGAAATATACAAGCCCTGGTGTTGCGTAGCAACAGGTTAATGTATGACACTATTTGCACTTAACAATGTTTCCTGCTTTGGGAAGAATTAGGCTGCTGATGGGACTGGTACAAGGGAAAATGATGTCCCTTTGCATGCATTTTGCTGTTTTCTATTCAGTCCACAATGAGAGTAAGTGAAGGTCGTCTGCTCAACTTGTTCAAAGTCACAAAATGAAGCATTGGTTTCTTTCCAGTTTCTGCTGGTTAGGTGCCCATGTTACTTTACTTTCCCAATAAAGACTGACCCCTTTTGGGGACACACTCCATGCTTTTCATAGGTGTAAATTAGGAGACTTCAGTGACTACAGTGGGCTGTAGGAGAAGCCATTCTGCCATCGCTGTATGGAGTGAGTCTGTTGACACTAAAATAGGTTGGAAAGGGAAGAATGAGCATTCATTAGTCCTGCAAACCTTCAGAGCTGTCATCTAGATGTTCCTGAATTCCATGACTAATGGATAATATTTTATATTGGAGATGCTTAGAGAGAGCATAACATGTATTTCACTCCCATACTTAAAACAAAGACTGGCTACAGTCATATACACAGTGGTGAGAGTGTAAGTGCTTTAGTTGAGATTCTATATGACTCTCAGAATCCCTTCGAACTCTACAATTCTATTATTCTAAATAATAATAATAATAATAATAATAATAAAAATAATAAATTTATACCCCATCCATCTGGCTAGGTTTCCCCTGCCACTCTGGGTGGCTTACAGCAAAATATTAAAATACAATAATTCTTCAAGTATTAAAAGCTTCCCTAAACAGGGCTGCCTTCAGATGTCTTCTAAAAGTCCGATAGTTGTTTATTTCTTTGACATCTGATGGGAGGGCATTCCACAGGACGGGCGCCACAACCAGAAGGCCCTCTGCCTGGTTCCCTGTAACCTCACTTCTCGCAGTGAGGTACCGCCAGAAGGCCCTTGGAGCTGGACCTCAGTGTCCGGGCTGAACGATGGGGGTGGAGATGCTCCTTCAGGTATACTGGTCCGAGGCTGTTTAGGGCTTTAAAGGTCAGCACCAACATTCTGTGACTTTAACCAATGTTAAAGCACCAACATTCTGTAACTTTAACCAATGTTAGACCGCTCCCTCTCCTGCCAACTCCATCCGGCCTAGGGGGCGGGGCCTGCACTACCACTACAGTTTAGAGGCCTGAGCAGCTACCGGCAGCAATGGACAAAATGGTTGTAAATGTTTTAACCGCTTTTAATTTGCAGCACCTTAAATGGTGGTTGTTGTTTTTTATAATATTATATTATTTCATTATTTTATTTTTGCTTGGGGGGGGATAAGCATTTAGTCAGCACTATTGTTTCTTGTTTTGTTTTGTTCTGTTTTGTTTTATTATTATTATTATTCTGTTAAATTATTATATAGTTTGTATTTTGCTTTTTAAGGGGAAGGGTCATGGCTGCCTGGGAGTGGGCCTCAGCCAATAGATTGGGTGGGGCAGGTTCCACAGGGGGGGATGTATTGGGACACCCGATCTCAGTGATCACGGGCAGGAGGAGGAGTTATGCTAAGACCAGACCATGTCATTACCGAGGAGGCTGGTTTAGTCGTTGTTTGAGGACTATCCCTGCCTCCAGGTCTGGTCCTGACCGGAAGGATACAGTAATCAGCAAGGGAAACCCACATGACCTGAAAGTGTTGCTGTGCAATGCCAGGTCAATGATGAATAAAACCACTGCCATCCACGACCTGATTGTGGATGGAGGATTTGACCTGGCATGTGTGACAGAGACCTGGTTGGATGAAGCAGATGGGCCTGTCCTTGCCGCTGCTTGCCCACCAGGTTTCTCTTACGCACAGCAACCCAGGTCATGTGGGCGGGGAGGGGGGGTTGCAGTGATTTTTAGGAAGTCATTAGTCTGCACCAGTCGTCCTATTGGGAAGACCCAGTTTTCTGAGTGCATGTTCTGGAAGTTGGGCAATAGGGGCAGTACAGGATTCCTACTGGTGTACCGACCTCCCCGCTGCACCAAGGATTCCCTGCCCGAGCTGCTTCAGGTCGTGGCGGATATGCTCCTGGAGACACCTAGCTTGGTTGTCCTGGGGGATTTTAACATCCATGCCGACACGACCTTACAAGGGGCTGCTCGGGACTTCGTGGAAAGCATGGCCTCCATGGGGCTGTCCCTGAATAAGTTTGGCCCAACTCATAGCCGTGGACATGCCTTAGACTTGGTGTTCACCTCTATGGATGTTGGTGATCTGACACTAACTAAAAGCGAAACAAAAGAAGTGCCATGGTCAGATCACTTCCTGGTGCAACTGGACTTCTCCGCAACCCTTCCCCTCTGCAGGGAGGTGGGACCGATTCGGATGGTCCGCCCCCGCCACTTAATGGATCCAATTGGCTTCCAGAGAGTGGTAGGGGATGCTTTATCCCAAGTTGATGGCCTTTCAGCTGATTCCCTGGTGGCACGCTGGAATGCGGAATTAACCAGGGCTATTGACTGTCTGGCTCCGAAGCGCCCTCTCCGATTGCATGGAGCC
Organism: Podarcis raffonei; assembly: GCF_027172205.1. Lineage (NCBI taxonomy): Eukaryota > Metazoa > Chordata > Lepidosauria > Squamata > Lacertidae > Podarcis > Podarcis raffonei. The sequence continues at coordinate 22,093,480 of NC_070613.1, read as the reverse complement.
TGGACAGCCCCGTGGTTTTCCCCGGAGCTGAGGGTGATGAAACAATCGATGAGACGGCTAGAGCGCCGGTGGCGGAAAACTCATTCTGAATCAGACCGGACACGGGTTAGAGCTCAACGTCGAGCCTACCAAGTGGCAATGGCGACGGCGAAGAGGGCCTTCTTCGCCGCCTCCATTGCATCTGCAGAAAACAGCAGCAGGAGACTTTTTCAGGTGGTTCTCAATCTATCGGAACCACCTGTACCACCGGGGCCTGGTAGGGACCCCAAGATCTCCTGCAATGCTTTTGCCAAGTTTTTTGCAGATAAAATCGCTCAGATTCAGAAGGAGGTAGACTCCACCGTGGGAGCAGGGCCAGGGCGGGAGAGTGCTAGAGTTCTGTCTGGTCCTGTTATATGGGATCAATTCCAATCTGTTACCTCCGAGGATGTGGACAGGCTGCTTGGACAAGTGAAACCGACCACCTGTCTCCTTGATCCTTGCCCATCCTGGCTGATAAAAGCAAGCCGGGAAGGGCTGGGCGATGGGCTCTGCGGGGTGGTGAATGCTTCCCTCTGTGAGGGAGCCTTCCCAGACCCGCTGAAAGAGGCGGTCATTAAACCGCTTCTTAAAAAAACATCTTTAGACCCGGCCAATTTGGCCAACTATCGCCCAGTCTCAAATCTGCCATTCTTGGGCAAGGTGATTGAGCGGGTGGTTGCTGAACAACTCCAAGCACGCCTGGAGGAAACGGACCATTTGGATCCCTTCCAATCAGGATTCAGGCCTCACCATGGGACTGAAACTGCCTTGGTCGCGCTGGTTGATGATCTCCGGCGGGCTAGGGACAAAGGTGAGAGCTGTTTCCTAGTTCTGCTGGATCTCTCAGCGGCCTTTGACACCATCGACCATAACATCCTTCTGGACCGTCTAGAGGGGCTGGGAGCTGGGGGCACTGTCATACAGTGGTTCCGCTCCTTCCTCCTGGGCCGTGTCCAGAAAGTGGTGGTGGGGGATGAGTGTTCAGACCCCTGGGCTCTCACTTGTGGGGTGCCTCAGGGTTCTGTCCTCTCCCCCATGCTTTTTAATATCTATATGAAGCCGCTGGGAGAGATCATCAGGGGGTTTGGACTGGGTGTTCATCAGTATGCAGATGACACCCAGCTCTACCTCTCCTTTAAATCAGAACCAGTGAAGGCAGTGAAGGTCCTGTGTGAGTGCCTGGAGGCGGTTGGAGGATGGATGGCGGCTAACAGATTGAGGTTGAATCCTGACAAGACAGAAGTACTGTTTTTGGGGGACAGGGAGCGGGTTGGTGTGGGGGATTCCCTGGTCTTGAATGGGGTAACTGTGCCCCTGAAGGACCAGGTGCGCAGCCTGGGAGTCATTTTGGACTCACAGCTGTCCATGGAGGCACAGGTTAACTCTGTGTCCAGGGCAGCTGTCTACCAGCTCCACCTGGTACGCAGGCTAAGACCCTACCTGCCCGCAAACTGTCTTGCCAGAGTGGTGCATGCTCTAGTTATCTCACGCTTGGACTACTGCAACGCGCTCTACGTGGGGCTACCTTTGAAGGTGACCCGGAAACTGCAATTAATCCAGAATGCGGCAGCTAGACTGGTGACTGGGAGTGGCCGCCGGGACCACATAACACCGGTTCTGAGAGATCTGCATTGGCTCCCAGTACGTTTCCGAGCACGATTCAAAGTGTTGGTGCTGACCTGTAAAGCCCAAAATGGCCTAGGTCCTGTATACCTGAAGGAGCGTCTCCACCCCCATCGTTCAGCCTGGACACTGAGATCCAGTGCCGAGGGCCTTCTGGCGGTTCCCTCATTGCGAGAAGTGAGGTTACAGGGAACCAGACAGAGGGCCTTCTCGGTAGTGGCGCCCACCCTATGGAACGCCCTCCCATCAGATGTCAAAGAGATAAATAATTACCCGACATTCAGAAGACATCTTAAGGCAGCCCTGTTCAGGGAAGTTTTTAATATGTAACGCTGTACTGTTTTTAACACTGATTGGGAGCCGCCCAGAGTGGCTGGGGAAACTCAGCCAGATGGGCGGGGTATAAATAATAAATTATTATTATTATTATTAGGGAGTTAAGGTATCCCATCTGTCTGTCTTTTAGGCTCTTTTAAGGTTAGCAGAGGCCCTCTGCATGCAACTTGCTCTTTTCAGCATTGTGGATCAACTTGTACATTCCTTATTTCAAGTAAAGGCAATTTAAAAATTTGGTATGGTCTTACAATGTAGAAGTGAGGCCTAGTTTATGCCTAGTTTATGCCTAGGCCTAGTGTGAAGTATGGGGCAAGAGCAAAACCAATACAGTGGTACCTCGGGTTATATACTCTTCAGGTTACATATGCTTCAGGTTACAGACTCCGCTAACCCAGAAATAGTACCACAGGTTAAGAACTTTGCTTCAGGATGAGAACAGAAATCGTGCAGTAGTGGCATGGCGGCAGCGGGAGGCCCCATTAGCTAAAGTGGTGCTTCAGGTTAAGAACAGTTTCAGGTTAAGAACAGACCTCCGGAATGAATTAAGTACTTAACCCGAGGTACCACTGTACTGGATATAAATATTATGGATTTAATTGAACACCTGCATTCATATTCTACTCTTTGTGAAACATGGATAGCTCCTATGTGTCACAACATTCCCTTGTCCTAAAGGGTAGACCCAACACTTGCACAACAAGCTAACTTAGACTGAGTTTTGGCATCAATAGAAGGAAATGCCCTTCATCCTCAATGTGTGTGATTTTTGCACAAATACAATCTGGGGCACTCGGTCAGGGAAAAAACTGCATCCAGAAATCAGCGGTGGTGTAGGCTATGGAAGTTTGGATTTGAATCTGGGATTTGGTTTCAAATAAATGCTCGTTTATTTTATTCTAAAATAAAATGGTAAAAAATGTAAAAAAAAAAGGACAGCCATTCTTATTTCCTCAGTTCCAGTGTCACTTAAAAATAATAATAACCTAGTGTCTTATTGTAAGTTGCTAGCAAATCATACAACCTGGTCAGTCTGAGGGACTTAAGAACATAAGAAGAGCCCTGCTGAACCAGGTCAAAGGCGTGTCTGGTCCAGCATCCTGTCCTCACAGCGACCAGTCAGATGCCCGTGGGATGCCTACAAGCAGGACACAAGCACAGCAGCACTCTGCCCACTTTTGGTTCCCAACAACTGGTATACAGAGGCATACCACCTCTGGCAGTGGAGGTTGAACATAGCCACTATGGCTAGTAGCCCTTGATAGTCTTGTCCTCAATGAATTTGTCTAATCTTATTTTAAAGCCATCCAATTTGCTGGCCATCGCCGCCTTCTGTGGGAACAAGTTCCATAGTTTAACCATGTGCTGACTTCTCACCACATGGGCGCACATAGATAGCTGGCTGTATGACTGTGTTGCAGAAAGTTTCTTTTGCTAGATTGAGTTTACTTGTTACCCTGTCTTATCAAGTGAAGGATGTCAACTCCCACCCAGAAACCTGTGTCCCCACTGTGGAAGGATGTGTGGATCCAGAATTGGCCTCCTCTGTCACTTACAAACTCATTGTTAAGACCGTGTTCATGGAAGACAATCTCACTCGGCTACGAGTGGTCGCCAAAGAAGAAGATAGCATATAGTCAACTGAAGGTTGTCTTATAGAATTCAGTAGAGTTGGCTTGTTGACTTGTGCTTTTCCTGATGGCTGAGTGGTGGCTTCAGGTTTTTAAACCAATATTTTTTGTGTGTGAAGTGTACCAGATTCTGCTCACTTGACATGAATGTAAGGGTTGGTGGAGATGGGAAGAGGTAGATACTGGTGCTGATAATGGAATGGAAAGCTCTTTAGTTTCTTGCAGAAGACTGACAGTGGATGAAAGCCATCATCCAGTTCAGCAAGCTATTTAGAATGAGATGTGGGCATTGGCTCATGATACTAGTGGACAGTTGCGTGACTAAGACTTAATGCAATTGAAAATAATTAGGATCCTTGTCAGTTGTCTTGGCAGCCAAGCCAGGGATGGAATGAGTTCAGGGAAACTGTTCTCTAAGAGGCTAGTCTATCCAAGTCAGGATTGAGGCATAATGACAGCTACTTCTAAGAATCTTCTCTGCCTTGAAAAAGAATTCTTCTGTAACTAAACTGGGTTTTTGAAGAAATGTGGTCCAGGATTATTTAAAACAGCTGATTGAATTAACATATAATCCACAATGTTCATCTGGGACTAACTATTCAAACTCATAAGGGTGGTTGAATAGCATTATTTTCAATTGTCAGGTACACTTTCTATGCACTCCAATAAGCAGATAAACCTAGATATACCTCTCTAGATTAGGTTGGCTTTATCATTTTTAAGTAATTCGTTCATACACATGCTTGTGTGCGTAGCAATTAAATCTCTTGCAATGTCTCAGGATGGGCAGATTGCTTGCTTCAGTTTTATAGGGTTTTTATTTTAAAAAAGAATGTATTGTATTAAGGAAATGGATCTCATTGACAGATTATAAAGTCACAGCAGTTGTGTCTAAGGGTGACTTACAGTGTTGCCCACTAGGAGAATAGTTTTCTGTTTGTCATCCCTAGCTCCTGGCTCTGATCTAACACTGTGTATAAACCCCAGGTCAGATGTTTTGCGATTAGTTAGTATACTTGGGGTGGGGGAAGAGATTGGACACATACCAAATTAGAAATATTTCCATAGGAAATAATGGAAATCATGGACTCATTATGTGAACACTTGCCTAATGAAACGATTTCCATAAGCGGGGACTGTGTGTATATGCAATCTACAAGTGACAGCACTGTCTGCACATAAGAAGGGTGTATTGGTAGCCTTATGGGTACCCCATAGATTAGAGAGATAAAAATAAAGTTAAGGAAAAGTTCTGGGGGGAAAGTCATGGGTTAGGCAGAAAGTGGAAAACAAGGGGAGGGTATTTGGAATGGCATATCCTGGAAGAGAGCCTGGCTGAAATTCTGAATAGGAGCACTCCACATGTGCAATACCACACTTTCTTATATAAGTGCTGAACAAGTCTTATTGTGATGAAAACAGCAATGTTAAAAACTGTAATCCTACCAAGTCAAAATGCTAGCAGCCGCCACAGCATGTGTATGCAAAATGTTAGCAGCCGCCTACAACATGTGAAGTGGGCCTTAGCAGTCATTCCTCACTTCATTACAGTGAGTAATAGTAGATGCCCTCCTCCCTCCTTCCAGAAAGTACCGCTCATATCTTTACTTAGACAGTCTTTTAAAAAAGAGGAAATAAATTGTGCATCCTCTGCGCCACTCTCTAGTAGGGCTGGCGATATCTGGTTTTCAACATCATGATATATCACCAGCTAAATATCACAATATCTTGACACATCATGATATCTGTGGCGGCAGAGGGCCTTGCTGGGGCTCCCACGGTGGCAGAGGGTCCCGCCATGCTTCTCCATGGCGGTGGAGGGTGCACTGTGCTTCCCTGCTGCAGAGGGCATTGACGAGGCGGTGGAGGGCCTTAAAATGGAAGGAAGTAGTAGATTTTTAAAAAATATTAAATGAAGTTCCATATAATATATTTAATAGATTTTCAACTAATTTAAGAGTAGTTTAAGTGATTTACTAGTCAAGTCGCATCTGCTTCCCCACTCACAGGTCTAAGTGGAATCTATGCATGCATAAGCCCCACTGAGTTCAACTAAACTTATTTCTACTTTCCTGGGAGTAAGCCTCTTTGAATTCAGTAGGGCTTGCTTGTGAGTAGACACGCATTTCCTTGCACTGCTTCCTGAAAAGCACCCTCCCCATCATTCTCACATGGTACCCAGCCACTCATTTCAGCATAAGGCAGCCAGCTAAATCTTCTCCCCTACATTCCCCCCCCACAGAAGGCCCCCCCAATGGCCCTCATCCCACCAATCTCTCCCTTTTAATCAAAGGGAGGGAGGGCAAGCAAGCAAAAAGATACAGTGGTACCTCGGGTTACATACGCTTCAGGTTACATCCGCTAACTCAGAAATAGTACCTCGGGTTAAGAACTTTGCTTCATGATGAGAACAGAAATCGTGCTCTAGTGGCGCAGCGGCAGCAGGAGGCCCCATTAGCTAAAGTGGTGCTTCAGGTTAAGAACAGTTTCAGGTTAAGTACAGACCTCTGGAACGAATTAAGTACTTAACCCGAGGTACCACTGTAGTCTCCTTTAAATAAATAAAACCCTTCCTTTTCTAATAGGGAGGAAAGCTATTTAGGGGGCACCAACAACATAAACACCAGCAGAAAATAAAAACAAAAATTATTTCCCCTCTTTTTTTCTAAAAGAAAGAAGTGCTTTCCAGTTCTTTGTTTATGTTTTTTGTTCACTTTGCCACTGGATCTTTGATTGTCTAGCTGTGGGGGGTTTCTCCTATCTTGTTAGCGGGCTCTGCATAATTAGCAGCAAAGCTGTAGACACTGTGCCTGCAAATTATCTGAAGAGTATCTGTAAAGTATTGGTTCAGCTGAGCTACCCCCTGGGAAGTTGTAAAGTGGCCACCTTTTCTCCACCAGTATATTGCCTTGTTGAAGCATTTCTCCTGATGTTACTTCAACACAGGTATTCAACGATATGGCACAGTCCTTCTCCCTAGTTAGTCGCTCTTTCTTTGGCAGTAGCTATGCCGTGTAATTGTTCACTTATCACACTTTCCTTCTCCTGACCACAAGCCAAGTTCTACAATGTCGGCGAATGTAGAAAACACATTTTGGTGAAATGAATGTTAAATCCATAATTGCTTGACAAGATGATAAATTGAACACTAAATTTTCCTGGCTATAGCTTTTTCATTATCTACCATGGACTGGCTGTTTACTGTAACATAAAGTTTAGCGATGTGTTCTTGAAAACTGACACATTATTATTATTATTATTATTATTATTATTATTATTATTATTATTATTTATTTATTATTTATTATATTTATTTAAACAACAGAACAAATTTATTTTGCATTTTGTTTTCATTTGTGTTTTCATAGATCAAGAAAGAAATGTAGCATCCTAAATTTGGCCAAAAATAGGACTATGCCTTGTTGCCAACATGTTCTGGTGGGATTGAGCTATAAATCTAGTTTTGGATGTTGTTTTCAAGGCAATAAAAACTTACTTTTTTCCAACTGCTCCCGAAATACACATGTACACTCTTTATGAGGCATAAAAACAGAAGTTGTTTCTAGCTATATGGAAGAATCTGTGTTTTAATGAATATCTTGTAGGGAATACTGGTTGGTATAAGGAAAACACAGTTGTGTGCCTATATTATATGATACTTCATATTTCCAATTAGGAATCTGTTTCTTCTTGAAAGTCATGCTTGCTTAACTACAGCTAGTTACTTAATGGACATGCTTTGCCCCTTACAGTGTTTCACCTATACTTAAGTGCAGTGTTTTTTTCTAAAAAAATATTTAGGGGTACACTCATTTTCCTACTCACATTGAAATACTGCCCCTCAATGAGGCCAAACTTAGATTCGTAAAATGTTTAGGGATACGTGTACCCCTGCGTCCCCCCCAGAAAAAAGCACTGCTTAAGTGAGTGTGACATAATAGCTAAAATCTTTGGAACAGATATTGGCATGGAGATTCTGAAACTGAGCCTCAACATTTTTCAGTGTGTGCTTGTTTTCGTGACTGTGTCAACGGGCCACCGCAGTCGTAATACCGACTGCCTCTTACAGAAGAGGGCTGTGGGGTTGTTTATCTGTTTGCACATAAATTTCCCCTGCTTGCTGCCGGTAGCCTCAACCAGGGTTAACCATGTCTGCATATAAACAAACTGTGGCCAATGCCATTCCCAGTTCGCTCCTAGCTAGGATTTTTAACCAGCTAAGAATCCTGGAGCCAACATGGCTCGGTATTAATTACGGTTAACATTTGTGCTACCACGATTATAAATAAGATGCGGTGGTGGTAAAGTACGTTCCTTAACTATATGAGTGATGGACATTGCTCCATTGTCACTGGTCCCTGTCCCCCCCAAGAGTACTTCTGCAGCACCTTAAAGAATCATATATGGGATGATACTCTAAAATGATACTCTTCGAAGTATCTGACTTGGTTTGTAGACACAATGAAATTATTGGACACAACTAACTTCAGTCCATTAATTTCTGTGCATCTACTCTGGGTAGGGCATTGATACAGGATTCCATTTGCCTCCTGGTGTCCTCTTTGTAAGAAGCAAAGTTCACTGGCGTGCAGTCAAGGCTTACGTTCTTCTTAAATTAAAAGAAGCTGGATAACGTTTGACTTAAGATGTATTGTGGTGATAACACAGTCTAAACCTAATTTAAGCAAATTGAAATGTTCTGAGGCATTCAAGTAATGCATAGTTTGCTTCTATATCCTGTTGTGGCGCACTGACACCTAAAGGAGGTCTGTGGTATTGACACACTGAGGTCATCTCTTCCCCGTTACAGTGTAGATATTTATTTATAAGTTTTGTAGGCTGGAACAGTGCTTCCCAAACTCCCCCCCCCCCCCCGCGACATGGAAATTGCTGAGGGTCTTGCTAGAACACTGTATGGTTTTTTATTGTGTTTTCATTACTGCTTTTATTTCTCATGTATGGTTTTTTATTGTGTTTTCATTACTGCTTTTATTTCTCATGTATTGTATTTTACTGTGTTGTGATAACCATAATGCCTTTGATAACCATAATTCTTCAAAAAAATCTAATACCCCCCCCAAATAGAAATAAATTTTTAAATATTTGTAATCAGATGAAAAATCATCCATCAGAATTCTGCATTCATTGACAGGCATCTTCACTTCAAGATTTCAGAATGTTCTAAAATCATAATTTAATTTGGGCAGCAACCTGTGTTCCTTGTTATACTCCATAAAAGAAATCAACCTGATTAGGAATTTGCCTTGCTGTCCCTCACTTTAAATTGGGGATGAAGGAACTGTGGCTTCCAGATGTTATGAAACTGCAACTCCCATCAGCCTCAACTTTGCATGTGCAATAGTCAGGGATGATTAAAAGTCTTAGGCCAGTAACATCTGCAGGGCCTCAGTTTCCCCATGTAAATCTTACATAGTGTATTAATTTAGACAAAGAAGACACTTTTCTTACCTATTTCTAATTGTCATATTATTGGTTTTGTCAGTAAACTCAATTTTCCTGCATAAAGAGTCATTGCAGATGCAACAGTATAGGGAACTGGATTCCTGGGATTTAAAAAAAATCATCCTATCTGAATTTTCAGACTGTCTCATACGGGCAGCTGTTTCAGCAATAAGACAGTTTCTAAGGCAGCCTTGGTCCCAGATAGGGTTTCTATGCAGATGACCCTCAGACCCACAGGCATCCGCAACCGCCTTCAGGGATGCATGAAGTCCTTTCTTCTGTTTAATTGCTAATGCAGATATCAAAGATAATTGGTTTAAGGAGTGGGAAGATCATGGAGGAGGCTAAAAGCTCTGCTTGATGCACAGTCCCTGATCACGGGGAATGGTGTGCAATTAGTTTATGAAGAACAACAGTATTGTTTTATTGCTATAATCTCTCTCTCTCTTAACATAAGCAGCTTTTGAAAATTAGTTTGAAAAAGTTATGTATAAATAATTAATATCCGAAGAGTTTAGAGCTCCGTCATTAGAAGAACCTTTCCGAGCAAAGGCTTCCTTAAGTCATCGGAAGAGAGTGCTTTCAGTTGCCCTCTCTCTCTTCAGCAGGTGTAACTTAGTGAAGCCCCAGCATATCTGCAGGTGCAAAGAGCATCTATAGGGGAAAAGTCAATATCAAGCTGGTGAAACAAAGCTGCACTGATTCTATAGTTAGCCCACTCAGCCTCATGGAAAGTAAATGTGAATATTTGACAGCCCTGGTATGTTTTGTACTGCAGAATCAGATGGGCTGTATGTGTAGCACAGCTTACCCTGTTTTCCTCAGATTTTCCAAGGCTGTGTTTGCATATAACGTTAAGCTATCAATTATGATTTCGTAATCAAAATTGTGAACGGGATGCACAGTATACCAGTTTATAAAGTTTTTAGTGTAGCATGGTGTCTGAACCTGTGACTGTGGTTTGTTTTGTCCTAGCAACTTAGGACTGCTAGACCAACAAGAAGTCACGGTTTAGGGTTCAGATGTCACAGTAAACTAAATCCTTTGTGGTTCTGTGCACCTACTCACATGAATGGAGTAGCAAAGTGGGAGCAGACAGTTCTTGCACAGTGCAACTTATGAAACTTCATTTTATAGACTAGCATTGCATGTGCACATGGCCAGTGTGTCTTGCTTACACCATAATAGCATTCTTGTTATGGTTGTGCGCTTCTGCAGATTCTCAGCCTATCTTCCTTGTGTGCATCTTCCTTCTGTGACTCTGCTGAGTTTTTGATAATTTTCAGTAAAAGCTTCTGCAGGAAACCACGCACAGGACACCTGCCAGTTAAGAAGGAAGTTCTGTTGGCTGATGGGGACTGTGTAAGAGAGTCAGAGCAGCCATTGAAGTTCTAGCGTGTGAACACAGCTAGAGATGGTGCTCCTCCTTTCAAGCTACTTAATCTTGGCTGAATTCTTGCAAGTCTTTAAGTGATGGAAATGCATGTATGAATTTTCCTGTTGTACTAGCATGCATGTGTTTAGGATGAGGGCTTGTTAATAAGTACAACGCTGCAGAACAGCAAGTTATGTAGGTTTCCTATAGTGTTACATCAGGGTCATAGGCAGACTTACTAATGCCAATTTCATTTTTTTTAATGACTTTTGAAAAGATGACACTTGTGTTAGTGTCCTGCTTGTGGATATTTCATAAGCAACTGGTTGGCTACTGCGAGGACAGGATGAGCCTTTGGCCCATCCATTAGAGCAGCTATTAATGTTCATAAAATGCTATGCTGGAAAGCTTCAATCTGAAACTTTCCTTGCTGCTAAATTTTTGGGGTTGCGGAAATGGTCGATTATTCAACTGTTCAGCTGCACACAACAGTGTCCTCACTATGTGCTGTCATGAAAGGAGATTGCACTCTCCTTTTCTCATTTGTTTTCCAAGTTGATAATTAGGTTATGAGAAAGCGCCAGCAGTTTTGTTAGCTTGGTTGACATTTAAGCAAGAATGCCCTGGATTGTTGAAATTGAATGTAGGCCAGAAAGGAAGGACAGAGGGGAGGACGCAGGTCATTGGCAATATTCTCTAGCACATGTTGTAGACATGGAGGGCTGGCAGGATGTGAATGGTGATATTTGGATGTGTTTTTAGTCTTGAGCACGGCTGTAGTAGCTAAATCTCCTGGCTGGCAATTAATGCCCAGTCTTTTTGTAAGCAACTGTCTGAATGCCACCTTTGTGTTTTGTGCCCATTCCAGAGCTTAGACGTGGTGCTTGTTCTCCTGCCATGGCAATGGAGTTTTACTGACCCACCACCCTCTTCCCAGATTGGGTACTTACTTACTTTTCTAAGGTAAAAGCATCATTTCTCCCTCTGGGATGGCACCATGGTTAGAAGGACTTAGAGAGAGGTCTGGGAAACAAAAAAGGAGGACTCCTTTTTCTTCTCTCTCCCTTCTCTAACCATGGCACCATGCCAGAGGGAGAAATGGTACTTTTCAGAGCTAAGAAGTCCATTTTGAAATACGTTTTTGCTCTCTCCTATCTACCAATGGCCCATCTAGTCCAACGTCCTGGTCTCATGTTGGCCACTGAGATAACCGATGGGAAACTCCCAAGCACAAGAGCCCTCTCCCCTCCTATGGTTTCCATCAACTGGTACTGCCATTGTGGCAAGTAGCCATTAGCAGACCCTTATCCTTCATGAATTAACTGAACTGGCATAGGTGCTGTCAGAAGGTTGTCCTTCCTTGCTTTTGTCCTGCACAGTCATGTTATGAAAAGTCACATGGTTACACTTGTGTCATCCATGTGACTTCTATCGTCTTAACCATGGATAGGCATCTTTGTTTCTCCCCCTCCTGGCATGCTTCTTGTAAAACCTAATAGATGATGCTTTGCTTCACTGGGTGCAGAGGAATCCCCGGAGGTTATGAGTGAGTAATGGAATGAAGTATTATCTTAATGTGTTCAACAGTTGGCCACTACAAGCCAGTGGGATGTAGTGGTTAGAATGTCAGACTAGGACCTGGGAGACCAAGGTTCAAAAATCCCCACTCAGCCATAAACCTCACTGGGTGACCTCGACCAGTCACCACCTCTCAGCCTTACCTACCTCACAGGGTTGTTGTGGAGCATAATTAAGGGGAGGGGGAGAAGAACCATGTATACCACCTGTAGCTTCTTGAAGAAACAGGCGGACTGCAATAAATAAATTCAAATAATCATAAAAAATCAAGTTAGTTGCACAATTAGTCCATGTGCAGCAGAAGGATTAAGGACACATACAATAGAACATCTTACTCTTTGGACCCTGCATATTATAGTTTTGTTTTTTATTAAAAATGTTTTTAATAAAACATAAAGAACCCTCCTTCCTGAATACTGTAGAACTAAGAGTTTCTTAGCCCAATGTGCCGAAAATGTATTTTGCTATTTGTTTCAAGGATGGATAACTTTGAAAGCAATAGCATCCACTGTGGACAGTTCACTGGTGCCCAATGTAGTTTACTGAATTGCTGGTGACAAGAAGTCAAACATTCCATCATCAGTTCAATTGTTCCAGCTTCTGTCTTTCCATTCTGAAGCTGCTCAGTCTGAACAGGAGCACCAACTAAGGTTAAAACATTTTATTGCTTTACTAGGTAAACCTATTTATAGATACAGGAAGTGATGCTCTGAGGCTTGTTCATATTAGATTACTTGTTGGATAACTGACTCTGCAAAAGCAAATTGTTTGGAGGTCATGATGAATGAGCACAATTAACTACACATAAAGATACGTTTTTGCATTTGTATTTTTTGTCTAGTTTTTTGTTTTATGTGAACATCTTGCATCATATCTAGTGATTTGGTTTAAGGTCTCGTTGCACCATGTGATTGATGCAGCGCCTATCTCACTACTTTTCTCCTTTCTCTGCAGTAGAAACAAAGATGTAAATAGATTTCTTAAACATGTTGCAACAACCTTCCATAACCTGGTCTGCGATAACACCGTTACCTAGTGAAATAAAATTCCCTGCTAGGAATCGGCCCTTCTTTACTTGTAACAGTAAGCTTTGTTGGGGAACGGGGAATTTCTGAGTCTTCAAAATTTACACCAACAAATATTAATTCTTATAGCAAGCTATGTGCATTGCAATTGTTGTTGTTATGTTGCTAACATTCACTGTCTTCCGTCCTCCTGCAAATATACTATGGTAGATGCACATATACTATGGTAGATGCAAATATACTATGGTAGATGCACATATAATATTTTATTGAAAATTTTCTCTCTACCTACTCACAAACATGGGGGACCCTCCCAATAAGACTTTTTCTCACGCATTCTCTTGACTGTCTTTGTTGCATTGTTTTAACAGATAGGTCACACCCACACCATGAAGTGCATTTAAAACACATTACTTTCCCCCAAAGAATCCTGGGAGCTGTAGTTTATCCCTCACAGAGCTACAGTTCCCAGCATCTTTAACAAACGATGGTTCTCAGGATTCTTTGGGGGCTTTAAACATATGGTGTGGGTGTGATATGATTTATTCTCTAGTATTTATTCTGTTAATACTAATCAAGTTGGGAAAGAATAAGCTTCTCCCCCTCCAACAGTTCCCTGGTTCGCTTCATTCTTAACTCTGTTGCTCATTCCATTTTCCCATGTTTTCCCTTCCTTCACTGGCTTCTGTTTTTGTTATCAAATCCAGTTTAAGTTGCTTCTAGATAGGCATTTATTTGTAGGAGATGTGCTCTGTATGCATGTAAATTTTTTTGCAGTGTTTACATGACGCCGTCGGCATCAAAATTCCAGTTTGTATTTCTTCCTCATCTAAACAGTTTTTTAAAAAAATCTGTTTGCAATATGAAGTCCCCAGATGAAGACAACTTTAGATTTCCTAACTCTTTGGCTCCCTCTTCTCTTTATCTTCAGCTCTGCTACAGTTTTCTTTTTCCTTTGTCCTTCCTTTCCCCTTTTTCTGGAACTCTCCCTCCAGACCTCCATAACCTCTCTCTTGTAGTTGCTTGATAGGTTTTCAACTTCCATTTAACCTCTGCTTCTTCTTCCCCTTCTACCTGTCCTTATGATGGTGTTTTCCCCTTTACATGGTAAGCTTGCTGGAAGCTTTCATTCCCTTTCATATAATTGCTCTAAAGTTTCTACCACTGCTTGAAGTTGGGTGGGGGTTCAGATGAGAATTGCTGTGATGACAGTGCTGGCGGCTACTATTGTGGCTAGGTCAAATATTTGTTAACCCGTCAGGTGCAACTCCAGGTCTGAGCTGAATTGTGTCGAGGGAATAGAGCCAGTCTCACTGGGCATTTCTGACTGGGGTGGCAGGTGGTTCCTTGAGTTGTTTATGCTCTGGAGTTGCCTTAGAGACCACGTGTAGAGAGACCAGATGCGTAACTCTGAACACTTAAATAAGTAAATGTGTGTATGCTGACCTTATAAATAAGCCCTCAAAAGTTACTAAGCCTGCCTGTTGTTGTTGTTTTATCTCTCTGCTTGTTACTCATGAGAGTGTTGCAGAAAAAGTGTTCTGTTCCTCATCTACCAGCTCTTCTAGTGAGTAAAAAGCAGGCTAGCAAAGTCAGCCACATTCGCACCATACACTTAAAGCACTATGATACTTCCCCTAGTCATGGCTTCCCTCAAAAGAGTCCTAGGAGCTGTATTTTGTTAAGGGGCTGATCATTGTGATAGACCCCTTTTTCCAGAGTTCTCTGTGATGAGGGATTGACTTGTCAAACTACTCAGGGAACTGTAGCTCTCTGACCTCCTAACTCTCAGCACTTTTAACAAAACTACAGCTCCCATGATTCCTTGGGGGTGGGTGGGAGCCATTACTGTTTAAAGTGGTATCACAGTGCTTTAAATGCATTCTGTGAATGTGACCTCTATGCTGAGCCCAGAGGATGTATCTTCCTCTTCTACATGCCTAGCATAGCATTGCAGGGGGGTTCCACAGGGGAGTGGTCAGAGTGCCACATCCCTTCGTCTTGATTTCAGTGCTGGGTGTCGAGGAAGAAAAGTTTCCTCCTCCGTGTGTCGCAGGAAGACCCAGGGGAGCTGCTGGAGGGAGGGAGGGAGGGAGGCAGCACTCCATCCCCAAGTGCTCTATGGTAGCTGGTGGCCTATTTATTTTTCATATAATTCTATGTCACCTATGGGGATGCGGGTGGCGCTGTGGGTTAAACCACAGAGCCTAGGGCTTGCCGATCAGAAGGTCGGCAGTTCAAATTCCCGCGACGGGGTGAGCTCCCGTTGCTCAGTCCCAGCTCCTGCCAACCTAGCAGTTTGAAAGCACGTCAAAAGTGCAAGTAGATAAATAGGTACCGCTCCGGCGGGAAGGTAAACAGTGTTTCCGTGTGCTGCTCTGGTTCACCAGAAGCGGCTTCGTCATGCTGTCCACATGACCCGGAAGCTGTATGCCGGCTCGCTTGGCCAATAAAACGAGATGAGCGCCGCAACCCCAGAGTCGGCCACAACTGGACCTAATGGTCAGGGGTCCCTTTACCTTTACTATGTCACCTTTGAAACTAGTTTTCAACTTTATAAGACCCGCCTTTAATACAAACATACGTTTGGGGACCCATTTCTTTTGCTCTTTTTGTTTTACCATGTACTTGCATGGTGGTCGTGCTGCTGTTGCAACCCACATTGGATTAGGCTGAGACCCCAAAGTGTGTCCCAACCAATTGTCTATGTTGACGAGGCAGGTGATTAAATGCAAGGCATGTACCTGTCGCAGTTTATTTTGTTTGCATATGGCTGTTGCATCATTCAAATTATTTTTAATAGGCCATGCTGGAGAATATTTAGGAAACCAAATAATTAAGAACATCTCTCTCTCTGCTTTTAAAAAAGTGTTAGTTTGGGGGGGGGATTTGTGGGCAAAAGAAGATTTTAAAAACAATACCAATTAAACTGCAGCACAAAACGGCACAGAGCTATATTTATAGCCAATGTGTACTTCATGTTCTTGTGATTCCTTTTAATTTGCTGTGAATTTTCCTAGGAGAATGCATTAAAGTGAAAGTCCTGAGACAGTTATACTTGACCAAACATAGGCACAGCAGAAGAATTTACTTTAAATTGTCTCAAAACAGAAATCTTGGCAAAGCGTGCTTAAACCGAGCATAATTCTAGCAATGTTGGGCTTTTTAAAAACTTATTCGAGTCTGTTACTCTTTGATAAAGCTGGATTAAATTACTGTTTCATTTACTGTGGCTGACAGCAAAAATATTACATACCAGTGTCTGGTTTCTTGCCTAATGCTGCATTCTGAAGCAGAAGCACGTCTGTTTTGAAATTAGTATGACTTCAGTAAACAGTATTTAGGCTAGCTGTACAGGTAGGTGCAAATGCTCCCTCTTGCCATATTTTGAAGTTTTGTCTTTCAGGGTAAATACCACCTCTGATACTGGGAGGATGCTGCAACCCTAACCCTGCTTACTCGGGAGTAAATCCTATGAAATTAAGGCTGTGTAAGCACCGTACATTTAAAGTGCACCTCGCCCCACAAAGAAACCTGGGAACCATAATTTAAGATTGCTGGGAACTGTAGTTATCAAATGCCTTCCCCAAAGATGTTTGGCAGGTGCCTACAATGTACCTCATGCTCGCTTCAGCAGCACATAATACTAAATACACTGTACAGTGGTACCTCAGGTTAAGAACTTAATTTGTTCTGGAGGTCCGTTCTTAACCTGAAATTGTTCTTAACCAGAGGTACCACTTTAGCTAATGGGGCCTCCTGCTGCCACTGTGCGATTTCTGTTCTCAACCTGAAGCAAAATTCTTAATCCGAGATACTATTTCTGGGTTAGCGAAGTCTGTAACCTGAAGCGTCTGTAACCTGAGATACCACTGTAATCTCTTTGGTGCCAAGCAGAAGTACTTTCATTTACACAGGTATTTTACCTTGTAAATTTCAGGTGGTTTATTGATGGTTCTATTATTCATCATCATCAATCTTTATTACGGTCCAGAGACCCAACAAATCGTTACAAAAGCAATGCACAATTCATACAGCCTACCTCCAGGTTAAACAAGCATTTTGTTCAGAATATAGGGATCATTGGTTCTTGCAACCACCGATAAAAACTTTGCCACTGCTAATGTTCTAGCATTTGTCCGGTCTTCCAATAGGAACCTGACATAGTGAGCCTCTGATTTTCCCAGGAAAGGTACCAGCAAGGGTAGTATCAGTTCAGCCCTGGATTGCTCATATTTTGCACAATGCAACAAAATATGTTTTATGGAATCGATGTCTTCAGCACACGAGCAAAGTCTGTCCTGATAGGTTCTATTATTTGTATTCAGGCAGAAATAGTTGTACACCACCTTGGAATCATAACAGAATCAAGGGGGGGGGTAATAAATGTATTCACTTGTTTGTTTGTTTATTTTTTAACTTTTCTCTATGTAATAATAATAATAATAATAATAATAATAATAATTTATTATTTATACCCCGCCCATCTGGCTGGGCCTCCCCAGCCACTCTGGGCGGCTTCCACAGAAACCAAAAATACAGTAAAATATCACACGTTAAAAACTTCCCTGAACAGGGCTGCCTTAAGATGTCTTCTGAATGTCAGGTAGTTGTTTATCGCTTTGACATCTGCTGGAAGGGCGTTCCACAGGGCGGGCGCCACTACCGAGAAGGCCCTCTGCCTGGTTCCCTGTAGCTTTGCTTCTCGCAATGAGGGAACCGTCAGAAGGCCCTCGGCGCTAGACCTCAGCGTCCGGGCAGAATGATGGGGGTGGAGACGCTCCTTCAGGTATACTGGACCGAGGCCGTTTAGAACTTTAAGGGTCAGCACCAACACTTTGAATTTTGCTCGGAAACATACTGGGAGCCAATGTAGGTCTTTCAAGACTGGTGTTATATGGTCTCGGCGGCCGCCCCCAGTCACCAGTCTAGCTGCCGCGTTCTGGATTAGTTGTAGTTTCCAAGTCACCTTCAAAGGTAGCCCCACGTAGATTGCATTGCAGTAGTCCAAGCGGGAGATAACCAGAGCATGCACCACTCTGGCGAGACAGTTGGCGGGCAGATAGGGTCTCAGCCTATGTACCAGATGGAGCTGGTAAACAGCTGCCCTGGACACAGATTTGACCTGTGCCTCCGTGGACAGCTGTGAGTCCAAAATGACTCCCAGGCTGCGCACCTGGTCCTTCAGGGGCACAGTTACCCCATTCAGGACCAGGGAATCCTCCACACCTGCCTGCCTCCTGTCCCCCAAAAACAGTACTTCTGTCTTGTCAGGATTCAACCTGTTAGCCGCCATCCATCCTCCAACCGCCTCCAGACACTCACACAGGACCTTCACTGCCTTCACTGGTTCTGATTTAAAAGAGAGGTAGAGCTGGGTATCATCCGCATACTGATGAACACCCAGCCCAAACCTCCTGATGATCTCTCCCAGCGGCTGCATGTAAATGTTGAAAAGCATGGGGGAGAGGACAGAACCCTGAGGCACCCCACAAGTGAGAGCCCAGGGGTCTGAACACTCATCCCCCCCCACTTTCTGAACACGGCCCAGGAGGAAGGAGCGGAACCACTGTATGACAGTGCCCCCAGCTCCCAGCCCCTCAAGACGGTCCAGAAGGATGTTATGGTCGATGGTATCAAACGCCGCTGAGAGATCCAGCAGAACTAGGAAACAGCTCTCACCTTTGTCCCTAGCCCGCCGGAGATCATCAACCAGTGCGACCAAGGCAGTTTCAGTCCCATGATGAGGCCTGAATCCCGACTGGAAGGGATCCAAATGGTCCGCTTCTTCCAGGCGTGCCTGGAGTTGTTCGGCAACTGCTCGCTCAATCACTTTGCCCAAGAATGGAAGATTTGAGACTGGGCGATAGTTGGCCATCGTGGCCGCATCTAAAGATGGTTTTTTAAGAAGCGGTTTAATAACCGCCTCTTTCAGCAGGTCTGGGAAGGCTCCCTCACGGAGGGAAGCATTCACCACCCCACGAAGCCCATCGCCCAGTCCTTCCCGGCTAGCTTTTATAAGCCAGGATGGGCAAGGATCCAGGAGACAGGTGGTTGGTTTCACTCGTCCAAGCAGCCTGTCCACATCCTCGGAGGTAACAGATTGGAATTGATCCCACTCAACTTGACTAGACAGAACTCTAGCACTCTCCCGCCTCGGCCCTGCTCCCACGGTGGAGTCTACTTCTTCCCGAATCTGAGCGATTTTATCTGCAAAAAACTTTGCAAAATCATTGCAGGAGAACATGTGGCCCATACTGGGCCCCGATGTTGCAGGTGGTTCCGCTAAATTGTGAACCACCTGAAAAAGTCTCCTGCTGCTGTTTTCTGCAGATGCAATAGAGGCGGCGAAGAAATTCTTCTTCGCCGTCGCTGTCGCCACTTGGTAGGCTCGATGTTGAGCTCTAACCTGTGTCCGGTCAGATTCGGAATGAGTTATCCGCCACCGGCGCTCTAGCCGTCTCAACGATTGTTTCATTGCCCTCAGATCCGTGGAAAACCACGGGGCTGTCCGGGCTCCATGCAGTCGGAGAGGGCGCTTCGGAGCCAAACAGTCAATAGCCCTGGTTAACTCCACATTCCAGCTGGCCACCAGGGAATCAGCTGAAAGGCCATCAACATGGGATGAAGCATCCCCTACCACTCTCTGGAAACCATTTGGATCCATTAAGTGGCGGGGGCGGACCATCCGAATTGGTCCCAACAAAGCTCCCTGCAAAGAGAAAGCTGGCCTAGAAAGCTTCTAACATGCAGCCCTTGGCACTGATGTGCTAGTTTTCTTCTTGCAGTGAGTTGCTTATGTGAAGGAGCATTCATGATAGGTTCCCTAGTCTGAAAACAGCATATACTCCATGCTGCCAACTCCTTTTGCTGTGTATGTGGAGACCAGCCAAGTGGCTAGTGACAAGCCTGCAACACAGTAACATAACGTTTTCTCTTCACTGCGGCACATCTATTTATTCTTGAGACAGAGGAAAATCAACATTTATGTTTTATTCTGGTTTTCCTGCCATTGGTTTGCTATAAAATAAACCACAGGCTCTTGTGGCTATTATTTCTTCAGTTGCAAGGAATTTCACTGCATGATTATGAAGGTTACATGGCTTTTAAAAATACAACAAAGCCATTCTTGTGCATAATGTAATTTCTTTTCTTTTCTTTTCTAAAAGAAAGAGGGTTTTATTACAGACTCTTTAGAAATACATTATTTGGGGATGTGAAGTTTGGTGTGTATTCAGGAACCATCTTGCCCTGAGGGTAGGTGGGTTCTAGCTTTCAAAAAGCTTTTTCCCTGGTGGCCAGTCTTATTACTGTATATAGTTTTAAATTGCTGCTTATTGTTTTAATATAGTCTTCTCCAGCCTCATGCCATCCAAATGTTTTGTACCAAAATCCCCACCATCCCTGAGCATTCATCTCGCAGAAGGGGGCTGATGGAATTTGGAGTTGGGTGTCCAGTTAGAGAATAATGTTCTTTTTTTAATGTAAACTGCTTTGTGAGGTTTGCCTGAGAAGTTGTAGTGGCATATTAATATCTAAAGTCAGTACTAAGAGATTTCCTGGAATCCACTTTTGTATTTTGTAGAGCGGTTCTGTTTATATGTCTTCCAGAAAGCGTTCTGGACTAAACCGAGAGGTAAATAAAATGTGAAGATAATAGACTTTCTCTCTCTGTATGTGTATTTATGTGTAAAACATGGATGCTTAATGGCTTCAAGGAAGGCAAGCAGTACATGATTACCTTTGGGGAGAAACATTTTTGTATGGTAGCTTAGCATATGGAATGAATTACCTAGGATAACAGAAGAGTTATGGTGTATATTGATTTATAGCGGAAGTTAAGAATGTATTTTATAAGCAGAAGTTATGGGATTATTAGTAGCGGGCAGAGTGCAAACATGTTAATACGTTTCCAGTGCTTTAACTAAATTAAAATATTTATTCAAAGGAAATTAATCCCTGCATTTGAATTTACACTCGAGATAATAAATTTAGTGAGTGAAAAGCTGGAAATAAGTTATTGTGCTCTGTTAATCTCTGCATAGCTTTGTAGTTTCACAGCTCAGTTCAGTGTGGTCTTTATTCAGCACTAAGTACTGCTGGATTTACATGGGGCTTGTGAGCAGGTAAGTGTGTACAGGTAGGATTGCAGCCATAGGCTTCTAAATTAAGTGATGGATCTTATCTCTGGTCAGACTGTACGTCCAGGTCAGGATATCAGCATCGCATTCTCTGTGTGAAATGTACAGTGGTGCCTCGCAAGACGAAATTAATTCGTTCTGCGAGTTTTTTCGTCTAGCGAATTTTTCGTCTTGCGAAGCACGAAATCCCATAGGAATGCATTGAAATTCAATTAATGCGTTCCTATGGTCAAAAAAAGTCCAAACAAAGCCAAATTTGGTACAACAAGAGTTTATAAAGTGCTCTTTAAAGTCACACATACTGTAAAGAGCAGTTCAAAAATTGAAGGAACAATAAATTAAGTTTCTAAACATGACAGAAAAACATTTAAAAATCAACAAAGTGTACCGTACATTTTCTAAGACTCTAGGGGACCACTCGAAGAAGGTTCCTCTTCCACGCTTTGCTTCTTGCTGAAGAACCTGTCCATGGTCTGCTGCTTCATCCGCCTTTTCAGCACCTCCTTGAAAGGCGACATGACCGTCGTATCAAAAGTGTTCGCAAGGTCATGTATCATGTGCTTGTTAGGGTGGTCTGCTGGTGCTGCTGTGCAAAAGCCTGCACATCCTTCCACTTCTGGCAAATGTCCCTCAGTTTTTTGGAGGACAGCCATTCCTCAGTTGCTTCCTCCTCTTCCAGCGAGGCCTGCTCCTGCGCAGCCTCTGCCTGCAGTTCGACCAGCTCCTGGGTGGTCAGCTCGTGGTCGTGCTCCTCCACCAGCTCGCTGACATCCTCCTCTGTGACCTCCAGTCCCATGGTCCTCCCCAAGGCAACAATGTCCTGCACCACTGTTGACTCTGGTGCATCAGAGTCACTTGGTGCCACACAGTTCGGCCACAGGCTGCGCCAAGCGCAATTCAAATTTCTCTGGCTGATCCCGTTCCAGGCCGTGGTGATCATCTTCAAGCAGGTGACGATGTCGAAGTGGTCCTTCCAGAATTCCCGCAGGGTGATGGTGGTGCAGTCAGTCACCTCGAAGCATCGCCTGAAAAGCTCCTTGGTGTAGAGTTTTTTGAAATTGGCGATGACCTGCTGATCCATCGGCTGGAGCAGTGGCGTGGTGTTAGGCGGCAGGAACATGATGTTGATGAAGCTGAACTCCTCCAAAAAGTCCTCCTCAAGGCCTTTAGGATGAGCAGGAGCATTGTCCATCAGAAGCAAAGCCTTCAGCGGCAGGTCGTTGTCCAGCAGGTACTGTTTGACAGCAGGGCCCAAAGCAAGATTGACCCAGTCCACAAACAGCACACGTGTGACCCAAGCCTTGCTGTTGGATCGCCACATGACACTCAGCTGCTCCTTGTCGACCTTGTGTTTCTTGAAGGCCCGTGGGTTCTCCGAGTGGTACACCAGCAGGGGCTTGATCTTCAGGTCGCCGCTTGCATTGGCACAGAAGAGCAGGGTCAGACAGTCCTTCATGGGCTTGTGGCCAGGCAACTTGGCCTCCTCCTGAGTGATGAAAGTCCTTTTGGGCATCCTCTTCCAAAACAGCCCGGTCTCGTCACAGTTGAAGACCTGCTGTGGAACGTAGCCCTCCGTCTTCACAACCTCCAGGAACTCCGCTGCAAAGTCTTCAGCCGCAGGAACATCAGAACTGGCAGCCTCTCCATGCCTGACCACGCTGTGGATTCCAGATCTTGTCTTGAACCGGTCAAACCAACCTCTGCTTGCCTTGAAGACTTCTGGCTCGCCTGAGGTTCCTGGCTGTTCCCGGACGAGGTCTGCGTGCAAGGCCGTGGCCTTCTCGCAAATGACGGCCTCAGTCACTGTGTCCCCTGCACGCTGCTTCTCTTCTAACCAGATGAGCAGCAACTTCTCGACCTCCTCCAGAACAGCTGGGCGGTTCTTCATGATCCTGGTGACTCCCTTGGCTGCATCCGTCGCAAGGATCTTCTCCCTCATCTTCAGGATGGTCCCGATGGTCGATGGATTCCTGCCGTACTCCCTGGTGAGGTCTGTCACACGCATTCCACCGTCGTGCTTCCGGATGATCTCCTTCTTCATTTCCAGCGTCATCTTCTCCTTCTTCCTCTCGCCGGCCTCTGCAGCAGCAGTCTTCTTGGGTCCCATGGCAGCACAGCTCCTTCGTAAACTCAGAAAAAGACAAAAAAATCAGTGCTTCACTTCCAAAAAATTCAAAAGCACCCAGCCACCCACCACACAGAAAATCAAACACAGAACCAAGTCCTAGAATTCGAAACACCCCAACCCAAAATCCAAAAACTCCAAAAAAAGTTTTAAAAGTTTAACTTACGAAATGGCTGCAAATCACCAAAGTCTTCAAAATCCTCAAATGGCTGCAAAAGAAGTTTTGGAAAAGCTTTAAAAATCACCAAAGTCTTCAAAAACCTCAACTTGTTCCCCCAGCCACCCACCCACCACACAGAAATTGCAAACCCCTCCCCAACTGTTGCAAACCCCTCCGCAACTGTTCCCCCAGCCCCTCCCCAACTGTTGCAAACCCCTCCCCAACTGTTCCCCTAGCCAGCCACCACACAGAAATTCAAACTCAGAAAATTTTCAAAAAACAACAACAACATGGCCCAATGGTCACAGAAAATCATAAAAATGCAGAAAAAACCCACACAAGCTCCCAGATTCTTGCAAACCTCTCCCCAACTGTTCCCCCAGCCAGCCACCACACAGAAATTCAAACCCAGAAAATTTTCAAAAAAAACCAACATGGCCCAATGGTCACAGAAAATCATAAAAATGCAGAAAAAACCCACACAAGCTCCCAGATTCTTGCAAACCTCTCCCCAACTGTTCCCCCAGCCAGCCACCACACAGAAATTCAAACCCAGAAAATTTTCAAAAAACAACAACATGGCCCAATGGTCACAGAAAAATCATAAAAATGCAGAAAAAACCCACACAAGCTCCCAGATTCTTGCAAACCTCTCCCCAACACCAAGTCCTTGAATTCCAAACACCCCAACCCAAAATCCAAAAAACCCCAAAAAAGTTTTAAAAGTTTAACTTACCAAATGGATGCAAAAGAAGTTTGGGGAAAGCTTCAAAAAGCACCAAAGTCCTCAAAAACCTCAAAAAAGGCTACCACACCGCGTGCTATGTGTTGCTCCTCGAAGTTCAAGTCGCAACTGCACCTCTTCAAGCAATGCACGCTGGGTATTAACGGTTTTACGAAAAAGGAAACAAACTTGCAAGACGTTTTCGTCTTGCGAAGCAAGCCCATAGGGAAATTTGTCTTGCGAAGCACATCGAAAAACGAAAAACTCTTTCGTCTAGCGAGTTTTTCGTCTTACGAGGCATTCGTCTTGCGGGGCACCACTGTACTTGTCTATGTACAAGAGCATTCTTAATAAGTTTTTTTGTTTGTTTCTGCTATCTAAAATTTAACAGAATAAAATGATCCACACTCACCGATTTTCAGAAAATAAAGGCATACTGAGAATATAATGAACTTTGATGTTGCAGTTAATTTAGAACTTGCTGTAATTCATCAAAGTGTAAAAAGTAATTTACTTAAGTGAAATACTAGTGTGCTGAATCTTCCTCTTGTTGCAGCTTTGCCTGTGAATACTGACTGTCGAATCTGTTTGCCTGTCTCATACCCTTTCATAAAGGTTAGAAACATTTTGACTACTTGGGATGTTCTCCCTTCTCACTGAAATATATGTGGAAAAGGCAAAGGGCAGGAAAGATAGCAGTTTGCAAAGGATGTGTGAATTTGCTCTCTTGCAGAATTCCATAGGGAATCTGTTTTAAAGGTGCTGTACACTAATTCTGTACTTAGTTCTGACAGTCTTCTCAGAAGTCCTTAACCCTCAGATCAGAAACCATGGCAGCCTTGCCGATCAATACCTTCTATGCTAGAATCAGCCATGGGGATGGACAACCTGTGGTTATACAGGACTACAACTGCCGTCATTCCTGACTGTTGGCCATGCTAGCTGGGTCTGATGGAAGTTGTAGTCCAACAACAAAGGGAGGGCAGCGTTTTGGCTTCTCTTGGAGAGACTACGGAACTGAGCAAGTTCCTCTTTGTAGTTGGATTCACTCTTTTCGTTTCTGCTCTTTGACCATAAATGATCCCTCATCTCTTCCTCCACAGTCTTATTTTAACTTTATAGTAAGAAATAACGTGGGTCAACAAAGTGGGTGCTTGCGAAGCGGTACTTCTTGGCCTTCTTTTTGACTAGTATGGAATTGCTGTGCAAATATTTAACTTACACATAAAGTTAATCACTTTAAACAGATTTCTAAACAGTTTCCAAAGGTACTTTTTAAGGAGCTGAAGAAGTGTTTCCCCCACCAAACCCCCACCCACCCACAATTCCTAGCAAGTGTACATTGCTTAAAAAAAACCAGACCATTCAAATGTCAATTTTCCGCCTGAACAAAAACCGAATGAAGATTAAGCATTGCTGTAGGCAATATTGTCATTATAGCGGGAGGTTTATATATATATATATTTTTTAACTCTAATGAAAATGTCTCTAAAACCATGCAATTTCGTTATTTTGAAAAAGTAAATAAACTTGTCTATTTCTTAATAGTCTACATTTTAAAGACACCGTAATAAAAACGGATGCGTCATGCATATGAAATGATTATTTCCTAGAGAAATGTTTTTTTAATAACTTGATGGTGCTGACTAATTAACTGCAGATTAGGAAGGAAATTGGCTAGGAGTAAGCTGCCTGTAGAAAGATAACAGCAGGTTTCTAAATTCTATTTGTGTGTAACCAACTCTTTCTCTATACTCTATAGATGAGTGATCTTCATTAAATTGTTACATGGCTTTCCATTCTTGATTCTAATTTGTACTCAGCTGGGGTTTTTTCCTGGTAGTTTGCTTAGTTCTGTTCACTAACAGTAAGTTTGTGTTGTGGACCTTTTCTTGATGCGTATTTTCTTTCATCCTTATCTCATTTTTTTAATGGTCATCTATATATAGTTATATATCTGTGTGTACGTAGCTAGATACACACACACACACACACACACACACACACACACTCACACTGTCCATCTTTCTGAAGTTCAGTGGCTAAGTGTGAATCCTTATGTAGTCAAAATAGCACCATCCTCGCGCAAGGAGGAATCAGCAGGCTTTGGGCAGCCAAAGGTTTTCAGAAGCTCTAAGAAATGGTTTGGTGGGGGAAGGACACAAGGGGACCTTTTCCCTAACACAGCCCAATGAGCTCAGTGGTCATGGAAAGCTGATTGACTTGAGGTGAGAATAGAAAAATGGGTGGAGCATGGGAATGGCATGAAGTATTGTGGATAAGGGCATGACTGGACGGCTGAGTGGAGCAGGGAACATGAGCATCTCTGGTCATGGTGATATTTCTTGCAAGGTTATGCATGTCTGTGGGCTTGCATTGAAATGCTTAATTTCCCCCAAACTAGCAACACTTAACACAATTCCATTTGAGAACAAATAGGGCATAAAAGTCACATTTACTTTCATGTGCTGAGGATGGTATGTGTGCTTGACTGACTTTGTGCCACAAGTGCTCACACTTTCACCTTTGATGTAATACTTAGAATGCATATTGATGTTAGAAATTGCTTGCACTTTCATAAGCTGCAGATGGGGAACAGAAAGTGGATATTCACTTAAAATAATGCACCTGATTTAGTGGCTTTGGCGTAAGCACCTTGGACATATTGCGGTGTATGAGTGAACACTAAATAGTAATAGTAATAGTAATAGTAATAGTAACAATAACAATAACAATAATAATAATACAGTTGTACCTTGGTTCGCGAATGCCTTGCATGTCGAAGGTTTAGGCTCCCGAACGCCGCAAACCCAGAAGTGAGTGTTCCAGTTTGTGAATGTTCTTTGGAACCCGGACGTCCAATGCGGCTTCCACAGCTTCCGATTGGCTGCAGGAAGCTCCTGCAGCCAATCGGAAGCTGTGCCTTGGTTTCCAAATGTTTTGGAAGTCGAACAGACTTCCAGAACAGATACCATTTGACTTCCGAGGTGCCACTGTATGGTTCCGGAGGTCCATTCGTAACCGGAAACCGTTCTTATCCTGAGGTGCACTTTCGCTAATCGCGCCTCCCACTGCACGCAATTTCCGTTTGCATCCCGGGACAAAGTTCACAACCAGGAGCAGCTACTTCCGGGTTAGTGAAGTTCGTAACCCAAAGCGTGCGTAACCAGAAGTGTTCGTAACCAGAGGTACCACTGTACCACCCTTCATCCGAAGATGCCAGGGTGGTTCCCTCAGTGTTCTTCAAGGTAAGTTGGCTGGGGCTGATGGGAGCTGAAGTGCAACAACTTCCGGAAACCCATTGTTGGAAAACCCTGATATAGCTGGGTGAACCCATCCACCCAGAGCTAGAGTGAAGCTGCCATGTCTGTTGGTAGTCACTCAGGGTACTGACACATTTGGGTTCAAATTGCACTTCGACCCCAAATGTTTGGTTATATTACTACTACTATTAGTATTTATGCCATTTATCACTTGTGCATTTCTTTCTACCTTTTTTACAAACTTTACTGAAATTTTTTTTGCTCTTGAGATAAATGATAATGAATGTCACAAGGGGGCCGTTAAAAATGAATGGGAAAGATCAATCTTGCACGGCACTTTGCCTACAAGGTCTCCCAGAAAGCAGAAGTGTACATTTAACTTTGCAGAACTGTGGAAACATTTGATTCCTCACTTGTTTGTACCATAATGATGTCCCTGAAATGGCATGATGAAAACAGCCATCCAGGACTGCAGTGCCAGCAATTGGCTCGTGGCATTTGAAGTATTAATCCTAAGTACATTTCCCATTATGTTACAGCTCCTTTTCATAATGTGCAGAGGTGTCTCTGTCTTTTGAAATGTCACAGTGCTGGTCGGAGAAAATTAAATGGTGGTTTCCTTTTAAATGCCAGGCAGCAGATTTTATCTGTTTTACAGCATACCCTGAAGTACCACAAACCCATTACACAATAACAGAGGCTAGTAGTTGAGAGTAACCACAGGCAGGTTGCTTTAAAGTGTTTCATGCAGCAAAGCATTTCTGAGCTGTTGCTAGCTACACAAACTGTCTGTCTGGTGACAGAAATTAAAACTTTGCAAAGGAATAGAGAAGAACTTTCCCAAACTGTGAGATGAGCCCCGGAACATTTTGTGGCCTACCCCATGCAACAGGGAACAAGTTGAAGTGACTAGACTATGACTTCTCTATGCACTGGACCAGGGATCACAAACGTTTGGGCCAATTCTGAATTGTGAAAGAAAGTGTTGTGGGTGTCAGTCACAAAATGGCTGCTGTGGTGGTGTGGCATAATGCAAAATGGCTGCTTTGGGGGCATGGAGGAGAGACTGAGACAATGCAGAAAGGAACTGAGCAGGAAGAACGTTCTCTTATGCAGTGTGGTTTTTTGACTCGATATTTACTGAGAACTTTTACACATGGAGTGTTCACTTCAGTGCTGCTAATGCAACAGTCTGACTTCACTCCTGGAGGTGCACTCCATTGCCTCTCAAGAAAGACAGATGCCAATAACCACTGAGCACAGCAGCATCTGTGGGCATTGTGTTGATTATATGTGCCTGATCCTATACATTGTGCATATAGGAAAAGAATGTGTGCGTTGTGTCTATCCTGTTCCTACTAGGGCTAGTGAACTTGTAACTTCTGAACCCTTTCCTCAGCAGTGGAATTAAGTGTTTTGTTCAGAATTTTCTTGTTTGACTTGGGTTGTCATTTAGTCCTGGCATGTGTGTAAGAGGAGCAGGACCATGGGTGCCGGCCTCAGCCCCTGACATAATTTTTAAAATAAAATAAAATAAAAATATTTAAACACAGT
This sequence comes from Podarcis raffonei, assembly GCF_027172205.1. NCBI lineage: Eukaryota > Metazoa > Chordata > Lepidosauria > Squamata > Lacertidae > Podarcis > Podarcis raffonei. The sequence goes on along the minus strand of NC_070613.1, from coordinate 22,064,464 downwards.
ACTGCTGTGTAAATGATATTTGTGTATATATGGCTTTTTCCTATAACTAGGGAGCCCTGACTGCCTTTGGAGTTTGTAATTGCCTTATAAAGCTTTACATGGGTAGACTGTTCGAATGCCGAATGTGTCAACATTATAGGTGTGGTCAGCAGGGTGTGGTCTGTTTTCTCTGAGTGTGTGCATGTGAGCATGAATGGTTTTATTGTGATGCAATAAGCAAAACTCCTCAAATTCCTTTTCCTACTCAAGCCACTTGGGGTTTATTTGCTTCATTCAAAGGGTCTACAGAAACTTGTGGAAATAGTTGGGCATATCAGTAGTCGACCTTGAATTTGTTTTATTTCCCCCAACGGTAGAGATTGAACCTATTTTGACAGGGGCCAGATTATCAAACAGGTTAAAAAGGTTATGTCTCGGGGCCTGTGATTTTCACAATACAGTGCTGGTGCAGTCTACTAATTGCCCCCCGACCATCTCCCAGTTAAAGGGGCCCGTCTCACTAGACTGGGCCTAGGTAGGACACATGAACTTTCATAAGATGAAAGGCATTGGTTTCAAAGACAATCAAATGTATTAAGCGGTCTGCTAAGACCTACAGCAATGTTCAAGTGTTTTGCAAAGAGAAAGTCCGAGTTCTGCCTTGATTAATAATAATAATAATAATAATAATAATAATAATAATAATAAAAATAAAATTTTATTTATATCCCGCCCTCCCCAGCCGAAGCCGGGCTCAGGGCGGCTAACAACAACAAAATAAGACAACATTTTAAAATCATTTCATTAAAAAATTACTTCAAATCAAATTGATGGCAACCATTGGGTAGAGTTCTGTGAAGATTGCCAAAGGAGGGAGTCAGGCTGTGCCCTGGCCAAAGGCTTGGCAGAACAGCTCTGTCTTGCAGGCCCTGCGGAAAGATGTCAAGTCCTGCAGGGCCCTAATCTCTTGTGGCAGAGCGTTCCACCAGATCGGAGCCACAGCCGAAAAAGCCCTGGCTCTGGTTGAGGCCAGCCTAACCTCTCTGTGGCCTGGGACCTCCAAGATGTTTTTGTTTGCAGATCGTAAGTTCCTCTGTGGGACATACCAGGAGAGGCGGTCCCGTAGGTACAAGGGTCCTAGGCCGTATAGGGCTTTAAAGGTTAAAACCAGCACCTTAAACCTGATCCTGTACTCCACCGGGAGCCAGTGCAGCTGGTATAGCACCGGATGAATGTGATCTCGCAGCAAGGACCCTGTAAGGAGTCTCGCTGCAGCATTCTGCACCCGCTGGAGTTTCTGGGTCAGACTCAAGGGCAGCCCAACGTAGAGCGAGTTACAATAATCCAGTCTGGAGGTGACCGTTGCGTGGATCACAGTGGCTAGGTCAGGGCGAGAGAGGTAAGGAGCCAACTGCTTAGCTTGGCGGAGATGATTAGTCACTTGTTCGTTTTTCCTTTGCATGTCCATCACTGAGATACTAGGTTGCAGGAAGAGTCCCTAAAGCTGTTTCCTAAACGTACTATGGATTGTATCCCTGCAGGCAGAAGTTCTTTCTTTCATATAGCTGCTGTACAGCACTACAGTCGAGGTAGAACAAAGCCACTGTGGCTTATAGCCATTGATAGCTCTGTCCATGAATTTGTCTAATTCTCTTTTAAAGCCACCCTCCTGAGTTAGGGCATGTATACCTTGAATTTTATGGCTGTTTGGCCTCACTCTGCACCTGTTGCATGTGCATAAGGTAACTTGGTATGTGAGGATAACCCATCACAAAGCTTCTCTGTTATTGTTTGCTCTTTTTTAAAAAAGTAAATCCTTAACATAAAAAAGATGTGACAAAGCTAACGCCCCTCTAGCCATTTCCTGCACAAAGCAAACATTTATCTGACAGAAGCTGAGTACATATCTAATGGATGACCCCCCCCAATCATTAGCGTGGTCTCATCCGTTTTTCTAATGGTATGTTTAGTTAGAAGTCATGATTATGTTCCACATGAACCCTGATGTTGTGTTTATATTTTGCATTATTAACTATATTAGGGAGATGTGTATGGAGATGAAAATGAGTTATGGGAGATCTGAGACAGAACAAGGATTCTAATGAGCTGGTGATGATATTATCCAGATGAGGGAATCTGGCAGGCATTAGCTGCATTTTAACCATCTGTCTAATCTTTGCAGCAAAAATGCAACCATGGGCAGCTCTGCAGAGTGCACTAGCGCTGCATCTCAGAACGTGTCCTGGACATTAAAAAAAATATGCGTATTTCTCACAAACAGGGTGGAATTAAATTTTGCTTTAGAAATCAAAGCATTGAGGTGAGATGCAAAGGTCTGCAAGCCTCCAGTGCTCATCCGTAGCTCTGCATGAGCTGCCCCACCTTCATTTCTGAGCTAGGACGTCCACCACCAGCGCAGAGCTTTCCTCCCCATTGAAATGAATAGTGAGAACCCTTCCTGTGTATCCCCCTTCCAGGAGCATACTGCTGCTCTTGGGTGGCTTTACTGAGAGCCTAAAATACAGGTATCTGTTAATGTTGGAGGCAGAAGATAGTTTTAGGGAGCACCTGGGTTAGCCATTCCAGCAGGCTGTGTTGGAGGAAAAGAAGGGAAGCAGGGCTCATTCCATCAGCTCTGCTGAAAGTCCATCTCCATCTGGCACCTCCTGCCTCTGAACTGCTTCCATTCCAGCTGGTCATTTATAAAAATATTAAAGAACCAGGTCCTGGTTTCCCTGTCCCCCTCTTCTTTCCATGTTCTCCCCCCACCTTTTTGTGCCATGTCTTTTGATGGTATGGTGTGCAGACAGTGACATTCCTGTTTCAATTGATTGGATGAAAACCATGAAAACTACTCTGAGAGCCATTTTGGCTGAAGTGTGAGGAGCAAATATTATTTTAAAAAGAAGCAAAGGAAATGGCAAGATCCACTTGACGGTGCTGGTACGGCTTTGCACTATCTAGAGGGCCAAAGATTCCCCACTCCTGCACTAGAATTAGAAATACATGCGAAATCAGAGCTTCATAAATTTAATGCACTTTAAAAGGCATATTTGGAGAGAAAATACGCTCTGGCTAGTTCACTAGCCATGGCCCATTTTGGACAAGAATGACCTTGCTGCTGTACTCCATGCTGTCGTAACTTCCAGATTGGATTATTGCAATGCACTCTACGTAGGGCTGCCCTATGTAGATGAATGGGAAACTTCAATTGGTCCAAAATGTAGTAGCCAGATTACTTGCTGGGTTTCTGTTTAGATTTCATATAACCTCCATTTCAGAACAGCTGCACTGGTTGCCAGTTTGTTTCTGGGCCCAATCCAAGGTGCTCACATTAGATTTTACCTGTTCCATAAAAATGGTACCTTCTGCCCCACCTCCACTGCTCTCCCAACCTGAATCTCCTGCGATAGGGAATGTGGGACTCATGGTGGACAAGAAAGTCCTTCTGCACACATTATAGCAAAGGCAGAGAAGAAGGTTAAGCCATTCAGGCTTCTCCTTCCCCTGCTTCAGTGCTCTCACTAATACTGCTGTGCCTTTAATCCATTTTGATTATATTGTAGCGCTTCAAATTCTTCTATTATTGAAATAGATTTAACTACTAGCCATTTAGATCTAGCAGCAAGGTTATAGTGCTAAGAAGGTTTTTATAATGTACTGTGGATTTAAAGGTTGGTGGTTGTGGTTTTTTTTTTTAAAAAAAAGGATGTATAAGCCTCTAGCTGAAGTTTTTTAAAAAGTATAAAAAGCCTAATTTTTTAAGCGTCTAGTTTGCTCACTAGAGTGCAGCAGAGGAAGCACAAATCAGGGTTAGGTGTGCTTTTAGTAATAATGACCAGCTAGATTATGAATCAGCCAAGTGCATTTGCAGATACTTTGAGCAAGCTTGAGGGCAGAATCATAGCAACAAATATTTCCCTGCAGTCATTTTTATGCCAGTAGATATTAAGCATGATTTCTACTGCAAGAAACTGGAATCGAGGTGATAGTAGCACAATAATTAGTTCAATCTGGCATTTCACTTGTTTTGATCAAGTGTGCAGTTGTGGGTGCTGTTGGATCCATTCCTGTCCATGGAGACACAAGGAGCCTCTGTAGTGCTGAGTGCTTTCTACCAGCTCCAGCTGTTGGCATAGCTCTGGCCCTCTTTGAAGGAGATAACTGGGCTTCAGTGATCTATGCTCCCGTTACCACTACACATTGGACTACTGCAATGCATTATATGTTTGGCTGCCTTTGGAGATGATTCAGACATAAGGTAGTGCAGCATTGAGTGCCCAGATTATTGACAGACCTGGAGGTCCAAGCATATGGCACAAATTCTTCGCCAGCTGCACAGGTTGCCTATATATTTCTGAGCTCAATTCAAATTGCTGGTTTAAACTTAAAAAGCAGGGGTTGGGAACCTCCAGTCTGCAAACTAATCTTGGCCCACTAGAGCAGGGGTCGGCTAACTTTTTCAAGCAGGGGGCCGGTCCACTGTCCCTCAGACCTTGTGGGGGGCCGGACTATATTTTTGGGGGGGGGAAGGGGGGGAGAACGAATTCCTATGCCCCACAAATAACCCCCAGAGAAGCATTTTAAATAAAAGGACACATTCTACTCATGTAAAAACACACTGATTCCTGGACCATCCGCGGGCTGGATTTAGAAGGCGATTGGGCCAGATCCGGCCCCCGGGCCTTAGCTTGCCTACCCATGCACTAGAAAGTCCAGTTTGGCCATTTACCTCAGATAGAGGAAGAACCATGAAGCTAAAGCTAAGTGCACAACAATGGCTGAGAAACAGGAGCTGACAGGCACTTAGAACTGAAGAGACAGGACTTAGCTCAGGACTTTGTTTTTAGTACTGGAACTGAGCTTGTAATCCTTTCACACAAAAAGTCTGCTCCTGTATTCCCCCAAAGCTTTTACCATTTTGGGAGCCATTTTTTTTTGGGGGGGGGAGTCAAACATCCATGGTGATCTGCTACACATCATCTAGAGGCCTACCAGTGTAGCTCCATCTTACTTCTGCCCACCACTGATCCAGCCTGCTCTGACTAGCAGTGCCTCTCTAGGGTCTCAGGGAGAGATTTCCCCCTATCACTTCTTCCCAGAGCCATGAATTGAACCTTGGAGCAGTTGTATGTGAAACAGATGCTCTTTCTGGGAGCACAAGACTACACTTCAGATGTCTCACATAGTGTCTCACGTAACAAGCACGAAAGTACTAGACCAGTCTGTCTTTAGATTTCTGAAATAAAGAGTTATTGGTTGTCGTCTTGTATTCTGGAGGGAGAACATTATTCAGGGTGATGGAGCGTAACATGCAACAGATAGTTTATAGCTCCTCTCTCAAATAAAATAGATATATAGAAAGCAACTTTAAAATATGAAAATGAAACTCGTAATAGGCATTCCTCAAGGACTCTGTAGCAAAAGAAAAAGTAACACATATTCTGGTACAGTTTAATAGTGAGCTGTTCATGATAGAAAAAAAGCACCTGTGGGTTTATTATCTACCTATGTGCTTTGGAAAGTTCATTGTAGCCTTTGGAGGATCATATTCTTTTGAAAGGGAGAGTACGAGAACCTTTTACCATGACCTATTTTACTTGCACACTTACAGGTTGCGGTGGGGAACATGCAAGTGTGCAGGGCCAAGCGTGGTTTGAGTTTCTAATTTCAAAGCCACAGCTGCCCAGCCCTCCTTCCAAATCCAACTAACCTGGGGCACGATGGAGCTGTTTCTGCCAGCGTCTCCAAATAGCTGGAGGCCCTGCTATGATTCTTAGATGGCTGGGCGGAATTTTAAAATGGCGTCATTCTTGACAAGGCTTCGAGGCAATACCACTGTGTTGCTTGCCAGGCCATTACAAATTTGTGTGTGCATGTGTGCGTGCTGAAGTTTATTAAAGGTATTACAAGGTAATGCAGTTCTAAACTATTAATATAAACGGTTATGAGACAGACCCTCTTGGGTGATAAGACTGGCAGAGGGTCCCCTCTTGGTTGTTCCACCACCCTCAGAAGTTGAGAAGGGGTTGGTCAGGAGAGGGCATTCCCCTGGACTGCCCCTAAGTTGTGGAACTCCCTCCCTGCAGAGACATCTTCATTATACAGCTTTTCAGAGAATCCTGAAGACGCACCTGTTCACCCTGACTTTTGACTCCTGAGATGTATATTTTTAGGACCCACCTTATTTTTGTAATTTTAATATTGTGTAACGCCGTGCTTATGGGACGCAGGTGGCGCTGTGGTCTAAACCACAGAGCCTAGGACTTGCCGATCAGAAGGTCGGCGGTTCGAATCCCCGCGACGAGGTGAGCTCCCGTTGCTTGGTCCCTGCTCCTGCCAACCTAGCAGTTTGAAAGCACGTCAAATGTGCAAGTAGATAAATAGGTACTGCTCCGGCGGGAAGGTAAACAGCGTTTCCGTGTGCTGCTCTGGTTCGCCAGAAGCGGCTTAGTCATGCTGGCCCCATGACCCAGAAGCTGTACGCTGGCTCCCTCGGCCAATAAAGCGAGATGAGCGCTGCAACCCCAGAGCCGGTCACGACTGGACCTAATGGTCAGGGATCCCTTTACCTTTACCTTTAATGCCGGGCTTATGTTGTGCTTTAATGGTTGTTACCCACCCTTAGATCTCTAGCTAACAAATTGTAATAATAAGAATACGGGAAAGTTCCTTATATACCATTGGTTCATCTAGCTCACTATGTTGACTGGACGTGGCTCTTCAGTGTCTTGTAGGCAGGACACTTTCCTAGCCCCGCCTGGAAACACCTGAGATTGAGTCGGAGACCTTTTCCAAGCAAATCAGTTGCTCATCCTAAGGAGAGCAGGGATAGGAAGAAGAGTGCACATCAAGGCTCAGTCTCATTTGGGGTGGGATGGGGTCCGGAGTGACACCTGAACCCAGCCCCTGTAGCAAAGGCAACAGCATTGCACATGTGCATATGTAGTTCTGCACGAACATTTCACTTACATTTCTTGTGCCTGCCTTATGACATAGATTTTTAAAAAACATCATAGATAGGGCCCCACGAATGTTGTATTGGTTTACTAGGCAGATTAATTTATGGCTGCCGCCAGTCTCTCTCTACCCCCTGGCAACCTGTAGCAGGCTCAGAGGGCTTGTGGGAAACGAGCAGGGTCTTTTCTCATTTCTGCAACATGTGGAGGCAGCAAGAAACAGAAGGAATGGCTTTCCACTGCTCAGCTCAGAAAATAATCCTTGGAAACTGCAGTGAAAATGAGACCTCTGAGGTAGGAATTGGTATGATTCTGGGTGCCTTGCTCACCAGAGGGTTGGGATCTCTTACTGCTGAATTTATGGGTGTCTGTTTATTGAGCATATTCCTTGGTATTATTTCCCTCCCTCTTTGTCTTTAAGATTATATATACTTGACTTATACTGTTGCTTGCTGCCAGCCCATCTGGAAATATGTCAAGGAATGCAATGGCATTCCAGATGGGCTATGCAGGAGTCCTGTCTCCTAGAAATAGCTTTTCGTGGATCTGGTAGAGCATATGGGGGCACTTTTTTTTTAGGTGAAATAAATATGTTCCCCTGGTATAAATACTCATGCTGAGCTATTCCCAGTAAATATTGGCAGACAGGGTGGGTGTGAATTTTAAATGTGTGTGTTTACTTACTGGCATCTATCCATTATAAGACTGGGCGTAACACAAGATTCCTATTTCAAAACCAAATAGTTTTTTTAAAAAGCAAAAAACAAACAAACAAACAAACAAACAAACAAACAAACAAACTGGTGGTTGTCAAAACTCATCTGAGGTTACAGAAAACTAGTTGGATAACACTAGACAAGGTTTGTTCTAAAATACTGGAATGTAAGAATGCATTCTTGTTGAGATTCTTACCACATTTTTCCCTTCATGGTACTTCTTGCACTTTGCAAAATGAACACGAGGAAGAACCTGCCTTTGGAAAATGTATGCATGATTTGGCATAATGTAGCAAATCTTCAGTGGCTTTATGGTTGAACACACAGCAAGAGGTTTATTTATTTGTTAAGATACGTTTCCACCACCTTTTTGCCCTGGTGGGTTTCCATGACAGTGTGCAATCTTCTAAAACAGCAACAGTATAGGGCAATAATAACAACAGCTAAAAAATGAGTGCTTGCTAGTAATTACTCAACAGCAGAAGTGGAGCAAACACTTGGCAAATCAAAAGAATAATTGGAATAACCGGGTCAACCACCTGTTGAAACCTTTCAGTATGCAGAATGAGCAACATTTAGTGAATCTTGTTTACAGAGCAGACTTCGCTTGTTGCAAACACACACATGTGTAGGCAAGAAAATAATAAAGTTTTTATAGTAGAACAAGGTAACCATACTTGCTCCTAAGGTCATTTAAGATGACCTCTCATCTTGAGGTCTGAGAGAAGAGGAGGAGGAAGAGGAGAGGAGGAGGAGGAGGAAGAGGAAGAGGAAGAGGAAGAGGAAGAAGAAGAAGAAGAAGAAGAAGAAGAAGAAGAAGTTGTAACCAGGATGTGATATGGATGCTGGTGGCTGCCAGAACCTCAATTGCCCCCAAATGGAAAACCTTACAGGACTTGTGAAATTATCTTTGGTATAAAAATATGTGGAGTTTAGCATTAGCTGAATGCCCCCCATCATAAATTACATGTTGTCAAAGGCTTTGAGGACCCTGAAAAATTCTATGCTGTTTTGTTTTACCTTATAGACAACAAATACAGACACACAGGACCTCCTCTCAGCAGTATGTTAACTTTGGCTTTCTTAATAGTCATAAGTACTCTTCTTACCTGATATTAAGTCTCTCCCAGATAAACTGCACTGCTTTTCAAATTTATATTTGTGCTTCCCTTGTTTTTATTGTATTGTTTGTTTGATTTACTTCACTTTTGTTTTTGTTTTTTTGTTTTTGTTTTTTGAGATGAAGAGCATAATGAGTGGGCTGGCCTGTGGCAGGAGGGAGCATTTTTTAAATAAACGGGTCCTGAACTCCTGAGCATTGTGGTGTTTTACTGGCATTTGTATAATGATGAATTCATGCACAGTCTGCCAGTGCCAGCCTTCTCTACATTCCTCAGGGCACGCAAGAAATGGTTGCTTATATTTTATGGCATGAGATGCTCATCAGTTCCATTTCTAAGCATAGGATCAGTTGTTTTATTGTAGCTTTGAATCCCTTTGCTTGTAATTGGGATTTCAGGACCAACAAACAGCATGCTTGCCTAACTCTTCTGAAGAGCACACTTCTATGCATGTGGTATAAATCTTTTGGACGGTGTCTGAGATGTAAAGGGCTGACACCCACGGGAAAACAATTTCTTCCACAGGCAAACTGTTTCACTTCTAGGTAAAGTAAGACCATATTATATTCAGCAACCTGCATAATCCTGATGTGATTTTATAGCTGTCATCACTACTTGCTAATCCCAGTTCCACATTCCATCATGCCAAGGGCAGGTTTTATTAACACTCAGCTCCAGTTTCTATGTTGTCTCTCTGATTGTGCCATTCTAGCAACGACAATATTTTAACTGCGTGATTAGGATAGATCACGTAATTATATGTCATACTAGCAGTGCCTTGCCCCATGTGTCAACATGCATGCCGTCAGCTTTTTACATCACTGTTGGTTCTCCCCATGCTTTCAAAGCCTTCCTCTACTGAGAGGTCTGAGAACCAGGAACTGTTGATACCATTTGCTCAGGTGAGAAGCCCTGGTCCTCTTTGGAAGTGTGTTTCCCAGGACTTGTGCTTAGTAGCACACTTCTAGGGTGTGGGGGAGAGGAGCCATTTCTTTTTGGTTGCTGTGGGGACCCAGTAGGGCAACAATACCTGCAAGAGGACTGGGGGGAAGGGCTTTTAACATCACTCTTCACCCACCACCAGGCTCGATTGGGAGTCCTGAAATTCAGGAGCTGCTCTTGCTGTCTGCACAGTGAAGCCTGCCAGACCCAAGGAAAAGTAAACATGGAATTGTAGAGGGGATATTTTAGAATTAAGATGTGCTAGAAATGTTTTGATTCTATATTGCTATGTAAAGCTCTTTGCCAACTTGGTGGTTGAAAAGTGGTATAGAATTATTCTAAATAAATGAGATGGGGGAAAAATCTTGCTATTGCTGCGAAGCAAAGTGCTGACACTTGGACTTTGAGACTAGCAGACTGGCACCAGAACTATGCCACTCCAGCTAATGCCTAAACCAGAGCTAAGAGTTTTATCCTCAGCGGAGAGACTGACCTCTTTATCATATACAGTAGTACCTCTAGTTACGAACTTAATTCTTTCCAGAGGTCCATTCTTAACCTGAAACTGTTCTTAACTAGAGGCGTGCTTTTGCTAATGGGGCCTCTTGCTGCCGCTGTGCTGCCGGCACATGATTTCCGTTCTCATCCTGGGGCAAAGTTCTCAACTCGAGGTAACTCTTCCAGGTTAGCGGAGTTTCTAACCTGAAGCGTTTGTAACCTGAGGTGTTTGTAACTCAAGGTACCACTGTATAGAAGGCAGAAGTGTATAGTTGGCAGGTGGTAGCATGTATCTTCTTAGAAGATGTGAACCTAATGTTGAAGTGATGTTATTGGGTCTTGTACTCTTGTTGCCTGAATAGATATGGGAATAGAGATACCTGGGAATGCCATTCCACATGTGGATTGTCAACCCATGCTTAAAAGTAGTGAAGGCAGAAGCCCCAAATCAATATTTTGTGGGGGAAACTTTTACTTTGTAAAATGGTATTTATGCTCCCAGCTATGTTGCTAGTGCAGTTCTGTCATTTTTGGCAGACTTGATATCAGACAGATGGTTTCTTATAGAGATGTTCAGCATTTCTTGAGTTCAGCTTCTGTCTATGTCAAGAAAAGTCTTACAACTTAAGTGCTCAGCAGAAGGGAATGTTTTGGAAATTGCAAATTTTCCTTGTATTAATTTTCTAGATTATATGAGGGTAAAGGTAAATGACCCCTGGACGGTTAAGTCCAGTCAAATGCAACTATGGGGTGCAACACTCATCTCACGTTCAGGTCAAAGGAACTGGTGTTTGTCCACAGACAGCTTTCTGGGTCATGTGGCCAGCATGACTAAACCGCTTCTGGTGCAACGGAACCCCGTGACGGAAGCCAGAGTGCATGGAAATGCCGTTTACCTTCCTGCTGCAGCAGTACCTATTTATCTACTTGCACTGGTATGCTTTCAAACTGCTTGGTTAGTAGAAGCTGGAACAGAGCAACAGGAGCTCACCCCGTCACATGGATCTGAACTGCCAACCTTCCAAGCAGCAAGCTTGGCGCAGTGAAGTTTTTATTGTAGTGATCTGTATGTTTTAATAGAGCTCTCTCATATATATATATAGAGAGAGAGAGGGAGAAAGAAAGAAAGAGTTTTAATTATATTAACTTTTTTTTAATGATGAGTTTTTCTCTCCATGATTTTGTTTCTGTTTTATGTGTAAACTGTCTTGAGTCAAGGAAAAAGGTGGAATATAATAATAGGAATAGGAATAGGAATAATAGTAATAGTAATAGTAATACTGTACATTATCATGAATGTGCATACTCTGGGTATGACTAACGTTGGATACAATCTGTTGTTATGTCATACTAAGCCTTGAATGACTTGGGTCCAATCAATTTTCAGAAATGCCTAAGCCCATGCTTGCTGAGTTCTCCAGTGGATGTTGCACTGCATCCCATGTATTTCATGTGATTACATTGGTAGGGCTGTGAGTTTTCTGTTGTGTTTCTCCATTCACTCATGTCAAGTTTTTGGCAGCCCCTGAAGGCTTTTCTTTCCAAGTTGCTGTTGGAGCTGTAAGATTTCTTATTTCACTTGTTCTTCTGCAGGTGATGTTTTCACTTGGTTTCATTCATTTGTATTGATTTCCCTGCTTCACTGTAAGTGGCAATGGGCTGATCTGCTTGTTTTATTGCCTGCTTTCTTTCTATTTATATTTGTGCTGCTCATTGGGGACCTCACTGTTCGTGTGTTCCCTAATTTGCTTTATTTTTTAAAAAAAGTCTATTATTGTGAGCTGCCATGAGAGCCAATATAGTGGGAAAATATCTGAAAAACCTGAGTGAAATAAACCTGCATTCCTGTGTGCACTTACCTGAGAGTAAACCTATTGAGTATAATGGGATTTACATAACTTCAAAATAAACATGCATAGGAGTCTGATATAGATGTAAGCTACCTAAGACAAAGGGTTACTTGCAGGGGCAAATTATTTTATTGAATAGCAGAAGAAATGTAGGGGTCTGGAGTTATAAAATAAAAATTACTTTCTGTAGGAAAACAAGAGTGTATTAAATTTCAAGCTCAGTGAAAACGGCTTCCTGAAATTTCCCATCCTATATGCAAGTGGCAGAAGGGGGTGAAAATTATTAAGAAAGGCAAACCCAGTTGATACTTGTTTCATATACTGTATGCTTCCTCTTCTACTACTGCTGTAATCCACTCTGGCTGGAGATAAGTTGGCTAGAAATCTAAATAATAATCAACAGGAGCAGAGAAGAATATACTCCATGCTTAAACTCTAACGTAAGCCGGCTGTGGCTGACCTCTTAAGTATCTTTGCTTTTTTCAATCAATACTTAGTGAAAATGCTAAGACTTTCATGTCTAACATCTGCCTGCAGTGTGTCCAGCTTTCTGCTTGGCCCCTCTTTTAATATTCTTTATTCCAAAAGGAATAAGCAGGTGTATTTTGCTCAGCTGTGTATAAGACAGCTGACGACTCATTTATCACAATCATTGCTGCATCTAACATCTAGTGGCTTTGAGTAAATGGATTACCTGTGGTTTCGATTTTCAAAGCAGCTGAATGCTTTTGAAGCCCAGGGTGATCTAATAATAATAATAATTAGCATTTATATTGTGCTTAGAGTGCACAGAGCTATTTGCACATATTTGTCTTCTTGCATTGCTCACAACAGTCTGGTTAGGCAAGCCAGTATTTTTTATCTCCAGACTGCAGAATAAAGGTTTGTGTGTACACTGAGGCTGAGTGAACGGATAGCATAAAATATGTATTAAAATGATAAAATACCCAGAAGACCACAGTGCCTTCTACAGCCAGGGCTCTACAAATTGCATAACAGGGAGCATCAGACACCAGAGAGAAAAGAAGACAAGAGGATATGGATCTGCATAAATGTTGCATATGCTTATTCATATGTATTTATTTATTTCATAAAATTTATACACAGCTTGATTGTGAAAAGCCCTCAAATTTCATTTATAATACTTCTTACCTGCCTTTTGCCATAAGGTCTCAGGGAGAGTTATAATAATATAAGGTACAATTATCAAAACAGATAATGCAGTTCTAGCTATAACAGAACTGTGTAAATTCGGCAAAAGAGGTGGGTCCTATGAAACAAAATTTCATCTTCAGCATTCAGTGATAGCTATGCAACAAAGGTGCTAGATGCTCCTCTGTAGAGAGGGAGCTCCACAATCTAGGGCCTTCTACAGAGGCTGTCTTCTCCTGGGATGCCATTACTCTCACTTCTTGTCAGGGACTGGCAGGATGCTGACATGTGTGCACACCGGAGGAAGGGGTGATGGAGTCTGACTCAGGAGAGGGGGCCAGTGATTTGTGGGGAACTGTACCAGTCAGCATCTTAAAAAGCACAGCATCTTAAAAAGCAGAGATATCACCTTGCCAACAAAGGTCCGTATAGTTAAAGCTATGGTTTTCCCAGTAGTGATGTATGGAAGTGGGAGCTGGACCATAAAGAAGGCTGATCGCCGAAGAATTGATGCTTTTAAATTCTGGTGCTGGAGGAGACTCTTGAGAGTCCCATGGACTGCAAGAAGATCAAACCTCTCCAGTCTTCAGGAAATCAGCCCTGAGTGCTCACTGGAAGCTGAGGCTCCAATACTTTGGCCACCTCACGAGAAGAGAAGACTCCCTGGAAAAGACCCTGATGTTGGGAAAGATGGAGGGCACAAGGAGAAGGGGACGACAGAGGACGAGGTGGTTGGACAGTGTTCTCGAAGCTACCAGCATGAGTTTGACCAAACTGCGGGAGGCAGTGAGAGACAGGAGTGCCTGGCGTGCTCTGGTCCATGGGGTCACGAAGAGTTGGACAAGACTAAACGACTAAACAACAACAACGTACCAGTCAGGAGTCAGGGGCTGAGTAAGCTTCAGTGCTGGAGGGTAGAGCACAGGATGGGTTGGAAGAAAAGGAAGAGGTAGGTCAGGCAAGTGAAGTGCCAGGTGCTCCGGTATCACGGTCTCCTAGAACCAAGAGGGGATTGAAGAGGGATGAGCAGAGGAAGCTTCCATGGAGTGCAGCCCATTGGAGGAAGGTACCCAATCTGGTGGAAGAAGAGTGGTCCCCTCAATAAAACGCAGACCTGGGAATAGTTTCTTAGACGCTAGATTTGGTGTGTGTAGCTATCCAGAGCTGTAAAAGCGACTGTGTTATCTTTGACAATAAAGTGTGTGTGCATCCCTTTGGCTGGGAAGTGCCTTTGACACTTCTTAGGGTGGCGGAGCTACCTAAAAGGATATCTAAAAAGATGCTCAAATTAGCACTGTGTTTTGTGCAGCTTTATGTGATAGCAGAAGTGGGTGTTTCAAAGCCGCTGAATTCTGGAAGCGGCAGTGGAGGAACCCGAGGAGCCCAATCCTTTAAAAGTCTTAGGCTTTTTAGGAGCAGGCAGTCGATCAAAATGAAGAGGAGAAAGAACAACAGCAAGCAGGTGTTCTCAAGCTAGCAACAAAAAGGGCTTTCCTCCTCTGCTTTGCTTCTATCAGATTTGTAGCTATGCATATAGTATATGGGTTGCATTCAACTCAGTTATACTCAGAGCAGATCCACTGGAAATTAGTCATGTCCATTAGTTTTAATTTATCTAAATGTTGGATACCATCCAATGTGTCTAGATTTCCTTTTTAAAACTGAAAAGCGCAACATGTCAGGTTATTTGACTTCATATATCTGACGGTGTTTCAGTCCAGGATTCACTTCACCCCAAGATGGAAGCAAATTGAGCCTCTTCCTCCTTGCCTCTGCCCAAACCACTAATGGCCATGTATTTGATGAAGGGAGCAGGAGTAATGGCCTAGAATCGCACCTTCTCTCCTTCCTGCTCACATACCGTAATTGGGGTATATGCACAGCAGCCACATAAGGGAATACACTTAGCAGTCAGTGCTGCACACACAGCCCCAGATACATATTTTAAAGAGCCCCCAGCCCTGTGTTTGCCTATAAATAACTCAATTTCCACTTGGAAAAATACTAATAGATCAATAGTTCTTTATCATAGGCAGGTGGAATACTGTTTTATCTGAATTTTGTGTGGCTAAAATAGATAAAAGACCTTGTTGTGATGACCTGTTGCTGCAGAAACTTGCAGTAAATCTGTATCTATAATAATATTGCTTCCATTTATTTGGGTAAGCATGAACCAGAAATGCTGTGTTTTGGACTAAAAGCTACTATTCACTATTTGCTTGCTCTTTGGTCTGTGTCTTCTGTCAAATGTGATGCACTTTCAAAAGAGGCTCTGAATGAAAATGAGTTGTCTTTAGCATTCCCCGCTCCCCCCCCCTGCAACTTTCCTGTGGTCATCAGTTATTCTGTTTTGCACTAACTGCTGTGACTCTGGCCCTTTCTTTGCAGGAGGTGTTAGCAAATAGTTTAATTTCAAAGGACAGTTGTTCTATGAATATAAATTTGGGCTTCAGCTTGAGGTGCTTACCCAAGCAAAGGCAAAATCGCTTTCCAGGATCAGAGCCAGTTTCTTCCCTCAGCAATTTGTAGGATTGAGTGGGGCTGAGAGGATCCGGCAAATGTAACATTTTGATTGCCAAATGCTGGCAGCTCCAGAGTATGGAGCATTAAAAGTATGTTTTCTCCCCACAGTGTGTAGCTTTGTTAATGTAATTGAATCCTTTTAAAAATCAGTCTTTCAGCTGCTCAGTTCACACATAACACACTGCCAAACCATGGCTTGGTGTGAGGAGATCTTGCTTGCTTCTTTCCTAGGTCCTTCAGTTACAACACTTCTGTGTGTCAAGCTATGGTTTGACGTAGTCCAAACCCTCGCTTGTGGTTTGTCTCCTCCAGACAGACTACATGCAGTAAGTCATCAGACTTTGGCTACAGCTCATAGTCTGTCTGTAGTGAAACAAGCCCAGGTTCACACAACACACCAAGCCATGCATTGGCTTGCAGCAGCAGGAACAAAGGATAATCAAAGCAGTTGTGATCTTCTGGGGAGCCTGTGCAAACGCACTAAACCAGGCATAGGCAAACTCTGGCCCTCCAGATGTTTGGGACTACAATTCTCATCATCCCTGACCACTGGTCCCGTTAGCTAGGCATGATGGGAATTGTAGTCCCAAACATCTGGAGGGCTGGAGTTTGTCTATGCCTGCACTAAGTTGTAGTTTGGCTTCGTTTTACATACAAACCAGATTCCTTTCACTCACTTGGCGTGTTCCCAAAATTGATCCAGTAAAGATAGAACGCTGGTTCCTTGCAAAAACACCATTTGCGAATTGAGAGCTAACCTCAGGAGCACACACTAAGTCCTCTTCCCCTCTCCAGAGTTATTTTGCTATCCTTTTTCTTATTTATCTTAATCATGGACTAGTTCAGGGATCACCAGCCACAAAGCTGCCAGGGGTCCCTCGTTGTTAAGCTATGATTGTGTGGCCTGTTTGGAGCTTTGGATTTCAATTTGTTTAGTTTGAAACAGTTTTATCCTGTTGCAAGTTTTGCAGTCTAAAAGCCATGGCACAAAAGATAAGAAGGACGGGGTGGGGGGAGAGGAAAATGAGCAACCCCAGGCATCTGTTTTTAAAGTGTATAATTGGATATTTTCTAATAGCAAGCTTGTATCATACATGCAAAGAAGTAAAGAAGTGTTGCTCAACTTCGATTTTTAAAGTTTTTTTTAAAGGTACATTTGTTTTAAAAGAGAATCTGTTTTCCTTAATATAAGTTCACTTTCTTTAAAAAAGAAGCAGCACACCGACCAAATCCTTTGATGCGCCATTCTTTTAATGTGGTTCTCTTCTGTTGAAAGACTGTATTGTTTGGGGCATGAGTAACATATGATGAAAAGTTTGTTGGCTGACATTCTGAAGTGGTTATTTTTCTGAGTTTTACACAGTGGAAAAGTTAGCTTATTATGAGGAGAACCAGTTTGTGGAAGCAACATTGTTTATAGCCTGTGATAAGAGGTCAAAGCAGAGAAGGGCTATTCTTGTTATGGCAAAAGAACATTGTTGGTGCTAGAAGGTTATTTTGTGGTAGTTAAACAAAGGAGACGTCTAAATAGCACGAACTATCTCAATATTTAGAGTGTGAATAAAATGTAACGTCTGTTGCTTAAGAACCCATGCAAGTGATTACTCAGAGTGAAAATTAGTAGCTGGTAACTTTACAGTTTAATGCAAAGTTGCAATAAAAGCTGTGGCGTTTCCTTCAACTTCCCAACTTTGTCTTGCAAACGTTGGTGTCTAATTCACAAGGGAGTGTTATGGTAGTGTCACCCGTGTTAGAAACTGAGATATGAAAGCTAGGAGCTAAATGACACCTTAAACCTAGGTTATGGGCGCAACAACGGAATGTCTAGGCGCACTTTTTTATAACAAGAATGCAAAGCTGAAAATGAATGAACTGCAGCTAAAATATTATATTCATTTTTCACATGGTCTAGTCCTTCCCCTGCCCACCCACCTAGTATTCTTAAGAGGGTCTCTTCTCCAGTCTTCAGAGAGTAGCTGGAAGTGGGGAGGCAGAAAAGGGCCCTCCTTTCCTTCCACTCTGAAATTTTAATTGGAAATCTTAGGTGCAGAGCTCAGAAACTGCTCATGTCAATGAAATTCCCTGTTGCAAAATGCGCCTTGAACAATGGGAGTTTCGAACACTGAGTGTCGCATGCTTCTAAGGCTTGTACGTTCAAAGAACATTCATTCCAAAATGGTAGTGAAAGTGTCCATGCCATGTTTTGTGAAGTCATCACAAATGAAAGCCACTTCCGCGATGACAAGGAGGTGGGTTTGCGGGCTTCATGCCCCTCCCCACACTCACGGGGGCTGACTCCAGCCCCCACGATTCTAAAGGGAATCCCTGGCCACATCATACCTCGGGCCAGCCAATCGGCAGGCACCGGGGGCAGGGCCTTGGCTATTTAGTTCCCCTGCAGCCGAGGCTCCTCCTCTTTCCCTCGCTGCAGCTGACCGGTTTTTCCCTCCCATCCCACCCTCTTTAGGCTAGGTTATTTGACGTTGCTATGAACTACGGTTGGTTGCCGTCAAGGGGCCTGGTAGGAATTTTCCCAAATGGCCGATTGGCACCAGCCATTTGCTTTTCGCCTACCTCGTAGCAAACCATCACAACTCTTCGGTATTGGCGGTTAGGCATTGGTGGGGGTACTGTCCTATTCTTATGCATTGAAGGGGGGAAGGAGCGCCATCACCTTCCCCCAAGCAAGGGTAGTCCGGTAAAGGATTCTGGGGGGGGCGTGGCCTTGTCCTAAGCCTAGGGAGGTGTGGGCCCATGGCACGCCCCCATGCGGTGACGCCGGGGGAGGTCCTAGTTGACGTGCCTCAGCAGGACTCCTCCCACTGGTGTTCAACCCTTCCATCCTTATAGCTGGTTAGTAGTTAGGACCAATGCCTAAGCCAATACTGCTCAATTCCTGTAATCAATAAAGTTGTGGCCTAATTTGACCCATTAACCTGAATTCTTGTGTCTTTATTTCCTCGGGGGGAGGCGGGAACTCGCCACGCAATGACTACCTTAAAGAATTTGAGCAATCAATCTTCTTTATGGTAATACATCCGTCGGATACCTACAGTAACTTAGAGCATTTTAGACACTTAATAAAAATGCAAAGTGGGTGTTCTTGGGTTTCCCAACAGGTCTTTTGAGGATACATTGCTTTTTTAATTCCTATGGACTTACTTTAATGGGTAGATGGAAACACAGAAGGCTTTATTGTAACCTTAGGTCTTCGCTTCAAAATATTTGGATTGCTTCATTGTGTTTGGATGCATCGTATGGAGGGGGGGAGTGTGTTAGCCAAGATGCTTACAGAATTGGAGATGTTCCCAAACTGATGAGAAGTTGGAGCTCACTACTGAGCTATTGGCACTCCATAAAATACCTTGTAGGTCAGGGATGGACCTGTGGCTCTCCATATGTTGGATTACAATGCTCATCATGCTTGACTCTTGGCGATGCTGGCTGGGGCTGATGGGAGTTGGAGTCTGACAAAAGCTGCAGGTTCATCATCCCTACTGCAGGTATTTAAGTATTTTGCTTAAGAAATTAGTCCACATCATGAAGTTTTATTTATTTACAAAATAATGTGTACCTCACCTTTCGGTCCTTTAACAAAAATGTACATAAACAGAACAAGCATAAAGAGAGAACCTTGAAACAGAACCATAAAAGCATTATCAAACAGGAGAGACAACTCTTATTTAAATGTCTGGCAGAACGAAAAAGTTTTTGCTGCTAATCTAATGGCCATAAGAGGGGGAAGCCTCTCTACAGAGTTAGGCCCTGTATTTGTCTGTACCTCCAGGATGCATGGTGAGGCTTCTGATGAGGAATTCAGGCAAGTTAAGGCATGGAAAGTTGAACTTTCAAACATCCTGTTTCCAAACTATTCTGCTCTCCTCCCTCTTGGTTCGGTGCCCTTGCAAATGGAGTACTGATTCCCATGAAATTGGTGCAAAGTCTTGGGTATGGCAGCTCACTGGCCACAACAAGGCATATCATATAAAGCTGCTACACCCCCTCCCTTTGTCAGGGCCAGCTGGTGCAGCAGCTCCTTACTCACAGTGTGTGCCAGCTGCAGAGACAAACCACACAGGCTGGAATAAACTGGCAGGATGGCACTGCTGGAGGAGAAGCTCAATCAGACAGAGGGGAATGGCAGGGCAGGCATCAACTTTAGAAGGGGTTCCAAGCAAGGAGGGGATAAGGACAGGGAAGGAGTAGCAGAAACTGAAAAGAGTAAAGAGTTGGACTGTGGGCAAGCCTTGCCACAATGACTAAGGATACAGTGTGGGTGGCAGGACAAAAAAGACAGAGTTTCTGAGTCAAGGAGAGAAAGGGTTCACTTGCACACCTGATGAAAGAGGGATTAATGGGGAACCCAGACAAATGCACAAGTCTCTGAAGGGCTCTGAGGATGAGAAAGACTTTGAACTCGGTTGAGTAAAGTGCTCACCCAGGCGGTTTCTGAAGGAAAGAGAATCCCTGGGGTCTGAAGACCCGTGAGATACATAGTGGGAGTTCCTGCACACCTATTTTGGGTTAGAAAAGGCACCTTTAAAATTGCACTGAAAAGCTGCAATTCCTTATATGGCAGGTGGTAAAACCAGGTGCAAAACCAGCTGGCCACAATCTGGACCATACAAGATTTTACGTGAATACAGTCATGGTAGTGGGCCTGATGGCTGGCTGATGTTCCAGAGGGAGACTCAGTAAAATCTGGGTGCATTTTGTGAAAAAAATGAAAGCTATTTCTCTCCCCCCCCCGGTAACTGCAGCACATTTTGAACGTTCAGTAATCAAAACGACAAAGCTGTAAAATTGACGTAGTAGAATTATCCCCATATTGCAGGTGTGTTGAGGCTGAGAGTTGCCCAATGGGTTGGTTCAAATCCAACAAACAATTACGGTTTGCAATCCTGGTTTGTACAAAGTAGTTTCCTGGTTTGGACATTTGGACAAGCAGAGGGTAATGATCTGAATTAATGCTAGTATGGGAAAAAAGGACACACACACACACGAGAGAGAGAGAGAGAGAGAGAGAGAGAGAGAGAGAGAGTCTTAAACTTCAGAAACATTTATTTGGTATGAGTCTTCCCCCATTATGCTTTACTGTTTGGGGGGGGTGAGCTATGGAAAGCAAATTAAATTGTTGGTGGGAATGTAATTTGCCTTCCTGCTAAAACACCCACACACAGAGAAAACGAACAAATTAACAAACCCTCTCTGCCCTCCAGCACAAAGGAAGGGAGCTCATGAAGATTTTTCATGTACTGCTTCCTGCCTGCAGACACCAAACTCAACATCAAAGAGAAAAAGAATGGAATATATCTACCTCCCTGTTTTGTCCAAGAGGCAGTGCTAAATTTAGTATGAAAATTTCAAAATTACTTAAATTGTGGTTAGGATTTTTTTATTATTTCTTTAAAAAAGCACTTTTCATGCTTATAGTACATTAATTGAAATGAAAGTTTTATTATTAAAGCATATGCAGTGCCCTGATTCCCTTGCTATGGCCTGATAATAATCAGCTTATAGTAATACAGAGGTGGGCCTTTTCACCAGTGGCACCAGTGTTATGCAATGCCCTCCCAGCTGGAATCAGAGAAATATAAGAGGCTCCATCTGTGACAGCCCTAGCCAAGCACACTTCCTATGGGGAACAGGGATAGGGAACCTCTACCCTGCGGGCCAAACGCACCCCCCCTGTCACTTGGTCTATTCCTCAGGATGCTCCCAGCGCCACGTCCCTCCTCAGCCTAGCTCTGCAGTCTCAAGTACCATATTTTTGGCTCTATAAGATGCATCAGACCACAAGACGCACCTAGTTTTTGGAGGAGGAAAACAAGAAAAAAATATTCTGAATCTCAGAAGCCAGAACAGCAAGAGGGATTGCTGCGCAGTGAAAGCAGCAATCCCTCTTGCTGTTCTGGCTTCTGGGATAGCTGAGCAGCCTGCATTCGCGCCATAAGATGCACACACATTTCCCCTTACTTTTTAGGAGGGAAAAAGTGAGTCTTATAGAGCAAAAAATACGGTACTTTTGCCTGGTTGGAAAGCTTCCTTGAACAATGATGCTTCTTGCTCAAGTGGATTGCAAGATGGGAAGGGAGCATAGAAACCTCTGGCTTTTGCACAGCTGGAATGGAGCCCATACTACAATGCTAAGAGCCATATTTGTTGCTTCACTTGCCTGTGTCACTGACCCTTCCCAGCACTGGCATGCAGCCCCTGCCATGTTCCCTATAAGGGAATGTAGCCTTTGTGCTGGAAGAAGTCCAGTTTATGCACCAGTTTATTATGCCCCCCCCATGAAGAGTGGGCTGTAATTTCACCCTGTAATAAACAGTCACATGGTCAAACCACTGCTGAGGCACACCCACAATTGTGAGGTCTAAAGAGAAGAAGAAGATGCCTCCCCAGCTGTGAACTTGGCTTGAGAGCAAATTGGCAGCCCAGGCAGTTCCTTCTTGACAGGTGTTAGGTGTGCAATGAGGTGCCCTACTTGGTAATCTAGCTGTTGTGTTTTGCACCAGCTACAACTTCTGAACCACCTTAAAGAGCAGCCCCACTCAGGGGGAGGGGGTGCTGCAGTAATCCAAATTTCTAAGGTTACCAATACATGGTGGTTGTGGTTAAGCAAAAAAATGTCCACTCCTCCGCTCCTCCAGTGACAATGGTGGATTAAGGAGCACTCCCCAAACTGTGTACCTTTTCCTTAAGAGGAAGTGCAACCCCACCCAGAGCAGGTAGAATCATAGAATTCTAGAGTTGGAAGGGATCCTGAGGGTCATCCAGGTCCAGCCACCTGCAATGCAGGAATTTTGCCTAATTTGCCTAAATTTGGGTAGGCTCGAACCACCAGCCTTTTGGTTAACAGCCAGATGCACCGACCCATTGCTTCACAGAAGAGATAAACCCAGGTCTTGGACCCAAGAACCACCCACTGACAGTACCTTCATCTTCTTAGGATTCAGCTTATTGTCCCTCATCCAGCCCACAGCTGCATCCAGGCGTCTGTCCAGGTCCTACTTGTTTTGGATGTAACAGAGAAACAGAGCTGGGTAGCATCAGCATGCTGAAGACACCATGCTCCTTCATCTTCTCCATTGGGAAAGGAATAGGATCTGTGCGCTTACTTTGAACTTTATTGTGGGACTTGGATCTGTGTGCCTGAATCCGTGCATGCCTATTCCAAAGTAAGAGTTGAGAAGATTTACTGCGGTTCCCCCCACTTTTTAATACTGTTTTAAATAATTTAAACATAGCTAGAGGCATTCATTCTGTCAGAGCAAAGCTCCTGCCCTTTCTTTTTTCTTTTTGTACTTTCTCTCTTGCCTTCTTCAAGTTAGGACCATTTAGAATTTCATTTTAAAAATGTACACTTCCTAAGACATGGTTCTTAATATTTGCACACGTGCACATGAGTTTCTTTTGCTGAAGGCACTTGCATATGTGTCTTATTTCATTTCCGACACGTAGGTTTGGCTGGCTGACTTCTGGGTATTAAACTTCCAGAAGTCAATATTGTCTTCCTTTGCTGTTATTGTTTTTTCTTTGAAAGTGATATTTTATCCAGCCATGACTAATAACTGTAATCTGACTTGGTAGGGTGTGCAGTAAATAGGCTGGTTGGTGCCACTGTGTTGTGTACAGCATAGTGCAAGAGGCAAAAGCCTGTAAACCAAACAGCTGGATCAAATCTATTACTGCAAAGTCTGCATGTCAACTTGAGGTCAACTCCAGATTAACATCTGGACCTAGCCTAGCTAGACAAGGACTAGTGTTAATATAATGTATACCATATGCTTTGTGCTTTGCATGTCATAAAAATTATTTAGTTTCGATGGGGGATATTGCTCTCTAGGAGAGCTGCCTGGTTAAGACAGGAACGTTTTTCTGGGAGATGATGGATGAGGGCACAGAAGGAAGAAGGTAACTTGTCCTAATCCCACAGATCTGAAGACCACTGTTAATCTTCTCATAAACTGGTTGTGTATGTCACCCCAGGAAATGATCTCTCTCTCTTTCTCTCTCGCTACTTTCAGACATGTAAATAATATCTGGTTTTTTATTAACCCTACCTCACAATTTTCTTGTGAGGATAAAATTGGGTACAGGGAGACTAGATATACTACCACAAGCTCCTTTGAAGAAGGGCAGCATACAAATGCAACTAAATAAGCAAATAAGCAAAATTGTGGGGTGGAAACATGATACTGAAAGCCTTAGTTGGATTGAAACTTGCATATGATGAGGGGCTTTGGCACACAGTCATCTCATGGTGGGCAGAGGGAGTGAAAATGAGTGTGTGCTACATTTTCTCAATCAAATGAGATGCAGGCACACAGTAGACCTCGATCAAGCACATTTTGGCAAGGCCCAATGTTACAGCAGACACTGCCCAGAGACTTTGCCTGCTTACACAACCATACATTTGCTTTTCCTAAATAATCCTGGGAACTATACTTTAACCCCCACAGAGCTACAGTTTCCAGCACCCTTAACAAACTACAATTCCCATGATTCTTTGGAGGAAGCAATGTGCTTTAAATGTGTGGTGTGTACACAGCATTTATCGTCACCCCTAAAGCTCAGGCATATAAGTTAACCTTTCAGAGCATGCCATTTTGCTTTATGTTTTTGCCCATTTCACTCCCTCTTTACAATTGGAATGCTTCTTGTTTATATTACCTTCCCTTTCTCTTCGAATGGAATATTTTATTTTTAAAATGCCAGTAATGTAGGTCCAGATTTTTCTTTGACAATAGAATGATTATTTCTTTAAGAGTAAGCATGATCTTAATAAGAATGAATGAAGGAAAGCCACAAAAGCAAATGAATAGCAAAAGCAACATTATGCACTTGGAGCAGGCTGTTCTATTCTAAGGGGTGTGTGTGTGTGTTGTGTTTCTTTTTTTACAGGTTTTATTAAATGATAGGCATGTTGACAAGTGGCTGAGGGGCTAACACAGATTATGTCACAGAAATGACAAATTTCAAAAGTCAAAGCAATTTGCAAGGGCACAATATTCTCCTTTAGAGCTAAACACTCAGTATGCCTTTAGGTAAATAAGAATAATGATGTCTGCAGGCAATTTTTTAAAAAAAGAATTTGAGCAGGTATTTGCATGAAGGTAGCTAAATCTGGTCAATTAAATATAGGAAAAAAAGAAGCACATTTTTTTTTCTATTCTTGTGTCTATAGAAATGTATATGTAACAATTGCCTACCTGTCAGGGAACTGCCATCGGAATGAGAGGAGGAGGAGGGGCTCCACGACGATGCTGGAGAGGGGCCAAGTAGGGAGAGAGGCAGGTCTCCTGTTGGGGAAGAAAATCAGCGCGACACCAGGGATGGAGGGGGGCCAATGGGGGAAGCGGAGAGCAGGCTCAGAGACTCTTCACTGGACACCAGCGAAGAGAGCACAGGTCCTCCGCTACCCATGCCCACCCTGCGCAGAAGGCTTCCGCACAGGGAGGCTAGGAGGAGACTGGGCGTCAAACAACTTTTATGTTGGAAAAGGTTGAAGAAACGCCCACTGTCGGATCCTGCCAGCGACTGAGCAGCCACGAAGTGAGGGGCTGTCCAGCCAGAAAAGGTTTAACCAGGCCACCTAGCCAGGAGTGGCGGCAACTTACGCACGAGCAACCCCATAACCATTACACTACCTAATTGCAGTAGGAAAGCAGAGCCATACTCGCAGAAATTCTTATGCTATTGAACCGCATGGGAGAGGCCATGCAAAGATGCAAAAGCCAGCTTGATACTGGCATGGACACAGTGCTTTCTTGCTACACTAATGGCAGCAATGGGACTTATACCCCCTCATCTGGGAGTAAACCCCATTGATCTTAGTGGGACTTATACGTCTGCCATGTATCAGATTGCCTTGTGAGTGTATGTAATGGGGACTTTCAAAAGTCCATTGCGAGGTGACACAGGAACCTGCTAATCAAAGGCCAGGAGTAAATATTCCCACTGGCAGGTCTAATTCTTTGGATTAGCCTAAAGTGAGTCATTTTGGACTCACAGCTGTCCATGGAGGCACAGGTCAGTTCTGTGTCCAAGGCAGCTGCTTTCCAGTTCCATCTGGTACGCAGGCTGAGACCCTACCTGCCCGCAGACTGTCTCGCCAGAGTGGTGCATGCTCTGGTTATCTCCCACTTGGACTACCGCAACATGGTCTACATGGGGCTACCTTTGAAGGTGACCCGGAAACTACAACTAATCCAGAATGCAGCAGCTAGACTGGTGGCTGGGAGCTGCCGCTGAGACCACATAACACCGGTCTTGAAAGACCTACATTGGCCCCCAGTATGTTTCCAAGCACAAGTCAAAGTGTTGGTGCTTTAAAGCCCTAAATGGCCTTGGCCCAGTATACCTGAAGGAGCTGCAATGTTTAGAAGACCTCTGAAGGCAGCCCTGTTTAGGGAAGTTTTTAATGACGGATGTTTTAATGTATTTTTAATCTTTTGTTGGAAGCTGCCCAGAGTGGCAGGGGAAACCCAGCCAGATGGGTGGGGTATAAATAATAATTTATTATTTATTATTATTATTTTAAATCAGATGTAGCCATCTTGGTGTCCCTCCAGATGTTTTGCAGTTCAACTCCCACGAGCCCCAATCAGTATGGCCAATGATTAGTTGTAGTATACAATTGAAGTTTGCAACATTGGCTACCCCTGGCTTTCAGTTGCTGCTGTTAATTGCATACATTATGTAACCCGGAGTGTTCTCACAAACAGTGCAGAGTAGGATCTTACGTATAATTTAAATGGAAACATAAGCAAGTTGCAATCAGATTCAATGAAAATATTGTGTTTAATACTATATTTTCATTGAATCTGATTGCAACTTGCATATGTTTCCATTTAGATTATATATATGCTTTTAAAGCTCTGTGTAAATTATGGCGATGTGCAGAATCAGAGTTATACATATTAATAAAGCTAAATAAACGGATTAATGCATTTTGCTTAGCAGGTCTATTTTTCACTGTTGACAAACTTTTATTTTTGTTGCCCCTTTTGAATGTTCCAAGTGTGAATAGCCAGTGTGGAACACAACTCTTATTATTGGCCATGCTAGCTAGGGCTTATGGGAGCTGGATGGTACTGTGTGGATATGACCCCTGCCATAAAGCATAATTTAAAATACATTAATTTTTCAGATAATATGATTTTTTGAATGTTCATCATCTGCAATGATATAGTTCACCTCTCATAATGCATTGCAGCAAGTGCAATTTATAGTTTATAGTTTATAGTTTATTTAAATCATACTTTCCTTTTTGTTTATCGAGGTGTTTTCAATTAAGGTTCTGCAGCATGAAATATACTTGGATTTTAAACCACATCTTCTCAAGAAATTGAGAAGTTAAGTCTAGAGATAAGGAGATAAAATTCTTGGTTTGCTGTGATTAGACGCAAAAAAAAAAATTCTTTTGATGAGTTGGAAGGGAAATATGTCACTTGGCTGCACAGATGTGATATTGCTCTGAATTGCAGAGTTCTAACAAGTTTTATTTCTTTTTATCCATATGTGCAATCTATAGGCTCAGCTTATTAGGTTTGGGGAATGGACCTCCAGCCCACAAGCTGAATGTGGTTCTCCAGACCTTATTATTATTATTATCATCATCATTATCATCATTATCTATTAAATTTCTATACCACTCTTTGTCCGAAGATCACAGGGCTGTTTACAATATAAAAACACAGAAATGCACACCATAATAACAAACCAAAATAATACCCCTCCCCCCCAGTTTAAAAGGTCATATATATAGGCTAATTAGCCAAAGACTTATTTGACCCTTGGGACACTCTCTAGTTCAAAGCCCTCACTGGCCCTTCTCCACATCCTGTTGCTTGGCTGGAATTTGTCCTTGAACTTTTGCTTTCCTAGATAGAAAATGGAGGGGTTAGAAGTCTCTGGCATTTGCAGGGCTGGAGTGGAGCCTACTCTTCTTAGATAAGAGTCTTACCCATTGCTCTGCTCCTGTTGGCTTCACATCCAACCCATCGTTGGCTCCTGGAAGGCTGCCCATGTGAGAATGGGCTCCACGGGCAGAGCAGAAAGAGTTAGGTAGGAGGTGATGCATTTTTGTCCCTCATTTTCCAGGTAATAAAGCTGTGGCATGATCTGTCTAGTGCTTTTCTATATCACATGAAAGTGGAAGCAACCTTGGGGATTTTACTGAGGAGCAGGGTTTCAGTCTCTGAAATTTCAAGGGGATAACTCCCACTGATTTTGACAGGACTTGAAACATACGAAGCTGTCTTATATGAAGTCAAGCTGTATCTCCACCTAGCCCAATTTGGGATACAACCTATAGAAGGCAATGCTGGTTCTACTCAGGGTAGGCCCATTGGAATTAATGGGCATGATTAATGTATTCTCAAAAATAGTCTCCAGGGATCCCATTGGCTCTCAGTTTCTGTAACTAGTCTTCTTGGTTGACCGTTTCATAATAGTTTGCCTTGGAACAATCCATTTTTAAGAAAGTGAACTATAGGAGAATGAAAGATTCAAGGCGATGTAGATGTCTTAAGGGCCTGGTCTGTAACAGATGGCAAATGCAGAACAACACATATTAAAATGGAATAAATAATGAACTGAAGAGAAAATGATAAAGGAGGGAAACATCTGCTAATTCAAAAGGTGATGCATCATTATGACCAGCAAAGAAGAATCTTTGCTCCTATGGAAATTTTATTACAAAAGTCTGAAGAAAAACAAGGTATGAAGGAGACAAATTCAATGCAGAATCATTTTGCCACAATAGAATAATTTTGAATTAGTCACAACCCTGTGCCTAAGGGTGTGTGATTCCTAGAGAAAAAGGTGTTTAATACAGAATTAAAATACCTTTCAACCTAGCTCAGAGGAAGAATACATTATTTATTTGCATGCAGGAAGTTCCACGTTCAGCCCTTGGCATTTCTGATTAAATGTATGGGGGAGGAGACTTGAACTTCTTTGAGGAATATAGTAAGTAAAAAAATCAATCTAATCCTCAAACTTTTCCCTGCCCTCAAATTAATGTTTGTGGATCTCAGTGGTTGTGTGGAAATGACCATTTGCACACAAAGTCTGGGAGCAGCCACTGGAGCCGTATTGTGGCTGAGGCTGCTTTGTAAAGAGAGGATAGTGTGAGATTTTGCTTCTGTTTTTTTTTTTTTCCTGGAATGGGCTGCCACTACCCAGAGCGATGGCCTTGCTGATATAATGGATAGTAAACCGTGGGCACTTCTACATAAGGATTAAAATTACTCAAAGTTAGAAGAAAGATGGCAAAGGTCATCTGGGTATGGGTATGGGGGAAGTAAAAGCTGACTTTTGAATCTACATTTAAGTAGCTAAGATACTTTTAGTAATACATATTTAATAGTCCTGTAGTAAAACTGCAGTCTGTTAGAATGTACAGGACTTAAGTGGTCCATTGGAGAATAAGGAATTTTCATAAGAGGCCAATCTTTGAAATGCCTTCAAATATGTTGAAGGGAGGGATTTTTATGGGTCACTACAGACCTCAGCAGAAACTCATAAAACTGTAATTTCTATACCGTACTAGGGTGTGTGTGTGTGTGTGTTTAAAGTTGTATATCTTTGAGGATTTTGGCAGCCCTAACCTAATAATTATGATATCAGAGCATTTATAGTGGTAGCCAGATGTAAATTTCAACCCTTAATGTGTGTTATGGCCATTTTCATTATGTTTTCAGCCAAAATTAGGAAGAAAAATACATTAAAAGGCTATTTTGGATTGGAATAGGCACCGTAGGGTGGATTTAGGAAAGGGAAACTAAAGTTCTGAATAATAGAACTGCATCATATTAGCAAGTTGTTTTTAGATCCACATTGTACACACAGTTCCATAATCTGTTTAATGCAGCCCCAAATGCTTCTAAATCTAAAGTACGTGGATTTGCAATATTAAAGTATAATATGACTTTGCTGAATGCTCATTGATTTCAGTATTTAGGTGGTGGGAGGGCTTCTCCAAAGATAATTTAAATACCTGGAGTCTTCACTTTCCATTCTCTTTGCTACCTTGTATCCTCTCTAGGTGTTGCTTTCCCTTCTCATTAGGGCTACTTTCTCCTCTTTATAATGATTCTAGCCAATCGGGATCTTGTAGTGCACATTACGATATCAGGACACAGTGTGGACAATTGGATTTAGCTATGAGCTGCTGAAACTAAGAGCAAGCAGAGCTAGTTTAACGTGAAAGCAGTGCTTTTAGTTTATCCTAGTTGATCAGTGATCACAAAGTGAACATGATGGAACCACTGTGGGCTAATGAAAGCCATTTAGGGAAATGCTTCCCCGGTAGAAGAACACTTTTGTGCTCTTTCAAACACTCCTTCTCCTCAATCACCTTTTGTCATTGATGAAATCATGGGTGGCATTTATTTGCTTAGTCCTAAAACATAAGTAGCCATTTGTACGTGACTGCATATTCTTCACTGTATCTAGTGATTCTTTTAGATCTGTACCTTTCCCTATTCATAAGGCCAAAGGATATATAGGGCTGGGGAATCTTAAGCCCTGAGATGTCTTGGACTCCAATTCCCATCAGCCCCAGTCAATGCAGCCAAAAGCTAGGGATGATAGAAGCTGTAGTCCAGCAATATCTGGAGGGCCAAAGCTTTTCCAGCATCACATTAGCTATGTATAATGTTAACTCTAAAGCTTTCTTGGAAGGAGGTGATTTGTAGCAGAGATAAAATGAACAGGTGAGGTTTAATCCCTTGGGGAAGTTGTCCTCCTGCCAGTTCCCCCAAAATTTTACCCTTCCAACTTTTTCTAGTGACATTTTACAGCCCCATGTTTTTGATGTAGCCATGGTTCTGGAACTCCGATAGGCAAAAGTGAGTAGTGGCAGGATGTTCAGGGGGGAAGTGGAAGGACATGAAATATTTAATGGCACTGGAAATATTTAATGGCACAATATTTAATGGCACAAGGAAATATTTAATGGCACTGTTAATATGACCTTTACTTATCCCTGGCTATTAAATTGTCACCCAAATAATAATAACAATAAAGATCTTGCAACATCTCCAGAAGATGCTTGGACTGCTGAGCACATGTTTTCCATGCAAAAAGTTCTAGGTTCAACTCCTGGTATCTCCTAGGTAAGCCAAGGAAGGTTCCTTATCCAAAAGTTTGGATTGTCACTGTAATATGCAATAGACAGTATTGGAGTAGATGGACCCAATGGTCTGACACAGGCAGTTTCCTGTGATCAAAAGGAGAAGGATTATCTTGTTCAACTTGAACAAGTTAAAAACTAAAGTTCTCGAGAAAAATTTAACAGCAATTGAGAAAGAGAGGTTTCAGAAGGAGACAGGCCTAACACTGGTTAAGAAAGTAAAATACCTGGGGGTTAATATGACTGCTAAGAACTTAAACTTATTTAAAGACAATTATGAGAAATGTTGGTCAGAAGTGAAAAAGGACTTGGAAATATGGTCAAATTTGAAGCTTTCCTTGTTGGGTCGAATTGCTGTTATAAAGATGAATGTATTGCCAAGAATGTTATTTTTGTTTCAATCATTGCAAATCTTGGACAAAATGGACTGTTTCAAGAAGTGGCAGAGAGATATTTCTAGATTTGTCTGGCAGGGCAAGAAGCCTAGAATAAAATTTAAAATACTAACTGATGCAAAGGAAAGAGGTGGATTTGCCCTGCCAGAACTTAAACTTTATTATGAATCAGCAGCATTCTGCTGGTTGAAAGAATGGCTGCTTCTTGAGAACACAGACATTTTGGATTTAGAAGGTTTTAATAATGTTTTTGGATGGCATGCATATTTGTGGTACGACAAGGTTAAAGCACATAAAGCATTTAAAAACCATATTGTTAGGAAAGCATTGTTTAATGTCTGGATAAGATATAAAGACTTACTTGAAAATAAAACCCCAAGGTGGTTGTCACCGATGGAAGCAAAGGCTCAGAAAAAGCTCAATATGGAGGCCAAGTGGCCGAAATATTGGGGAATTTTGGAGCAAGAAGGAGACAAATTGAAATTGCAGAGTTTTGAGAAATTAAAAGATAAAGTGCGAGACTGGCTTCACTATTACCAAATAAGAGAGGCTTTTAATTTGGACAAAAAAATTGGCTTCCAGGTGGAAAAATTAAAATTGGAAACAGAACTGCTAGATCCCAAAACAAAGATACTTTCAAGAATGTATAACTTGCTGTTAAAATGGAACACTCAGGATGAAACGGTTAAATCTGCTATGATTAAATGGGCACAAGATGTTGGACATAACATTATGTTTGCTGACTGGGAACAGTTGTGGACCACAGGTATGAAATTTACGGCATGTAATGCCTTAAGAGAGAATATTATGAAAATGATATACAGGTGGTACATGACACCAGTCAAGCTTGCAAAAATATATCATTTGCCCGATAATAAATGTTGGAAATGTAAAGAAAATGAAGGTACATTGGTGGATGTGCCCAAAGATTAAGGCTTTCTGGGAGATGATCTATAATGAAATGAAAAAGGTATTTAAATATACCTTCCTGAAGAAACCAGAGGCCTTTCTCCTGGGCATAGTTGGCCAATTGGTGCCAAAGAGGGACAGAACTTTCTTTATATATGCAACAACAGCAGCAAGAATACTTATTGCAAAGTATTGGAAGACACAAGATTTACCCACCCTGGAAGAGTGGCAAATGAAGGTGATGGACTATATGGAACTGGCGGAAATGACTGGCAGAATCCGAGACCAGGGAGAAGAGTTGGTGGAAGAAGATTGGAAGAAATTTAAAGACTATCTGCAGAAGTATTGTAAAATTAATGAATGTTAAAATGATGTTGGATTGAAATTAAGTGGCATTAGCAACAAGGTTAATAAGAATATGTAAAAATGGACTGATAATGGATGAAAATATACAGTTACAATATGTTAAGATATAGAGTTAAGATAAATGAAAGAGGGTAAGGATTTGCTGAACTGACTATGTGAACGGGAATACAAAAAAGGGAGGTGTGAGGAGGTCAAGGAAACAAGTAAATGAGTTTAAAGATATGGAAAAAATGGATTTGTTTTTAACTTTTTCTATTTATTTCTATTTTGTATTTTCTTTTTTTCCTATGTATTTTTGTATTTTTTGTATTGATTCTTTTCTTTTTTGTCTTTTTTTTCTTATCTTGTTAACCTTTGCTTTTTGTAAAATCTTAATAAATATCTTATTAAAAAAAAACAAAAGGAGAAGGATTATTTTTTTTAAAAAAAAAAGATTGTTTGTTGTCTGCCAAATTTGAAATCGGTAGTATGAATGCAATAGTCTCTGTTTTTTTGATACTGGGAAATCTCGAGAGAGAATTGCCCTTATTTTGCTAGCTGGCTTTCATTAAGAAGGGAGGAGAGTGCCAAGAACAATATAGAAGAATGATACTGCCTGAATATAGTTTGATAGTTTTATAACTATATAGTGTGTGCATGCATGGTGTATTTTTAGCTTTGGAGGAGCATACAGGAAACTAGAGTTTCTTAAATCCTTATTATAGAGGCTGTTTAAACCAGTGGATGTGTCATTCATGACACTAAGATTACCTAGAATTACTACTGGACTCAGCTGTGTGATTTCATATTAGTGCTGTTCTTAACCTCTTTTCAGTAATTCTCTGTGCTATAAATCAACAAGGTAGGCTGTCCCCGACTAGTGACTGCGACAGTCATTTGATTTCTCTGCTTGTTAAGGGAAGAGAAGAGCTTCATTCTGCCCATTTGGACAATGAACCTGAACATTATTGCATATCGAAATACGGTGGAAACTGTGGGTGATGACAGATGTAATGTAAAAGGATGCATCACAGCAGGCTTTCTTTGCGCATTGTGTGCCTGACCTCTGCATGCTTTCACAATTTGCATCATAGGTGCATCTACCAGTGTATCAGATGCGATTCATCTGCTAGTCTTGTCGCTCTTTCCATGCTTCAGTCAGGCTTGCCTGTGGTTTTTGAAAAATAAAAATTTCAAACTACTACCTGTAGTTTATGCATTTATTTGTTTATCCTAATCCTATTTAAAATAAACACACACACACACACTGCTGCAAATATTTTTGCAGTGTTGCAAAGCTGTTCTGGGAACTGGGGAAAGTAGGTTTGTAAACACACACGTTAGCCAGTAGGCACCATCCAGTCTAACTCAAGCCTGCAGAACCAGTTAAAAAAACAAAACAAAAAAACTTGCATCATAGTGGGAAAACTACATGTTTTAATAGAGCAACAAAACTGCCTCTTCCGGTTTCAGTTTGATGTGTCTCTATGCAGCCTAAGAAGTAGCACTTGGGCAGGGAGTCTTGCCATTTACTCTTCTAAAATTGTGTGGGTTTTTTGAGCGAACAGAGGAACAAGTAGTGCAACTGATCTATTGTCCTTTGATGCTCTCTGACAGGTATGGTATCTTCTTGAGGTTTCTACCTGATGGAAGACAGATTAGAAAGTTCTTGCAATTTGTTAGGGCAGTGTTTTCAACCAGTGTGCCTCTTGCGTCTGTGCCTCCGTAAGGCATGCACAGCTGTTTGTGACATCAGGCCTAGGTACAAGCTCTCCAGGCAAATCATGCCTCTGGAGTTGGCCAGGGGGTGCTTCCCAGCCCCCTGAGGGGCAGTGTGAGGCGGCACCTCTCTTTGGGGGGCAGCTTAGATAGAGAGCAGGGGTGGCAAGGAGAGTGGAGCAGAGAGGAGGCTGAGGGAACACTCCACAAGGGAGGGAGTTTGAAAAGAGGTGAGTGGCTGCTAGCTCTGCAGGCAAGAGATGACGTAACTGGACTCCTGCTCCCCACAGGGGTGCCGCAGAAAGATGGCAGTTGGTCAAGGGAGCCATGGACTCAAAAAGATTGAAAACCTCTGTGTTAGGGGAATTAGCTTGCATTGAATTATAGTCATATGGAGACAGATTTTTTTATTTTATAAAAAGAAACCCGATTGTGTATTTTACTTAATCTTGTATTTATTTGATCTACAGATGTTTATTGTAGCCCATTCTGGTGGTGTTTACAACGAATCGCAGGATTTCATACATAAATGCTTTTCGAGATTTTGTTTTAGAAATGATTTGCTGCTCCCTCTTGTCTCTGCTCAGTTTACCTGTGCTTTGAATAACCACAGATGTTTCCAATTGCTCCTTGTTCTTCAGGCTGCTACTGGTTAAATAAACAACAAAAAAACCCTAAAAACTAAATAGTAAATAGAAATAAATTAAAATGTAAATATTAAATTTGCCCCATTAAAAATGTATTTGAATGTGCCCGGCAGCTCCATATTTTGCTAGGAGCAAGTTTTAAAATGTGTGTATACTTACTTATATTGCTAAACTACACAACTTAGATAATGACTTTTTTAAAAAACCCTATCTCGCTTTACAGTGGTACCTCGTGTTACGGACGGGATCCGTTCCGGAGGCCCGCCCATAACGTGAAATGTCCGTAACTCGAAGCGCTGCATCTGCGCAGGTGCGTGATGCGATTTGGCGCTTCTGCGTGATTTAGCGTTTCTGCGCATGCGCGAGTGGCAAAACCTGGAAGTAACCCAGTCCGGTACTTCCGGGTTGCCGTGGGACGTAACGTGAAAAGAAGCAACATGAAGCAGACGCAACACGAGGTATGACTGTATCTCTGGTAATGTGGTCACATTGCAGATTATGTAACTTCTCCCAGGCTTCTTCAGGCTTCTGTTGGGTCCTGGTTCACACTCATCCCTCGCTGCAAGCCAGGTGCTGAGACCTTCATTGGTAGAGGCTTCCTCCAGAAAGTGCTAAGGGTTAGAGGGAATGGCTTGCATAAGTTCAGGGTTACAAAACATGCTATTGTACTAAGGCAAAGTAATTGAAGTATTCCAATGTCCTGAGTCGTTTAATTAGCCTTATTCATTCATAGGCCAAAAGGGGTTCTTCCTTGCTTACAAATGAAATAAAATCAGGCCAAACAGGTATGAAATTGTCCCTTTTTTTTTGGTCCCTAAGGACTCTCAGTTTATTAGTTTTTCAGCACTCTGTTTTGCAGAATTTTATATAACATTTTAAAAAAAGTAATAGTCAGGATTGGACAAATTCAAGGAGGTTAAGGCTAGCAAAGACTGTGAGGCAAAATGAATATGCTTTGCTTTCTTAGATGGAGTAATGCTTCTGAATATCAGTTGCTAGAAGCCATAGCAGGGGAGAATGCTGGTTGGTCACTGTGAGAACAGGTTACTGGACTAAGTGGGCCATTGGCTTAATCCTGCAGGCTCGTTTTACATTCTTAATGTGTGAAGCAGTCCTTTTTCTGGAAAATGGGAGTTGAGTCAACTAGCTCTGCCATGTTTTCTCGGAAGCTCATCTCGTCATGTGTCTAGACTTGCACCCTTGATTGCTTTTGACTTCATTACATGTTTTGTCTCTCACTGCCTGGCACTATTCTTTGTGTATTTCCCGTACAGGTTGTTTTTTCCTCCTGGGATTTGCATTGAATTTTGTGACTCACCCAGGCATCTGTTTGACTTTGTGTTGGAAAGGAAACTTTGTGGTCAACAAAGGCAAATAGTGTCTTGTCTTTTCAAGTGAGAGAAGGGTTTAAAACCACTTCAGCAGTAGGGTGTTGAAATATATGTATAACATGTGTACCTTACTGTGATTTTAAAAATTATTTTCTGATAATATGTATCATGGCTTGAACCTCTTGAGTCAAAAATAGGAACCAGTATTCTTTATTGTGCTCATCTTGTATAGTTCATACCCCATTAAGATTCTGATGGACATGAAGAAATTATTCAGAACTAACGTGTGGCGCTGTAGGTTAAACCACAGAGCCTAGGACTTGCCGATCAGAAGGTTGGCGGTTCGAATCCCTGCGATGGAGTGAGCTCCCGTTGCTCGGTCCCTGCTCCTGCCAACCTAGCAGTTCGAAAGCACGTCAAAGTGCAAGTAGATAAATAGGTACTGCTCCGGCAGGAAGGCAAACAGCGTTTCCATGCGCTGCTCTGGTTCGTCAGAAGTGGCTTGGTCATGCTGGCCACATGACCCAGAAGCTGTACGTCGGCTCCCTCGGCCAATAAAGCGAGATGAGCGCCGCAACCCCAGAGTCGGCCACGACTGGACCGAACGGTCAGGGGACCCTTTACCTTTACCTTTACCTTTTAACCAAGCCTACCAGTCCCTCAAGAAAACTATATCTAAATGCAGGTTTTCATAATGGAGCCTAGGACAGCCTTTGGGAACCTGCTGCCATCCAGATGTTTTGGATTGCAACTCCCATTTTCCAACTAGGTTGGAGAAATCTGCCTTGGCATTTCATTCATTATTCTGGGATAGCTTGTATCTATCAGATCACACCCTAGGTATGTTGCTAGTGGATTGAAGGGAAATCCCATGTGGAACTGCTCTTTATAGATGCTGATTGCTTTGAAAAAGAAAAGCAGGGGGGGAATGTTTTCTCTTAGATCACCACAGGTGTCCAGCAGTGGAGAAGTGGGCTAAGATACTTGCCTGCCTTCTTCTTCTCACAATGCCAATGATTTGGAGACCCTTGTTAATTTTTTTTAATGGGTGTTTCTTTGTTTTAAACCTCTTAACTTCATTTTTCAGTTTCTGAAAATATATATAACAAGCAATCCCCACATACACCCCCCCAAGAAACATTCCATGCACATACAGTATAAATAATATAGTCAAACATTATGAATAGTTTAGAGTTGATGGCTTGAATTAGGTGTCTTCTACTCTCTGCCTTAACAGATTGTCCCAGAATGAGCCATGGGTAGCTGTCCTTTTCAGTGTGCAGAGACAGGCAACCAAGATTATCAAGGGTCTGGAAACCAAGCCTTACGAGGAGCGTTTGAAGGAGACCTGGGTATGTTTAGCCTGGAAAAGAGGAGACTGAGAGGAGATATGATAGCCATCTTCAAATATTTTAAGGGCTGTCACGTGGAAGAGGGAACAAGCTTGTTTTCTCCTGCTCTAGAGGGTAGGACTCGAACCAATGGTTTCAAATTACAAGAAAGTAGATTCCAACTAAACTTTCTGACAGCAAGAGCTGTTCTACAGTGAAACAGTCTCCCTCAAGAGGTTCCGGACTCTGCTTACTTGGAGGTT
Source organism: Podarcis raffonei (assembly GCF_027172205.1). NCBI lineage: Eukaryota > Metazoa > Chordata > Lepidosauria > Squamata > Lacertidae > Podarcis > Podarcis raffonei. The sequence goes on along the minus strand of NC_070613.1, from coordinate 22,026,639 downwards.
TCTAAGCAGTGGTTGGATGGTCATGGATGCTTTAGCTGTTCATTGCAGGGGGTTGGACTAGATTACCCTTGGGGTCCCTTCCAACTCTTATGATTCTATACTGTCAGTGGCAGGACTCACTATATGGCACTATATGGCAGCATCTCATATCTTAGAGCAGAGGTGAGGAACTTGGTATCCTATAATTTCTTTTATGTTAAGACTACAACTTCCATCACCCTTGGATATACTGGCTGTGGTTGACTGGTGTTGCGGAGTCTGACAGCATTTGGAGCACCACAGGTCTTCCTCCCAAGCCAAGTTGGAAAATAGGGTGATGGAATTGCTTTTTCAGTCCCCACAAACAGCAGCTTCTGTAAGAGCCTCAGAAGAAAGAAGAGGGTCATTTCATATTCATGAAAAGGGCAATGAAGAAGTGTGATCCCTGTTCTAGGAGCATTCCAACATACTTGGCTTTATTATTTGTAGATTCTGCCCCCTGCACTCTTTTCCTTTCTCTGCTTCTCATGGATTCAAACCAATATATCCTCCAGTTGAAAAAGTGTGGCACAATGGCCCTTAAATCCTTTCTTTATGAAAAGAGGGAGAAGTGGGATTTCCCCCCTTTTAATCCCAGTGCAGTCCATATTTTTCTTTAGGAAGGTAGCATGTGTTTTATGAGCAGTTTATAAATTGCAGCAACAACAGCAATAATAAAAAACTTAGAATGACTCCTAGAGAAGAATTGTCTTCCCAAAAATACCAATTTAAGTTCTTCTGCAGAGAGGGGGCTGATGAATGTCAGCCTCGGGGTGTTAAAACTGAACATTGGATTGCAGCTTTAGGCAGGCCAGCCCGAAACATTTTGCTGCCTGAAACAAAATATAAAAAGATGTTCCCGTACCCCACTTATAGAAACTGATTGTTATGGCACTTTTAATCTTATTTCAACACTAGTGCCAGGGGCGACAAGGCAGTGTCCTCCTGAGGATAGCAGGGTTAGGCTACACAGCCCACACAGCTGTGGCTTCCCCCCGGCCTGTGCCGCCTCACTCTGCCTAACAGTAGGGCTGGCTGTGGCTTGTAGGGCCAAACTGCATGTTACGAAAAACTGAAGTGGCCTGAAGGGCAAATAGCACTAGGAATGTGGTGTGGTGCCCCAGTTTATATTGTAATCACATCCTGGATTGCAGCCCTGAAGCTGCACAGTGTATTTCTTGCATGTCCAAGGAGGAATCCTGACCTCCCCAAAGAATGTGCCCAAGTGGGAAAATGCAACGTGACTTGTCGATAGATCGCAGCTGTGACTCTGTACCATTATTGGCTGCTTCCTTGATTATTTCCTTCTTTTATTATTTATTACCCACCCTTTACCCTAAGGCAGGCATAGGCAAACTTGGCCCTCCAGCTATTTTGGGACTACAACTCCCACCATCCCTAGCTAACAGGACCGGTGGTCAGGGATAATGATGGGAATTGTAGTCCCAAAACAGCTGGAGGGCCACGTTTGGCCATGCCTGCCCTAAGGTGTTACTGAAAAAAAGTTTAAAACAATTGACAATCACAAAAATAAGGCAGGTCCTAAATATATATATATATGCCTCAAGTGTCCAAAGCTAGGCGAAAGAGGCGTTTCTTCAGCATTCCCCAGAAGCTGTATAATGATGTACAGTGGTACCTCAGGTTAAGTTCATTTGTTCAGGAGGTCCGTTCTTAACCTGAAACTGTTCTTAACCTGAAGCACCACTTTAGCTAATGGGGCCTGCCGCTGTGCCACCGGAGCACGATTTCTGTTCTTATCCTGAAGCAAAGTTCTTAACTTGAAGCACTATTTCTGGGTTAGCAGAGTCTGTAACCTGAAGCGTATGTAACCTGAAGGGTATGTAACCCGAGGTACCACTGTACTTCTGTGGGCAGGGGGAAATGTCAAAGGTTAGAGGCTGCCACAGAGAAAGCCCTCTCCTGGGCTCACTTCCCCCCCATCCCATGAGCCTCCATGGGAGGAGAAACTACCTTGAGGGCCCCCACTGCACCCAAGAGGGTCTATAGGGAAGGAGGCAGTCTTGATAGTTTAGGACTTTAAACATTAACATGAGCCCCTTGAATTGGGCCCGGAAATGAACCAGTAACCAGTACCACAATTGCAGAAATTACTGTGGCTGAGGCTACCCAGGCCATTATTTTTGTTCTGATGACCATGTCCGCAAGCAAGACTGTCACAAGAAATGACCAAGCCCTTAAGCATACATACTGGTGCAGTTTTATTTTTTTTATTTTTTTGCAAGAGACTTGTTTCATGTAATGGAAAATGGCAACACTGCATCTTTGGGACGAAAAAGATTCTGTTTTGTTCAAGGGGAAACGATCAAATTTGCACTGCAGGCAGCAGCTGTACTGGTTTCCATTTATGAAAGTCAATATGCACCTTTCTCTCGGTAATGTCCCACCGTATCACACTCAGAGTAGAACAGCCAAAATCAATGGGCTTAAGTCTGCTGGTTTCAATGGGTCTGCTCGGAGATCCATTGAATAATCGTATTAGCAAGAAACAGATGTGCTCAAAAACATGATGAATGTCTTTGCCCCAGGAGTCTTAAAGAAGAACTTGAATTGCAAATAAGCAAATGCCTCCCGATTCCCACACTAGGTGTCTTCAAAAACAGTTTGAAGGTTTTATGTTCCTCGTCACACTCACAGTAGCTGAAAGTTTTTAAAAGAATTATTAAGGTGTCTGAGGGAAAACAAACATTTGGTAAGTCTTAAGGCTGTGGTCCTATAGGCACTTACCTGGGAATAAGTTTCACTTTGCTCAGGGGATCTTACATCTGAGTATACACATAAAAGGCTGTGCAAATCTTCCATCTCACATGTGTATTGGTTTGCCAGACAGAACTGTCCTAGCACACATCAGGGGGCTGCCCCTATAATGAGCCAGTTTTTTGGGGGGGGGAGGGAAAGCCCCATGGTGCAAGCAGAAGTCTTTGCATTGATGGGGTTTGTTAGGTGAATCTTTGGGTATAACACAGTCTTGAATACAGCCAACTGGATTCATCTGGGTCAGGGGCAGTACCTGCTGTTTTAGTGTAACCCTGTATAATGTCAGAAACAGTTTAATGTGAAGGCCAGATCGGTGTTGGGATTCTAGGGTGTGTATAATAATAATAATAATAATAATAATAATAATAATAATAATAATTTATTTATTTATTTATTTATTTATTATTTATACCCCACCCATCTGGCTGGGTTTCCCCAGCCACTCTGGGCGGCTTCCAACAGATTATTAAAATACAATAGTCTATTAAACATTAAAAGCTTCCCTAAACAGGGCTGCCTTCAGATGTCTTCTAAAAGTCTGGTAGTTGTTTTTCTCTTTGACATCTGGTGGGAGGGCATTCCACAGGGCGGGTACCACTACCGAGAAGGCCCTTGGCCTGGTTCCCTGTGTTCATATCGTTCTCACTGTTCTTGCTGCTTGGATCTCTGTATACTCTTCCGGCTCCCTGAATTGGACTAGCAGGCACAGTGAGGCGGCCTCTGCAGTTGGCAGGAAGTGGTGGCAAACAGAGCTGGGTGAATCATGCAGCCTGCCCTTTGCCCCCTGAGGGGCAATCCTGTCCCATTGCCAGTGCTAAAATAAGATTCAGCTGGCAGCACTATTTTTGCACACAGAATGGTGGGGTGCCATCTTGTAATTTGCTCTTGGGCCCTTCTCACCCCCCCCCGAAGTCTCTCTCTGTGTGTCTGTGTTTTATAAAAAATCCAAAAACCTGGTAACACTGGTGTCCATACCATTTGTGTCTGCCGTAGGTTTTTGCCTTGGAATGTAACAAACAGAGATCTGAACATGCACCAGACCATTTATCACAGCAGTTCCATATAGCACTGAAAAACTTGCAAAAGTTTGTGTTCGCTCCAGGATGCTTTTAAGAAGAAGAAAAGGGGGCGGGGGAATCTGCCCCTAAAAGATATTTTAACAGTAAATGTGCAATACCACAAGAATTGCAGATTGCATTCATTTTTTTTGCTACAGGGTAAATGCGATACTTCAACATGCTGCTTAGGAGCTTGATTCTGTTGAGTGCTTGTTGATCTTCAGAAATGCTTGGTGCATTGTGAGATCAAGTTTGGTGCCTTCTGCTTTAAAAGCACCATGAAAGAATTAATTAACTTTTTAACTTGCACTGAATCCAAGGTACATATTTCCCAAAGGCTTTTCTGGGATTGAAAGCTGTGGTCTATCGTGCGGTTGGAAGAAAAGGGAGGAGGGATCAGATTCCTTTGAACTGATCCCACCCCACCTTACCTAGATGTATGAATGAACTCAGTGTTCTGTTTAGTAGCTTTGCTCAAACTGTGCATTACCTATTTATTTAACTACTCCCTGTTCATTGTGTAATGTCATGAGCCAATTAATTGGCGGTCAGCTCAGGTATGTATCTTTATTTTAAAGTCGTAAGGAAATGGTGGTTCATAAGATTGATGATACTGTCTGCATTTTCAGTTTTCGGTATGATTGAAGTCAGATATTAACAACAGCAAGAAGTAATCCCTGCGACAGATTCCTAGTGCTCAGTCCAACCTTGGACATGTTTGAGACAATGTAGGTCATTCTGGAGGAACTATTAAGTTCCTGTTTATTTCTTAGGTCGCTTAGCTGTAGAGCATCTGCTTTGCATGCCGGAGTTCTCTGTTTCAATCCCAAACATTTCCAGGTACGGCTGAGAATGCCCTCTCCCTGTCTGAAATGCTGGAGAGACCCTGCAGATCCATGTGGACAATACATGGTTTGAAAATCCGAATAGGAGAGCTACATCAGCTGCATAAGGAATCTTCAGATTTAGGGAGAAGAAAATGTGGGACGGCAGTAGCTGAAGGAGAACACCACATGGGATGAAGATGAATTAAAGGCAGTGCAAAGGGTTCACATTTTGCATTAAGCCAAGTATACTGAAAGCCAAGGCTCCAGTATACTGTAGTCCCGTTTCACAGAATGGATGCACTTTTTCAGTCCACAAAAGAAACCCTGCTGCTTTGAATCACATGGCCTGGACCCTGCCAAGGATTTTCCAAATTACATAGCTGAGGGAAAGAGCAGGGAGTAGGTCCATTTCTGAGGTCCTGCTGTGGGATGACTTCTGAAAAGGAATGCCTAAGGCATATGGGGAGTTGGACAACATGATTTCAGACAGGCTTTATTCTAATGACTTTCCACCCAAAGCAACCGGAGAATTGTACTTTTGAAGTGGTGCTGAGAACCTTCATTATCAATTCTCTGCTGAATAATAATAATAATAATTTTATTATTTATACCCCGCCCATCTGGCTGGGTTCCCCCAGCCACTCTAGGCGGCTCCCAACAGAACACTAAAAACAGAATAAAACTTCAAACATTACAAGCTTCCCTAAACAGGGCTCCCTTCAGATGTCTTCTAAAAGTTGGATAGTTGTTTATTTCCTTGAAATCCGATGGGAGCACATTCCACAGGCCGGGTGCCATTACCGAGAAGGCCCTCTGCCTGGTTCCCTGCAACTTCACAGTGAAGGAACTGCCAGAAGGCCCCTGGAGCTGGACCTCAGGTATACTGGGCTGAGGCTGTTTGGGCTTTAAAGGTCAGCACCAACATTTTGAATTATCCTCGGAAACATACTGGGAATTCCCCTGAGCAGGCTTATTATTTTAGAATACTCTGGAGCAGCAGGGAGGGATTGACAGTCACACCAGATGAAGTATGTACAGGCAACCCCTGTTTTGTGTTCAAAGAATCCAAAAGTTGCAGGAAAAGGGGATGAGCTTATATGTGCTCTGCCGTTGCGTGTGATGACCCGGAATGCATCCCCTGTGCAAATTGGGGGTTGCCTGTATTATAGACATGACTCCCTAAATGAGGAACACTTGAGTTGAGGGACTCTTTCATAATATCAGGATCCAAATTCAGGTTATGGTTTCTGTTTCCATCTGTCTTTAGTTCCCACCCTTCCCCATCTATTAATGTACATCCCCACAGGGGGAAAGTGCAACTCTGTACTAGACTGTAATTATGTGCTTGCTGGTTCGTGAGCAGACCCTGTTGAAATCAGCAGGAGTCATTCCCCAGTAAGGATTGCCACAAGGTGCAATTATAGAATACATGAGTTCTCACCCAGAAGCTGGATAGTAGAAAAAACAACAACACAATGCTATTTTTCATTGAACAATAATATCAGCTAATAGGCCAAAATGATTTTATCAGAGACAGATCTGATAAAGTGAAACACTAGGGTCTGAAGTAGTAGTTTCCCTTTAAATTTTAAACTTTTGATGCCTAAGGCAGGCAATATATTTGTTGGAAGATTCTCCTCTCTTAAAAAAACCCAAAAAACAACTGGCCAAAATTCTTTATTGGTTTCATATCAATAGCTGGGGGTAAAGCTAACATTCCACATATTAAAATGAAAACAACCATGCATTCATTTTAGCAATTGACTCTTGGATTTGGATTTGTATGCTAAAAGGGGAGCAACCTGCTCCGAAGATCCAATTTATTTCACACATGATTCTTGCCATTTGCTTTGCTCTACATGGTTAAGAATCTTACTTCAGTTCTGGAGACAGGGAAGCATCTACATCACATCTGGGAGCACCAAACTAGCTTAGAGCTCTCAGAGGGAATGGAGGATGCTGTTGGCCTACCCCAATGAATCTGCCGCTTGAGGCACCTGCCTCACTCTGCTTAATGGTAGGGCTATGCAATCATGTATGGATCATGGATACACTCACCAGCCATTTCTCTGGTTGTGTGAACTGCTCGTGGGGGCAAGAGATGCCAGATGTTTCTTGCTGAGTGTGTTGACAATATTTTCAACCCTTTCAGGCACCCTCATGGATTTCATGTGCAATGATTATTTTTTAGGTCACCAACTGCCATGTAAATTGTGTATAGCAGAGGTAGCCCTCTGCCATTACAGCTGCCATTATCCATAACCATCAGCTCTGCTGGTTGGGGCTGATGGGACTTAGAGTTCAACAACGTCTGGGAGGGCCAAAGGTTAACCACCCCTGCAGCACTTAGCAAAGATTGACGAGTGCTCCCAGACTTTGGAACTCCCTCCCTAGAGAAGTTGGCCTGGTTCCTTCCTTGTTGTCCTTCCACTGGGGAAGACCTTGTTTCAACAGGCTTTTGAAAACTGATTGCTTTTAATGAGGATACTGGTGCCGTGCTGTTTTTGTTGTGATTCTCTGTATGTTTTTAATAGATTGTCTATCTGTCTATATCTATACATATTTCTATTGATGTTTAATTGTTTTTTTTAATGATTCTCCCCATCCCCATGTTTTTAGCTGCTTTTATTTCATCTGTCTCTATCAGGGAAGAAGATGGGGTATAAATAAATATATAATAATAAAACGTCTCTCTTTTAATTAACTGTCTCTTAAGCGAGCCAGTTGTAATTAAGCAGCTGAAAAACTTTCTGTGTTGCCAAAATGCTGAATTGTAAATAGGAATGGGTGGGTAAAACAAAATATATTGATCTGCTATCTTAATCCTAATGGTGATGGAGCAAAAGTAGTTGAAATTGGTTTTCTTGCCAATTAATAAATGACTCTTGTACGTGCCTTTAATCAACTGTAAGTGGCAATGCTCTCATAGTGGAAGCTCATTTTAAGTTCTGAAGATGCAGTTTAAGCGACACAAATTAGTTTAACTAGCACATTCAAGCAACCATTATAATTAGTCAGTAAGAAGACACATTTGCTGAGTGGTTCAAATGCCATCAGTGCACTGTCAGACTTTTTATTAAAAGTCTGATAACGCTTATTCATCTGTATGCAATACAAGTTAAGTGCAAATCAAAGCACAACAGTTCTGCAAAAAATAGATTAAAAATCCAGTTCAAGCCATGAGGAACACCGAGTTCAGGAGTCCAAGACCAATCATAGTATTGGAAAACAAAACCCAGGGTAACAGCTGAAGGGAGGATTCCCAAGTGAACAGATGGGAAGACCATAATATGTACTTTTCTGAATAGTCAGGTACTTGACTCAGGATGGGTGTGCGTTGGTGCTGCTTGGGAAGTTGCATAAAAGTGAAGGGCTCTCCCCGGTCAATTAATAATCAATAAAGCATTATCCTCCAAGAGCTCCTTTGTCTGAAGCAAAGAGTACCTGGATGTGTCCTTGTCCATGTCAATAACGATTGGTGACTGGTCCAACACATTGTGTCCTATATAGGCTGCTGCTGGTGGTGGTTAACCTTCATAGGCCACATAGAATCATTGAGGAAGGGTCATAGTTGCCAACCTTGGGTGCAGATGACCCAAGATTTAGTCCCCAGCATCTCCAGACAGGGCTGATGGAGTCCTGACAGAGGTACTAAGCTAGATGGACCAGTTGTCTGGCTCAGGTTAAGGCGACTTTCTGTATCCCTAAATGTGGGCAGTAAATAGAGGAGAGTTACCAATATCCTTAGGTCGCTGGTTCATTTCCATCTTGAAGGAGATGTGTTTTAAGGGACACGGGTGGCGCTGTGGGTTAAACCACAGAGCCTAGGACTTGCTGATCAGAAGGTCGGTGGTTCAAATCCCTGTGACAGGGTGAGCTCCCGTTGCTCGGTCCCTGCTCCTGCCAACCTAGCAGTTCGAAAGCACGTCAAAAGTACAAGTAGATAAATAGGTACTGCTCTGGCGGGAAGGTAAACGGCGTTTCTGTGCGCTGCTCTGGTTCGCCAGAAGCGGCTTAGTCATGCTGGTCACATGACCCGGAAGCTGTACGCTGGCTCCCTCGGCCAATAAAGCGAGATGAGTGCTGCAACCCCAGAGTCGGTCACGACTGGACCTAATGGTCCGGGGTCCCTTTACCTTTACCTTACCAATATTATGGAAGACCAGTTGAGATACCACAACTGTAATCATGCAGCTATAAGAACAAAAGAAGAGCCTGCTGGATCAGGCCAGTGACTCTTGCCCAGCATTCTGTTCTCACAGTAACCAGCCAGATGCTTGTGGAAAACCTTCAAGCAAGACCTGAGCATAAGAGCACTTTCTCCTCCTGTGGTTTTCAGCAACTGTTTTTCAGAAGCATTACTGCCTCTGTTTGTGGATGCAGAGCATAGCCATCCATGAATTTCTCCAGTCTTCTTTTTTAAAGCCATCCAAGTTGGTGTCCATCACTGCCTCCTGTGGGAGTGAGTTCCATCGATCACAGGTATATCTCTAGCATGTGCTCCATGCTGGCCCCTGTGCCCATTTTGCTTAGCTGGGTGTCCTTTTGATCATTATTGTGTTCTACTACAGCGGTAGACACTTGGTGGCCATTGGACTCCTTCTGATCCTACAGTGTTCTGATTCCAAACCACACACTATTTCTTAGGAGCATAGTCTTCAGATCCACTGATGGAAAACAGAGCACTTCTTCTTTTTGTATTTTAATGTGGGTTTTCAGTTTGCTGAACACAGTAAAATGTGATGTGTAATGAAATAGCTGAAGCAGCACAAATGTGATCATAAATGTAGACAGTCAGATTGAGTAGGCAAGAGAGATGCATCCAGTATGGAGCTTTGAAGAAATATCAGAAAACTATATGAGCCTTTGATTGACCACAGCGAGCCCATGTCAAATTGTTGGGGTGAATTGAAAATGTACTTGGGGAACCTGGTCAGGCTGCTGAAGCAAAGCAGGTTTGGGATCTCCGGCCGGTCCTTTCGATGGGAGTGCTGGAGTTGAATGTGTGGACGTGTGCTGCAAAAAAATTGGAACGGGCAATTGTGAATTCTTACTTTCTCTGCAGAAGGAGGTTTATCTCATAATGGAGGCCATCCCTCCAGCTGGGAGCAAAGCAAGGGCATGGGTTGGAATGCTGAGCAGTCGGAGCTCCGTCGCCTTTGGGCAGGTCTGGATTTGAGCAGCCACGTCTCTCTGCTTGGTGCTAGAAATACATGACTGTGCATGCAGAATGCAAACATGCTCTAGTGCTGTGGGGAGTAATACAAAAGATGCTCTAGTGCTGTTTTATTGAAATGTGGATATCCCCGTTCAAATCCTTGTTTAGCCATAAGACACCTGTTCTATACCTTTTGACTTAACCTATCCCAGAGGGTTGTTGTGATGACAAAATGGTGTTGGAATGCTGCTTTGAGATCCTTGAAAGAGAGGCGAACCATTTTGAGGGCTTTGTTTTGCTTTTTTACAATCAAGCGGCGTAAAAATTTTATGAAATTAAAATTAATAATAATAATAATAATAGAAGCTCGTCCCTATGTGATATTGCTCTCTAACTTACATGCTTACTCAGCACTCTCCTTCCTTCCTTCCTTCCTTCCTTCCTTCCTTTCCAAGGCATGCTCACACTCTAAACGTGCAAATTTTCCTTTAAGCTATTGTAGCGACCACGGCCTTGCATCATGATGGTAAGCATCTGCTTATCACCCATATATTAATTGCCTTTTTACACCACTCTGCCTTGGGAGCCTCCATGTAAGGTTGAGCTCCTTTTCAGTGCTTGTGAATCATGAAAGCACCTTTGCACTCTCCTTTTGTTAAAAAAACAAAACCAAACCTTTGCTAGTTGTTGCAAAGTATTGCCAAGTCACATTATTTTTGTATGAAACTGCCTGTTAGTTCACATGACTGCCTGTCTCAGTGGTTCCATGTTAGAACTCTTGCCAAATCTTTTGGGTTAAATTAAGGAACTGTCATTAACAATAAGATGGGGGAACGAACTATGGGAAACTTCAACCACACTAAAAGTCCATCTTGGGAAACTTAACATTTCTTTTTTCTTACATCACGTCTGTGCGTCTATTTTTAGATGCTTCCTTTCCCTAGCCTTGTTTGGTTCTGAACAGACGACAAAGAGCCCAATTCACTTGTGTGCCGTGTTACGTAGTTATAAAGAAGGGTGTGTTTTTGTCTTAGCTGATCTATGCTTTTGAAATGGGGTTGGGAAGAAGGTGGGTTGGGATGTGCTTGTAGATCTCTGAGTGATCAGCTAGGATCCCTGACTCCCAATTGTTTCATAATGGCAGTAACAATATGACTCTTCTGGAAATGAAGAAAGCTTGTGGGGTGGTACAAGGAGTGAAGAGGAAATAGCAAGGAGTGGGTTTTGTGTGTGCTCAGTTCAGTTCTGACACTCAAAACAAGTTCCTGAACTCTGAACTTCCTTTCAATTCAGTGTTTATGCCTTGATCCAGTTGGAGGCCGTGAGTGTAGGAAATGATCCAGTTCTTGCTTGAAGGAGCAGATAGGAAATAAAACAAATGTGAGCCTTTCACAGCTGTTATACCTGCGTATTCTGTTTTCATTCATCTGACCAGAGTACAAAAGTGTTAGGTGACGAGGTTATCAGTGATTGAGACTATGCAATTGGTTACATAAATAACACTAATCTGACCTGGGACCAGGGATAGATGAATGTGTCCGTTTCAGTTTCTCATTAAATTGGGTTCTACACATTTTCACATCCATTTGTGATTGAAGCAAAGCTAAACGAGTCCTCATGAAGAATTCCTCGACATTTCAGCGCAAATTTCTCTTCTGATACACATTTTTGTCTGTAATTTTTCCTAGTGTAATGTTTTTGTATGTTGCTTTCACTAACATATGCACTCATATGCACACTTTATCCAAGTATGGGCGTTTTTGTACATAATTCTTGACTAAAATTTGCAGTGCTCTGAATTTTGCAATGGCTATGTTTAATTTTGTGTATTGTTTCTAAAAGTGTGCATTTGGAATGTTTGCCTTTTGAATGCAAAGTGAACTGAACCCTGCCCCCCACCTTTTACCTGAGACTGGGAAATGTCCAGGGACTCTTACTTCTTAGGTCTTTGCATGAGACCTTGCTCTGCACACCCTTAGTGTGTGCTTAGGAGCAGATATGTGATATGACAGTGCCTTTGGGGGCATTGTACCCAGGTCCTGTAACTTCATTCCTTATGAAGATTCCTTGGTTCCTTGCTTTTTGGAACCATGTGAAAATTTCCTTGTTCCAGGGGGCATTCAGGAGTGTGGTACACTGAAATAAATTTGTGTTATCTTCTGCTGCCTCTCTGCTGTGCTTTTGGCTGTGGTTTCAAAGTTACTATGGGTCACCATGGGTTATTTTTATTGTTCCGTATTTTAAAATATGCTTTCCTTCCCCTTCAGCTACCTTGAGTATGTGGGTGTTGTTAACAGTTGCAATTTTATCCCTAGGATTAATTTGTAAAACAGGCTGAATTGAAAAGTTGTTGAAGTTGCTAAGCCATATTGAACTCAATGGTATTTATTTCTGAGTTGCAGTGTGTGTGTGTGTGGGGGGGGGGACACTTTGACCCTTCTAAAACTGTAGGATTAAACATGCTTGTTAATGAATCCCTTTTGACAAATTTGTACTCTCTCCCTTTTTAATATGTTATCTTTTAATATTCATATGGCAAATCTGGAGGATCCATGTACTGTAGTGACTAGGGTGGTTGGACTGAGGGGGGTGTGACTCGGGTTCGAATGCTTACTAAGCTCTCACACTTGCCTACCTCTCAGGATTGTTCTAAAGATTATAGCGGTTAGAAGAAAAAGTAAGCATATAAATTTAAACACACTTTCCTTGACACCATCATTCTGCTGTATTTGAAATCAAGATTCTGCAAAGTAACTAAGCTTTGCAAAGATAACGCATTTAATTTAATTTTTTAAAAAAGAAAGAAAGAAAGAAAGAAAAAGAAAGAAAGAAGGCATTTTACATCCCATTAACTGGAGCAGCCCTAACTGTTCAGGCACTGCTACATTTGATTAATAAGATTTTGGCAGACCATTAACTTTTTAGACAGGCTGCTTACCAGGCAAATTCACTTAATCCCGGTTATCGGAGAAGGAGGGAAACCTTCCTGCTGATTGTATCTTGGGGAATCTTTCTGTCTCTTCATCAGCTACAGCAGCAGTAGTTTAGTACAGTGGTACCTAGGTTTACGAACTTAATCCATTCCAGAAGTCTGTTCTTAAACCGAAACCATTCTTAAACTGAGGTGCACTTTCCCTAATGAGGCCTCCTGCCGCCAGTGCCCTTCCACCATTCAGCTTCCGCTCTTAGACCGAGGTAAAGTTTGAAAACCGGGACACTACTACTGGTTTTGCGAAGTTCGCAAACCGAATAGTTCGTAAACAGGGCTGTTCTTAAACCGAGGTACCACTGTATCCTCTTTCTTACAGTGACCCATTTGGTGCCTTTCGGAAATGGACATGGGCAAATCTTCTGTTCATGATCCACAGCAACTGGAATTCAGAGGCATGCTGCCTTTAATCCCAGGGGTAGTATATTGCTTGCTCACGCTGCAAGTCGAGGAGCAAACAAGCTGCTTGCACTTGCCAAAGACTTGTTTATGTCTTGCCAGGATATGATAGTCCGAACTAAGGGTCAGTATTACCCTTATGTTGGAATGGGGGCTTGCTTTCTACTTCCTACTGAGTTTGTGGCTGGAGTACATCTACACAAGGGACTTCAGAGTTTACTCTTCAAACCACACTTTAAAAATGAATCTAGCAGGTACTAGTGGGTCAGTGATTCATTCCTGGTTTTCTGTGATACATCCAATTGGCACTAGGGCCTTTTTTCATGCCACAGTAAGCCATAGCCTGAATTAAACTATGTGAACAAGCAGTGTGCTCCTCCTTTGCTGGGCCAGGGAATAAATCACAGAGTGGCTGGCTTAGTGTTAAGTGCAAACCAATGTCCATAGTTTGTTTCTCCCAAACAAACCATGGGTGAGGTCAAGAATAAACCTTGGGTAAGTCAAGAACAAACTTCATGGCTTGTTTGGAAAGAAATAAACCACGAGTGTTGGTTTATATACAATGTAAAGGCAGTCCTTCAAAATAAAGGAGACATAATTGAGTAGCTTTCATCAGTGCACTGCGCATTCGTGGTAAACCATACTGTGGCTTGCTGTGACTTGCAAACTTCTACTGTACTGCAGTTTGTGCTTTTACATTACTTTCATGCAAACTTTTCAGGTCTCTTGGGCTATCATATAATATTTGATACATGAAGGAATCGTGCCCATGGCTTCTGCTCCCTACTCACAGTTCTTGTGGATGCAGCTGTCGGGAAATATCCCATTACTCTTTTTCCCATAGCAGGTCCAAATTGAGAAGGAGATGTTGTAAATCTTATCTTTCTCCAACACTAGATGGCAGTGTTTGGAGGGCCTGCTAGTTCTTTAATGTCTGTGCTCCTACCACCATGTTTTTCCTCCCAAGACTTCATGGTACCTGGACTTAGGTTACATCATGCCAGCCATTGTATAGCATTTGAGATAGAATTTTACACTTCTGGCCACTGCTACTTATGGTATTTATTTATTTATTTATTTATTTATTTAGCGTTTATTAATTTTCCAATTAATTTTTTTAAATATTTAAAAAAAATATTTAAAATAATACAAATGCTGGGTTCAGGATGAAGTGTGCAAAATAAATTAGTTTATTAAACATAAGCACATTTGCATGGTTTCTGATGGCTTAGTTTATTTTGAGAACAGAACCTTTGAAGACAGAAATTTTTTTGATTCATTAAAAAATTTCTGCCGTGTTTCTCAATTTGGCCACTAGGTGGTGCATATGTTTCTCATTGTTGATGACATAGACCAAGATCATAGAGAAGTCTCTCTAACATCATAGAGAAGACTCTTTAAGCCTCTTCTTCCTTTTCCCCATGTATCCTCATTTCCTTTACAATCTTTTATTGTAACCTACAAAATAGGTTTAAAGATAAAGGACCCCTGACAGTTAAGTCCACTTGCGAATGACTCTGAGGTTGCGGCGCTCATCTCGCTTTATAGGTTTACTCATATGTTAATCCCGTGGAGTACAATGTGTGTAAGTGTGTATAGATTTGGAATGTTACCTAACAATCCTTTTGGTCATAGTGGGCTTTACTTCTAAATATACATGTTCAGAATTGCACAGTTAGTGTAGGATTTCTCAGCAAGTCATGACTGGAAGATTACTTGCAGGGATTACTGATTTTTCTTTTTAAAAAATGCGTTCTTAGAGATTTGGCTGAAGAAGCTGTAATAATCCTATAGTATTCACACTCTAAAGCAGGGGTCAGCAGACTTTTTCAGCCGGGGGCCAGTCCACTGTCCCTCAGACCTTGTGAGGGGCCAGACTGTATTTTTTTGGGGGAAATGAACGAATTCCTATGCCCCACAAATAACCCAGAGATGCATTTTAAATAAAAGCACACATTCTACTCATGTAAAAACATGCTGATTCCCAGACCATCCACAGGGTAGATTTAGAAGGCGATTGGGCCAGATCTGACCCCCGGGCCTTAGTTTGCCTACCCATGCTCTAAAGTAAAACTCACGGCATTCCTAAACACACATATACCTACAAATAAAGTCTTATCCAGGAACCTGGGGAAGATTGGACTATAAATTTGCCACACTCCTACCAGGGCACATCTACCTGGGTGTAAAGTTCCACAACTGAATATTGGTGAGTCTGCTCAGACAATTGACCGAAAGCTGTAGCGGTACAACCCCTATGCAGAAATTTTGACATGGGAGTAAAGGAAGGAAGAAAATCCCTATCATGGGTGAACCCAAGAAGTCTTACTCCCCAAGTAGACTGCAAGGAATCTGGGCTTGCATCTGCAGCAGTGGAAAGCCTCTACGTGCTCGTACCTGGAGGCTGGGGTGAGGAGAGATAGGGGACTGCACTCACAGTATAGTATACTCACAATCCCTCCACGGCTGTTATGTTAAGCACAGGTTCCCATTAATTTCAACTGGGATTGCCTTCTGTTTTCTATTCCCAGTCAAGTGTTCACTAGAATAGCCTCACTTTCTAGAAATGGAGGCACCTGGAAGGCTACAAAGCATCTGGCTGTAAAGCTGCCATAATCCAACCAGGGTACATTTACGTGGGGGAAAAGGAAGAAAAGCCCTACCATGGCTTAACCCAGAAAGTTTTACACTCTTGAGTAAACTGCACAGCTGAAGCAATGGAAACTCTATTCATTCTCCTAACTGGGGGGCAAGCAGAGAGCTATTAACACCCCCTCCCAGACGGGACCGGAGGTAGACTTCAGAAAAAATAGTTTATATATCTTTGTCTGTTAGCTTTAACTGGGAGTTTTTCACTTCCTTCTTCTCCCTTTCCAACCCTTCAATTCAAAGTACGCTGACACCTAGTGGCAGACTAGGCAGGGAGTAAACTGCACACAAAATGTAGAACAACCATGAGTTCTTAAGTTAACTTTGCCAAAATAAATCCTGGGCTGCAGGAAGGAATGTACAAATTCTGGTCCTACATTGATCACAAGAATGCAGAATGGGGGGGGGGGGAACCATACACACATCCCACTCGTGTAATTTTTTTCCCATTTCCAACATCAATAATAGTAATTATTCTCCCCCCCCCGTAATTTTGAATGAAATGACCCAAATTTGTATAATTTTTTTCTTGATTTTTTTCTTTCTTCATTCAATGCTGTTGTTTTTTCTTTGTGTTACTGAATTATATGCTCCTGAATAAATAAACAAAGAATTAAAAAGTAAGTGATTTTGCTGACTTAGTAATATTTCCAAAGTATGATAGGTTTAACAGGACCTAGCTGCAATGAGCTACTCTGGCAAAGGCCAAGTAGCCCAGTGGTCATTGGCTCCCCACCACTTTGAAAAGCTAGTTGCCTTTTGGCCACATTCCAAATACATTTTCGAACTCTCTTCTCAGTTTTGGAAGTAGTTTGGTACGGAGCATGGCGGTTGTGCTATTTGTGGAAAACTGACCTAAAGCCCACTTGGATCCTGCCGTTTGTATATTGACTTATAGGTGTAAACCTGTGCTGGGTTACATGGAATAAGCCTTATTGAACACAAAGGGAGTCAACTTGGAATAGAATCAGGCTGCATAAACAGCTTAGAGGTTTCCTAACAATACATATTGTGAAATAAAAAAAAATATTGTATTCATTTTGAGAGTTCGTCTGCTAAAAATAGGAATGTCATCATTGTGGCAAGATGGTATAATGGCTGTTCTGTAGGGTGTCTTGTGGTTGGGAAGTTTATTTTCCCTCCAGGCTGTAATGCGTGGGAGTATGATAATATCTTGTATATTATTATGTATAATAGGCAGCCCATTCAACGCCATACGTGTAGTCAAATGAAAGCTTCAACAGCTGCAAAATTAGTTTGTCCATAGTTTTACATGCTTCAGCTGGCAGAAAATGTACCTTCCTGGAAGAATTGCCCCCGCCCCGTGCATTACACACACACACACACACACACACACACACTTGTGATTTGCATCTGAAATTCATTTCTTCTCTTCTGAATGTATGTATAGTAAAATGATATGCCATCTGGTTGACTATTCAGTTCTGTGAAAAGATGACATCTTTTTTCGGTTGGGGGGGGGGTCATAAGAGATGATAAGCCTTTGCAGCATCCAGTGATTTTCAGTAAGAACAATGCTTCTTCATCTGTGATTTCTTCATGCTTACTTTTGACATGGCTTGGAGGACTTGCCCTCTCCCTCAAAACACTTTGAAGCCTAGTACAGTGGTACCTTTGTTCCCAAATGGCTTAGGTGTCAAACAAATCGGCTTCCGGATGCCACAAACCCAGAAGTAAGTGTTCCAGTTTGCAAACTTTTTTTGGAAGCCGAACGTCCGACGTGGCTTCCACAGCTTCTGATTGAGTGCAGGAAGCTCCTGCAGCTGATCAGAAACCACGCCTTAGTTTTCGAATGGTTCTGGGAGTCCAACGGACTCGCAGAACAGGTTAAGTTCAACATCCAAGGTGCCACTGCACTGACCACGGGGACCAGTAACGTACCATCAGACAGCACCTCAGATCTTTCCAGATTGGGTGTTGTTAAGGCACAACGTAACAAAGTGCACATAGGATTCTTTCCCAGTGAGCCATGGCTGTTCCTTGAATCTTATGAGGCTGGAATGGGTGGAAAGAAAGAACATTCATACCATCCTAAACTGTGATAAAATGCAATAAAGAAATAAAATTATCTAATGACTTCCATTACCCTATTTGTAGAAAATCCATACTGTCGTGTTTCAGGAGTAGCCTATTTCCTTGTTCCTTTTCCTAGAAAAAGAACTTTGGAAGGAAAAGGTTGTGGTTTATGAAAAGGTACAATGTATTTTTTTAAAAAAAATATTGCTTGTTTTCATGCATTTGGTTACTGGATAGAAATGGTTGCATGTCTGAGGTTCCCCTGCCGTCATCCACAATTCCAATTTTGTTCTTCAGAATAAAGCGCTGCCAGAACTTGTTCACTGACCTAAAGCAGCTGAGGCTTCCCATAATACTTCTTAGGGAGCTGACAAACAAGTATTTTGCTGCTTCGTGGGATGCTACATCAATATGATGTTTACTTCATAACAAGCACGGTTAGAACTCAGAGGTTTAGTGGAGTCTGGGGGCACACAGACAGACAGACAGACAGTCAGACACGTGTGTGTGTGTGTGTGTGTAGTTGTGGAAAGAATATCATGGCTTTAGAAATCTCAAAAGCAGATGAAAGGAGGACAGATGCTCGGGGGGTGGCAGGGAGAGACCTGTAGTGACAAAGAAGTCAGGAGCAGAATGTGTATGGCAGGGCCAGGGAGGAACATTAATCTCCTAAGGGAAATTAATCACAAAATGAGACAAGGCTTGGGAAGCAGTGAATGAAAAACAACAACAACACAAACCCCAGCAACTACAGGGTCCAGAAACTGACTTGTCAGCTGCCCTTGACCTTTTTGACCCATTAATGAGAGGATGGAGCCATACAGCATATTTTGCCAAGTTAGCTTGAAATAGAGCTTTAACTATTTTAAGTTCCAAAGTGTGTGTGTGAGAGAGAGAATATACTAGGTTCGTATTTCAGAAAGAAGGAAGCTGGGGATTACGTTTGTGAGATGACCTCCTTGCACAGCCACCTTTGCCAGTCTGGTGCCTCTCGCTGTCTTGGGCTGCAACATCCCTTGGCATCAGCCTGCATGGCCAATTTGTTTGGTAGCCCCAGGCAGCACAGGAATAGTCGGCACCTCTCCTTGTGGGTGAAAAGGTGGCAAATATATTTTAAAGATTTCACAAAAGGCCTGGCTATTGCAGGGTTTAGAAATACTGCTCAGCCCATCAGAGGTTTCTTGTTTCTGGTGGAATGGCAATTAAAGTAATAGTTTGGAACACAGTCATATTGGGCCTTCTTGTTTAGCACTGCGGTGAGATCACCTCTAGCCCTAGAGACAACTTGGCATTATGACTATGCAGTAAACTGCGAGTCAGAGAGAACACAGCAAATCAAGAAGAGAATAAGAATTCTGTTACTTGGTCAGACCAAATGCCCGTCTAGTATAGCACTTGGGTTCTTACAACTAGATGGCCCAAGAATCTCACAAGCAAGTCATCCTCTATCCACAACATCTGCTAACCTACTAACGATGGGTACTCCATTTAGCTATTATGGCTAGTATTTGCTCTCCGTCTTGAACGTATCTTAATTCTTTTGAAAGCCATCTGCGCTAGTGACGATCGCAACATCTTGTTTCTAGACCAGTTCCTAGTGCCCTTCAGATGTTTGGGACCACAACTCCCTTGACCCCATAGCCAGCATGACCAGTGATCAGGAGTTGTAATATGAGTTGTAGTTCAATACTTGCCTGTTTGGTTGCTGCTATTTTTGTAGCTGCCTCTTCTGGTTAGGAAACAAAGTGCCCTATAGCTGGTTGCCTGAACGTTTCCCTGACCTGGGCTTCTGGTTGTAGGATGCTTTGCTTCTCATAACACCAAGGCTCCTGGTTCGATCCCTGTATATTCCTGCCTTGCGGGGGGCTGGACTAGATGATCCTCAGGGCATCTTCCAACTCTGTGATTCTGTGATACTCTATCTGCCTGCTGCCCCATCTGTTTGTCTCCTAGGAACAGCCAAGCAAAATGGGGCAGAGGACCGACATAGCAGCATTCCATTTGTTGGCCTGCTCAAGACAGGCATTAGTACAAAATGAGAGCTCATAGCAAATCCACAGTATTTTGAACTCCTTTTTAAATTATTAGGTCAGTCTTCAGCCTAATACTTCAGATCTCAGTTATGCAAATGTTTACGGTGGCAACAGGGAGAGTCGCTTTCTCAGACTGGAAAAACATGTTTATTGACTCATGAATTTTCAGAAAGTATGCGATAACTAATATTAATCTCAATAGAGTTCTGCACTTGGCTGACTTAAATATTTTTCCCCAATCAAAATACTGCCATTTATGCTGTCAGTCAGAACTGAGCATCCAACTTCATATACCCTTTATTTGAGGGGAACAACAGAAAAGAAGTCTGTGAAAACACATCGGGGGTATTTAATAAACATTATTGGAAAGTAAACAGTTGTTCTGTTTAATCCTGTTTTTCCACATACGGCACTTGTGACAAAAGAAGACTTTATCCTTTTAGTTCTTATACCTTGTATCCTCCCTTTTTGAAGGAGTGCATAGTAGCATTTTACTCTCACAACAACCCTGTAAGGTAGGTTGTGCTGAAAGCTGGAGGCTTTCCAAAAGCCACCTAGGGAGGATCATAGTACCTGTTTTGGGGGGGGGGTTCCAAACCTGAATCCTGCAATTAATGGGACTGAATGGCCTATGGATAATTTATTTTTTAATTTAATTTTCCTATATGTATAGCCTGCCTTTTTTCTGTCATGGAAATCAAGGGTGTGGCTATATGGCTCCTAGGTGAAACCCATACTTGCTTAGCTTCAGCAAGACCATACCTTGAGTGACTGCATTGCAGTGAGTTGGACTAGATGGCCTTTGGTGTCCCCTAGAACTACAGTTCTATGATTCTGTCACTAGTACTTTGCCACTGTCAATGAGCCTGAATAATTCCACTGCTTTCATATTGACGTCAGTGGTGGAGTTTACAATAGGCTAAACCAGTGATTCACAGTCCCCCCCCTGCATGTACCACTTGAAAATTTTGAGGGTCTTGGCAGACCAGTTAATGGGTTCTCTGCTTGTTGACACACTTGCCTTGTGCTGTGCTAGATGCTGTAAGATTTTTTATTGCATTGCAATTTGAATTTTGCTGCTCCTGCTATTCTTCACAAACACATTGAAGACCACCCAAATGAAACTCCCAGACAACTGTTTGGGAAGCCCTAGCCTAAAACATTTATCTGAACCTGTGACCCGTAGTGGTGGATCAGCATCAAAGGAAAGCAAAAAGAAGCAGCAATTTTAAGCAATAGAATATTTGAAGCCATGGGTTTGCACCCCTGTTCCCCTCTCCTGGCTTTCGTTTCCCTTGCCAGCCTTAACCAGGGTTTCCTCTTACATTTAAGCAGGAACCTTATTTGTGGTAACTGTGGTTAGCATTCATGAACCACAACTAAGTCAGGGGTGGGAGATTCTCCTCTGAGAGATGGGAGGGACGGGACGGGCTGCCTCTGGTTGTCCTAGCATGTGGATCAAAACTACTGCCATTGCAGAATCTCCTCTTATGGCTTTTCCAGAGTTGTCATTCTTCTGTTCCATCACCTTTGCCATGCTGATGAGCAGAGGATATTCTCATCTGTCTCTCAGTAGCCATCACAACTGAATGGAACCCCAGCATGGGTGCAGCCAACATTTTTGTTAGGGGGAGCAGAACCTCAGTCAGCAATGTATTTTTATCTTATTGTTATTGATTTAGGGGGGCAGCTGCCCACCCAGCTGTGCCCATGAACCGCAGTGTTTGTAGCATACCTCTGAACAGCAGGTCCTGGTGATGACAAAAAGGGAATGCTTATTTGGGAGTTTGCAGAGACATCTGACTAGCTATTGTTGGAAGCTGGCTCTTAGACTACCTTCTTCTTCCTTTGATATAGTATGGCAATTCTTCCATTTATAAGTTAGCTACAACATCAAACAATATTTTGAATCTCCATATAAAAGGATCTCAGATAACAAGGTTGAGAGATCTCATTGCATGAAACCCAGTGAGCTATTGTCACTCAAGATACCGAGCTAAATGGATTGCTTGTCTCCTGCATGTGCCAAGGTTAGCTCTTTTTATCCTTAAAATATAGGAACAAGATCAAGTTATAAAGGTGGGGCTGTGCCAGGATGAAATCTATTATCAATTCCAATGCCTGCTGGGTTTTGTTTTTTTTAATGACCTCATGGCTTCATTCCTTTAGAGCAAATATTGTGCTTAGCTGTAAGGTAAAGGTAAAGGGACCCCTGACTATTAGGTCCAGTCGTGACCGACTCTGGGGTTGTGGTGCTCACCTCGCTTTATTGGCCGAGGGAACTGGCATACAGCTTCCAGGTTGTGTGGCCAGCATGACGAAGCTGCGTCTGGTAAACCAAAGCAGTGCATGGAAGCGCCATTTACCTTCCCGCCGGAGTGGTACCTATTTATCTACTTGCACTTTGATGTGCTTTTGAACTGCTAGGTTGGTAGGAGCAGGGACTGAGCAACGGGAGCTCATCCGTTGCGGGGATTCGAACCGCCACCTTCTGATCAGCAAGTCCTAGGCTCTGTGGTTTAACCCACAGCACCACCCGCGTCCCATGCTTAGCTGTAGACTCGAGCAAATGTTACAGGCTCCAGGAAAATGCCAGGGAACAGGGCAACCAACTTTTAGGAGCATGATAAGGAAAAACGCTAAAGTAGGAATGCATTTGTTTGAAATGGACATCTGGATATTGAATGTAGTGACAATGATCCCTTTGCTCAGATGTAAACTGCACATCTGGATTGTGATTTCCACTCTTTTACCTTGCTAGGTGAGGCAGCCTTATTGCACTGTATGCCTGCCCAGCGGCAGGTCTTTACATGCCAGAAGATGCTCCCCCCACGTAACTGTTGCTGACAGAGCATCTGTTTCTCGCTATTGGTTTGAAATTCCACCAGTGAAGAACAGTTGTCTGTTTTTGTATTGCAACATGCATTTACATTCCACAGGTCTGGTAAATCTTACTCTCTGCCACCCAGCGACTTTTATTTAGAGCATATTCCATCAGCAGGCACTGCAGTTTAAATGCAGCTGCACGGCACAGATTCTTCACAGTGGT
This sequence comes from Podarcis raffonei, assembly GCF_027172205.1. Taxonomy (NCBI): domain Eukaryota; kingdom Metazoa; phylum Chordata; class Lepidosauria; order Squamata; family Lacertidae; genus Podarcis; species Podarcis raffonei. The sequence goes on along the minus strand of NC_070613.1, from coordinate 22,003,644 downwards.
GAAGTCTGCTGAAAAAGGAAGAAAGATTTTGGATTGGTTTTTTTGTTTTGCTCTGTGCATGCTTGCCCTGTGTATCATCAGGTAACATCCCTGCATATTCACGATGTCCAAACCTTCTCGCTTAGCCAGACCGCTGTCTACTAACGCAGCATCTAGACTGCCTTTGTCTAGGAAAGAAGACTTTAGTGGCAAAATGAGGAAAATTAGTTTAGGTGAAAAGATTTTGAGAGCTGGCAGTGAAGGGAACCTGATTAAGCAGCAGCAGCAGCAGCAGGTGCAAACCACAGAAAGACTTCTTTTGCGGAGGGCTCCAATTCTGAAAGGTAAAGCTCTGTTTTTCTCTCTTAAATGAAGAGCCCGGCAGATTAGAGTTTTTTGGAATGAGGCAAACTACCTTTAATAGTGCAGCCACAATTACAGTGTAAAGAAAACCGGGGAGATAAAAGATTGATGTTGTGTTGGCAGTGCACTAACTGTGCTTAATAAGATCTTGTAATAGCAAAGGTATTTTGTCTGTGGTTTAAACCAAGACTTGCAGGCTGAAAAAGTTAATGATCCACAAGGGTTAGTATTGCATGTATCACTCTTCACAGCTTTATTTATTTTTTAATGAACTCTTAACTTACACATTGTACAACTTAAAGGGTTATGAATAAACGGATGCTGAAAATGGGATGTGAAATTGTGAAATAATGTGGAAAGGATGGAAGGTAATAAGTACATGGCGTTCTCTGCTGGACTGTCTCATTCTGCACAGTGGAGCAAAACTGTAGCTCCCGAATCCAGCAAACCAGCTCTGAAAAGAAATACCACAGACAGAAGCATTTTGAAAGGTGCAGACCTGCAGGGAATGAGCAAAAACGCTTGGCGAAGTAGTGGAATAATGAATACTCTTACACATCTCCTGATCTCCTGAACGAGATACTTGAGAAACTGTAGTGTGATAGGCAGCGTTTTCCCCCTGCAATTTATAACCAGTGGGAAGTGGAGACTTCAGTTGTATTATGAATCCTAAGGCTGGATTTGCAGGGCGTTATGAAATAAGAGCATCAGTCTCCTAAATGATTTCCCCCTCATCTTTTAGTGGCCTGGGGATGGAGGTGGTAAGGAACCCTTTCCTTTCATAAATGGCAGCCAATTTCGCTGTCCATTACAAGCAGTTAAATCACAGACTTTGGAACTTGAAACTGTAGAGGTTCACTTTATGCACACATGGAACATCAAAAGCTTATAGGTTTTGTTGCTATTCTGGACAGGATGTTTTTCAACAGTGGTCCCCGCCCCCCGGCTTGCCTGTTGCATGATTTTTGTTATTAAGAAGAAGGGAGGTGATGACACTTTATATTGCCTAGTGAGATGGACAGTGTGTTTGTACCAAAGGCTCTCTGGGACATATAAAAGACAGGCAGAGAAGCAAATGGCAAAACACTGCTTTTGGGGAGGGAGCTTAAAATGTCTGATCTTGCTTGTAGCGAAATGTGCATATTTGGCAGCTGACATGGACACTTCCCTTTGAAGATGAGAAAGAGGCTAAAAATCTTTGTTTTGAGAAATAGCAAGGTAAAAATAAATTCTCATTAGTAGCAGTACCCATCCATCTCTCCATCTGCACACCAGGCGGACTTGTAATTTGACTGTGGGATAGAAGGTAATGTTGAAATTTACTGAGGTTCCCCCACCCTTTCTTATCTGTGTTGTGTTTTCTACCATTTTTTTTTTAAAGCTACTCAGACAATGCCTTAAAAAATTGCCTCCTCTTGCAGCTCCTGAAATGTTGCCTTATGATCAGAAAGTTGCAGGCCTTTCCCCAGTGCTGAGTTTTACAGAATATTAAGTGATGCTTTTAGGGAACATGACTTTTATGAAGCTCCTGAGGCATGCTTCTACCTGTTGCAGCTCAAGTGTTTTTAGTGCTACATAATATTCTATGATGAACAGCGATGGCTAGTACAGACTGGTGTTTTAAATTTGCTCTTAAAGCTCCTGTAGAAAGAAAGAAAGAAAAAAAACCACACACCCAGTGGCTAAAAGTCAAATGGTGTGTGTGTGTGTGTGTGTGTGTGTGTGTGTGTGTGTATGCTTTCAGCATTCAGAGTACTGTGTTTGTTTTGTAGAGCATGAATTGATTCCTGTTATGCATTGCATAACATTGCACATGTGTGTACACATAAGGCAAAGCATTTAAGAAAATTACTTTGGGGAAGAAAGTTAGAAAATGCCTGTTGTGCTTAGTGTCAGGAGCCATATATGAAATATATGGGGAGGGGGATATTTCTAAATAAACATGCACAGGATTGTGATATGGTTCTTTGTTACAGTGACCTGGGAGTTGGAGAGCCATGTTGAGTAGGTCAGTGACATACCACTATGTACTGAGCACCAAGGGCACATGTGACTGTAGCAGGTTTTGCATGTCCATAGTTATGAGTGGACACTCAGGTGAAATCTGCACACAAACACTGTGAAAATCTCTGCATAGCTGAGTCCCCAGTCTCTGACAGCGATGTCAGAGTGTCCTTCCTAGAAGGATAAGTGATCAGTGGCTGTGCTGGAGTTTTAAAGATGGTGGTTTGCATGCAAAATGGGTTGAGATGCTGGTCTCACCTGGATGTAAGTGACAGTATCATGGAGCTAAATGTAAAATGGCCTCAGATCGTAGGTTTAATGCTGACCTGAAACAATTGCCTTCTACCCACCCAATGCTTTCCTGCTGAACCTGTTGCCACCAAGAGTCCCCACATTCATTAGAAGCACATAGACAGCTGTTTCTTGTTGGGCTGGAGGCTTCAAGATGGAGAAAACTCTTAAAAGCTTAAGAGTAGTAAAACTGGCATGGTGTTTGTTTGTTTCTAGGCAACCCTGGCTAGAGCATAGAATTTCTGATTCCCCCTCTGTGTACACTGTAGCAGAGTTTTAACGCTGGGTTTTGTTCAACCCTTAAATGTTCTCTGGATGTCCCCAACTGGGGCTGAAGCTTTTACACAATTTGGGGCACATCTGCACAAAAACTTCCTGTGATCCCAGTACAACACTGCAGCATTTTAAAAAAACCCAAGCCCTAGAAGTTCAAGAAGTCCTAGAAGCTTCCTCTTCTAATTGATAACTGGTAAGGATTATTGCTCATGTCCATGTATTTCAAAATATAGTTGTGACACAGAAGAGCATGTTGGGCAAGGAACATGGATTAAAGCTTCAGAACAGGGAGATGTGTGCAGTTCTAACGTGCCTAGAACAATGGGAATTTTGAACGCTGGTCTCTGTATCTATGAAGTGTCCCTGATAAGTGGAAGTGAACTGGAATAATGCATAGGAAGGAGATTCAAGATGGTGTGATTTAAATATTTTATAGCAAAGGTTCCATTACTCTGTAATGGAATTACTTGTACATTCCAACACAGATGTGCATGTTCTATATTTGCTAAAAACATCAGATGGAAGCTAAGCTAAGGGTATGAACAGGTCCTAGACTGCCCATGGTTTTGGCAAGTGTGCTGAAAGTCAAGTGTATCTCTGGAATACATGTGAACGCACACACACATAGACACCCTCATGCTTTTGGTTTTGGCTCTGGTTTACTGAGTTGAGCATGCAGCAATTAAGTGCTGAAAAGTCAGGCATGCATATAGGGATGCTAGTTTGTCTACTGCTGCTTACAGGATTGCCACCAATGTTTTGAAATAATTGTATGCGAAGCAAAAGAAGTTGCTTTGCTGTGCAAGGAGATACCATTGCCCAGCTTAATAAGGGCCAAATTATATGTTCCATTAAATGTGTGATTAAACATGCTACTGACTGCAGTGGCACCTTTTCTCCAGAATCAAATACAGTGGTACCTTGGGTTAAGTACTTAATTCGTTCCGGAGATCCGTTCTTAACCTGAAACTGTTCTTAACCTAAAGCACCACTTTAGCTAATGGGGCCTCCTGCTGCTGCTGCGCCACCGCTGAACGATTTCTGTTCTCATCCTGAAGCAAAGTTCTTAACCCGAGGTACTATTTCTGGGTTAGCGGAGTCTGTAACCTGAAGCGTATGTAAACTGAAGCGTATGTAACCCGAGGTACCACTGTAACAGCTTTTAGAGAGCAGTTTTTTATGTCTACAACAGTATGAGTAGGAAGGATTGAACTCTCTCTTCCTTGTGTAACACAGTTCCAGTTATGGCATATGCATGCCTGGTAGCTTCTATTAAACACCACCAGATAGGTTTGATGCTTTCACACATTTAACCTATCATATAATTTGGTCCTATGTATGTATGCATTTTAGTAACGAACGTGACTCGTGTGATCTTTTTACAAAAAGGCATGTTGTAAATTGTGTCAAATAAGATGTGTTTCTGTTGGAGGCCTTAATAAACACAGGTGGAGTTTTGGAAGCCGGCATCATGGATTGGATCCAGATTTCCCAGGAGCAGGACACTGGAGGAAGGAATGGGCAGTTAGGGGAGCAAAGAGAGATAGGAACTTAGAAAGCTACTTTAAAAATAAATAAATCCAAGATTAGATACATGATAAGTGTTTGAAATGCACAGAGCTTCCCCCCGCCCAACACTTCGGTACACATCACTTTTCACTTTCCATACCTGCATGCTACACCAATAGTTGAAGCAGCAGCTATGTTGCTGCTATCCACATCCATGCGTGGCTGTATACTTTGCAGGTAGTACACATCCATGTTCTTAGCTCACCTACCTCAGTTAGTGTTTCCATGCCCCACTGGGAGCACGTGCACAGGTTTTTATTTACCTGAGCCATTTTTTATTTTTTATTTTGGGGATGCAAGTTTCCCATTACACCAGACTTTCACAAAACAGTGACCTCATTGGGTCGTGCCCAGCCCCACCAATAGCCCACTGGTGAAGCAGAAGCTAAGTTTAAGGTGGAGGTGAACGAAGAGGCGGAAGCGAAGTGGTGGTCCCGAGGGGCAGAAAGGAAGTAGGATGCTCCATTGCGGTACACACCCACACAGGTGTGCTGGCTTGCCTCCACGATTGAGGGGGCCGGCGCCATGCAATGTGCACACATCACACAAATAACATGCCCACACGTCGCGCGCATGCCACAAGACACAAGTACGGCACACGGTGTGCGCACGCTGCATGCGCATGTTGTCGTGGAATATTGGCGGGCCCAGGCATCAATGAAGCTGAATGTTGGACAATTCAGGACAGATAAAAGAAAGTGCTTCTTCATGCAGCCCATAGTTAAACTTACTCCCACAGGAGGCAGTGATGGCTACCAACCTAGATGCCTTAATGGAGGACTAGAAAAATTCCAGGAGAGGGCTCTCAGTGGCTACTAGCCATCATGGCTGTGCTCTGTCTCCACAGTTGGAAGCAATAATGTTTCTGAATACTAGTTGCTGGAAATTGTAAAAGGGGAGTGTGCTCTTGTGCTGAGGCCCTGCTTGCAAGTTTCTCACGGGCATCTGGTTGGCCGCTGTGAGAACAGGATGTTGGACTAGATGGGCCATTGGCCTGATCCAGCAGTCTATTCTTATGTTCTTTCAATCTCCTTCTCCAGAAAAGATTTGTGACCAGAAAATAGTTGTTACCCTCCATTGCAACTGGGGCTTGAAATAGGATTTGAGACACACACAGGATAGTGCTATAAGTTTGGCTGGAATTCTGGATCATGCCCCAATGTTTGTATAAAAGAGTATTTTGGTTTACCAAGTAGTGCTTTTGCTTCTAGGGCATTATGTAAAGATAATTCTGCAACGAGCAAAACCCATCATGCAACAGTATTCAAACCCAATCCACTTTTATTGCTACTGTGTTTGATTTTATTAATATATTCTTGTCCTAAATTTTGTTACTGAAACTTTATGATACAGGGTGTTGTAATTTATTTTTCTTATAAAGCCATGGACAGGTTAAAGCTTGTATATTCTAGAAGTAAACATGATTTCTGCTTTAAACATGAGACATTTTGCTCCTGGGACACATTTGCAGAGTTATGCTTATGGTTTATGTCAGAAAAACGAACACGAGGGACATGCTTTGATATTTTATGACTTAAAACATAAGGCAGTTTAAAATATTTTGTAGCTAGCTGACCAGAGAAGTATTTTAGTAAAATTTTGTTGGATGGCTGCAGTCAGACAGTTAAAATAATTATCAACAAATGTTTTAAAGAAAAATGTTTTAAATGTTAAAGGTTCGCTCTCTCTTTCTCCTTTAATGTTAAGAGTATCAATAATAATATATCAGCTTAAATTGCAGATCTGGGTAACCTGCTGGGTCCCAAATTTACCATGCTGTTATGCATCCTTTCAAATTAAGCGATTAATTCATGTAGTGCATAATGACAGTGAAGTTGACAATCCCCAGTATAACAGAGCGCTTCCTTTTTTGAAGTTGAAAAATGAAAAAAATTGGGTCATATTACTAATTCTTTGTTGTTGACCAAGATGAATGTGTGGAAAACATGGCCACATTTCTTAGCTCTATCTGAATCCCCACTAACAGCTTTCTTATGCCAACCTCTCTTTTATGAAGAATTCAATATCCAGGCAAATGCTCATTGGGCTGCTAAGAGTGTTTATCATGTTTGTGCTCTGTTTGACAAAGGCTGGGCACAGGAACTGGACGTACCCAGGCAGAAATCGAGTTATGATTGAACCACTTGGCTTCCATTGTATCAAATCCATTCGTTCTGTAAAGCTTACCTTTGAAAGGTGAGGGACTTGAGATCTCTTACCTTTTATGATCAACTGTGTGTGAAGTCTTCTAGTAATCTGAATGGGGTGGTTTCCATATTGTATAAAATACTTAGCTCCATGTCTGTGTCTACTGAAGAAGCAGTGGGGAATGGGGGGGGGAATCCTTCCACATGTGGTGGGAGTGTCCACTTGTACAAGTGTTCTGGATGAGATTGTTCCAGGAAATCTCTGCCATTGTGCAACAAAGTAGTCCAAACGCCTTAAGTTAGCTTTATTGTCAATGTTTCCTAATACAGTCCAAAATGTTGTGTACAAGGACCTGCCCCCCCTTTTTTGCTTATGGCTGCTCATATAGAGATTGTGGAACATGGGAGACTTCACATAGACTTTACGTTCCAGGCCTGATGGAATAGAGTTTGAACTTTGCTTATGGTGGAGAAAGTGATTGAGGCTATTAGACTGGCTACAGGAGTTAAATGTTTCCCTGATTCCCTTTTGTTGTATATGTAACTTGATAGCAGGATGGGGTTCTTCTTTGAGAGCCTCAATGACCACTGTGGTCTGACATAATTCCAAAGCATTTTTGGCCTTTAGCTTTATACTCCTGTGGATTTCCTCAGGCCTTTTTTTCAGGGGCAACTCACCGGAACTCAGTTCTGGCACCTCTCAGGTGGGTGTCCATTGCCATTATATGAGAAAGAAGGAGGCTTTCATTGTCAGTTCTGGCACCTCTTTTTCCAGAAAACTAGCACTAGATTTCCTTCACTTATCTCACTCTCCTATTATCCACCTCTGTGTTTTACTTTCTATCCCATATCATTCATGTACCATTGTTTTGTAACACTGGTTTGTGTCCTATGGTTTGTTCTGTTTCCCATCACAAAATTTTTCAGGAAAAAATGAATTTATAAAAAATGAAAGTATGCACAAAGAGAAACCAAGCAGCCTTGATATTAACAATGAGGGCAATTCATTTTAACTGGTGTGCTAGGTAAAAAATTGCTGCCTCAGCTCAACATCTGGCACAGTCTAAAGAAGACTGTCCTCTGGGAATTGTCAGGTTCCTGTGTACCCATATGTCCTAATGAGGGAGAAAAACACTACAACCCAAAAATATGTTGTATCAAAAGCACCTTATGAAACCAGCCCCTCTGCAGTGTGTAATGCAGAATCAGAATGCTCCCTCACCCTGCTCACAGTATACAAAATTAGGAGGTATCCTGGAGGTGGGGCATGAACAAGGCTGGATTGTGTGATGCACTGACCAGAAACTGCAATCACATTCCTGTTTATTGGTAGGTGCCATTGATTTTTTTACTTACAGAGCTCCAGAACCCGCAGTAGTATAATATTTCTGGACTGTCTTCACGGGCAACTCTAAGCCAAGCAGGATGCATTGGCTGTAGTAGTTTAAAATACTCCTGATGACAATGAGTCTTGTGGGTAATAAATAAATAAACAGGATCCATCAGAAGTCATGACTCATGGGAGTTTGATGACTGCCACCCCAATTATGAAACAGAGGAAACTGGAATAAAATACATGAAACCCTACGGGCCCCTTCTGGAACCCTCACTTTGGTACATAAAATGTTTTTTGCAAAGAATGTAGGGCTGAGCTGCAGCCAAACAACCTTGGGTGCTTGTTTTATCTTTTGTATGCTTTTCGTACTGGTATCCGAACAACAATGAAAACAGAAATAACCGACTATCAAAGTAGGAAAGGCATGTTAGCAGACTCAGTGTGCAAAAAAAGAGCAGCAGGAAGTATGGATTATAACCCACTTCTGAAAGGATGACAGATAGGAAACCCCTCAGATAGGAATCCTACAGGAGGGCATTCCAACAGGAATGGCCCACATAAATTAGCCCCTACGTGTTGTTGTTGTTTAGTAGTTGTGTCCGACTCTTTGTGACCCCTTGGATCAGAGCACGCCAGGCACTCCTGTCTTCCACTGCCTCCCGCAGTTTGGTCAAACACATTCTGGTAGCTTCGAGAACACTGCCCAACCATCTCGTCCTCTGTCGTCCCCTTCTCCTTGTGCCCTCCATCTTTCCCAACATCAGGGTCTTTTCCAGGGAGTCTTCTCTTCTCATGAGGTGGCCAAAGTATTGGAGCCTCAGCTTCACGATCTGAGGTGTTTTTAGCTCATCTGTTGTAGGGTCTCAGAAATGTGGAGGTCATATGGGAGGAGACATTACCCTTCCCCAACCTTAGTTCCCCACTTGTTGTTGGACTGCAATTCCCCTAATTTCCAGCCGGAATGGCCAGTGTTCAGGGATGGTTGGACCTAGTCTTAATCAGGATATGCACCACTACTTCATGATGCAGCCCTATACCTGCTTACCTGGGAGTAGGCCCCATTGAACTCTGCAGGACTTACCTATAAGTAGCTACATACAGAATTGCACTCTGTGAGATCAAAACCAGTACATTGGGTTAAGCTCGGGAGCAGAACTGGTAGCAGCAAGTGTCACAAAGAGTAGGTAGAATGTGAATATTTCAATTTGTATCTGTTAACAGCTGGGCTTCAGCATTCTGCACTAGCAGACATTTCTGGACTGCCTTCAAGGGCAGCTCCAAATCAAGCATTTTAGAATAATATGTCCCATTTCCTAACAGCTGTCTCAAGTGCTCTGATGGGTTCCAAGAGTGAAAACCAGGCAAACATCCAATGACTGAAACCCGTCAAGTTTCTTTGTAGACTATTCTCCTTTCGTCTCCCCCTCTTCTTCTTCTTCTTCTTCCTCCTCCTCCTCTTGCAAGAATAAACTTGAATTTGTTCATGCTAGTGTGCATTTGGCTACTAAAGCAGAATGTTTTAGATTATACATAAACTGCTGGTTAAAGTGTCCCTATGCTCTACTTGACATTCCAAAATGTATCATTGTTATTCTCTCCAGATTTCTCATTCAGTCAGAGCACTGGAGAGGTTTATATTTCCCCTTTTGTATGCTTGTAAACTTGCTTCATTCTTGCAAGATCAACCAAGCAGACTTTCACCTCACATTTTTGGAAGTCTAGTCAAGAATGACATTTTTGGAAGTCTAGTCGAGAATGACTTATTACCTTTCAGAACCACACCTGCAAAAAGTTGTGTATTCTGAGAATTGCTAAGATAAAGATAAATGCTACAATTATCCACCCCAACCAATCCTTTCTTCTCTCCTTCCTGCCCCTCCCAGCTGGTAGGGATGAGGTAGGAATATGATTCAATTCTCATTTAAAGGCAAATCTACCTAACTCGCACTTTCTGAAACATGTGAACCAAAGCACAGGCCTCTATGAAATTTGTGTTTCCCCGAATTTTGCAATGCAGTCTCCCCACCCCCCAGTAGCGTGTATAAAAATGCACATGTTAGCGTAAAATGTGCATACAATGCAGATATTGGCCAAAAATATATACAAAAATGCATTATTTTAGGGACTGTGGTTTTGAAAACAAAAAGTGTAATCAGGCAAAATTGCATAGAAAAACGTGTCCGTTAGGAACTTTTCTTTTAATATAAAAAGTGTAAACTGATGTTGAATTGGGAAGAAACTTAAGATAGAAAATAAGAGAAACAGAGAGAAACCAAAAATGGCAGATAGTTTGAGATGCCTAATTGTTTCTAAAGCCACTTGGAAAAGCAAGCAATATTATGGGAGGAATAATTACCAAAAGTCTTCAGATGAATATTTTGATTTCCTCCCTCTCTTACAGTCAGAAGCCTTCCCCCTCACCATCAACCTGCATCTGGCATTCTGATAATTTTCACATAAAATCCGGATGCTTGCCAAATGCGAGACTACTGTACTGTATGTTTATAACAGTAATTACTTTTATGGTAGCTATCTGGAGCAAAATGTATTTTCTAGCAACTTATGGGCCACATAAACTTTACTGCTGTCCTATTAGTATAGTGAACGGAAATGGAAAGCACGAGAATAGCTTCCTATATTATTTATTTTATTTTATTTTTTGAAATGATTGGTATGAGTAGCTGCGCTGATTATTTTTATGGCATGATTTGAAAAACAACATCTAGATTTAGAGCTATCCTACATAATGCAAACCCCCAATCCCCCACTTTGATGGCAGCAATGCATAGCTTAAATGAGAATGAAAGGGGTCTGTTAGAAGTGACTTTTCAGTCTAGCTTGCACCCTAGGCAGTATTTTGCATTCTCGCTTTGGTTCTGCGAGAGTGTGTGTGTTTGTTTCTGTGAACTACTTTTTAAAATCCTACTAAGATGTGAGAGCACTAAACAAAATGGCTTAAATAAGGGACATTGCTGGGTCATTAAAGGGCTCAGAATGCAGGGCCATGACAAAAAAGTTGCATAAAATTTCCTTATCCATGTGTTTGTGCGCCCCCCCCCCTGAAATTAAGAAATTAAGGTGATTGTTGGCTGCGATTTCACCAGCATTGCACTGCATTGCACTCATAGGAACCAACTCCTAAGGGCCAAGGTCTCTTTGCCTTCCCCATGAAATATTTGAGGGGGCTGTCCCCCCCAAGTTAAAATGCATTACCCTTCAAATGGTGTGTGTGCACTGTGTCATGTGATTGATTGCGCAGCACAGGGCTTAACCCCCCCAATATTTTATTCAAGTTGGCACCCCTGAGTCCACCCAGTTCCCCTATAAGAAAAGTAAAAAATAAAACTCTCTTAGGTTTATGAGAATGGTAGGAAGGAGCAGGAGACCTGGGGTCCACTGCGGAAAGATTGGAGGTTCCAGGGTGGCATACTTACCTCTCTAGCCATTCCTATCCTCAAAACAACCCTGTGAAGTAGATTAGTCTGAGAGTGAGTGACTGGCCCAGAGTCACCCAGCAAGCTTTGTGTCTGTGTAAGGAGTTGAACCTTGGTCTCTCACATCTTAGTCAAACACTCTAACTGCTACACCATACTGGATCTCTTACAAAGCAGCAGCCATACCACTGAACACCTGTTGAGCAGAGGCACTGAGCCTGTGTGGTGCAGAGAAGCCCCTGCAGAATTTGATCCGCTGCTGTCAGTGAGGGGGGGGAGGAAGCTGTATGTTTAATTAGGGTTTTTGACCCAAATTAAGCAATAGACCTGCCTTGAAGTTATTTGCAACTGGATAAAGACAGGGTGGTGCTGTGGGTTAAACCACAGAGCCTAGGGCTTGCCGATCAGAAGGTCGGTGGTTCGAATCCCCGCAACGGGGTGAGCTCCCATTGCTCTGTCCCTGCTCCTGCCAACCTAGCAGTTCGAAAGCACGTCAAAGTGCAAGTAGATAAATAGGTACCGCTCTGGCGGGAAGGTAAACGGCGTTTCCGTGCGCTGCTCTGGTTCGCCAGAAGCAGCTTAGTCATGCTGGCCACATGACCCGGAAGCTGTACGCCGGCTCCCTCGGCCAATAAAGAGAGATGAGCGCCGCAACCCCAGAGGCAGCCATGACTGGACCTAATGGTCAGGGGTCCCTTTACCTTTACCTTTAAAGACAGGGTGGGTAGCCTCTCGGTCGTCCTGCTAGGGCCCTCCTGATTGGATCCTTGGGACAGAAGGGGAGGCAGAGACTCTGCACACTTCTAGTGGAAACAGCACAACAAACAAAAATACTAGAATTCAACAGCGGCAATTGTTCATGTTCATGTTTCAAAGCTATCCTTTCAGTTCATAATATACATGCTAATAACTTGGGGGGGGGGGGCTCAGCTGTACCAGGCCCTAATACAGTGTATGCCAATAATTCTGCCCCTGACCAGCAGGCTAAACTGCTGCATGGCAGTGTCTGCCCTCGATGTCACCTGCACATTAAGTTACAGTAAAGGAGCCAGGAAAAACCCCAAGCTATGAACTTGCTCCTTCAGAGGGAGTGTGACCCCATCTAGAGCAGGCTACACACCACTCAGCTCAACAGAAGAACCACCCACTAGCAGCATCTCACTTTTGTCTGGATTAAGTCTCAGGTGGATTTTTTGTTTTTGTTTTGCCTCTCAAGCTGTCCATGATCACAATCCAGCACATCTACTGCCTCACCTGCAGAAAATGAAAAGGAGAAATAGAGCCGCCTGGCATCAGCATACTGATGACAATGCACTCCAAAACTCCGTATGACCCCCCCCCCAACATTTTCATATGTAGGTTAAGCAATGTGGGGGCAGATCTGACTCTTGCGGGTCTCCATGCTGGAGAACCCATGCAGCTAAGCAGTGCTCCTCAATAATCACTTTCTGGAGTTGACCACTGAAGCAGAGGGGGGACCACCACATTACAGTGTCCCCAGATACTCAGCTGAGACAGAAGACCACTAAGGTTGATGTTGTTGAAAGCTGCTGAGACATCAAAGAGAATCAACAGGGTCAGGGTCCCCCTTTCTCACTCCTCCTAAAAATGGATCTAGATTTTTTTTTCTGAGTCCTTCTCTTATGCATTCTGTACTTTCCTCCACTTCTGCCTCTGTTCACTCCCTTATTATATATACATTTAAAATTGGCCACTCTATCTCAGATACATGAGGAAGGAAAGCATTTTCCATAATATTAAACCTTTGGATTATATGACAGATATCCGCTCCATCTTCCCCTTGCCCTGAAAATGGCTTCAACTGAACATGTAAGAAGCAATAAATTTTAGGTGCTGTTTATTTGTGTTTGTGTTGCTTGGGCTTTTGGCGGCCTGAGCTCTCCCCCATTCCCCTCTTATCAAATCCCAAGGACTCCAATCTCACTGTTTAATAATGAAATGTGGTCTGACTTTCTCACATAATTATTTGGCTTCAGGACTCCTGTGAAAAATACTAGGTTGTTACAAGACATAAAATGAAGAGATTATTAATACACCGTAGATGTATCAAGGAAATCCTTGATGGAAGGTTTGTTACATTCAGGGTCTAAGGTAGCACGTTCCTCTTTCTAGATGTGATTCCTTCTAACAGCAGGAACCTGGAAGATCTTTACCTTCTCACAGAGCAGTCCTTTACTCTTGAAACTCTATAGTCAAGCTTGATCCAGACCAAGTGATATATGGCGGGAGCCGGGGAGAGCATTCTAGGCCTCTTCAGGCATTCAGAAATAATGTGTAAATATCAAATTGGGGGTGAAAAAGAGGCAGGCAAACCAGGTATGCCCATTCCATTCCCAGCCTTCCTGTGTTGAGCAGGAAGATCTGAAGGGGGCTTCTACGTGTGTACAGCTGAACATGAATATTCAACCGAACGTTCAGACCTTGCAAATAAATTTGTGAAGGACAGAGTATCTGTATCTGCTGTGTGCATTTTAATATTGGGCCTGTGCTGTGCCGTTTGCAATGTTTATAATGATAGCTTTATTCTGAAGTGCCTTGAGCATCTAGCATAGGCAGAATATGCACATAACACAAAGTAAATCACAGAAAATGTGATTTATATTAAAATCCCGCCATTGTTTCATCTGCAAAACTAGTCCTGGTGGATGAAAGTTACTTTCATTTTCTAAAATGTTCCTTGATGGCAAAGCAACTGGTATATTTAGTTTACCAAATAAAAAATGTAGAGCCAGGAAGCAGAAATGTATTGTGGCGCTTACCCATAATACACTTATTTCAATAAATAATTTTCCAGATGCTGGTTTCATGCGTGTGACTGACCTGAAGTGGATTAAGAGAGAAGAGGCTAGGTCAGCTGAGACACTAGTTGTTTTGGCATTTGTATCTTCACCTATGCATTAGTTTCTCTTGGTCTGCAGTGGTATTCCAGAAACAGCGTTCCACTACTTGGTAACAGAAGGCAAAGGAGCCCTGTCTGCTCTGCTGGGTTGTTGAGTTGCTCCTATGAGCTGAGGGTTGCTTAGGGGAATGGGAGATATATTAGAGGGCTATCTTGAAGAGCAGCAGCAACGAATTCATCCTCTCATTGCTCAGATGCATACTGTTGATGCAAATGAAGAGAAAGCTTTGACAAGTAGTTTCCACACACCCTTGAATTTGTGCCTCTGCTGGGAACTCTCAGCAGGAAATCCTCCACATGTTTTCCTTTAACGTACAGCAACTTAAGAGAACTGTCTCATTCTGATTCAAATATCTGCATGTAGCAGTAACATAACCTAAGCAGGGCGATGATAAATGTCACTGCCGATAAAAGGAGCACAGTGATTCGACTGGAGTGAATATTCAGCCATATAACACTGAAAAGAAGAAATCTTAACAATCAACACTCGAGGGCCCTTTAAAAAGAGTAAGTGTGGCTACATTTTTGGTATGCTGAAAAAGGAAACTCTTGAAGATGTTGAAACGATTCCTCTACATCCCCAAGGAGCAGAGCAAGGCTGTTACTGGATGCTTTACATTACTCTGCTAATTCTGGTTTATTTTAACGGGAACAAAAAAATCTGGCTTACTTTAACAACAAAATTGTAAGTAAGTTTTTTAAATACACAGTTTTTACTTTGGCACAAAATTACGTGGCTAGGGTTTTTGCATGCAGAAAAAGTGTTTTATGCACTCTGTGAAAATTTTGTGCCCTTTCTGCAATACGACTATAATTAAAGTTTTGGTTTGTTACCCGTAACTATATTTGAATTCTTAATTACCATTTCCTGCTTACAAATATGTATACAAACAGTCACATTTTAATAATTAAGATGGTTGCATATTGCTTTGCGGTGCTAAAGACTACAGGTTCAAATGTCATGAAAAAATGAAAAACCGATTTGTGGCATTTTGCTTAATGTGTGAAATAAGTCAAAACAATTATCCCACAAATGGTTTGAAACAGTAGAAAGCACAGTCTTTGAACGTAATGCATTGAACAAGGTACTTGTGAAACCATGTTTTGCCTGTAGTTTCTTTCTCAGAACTGGAAAGAGTAAAGAAAAAGAAAAAAGATGATTCAAGAAAACCATTTTCATACTTTTATATACAGTTTCAAAGAAGGGGCTCACAAAAATGAGGTTTTAAAACAGTATTTGTTGCATACACACCCAGCTCCAGCATTGATGATTTTAAAGTTTTGGCTGAAATGAGCCATGGAACCAGTTGAGTGCTGATTCACACCTGTATTTTTGAGACAGTAAAGTCTCCTGAAAGTGATGATGGAATCCAGTTTTCCTATGGGTGGGTACAATCCTGAAAAACTGAAAAGTTACTGCCTCTGATGAACACACTAAAATATATCATACATTGCTTGTTTTAATCTAATAAAGTATTCACTTCAGCACTTGGTGTGCCACTAAAATAATGAAAGGTGGTTTCAATAAGACTATCTACTTAAAAGGGTATGCGAGAAAGGTAGGTGTGATTTGGGTGGGCAGCTGGACGGATGACAACTGAAAATTAAGAAAATATGCACTCTTACATAAAGCATGTGGTTTTTAGAGCTTATAATTATGGTTACCTTGATTTAAAAATTTTTTTTAATGACTTGGCAATGAAAGGAAGTTGCCGAGTATGATTTCATATGAATGCTTTCAGGAATAGATTTGTGCCAAGGCCAGGGCATAGACCTGAAAAGGACACTAACCTGGTAGCAAACCATTGCCCCCTAACCCCAAGCAGAGCACTTCCTACTGCTCTAATTTTAAAGAAGGCAGCCTACCCCCAAAGCAATAAAACAATCCCTCCCTTAGTATTTCCAGGGCAGTTGTCCCTTCTGTCAGGGTCCAAACAGACATGATATTACATTCAAGAAAAGGCCACAACTTTATTGATTAGAGGAAGTGAAAAGGTATTGGCTTAGGCATTGGATTACGTCAGCTGACTCCACCCACTCGGAGAGGGGTGAGTCTAAAAAACAAAGGGGGTTTATTCACCAGTAGGTGGAGCCTGTTGATGCTAATCCAACTATAAGCTCTCCCCTGATGTCACCGAGGGTCGTGCCATGGCCTCCTGCCAAGCAGGCATCGGACAGAATACACGACTGCCGGATTCCTTTAATGGAATACCCAAAAATTGAAGGCACATGCGATGGCCACACCTAGCCCTTCGACACCACAACACATTATTCCAATGCCTAACCTACCCACCAATACCACGAAAGTTGTGACGATTGCTACGAGGTAGGCGAAAAAACCAAAAAGCCTAATGCCAAATGGAAAAATTCCTACCAGGGACCAACCTAAGGTCCATAGCAAGGCCAAAAGAAAACTGGAAACCCTGCTCTAAGGGAGTGGAGGGTGGGTGACTCGCGACGGGACGACGAAAAGCAATTTAGGCTGCTGTACACGCCCCCTTGAAGGCATCTGGTTGTGTGCCTGGCCGAGGGCGTGGGCGCCAGCCAGGTGAGTGGGAGGCAGGGGGCAAAAGCCCCCTGCTTCAGGCGGAGTCCGGCTCCCGGCCACAACCACTCCCCTCTCTTGCAGGGAGGAGAGTCTCTGTTGTTAACAAAGGACAGAATGTCAAAGGGAACTGAGATGAAACACACATCCATACCAATGTCGGTTTTACATATGCATTATAGACCAATATAAGAAAAAACTGATTTGAGCCCTTTGTTCTTACCGAATAGGAGGAGTCTTTGAGTAAGAAAGCTTTGAAAAAG
This sequence comes from Podarcis raffonei, assembly GCF_027172205.1. Classification (NCBI taxonomy): domain Eukaryota; kingdom Metazoa; phylum Chordata; class Lepidosauria; order Squamata; family Lacertidae; genus Podarcis; species Podarcis raffonei. The sequence goes on along the minus strand of NC_070613.1, from coordinate 21,986,517 downwards.
CTGAAAAATTGGAAAGGTGAAACGGCACATAATAAGGATGTACATTGGGCCAGACAGCCTTCTATTCTGGTGGGGGCACTGATTTGCAGGCAGAAGCTATAGCTCCCATGATAAGGTTTAGCTGAGCCAAGGCACATAAGCCCTGTCTGTAGAAAACAGCTGTGGTACACAAATATGAGGAAATGTAGCCTTTATTACTAATCCACACTGTTCAGTCAAGCCTGAAGATATTCTTCCTGCTTCTATAAAATCTCTGATGCATTTTGGGTCTTATGGCCCTTTTCCAAGGGCGAATAACATAACTTTGGAAAGCTCTGTTCAGTGTTTGCTTGAACTGGAGGATTGAGAGATATTAATGAGGAATTTCTCACCAATTGTGCCCTGCTGAAGCTAAAAGATGTGTAATCCATACTTCTGCATGGAATGCCTTTTACATTAACTTCAGTGTCCAGGACATCTCTGACCACTTGCATAGGTGGAGACATCCCAGCATTGAAGTGAACTGGGGAGCATGTACATGCAGGAGCTGCACATAAGTTTCTGTTCTTTGGCTGCTATTTTTATTTTATGCATTCTTGCTAGAACAGCTTTCCCCACCCTGTTGTTCTCCAGTTGGTTTGGACTGCAATGAACCACCATCCCCAGCCCACATACCCACTGATTGGAGCTGGAATTCAGAACAGCCTGCAAAAGTTAGGCAGGATTCAGGAGGGATAATAATATTTTTTATTTATTTATATCCTGCCCTCCCCAGCTGAAGCTGGGTTCAGAGCGGCTAACAACTGTAAAATGATAAAACATTCTAAAATCATTTCATTATAAAATTAATTCCAATCGAATTAATTGGAACCATTGGGCTAGAAGTTCTGTGAGGATTGCCAAAGGAGGGAGTCAGGCTGTGCCCTGGCCAAAGGCCTGGTGGAACAGCTCTGTCTTGCAGGCCCTGCGGAAAGATATCAAGTCCCGCAGGGCCCTAGTCTCTTGTGACAAGAGCGTTCCACCAGATCGGAGCTACAGCCGAAAAAGCCCTGGCTCTGGTTGAGGCCAGCCTAACCTCTCTGTTGCCTGGGACCTCCAATATGTTTTTGTTTGAAGACTGTAAGTTCCTCTGTGGGAAATACCAGGAGAGGCGGTCCCGTAGGTATGAGGGTCCTAGGCTGTATAGGGCTTTGAAGGTTAAAACCAGCACCTTAAACCTGATCCTGTACTCCACTGGGAGCCAGTGCAGCTGGTATAGCACCGGGTGAATGGGAATTACAAGTAATGAATGGGAATTACAAGTAAAGAAAGGGAATTACAAGTAATTTAGATCAGGGGTTGCTGAAAAAGTTTAAAACAGGGATGCAGAAAAGGGAGGCATGGGGAAGTCGATGAAATTGGGTATAAGAAAAAAATCTATGAAATTATACATGTTTATATGTTTGTTTGTTTGTGTATTGCTGTTTGTAATGTCTTATAATATATGTTGAAAAACTAATAAAAATTTTATAAAATATATATATATATATATATAGCACCGGGTGAATGTGGTCTCACAGCGAGGACCCCGTAAGGAGTCTCGCCGCATTCTGCACCCGCTGGAGTTTCTGGGTCAGTCTCATTGGTGCAAGGGAAACAGTGCTGGGAGCCACGCGCCTTGCTGCCCCTGTAAAACCAGAAGCAAAACACCACGAGGGAAGAAAATGATCCAGCAGTTCAAATGGAAAGTGGCCGCAGAGCAAGCCATGGATTGCGTGCTCCGTGGAGGCCTGCCCCTTTGCTCACTCGTGATTCGCTAATTCAGCAAGCGGGCGGGATCTATTTCCCAGGCTGTAAACTCAGCACGCAGGCTTTGTTTGCTGCCTAGGAAAGCATACGCAGGGCAGATTCTTCAACGCAGGGAGGAAAAAGAGGTGGTGGTAGAGCATACTGCCACGTACTGGCTGAAACAAAGCCCTGGTAGCAGTCAGTGTGGCCAGTGAGTGGTCAAGGATATTATAGTAGTAGTTCTCAATGGCTGGAAGGCGCCACAACTTTCAGCTACTCCTGGGCAAGTGTGTTAGCTGGGGCTGTGTGGTGAAGTCTCAGAGTCCTCTCTGGGTGCAGGCAGGAATGAGGTGTGCAGGCGCTGTGATGTTTCTGAACTGTGGCCAGGTTGGGTGCAAAGGAGGCTTTGCCTGGTCAGCAGAGCAACATTTTCCACTTCCTGCTTTTGAAGCTACATTGTCTTAACTCTTCCAGCCCAAATTTTCAGGCTTTTAATGTTTAATAGGTTATTGTATTTTAGTGTTTCGTTGGAAGCTGCCCAGAGTGGCTGGGGAAACCCAGCCAGATGGGTGGGGTATAAATAATAATTAATAATAATAATAATAATAATAATAATAATAAATTTATTTCTGAAGCCCCAGAGAGAGAGATATAAGTTAGGATATTTATTGTACTTGTGTACAGTAAAGGGTAAAGGGACCCCTGACCATTAGGTCCAGTCGTGGCCGACTCTGGGGTTGCGGTGCTCATCTCGCTTTATTGGCCGAGGGAGCCAGCGTACAGCTTCTGGGTCATGTGGCCAGCATGACTAAGCCGCTTCTGGCGAACCAGAGCAGCGCACGGAAACGCCATTTACCTTCCTGCCGGAGTGGTACCTATTTATCTACTTGCACTTAGACGTGCTTTTGAACTGCTAGGTTGGCAGGAGCAGGGACCGAGCAATGGGAGCTCACCCCATCACGGGGATTCGAACCGCCAACCTTCCGATTGGCAAGTCCTAGGCTCTGTGGTTTAACCCATAGCGCCACCCACGCCACCCGCGCTCTTGTGTAAAGTAAACAAAGCTAAAAGCTTAGACACTGCCAATCTGCTCTCATATTTAATTGCAGTTGGCTTCCGTGCATTGCTACTATTTATTTTACTTATTGCATTATGTCCCATATTTTTCTCCAGCAAGCTTCAGATGGCATACATAGTTCTCCCCCTACTCATTATCCCCACAACTACTCTGTGAGGCAGGTTGGGCTGAGAGGCAGTGACTGGCCCAGCCAGGGAGCTTCATGACTGAGTGCAGATTTGAACCATGGTCTCCCAGCTACTAGTCTGACACTAATCACTACACCACTCTGGCTCTCAATGAACACATTTCCCAGGTCTAGATTTGGGTACAACTGCCCACAGCTATGGCCTGCCCTACAGGCAGCTTAACAATCAACAACAGAATATTAGAACTCAGTTCTCTTTGGACTGGCATATCAATTTCCTCCCAGCTCCCAGAAGAAGAAAACCCCCAGAAAAACTTGGCGAAAATTCCCAAGCCAATCTGTGTATTTGGGGAAATGTCGCCGCCTCCCTCCAGCCCATCAAGAATACTCTCTTTCCTTACCTTGAAGGTATGTGTGTGTGTGAGGGAGAGAAAGAAGAGCCGGGAGAGGGAGAGAACGAAGAGCCTCTCCTATGGTCCCTGATGACTCAGTATGCTGTTTGTTAACTAGCACAACAGGCAATGGATAGGAGGTTTGGTAGAAAGGCTTGCGGGGGTGGGAGGAAGGCTGAGGGGAGAAGGATGCTGAAGCAGATGTTGAGACTCTTTGGTCCTCCAGATGTTGCTCAAATTCAGCTGCCATCAGCCCTAGCAAACAAAGCCAATGGCCAGGGATGATCAAAATCTGGTTCAGCAAAATCTGAAGGGTCAAAGGTTCCCCACATGTGCCCTAAAGTTTCCTTCCAAACCTGACTTCAGAGAAGTTCGTCAGCATCTCTAAGAATGACGTGGGTTGTTGTTGTTGCTTTTAAATTGAACTGGAAAAGTTTCAGTTTGTATTGGTAAAACTGGAGTGAGTAATTTAGCATGCTTATTTTCACCAAAGCTAAAACTTCTAAACTGCCAACCTTGCCTAATACTGATTTGCGATTGGCATCCATTCATTGTTACCAGTTGAACTTATGAAACATAATTTTCCACAGAAAAACAAAGCCCTGGAAAAAAATTCCACCCACATTTCTGATCTCTAGCCCATTAAACCGTTGCTTTCCCTTCTGTTTAAGCCCTGCAGCAACAGTTTACCCTCCTGTGCACAATTTCTCCATGCATTCACCACAAGACAATTTTCATGATTTGTTATTATATGTGTCACAAGTGGAATATGTTAGAGAATAATATTTCAGTAATGCAGAATATGTGCCAAAGCATTGCCATTATACTGCACTTGATTTGCAGAAATGAATATTTAAGTTGAAAGGTGGGCATTATTGCTTGCAGTTAAGTTTTGTGGCAGCACTAGCGCAATCTGGGAATTGGAAGCAGTAATGAAATCTTTTTGGAAGCAACAGGTTAACAGCTGAGAAATGCTGAAAGAATGCTAAGAGGGTCCTTGGACATAAACATATACCTACAGTATATGTATATATGAATATTCATGCTATGACAGTGGCTGGGCAATTTATCTCTAATAAGAACCCATTGCATTAAATAAATTGCAAGTCTGTTGAGTCGCATTGGGTGTTTTTGGATTGAGATGGAGTCAGTTGGCTTCACGATCAGAGCACAGACGCGCAATCCTATTATTTTCTTAATTAAGAATTACTGTCAGGAACACTTGACAGTGGCTTATAATGCCAATAATCCAATGCAAAATAGTTGTTGTTTTAGCTCATAAGCAGTTTGTTGCGGCATTAACCCCAACTTCACCTTTGTCAGCTGGGGTAGCTGTTGGACAATCAGAAATGTTTGTTTCTCGGGAGGTCATTTTAAAGTTGCAGTTTGTTTGCATGTGTGAATGTATATCTCTTTTTTCACTTTAAAATTACTGTTGGAGAGAAATGCAAGATCCTTTAATTGATAGCGGCCAGAATTTAAAAGAGTTGTGCTAACTGGAAAAAAAATCATTCACTTCTTTTGTTGATCTTGCACACTGATGCACACGACCTACTAATGTGATTCTTGGCGTCCCATACAAAGCCACTCATCCGTGCTGGATGTGAAAGCAGCTTCCTGGTCTGTACATGTGCTGTGTCGCATTCCTCTGGTTTTCTAACAAAGCTTTTAATTGGTATGCTGTGACTAATGAGCATGAAGTCCCAGAGGAAATGGAGCAGAATTTTCTATTATCCACCAGGATGAACTTAGCACATAGATTATCAGGGCTTCAACTCTGGGATAAATCAGGGTCAAAGTCTCCAAATACAGTGCAATAATAATTGAACGTTTCTTTCATAAAATTACACTAATCAATTTTAGCTGAACTGTGTCATGCATGGACTACCCTGAGCAGTGTCATGTATTGACCTTTTCAGCAAGAAAGAAATGTTTTACTACAGTTCATACCAGTGACTTTGTGCTGAAAATATTGGCTTCTTCTTCTTCCTATTTCTGGCCTGCCCACTGAAGTCACTCCTCAGTATTACCAAAGCAAAATTGATTATCCTTTTCAGAGAAAAAGGGTTGCAGGCTTCAACCACTTGGAGTTTGGTGGGAAGCAAAGCTGCAAATCACAGAATCCAGGGAAAACCCTCAGGTGAACTTGTGTCACTAATGACAGGCCTTTCACCACAGGGTGCGCTGTTCATTGCTTCCTTTCTGGATTGTGACCAAAGTCTACTTTTCCTCTAGTCCAGAGTTTCCCAAACTTGAGGCTCTACTCCAAGTAATGTCACATAATGAAATGGGCATATTTGCACTTAATGAGTGAATCAACTTAAATACTGTGTTATATATAACTATATAATTGTGTTTAGTAAGTGTATACACACTATACATTAGTATAGGTGCTGCACACCATGCTTATGTGGTTTGATGAGACAAAAATTGGGGTGTGCTGTGTATATCCAGCTTTTGGTGTTAGTGGTACAGTTCTCAGCACAGTTCCTGCACATTTCCCACTCCCTTTCCAATATAGACTCTTAGTCTTATCACATCCCTCTGGAAATTCAGGTGGATATATTGTTTGTTATACGGGGTAGACAGGAGGCAAACACCAGAGCAAATAAAGCTATGAATTGAATATTTGTGGAGCCCAGAAGGTGTGTAACTTCATTTTGTACAATATTAAAAACTCAAAAGAGATTTGAGAATCCTTGCGGAGGTTCATGTGACTGCACTCCTGAAACCTCAATTTATGCCTTCAGTTTGTTTACAACAGACATTCACGCTACCAGCACAAACCAGTCAGCCCCATAAATTATGCTAACTCTAGAGTTATTTATTTATCCTAATTATTAATTCAATAGTGTCCAGTAATGTATCTCCATTAGCACCTTGTAAACTAAAGTCCATTGATCTGATAGCTTGTGGCTGTTGGAAGATTCCCAGCTTCAAAACCATTTTTGCCCGTTTTCCTTGGCAAACTCTTATGAATGGCATTCTTCCAGTGAGTTACCTAACTGGTCATAAATAGGTGTGACTAGAGGACTGTCAGCTCAGAAAGTAAAGTGGGTGCTCACAGGAAGTTGCATTTTCAGTGCTTTGGATCTTGCTGTGTATTTTTAAGCTTTTCAGTTAAAATCCTTGACGTAGATTTTGTAAAAAAAAAAAGTAAATAAATGTAAATTTTTAACTGGATTCAAAGTGCTGGGGGGAAATAATTATTCTTTCCTTTCATGTTAATAGGGGCAAGTACCTAAATGATCAAGGTCCATTTGCTTTCTTTTTTATAAGGTGTTGAAGGTCAGGACTAGTGATCTAAATTATGATGAGAAGGCAAAAGAAAGCTAATGGCGGTCTTGCGGCCTTGGTGCTTCTATTTAGTGTGACTGATGTTCTCTGGCACAGGTTATTGCACTCCTTGGTCCAGTTTGAGATGTTAATGTTCACCAGAGATCTCATCGTGGCCAGGGTTTGCAAAACCTGGTTCATAGTTAGCATGCATTATGGTTACAATAAGTACATCTGTAACTCATGACCATGGCTGTGGGGAGGGGCTGTAGCTCACTGCTTCAGTACATACTTTGCATGCAGAAAGTCCAGGTTAAAACCTTGGCATCTCCTGGCATGACTGGGAAGAGGTCTGTCTGAAAACCTGGAGAGCCAGTGCCAGTCAGTGTCAACAGTACAGTGGTACCTCGGGTTACATACGCTTCAGGTTACATACACTTCAGGTTACAGACTCCGCTAACCCAGAAATTGTACCTTGGGTTAGGAACTTTGCTTCAGGATGAGAACAGAAATGATGCTCCGGCGGCGCAACGGCAGCAGCGGGAGGCCCCATTAGCTAAAGTGGTGCTTCAGGTTAAGAACAGTTTCAGGTTAAGAACGGACCTCCGGAACGAATTAAGTACTTAACCCGAGGTACCACTGTACTGAGTTAGAGGGACCAATGATCTGACTCCGCATAAGGCAGTTTCTTCTGTCCCTCCCCATGTTGATGTTGTCTGTGTTCAGATGTGACACTTAACTGGGGTTTAACATTTCATCAACAAGCCTTGGACTCACAACTGTGCCCCTCCCCTGCAATTCCAGTATAGCTGTGAGGAGAAGGGCAGAAGTTTTGGTTTCCATTTCCAAGTAGCTGCTTTTTGTCATTGTGTTCAAACCAGGACAAACTTCAGATTGTGGGTTCTGGTGTTGGCCTGTTATCCTAAGCCATAGTTAAGATCAGCCACAATTCCAGGTCCACGCATAACAACAAACCATGGTCAGTTGAAAATGAAATGATATTTCCTCCTCACAGCACTGTCCCATGATGAAGTGGGGCAGGAACTTCCAAACCCTGTTATTGTCAAGGAGATGGTAGTGACAATTACCACATGGGAAAGGAGGGGCTGAGAGTAGAAACAGCAGACCCTGGTGTAAATCACTGCTATTCAGTGTGTGATGAAAATCCAACCAACACACTTCATTGTAAAGCAGAAAAGAACATGATTAGGTCTTAAATGAGCACGCAGCTACTCTAATGGGGATGCAATGACCTAAAATTAGAAATAAAAACATTTTCCAGTAGGTGCAAATATTTGTAATATAAATGTGTAGCTGACGTATGCCAAGTTTTTTTTAATGATTTCACAGCTGGCTTCAACATCCCCACGTGCAATGCTATTGATTCAGGGCTGCAATCTTGGCATATTCATGCAGAGAGCAGCAATTCAACATGTGAATGACCTTGCTCAGTTTTAAAAGGAACAAATGCTATGGAAGGGCTTGTAGTGTGTTGCAGGATGTTTAATCAGTTTCATTGCTTTAAGGAACAGTAGGAAGGAAATGGTGTGTTAAAGATTGTAACTCCTTATGCATCTTAACTGGCTACACCAGGATCTTAGGACAATGGGAGATCCATCCCCCTCCCCAAAGGAACTTCCTACAGCCCCCTCTATTTTTAGATACTTAATGGCATTGTCCCTTCACTGCTAACTGTTTTTCTTCTCTGCTTCCTGCCCCCCGGCCCCGTTTTCTGTCTTCTGGTTGCCCTTTTAAGGTCTTGCCCATGTGTTTATATCCAGGATAAATTATTTACATTACCAGTTGGGTGCACATTTTCACAAGGGAAAAAGATAAAGTACACATGTGTAAATCCACAATCTATCAGAATGTATCTTTAAAATACTACATTAAAGGTAAAGAGACCCCTGACCATAAGGTCCAGTTGTGGCCAACTCTGGGGTTGCGGCACTCATCTTGCTTTATTGGCCAAGGGAGCCGGCATACAGCCACTTCTGGCGAACTAGAGCAGCGCACAGAAACGCTGTTTACCTTCCCGCTGGAGCGGTACCTATTTATCTACTTGCACTTTGATGTGCTTTCAAACTGCTAGGTTGACAGGAGCTGGGACCGAACAACGGGAGCTCACCCCGTTGCGGGGATTCGAACCGCCGACCTTCTGATCGGCAAGTCCTAGGCTCTGTGGTTTAACCCACAGTGCCACCCGCATCCCTAGCTACACTTAAATGTTTGATTATTGGATGTACCATTACCCTGTTGGAAGTAGTCTATACTTTCTATCTTCTTATCATTTGAAACTATCTAGCGAGGATACCACTAGAAAGAGATTTAGGAATAAATTGTTCATTTCTGAACATTATACAGGCTATCATGCTACATAGTGTTTCAGAATCGTTTCAGAATGCCATGGTTTTGATATTGTGAGTAGGCATCTCGTTTTGATAGAAACAATTTTCAAGTTAGCTTGGACTAACAGTGTATACGTACTCCCAATCAAGTTCTACTGAGTTCAGTCGAATGCAAAGATGCAATAAAATGCATGAAATCCGCACTGAAACACTGGTGAATTTTATGGGGACTCCTAAAAAGGAAAAGAAAAGAAAAGAAAACTGATGTGGCAAACCAAACGCAAGATTGGAAAAATGAAAAACCAAAATGGACATATTCACTCATCCCTACCCCTGAGGCATAAGAGAACAAGTCTTTGCTCTTTTCTATGTGGCAGCCCTTGAAGTGTTTGTTGAATGACGTTGCTTGTGTCAATCATTTAATGCAGTCCTCTTCACCTTGTGAAATAGACCTGGCAGTCCATTTCAGGAGGAACATTGGAGAGGGAAAAGTTGGGTTGAAGCATTGGGTGGGTGGGGGGAATTTTATTGTGTCTAGATATTGGATAAAGAGCTCTGCTTGAAATAAAACTGTCCAGTTGAGTTACAATGTTTGTGCTTTTCTTTATGTTACATTCAAGTGTAATATAAGGCCAAATGCGTTTTTTAAAAAAAGCAACAACATTTAAATAGTGTTAAAGGGAACATCAGCTTCCCAGTATAGAAATAAACTTGAGGAGTTGCTTTTGTGTGTGACATAATCATAATCATCAAGAAAGTTGTGAGTTGTTTTAAGTGTAATTGTTATAGTAAAACCCGGTCATGCTTATCAGAACTCAGGACCTCAATACGTTAATAAAATGTTTATGTATTGCATGCATTTGGTGGTAGTATTTGTTATTAATTATGTGGCAGGTTGCCACCTTTTATCCTGCTGGTTGCTGCTCTTTCTTCCATTTCTCCCCAAAGGCAGATCAGTTTTATATCCTTGCTTTTTAATGACTTTCTTATTTTACTTTGCCAAATATTTGGTGGGGAGTGGGGAGAGTCTTTTCAATATTCCTTCCTGCCCTTCCCAGTGGAGTGGAAAATATCTCTAATGTCATGCTGATTACAGAGCTGTGCTTTCTGGGGTTTCCTGTACTTCATTTGCTTCCAAGTTTCTTCTTCTTTACAGCTCTCCGTTTCTTCATGTGGTTTGCACTTAGCTATTCTCTGCCTATGCTTCTCAAGTTTCTAGGGACTCCAAGAAGAGCTGTGACCCATGGACCTTATATTCCCTTGTTCTGCTCTATCTCTTGTCTAAACTGAAGCCCCTTTCCACCTTCCGTATGGCCTCTTTGAGAAGTAATACTAAACTATGGTTGAGTGTCCTTCTCAAACCCCCTGTCCATTCTCTCTCCAGCCCACCCAATTATGGAGATGCTAACTAGGCTCTGGGTGTGTTTTTTGCTGCCGCTGCAAAATTCATAGGAAGAGCTGTTTGCATTGGTGATTCAATAGATTAGATTAGATTTATTCTATTTATGCATTGCTTCTCTCAAAAGGGAGTTCTGAAGCAATTTACAGGGATGGCATAAAATTTACAACAAAATCCATTAAAACAAAACAACTATCCTAAAAGCATCCATCCACAAAATTCGCCCAGGGGCATAAAAATAACCATCCCAGCAATGTAGGGATAAACACCAAAAATAAATGAGCAAACCCTGACCATTAGCAATGTCCAAATATCTTTGTTGTTGTTGTTTAGTCGTTTAGTCATGTCCGACTCTTCGTGACCCCTTGGACCAGAGCACGCCAGGCACTCCTGTCTTCCACTGCCTCCCGCAGTTTGGTCAAACTCATGTTGGGAACTTCGAGAACACTGTCCAACCATCTCGTCCTCTGTCATCCCCTTCTCCTTGTGCCCTCAATCTTTCCCAGCATCAGGGTCTTTTCTAGGGAGCCAAATATCTAGGAGAATTAAAAATAAATAAATTGTTTGATGCTGGAAGGATTACAAAGTTGGTACCAGGTGAACCTCCCAAGGAAGGGCATTCTGAAACTGTGTGGCTGCCACAGAGAATTCCTGTTCTCTCATTGCCATCTTCCAATTGTCTCTTGCAGGGGACATACAGAGAAAGACCTCAGATGCTGCATTGAGTAATGAAAATGCAGTGTAGTGAATTTAGGGGGATTTGTGTGGTGAGTGTTTACACACTAAGGGCTTACAATGCAAAAGAGTTTCTTTGCAGTTGTACTTCAGGGTCACCACCCTATGCTTACTTATTGGAATAGATCAATCTTAAGCTGCAGGGCAAGGCATTTGGATTGATTACTGATTGATGGGTGCCTGGCCCTTTATTGCACAGCCGAGGCAGTGGTTTCCATGCACAGAAAGTTCTACTTGATTTTTCAGATGTACCAGCCATAAAATTGAAACTAGAATTAAAAGTTACTGATCCATTCCCGCACTGCTGTCATCCCAAATCCTGGTTTCAAGAAACAGCTGCATGGAAAATGGTTGTACCCATTCCAGGGTCCACATCTCATTCCCTAAGCTAAGGTTTTGACAAATGATATGGGCATGGTGCTCCTGTAGAAAACTTTGGAATTAAAGCAGCAGGAGAATGGAAAAATTCTAATACATTGGTTTTTACTTTGGAAAGAAGACCAAGTAATTCAGAACGCACAACATCTGCTGTAAAGTATAAAGGAGTATAAGGAGTAACATACCTTCTCAAGTCAGGAGTGTGTAGCATACATAAACCAGGAAGCCACCAGCCAATTATGAATGTCCTTTTCTTGAACGTTCAGACATAAGTCTGGAAATTCTTCTGCATTATTGTGCTTTGTCACATGGGGGGCACCATTTGGATGTTCTGCCTCAGGCACCATATTTATTTAGATCTTGGTGAGTTGGATGTTGTTTAGATGTGGGTGGCACTGTGGTCTAAACCACTGATCCTCTTGGGCTTGCCGAACAGAAGGTCGGCGGTTCGAATCCCCACGATGGGGTGAGCTCCCGCTGCTCTGTCCCAGCTCCTGCCAACCTAGCAGTTTGAAAGCATGCCAGTGCAAGTAGATAAATAGGTACTGCTGTGGCAGGGAAGGTAAACGGCATTTCCATGCGCTCTGGTTTCCATCACGGTGTTCCATTGTGCCAGAAGCGGTTTAGTCATGCTGGCCACATGGCCTAGAAAGCTGTCTGTGGACAAACGCCGGCTCCTTTGGCCTGAAAGCGAGATGAGCTCCGCAACCCCATAGTTGCCTTTGACTGGACTTAACCATCCGGGGGTCCTTTACCTTTAGAACTGTCTTACACAGGTGAGCAATTTCAGTGGCCTTCCTGCATCTTTGTGCTATTCTTAGTCTGTCATAAATTACTTTCCCTGCCTCTACATCTACTTTCCTGCTATTCCATTTACTTCTTTCTTCTTTTTCTTTTTTGGGCCAGTTATACCTCAACCTTGTGTGTATATTTTATGTTCCAGATTTGCCAGCGTATTTTGATTGTCAGTCTTACAGCATTCTAAGTCTCTTTATGCAGAAGTAAGCCCCCTGTGTCTAATGTCGTCTATCCCCTTGTAAAGTGTTTACAGACATAATCTCTAGTAAATGATTGTAGATCAGGGATGGGATAGGACATAAAGTAGTCTAAAACTCTGTATATTGAAAAGTATCAACATACTTTTAAATAAAAACGAGGTCTTAGTATGTAGCTTTAGGCTATATTCTCTCTCTATGTATATATTTATGTATTTCTGGAAGAAAGGAAATGGCAAATACAGCATTCAGTGATCTGCCAGTGAGAGATTATTGTGTGTTAACCCTAGCACAGAACATCAGATATCACACCAGGCTCACTATGCAACTGCCTCAGACAATTGGAATGTGTTTCATTATCTAGAAACCAGGATGAAAGGCAGCTGGCAGTCTTGCTAGTCTGAACATTGTGATCGTCACCACCGTCTAAAATTTTTTGAATTCTTTTTGGGTGCTTTGGCAAGTCAAATAGTTCTGTTCATAGGTCTGTTACAGGAGCATGAATGGCACACACTCTCAAGGTTGTGGTAACTCAGATAAAGGCCTTGTGAAGCATAGGTTTTGTTTATCTTAGCAGATCATAATTAAACCAAGTGATTCAGAGACATAATGCCAATGATCTTTACAACAAGGTTCAAAGACAAACACTTAAACATTTCAGTGTAGTGTAGTATCAAAATACTGTTTTTTATTTGCGCAATACGGATAAATACTTTTCAAAATGAGACCAAAAGCAGAGGACAATCCTAGTTGAGATCCAGAATCGCCATTCAAGCAGAGTGCAGAAGACGGCTCCTTTATTTTGGGAATGATTCATGTTCTTATGTAGCTGCAATGACTTATACTTTCTGGATGTTCCATGATCATATTATAGAGTAGTTGTGTTCTATGTTATAAATCAAGCTCTGCTAGGAGTTTTTTCTTTTTGTTTTCCAACGTATTTCTTATCAGTAAAAAAAATTTGGTGTGGCATGAGCAAATTTTTATTATAAAAGTGTGGCCCAGAGAAAAAAGTTTGGCCTACGCTGTGCACAATACTACCATACTTCCTTCAACTCTCTCAGAAACTACTTTCTGTCTCCCACAGAGCCCACAGGGGCTACCTTTCAAGGCCATGCAAATCCTAACAGACGCATGGCATACATAGATGACAGCATTGCAAGGACATTTGAGAGCATAATATGTGATGTTTTAGGACATAAATATATATATTTTTTATCCAAAGAAATCAATATATTATTTCCCCCCACTGACAAGAATGATCTTTAATCTGAAACTTAATGAGGTAGCATTGCCTACCATATGGATATAAATTTGGCTGTTCGGGCATTCGGGTCTTGAGGGTTTTTTGTTTGTTTGTTTAAGATTACATCGTGTGCTCTAAACATGTTGTGAGCTGCCTTAAGAGTTCTAAGCAGGAAAGGACAGAACACTTTTAATTAAGAATGCACTGGAGGCTGTTCAAAAGAGCCTTTTGCATTCTGGGGAGATGTTTTTGGGAGGCAAAATGATAAGTAGCCGGGATGGGATGCAGAATAAGCCCTGGTACATGTTTAGAAGATGCATCAATAGCCTTTTGTGCCCTTATTTTAATAAATAACCTTGTCCAACAAGAGCTCTTTGCTTTGTTTGAGATTATCTTGCGCTTGGAAATGTGTACTGATATTATGTATTTGGGGAACAAACATTCAGAAATAATGCAAACATAACATTTTAGCATTTCATATTGATGCATAAATGAGGCTGAATGGACTTAATGAAGAAACCATGTGAAAACTGACATGGATTGGAAATAGAGTGATCATGTCATTTCTGTTCATAACAAGCCACTTAAATTATGAGGTTGGTTTGTAAAGTAACCAGAGTTTGTTTTTAACCAGAATTCTTGGTTTGAATGTAATACGAAATTGCCGTTCGGTAAAAGGAGAACTAAACCCTTCCATTCCAAACTGTTCCTCCTAGCTGTGCAGCGCAAGGAGATTGGAGTGGGAGAACGTGCCATCCAAATACTTTACCTGAGCTCAATTCAGGCTTGTCCACATAGCTCGTAAAAATGCAAATGTGCCCCTGGCCAATACTATCAGGACAGTCAGCTTCAAACTCTACCCTATCAAAGGCTCTGTCCTTTCAGATGAGCCGCCTCATGAGTAGGCCTGGAGATCCTTCCCAGTGGCCAGTTCTAGAAGTTTGTCATTGGCCTATTATTTAAAGGTAAAGGTACCCCTGACCGTTAGGTCCAGTCACAGACGGCTCTGGGGTTTCTCGCTCGTCTCGCTCTATAGGCCGAGGGAGCCGGCGTTTGTCTGCAGACAGCTTCTGGGTCATGTGGCCAGCAGGACTAAGCTGCTTCTGGCAAACCAGAGCAGTGCATGGAAACGTCATTTACCTTGCCGCCGGGGTGGTACCTATTTATCTACTTGCACTTGACGTGCTTTCAAACTGCTAGGTGGGCAGGAGCTGGGACCAAACAACGGGAGCTCGCCCCTTTGCAGGGATTTGAACTGCCGACCTTCCAATTTGCAAGCCCTAGGCTCTGTGGTTTAAACCACAGCACCACCCGCGTCCCTGGCCTAGTATTTAGCCCTTGGCATAATTGGTTGCATCTGACTCATTGGATTGGTTCAGAAGGAACACAAACACATGGTTTGTTTTGCTTAACTATAGTTGGTTTCTACATGCAAACCCAGTTTGGGCAACCAACAATAGTTTACTTGGGGGCATCAAACTAGGATCTGAAACCACAGTGTGAGTTTGTTCTCATCATAATTTCCTTCCCCTATTAACTTGGACAGCATCATAATTCTCCTGTAGCTTCATGCTTGTGACTTTTGCTTCCTGTCCCATCTTTGGACACTCCTCCTATTTTGGGGTCTGGTGCTGCTCATATGTCTCCTAGCTTAACTGCTTTCACTTCTCTTCCCTTCCAGCTGAAACTAAATGTTTAAAAGTTAAGGAGGAAGACTGGCCCCTGCAATCATATATTTGCTGCTGGTCTTGGTCTTTCCAGATGCTGTTTCTGGGGTCTTCCGGAGATCACAAACACCTTAGTACTGACACTGGTATTTAGGAATCACTATTTGAAATTAACAAATAATGTACCTTATGTCAAATATTTTGCCCAGCTAGATCTACCTTTGCTGGCTATAATGTGGTGAAACTTTGCTGGAGAAAATAGATGATAGCACTGAAATTCATAACAAGCCACTTTGTTATCTGTTTTCACTGATTTTTCATCCATATAAGAATAGATTCCTGCCACTTAGTGCTCTTAGTGCTTTGATTGGTATGACACAACCGGCTCCCCTTTGTGCCTTCAGGTGCCACAACTATTTTGCATTTTTAAAGATTCATAGGATATTCCCAGATGGAAAGAATTCTATTTTTGTCAGTTCCATTTATGCCTTGTAGAAATCCCAATTAAAGAGAGGATTTATAGAAGATGACCGCCATCATGAACCATTTATTATGGAGTAATTTTGCTAAATTTGCCTGTCTCTCTCCTTTGCCCCTTGTTACTGCCTAAAATTCTGAACTGCTGATGTATTGGACTCTATTTGATTTGTAGTTAATGAGTAGTTTACATTAATATGCGGGTGAAAAATAACTGTAATTTTATTCCCCGTCCATGGTTAAGTCTGGAAAATACTTTTATAGGAAAAGACCATGTAAACAGAGTGGTCCGGATGGTTTGTTTTGCTAAAGTGGTACCATATGTTTGTTGATTAACAAGTTGTCAGGATATTAGAAGTTCTTGGCTGCTTCTGTGGAGGAGCATCTGTTTTCTACATTCTTTTACCTAATTTGTATGAAGACTTTGCCAGATTGAAGGCTTTCCTACATATCAGCCATACATTCCATGGATCTTTTTTGTCATTCTGTAGGCAGCTTCTGTTGTGTGTCACAAGGACGGATATGTAGCCACATATCTCAGAAGCAAATGAAGAAAGATGGGAAAGGAGCACGGAGCAATGAGGAACTACATGAGGACAAACTCATTGCCAATCAAAATTGCTCTTGCATTATCAGCTCTTATGTTGTATGCTTTCAATGTCAGCCAGCACAGAACCACAGTAACTAACAAAGGAAGACACTGAATGCAAACACTTAAGTTAGCTCCTCAGCTTGGACGGCAGGATATACCAACAGGACTTTAAAATGAATGATATGTGTGCAATATCAATTAAAGGGCAAAAACACATACAAAGGATATGTGATAATTCTTCCCTTTCCCTTAAAGTTTCTAAGGCTTGCAGCCTGAGTAGTGAGAAGGTGACTCAGTTTGGTGTAGGCACCTGCCTAACCCTTTATGGCCATGTCCCCTATGATTTGGCAGGATCCAGATATAGTTCAGAGCACTGGCTTCTACCCATAATAGTCATGTTCCACTTCCGCTATCAGAGGCCTCTGAATTCCAGTTGCTGGGAATCCCTAGTAGGATGAATGTTGTTGTACTCAGGTCTTCCTTGCAGACGTCCCCTAGACATCTGGTTGGACACTGTGAGAACAAACAGGATTGGGCTTCAAACAGTTCCCCCTCTTCATCAGCTACTATCAGGGAGAATTCTATGAAATCCATCCCCAGGTGGTTTTACAGTCCAGTCAAAATGGCACACATTCAGGAAACAGGCAACAGGCTTTGCTTGCAGAATTGTGGCCCCATAGGGACATACGAGTATCTTTGGTGGTCCTTCCCAGCAGCTCATCCCTTGTGGTCTGCAGTATTTTCTGAAATTAACGTTATTTTTTTGTAAGATTGCACATGTGGACCTTGCCTTGTGTTTGTTGTCTATTTTTAAAGGGGCCAACCTTTTGTGTTGAAGCCTCTGGCTATTTACTCGTGGGTGACTGCCTAACTTGAAACTGCTAAGAATTGGAACAATGTCTTGAATGTCACAGTGGACAGTTGGCTTAAGAAAATATTACACATTGTTATTCTGGAAAAGCTCACCCACTGCTTGAAAGTATTAAGTGGAAACTCAGAATCTGAGGATTTTGCAGCTGTTGGGTGGACTGTTATGACATATATGAACAATTTTTCCCATTTGAACCCTGTACTTGCCAGTTATTGGAACTTTTTATTACATCTACATACGTACAAATAGCTTGTCAAGCCCATTGTGTCTTATGATTGAAAACCTCTTGCCACCCATGTCCAGATGCCCCCATTTCTTCCTGCTTTTTCTTCGCCTCTTTCCACCCCTTCCTTACATGTCAATGGAAGAGCCAGTAGTTTGCATACTTTATGCTGTTGTTTTCATGTCTCAGTGGTTTGGGCCTGGTTAGGTTTGAGTTTGGAGCCGTGCCTGTAGCTGAGCTTGATGGCTACCATGAAATGATAACCAGTATAGGCCCTGCCTGAGGTTTAAGGGACCATACTTTGGGTTTCTGTTGACAAAAATCAAGATGGCGGCTAGCTTTTTTGAAAGACCTGCATTAGGTCAAGCCTTAATCCCTGAGGGGATTGTCTCCTTCCTCTCCCCCAGTTCTCCACAGCAGCAACTGAGTTGGATATCAGGCAATCTGTGAGTCCTTACTGCTGAAATGAAACTAGAGCTTGTTGACCTTTAGAGGGAAGTTCATGAAGACTTTTTGAATATACAAGCAGGGAAAGGTCTTATTTATTAAAAAATAAAACCTTTTTGGTTTTTATTACTTTTGCAGTTTTATTACTTCTACCCCCACACCCTTGGCGGTTCTTTGGACTGAATGTTAAATATAAAATGTCAACTCACTGAGGCAAGCTAGCAGAGTCCTTTTTACAAGGATCGACACTGTTGTGCCCACGGGATACTGCCTGTCACTGCTTGCTGTGTCCCTGAACTTCCCTACTTTAAAGCTGGAGTGGCCCCTCTTCCTTGCTGCTTTTGATAGAGTATCTAGCCTTATGTGACCGAAATTCTGGGAGTCGGTTGTTACACTAAGTAACCCAGTCAGGGGAAACAACAGATTGGAGCGGGGACTTAACTTTTATAAAATGCCATGAGACAGCTTGGTTAACAAAGAGGGTAAAGGGAATTTCTTATGTATTCTGAAGGTTGGGAAGTTGGGATCTACTCCTGGTCCCTGTCAGACATTGAAGGAGAACAGGCATCAGTCCAATAGAGGGCAGTAGCAGACAGGTTCATAAATCATTTCATTAAACATAATGCTGAATTACTGGGGTATTGCAGGTTGATGCACTTCTGAGCACATTATTCTCTGTAGCCCGCAAGGAAAATGGAGGGTAATTAAGTTGTGTAAAGCTCTACCTTTGCAGCTGGAATGTCTGTTGGCGTCTTTGAATTCTGGGAAAGTATTTCCCAAAACAAAATAACAAAACAAAACACTAAAGGCTTCCTGTTGAAACAAATGTGGGTTGTGTTTGTTTGTTATTACATGGGCTAAAAGAGAAGTGTCTTTGTTCAGCTGATTTCCCCCCACTTTCATTAGCATGTTATTAGAAACACTGGAGGACGTTTTAATGCAGATAGCAGTTGACTAATAGTTTAAAAAGTTGGGATTATGCAGGCTAGGTGATGGGGGGGGGGTTACTTTCTTTTGTAAAAGAAGTGCATTAAAGTAGCCTGCCGCTGCTTCCTTGTAAAGAGCAATATATGCAGAGCGAAATAAAGCAAGGTATGCCTGTATTAGCTACCCCTCCTAGTTTAATGTCATCTGCAGGTTTAATAAGCATCCCTTCTAGTCCTTCATCCAAGTTACATTTTGAACATATAAAAATGTTGAATCAGGACAGAACCTTGTGGCACCCCATTTGTCACTTTTCCCCAGGATGATGATGATGATGATGATAATAATAATAATAATAATAATAATAATAATAATAATAATAATAATTATTATTTATACCCCGCCCATCTGGCTAGGCTTCCCCAGCCACTCTGGGCGGCTTCCAGCAAAATATTAAAATACCGTAATACATCAAACATTAAAAGCTTCCCTAAACAGGGCTGCTTTCAGAAGAAACTGTTAGTGAGCACACTGAGTTTGGTCAGTGAACCAGTTACAAATCCACCTAGCAGTAACATAGTCTAACCTACATTTTACCAGTTTCTCCACAAGGATATCATGGGGAACTTTGTGGAAAGCCTCACTGAAATCAAGATATGCTACATCCACAGCATTCCCCTGATCCACCAAGCTTGTAACTCTTTGATGAACACATGGTAGTTAGGGATATGGCCATGGGGCATGATCCTATCCTACCCTCCATGCATCAGTTATTCCCAGTTCAGTTCTCTACACAGGGCACCTCTTTCTTTGTGATTTTTCTGTGGACGTGACTCACACAAAGTGCAGTCCATTTGAGCTCTTTTGATTTCAGTGGGAGAGACTTTAAGTATATGCACTGATATTAAATGGGAGATCATGTGCTTATCTTCCTCTTGCTTAAATCAGTGAGACTTAAAGTGCTGAACTTTGCTGGGTTCGTGTCCTGTGATTCCAGTGGAGTCTCATCCTGATACAATATATAGCTATCTGCAGTTACTTTTCCTGGCTTTCATCTCACTTCAACCTTCAGATGACCCACTGAGTGTGAAAACAAATCAAAGACTGAACAAAGTTAAGGTGTTATCTCGAGATAACTGGCTTTATAAACAAGACCTGTGGGATGAATTATTGAAGGCACTTTCCTAGACCATCTATAATGGTTGGTGAGCCCATATTTTGCAGGACACTTGGGTCTCTAGCTTAAGTTGATTCCATTAAAAAAAACAAAAACAAATGTATATTTTAGGGGTGCCTGATTATATAAAGTGTTTTCCCTATTTCTGTGGGTTCTTGTCTAGAAGACAGATTTTGCCGTTCCCATATCCTGTAACACCTCTTTGTGGAAAAGTTTTAAACTTTTATTTCTTTTAAATCTTCCGTTGTACCAAGACAAAGGTTTTGTCAAGGCAAGCAATACACATTGTTTTATGTGCATTCTTTCCCACCTGCTGCCTTATTAAAAACCCAGTAACATGGCAACCGGTGTCTCTGGTTGTTTGAAAAGACAAGAAGAGTTTGAGTAAGCCTGTTTTGATCAAGCCAATCAAAATATTCTTCCAATAAGAGGGGGTGGCGAATCTTCTTTACTTTGTGTGGGTGTCAAATGAAGGGCTCATTCTGTTACCTTGAAAACTCTCCAGATGTACACAAACAGCTTTCCGGATTATCTGGGAAAGAAGGCCAGGAGTGGGTTAGGAATTCTGGGCGTGGAGGAACTCTTATGTGTAGCATTAAATTTGGGAGAGGTTTAACCCCCCCCCTTTTAAAGTGCTCATGCTGAAAATGATACATGTACAATACCTTGGGTTTGTATGGGTTCAGAGAGAAAGTGTAAGCCATAATGCAATGTGACACTTTTCCAGAGCACCCTTTCACTTAGTTACTTGGCTTTGTCTATAGGTTTGCAAAGACTAGAGACCCACTGTAAATATTTGATAGGTTTTTGGGACCCAGGTACTAGTTTGGGCACCTTTTCCTATATAGATCAGTCTGGGCTCTGAGATCGGTGGGGGCGCTGACCCATTGGTGGGCATGGCTCGCTGTGCAGTGATGCAAGACATGGACTTCTATGAAGTAGCACCCTGCCTATGGAATTCAGTCCCCTTGGAGATGTCAACGGCTACACCGTTATTAAGCTTCTGGTGCCTGATTAAAACACACTTGTTATCTCTGGCACTTGGAGAAAGTTAGTTGCAGTATTTCAAACTTGAGACCTTACGCCAGTCTGTTTGACTTGCTGACATTTCTCTTGCAATGGTTTCACACCAGATTTTATCTTATTGGCATGGGTTTGTTTCCTTTGTACTGTGTTTTTAGATAGCATGTTGTAAGCAACCTTGGGACCTTGTAACAAAGGACAAGGTGGCCTATAAATTTGGTTACTCTGTTAATTAAACAAACAAACATGCATGCATGCCTGCGGAGCAGGTACAGTGGTACCTTGGTTCTCGAACGGCTTGGCTCCCGAACAAATCAGCTCCCGAATGCCACAAACCCGGAAGTGAGTGTTCTGGTTTGCAAGCATTTTTTGGAAGCCGAACTTCTGACGCGGCTTCCACTTGACTGCAGGAAGCTCCTGCAGCCAATCGGAAGCCACGCCTTGGTTTTTGAACGGTTCCAAGAGGCAAATGGACTCCCGGAACAGATTAAGTTCGACAAGCAAGGTACCACTGTAATGTATTGAGCACAGAGCTGTTGGGCTCCCTCTCTCCCTCCCCATGTGGTTTTCCCTGTTGGGATTGCCTCAGGTCTCCTATCTTATCATATAATGAAAATGGGATATTTAAGTTTGGCACACAAAATGAGGAGAGAAGTGTATGTCTGCTATTTTTCCTTTGGTTTCCCCCATTGAGCAGCTTGTTCCAAAGAGAGGCAAAACAGCATTAAGGGTTTTGCTGCTTGCATGCTTGATGACCTCTTTCACACTGTGGCTCTTCTTCTGTATTTATTAGCTTTTGCTGACATTGACATTTTGGCCTAACATGCATCTGTTCACCTGCAGTGTGCAAATGGCCCTTTGAGAAAGGAGACATTCTGCTTTCTGGGTTCACTAGCCAGTATTTAAATGTCACTTTTAGCTCCTTTGGAAGTGGCGGGGAGGAGCCATGACTCCCAGGGCTTTTGCAGGGAAATTTGTGACTTTCTGAAAGCCGTGGCAAAGCTTCTGAAATTAAGGAAGAAGTAAATGACTTTTTACCAGAAATTTATTGTAAGTGGTAGCTGCAATTTTCTAAAGCATTTCATTTCGTTACTCTGATTTCATTAAACTTGGCTGTGTTTCAGTTCTTAATATTGGTGTATATGTTCAATACTGTTTACCTTAATATTGCATGTTGGCTTGAGATTGTTGCTAGAAGGCGCCTAGGAAATCAAATAAAAATGATCATGATGATAATTTGAAACAATTAATTGAAGAGGTTATGTTTGTTTTAAATACAATGATACATAAATAAAACCTTAAAAGTGCCACTAGCTGAGCAGAAGCTGCAAGGCAGGGAATGCTTACTAGGAAGTAACTCCCACTGAAATAAGTAGAACTTTCTTCTGAGTAAATATACTTAAATTTGGATCCTAAGTTGAAGCAGCAGCATAATGCTTAGCAGGCGAAGGAGTCAGGAGAGAAGATAAGAAAATGAATGTCAAGCTCTCTAAACCTTGAATTTCAATCCCCATATACTGCATACTTTAAAGAGAATAGATTAGGAGCAAAGAATTCTTAAACTGCATAAAAGAAGTTGCATTTATGACTCTGGTTTATTGAGCTGCCACCTCCTCCTAAATTAATTCATATTTTCTCATCACATCATGTGCGAAGCAGCCTGATTTTTATCGCTCCTGACAACACCTCTGAGATTAAGTGGAAATTGGTCTGAACCTAAGTAAAAATCTATGGGAAGTTTGCACTGCCAAGGCCTACAAAGGGACTGAAAATACACTCATTTGCAACAATGGAATATTTGACTCCATCCCAATGAATCTTTGGCTTGTCATAGATATTCCACTCACACATAAATGTGGAAAAGCTATTCTAAAAAGTGGTAGTGGCAAATAACTTTTCCTGCCGTATTGACATAAGCTGGATCTTAAATGGATGCTGCACACCTTATTACCCCAGTAAATTGTCTAATCTACCCTTTTAACATTTCCTTGTAATGTGCTAGAAGGATCAATCACTTCATATGACCACCATGTATCAGAATGAGCCCTTAAACTCAAGTACAAAATACTGTATTGGTCCGAATACAAGACGCACCCGCAAATAAGCCGCACCTTTAAAATTGAAGAAAAAATTGAAAAGTTTAAAAAATTTGAAAAATTGAAAAATTGAAAATTGAAAAGAAAAAAAGTCAATACCCAGACTGCTTCTGGGGGGGGGGAGGTGCACTGCTTTGCCGGCGGCCTTCCCCTCTTCCACCTTCTTTCCAGCGGCTTAGGGGAAGCTTGGGAGCAGCAGGTGGGCTGCGTGCCATTGCCCCACCCTCCTGAGCTGTTCTTACGGGGAGGAAGCCGCTTCTTTGCTGGTGACCTTCCCTTTCCCACGAAGGCTCTGGGGAGGCTTGGGAGTGGTAAGCAGGCTGCGCACCGTTGCCCCACGTTCTCAGGCTGCTCTTGGGGGGGGGAGGCCGCCGGCAGAGCGGTGTAGCTTGGGAGCTGAGGGCAATGGCACGCATCCTGCCCGCTGCTCCCAAGCCTCCCCAGAGCCGTTGGGGGAAAGGGAAGGTCATGTATATGAGCCGCACTTTAACTTCTCGCTGTCAGAATTTGGAGAAAAAGTGTGGCTTATATTCGGGCCAATATAATTGGCTCTGAGCAATCCACAGAGACATTCACAGAGGGCCTTCTGGTGGTTCCCTCACTGCGAGAAGCCAAGTTACAGGGAACCAGGCAGAGGGCCTTCTCAGTAGTGGTGCCCTCCCTGTGGAACGCCCTCCCACCAGATGTCAAAGAGAACAACAACTACCAGACTTTTAGATGACATCTGAAGGCAGCCCTGTTTAGGGAAGCTTTTAATGTTTGAGGCATTACTGTATTTTAATATTATTATTAATATTGTGTTGGAAGCTGCCCAGAGTGGCTGGGGAAACCCAGCCAGATGGGCGGGGTATAAATATATTATTATTATTATTATTATTATTATTATTATTATTATTATTATTATTTCTACAGAGAAGTCAGCAATTAGCTGCATTAATTTACTAAACAATTTTGCAACTCTCTAGTTGGATTGCATCTGGGTTTCCCTCGATGCAACGATTAAGAAGTGCTATTGATGAGTCACATCATACCTCCATTTCCGTAGTTGTATAGCACCCATCAAACACCTGCAAGTAGGCTACAAAAAGCTGGACTGTATTGTCCTTCTGACTTTGTGGGTTTTGAACGGGAAGTGTCTGAAAAGCATCCTCTAAGATAATTAGTATGTAATGGCCAGGGGTTTGTAACTTTATAGCTCCTTGGGTCTTCTGATGCTGGCTCCTGCTAGCATTACAGAATGGGATTTATCCAGGATTGAATTTATGAACGACAATTCATCAAGAAACAAGACCTACCATTCTGTATCTTGGTTTAGCTATAATATAATTTTTCACTGGGAAATGGGCATCTTCTCTAGACAAATTGGTGTATCTGTTTTATTGCTTGTGCCTACTGTAGTGTCATGCACTTGCAGAAGAGGTGCTGTTAAATAGATACATCTATATTCAGGGTATCCTCACTGTTTATAGAGAGGAGTCTAAAAATACTTTCATTTTCCCTGCTCAGTGGGATGTTCTGCTTCAGATGCTATAGAATGATGGGATTTAAATAGTTTTATGGCACTTCTCTGTGTTACACATGGGGTGAAAGGGAGAATACCATGTATAATAGATGAACACTTCTGAACCATAGCAGGGTAGGGAATGATTTCAAAGTCTGATTTTTCAAACTTCTTGACCATTTCATTTCTACTTCCATTTAAACCTCTGCACCCTACAGTAATGCCTAGGGGTTCAATATATCTTTTGCACTTGCTTGTTAATGGAGCACACACTTTACATCCGATGGAAGCAGATGTGCATTGTAACTCCTTCCAAAGGCCATGCGTGGGAACTCAGTGGCAACCCATATAGATGATTTGGGTATTACGCAGAAGGAGAGACTACAAAACGACAAGTGACTTATATTCCTGTTTCTTTGTAACACGGAACACAGCTAGAAGGCTTTCTTTCAGCCCTTAAATAATTTTTATGTTAGGGAACCTGTAGCTCTGCAAAGCACAAATACTATTCTTGGTTTTATTTGTATCCTACCTTTCTTCCAAGAAGCTTAAGGCCCCCTGCCCCATTTTATTCCACTCAACAGTCCTATGAAGGAGGTTAGGTGGAGATATAGTGACTGACCCAAGATTGACCCATTTGGTTTCCAAGCTGAATTGGGATTTGAACCTGTGTCTCCCTAGTTCCAGCTTGACACACTAACTAGGGCTGGGCGATATATTGATATCGGTTTGAAGTCAAAACCGGTTTGAAGTCTATATCAGTTGCATTGTTTTTGACCTGGCAATATATTGTGAATCATGATGTGTGTGAGAGTGTGCTATGCGAAAATCACAATGTGGAGAAAACCGCGAAGCCAGCCAATGCCTGTACATAGCTCTATCCTTATTTAAGACATTGTGATATACCAGTATATTGTGATGTTTAGCTGATGATATATCGCCTTAACACTAACCACCACAACATGCTTCTTATCATGTTAGCTGTCAGTGTTCCTGTGAAGGGTATAGAAGGATTGTGATGCAGCCTGCACAATAAAAGCCCAGTAGAGATGACAGAGTCTCTGTGTTAGTACTGGATAGGAGCAGAACAGAGTGAATTCCAAGGACTAGCATTGTCCTAAGAGCCAAGACTGTTTGGTTAAAACAGGTACAAGTCCGTGATTGAAAAGCAAGAGGCGATGTAAATTTGAACAGGATATGAGTACGGTACATCCATTGTAAGCTGTGGTTGCTTTCTCCCTAATCAGACAGTTTAATTATGGCATCAGCACAGTGTGGGAAGGATGAAAGAGTCATTCTTTTTTCTTTTGGAAGTTTACCAAAAGGTATGGAGTGTGGGAGAAATCATGAAGTCTGTGTGTTTACAAGTGGGTGGAAGGTCAACAATGCCGTATTCTTTGAGTAGGTGGAGTTCATGCAGGCTGAGGAATGAGAAACAATGCTTCCCAAACAGAAGCCAGTTTGACTTTCCAGACAGGAATTTGACTGCTTCACTAACTTGAAGGACATAGTCTGCAACTGTGTTTTCCTCTTAAAAATTCATAGTCATTACTTATTTCCACTATGGTGTCCTCTGGATTGCTTCACCCAAGTGATTGATGTACTCAGAGGACTGGAACTCTTAGAAAGAAGAACCTGGACTCAGACGGTGCTTAGTACACAACAAGGTTTATTTGGCTGTTCCCTACACGCAGACTTATGGGCTTCCTTCCAGAATCCCCTTTCTGCCTACTGTAAGTCCTAGGACTGCTGACCCTAGAGCAGGCATGGCCAAACTTGGCCCTCCAAATGTTTTGGGACTACAGTTCCCATTATCCCTGACCACTGGTCCTGTTAGCTAGGGATGATGGGACTTGTAGTCCCAAAACATCTGGAGGGCCAAGTTTGGCCATGCCTGCCCTAGAGCATTCTGAGATCCTGATCTAAATCAATGGCATAAATGCATACCCAAGGCCTCCATTGTCTTGTTGCAAACCCTTCTGGTGGTCTCATGTCAACAGTGGCCGTGTCCAAGAAGTGGGCGTGGCCACATTCACTTGTGCTCACCTGTACTCCCTCCCCCAACATATCACAGTGCCTGCCCACACTCTGCCCACAACAATTTCTCTCTAGTTTGCAGATCTGCCCATGGTCCTCTGAAGAAAGATTGGCTGCCCAGTGCTTCAAAATGTGAATACCGTAGGAAAGAATTGCGCCACTGGTTGGATTTTAAAATGAATTTCCATTCCTGCATCTGAGGTTTTTTAGCCGATAGTTGAAGCAACGGGTAAATGCTGGAGGTCCTAGTCTGAGCATCCTCCTCCATACTTGTTTCCCACCTGGGAAGAGCTTTTTTTCATTGGCTTCAGCGTTCTGCTTTCTTTAGTTGCCAAGAGTAAAAGGATGTGCTATGCAGCAAAAGGTCACTCCCCACCCCCACCAAATCCCTACACTGTGCAATGATTAAGCTCATGTCTGGCAAAAGCAAAACTTAGCATACCTTTGGCCCGTGTAATTGTAAAACGTTCTCAGCCACCTGCTGGCCCATGATCGGCACTAAATGGAAGCAGAAATCTAGCACACCAAATTGGTTAAATGAACAGAATAATGTGCTGCTTTGTTACATGCTGGGAGTTTGAAGGAAAAAATGAGGGGCGTTCAAAAATGTTTGTGCACACCCCACCTGCAGTCTGGATGGGATATTCCGGTCTAACATCTCAGGAGTCTGGCATCTCATTCTGCTGCTGCCTGTGTAGGCCAGGCCACTGTCACATCCTGTGATGGGGAGTTCCACAGTCACAGAAACTATCCTTCTGTTTGATGTAAACATGTCTTGCTAGTTCAGATATTCTGTCATATATTAAGGATGCTGGGCAATCAAATTAACCTGGTACAATTTAAAGAGCATTTAAGTTGCTTTTGCCTAATTCCAAAAGGGTCAACTGCAATGTGAAAAGGGGCTTAATTAATGAGAATATGACTGTATATACACCACACATTTAAAGCAACCCCCCCCCAAAAAAAGAATCCTGGGAACTGGAGTTTATTAAGGGAGCTGGGAATTGTAGCTCTGCGAGGGGTGGATTACAGTTCCCAGGATTCTTTTGAGGGGGAAATGTGCTTTTAAGTGTGCTTTAGATGTACAGCCGTGTACAAACAGCCTGGCTCTTATAATTCCAGGACTTGGTTGTCCAGAAAACTACAGTGTAAACTATGTTATTGTCTTACTATGGATGGCCTAATCATGGCACATTTATCAACAATGTTAACAACACTGAGACAATTTAGCAGTAGTCTCCAAAATGCACGTAAGTTGCAGGTAGCTATGCTGATGTGTTAGGGGGACAAATGAAAAAGTATTAGACCAACTAAAACATCACTGCTTTTAACATTTTAGTTAGTGCTAATAAAGGTATTTTTCTAGTGTTAACTGTGGAAGCTGTTTTAACATGGGTGGTAATACCAAGATGCCTTGTTTTATTTGTCTTCATTTATATCAGTTATCGACCACCATTGATAATAAAATTGCATTAATTAATTGCTACCTTTATAGTTCCTATCAAAATGCTTGCCCTACTTGATCATTAATTGTAGATACCATTAAAGGTGATTTAAAAACAACAAAACTAGCAAATGACCTAATTAGAACAGCCCATTTGGTTTTAATGTTGATAATAACAGATTTAATTACAATGACCCAAGGAGTTGCTTTTTTTCTTTTGGTTCCAGAAATGAAGTGTTCTGCTCTGGAATCCCAGGCTTATTTCACTTCTTGACTGATGATCAACCACAGTGCTTGTCCATTTATTTTAAGCTATCAGACAAAGGAATACCAAGATATGTCAAAACAGGCCAAGTCTTGGCTGCAAGATCACAGTTGCTGTCGCATTGCTTTTATCAGCTGCTGTTTCTGACAAAGTGCCTGTGTATTTTCTGCTTTCATTTTCTCAAGGAATTCTGCACACAATTCTTTTGAGTGGAACCGAAGAAACAAAGTAATACTATATGATGTGTGTTGAAAATTGATTAGTCAAAAGTCCAGAATTTATACACTGGTGACATTTTTCTGCTTTGATGTCAGAGAGGGCAGAAAGTGCACATTCACCTCTCACTCTAACCTTTTGGAAAGCTTGTGCCAAATTTCAAACATCAATAAGGAGGTTATTTTTTTCAACAGAAAAAGAAATCTGAGATGTTACTTACTGTTTCAATTCAGATATCACACCAAACCATGATTTGCACAAACCACCATTCAGAACCTTAGCTATTATGCAGACAGAGCTGCTTGTTCTACATGTTTCTGTGGTGCGGTAGCACCCAGGGATGAAAACACTACCCTAATTATGATTTCTCAGCGCAGGTATCATTCCTAACCATTGTTAGCATGAACCATAGCTTGCAAACCAAACGACGGTTTCTGATTCTGGTTTGGCAACTGGTCACCATCAAGGAGTTCTCCGTTCAAATAGCACACCATCCAGTAGTTAAATGAGATGTCGAGCTGTTATTTCCATCTGAGAAGCAATGATGCCTGTTAAGATCATCACCCTGTGGGTTGAGTCAAAAGAAGATCTAAATTACTGGGCATGCTCATACCAAAGTAAACAATCCTTCAAATCTGGGATGGGGAATCTGCTCCTCCAGATGTTGCTGGACTACAACTCTCATCATCCCTGACCAGCGGCCATGCTGAGTGAGGTTGATGGGAGATGGAGTCCAGAAAGTTTAATATTTTATCTACCCATCCTTCCTTATAAACAGGTAGTAGCAAAACTTCCTGTTGAAACAAATACTGTGCCACACTAATGACATGTGAGCACTTTGACTGTCGGAATTTGCATCTAATGCAGCAGCTAATATAAGAAGAGCCTCATTGGAGAATACCAAATGCCTGTCTAGCCCAGCGTCCTGTTTTCCATAATGGCCAACCAGATGCCTATGGGAAGTCCTCAAACAGGACAGGCAGCAGCAACTTGTATGTAGAGACCTGCAGCCTTCAATACTGGAGATCGTATGTCGCCATTATGGCTATTCGTCATCAATAGCATTACTCATCACCATCCAGTGTATTGTAAATGATAGAGTGTTGGAATCTGAGCTGAGAGACCAGGGTTTGAATCCCCATTCGGCCACAAAGTTCACTGGCTGACCTTGGGCCAGTGACTTACTTCACAGGGGAATGGGGAACGGAAAACTGTGTATATCACCTTGAGGAAAGGCAGCATATAAAATGTAATAAAATAAAATAAAAATTAATTTATTTGTCTAATTTCCCCTTTAAAGATATGCACGTGGTCTTGGCCTTCACCACACCTATGTGATCCCATAGTTCAACTATGCACTGTGTGTGAAGAAATACAGTCGTACCTTGGTAGTCGAACACCTTAGTTGTCAAATCGGCTCTTGAACGTCGCAAACTCAGAAGTGTGTGTTCCGGTTTGCAAACGTTTTTTGGAAGCCGAATGTCTTCCGCGGCTTCCGATTGCCTGCAGCCAACCGGAAGCCACGCCTTGGTTTTTGAACCGTTTAGAGAATCGAATGGACTCCTGGAACAGATTAAATTCGAGAACCAAGGTGCGACTGTACTTCATTTCATTGATGTTGCCTTTCCCAGCTTTCAACTTTATTGGATAACCCCACGTTATGAGAGGAGAGAAGCTTCTCTCTATTTACTTTATAAACCTCTAGCACCCTCTCTCTTACAAACCTATTTTTAAAAAACTAAAAAGGTCCAGTTGTCACTTCTGCCAGTCATTTTGTCATCTATAATATGTGTACACATAACAGGTTGTATATATGAGATCTTGAGACTGACTGAGTGAGTGAGTAAGTAAGTGGTTAAATTAAGCAATCAGACATAACGATGAAATCCATTGCTTTGCTGGCTTGGGGCTGTCATGAGTTCATAAGTGTTAGAAGTGAGTTAGAAATGAAAACCAACCCATCAGCAGACTTGCCTGTGATGCCTAGGAATTGTTTTGTTTCACCAAAGCTCTGCGGGTAGCATTCTGCCAGTGGAAATGCAGCTGTTCCCAGTTTCAGATGCTAGGCTGTGAAAATACTTTCAGGTCTTTGCTATAAACAAGGAGCTGATTTTTATGATATCTAAAATGCACTTGATATATGCACATCCTAGGGTTAGACTGTCCTATTTGCCCTACACAACTGGAGAAAGACAGATTTCAAAACGGGAACACTGGAAGCTGTTAAAGAGGAAAACGCAAGCAGATGCTCCGAGTCAGGTATAGCGAAATCTCTGGCAAAGCTTTTGAGCTTTGGCTGATTATTGTTTAGAAGATGGCTGGTACCTTCCTTCTGATGTTAAAATATTATTTCAAATTTGCCCAAATCTGTAAAACATTGAAGGACCCTCAGGTGATTTTATTAATGCAAATTGGAGCTGATGCAAATCCCTTCTCCTAAATATCTCTGTATTGCTGGAGCATCTTACCCACAGCTGGTTCCAGCTACTCAAAGTGCTTATTTGCACACACAGATGGTGCACCCAAATAAACTGAAGTAGCCAGCAGTAGCCCGGTCATCTATGTCACCTCACCCAGTGCTGATAGCAAGGCCCGGATGTGTAGTAAGGTCTTTTATCTGGGTTCTCAGTTGCCATGATGCCCAGCATTGGGCTGCCTGATGATGTGATGAGTCATTATTACACATTTGCATGATAAGGATTCCAGACTTACCACGTACAAGAAAGGATGAAGAATGGGAAATAACAGGTATTTGCGCCAAGGGTTCATTGGAAGAAAACAGGTAGATGACCACAACACCCCTTTGGGAAGGGGAGAAAATGCATGGGAGAAATATAGGAGCACTGGAAGTGCATCTCTTTGCTCCACCCCCACCCCACCCTCGGAAAAAAGCCACAGGACATTATTTTTAAAATATAGGAAATAAGTGCTACTAACTATTATATCTCAAATTCTGTTATTTTAATATAATTGGAGCAGGATCCAGTGCCCTTCTAGTCCAAAAGGTCAGCTGCATGATTAGATATTTTCTCCTACTTTCTCCTTCCCAAAGTGTTTTTTTTTTTAAACAATAAATTGTGCTCTCTGCCTCTCATCATGCAACAAAGGAGGAAGGTGTTTCTTGTGAGACAACCTCTGGAAAGCTGAAGAGAGGCCAGAGATGGAGGGGTTGGAAGCGAGAGAGGAGAACAGGATTATTTTACATCTCTTATGACTCAGTCAGATGACTCTTGCTGGCATCAAGGAGAACAAGAGAAGCCGGCTCAATGAAAGAGAGCAAATTATTTTGTCCTTCCAAGACCACAGGATTCAGACAATGGGAGTAGAACTCAAAGTGAAAAATTGCCAGAAGTTCAGGGACTGCCTGTTGAGATGCTAGCTCTCCTCTCTCTTTTAGTTTGGCACTTACACAGAAAATCAGAAGAGCATGAAAAGCACTTGTCAGTGCACCATCACCACAGAGGAGCCCTGCAGACTAGACTTCAGGGTGCTTCACCAAATCTGGGGAAGGGGCAGATTTTTTCTCAACACTGCCAGGGCCAACCCAAGACATGCATGAGACAAAGGACAAGATGACACACACATGCCCCTTTAGGCTGACTCGACTGGCAATTGAATATTACTTCAACACTGGGAAACAGGATAATGCCCTCCCACCACACCTGAGGGGAGAAAGCAGGCGGCTCAGGGTACGCCATAGGGCACTGCTCTCCCCATCATCCTAGCAGCTGCCACCTAAGATGGCTGCTTCACCCTGCCTAATGGTAGGGCCGGTATTTCTTTCTTGCTCTTGTTGACTTGTTCCATTTACCTTTGATTTCAGAGTGTGTGCTATGCAAAAAATAGAAAAGGAAAAGAGGCCAAATCTTTTACTGATTCTTCAGGATTCTTTAAGTGAAGGTTAAAAAGAATCAGGAGTGTTTTGTGGAACCTTAAAAGCTAACAACGTTTATTATGGCATAAGGCAAGCTGTCATGAATAACATTTCATGCATCTGGTGAAGTAGACTCTGAAAACATATACCAAGGGTAGGAAACCTGTGGCCCTCCAGATGTTGTTGGCCTCAAACCCTAGTCCACCCTAGCAAGCATGGCCAATGATCAGGGATGATGGGAGTTGTAGTCCAACAGCGTTTGGAGGGTCACAGGGTCACCAACACTGACTTATACCATAATAAATTTGCTGGTTTTTTTAAGGTGCCACAAAACTCTCCCTTTGTTTTGCTGCAACAGACTAGCCTGGCTGCTTCTCTGGAAATTAAATTAAAGTGTTATGCAACAAAACTTATCTTGCTCCTGCACCTTGTCTTTGATATCATGGGGCTTCTCTTCGTATATTAGGTATTTTAGCTGCATTAAGTGAATACCTAAAATGTGGAATATGAATGTAACATAGGCATGGTTCACATATACTGGTAAGCCGAAGTATGACTTACTAGGACCACGCAAACATTCCGGCTCCCCGATAGGAGCTCACACTCGCTTTGTTCTCCTTGTTCTTTTAGCTCATTATGGCACAACAGCAAAGCCAAGGTTTGACTTAGCATGTCGTCCCAAATTGGGCTTAATATTTAAGCTCTCTCCTCCTTAGCTATAATCCGTAGCCAAGAACAAACCTCCCTGCGTTCTCCCCAGGAGCCAGCAGGTTTGCACATTCATGCTAAGCCACAATTTGGAGCAGTGCTGCGTGTGAATGTGGCCAAAAACATGGTGTGTCTTCCATAGGGGCATAATTTGTCTCAGGATTGGTTAAAGCACTCTGCTCGAGCATACACTTAGTAGCAAAGAACAAAAAAATGGTTTGCTGCTACGTAATATGTGTGGTGACCCTCCATAACTCTTCTACCTTATTCTAGCAGGAAAGGATGATTCCAGAGCTTTACTATTTGGCAACCCAAGTCAACTACCTACAATTGCAACACTTTTTGCTGTTGCTGCTTTAGCTCATCCTTTTCCAGCTGTACTTCGCCATTGTTCAATCTGGACTCCTGCCAGGTGCCTTCTGTTTCTCTGCTTTCGTAGAACTATAGCAGTTTGCCCCCACACGCATTCCCACTAGCTTTGAATAAGAGTTTACCAGCCCATCATGCCCAGGAGTATTCTCAGCAGAGCTCCCTAACCCTGAAATTCTTCCTCTTGTTTGGAATGAAAATTGAGATTATTACAAGTTTAGGTGCCAATATTGTGCCTGTGTGGTCTGAATTAATCAGCCTAGGTGCTCAAAGCCTGCAGTTCCTGTTGGCGGGTGTTCAGAAGTTGATTACTTTAACCTCTTAACTCCTGATGAAACTGTGGTCGATTGATGAAATGGACTTTTTATTCTTAGTAAACATGGAGCAGCAGCCGATCTTGGGGTGGGGCATCATCACATACAACATACCAGGAAGAATAGGGAGCATTTGATGGTGTGTGTCCCGTCCCTCCCATCCACACTCCAGAGTTCTCAAGCAGCAATGTGAGAAAGTGTTTCACATTCCAGAAAGGAAGTGTTTGTGTGCTAAAGAGCCAGTGTGGTGTAGTGGTTAAGAGCAGTAGTCTCATAATCTGGGGAACCGGGTTCGCATCTCCGCTCCTCCACATGCAGCTGCTGGGTGACCTTGGGCCAGTCACACTTCTCTGAAGTCTCTCAGCCCCACTCACCTCACAGAGTGTTTGTTGTAGGGAAGGAGGGGAAAGGAGAATGTTAGCTGCTTTGAGACTACTCAATAAAGCGGGATATCAAATCCAAACTCCTCCTCCTCCTCCTCCTCTTCTTCTTCTTCTTCTTCTTCTTCTTCTTCTTCTGAAACGTACAAACAAATAAATTATTTTTGGGGAAAAGCCAGTCTTTTGAATGGACATTCTCTGATGGTACTCATCATTGCTGAGCCGCTTCTGAGCTGAGCTGGGAAGTTCCCCATCACTGTCACATCAAAACAGGTGGAAGTCAAAGACCCCTTTCAGACTTGAAAAGTAGAGGAGGACAGCAGTACTACTGTGCCAAGTTGCTCAGATATTATTCAGTTAATACTTTCTTCGCTGCAATTCTGGATTGCCCCGGACCCCCTTCCCCTCATTGCAGTTCCATGTACATTTACCTTGGAGTCAGCTCCACTGGACAGGTGACTTAGCTCCTCAGTGGAGATGCATAGAATTGCTCTGTCGCCAAAACTCTTCCTTTCTCCAGTTTATGATCTGGCAAGCCTGCCAAGATTGTAGCAGGAGTGCACTCATTTATCTATTTTTGTCTATTTTAGTTTCCAATTCTATCTCAGCCTAGCTAAATTTCTCCAAGCTTATTGCTTGACATGCTTTTTAGCGTCTTCTTTTATAGATTTCACAAAGGCTGCAATTATGAATCTTAATTTAATTCTGCTTGGGATTTGCCAGATGCTTTTCCTGCACGAGGCTCCCATTCCTTAAGAACGCACAAACAAGGAGAGGTTCCAAGAGATGCTCTTCCTTCTGGCGTTGGTTTTGAAGTGGTGGGTGGAAGCACCTGTAAGAGGTCTTTGTGGGGCACAGCTGTGCAAAATGTACCCACGTAACTTAGAAATGGGCACCCCGTGTTTTCTACTGCTTAACGGTTAGAACAGGTGATAATATTCCACAGACAAATGGGCTCTTGGAAGAGTTACATAATATGTTTGACTCTGAAAGTGTCCATCATAAAAGAGCCTTCTCCAACCCATGCCCCTCCAGATGTTTTTGGACTCCAGCTCCCATCACCGAGTCATTGGATGGGTAAGGCTTTTTTAAAATACAGTGGTACCTCAGGTTAAGTACTTAATTTGTTCCGGAGGTCCGTTCTTAACCTGAAACTGTTCTTAACCTGAAGCACCACTTTAGCTAATGGGGCCTCCTGCTGCTGCCGCACCACCGCTGCACGATTTCTGTTCTCATCCTGAAGCAAAGTTCTTAACCTGAAGCACTATTTCTGAATTAGCGGAGTCTGTAACCTGAAGCGTACGTAACCTGAAGCGTATGTAACCCGAGGTACCACTGTATAATGGGACATGATTCTGGGGAATGTTAATACAGTGGTGCCTCGCAAGACGAAATTAATTCGTTCCGCGAGTATTTTCGTCTTGCGATGTTTTTCGTCTTGCGAAGCACGGTCCGTCGCAACTGCACCTCTTCAAGCGGCTTTAAGAGAAAAGGAAACAAACTCGCAAGACGTTTTCATCTTGCGAAGCAAGCCCATAGGGAAAATCGTCTTGCGAAGCAACGCAAAAAACAAAAAACCCTTTCGTCTTGCGCATTTTTCGTCTTGTGAGGCATTCGTCTTACGAGGTACCACTGTATTTATAGAAGTGCTGTACAACAACCAAGCACTCTCTCCTCATAGCAGTGGAGGAAGCTGCTCAGGTGTCTGGGTCAGCGCACCCAGGGGTGGGGCGAGGGCGGGTGAGCCTCCCATAGGGGCGGGGCGCACTGTGGGGCCTCCAGAGTCTGCCTGCCTCCTCGCACTCAACCGCCCTACAGCTGGGGGGCAGGCAGTGGGCAGACCGTTTGGGCAGCACAGAACCTGCGCGCACCCAAGCCACTGTGTCTCTCCCAGGAGAGACACGTGGCTCAGGCGTGCTTCATGCCCCGCAGTGAGTGCTGCCCAGCATTTTGTCACCCCCCTCAGTGGTGACATCCGGGGCAGTCCTCACCCTGTTTCCTCCACCCCTGTCTCCTGAGCAGCTTTGCAATACTTTATGCTCAACAGGTGCCAATGTACCTTTGAGTAGATTGGTGAATGGTGGGCCTGTGCGAGTGGTTTGATGCAGGAATACCAAAGAAGGATGTCTAAAATGCCAGAATGGCCAGTTACTAGTGCTTTGCTAAAGAAAGGGGCAAACGTACAACACAGCCTGTGAAAACCCCACTGCTGTTACAGACGCAGGTCAGACACTGTAGCAATGAGAGGTCGTCTTCGCCAGGAAAGCATTCATTCATTATGTATACAAAAGACAGCATATGTCAGTTTGGCAAGAACCTCCTGTCAGTCCACCTGCCGATGAAGGCACAGGGGGCAGGCATCCAAGTCTCACGGCTAACTCCCCTGCCTAGGCCAAGAACCAAGTTTCCCAAGCCTACAGATAAGCACAACATTAAAGCAAGCCAATTAGCCTACATCAAAGCAAGTGTGAATAAACTTATTGAGCTCATCCTTGCAACAACCACCAATTAGTCTTGAGGTTACCTTAAGTACCAAGATGGCGTTTGCAGGCCTTCCAGGACAGTCTCACCTTTGGTTCAACATACCAGTCAACCCAGTTCTTGTCCATTTCCTTGACATTTGGGGCGGAACTTCCATTTCCCAGCAAATCTACACATTTCATCCTGCAAATTTGATTTACTCAACTGTAGTAGAGTTGCCAACATTTAATCGACACCTGTTTCTGTGTCTCTCTTACTGCAGTGTGACCTGATTAGTGGACAGTAATGCTTATTAGTTGTCTCCATGCAATGGGCATTTTCACCAGTAGATTTTCTGTATAGCAAGCTGCTGTTAAATGCATAGGGGAAGGACAGAGCGTTTCTTAACTGGTCATGTGGCAAGCAACCCTAAAAGTAAGGTGGCATTTGCACAAATCAATAAGCCAAAGTTCTTGACTTAATAAGCCATATTAGCCTCATTTTCATGTCATAGTAAACCATTTTATGGATTACTGGGAGTGCACACAGTGCAGCAGCAAAGCCAAGATTTAGCTTAATGTGCCATTCCAGCTGGGAACTGCAGTTAAGGCCAGTCCTCCTTAACCATGACCTGTAACCATAAGACAAATCATAAGACAGATCACGGTGAAAGAAGAAGCGATCTCAACCACGATCCTGGTTTCTGACAACACGCTAAATTTAGCTGCTGTGCTGCACTGTGCTAAAAGGCCAGGAAAGAGCAAAGCGAGTGTGAGCTTATCTCTGGGCATCAACCCGTTTGTGAGGACCCAGTAAGCCATAGCTCCTGCTTTGTGCTTCCCCTGGCAAGAACAGATACTGTGAATAAACCAGGAAAGGGATAGGTTTTCTTTATATCTAAACAATGGCTCATGCTTTATTTTACCCAGCAAACCACAATTGCTAGCTAGCCTTAAACCATGTTTTGCTGTTGGCTTGCTGAACATGGTTTGTTAAGGTGAAACAAGCAATGATCCTGAGTTCAGTTGTAATGCTAATTTATCCCCTTCCTAGTTTGTCTGGCTTCTTCTGCCAGAGAGGAGCAAAGTGGGAGCAATTCAGAATGCTGGATATGACTTAAAGCCACCAGTGATATGGGACTCCAGGTGTTGTTGGACTCCAATTCCCATGAGCCCCAGCTAGCACAGCCAGTGGGGAGGGATGATGAGAGCTGTAGTCTAGCGGCATTTTGAGGGTCAGTGTTTTCTCAGCCCTGCCTTAAGAACTGTCTGAACCCATTTCAGAGACCCTGTTAAAATGTCTACCTTTAAAAGCCATTCGATCAGTGGGCCTTTTCAGTGGTGGCCCCACAATTATGCAATCCAATTCCAAGTAAAGCCAGGTGAGCCTTTTTCCTTTGCCAGCTTTAAATGGGCCTTTAAAGACCCATATTTTCATCGTCACCTTTGTGGGGCTAATCCAGGTTACCAGATACTGTTCTTTAGAGCTAAAGGTAAAGGGACCCCTGACCATTAGGTCTAGTCATGACTGACTCTGGGGTTGTGGCGCTCATCTCACTTTATTGGCCGAGGGAGCCAGTGTACAGCTTCCAGGTCATGTGGCTAGCATGACTAAGCCGCTTCTGGCGAACCAGAGTAGTGCACAGAAACGCCGTTTACCTTCCCACCAGAACGGTACCTATTTATCTACTTGCACTTTGACGTGCTTTCAAACTGCTAGGTTGGCAAGAGCAGGGACCAAGCAATGGGAGCTCACCCCGTTGCGGGGATTCGAACTGCCGACCTTCTGATTGGCAAGTCCTAGGCTCTGTGGTTTAACCCACAGCGCCACCTGTGTCCCGTTCTAGATGGGTTATTTTGCTGGCATGCTATCTTGTATGTTCCTGGGATGATGGACTTAGCTATTTTAATAATAATAATAATAATAATAATAATAATAATAATAATAATAATAATAAATTGATTGATTAATTATATTACTGGTTTTACTGTTGGATTTCATGCATGGTTGTAAACAGCTTTGAGAGCTGATTTTGCCTTTTTTCTTTTTTTAAAAAAAGGTCCAAAAGCCTTTTAATCAAATAATTAAATAAACGTGGCTGAGAAACCTGAGCTACTTATTTGCATACAGATATTGTCCGGAAAGAGCTTTGACTCAGAACTCAGGATTTCTGTAGGCTAGAATTACTGTCCTCCCAGGGCTTGCAATCACTATCAATAACGCAGCCTGGTGGAAGAGCAGCTTCATGGCACTGGGTGGAAAAGAACTAGGTTAGAATCTCACCCTCAGGCAAACCCATCACCTGTTGGGGGCCTCACTGAGAGAGAGAGAGGAGAGAGAGAGAGAAAGAGAAGCTCAGGGGGCTATTTCGGCAACAGCCGCTGAAGCCGACAGCCGCTTTTGAAAGTACTGCCCACTAGTCTGCTGAAAACTTTCTGGCTGTTTCACGCAGGCTCTCCCTGCCCTCCTGGAATGTAGTTCGCTTTTGAAAGGAACTTTGTACTGTCAAGGAGGAGGATAGATTTTCCTTTACTGGGGGTGGGGGGAGGCTGCTGGGGTTTTCCCCCCCTCTTGGTAGTTTTCTAAGCTGCATGTTTTTTGGCTTTTGAATCAAAAGCTTGTGCAGTTTTGAAAGTAGGCAGGGACAATGGAGGAAGCTGAGAGCCAGAAACCTGAGCCGCTCCTGGCTTGTCCGAGAGACAGCAGACAGATGAAGGGTGAGTAACAGAATCATGCGTAGATGGAGTTGCAGTCAGCCTGTCCCTCATTGCTGCTTTTTATATCTTCATGACAGATTATATGGAGCAGATACTTTATATATTATGCTGCGGCTGACTGTTTTTTGTCTGTTTCTTACATCTGACTTTCTCTTGGGAAATACTTTTCTAGCAGAAGGAAAGCGAAGAGCATAAGGGTTCAGAGGTTGGGTTTTTTTCTTTTTGGTTTTGGTTTTGATGCAAACATTTTACGAAACACAAAGCAATCTATGAAAAGGGAGGGTGTTATCCCCCACAGTCAAGGGAGGCCACCCTTCTAATATTATGTTCTCCAACAATGCATGAAGAGTAAGCTTCCTCCTCATTTAGTTCAAGTGAGGATTTCATTTTTGAGCTCAAGTTTTGAAACTCAGCAAACCGCTCAGAGTTTAGTGCTGTTCCATGGGAAACACATGAGTGTGTCTTGGAATGCAGCCAGAAATTATGGACACAGCTTTCATGTCAGGGCAGATTTGGTGCCCTGCATACCAGTTTCACTCTGTTTTGTCTTGGATGTGGTGCAAACTACATGCTTTATAAGAACAAACATTTTGGATTGGGCAGCAAGATATTCCTAATTTGAATCTGAAGTGTTTGTAGAAAGTGTGTGTGTGTTTGTGTGTGTTTGTGACTTGTTATTATCAGAGCTAAGCCCTGATGACTTGACAGGGAAGACAGACCAGAAATGGTTTGTTTATTCATTCATTTATATTACAGCTTTTGTGTAGCATTTTCTGTCACTGGTAGCCTAAAAGTGATGGAGTATTGATACAAATAATAAAATGCAATTAGTAAGGCAAATTTGGGCTAGGCTCCTGAAGGAGTAGCAAAACTGAGCAAACTCTGGTCTTCCGCAGTGGTGGGTCAGGGGCTAACTCCCAGGTCACAGCCAGATCTGTGGTGGGTTGCAACAGCCACTCTGCCACCATGGAAATATATGGCTAAAACAAATAAGAAATGGTCCCCCAAAATTCATGTTTGGGTTAAAGGTGCGTCCTGGGTCAAAAAAAAAGGGGGTGTTGGAGGCTGCTCTAATAGTTGACCAGAGCTGTGTTCAAGACTAACCCAGGTGCCTTTACAATGGGTGACATTGAACTATGCTCTGGCTGTGTGATGTGATATATAAATATAATAAATTAACTTTCTCTGGCCTATTGGTGTAAAGAGCTCTCCTTGTTGTGACTGGCCTCCTTGCAATTTCCTGCTTTGGGCAAAGCTGGGTGACAGTGACACACACTGGTGATTGCCAATTCTGCAGACCCACTGTGAGTGCGAAATATGCCCCTTATATACCTGGCCCTTCTCCCTCGTGTTTCCAGTAGAGGTAGTAAGTCAGATCATTTATAATGCCTCAAGTCAGCCTAACATATTTGATTTGGACTATATGCCAGCAATTGGGAACCTCTGGTCTGTGGGCCTCATTGGGTGCCGTTTGGCCCGGGAGGCTGTTTTGAGCAAGCAAGACCCACCTGCCCCACGCCTTTGCATCATACATGACATCAAGCGTGGGGCAGGTGAAGGCGTGGCTCCTTACCAAAAACAGGTTGCCGGCACTTGCAAAAAGGCACAGGGCTTTGGAAGTGCTGCTGGTCATCGTTGCCTGCATAGTTTGGTTCCTTTTGCCACAGTGCTTTGAGTTCATCCAAATGCTCAATGCTGCTGGGTTACCCAGTAGACAGACTAAGTATGTGCTTAGGGCAGGGACACAAATAAAAGAGAGAATATTTCTCAATTTTATGGAACTCAGACAGGTCCCCTCCCTACTGAATTTTCTCTGCCTACTGAATATTTTGTTACCCCAGCAGGCGTTTTAATAGAAGTTCTTTTGCTTTTTGAATTGTAAACTGCTTAGAGACTGTTGTAAAGCGGTAAATAATTTGTTTAAATAAAGATATTATGGTAGGTGAGCAGGGCAGTCTCATAGGGCCAGGGCCACTTCTCTCCTTCTGTTCTATGCAGACTTATTTACAGTATCTATAGCTGACCTCTTCACTGAATATCTTCAGTAACAAAGCGAGGAGTTTCATGTATATAATGCAACACTTTCCAGAGCTCAAACCGTGGAATATTTAGGCACATATTGTGGGAAGTCCTCGCATTCTCACTGCCATTCTTAGCCAAGTAGATTCAGCTTGATTGATTGCTTACTGTTGTTTTTACATTTTCTGAGAGAACAACTGTTATTTTTATGTGTGGGATGGAAAGAGTTTCCAACTGCTCAAAGCAAAATAAAGAGATCACATTGTAAGCTTCGTAAAGGCAGTTTCACAACTTCTACTCCGTTTCGTGGATGTGTAGTAAACAAACATATGCTTAAATCCAAACATTCCTGAGCCTGGGAACGAACTAAACTTGGTGCAGTGGAATGTCAAATAGGCTGCAGTGTAATAACAGGGAGCATCTATAGTCTTGGAAGCTGTACTGTATATGAAATTCCTACTTGATGGCGCCAAGTGCCTTCCATCAACTTCAGCTGGTGGTCCAGCTGCGCCCCTGTCTGGAAAGGGATAGCCCAACTTCTGCCGCCTCTGAGAACCTCTAGGTTAAATTGCTGCAATGTGTTATATGTGGAGCTGCCTCTGAAGATGGTTCAGAAACTTTTCAGCTGGCACAGAATTTGGTGGCAAGGTTGTTCACCAGGGCAAGATAGTTTGAGCATATAACACTGATCCTAGCATTACTAAACATCAGGAATAACGTTCTGACTGTTTGACAGTGCAACAGACTCCCATGAGAGATAGTGGACTCTCTTTCCTAGGAGGTTTTTAAGCAGAGGTTGGGTGGCCATCTGTCATGCATGCAGGGCTTTTTTTTTACAGCGGGATACTCAGTTCCAGCACCTCTCAGGTGGGCGCCGTTGCTATTCTAAGAGAACAAGGGAGGTGTTCATGGTGAGTTCCGGCATCTCTTTTTCTAGAAAAATAGCACTGCATGCATGTTATGTACTAAGTTTGAATCCTAGAACAATAGGCAAGTAGGATCCTAGAATTCAACAACTGATTGGCTTGTAGGAGAAGACCAATCTGGCTCCAGGAAGAAGTTAATCAGCCTACTAGGCTGGTAGGATTGTAGAATGCAACAACTGATTGGCCTGCAGGAAAAGACCAATCAGGCTCCAGGAGGGAAGCAGAATCAGCCAATCAGACGGGACTCATTGTGTAAATAATGTACAGTGGACGCTCGGGTTGCGAATGTGATCCATGTGGGATGCATGTTCGTAACCCACAGCGTTTACAACCCGCACCTGCGCACCTGAGCACATGCGGGTTGTGATTCAGTGCTTCTGCGCATGCATGACCGCTGAAACTCGGAAGTAACCCATTCTGGTACTTCCGGGTTTCGGTGGTCCGTAACCCAAAAAAACACAACCTGAAGCGTCTGTAACCCGAGGTATGACTGTATATAAAAGCCTGAGGCTTGGGGAGCAATTCAATCACTGTTTTACAAGCTGCAATAAAGAGCATGAAATCACTACAGGACTCTGAGTCTATTTCAATGCGTATGATATTGGGTGTGGGGCTGGTGGGCATGGTTTGTGGGAACAGGCCACACTGGGGCCCACCAGTGAATTAATGTCACCAGGCATTGATTCAACACAGCTTCACCTGAGTCAGATGATTAAGGAGATGCCTAACCAGGCCAAGGAAAGGAAAATCCAAAGGGATTTCTCCCCTGTATAGAGACATTAACTGTGCAGAGGAAAGGTCAAGTCTGAAGCAGCCTTTGTAGATTTTGATTAGGTGTTTCTGAGTTGCTGCGCAGACAAAAGCCACAGAATTAGCTGTCAGTGTGAGCATTCAATGTGACACTTTAGATCAGGAGTGGAGAATTGGATACAGCTAGTCAGCTGGATCCTTCCTTTCCCCATCTTGCGTGGGCCAACGTTGAGGGGCAGACAGGGCACACACCATTGTGACATCAGGCGGCAGCTTAAAAGGGGCTCACTTTTTAAGTCCATTTCAGGCACACTTTCGGCACAAACCGCTTGCAAACGGACTTCAAAGTGGTAACAACCATGCTTTTACCTGACGTCAGGGATGGGGCAAGTGGATGTGGTTTGGAGGAAATGACTTCAAGTGCCAAATTAGAGGGTGCTGCTTAATTAGGCCCACAATCTGGAGGTTCCCAACCCCTGCTGTAGTTACATGGGACCCCCAGGAAGTTTCCACAATGAACTTGTTGGCATAACATGCCGTTGGCTTAAAATGAGGAAAGGTGAACTAGATACTTGAATGACTGCAATGCCAGCAAGCCAACAAGCCTTTTGATTTGTCACTGTAAGCTCAGCAGACAAAGAAGAAAAAAATCCCCACATTTAAGATGCACCACATTAAAGCATGAACTTTTAGCTTTTTTCCTTTGGTGATCTAGCATGGAGCTTGTCAGTCTCCAGGAGCACTGCAGCCTGGGACTCTTATCTTAGCAGCATGCTATGGTAGAATTCTCCCCCTCCCTTGACTTTTCAGACAGGATTGTCCTCAAATTATTG
Organism: Podarcis raffonei; assembly: GCF_027172205.1. Lineage (NCBI taxonomy): Eukaryota > Metazoa > Chordata > Lepidosauria > Squamata > Lacertidae > Podarcis > Podarcis raffonei. Next base: position 21,942,487 of record NC_070613.1, on the reverse strand, counting down.
AGATTGGATGTTTTTGTAATTATGTTACACATGGAAAATATTTCATCCTCCAACAGCCCCTCAGCATGTGTGGCAGCGGCTGTACTCTAAACCCCCCTAACTATATAACAATTTAATTTAAAGTGCTCAGGAATGCTGACTGGCTTTTAAAGTGTTTAGCAGATCCAAATCTCTCTGCCCTTGAATCTCGTCTTTGAGCCGATTGAGAAATAAAACACCTAGGGTTGAATTCATTGGTACCCCTCTATTCCCAGAAACACTTTTGAGCCAGTGGACTCCTTTGCTAGCAAGAAAAGGAGGGGAGCCCTCCATAGCCCTCTGAGGCTCCTAAAACTCTGCTCCAGTGGGTTGGGGAATTCTCCAGAGCAGTGTGGAAGGTTGATGGAGGCCTGCAGGACAAAGGGGGAGCTGGCATCTTAGTTATTGTCATGGGTCTATTTTTTTATTATATTTCTGTTGAGTCCTTCCTCCCAAAGGAGCCCCAGGTAGCAAACAACAAAGCAGCAAAACAATTAATTAATTAATTAATTAAGAATGTATGAAAAGGCACATATCGTCACAGCTAATGATTTCCTGAGGTCCAACGCTGAGGGCCTTCTGGCGGTTCCCTCGCTGCAAGAAGCCAAGTTACAGGGAACCAGGCAGAGGGCCTTCTCGGTAGTGGCACCCGCCCTGTGGAACGCTCTCCCTCCAGATGTCAAAGAGAAAAATAACTACCAAACTTTTAGAAGACATTTGAAGGCAGCCCTGTTTAGGGAAGCTTTTAATGTTTAATAGGTTATGGTATTTTAGTGTTTTGTTGGAAGCCGCCCAGAGTGGCTGGGGAAACCCAGCCAGATAGGTGGGGTATAAATAAATTATTATTATTATTATTATTATTATTATTATTATTATTATTATTATTTTATTTCCAGGTTGGTAGGACCAGTATCTTCTGGCCACTAAGTCTCTCCTTGAACAGGAATGCTTTTAATTTTTTTCTGAGTGTTAATGAAGGAGACAGGCACATTTCACTGAGGTGGGCATTCTGCAAACCTGGGATCTGCCACTCAGAAGACCATGCCATAGGTCAGCATCTACCAGGCAGCCTCCAGCAGGGACTCTTCTACTACCAAGGACTCCCTTGCTGAGTGTGGAGCCCAAAATGGTTGATATTGGCGTGGGGGAGGGGAGGTGCCCTCAGTGAAATAATGTGCTTTGAGGTCAAAAGCAGTAGCATTATGGGATGTGAAGGAATAACTGACACAGTTGAACTCTACAAGTTCTCTGCCGCTAGTGCGGGAAGCTGCCCTGTAGATTTGTCGATTGATGTAAATATTGGCTGGAGAAGTCAAGGAGTGTGCTAAAACTGCCAAATATGTCAAAAGCAAAGGAAAATATTTCACAGGGGGACATTATGGAAGTGGTGTTAATAAAGAGAAAACAGCTTCTATAATAGTAGGATGCGCAGGTGAATCATTTGAAAGAAGTGCTGGTGTCACCGGTAAGAGCCTGGGAGATAAATCAGACAGTCTCTGTTGCTAATCTCTCCTGTGCCTTGAACACATTAGGTAGCCTTTAGGCAAGACACACACACTCTCAGCTTCAGCCCCTGCACCTACAATATAGGGGATGATAGTACCAACTTATCTTAATGGGTTGTTGTAAAGATTGCGTGGCGTATTGAAAGTACAGTGGTACCTTGGGTTACATACGCTTCAGGTTACAGACTCCGCTACCCCAGAAATAGTACCTTGGGTTAAGAACTTTGCTTCAGGATGAGAACAGAAATCGTGCTCTGGCGGCGCGGTGGCAGCGGGAGGCCCCATTAGCTAAAGTGGTGCTTCAGGTTAAGAACAGTTTCAGGTTAAGAATGGACCTCCGGAACGAATTAAGTACTTAATCCGAGGTTCCACTGTACAATGCAAATGGTGGTGGTGGTGGATGTAGCTTTTAAGCTATTTGATGTGCATTCAGATGGGAGTGAGACTTGCTACCGGATATGCGGAGAATCAGGCTGCATGATTCCCATCCTAAACATACTTATAAGAACATAAGAAGAGCCCTTCTGGATCCGACCAAAGGCTCAACTAGCCCAGCATCCTGCTGCCGCATTAGCCAACCAGCAGTGTCCATCTCTGTAACTCAGCCATGAAGCTTGCTGGGTTACCTTGAACCAGTCGCCCTGTCTCAGCCTAACTTCCCTTGCAGGGGTTGTTGTGAAGATGACATGGGAGCTGGGAGAACCATGTACACCACCTTGAGCTCTGGGGGGAAAGGTGGGATATAAATTCAAATGAATAAATGTCAAACAGAAGCCTATGAACAGGACTTATGTGAAAGAATATCCCATTGAAGCCAATGGCACTAAATTTTGGGGTTGGGGAACCCATGGGTAGGATAGTGCAGCAAAACAACAGCTGGATGCTCAATTAGTTTGCTTAAATCTAATTGAGCTCATTTGGATTTGCATTTTAACACCAATGCCTGCAGTCCCATGCACATTTATTCCCCATCGAACTCTTGAGTCAGCTTGCTCAAGATCGGACTGCAAAAAATAATTATTAATTTTTGAGAGAGCCATGACTGTCTGTTAATAGCAGGTAAGGTTACAGATAGACTTGGAAAGCATTTTTAGTGGTTATGTTTCTCATTTTGCTCTCCACTAGCCTATTTCCCTCCCCCTCCCCTATTAGGTATTAGATAACATACCTTCAACCTGCATTTTTCTTTTGGGCCCTGAGGGGGGTTTGTATTATTCGGTTACCTGCAGATAAGTTAGCTGTAAGATCCATGCTATGCCTGTGTTCGTTCCACAAAGCAACCAGTAATAGTCAGGCCTCAAAAGTAGATTTTAAAGTTGTAAGAGTTATCTGACTCCCCCCTCAAGCATCCAGTTATTCTCTCCCCCCCCCCATTGCATAGACTTGCTTTTATTTCATTTCTCAAAAGAATGGTTTATTGAAAAAGTGACACTATATTTTCCAGTCTGCTGTCTCGGAGAGGCATAAAATCCAAGCGAGATCCATGAAATTTAAAACCATGGCTATGGTCTGAAAACCGGGGGGGGGGGGGGGCAGGGAGCAAAGAAAAGAGAAGTGCTTTTTTTCTTCTTATTTCACATAAGTTTTGGAACATTTTGAAAACACACTGGAAAAAGATTAAGTATTCAAACTCTACTGTACGAAAATAATTTTATCATTTGCGATTACCAAAGGAAGCCTCATTACAGTCCCATTAAAAAGTACTGGAGTGTTACGATGATTTTTTTAACGTCTTAAAAGATTTTAAAGCTTAAGGAAGAAAGAGATCTACCATTCATTCCCCCTCGCTATTTCAGTACAGAGAACTGCATAGCAAGGACATGGTTTGCTTATTGATCTGTTTTCCATCCAGCATTTCACATTGTTTTGTATAGCTTATGCAAACTACTATTTTAGTGGTTGTCTTAGTTAAGCCTAATAGCATCTCTCCTCATTAAACAGAGCAGAACCATATCCTCCTATGCTATCTTTTTAAAAAACCATGTACATCCACACCAAAAAATAAACTTTCTTCTTCTTCTGTAGGCATGACTGCTGAGATTCTGTTTTGATCGTATCTCACCTTTTTGATTTGCAGACCAGAAAAGCAATTTGCATGCAACCTCGTTAGACGATGCAGAATACCTGTGGCCTAAGGAACTTGTTGCCTCCGGAAACAGCCAGGCTTCTGCAAAGACAGGCCGCAACATTCCTCGGAGACACACCGTAGGTGGCCCTCGAAGTTCCAGAGAAATTCTGGGAATGCAGGCATCAGATATGGACAAGAAGAGAGAAGCTTTTCTGGAGCACTTGAAGCAGAAATATCCCCACCATGCCACTGCGATCATGGGCCACCAAGAAAGACTGAGAGATCAGGTATGGAAGACAAAGCAAATGTATACATATGTGGCTTTGGTTCTGATGCTAAAACCCCTGTGGATATTTATTCACGCATGGAATTCCTGTGCAAGTGGGCTTTGCTGCTGAATGGGAATGAATTCATGGAGCTCCTGCTGATACTGAAGCCAGTGGGGAGCCCTTATTCTTGCAAGGAATCAATATGGAGCTTGCGTACATGTAAAAAGCTGCCAGATCAGACTGATAAAATACAGGAATGGCTGGGTCTTAGAAAATCATACAGTGCAGTTCCATTTCAGAGTGAAAGCAGGAGAGAGTTTGTCTGTAGGAAGTTTTTTGTATGAGGGACCATGCACGTAGAAAACTTAACCTGTCAGGGAAAAGTATTCTAATCTAGCCTTTTCCCTGACATGTTTAAATGGTTTGTTTCTTTGCTTTTTTGTAATGTTTAGGGCAGGCATAGGCAAACTTGGCCCTGCAGATGTTTTGGGACTACAATTCCCACTAACCCTGACCACTGGTCCTGCTAGCTAGGGATCATGGGAGTTGTAGCCCAAAAACGTCTGGAGGGCCAAGTTTGCCTATGCCTGGTTTAGGGTTTATAAATACTAAGCACCCAGATATTCAGTCCTGCCGCTTTTGCAGTCTGAAATGGTATAGTGTAGCAAGAGTTGCTCCACTGCCAACACATGACCCACCTGATTGTGTGTTTTCTACTGGCTGAAATTCTTTAGGACAAAATTACAGACCATCTGACTTTTTTGAGTCAGAGGTAGCCAGTGTGGTGCTCTCTGGATGTTGTTGAAAGTGATCTTACAAACCATGAAAGGGTGTGTGATACTTGAACTGACAAATAATCATTATAAGGCTGTTGCTCCACCTCTGCTTCTCAAGGAAGGAGTGATGAGCAGAAAGGTATTTATAAGCCATAGGTAGCTAACATGGATAATAAACTACAACTCCCATCATCCCAGACCATTTGCCATGCTGGAATGACTGCAGTTGCAGCCCATAACATCTGAAGGGCATCATGTTGGCTTCCCCTTCTCTAAAACATGATGTGCCTCAGCATAGGGTTTGGGTTCCAAATCATAGGGTCATATTCAACTAACTTTTGCTTAGAGTAGACCCATTGAAATTAATTACTTTGGTTCATTCATTTCGGTGGGTCTGCTCTGAGTAAAACCGGTTGGATGCAATCCATGAGTTGGTTGTGAGCTTTGAATCTGAGCCTTTGTCAACCTGCTGTGACAGAAGTATTTTAACAGGTTCTGAGGCACCAGTTTTGCTCGACTAAACACAATTGCTTTTCAGCAGTTATAGGACATGGCATGAAAGCACAACCTGCTTCTTTGTCAGAGCTAAGCCACAGGCAGCTGTCGAGAGGGATGCAGGAGCCAGGGACAAGCTGGGAGCTGGAGCTAAGGGCTAGAACCAAAGTTGGGCTTAATATTCGACTCTGGGTTTTCAAGACAAATTTGTACCTTGCCGAAATGGGCATATGGGGGAATATTCAGTGACTTTTCAGAAAGGGCAAAATTCTCGGAACTTTTTCAGGGGTGCTGCCTTAATGAGGCATGCCAGAGGTAGGACAGGGCAGAAGGAGACTTACCCCTGTTCCAAATTCCTTTCTTCTTTATCATATTACCTAGCAAAAGTTACACTGACGAAAAGGATGGTGCAAGTCGAATTATGTTTTAAAAGCTTGGTTTCTCTCTGCCAGGCTTGGGTTAGCTTAGCTGAAAGGAGTTTAGAACAGGGGTAAGTTACACCAGTATAAATTATACTTGGCTTCCTATAGTTTGGATTGTTCTGTTAGGTTGCCCCCCATAAATTGATCAACGAAAGCTTAAGATGACTGGTGTGATAATTAAAACTAGCAGCCCTACTGTTAATTTGTGTGGGTTTTTACTGGCTGTGGCTAAGCAGCCCATGGTGGGGACTGGAATGTGGAAATGTCCGGTTTGCAATTAAATTTAGTACTGAGATCCTTGGCCAGCCCACATTATGTCATTACAAAGTCTTCAAAATGATTTTAAGATTGAGGGCAGATTCCATTTTCCTACCCCACCCTTTCAAAAGCATGCAAAGTCAAATGAAACATCCACAGCTGACTTTGACAATTCCTCTGTGTCTGGAATGTGTCACTTGTCAGTGATGTTACTGATGGAGAGGAAGTGGAAGACAAAATTTGAAAATAGCTACTATCTAATCAAAGAGCCATTTTCTGAATGACACAACTTAAATCATAGACCGAGAAAATCCAAAACCCAGATGCTCTGTTTCTGGTGAAAATGGCCATAAAGAAGCTGTTTCTGTTCACATTCACAACTAAATGCACCTAATATAGTTTACACATAGAGACATTACGATCAACATTTAAAACAAAGCTAAAACACAAATGGGCAGAACAGGAGCAACCTAATAAAGTGTGGATGAGAAGAAATGTTGGGGTCACAGCAAAAGCTATTTGCATTTATGCCAGATTGGGAGGGGTTAATACGCCAGTTTCTGTCCGTGTTTCTTTTGCAATGGCCAAAAAACATTTCTTTTCTGCCAGGCTTTTGGCTTTTATCTGTGGCCTCCTTCAGTGGGTCGGAAGTTTTAGTCCTGCCTTTGAAAAAATAAGAATTGAGTTTTAGATTTTTCTCTGCCTTGTTTTCATGCTGGTTTTCATGTGAATTACTTTTGCAAAAGAAGCGACTAATAAATTTTAATCACCATCAACTTCATAATAGCACACTTTGTACGCTCGCATGTTCTCACGTAGGGCTTTCTTGTTCTGCATTCCCCAGATACACATACCCTGGTGCTTTAAAGTTATCTCCATTCTCTAGTGTGATGTATGCATGTACGTGTTGTGCTGCAGGAAACTCTGGTACAACACTGGTGTTTCCCGCAGCAGCTCATAAGATGTTGGAGCTGCTCTCAGAGCTCTGATTTCCTGCCAAGTGCTATAAATCTCTGAGCACTGCTTGCGCCTCCCCTCTTTCCCCCTCTGACTTTGAAATCTTGAAGCTCTTCCCTGACTGCTTCATTGATTGTGCTTGTTATCTTTGTAATGAACTAGAGTATCTGTGTGGAAAATGCAGGGTGGTAGTTAAAGATAATGCACAAATTGCTTTCTTTTTTTAAAAAAGAGATGTGAGATTAGATCTTTCCTGAGTCATGTAAATATTTTGTTCCACTGGTGAAGATACTTGCAAGCCAAGTTTGAACAGACTATTGCAGAGACAACCCTACACATTTTGCAACTTGATCTCCCTCCGAAGCCAATAAATTACAGAAGGAATGCAGTAACTGCATTTGCTGCTTGCTTAAAATGTGCCGTACTTGCTAATTTATTAAGACTGCAATCCTAAGGGAGTGACGTTTTCTCAGGAGTAAGTGAGGTTGAATTCAGCAGGACCTACGTCTGAGTAGATATGGTTAAGATTGTACTGCTCTGTTGAATTCAGTGGGGCTTACTTCTGAGTAAAACATGCATGCATCAAAGGAATATCTCCTGTTTATACATTTTATAAATGAATCGGGTATGATAATAAGTGCATAACCTTTAAAGCAACATCATTCCTTGGAGGGTGAGAATATGTTGCCTTTGTCTAGAATCATTCCCTCGCCAGGTTCATGATCAAAGTAGAGATGTGTTTAAAGATAGCATACACAACAAGCAGTTCATCTTAAAACTATTTCATGGAAACCTGTCATACAATTAGCGAAGTCTGCTTCTTCATCGGTTGTAAAGACCTGTGACAGACAATCCCTAGCTAATTGGTAATGGGTGTATGTGTGGTCTGCCCTTCTTCAAAGGTTAAAGTACCATAGGATTACAGGAAAGGCTGGCTGCCCCATAAGCTTCTGCATGGGTGGAGGCTCAAAAACAAAGAGGACCTAATAAGAGAATTGGCTCCAAGTCTGTGGAGGCCTGTCTGAGACTTCTCCTTCCCTCTAATGGTAGACCCTGGGTGGTTTACATGGTAGTGGTGATAGCTAGTAACAGGTAACAGCACTGCGAAAGATGTCAGGTTGTTGAGGGCTGCAATGTTAATTTCCCACAATGCCCCAGAGTAGTGATGGGAGAGGAATTAGTTCAGTTTGCATTTTATTGTGAAATGCCCCAATTCATATGTCCTGAATCGAAATGCATCTACCCTTCAAAATACCGTACTTTTCTCTCTATAAGACACACCTTTTCCCTCCTAAAAAGTAAGGGGGAAAGTGTGTGCGTCTTATGGAGTGTATGCAGGCTGCGCAGCTATTCCAGAAGCCAGAACAGCAAGAGGGATCGCTGCGTAGTGCTCCCTCTTGCTGTTCTAGCTTCTGGGATAGCCCCTCAGTCCCTTCCCCCACCTCCTGGAAAAGCCCCCAAGAGCCGCGTGGAGCGTGTGTGCGGCTCTTGGGAGCTTCTCCCTCCTCGGGGGAAAAGCCTGCAAGCGCCACGCACACGCTCCACGCGGCTCGTGAAAGGGAGCACTGAGCAGAGCCTGGGATGCATAAAGGTTCTGCTCAGCGCTCCCTTTAAAGAATATTTTTTTTCTTGCATTGCCCCTCTAAAAACTAGGTGCGTCTTATGGTCAGGTGCGTCTTATGGAGCGAAAAATACGGCACTCACTTTTTCCAAAGGTGTCCAACCAAATGAAGTGTACAAAAATGTCTACATTGTGGCAATATAGGAATTAATTAAAGAAATAAAAGTATTTTTTTTCTCAAATAATGAAAATGAGGAGAACATGAGTTTGCAGACAGCCCAAACATAACCACAGCCAGACATCAGCTTTATCCTAACATGGTGTTCCCAATGACTCAGTTGGATGCTTTATCCATCCCATCTGTGTACTTTGCTGCCTTTGTGTGGGTGGCCCCCGCAAGGAGCTCAGCGTCCGGGAAGCCACCCCTTTCTCCTTCTATTGGGACACAATGACATCTATTGTTTTACTGCTGGGAAGCAGCCAGGTAGAATGACAGAAATGATCTGTTGATGTTTTTCAACTTCTCTTCCACCTTATGAATGCTTTGCTGCCTAATGGGTTTTGGACAGCATCCAAAGAACCCATAAGCACACAAATGACCTTCTCTGTGGTCACTGGGACTTCCTCCACTGTCAGGTCATCAGTTTGCATCAGAGGCTGTTCCCAGAGATCCTCTATGTTTTTGTGAGTAGTCAGGTGGAGGGGGGGTGTCTTGCTGCCTTTGGGAAGGGATCCCCACAAACCTTGCTGCATGCAGGAAAGCTCCCCGTATGACCATCTAGATATCAACCTAGCACGAAGCAGGAAAGTGCTTCTAATAGGCATGTCGGCACCCAGTGGAAGAACCTTTATCTAAACATCAACCCCCAGGCACTGTTATGATACAGACAATGCACTCTGACAGGTGTGGCTCTTATTGCAAAACAATTCCCCCGGAAACTAAGGCAGAACTTCTCAGATCTTTCTGAAAGGAATAGTAGGAAGCTTGTCACAACTCCAGAAGCTGGTGCCGGACCGGAGTGGAGGAAGGTGTTGTGTGTCTCTCCCCACTCCACCCCCCACCCCCCGCACCTTTGATGGAAAATGAAACTTTCAGCATGCTTTGACCAGGGAAGCCCGGAATGACTCGCGAATGAGACCCTCCGTTTACTGAAAAGAAGGAGGAGAGACATAAAAGGTGTGTGTGTGTGATTCCTAAAGGTCTCCGAAGTTTTGGAGGGGCAGCTTCTGAACGTGGTGTGCCAAGTTCCCTGCATTGCAGGTAGGTCCACAGAGTTGCACCGCTCTTTCTCGTTGTTCTCTGTCCTTCGAGAGAGCAATGGCGGTTAGCGAGGGGGCAGGAGGGAAAGCAGCTGAGCCAGAGGAGGAATCTGCTGTGAGATTCAAATAATGCACGCAGCAGCGGTGGAAGGCTGTTAAAAAATAGCTGAATTCCTGCCAAATAAAATGGGGGGGGGAGAGAAAGTCTCCAGGAGAAACCAGTTTTACAGGTTGTGCTGCCCAAAGGGCATTATGGGTTCTTTTTAAAAAAAGAAAAGAAAAGAGAATTGTTGCAAAGGGAAACAATGAACCTGCAGAAGTTGTATTAGCAAAACCTTATAAGGCTTGGGTCTTCAACACAACAGTTTTTCGGGTGTGTGCACCCTTGCAGGTTGTTTCTTTTTGCACTGTTGGGCAGGTCACATTTTGTTGCTCCACAGTTATTAGAAAAGACCCGTCCTATACTCCCACAGTTTGTTCGCCTTCAAAAGCCAAATAAGCATGTGTTTTTATATTTTTTTTAATAAACCTGCTTTGTAGTAGATCAGCACCATGCCAAGGAGTAGACTGTTAAACATTTACTTGGAAGGAAATAGTTCAATTGCATTGTGCGGCCTCAATCTGACAGGTTAGCTCTACTGTGTAGGCAGGTGGGGTTTAGGTAACCATGGAGATCTGTGATGTCATGCTTGGGAAAGCATGTTAAGGCAGCTAAGGGTACATGTAGCCGTTCAAAGTCCCATAGGCTGGAAGTTACTTTTATGCAAATGAGAAAGTTTCACTTGGAGAGGGGGGTGAAAGGGGGGGCTAAATAAATTGCAGTGGAGACACATGGGAGGCGTTTTACCTGCCTGGGATTGTAAGGGAGTTTGTTCGGAACTAAAGATTTGGGTGACTACTCAAATCTTAGGAGCTGTTCTCAAGCGTATTTCCTGGCTTGCCTCCAGAATCCTGCAATTAGGTAAACAAAAATGTCCTCCTTCGCTTTGCAACGACTATAATACGATTGTTTGAAATCTACTTGGCTGTGTTATTTTCTTGAGAGTAGAGCTGAATCAATAAATGGGGTTTTCTGGTATGATGTTCTCTCTCTCTCTCTCTCTCTCTCTCTCTCTCTCTCTCTCTCTCTTCTCTCTCCCTTCCTCCTTTCCCCACCCCACCTCTTGATTTGAATGATCAGCAGATTTTTGAATGCTGTGAAATAAGGAGGAAGTTAGGTGACTCATGCTTAATACGAGTGTGGTATTAGAGAGGAGAAACCAGAAAATGAAAATGGATTTGTTCTATTGGTAGAACCTTTCTTACTAATCGTTTCTGCTTTCACTGTTAAGAATCAAACTTAATATCACAAGTTTTTTGGGGGGGGGTTATTATAAAACAGCCTTTCAAAATGCAAACTGCAGAGGTCCTTGTTCATTATTATAGCATTATTTTGTGGAAGGGCAACTTTGGAATGGATGCAACAAGTTCCATTATATGACTAAAAATGTTTGGAGGGGAAGAGCACAATGAATTCTTTCCCATCAAAGAAGAAGCTACATGGATAGAAGTAGGTTTTCATTTTTTTGCTGCTGCAATAAAATGAGTGGACTCTTACAGTTTGACCATCAAAGGGAGTGGTTTGGGTAGCCAGGGTTGAAGTATGAGTAACTGGTGTCCTGGCAAATAGTTGTTTGTAGCATGAAAGGCCACCGATTCAATTTAGACACCTGTGAAATGTAAATGAAGGATGGAGGCATGGCAGAATACCTGGGGAATGTTCAAAACAAGTTTCTATGCTTCCAGCCCAAACCATACAAAACCCTGAGATGTATAAAGAGCTCTCATCATTTGCTGTTCATTTCTTTATATATATATATGAACAGAAGTAAATTTAGCAGTGCAAAACACTAACAAAATAATTGGAAACAAATGAAAATTTATTTTAAGCTCTTTTTTAACCCCATTTTTTTTTTGTCTAGTGCATTGCAGATCTATTTGACTTGACAGTCATGGATAAATTGCCACTATTAGTTATTAATGGGAATTTATAGACTTAATTTCAAGCCTGCTTTGTGTGTGTGTGTGTGTGTGTGTGTGTGTGTGTGTGTGTGTTAGAAAAGGATCTGAATCATTATGTGTTTAATATTGAAATATGTCATATTGAACAATGTGTCAAATAAACCAGCGTATTTGCATTAATTATGCTGATTGTGGTTGATGAAGTGGAAGACTAGAAGGGGGGATATGAAGAAAAACGAGTCAATGTTAATATTATGTGAATAAATTTGTGGCTGGTAACCATATGTAGGAAAATGGCGTTTGATTGCAGCAAGAATATCTTATGTGTTCTGAATTGATGCATATTTAACTAGTGAGTACCTATCATTATGACTGCGGATAGTGGCATTGTAGGGAACCTTTAGGGATGGAGCACATTTCTATGCACAGAAAAAGGCATTTCATGTTCCAGTGGAATAGCTGGAAGTGCAGTTCAGGTCTTGAAGTGGTACATTTGTCCCCAGACGAAGCACTTCCCAAGTGCACCTGCTAGCTGAATCAGTTGCCTCACTTTGCCTAATGCAAGGGCCGGCTCCCTAACCAATCTGCAGGTCAGGGCCCATTTGTTCAGCACCATCAAAATCAAGCGAATGGGGCCACTAAGAACTGGGCTTCCTTCTGTTTTCCTAGTCTTGCTCTAGCTTTCATGCCACCTAGAATTAGGTCTGCAGTTGTCAACTGTTTTCTGTTTTTTAAAGTAATTTGTTGTTTTTATTTAAATAATTTATATACCACTTATGTATAATAGTCTCTAAGCTGTTTACAAATATACAATGCAAAGAATAACAATAAATTAAAATGATAAAATCAGACTTCAGCTGGAATGCCTGTTGGAATAATAAAAGAAATGTCTTCAGTAGGTGCTGGAAGTTCAGTAGGGAAGTGACCTATCTGACCTCAACTGGAAGGGAGTTCCATAAAACACAATACTAAACAGTTCCTGGTGGGTAGGAGAGCCATGCATCTGAGCCATGGAGGACCACTAACAGTGACTCCCCCCAAGGCATCAGTGATCAGGCAGGGATATAAAGGATTGGTTCAGTTTGCCAAGCTCATTTCCTTATCAAGGTGAAGGCAGTTCACTGCTTTGATTTTTTATTTATGAATCAGTGATGTGTGTTCTTTCTCTCTGAATAGTGAATAGTTGCTTTGCAATTTTAGAACCATGAGCAATCAGTCCAAAGAGCCTCTTTTAGACATATATAGTCACTTCTACATGCCAGGCGGCATGGCCTCTTGCTTGAACTGTTCCTGACCACAGACCCTTGTACTGCCCCAGAGTCTGTTTCCAAAGTTCTCCAGAGCTAGCTGCTTTCTGAAGGGGAGGCATCCGAAATGAACTGTTTCAGAACAGCCTCCTGGCATTCACTCATATCTGTGTGTAAGACTTTACCTGGACATGTTGCAATCCTCGACTGGGCTTTGTCCAGTTGCTTCTGATAGCAGCAGCTACTCCTCTGTATTTGTTTTCTTGCAACATTGTCTGAGACAAGTCATCTACAAGTCCTGGACTGAGAAACCATGGAGTCACTGCCAAGAGCTTATCTAGGCATGTTTTAATACCAAGGAGAAAGGGATTCAAGTGCAAGAAAAGTGCAAAGGAAAATGGATGTAGCTCATTTGTTCTGCTTTTGCACCAACCGGCCAATCTTCAACAGGTTGGGTGTGTTTTCATTGGGGTCACGATGCTTCAAAAACACTGCAGTTGTCATGGGGCATTGTCCACCACATTCTAGTCTGCTTCTTGGTCTCACCAAACCTAGTATTGAATTTGTTCTCAATCTGTGTTTTGTCCTCTTCTGCCTAATCAGAGATGCAAGACTCCTTTTTTATGATTCTTGGTGTTCAGTTTGGGGGGACTGCCAAAACAAAGCTGACACTTGCTGTGGAGTGTTTTCAGAGAGCCATACTGATGTGATGGTCACTATAAGCCTTATTCCTTTTTTACGCTGAAAACATAGGTGAGCTATGCCTCTCTTATATCAGGCTTCACCAGCTTTGGGTCTCCAGATGTTGCTGGACTACAGCTTCCACTATCCTTGACGGTTGGCCATGCTGTCTGGGGGAGATGGGAATTGGCATCCAAGATTGGGAAAAGCTACTTTAAATGTTGTTGGGCTACAATCCCCATCATTCCTGATCATGAGCCACGCTGGCTAAGGTTGATGGGAACTGTTGTCCAACAGCATCTGGAGGACCACAGGTTCCTTTAACCCTGCCTTCATGCTACGGTGTGTGTGGTTTTTTTGGGGGGGGGGTGCCATATCTGTATGGTAGAACACATGCTTCAAATGTAGAAGGTCCCAGGTTCATTAGTTTGGAGGCGGTGCTATAGTAGGTTGAGCACATGCTTTTCATACAGAAGGTTCAAGGCCTGGTATCTCTCAGGTTAGAAGACCTCTTCCAGGGCCACTGATAGTACAGGACTAGATGGAGTAATAGTCTGACCTGGTGGAGAGCAACTACCTGTGTTTTCAGAACATTCAGTAGTTTCCTCAGAAGCTTATCAAGGTTTGTTTGTTTGTTTGTTTGTTTGTTTGTTTGTTTGTTTGTTTTACAAGAAGACAGTTGGAAATGAGCTTTTCAGAAGGTAAGCTTGCCCACTATAACTAGTCTTCCCTACATTGTGTAGGCACAACAGGAGCATGTTCTAGGCATCATTGGTATTGTTTGTGAACTGAGGGTAGAATGAGCCACAGAAAGGCACATGGACAAGGTTCCTTGGGGCAGGGCGGGTTAAACACTGACTTCCAAGAGTCCCTGGCAAGGACAACAGAAAATGACCTCGGAACATGCCCATCTGAAAAACAGATATTGAAGCAAGCTTTGATCTCAAATACAGGGTGGGCAGGCCTGTAATCTTTGTTAATAGGAACCTTTAAAAGGAGAGAAGCCCATAAATAAGATTTTGTTCCTTGAAGCAGGCTGCCCCTCCTAAGTAATCGCTTCTGCACCTGCAAAGATACTGTGGCGGCAGAAAATCATTTGCTCTCCCTGAACCTCACACGCAGCATGTTTGTTTAACCCAGTTGCTGCAGGCAGCACTTCCCCTGGGCTTAGAATGGGGAATTTCAGTAATGGGTGATGTCTTTACATTGATAATGCCCAATGCAAACAGAGTTGTGTGTAATTCTCTGACCAGTGAGTGTATTGAGGCAATTTTAATGCATGTGCCTTTCTGAACAAAAGCTGGCTGAGCTGGACACACCTGGTCAGTTAGTTCCATCTAATTTTAATCCTTGAGGTTTAAACCCCCTTTGCAGAGAACTGTTTAGGGGATCAAAAGTAAATAACACAGGCAAATCTCTAGCTGAAAGCGTTTTCTGTTTCTTTTGTCTTTGGTGAATGCATTTGCTGAAACAGCACAACAGATGGGGGAAGAAGACCCTGCCGTCATTGCCTGTGAGCACAGCACTGTTTTGTAGTGTAGATCCTCTTGGCTCCTATATCCTCAGCCTACACTTCCTCCTGAAATTGCACCAATTTAGCAAAATCCATGACTAGGGCATTTTGCATCTGGGTGCATCAAACAACAAGGGGCTGTGTTCTTTGATGTGCCTCCATTTATTTGCACTTGGGAGAGAGACGCTGTTTACTATTTGTGTGTGGTCTTTCTTTGGTTCATTCCTCTTAATTCACAATCCAATTCACCAGTAATTTGTAAAAAAACCAAACCAAACCAAACCACCCCTCTTTAGCCCTGCTTCCTCCTACCTAGAGGTTGGAAACCTACTGTCACATTGTGTCTTAGTAGCTACGGATACGTCAGTTTTTGAGCAAACCATTTTGCCTACAAAGGGGATGTGTGCTTTTGTCATCATGCATAGCTAATACACAGGCAGGCCCATTTAATTGTTTGTAACTCTAGCTGTTGATTGGGTGTGTTCTGAAGATCATATCTTGGCTTTATGTGATTACGCTTCATCCCCCTGAATGCAACCTCATTGTGTAAGCTGGCAAATGAACCCGGAAGTCCTCAAGTTAACTTCATGTCCCATTACAACTGAACTGCTTCAGAACAAGCCCTGGTTTAAAATTGGCTTCATATCCTGACTTGATTTGAAATCATTCACCATAGCTTCCCAGTGTGGACAGAATGGGAGACCGTAGTTAACTGTCCTGGTTTGTTTGCTCATTTGTGCAAAGGGAAAAAGAATGTGGCTCTGTGTGGCAGAATGAGGCTTGAACATATTTTGGCTTATTATACGAATACAGTGGTACCTTGGGTTACTTATGCTTCAGGTTACAGACTCCGCTAACCCAGAAATATTACCTTGGGTTAAGAACTTTGCTTCAGGATGAAAACAGAAATCATGCAGCAGCGGCACAGCGGCAGCAGGAGGCCCCATTAGCTAAAGTGGTGCTTCAGGTTAAGAACAATTTAAGGTTAAGAACAGACCTCCAGAACGAATTAAGTTCTTAACCCGAGGTACCACTGTATACTATTTTCAAAGACAGCTGAACTAGTAACCTAGACAGATTTTTTTTATCCCACCCATTCTCTAAGAAGCTCAGGATGGCATGCATGGCTCCCCTTTTCAACAGCCCTGGGAGGCAGGGAGATAATAATGACTGAGTCAAGATCACCCACTGAACTTTGTAGTCGAGAGGGGATTTGAACTCTGGTTCCAGTCCAACACTCTGACCTTCATACCACCCTTATGTTCTGTGGCCCTCCGGACACTGTGGGCCTACTCTTGCTCTCCAAACCACCCCTTGGGATTTGCTTTCTTTTCCATTCGAAGGGAAATGGAAGCTGTTATATGGTGAGGTCAGGGTTTTAAAAACCCTGCAATGAGGAGGGCCGGTCCTATTATTAGGCAAAGTAAGTTGACAGCTTGGATGTAGTGGCAGCACCTCACTGATGGTAATCTTAGCACTTGTTAGAGCCCACTTAGCTTCTGTGCATGGAAGGCACTGTTTCATATTTTGCGTCAGGTGGCAGAAGGTCTTGGACTGGCCCTCACAGTGAACTTCTAGGCGTGGGGAGACTGTCTGGTCAGCAGCCAGATTCCACCTCACAGCTATATGCTGGATCTAGCAACTTGTAAGCCCACATTAAATTCTCACAGAGGTTTTCAAACATTACCCTTCAACTTTATTTATTTTAGAGCAGTGCTATTTTTAGTGCCTGCTAATGTCATCTACCCATCTGTTGTAATTAGTAATAAATTACTCACAGAAGGAACAAATATTTGACTCTGATTACAATGAGTTAGAATAAGCATTGCTTTAAAAAAAGGGGTTACATAAATAGCTATGTTAATGTCATTAACTGATTTATTTCAGCAGTGCTGAGCTGGTAATGCAATAAGAAAAGGAAAGATGTGCCTTAGCTTTTGCGTCGAAAAAAGCTGTATTTTTAACATGAAAAACCCTTAAACATCTGATTGTGACATAGTGGGGTATAAATGCAGTTATTTGACAATTGCAACTCACTGTACAGCTTTAAAATGCATGTTAGAAATATCTCTGCATATTTGAGCAAATACCCCCATTACTGCTCTTTTGAAAGAATCTTTAAATAACACACAGCTGCTTAATGCGAGTCTGTGTCCTTTATGCTTTTGCTGTGGATTCTTTTCTGACGGGGTTTCTGTCACACTAAATAATTTTTAAAGAGCTTCCCTAGTTGTTGCCCCCCCCCAAATATTGCTTGCCATCGTCTTTTTTCTCAAAGAAACAAATAAAAAGGCAACATGTGTTAACAGCTGTTGATTGGGGTTGAGATGCCTGTCTCCTAGGGCCAGGAAGCACATCTGCCCTCTAATATAGAAAAGGCTGTCAACAAAACTACATTTAGTGGTGTGACTGTGGTTGTTTTATAGGACTTCAAGTTGTGCCTGCAATTCAACATTGTTCAATACATCATGGGGGGTGGGGAACTTTCAGATGAAGCAAATGACATTATTGCAACCATTCTGATGGGTTATGAATATTTAAAAAGATTTATATAGTGCATAATAATCAACAACAAAAACCCATTAAAAACAAACGTTAAAAAGAAGTTGACATAAAATTGATCAAAATAGAAATAAAGCCAGCAGCTTTAAAGCAAATATACACAATGCAATTACATATTAACGTGATATGTCTGGGTAAAAAAGGTAAAGGAGCCCTGACAGTAAAGTCCAGTTGCGGATGACCCTGGGGTTGCGGCACTCATCTCTTTTTATTGGCCGAGGGAGCCAACGTTTGTCCGCAGACAGTTTTTTCCGGGTCATGTGGCCAGCATGACTAAGCCACTTCTGGTGAACCAGAGCAGCTCACAGAAACACTGTTTACCTTCCCGCAGGAGTGGTACCTATTTATCTACTTGCACTTTGACGTGCTTTCAAACTGCTAGGTTGGCAGGGGCTGGGACCGAGCAACGGGAGCTCACCCTATGGTGGGGATTTGAACTGCCGACCTTCTGATCGGCAAGCCCTAGGCTCAGTGGTTAAGACCACAGAAGTTTCCTGTATAATATTAATGGGCCAGGAGTTCCAGAAAGTACATTCAGTTCCTTGCAAATGTGGAATTAACATTATGTGGCCCTTACAAAGATACATCTCCTGCTATCTGGAATCCCAGCTCTGAGCATTGGAGAGATTTAAGCTGCACTCAGATATGGAGTTTATTGCAGTAGTTCTAGCACTGCTGATCCAATTTCTAACTTTTCTTTTTTAACTGGATAGGACCCACATGCTGCAGGCTAGCCACTCCTGCAGTAGGAAATTGGTGTCCAACTTGCAAGGCTCCTGTTTGATCCTTGCATCACCTGCCACCTGCCGATTTATTTCATCACATTATTTTGCCTTAGGGAGCTGTTGTACTTGAAAAGGGACCTATTCACAACCCTTCTGAGTTGTGAAGCACTATGGGGTGCTGCACTGGTCCCCCTAGCAAATGCTGTGCCATACCTCAAGTTGAATGACTGCTTGTCTAAGCTATCATGCATTGATCAGTGATTTCTCTATGTATGGTGGGGAGAGGAGTCCCAGAAGCCTTTTGTTGAGCAGCGATGAGCCTGCGGTTCCTTGTTCTCAGGGTGAGAGCTGTTGCAACTGCCTTATTAGTTGCAACAATGCTGGCAATACGTTGTATGCTAGCAGGTGTGCCTGCAATTTACCTGTCTATTTGTCCACACTTGCAGAGCCAGGGGGAGGTTGTGCCAGTGTTATGGTCCTGACTTGAATTGCCAGGCTCCCCAATGTTTGGATCTTTAAACATAACTAGTAGACAAATCAGAATTAAAGGATTTTGAGGCCGCTTCAATATGACACCGTTGATTTCTTTAGCCTTGCAGGGGAATATAAGCCCAGGGTTGCCTCTTAGCAGTCTGTTGGGTTCCATGAAAAAGCACAGCTTTCACTTCCTTGAAAGTGAGTTTCTAGCCCTCAGGATTCTGACGAGGAGACTGACAGCACCACCAGAATGCATACACCTGACAAAGTCAACTATAGCTCACTGCAGGGGATGTCACAATAAATCTCTTAGTGTTTTGTGGTGCCACAAGATGCTTTGTTATTCGTGCTGCCACAGACTAACCTATCCCTCTGGGAGTCTTTTGAAAGGCTCAGCTACCAGAAAGCAAATTGATATCATGGGACTGGTTCTTCATTTTTTGCAGCTGTTGAGATGGGACTTCAAGGCCAACTTGTTCATGTAAATTATGTTAATAATGTGCAAACAGAATATGCAAATTGGCTGCCAATCTTTGACTCCTATTATGTTTGTATCATGCTGTACAAATTGCCTGCTTCTGCAGCGGAGCGTAAGAGAAAAGCTCTCACTGAGCTCAGTTTGGTAATATGGGTCCAGTGGTTAAAACCCCTTCGGTAATATTGAAAAACAGGGCATGTGTAGTGAACAAACCAAAGATGCTTTGCTGCAATGTGATAGCACAATGGTTGCAACTAGGTATTTTTAGAACCTGGACTTAATTGTCAAATGGTTGGGGCGTGCTAGAACACCATTTGCATTACTTCACATCTCTCTTCTTCCACCACCATTGCTGTGTGCTTTGCTGCTGCTTCTGCATTCCTGATATGTTAGAGCAGGGGGCAGCAAGGTTTATCTTGCCTGGGCTGGGCCGGATTGCATGCACACCTGTGATTTTTGGCATCTGCGCAGGGAGCCGGTCCACTTTCCCTCAGACCTTGTGGGGGGCTGGACTATATTTTGAAAGGAAACCCCCGACTCTCTCCTCCCCTCTCCACAGCAGTGGACAAGCCCTGGTGGCTGCTTACCTGTGCCTTGCGATTGGCAGGGGCTGGGAGCGGTGGCAGGACGATGAGCGGCGCGAAAGGGCTGGCTCTGGAGAGGGGCTGCTTAAAATGGCGCTTGGCCAACCGCGGCTCAATAAAGCCCAGCCCCCTACCTCCTCTAGGCAGGGCAGGGAGAAGCCAGGAGGAGGGAGGGAGGAGGCGGCGCCGCGGTGTGTGTGTGGAAGAGGGGGGGAATGGCGATCCACGCAGCGATTCCCTGACCGTCCGCGGGCCGTATCCAGAAGGCAGTTGGGCTGGATCCGGCCCCCAGGCCTTAGTTTGCTGACCCATGGTCTAAAACATCTAGAGAGCACCAGGTTGGCAATGGCTGAGGTAGTGTGCTGTGTGAACCAAGGCAATGTCTGATTAATAACGTTACTGCCTCAGCCTCTTTTTAAAGCTGCTTTTATATACTATATTTGAATTGGTCGCTTTAATGTGATTTGTTGTTTTCTATTATATTCTAGGAATGCAGCTTTGTTTATTTTGTTGTAAATTTCTGACTTTGTCTGCAGAAGACTGAGATCGAAATAATAAATCGCTTCCTCTGCCCAGCAAAGGACCGGGCAGCAACCCAGTTAATCTTACACTAACCCTATATTCTTCTTCATAGGCTTTCCTTTCAGTGAGGATTTTAAAGAAGCTGATGCATCTTACTGAGATGAAGGCGTTTTAATGGATATAAAAACCATTGTTTTGCCCCTAAGGGACAATTTCACAAACTGTTGACACTGATATAGTCCCGCTGAAGTCAATTAGAGGCTGAAGAGCAGTTATCAGCTGCTTACGTTATCAGCTATTGCTCTGTTGGCACCTCTTAGAGACACTGCACCTGATCCCTGCTTCAGACATTTTGTGATCTCAGTTGCATGACTAGATCTGTGGGAAACTGAAGGGTAGTTGGCGCTACCCTGGGGCAGAAACATGGTACCGGCCACAATGGCTGGTAGGGAGGCATGATGCCTCTGAAGCTCAGCTGCTGGGAATCACAAGTTGGGAGAATCCTGTTGTGCTCAGATCCTGCTTTCATGCCTTCTGTGCCCATCTAGCCATCCATTGTGAGAACACAGTGCTGGACTAGATGAGCCATTGGCCAAATCCAGCAGGGCTCTTGTTGTGCTTTGATGGACTAGATGATCTTTGGAGTATCTTCCAAATAGAGTTGGAAGCGGCCTTGAAAACCATCTAGTCAAATTGGAGGCTTGATGCAAGGAATCAAGAACGAGGCAACAGATGGCTGTTGCCCATTTCACAACTGAATGATGCACAAATTGCTTGCATGGTTCCTCTCTGTCATGTAATAAATTTGCGTGCATGGATCTGACCACACTTATTTATTCTAAGTAGGACTAACATCAGATACAACCCAAATCATTAATGGCTGGAATCCAATTGGTGCTCTTGCTCTGACAGAGGCGTCCTCTAATGGAAGAGGAGGGGAGACAATCTTTGCTGATTCCCCCCTCCCTACCCCCCCCCCGACTCCAGCAGCCCCTGAAAAATTGTTCTAGAGGGTTGGGGACCCATGAGCATTGAAAAATCTCTTCCTCCTCCGCTTCTGCTAGCCTTTCTCTAGATGAAAAGCCCTTGTGTGCATGGAAGGGCACTTACTGAATACAACCCCAGAAGTCTCTGTTTCTCTATTGGAACATAGGAAGCGACCTTATGCTGAGTCAGATAGGATAACAGTCCAGCTAGCTCAGATTTTTCTCCACTTTCTGGCAGCAACACATCATGGTTTCAGAACAGGGAGTCTTTCCCAGCCCAAACCTGGAGATGTTGGGGGTTGAATATAGTACCTCCTGTGTGGTCCTTTTCTCGTCCAAAGGAAGCCAGAACCAAGCATAACAGTTGTAACATCATCACACCTTCTATGTATAAGTGTTCAGTTCATTGGGAATGCCCCAGAGGGGAATGCCAACCTTAACAGTTATTCCAATTCAGTCTTTCATAATCTGTTTCTGGGCCATGTCCTATCAAAAAAGAGAAGCGGGTACAAATTGACATATGTTCCTTGTGAGATGCATCCCTTTTTGTCCCTATCGGCCAGCACAAAAGCCTTTCTTATTAACTTCCCATTTTTCAGAGGTGCCCAACCACGCAAAGCAGGGTTTGCTTGTTTTGGAGGATTTTTAATTTTTTTACCAAGGTGAGGAAGGAGTCCTCCTTGTGATTAGAGGCAGCTTGTCTTTCACAGAGTTCAATGCGTACACCTGCATTCATTTCACTTCAGCCACACCCAAAGACTGCTATGCAAGCCAACCCATGAAAAACCGGTATTTTCTATTTGTGAATCATATCTACACCCCAATGTGCAAGAACGTTTGCTCACAGCTCCGTCTCAATGTGCATACCATATGTACCTGGCGCAAAGGATATCTTTGGAGATCTAGGATGCCGCGCTGAGGTGGTTTCCTCAAAGGTTTGAGAAATTGCTGACACCAAGAATATGGAATTGGATGTTGGTCACTCTTCTAGTTCTCTGCCAAAAGGTCCACGAAGGAAAAGGAGCTTCTCATCTCTCTGCTGTTCCTGTGGTGTGTACAAAATTAACCAGGTACAGGAGAAGTTTTTGCTTCCAAACTGCGGCTTTGTTTTGTAGCTTCTAGATGCTGTACACTGATTATGCAGGAAAAGTTAAATCCTTCAAACATATGTGACTGGAAAGGGGAATGTTCTTACTAATGTTTGAGATAGTGTTTTAGATCTGTGGATGTTTTATCAAATCTTCTTTTGAAGATTAAGTATCTAAAATACTACCTAGCTTTTACGTAAGGCGTGTGAGAGTTCTGATTTAATACACTCTCTCAACACTGAACATCAAATCCCTTTGTTTTACAAAACCAAATGCATTTCTTAAAAAAATTATATTAAATGCCCTCATTAAAAGCATAATTAAGTTACTGTATACTTTTAATGAGCTGTAATGTTACTAGTAGACTGTAGGCTTCTTTTGAACATGGTGCATCGTGGAATCGACTGCATAGTATAGAGCATGTACTTTTAAGTTATGGAGATTACTGAGATGTTTCCTATTTGTTGCTTCTGTTGTGATGATTCTAACAGTCCTCTGTTGATCTGCAAGCATATTTTGCTTTCTCTTGCCCCTTTCCCCCCCAAAAAAAAACAGGTGGAGCGTGATGTTAGGATTTGGTATGAATGCAAGCTTAGCCTTACAGCTGGTTTTCAGTAAAAAGTCTCAGGTCTTAAGTATATAAAATAATAAGAAAGAAGAGAGTTTGAGCATTGCTGGAGTCCTCCCCCCCCCCCTATTGCTGTAGGGTCCACACATAGTAAGTTAGAGAAGCAGTGGTTCAGATCAGATGGAAGTGCTTTCATTTTAAAATTCAGCGTGTTCAGTCTTGATTCTACATAAGCCTGCTACAATGGAGTGGATAGGGTTCCCATAAACAATAGTGAATAATATATATAGTTTGTTTACTGGGCCGCAGTTCTTTACAAGATTCCGTTCATCCAGCCATCCAGCCATTCATCAGGGTGGATTATTGTTATGCCTACTGTATAGAGGGACGCGGGTGGCGCTGTGGGCAAAAGCCTCAGCGCCTAGGGCTTGCCGATCGAAAGGTCGGCAGTTCGAATCCCCGCGGCGGGGTGCGCTCCCGCTGCTCGGTCCCAGCGCCTGCCAACCTAGCAGTTCGAAAGCACCCTCGGGTGCAAGTAGATAAATAGGGACCGCTTACTGGCGGGAAGGTAAATGGCGTTCCGTGTGCTGCGCTGGCTCGCCAGATGCAGCTTTGTCATGCTGGCCACGTGACCCGGAAGTGTCTGCGGACAGCGCTGGCCCCCGGCCTCTTAAGTGAGATGGGCACACAACCCTAGAGTCTGTCAAGACTGGCCCGTACGGGCAGGGGTACCTTTACCTTTTTTTACTGTATAGATGGGTCTGAAGCAGAGTTTGTGTGAGTTATCCAGGACATGTCTTTCAAGCCCCCAAATGGTGTTCTGGCCATTGGTACATATTGTCCCCAGTGTATGTGAGTATAAAAGAATTGCCTGGTTGGCACCTAACATCATCCATCTCAATCATTCTGTCCTCAGTAGCGGTTCATAAGCTAGGCCAGACAGCAGTAGCCACTCTCTGCCATTCGTCAGCACAGAAACAAAAGAATACTGAGTCCGAACACTGGTCTACCTATTATTGTCGACGCTGACTGCCAGTGGCTGCCTAGGGTTTTAGAGTGGAGTTATTTCACAGCTCTACATGGAGTTGTCAGAAATTGAGGCTGCAGCTCAGACATAGAGGACAGCCTTGACATTGCAAAGGATTCTGGGTTCAATCCCTGCCATTTCTCGGTAGGGCTGGGATAGGGCCCCTGCCTGTCTGAAAGCTGTTGCCAGTCAGTGTTGCCAGTACTAGATGAACCAATGGTGGTATGGGCATCTGTGGTATGGGTTTCTGAATACTGCTGCATCTGAACACAGAGGTTGCAGTCGTAGCTGTCGTTGTAATAGTAGCTGCCGATAGGGCTACCATCTATTCATTTGCTGGATAGCCCATCTAATCTTCATAAAAGGGTATTCCTTCTTTTTCACTGTAGCTCTTGGCTCAGTTCGAAATCTACATAGCACCTAGTGGGGGCTAATCTAATTATTTCTGCACAAGTCCTCCTTTGTTCCATCTTAAGACTGGTACGTATTTGGGGGCTTTTAGACCATATCTGCCTTTTTCTATCCGCCACTTACTTTTGTTTTAATTTCCAGCCTGAATTGTGGAGAGCTCAAAAAAACTTGCTCATGGCTTTGTGGCCTATTTGTTATTCCTAATAAAGGTATAATTATCCTACTGTGGCTTTCGGATTAATCCAGCCCAGTAGATAGGCTTTACTGGAAATGTGATTGCAGTGCTTTTAGCACCCAGAATAAAATTTAGGAAATGCCTCGCAGCTAACCAATTAAGATGAAAAGTCTTCAGCTATGCTGAAGAACAACTACTAATAAAGGAAACAAACATTGAATTCCTTATATAATTTATTGTAATGATGAAATATTGCAGGGGACGGTGCCTCTTTTGAAATCCCTTTTTAATTGGCATGATGAGGAATGGTCTTTTGAAAGGAAAGAGGGATGTCTGCTGTGATTCATGTAAAAGGAAAATGTGTTGAAGACACTGGATACCAGATTCATTAGGTAGCTGTGGACAAGTTACTTTCCCTGGTTCTCTGTTGATACTGTAGTTATATAAACTTTATACTTCAATGAGTTGCTGAGGATTAAAGAAATATGGGAGGTGTTTGAGTGCTAAGCGACATGTCATTACTTTTTAGTGTTTTTATCAGAAGATGGAAGTTTAGGTTTTGCTTTCAGGTCTGTCAGAGGTGATGCTGCTTTTAGGTAATGTGAACCCCTCACCTGCATTATAGATTATCTTTCTCTTTTCGCATCACACTTTGTCCACATAATAGAGTGATTAAATGCACACACCCTTTTCTTCCTTTGCTTCCAGGTGTGACCTGCCAAGTTCTCGTATGAATAATAAAAGGTCACCCCCCAAAAAAGTTTGCATTTTGGTGTCAGGCAAGAGAAGTTCAATGAGTTCTGTTTAAGGCAACAAACACAGCTTCTTTAAAACTCATTGCAACATGGGAATTCAAATTGTATCTTAGTATCCAAGCCACAGTCCAGACTAGGATTTCCATCCCTTCCTTTTAACAACTTCATTTAAAAAATAATAATAATCTGATATCATGTGACAATTTATTCTTTTCTTGCCTTACAACCTGTCCTACAAATATGTATCAGATCTGCAGCATTTCATCCTAAATTAGTGGGGAGAGGAGAGGAATTTCAAATTTCAATACGGTTTATGATAAATCTTAATTTGAGATGTGATAAACAATGTGAACTATTGAGGCTCCCCCCTCCCCTAGTTAGGAACGTTTGGGAAGAAGATGGCAAGGGAAAAGGGAAACATTCTAGTTCAGTCTAGGAATTGAGAAGTGAGCTTCTGCTGGGATGGGCTGTCCTTGTGTAATAACTCATCAATTAGGAACAATAAGCAGCAAGAGGAACAATAGTATTCAGATTCACCTTTTCTAAATACTAATGGGTGCCAGTGCAAATTAGATGTGTAATATATGTGCATGTGACAAGTCTTAATCCTCATTTAATACTGTGACCTAATTTTCTTTTAAACAGAGGTGTGTGTATATTGAATTGATGCAACTTTAATGTGTGACAATTGTGGTGTTCACAATTTCTGGTTCAGTCAAGACATATTTACAAATAGGAAGCAAGCAAGGAATAAAATCAACTGATCGCACCTTGAATTTTGAGAATGGAAGAAATAGTTCCAAGAAGATCCCCTGTTATCTTGCTCTTGACGTGAACTCTGCTTCTCATACTGGTGATTAGAAGAAGTCACACAACTCTGAAGTAATTTTAAGTGTCACAGTCACACTGAGAAACCTGGAGCAATTTCTGGACCTGCAATATGCCATGATGATTACGGTGGCATGTTGGGAGGTTTGGGAGATGTATGGACATAGGGGGCTGGATCAAAAGCTTCCCTTTTTCCAGCCTAAGAAGTCCTTATGTGTCTTTGTGCTTTTAAGAGTGGTCAACCTGCATACTATCTGCATCTAGATACGTTTGTTTCCACTACTATATGAGGTTCTTAGGAAGGAAGCTGCATGACAGTGTTCACCTTACATTAAACGAACGCATGTCTGCATGCATTGATTGGGAAGGGACTAACATACTTGGCTTCCTTCATCCAGACTTCCTTTTATACTGCACTTTCCAGATACAGGTCTGTACTTTAAAGCTCCATGTCAGAACTTGTGTTTTACTACTGAATCAGAGCAAATTGCAACCAATGGAAAACCTGGTTGCAGTTTGCTCCAATTCCGCAGTGAAATGCAGGTTTCCTGGGGAAAGTGCCAGGACACACACACACAAACCCTGCTCAAGGACAGAGCTTTACAGCCCAGACCTGTGCCTATAAATGCAGCCCAAAAGGAAGTCTGAATGAGCCCTTCGTCTGACAAATTATTATGGCTTTCAACCCTCATTCCTTTGGTTTCAGTTTGTAGTTGGAGTTTGTAATTTTTCCCCAGGGTGAAGGAATAGTTTAAAAAGAAAACACCACAGTTGTAACTACTAGATAAACAGTCTTCTTAAGTGATGGCCATTTGCTTTCTCGATCTGATTAACCTAGAAGGGAAACCCCCTAGGGCAGAGGTTTTCAATCTTTTTGAATCCATGGTTCCCTTGACCAACTGCATTCTTTCTGCGGCACTCCTGTGGGGCTCAGGAGCCCAGTTGTGTCACCCCTTGCCTGCAGAGCTGGCAGCCTCTCACCCTTTTCCGAACACTCTCCCTTGTGGAGTGTTCCCTCAGCCTCCTCTCCCCTCTCCCCTCTCCTTGGGAGTCCTCCAGGCAGCTGCTGCTGCCATCCCTGGTACTTCCCCCTCCGTCCTAAAGAGAGGAGCCTCCCAGAGCCACCATTTGCCTGTGGAGCTTATAGCCAGGGCTATTACAATAAACAGCTGTGCAAGCCTTTGGGAGGCAGACATGAGAGGGCATCAGAGAAGGGTGGGGGGAAGGAAGGAAGGACAGAGGCCAGTGTTGCCTGCGGCACACCGACCATCATTCAAGGCACCCTAGGGCCTGTGTTCAGACAGTGAAAACCAACTTATTTAAGCAGGCCTTGCTTTCTGGTGCCACGTTATTCTGTTGCTGCTATACTTTATAGGCTTTAATCTAATTGTTCAAGTTTTAAGTTGTGTGTTCATTTGTCTTAAGATGCGTTTAATAGCTAACATAATATATGCACTTTAGAAAATATTGTAAGCAGGTTTGGCTATAAAATAGAAGAGTGGGATGGAAAATGAGTAAAGCATATATTCTGTGTATGTCCTCTGGTCTAAGCATCTCTTGAACTGTAGTACCCCCCCCAATACTGTTTACATTTTGACGCTCCTTTGTTTTATGCCGTTAAATAACTGAAGTAAATACAGTGGTACTTCAGGTTAAGAACTTAATTCGTTCTGGAGGTCCGTTCTTAACCTGAGGTACCATTTTACCTAATGGGGCCTCCTGCTGCTGCCGCGCTGCTGCTGCACGATTTCTGTTCTCATCCTAAAGCAAAGTTCTTAACCCAAGGTACTATTTCTGGGTTAGCGGAGTCTGTTACCTGAAGCGTCTGTAACCTGAAGCGTCTGTAACCCGAGGTATCACTGTATTCTTAAAAATAACGCCATGGAATGCAGAGCCCAGCATCTTCTGTTTGGTCCAGCATTTATTTGATTAATGGGGCCAAAATATTTTCTCTTCAGTTCCTCTGTACTGCTAAGAACACAAGAACATAAAAAGAGCCTTGGTGGATCAGACCAAAGGCCTACCAATTCCAGCAATCTATTCTTACAGTGGCAATCAGATACCTCTGGGAGCACAATAACATTCCCAGTCCATGTTCACAAGTAGCTGGTATTCAGAGGCATTCTACCTCTAATACTGGCACATTCCTCTAATAGCTGGTGCATATCCATCATAACTAGCAGGCATTGATAGCTTTTATCCTCTGCGACTTGGTCTAAATCAGTGGTGGCCAAACTTGGCCCTCCAGCTGTTTTTGGACTACAGCTCCCATCATCCCTAGCTAACAGGACCAGTGGTCAGGGATGATGGGAATTGTAGTCCCAAAACAGCTGGAGGGCCAAGTTTGGCCACCACTGGTCTAAATGGTAGAAGATAATGACAAATCCTTTCTTTAACTGCAGCAAAGTTTGTGTAAAATGTCAGAAAACCAGTATAGTCCTTCCTTTGGCAACATCTATTTTCTGCTTCCCTAAGTGCTGCTCATGTTGAATGTTCCATATGATAACTTCCAGACCCAAGAATCCAGCCTGAATCCTGAGCAGAGCTGTGAGTGTCGGCGTTACATTTTTACATACAGGAATACTTTTTCTTTCTTTTTTTAAGGATAGACAAATACACAACTGAAGTAGATTTCAAAAGCTATTGTGTAAGGCAAGCAGCAAAGTGTGAAACTAGCACAACCAGTTTTGAAAAACGAAATAAAGCAAACGAACCCATATAAAGTGGATAACCAGGAGCATGCCAAAAATCATTTCACTGCTCAAAATTATAGGTTTCTCCTGTTGAAACTACCCATCATTTTTTCATCATCTCTGCCCTTAATGCATTATTTATTATTTTATCCGAAAATAGCTTGAAATTACAGGTTCGGATCCTGCAAGGATGGTTTGACAGTACATTGGCCCCAGATGAGTCTACCCACAGTTTAAACCTTCATTTCAGTGACTTTTCAATTACATTGTGCTCATAATAGCCCCCATAGCTCACAGCCTTGTCTTGCAGCTCCTGGTTACAGGTAAGCTGCTATACCTGGCTTGATTGTCCTAGTCAAACAGGGCTAATTGCCTGGTCCATTTGCCTCTCTGCAGTTCTGTGCCATCCTGCCCTGAGCCTGGGGTGATTAACCTAGTGTTCAGGTTCCCTAGGAAGTGCCTTCCTGCCTTCATTCTGAACCATTAATCAGTAGCTGATTCTTTCTGCAACAATAGAATCATACCCACTGGTTGCTTAATTCACTGAAAAGGAGCCAAAATTCCAACGATAACCGTAACACAGCAACCACAGAATTAATTCTACTGTTACAGTCAACAAGAGACAAGTCTCTTCTCTCTCTCTTTTTGCTTATAATGTCAGAAGAACCCTGTATGGAGGAATCTAAATTTGCAAGGAAAGTTTATATTAACAATCAAGGCATTTCATGGAGGGAATGCTTGAAGACCGAATAGGTTTTAGATCAATGGTCTGCCGATTAGGCATTCTGGGATGAGAATGGCTATAGCAGCTCACTGACCACGCTTGCTAGGAACGATGGGGGTTGTAGGGCCACATCATCTAGGGGCCCAAGGTTGAGAAAGGCTGGGCTAGAGGAAAGGGATGGGAAATAGCAGAGGTACTCTACTCATACAGCCCAAGGAGAAGTGAGTTAGCATCAAAGATTAGTAATTACCGTATTTTTTGCACCATAGGACACACTTTTTCTCTCCTAAAAAGCAAGGGAAAATGTGTGTGCGTCCTATGGAGCGAATGCAGGGGGGAGGCAGTCGGGAAAAGCCCCCAAGCTCTGTGCGCTCTTGCGGGCTTTTCCCCAGGAGGGAGAAGGGATTGACTGGCCGCATCAGTTGCTTTTCCCACCTCCCAGGAAAGCCAGAAGAAGCTGTGCAGCCCTTTTAAAGTGTGCCAGGAAAGCCCTGCGCAGCGTCTCCCGGCAAGGAGAGGCTGCACGGGGCTATGGATTATTTAGCCCCACGCAGCGTCTCCCGGGAGGGAGAGGCTGCACAGGGCTAAAGGGGAAGCCAAAACAGCGAGCGGGATCCATCCCACCCCCTGCCTTGGCTTGCTGCATAGCTGTGCGCAACCCCTCCGGCAAGGAGAGGCTGCACGGGGCTAAAGGGGAAGCCAAAACAGCGAGCGGGATCCATCCCGCCCCCTGCCTTGGCTTGCTCCATAGCTGCGCGCAACCCCTCCGGCAAGGAGAGGCTGCACGGGGCTAAAGGGCAATGCACCTTACACTGCACTGTTAATAAAACATAATACATCCACACCATGGGTGTGTGAAATTTTAAATTAATGAAGACATTGCCCCCTTTCAGGTGCTATTTCTTAGTGGAATAAGGGCAGCAGGGACAATCATGGTAGCTGTGCATCTTCCATCGCTGTTCCCTTTGCTCTCCTCACATCGGAGCGCGAACCTCTGAAGTAGGGAGCCTTGTGTACATACATGTGGAGTCTCTGTTTTGGAGTTCTGGGAAAGCAGGGTTCTAAAATGTCTGAGGAGGCTCTGCAAGTTCATGAGGCTCCCCACCTCCAGAGCTTGCCCTCCACATTGGAGGCCAATGGGAGCAGCAATGTGGGGTGGAGAAAATGCACCTCCATATGTTTCCTTTATGTATAAGTATTATGCCTAAGAAGGGACGCGGGTGGCGCTGTGGGTAAAAGCCTCAGCGCCTAGGGCTTGCCGATCGAAAGGTCGGCGGTTCGAATCCCCGCGGCGGGGTGCGCTCCCGTTGCTCGGTCCCAGCGCCTGCCAACCTAGCAGTTCGAAAGCACCCCCAGGTGCAAGTAGATAAATAGGGACCGCTTACTGGCGGGAAGGTAAACGGCGTTTCCGTGTGCTGCGCTGGCTCGCCAGATGCAGCTTTGTCACGCTGGCCACGTGACCCGGAAGTGTCTGCGGACAGCGCTGGCCCCTGGCCTCTTAAGTGAGATGGGCGCACAACCCCAGAGTCTGTCAAGACTGGCCCGTACGGGCAGGGGTACCTTTACCTTTTTATTATGCCTAAAGGTGGCTATTCTAACATTAAAAATTAAATTCTATAACATTATTCGAATGCATACTGATTTTCATTATATTTCATTTGTTAGCATGTCACAGTTTTTATTGTGCAAGGAAGGCAAGTAAAGCGATAGCACTCGTCAGCCTTGTCTGTCAAGCGGTAATATGATTCAAGGTCATGCCGGGACTGCAGCAAGTGGCTGGTGCATTCCTAAGCCATGCTGTTCCTGATGACCTGTGGGATAAATTATCATACGTACGAACAGGTAAACAAACAAACAAATGGAGAGCCTTCGCAAGTCTGATTGTAAGCAGAAGTGATAAAACACTGTGTCATGACTTGTCTGTTTTTATATAGCGAGAGGGATGCGACAGTAGTTTGAAAACAAGTTGAACAAGGAAACAAAATATGGTTTGGGTAACTCAAACAGGAGGGTACATAAAACTTGACACAGGACATAAAATTAAATAGGAGCTGGGAACGGTGCCAGGAAAACCTCATGTTTCAGTTCCACAAAGCCTTTAGTTACCCTTTTCTTTCCTCCTGGTGGTTAAATGTCATTTCTCCCTTGCAGCCTTCTCTTCAGGGACTGCTTATGTGGCTGTTTATTAGTAAACAGCTGTTTGCAATCAGAAGGCAAGCTCTTTATAGTTAAGAGTGGTTTCCGTTTGCCTTGATTGGTGTTGATGGGAGTCTAACCATGCTTCTGTATTTTAACAGGGCCCAGAGAGAGGCTTGTGAACACACTTTATGAAAACTGCGAATAATTACTTTTATAAAAAAAAATACTGAACGCAACAATATTCACACACACACATATATCGCAGGCTGCGATCCTAAGTATCCTTAATTAGGAACAGTCTCGTTTAACGCTGCAGGAATTACCTCAGAAAGAGAGAGAGAGAGGGAAACACAGGAGCAGTTCTGGAACGATAGGCCTTTCATGAATGCAGCCCCATGGAGTTTCTTTGCACATAAACTGCTTTCTGTTGTTGAGAACCATGTCCAAGATAGATGATGCCCTTGTTGCTTCTTCCATCTTGTGGGGAATGAAATTGCCAGCGAGGCAATTGAGGAATTTGTTGGACCTTACATTTATGTTCTAATGAATACGTTCCCATATGAAAAACTCCTATCGCAAAGGTGGCATGCCAGGGAGAAGCTTAATCTTCTGCCTGTGATGCATTTGAAAGTAGAATGTAATGCAGAATCCAATGTACACATACAGTCCTCTACATGCATCCCGGGGCAATACAGTGCACTGTAGCAACTGCACTTTCTAAGCACCAAAGGTCTTGTTCTCATTGAGATGGTATCTTTATACCATCCATTTATATTCCACTCTAGATTGTAGCTGGGAATTTGCATGATTGAAAGTTTTCCCAGATGACAACAACAACAGCAACAACACCCTGCACATAGAAAAAACCCTGAATGACTAGCAAAAAAATTCTTGCCTAGCTTTCTCCCTTGACAGGCTACTGTTCTGCATGTGGGGGTTATATATATATTTTCTGGAGAAGCATTCAGACCTGAGAGCTGCCAACACAGTATAAAGTAAGGAATGGACACTATACAGGTTTACTATCTCAATGAGAGCTAGGCCTAAGTCTCTGTCCGTTGCTCAAAAGAAGGAATTGCCATTGTTAAATAAAATCCGGCAGTTGAAGGTTATGATTGCACTGAATGAATATAGACATGGAATATAGAATATAGACATAGGATAGATCCTATGGAGTGTTTGAATAAATAACTTAAATCCATGCTTGAGTACTATAGGCAATTAGGTCCCTAATACCCCCAAAGGACAAGCACATATGAACCAATCACTCCTTGGCTCAAATCTCAGTTTGTTGCCCTCAGTGGGACTTACTTCTGAGTACAGATGCACAGGCTTGATCTGTAAGTTACCAATCTGTAAAATCGGTATTGAGAGGATACGTCTTGCAAGATTGTTATAAGGGCAGATGAGATGAAATGTGTAAATAAGTTGCAAATCAAATCAATGTGTATAATAGCAAATCAAATTAATGGAGTGCTAAACCAGCAAGTTATAATAATAATGTTGTTTATGAGTAGAGCTAATTAATCTGTGCACAAATTATCTTTGTGAGTCCTTTTATGACTGCAGAGGATGAATTTGTACGTGTAGAATGCATGGATGTAAAAGGAAAGTTAAAGAGATGTAGATGAGATGAGCAAACATTTCTAAAGGGTGATGCACACATTTCTGTGGTTACGCTGATGCCAGTGTTTTATTGCATTTCCTGCAACCGAGCTCTAAAATAGACACTACAGAATTGGAATAAAAAACGATGCAAAGCACAACACAGAGGCAAGTCAGGGCTCTGCGCCAAGAGGGATGACGAGTGCAGGTATCACACATCATCAGACAGATTTATCAGAGCAGAGGTCAGGTCTGTTCCAGCTAATAAGTAGAGTATATCTCTTAATCTTTGATGGGAGGTAGTGAGGCAGCCTGTGGGCCTCTGTGAATGATGGTGAAGGCTTTGATTTCTGCTTGAGGATGTGCCAAGCTTACAGATTCTTTAAAAATAGTAATAATTAGGAAACAGAATGGCATGGGTAGAGAGGCTGCCTTACTCTCTTCCTTGCCACCTTTCACTAGTGAGGGAGGCCAGCCTTCACCATCAGCCACTATTCCTGATGGGCAAGCAGTGGCATAGGGTGAGGTGAAGGGAAGATTGAGCTGGGCTAGCCTTCCTCATATGTGCAGAACTTCCACGCCCTTCTCAGTAGGGAGAGACAAGCACAGACATGCCTAAGAATAACAATTTAATGTTTATACCCCCACCCCTTCTGGCTGGGTTTCCCCAGCCACTGTGGGCAGCTTCCTGCAAAACAGAAAAATAATAATAAAATGTCAGACATGAAAAACTTCCCTGAACAGGGCTGCCTTCAGATGTTTTCTAAAAGTTGTGCAATTCTTTATCTCCCTGACATCTGATGGGAGGGCGTTCCACAGGGAGGGTGCCACTGCCGAGAAGGCCCTCTGCCTGGTTCCCTGTAACTTTACTTCTCGCAGTGAAGGAACCGTCAGAAGACCCTTGGAAGTGGACCTCATTGTCCGGCCTGAATGATGGAGGTGGAGACACTCCTTCAGGTATACTAGGCTGAGGTTGTTCAGGGCTTTAAAGGTGAGAACCAACACTTTGAATTATGCTTGGAAACGTACTGGTAACCAGTGAAGATCCTTTAGGACTGGTCCCGGCGACCACTCCTAGTCACCAGTCTAGCTGCTGCATTTTGGATTAGTTGTAGTTTCCTAGTCACCTTCAAAGGTAGCCCCACACAGAGCACACCCCAGTAATTCAAGTGGGAGATAACCAGAGCATATAGCACTCTGGCGAGACAGTCTGCGGGCAGGTAGGGACCACCTGAATCCGTCTCACCTCCTTGCGGAGGGGCAGGGTTGTGGAAGAGTCTAGTTGCACCAGAAAGTGATCTAACCATGGCACTTCTATTGATGCTACATTTGTCAAAGAGAAAAATAACTACCAAACTTTTAGAAGACATCTGAAGGCAGCCCTGTTTAGGGAAGCTTTTAATGTTTAATAGGTTATTGTATTTTAGTGTTTTGTTGGAAGCCGCCCAGAGTGGCTGGGGAAACCCAGCCAGATGGACGGGGTATAAATAATAAATTTATTATTATTATTATTATTATTATTATTATTATTATTATTATTATTATTATTAATAAATGCTGTATGGAACCCTTTCCAAGCATAGGACCTCCACATAAAGGAGGGATGGGAGAGTCTTTAGCTCTCCAGATGATGATGGACTATGATTCCCATCAGTACTGACCATTCCTAGCAACAACATGTGGAGGCTCATTGTTTCTCCTCCCTGCTATAAAGTGGGTTTAGACATATGAAAAGCAGTGATAACAATTACACCAAGAGGAGCCAGTGAACTCCTTGGCTGAGTAGGGATTTATACACTGATCTCCTTGGTCCTAGGCAGATGCTTAGTCTAACCACTATCCCAGGATATGCTCCTTCAATCTTAGGTATGGGAGAAGGAGGATCCATAGCCTACTCATTTATCTTTTCATTGTGTGCTTTCTCCCCGGCAAGATCTCAGTTATTGGAGTTTATGAAAGTCTTCCTTGATCTGCCTTCTCGGGGTTGAAAATAGGTGTTGTCACAAATGCAACAACCTTTGTTGCACGTAGGGTTTTTTTTTTGGGGGGGTAAAGATTTATTAAAGCAGGAAAAGCCATTTATGTAGTCATAAAAAAAATGCATTCATGTCAAACAGCAGAGTAAGGGCTACACTCATCACTAATCCTATACATCACCGGCTTGTTTCTAACATGACATAAATAACAAGCTTTCAAACGGCAGCCCCCTGAGACTTATGGCAGCACTTGCAAACTAACACAATCCCTTTATGGCCGCTTCATCTTGATGGCCTGCACTTTGTAAACCTTAAGCACCAAGATGCATTACCTGGTTCTGTACCAAAGACTTGGGATGATTTACGTACAGCACCACAGTGGAGAATTATCAGTGGAGATTCCATATATGTGTGTGGAATCTACACACATATAAAAACCGTTCCAAAAATGCTTTTTTTAAAAAAATGCATTGAATTTTCCATAAGGCTCGCCATCGCCATCTAGTGCCACATTGTATATTGCGCTTAAAGCGCACTTGAAACATTTTATTTATAGCTGAGTCCTGTAATTTGAGTCCTGTAATCTCCCCTTCATGGATCACTGCCTTGCCGTGGCGAAGGGGCTTGAAGAACTCAGAGAAGCTATGAACTACGCCGAGCAGGGCACACAAGATGAACAGGTCATAGTGGAGAGTTTTGACCAAACGTGATCCACCTGGAGGAGGAACCGGCAAGCCACTCCAGTATCCTTGCCAAGAAAACTCCATGGACAAAGACAACAGGCATATAAAAGTTATGACGCTGGAAGATGAGCCCCTCAGGTCGGAAGGCGTCCAACATGCTACTGGGGAAGAGCGGAGGGCAAGTACAAGTAGATCCAGAGCTGACGAAGCGGCTGGGCCAAAGCCTAAAGGACGCTCAGTTGCGGATATGCCTGGAAGCGAAAGGAAAGTCCAATGCTGTAAAGAAAAATATTGCATAGGAACCTGGAATGTAAGAACCATGAACCTGGGTAAGTTGGAGGTGGTCAAAAATGAGATGGCAAGAATAAATATTGACATCCTGGGCATCAGTGAACTAAAATGGACGGGAATGGGCGAATTCAGTTCGGATGACCATCACATCTACTACTGTGGGCAAGAAACCCGTAAAAGAAATGGAGTGGCCCTCATAGTCAACAAAAGAGTGGCGAAAGCTGTACTGGGATGCAATCTCAAAAATGATAGAATGATCTCGATACGAATCCAAGGCAGACCTTTTAACATCACAGTAATCCAAGTTTATGCACCAACTACTGGTGCTGAAGAAACTGAAATTGACCAATTCTATGAAGACTTACAACACCTTATAGAAGTGACACCAAAGAAGGATGTTCTTCTCATTATAGGGGATTGGAATGCTAAAGTAGGGAATCAAGAGATAAAAGGAACAACTGGCAAGTTTGGCCTTGGAGATCAAAACGAAGCAGGGCAAAGGCTAATAGAGTTCTGTCAAGAGAACAAGCTGGTCATCACAAACACGCTTTTCCAACAACACAAGAGACGACTCTACACATGGACATCACCAGATGGGCAGTATCGAAATCAGATTGATTATATTCTCTGCAGCCAAAGATGGAGAAGCTCTATACCACGGGTGTCAAGCACAAGGCCCGCGGGCCAAATCCGGCCCGCCAGACCTCGTCATGTGGCCCGTGGCATCAAGGGCGAGGAAGCGAGCTTCTTGTCCTTTTTACTGGTCCCGACCCAGATTTTAGGGTCCGCACTCCGGCGGAGGCTCTCTGCCTTTCTAAAAAGTGACCCATGCGAACAGCCTTCCCTGCCTGCTTGCAGACAGGGCTCCAACCGACATGCCCCGTCGGCGCTGCCTACTGGCGGG
Organism: Podarcis raffonei; assembly: GCF_027172205.1. Classification (NCBI taxonomy): domain Eukaryota; kingdom Metazoa; phylum Chordata; class Lepidosauria; order Squamata; family Lacertidae; genus Podarcis; species Podarcis raffonei. Next base: position 21,905,255 of record NC_070613.1, on the reverse strand, counting down.
TCCCGCAACTTTCGCCTGCCTCGCGGGCCGGGCAAAGAGGCTTTCTGCTCGCTCGGTCCAGTCCGGAGCTCGCTGCAGAGGAGGCAGTCCCGCGAAGCCGAGCTCGGAGCCGGCTGCCTCCGCCCCTCGCAGCCTCCCAGGCGCGGCAGTTCGAGGGGGCGGGTCGCGCGTGTGGCAACTTTTGGAGCCCAAGAGAGCCGCGGAGGCAGGGAGCGAGAGCCACGCTTGGAATGCCGCTCGCTCACTCGCTCAGGCCGCAAGAAGAGGCCACTGCGGCGCTGCAGCTGGCGAGGAGATGGCCAGGGGCGCGGGCGGTGGGGCCAGGGGCTGGCTGGGGGTCTGGTGGGTAAGTAGTGGGGCCGGCAGGCGGGGAAGGGAACGGCGGAGGCGAGTGGAGAGCGGGGACCTGGCGCAGGTCCTGCCACAGGCGGCGCGCCCCGGCTGGGCTGGGAGAGGCGAAGCTGCTGCCGGTTCAGCTGCGCAGAGTGGGGTGGAGGGAGCCGGGCGGGCGGGCGGTGTGCCACACCACAAAGCAGGGGCGCCTCCCACCCCGAAGAGGACCGCGCCGGCATCTGGGTGGCTGGAGCAAAGTGGAAGCCTGCCAGCAACTTGGCTGCGGGAGCCTGGCTATGAAACACTGCTCCCCTCCCCACGCCAACACATCGGCTTTCTCCGGGCCGGAGGACTTGGTGGATAGCCCCCTCCCCGGGAGCAACTGCAGCAGCTCGGGGCCCCAGCAGGACATCCTGGCCACCTGCGCCCGCAGTGCCGCTGGGGCTCCCTTGCAAGGAAGAAACTGCTGCTGTCCAAACTGCAGCTCCGTATCCTCCGACTCCTGAGTGCGGCGGCTTCTGCTCTGCTCTGTTGGGACAGGCTCCTGTCTCCTCCCCGTTGGAGCTCCAGTCTGCCTGGAAGCCCATCTCGTCATCTTTTTAAAAAATCATTATTATTTCTTCTTCTATTCTTATTTAAAATCATACTGGAATAGGTATATTAAATAGTGTATAGGTTCAAGACAACACACACCAGTGCCTAAGGAAAAATAACTTTGATAAAGTCCTACAGATACAACCGGCCCTTTGAGGGTGACCAAACTGCTGATGCGGCCCCCCGATGAATTTGAGTTTGACACCCCTGCTCTATACAGTCAGCAAAAACAAGACCTGGAGCTGACTGTGGCTCAGATCATCAGCTTCTTATAGCAAAATTCAAGCTTAAACTGAAGAAAGCAGGAAAAACCACTGGGCCGGTAAGATACAATCTAAGTCAAATCCCTTATGAATACACAGTGGAAGTGACGAACAGGTTTAAGGATTTAGATTTGGTGGACAGAGTGCCTGAAGAACTATGGATGGAGGCTCGTAACATTGTACAGGAGGCAGCAACGAAAACCATCCCAATGAAAAGGAAATGCAAGAAAGCAAAGTGGCTGTCCAACGAGGCCTTACAAATAGCGGAGGAGAGAAGGCAAGCAAAATGCGAGGGAGATAGTGAAAGATACAGGAAATTGAATGCAGATTTCCAAAGAATAGCAAGGAGAGACAAGAAGGCCTTCTTAAACGAGCAATGCAAACAAATAGAGGAAAACAACAGAATAGGAAGAACCAGAGATCTGTTCAAGAAAATTGGAGATATGAAAGGAACATTTCGTACAAAGATTACCATAATAAAGGACAAAAGTGGTAAGGACCTAACAGAAGCAGAAGACATCAAGAAGAGGTGGCAAGAATACACAGAGGAATTATACCAGAAAGATATGGATGTCTCGTACACCCCAGGTAGTGTGGTTGCTGACCTTGAGCCAGACATCCTGGAAAGTGAAGTCAAATGGGCCTTAGAAAGCACTGCAAACAATAAGGCCAGTGGAAGTGATGGTATTCCAGCTGAACTATTTAAAATTTTAAAAGATGATGCTGTTAAGGTGCTACACTCAATATGCCAGCAAATTTGGAAAACTCAGCAGTGGCCAGAAGATTGGAGAAGATCAGTCTACATCCCAATCCCAAAGAAGGGCAGTGCCAAAGAATGCTCCAGCTACCGCACAATTGCACTCATTTCACACGCTAGCAAGGTTATGCTTAAAATTCTACAAGGAAGGCTCAAACAGTATGTGGATCGAGAACTTCCAGAAGTGCAAGCTGGATTTAGAAGAGGCAGAGGAACCAGAGACCAAATTGCAAACATGCGCTGGATTATGGAGAAAGCTAGAGAGTTCCAGAAAGACATCTACTTCTGCTTCATTGACTATGCAAAAGCCTTTGACTGTGTCGACCACAGCAAACTATGGCAAGTTCTTAAAGAAATGGGAGTGCCTGATCACCTCATCTGTCTCCTGAGAAATCTCTATGTGGGACAAGAAGCTACAGTTAGAACTGGATATGGAACAACTGATTGGTTCAAAATTGGGAAAGGCGTACGACAAGGCTGTATTTTGTCTCCCTGCTTATTTAATTTATACGCAGAATACATCATGCGAAAGGCTGGGCTGGATGAATCCCAAGCTGGAATTAAGATTGCCGGAAGAAATATCAACAACCTCAGATATGCAGATGACACAACCTTGATGGCAGAAAGTGAGGAGGAATTAAAGAACCTTTTAATGAGGGTGAAAGAGGAGAGCGCAAAATATGGTCTGAGGCTCAACATCAAAAAAACGAAGATCATGGCCACTGGTCCCATCACCTCCTGGCAAATAGAAGGGGAAGAAATGGAGGCAGTGAGAGATTTTACTTTCTTGGGCTCCATGATCACTGCAGATGGTGACAGCAGCCACGAAATTAAAAGACGCCTGCTTCTTGGGAGAAGGGCAATGACAGGCCTAGACAGCATCTTGAGAAGTAGAGACGTCACCTTGCCAACAAAGGTCCGTATAGTTAAAGCCATGGTTTTCCCAGTAGTGATGTATGGAAGTGAGAGCTGGACCATAAAGAAGGCTGATCGCCGAAGAATTGATGCTTTTGAATTATGGTGCTGGAGAAGACTCTTGAGAGTCCCATGGACTGCAAGAAGATCAAACGCATCCATTCTTAATGAAATCAGCCCTGAGTGCTCACTGGAAGGACAGATCGTGAAGCTGAGGCTCCAGTACTTTGGCCACCTCATGAGAAGAGAAGACTCCCTGGAGAAGACACTGATGCTGGGAAAGATGGAGGGCACAAGGAGAAGGGGGCGACAGAGGATGAGATGGTTGGATAGTGTTCTCGAAGCCACAAACATGAGTCTGACCAAACTGCGGGAGGTAGTGGAGGACAGAGGTGCCTGGCGTGCTCTGGTCCATGGGGTCACGAAGAGTCGGACACGACTAAACGACTAAACAACAACAACCTGTAATTTGATTGCTGAGAACCACAAGCACCTACAGTAGCTAGTCTCTATGACTCTCCAGATTCCCACCACCACCATGTTACAAAGGGAAAGGTTTTTTGTACAGCGCACACACACCCCATTTACAGAAGGGTTATGTTCTCAGTGAACTCGCATAGATTTGAAACACCATTGAAAAATCCTGCAAACACCCCGTTCCACCCCTTTTGTGATGTTTTTGGGTCAATTCAGGGTTTGGCACAATGCACATGTGCATAGTTGTACACATATTGAATGCGCATAAATGGAGGCAGGGTTTGCCTGTATAGAAAGCCATGGCCTCGTCTCCACTCTCCTGCCCAGCCCTTATTCCAGTTGTCCTGTGTTGGCTGCTATTGGAAAGGCTATTCTTCATGGGAGCTGTAGTCAGGAGCCCTTTAGAGTCAGGTAAGGGACCCAATGTGGGGAAAGATCCAGTCAGTGGGTGGCTCCATGCATTAGTATTCAAAGCTCCTTCCTATTAGCAGCCTGCCAAATGGCAAGTAATGCCATATGGTTCATTTTAAAGCAGCTTCCTTATGGTGGCCATAAAATGCAGATCAACCTCAGTAAAGAAGGTATTCTCATGCCTTTGTTTAGTGGACCCCAATTTGCACTGGCTCAATCCTCTAGTGCAGCAATGTATTCAAAATAATCACTCTATCTATATGCTTGCTGTTCTGGGGAAGCTACATGCAGGATGTTCCTTTTGGCAGATCAGGGAGTATATGTAGTAGCCTGGAATCTTGTTCAGGCCCAGAATTCATCTTTCCTACCTCCAAACTAGAATCATAGAATCATAGAGTTGGAAGAGACCACAAGGGCCATCGAGTCCAACCCCCTGCCAAGCAGGAAACACCATCAGAGCACTCCTGACATATGGTTGTCAAGCCTCTGCTTAAAGACCTCCAAAGAAGGAGACTCCACCACACTCCTTGGCAGCAAATTCCACTGTCGAACAGCTCTTACTGTCAGGAAGTTCTTCCTAATGTTTAGGTGGAATCTTCTTTCTTGTAGTTTGGATCCATTGCTCTGTGTCCGCTTCTCTGGAGCAGCAGAAAACAACCTTTCTCCCTCCTCTATGTGACATCCTTTTAAAAAATCTTGGAGGCTTGCATTCCCCCTGGTCAAAAGCCAATGTCTGCTCAAGGATGTCCTCCATCAGCAAATTACTGACATATTTGTTTGTTTAACCATATATTAATGTTTGTTGGCTTTTTAAAAAAGCCTAAAGAGGACCTCGAAGCAGCATGCGGCAAAACCAATAAATGCAGTAAATGCCAGTTTAATGTCTGGATGTGCCATTGGTAGGGCTGGAGTGTTTCATTGATTTAATCAAACTGAACTCAGCTGACTCCTGGAGCAAAGTGAGCCAAGTTGGAGGGATCTGGGTGCCGCTCAAGTTGGGTTGAGACAACCCTGGTTCACGGCAGGTCAGGTTGGGGGGCCCACAGCTTTCAGGGGGTGGGGCTTCAAGCAGTTTCACATTTTTCCAGTTTTAAGTTCAGTTCTCCATATTGTGTCAGAAGGTACACATTAGGCTTGCGAGTCTACAGATTTTTTGGGGTGTGTGCCCCTCGAAAAATAAGTAGGGCAGCCTTCCAGGCAACCTGATACATAAATAATCCCCCCCCTTTTTATTCATTTATTCAGAATCATGTCTATTAAGATTTATACAAATTGGGATTCATGAATTGATCTAATCAACCAAAGCTCATGCATTTAACCAAGATTAATTGGTTTGCTGTAGTTTGGTTTTGATTTAGCAGTAGTGTTTTGCTGTATCTGATGTTTTTTCACTACTTATTGTACGTTGCTCAGATGTGTAGGCATATGGTGGCTAATAAATTTAATTAATAACAACATATAATCAGATTTGGTTTGGCAGTAGCTCTAGTCTAGTCCTTGGAAGCAAACGTCTTCAGGAGCCAGATGGGTAAGAACAGTTAACAGCTCCTAGATAATGCTAACCATGTCATCATATATTCCTTAAGGTTCTGGTGGGTGAGAGTACAAGTCAAGGAAAGGCGCACACTATTTGGGGGCTGTTCAGGGCTCCTCCTGAAGAAGCATCGACGATTCAGCCATTGCACGTCAGTGGGCTGGATATACTGATCTAGTTTATCTTGCATTCTTCATCCTCCCAAAGCTCACAAACGATTGAAGAAGTGTGTTGTTAAAACATGCCCAGTGCTAAAACCTTCACTTCTGAAAGAAAGGCTTTTTGGCCTGGTGGCAGACATCTCCCCCATGCCCTGTGCGAGATCGCGCCTATTCTTCTTCCTTTGAAGTAGCTGCCAGAATCGTGGGACCATCCCGGAATGCTCCATTCCCAGAAAAGCCTCGTACCCTTGAGAGTTGAGACTGCGTGTTGCAAATAGGAATTATCTGATGAAGACAGAAAGGTAGGTGGGCGGGAAAGCAATGTGTTGGAGCTGGAATAGTGCTCCTGGGTGTCCTTGGTCTCATGACACTGAATGCCTGCTGTGAAAAACTCTCACGTGGGTGTTGTTGTTTTAAAATACTGCGTGCATTCATGCCTAGGCATTTGCGCTCCGCTTATCCTTGGTATCAGAATGCTTGTGGGATGGCTGCAAGCCTGGCAGAGCAGCCCACCCCCTTGCGTTTCATACCGCAGGGCCAAGAAACAAACGTTTAGGGTTTGACTCTACAAAATATGTAATGCTCTCTACAGGATTAGATTCTGTTTGTGAGTTCCCACGGTAGAGATCTTGGCATCTGCCCAGAAGTATGCTATAAGACAAGTTCCCTCTGTAGCAAGCTTAAAGCCTCTGGGTGATATACACATCACAAATTGGTTGCGACTTACTTCTGACTACCCCAGGCACTGAAGGATTCCATGGACAAAGAGCTTTGTTGCTCCTCTCTGGGCTGAGATGGCCCATGGAAGACCAGGGTGGAATCCAAGATTGTGCAAACAGATATCAGCATTTTACCTTCCTCTCCTTGCCCCTTACAGCCCACTGCATCATCCAGAAATCTTCTCTGAAGTGTCCTCTATATCTCAGGAGCAGATTTTGTGGGTGCATGCATATAATGCTAGATACAATCCCAGATTCCTTTGAATGCATATTCACTGTAAAGAGAGGTGCATACCTGACATTCATTTTCTTATACAGTGGTACCTTGGGATGTGAACGGGATCCGTTCCGGAGCCCCATTCGCATCCTGAATAGAACGTAAGACATGACAGCACGTCTGTGTGTACGTGGGTCGCGTTTCGCTCCTTCCGCGCATGCATGTGATGTCATTTTGACCGTCTGCGCATGCGCGAGTGGCGAAACCCAGAAGTAACGCGCTCCGTTACTTCCCAGTCGCTGTGGAGCGCAACCCGAAAATACTTATCCTGAAGCATATTTATCCCGAGGTATGACTGTACTGAGGCTCACTGTGTACAGCCTCCTGCCACCACTGAATATTGTTGAAGGCTCTTTTCTGCCTGCTGTATGCTATACCAGTTTTATTCTGCTGTGGATAGTCTGCCCTTTCACTGGTGGGGAAAGCCACCATCATGCCAGTGGATTTGAACCATGAGGTCATTTGGGGCAAATTATGCCCACCTTTCCTACATCTGGCAACATATGCTAGCAGCTGCAGGAAAGTTAGAGCTGCGGTTGCAAAGGAATAATCAGGCATGCCCTCTAAGGTCGCATTCACACAATACATTTTATAATGGCCCTTTTAAACAGTTGTGGCTTCCCCCAAAGAATTCTGGGAGCTGTAGTGGTGAGAATTGTTAGGAGGCCCCACACAGAGCTTGGGTTCCCAGACTGCCCTGTGAAGAGGGATTGATTGCAAAACCACTCTTGAGAATGGTAACTGTGGGTTTGAATAAGGGTCAGCCAGGACAGCTCAGTTGGTTAGAGGGTGTTGTTGACACAACGGTTGCAGGTTTGATCCCCATATGGGACGGTTGCATATTCCTGCATTGCAAGGGGTTGGACTAGATGATCCTCAGCGACCTTTCCAACTCTCAGTGCCCTTAACAAACTACTGCTCCTAAGATTCTTTGGGGGAAGCCATGACTGTCTAAAGTGGCATTATGCCATGAATGGTCTAAGTGTGCGCTTGGTTCTTCTTTGCAGCTTTTGCTTGGGAAGCGCCAGGCCTCATATGATGTCCCTGGTGTTGTGTGTTCTCAGGTGACTGACAGATAGGAGGGTCCTAAGTGCCAATGTAAGTACGTAATTGCAGAGCAATGCGGAAATGAGATTGAGCTAACTAATGGATAAATCACATGTGAAATTCAAATGTGCTGGAAATATATTCATCTGTCCATCCCTAGTGAGTATGCTTCCCCCTTGCCTTTCACAACTGACCTCTGGGTGTTTAACAAGCTTCTGGCAGGCCCAGAAGGTAATTTACATTGGGTGTGATTTTTTTTGCATTGTTCCAGAAGGGGACACAAATTTGCATAAAATTCACATGCACTGATTTATATGCATGGATGCAACTTTAGAGATAATTGTTGTAATTTAAACAAATGCATCTCCTCATACTCGAAAAGTTAATGTGACCTGTTCTCGCTCCATTGCCTTTCTGGGTGCTAAGTTCTTTAGCTTTTAAACTGGACTCAGACAGCCTTTCAAGTAGAATATGCCTTCAAGCAGGACTGTCCTGTAACAGGCTTTCAACAGAGGACTGCAAAAAAGGACACATGGTGGCCCTATCATACCTCCCAATGTGTTGAGTCTCAAAACTGGTATGCACATCTTCCCGGCCATGGTCTTGCACAAGATCACAGAGCCCAAAAGACATGTTTTTTGGGGAGGGGGGCTGTGCTCTCACAGCACCCAAAAATGTATGTTTCCGGGAGCCACACTTTTTTTAGGGCAAGATCATGGTGAACAATCATGTGAGATCACAGTGCCCCAAATGACCATTGTGCTCTCAAAGGAAAAAATGGGATGTCTTGGTTTTTCTGGGATGCTTGCAGGGTACACCCTAAGCATTGGTGAAGTTTGAAAACTATGTTCATAGCTGCAGTGCTATTTTTCTGGAAAAAGAGGTGCCAGAACTCATCACGAATGCCTCCCTTGTTCTCTTACAATGGCAGTGGCGCTCTTCCGAGAGGTGCCTGAACTGAGTCCTTGTGAGTTCCAGCTGAAAAATGCATAGCTGAACATTTTAATGTATGAAATATTCAGTTTTACTGACTTGCCCAGGATTCTGAATTGGGAGCTAACCTCAGTTAATGCAGTCCGACCCTTGCCCAAGGGTTACACCCCACCATTGTGGCTCAGATTACAAACTTAGGGTGCACACATTTTGAAACATTTTCATTTGTTCATTTGTTTCTCTTTCTGATGCTAACGATAAGAATATTGTGTTCCCCCATGTATCCACTGTGACCGAGGCTTGCATTTAAATTAATTAAAAAGCAACTTGCTAACCGTTTTTGGCTGTGTCTAATGAGGCTCATGAGGCTACTCTTGCCATTATCTAGATAATTGATTAATAGGTCACTTCTGAACGTTTGCTTAGTTGCTAATGCATTTTCACCATCCCACGGTCTACATTTCTTTACAAATGGAAAATCAAACTGGTATCTTAAACCCTGGTATTTAAGTCCTGCTGTCTCTATCAATGGAACACAGGGGAAGAAGGGCAAAAGTCTGGATAGGCTGTGTACATTGGCCAGAATGCAGTAAAGCAAGTGTACCTGTGTACTTGGTAAGGGGACTCACATCTTGTTACTTCACACACATATGATTTAGGGCGGATATGACAATTGTTCCTCTCTTCAGCCATTATTCATGTTTGACAATTAGATTTGAAAATCCATTGAAATGCTGACCAAGACAGAACTTTTTAAAAGTATGTTCCTTATGCTTCCCCCCAATCAGGAAACTGAAAATTCTCCAATTCTACAAAATGTTTCTTTTATCTCTTACACCTTATAGACCCAGAAGTTATATCTAGGCTGCAATCCTATGCCCATTTATGAATGTCCCATTGAACTTGAGTTAGGCCTACTTCTGAGCAGGCCTAGGATTGTATGGTTAGTCTCTCTTTCTTTCTCTCATAGCACTTGAGTCACAGATAATGGCAGCTGAAAGCATCCAACATCATAAGAATCAAACATGTGTGTGCATGTGTATGTTCTTGAATGGCAGCCTGGATATTACCCACTTTCCTTTGCGCGCGTGTATGTATAAAGGGGAGAGAAACACTTTGTGTTGCAGAACTTCCTGTTGCACAACTTTAGATGCCTTGGAAAAAAAACTGATTTGTCAATTCCCAGTCTCCCTTTTAATTAATGCAGACATAAATTGCATGAATGCAATTTAATGTGCATGTTTTGTGTTCTGTAAATAGCTAGCTGAAGCTTGGGCAAGCGCTCTCAGTATCCCTACCAAGGTCCCAGGAGTTCTGGTTTGCTGTTCAGGGGACGCTGCCATTAGTGTCACTGGAGGCAGGGCCAGGGAAGGGCCCATTGCTGATATCTCCCCTGACTCACCCTGCCTTTTCCCCCTGGCCACTCTGGCTCATCCCTAATTGAGACTTCCCTTGACATGCAAAAAGTGGATTCCAAGGGTCTTATTTTTCTTGGAATGATGGTGGAGAAGAAAGAGAGAGAGAGTTAAACTGGAGGGTCCCAGGGCTGCTCAGGCTTCCCCAACGCTGCTAATTGCATTCGTGTAATTCACAGGTGGCACTGTGGTGCTTCTCTGGTTCGCCAGAAGCGGCTTAGTCATGCTGGCCACATGACCTGGAAGCTGTACGGCGGCTCCCTCGGCCAGTAAAGCGAGATGAGTGCCACAACCCCAGAATCGTCCGCAACTGGACCTAATAGTCAGGGGCCCCTTTACCTTTAACTTAATGTTAATTGTATGATACCTGCATTCACATAATGAACCTTATGTCTGCTTTGGTCCTAAGCCTTGGAATGAATCAATGTACAATTCTGAACCTATGTATGTTTATGATGGTCTTATTAGCATAACTCTATTGAGTCGCTGAAAACAGGTGCCTGCAAGTCAATAAAAATTACTTGCTAATAAATTCAGGCTTCCCGTGTAATCAAATAGTCTTTGAAAGCCACAGGTGCCAAGTGAGCTACTTGCAGGAGTGTTATTTGCTTAAAATGTACAATATAGATAATTTGTAAAACTGTGGGATCATTGCCTGTTTGTTCTGGAGAGTTTTGGGGTTTGTGAAACTGCCTGTGCTGGCTTACATAGAACTCCTAAACATGTACAATGAGGGCCATGGGACCAAAGCCCTGAGTTGATGTGCTCTCGTCCCACAGTGTACGGAATCTTTAATATGAACTGTAATTTGGGCATATGCATCAAAAGTGCCAGTTGCAGCCGCCCAGGGCCAGCTCCAACTGGCTTTCTATTCACCAGCTTGTAGTGGCTGGCACCCACTATTTTAATTCCAACACTCCTGGGATATTGGTCTGCAGTGATTCTATGCCCAGAGGCATTGTGGGTAAATTAAAATGGCAGGTGCAAGCAGCAGTGCTTTCTAGCCAGACTGTTGTTTTTGCTACTGCTGTGCCTGCAAAATGCCAGCAACAGAAAACACACGGTGTTACATACCTCAGACGCCATGAAGATAAGCCCCCCTCCCATATCAGGGCAGCATGACGCCCCTGTGGGACTCACCAAGGCCCCAGAAAATCTTGTGCAAGCCCTAAATGAATAGTTTTTGTTTCCATGCCTTTTAATTCATCTAGGATTTTCTCTTTGCCTGTAAGCCTGGATATGCACATTGTTTACAGACCTTCAGCACACCACCTTAATGATGGCTCCATATTGCTGACGGGTGAAGCAGTCCTGCTTCTCAATTTCCTATCTAAGTGCATTAAAGAGATTAAGACACTTTGCAAATTAAAAGCATTTTATAAATGATCAGTGGTGGCATGTTACTTGGCTTCTGTGTCAATCTCTGCTTACGCGCAGTCGTAAAATACCACACTTCCATGCAAAACTGTCTATTAAAAATAATATTTACTAGGGTTTTTATATAGAATTTTCCTTTAAAAAGATTGATGGTGATGAGAATAATTGATCTTTTGCACTTAATATGCATTAAGGTCACAGTTTACTCCATGGATCCATTTCTGTTAATGACAGTCAAAAGAGGAGCTATTTTCAGAATCCATAAATAGACACCTTAATGTTTGGGACTTGAAATAACAAACAACTGGTAATAATTGCTTGGAAGCATGTGGGTTTTAAAATAGGAGCTAATGGCCTAAGCAATATACCTGAACACAAAGCTTCTGTGTTTATTTATTTTTGTTTGTCTGCTTAGATCATTTGTTGACCAGCCAATCAACAAAGTCTCCTGGGCAGTTCAGACAAAATTCAAATGACATATAGTTAAAATGTTAGAACACCAAACATTAATTAAAACATTAAAAACATTTTTTTTAAAGTCAATCAAAATCCTGCTGTAGGGTGAAGTATGCACAGTAATTTGGAATTCAGCTGGCTGTATATTTCATCCTGTCTCACTGTGATACCCCCTCCCCAAATGCTATTCAAAAGGGCACTTTCTTTATGCCATTTAAACCACAGCTCCTAAGGCACACTCTTCCATTAACTCCCAAGACAGATGGATGCCAACCAACCAACCAATGACTTTATTGGGTGAAAGAAATTATCCGGCCCAACTGTTTCCTGACCCCAACCGTAACCAGTTTATACAACAGTTTTTTGCTTGACTAGGATCCAAAGTGTTGGTTAATATTAGTACAAATCCAGCTATTCCTACTCTGATTCTGGTCAAAGCCCCCCATCTACCTCTTCCCCCACCCTAATGGAAATTTTGGGGTCCTTGAGTAGGGTTCGCCAAAGTCAACAGAGAAGGAGAATCTCTCTCCCCTGCCGCCCCCGGGATTTGGGGATCTGTAGTTCCATTCCCAAAATAAGATGTGCCTGGGATCTAAGGACGCGGGTGGCGCTGTGGGTTAAACCACAGAGCCTAGGACTTGCCAATCAGAAGGTTTGTGGTTCGAATCCCTGCGATGGGGTGAGCTCCCGTTGCTCGGTCCCAGCTCCTGCCAACCTAGCAGTTTGAAAGCACGTCAAAGTACAAGTAGATAAATAGGTACCGCTCCGGCAGGAAGGTAAACTTCGTTTCCGTGTGCTGCTCTGGTTCGCCAGAAGTGGCTTAGTCATGCTGGACACATGACCCGGAAGCTGTACGCCGGCTCCCTCGGCCAATAAAGTGAGATGAGCGCCGCAACCCCAGAGTCGGTCACGACTGGACCTAATGGTCAGGGGTCCCTTTACCTTTACCTTAGTTCCATTCCCAAAATAATATGTGCCTGGGATCTAAGAGTGCCTGCTACTACTTGTGTCACATCTCCCTGCCCCAAGATACATTTTCAAGCCTTTTCATGTGCTTAGTTGGAACACTTGAAGGCTCTTCTTGGGTACAAACCGGAGAGCAATAGCTCATCCTTACTTACAGTCATACAAGAGGATTGCAATGACTAGCCTGTACAATTCAGTTCTTTAAACATCTTAGGTGTAATCCCACAAACTTAAATGTGTGAAGTGATTCTTGCACTAAGAAGTGGAGACAAGAGGCAGTGGCTGATAGGGCTGCTGTTGTTTTTTTCCAGATGTATAACAACAGCTTCTTTTCAGTAGCAGCAGCAATTGACATTTTAGTTATTTCAGGGCAGGGCAAATGAGGATCTATTTCTGCAGCTTTTGGTGTTCTTAAGTAGCAAATGCTGTGTAGTTGCAACAGGTTGGCGCAAACTGAATCTGTTATAGCTGTAGAATTTTAGTGCTTTGTGTAATAAAAACTGTCAAGAAGTCTTGAACTGACACAGCACATGTCTCTAATGGAAGGAGTCACTGCCACATGGCAGGGATCAATGGGGTTTTTAATAATGGGTTTGGCGTGCACATGTTGGAAGAGGAAAGTTGGGTGATATTTTTCTCTTGGGAGAAGAACCTTTCAAGTTTGCTCTTGTCTGATTTAACCCCCTAAGGGTGAAAGGCAAATAATAAATGGAAAGATGCCACGAAGCCAGACCTGATCAAGCCAGTTTTCTCTGGCATTCTCTCGCTGTTGCTTTTTAAATGCTTCCTTGGAAATTTTAAGAGATCCACCCAGATTCTTTTACAAATTCTGCTGACTCCCCCTTGTTTCTGGTTTGTCTCTTTTATATTTGGAGATGATGGTTGAGGGTTTACTGACATTTGAACTGATCCCTTTTAATGTGAGCCACCCTGCGCTTCCATTGGCAGGATACAAGAGCAACGGCTGCATGAGAATGTCTCTCGTGTCAAGTAGGGTGCTTTCACACAAAACTGGAAGTACAGGAAATGCTTCCTCAAAAGGGAGGTAGAGAACTTTGCATTGCATAACCCTTTCTGTATGGAACAAGCTGCCCATTTTTTATATGATAGGTTCTCTGGCCTTCTGTATAGAATTCCAGGGGGTAATGCACCTTGTGGGAACTGGGTGCACACATCTGTACCCCAGCAAAGAATTTGTGTAGATTTGTCCTTTGTCTTTTGCTGCTTCAATTCAGTACAGTCATACCTTGGTTCACGAACTCCTTTCAAGTCAAACGTTTTGGCTCCCAAACGCCGCAAACCCAGAAGTGAGTGTTCCGGTTTGCAGACGTTCTTTGGAACCCAAACATCTGATGTGGCTTCCGATTGACTGCAGGAGCTTCCTGCAGCCAGTCAGAAGCCGTGCCTTGGTTTCCGAATGTTTTGGAAGTTGAATGGACTTCCAGAACGGATTCTGCTTGACTTCCAAGATACCACTGTACTCCATTGTTTTCATTGCTAAGGCAAGGATGGGGAACCTAACATTCCCAGTCATTGGCTATATTAATTGAGGCTAATGGGAGTCTCAACAACATTGGGGGCGGCTCTTGTTCCCCATGCCCATGATACGGGTTTTTCCAATGGGTCCACTGCAGTGTCTCCAGAAACTAATTTTTTCCTTTTCCATGCTCAAATACAGCAGGAAGGGTTGTGATGAGTGTGTGTGTGTATTTCAAATATCTGCTTTCATTTAAAGCAATCCAATGGGATGTCTTGTACTATTAATAGTTGGGAGGAAAGTTTAGATGTAAACAGTTTTTCTTCTGTAATTAGTTCCCTTTGATCATTTGCGATCCGTTTTGTCGTTGCAAACGTATATTTGGAAATCTTAAGAAAAGCTCTGCATGTAAATGTTGCTGTTGGCCCTCTCATTCAAAGCATTTCATATAAGCAAGATTATCTGGCAGGTATCAAGGCAGATTTTCTTTGTAGCTTTCTTGATGTATCTGACAGCAAAGCTGGCTTTTGACTTCATACATTCAGTGGCATTGCTACTTTGTAGTGAATGTGCCAGGCAAATCCCTTTGGTGATTAGCAAGATGATTCAGGAAGACATATGTGATGCTTTATTATGGACTCTTAGCAAAAGAACGGGACTAAAATTAAAAACACCCGCAACAGTAACACCATTCTATTCTGTGATATTATGGTTGCTAATTAAGTACTTCAACCTATGTTGCCCACATTCGAAGACTGTATGTATTCAAATACTGCCCTGCCAGATCAACATACAATACCTGATATCAGGAGATCAATCATGCAGAGTAATGCTGGCCAGCTGCCAAGGCTGGGCACCAGAGGCTTTGCACAAAGTAGTCAGGAGGACTGGAGGGTAAGTCAGAACGAAATGACAGACAACACTAGAGGCAAGAGCAAGGAGCAAGCCAGGAGTTAGGAAGAAAGAGAAGCGTATTAGGAGCACACCAGAGCCCAGGAAGAACTCACTGAAAATTTTCAATATGCAATCTGATGAAAAGCAAACTAATCAAACTAATCTAAAATGAAAATAAAAGAACAAAGAAACAAAGAAAAAGAGGTGGCCTATTAAGGACGTATTGTGTTGAATTCAGCATTACACTCTTCCAATTGCTTTGTCTGTGCAAGCATTCCAGCTTGCCAGGTGGAATGATACTTCTCCCCTCACCTCCTGTGCCATTTTGGGGGTTCTCCTGACCCTCCCAAGCCAATTTCAGAGGGACAGGAGATGTGCAGGGGAAGGAAAGTGGGGGGAGCCTTGTTGTGCAATCAGAAGTCCTTGCACAAGTATTCCACTGATGGGGCTGGTTATGTAAATTCCGTCCATTGACCTTACTCTGAATGGACTTGGCTTGCTCATTTCCACACCAACATATAGCCTCCTCTGATTGGTTTTTAGAGTGTTGGCTAGGATCATCCATTCACTATGCAATACCTGATTGGCCAGGATCACCCATGTGACTGGTGTAGACGTACACTCCCCTGCTATCTCCCAAAGACATGGTTTTCAGATTGTGTCTGAACACTTGCAAGGCACTTGAATTTTCTGAACTGAATTTCCAGGAGTGGTTCCCTCCCCCTTTCCCCTTAAAAACAAAAACCTGGATGCAAATTCTGAAAGGAAGCTAGCTCAGGAGGGATTCCCACCTGCTCAAAGGCATCCCCACATCCAGAGGAAACATTCATTGTGACAGGTTCCTGCTCATAAGCCGCTAAACGTAGCCTCTAGGAACAACCGACGGCCGTTTCTGTGGGCCGCAGCCATTCCCAGAGAGAATCTGGAGTGTGACACAGAGTCTGCCCTGAACAGAATGGCATTAAAAGTGCTGTTTAAGGTTTGCTATTATCCTCTATTGCTTTCCCTCAGGATTTCAAGCAGGCAGGCTATTACACTGGGATTTTGCAGATTTTGCTTTGCAGAAGAGACGAATTAACTTCAGGGTGCCTCGTGTGGCTGGATTATTGGCTGTCTGTTATGTAGATGGTGACAGCACCCTTGGCTGCCGGGGATGATAAAAAATGAATACAATATTTGTGCTTCTTTATAAATGTTGATGCATTTGGCTTAAAACAATTCTGTGCTTGGCAGCGTAATAAAGTGTGGGAGGCTTTGAGATTGAATGCTCTCATTATGGCAGTCACAGGGTAAACTGTGCTGAGAAGGACTCATTAAACTGAAAACAAAGGACACCAACTGGCCAATTAAACAGGGTATGTATGGGTACGCTACGCTCTTTAAACTGAATGTTGAGCTGCTGCCAGGATGGGTCCTTCACTTGTAACCTGAGCAGCCAAAGTTTATTAGTTTTAAGATGGAGATATTCTACAGCAGTCGTACGACTAGTAGATCTAAATATATCTTGCTCAGGGTGCTTCCGAACTGTCTCTCTTTGGGGTGAGGGATTCTGTCACATACCTGCACGTTCAAGTTGGGCAGTTAAAGTTGATTTG
This sequence comes from Podarcis raffonei, assembly GCF_027172205.1. Taxonomy (NCBI): domain Eukaryota; kingdom Metazoa; phylum Chordata; class Lepidosauria; order Squamata; family Lacertidae; genus Podarcis; species Podarcis raffonei. Next base: position 21,888,654 of record NC_070613.1, on the reverse strand, counting down.
GCGCTCTTGTGCAACAAATGCTCTTCCCCCAAAAGATCTGGCTTTGTGTGATAAAGGAAGCGACTGGGAATTGCCTTGGAAAGTGTAGGATAATCTAACAAATCCCTGCAAGCAAATCCAAATGATTGCTCAGTAAATTACCAATGTCATCTACAGTGGTACCTCGGGTTACATATGCTTCAGGTTACAGATGCTTCAGGTTACAGACTCCTCTAACCCAGAAATAGTACCTCAGGTTAAGAACTTTGATTCAGGATGAGAACAGAAATCGTGCTCCGGCGGCAGTGGGAGGCCCCATTAGCTAAAGTGGTGCTTCAGGTTAAGAACAGTTTCAGGTTAAGAATGGACTTCCGGAACGAATTAAGTTCTTAACCCGAGGTGCCACTGTAATGGGGAAAACACAGAGACAAAGTGATCTTCAACATTTTTTGCATTAGGTAAAGGTAAAGGGACCCCTGATCATTAGGTCCAGTCGTGGCCGACTCTGGGGTTGCGGCGCTCATCTCGCTTTATTGGCCAAGGAAGCCGGTGTACAGCTTCCGGGTCATGTGGCCAGCATGACTAAGCCGCTTCTGGCGAACCAGAGCAGCGCACGGAAACGTTGTTTACCTTCCCACTGGAGCGGTACCTATTTATCTACTTGCAGTTTTACGTGCTTTCGAACGGCCAGGAGCAGGGACCTAGCAACCGTCGTGGTTTTTTGCATTATGCAGTATCAAATCTTGAGTTTGCCCAACCTGACTTTTAGGTTGTATTCAAAAAGTGCTGCTGGGTTTTTTGGGGGGTGGGGACCTCTACATATCTCTACAATACAATAATTTGTATTTTGTATTGTAGAGGTATGTATGTTTTTGAATTATAACCTTTTTTGTAAACAATTGAGAGACTGCCTTGGTATTATTTCATAAACATATGAAAGAAATAAAAGTTTACACTTGTTGGGGAACTTCCTTCATGCAAGTGTACCTGTATAATATACACATGTTTCCAAATCCATTCATGGTTTTCGTTTTATCCCTTCATAGAACCCCCTCCCCTCCAATTTGCACAGTTGATATAATTTGGTTTCTTGTAGAAGGAATGTGTTCTCTTGTTTTGGCTCACATTTCCCCACTGCAGTAACTTAATGCAACATGATCCATGGTTCATGTGGGTGTGGCTTGGGAATGGGATCATAGCTCAGTGCGTCGAAGATATGCCTTGTAAGGACAAGGCTTCAGGTTAAATCTTTGGCATTACCAGTTAAAAGGATCAAGGAAGAGGAGATGCAGGGGAGGGGAACCTGCCTAATAACCCGGAGGACCGTGGAGAGTTAGAAAAAAACAATAACATGGAACTAGATGGTGGACAAATAGGTTGACTTAATATAAGGCAGCTTCCGAGATTCCTCCTGCTAATGGGATTGCATATAGATTTAAGCCCTTTAAGCTAATTTCTATTAATGATATTGCCTTAAGGCACTGTTTCCTCAAACTCAGGTCTCCAGATGTTGCTGCACTACAACTCCCATCATACTTAGCAGTGGTCAGGGATGATGGGAGTTGTAGTCCAACAGCAGCAGGATACCTGAATTTGAGAAACACTGTCTTAAGGTGTGGGTTAAGTGAGGCCAAGAGGGAGCATGCTGAAGAAGCCCCCACCCCCCACCCTAAAAAAGTCATTTTTGCATGGAACACAAGCCAATCAAGATAGTGCATGGAAGAGTAGATGATATGCAAACTCTGCAATTCTGGCATTCTGGTTCCCCCTCTCATGTTTACCTCTCCTAGGCTCACTTTGCATTTCGACTGCTTATTAATAGAGTAGCTATTAAGGCGCCTTCTGTGCTTGGTCTTACAGAGTAGAACCACTTACTGTGTGGCCTTTTTTATTTTTAGTAACTATCATAGTAAAGTATCCTCTGAATGTGTTTACTTTACATGTCTGAAGCCAAAATTTGCCAAGTATGTTAGTCCACAAGCACTGTGTAGTCTAGAAATGGCTAGAACTATAAGTTATTATAAACAGAGTGCCTTGGAAGGCATTCGTATAATATAGCTATTTATGGAGATTTACCCATTGCAAATTTGGTTCAGTGCCCAGTAATGTATATGTGGTTATTTTTTTTATAAAAAAAAACTAAAAATGCCTGCGGATTCACTGAAAGACAAAATATATATTCAATCTTTCCCACTGAATGTATGTTTGTTAATTAGAACTTCAGCTTATCCAAATAATTCCACCTCGCTTAATCTGCTCTCCATATGTAGCCCTTTCAGCTAAGAACACATTGAGGTTTAATTGAATCAGTGCCATAGAATAAATACATAATGCATGGATCTGTGCAGTTTTGTATCCTAATGACTTTGAACAGATTTATTAGGAACTATTACAATAATTTAATGAGGGAAATATTTTAAGCGTCTTCTGGAAACACTGTTTCTCTATAATGCAAAATTTAATATATTGCATTAATTTTTCATGAGGACCTGGCATTTTATAGTTGCCAGGTAACTTGGTTGTGTTTGTGTCCGACTGTGAGTTGTGAACGGGTGTGCGTGTGCCTTCATTCAGTGCTTGTACCTCCTTAAAACCTTGAGCATAGGAAGCTGCCTTATTGTCAGGGACAGGTAGGGCTCTGAAGAGTGTGGGGCAGAGGCAGGGGACTAGGGAGGAAGACCCAAGAGAGGGGACCAGTGATGTATGGGGTTTGGTGCCACCCACAAGGCAAGACCAAGGGCAGCAGGAGGAGGAAGAGTCAAGGCAGTCCAAGAAGGAGGAAGGTGGAAGAAAAAGAGGCTATTCTGGTGACAGACAGGTTAGTAGACCTTCCGGTGCCCTGCTGTCTCCTAGAACTAGGAGGGGCTTGAAATGGGAAGAGCAGCAGTGATGACTTCCGTACAGGAGAAGTCTCAGGTTGCAGGCACGCGCCAACTATTGTCCCACGTAGCTTAGCACTGCTAATCAAGGGATGGGCAAATAGTAGCTCTCCAGATCTTCTTGGATACCTAATCACATCATCCTTGGCCATTGGCCATACTGGCTGGAAGGATCACAGATTCCCCTGGAAAGCCACAAATTCTCCATCCCCAGTCTACATAAAGCAGTTGTAATTGTGAACTACCCTGGGATCTTCAAATGAAAGGCGGTATACAAATCTAGTACGTAATTCTTCAAACACTGAAACAATCCAGCTTCTTACCATCAGTTATGGAGACAGCTTGTTTCAAAAAACTGCAGTTAAGATTAACCACAATTTAGGCTTGGAAGTGATCAACTGAAATCAGAAACAAAGGCATCTAGTCTCTGCTCCACAACCGTGCCAAAGGAGAGAGGACAGCAGAAGAGCCTGAGGCTCTTTATGTGGCTTGTTCTCATTGTACTAAACTATGATTTGGCCATGTTTTGACATCAAACTAATACCTTCTTCTGCTCTAAAATATATGGTAGCACAGCATCTCCTCATATAAGGGCATCTCCAGTGCTGGCTAAATGTTTTTGCCAAGAAATATAAAGTAAATTCGAGAGGGGGAAGTGCAGCATTTTCCAACCACAATCGCGAGGAATAAGATGGGTTAAAATCTTGTGTCTGAAATTCCAAGACCAGAAGCAGGAATGGTTTTTCTTTGTTGAGGTTTTAAGGCTTCTTTGTGAGCTCTGGTAGAGAAGAGAGCCTCATTTATACATTTTACAGGCAGTTTAGCTTGGTTGCGTCTGATGCCATTCAACATTTTTAAAAGCAGAATTCCAAATGGGTGAGTTATTTATGTGTTTTCACTTACTTTACATTTTCTCTTTTAGCGGATTCCAGGTCCTGCCCGTATTGTAATTTCTTCTGCATTGCAAAAGGGCACAGTGTGCTGTGTTAAGCAACCACTTGACGTGGATTTGAGATAGAGCCTTGCTTTGCACTGTTGATGTACTTACATACTTTCTGAGGCTATGAAGTGGTTTCCTTTAATGTGGCAAGTACACGACAACACAAATACATCAAACATACCCAGATACAAAGAACCATGGCAAAGGGCCCAATAATGGCTAATCATATTTAACTTCTACTCCTAAGTTCTGATATATATCCTGTATATAAAAGATCTCCAATAGATTTCTGGTTGATTATTATTATTATAAACCAACCCAGACTCTGCGTTTGGCAACTGAAGTTCTTTTTCTTGAGTCCCCTCTTAAGGAAGTTCAGAGGGCGCTGATACAATAACGGGCCTTTTTAGTGGTGTCTCCTCGCTCATGGAATGCTGTCTCCAGAAACACCAGGCACCATCACTATCTGCTTTTAGGTGCCAGACAAAAATATTTATTTTAACCCAGGCTTTTGGCCCTTAATTTGGAGGGGTTGAGGTATTTGTGGCCTCTTTCAGTGGGTGAGATGTGTTAGAACTTCCTTTTGTATGTTCTTAGGTTTTCTTTCTGCTTTGGTTTCATACAGGTTTTAACCTTTGTACTGTTTTGTAACTTACTTTGAGTCACCTTTTGTTAAAACAGCAACTAATGGGTGTAAATATTATTACTACTACTACTAGGAATTGCAAGTGGAGAGAATCCTGTTGCGCCCGGGTCCTGCTTGTAGTATCCAGTTGCTCACTATGGGAACAGCATTCTGGACTAGATGGGTTATTTCTTATGTTCTTAGGAAGTTCTGCTGAACTGAACCCCATCTGAAGTTTTGTCCTACTTAGAACCTTAGCTGAATGGCTTATATGCCCCCTGGTGACCAGTCCCCAATCTCTGGCATAGTTCTGTTTGTCATTCTCGTATACGGGTTTGTTGAAATGCTTATTTTATTCATTTTAATTTAAAAAAAATTGTTTCCCAAGAGTCCAAGCAGATACTTAAAACAAATGCAATAAAGCATTTTAAAACAGCAGCAATTGTAATAAAATCTGAAACCAGATGTACAGCAGAGGCCATCGGATACTGCTAAGTACTTGGGTTTGCAAAACGCTGTGCACGTCACACCTAAAAAAATATGTATTATAAATCTGCTTACTCGGTTTTGCTGGCTTACTGGTAACTCTGCTGATGGGCAGGGTGTATTTACCAGTAAACAAATAAAAGTTAATGGAGAAGGAACAAATGCTTTGGAAAGGTGAAACATGGCACCATGGTCAAGACCTGGCTGCTTGGCACTCATCCTGCTTCTGAAGACCTCAGTAGACAACATCCAGGCAGGTCCATCGGGGAGTGACATCCTTATCAGTATAATTCTTCAGTTGTGATGTCTGCAGCTGAACACATATATCAGAATAGGATCTTTCCTGTTCTTCGTAAAGCTGAACTCTGACAATAAAAACCTTGGAGGTTTTTTGTTTTTTTTTACTGCAATCTATTTTAAACTGCCTTGAGGATCATTCGATTAAAAGGCAGGATATCAGTCTTTTAAAAGAGAACAGAGTTTGCCTGTGCTAAATCTGCAATAGCTCATTCACAAACAAATGTCCATTACTCATTGACTGCAGCAGAGAGGTGAGTGAATCAGTCTGTTTTTGCTCCATGTCAATTTCTCATGTGTGTACTGTGTTTTTGTTTTTTTTTAAAGCTGGATGAGATTTCAAATTTAAATAAGCATTTAATCACAATGCATGTTTACATATCGGTATATGCACTTAGGGACACGGGTGGCGCTGTGGTCTAAACCACAGAGCCTAGGGCTTGCCAATTGGAAGGTCGGCGGTTCAAACCCCCATGATGGGGTGAGCTCCTGTTACTCTGTCCCAGCTCCTGCCAACCTAACAGTTCAAAAGCACGTCACAGTGCAAGGAGATAAATAGGTACTGCTCTGGAGGGAAGGTAAACAGCGTTTCTGTGCACTGCTCTGGTTTTGCCAGAAGCGGCTTAGTCATATATCGTTCGCGACTGGACTTAACTGTCAGGGGTCTTTTCCCTTTATATGCACTTCTAAGTGTAGCTTATACTGAAATACACATTTTAAACATAGAATTCGCAAACGTGTGAAATGCAAAAGATAATGGGATTCTGATCCACACATTTGTCAGGAGGCGTGCCTCGGGTCTGTTGACATAAGAATTTACAGAAATAAAGCTCCTCTAACATCCCTATAGGAACATCAAGTTGCGACTTTCAGGTGCGAATGAGCTTTCACACATTTGTCACAGAATTTCCACTGTTCTAATACAGAAATGCAAAAAAAGCTTGCATTTTTAAGCAGTTCAGTTCTGTTTGCACTTTGGGACTTCCCGCCTCCTCTTAATGTCTATATTTACACCCCAAACTGCACAAGAACATGATGCACAATGAAATGACAAGGGAGAGGAGAGGAGCCACAGGATGTACCCTTAATTTCCCCACCCTTCCTATTTCTGAAACTCTCTGTTGACCTGTATTACTGCTAACATGGGTTGAGCCTCCAAATGTAGGAGATGAGTCAGGACATGCTGATGGGACCAATAATGTGTTCTTGGCTTTCAGACTCTTTTAAATTGCCACCACACTTCTCTGGTTCCTTTCCATTTTCGAAGAGGAAAAATAACTCACCTGAAGCGTATAAATCCAACAGATAAACAATAACTTTTGCAGTATCATAGTGTGATGGAACCAGTGTTTCGCATAGACAACAGTACAGGAAGAATAAATTTGCTCTACAGTTTTCAAGAGGAAAAAAGTTGGCTGAAAACCATAAATCAAGTGCAGAATATAGATATTACAGTGTAGCTGCAACTGCTGATTGCTTTCTCTTCCATTGCTGATATATAATTAAGGATTGAAATCTAACAGCTGGGATTGATTTTAATCGCATCGTTCAGAGGTGGAAAGTGCCACTGGCTATCTTATTCATTCACAATTCCTAAAGCAGCCTTCCCCAACGTGGTGCCCTACATGCGTTTTGTAGTACAGCTGAGCAGGCTGATTGGAGTTGTAGTCCAAAACATCTGGAGGTTGCAGGAGGGTGGTTTAGAAAAACAAGTCAGTGTCTTGAGTTACAATTTGAACTTGGTTTTACTTCTCTAGTTAAACATAGATAAAACCATATCAGGATAGAATTGCATCAAAAGTTTCAAGTGTTTTTGTCAATATTGTTGTTTTGTTCTTCCTCTTTTTTTAATTTTACAAATTGTGCTGCTGGCTACGTGGACCAGGTGGAATAGTTTGCTAGTTCTTCAACACGGAGAGTCCATGCCTGCGGTCGTCCAGGGTACTGCAGTAGTCAATAAACCTGGGAAGCATGAAATTGGTTTCTTGTTAACAGACAACAATATGCCTTAAATAAACCAGTAGTGCAGATCTGCTGAAATCGGGACTTGCTTTCACAAATCTCCAAAGAGTTGTTCTAAGGCAGCATTATGGATGGAAACTGGTGACAAAAACAAAACATGAGAACATTGCTTGCCATGGGTCTGTGGCCTGGCTCCCAAGTGCTGTGTGTGGTATACTTTGCGTACACAATAGCTTTTCAGAGTCTCCTTCCAGCATCAGGTCAGGTGCTCTACCAAGGATCATAAGAAGGGAACTTTTGGCAACTCCTTTGCAAATCCATGCAGGTATCTCTGGGTTTCGGCCTTTATGTTCTTATGTATAATGGTGGGGGGAATGGAGGCAGGAGGAAAACATGTGATTACCTGCATTGCTCATATTTTAGCTTAGTTTTACTAAGGACTAGAGCAGGAGTGGGAAACCTTTCTCTGCCGGAGGACCACATTTCCTTCTGGACAACCTTTTGAAGCCATATGCTAGCAGTGGGTGGGCCAGAGGCAAATTGAGCTGAGCAATTAATGTATCCCACTCCCTTTGTACTTTTGGGTACATTCTACACATCTCTCTTTCTCTTTTATCCAGGCTGCCAAGGGGCATTATCAGAGTGACACTGCAGGCAGTCAGAACTACTTGGGGTGTGAATCAGGTCCAGTGAAGGTTGCGGCTGGGGGAGAGTTTCAAGTGTCGAACAGAACATTCTGGAGCAGAACTGTGATAGAGGGGCATTCTCTTGTTATGGGCAGGAAAGCATGCATACAGTATGTGTGTATGTTCAAACAGAAGTCCTGCCAGAGGACCAAAGAAAATCCCCTGTGTTGCAAAATAGAAAGCTCTGAACAACAACAAGCAACACGTCGGCTAATAATATACTGACAAAATATTTATAACATTATATTGTTTCAAAATTCATAAACTGAAGACATATAATATGTGCATGGAGTTACAAATAATAGGAATTAAATAAATGTTCCAAGAACAGGAATGTTGGGTAGTGATTCACTATCAAAGATCTCTGAGATGGAGGTAAAATGCGTTTCCACAGTCAATATCCTACAAATGCGATGATAGGTGCTCTGAACGTAGCAATAGGGTACTCTGAGCACAGCAGCAGACAGGCAGCACACAGAACAGTTCTTCCAGGATAATGAACTGTTTCAGTGATAATTCTTTGTAGTAAGCTTTTAAGTGATTTCTGATCCATGGCCATTTGATGTATCTTTAGGGACAATTTATTTGCTGATGAAGAATTATCATGATCTTTGCTAGAGGACCAAGACAGGCAGGTGTGAACAGGTGTAGTATAACACCTGAAGGCTGTGACCTTCCAACCCCAAGTAGGAGATGTGTTTGAAAATATCTTTCCCTCTTAGGAGCCAAAGAGTTCTATCTCAGTGGGGTCTCTACCCTGTACCAATCCTGTAATGCCTTCTCCTGAGTCTTCTTTTTTAATATGAAAAAGAAGTTTCTTATCCAGCGCTAATGCTCTCATCTCATTTACTATAATCAGAATACAAGATCAGGTTGGATCCAGGCTACTATATTTGCAATGAGGTCCCACTGAAATCAGTGTGACAAGTCATTCATGAATTATGAAGTCCAAACATTTTCAGTGGGAACTTATTGCAGCTGTCTTACAACTGGTTTACAACCCAATCCTATATACTCAGTTCAGTGGGACTTTCTCCTAGGTTAAGAGTCTGCAGGATTGCTGATCCAACCCAATATTATTCCCATTTTACAGATATTGAATAACTTCATCTAGGGGCATATTGTGGCTTTTTTGGACTCTGAAGTCACACTTTCTAAGTTCAAATCCTACTCAACAGGGATGTTTTGGAGCTTGTTTGTTTGCAGTGTTTCAAAGTATGAAATTGCAGCTTGAGTGTTATATCAGAATAACAGGAGAGAATTAATCTGTACTTCCTTTTTTTCTTTTTTTGCCTTTAAGGAAAATGCTTACTTTGTAGAGTGCATTCCTATGGCTTTATTTTTAATAATGCAATAAATGAATACAAGCAAAGCAAAGAAGAAACTGTTCAAGTTTCAAAAGCTTTTGTTCTGGCAGTAGACTTTTCCAGCACTTGCAAATGGAAAGGGCTTTGCTTTTGTTCCAAAGCCACTTGGAACAGTATTGCCTCTTTAATGCTTGCTATGAATACCATAAAGAGTCTTGTGTGCCTTTTTTAGTAACCAGAAAATGGCATGTTGAAATGATATCAAATGCACCATGTTGCATAATGTTACATGGCATTACTGGGGTTTTGATGCTTGTTTAATGGCCAGTGTTGACCTGGAGAGGTGACAGAAATGACCTTGTCCTGTTTTGAGCATTTCCCAAATTATAATGGATCTTCTCGGCTTCCCCACCCAAGAATGAAGTAGGTCCACTGTTTTCATGCTATAAATGGGGTCCTAAATGCTGCACGTAAAAATAGGCAGATGTGGGCTTAGTGGGTGCGGCATTGATAATGTGGGAGCAGTACCACTTAAGAATGCTAAGGAACTTGTAAACATTCTCATTTTGACACAGGGAGAAGACAAACTCTGCTTGCATTTTTGCAGCATGTTATTCTTCATCATTTTCTTCTTACTGCTCTTCCTGTTGTCAGTTTCGCCAGCCAAATATAGGATGACTTCCCCCCCCCCCTTGTGCAAAAGAAATGGCTGCTTTGAGTTATCCGGCTTTATGGGTTAGTTGCATACACTTACATATTTCATTGCCCATTATTCCAGAGGAGATGGTGAAATCATTCCATCCATAGACCTTGCCTGTCCCCCTGGTGACTTTCCAAACACTGACAGCTTCTACTTGCTGCAAAAGAGATCACAAATATAACAGGGTGAGACTGCATTCACTCCTACACACACACACACACACACACACACACACACACAACATAGACATAATTCTTCGTGATTTGTGATTTTGTGTACAAAATCTCGCAGCAGGATTGGGGGACCTTTGACCCTCCAACTTTCGTTGGACTCCAGCTGCCATCATCCTCAGCCAGCATGGCCAGTGGTAGGAGGTGGCAGGAACTGTAATCCAACAGTGTCTGGCTTGTGACTTTTGGACAGAACAGAATTTGGCCCTCAGGCTGAATAAAAGCTTCTCCACCCCTACTGTAATGACAGGCTCTGAGCTGTGGGCTTTCCTCAGCCTGAGTAACTTATCGTGTTAGGGTATCCTGCTGGGCTGCGTTTCAGATACTTTGCCCAAACCGCTGTTGATGGGACTTGACATTCTGCCAGTCTTGAGTAACTCTATATTTACCTCTCGCTCCCTGATCATTGGTGGCTGTTTATGGAACTTCGCACCTTGCACATCTTGGTCTATCTTTCCAACTCACTCTTGACCCCAGTGCCTCTTAGACTCTGACATTGCTACCATTTAGTAGGCATTACTTTACGTGAGAGACACCAAAGGCTGTGGCTTAAGATGGAGAGTATCTGCAGCTTTGTCTTTGTAAAAAATCCCAGCTGAAAAGGAGATTAATTGTACAGGCATATGACTCCCAGCATGCCCTATAGCAGAACTGCCACAATGCAATTATAGTTAGTGTTTCGCAGCACAAAACCTAGCCATCCTGAATGGGTATAATTTAGGTAAAAGCTTTCAGAAATTCAAAGCAGCCTCTAATTTGTAGGCAAATATGATCCATCCATTTTAAACTTGACTTTATTTATTTATCAGGTATCTCAAAAGGCACAAAGAGAGATGTCAGTTTTCTGCACAGCTTTTGTTCCGCTGAACCCTTAACTGCTCTGTGCAAACACACACACACACACACACACACACACACACACAGGCTTGATTAACTAGATGGAATGACTTCGTAATATTAGCAAGCCTCCTTTCAAATTAGCAGCCCATGTGAAATACTCTCTCAGCAATCTGTGACAAGCCATGTTCTGGTAGCACAAAGATGTCTTCTGGCTCACTTGAAAGCAAAATGTGCTTTGAGCCTTGCTTACCTGAAGGCAGAATTCCTCAGTGATTAGAAAAGCAAACTAAAAATAACTTCAGATTCATCTTCAGCAATGTGTTTGGGGAGAGTGAGTGAGAGAGAGAGCCTTCTGAAATTGTGTCATTGTGCCCAGTGCTGGAACTAATACAAATTAAATTAAGAGTGTATTCCTCAGAAGCGAAATTTTCAGCGTTGTTCATGGCTGAGGTTGTGATTCAGAAACCACTTTAGCCCATCCAAGTTCAGCTGAACAATCCTGGATCACAAGAAATGTAATGCACTTTAAAAGCAATAAATACAAAGTGTTGTTGTTGTTGTTGTTGTTGTTGTTGTTGTTGTTATAGCAGCAGGTAGCACCGGTCTCCAAATGGGATCCATACCAAGCCAGGGTTCCCCCACACCACACCTAAAAAACCCCAAGATCCCTGTCAGGAATTTATATGGGGTGCATTCACACGTCACAGGGATCCAAACCATGGTTTAATGTGAAAACACTGGGCTCCCAAGGAGGAGATCACAGCTTTTTTGCTCCTCTCCAGACTATTTAGGTGAGCATAGTGTGGCAGCTACACCAAAGCTTGACTTAGCATGCCATCCAAACTCAGGATTGTGGTTGAGGTCTTTCTGCTTCACCACCACAATCTGTAACAGCAGGACAAGCCACAGCTACAGATTGAAATTAAGGAGAGGCGTTCACCACGATTTTTGGTTCGGATGACACCTTAACACAAACCTTGGCTTATCTACTGCCCTGCACTGACTTTTAAATACTCAGGGAGGGGCAAAGCAAATGTGAGCTTCTCTGCAGCACCCAGCAGGTTCACTTAGTCATAGTAAGCTATACCGTGGTTTATTGTGACATGCAAACCAGGCAACTCCGTGCATTATTTATATTTACATCTGGAGAGAGGCCTCACAAGGCTTCCCCTGTCTAGAAGAAAATCCTTTCTTTTTCCTCAGTGTAAGGGCCTTGACAAGGAATTAATTTTATCAAAGAAATAAGGAAATTAATAAATGCATGGCTGCAGCATGCAGTGAGTGCACACTTTTCATTCAAGATCCCTGACATCTTTAAATAGACCTAGGCAGTGCATTTTTCCTCAAAATTTTTTTAGGGGTATTCTCATTTTCCTATTCATATTGAAATACTGCCCCTCAATGAGGCCAAACTTAATTCACAAAATGGTTAGGGGTATGCGTACCCCTGCGTACCCCCAGAAAAAAAGAAAATACTCTTGTCTAAAACCCAGTATAATGGTCTCTATATAATCTTGGCCCGGAGCTTTTGTTTGGGGGGGGGTTGTTGCTGTTAATTTTTTGTATCTTTATTTTGGATCTTACAGTTTATGTGGAAATTGTTCTATTTGGTTGTGTACTTTTTGATTGTCTGTGACTACTTTTCTTTGTATGATTTTAACTTTGGAAAGCATACCCTCCAACATTTTTCCAATGGCAATAGGAATGTCCTACTCTATTATTATTATTATTATTATTATTATTATTATTATACCCTGCCCATCTTACTGAGTTGTCCCAGCCACTCTGGGCAGCTTCCAACATATATAAAGGCAAACATTAAACATTTTAAAAATACCTTCCCTATACAGGACTGCCTTCACATGTCTTCTAAAGGTTGTATAGTTGCTTATCCCCTTGGCTTGAGGGTTGCATAACTTCATACCCTCCAACATTTCTCTGATGAAAATAGGGACGTCCTAAGGAAAAACTGGGCATTCCAGGCTCAAATCAGAAACTAAAATGGCTTTTGTAAATCCAGGCCAGACCATGGAAAATAGGGACACTTGGAGGGTCTGGCAGCATATAAATGAAATGAAATGAAATGATGGATGGATGGATGGATGGATTGATATACGTTATTTCCCCAATATGTTCCTCCCCAATATGTTCCTATGTTTAAGTGCCAGAAAACCCTTGAGACATTCTTAACCAGAACACTTGAAAAGCCCAATTAAATTTCAGAGCAAACTGGCAGGGTCTCTTATATCTCTAGATTTCCTGCTTTTCAGAATGCCATGAAAAGGGGAAGCCGAAGGAATGTCTGCTGGAAGGGAGTTGCAAAGCTCCTAGGTGCTAACCAGGAAACGAAACACACAACCTTGTTTCCATGGAGACCTATCTGGGCTCTATGTGAGATAGAACTTTAAGGGTTTTGATGGCAGGCCTTTCTTTGTGGGGTGGGCGGGGGGCTTAAAAGGGAAGAGTGTTCCTTGAGATTTCTTGGTTCCAGACTGGTGGGCTTTCAAAATGCTCAAGTCTGCAGATGAACACCTTCATGCCAGTTTTATTTCTTTGTAGCTCTTGTACTTCCCACTCCACACACATCATACCCAAACGTCCCAGAGCAGAGAATACATACAATTTAAAACAAAATAATACACTGGGAAGAATATTACACTGACAATATAATTCACAATGGGAATCACAAAACAGTAAAACCACCCAGTAGTAGCATTAAAAATTGCGCACTCAGCTTGTGCTTCAGAAAATGAGGTTTAACTTATTTATTCTGGAAAAAAATAGCTAGGATTTACCCCACCTGCTCATAGTCTTTTAAATAAAATTCATGCTTTTAACCCATTGATGGAGAGCCCTTTGCAGCCCAACAATCACATTCCCTGTTTGGAAACCTTCCAAGGACCACCTCTGTCTTCAACTTTCCTTCCTTGGTGTCTTATGAGGAAGAAAAAGTGACAAGCATGTGCATGGTCTCTGCTAGTGCCAAATGCTGTTCTCTGCTTCTTCTGACTTTGGCCACAGTCACATCATACCATTAGAGCACGATAACAGCTATCACTTTAAACAGTCATGCCTTCCCCCAAAGAATTCTGGGAGCTGTAGTTTGTGAAGGTTGCCAAGAGTTGTTAAGGATACCCTTATTCTCCAGGCATTAATTGTGAAGCACCCTGAGAATCACAGCTCTGTGAGAACAGGAGCCTCCTTACAACTCTCAGCACCCTTAACAAACCACAGTGCCCAGAATTCTTTGGCGGAAGCCATGCCTTCTTAAAGTGGTTGTTGTTGTTTAGTCGTTTAGTCGTGTCCGACTCTTCGTGACCCCATGGACCAGAGCACGCCAGGCACTCCTGTCTTCCACTGCCTCCCACAGTTTGGTCAAACTCATGCTGGTAGCTTCGAGAAAACCGTCCAAGCATCTCGTCCTCTGTCGTCCCCTTCTCCTTGTGCCCTCCATCTTTCCCAACATCAGGGTCTTTTCCAGGGAGTCTTCTCTTCTCATGAGGTGGCCAAAGTATTAGAGCCTCAGCTTCAGGATCTGTCCTTCCAGTGAGCACTCAGGGCTGATTTCCTGAAGAATGGATACGTTTGATCTTCTTGCAGTCCATGGGACTCTCAAGAGTCTCCTCCAGCACCAGAATTCAAAAGCATCAATTGTTCAGCGATCAGCCTTCTTTATGGTCCAGCTCTCACTTCCATACATCACTACTAGGAAAACCATAGCTTTAACTATAGGGACCTTTGTTGGCAAGGTGATGTCTCTGCTTTTTAAGATGCTGTCTAGGTTTGTCTTAAAGTGGTAGCATAGTGCTTAAAATGTATCGTGTGAATGTATGTGGCCTTTCAGAGCTTTCTGCAGCCGCAGTTGGTTGGGTTCCATGCCGTCTGCCCAATTTCTAATGGAGAAGGGTAAACTGCCTCTGCTCTGATCCAGGCAGGTTCCTTGAGAGAACCAGCCTATAGGTCAAAATTTCCCTGCCCTTGAACCAAGGAAACTGGTATAACTGGATCTGTGCCTTTCATTGTTGATAAACAAAACACAGTCTCTTCATTGCTCAAACAATTAAAGGCCTTCCTTATTAGCTGTTTGTTTTTCTAAATCTTATATTGAGTGCCTCCCACATACTCCTTTTTTGTTTTTGCTGCTTCTCTGACAGCACCCAAACCAGCCAGAGTTACAGGATGTCTGGGGTCTGTGTTCCGGGTTTTCTTTTTCTAAAGTGAGCACAAAGTCTCAGTCTGTGTACTTGCAGAACAAATTCCAGTTTGTCTGCAAGAGAGAATGAAAACAAAGATTAGGAGCCAAAGCTGTGTGTGATGGGTGTACGTGCCCACACAGGAGCGTGTGGGATTTGGGTTGTGGATTGAATTTGAGTTCAAATTCGGTTTCTTGGTCTTTGGGGAATCCTGCTTTAGTTCTAGCCTTAAAAAGTAACGGTTAAATCTGCTATGATTAAATGGGCACAAGATGTTGGACATAACATTATGTTTGCTGACTGGGAACAGTTGTGGACCACAGGTATGAAATTTACGGCATGTAATGCCTTAAGAGAGAATATTATGAAAATGATATACAGGTGGTACATGACACCAGTCAAGCTTGCAAAAATCTATCATTTGCCCGATAACAAATGTTGGAAATGTAAAGAAACTGAAGGTACATTCTTTCACCTTTGGTGGACATGCCCAAAGATTAAGGCTTTCTGGGAGATGATCTATAATGAAATGAAAAAGGTATTTAAATATACCTTCCTGAAGAAACCAGAGGCCTTTCTCTTGGGCATGGTCAGCCAATTGGTGCCAAAGAAGGATAGAAACTTTTTTATGTATGCGACAACAGCAGCAAGGATACTGATTGCAAAGTATTGGAAGACACAAGAATTACCCACACTGGAAGAGTGGCAGACCAAGGTGATAGACTACATGGAATTGGCAGAAATGACCGGCAGAATCCGAGACCAGGGAGAAGAGTTGGTGGAAGAAGATTGGAAGAAATTTAAAGACTACCTGCAGAAATACTGTAAAATTAATGAATGTTAAAATGATGTTGGATTGGAAATAAGTGGTGTTGGCAAATAAGAGTAATAAGAATATGTAAATATGGACTGATAATGGATGAAAATATATTGTTATAATAGGCTATGATAAAAAGTTAAGATAAAGGAAAGAAGGCTAGGATTTGCTGAACCAATTATATAAATGGGAATACAAAAAAGGGGGGTGTGAGGAAGTCAAGAAAATAAGTAAATGAACCTACAAGCTTTGAAAAGTGGATTGGTTTTTAATTTTTTTTTTCTCGGTTTGTGTATGTATTTTCTATCTGTATTTTTTCTTAGTTTTTTTCTGTAATTTCTATTTTCTTTTTTCAACACTGTAATTTTTTGTTTGTAATTTTTCTTAGTTTATAAATCTATGTGTATTCTTTGAAAAAAAAACCTAATAAATATCTTATATATAAAAAAGTAATTTTTAAGTGTAGCATGCCTGCCCGCATAGTGTTGTTGTTGTGGGTTTTTTTAAAAACAGATGCTGTGTTGGATTGCTGGCAAAGACAAACAGGATCACAGTCCTGGCTCCCTGGGGAAACAACAAAGGCAGTGGGAGACCCCCTCCTTTGGCTCAAAATTGGCACAAAAACTGCTTTATGGAATCTGGTGGATATGGTTGTGGGAAAGGTCTGTGCAACCATGTGATGAGGAACTCAAGTGAATCAAAAACAGGAAGGTCTAGCAGCGTCCTAAAGTCTAACAGATTTATTGTTGCAGAAGCTTTTGTGGGCCTGGTTGTTGAACTCCAACTCCCATCGTTCCTGGCCAGCATGCCCAGTGGTTAGTGCTTATGGGAGTTGTAATCCAGCAACATTTTGAGAGGCCACATGTTTCTCACCCCTACTCTGTGGACTGGTTTTAACATAGCACTAAGCCATGGTTTAGCACGGGGGTGGCTAACCTGTGGATGTTGTACTCCAGTTATCTGGATGTTGTACTCCAGTTCCCATTTGACCCAGCTAGCATGGCCAATGGTCAGTGGTGATGGTAACTGGAGTCCAGCATTAGTTGGAGAAGGCCCCATCTCTCGTCTTGAGCCTCGTTCATCAGACAAATGAAGGGTATTCTCAGTTAACACCAGCAGAGGTGACCATCCCGTCATCTTCAGTCCTAGTATCTTATATTCAGCCACTTTGTACTGTTTAGTGGCTAATGATAGTCATTGATAGCCCTGCCCTCCATTAACTTGACTTTAAAATGTGATCAATCATCATTCCCACTCTGCTCAGTTCACCTCTTCCCAGGGAGATCAAAATGCAGAAGGGTTGTGTTGGAACGGCATATTTAGACTGTCCCAGGGCCCGTTTCAATTGCCCAGTCTTGTGATGCCTTGATGGAGAGTGAGTGGGGAGGCATTATTCACTTTTTATGACTGCCAAGAAGGATTCATGGCTATAGACATAGTGATAATCACTTTATATTTATATAGTGTCAGACATCCAGTGGGAATCCCAAGTCCCTATACAAACATCATACAAGCCTTGGATCATTAGGCCTCTGCTTTACAAACACCACGGGGTTTTCGATGCTTTAACCTCTAATAATGATTGCTCCCAGGTAGAAGATTCCTAAGCTGCAGCAACTTATTATAAATGGGAAACTCCCCTGTAATAATCCTAGCAAACCTCAGCATTTTGCTCTTTGCGACGGACCCTGGGGAGCATTCCAGAGTGCAGATGCTCCAGTTCTGAACTTCAGTGAGTGTTGTTTTAACACAAAGAGAGATTATTTATTGCCTAAGACTACTGTGAAAGAATTTCCCTGGAGGCTAAACCTGGTGTGCTCTCTGAATTTCTCTCTCTCTGTCTCTCGAGCTCCTATTTCTAAATAAAATATATATTACAACTGCTTGGAGAGAGAGAAAAACCAACAACCCAGTTTCCTCTAAAGAATAAATAAATGTATCTTAACAGCGCACATAATTTTTTCCAGTGGCTGAGCCAAGAAAATACATTTTGTTCCAGTATGGTTCTATGGTCCCTTCCTGAGCATCGCTCCAGTTGGATGTTTGGAGGAAGAACCTGCACCAAGTGCTATGTAGTCTTCCCACCCCCGTTGTCCATGGTGTGGTGAGGGTACTAGGACATGTACCCATTGTCATGAATTCATTGGCTCCCTCCATGTGTAAGCAATGAGTGGGGGGCAGTGCTGACACAGTCATTTACTGGTTGCACTGGTAGTGGTTCCAGGGATGCTGTGAGCATGCTTGCCATTTTTTTGTACCAGTTTTTGTTTTTGTTTTACTTCCTGGCTGTGTGGTTTTCAGATGTCCCTTCCTAGACTGAAGATGTGTGTGACTGCTGTACTGGCCTAGCAGTAGTAGCACAGTTCTGTATCCAGGACAGCTGTCTACCAGCTCCATCTGGTATGCAGGCTGAGACCCTACCTGCCCGCAGACTGTCTTGCCAGAGTGGTGCATGCTCTAGTTATCTCCCGCTTGGACTACTGCAATGCGCTCTACGTGGGGCTACCTTTGAAGCTGACCTGGAAACTACAACTAATCCAGAATGCGGCAGCTAGACTGGTGACTGGGAGCGACTGCCGAGACCACATAACACCGGTCTTGAAAGACCTACATTGGCTCCCAGTACATTTCCGAGAACAATTCAAAGTGTTGGTGTTGACCTTTAAAGCCCTAAACGGCCTTGGTCCAGTATACCTGAAGGAGCGTCTCCACCCCCATCACTCTGCCCAGACACTGAGATCCAGTGGCTAGGGCCTTCTGGAGGTTCCCTCACTGCAAGAAGCAAAGCTACAGGGAACCAGGCAGAGGGCCTTCTCGGAACGCCCTCCCATCAGATGTCAAAGAGATAAACAGATACCTGACATTTAGAAGGCATCTGAAGGCAGCCCTGTTTAGGGAAGTTTTTAATGTGTGACATGTATTTTTAATCTTTGTTGGAAGCCACCTAGAGTGGCTGGGGAAATTCAGCCAGATGGGCAGGGTACAAATAATAAATTGTTGTTGTTGTTGGCAGCAATGCGTCTGAGTACCAGTTGAAGGAAACCAGAGGGTGGGAGAGGGCTCTTGTGCCCGGGTCCTGCTTGTAGGCTGCCAAAACAGGACGTTGGACTCAATGGGCCATTGGCCTGATTCAGCAGGCTCTTCTTAAGTTCTCCACATATCTCTCTACTCTAGGCATAACTAGAGTAGGAATGCTCAGCCCGGATATCCTGGGGAAACCATCTGTCTTGATGAGAGCTGACAACATCAGTTTCTTTCCTTTTGCTTAAGTAACAAGAGACATGCATTCCAGGACACGAGGGTGTGGAGAGGGAAGCTTCAGATTTATACATTTTGTAGCAGCTTCTGTTAAGGTATAGAATTTCCACCCGAGGCAAGTGGAACAGACCGAGACAAAAGCTAAGCAGTTGTTGTGAAACATGAAGGAATGGCTATAATGCATTTGCGTTGTTATGCAACAAAAGTTCCTCAGAAATTTGGGTCAAGGAAGCAGGACTGCAGGAATGCTAGCCGTTCTGCATTATGAACCAAAGGGACAATTGCTTCTGTTCTTGCCCCACTGTTTTCTCATGGATTCAGTAGTTTTGCTGCCTAGTCAGCACTTTGCACAATAAATGCGTGTTTGTTTCCCGCTGTTGCCCCTGCTGTCTGCACATCTTCCCCGAAGCAATCCTCTTGTTGCTCAGATGTCACAAATCTTGGCACACTATTTGGTACTTGCAGGAATGTGGTGCTTTTTGCAAAGTAGTTATTGTAATCTGTGTGACTTTGGACTCGGGTATCTGAAGGAATGCCTGCTGCCATGGGAGCCTGCCCAGCAATTGTATTCATCGTCAGAGACCCTTCCCAAGGCACCTCTGCCATAAGAGGCTTGGCTAATAATAACTTTGGAGAGGGCCTTTTTGGTGGTGGTGCCCCAGTTTTGGAACAATCTCTCCCCAAGGATGCTTGCCTAGAAGCTGAGTGGTAAGCAGAAAACCACTCAGACATATGCTTTCTAGGCATGGGCCAAGCAGAAGTGGGGACGAGCCCTAAATTGGGGTCATAATGAGGGCAAAGGGTTAAGACTACCCCCTCCCTCCCTTACACACACACACACACACACACACACACACACACACACACACCCAAATCCTGGCCGCCCTCTTCCTTTTGGCAGATTGTGTTTTTTATAAAGCCTGTACTTAATGGTACAGATACAGTATGTGGACACATCATCTGGTTTGACCCAGAGGCTGCAGTTCTACAGTCTTACTTGGCAGCAAATGCCACTGAAAACTATTTATTCCAGATCAGGAATGAGGAACCTGGTGCCCTCCGGGGTTGCTGGACTCCTGGCAGCCCCAGGCAGTCGGGGACTATGGGGTTTGTAGTCCAGCAATACCTAGGGAGCTGCAGGTTCCCCACCTCTGTTCCAGAATGATGCCGTGAGTGTATATGGCAGTAACCAGGAATAGGGGATTTCAGAAATGTGGTCTCTTATGCTAACAAACACTTGGATTCAGGCTTATTTCCATTCTGAAGGTGAAAGGGAGATAAAATAAGAGACAACAAAGAAGTGGAATAATTGGGTATCCTTAGAAGTAATATTTTCAAGTGTAAGAACTTGTGGATTCTTTGGTACCACATATTTAAAGCAAAGCACACTGGCACAGGACTTGGAAGCTTTGTAAGTTGAAAATGATTTCATATGCTGCAGATTCTTTTAGCTTTTAAAACCCAGACTTGGCTGCTGAACAATTATGTCATCAGCTCCTCGAATCCAAGTCTACTCCTACATCCCAGCTTTCTAAGCCCAGTACAGCCAGAAGCATGCATGTATTTCGGCTAAATGAGATGCACGTGAACAGATATTTCTTGTAAACTAACTGGGGCTCGATTGAATTAGCATTTTGTTTGTTGTTCAGAACTTTCCTAATCTGCACCCCTAACGTATCTACCCAAATACAGTGGTACCTTGGGTTACAGACGCTTCAGGTTACAGTCTCCGCTAACCCAGAAATAGTACCTCGGGTTAAGAACTTTGCTTCAGGATGAGAACAGAAATCGTGCTCCGGCAGTGTGGTGGCAGCAGGAGTCCCCATTAGCTAAAGTGGTGTCTCAGGTTAAGAACAGTTTCAGGTTAAGAACGGACCTCCGGAACTAATTAAGTACGTAACCAGAGGTACCACTGTGCATTTCAGTGGGTTGGATCCAGGCTGTGCATGTTTACTCAGAGTTTCCTGTCCAAGTTAAGCCTTGCTTGAGCAGCAAAGGCCTTACCCTGTGGTCCTGAATCCTTTGGTTGGCCTTTGGTTCTCCTGACCCTTAGGCTTTGTCGACAGCTCCTGGTTCCAACTGCAGCACAGACTGCTGCCCGCAGCCCAGCCTTGGCAAATTCATGTAAAATAGAATCTATTTGTGGATGGCAAGATAGGACAGCTTTCAGACTTGGCCTTTGTCTCTTCTCTGTCAGAAGCCAGTGGGAATTGCTAAACCAGTGTGGCAAACTGGACTTGGACTGAGGAGATCTGGGTTCATTTCTCGTATACCACGTAGCCTCCTTGACTAATCAGGATCTTGTGTGATGAAGCTTTTTCTTCAACTAAAAAAGATTGACTAATTTCTCAGAGATAGCTAGCCAGGGTGTATGAGCAAATTCCTGTCTGACTCTTATATAGTCTAGGCAAGTATATACTGGTGCATGCTGAACAAAGCCATTTGTTAACTCGCGTGTCACTGTTGGAACTGATGAGCAGATGACAGGTACTTATTGGAAGAAGAGAGGAATGCCATGAAAGCCTTTTTAATAATAAGGTAGATATATAAACCTTGTCATTTGGATGATTTGGTACCAAATAGCTGGGCTCCCCCACCCCCACAGGCTACAGAAGAGGTTTTGCTATGCTATCAAGCTTGCAATGTGCTGTCAACTTTGATTCTTAAATAGTGCCAGAGAAAGCTCAGGCTTAAGAGTGTATCTTTCTCACTATGTGTGTGTATTTAGCAAGTCCTCTCCCTCTCCCTTGCAAAGGGTCTGAACATACTAACTAGTCTTTTTCTGTGCCTAATAATAATAATAATTTATTATTTATACCCCACCCATCTGGCCAGCCACTCTGGGCGGCTTCCAACAAAACACTAAAATACAATAACCTATTAAACATTAAAAGCTTCCCTAAACAGGGCTGCCTTCAGATGTCTTCTAAAAGTTTGGTAGTTATTTTTCTCTTTGACCTCTGGTGGGAGGGTGTTCCACAGGGTGGGTGCCACTACCGAGAAGGCCCTCTGCCTGGTCCCCTGTAACTTGGCTTCTTGCAGCGAGGGAACCCCCAGAAGGCCCTTGGCGCTGGACCTCAGTGAAGGGAGGAAAGCTGCTGGCAAAGTGTCGTGGGTCCCTCCCTCGCCCAGGAAGCAGCCTGCCATGGGTGGCTTGCTCCACCCCCTATGGGCGGCTTGCCCCTTGGGATGCTCTCCCTGCCCCATGGCTTCCACCCCTGGGGCATGTGTGCCACTCCGGGTGCCAGAGCAGCTAGCTCTGCCTCTGGTTGGCTAGATGATCCTCAGAGTCCCTTCCAACTCTGTGATTCTATAAGATAGATCAAAACTTTCTTCCCTGTGTAAGTCATTTGAGTTACTATCTGAAGCATTTTCCTTGGGTTTAATTGGATGTAATGATTTTGAACTTGGGGGGGAAAACCTTTCATTTTCGTTTAGCTGACACATGGGAAGGTTGCAGTGAGGTCTAACAACAGAGCAACCTTTTTTGGGAGAACTTAGATGGGATAGTAGAGTCCCACTCCATCCCCCAATTTCAGCTAACACTCAAAATTGCAGTTGTGTGCTGTAGAGTGTTACTTACAGAACTGGTGTATCTTTTGATTAACCAGGTCACTTTAAGAAAGTAAAGCTAGGAGGGAAATAACAGATCCAAATACAAGGGACATTGCTGAATTTTGAAAACAGCTTTTATTCTTTTCCACCCCATACCTCATTTTCAATATATTATCCCTATTAAATAGCGATCTTCATTTCTTTACAGCTTATCTCTGTGTGTTTCTTATTTCCAGTAAGTCATAATCGGCTTATGAGCAATGGAATAATTTCCCCAGCAATATCAGGAAGGAGAAGGACAATGATTTTGGGGAGAGAATCAACAAAAAGTACCGACAGTGGGTGGGAAAAGCAAGAAACCATTGTTTTTGCATAACTTTGTCTTCTTAATAATGAAGTGGTGGGGACAGAAAATGATGGGCAAATCTTTGGAGTTGCAAGAGTAATTTTCCAAACATGCCCTTCAAACAGCTTGATGAAAGATCCAAATAATAATAATAATAATCCATATGTAGGTGGTAAAAAGGGGCCTCCCTGCCCCCCCAGCACTTCTGTTGCTAACCAGCATTTTATATTAGCAAGCTGGAACTCAAGCATGTGTGTACTTCGAGAGATGCAGAAGCCAGGTCATGAATAGCTTTTGGAAATATGTAGCCTTAGGAGTGTGAGTTTAAATGTTTCCCCAAATTTCCTTCCGCCTTGTTCTTACTATTGGCACGCCAGGCCTATGAGACTTGGCTGCTATCTCTCTGCTTATTTGCAAATATTCTTCTTTGCTTCTTTCCACTTGATTGCAACTGCTGAATGCTTGTCTCATTCGATGCCTGCTCTTCATCTAGGCTTCCAGCCTCAATGTGATGTGATGGCTGAAATGGTTGTGTGGCTTTTAATATGCAGCTGCTGAATTTAGCTCTGACCCCCATGTTTCAGCAGAATTGCCATTCCTCAAAGTTTCCACACCCAAAGCAAGCTCTATCAGGAAATCTCTCTTCCCTGCCCCCCCCCCCGGCAACATAGCTCAATAAAATCCTCATCTGCAGGAAATATGCATTTGATCCAATTTCCTTCCTAAGCCCTTTCAGAGTCCAGGTCCTTCCTAGTTAAATACCGGTATCTGCATATTTAGATCCTGCAATTGTTTTCATTAGGTCTCACTTCCATCTCTTAATTCTTGGATGACAATCAACATTATGATTTTCTCTGTAATGCATCTGGGAATTAGGTGCTTAATCTTATTATTATTATTAGGACTGCAAGCTTGAACTGGTTTAATAACTGGATTAGTCAATGAAAGCTTTATTCTGTGGGTCAGAGTTACACTAGAGGGGCTGTTTTGATTCTGTTGGGTTACTGAACTTATTACTATAAAATCGAATACAGTAGTATCTTACACCTCAGAAATGCACCTATTTTGAGTATTAGGTAATATGCAGATTTATTTAAATATAATTTATTGGTTTGCTGGTAAATTTGGGGAAATCAGTTTGCCTAACCAAGTACAAACTGGTTAATAGCCTTAGGCTGCATTCCTAAACACACTTGCCTGGAATTGAGTTCCATTGAACACAATGGGATTTACTTCTGAGTACGCATGCATGGGATTGCTCTGTGATGTTGAGTGCTAGACTCTTAATACCATGCAATAAACCATCTCTAAAAAGACCTTGCTGTTGGTTGGATCAGAGCAAAGATCCAGCTAAGTCCAGCATCCTGTTCACAAGGTGGCCAGCCAGTTCCCTGTGCAATAGTCCTTTTCCTACCATTAGGCGGCGTGAAGTGACCACCTCAGGCAGCACATACTGAAGGGCAGAGATCAGCTGCAAGGCATTGCACTGAGCTCTGTGTCCCACGCAACCTGCCTTGCATGCCCTATGTGAGCCTGCTCTCTCTGCACAGTCCCATTGCCAGGACTGGATTGATCTCTGACCCACTCAGCTTCCGTACCTGGAATGTGATGTGGGGCACATGTTCCTGTAGTGGGTTGAGCCACTTCAGTGAAACTGTTTTGGAGGGGCGAGACCAGGGGGCTGCTCTTTTGAAATGCCTCACTTTTGCTTCCTGTGTGTGTTTACACATCGTGACTATCCAAAGCTGATAGAATATGTGTACCTGTATAATGCTGAACTAAAGGGACACGGGTGGCGCTGTGGGTTAAACCACAGAGCCTAGGACTTGCCGATAAGAAGGTCGGCGGTTCGGATCCCCGCAATGGGGTGGGCTCCCATGGCTCGGTCCCTGCTCCTGCCAACCTAGCAGTTCAAAAGTACGTCTAAGTGCAAGTAGATAAATAGGTACCGCTCTGGCGGGAAGGTAAACGGCGTTTCCGTGCGCTGCTCTGGTTCGCCAGAAATGGCTTAGTCATGCTGGCCACATGTCCCGGAAGCTGTACGCCGGCTCCCTCGGCCAATAAAGCGAGATGAGCACCACAACCCCAGAGTCGGTCACGACTGGACCTAATGGTCAGGGGTCCCTTTACATTTATAATGCTGAACTGTTTCTATATCAACGGAAGCTGGATTACTGCTCTTTAAGCAACAAGCCTTTCTTGTGCTTTTTTTCCTTTAATGGGTCCAGTTCCTGCCAATATTAACTCCTTACTGAATGAATCCCCCTTGCCAAATTTAATGAGCAAATTGGGGAGGTAGGGGGAAAGGAAGCTGGATGACAGGGGATAAAATGTTGAGAAGTTTCAGTATGGAGCCTGGCAGAAATGCTGGAGAGAAAAGGTGAAGGATATTCAGATGTATGATCTGGAAGATAACTTATCCATTATACATCACGTAGATGTATAACATTGGGGACTTTCTCCTGCAAGTCCCAAAGATCTCAGAAGCCCACTCTTCGTGAAGCAGGGCTTTCAGTGTGGTTGCCCCTATTCTGTGGAATAGCATTGCTGTTGAGATTTGGCAGGTGCCCATGGCCTGCACTTTCTGGAAACAACTGAAGAAGTCTTTTCTTTTCGTTTTCCTGACAGGCTTTCCCAGACTGATAAATGGGTCTTTACCATGAGTGTCCTCTTGTTAGGATTTTAGTCTTGTTTTCAACATATTTGTTGCATTTGTGTTTTTAAATTGTGTTTTAATTAGTTTACACATAAATTGTCTTGAGACAGTGGATTAATAAATTGTTGTAATAATAATAATGACAATAAGGATAAGTGTGCAAGCAGCTACAATTCCCAACTTGAAACCTTGAAGTACTGCCTGCTATTTAATTCTTTTCTTCATACTTTTTATGCTTTGTTCAGTCCTATTCTTTTCCAGTCCGCTGCTGTTTTACTGCTGTACATTTCCATTTTATGTTTGTACTCCATCTTTTTGTTTTGTTTATTTTAATTTTTTTCTCTTCTCCCTCCCCCCTTCTTTTTCCTCTCTCTCTCTTTTCTGATTCACAGGCTTTGCAGTGCATGTTGGTCTCCCTCCATTCAGAACTTGACATTCAAAGGTACTTGATGAAAATTGAATCCTCTCAGAGAGTTAGTACTGCACTTTTCTTTTTTCTGCATTCTGCCTTGGATTGAACTTGCTGTTTTTTTGCTTTGTCTTCCACTCACTGTGTGAAGCTTGCCATCCCAAAGAGTGAAATTGTCCCTGGTTAAATCTGGCCCTTTACCTTTACCTAAATCTGGCCCTGCATGTCTTTTTTTCCTGCCTAGATGTGGATTGGGTAGCAAAATGCATGGACACCCATTTCTAACATTAGTTCTGAAGTGACAAATTTCTGTATGACAAAGTCTCTGCATATCAGAAGCATATCGGAAGAGGCATGGAGAAGATGGATCAGCTTCTGCAGCCTTTTGAGAACCACATAATTTCTAGTAACATGATCATATTGCACTGGGACTATATTTTTATTGTATTTCCTGTTTCAAATGTAGCAATTTCATATATTCTCTTGTGTCATATGTATCGGCCTGCACTCGTTTGTTGCTATGCAGGAAAGTTGCCTAAAGCTGTTGCATTTATATGGTAAGGTCTTTACAGCTTCTTTCAAACATAGGTTTCCTCTGTGCCTAAAAGGCATTTTCATCTCCCTGTGTTTTTCAAATTCTATAACAGCACTTCAATTAGAAAAATCTTATATGTCACAGTAAGCAATTATAATTTTTCAAGGAAAGGTCTGTACTTGAGTAGCTCTACTACACCCATTAGCTTTTGTAAAGAAATGTCACAAACACATTCTTCTTTCCCCTTGCATTCATTTCGGATGCCCATTGGATATTTATGTTCAAGAGACAATGGGAGTGTAATTTGCTCCTTGGATCAGAACAAATTGTCTCAAGGCTCACGTAATAATGTCTTTTAGCATCTATTTATTCTGTTTTTCTTGTTGCTGTGACTTCAGGAAGTTATTGGGGATATTTTGGGCTTGAACCAGTATATTAAGTTTTATTTTATTTTCATTTCAGCATTACAAAATGCCAGTGGCTGGCAGAATCCTCCTGCCCCTAGATGAAATGCAGACAGCTCTAATAATAAGGACTGTGGCAGTGATAATGGGGGACATGACTTCTAGCTTAAACCTGTTGCAAGATGTAACAATAGTTTGGAGAATGGGGAACAAACAGTATTCCTGATGGACCTGACAAGCTTTGAAAAACTAAAAAGGCTTCTGTCAGGTACAAGAATGTGAGGGCCCTGGGACGCCTTACAGTGAAATTGTTTTGATAAGAGCTATCCTCTGGAAGATAAAACTCAGGTTTATGTACCTTTCTGCAGCTGACAGGCAATTGCCCACCACAACTGTTTTGTCTCTCAGTAGTTCAGTCTGTAGTGAAACATTTGAGGTTCCACTTCTTCAGTTATTGTACTATTCCTCCTCATATTGTGCTTCAGGCAAGGCTGGTGCATCTGGGACCCCCTCATCTTTTCAAAGGCCCAGTTTCCATGTCATGGCCAGATCATAAAATAGGCTTAGGGGACATACTGCAGGCTTATATGCCTCCCCCTTTCTACTTCCCTCACACATTTCAATTATCTTCTCTACTGCCTTGTTCTCAGAAACCATAATTTGCAGCAACTTCTGAATCAGGCAATGTGTGCTGATCAGTAACTGTAGTCAGCCTTGGAATCAGAAGCCCACTTCCAACCATAGTCTCTTATTCTGATTGTGAGAGGTAAACTATAGTTTGCAATAACAACAGAATGCCCAGTGTGGACATTGAGGCAAATTATGGTCACCAAGAATAGTTACCAATAACCAACATTTGCCTGATTAAGATCCCATAGTAACCTTGAAAAGGGAAGGAATTAGGATGTGGTGATGCACACAATCCTATAGCAGGCACCTTGCAGCCAAATTTGGTTGGGGGCGAAAAATAAATCCAAACTAGATCTATCAGATTGGTACAAACATCCTTTTCCTTTTAGTCTCCTCAAAAGAATGGAGTTAATTTTTACTAGCAGCTGAAAACGTGAACTATCTTAGGAAGCTTCTACACAATTAAAAAAGGGAGCAGGAACAAGTGACCTACATATTTCATGTTAATTTCTTTACAGTCCTCAGAAGAGAGCATATTTTTGGCTGATCATATCAGCAGGAAGCAATGCGGCTGATCAACATTAGAGGGAAGTAGTCAAGGTTGCTTGGAAATTCTGCAGATTTCATTTAAAAAAAAAATTCCTTCCCTAAGAATGCAAACCACATAGTCACTGATCCAGCTAAAATCACTCAGGCTGCAATCTGCTGAATACTAACTTGAGAGTGAACCCCACTAATAAGGGTGGGGCTTGCCCCTGAATATACATTCATAGGATCACACTGCATGGCCCATTAAAACCAGCAGGGCAAGTTATGCTATTACAGTGGTACCTCGGGTTATAGACGCTTCAAGTTACATATGCTTCAGGTTACAGACTCCCCTAACCCAGAAATAGTACCTCAGGTTAAGAACTTTGCTTCAGGATGAGAACAGAAATCGTGCTCTGGCGGTGCAGTGGCAGCGGGAGGCCCCATTAGCTAAAGTGGTACCTCAGGTTAAGAACAGTTTCAGGTTAAGAATGGACCTCCAGAATGAATTAAGTTCTTAACCCGAGGTACCGCTGTACTAATTTAAGACTAATTTAACCCCCGTGCCTTTTAATGGGATTTTGGCTGCAATTCTATGCAAGCTGATTATTTAGGGAGAAATTCTGTTGGAATATCAGAGTTAGAGAAACTCGCCAACTCTTGAAAATCCAAAAAGATGGAGACTGCTCCACTGTAACCTCAAAGCTCCCATGCTGTAGCTGATTGCTTCTGAGTCCATAATAAAAGATACAATAGAAGAATTGTGGAAACTGCTTGCAGCCTAATTAGATTTTTGCATGAAGAACAGATTAATAAGCATATTGTTGCACACTACCCCTATCTTTGAGCAGTGCAAGATTCTGGGGGTTCCAGGTGCTTATCCAGGGCTCAATTTTCCTTTTGGGAATGAGGCACAGCAGAGACTGTGGTGTCTTTATGATATAAGGTTTCTTTACACATATATCCAACCTGAGTCTTTGATGGAGGGGCTCACAGCATCAACACCAAAAGAGGGTCTTGCTTCTCCCATAGCCACAGCCTTGGATTCTAGCAGAAATCAGGCCTGGCACTCTCTCTGCCTTTCCATCCTGCCACTGTTGCATCCAGATTCTAGCTCACATCACTCAACTCTCCCTTTTGTCTTCCTAACTAACAGACAGTCTCAACTCTCAACACTATGTTAACTGCAAAAACAGTTGGGATGCTTTGCATTGCCAGACCTAAATATACCTGGGCATGTTCATAGTGGAGCATTGCCAGCCTTCCCACGAAATGTAGCTCATGTGTGAGGACTAGAGGCTTGTGATAACAGTTGAGGAAGCCAGGGCAACTAACCGGGGATAAGGCGTCCTGCAATTGTAATGTAGCTAGGGCTTGGGTAGAAACATCCATCTGTTTTGTGTGTTCTGAGTTGGGATCTCCTCCGCAGCTTGCACTGCTTTGTGTGTTTTGATTTAGGCATCCTCCTTGCATGGGGAATATTTCCATCCAATCTGTGGATAGAGGCAAACAGATAAAAACCTCCCCTCCCCATGCACTGACTTCACCGTCAGAATCCATGTAGTTTTATCTTTGCTTTACACATAAATTATAAATGTCAATACTGCTACATTTAAAAAAAACCCAACAAATCTCAAAGTGGAGGACATAACAAAATCAACTTAACATAACAAAACCAAATTAATTTGAATTTATTTTCACTCTGAAGGGTCATAGCTCGATGGCAGGCAGAGAATGTGATCTGCATGCAGAAGGTTCCAAGTTCAGTCACTGGGAGAGAACCCTTCCGGAAACCTTGGAGAAACACAGTTCAGTTAAAGTTTATTAATAGTCCACAGACCTTCAAATTCCTGAAAAAGCAAATATTTGATTGTGGTGAATGGGAGAGGAACACAAAAATGCAGGCATGCCCTTTATCAATACTTTTTTTTATATAGTGTTTAAAAGTTTAAACAATATGAAAGCGAACCAGTACTTATTAACCATTCTGTAAAAGTTATCTGAATGCCTTGGAACACTCAGAAGCAAGCAAAGTCCTGTTGCATACAGTTGGGCTGTCTTGGAGTAAGGATTGCAGTCTTGGTCCTGTTTCTAAAAGTAGCAGATTTCTCCCTCTCTCTTTCTGGCTACTTTCACACCGTACATTTAAATCACTATGATGGGGATTGCTTCTACATCAGCCAAATGAGCAAACTAGAGGAAGCAAACCTTACTGATCTATGGAAAGGGCTGCGGCATTTTTTATTATTATTATTTTTTGCATACAAAAAAAAAAGGTCCCAGGCTCAGCCATCCTCCTCCTCCTCAAACCTTTATTGGCATCACTTACAAACATTCAGAATAAATAGGCCAATGTGGACCAGGGAGAAGAGTCGGTGGAAGAAGATTGGAAGAAATTTAAAGATTATCTACAGAAACATTGTAAAATTAAGGAATGCTAAAATGATGTCGGAATGAAATGAAGCGGTTTTAGCAATAATGTTAAAAAGGAGTATGTAAAAATGGACTCTCAATAGATGAAAATATAAAGTTATAATATGTTATGATAAAGAATTAAGATAAAAACAAAGAGGGAAAGGATTTGCTGAATTAACCATTCGAACTGGAATACAAAAAAGGGAGGTGTGAGGAGGTCAGGGAAACAAGTAAATGAAAGGCAAGGCATGGAAAGATGGATTTATTTTTTATTGTTTTTATTTTTTCTGTATTTTGTATCTCTTGTTTTCTTTTTTCTATTTCTTTATTACTTTTGTAACTTCTTTTGAAATTTTAATAAATATCATTAAAAAAAAACCAGAATAAATAGGCCAATGTGATCTCGTCGCCATTTCAACAGCACAGTCATTTGCCCAAGGGAAGAAGAGGCGAGCAATTTATTTCACCTCTGTGGGGACTCCAGCAAGGGCAGGGTCCTGTAGCGTACTTTGGCGGCAGAAAATCAAATAGAGGAACTTGGCTACTGTCTTGGTGAGCTCCTGGTCTCTCCCCTGTAATAAGAAGCGTATAACCTCTGTCTCTGGTTTCCATGTTGGGATACATAGGTGGTCTAAGAATTGTTGGCGGAGATCAGCAGGCTCAGTCTCTGACATCTTCAGGTAGGACTAGGAGCAAGTCCTCACTGAGACTCTGGAGAGCCACTGCCTGTCTACTGTGGATTATACTGAGCTAGATATGCCAGTGGCCTAACTTCAGCAGCTTGCAATGTAACAGCAGAATGATTCCTGCTGTGTTTCGCCTTCCATTGCACAATCCCCGCTCCCCTCTCTGCCTTTCTTCAGCCTTCATTAGCACAGCCGACTGGGTGTTTTCTGTGGAATGATATCTCCTCACCCCACCCCCCTCTAAAACCAATGTCCATTGAATACTTCACAATATTGGCTTCTCTTCCCCCACCTCCAACCCTCAATAATGTAATCATAATACACAAGAAAAAATGAGTTAATATACACCCAGCTGCTGAGTGTTTGGATTTTCTTTCTGCAGCCCTGAATCCATTTCTGTTTTCACAGGTGAAAATGCTCAAGATTGTTGTGAGGGTAGTGAAGTGAGTGTGTGTGTATGTATGTACAGAGAGAGAATTTTTTTTCTTCATAGAAAGAAGTTAGTCTCATATGCATGTGGTATTGACTTTCTTTCTGAAAGCAGAACTAAGGAAAACTATTATAGATCCTGTATGTGGA
This sequence comes from Podarcis raffonei, assembly GCF_027172205.1. Lineage (NCBI taxonomy): Eukaryota > Metazoa > Chordata > Lepidosauria > Squamata > Lacertidae > Podarcis > Podarcis raffonei. The sequence goes on along the minus strand of NC_070613.1, from coordinate 21,856,712 downwards.
AGAAGGGCTTCTACATTGCAAAGACCCCTGTGGGTTTCAGTGTGTCCCTCTGTGCTTTGTGCACGTATATTATTATTATTATTATTATTAGTCACTTTTCTCACAAAGTGACCCAAAGCAACTAACATTAACAACAATGAAGAACAACAACAAATGTTCCCAGTTTGCCTGTCCTTCTGAAATTGTGGTGCCCAAAGCAGACTTTGTACTCTCAGTGAGATCTGGCCAAAGTAGAATAGAGCAATTCCATTACTTCTTGTGATCTGGATGATATACATATTAGCAATAAAAAAGTATATTTCCACTGGCATAAAATTGTATATACATATTCCAAAATGCAGTCTGTGCCACCAGGAATGGCGTAATATATAATATAATATAAATGAGCAATACATCAGACAGAAGTTATGAGAGTGACAAAATAGAAGGAAGGGAATGAAAGAAGATGAATGGCCGACATTATTAAAAATCATATCATAATTTAGTCAACGTCCTAGAGACTTCGTCTTAAATATCTCATTATACTGTATATTATAAGTAACCCTTGAGTTGCTTATCCTCTCTTTCCAACCCCCTTTTGCAAAATGTGCAAAAGAAATTGATGTATTACTCAGTATCAGGAAACAAGTTTTTCCCCCCCTAATGGGTGTGTCTGTATGGATTGATATAGCATTTTATACAATACTTGTATTAAGGAGGCATGAATGCCCTCATGCTCACCCTTACAGAACTGAGGTTTTGCTTGTGTAAAGACACAGTCTAAGTCAGTGTTCCCCTGACCACTGGTCCTCCTAGTTATGGATGATGGGAGTTGTAGTCCAACAACAGCTGGAGACCCAAGTTTGGGAAAGCCTGTTCAAAGTGATGGCACTTAAACAGCATCACTTCATGGCGGCCTTTTCTGCCTCTCCACCTCATCCTTGCCGTAAGGTGCAGAAACTTACCTTTGGGCTAGCAAATGATAACACAAGAGGGGTGGCTGTGGGTGCTTACAGCTCCTAGGAAAGTGTTTTTCACCACTGCAAACCAGCATCCTTGATGGGAAAAGTATGGCGCACATGTTCTTCCTGCCAAGGAGAAGGTCCCAGGAGCAGAGGTATAATGGTCTAGGGTTGTGGCCGGCCATCAAGTCAAATATTCAGAGTCCCTGTCTCTAGTGTCCTAGAGCTGCCTAGTCAATATGAAAGAGAAACTTTTTAGTGACTGTGATAAGCCTTCCCATCCTTTGTGCTTCTTGGAGCCAATCAGAGTGAAAGGAGGAGAGCCGGCCACTGAGGATTGGCTCCTAGGGTCACTCTGGAGAAGGCACACAGGAAGAATATACAGTCAGTTCTAAGCCAGAATGTAACATGTAATTTGGCCTAAGGTTCCATGTCTGCAAAGCAGATATAAATTCATGAGTGGCGTCTTTCTCAATTAATGCATGGTAAGCTGCTTAGCAGTTGAATGAACAATGCTGCCCAGTGTGGTTTGTTAGCCGTTATGAAGCTGACAGGAATCCAGAAGGGAATCTGATACAATTTTGCTCAAAAGGTAGAACCTAATTGTACCCAGTGGATGCTAGCAAAATGGCCAGATACTACCTAACATCCAGCTTGTTGTAAGGACAGCTAAACTGGGGGGGGGGGGCGAATACATTGCCAAATAATTAATTGTAAAACATCAAATACTTATAGATGTGTTTGCCTGAAAATTCTGGGAGGAATTCTGTTTCACCTCATGAATTTCAACTGAGAGACCATTAGGAAATTTGGCAGAAGACTGATTATAGAGATCAGCACACCAGTTTGGTTCTTAGGCATTTCCAAGTGTCTAACGTTCCAGGGGATCCATGATCTAGTCTCTTATTTTTAGTTTTAGTTTTAAAAGCAACCATGTGAGGAATATAATTCAGACAGGAGTAGATCCACTAAGGAATATGATTTTTATTTTACACCTTTCCCCCTAGAGCTATCTTCCTTATCTAAATTGCTTGCTCCCGTGCTGGTATTCATTCAGCCCTGCAAAGGAAAAAAACACAGGTATCCATATCATGCTTATAGATAGATTTTACTGGGCTGTTCTATGTCTACACAGAATACTACTACTGAATTCCATGGGTAAGTGGATTGGCATTGCATCCAAAGATATATTTCCCAACCCAGGGCTAATCATAGCTTCACTAATGAGCTCACTGAAAGTTAAGGAGAGACTTAGATTGGGAAAACGATGCAGGGGGCGGGGTTAGCCCTTATCTTGTTCCCAGATCACAACATTATTCATTTAACACCAGAACTGCTTCAAAAGTGGGTATTGGGGATCAGATCAGAGGTCTCCCACATCTGATGACTGACTTTAGAAATAATATGATACACCAGTCCTGGGTGCTGTTGCAGTCAACAGAAGCTGGGAGAGAGCAGTGGGAGCTCACCACCGTCGCAAGACTTTAACCACTGACCTTCCGATCGGCAAACTCAAGAGGCTCAGTGGTTTAGACCACAGCACCACCTGTATCCAGTTCGAAAGCACACCAGTGCAAGTAGATAAATAGGTATCGCTGTGGCGTGAAGATAAAGCAGCGTTTTTGTGTGCTCTGACACCCGTCACGGTGTTCCGTTGCACCAGTAGCACTTTAGTCATGTTGGCCACATGACCCGGAAAACTGTCTGTGGACAAACGCCGGCTCCCTTGGCCTGAACAGAGATGAACACCACATCCCATAGTTGCCTTTGACTGGACTTAACTGTCCAAGGGTCCTTTACTTTTCTTTTTTTATAACCTGCTGTTGCAGTCATGGCCTACAACCACCAGCCACATTTCAGGTGACTGAATGAAAGAATTATTGCCTTCTTAAATCCCTTTTTGTTTTTTTAGGTCACTCACTTGTCAGTTCTTGGGTATTAACGTCCATGTGCCCACATGGGGTGTTTACAACCTTGTAGCTTAGACGCAAACGACGTCACGGAGGCACTTCAAAGCATGCCTCCATTCTCTTAAGATGAAAAATGTTAGCTGTAATTCCTGGAGAGAGAGAAGGGTGGGTGAGGGGGAATAATGCCTCATAATCATGTCACTACAGGACGCTGGGTAATACCTAATATATTAATGCAAACCTTTTGTAAGCACAAAGCTCCTGAGTCTTTGGATTTCTCGTTAGGTATTTCAGAGTTATTATATTTTGTGTGTGACTGGACAAGTTGGAAACGGAGGGAGTCGAGAGAGGTTGAAGTTCCGCAGCAACCTAATGAAAACCTAATAAAAAAAGCTACAGTTGCTCCTTCAGCCAAGGTCACCAAGGGAGTATGCCATGATCTGTGTCATTTCTGCAGCAAGCTCACCTCTCCCTACTCAAAAAATAAATATCCACCAAAAAGAAAAGGCCAGATGTCAGCAATATGGCTCTTTGTTTTTGAATCCAGCTTTGATCTGAACAGCATTTTCCAACCTTCTAAATATAGAACATCGCCATTGTCAGGGTTTTAAATTAAAATAAGAACTGGGATTGAATCCAGTGTTTTGGGCAGTGCGCACGAGAATATGGGAATCAGGAATCGAGGACAAGGGCATGTCAGTATAAGAGCCGTCAATGGGCAGCTCAATACTAAGCCAGAAATGGGGTGAAGCCCCCAGGAAAAAGTAAGAACCACAAAACACAAGGTTCTAGATGTCTGAAGTGGCTTGGACTGTGCCACTTATGTTTTCTCAGTGCTTGAGTTGCTAATGCGACAGCTGTAGGCACCATAGTGACTTAAGATTCTGCATCTCTAGGTTTTATTTCAAATTGAGCAAGGTGTTTTGGGGGGAGTTGGTTGGGAAGGGGTTGCCTGGTTTGGGGGTGTCTCCTGCCTTTTTTTTTGGTCTGTATTTGTTTTGGGAGGAAGATGTAGCTGTTTGGCTTGTTTGGTGGTGGTGATGGTGTCTCAGAATCACCAGTGTTCCTTCTGTGACTTGGGCATTGTGCAGTGCCCACAACAGTTCCTTAGAGTTCCGCCAAAACTTGGGGGTTTCCAGCCCATCTGCAAGACAAATGGTTGGGGGAGCGGCACAGGCTCAGAAGTGATGCAGGGTAGCCTAGATGGGCTCAGTACAAATAGCCAATGCAGATGCAGCTTTGGGCATGTTGTTCAGGCTTTCAGCCCATAATTCTGCAGTTGTTTGCAGCTCTGAGAGCTCTTACCCCACAGCTCCTCCTTTCCTCCTTTCATAACAGATTTCTAAGAGTGCCACATAGGGAAGCCCACTCCCTTTTTTATTTCAACTCGCAAGCAGTTATCTCTCAGGAACTTCCAGATCTGTAGTTATTCTGGGGTATGAAAAAGTTAAGGGCAACAAATCCTCTTAAACGCTGCATGGTTGGAATTTAGCTATGACTATAGCCAAGAACAGGCCTTTGAATCTTGCTGTGAAACTCCACTGAAGCCTTTTGCCCAGCCCTAAAATTCTTGCACGGCTGTGGAGTTCCTGACAGCTCTCCACATTGCCAAAGCCCCTTCTGCCAGCTCTCAACATGCTCGGGCCCAGCACACAATATGCTTTCCCCAGGTCTACAAAGAAAATTCTTCTAAAGACTGATAGGAGAGTAGAGATGGGTAAACTTGCCCCAATCAACCTTGGGTTAATTTAGTAATGCATGGAAATCATCATCATCATCCGCCCAGCTAATCTGAACTAGGAAAACAGACTCCTCCTCCTGACTGGTCTTCTCTGATTCCTAAAGTGTCTTCTCCAGGTGGAACCTGTGGAACATTAACTCCAACTCCCATCAGTCTCAGCCAGAATAGACAGTGGTGAGGGATGATGGGAGTTGTAGTCACTGGTTCCCAACCTCTGCTCTCTGGGCTGGTTTGACTATACAGTAACACCTAAACAGGAATGGCTAACCTGTGGCCATCCAGATGTTGTTCCATCATCTCCAGCCACATGGCCAATGGTTGGGGATGATTGGAGTCAGGGTCCAACAACATCTGGAGAGCCACAGGTTTCCTACACCTGCCTTAAAGCAAGTGGAAGGGTGGTAGCAGCAACATGCACTGATTCCCCTCAACCTGATGTGATTATAATACAGCATGCTGGGTAAATGGGAAAAAAGACAGAGCTTTGTCTCTCTCTTATGACTGCTAAGATAAACCATGGAGAGGAAGAGAATGTGGGGGTTTTAGAGAGTGGTTGGATGGTGAGTAGAGAACCTGGGAATTATTTTCTGGATCAGATTTTAATCTGAATATTTTTTATTTTGAGGGAATAAATCAGTGCTGGACCAAAGCTGCTCTGTCCCAGCCTTTCTGTTTGAAGTGGTGGAACTTTTGTGTACTTTCACATGGGAGAATGTAGGTGGGTAGGAGGCATAGCATTATCATATCAAGTGACCAAATATTTTTGCAAGGGGTGTTTCTTTCACTTAACACATCAAAAAAGAAAAAGAAGAAAAGGAAGAAGAAAAAGGTGCCACCAATTGGAGGTGTAGTGAACAGCCCATCTGCTTTCTATCCTCGGCAGAGCCCAAATGGCACACTGTTGCTTGAAAGAAATATGACTTCTGTCATTGGCATGAACACTTTGAGTGAAGGGCAGGGTTTTTAAAAATGTAATAATACAGAAGACTTAAGAGTGGAAGGTCAAAGTAGAGAGAGTATAAATTTGTCCCCTGTCCTCTTAGCTGAGTAATGCCTCTTCACACAACTAGCACAGCGATACTGAAAGAGACTTAAGGAAGCTTGGTGGCATAAAGCCTTTCATTCATTGCCTGTGCATTATGTCCTGTGCATATCTGCATGCTTACATGCTGTTACTGTTACAGACAATGCTAGCAATTGTCAGAACAGCAGGGAATGAAATTGCCATCTATCTAACCCATACTGTCTTAGCCTCGGGTACTTGTTAGATATGAATTTTGTGCAGTTGGACGTACCGCAATAAAAATCTTAATGGAATACCCTGGGACAATCTCTTGTAAATAACATACATGGAAGTCACCTTGAGGAAACAAGGCCTTGTATCATTCTGCATTCAGCAGCTCAAGTGATATTTTATCTTCTTGTATGAGAGGGAGGGGGAGAAATCCCTGCTCTCCTTTAGGCAGGGATCTTGAAGTTACCAGCAAAAGTGTTTGCTTTCTCTTAATGATTTATTTATTTATTTTATTTCACAGACAAGGAGCCCAAAGCTATCTCAAAGCCCACAGCCCAATTTGGGAGATCAGGCCGAATTATCAGAGGCATCTGCTGACTCCCTGGAAATCATGTCTGAAGGAGAATCTCTTTCTCCCTTCTCAAGAGGAAGCCGTACACGAGCAAGTCTTCCAGTGGTGAGGTCAACAAACCAGACAAAGGAAAGATCACTTGGTAAGGCGCTACCCACATTCTACTGCTGAACTAATGCCAGGTTTTGTTATGCATCTAATACTGTATGTTCTCCCTGTTTATTTCACTCCCCAAATGTCTTTCAGAGTGAAAAAAACATGGTGAAAAACACAAATGATAGGAGAGGAAGAACTTGACTTTTACTTAGCAGGCTGAGACCATGGTCCATCATTGTGTATGAACTCAGAGAACTGTGGCTTGTTCTAACTCCAAGTAGTCATAGCAAACCTGGATCAAACTGCACTTTGATATATTTGTTATCTAACTCTGATTTGAATAAGCTACAGTTCCTTGGGTTTGTAAATGACTGGGAACCGGGCTGTGTTGTAAAGCGGAAAGGGAAGCTTCTTCTCATGAACAAATGAAGGAAAGGGAGAGTATGCAGTCTCAAGATTTGTACAGGCTCCCATAAAACAATCTAAGACAGCCTTCTTAATCTAGTACACTCCAGATGTTGTTGGGCTCCACTTCATATCAGCTGCCGTCAGCTTGGTCAATGGTCAGGAATGATGAAACTTGTCATACAGCAGCATCTGGATGATATAACCTCTACTACTCCTCGTTTAGATGATTGGCTGGATTTGGTTTTACTGAATGATCTTGATCCAGTGTTTGTTTCTCAGCCTCGGATGGGAATTATTATGGTCAGCCTCATAGATGAATGAGTAAAGGTTGCAAAGCCATTGTGGGTCACAAATAGCTCCCCCAGGCTGTATCCAGCCCAGGTGGCACAATGGGTCAGTGTGTGTGGCTGTTAACCAGAAGGTTAGTGGTTCGAGCCCACCCAGGGTAGAGCTGTGGCCAGGATTCCTACATTGCAGGGGGTTGGACCAGGTGATCCTTTGGGTCCCTTCCAACTTACAATTCTGTTATCAAGGTTTCTCCCCTAGAAAGGCTCCTCTATCTTTTTTCTCCTGGAACTGACATGCGGATGAGTCGCCACATGGTGGCAGTGTGGAGCTGCGCAGGTGGGGGCAAAATGCCAGGTGTCCTCTTTGGGCTTGTTACCAGTCCTCTGTGGTCTATGCCTTGCATTCCTTCATACCAAGATACAACACTGCTTTTTGTTGGAGTCAATCCATAACTGGTTCATCTACCCCAGTATTTTCTGCTTTGACTGGTCAGGTTCTGAGGCAACTCACTCAACCTTACCCAGCTATGCAACTTGAGATCTGAGGAATTAAACTGGGGGTCATCTGCATACAAAGCTTGTCCCCACCATTGGCCTATAGACCAAAAGTGTATTTGTATATTTCTACCTGTTCGCGGTGGCGCTGTGGGTTAAACCACAGAGCCTAGGACTTGCCGATCAGAAGGTCAGCGGTTCGAATCCCCACGACGGGATGAGCTCCCGGTGCTCCTGCCAACCTAGCAGTTCAAAACCACGTCAAAGTGCAAGTAGATAAATAGGGAAGGTAAACGGCATTTCCGTGCGCTGCTCTGGTTCGCCAGCCAATAAAGCGAGATGTGCGCTGCAACCCCAGAGTCGTCCGCAACTGGACCTAATGGTCAGGGTCCCTTTACCTTACCTGTTCAGGTCTGTGTGACTGTAGAGTTCTTCCTAGCCCCAGTTCCTCAGTGGGAACAAGATCTCACTTGGAGGCATACTTGACTGCTACCCACTAATATTTCCACACACACTTCTTCTCACAGTAACCATTCTTGCCACACATTGAATGGGCTTGGAGCAGATTAGTGAATTTCTGTTACCAATTAGCTACACATAGGAATAGGTAGATCTCTCAGTTTTGGTTTCTCATTTTGCTGAACTTAAGTCCAGATCTTCACATTTCCACATCAGCTTGCCATTATATATATATATATTGTCAGCATTTTAGTGCAAATTTATCCTGACACACTTTGGTGTGCAATTTTGCCTAATATGCGCATTTCTGCAAAGTAATTTCCTAATGCCGGATTGTATGTTATTTTTACTAACACATGCACTTTTAGGCACACTCGTATATGCACTTTTGCATGCGTTACCTAACTGGAAAGTTGCATCGCAAAATTCAGAGAGGAAGATGGCTGTGTTTTAGATGGGGTGTATTCCCCCCCCCCCGAAAGTGTTGATTGGATAGATTTGCCTTTAAATGTGAACCAAACCAACATTTCTCCTCCACCCCTAGCTGCACAAGTGGAAGGCAATCTTTCTCAGGAAATACTGCCATAGGACAGGCAAGCTGTTGCTATATAAGGCAATGAATGCAGATGGTTGAGGAAGGCAAAGGGTTATTGCCATAAAGAAGCTTCTTTTCTGCAGGATCCCATCTCCCAGACTGCAGAGCAGCATAAAGCAGAACGGCAGCGGGGTCATAAATCATGGGGGCTGTTCATAAACTGAACGTAGTGGTTTATTTATTCTGTTAACAATCCCAGGCCATTTTTATCAAGAGTGCTTTGATATCTGATACACAATCAGCTAAAAAAAAAAAGTACAAAGAAGTATAAACGAAAGGCGGTTTTAGCTGGTTTCTCTACACCAACAGAGACTCAGAATGATTAAAGGTGGTCTTGCCATATATATTATGGGATGTGGGAGCTGATTGTGTTAATCTGCAGGAACTGTAGCCTGCCTTAGTTAATGCAGCAGGTACTTTTTGGAAATTCTCCACATAGAAGGGTTCCCCAAAAATCTGTAATGAGAGAACCAACGTTATGCTATTTTTGCAATGAAAAATGTAGAACATGCCAATATGACCTTAACAACTCGGGCTGACGGGGATTGTAGTACAATCATCTATAGGGTACCAGATTGGTGGAAGTTGCTGTAGGCGGCACCTCCTGTTTATATTCTGGTGCCCATAGCAGTATTCCCTCTCTTCTGAGTCCTCATTTAGGATATATTTCCTAAGTACAAAAAAAAACAAAAACACCTCAGACAAACCACTCACTGTGAGCTCAAATGCTATGATGTAAAGACCTACATTATGATATTCTGTTGGGGTTATTGTTGTTTGTCATATCATTTGTGATATGTGGGATCCCTAAGGAATTCACAAATCCCACCAACATCTGCTTCTCCCCTTTCCCATTCTGCATGTTTTTAATCGACTTCACTCATAAATCTTGGTGGAGAAGAGAATGGCCGTGTGCATGTCTCTCTCCCCCACCGAAGACAACAGCAGGAGACTCATACCTCAAAGAAAATGCCTCAGTGCCCTTGCAGAACTTGGACAGAGGCAAGAATGGAAAGCCTGGTGTGTCTACTGGGGGGGGGCAATTACGATTACTTTGGCTTGGACCCTAAGATAAGTTAGTTATGATTAAGTTCACGTGAAGGAAGTTTCCTTGATTCTTTATTTCTCCCAGCATTGCCTGCCATCATTTGTTCTCCCTCACCCCCCCCCCCAAAAAAAAGCTACTCCAGAAGGTTGGAGAGGCATCATGGACAATGTGGGGCAAGGGAAGTTGTCTGAACATCTACTTAAGGTAAAGGTAAAGGGACCCCTGACCATTAGGTCCAGTCGTGGCCAACTCTGGGGTTGCGGAGCTCATCTCGCTTTATTGGCCGAGGGAGCCGGCGTACAGCTTCCGGGTCGTGTGGCCAGCATGACTAAGCCGCTTCTGGCGAACCAGAGCAGCGCACAGAAACGCCGTTTACCTTCCCGCCAGAGCGGTACCTATTTATCTACTTGCACTTTGATGTGCTTTCGAACTGCTAGATTGGCAGGAGCAGGGACTGAGCAACGGGAGCTCACCCCTTCGCGGGGATTCGAACCACCGACCTTCCGATCAGCAAGTCCTAGGCTCTGTGGTTTAACCCACAGCGCCACCCGCGTCCCTTTTGAACATCTACCTACTTTGTGTTTATTCCCTATCTCATTATTCCCCCACCCACCCCATTTCCAGGAGTGGCTTTTTGGTGGGGCACAACTGACAGGCAACACTATATTATTCAGGCTCTACCAAAGCATTTATTCCTGACCAAGTAAAATCTAAAGTTCTTTTTGTTAGTTGGAAAAGTTTTATCATTTATACATGATTTTTTAGGTTTCTTGGGGGGTCGAAGAGGTGCTTTTCTGAAGGAGTAAATGCACGTGTGCTCACTTTTGTGGAATGTTTGTCAGTACATACGTTGTAGAAGCCCACATTTCATTTGCAGCAGCTTATGAAAGGCAAAGAGACAAGCTTTTCGCTCTCTACGTAATTTTAGAACCTGGCTCATCCAGTGATGATTCTGAGTAGGAGAAGATGAAGGACAGACCCATGAACCTGCTTCTTGCACATAGTTAAACTCTGCTATTCGCTAAGACAAAATGTGATTGTGACTACCAGTGCAGGGGGTTTTTTTAAAAAAGGAATTAGACAAATTCATGGAATATAATATTGCCAATGGCTAACTGTATCCTGTCTCCAGGACCAGAATGAATGTGCTCTTACCATCAATCACTGGGGAACAGCAGAAGAGAGCTATTGTGTTCATGTCCTGCTTGTGGCTTCTCATAGGTATCTGATTGGCCGCTAACAGAAACAGGATAATGGACTAGATAAGCAATCCATGGGGAGTCTCCCATCCTCCAGGTGTTGCTGTGCTGCACTTGCATCGGCTGTAATGGCTGGGCTGCTGGGAGCTGGAGCCCAGAAACATATTGAGGGCCGCAAGTTCCCCATCCCTGAGATAGGTCTGATCCTACTTTCCCACTGTTTCATTTCTTCATTCCATCATAATTATGATGTAATGCTCGTTGGGATCAGTCAAATTTCCTTCCCAAACTGCAGGAGGGTCCATATACTGTAGGAAAGAGAAGCAGATATCCCCCAGAGAGTGGGATCCAAGTATATAAATGTGTAGTTTATCTATAGTATAACCCTTTATATGACCAATGCCCCATTCACCAAACTTCAAAGGTCAATGCTTATAGGACATTTGCACTATATTGGTTGGCAACTGAGGTTCAGGGTTAAGTAAGTAAGAAGCTATTAATTTGGCTTAGCATTCCCCCCCCCCTCTCTGCCATTCCTCATAGGCCCCCAACTTGTTCCAATCTAATAACTGTCTCACAATCGCTGTCAAAGGGGTGTCATCCACTTCTCTTTGGGAGGATTCACGTAGGTAGCCGTGTTGGTCTGACACAGTTGAAATATATTAATTTTTTTAAAAAAATTAGAGCCCAACTAAGTTTGTTCTTGGGTATAAGCTTTCGTGTGTATGCGCCTTCTCTTTGGGAGGATATGACTGAACTCTCACTGATGGTATGCAAACAGGTTTGCACTCAAAAGCAACTAGTGAGACATGCCTTCTGTTAGAAGATTTCTGAAATTTCATCCCTCTATTCTGTAGTTCTTTGCATATTAGAAGAAAATTATGTGCGCCGAGTTTAGGGAGATAGCTATATTTGATTAGTCGAGAGGGATTCCTCACTCTGAATGGCATTTTCTAGATTATGTAAACAACCAGTTGATAATTTGGAGATAAAGAATTCCTTCCCTAAATATGTCTATGTAGCATTTGATAAAGCACCAGTGATAAAGTACACAGTGTATACATTTGATCAGTGGCCCCACTTCTTCCAAGTGATATGGAGTCAGAAGTTGTAATTAAGGGGTGTTTAAATAATAGGCAGTGATTTATTAGCTGCATACGGGTTCAAAGACTGTAGGTTTCACACCATTTCACAGCCACAAACAACATGCCATCATACTCTTAAATTGCCTCGTTAAACATTAATGCTTCTTGAGTGATGCTTTTCTGCGGCATTTCCACCTTTTCATCGAGCTGCAATACTGTGTGTCAAAATCAACTTTGGAATAATTTTTAAAGTTCAGAATATGGCAGCCCCATTAATGATTGATTGGTACTTCCTGTCTGGAGAACACCCATTGGTTGTTGTTTTTCTGTATACAGCTAAGGCCTTTGCCTTTGACCGTAAAACTCTATACGGCTTGGGATCCTGGATAGCCAAAGGCTCACCAGCTTAGGTATGAATCTACTTACTGTATAGAATCTGTATTGGATGCCCTGCTCCAGGTACTTCTTTCTTCAGAGGCTGGTGAATGGTAATAAGGGCTGGCATCCAATGTAGTACAGTCGTACCTTGGATCCCGAACACCTTGGTACTCTGATGTTTTGGCTCCTGAACGCCACAAACCCAGAAGTGAATGTTCTGGTTTGTGAACGTTATTTGGAACCCGAACGTCCGACGGGGCTTCCACGGCTTCCTGCAGCCAATCAGAAGCTGTGTTTGGGTTTCCGAATGTTTTGGAAGTCGAACGGACTTCCAGAAGAGATTCCATTCAACTTCCAAGGTATGACTGTACGAAGCAACTTGTTATGTTAGTGCAAGGATTTGCACTCCCCCCCCCCAAAAAAAAATATGTTCTAGGGATTCCTCCAATTCTCCAGAGCAGATTTGGGGAGGGAGTTGTGGGGCGGGTGGAGGGTGTTGCATCACATAAGCATTAATCTTTACACTAACAGAACAAGCATGTTGGATACCACCCAAAACCTTTTGGCAGTAGCAGGTTAGTTGGGGATCCTGCTCCCCAAATGAAGAACGTTTGTCTCTGCTGGCTTCATTTCATTATTCCCTGCCTAGTTTTACATTCCATTTTATTCCTGTCTTCCGAGAAATCATACACAAACTTGATAACCCAAAACAAAAAAAAAATTTCCTTCCAGTAGCACCTTAAAGACCAACTAAGTTAGTTCTTGGTATGAGCTTTCGTGTGCATGCACACTTCTTCAGATACACTACTGAGTGTGCATGCACACGAAAGCTCATACCAAGAACTAACTTAGTTGGTCTTTAAGGTGCTACTGGAAGGGGAAAAAAATTTTGTTTTGACTATGGCAGACCAACACTGCTGCCTTTCTGTAATTGATAACCCAAGTCACTGATAAAAATATTAGCATGCCAGGGCCAAGATAGGACCCTGTGACACCTAACTTGAAACTTCATTCAAGTTTTATGAGGAACAGTTGATGCACACTCTTTAAATATGGCTTTCCAGCACTTTGCCCATTTGCCAGGATTCCTCGAAGAAGATAGACAGAGGTTCTGACTTAGAGTACATCAGCAAGTTACTTTAGTACATCCTCTTGTTGGTTTGGTGGTCTGTAGTAGACTCCAATCAACGTTAGGTTTTCCGATCGCTTCCCAGCCTGTGTCACTTTTGACCTATCCTCCTGAGACCATCCATGCTCTTACACAGCTCCCATTCACTTGAACCGTTGTCAGGTGTAATTTCCTGCAGATTGAACAAGTCTTCATGAAGCTAGCCATGCCCATACCTCTGTTTTGTCCTTGTGCTTTCCCTTGATTTCTTGATGCATGTAGAAAATGAGTGCAAATATTTGCTGTTCTGGTTAAATACTGTACATTAGAACGTGACTGGCAAGACTTCAAGAAAACAAACAAACAAACAAAACCCAGTCCCAAACAATTCACTTCAGTTCCAGATTTGAAACAAAAGGCTCCCAGGAAACTAAATAGCCCAAAGGTGGCCATATTTCCCTTGTTTTCCTCCTTGTACTGCTGAATAGGATTTAAAAAGGAATATTCCTTATCTTTGCATAAACATTTAGCAGGACAAAAATACTCCCTCTTCGAACTTAATCAGCAAGTATGTTGCTGCCTGCTGGGTTTTTTTTCTTTTTTTTTCTTTTTAAGGTTTATGCTTCATTGATCGTGCTTGTGTCTTTTTCTGGAATGTGTACCCAGGGGAAGCTGAAACACACACCGTCCCAAATAAAGCTGTGTAATCACATTTGTCCCTTCCTTTAATCTGCTCTTCCTTTGTGTGTAAGCAGATATCTTGAGAATGCACCTGAAAGAAGGCAACAGAGAGAGCCAAAATGCTGTTTAGCATGGCTACCTCAGCAAACATACACCACACAAGCCGTGCTAATCTCCAAAAACATTATTCGTTAGCCTCACTGGCTTCTTACGTTTTATAGGCCAGTATAAAAACGTAATGTAAATTCATGCAACTCTTTCATCTGTCATTTGCAGCAGGTACACATGTTATGTCTCTTTTGGGAGGGAATTCGCTGTTTTCTACAAAATGGAAATACAGCAATGTGAAAAATAGAGCTTGAATTCCAAAATATCTGGCCCGTGAAAACTTCAGCCTTTTCTTTCCCCAACCCATCCAACCTTTCCCCGTAAAACTGTGGGGCCCCTTCAAGGGTGTTTCTGATTCCCCACAGGTGCAACTTCAGGATGACACAGCTTCACCTGGCACAGTGAACTAAATAGGTGAAAGGAGTGGAGTGAAAAAGAATGGGTAGAGGGGAAGAGAAAAAAGAAGGGAAATGTGTTCTAGGTTCTCCATTAGCTTTCCTCCAAATAGGAAGCTGCCTTATACGGAGTGAGATCCTTGGACCATCTAGGTCAGAACTGTCAACACTGACCGGCAGCAGCTCTCCAGGTTTTTTTGGCAAAGGTCCTTCTGAGCTTTATCTGGAGATGTGAAGGATTGAACCTGCGGCCTTTTGCATGCAGAGCATGTGCTCTGCCATTGAGCTACAGCCCTTCCGCAGGTAATCAGAGGTCCTGCACACGCTGTCAATCCCCAAAGAGATTGAGGAAGCCCCAGCAGGTATCTCCAAACTCATCCTATAATCATAGAATTGTAGACTTGGAAGGGACTTGGAGGGTCAACAATGCAGGACTCTCACTCAACACACAGTCCCCCATCCAATTTGAAACCTATCGAACCCTGCTTTGCAAATGTGCTAGCAGTTTTGTTGCTGCTCATAGACCAAGTAGTCACGAGATCAATAATCCATATTTGATCCCATCTGGTGCAATTTCCCATGTAGACCAGCTTCATGAGCCTCTTACCATTCTCCAGACCAGTTGCGACCCTGGTTGCTGGCTTGTAAGACTGGAAAAAGCATTGGCTAGATGCTGAATCATCATAATCCCCATTGGGTTGGTTTTGTGCCACTGCTCAGCTGCACTGAGCTCTGCACCAGCTGCTTCTTTCTTTGACTGGCAGCTAGAGTGCTGCCACATTGTGTCTTGGGGTTCTCTTGGAAGCCTAAGTCTATACTGTAGATACCAGGTGCCCTGGAAACATAATGTCCCAGGTCTCCTTGCCACCAGTACTCAGCAGTGAATACCAAGAGCCCAAGCGTCATGCCAAAAAGTTTGCATTGCAGTCTTTGCTCCTATTCTGGAGAATAAGCTCCATTGCTTATTCCTTGCACACAGTGGAGCTTGCTTTTGACAAATTATGCATAGGATTTAGTTGTTTCACTCTTCTCCTTGTTTGCTTTCCCAGTCTAAGTCCTAGTCACTTTTATAGGCTGATTACTTGGCTTTAAGCCTGGCACTTAATTTCATCATCCAGGTGAGCAAAACCATACACCTTTTTTTTTTTAAATCCGGAGCAAAAAAGAGAAAGAAAAGGTATACCATGAACTTTGGGTTAGCTATTGTCTTTTTTTTATGCAGCAGATCCCGCTGAAAGATTATGTGCAGGCCCCTTTCTTTTTAAAAGTGTGAAGTGTGTGTATAACTAGGTGAGAATAACTAATGGAAAATAATGCTTAAGGCCTCCGGCTAGAAATACCACAAAGATCATGAAGGTGACCTTAAGACAAGCTCTGAAAGGATGCCTTGAAAAGCTGGAAAAGCTAGTGCTGAGGATGGCAATAATAACCGTGACAGTACGCCAACGAACTTATCTCACATTACAAGAAGTGTTAATTGTTATCGAAAGTCTCTGCTTGTCTCTGAAGAACTCATTCCTGGATAAAGGGTGCTGTGTTATCTTTGTCTATCCAGATATACAAAATTTATTTCAGGCTTCATTGCAGATTGTAGAAAAGCCTCTTAAGTGGTTTACAAGGAAATTAAAATTATCAATAAAATCAGTTGAAAATACTTAAAACATTTAATGAAATGTTGTTTTTTATAAAAAATAAAACAACCTACCAACGGTAAAAAAGATTAAAACGTGTCTGGATAGGTGTGCCTAAACAAAATTGTTTTAAGCAGGCACCAAAAAGAGTGCTTTGATACTTTGTTTGATACTAATATTTGTCTGCAGCAGGGACGGTGTCTTGCTCTGTCTTTGATGGGACTTGTGGAAAGAACCTCTTGGATAATGTATTATTGAAAAGCATGTGGTGTGATGGTGTTGGTGCTTCACCATCCTAATCCCATGTTCATTGGCTTGTAGGGGGTGAGAGGGGATTCAGATGCAATATTGTCAAGTTACACACACACACACCAGTTACAAGACATTGGAGAAATGTGCAGAGGGATATGTGGATCGATGCAGATCTCATCTTTAGTGCAGATAATAACTTTAGTGGTGGAATGCATGATTTGAATGCAGAAGGTCCCAGATACCATTCTGGGTAAGATCTCTGCCTGAGACCCTGGTGAACTTCTGCCAGTCAGTGTAGACAGAGGTGACCTCCACTGACTAATGTTCTGACTTAGTATCAGGCAGCTTCCTATGTTCCTATATTACAGGAATGGGAAGCCTTTTTCTGCATTCCTTTCTGTAAACCTTCTGAGGGCGACAAGCCAGTGGTGTGTGAGGCCAGCTGCAAAATTAAGAGAAGCAGCAAATGTACATTTTTAGCTAAGTATAGTAGGCTAGTTTCTACACAATCTATTGTTCATCAAGGCAAGCAAGTTTGTCTATTGCTTTATCAAGTTGCATATGCGACTGAAATGTTGAAATATGTATCTTATCCTGAGATCAGGTAGGAAGACTTTAATAAATTAATAAACCAAGCCAAATGAGAAGTAATGTTTTCGTCAGCTCATGCTCGAGTCTTCCAACCCCGCATCCCAGCCTCCAAGCAGTTTCAAACGCTCAGTTGGGAGAATAAGGCTTGGCCAACTGGAACCTTTGTGGCCTTGCAAAATGGCGAGAACATTTTAAAAGCAATCTGGAAAGCTCAAAAATCAGTTTCCCATTTCTGTTGCTGTCGCAAATACCCACGGTTGTGCTTTTTTAAGTGAGGAGAGGGACAGTTTCCACCAGAGCCCATCCTAGTTACCAGCAAAGCCTTCCTCCATATTCTAAAAGCACATTTAGAATATGTTTCTTCTGAGTTGCCCAAGGCATATGCAAACAAGCATCACTGAAGAACCCAGACATCATGCTAGTCACACAGCATGAGAGGGACAGAATGACAAAACTAAGATATTTATGTTGAACCTGCGAGGTGAAACATTCTGCAGGTTTTTAAACTCTCTTTGCCAGACATCAAGGTTTGCGGCCGATATTGAGCCTCCAGAAAAAGTATCCTTTCAGATGCAAGACTGAAATGGCCCTGGCTGAAGAACAGAATAATAATAGTAATAATAATAATAAAAATCTTCCTTGCAGCATTTGTACTTCTTGAGAGCATATAATCAATAGCCGCAGAGAATTATACTCCTTTTCCAATACTGAATTAGAGAGTTGATATATGTATCACGAGCCCTTTGTGCAAACAGGCCTCTTTAACTCGTATCCAGAATGAAGCTTGATATTCCTACTTCATTCATGTCAACCAAGATGTTCTTGTTGTTTTTTTGTCCTCATAGGTGTTTTGTACCTTCAGTACGGAGATGAAACTAAACAGCTAAGGATGCCCAATGAGATCACGAGCACAGATACGATCCGTGCCCTTTTCGTAAGTGCCTTCCCCCAGCAACTGACAATGAAAATGCTGGAGTCCCCCAGTGTGGCAATATACATCAAGGATGAGAGCAGGAATATCTATTATGAATTAAGTGATGTAAGGTAAGTAAGTAAGTAATAACAATAATAATAATGTTGCTTTGGTTAGGTTGCGTTGTTAAGACGTGGCACAATGTAAAAGGGTTACAGATCAGAAAGGAAGACTTCACATTTTTTCTGTCTCTCTAAATCCTCCTGTTATCCAAGCACAACTTTTCACATCTTTCCTGCAAGAGGAATGGGAAAACTCCCAAGGTAGAAAGCAGCTTTAGCTTTCTATATCACTAGCCATGCTGACAGGAGATGGCTGGAGTGTAGTCTAAAAGCAGTCAGAATGGCACAGATTCTTGTCTCTGTTTTAAATTACCACATTTTTCGCTCTATAAGATGCACCCGACCATAAAACGCACCTAGTTTTAGAGGGGGAGAAAAAGAAAAAAAAATATTCTTCCCCTCTCTGCACAGCGCCCCTTCAGCAAAGTGGCAGGAGAAATGGAGCCCCTTCCATTTCTCCTCCCATTTTGCTGAAGGGGCGCTGCGCAGAGAGGGAAAGCTGCACAGCACCTCTCCAGTGAACCGAAGCCAGGAGAGCAAGAGGGATCGGGGCACACCGATCCCTCTTGCTCTCCTGGCTTCAGCGAAAGCAAGGCAAAGCCTCCGGAGCGCAGCGGGACCGCTCCCGCTGCGCTCCGGAGGCTTCGCCTTGCTTTCGCTAAAGCCATGAAGCCTGCATTCGCTCCATAAGATGCACACACATTTCCCCTTACTTTTTAGGAGGGGAAAAGTGCGTCTTATAGAGCGAAAAATACGGTATAGGAAGGGGAATATGTATATGAGCGGCTTGCTTTTCCTGTTGTGTCTGAATCAGTATATTGTCTTAAGATGCTCCGAGCATAGATCCATCCTTGAAAAGTGACTAATAGTGTTGTGGATGTGTGAGCTATCCTTTGTGCCCCCAGACTGTTGTACACACTACACCTTTAAAGCACCTTCAAAGCACATTTCCCCCCTCAAAGAATTCTAGACACTGTCATTTGCTAGCATTGCTGGGAATTGTAAATCTGTGAGGAGTGAACTACAGTGCCCAGAATTCTTTGAGGGAAAGGAACTGTTTTGAATGTGCTTTAAGGGGGATGGTGTGTGTGCATCCTGAGCTACAGCACGTTGAGGGATGTGTGTGGGCATTTTGCTGTGGTTACCCTTCAGCGCTAACTCTCAGTCATGCTTAATGTCTAATTAACCCTATGCTTCTTAACTGCTAGGGCAGATCTGTCTCTTCAGCACTCTGCTTTTCCTGACAGGCTGCTTGAAGTCAACAGCAGCAGCGCTGCAAGTTCTGACTAGTTACAGATTCAAGGCAATTACCAACTGCAGTGTGACTTTAAAAGAAACAAGACCTGTCCAAAAATCCTTCACCATGTGTTCTCCCCACCACCCCCACCCCCGATAATCCCGGTGATTAAGATCAGCCCACTAAACTTGTAGCTGCACCTGGAGCAAAGGAATTCAGTCTTATGTGCAAATTCTCCGGAGATCACGGGTGTTTAATGAAAGACAGCGTCGTTTTAAGAGGACATAAGTGTGTTTAGATTGCAGTCTTTGTGGCCGATTATTCCTGAAGGAGAAAAAGTCAGGGATTGTCTCAGGTCTTTAATCCATAAACTGTTTGTAAGGTAGGTTTTGATGCTGACTGGAATACAACTGGCTTTTTAAATTGTTGCATCAATGCTATAGCTTTGTTAACTGTAAACTTATCTTTAAACTTTTTAAAACTAATTTTGAAATGGAAGCTCTTTCCTCCCTATTGCCTTTTGCCCATTTTGAGTCAAAATTGACAGAGCTGATATTGGTTAATATGTTTAGAAATGATTTGCAGCTGGATTCCAGATAGGTATACTCAGAAGTAAGTCCTCCTGGATTCATAGGACTTACCTTATCGAGCATAGGATTTGGGTCATGGGAGATTGAATATGTGGAAATATTCTCCTGCTTTCTTTTTTAAAAATGATGTTTTATTTTGGTCTATGTTTATTACAAAAAGGAGGGGAAATCTGAGTTCATTGTTGGTGAAGAACAACTGAACCTATGTAAAATGGGCTTTGCTTTCATAAGTCCCTGCACCCAGGAGCTTTAATTAAACTGAAAAATATCTTAATTTGAAAGGGTGTGTATTTCTTCTGAAAGAGTTATGCCTCCCAAGGGATAAGTAAGAGCTGAGGTGTCTGTCTATTGTAGAGAGTTTTTCATTGGTTGGTTTCTGCCACAGTGATATCTGAATTGTTAGGGCTAGGAACAGCAAACTGGGCAAACTAATGTTATTTCAACTCTCTTTATTGCTGATTCTTAATTACTTTGTTTTGTTCTCAATTCTAGGAACATTCAAGACAGATCTTTCCTTAAAGTTTACAACAAAGATCCTGCACATGCTTTCAATCACATGCCCAGAGCTGTAAATGGAGATGTAAGGGTAAGTCGTGGTTTTTTTCTTGCTGTTCTCTAATTGTCTCTCTTTGTATGATAAAAACCTGCATGGGGTAGCACACATGCCTGAACTTATCTTTTAATCCTCCCCCCCCCAAAATGTCTACTGTTAAATAATGCTTGAAAATCTTCCACAATGGCTCCTTTCAAGGGCTGATCGATATTCCTTGTGCAGATACCAATTCTGTTGTTTGCTTACTGGTTAGTAAATGATGGGGAGTCCTCAACCCTCTCCTTCGGTAGTAACTGCTATTGGTGCTCACCAAGGTTCTTGCTCAATTCAGGACTCATAATACAATCTAACACAACAGAGGTTAGGAGAAACCTTTGTGAAGTGTTAATCAGGGTTTCCACCAGTGTCTACTCCAGGAGATAACTGTTTAGTCCTGGTGGTGAGAAATCATATTTTGAAAGGGAAAGGGATCTGCCATCAGCTGGTTAACCAAACCAAGACAGTTTATTTGAATCTTAAGATACTTTCATACTGACTTCTAGGAGGCAAAGTGTTGCTGACTACAGCTACACTCCTAACCCAGAAATAAGCCTTATCGAATAAGGAATAAGCCTTAGAGAATTCAGTAGGACTTACTTCTGTATAGATATGCTTTGGATTGTACCCTCTTCTGATTGGTGTCCCATAATCCTTTTCAATTTCGTTGTTCTGTATGGGACAATGACAATAAAAATTATCGTATCGTATCCTTGCTCTCACATTGGTTTAAGTTGGGAGAGTTAGGCACATGTGCAACTTATGCCAAAACGAAAACCTCGCAGTCTTATGTAGTCGCTTCAGGAGCAAGCCCTGTTGAGCTCAGTGAGGTTTTCATTGTAGGTCTAACACTTCCGCTTGTCAATATTGATGTGGATGAGACACAGTCCCAAATATTTATTGGTGCTTTGTGTAATTTAAATTGATGTAGCTAGCGGCTGCTCTCCCTGGCCAGCTGTGAAATATTAAAGCAGAGGTAGGGAACTTCAGGATCTGGGGCCAAATTCTCTGTTAGCCCTTGAATTTTGCCTAGGCTACAACCCCTCTCCCTAGGCCATGGATCCTCCCTGTTCCTTCACCTCGTGGTTTTGCCAGGCTGGAATGAGATTTGGACTGTAGTGATGCCTCTTGCCTTCCTGGATGGAGACATCTCTCCCTCTGTGTTTATAAACTTCTGGGTTCTGCATTCGGAGAATGTGGCCTAATGTACAAAGATAAGAGTCACATCTGTTTCTTAGCCTGTGTTTGCCTCTGGCTACGCCAGTATTTACCTTTGGTCCTTTGCACCAATGGCATGCAGGCCCAAGGAGCTCTCCTGTGAGTGATTGCAGCCCACAGTCTGGAAAACCTTCCCCATCCCTGTGCTGAAGATGATCGATTTGCACGTGGGACCTCTTCAGCATGTGGGACAGGATTCAGGTGCAACTAGTTAGTTTTTGTCTGGGATCTATTTAAGGCCACACCTTCATAGCCACTGCATTCCAAAAGAAGTAATAAATGGCCGCTGGCACAAAATAGCCGTTTTAAAATGGCGGCAAGCTTTTGCTGCCCGTGAGAAACCCTGTTAAGTGTCTTTTTTTTGTTGTTGTTCAGGTGAAATCTTTCCTTAAGGAAAATATTCTTTGATGTATGTTCCTCTGGATAAAATGCATTAAGTGTATCGGGCCAAGGAATGTGTTATTACCATGTGGGCCGCTTGGTTTTTTAGTAAGTCATATAGGACTTTGAAGCGGATGTCAAACGTTGTGAAAACCACCTGTAAAAATACGGCCTTTATAACCGTGCATCTGTTTCAGAGTTTTCTTGCACGCCCACTTTGGTGCTTTGCGTTTGGAGTCTGAGTGCATTAAAGCCTTGCTGGAGTTATTAACATAGCAGGGGCTGGTAATTTCTATATATATATATACGCTGGGCAGCGAGGTGTTGCTTTCTGTGAAACGGTTTCTCTCTCTACTTCTGCCTGGCTCTCCAGTGACTCTGTGGAGGTATGTCACACGGCAGGTGGCATGTTAAAATGTGCACCTCTGCCAAGAAAATTCATTTCCTGATCTGCAGCCAGCTCGCTTGGAGCTGTGATGTTATTAGCTTTCACGAGCTAAGCAGAGTCAGAACTTGGGCAGCCATTGGGGAGATGGACAGAATGGCGTTCACATTCAAGGAACGGTTCTTTCAGGTAAGTGCCTCTAAAAACCTAGCAGGATGGGACAGAGACCTCATGGAAGAAGCGCCCAGTTACCTGCTTTTGTTACATTTTAGCTCATAAAAAATGGGGAGGGAGGAGGAGGAGGGGCATCGGTGAAGCAGCATGGAGAAAACATTAGCAGGATAGTGAAAGGCAAGCTGGGTGAGGTATCTTTCCCTGTCTCCCTTTCCTTTGACTGTACTTGTAATGGAACAAGTGGGAGTTTTATGTGCACAAAGCAAAGACTTCTTTGTAGGTCCAACATCTATTAACAGGCTAGACTGTCCTTCCGTCCTCAGAAGCTGGAACTCTTAATGCTTCTCCAGTTGTAATAAGATTTCTCATTCATATATATATATATATATATAGTTAGCTTGACCCAGTGTGACAGAAGGACCGGCTGCCTTTTTATGCCATTGATAATATGCTGTTGAATAAAGTTGAATACATTTTTAGGGATGACCGTTGGGCGTGGATGATTTGCTCTCCACTATCAAGTTCAGCTTTCTTTTCCCTTCAAATGGCAGCCCAGCCCAGGGTGCTGTTGGTTTAGAACTGCTCCAGCAGAACAGATTGCAAGGAAAGAATGTTTGCTGCCTTGGAGGGCAACTGCTTTAATTACTTTTTAACCCAAGCAAGACTTGTATCCGGGAGGATCGGCCATCCTTTCCAGGCGTCGGGTATTGATCGTAGAGGGTAAAACCACTTCAGAGGCAAGAAATGCCAAACACACGATCGAAGCCTTTCCATGGAGGTCCGTCCTTGTCCACCTTCTCCTTTTCATCTTCCCATTTTCCAATTTACTCCTTTTCAGAAGGGGCAGCTGGATTTAAGGGTTATCTCTTATATGGCTTCTATTCCTCAGACATACATATCCCTTGCTTAAATCTAAGGAAGCGGGTTTTTTTTTTCCTTCTGGAAAATGTTATTACCCTTGCTGTTTGGGGGGGGGGAGAAACTCAAGGTATTAATTCATTCCGCTTCCTCACTGCATAAGCAGTTTCTTTCAGGAAGAGTAAAGTAATAAAAAGTGCTACTGTGTCTAAAGTTCAGGTGCAGACTGTTAAAGAGCCACACTGAACCCTTTCTTTCGCTGGAAATGGGATTGTATCTATTTGCTGATGAAAAACTGATACCTGCCACATGTATTACATTGATGCCTTACCTTCCTGTTTTGCGCAGCTTAAATTCTCTATTCACTCACGTATTTGCAAAAACAATGACTTCTAGCCAAGGCATCTGCTGTCATTAGGCCAACTTAGGCAGCTGTCTAGGGCACAGACCTCAAAAGAGACACAGTTATATTCAGATTAGGTTTTTTTGTTATATCTTGTGCACACATACACACACACACGCTATCTGTATTTGGGGTGCAAGTAGTTAGCCTTGCCTACAGCACAAAATATCCTGGCACCAGCACTACTTCTAGCATTAGGTAAAGTTCCAGTTCCATCACCAGAACTGTAAGAAGTGCTCATGCAGTTGTTTGCAGTGGTACCTCTGGTTAAGAACTTAATTCGTTCTGGCGGTCCGTTCGTAACCTGAAACCGTTCTTAACCTGAGGTACCACTTTAGCTAATGGGACCTTCCACTGCCGCCGCACGATTTCTGTTCTCATCCTGAGGTAAAGTTCTTAACCCGAGGTACTACTTCTGGGTTAGCAGAATCTGTAACCCGAAGTGTTTGTAACCTGAGGTGTTTGTAGCCCAAGGTACCACTGTACAGGGAAAACCCACCACTTGGTAACTTTTACATATTACCCCCCCCCCCAATGATTAAACTTTCTGGTGAAGGTTTCCCCCTAGTGGCCAGAACTTCCAGTATTTCACCAAAAAGAGAGGAGGAGGAGGGGAAATACAGTATATTTATTTATTTTAAGCAATTTCCACATTTTTGAAAGCCGTCTTTCCAATAAATGATGTTCTTCTCAAACCCAGTTTTATGCAATCCGTAATTTCATCTAATGGCCGTTACATACTTTCCCCTGAATAATCTGGGTTACATTCCTGAGGAACCACTGTTTGTAGAAGGATTGTTCAAGACTATGGGCCCCAAATCTGCCAGTGACTGTTTCTGTGGCCTTGGGCAGTCTCAGTTCTGGTAGCTATCTATGAACAGGAATAATGGTGGCCTATCTCACTGGGTTGTTTAGAGGATAGATGCAAAGGCACGTTACACTTTAAAATGAGTATGCTATAGAAATGATAAATAGGGGAGAAATGGTGGCATGACTGGCTCTGGAGCATCAGTGAACTGAGCTGCAAATTTGATGAGCCGTGAAACTGTGTCGTATGATTGCAGCGAAAAATGCATCAAATTTAAACTAGATGTGCAGAATCCACAGGACCACCAAAGACATTCAGGAGCGTAAACTGCGCCCCTCCTGCTGTTTTAATTTTTCTGGAGCTTATTGTAGCCAGTGCATGTCGTGAGCAGAAGTACATTAAACACGTATTTTAATTTAACTTTTATTAAATGTGAGAAAGTCATAACTAAATACTTTCAAGAAGCTCCCTGAAATGCTGCAGATCTTTTCCCTCCATGTTTCTGATGACAGTTGTAGGACTGAATAAAATGAGAGCATGAGACCAGCTCCACTGAATTGAGAGGCGGGGAGAGGGGGAGAATTAAAATTAGGTCAAAACCAGAGATTGCGCAGATGTCATTTATTGCTTGAAACTTTGTGAGTATATTTGTTCTGCATGGTTTTTTTGGAGGGTGGGGTTTATATTATATCACTGATAAGCATAATTATATAGTGCCCTGACCATTTTTCTTCTTGTCTGGTTTTGTGCCTGCCCACCATGAAGCTTCATGGCTAGTAAGAATATATTAACAGCCTATTTAAAGCAGTTGGGTATGTTTCCTACATTTGCAAAGTGGAATGCCTTTGTTTGGACATCCTAAGGGCCCAAACAGATGAATGGCTTCAGTTTCTGCTAATGGCAAATGACTAAATCTCTGTTAATGGCAAAAGACTGCCGAACATACAGAAACAAATCCCTCTGGCCCCCAAAATGGTGGGGTGTAAGTAGGCTGCTGTCTTGGGTTGTGTATAGCTCAGGCTTGTTGTTTCTCGTGAGATGCTGCCCTTTGATGCATTTCCCTTCCAAACTAGCTTCCATCAGATCTGATGATTCAAGGCGCATTCACTTCTCAGTTAAGCTGAGGTGTGTACATTCACGTTAGCCATTGCATGTGCTCAGAAAGCAGTTCATTGAATAGGAGGGGGGCTGGGGGACGGGACAGTTGCAGGCATGAGGAAACCAAACATAAAACGTGTGTTGGGTGAAGACATTCCCACCCCCTTTCAGGTGTGTACAACAATGGGCAAATGTGACTTGAAATGCAGAATTGTGGGGTGTGTGTGTGTGTGGGTGTCTTCACTGTGCTTTAAGCTGCTGGTGTTTATGTAGCCTTGGCACTGGAGAGCATCCCTGAGAAAATGGGGCACCGTGTCAATTCCACACACAGACACAGACACACACACACACACACACCAATGGCCAAGTGTAGTGGCTGGCTTACTTCTTTCATCCCTTCAGACTGGAGCTCAAAGGATCAAGGGAGAATTGGGCTCAGAGGATGCGCTCCAAGGGCTCTTTTTGCAGTAAGCAGGACTGCCCTGTCCCTCGTGCTCATTTCAGTCAGTATCTCATCTATATAGATCGGTTGTAATATTTGGAGGCTTTTTAGGGGGGGTTGGGGGGGAAGGCCAGCAGCTGAGGATATGATAGAAGGGTATGAGTTTTCTCCCACTCTCATAATGCTAGAACTCCGAGACATCCAATAAAGCAGAGTGATAAAGGTCTCGGGACGCACAAAAGAGAGAACTTCACACAGAGCATAGTTAACCTGTGAAATCCGTTCCCTGAAGATAGAGCGATGGCCACCCTCCTCGTGGAGGATGAGGCTGTCAGTGGCTGCTAGCCACAATCTCCCTTCACTGTTGGGGGCAGCAGTGTTTCTGAATTCCACTTGCTGGAAACTGCAGAGGGGGCAGAGGGTGTCCTTCCTACAGGCATCCGGTTGGCCAATGTGGGAACAGGATGCTGGGCTAGATGGACCTTTGGCCACATCCAGCAGGGCTCATATGTTCTTATATTCAATAAATTAAGCCGGAAAAGAAAGATGAAAAAGTGCTTCCTCCCCACCCCCCTTTCCTTTTATTTTGAAGGAGGAAAGAGAAGAAGTCAGGCAAATGTCCTGGATCAGGATTGCAGAACTGCCAGCAATCCCCGCAAACAAGTCGTTTGTTTTAGAGTTGCAACACTGGACCCGTTATCTGGTGCGGAAAGCAGATATTTAAGCAATTAGTATTTTTTAAAGTCTGGTATGGCTGAGGCTCCTTCGAATTGGTTTAAAAGGTCCCATATGGTGCTTCTCTGCTCCTGCTACTTGGCGTGGGACTCTGTTTACTTTAGGGGAGAGATGTGACTGCACGTCGGCTCGATATCGACTGTCCGCAGGATACCAAACCTCATCCTTCCCGCAGCATCGCTGTCTGCTTCTTTCTAGTGCTTTGTCATTGAGAGGTTATGACAACACAAGCCATATTGTATTTATAAACATCACGTGTTTCCTTGCCATGGCTTGTGGTGTCTGCCAAGCAGAACACATGGAAGAAGCATTTCTCGTTAGCTCAGCATTGGTTTTGGTTATCCTGATTTCCGGAACAGGGCAGGAAAACGCCGCCTATGCTCAGATTTAACTTTTGTGCAGTGAAAGCAAAAGCTTCCAAATGGCCGTGAAATCGTTTGAATGAGGCGGCAGCTCCTCCTTCAGACCTCCTCATTTTTTTTCCTGCTGAAACTTCTCTCGGCAAACGGGAGCATGTCAGTTCAGTTTTTTGGGAGACCTGAAGGGCTGCATTAGACACAAGTGTTGCACTACCTCAAAGACCCCTGCTAGAAAAGTGAGTGTTTCTGGAGCATGTAAGGTAAGCCACGGCTGTGGAGAGAGATGCAAAATTCGTGTGGGGCTAAATGGTTTATAGATTTATTTATTTTTTAAAGGGAGGTTATAGGCTGGCATAATCTTGAGAAAGCAAAACTATAATTTTGTGTGACGCATAACGGGAGGAATGAAATATGTTCACTTGGCTTTTGTCGACTTCCAGAATATATTACTCGGTTTCCACTGTGCTCTGAATTTGTTCAGACCCAGGTGCCTCCCTGAGCTTTTAAACATGGTCTCTGATGTATTGGGTCTGATTCTGCGAGGAGAGTGGGCTAATGAGTAACAAATGAGCTGTTAATTTGCTGCTACCTCTCCAGTCAAAAGGAAGCCAGGCCTTAACGAATTAGCTGTTTAAAACCAAGCAGCCATGAAGTATGGTCTGGATGTTGATTGGGTGTGGTGGTGGATGTCTTTATTTCACCTGGGATGTAGCAACTTCAGTGAGGCATCTGTGGATCACTAGTAAAGGTGAAAGGGTTTCTAAAATGTGAAAGACAGTGAATGTATGTGGTGGTGGCTGAGGCATGGGGGGTGGGGGTGGGAAGTGCAAATGCTACCTAATAATTGGAAAGCCATTCTGCATGTCCTCCTTTCTACCTCAGGATCCGGTGGTATAGCATTGGGTTGGGGTGTTCAGTTCCAGGACTTTTTTGAAGCGGGAGTAATGGCATCATCTACGAGAGCACCTCATAACTCTTGGACCATCTTCAGTCCAAGTGAATGAGAATGAGGTTTTCAGTTTTGTTTGTGACAGGTTAGCACAGGGGAAAGGGGGTAGCAAAAGCTGGATATTTCCTCTCTTTCTCTCTCTCTCTTTTTTCTTCGATGAGGTTCCTACTTCACGTTTTAATGGTTTAAATGGAAAACCTTCTTTTCAAGACCGTTTGCGTTTCTAATTAAAAGCTGGCGGCTGCCTTCCAGCTGGCTGAACATCTTTTCTTGTGAAAGACCAATGTGCCTTCCAAGCTGAAGCTGAGAGCATGCAGTCAGAAGTAAGCACCACCGAGAGCAGCAAAGCTTGCACTCATGAATCTATGAAGAGGGTTACACTCAGCTTGATGCTCACAAACTGGGTGGTATTAGGTGTTGCTGCTCTTTGGAGGGTGTTTGTATCTGTGCTTATGTAATAATGGGTCAACACAACCGCCTGCATTTTTTGGATGCTCCTTGGTGCATGGCTGTGGGGCCTGCCATCATGAACACCTCCAGTTCAAAATTTGGCACTACACCATTGATGAGGTCACTGCAAACACTTCCTCCAAATTGCGGCTGCTGCACCACCATGACTGCACTAGCTGGAAGGACATAGCATGTGGGGTCCTTTCACTGTAGAATACCCATGCCAGTTCTTGTAGAAATGTGGAAGGTATCTCCCCCCCATGTGTAGTAAGTAAGCCAGAGGTCAGCCACCTTTTTGGAGTTTTGAGCAAGTGTCATGAGTGCCAGCCTCTGGTCATTTATCTTTCTCCCTCTCCCCTGCCTCAGATCAGCTCCCCCTCCCCACCGCCACAGATATGGCAAAATAGAAAGTGTGCAGGCACACACTTCACTTTCCCAATTGATCTGGGTTAAAAGTTGGGTTGCGATGAATTAATCAGAACCTTGAAAAGCACCTGGAACTGAGAGAGGAAGTGGGAAAGACTTCCTTCATCAGCTCTATGTGCTTCTCAAGGGTGACACACGAGTGACCCCTGCAGCAACTCATCTTGGCAATTAGAGCTATAGGCATAGATTGTTTGTCACACACAGACTCCACTCCCCTTCTCAGTTTCCACCAGTTGGGCTTTCTAGAATTGGGCTTTGTTCCCCCTTTCTTTCAGAGAGTGATTTGGGGCGCTTCCCCCTTCCCACACACACTGTAAAAAGGCCCCAATTTAGACATATTTTCTTCAGGTTTGTAGGCTAACGTTGCCATTGTGGTTGCTGCTATAGAACGTTCTGCGTATTTCATTACATTTTGGCATAATGAAGCCTAAGGCAGCATTTCACCATGTCCCAGAAAGTAAAAAAAACAGTGGTTCTCAAACTTCTAATTAAAGGGACAATACTGTTCTTGGTTCAAGAAAAAAAAGTTGGATTCATACCCTTCCCAGAATGCTTTCCCCCTTGGCTCTGTATTTCATGTTGCTTACAGGCAAGGCAACCACTCCAATGACCTGTTTGTTGTTCAGGCCTCTGTGGCCTTGGCAGTTGCTACTTACTCCTTGCTCTTTGGCCACTAGCATTTCCTTTCTCAAAACTCATGCCTTTATTCAGACCTTTTCTGTAGCACTCGATAACCTGCTATCGGATAACTCTGCGCTCATTATTCCTGTCAAGGCATTTTGCTGTCTGACACAAAGGCCAAGATGGCATCCTCTCCCGCTCCATGCATAGTGAAGCTGACTGGACAGGTAGTTGAGTTTTACTTCAATGCTAACAACGGGACAGCATTCTTCATTGCACCCGAGGACAGCATGCTGGCTTAGGGGGTGTGGGGCAGGCTGTGGGGCACACAATCCTCTCTTCAACACCTCACCGCCACAGACTGCCCCACACCCCAACATCTGCTGCCTGAAGCAGCCACCTCACGCTGCCTCGTGGTAGGGCCAGCCCTGGGTGAGTATTGGTCAGGGGACATTTCCAGCCAAACTTGAAGCAGGGTGTCACAGCACAATAAACTGGGGGAGATGTTTCTGGCCCCGATGAAGAGGAGCTATCCTGCATCTCTGCACTCTGTGGGAAAGTTTGAGGGAAACTGCAGTTGGGTGTTAAGGCTATGAAAGGGTCCAAGGCAGACACCTCACAGTTTGCATTCCTCAGCCTTGTTTTCCCCCTCTCCAGGGAAGCTATCTGGTCAAGTCATGAGACTCAGTCCAACCATGACTTGGCCTATGCATATTTACCACCCTAGCTTTAAAACTGTCACACGCTAGTAGTCTATACAGTGGTACCTCGGGTTACAAACGCTTTGGGTTACAAATGCTTCAGGTTACAGACTCCGCTAACCCGGAAGTAGTACCTCGGGTTAAGAACTTTACCTCAGGATGAGAACAGAAATCGCGCGGCGGCAGCGGGAGGCTCCATTAGCTAAAGTGGTACCTCAGGTTAAGAACAGTTTCAGGTTAAGAGCGGACCTCCGGAACGAATTAAGTTCTTAACCAGAGGTACCACTGTATTACTGTAGAAGTAGGAAGCTGCCCTATATCCTGTCAGAGTAACCCTTTACTGTGCACTTGGACTGGCAATGGCTTTACCGCCTCAGGCAGAGGAGTCCTGTCACTCAGTATCCATCTTTTTTGAAAAACAAAAACAAAAAACCTAGAGATTGAACATAGAAATTTTGTCATACAGTGCATATACTTTATCCCTCAGCTGGCTGTGTACACACCATTTAAACCACATTTAAAGCACATGACTTCCCCCCCAAAGAATTATGGGAACTATAGCTTAAGAGTGCTGTGCATTGCAGTACTGTGGGGGTAAACTGCAGTTCCCAGGATTCTTTGCAAAAAGTCATGTGCTCTAAAAGTATGGTGTATGTGCATGCATGGTCCCAACTTATAGTATTCCACTAATCAAAGGAACTAGATAAAATATAACAGCTTTTTCCAGCCTAAGTAGGAACACCAGAGCCTGTAGCAGCCTACCAATTCTGTGGTGTATGAATATTTGTCAGTGCTTAAGAACCCAGTGTCATAAGATTTGCAAATATATTTGTATCTTGCTATATGTGGATCGAGTCAGGGTGGGGAGAGGCAATAAGCCACAATATGTTTATTTTCCTTTAGTGAGCTGGAGAGAAAGCAATGGGGGGAAAGTGAATATGCAATATATTTATTCCCCCTGAAGTCCAGTGTTCTTATTTTTAATACAACATCTGCTTACAGGTGTAATCTTGTACAAATGGCAAAGGATGATTTGTGCATTCTTTTGCTTTTCTTTTGTATTAGTTTCATGCTAACCTGTTCCATAGTCTTATAATAGAAAACATATCTTTAAAAATCAGGTTGCTTGACAATGCCATTTGATACTGAAAAGGTTATGTTTCTTGTTGTTCTTGTTTTAATCTGAAGCTGTTTTATAGTTTTATTTGGCTTTGGCAGAGGACAAAGAATTGCAAATATGGAAGCACAACAAACTCCAAAGATGCTGAATTAGTACATAGGAGAGCCAGACAGGCCTGAATTTGTTTTGATTTGCAAGATCAGTTACTAATGCATTTTCTTTCGTTCTTTTTTCTAAAAAAGAAAAAGAAATTGGAAAATGGATATTGCAGCCTCTGTTGTGTTGAAGAAAAAATGTTGATCTTGTACATAACTGCATATTTTGGAAACTGTTCCTATGAGATTTGGGGGTAGTGGTAGCATTTCATAAAACCATAGAGCCCGAAACTCGTTACAATGAAAATAGCTTATTGGATATGGAAATTACTGAATACAGATACATTTCTCTAGACTCCTTTATGAAGATAGAGAAATGCTGAAGGCTAATGAGCTTGAACTCGCTCTTGAAGGTCTGAAGAACTGTAAAACACTTTGCAGAGTTGGCTTCACTGCAAAGTCTTAAAATTCATCTCTGAATGTTTTATAACACCTCTTCCTGCTGTCTTTAATCAAACCCTTAAGGATGGAAACATCTGGATTCGTAGAAAGATAGCAAGGTTATTTCTCCTCAAACTCAAAGTTAGAAAAGATAAAAAAATATTTTCCAACCTCCTTAACCTTGTTTGTACAACATGTCAATATTATGTTCACAAACAGTGCAGGCAGCTCAAAAGCTGTAAAATGTTCAAAAACCAACAATAATTACAGAATAAAAACAACAAATTCCAACATGTGAAGATGCCCATTTTTAGCCTAGGCTTTTCTTGGCCCATAAGAACCCTGTTATTTTTGAATTTCTGTTTTTATGTTCACTTTTTTATTGTTCCAGTCTGGCTTCAGGCATGGTCATGGAGCTGAAACTACCTTGGTCACCTTTGCTGATAACATTTATCAGGAGAGAGATCGGGGTGTGTGTGTGTAATGCAACCCTGCTTTCTCTCCTTGATCTCCCAGCAGCTTTCGATACTGTTGGCCATGGCATCCTTCAGAGCCATCTCAGGGTGGGTTTGAGGAACACTATACTTCAGTTGTTTCGCACCTATCTCCAGAAAGTACTCATGGGAGGCTACTGTTCTGTGGTGTCCCAGGGGGTTCCATCCTGTCCCCCATGCTATTTGCCATCTGTATGAAGCCTCTGGGAGCTGTCATCGAGAGATTAGGACAGGCTTCCTTAACCTCGGCTTTCCTGATGTTTTGAGACCACAGTCCCAACATCCCTGACCACTGGTCCTGCTAGCTAGGGATCATGGGAGTTGTAGGCCAAAAACATCTGGAGGGCTGAGTTTGAGGAAGCCTGGACTAGGAGTAAGGTGTCTTCCATATGCAGATGGCATCCAGCTCTGTCTCTCTGTTCCATCTGAATCAGGAGAGGCAGTTGAGGTGTTAAGACCAGTGCTTGGAGGCAGTGATGGGTTGGAATACGGCCCCAAAAAACCAAATCCTGAAGAGACAGCAGAGGTGCTAAGTGTCTTGGGTTCTCATGTCCTGGAAGTGGGGAGGTGGCCTGCCTTGGACAGGTGTTGTGCTCCCTAGAAGGAGCAGGCTCACAGTTTAGGGGTTCTCCTGGATTTGACACTGTCACGGGAAGCAGTGGCAAGGAGTACCTTTTTTCAGCTACTTTGCCGGCTGTGACCTTTTTTGGACAGAGCTGACTTGGCCACTGTACTCTCATAACTTTTATATTGGATTATTGCAATGTGCTCTGTGTGGTGCTGCCCTTGAAGACGACTCGCAAACCTCAGTTTGTCTGAAATGCAGAGGCCAGATTACTGACTGCAGTTCCATTTAGGTCTCATATAACCCCTGCCTTAAAACAGCTGTCCTGGTTGGTGGTTTGTTTCTGGGCCCAAATCAAAGAGCTCATGTTGGTGTTTGAAGCCCTGAACGACTTAGGCCCTGAATATCTGAAACAACCTTCCTCCTTCCCTACAAACCCCCTTGAGTGCCGAGATCAGCAGAGAGGGCCTACCTGGCAGTTCTCAGAGGTTTGGGGATGGCACCCAGGGAAAGGGCATTTCTTTGTGGCAGCCATTAAGTATCAGAACTCCCTCTCCACAGAGGTGCATCTAAAACACCTTCACCTTACAGTTTCCAGAGAATTCCAGAGGTGCTTCTGAAAAGGCACCTCTTTACCCAGGCTTTTGGCACTTGAGATGTATCTTTTTAAGGCTCACTTTATTTTGGGTGTTGTAAGCTGTTTTTAATACAGTGGTACCTTGGTTTACGAACTTAATCCGTTCTGGAAGTCCGTTCTTAAACCAAAGTGTTCTTAAACCAAGGTGTGCTTTCCCATAGCAGCGGGGGACTCGATTTACAAATGGAACACACTCAACAGGAAGTGTAACATGTTCTTATTCCAAGGCAAAGTTCACAAACCAAAACACCTACTTCCGTGTTTGCAGCGTTCTTAATCCAAGTTGTTCATAAACTAAGCTGTTCTTAAACCCAAGGTACCACTGTACTGTGTTTTAATGCTCTAACTCACCCTGGGACCTTAGGGTGAGGAGCAGGCAATAAATAATACTTCTTATTCCTGTCAGGATCTGTAGGCTGCCTTTTAGGGCCCTCCCTAGGCACCTTACATAAAACTATAAAACATAATTTTGATAAAAGGCCATGAATGAAAACAGTAGTTAACAAAATCTCAAAAAAAGGCCCAGCCAAGCAATCCTTAAAATTAATTAAAGCATTAAGAACACAATTTAAAAACCAGCAGAAAAATAACTGTAGCCATCCAGTAAGCAAAGGCAAGCCCTCAGAACATATGAAAGAACCTCTGCTAAAAGCCACTTGAAGCAAATGGTTCTTCAAAGGCCCTTTTGAAAACCAGAGCTGATGGGGGCAGCTGTAAAGCCCTTGAGGTGGAATTCCACTTTTCAACCCTGATGGGTTTCTTCTTTATTCAAGTCTAAAGGGTTCCCAGAACAAATCCAGGAATTTTTTTTTTAAAAAAACGCAGCAAAACTCCCAATGCCATATATAATTATAAAATAAATAAAGAAATGCAAGGACCAAGCAGCTGTAAAAAGCCTGGCCAAATAAGTAGGTACCTGGTGGCGAAAAGTTAACGAATTCAGTAGCATGCAAAGCCACTTTGGCAGAGCATTTCAAAAATAGGGTGTCACACCACTGAAAAATCTCCCATTTCCTGTTGCACCACTAACAGAGGATTTTTTAGAAATACCTCTAAGGAAGAACTTAATGTGGGAGCAAACAATCCTTGAGATTGTTCAGGAAAGGGGCATAGCTCAGTGGTAGAGAACATGATTAGTGTGCAGAAGGCCTCAGGTTCAGTCTCCTCCATCTCTAGGTAGGGCTGTGATAGACCCCAGAGAGTCATGGCCCTTTGGTGTTGACAGAGCTGAGCTAGACTCTGTATATAAGG
This sequence comes from Podarcis raffonei, assembly GCF_027172205.1. Classification (NCBI taxonomy): domain Eukaryota; kingdom Metazoa; phylum Chordata; class Lepidosauria; order Squamata; family Lacertidae; genus Podarcis; species Podarcis raffonei. The sequence goes on along the minus strand of NC_070613.1, from coordinate 21,821,656 downwards.
CAGATTCCTGTATTCCTTCCTATGGTCCTCTGCAAAGGGCTGTAAGGGTCAAAGCCTGAATGGCATTTGTCTGAAGACCAGAAGCCAGTGCAGTTGTTTTAAGACTGGCAAAACAAGATGTTCTGTTGTGTTTGTTGCAGAGAAGCTGGCATTAGTGAGAGTGGAATTGGGCTGGAACACTCATTAGAATGCTTAATTCCCTAAAGAAACGTGGGAACCGTCTTCTGCCGAGTCAGACCATTGGTCCATCTGGTTCAGTGTTGTCTGCACTGATTGGCAAGCAGCTCTCCAGGATTTAAGGCAGGGAAGCCCTACCTGGAGAGACCAGGGATTGGACCTCTGAGCCTTGTGCTTGCTCTGCCACCAAGCTGTGGTCCTTCCCTGAATCTGAGTTGCTCATATCTTGAAGAAGCCATGGTAGATAAATTTGTTTTGGCCAAGAGGACAAAGCAGGCTTGCTGTCTCTCCACTTTCATTTCCGACTTCTGTTAAACCTTTTGTCAATGCAATTTGGGGGATCATTGTAAAACGGTTGTGTTTATAGCATTGGGCCCCAAATAGAGATAATATATACATTTGCACATGACTGGAATTATATGTATACATAATGGCCGTAGTTTAAACAAGAACTTTTAAGGTATCATGCCATTTAATACTCATTCGAAGACCTCTGTTATGTGAAAAAATTGCAGCTGAATTATTTGCCAGTGTTTTGTGCGGTGACAGAGGACATAAAGTCATGGGAAGAAGCTAAATCTTGCTTCCTAGTTGGGGCATATTGCCGCCATCAAAATAAATGTATTACCTAGAAGACTAGACTTTTTATTATTATTCCAGGCAATTCCATTAATATTATGAGATATAAAACAAAGTATGTCAAAAGTTTTTATCAAGGGCTTTATCTGACATAATAATAATAATAAAGTTTACTGCTGAGGGCAATGATAATGTATAAACCTATTAAGAAAGAGATCTGGCTGTTCCATGCATACATTTATAGGTAAAAAAGTCAAGGTAAAGGACCCCTGGATGGTTAAGTCCAGTCAAAGGTGACAATGGGGTTGCGGTGCTCATCTCGCTTTCAGGCCAAGAGAGCTGGTGTTTGTCCATAGACAGCTTTCTGGGTCATGTGGCCAGCATGACTTAATTTCTTCTGGCACAATGGAACTGCATGACAGAAACCAGAGTGGAAACGCAGTTTACCTTCCTGCCACAGTGGTACCTATTTATCTACTTTCACTTGCATGCTTTCGAACTGCTAGGTTGGCAGGAGCTGGGACAGCAATGGGAGCTCACCCTGTTGCAGGGATTCGAACCGCTGACCTTCTGATTGGCAATCCCAAGAGGCTCAGTGGTTTATATTACACCGTGGCACAATTAAAATGGTATTAAAGGATCGAAAATGGCTAGGCATTAAATAATAATAGTAATGGGCTTAACAATCTGAAGAGAGGAGACAAAATACATAGGGGAAGAAAGCAAAGGTGTTGCCAGACACCAAAGAACTTGGAGTACCGCCCCGTGGTACAAATTTACATAAATTGTGCATACTTTAAGGATGTAAGAAAGAGCCTGCTGGATGGCCCATCTAGTCCAGCACTCTGTTCTCACTGTGGCCGACCAGATGCCGGTGAGAAACCTGCAAGCAGGACCTGAGAGCACCAGAGCATACTTGAGACTATGGGGTCATACACTGACCATCCAAGTATAGTGCGTATTCAGTATTTTTTATTGTTCAGGAGCATCACTTACTGGCCCTGCTCAAGAGGGTAGTAATTACCCACCAAGGATGTTCTCATACTGATGCTGGCTGTTGCTGTTTGGCTTGGAAGTCTGGTAGTGACAGAGGAATAAATGCACCAGAGAGGGACAAAGCAAATGGAATGAGGATCATAGAAAACAAATGAGATGTGGGGTTCAGGCATTGTGCTAGCCTAACCAACCTCACAGGGTTGCCAGAAGGTTAAATGATGTGTGCTGCCCTGAGCTGCTTGGAAAGAGCTATTTGGATGGGTAGATAGACGGTCAGAGTTGTCTGTGCATGTTTTAGATTAAATGTTAAATCCTACATGGTCACCATTGAAGAGTATTGTAGAATGCAGCTGTAGCAACATAGGAAGTTGATTCTCTGTAGGCTTCAGCAATGTTATGAGACAAGGATTACCATAATTTTTGCTCCATAAGACGCACTTTTTTCCTCCTAAAAAGTAAGGGGAAGTGTGAGTGCATCTTATGGAGCGAATGGCGCTCCATAAGAGAGGGAGAGCTGTGCACCACCCCTTCAGCGAAGCACCTCAACTGCGAAGCAGGAGGAGGAACGGAGCCCCGCTTGCTGTCCTGGCTTCTGCCTTAGGCGTGCACAGCCTCTTCGGGGCAGGGGGAGCCTTCATCCTGCTGCCCTGAAGAGGCTTCGCGCAGCTATCTCAGAAGCCAGAACAGCAAGAGGCTATCCCAGAAGCCAGATCCCTCTTGCTGTTCTGGCTTCTGGGATTCAGAATATTTTTTTTCTTGTTTTCCTCCTCCAAAAACTAGGTGCGCCTTATGGTCTGGTGCGTCTTATAGAGCGAAAAATACGGCACTCTGCTGCCACAGCCACCAACAGGCAACCAGCTCCCCACATAGAGGTATCTCCAATGGGGATACTTCCATGCAGCAGCCACATGTAGAAAGTGGCCATCTGTTTTTGCCCTGTGACTAAAAGCATCTGCGCAAGCCGAACAAACAAATAAATGGGTGCCTGAGTGCAGCGGTAATTGGTAGCTCTCTCCAAGGGGTCTCCACCTTTCAGGCATTAAAAAACCAAGTAACAGTTTTGAAATGCTTATTCCAAAGTGACTAATGGCTTGTGGGCAGAATGGGCTTACATTATGCAGATGAGATGAATGTGGATATTGGCAATCCAGAAATGTAATTATACAACTGTGGGGTTTTTTAAAGAAGAAAATTGAGATGCACTATTTTCCTCAGTGCGTGTGTGTATCTGTGGATTCCTCGTAATGGCTTGTTGGTTGGGCGTTCGTCCTGATTTGCTTGCACAAAACTCCTCTGGAGGCTAAACTGTGTCTGTGTTTGTACAACAATGAGCATTCGTCCTGATTAGGTTGTGCGGCGTTTATACGACTTCCTGTCAATAATCTGCTCATCCCACACTATTCAGTATGTTTGCCGGTCACTATCCTAAAATTCTGTGTGTTGCTGAAGTGGATTTGTTGTGCTAGGGTGACAGAATGCTTTGTTCCACTTAAGTTGTGCAAATCTAAGTTTCTGGTATGTGCTTTAATCCTTCCCACAAAATACTGACAGTCGGGAGGTGACTTTACGTGTGTGTGCAATAGACATTCACACCAATGCTCTGATTCACTGTGGTTGAGCAAGCAGCTGTTTCGTTACTCCTCCACTGCCTTCTGAACTATTTTGGGAAAGTTTTATTAACTTTCTTACGTTAATGTTGTGCAAGCATAGATGGAGGAGTGTTGTATTTAACCTTCTCCCCGTCTTGTCCCGTCACATTATGCTAGTGGAGGGACTAAAAGCACTCTATGAAAATAGTAATCGGTGCAAAACAAATGTGTGGAAGGGTGGCCAAACCCTAAGGCTTGCTTGGCCATCCAGGGGTGGAATTATGCAGGCTGGCACCAGTGAGATAGCGTGCAAGCTTGTATTAAATATGACAAGAAGGAACAACAACAGTTACATACTCTTTTATGTTAATTGCTCTCATCTATGGATAATTACCGTGGTGTGTGTGGCTTATTTTTTTATTAAAAAAAAATGCAAAATGCCCTGTATCTCATTCATGGGTCATGTTTAAAAACAACAACCCCAAAACAGTGCTCTTTTTGCTTTCGGTACAGCTGAAACTGAAGGCAGCTGAGGCTTCCTGCACCACAAACAGAGGCTCCCTTTAGCATGCCAAAGAAGCTGTTTTCACTGAAAGCAAATCTTCGGCAAGTGATAGTGAAAGAATGGAAAAATAAAGGAAGGGACGGGATGTGGGTGGGGATGAGCGGCGACGGACAAAAATGCAAACTTTTAAACACTCCCCAAATTCATAATACAGGCAAGGCTTTTTTGTAGGGGGGTGGGGAAAGAGAAGAGTTTTATGGGTTGGCTATATAAATGTAACAAAAACAAATTGTGAGAATCGGATGGGGGCAAAACATGGTATATTTATGTTCCGATTCACTGTGCCTGGAAATGAGAGAAAGGAGGAGGAATTCCTGTGATGTGAAGTTCAGCACTGCAGTTTATGGCACTGTGTCCCAACTCAAGGGTTCGGTGTTCAGAGGAGCACCCCTTCTGCCGACTTAGTTGGTGCTTGGAATCTTTGTGCAATGCAATAAAATTATATACAAGGGAGCCATTGTTGTGCAGGGGTTTGAGTCAGGGTCATCATCTGGCATCCCCATTACCATGGCCCATTACTATCAGTTGCCCTACGACTAGGGCTGGGCGAGTCTGTCCGTTTTGGTCTCTTTTCTCATTTTTCCAGTCACGGGTTCAGTTTGCCACCATTCCGCATCAGTTTGCAAGGATAGTGTGAATTTCTCCAGATGTGCCCATCCTTGCAAGCATATATCCTTCATATAATGCAATATTGTATGCAATTTTCACTAATATATGCAATTTTATCCATGCTTCCCCCCCTAATGCACACATTTTTTGCAAATTATTTGGTTTGGAGAACTGCGTCACAAAACTGAGACAAAGTGAGAATTTTGAGTGATGGCTGTGTTTCGGCTGACGTATGGTTTCATGAAGTGTACAGATGAAGGAACCTCACAATAAAATGAAAACCGAATCAAATTTCTCCCATTCACTGGTCCACCATTTGGAGCAGCACACATTTAAACCTCCAGCATTTAAATTTCTCATGATGCCCCTGACCTAGTATAGTTCTGGGACATTGTGTGAAATCCTCAGCTGGAGGAGAGCTAGACACAGCTGGTGGTTAGGATGCTGCCACTGCAGTGCCCTGAAGGGGGCCCACTGGGGGGTCGTTTTGGCCCCTCAGACCTGGAGACAGACAGTCTTGTGCTAGGACGGGTGAGTCCTGGGTTCAGTTCCTCACTCAGCTAGGGCTCTGTAAGGCTAATCTATCTCACAGGGTTGTTGTGAGAATGAAATGGGGGTAAGAATCCTATTAGCTGCCTTGAACTCCTCTGGGATAATGTAGGATATTAATGATTCTTTAAAAGACCAATGAAACAGATTTGTTTAGGAGAAGAAATATTGGTTAAAGAATGGTTTTGTATTGAGTTTCTTCTACTCAATTGTGTAGAGACAATTGTGATTAAGCGATATATACATTGTTAAAATAATACTGGTGGTGGTGATTATGGGCTAAAATGGAAGTTGGAATAGTTAATTAGAAAGACACCTTCTTTGACGCAAAGTATAAGGTGCAAAGACAACACACATCCTATCATGACCTCCTTCATTGGGGCAAGAAATGAGTTAACTGTAAATCATAAAGCTGTGAATCATAATCCCAGGTATATGAAGCAGGGAATCACGCAGTGCTTTTAGCTTGGGGTAATTTGTATTGACCAGAGAGAGTGGCAAAACATTCAGCTCTCGTGGTGCAGAAAGAAGCTCCAAACTTTCAGTAACTGAGCCACAAACTTTTGCCCAAAGAAATATCAATCTGGTTACTTAACAGCTGTACGCGCAGAAGAGGGTGGGAGAGCCTTGTTTACCGTCACATCCTGAACCAATGATCATTGTGCACTGATTGATTCAGCATGGATGTAATAAAGGAGTTTCAGAAGTGGTTGACTCTGTCTCAGAAGTAGATGGAATAGGGAGGTGCCTCCTCTGTGAGTTGAAAGGGCTTAGGATGGTGTGGTTTCATCTCAGAAAGGGTCATGCTCTGGGCAGAGTGTTCTTCTGAACATAAACGCCAATTGAGGAGGATGAATCACAGCAGCAACCTCTGGGAGTCAGCTGCTTTTGCATTCCTGCAACATAGAGCTGTAGAGTTGAAAGGCACCTTGGATGTCGCCCTGCTCAATGCAGGTTGCCTCTACAGCTGCCTTCCCCCTCCCCCAACCTGGTGCCCTCCAGATGCTTTGGATTCCAGTTCCCATGATCCTTGACTACTGGCCATGCTGGCTAGGACTGGTGGGAGCTGGAGTCCAGCAACATCTGGAAGGCACTGACTTGGCAAAGTCTGATCTACAGCATCCCACTTACAGACCTTCTACTCCTGAGGCAGCCTCTTCCAACGCAGAACAGTTCTTAGCATTTGCAAGTCTGCCCCATTTTCTGAGTGACAACCCTACAGATATTAGCAGGATGATGTTCTTGAAGCTACCAGCGTGAGTTTGATCAAACTGCGGGAGGCAGTGGAGGACAGAAGTGCCTGGCGTGCTCTGGTCCATGGGGTCACGAAGAGTCGGACACGACTAAACGACTAAACAACAACAACAACAACATCATGTCTCATCTTCTCTGAACCAGACTAAACATAATCCAGCTCTTTAAGGTCATTGCTCTTAGGACTTCCAGACCACGCAGACATCTTGCCATCTCTTCCAGTTTGTTAATGTCCACCTTCAAACAGGGGGCCTGATAGATAAGATAAGATAAAGCTTTATTCGCATTAGCCAATGGCCATAGCAACAGTAAAACATTACAGTATACGCAGAAAAGGAAATTTGATATAAGAGCACATATTAAAGTCCTGAATCAGCCGTCAGTTAGTGGCCCTTATTCTGATTGCCCCTGCTATGAACCTAGCAACCTTTGCTGTTATCTGCTCATTTTGATCCGATAGAAGAAAGGACATTGTGGCGGTGGTTGAGTGCCCTGGGATGGTTAGTACTAGTGGGGTGCTGATCTCGTAGAGATCTTTGTAGAGAGTACAAGACAGGAGGACATGTGCCGCTGTTTCGGTGCTACCATCTCCACAGGGGCAAAGACATTTCTCAGGCGGGATCTTTTGGAATCGACCCTCAAGTACTGCAGATGGCAAAACATCCAGTCTTGCAAGTGTAAAAGCACGTCTGTATTTCGGGATAATAAGTTTGTGCAGATATGGGGGCCAGAGAATCAAAATGGAGAGGTGGAAAATGAACATACCAAGGGCAGAATTTCCTTATAGTGGCCAGGTTGTTCTGATGCTTGATATCTCTTAGACATTGACCAATTAGACTGTTTGCTTTAGTAGGGCCCATAGTGAGTAGGTGTTGTGGGGATAGGCCACAAGAGTGAAGTTTTTGATAGACAGTTTTAAGCCAGGCACTTTTATTGGAGTCTTGAAGTACTAGGGATAGTAAACCAGGGGGATTTGAGTTTAGGCGGAGCCAGAAGAGTTCTTTGCCAAGTCCGTACTTCTACTGAAGGGAGACTTGCTTACAGGGGCCTGGAACTGGACAAGGTGGAGCTTTGCAGTTAAGAGGCTGAATCTGATAGGCTTGGGCTCACTGTGGATAGTAAGCCATACACCAACAAAACATGCCAGCAGCATCATGGTGGACTATTTATTTATTATTATATTTATATCCCACTTTTCCTCCAAGGAGCTCAAGGTGGCATACATGGTTCTCCTCCCTCTCCATTTTATTCTCACAAGCAACCCTGAGAGACAGTGGCCCAAAGTTACCTGGCAAGCTTCATGGCCAACTGGGGATTTGAACCTTGGTCTCTAATGGTCCCAGTCCAGAACTCTAGCCACTGCACCACGCTGGATCTCAGTCACACTGGGTGCTGTCTGGGTATAGCTATTTTTGAATGTAGTCCAGGCCTACGTGATTCATGCCCTTAAAAACTTTCACTGGCTGTGCTGGGGACTAGGAGAAGGTTGAGAGGTCTGGCATCATGGCTGCAGGATGACATGTTTGCCTACCGTCCTTTTGGCCACCACAAGGCCATCTACTTTGGCTCAGGCTTACATTCCTGATGTGTTTCGGGTAAGTAGTCATTATGGGATTGCAGCTGGCAGGCAGCTGAGCCAGATGGATTTGTCTTGCGTAAGATGCCGCTTCAGCCATGCCAGTGGACTGTTTCAGCTGTAGCCGAGCTGCAGAATCAGTGGGCTATAAAAGTTCACATCCATTTACAAATTATGTGCTTACCAACCGTTGCAAAGGCTTCAGATGCCCTTTCTCTGCCTCATTCTGGAATATCTCTTGGAAACTCTACCTTGAACATACTGTTCCCAAATAGAAAGGTAGGCTTGGGAGGTGGACGCCAGTGGTTTAAGGACATGAATGTTCTCCGGAGTGTGAAATAAAAGACATGTTCCGTCCATCTTTTTGTTTAAATTCAGGATTTTTAGTTAATGCATGGTTTTAATGGCTTTAATAATTTTGTTGGCTTAATCAGTGGAAAGATGAGTATATTTCTAATAAAAATAGTTGAGGTTAGTGGAAATTGAATTGCTGAAGTGGTGCATAGTAAGAAATAGAGTTTGCCTGGCCCCCTCCAAGCATCAGGTGGAAGGCTTGATTCACTAGGTGGATGAGAGTGCCTTTAATCTTTGTTATTATTATTAAGAATGCTGTGCATGAAGCTTGCAAACTGCAGCCCAGTAGGATCTGGCTGCAAATGATAGCATAGACAGACGGTTGGCCAGGGTGGCGGCGGCTCTGCCTTCCTCTACTCCCTTCTCCCGAACCATCTCCAGCACCTAACCCTATGACACCACCAGCAGCCATCCTTAAGTCCTAGGTTTGGACGCTGAAATCTCAGGGTCTGAGATGCTCCTGACTTGGCAACCCTAGTTGAGAGTGTAATCTTATATATGCTTACTAGGGAGGAAACCCCACTGAACATGGTGAGACTTGTCTCTGAGCAAACATGCAGAATATTGGCTATAAAGGCCAGTGTATTAATTCCTACTGCAGGCTGAGATCTGCTTCAGCTTTGATTCATTCTTCCCATCCTGCAATGCAGAGAGGATGGAAGTACATAGATGGGAAGCAACATCTGAGGAACTCAATCTTCAGGAATTCAGGTGTGAATTGGCCTGATTTGATCTTCCTATACAAAGCAAGGGGTTGAATTTAGACTGCAGTCCTAACCCCACTTCCTAGCAGAGTGATTTCTCTTTGTGGCAACACTAAGTGCTGTCACCTCTTCTTTTTTTCACTGGCCATGACAGCCATTTTGTGCTGGCACCCATTTCACTTTTATCAAGATAATGAGCACCAGCACCTCGTTTTTAACCCTGAAAGCACTGCCCTAGGACTGACGTCTGAGTAGACATGGTTACGATTTGTTCTGTTTTGGGTTATCTAGTGGCGTTTACACTTTTGGGAAGGTTCCACGAGAATTCTTGGCTCCAGGTATTAAAAAAAAGAAGCACTTATATTTAAATGCAACTTCTTGTGCAGTTTTAAAGCCACCGCAAATTAATGTGGAAATGGGTCGTAAGAGATGTTTGAGTGAGCACGTGCGGAGGTGGCATAGACTGTAAAATACACTGATTTCTCTATCCCTTATCTTGATAAGGAGCGACATCCCCCCCCCCGCCCATCACACGTGTGGTTCCTTTGCCTTCAAATTGCATGAGGAGTAGCACCAGGGAAGCAGGACCTGTGGTGCTGCAGAAGCATCCGGATTGCTCCTAAGACATAAAAAGATTAGCAAACAGTAGGCGCTTATTGTTCCCTCTGTGCCTCAATGCACACAGGCAGATGAACGTCAGAGAGGCTGAATCTAAGTACTTTAGAACCATCGAGGTTTTCCAGTCAATAATCAGAGCTGGATTAGCAGTTGCACATTTACTTAGCCACAAGTGCATGTAGAACATCTGTTTCAACATCTCCAGTCGGGAGAGGTTCCTGTTCCACACACATGTGCTGACCAGATGGGCTTCTCCTCCCGCTGTGCTGAGAGTCAACGTTTTAGAAAACCATTGTTCTGTCTTAAAGGCTTCCTTACAGGAGCACAATCATCTCCACAACTACATCCCTTCATCTCCCCACAGGCACTCCCAGTAGGAATTGTCAAGTTTCGTTACGTGTGATTATTCAAGCCATTGGTAAATTTAAACATTTATACTCCTCTCCCAGTTTCGGTTGTTCCTCAAGAAGCAGAGTTCAGGTGCCAATTGGTACCCCGTGGGTGGTTGCAACTGTTCTTACTTATCTCTTTTTTAAAAATGCAAAATGTTCTCTCACTAATGCCAGGTTTGTTTTTGTGTTTTTAAAACCATTTAGCAAAAATTGCATGATTGTATAAACAGTTTTAGAAAGCAATCCCATTCCCTTTGCGGCTGCCATACGACATAGCCCAGCCACAGACAAAGGAAGCAGTGAAAGGTGGCAGGATCAGGCTCAATGCCGGCTGGTTCTGGCTGTGAGAGCAGCTTGGGATCCAGTGGATTCCGAGCCGATCCAACCCTGCCTGTGCCTGCCCCTTTTAAATACTCTGTCTTGTTGCTTTCCACCAGGCTCTGCCAGCAGGAATAATGTGTAATACGTTGTTCTGCCCTGCATTTTTTCTATGGAAATGGGGTTCCACCTCAAGGAATAACATACTTGCTGCTGTAAGCAGACTCCCTTGTCTGGAGATGAATAACAAGGTGACTCAGAATTCATCTCCTGGCTTTCAACTCAGTCATGTTGGCCTCTGGGTCATGTAAACAAAGCTGAGAATGAAGTGAGTTTAGGATCTATTATCTCGAAATGTTCTCATGTAAACAAGCTAATGCACCCTCTGTACTCCCAAAGACCACACAATCCCTGATTGTGACTGGTTGGGCCTTCAAATGTTTCCTCTCTCTCCACAATTGGGCACATAGATTTTGTGTCTCAGAATATTTGCCATGTTCTTTGTTCTGGATAAGTTTGTCATAGTGACAGAACACTTGGACACTATGACACAATTTGCTTAGCTAAAACAATGCCATAGTTTTCTTTTTAAAAAAAGTGTTTGAATTTGGTATTATATTTGCTGATAATTTATTTACCTGGCTCATTAAAAGTAAAAAAAAAAAACATTCTGAATTGTCTGGCACCCCGTACTTGCAGAATTGTCCTGTCCCCTCCGGTGGTTCTTTGTTTTTGTATCCTTGGACCAAATAAAATATAGTGAATGACACACATGATTGGATGAAGGCACTGATCTTGATTGGCATAGCGGTCCTGGGGGAGGGAGTGTTTAACCCCTTCCCCTGTGCTCTTTCCCCACACTATCTAAAATATATACGTCTCCATCCACCTGAGTTGTTGATAGTTCTGTAGCAGAAATGAAGATACAAAAAAATCCACATCTCTGCATGTTCTTCCCACTTTGAGGCTAATAGCAGCTTTTGGAGCAGGGTTAGACCAGGAAGATGGCCAAACGGAAAGTGTTAAGGGCTTCCCTAGCACTACAGCTCCAACCAAAGTTAGAGGCCCTCCCACAAGCTGATTTAATATGTTGTGTGCATGTTCAAATATACGAACATATGCTTCTATTCTTTGGCTTAGTGTATGTGTGGGGTTTTGTGTCAGCGTTACTTGTATGGCTTCTCTTACTATTCACTTGAGGTTGGGGGTGGCCTTAGGGGGTGGTTGGTTGTCTTTGGCTGGCTGTAGTGAGATTAGTTTTTGTGTGTGAGCGGAGTGTGTGTGTGTGTGTTTTGGATCAGGTTAGCCAGATTTATTCATATGCTGTCGGCAGATTCTTGTTGCTGTCTTGTTGGGATGTGTATGTGATAAAGGGGTGAAGGTGTCCTCTTCTATTTGTCCCTGTGTCAGTTTCAGTTTGTTGGTTAGTTTTTCTAATAAGGCTTTTTCCAATAATATTTGATACCATTGGTCCATGTTTACTCCTGAAAGGTCTTTCCAGTATCTGGCTATGATGCGTCTGCCTGCTGAGAGTAGGTGGGTTATGAGCTCTTTATGCTTGCTTAGTTAGAAGCATAACCACCCACCCCCACCCCACTTACCATTTCTCCCTCCCCCTCTTTTCCCCTATTTTCTTCCTAACCTAACACTGTATGTAACACTAATGTCTCACAACAAATGAAACTGATCTGTAGAAAACAGAGACTTCAAAAAGAGACAACGCATGTATTTTTTGTAAACTTAACAAATCACACACACACACACACACACACACACACACACACACACACCTATCTATTTATCTAGCTATATACACATATATGATAATGGACCATATATGTGTGTATAGTGTGGCCCTCTAGAGTAAAAAAGGAATTTTATTCCTCCTTAAATCATAAATCACCCTCCACTCCACCCTAGTGACTCTTGACCTGTTTAAGATACATATTCATGAGTGCAGGAAGAAGAAAACTTTATTATTAACTGAGCCCAGAACATAATAGAGTTTGCTCTCCCATCCCCCTTTGCAGGCATCAAATTTTGAGCTCCATTGATTAAATTCTGAGCCCAAGGACAGGGCTTGCTTTAAAACAAATAAAAATAGAAGAACATCTAATAGTTTAGGTGCTTAGCAATTGGGTTGCCATCAAAACCTACTTTTGCATGGGCTATGCTCCAGATGGGCAGCATCGCATCCATGAAAATGAACCACGGGATTCAGCATCTTCTTGTTGCGTGCTGCATCCTGTGCTATGTCCATCCTGGATTAATGGTTATAGCAATATTCCATGGGGCAGCACTGAACTGCGTGGCCCATTCTTTAACAATGCAGTGCTGTGTGTGGAGCACAAAATGATGTCAACGAAGGTGGAGAAAAGGAACAGCCTAGTCCTGCTGTCACACTAAAGAACCACCATGCCTCCATCTCTCTGTGTGTGTTTCACGCATGTGTGGTGTCTCTGTTTAATACTTCTGAGCTCGTGAAAAAGTACTGGGAACTTCAAAGCCATCCTCGCAATGTTTCCTAAAGTCCTTACTCAGACAAGTTTAACTCGACAACAAGGAAACGCCTGTGCAATTTCAAAATCTGCTTGTTCTTTACGGTTGCAACCCATGCTCTAAAAGTAACCGATGCCATAACTATGGTGCCAGTTGCCTATGACATATTTTTGTTTGTTTTCCCCCACTGGCACACAGAGCTTTTAGCACTTTAAAATACCCAAGCTCTGCGATAGGTCACGGTTGGCCAAAGTTGCTGAGACCATGAGCAGCTTATCAGCCTCTTCATATGTCCAAGAAGCAGAAGATGAAAGCTTCCACCGCTGTCATTTCTCCTTCCTCAACAACCCTCCATTACTTCCCTTGTGCTGCGAACTCTTCTCCCTCCCCCTCTTCACAGGCTAGTGGAAGCGGAAACAAGTGAGTTTGAAGTCTGTGGTGCATCCAGGAAATTAATGGAGATATTTGCAGAGAAGGGAGAATTAGAACAGGCCAGCAAATATGAAGCACTCAGGGTTGAATCTCATTTCTGCGGACTTAATGTTATTCCCCGACTGGCCTATTCCTCACAGGCCCTGAGGCTTTGACAGCCATCCAGAATGGTGCCCTGTCCTCCCACTTTGGACTATGTGTGTCAGGCCGGAAGGCAAAGAGGGAGAAGACCTGGTTTCAGTATTAGAGCATTCAAAACTAGTTAATAGGAATTAATTAAATTCAGGATATTGCTGGGCAAGATAGACAGAGCTTGAGGGCTCCCGATAAAGTAATTAAAATGGTGGGTGACGCTTGAGTGGTTTGTATGTATTATCAGAACCGTGAGATTGAATTACAGCCAGTCATCAGCTCATGCATTATTTATACTGCTGTATCAAAATATTTTTTAAAAAGAAGAAAAACAATAAAGCAAGTTTAATTCTATAAATGATACGAAACATTTCTGAGTGCCAGCCTTGAAGCGCTCTCTCTCTCTCTCCCTCTCTCTCTCTCTCTCTCTCTCTCTCTCTCTCTCTCTCAATCTCTTTCTCCCTCCATTGGCCTTGATGCACTGGGAGCTAGCCTGCCTTGTTTCTAGAGCGGCGTGCAAATGTTCAGTAAAATCCCCACCATTTATAGGCGAATAAATAGTGGGGAGGAGGGAGGATTCCACTGACTTTCTCTAGGGGTGGCAGAAAAAGTCTTCCAACAGATTTGCAGGGATGCGGCTCACCGTTAGCAGTGGCAGTAGTTCAGCTTCCTTCTCCCATGTTCCCTGCTGCCCACATTAAATTTTTCTTTATTTTTTTTGCTGCAGCAGCTGTGTTGGCAACCTGGTCACCATTTTGCAACCTCTCCAGTGTCCCAGGCAGAGTGCCATTCTGGGGCATGTTGGCCAGTTTGGAAATGGTGGCCACCAGACACACAAAAAAGAAGAGGATTATTTGGAGCAAATTATGCTCCAAATAGTACTGCCATTGTCTTTGCATCTTGTCTCCTACTAACAATCTTACTCCCAACCCTTGCCAAGATACGTTTTGAGAAGGACGGAAACCAGCAGGGTATTTTCCTGGTCTTGGCACCCTTTCTCAGCTTTGTAGTCTGGAAAGTCCCCTAACTTTGCCAAGAGTTCTCTGTAGAAGCTTAGAACAATTACAAGATGAGTCATGGTTAGCTTGCTTAATTTGTACATGTAGCCCTGGTTCTTATTTAAGGCTCCATGCATGCAATTGGAGTATGTGCGTTCATGCCTGAGGTCTACTCTTTCACCTTATCGCACATACAACGTACATGATTTAGCATCGGGATTCTTGCTTTCCCTTATGTTTTTCATGTTAAGATCTATGTACTGGCACTCTAAAGCTTGACCTGCATATGTTTGCACAAAGAATCTGATCTGGCCTGGCCTGGCCCCTCTGTTATGCTAGGGTGAAAGCACAGTGAAGGAGGCTAGTGACATCCACAGCCCAGTTTCCATGGAGACAGCACCACAGATGCTGATATTTTGGGACTGGGCTCTTGACCCTTCAGCCATTCTCCTCCTGGAACATGAGGCTACTCCTCAGAATATTTGCAAACTGTGTGTGTTTGAGTGTACATAAACTGTGCATTTGGGCATAAGGGAGGGAGGGAAGCAACACTGGTGTCTCTGCTGCTTAAACAATGACCAAGGCTTATTCAGTGTAGAATACTGATACACACCACCCCCAATTTCCACAGCAGGGCAAGATGGCAGGGAGTTCCAATTGCTTACCCAGGGTCTGCGTTTCCTTTGCAAATGAACCACAGCAGAGACTGTAGTGTCTTTATGATGTACGGCTTATTTACACACATGTACAACCTGAGCCTACCATGGAGGGGTTCAAAGCATTACACTCCAAGAGGGTTCTGTTTCTCTCATTCCTGCAGCCTTGGATTCAAACTGTCTGCCTACATTGTACCCTGACCCCCCACTTCTCAACTTGCTGGTACTTAACAGATGGGAGTCCTTTTCCCCCTCAGTCACATCACAGCCAACTAATCATCCTAAAACTTCCTCCTAACAAAAACCCTGGCATTGTTTTCCGACTAGCGATCTCAGAGCTTGGGGAGGGGTGCTCCCCCCCCCATTTGCTGGCCGGCACAGAGTCTTTGCTCTGTGCTTTGCTTCCTTTGTCCTCTTTTAATGGCCCATCTCCCCAGGTGATTACTAGACATGGGAAGCTGGTTTGACCTGTATTTTAACATGCAAAATCCAGCATCTAGCAGCCCATATTAATACTCCAAGCACTGGTTGAATTCTAACACTTACTTATATCCAGGAATTACCCACTAACTCCTAACAATACTGTTCAGAAGCTTAGGAGCAGCACTGGAAGCTGCCTTGAACCAAACCATTGGTCCATCTTTCTCAGCTCTGCAGGGTTAGTCAGGAGACATTCTCAGCCCTACAGATGCCAGAGGTTGAAGCTGAGACCTCTTGCATGCAAAACAGGTGCTCTACCAATGACCTTTCTGTCATACTCATCAGCTGTAGGTCTGACAGTGAAGACTGGCTATGCCCAGCACCAAAGGGGTGTGAGAAAATCTTCTCATTGCTCAAGCCAATGAGCAAGCATGACCTATTAGTCCATTTATGGGTCAGGCTCTGAGAGTTCCATCTGATCTGTTGGTGTGCAAGGGCTTGCTTGCTGGTCTTATAGGTCTCCCTGGTCTTCTTGCTTCGGCAAGAGCTGGGTGGCAGTGCACAGGTTGCCTTCTTTGCAGTTCCTGCAGGTCACAAGCTCATAGACCCAGAGTGGTCTTGGTGCTCAGTGTGTGAAGGAGGGAAAGAAGTGGGATTATTTCATTCTAAATCAGACCAGACTCAATTTACACCCATGGAAAAGAAGCGGCTTGGCAGCCCACCCCACCCCATGTCTTGGCCTTGGCATGCCCACCTCCACCAGTGTGCATCTAACTTAGCACAAATACTGGTCCCTAATGAGCTGCAGGGCATTATGCTTATTCACCTTGGCTGAGCCACTTAACTCTCGCTCCCATACAGTGCTCATGCAGCTGTAAAATGTGAACAGCGGCTTCCCTCCTGCAGTGAGGCTTGGCTCATCTTCAGGTATGTTATTCAGGATCGTCCTGATGAAAAGCAATGAAGAAACAGGTCCCTTATTGTGACATAGCCCTATGGGTGTATTTGTGTAAACAGCTCTGTGTGTGCAAACTTAAGCTGCATGTGTTATTGGTAACAAGGTTATAAAACAGGCAGGGCCAGTGTTTTCCAACTGGGTTTGGGTTTCAGCTTTGCTGGGATCGCTGCTGTTTGGCTCCTGTGGGCCCAGTGACCTCAGGCTGGAACTGAAGTGGCAGAAAGGGAGCATGCGTGAGTCAAGCAGTGGAAATTGTTGAGTGGCGATAATTGTTAGAAACCTAGCCAGAAGGATAATGTTGCTCAAGAGATGGAGAGGAATGCTTATAGTACCCACTTTAAACAGTCATGGTTTCCCCCAAAGAAACATGGGAACTATAGTTTCTAAAAGGTGCTGAGAGTTGTTAGGAGACACCCCTATTCTCCCCACAGTTATAATTCCCAGAATTCACTGGGAAAGGGGATTGATTGATAAACCAGCCTGGAAATTGTAACTCTGTGATGGAAATAGGAGAATAACCTCCCATTCTAAAATAGCAGGCAGTATCATTTTAAATGAAGAACGCATGGAGAATCAAACTGGTGTAATGTGTTACTAATGCAAACTTGCTGCCTCTAATGAAATTGCCAACAATGCTTCAACGAGCCAATGAAGATGTAATAATTACTATGCTGAGGTTGGACCACCAGTTCATTGAAGTCAGCATTTTGGCTGTTAACACTGACCGGCCAGCTGCCTCTGGGAGGTTCAGAAGCAGGGCACAGTTGTGATAGCCCTCCTGTTGCTAATTCCCAACATCTGGCAATCTGCATATGGGAGCCTTGAAAACAAGAGGTTTTGCTTTTTGTGTCTCAGTGACTGTTTACCACAGATAAGCCCATCCTCCATAGTGCTGCTCTCTGTTCAGGAGTGCAAAATTCACCTCATCATCTAACATTCAGTGCATTTACACTAAATGTGCAGTTCTTGCGGCAATAAGTTCTGTAGGTGGGTTATGTTTAAGTGTTTCTCTGTGTACGTATACCTAGTGCAAGCACTTTCACCTTTATCGGTTTCCACATGTAAGAAGCAGCTAACCCAGCTTTTGTTCTAAACAAACGCTTTACGCCTGCATTTTTATTTTACTTCCCCTCCAGCCCAACTTAATTGCATGTGTAATGTTCTGCGGATAGCTACGGAATTGATTTATGACGGCTGCCCAAAGTCCAACTTGGCAAAGTAGCAAAGGTAACTAGTTAATTAGTAGACAGGCTCCTGGGTTGCCCAGGTGCAGCTAAAGACAGCCTCCCATTTCATCCATTTAATGGTTGCAAGTGAACCAGGCTCTGCATAATGTGTGTGGTTTTTAAATTGCTCTGATAAACAGGCTGTGGGCTTTTGGTTCACGCTTCCAGCATCTTGTCCTTGTTAAAACATAAGCAGTTTAAGATTTTGTCCTTTTTCTGCAGTCAATTACAGGGATGTCTCCCATTGGTTTTTCTCTCCACCCCCACCCCTCACTTTTCTTCTCTTTTCTTTCCAAAACAAAGTCTTGTGGTTGTTCCCTGTTTCCTTTCCTTGGAAAGAATAGACCCTTCCAAGTTGGTATCATCTGTGCATTTCAATACGTGTGCTTAATTCACTGGCTCATGCGCAATCTGGTATGTTGCACAGTTTGTGACTGGATGACATGACAAGGGAGGGGTATTTAGTGACTAATTTCTAGAGGGAGGAGAAACTGAAGCTTTGTCATGTGGAAAAGTACTTTAGCCTATTGAAGCAATGTTGTTTAGAGAATCAAGTAGAGCAAGAATGGCCCACGCTGCATGGGAGCCGCGAGACTGAAGAGCTTTCTTAACACACAAGAACCTTTTCCAAGAAGGATATTTTATATACATATTTTAAAAATCTCATTCTAGACCGAATCTTTAAAATTTTGAAAGCAAAAAAAGAGCGGTAGCATGTGGAATGCAGACTAACCATCTCATTGCTCTACCAGTAGAGCTAATTAAATTAATGTAAGTGACTTTTATTATTTGGAAAGGAAGAAACTTTGGAGTGACAAACAACAATATTTGGCTTGAAATGTTGCCTGCATGCTTTTTTCTTTTAATATTGGTTTATCAGCATCTAATAACGGAAGGATTTGTGAGATAATAACAAAGCATGGTTTAAAAGATTTGTGTCTGAGGGGAATATTTGCAGGCGAGAGTTCCTTTTGTGGACTTGGGAGATAATAAAAAATAATGTACTGCTGCCTTTTTAAGGCAATAGAGAGGTGGGGTGCTCTTCTGTGTCTTGCAATTTACAGATTACTTGAATTTTGGTATGAAATGAAGTTGTTTCAATACGATGATAAATTGTGGTGATTTGATTTCCTGGTGGGATATTCAGTGCAGCAGGGGCACTCAATTTATTTGTGTTAAGGAATGTATGTAAGAGCAGCACCTGACCCAAATATGCAGATGTAAGAGTTGGTTAGGGATGCAGTCATACACTGTTTTTAAAAAGCAATGGAATAATAAAATTAAAATGTAAGCTACTGTTAATAAAATGTCTGTGTGTGTGCATGCATGTGCATGTGTGTATCATAAAGAATATAAATAGGGAGGCCACTTGTACTAAATGCCCAGAGAGGTTCAACAGGAAGAGCTACGTGACATGCGCAGTTAGAAGTGCATAAAAGGAAGCGCCCTCTGAATGTGATTGGGCTGCAGATTCGCTGGTCATCTGGCTAGCGCCATTTCACACAAGATGAAATTCTTAGGAGAAAAAAACACTTCCTCATGGGAAGCAGTCGGAAACACCCACATACTCCTCTGGTTGTTTCTTAGACTAGGAAGCCAGGATCAGCCATAACTTCATAGCAGGTGCACTGCTTGCCAGTGTCTTCCCAGAAGTCCCTTCACTCATGTTGTCTTGGGTGAATCAGGAGAGCAGCCATGTTCTGTTGTAGCTCAGTGGTAGAGCATCTATTGGTACAATCCACTCAAACCACTGGAGCCTGTCTTCTCATGCAGGGGAAGTTACCAGCTCACCAAGGGTTTGAGAACTATAGGTTACCCTCACCTGGTTTAGCCAGCCAGTCGAAGCTGTTCCCAGGATGTGGCCAGCCGCTGTCGCATGCTGGCAGCTTCTAGAAGCTGCAGGTGAAAGCTGAATGCAGAGTGGGAACCAAAGGTGGATAAACTACCCCAAAGGAGCATGGTGTGTACCCCACCAGGGGTGGTACTCCTCGTTTTCTAACACAACATACACCACCCCATGCACCCATGAAGCAGCACATAGAGTGGCCAGATTCAGACCACTCTAAACCATAGTTTATAATGGCAAAAATGAGCCAGTGAGCCATGCCCCTTCTTGCTGTGGCACAGCAGTGAGGAAGAGTTCAGAATCCTTTCCTTCTAGTTTAGAAGGAATAAATAAGCTGCAGCTTATTGTGTCATCTGTACATGACAAATGGGGGTTAATCTTAACTATAGTTTGCTTGAAACAATCCAACTTCAAACCATTGTGCTGGGAAGTTAGGTTTTTTAAACTATGCTTAACATTAACAATGTTAGAGTTTGGAAGACACACTAAACTGTGGTTAATTGAAAATAGAAATGAAAGCTTCCTTATGGTTGGACCAGAAGGGAGCTGGGGAGGGGAAAGCACATAAGATAATTTGTACTTTCAGTGGGAAACCGAAGGCTTACATTACATAATGTGTGAAAAGACCCTAAGTTATAGACTTGTATGTGTGTGTATCTTGGTAGACTGATTTGTTTTGCTTTTCTACTTTTTTTTATCTCCTTCACCTCCTGCCACGCCTTATTTTCCTACTTACTTTTTGAAGTTGCTTGGCTACTTGCCTTCCCCTTCTTCTGGTGCCTAAGGATACAAACCCTCTCTTTGACCTCTGGTCACAAAAAAGAGGCCTCTGCAAACTCCCAGCTGTGGAGATGGGTGTAATAGGAGCCGGTGTTATGTATATCCTGGCTTGGGAATTGACAAAACAATGAAAAATAAACTCGTAGGTGGGGAAGGGAGAGAACTCAGCCCTTTGTTTTGGTAGCAATGCAGAGCACCTTGTGACGGCTACTCAGTGGGTAACATCCTCTGCCTGTGCTTAAATTGTGGAAAGATGGTTTTTCCTAGTTAAGGTCACCATCCAACATGTGGCACCTCCTAAGTTCCGTGGCTGTCAGAGGCATTTGAGCTCAATGTAATTGTGCAGATGCTTTGAAGCTCATACCGGATATATTCAGTGGAGCACCATGTTTCCAGGATGTGCAAACTATACATCTTATTTTGGTGGTGGCTGTTGTACCAGAGGAACAGCTGTAGGGCAGTCAGTGTCCACTTTTACACCCCATAAAGAAGTGCCATTCTACCTATATAACCTTCAACGTAACCACATGGGGTGTATCTGGCTGCTGTTTATCTGGCTGGGAAGGTTTAATGGGCAAAGATTTTGAACACATGTCTAGATGCAGGTCACCCCCAACTTAATTGGCCTTTTCATACGAAGCCTTGTTCCAAACGTGGATCATTTTATGATGTCATATCTGGGATTCACCTTTAGATTCATTTTTCTACATTGCAAAGGAGGAGCACAAATCCCTCCCCCTCTTTCTACCCCCATTTGTTCATACGTCTTGTCTCTCAAAACTGTAACAGATGGTGCCAAAAGTTGCTTCATGTGTGCATTTTGCTTAGGTAGAACACACCAAAATGGTTATCTGAAATCAGAATAATGTTGATATAATCAGTGCGCTTTCCCCCCCAAGAATAATAAGTTCCAGAATTCACGATGAAGTTGTTATAGTAAGTCGCGGGCCCGCAATGGTGCCCACCTGAGAAGTACCAGAACCACGCTCCGGCTGGGGGAAAAAGCACTGGAAATAATTATGAATTAGTGTGTGTGTATACAAATAATGAGGGGAAGGCTCTTTAGTATTGTTGAATATTGTATGTTATTCTACCTATACCTCTAGAGTTAGATAAAGTATAGGTAAGGATTTTCACTTTCAAAATTAGATTTTTAATTTTATGTCACTGCATCCTTGCCTAGGATAACCCAGAAGTGTGCCTCTTAAGTGGATTTCTTTGTGTTACAGATGCAGAGAGAAATCTTCCCGAATTCTTCTCGGCCAGGATCCACTGCACATCCCCCTCATGCACTGCCAATCTCTCCACCGGCTACTCCAGTGCCCCACTCCATGCCTCCTTCCCCATCCAGGATCCCCTATGGCACTGCCAGGCCAGTCGGCGGCCCTGGCAATGCCACCATTCCCAGGGACAGGCTCTCAAACATGCCAGCCTCGAGATCCATCTCACCGAGCCCCAGTGCCATTTTGGAAAGAAGGGATGTGAAGCCCGACGAGGACATGGGTAGCAAAACTCTTACTCTTTTTCGGAACGAGGGGCTGTACGCCGACCCTTACTTGTACCACGAGGGCAGGATGAGCATCGCAGGTTCACATGCGGGACACCCTCTGGACGTTCCTGACCACATCATTGCTTACCATCGTAGCACCATGAGGTCTTCAAGCACTTACTGTAACCCTCCTATGCAGCCTGAGATCATGGAGCAGTCGCTGTACCGGCAAAAATCCAGGAAATACCCCGACAGCCACCTGCCGACTCTGGGCTCCAAAACTCCTCCTGCCTCCCCTCACAGAGTAGCTGATGTTCGGATGGTAGACATTCACGCCCATCACAACTCCCAAGTGTCTCCTCACACCATTCACCTTGAGAGGTCGTCTCCAGGTCGCCAGTCCCTTAAGAAAGACCCAGGGACACCTGTGTTCGTAGAAGCAAAACCAAGAAATGTCATGGGCTTACCCGGCATGGTTGAGGTAGTCCCGTCGGTACCAGACAAGAAAGCTTTTGGCTATGGATCAGCAGTGATACCCAAAGAGAATGAGACCAGGTAAGGCAGAGCAAGATGGTATGGCTTTTGTCTGGATGAGTGTGTGTCATGTGACAGCTGAAGGACAGGTAAGATTTGAGTCTCTCCCGTGTCCTTCATCACTGTGGCCTCTTAGTCTTGTGTGGCAGCTTCAAAAGACCCAAATGAGAAACGGGAGCCCTTCCCCTGTGGCCCATATTCGTTCATCCTGCCTATTGACAAGCTATAGGGGTGCATTCAGTGGATGCATCTTGTCCACTTCTAGGCTTTGTAGGGGACCCTTGGCAGTTTTTCAACTCTATGCGTTCTCTGTTCTTGACATGCTTACATATGGCTATGTGGTATAGAAGAGATATTCTTGTAACCCTGTTTGCCTGGTTGGATTCTGACTTAGAATAGACCCACTGAAGTCAGTGGGACTGAAGTTATTGATGATTAACTTAAGTGCCATAGATTTCGATGGGTTCACTACTACTATTACTTCATTTATAGCCTGCCCATCTGGCTGGGTTTCCCCAGCCACTCTAGGCAGCTCCCAACAAAATATTAAACAAAATAAAACTTCAAACATTAAAAACTTCCCTAAACATGGGAACTAAGCATGACTAAGTCTGGATCCATCCTATTATCATGTTAAGTAAATAATATGTTGTTTATTGTGCACCAGCTTGTGCCTTTTTTAGATAGTGCTAAAAGCAAATAAATAAAAGGAAGGAGAGAGAGAGAGAGAACAAGCTGTACTTATAGAAATTTATTTTATCTTAATGGTGTGATCCATGGTGTTTCTTACTCGATTCTCATGAATCAGTTGAGTTATACTAATAGGGTACAAACTTGATAAAACCAGCAGGTCCTGCCCTCTGACCAGTAGCCCTGGTGGCAGGCAGTAGGGATCAGCATTGCTCCCAGTTTGACCATCAGGGTGACTGCCACTTTCCTTGCCTAGTAGCTAATTCCAGATTTCTTACACCATGAATAAGAATTTATTGTGCCGGTAATGATTATATGAGGTAGAGATAATTGCTTTTGAGCTGTAAACACGTCATGCATTTAATCTAGAAACAGCCATCATAACAGCTTGTGTCTCCAGCAACAGTCACTTGTCCAGCCGTGCCTCATTCCTAACCACAAATTCCTCCCCCCACAGGTCCCAGAAGTCGAATATGCTATTACTTTGTAAGCTGCTGCACAGCCTTTAAGTAAGCCCCCTAAATGCTCACTTTAGGACCAAGAGTGGCTTATTCTTGTGAAATTGACAGTGATAAATAGACCATTTTCATAATGGTGCTTCTGAATATATATATATATATTTAAAAAGCCTGTGGTTCAGATGCAATATTGAGCACATTAGTAAAATTATGCAGCCACCTTCCTGCTTTTTTTCTTTTTAGAAAAAGAACTTTCTGCGGCTATGGGGCCATTTAAGAAGCTTCTTCGGAAAGCGAAAAACCATTTCCACAGATTAGTCTGTTGTCTAACCTCGGAAATGTTTACCATGCCTCTGAAGTCTTAACTTTAAAACCATAAAAGCAATTTGGTTTGTAGCAGTTTAAAATAGCAAATGCAAAGCAGTCCCAAACTAGTGAGCTAATTCTGACTTAGCCACAGATTTCCAGGCTAGCCATTCAATCTGGCAGGCAGATGCCTTCCTTGCATGATTTATCCCTTGGTGGTGGTCTTTACCTGGTTCTAGAAGACAATATTTATTTCAAGTGAAGCTAAGAGGAGGTCTGTACTCAGGGCTTGGTTTAGTTAACTAGCTATAGTTAGAACAAACCACAGTTCCCTGAGTTTGGATGTCACGGGGAACTGTGGTTAGTTCTAAAGAGAGAAGGTGGGAGCTATTTATTTGACCCTTTCCCAAGTGTGAAGGAGTAGGGGAATGGAGAAGATGTGAACCCAAATGTTTAATTACAAGTTGAGCTGAGGTTCAGGGGAGAGTTTGGCTCTGCTTGTAATAGCTTCAGCTTTTCAGAACTGGAGGAGTTCATTTAGGACTGCCCTCCCCAGTTCCAAAATTATGCTCCATCTTTAGCATGATCTTCAGCTTGCAAAACGTGGTCCTCCACCCCTGAGCTATGTGTCTGTTCTCTCTCGCTCTTTCTCTCTCTTTTTCTGAGAGAGCTTCAATTTAGTTTTCATTATAGTATAAAATAATTGGAACTCTTCCTTAATAATATATGTGTGAGAGTGCTACTCCTCCAAGCTGCTCACCCTAAGATACATCATCTGTCTATATTTAATGCACACGTAGACTAATGAAGCAGATGAACTTGAATGGAAGATTTTTATGACTGGCGTTCTGGTTTATGCTTGCACCAGGTGTGATGATGATGATGATGTGTCACCTATTCAATGTGAAAGTAAAAAAGGTGCCTCTGGGAGAAGGAAAAAACGTATAAGCAGTGCTCAGATAATTTCAGAGTGAGAGGTAGAGATCAATTTAGGAACGTGTATTAATGCCCTGTTCTGAATGACCTCAGGCTAGTTGTAAGACAGGACAAGGCTTGTTTCACACAGAGCTTCAATTGAACAATAAGAAGAGAAATCTGCCTGCACAAAAGGAAGTATCACAGTACTCTGTTATTGGACTCCAGAGGGTCACAGGCTTGTATCCATTGTGCTTCTTTTAGACTTTATTTTGGACAGTCAGAGAAGGAAGATAGTCTTGGAACAGAATAACAACTCTGCCCAGAAAATCTGGAAAGTGTGCAAGACTCCTTCTGCTTTGCTAGGTCACTGTGCAGCTTGATGAGTGTGTGCAATTCACAGCTGGGAGAAGAAATCTCCTTGGGGAAGGGTGCAGGTTTGCTATTTTGGCTGTTCTGTACCACCCTTGCCAACTACAGGCTTCCTTGCAAGGCAGTCATTCTAACGGTGTGACTTTGTACTGCTCTTTAAAATGATTCCTGCTGATTTGGCCTGAGCAGAAGCAAGGCAGTAAGATTCACACCCCTTTCCTGAAAATGTGGATTAAGGTGGTCCTGTTTTGCAAAGGCATTCCAGAGAAGAGACTGCTCCTAGCACTCAGAGAATCTCACTTCTCAGCTAGGTGGATCTTGCATGCTGACCTGAAAGGAGCCTTCAAAGGGAACCCCAGCTAAGGTGGGTCCTGTAGGTCATGATCATTAGATTGACTTGGCTCACACTGCACACAAAAGGGGCTTTTTTTGTTGTATGCTTTCCCCTATAATATGCATTTTTGCACACATTTCAGATGTAAACAGACACATTTTATTTTGCATTTTTGAGCCACAAAATTCAGGGAAGTGTGCAATCCAAAGGTTAACTGTTTTCTAATCCACGTATAAGTCTGTGATTGGGTTATTTCTGTGCTCTCCCAGAAGCAAATAAATGAGTCCCATTCACTTTGCATATTAAGTGCCCACTGTAGCTACTGCTTGAACCGTTCCTTCCTGCTTTCATTCTTATTTTCAAAAGCAGCATAATTTCAATGCTTGGTTCGACGTATTTAATTTATGTATTTACTTATGTTTTTAAAACATACGCCCAGCCCTTGAGATGACTACATGCCACCCAAGGCAGCTGAAAACAATTAGAAACAAAAAATAAAATACAGTTTTAAAAAAATCAAAAACAATCTAATAAAACAGACAAGTGCAGGAGATAAAAACAAAAGGGTTGGATAGAAACTTATGGAAAGCTGCCTTATCCTGAGTCAGGCCAGTGGTCCATGCAGCTCAGTGTGGTCCATATGGGCTATCAACAGCTCTCCAGGTTTTTCAGGCAGGTGTCTCCTCCATCTCTACCTGAAGATGATGGGTATTGAACCTGTGATCTTCTGCATGCAAAACTGATGCTCTGCTACTGAGCTATGGGGTGTGTGTGGAAAGCCTGCCTACATAAGATGCCTAATATGATGCTTGGTTTTGAAATAACCAATTCTGCTGCACAGTAAACCTTTGTACTTTAAGCCATAGAATAAGCCCACGCTATAAATAGATTGTACAATTGTACAAGTTGCCCATCTACTTGGAAGGATCACTTTTCCTCGTAGGACTTGTTCAAAAGCATCTGTCAAAGGGGATTAATGTTAAAAACAAATCTTGATCCATTTGGTGACAGAGCAGATAATGTCTTCGACTTTAAATGGAACTAAAATAATGACCAAAGAGGGGAGAGTTCAGAGACTGATAGCAAATGTGCCATAAGAAAGAGTCAGGTGGCGAATGAGGTGAAGACAAGAGGAGGCCTGGGTCATTCAATAAGTGGTTTTCATGGGAAACCTGCAGAAGGAACAAGAATTGGCTGCTATTAAGTTGAAAAGGAAGTCAGGCAATACTAAGGTGGTTTAGAGATGGATGGGGGGAATCCTTCTAATTTGGACCAGCAAACAGAGCTGACCCAGACGTCATTATACGTGTTAGGAAATGGCCTGATCTGCTATGGATCTTTGGTGTTAAGATGACTTGGTTTGTTTGTTTAGTGCATGAACCTTTGGTTCATGAAGCAGGGCTGGCCCCTCAAGCATGCTGAAGGACTGGATCCTGCTGGAGGACAATTCTGACACAGTGCCAAGAATAGAGGATGCCATTGCATGTTGAAAGGATAGGAGTAGCACAAAGGGACCGAGGAAGCCCAAACCAGAGGAGTTTACTTATGGAGTGGAGGTTGAGAGTTACAGGAGTTTGAGAGAAGAAGTACAGCCCACAAGTAAAAAGGCGAGGAACTTTCTAAAAGTTTGCAGTCGGTAGTGGAGAAACTCAGGCAAGCAGTACAGACGCTTGCAAAGAACACAGCGCAAGGAAGAAGATTCTGGTTCTTCCAGAGAGAGGGGGCAGAGAGACGCGGCAGGAGGGAGAGAAGACCTGTTAAGAAAAAGGCTACAGTAGCCTAGAGAAAGGATGATCAGAATGTAGTGGGGGAACTGAGAAGTTAGCTCAGATCATAAAAGGCAGGGAGAGAGATCATAAGGGGCAGCTGTGACTGTTGTAATGAATGTTGGTTTTAGTCCGTACAGCACTTTGACAAAGGATGTGGTGGTTTGGTCTTCCTCTCACACAAGGTACATGGAAATTAATGGCCAGGAGGCACTGAGCAAATTCCATGGTGTCTTCCTTTCTAATCTTGTGGTCCTCGTTCAGCTAGAAAAGAAATCGAGTCTTGAAAGTTAAATACATTTGGCTTTAACAAACGATTCTCTTGTCTTACAGAGAGAGGATGCAAGCAATGGAGAAACAGATTGCCAGTTTAACTGGTCTTGTTCAGTCTGCGCTTTTAAAAGGGCCAAATACAAGTAATAGCAAAGAGGCTTCTAGGTAAAACAAAAGAATTCATTAAATCTGTTTCCCTGTAATTATTTCATTGATCACCACAGGGGGCAAAAAGCCCAGGCACTCTTAGGGGAGAATCTTGCACCCCATGGAGGATGCTGTGGGGAATGCTTGCCATTGACATCTTTTGGGTCAGGATTTTTGCTCAGTTATTTTTATTTTTCAGCTTTAATTTTTTAAAAAAAATGGCTTAAAAGTTGAGTTTAAGCAAGGAGAATAAAATGCACAACACATTTCGAGACATTCTTCTTCTTGGCGTTATAATCAGTCAAGTGAATAAATGTATTTGGAGATTTATCCCTGTTTTGTTTTCAATCATTGATCAAAGTATTTATTAACTGCCCAGTGGCATAAAATATCAAGGCGGTGTGTGACATAAAATGCCACGAAACAACACAAAATTGTAAAAAATGGCTCATATAAAAAAATAATAAGTAAAAAACTGAGTAGGTCTGTCAGCTTAAAAGTCTTCTAGACACATCTGATGGTTTACAGTATGGATGCCTGCAGAACCTCTGTCAGGGGTTCCATGCTTGGGATTGGTGGCACTAAATGCCCAAATCAGTATTTGGAGGCTTGGGGGGCAACTCACAGTTCTCCTCTGGGTGTTTAAAGCTGTATATTAAATGAACAATCCTAGACTCTACCAGTTTTTAACAATAAAAGTCCATTCTGTATTCCAGATAATTCAGGTTGTCATTAGAATCAAAATTCTTGCTAGCTGATTTATTGATAGTTGGTTTGCTGTCAACAACCGGGCTTGCATAATTCTTTCCCCATTTTTTTGTTTCATTTAGTGAGAAGATGGTGAAAACTGTGACTAGTAAAAGCAGTGCTGAGAAGCCAGGTAAGACACTTTGTGTTACGAAAGCGCCTTTTGCTTGAAGGGAGATCAGGCAATTAATAAAAGGGCTTGAATGTTCCTTGTTTGCTCCAGCCTTTAAGATGCAGTATCCATGCGAGTCCAAGCAAATGGACCAAAGGGGCAGCTAGAATACACTTTTGCTAACAAGGATGGTGCTGTATTTAGCCTGGAGTTCTACACTGGAAAGTGTTTTTGCAGTTTAGATTTGGAGAAAGAAGCGAATTGGGGTTTTTTGCCAGAGCTTGGGGTGCTGGTGTTCTTCAGAATTTGAATCATGATTCGCTGTCCTGTTGGCTGTTTTTAAGGAGTCTGCTTGCTTCCAATAGACCCTGCTTGTATGTTTCTGAATCAGGATGCAGAACTGGTGAGATTCAAGCTAACACAGTTCGCAGTTTAGCCTGTGAGGCCGTTTCCCCCCAAACCACACCCACTTGTTGTATATGAAATCCGGTACTAGGGAGGTAGAGATGCAGTTCCATTGGCCGCACAACTGAGTTTCCCATAGGAGCTCCATCACTGCGGCCAATCCCTACAGGAAGCCTCCACCTACCAGCTGATGGGCAGTGACTCAGGACTGCATATCAGCAGCACTTTCAAATCTCCACATGAAAAATTAGCAGTGTCTGTGGAGGATGGATGAAAGGGTGTACAATATTTGTACAAATTCAGCATTCGGCTTGAAACAAAAAATGCAGATTTCCATTAACAAAGGCTCATGAACTTTGGCCTGGAAGAAGGACACAACATTTGTCCATATGAATCATGGGAAGATCTGTATTATTTTTTTTAATGAGGTGCTAACTTTATCCCTGTTTAGTGCTCCCCTTTTCCTGTTTTTGTTCACAGTAATCGATGATAGAGCTTGGGATGAGGTGCAAAACCACCACACCAGCTCTTCTTTGGGCTATTTTCAGGATGGATCTTGTAGAAAACCAGTGGTGCAATCATACCCTTGTAGGGGAAAAGGTGTAGCATATGAACCTGCCTTAACAATAAACAGGAAGCCTGCAGCCTTCCAGGACTTCTGTTTCATTGTTTTGTTATGGTTCATGGGACTGCTTTTCCAGAACTCCGCAGAAGGCCGAAATTCCTTGGAATGCTTCAGGAAACGTGTTGCTGCTTTTTTATGGCGTCCTGTTCTTTGTCCTGGGGTGGGGCCCTCTCAAGAAAGGCAGTTGCAGAAGTTTAAATGTGCAAAGAAGAGACATGAGCTCAGTAGCTGTAGACTTGGAACTGGATTGTGTTTCCTGGAGAAAACTCCCCCTCTCCCCAGCTACTGTCTTGAGCATGAGAAGAATGGGCTTAACTTTGGGGTCATGTAAAAGTGCCGTGTTCTACGGTGCATGTTCTGCACTTTGCTGCTGTGATTGATATGTATCCAGCCCTGTGCTCATGCAGTACTTTTTTCCCCTTCTCCAAATTCAGCGCTGCCTGGGCTGAAATGTTTTTGGAGGAAGGCACAGATGGGTAGATGGGTGTGGTAGGCAGTGAAGGAATGCGCATCTGCCATTTTTATTTCTCTCCTGGGAAGATGATGCTAATTCTTTTTATACCCTTGGAAAAAAACACAGTCTAGGTCAAATGCCAGCTGGCAACGTGTGACTAGCCACAGAGCAACAGGCGAGGATGTCTTTCCCTGCCCTCCTTTCCCCTTTCTGGACGGGAAACTCCTCCAGAAGCTCATCAGCTGAGCGACAGGCAGGCAACACGAGGATTTTGTGCGTTGGTATCAAGCCCATATGTGATCTCATTGATGTTAAAATTTCAAGGCAACTGCAGCATGAGGCAGTAAAAAATAAATCTGTTTATCACCATTCCATGCTATGCTTAGGGTTGTTTATTATTATTATTATTATTATTATTATTATTATTATTATTATTATTACTGAAGGGCATAGCTAAGCCTCATGCCTGGATTGCAAAATGGAGGCATGACTTAACCAGTCAAAAGGGGAGTCTGTTGCAACCAAGTTAAAGGTTATCCCATTGTAGCTGCCCACATGCAGCAGACAATTCTAGATCATATCTGATGATGGGAGAGGAACAGGAGGAAATAGGGCTTTGAAGATGAGGAGCTGTTGATAACTAGGTGTGTCACTTTTCAGTTCAGCAGATTTAAGACATATTAATCCTGTTTCTTCTTCCCTCTCCTTGCTTGCATTGAATTCATGTATTTGGGAAGTGTGAAAATGCTTGCAGGCTCCACTCCATATTCCTTGCCTTAACCCTAATTAAGATCTCAGGTGTACAATAAAACCATGGTTTACGCTGGAGGAAGAGGCCAGGTTTGCACATAACACTAAGCCCAACCATGATGCTGTGGCATAAATGAGCAATTATGTGGGATCCCAAAAAGGATATCACTGGTTGTTTTGCTGCTGCTCTACATTAAGCTAAGCTGTGATTTGGCTTAGCCTACCATCTGAACCTGGGCCCATGGTTGAACTCTTTCTAGCTGTAACCAAGGTTTGTCTACCTGCTTGTAGAAAATCCCGAAAAAAATTATATGGATACATGGGTGAGTTTGATACAGGGAACAAAGCAGAGGGCCTTCTCGGTAGTGGCACCCGCCCTGTGGAACGCCCCCCCCATTAGATGTCAAAGAGAAAAATAACTACCAAACTTTTAGATGACATCTGAAGGTAGCCCTGTTTAGGGAAGCTTTTAATGTTTAATAGGTTATTGTATTTTAGTGTTTTGTTGGAAGCCGCCCAGAGTGGCTGGGGAAACCCAGCCAGATGGGCGGGGTATAAATAATAAATTATTATAATAATATTATTATTATTTGAGTGCTGCGGATAGGTTCAGTCAGATATACGAGGATAAGGGAAAACACGTGTCTTGTTTTGAACTCATTTTGAACACAGTGAACAGCAGTTATCACTTGATGATTCCTCTTATTTCTTCAGTTATTAACACCATCTATTCTTTACCATCCTATCAGTTAAAAGGGAGGCAGCCTAGGACACGACAGGAACAATCTGTGATCTTGCTTTTGCATTGTTGAGTGAATTAAGTGATCCATAGGAGCCTTAACATTTTATGATAGGAAGAGGAGAGAAAAGGTGACTGAAGATTCACTCTTAATTAATCAGTTTGCTGCTGTTTATGTTCAGGATCTGCTCATGTCTCCAGTGGGAAGAACTCGTTACTAGCTGTCGAAGCTGCCCCTGCCAGCGTCACGCCGGTCGGCTCCACAGCCATGCAAGTCAGCCTCTTTGACATGAAACGCAACGTGTCGGATCTCCGTCTCCAGCTGCACCAGATGCGGCAACTACAGGTATTACTGGGCCTTTTTTGCTTGGAGGAGGAGAGGTGCCTGCGATGGACACTTTCCCCCTTTTAAAGCAACAGAGTGTCTTGTTGTGACACTTTAAGGGCTATCAGATTTATTGTGGCATTAGTCTCTATGAAATTTATGGCGGTACAATAAATTTGATAGTTTCCAAGGTGCTGCAAGACCTGATGTAGTTTTTTTGCTGCAACGCGCTAACATGGATGTCCCCTGGAAGCTGGTTTCCTGATAAGATTGTGCACTCATTAATATCTTCTACACTCTATGTGTCAACTTAGAGACTTCGGTTACAGAGGAAAGGAAGTAGCAGAAGAACAAAAGCCATGGAATTGAGTGTTTATGTGCCAAATCAGCTTTTGTTATTCTGAGTCCAGTTTGTCTCAAATGTTTTGTTGATATATTAAACGTATGAAACATGTGGCCCTCTAGGTGTTGTTGGACCCTGACTCCCCATGACCCTGACCTTTGACCCTTGCTGGCTGGGGCTGATGGGAAGCAAAGTCTAGCAACAACTGGAGAGCCACAGGTCACCCAACACTGATACGGATATATATCTGACAGGTAGGTTGATTTAAAACCTACCCCCACCCATCCCATTTTTATTATTATTATTATTATTATTATTATTATTATTATTATTATTATTATTATTAAATTTATAACCCTCCCATCTGGCCGGGTTTCCCAGACACTCTGGGCACCAAACCAAGTGGCAGATGTTGGTATTTGGAAGGTTTTAGTAAGTATAGAGGCTTAATAAAAAGTTAGTTCCTTTTTCAAACAACATTCTGACAGGGGTCCCTGGGATGCTCAAAAGTAGGGCATAAATATTTGGATGGAGGAGAGTCATCTGTTATACATGGAAGCTGCATTTAGCTATCATGGATTATAGTAGATTTATCATTCCTTCCTGGATTAATCTAACTCATGAGTAGGCAAACTAAGGCCCGGGGGCTGGATCCGCCCCAATTGCCTTCTAAATCCAGCCCATGGATGGTCCGGGAATCAGTGTGTTTTTACATGAGTAGAATGTGTCCTTTTATTTAAAATACATTTCTGGGTTATTTGTGGGACATAGGAATTTGTTCATTCCCCCCCAAAAAAAAATAGTCCAGCCCCCCCCCACAAGGTCTGAGGGACAGTGGACCGACCCCCTCCCTGCTGAAAAAGTTTGCTGACCCCTTTAGAACAAAACCTATTAATCAAATGAAGGGGGGGATTCCCCATGTGTATTTTTTGTTTAAGCTATGATTCAGCACAGTGTTGGACATCCGGAAGCATACTTCTGCCTTTATCAGTCAACTGTCCCTTTTCTCTCTTCCCTCAATCCCCCCCCACACCATCCAGTTGTCATGGTGCTCTGCAGAGGTAGGGACTTTTCTTAACCCCACTGCCACTATTCATTTTACTCATCTGAAGCATAAGGAACTGGGGCGCTCCATACAGGTGCGGTTACTTTTCACCATGCTGGACCTTTGTGTGGAGATAGAAGGATTAATCTTGGAAGGATGACCCAACTTAATTCTGCCTCTCTGCCATCTGCTCATGGGGAAACTATTTATTGCCTAATAGTTGCCAGGGTGCTGCCACATCATGCGTGCGGATGAGCCATCAGTTGGATCCAGTTCATCGTTTTCTAGCTATTTTTAAAGAAGTGCGTCTGTATACTGTTGAGCCTAGATAGCTGCTGAGATAATCTGGAGCTGTGTCTCTTAATAGTTTTGTTGTCAGAATGGCATCGTTTGGACCCTGCAGGGGCAAGAATAAAACTTTGGGTTTCCAGCCCATGCATCTGATGGGGAATTCTGTAGGAAGAGGCCTTAGATAGCAATACTGGCTCCCTCTACTCTAGTGGCTATAATTTCCCCCTCTGAAACGGCAGGTGTATGTCTAGTCACACTTGGCTTCAAACCCCCCACATTTACTAATTTCAGAACCTATGGGGAGAAGCCGGCACCCAGACATTTTCGGGGGTCCTTGCCCCCTACAAACCCATAACAATATGAAGGTGTAGGAAGAGAGCCACTGCTTGTACCCAGCCAATTTGTTGACTGATCAGTGGTATATGCAACTCCCCAAGTGGTATAATGAA
Source organism: Podarcis raffonei (assembly GCF_027172205.1). Classification (NCBI taxonomy): domain Eukaryota; kingdom Metazoa; phylum Chordata; class Lepidosauria; order Squamata; family Lacertidae; genus Podarcis; species Podarcis raffonei. Next base: position 21,787,860 of record NC_070613.1, on the reverse strand, counting down.
CTGGATTAGCAATGCACTCACTTTGGATTGTTATATAAAAGGCAAAAAAAAAGGAGCATGAAATCATGCGCCTGGCCACGAAAGCAGAGTAATTAGATAATTCAATCATATGAAAAATTCAAGGCTTATAACAGCAAATCCTATTTGGGAAGTCACTTTTAATTTATAAACTGATGTTCAGCAATGTGGCCATGCCTTCGACTGTGTGCAGAAGAGAAATAGGAGCGTCCAGATAAATCCAGTCTCTAGTAATCCTAAAATAAATAAATAACCAAATCATTTTGTGTGGGCGTAAGAGATGTGGATAGGTGTGCAACCGAAATTTCATACAGATTTAAAAACCAGCTCTTTGTTTTTAAATTGGTGCTAAAGAGGGGGTGGGTGCCTCATCACTGAAGGTGCTCACTTTGCCAGTTTAGTTTTCAGATTTATAACATCCAAAGCTCCCTTATCCTGAGTTGAACCAGAGATGCTTCTTGGCTAGAGTTGCCAGGGATGGAACGTGAGACCTGTGGCATACACAGCTCATTCACTTGGCACTAAGCTGTGATCGTCCCTGCAAGTCACATCTTAAGTTCTGTAAACCGAAAAGTAAAATAAAAACCACACTTGATATCCACTGAGACCTCCCCCACCCCAAAAAGCAATAAGCACTTTACGTGGGTTGTAATGAAAAATGAAAGCAGTCATTCAGGCATGTGGAATCTCATGCAAGTCAGACTTGCACTCTTGATCTTAAAGCTCTTTCAGAGCTCGTTTACAATGACAGAAACATTCTAGCAGCACCTCTGATGCAACGTAGGCTGGGTGTGCATTTCTTGTGCATTTCCCCCCATAAAACGTGCATTGTATATGAGCATTTTGGTACACTTCCTCGAGCCACAGAACGTATTGCAAATTATGGAAAAGTGCAAAAACCAAATGGGAACTGCATTCCAATTCATGTGGTAGTCCAGAAAATGTGAATCAGTCCAGCTGACTTTAAAATTCAGACTGATTGAAACCATCTAGTACAATACTTCAGCCACACTCTCTGACCTGCTGCCTACAGGTCGAAATTTCTGATATGCAGACTGAAGTCTTTTGGCAAATTGCCGGTTTCTGTTAACACTCAGAAGAAGTGGTTGTCTGAAGGCTCCTTTTGGGTCCTCCTAAACTGGTTCTTACCAGTTTTGTGGTCAGGCCGTACGCTTGCTTATTAACACTGGCCTTACTGATAATGGGTTTTGCAGAATCTCTACCTCATTGTCTTGGCAGATTTGATAAGAAGGGTTCAGCAAATGTTTTATGCAAGTCAGGATAAAAGGAGAAGCGTAGGAGGTCATGGGTCAGCAACTCGGCCTCTCCAGAGTCACAAGAGCCCTTGCGCTCCTGGTAGGGATGTTTATGCATCTTTCCTCCAGGACTGCTGAAGGGAGAGCTTTTAAGTACACCAGCGTAAAGGCTCTACAGTTCTTTTCAACCAAGAGTGCTAGATAGCTGGTTTGCCCTTGAACTGTAATACGGGCATCCCCATATGCGTGTTCTACTTGCACACATAGTGGGAAATAAATAGCATCATACCAGGAAATGGTGGGAGAGAGCTGGAGAGTCCTTGTGGTTCATGAGGAGATCTTCCTCAGAGCCTGAAGAGGGCGTCAGTGAGGGCAGAGGAAGCCCCAAAGAGACCTGAAGCGCAGTGGGGCTTTGTTTAGGCTGCTCAGCCTCCCTGCCTAACAGCTGACACACAGGGTAGTGCAGCAGCCGCAGTCAATTTCCCACGCATCCTCCAGCCGGCCCCAGAGCTTCAACTCTAGTTGAAAAGAGAGTTGTGTGGGGAGAGAGGGTGGGAGAGAGAGCTGGAGAGCAGGGGGTAATAGACATTTAGAGGGTTTTTAGAGTGTGCTCCCCACTTATGCATGCAGGGGCCCAGAATCTAACCTCTTTGTGAGGACACCTGTGCTTGCCTGAATGGGGAGGAGTGTGTGTATGTGTAGAAACCCCTGATTTTCCACATGGCTGGAATATATCCTGTTGTGACTTTTGCTTTTGTACATCTGTTGCCTCAAAGACATTTGTCTTTGGCTCCACTCATCACGGGCATATTGCTGCCCCCAACTGATTGCCCTTTGGCTGGAAAGCGTCCCCAATTCCCATGTGCCCGGCCTAGGCTTGACTTATTTAACCAACCAGGAAAACCACAGTGGCAGCCTGCCCCCTTTAATTTGGCCACTGGGCCAGTTGACATCATGGCTGCGTGTAAAATCCAGTAGTATGTCCTGCTTGCTAGAATGTTTTGGATAAAAAGCAGCGGCACCTGTGTCATTTAGCATTTAGTGTGCCAGCTTCAAGTGGGCCACCCAGCCACATGCACACAAGGGCACCAGGTTTTGGAGCTCAGTCCCAGTGCCCAACTTCACTTAAACTGTTGATGAGGCTGCAGGGTTCCTGCATGTAGCCACCCTCCGAACACTTTGCTGAAAGCAGGTCGAAGGTGCTTTCCCCCACCCCTCTCCCTCTTGTAATGCTAGACCTCAAGGTCACCCCGTGCAATTGATTGGCAGTAGATTCAGGACAGGCGAAAGGAAGTGTTTCTTCGCACACAAAGGCTAATTGAAATTTTCTGCAGATCAGCAAAAAGGGCTCCTTTCTGTAGGTTGACATCTTCACTATCGGCCAGCCCTTGAGTCTTATCTGTAGCTCTATGACATCGACTTCCAGAGACCAGAAAGAGTGTCCTATGAAGGCCTCCACAGACCCCCTTGTACCTCTATTTGGGTTTCCGCCTATAAATTATACGTCCCTTTGTGAACAAATCTTGTTGGTTAATTGGCTATGGAGCTTGCTGCAACAGGATACAGAGAGGGCCACAAGTTAAGAGGGCCTTGAAAGGAAATGAGGCAAATTAATGGAGGGCCAATCTATCAAAGGGTAGCAAACAAGAAGGGACCCCATGTTTGGGTGCACCATTTTCTAGGGAACAGCAGTGTGGACAGTCTGTTTATCTTGTGCTTCTGGACTTCCTGGAGGAATGTGGTTTAGGCCTTGTGGTTTAGGCCTCAGGATACTGGACAAAGTGGTGCGGTTGGGTTGTTTTAGGCCAGGAGTGGGGAACTTTGGGCCCTGGGGCCAAATGCGGCCTTTACTACTTACTCTACCATGGGTTAAACCAGCGCTGTTGTGTTTGGGCCTCCCCCTCCACATTCTGCTGAGAGGGCCTTGGATACCAGCCCTAAATTCCTACCCCTTACGGCACCATTGGCTGGACTAGGTGGGTGTTCCAGCAGGCTGGCTTGATGCTGCTGCAGCGGCAGGCGGAGATGACATTGCTCCTGCCAGCTTCTCTGTGTTTTCTTCCCAACCTGCCCCGACCTCCAACCTTTCTCCCTATCTAGGGTATTTTGAATTGAAAGGCAACAGCCAGATTTTGTCATGCACTTTTCCGTGTTGTGATGAAACCATTTGAGAAGAAGAGTCACTAGAACAGAACGATCTGTTTATGCCGTCTTCTGGAAGAGCAGCTGCTCAGTGTTGCTGGATTGCAAAGGGCAGTGGAATCGTTTCTGGTGGTTTGTAGTTGTGCCAGATAATGCCACATTAAAGAGCCCACATTAAAGGCTCCAGACCCATGTGAAATCGTGCTGAAGTTCTGATGGAACTGAACACGAAGTCAGGTGCATGGCGCATAAGCCAACAGTTTGTACTTTCCCCCACCCCTTCAGCTTCTACCTTCTCCTTGAAATAACATTTATTTGTGTGTGAAATTGGAGAGAGAAGATTTTATTGTTTTCTTTTAAAAAACGGAGAGGGGAGAAAAGTGCATTCAGCTGCAGGATTGTTTATCCAAACCCAACTTCTGAGCAATATGATGCATTCAGATCCTAGGGATGTTAGTCAGGCAGGGAAAATTGAAGTTGATTTCTTTTGTGTAACAGCTGCACAACCAGGAGGCGCTAAGGGCCATGGTGAAGAAAGCGGAGCTGGAAATCAACGGCAAGGTGATGGAAAGAGCAAAGAGGCTGGAAGATCCTGTGCAGCGGCAGCGCCACCTGGTGGAGCAAGAAAGGCAGAAATACCTACACGAAGAGGAGAAAATTGTGAAGAGCTTGTGGTAGGTGAAAGGGACTTGTCCCTTGTCTTTTGAAGTGGGGTTGTTCAGAGAAGATGTATGTGAAATGCCATCCAGAGCTACTCCCATATGAGGAAAGGTTTCAGAAAGGTTTCAGACTTTTTAGTTCAGAGAAAAGCCAAGTAGGAGGTGACACGATGGAAGTTTATAAGCCTATGCACAGCACTAATAAAGTGGGTGGAGGTAAGTTTTGCTCCCTCCCAGCCCTAGAATTCTTGGACATCCAGTGAAGTAGAATGTTGGAAGGATACAGGACATGTAACAGAGATGCAGCACCTTGTTAATGGTGGCCACCAACTTAGATGTCTTCAAAAAGAGATTGGACAAATTAATGGAGGAGAAGGCGACCAATAGTTTAAAAGGTAAAGGTAAAGGGACCCCAGACCATTAGGTCCAGTCGTGGCTGACTCAGGGGTTGCAGCGCTCATCTCGCTTTATTGGCCAAGGGAGCCAGCGTACAGCTTCCGGGTCATGTGGCCAGCATGACTGAGCCGCTTCTGGTGAATCAGAGCAGAGCACGGAAACGCCATTTACCTTCCCGCCGGAGTGGTACCTATTTATCTACTTGCACTTTAACGTGCTTTTGAACTGCTAGCTTGGCAGGAGCAGGGACCAAGCAACGGGAGCTCACCCCATTGTGGGGATTCGAACCGCTGACCTTCTAAGCGGCAAGTCCTAGGCTCTGTGGTTTAACCCACAGCACCACCCGCTTCCCAATTCCAGTACTAATTCCAATAGCTGTTTTCTGCCTCTGTATAAGAACAATATAAAAATAAGGTAAAATACAAAAAAAACAAACTTTTTTTAAAAAACCCCAATAAAACCCATTCTTATACATGTGCATTTAACATCTGATAACCTTTTAGGAAAGTCTTCTTAAACAAAATGAATTGGACAGAGAGATGCATGGAGTTATTCTATATACACAAAAGATATAAGAATCGAATTTTTAACTTTTTCAGGCTTACTAACAGTTCCTTGGGACTGAATACCACACATTGCCATGGCCTACAGCCATACAGATTTCCCAAGGGTTAGGACCAGGGTTTATATTTAATGCTCAAGTAAAAATATTTTCACATGCGTGGGCTCTTCTCCAATGTGTGTAACTCTCAAGCGATTTCCCAGTTGATTTTGGCTTGACTGATTTAGACCTGTGGGATGCATGCAGACCACCAGCCTGCATGATTTGCAGCCTTGGATGTGGGGAAACCCGATGCAAAGATACATTCTTATCTCTGAAGTCCAGCCATGGCAAGTTGCCACTCACAGTGAACATGAAGCACAATTACAATAGAACTTTAAAAAAGGAAGAAAGAAAGAAAGAAAGGAAACAAGAAGAGCCTGTTGGGTGAGGCTAGTAGCCCATCTTTGTCCTGTGTTCTGTTCTCACAGCCGTCAGCCTGATGCTGGTGGGAAACCCTCAGCCCTCTTGCATCCTGCAGTTTCCAGCCACTAGAAGGAGCTTACTGAGAACCATTGCTGCTTCCAGCTTGTGGAGGTAGAGTGTAGACATCAAGGCCTAGTAGCTATTGAAATCCTTCTCCTCCACAAATTTGTCTAATCCTCTTTTGAAGCCATCTCAGTTGAGGGCCATCACTGCTTCCTGAGGGAGTGAGTTCCGTAGTTTAACTAGGCTCTGCATGAAGAAGTCCTTCAAGCCTAAGCAACATAACAAAACCACCAAATTCTTTCTGTATTTGTGTTTATAAAATAAAAACAAACAAAATATCAACAAAACTAAATAGGTTTTGTTTTCAATGGGACTAACTCCCTGATTAAGTGAGCTTTGGACAGCAGCCCAAGAGTTTACAACAAGACATTTCTTGATATATTTTAATTGATTTCTTGCTATTGACTTGGCCATCAGCTTAAACTACCTTTCTGTGAAGGTGACGGATACCCTTGCTGATTAAACTGCACCAAAATCAATCCCCTGTCCAAATAATTCTTCAGTGTACATTTTGTTAGTTGCTCATTAGCAAATTAATTGTTTTTATTACTCCTCGCAATTTACAGAATGCTGCATCTGCAGAATGGTTTCTCTGTTTTCAAGGGTGATTTTATTATCAGCTTCTGTCTGACACTTTCAATCCTAGTGCTTTAGAAATTGTGTCATTTCTGCCATTTCCAGGGATAGCACAGGATCCTACCAACTTCTTTGAAGGCATGTGATTCTGGAGTCCACAGGTGTCTTGCCATTATATGAATCAGTTAATGACAGTTCAAATTATTTCAAATGATTTTAAAATCTTACTAAGCTATAGTGTTCTTCAACCTCAGGTCCCCAGATGTTGGTGGACTACAACCCCCGTCATCCTTGACCACTGGCTAAGCTGACTGCGGATGATGGAAGTTGTAGTCCACCAACATCTGGGAACCCTGAGCTACAACTACCCCACACAAAAGAATCATCAACACTTGCAATTATATTGGTTCCTGTGCATAAGGATCTCTTAGCTTGCAAGCACAGGTCATGGCCTCTGGTTGCTTGAAGTGTCCTGTTGTTGTTTAGTCGTGTCCGACTCTTTGTGACCCCATGGACCAGAGCACGCCAGGCACTCCTGTCTTCCACTGCCTCCCGCAGTTTGGTCAGACTCATGTATCCTGGTACATATCTAATGTCTCGTGTGTGTTACTCATTTGCCCAGCTTTGAAATTAAAAGGTGAGGTATTCTTGCGCTGCCATAGTTGCACCTCTTCTGAGCCTTAACCTTCCTCTATGCATCTTTTCTCTTTCACTCTCAACTCTGACCTCATCCTTTTTTGTTCAAGAACATCTGTGTTCTATAGAAACCCTAAAATACCACAGGCACTAAATATATGTTAAGCAATAGTAATATAGCTGGCGATTCCCACAATGAGACAACATAGTAGTTGGGCAGGAACAGTGCAAATGGAAAAGTGTTAAGTGACTGCATCCTTGCTTCTTGTATTTGACTGGCTACTCCAACTATCATGTACTCCTCTGCATCCATATATTTTTGCTCCAAGAAGTGTTCACAAGAGTGCTGTGTGTGCCTGTGTTAAAACATTTTCTATAGGTTTCAGCTCTGGGGTGTTCTAGTTTTACAGTATTTTACTGCCGCAGTGTGTGAAATTCTCACACATCTTTTCTTTAAAATAATATAAAGCATTTTTAATTTGTTTTGGAGACCCCCCCTGTGAACCAAAGGCTTGCTTGCAGCAATTGTATTCGTGCATATCTCAAACGAATCACTGAAATTAAACCGAAATGCTTGTATTTAAGCTGATTACGCTCCTTTGACTTCCGATAGGATTAAATCAGCTTAGGCGGCAATACAAGCACACATTATTTGAGTGGCAAAGCATCACTCATCATTTTCTTGGCCAACATGCCTATTCCTCTCAGAGAGTCCTCAAAGTCCTGTGAATTTGCTGCAACAGCTGGCTGTGCAGGGTGCTCATGAGCTGGTAGATGGGCTGGCATAACCTCTCCTTCTCTCCCATCCCCAACGTAGTTTTGCAGCTTGATCAACTTACAGTTGCAACACAGATGGATAGATATGTGCAGAGAGAATTGGAAAGATGTATTCCTTGTCTGTCTGTCTGTCTGTCTGTCTGTCTGTCTGTCTGTCTGTCTGTCTCTCTTTTACATAAAAGAAACCCTAAGGTGATAAAAGAAACCAGTGATTCCCATCCAGGCACTGGCAAGCCTTAGGCCTGCTTATCTTTAGGAAGGTGGTGGCTTTGGGTGTCTTCAGATCATTTGCAATGCTTTGAAGGAAAATGCAGCGGAGAGAAACTGAAGCAGGAGAAACACTGGCGCTGCTGCTTCTCTGCTCCAAATTCCTTTCCCAAAGCTGTTTTTCTCTCTGATAAACAGCTGTTGGGCATTAATTGAGCTGACATGTGTAATGTGTAGTTCTGCCCTGCAAAAGAAGCATATACATTGCACTGAATTTCTTTCCCTGGGACATTGGCAAGTACTGCTCACTTGCTGCCCCCTAGTGACTGTTTTTGAGACATTTTAAAGATCCTTGTTTCCTTTTCATGGTTGGTTGTGTTTTTCTTACCCACATTCTAGTGACCAGGCAGATTGGCTGCTAGGTTTCTGCAGATGCTGGAATACACACCCACCCACCCCTCTTCATTTCAACTGAGAAAAAGGCAACAAATCAGATTTTTGAAACATTCAAATTGCTTTCAGATTTGATGTATTTTCTTCACTGGATGTTCTTAGCCTGTGCTGTCATACATTGGTTTTTGAACAACTTAGTTCTCGAACGTTTGCCTCCTGAACACTGCTCACCTGGAAGTGATTGTTCTGGTTTGTGAAGTATTTTTGGAAGCCGTGCTTTGGTTTTCGAACATTTTGGAAGTCGAACAGACTTCCAGAAGGGATTCTGTTCGACTTCCAAGGTACAACTGTAATTCTGTAGTTTAGAATTAGTACTGGGGCAGATGTTACATTTCTAAAACTTTCCATTGTTTTTTGGGGAGTGGGGTCATGTTTCATTCAGCATGTTTAAGTGGGGACTCTGAAAAGATTGCAAGTTCTCCTTCCTTGTGATTACAAATTTTGCACATTGCAGTTTCTTGCATCATGAAGCCTAATCCTATGCTACACTGCTAAGTGACACATGAGTATCTTATTTACAGTGGTTAGCTGCCTGCAGCAGCTTCCCTGGATGTGAATAAAATTATTTTATTTTTAGCTAATACAGTGGTATCTCTGGATATGAACGGGATCCGTTCCGGAGCCCCGTTCACATCTAGAAGCAAACGTAAATAGTGACGGCACATCTGTGCATGTGCACGTCACTTTTCGCCGCTTCTGCGCATGCATGTGACGTCATTTTGAGCATCTGCGCATGTGCAAGCGGCGGAACCCAGAAATAACGTGCTCCGTTACTTCCGGGTTGCCGCGGAGCGCAACTCGAACGGGCTCAACCCGAAGTACATTCAACCCGAGGTATGACTGTATATTAATGAATCCTCACATCTAGTTTTAGCTAGGATTGCTGATAAATGAATTTCCCTGTAGCCCAGACAGGTGCGTTGAGCAAATCTGTCATCTTTTGACATACTTTTCTTAAATATGCTGTTCCTGTTCCTCATAACAGTTCTGTTTACTTGCGTTAAGAAGAATTATTTACAGCACAATCCTATGCATGCCTCCTCTGAAGTTAATCCCTTTGAGTTCCCTGGTGAGTGTGACAGCAGCCTTTTCCAACCTGGTGCCCCTCCAGATGTTGCTGCCATCGTCCTTCCCCATTGCTCATGCTGGCTGGGGCTGATGGGAGTTGTAGTCCAACGGCACCTAGAAGGCAGCAGGTTGTCAAAGGCTGGTGTACAGGATTGCAGCCTTGGCCATTTTACTACAATATTTCTGTTTTAATTGTTGATTATATAAAATCGTTTTTAGCAGGCAATGCTCTGAAAGCCAATGGGCTGCTCTGACCATTTAATATGTAGTCTAAGAGTAGTTTAAAATACATATTTCTGCCTCTAACAACCCTATAGCTTTAGTGATAATATAGATTTAACACACTGTAGCCTATTCACACAGCTGGAGAATCTTGAGGAAAATAATCATAGGCTGAAATCCTGCCTTGGAGTCAATCCCATTGAGCATAGTGGGGCTTAGTTCTGAGCAAATATGTATGTTTACAACTGCACTGTGGAATATAAATCATATAGATATATTCATTATCGGAATTGTTTATACTGTCAAAGACTTAATCAGAACACAAAGCAAAAATAGCATAAAGCAGGAAGAATAGCCCATATATATTTGGGGGGCTTTGGGCTGTCTCATTTGGTATGTTTCATATAGGTTAATAAAAGAAATGTGATTTATTGTTTTTGGAAAATGTACTTTAGCAGAGCTTTGCAATTGTATATTCACATCAGCCCTATGAGCTCCATCATTATTAATGTAAAGAGCTTCACTGCTGCCACATACCGTATTGGCCTGAATATAAGCCACACTTTTCCCCCATATTCCGACTGTGAAAAGTTAAAGTGCAGCTTAAATTCATGACAGTACAAAAGTTAGCTTTTAAGATATCGCTGCTGAAACAGACATATGGTAAAACAGAACCAAAAAATGTTTTCTTGCTGATTTGCGAGCTTGAAATTGTACATTTGCCATTTATGGGTGTGAGTGCCTGCAGAATTGTAGCCATTGTATAGAGATTTGCGATTTTAGCAATTGTACAGTAACTTTTGCAGGCTTGCAAGATCAAAGCCTTAAATTGGCTCGGAGTTACAATTATACCAAATGCAGCAATTTTCAAACTGTAACCCAATTTTAAGGGAGCGGCTTATATTTGGGTATTGTCTTTTTTTCTTTCCCCCCTTGAATTTTAAAGGTGCAGCTTATTTGCAGGTGTGGCTTATATTTGGGATAATACAGTATACAAAAATTAGGACGGTATCCCAGGTGCTGAGAATGGATTTTGTCCCTAGTGTTGCCTGTCCACAAACAAAGTCAGGGTTCAATTCTTGTTCTCGCTTTTCCAGTGAGCTGGAAAGTTTTGTTGAAGATCTGAAGAAGGAATCTCTTACAGCCAATAGGATTGTTACACTGAAAGATGTTGAAGATGGGGCTTTTCTTCTACGGCAGGTTGGAGAGGCTGTCGCCACCCTCAAAGGTGACTTCCTTGCTTTATTATTTTATTTGTTAAATTTGTAAAACCACCCTTCATCCATAGATCTCAGGGCCGCTTATACAGTCCATTTGGAGATTTTCTCCACCTCCGCCTCCCCCAATTTTTATTTTGGGATGTGTGTGTGTGGGGGGTGATAATTAGGCCCATGTTGGTCTTCCTTTCTGTCTTAAAAATGCTGTATGACTCTTGTTTTTGCAGGTGAATTTCCAACACTGCAGAATAAAATGCGGGCCATTCTCCGCATAGAGGTGGAAGCTGTGAGATTTTTAAAGGAGGAACCTCATAAACTAGACATCCTACTGAAGAGAGTTCGCAGCATGACCGATATCCTCACCACCCTCCGGAGGTGATATGTTTTATTCTTCTGTTTATTTATTTCTTCTTCTTTTTACATTATTCTGGACAGGTCATTGGCCGGATGCCATTACAAATTATATAATTGTTTTATATACCTATGTTTCTATTGTTGATGTTTTCATGTTTCACAGGAAGTGATTCATGAATGGAATGGAACGGAGTGAGTGAGTGAGTGAGTGAATCAATCAATCAATCAGGAAAGGGCGGGGTTTTCTCTTATCCTCCTCCTTCCTTTTTGTTCTACAGCCCAAAGAGTTCAGATGAAGATTCTAAGCCTCCCAGTCCTCCTTACCCTAGTAGTTCCCATCGAATTCAATAGGTCTCACTTCTGAGTAGATATGGTTAGGCTTCTTGCACTGTAGGTGTGTGAGATGGGCCTGATGTCAGGGTTTGGCACCAATCTACACAACAGGTGCCTGTGGACCGATAAGAGTGCTCAGTGGTGGAGGTGCCATCAGGACTGGACTTTGTGGCAGAAGTCTAGGACCTCACTCCTGGGGCCCAACAAATACAGCAGTGTTGCATTGCCACATTTGAAGAATTACCCCTAGAAGATAGTTAAGTCCAGAGTCTAAAAATTATCTGCCTGCCCCACAGCTCAAGCAGCCCTGCTGGTTTTCACCCAGCTGGCTCCCATGTGTGAGAAGGGATATATTATGCTTAGCTTTTATGCCCCGTCAACACAACAATGAGAAACCCTTTTCAGTCTGGCGGCTGTATTCCTTATTTGACAACTTCTGAGAGCTTCCTGCTAGTAGTGAGCAGTGCTAGAGATATAAACGAGCATGGCGCCAAATGTGAATTTTACCTTTGGCGCTGTGGTCTAAACCACAGAGCCTAGGGCTTGCTGATCAGAAGGTCGGCGGTTCGAATCCCTGCGACGGGGTGAGCTCCCATTGCTCGGTTCCTGCTCCTGCCAACCTAGCAGTTTGAAAGCACGCAAAAGTGCAAGTAGATAAATAGGTACCACTCCGATGGGAAGGTAAACGGCATTTCCGTGCGCTGCTCTGGTTTCGCCAGAAGCAGCTTGTCATGCTGGCCACATGACCCGGAAGCAGTACGCCGGCTCCCTTGGCCAAAAGCGAGATGAGTGCCGCAACCCCAGAGTCGTCCGCGACTTGGCTTAACAGTCAGGGGTCCCTTTACCTTTACAGTAGGTTTGATTCTGCACACACTTAACATACTGCTCTCTAACCAGAAAAGCGAGACATCATCAGAGTTCAAGGCCACTTCTCAGGTAGGCAAAAATGTGTGCAAGGCTGGATTAGTGAGGGGTATGAACTGGCCAGGCAGAAGGCTGCATTTGAGCCCAAAGCATGAGATTCTCCACCCCTATTATAAAAGCAGTATCACTTTCATACGGAAAATCACTAGAGGGAGCCCTTTCTTCAATAGAGAAACAAGAAAGTGCTAGCTATATATATACTTCACTGTGTGACTGTCTTACTCTTATAGGCATGTTACCGACGGGCTGCTGAAAGGTGTGGATCCCTCACAGGCCGCCCAGTACAATGCCATGGAGAAAGCAACGGCGGCAGAAGTTCTGAAAAAACAGGACGACGCTGCAAAGAGCCCCGCTTCCCCAAAGCAAAAGGTTGGCGACCCCTCAGCCGAACTGTCTGTCAGGTCAGAGGTGATCCCTGTCTCAAGCATGACCGTCCACCATGCACAAAGCTCCCCGGTGGTCATGCATCAGTCTCAGCATTCAACAACACTGGTCAGCAATGCCCCAAATTCTCCCGTGGCAATCAGCCCCTCGGCAGGTTCATCCGCATCATGCCACCTGATGCCTGCCATGCCAGAGTCTGCTGCAGCCGCAGCCGCAGTGACAGCGACCACCCAGCAAACGCAGGCACCTCAGTCGCCCCAAGTTAATGGCTCCACCATGCAAAGCCTTTTTATCGAGGAACTTCACAGCGCCAGTACCAGGAACAGAGCTCTGTCAATTGAGGTACACGTGGTGCATGTTATGGCAGGGAGGGTTTCGGGTGCTATTGGCCATCTAAGAACGAGGCAGGAGAACTCTGGGCTGTCTTTTTGGATGCTATAGGAGTCCTGTTTCTCAAGTGCCAAACTTGGCATGACATTAATAAATGTCTTTTTGCAAAGATGGCTGGCAGAACTCGGAGCACCTCTGCGTATCTGATTCATCTAAAAGTTTATAAATAAAAATTTTAAATACAGAGTGAAGCCCAAACTGATTTCAAAACATTCCCCTCTCTCTCTGTGTGTGTTTCTTCTTAGAAAGCAGAGAAGAAATGGGAAGAGAAAAGGCAGAACCTCGATCACTACAATGGAAAAGAATTTGAAAAACTCCTCGAAGAAGCACAAGCCAATATCATGAAATCAATCCCAAACCTTGAGATGCCTCCACAAGCCACAGGCTCGCCGAAAGCTGACGCAGCCGAAAAAATAGAAGTCTCTGGTAAGGCTTAGTGCATTCCAGTAAGATAGATGGGTGGAGCTTCGATGCTGGACTCTCTTTTAAATGTGAAAGAAAACAATAACTATTGACTTCCGAGCTCCAAGTCTTAGAGAAAACATATTGGTGGGAATGTAGGCCCTACTTGCTGATAAGTGGAAGGTGCATAACTCAGTGGTAGGGCACCTGCATGCAGAAAAGCTCCTGGCATCTTCAGGTAGGACTGGGAAAGAGGATCTGCATGGAACTCTGGAGTGTCTCTGCCTGCCAGTGTAGTTGATAATGAGCTAGATGAACCCAATGGCCCAACTCATTCCTTCCTGTGTCCTTATAAGCAGCCTCTATAAGCAGAGGTGGCCAACCCCCAAGAGGCTGCGATCTACTCACAGAGTTAAGAATGGGCAGTGATCTACCCCCTTTTTTGGGGTTCAGGTCTAAGTTGTTGAGGTTTTTTTTAAAGGAAAGCCCTGTTTTTTGGGGTTCAGGTCCTTTTTGAGGGGAGCAAAATTTCTTTGGGGGGAGCCAGTGATCTACCACAGATGTTCAGTGATCTACCAGTAGATCTACCTGTTGGACTTGCCTGCTATAAAGCAATACCTTACAAAGCAATTTTGGGCACAGTGCAACCAAGGATCTGGCACTTTCAGGTCCCATTGATCAATGTTCTGTTCAACAGGGTTTCTACGCTGAGCATTAAACACATGCTTAATTGGAAACTTGAGCAGCACGTTAAATCTCTCCCATCAAACATAAGTGAAATACCATGTTGGTTAACTTTAGGGTGGCAGGCCATGTTTTTAAAACCACTGCACCTTGAATTTTCAGAAGAGGCTCCTAACCCAGAGCAGGAGACCGAAAAGCCAGTGAAGTCTCCACCTCCTCCGCCTCCACGTCGCAGTTATCTGATAGGATCTGGACTAAGCACAAGACTGGGAGAAGTCAGTTACGTGGCCAGGAAAGACAGCACTTTGGTCAAGGTTTGGTGATTGAGGCAATTGAAGCAAAATTAGATACCCAGAACAGGAAGAGCTTCTGAGCAAGACAATGTCTTTCTTACTTAAGTTGCCAATGGGGTGGGGTGTGGGGTGGAGGTTTGTGACCCAAACGGGCATCTAAGGAAGTCTGTCAGGAAGTGCATTTCATACAGTAGGCTCTGCCCAGCCGTGCCTTCATGGGAATCATCCTCCCTGTATTCTGATTTATAATAACGTGAAGCAGATTAGAAGCTGCGTTCATTCTATGCGTGTTCAAGAATTTGAAAATAATCTTGAAGAAGCCAAATATTTGACACAGATTGACAAAATCGATGAGAACAGGTCCATAGAAACCTTTCTAGTGAGCTCTTCTCTGCTTGCTTTATCCACCTGCCTGTTTCATTATCTCCCCCAGCCGCCCAAGGAGATACATTAAAATCTTTCCGTCACATAGCATGGCACAGTCTTAGGCTGCCAAATCTAAATGTGATAATTGGCGTTGAATTTCTTCTGGAGGATGGGATGGGATGATGCTTCCCATTCAGAAAACTAAAGAAAATGTAATAGAGGGGAGCATTTCATTTTGTTGGTGTCACGCTAATGGTCGAATTGCTTAAATATTAGTTTTTTTAAATTGTTTGTTATACTACTTAGGAAAGCAGTGAAGATGCTGCTCAAGGAGCACAGCCAAAAGTCCCTAAGGAAGACCATGCCTCTCCTCAACCCCTGGCTATGGGCACAATTCCACCTGCAAAGGAGGAGGAGGAGGAGGACGGAGACAGAATAATGGCA
Organism: Podarcis raffonei; assembly: GCF_027172205.1. NCBI lineage: Eukaryota > Metazoa > Chordata > Lepidosauria > Squamata > Lacertidae > Podarcis > Podarcis raffonei. Next base: position 21,772,569 of record NC_070613.1, on the reverse strand, counting down.
GAATTACAGGTATGATGAGGCTGGACCTGCAGAGAGATGTACCTTGGATAGCATTCGCTTCTGGTCTTTGGACCCAGAGCACAATTCCAAGGGAATTAAGTCCCACTTAAGTGAATAGGCAAGTGAGCTCCTTCAGGAAATACACATTGCCGCTCATTGCTGCAACCTATATCAAGATATGGTCTCAGGTGTAAGTAAATGGGATAAGAGGGAGAAAGCTTATTTCTATGCCTTTCTGGTGCACACATCCATTTCATATACAGGTACAACTTGGTTCAGGTCGGGAAAAACTGGATCTGAAGGAGGATTTGAATATTCGTGGCCATAAACAGGCCAAAGATCAGAGTTAGATTCCAGTGGTTTGAACTCCGGATCCTATTGTCAGCAAGTATTCAGAACTTGCCTAAGGATTATCTAGCCTGCTCGTTCATTGTAACGAATGATTTTTCTGTGACATTGCTGAAGTCTAGGGGCGCAATCTAACAACTGTCAGTCACAATCAAGTCCCGTTCGGTTGCTCTTGAGAGCTGTGACTGACTTGGGCTAGATTGTGTTGCTTACTATGCAATTGGTATTGACTGCATATTTGACATGCACTTTGGGGGCACTCTTCATGCCAGAGTCTGTGGAAGACAAAACTATTCGTTATATTAAAATAATATCTCCACTGGCTCTCACATCTGTCAGTGATTCCAATAAGGAGGTGAACACATAGATGGTTATCAAGCTTCAACAAATCTTCTCATGGGGCTCACTATGATGGCAGGCGCTCCTTGCTGTGGTGAACTAATGCGGTGATGATGAGGTAATAATGTTCTGGGGCACTTTTATTTTTTACCATTGGTCACAACTTGCTCTTACTCAAAAGATGTAGAATTCTTGTTATAAAGAACTAGCAGCTGTAGATTCCAGCTCTAAAACAAGGCTGGGGGAGTGGAGTGTAGAGCTTGATTCTCTTTCAGTAACTTTTTTGCAGCCTGTAACATTTTGAACAATTAGTGTGGACTGGAAGAGAGAGAAACCATTATTGAATTTATAACTTTGTATGCCACATAAAGATCTCCGGATAACAATAGCTGTGGCATGACTGTCAGGTTAAAGGTTTGTTTTAAATAAACCCACATGACATGAGGCATGTAGTTTCATCAGCCAGTTCATATAGTATTGCTGTGCTATCATTTTGAGACAGGGCTTCACAGCTGGCCAGTAGGAACTAACCCTTAGCTTTTCAGCCTAGACATAATTTCTGAGCCCCTGTTGTTGATACAGCCTTGTTTGATCAGAGTTTGTCCTGAAGAAGCTCAGAGGAAAAAAGTAAGCAAACAAACTCGACTGGAATGGCTCAAGGAAGTGACTTGGCTCTTGATTGGAAAAGGTCTTCCGATAACATGCCATGTTTTAACTCTCTAGGCTTTCCAGAAGTGCTCTTACATGGATGTAAACTCAAACAGCCATGTTGAACAGTCCAGAAATGACACTCACACAAAAGATGCAAGGCCTGTGGCCTTAATACATCCCAAGGAGAAGAAGGTAACAGTGGCATTTGAGTTCTGCCACATCCTCTTGGCCTCACCTTCTTCCCTTGCTTCCAAACTAACCCTGTGCCTTGTGCATTGTTTACTCTCTCTCTTTCTCTCTCTCTCTTTGTGCTGTGTTGGCTGTGTTTTCATGTATCTAGATTTGTGACCCGTCTTAGCACCAAGGTTCTCAAGATGCTACTAGCCTTTAGGAAAACAGAATTAATATGTGGCGAATGAGGAAATGTTTAAGCGACTCAACACAAATCTTAGGATTACCTCTGTTGTACAGTGGGGTACAAATGCTCTTAAGATCTGAAGCTTAGCCATTTTTATTTTTAAATTTTCTATCACACCTAATTTTCCGGGGGAACTCAAGGTGGCTAACAAATCTGTGGCAGAATAGAAAACAGATTATCAGTCCCCAAAACAAACCAACTGTTCTATCAAAATTCTAATGTAAATCTGAAATAAATTTTAACAATTCCAACACAGACATCACCTAAGGTTCTCTTCTTGAGACCAAAGAAAGGATACAGTGTTTAAACATACAGTCATACCTCATGTTGCGTCCGCTTCAGGTTACATCTTTTCAAGTTGTGTCCCGCGGCAAGCCCGGAAGTACTGGAATGGTTACTTCCGGGTTTCGCTGCTAAATCGTGTCCCGCGCATGCACAGACGCGGCACTTATGGATGTGAACGCTTTGAGTTGTGGGCGTGCCTCCAGGACGGATCACATCCACAACTCAAGGTTCCACTGTAGTAATCTGAGTGTCTGTAAGATGCAGTGTTTGATTTTGACTCTGAGAATACTAAGCAAAGAAAATTGGAATAAAGTAGTGTCCATTTTGCTGCACGCCAGTGAAAAACTGCAATCCTACGTACACTTACCGGAGAGTAAGCTGCATTGACCACAGCGGGACAGTTCCTGAGTAAACACAGTATTGCTTTGAAAGTTTGCTTTATAATAAGAGGAGCAGTAGCTGGAATACATATGATAGCACCAACTGGGGAAAGCAATTGCACGTTTCAATATTGCTTTCAACGCAATAGCTCTAAAGTTCCAGGCAGGCAAACTGTTACACAAAGCAGATTCCTTTCTAATTTTTGCATTCATGGTTAGGGGACTTTTGGGGTGGTATTAATACATGCTTAGGAATTCTGAGATGGGCTATAACTTAAGTAGAATCAGGTGGAATTAAGATGCTGCACCTGAAGAAAAATATAACTCCCATTTGTTCAACTCCCTGTTCCAGGGAACAAAGCCATCTTTTCCTTCCCTAGCAAAGATAAACACAATCCAGACCATAGAATATCTCAGGCAGGGAGAAGGTGCCAAACCGGGGGGAAACTCATAATAGTATGACTATACTATAGACCAGACTAGATAAAGAGGTACTCATAAAATCATAGACTTGTGGGCCTGGAAAGGACGACGAGGGTCAAGCCCCTGCAATAGCAGGAATCTTTTGCCCATAGTGTAGTTTGAACCCGCAACCCTGAGATTAAGAGTATCATGCTCTACTGACTGAGCTATTCTGGAGGGCAGCTTTGTATAGGTATACTCAACACCTCTAACTTGGCATACTCAAGGCAGCATTCAATGTTGGCTTCCCGATTTCCTGCAACTGGCGAGATGAAACACGCAGTGAGCCATCTCTCTCATGTGCCCTGAACGGCACATAGCCCTTTGCTAGCTTTAAATAATAATACTGAATAGCCTTTTGACCCTAGAAGCCAGAATATTTCCAACAAGACATGAAACACTTCATGCCAATTGTCCATGTAATGCCACCTACATCTTTGGCTCTTTTTGACTTCTGCTTGGTTTGCATGAAACCTTTTTCACCTTTTCTCCTGGATCCTTAGGAGGGGTTATGGTTTCCTTGACGTGCTAACAAACTACATATGCATGGGGTGGGAGCAAGTTTTAAGTTGCCTCTTGTACAATGATAGTTGTCTTCCAGACTCTTGTACTGTGCTATGTTTTTAAAATCAAGGCACCCGTGTTGAAAAACAAGTAGTTAACCTGAACTTGTGATGGCTTTAGTGTGACAGCATAGTAATTCTGATTCTGGAGATTGATACAGTTGGTGTATCAATGGACAGGGCTGGGACATGGAGGCCCAGCAAAGTTGAGCATTTGCTGGGGGCCTCCTGAAGAGAGCCCCACGGATCTGCTACACTTACTTATCAGGGGGCAGAGCCTGGAGGCTGCCTTGCCCAAGAGCACTCCAAAACCTGCAGCAGATCCGGCCAATAGACTATGATTGTTATCTAATGTGGATGGACAATCCTATATTCTCAAATTATGTGACTATACCTTTTTCGTTGTGGTCCAGCAACAATTTTGCTTGAAGTTGTTTCTGCTACGAACAGACTAAAACTGTAGTCTACCAGTGGAAGCAGCTGCTTCCAGGCTTACTCTTTTGACTCTATATCTCATCGTTGCACATCCTTTTGTAGCCCTGCTGGTCACAGTAACAAGTTGGGAGCACCTTTTTACTGAACTAGCAAGAATGCATTTGAAATGTCAAGGGGAGATGTCCCGTTCTCCCCCACAGCCAGTCACTTTTGGAGCCGTTTTTGCAAACCAGGAGTCATACATCCACCTCAATACACACGAGTACTGAGGACCGTTGTAGTGTTGCAAGTAGATGCTGGAGCTAGCCGGGGTGTGTGTGTGCGCGCAGGGGGAAAGGGCCCTTGCAGCAGTTCCTGCTGCCAAAATGGGTAGGCTGTGCTAGCAGACCTACTTAATCCATTTTCAGCAGAAACAGACACCGTTGTACCTTGCAGTGGGAAGTGCTGCTTCTTCAACCACACCCAGTATTTTGACCTCTTACTTTTCTCTATTCCTATAAAATATGATATTGACTATGCACATAAAAATCCACTTTTGTATCAGTTGCGACATTTCAATACTAAGGTCAACATCAGGAGAGACTGAGGATGAGGGTAGGAAACGCCACTAGCAATATTCTTGCCACCATCTAATCTAATACAGTGGTACCTCGGGTTACATACGTTTCAGGTTACAGATGCTTCAGGTTACAGACTCCGCTAACCCAGAAAGAGTACCTCGGGTTAAGAACTTTGCTTCAGGAGCAGAACAGAAATCGTGCAACAGCGGCATGGCAGCAGCGGGAGGCCCCATTAGCTAAAGTGGTGCTTCAGGTTAAGAACAGTTTCAGGTTAAGAACGGATCTCCAGCACAAATTAAGTTCCTAACCCGAGGTACCACTGTACCATGTTTGAATGTGATTGTTTTGCAAGACTTCTTTGCAAGCCACTCTTGAGAGCCTCTTGGGTTACAAAGAAAAATGTAGCTCTTCTAAATAAACAAACTCCGAAAGCTATTTACCGTAGGCACCCTGTGTTATTTGGGTAGCACAATCAAGTGCCAAGGGATGCCTTGCTGGGCGTCTCTGCCTTGCCCTCAGGACTCTCCCTAGGCCACACCCCTCTTTGCCCACAGCCAGTTCTTCTGCCTGGCTGACCTGTGTCCTTGAACTCTAACCATGCCCCTGGCTTGCCGGGATGGATGAGTGTGCACGTAAAAACCTCTGGCTTTTGCGTGGCTGGACCATAACCTACTGTACCAAGATAAGAGAGTCACTTCCGTTGCCCCACCTTCCACTTAGATGTGACCCCTGAAAGGTTGCTCACTGGAGAATGCAGCCCTCCAGCTGGAGAAAAACAAAAACCCCACCCACTAATCAAATGTAATGGTTATACCAGAGGAAGAGGCCTTTCTGAGCTAGCCAGCTTGGAGAACTGGCTTAAATGTTAGCAGTCAGCGTTCTAGTCCAAATGGTGCAATCATTGTTTCCTAACAAAGTTTAGTCCAACAGCCTAAATGAAAGGTTTCTGTTTCATACAAAACAATCGTTGAAAGGGAGGAATATTATCAAGATGGCACAAATGTTGTACAGGATGTAAAGTCTATGGAGGGGTTGCTTAAAGGACTCATTCTAGAACCCGTGTTGTCTGCCTGCATAGTTTTGTGTGTAATACGAAGTTCTACCAGATTTGGAGTAAACCCCTGGAAGAGGTGCAAAAATCCGCTGAAGACCATGGAAATGGCTCTGCATTGATGTAGAAAGTGGCCCGTTCACATTATCTGTACTTTATCTGATGATGTGCTAAATAATTGGGGGGAAATAGTCCCATCCTTAAAAAAAAAAGTTGTATCCCTCAGTAACTAAGTAATGCAACTCTTCCCCCTAGGTGTATGGGGAGGCAACAAAAGATAGTGACCATCCCAAGCACCAGACAGAAGAGATGGTCTCGGATGCTCCCAGCATTGCTGAAAACTCTGCCTTCAGCAAAGATTTGCTTTTGGAGAATAAAGAGTATGCACAAACAAATTCTCTTAAGCTGAAAACAAACTGCTCCATTGTGTTAGACAATGAAAGGAAGAAGGGGCCTGAAGAAGCACAGTGTCCCGCAGTTGAAACTGGAAGACAAAGGTCAACCAATGCTGCACTTAGAGAGACTGGTCATGGTTCGCCCCAGAATGAGCCTCTCAGTGGTGCAGGGGCACCTCCTGTCAGTCAAACAGACTCATACACACAGGAGGCTTCTCCTAAGTCTCCAGAGGAACAAGAAATGTCTGCTGGGGCCTATAATCAAGTTGTGCTGAGGCATAAGGCACCTAGAAATGTTACCTTAAATAGTATGGATGAGGCAGAGTCACCAACTAGCTCTCCAAGTGATGAAAGCCCACCATCGGAGAACATTGCTTTCATGATTACCAAAACGGCAGTCCAGTTTCTGTCCAGTGGAGAGGTCCATGATATAGTCAACAGGCAGGGAGAAGATGTGCAGACTGTGAACATTGATTCCAGAAAGGAAGCAACATCCCAACAAGGGACGCTAGAGAACCGTGAAAGTGAAGAACCCGTGGTCTGCTTGGACAAAAAACCGGTAATCATTATTTTTGATGAGCCAATGGACATCCGATCAGCGTATAAAAGACTTTCAACGATATTTGAGGAATGTGATGAAGAGCTGGAAAAAATGATGACAGAAGAGAAGATAGAGGAAGAAGAGGAGGAGGAAGAAGACCAAGAACCTGAGACACGTGGTGCCCGTAACATAGGAGTTCCCAGTGCAGACAGTCATAGGAGTCATGGGGCTGATGATGCAACAAGCGGCAGATTTGAGCAGGACTTCAGACAACGCTATCTGTCTAATTCAGTGACTCAAGCCAAACTCCTTGAAGGGCAGGAAACAGATGAGATGGATCTCAGGAAATCTCCTTACATTTATGCGCCACATCCAGAGTCAAAGCTGGACACTCCCGATACAAAGAAGAAATTCAAGTTTAAATTTCCTAAAAAGCAGCTGGCTGCTCTTACGCAGGCAATCCGCACAGGGACTAAAACCGGCAAGAAAACTTTGCAAGTGGTTGTGTATGAAGAGGAGGAGGAGGACGGCACTGTGAAACAGCACAAAGAGGCAAAAAGGTTTGAAATCCCGAGCAGTCGGCCCGATGACGCTTCTGGGAAGCAGGAGCCAAACCTAACTGTACAGACTTCTAGGACTGAAGAAATTAGAAAGAACACGTACAGGACTCTGGACAGCCTGGAGCAGACTATTAAGCAACTGGAGAGCACTATTAGTGAGATGAGCCCAAAATCAGTTTCTGAAGCTCCAGCCCGATCGGAGGGAAGTTCTGTCCCGGGCTTTTTCTCACCAAAAGAATCCCTAGCGCTGGAAGAGACTATTGCTGACGTTGAACCCCCTTCCTCAATACCGTCAACTTCACGTAAGGTACTTTAGTATGAGAAATCACAACTCCAGCTGCTTTCTAAAACAAAATCTGCCGTAATAATCACCATTAAGCAAGAGGTGTCTTCTGATTGGTTTGCTTCCTTTCGGGTGGCTTGTTTGGTGCATCCATTAGGTGTCTAACAGCTAATAGATTTGTGTGTGGTTTTATTTTTAAAAAATAAAATAAAATCTCTCCTGCTGATTGGTGATGGGCAATCAAAGGAAGCTTGGTCAGCTGTGGGCGAATCAAAATACCTGGGACTGCCAGTTAAACGTAGGTTGATCTGTAGTTGAGCCTTTGACCTCCATTTTTGATTCCTGGAATTAACACCGGTGGTGTGCCTTGTGGTGTGGATCCTTTGGTGCTTCCCGTGCATGTTTTGGGGGCTTTGCCTTCTCACTCAAGCAGCTTTGGCCATGGTGCGTGAGCCTCCACCTTCCCCATGCACTGATGCTCACCCCACGTTTCCCTTATCTCTCTCCCCTTCCCCTTGGCACCCCAACCTTCCTCACAGGGTTCAACCAGCACTTCACAGACCAGCAGGATGCCAATCCCTGCAGTCGCAAAAAGTAGACAGCAAAGCAACGCAGACAAAACAAGCAAACCGCACAAGCTACAGGATCAACGCCAGTACAGACAGGTAGTTTTACCCTAAACCCAAAGCTTGGGTTGGACTTGAAAGCGGATTGTGTGTGTTTGGTAAATGTGTAAGTCAAGTGACCGACTTGGATGATACCAAATAATGGACTTTTGTCTTCCCGCTGAAATCTGGAATTGGAAATCCAGGGAATTGGGGGGGGGCATGAAAATATTTAATGGTAGCATTGTCTCTCTCTCTCTCCCTCCCTCATGCTTGCGCATGTCTGCAGTAAACCATCTCCTGCTTTTTTGAGTTTTGTTCCAGTACTCGGCTGCAGTTTCCTAAATGTCAGCGATGGGAACAGATGCAGTTTGAAGCATTTCAGATGACACTGTCGATACTAACTCCCTGTTTAACAGACCGCAGTGAGAGCCTATTAACCACCCACCAAAACGTTTCCACCCTCACCTAACAACCCTACAAGCATGGCCAATGTGGTGAACAGCCCAGTTTTTGTGGCGCCCTCCTTTTCCCACCCTCTTCCCCTGTCAACTTCTTCCACACTCTGTCCATCTTCTGTCCCATAGCTGAGGGAGGGGTGGCGGGAAGGAAGGAAGGAAGGAAGGAAGGAAGGAAGGAGGGAGGGAGGCCTCCCAGGTCCAGCCCACAGGTGCAAGATTTAGTGCCAGCTTCAGAGACTCTATATCCATTCTTCCTTTCTGCAAGCCTATTTTCCCATACAGCTCCTTTTTTTTTTGTTTATTGTGTATGTTGACTTAAATTGTCTCCCACCATCTTTATTTATTTACAGGCTAATGGAAGTGCTAAGAGAGCTGGTGGGGACTGTAAGGCCACTTCCCCTAACCTGTCTGCTTCAAAAATCCCAGCCTTTCCTTCCACCTCTGGGAAAAGTAGCTCTGTTTCTAGTGGTGATAGCACTAACCTTCTGAGCCCCCCTACTAAAGCCTCTGCCCCTTCTTCTAACCCTCTCAGTCCTCCAACAGGTCGCCCTCCTCATTCCGCTTCCCTAATCCCCTCTGTCTCGAATGGCTCCTTGAAGTTCCAGAGTCCCGCTCACACAGGTAAAGGTCACCATCCTCTTTCATTCTCAATACAGACTCAAAATGGCCGGCCACCCCCTCTTCCTCCAGCTCCCTTTTCCTCGTCCTCCTTCTCCTCGCCCTCCTCCTCCTCCTCCTCCCCCCCATCACTGAGTCAAGGTTCGAAGAGCATCCGCTCGATCCACACACCCAGCTTCACCAGCTACAAGTCCCAGAACGGAAGTGTCAGCAAACCCGCCCAATCTTCCTCCGTCACCAAGGAATCAACTTAAAAGCTCTATACCGGCCAGTGCAAGTTGCAGACAAAATCTTCTCAGTTGCTGATGTCGACATTGCCCACCGGTATTGCAGCTGAGGAGCGCGTACTGTAGAGTTTCAGGCTGAAATGTGAAACTTGTGCTAAATACTGGGTTATTACAAGTGAGAGACAAAAAGTAGTTTTGTATGCATTCGCTGCTGTCAAAATGCCAGAGGGGGGAGGGCAAGGGTGGGGGTGGTTGGGTTCCCTTCAGCCAGAAACTGTTACAAAAAGTACAATGGGAGTATGAATGAAACTAGAAGTATGAGTGCACAGAAATGGATCGAGCATGAAAATAAAGTGTATTAAAGCAAGTTATTTTGTATAAAGCTATTTTTAAGTATGAGAACTAAACATCGTGTGATAATGCAAAATTATAAAACTGAAACTAAGATATTTTTCTTTTATTTTAGTGTTATCCAAATTTGTTACAGATTTCTATTTTTGTCAAAAAACAAAAACAAAAAAACCCTTCATGGTTACTTTCAGAAATCTTTTTGCCAAAACATTTGATACTATTATAATGTACATTTTGATAGTTATGCTGAACACCTTCCTCTGCACAAGCGACAAGAGTTAAGACTGAGACTGACGTGGTAGGAGGCAACTTTACCTATTGCACTGCCATTCAGATTATATTTAATAATAATTTGCGATGCCAAGGAAAAAAATTGTTTTTACATTTAGGCATTTGCTGATTCCCTTTTGCTTCCTTCATTTTTCCATTTTACTGAGACCTGGGTAAATCATGTAGTACTACCATGTGGATTATTTTTTAAAAGTGTATACTTCTGTACTGTTCTGTATAATGGAAAAACCTCTGTACATATTATAATATAAATATATAAATATAAATATATAAATATAAAATATAAGTACAGTATGCGGCTGGGCACAGACAAGAGTAGTTTTCGACACCAAAGGTCCATTTTATGCATGGTTCTCAAGTACACTTTGGGAAAAGGTCAGTGAGGGACAATTGGGAGTTGCCAAGGGGGGTGGGGGTGGGCAGGGATGGGTTTTAAAAAGCAACCTGTGTGGCAAGGCGAGTGGTTCTTTTTGTAAATATCGTATTTGTACAACTCTATAATACAGAAGCAAAAAAAAAAAAAAAAAACCTTTGCAAAAATAAAGGGCTGCATGCTTATGTTGTGGTATGATTTTGTCACTAATATTATTTCATAGTTTTCATACTAGCCCACTGAATGAAAAGGGCATAAGCACTTTCAAGTCGTGGTGGGTTGTGTCTGCTCTTTGCTATAAATACATACGAAGGTGAGCAACTTCATGCATTGACCAAAATGCACTAGTTTTACCTGTGCAGGTTACGTTTTGTCAGTGGCAGCTGTCTCAACCCGCCTAATGGTAGGGCCAGCACCAGCCATGCACAGAGGACAGTGCGTAAATGGCTACTAGGCTATACACTGCCTGTGGCAGGATGCCCTTGAATGCCTGCTGCTGTGAATCACATGTGGGGAGTGTTGTTGCACTCAGGTCTTACCTGTGGGTTTCCCATAGGCCTCTGGTTGGAGGGTGGAATAGGATGCTGGACTAGATGGGCCAATGGCTTGATCCAGCAGGGCAGCTTGTCTTGTCTACAAGTGGCCATTTTGCTGCAGGAAATCATAATGGGAAGCTAAAGTCCTGTCTCAAAATTTTTGTGTTACGCACACACCACAGTATTTTCCCTTATTAGCTTAAGTTTTTTACATCATGTGTGGCTTGACCACAACCTAGAATCCCCAACTGGTGGCTGCCACTAACATAGGGGCAACATCCTGCTTGTCTTGCTTGTTTTATAATAACGTGCGGCAGATTATCGTACTGGCCCAATACTGCAATCTGCAAAAATGTAAGTGAACAGAAGCCTCTTACGTGACCTTGTTCAGGAATTTTAAGGAGCCAGTAGTTTTTAAATTAGTGCAGTTTTCAAAGGGATGGTCTCCCATCTGAATCCAAAATGGCAGCCAGCTGACTTCAAGACATAAAAGAAAACCTGCTCCTTGATCTCAGGAACCATCACGCAAAATCTGATTACAATATCTTAAGTGTCCAAATGTACAATGAAAAACAAATTTTCCAAATTATATAGTTGATACTTCTAGGACACACCTCTGGCAACTGCATACCTTTGGAAGCAAGTAAAACAACACTCTGTTAAGAGCAAGTCACAAACATAAAGTTCTTGCATTATCAGTCCACCCAGTGGATGGGCTACATTTGCCCCTGCATGCATAAATAAATATCCATATCTATTATCTATATAGGAATGAAGTGAGATTGAAAAACAATTTCAGTTTACAGGAAAAGTTTCTGCTCACTTGGAAGATGGATTCTTAGGTGCTGATGCAGCATGTGAAAGTTCCTTTATTTTTTTAAGGTTCTGAGAGCCCCATCTCCAACTAGCTGATATTACTCCTTGTAGACAAAGGCTACCAGAAAAGTAGAAAGGTGAGTGGTAGGCGGTTCATATACTATTTGGGGGAAAAGGTTTAGGAAACTTCCACCATTACCAGTTGTTCAGCATTACAACCACTCATTGCTCCAGAGTGTTACTAACTTTATTTATATCCACCCTCTTCAAATGATTGAGGCAGCTCTCAACATCATTTAAAAAGTCCACACACAAAGCTACAAAACAAAATTATGTTTCTGCCAGCAGAGCCAGCACAATCAACCCACAAGTCAAGCAGCCCTTGGGCAAAATTCTCCCTTGAACATGAACATTTTACGCATTTGCTGAAGGCCTAGAGCAGGGATAACTCTTATTTAAGAGGGGGGGCAGAGTCCCCCCCCCAAAAAAAGCAATGATGGTGACATTCAGGCTAACTCTTGATTTTTAAGAATGACAGTGCCTCTTTTTTACAAAAGCACTGACTGCTGGTGTCCATCTTTTGACCAATCTTGGTGAACCTGGAAATGTTGGAGTCTGGGTAAAGAAGGCATAAATCCAAATGCCATGGCAAATATCAAGACAAACTTCTGATAAGCACCTGAATTTTCAGATTTCAGGGTATATTATTAATAACACAATTGCCATCAGCATGTGTAACACTTTACAATCTAAGAGGGCTTATCCCTTAAGAACCTGACAATCTGAAATTTGGCACATGAGAGGCATGAAGAGGCAAACTATGTGTTTCCGTCACATATACTCAGTTACAGTAGGGCCCATGAGATCTGGGGCAGGGGGTGTTCCAAAGGCTTACACGGAGACAGCAGACGTTGAGTGGTTTGAAATAAAGTATATATGCTGCCATATCATAAAGCATCAGGGTGGCACAGAACAACATGTACACAGCAAAACATAAGACATGATTTAAAACACTACAAAATAATCATTGAAATGGCTGAGCAATCAGGAACACCTTAGACAACTGCATAGGCCTATTGGCATAAAATGCTATTCAAGAGAAACCTGAAGGTAATGCTGCCTGCCGAATCCACAAGAGTGTCTTCTACAGCATGAGACCAGCGACACAAAATGCCTGACATTTATCAGAAGCCAGTGAGGCCTCTAACACGGGAGACAACTAGCATCATGCAGTAAAGGCCAAAAGGGTAGAGGAAGCAATATATTTTCAGATAGTGGAGGAAGGTGACTGAGTGGTAAGAGTGAAGGCTTTACAGGCAGAGATGCTTGTGCCTATAGTGCCTATAGTCCTCTATGGCAAATGGAGAAGAGGGCAGGGACAGGGAAGCGACCATGGAAGACATCAAACGGAAGAACTAAGTGCTTGAATTGGCTCTAGGAGCAGACAGGAAGCCAGTCTTGTGATCAAAGGAAAAGGGGGGCAATTCATTTTGGAAGCAGTGGTTTGGATAAGAGACGACATGGGCCGTTCCGAGGTGGAAAAGGTTGCAAGAGGCAACAGACTCAAACCAGGGTTTCCACCAAAGGGGCAGAGAATAAAGGCCATATTTTTGCAGCGTTGAAATGGTGGACGCAAGAGGACTTGACGCAAGAGGATGGAACATAGGGAACAAAGGGACAGAAGAATCAAAGACAAAAAGAAGCCTTTCTATCTGCTCAACTGTATGATAAAGTGGGACTTGGATACATTGAGTTTTGAGATGACACTGGAAATCTCCTGACACTCAAAATCTTCTGCCTAACGTTAGGGCTGGCCCCAGATGTGACAGTGAAAGGCAGCTGATTATAAAACACCAAAGAGAAAGTCTAACGAGGGTGTGCACATATAGAATCATAAATAATTACGAACATACACGGTGTATAAAGCATCAGAGATAAAAGTCTGGAGCTATATCACTTCGTAACAAAATTAAAATCGGGGTTCATTAACAAAACTCTTAGGGGTAAAGCAGATTGTTTCTCTCCACATTCCACCCTCACTCCAATCTGGACTGAATACAAGCAAGTTTGTGCAAAGAAGCTTATTTATATACTGCTTTTCACTTACACAGTTATGAATCGCAATGCAACTAACTCACAATATACATAAAATCATTAAAACTAGCATTCCAAATATCAAGAGAGTCATAATTTCAACAACTACAGCTTCAAGAACCAAAAGAGAACTGCATACAGTCAGGAAACACCAAGGTAAGCAGAAAGGTCTTTTAACTGCCTATGAAAGCACCTCATCATCAGTACCTGACTGATCTCCATAGGGAACTCAATCCACAAAATGGAACAAACTCTCTTTTAAACCTTGGCACATTTCAATAGGTCATGGTACAGTCAGGAGAGCGCAGCCCATAGATCAAAGTTGTATGGGCGCACATTATGACTCATTGCAAACAGCTCTAAAATGTGTTGAACTGCAGGCTACTGAAACTACTTCTATTAGCTCTTTTCCACAAGTGCCATCAGCTTAGTAGAAACGAAGCACCCTGCTACCATTGTGTGAATTGGCCCCAATATGCAACACAATGGTGTTGGTCTGCAGCTACCAAAAACACTTGTGGCACTTGTCCATGTGTGTCTCCATCTTCTGTCAACCAGCTGCTCTGAAGGTATAAATTTCTACATACACATAAATAAATAAATAAATAAATAAATAAATAAATAAATAAATAAATAAATAAATAAATAAGCAAGCACCTCATCCACTCCAGAGCTCTTGAATGAATCGGGATCCTGTCCCTGAAAACTAATAGCACAGTGTTTATGATGGATGCTTGAAAATACAGCCTTATAGCATGTAGCATGTAGATTTATGTCAAGCTGCTGCTCATGCAAGTTGGCATTTTTTACACCACAGCAACCTCAAGGTGAAAACTGAATGCATACGTGAACCAGTCCTTATTTTCTTGCAGTACTCTGTACTGGAGGAGGTGGGGTGAAGAAAAATGTCCTTGCAATGGCTTCCTACTAATAGAACTAAAATTTCCATGGAGGTTTGAACAGTGAGGTGACCAAGGGGTTTGCTTTCATATCTTACAGCCTTTGTGCTGTGTTAATTAATCCAGAATAAATGTCCACCATGCCATACTCCTGTTACCTGATTAGTGACTTGGGGAGGGGGGTCTGAGATGCCTCAAAGTTTGAGACTAATACCTCAGTTCAGAGCCACAGAAGAGAATCTATGGTAAGGCCTTTAAGACTCGAGACCCCAGACCATAAGACTGCAAGAAACACCATCCTCTGTCTTGCAAACATGTTTATCATTTCAACATGGGAATCTGCCCTGATTCCACCTGCCCAGTGGCACTTTTGACATTATCTCCTACAACACCATCCACCCTCACAGTAGGGCATACCTCACCCAAAATCCCCAAAGTAGCATGCGGCAGAGCTTGGAAGTGCTTACAATCCAAACAAAACAAAGCAGACGCTCATTAAACCTGCACAAGGTCTTTGATATATCCAAAGCGATTCTCAGTAGAGGCTTCTGTTTGCAAGAACAATATGACAATAAGAGTGGGCTGCAAAACAATTAATCCATGTTAAACCATCAGCCCCATCCCTAAATAAAATTCACAAACAAGCCCTGTTCAAAGCATTCATGTGTTATTTTAATAACCATTTCCTACATCATGGACCTTTTTGGCAACACTTTTCATTTTCTCATACTGGGTGGGTATAGTCAGTGAACTTAGATGATATGAACTTGACATTTTTCATTCTTCCCCCTTTAAGGAAAGTCAGTCCATGCAAAGAACCATCAAAACAATTTTATTTCCAGTGTTTTAAGCAGGTATGCACACAGGCATGATACAGATTTGGATTCATTAAAGTCTTCATGCAGAATTATATTCTCAATAAAAGAAACCAGTTCCATCCAGGATCCACTATCTACACGCCTATGTTACAACATTTATATCAAATCTGGTATCTGAGGAAAAGATACAGATGGAGTATATACATTTAAGTTACTTATTTTACAGAAAGATTAAAAATTCAAGTCACATAAAACTCAAAAACTGTATTAAAACTGGAATATAAAACTCAGAAATCCAACTGGAATGCCTAAGGAATGGAAGCTCTGTACCCACCTGTGTTAAAATTTGTAAAATGTCATGAAACTTCTTACCAGTAAAATGTATTCATTTGTTGTTTATATTAACATCCTCTAATTTAACAATTATTATGGCACCCTAACAAACCAAATGAACTTTTTTTTTTGATGAGGCACTTGTTAGTGACTAAAGCCAAAAGAACATTTTTTTCCTGCATACTAATGCCAGTTGTCAGTCATAAAAAACATGTACACATTACATAACATGTTGCATTAGATGCTTTGTTCCACATGTGTATGCAGCAATCAAATATACTTTTATTTAAAATAAATTTATTTTTATATATTTATATATATTTATTTATATATATATATATATTTTAGACTCTACCCTCCCACCCAATATTGTGGCTGTATTAATGCACCATAAAGACCTTTTCCACAGCGCATATAGATGAAACGAACCTCCTTTGAGAGCTGCAAATTAACATCATACAGGGGGAAATAAACACATACAGAAAAACTGGGAAAGTGTTAAAAGAGAAGCTGCTAATTGAATTGCTGTAGTGGACATCTGAATTTCTCTCTCCATTTCAAAGATACTGGTAGAATCGAGATCTAACCACCTGGGTCCCAGATAATTTATGAGGATGGGCATCAACTGCTGGGCTGAAGTTGCTTTTGTTCATATTCTGGTAGCTTTCTCCATTAACATGGTCTAGTGGCTGCAGCGATCCTGACACTGGTGTTCGAGGAACCAGAGTCAAACTACTGCCAGAAGAAGAGTCACCTTCCTCTGCCCACATCTCTGCAGACGAAGAGAGGTCTGTCTTTGACGAATTTGCTACTCTGCTAGTGTTCTCCCGCTTGGGCTCTCCGCTTTCCCCCATGCTAAGGTCGGTTGTGCTAGTGCGTAGACGCTCTCGTGCAAGCCAGTCTGAAATGGAGAGGTCCTGTGCTGGGCATTTGGGCTTCAGCCGGTTTACGGCTGAAGCATCTTTCTCCCGGTTGGGATTTTTCTCTTGGACTTTCCAAGAATTCAGAACACTTATTTCAGCAAAATCTCTCTGGCCTCCCAAAGTGTGCCTTCGCCTGATGTTCTTTCTCTTGGCGGTCTCTGCAGAGTTAGATTTCTGACTGCCTACTCCAAACATATCATCTGCGGACGACTTGAGCCGCAGTTTTAACCTGTCTGTGATCTTGAGTCTCCATGTAGGCTCCTGCTTTTCAGGCTCACTTCTAGCCGACGCAGCTAAGCTGCTGGTTGACTTTCCTTTCTTCATGATGTCAAACATTTTGGACACTGCTGGAGACTCCTTCTCACACTTGGCATCTCCGGAGCCTTCACTGTCCGTCTTGTGCCGGGCTGATTTCTTCCGGGATAGCGTATCACATTCAATAAGTTTGTGTGAGCTAAACAGTCTGCGGTTGTCCAGCTTGGGCGTTGAACTTCCCTCTGTGCAACTGACTTCGCTTTCTTCAGAGTTCCTCCGGCTGCCCTTTGCCACGTCTTGCGTCTTCCCCCTGAACAGCCTTTCCACTGCAGAGCTCGTGGCAAAAATGGGGAAGTCACTCTCGCTGTCCGATTCCACAGGGCGACCTTCACTGATCAGCTCACTTCTCTCATCGTCAGCCTCCTCTCCTTTACTCTCCGCAACGGACTGCACCTCGGGGCTTAGCATGGTGGAATCTAAACCAGCTAGGTACGTGGTAGATGAAGTTGTGGAGTAATCAGAAGTGATGGAGCTGACATCAGCTGCTAAAAACTCACCAGGGTTGGCCAACTTTTTGCAGGAGAATCTGTGCAGAGAAGCCTGTGAAGAAGTGCTAAGCATTGTGCCTGAGTCAGAGACAGTTTCTTCCAGTTGAGAAGAGGCTTGACAAACAGGTGGTTTCGCACAATCTCTCTGGGTACTTAGCCGGAAGCTGAGATTTGGCGATCTCATGTATTTTTGGCGGTAAGGTGTTGAAGGGTCTTCCGAGGGCCCACACTCTTTCCTTGGCAACGCAGCCTCCCCCTTGGCTGCCACAGAAGGCTTCTTAACACTGCTCTCTTTTTCCTTTGGAGCTACTGTTCTTGCATTTCTCCCTGCCATTTCCTTCTCCGGTTCCTCTTTAGGTGGATTATCTTTTGCCGAACTGCCGCAAAAGTGCTCCCCTTGCTCCCTCTTGAAAAACACATTATCTAACTCATCTTCGGAGCTGCTGGGTTGCGGTTTCTCTTTTGTTTTTTTCCGCTTGCGACTGGCTGCTGCAAAGATGGAGGACTTAAGCAGTTCTCTGCTATACTGATCCTTTCCAGATCCCCAAGAACCCTGTATGGGGCAGACAAGTAAACAAAACGAAATACCGTCATAATTGTCGTCAGAGGTTAGAAAACAAAAAACCCATGTTTTGTTTGACACAATAAAATCTTACATTTAAAATGTGTGTAATCTAAAGAAGCATTTTTTGACTCTTACTTTAAATGGGCAAGGTGAGAAAGCTCTACCATTGTCACTGAACAGTCATCTGGAATGGGCCAGATGATTTCTTTAATAAATTCACCAATTAATTAATAAGCACAGATCTACAGTCACCTGGTCTGAAATGGCTCCCTTTGTCTTAGGAATAGACTACCCAGAGCAAACATAAGAATATCAGAAGGAAGGTAGTGCGGGCCGAAGAGCCTTTGCCTACTGACTTCTACTAGGATCTGCTCAGTTGAAGATATTTCCCTCCACAAAAGTTGTCAGAATAGATAAAGATGATCATTAAAATGTATTTTGAAAGTCAGGATATTATGTATGCAATATCCAAACAGTAACACTATCTTCTAATGCTAATTCACGACTGCAATTTCCAAATATTTTATTATTACTGTTGTTATTTATTATTATCCTTCCATATATAGTTCAGGGTGATGTACAAAATAGGCTAAAAATGCATGAAAAACAATATTATAATAATAATATTTTAAAAAACAGAAAATGGACACCCATGGCAGAGACCTTATTATTAACTAATATTACATATAGTTTCCTGAATGTACTCAACACCCTTTAATTACAGTACAGTATAGTGCTCCGTTTATTATACTATTCTTCTTGTGCCAGTGGTGCTGCTGGTGCCTTTTGCAATATAATCTATATTTACAATAAAAGACTTTCAATCCTTTTGTGGATTTGACCTTTAGAAGATTATAACTGCAAATCTTCGCCCTACTCACCTGGGAGAAAGACCCACTGAATTTAATCAGACTTACGTCTGAATAGACATTGTTAGGATTGCACTGAAATGCACTAAAATACCAGGAGTGTGGCACTGGTCGACTTCCCCACATCTGTATGCAAGTAACACAGCAGATAAATATTTAGCTAGAAGAAAATTTAAAAGTGCACTGATTTACCTTAGATTTTGCAGAGTCACTAGTAGCTGAATCTGTTGAGAGAGAGAAAGTCAAAATAGAGCACTTTAGTCATCACTGCACAGAGCTTGATCTCACTCTATAGACAATGCCGGACGTATGAAAGAAGACAAGCACAGAACAAAATGTGAGAGCAAACAAGTAACAAAATAAATAAATAATCAGAACAAAGTGGATAAGAAGAGCTCACAAAGATGCAAGCTGCACCACAGAAAGCCACCGCCATGAAAGGATGCCGTGAGTTGTAGGCAGAATCAGCTCAAATGACAGAAATGGCAAAGGAGCCAAGTTCTTCTAAATAAAGCAGAACAGAAATACTAATATTTATTCAATGTCCTAATACACAGCCCTGCAAAACCGCAGCTGAGAGACCTTTTCAGGATTGTACTCTGTACGCTCCTGTAAATAACATGCACAATTTTATTTTTTATTTTTTTTAAGAGCCTTTGGCTACCTTCTGAAACAATTCTCAAATGTTCTTTTTGGCAAGTCATGTTTGTATGCTGCCAAACTGTTTGCACTGGGGTTTACATGTGAAGGCGCCCCAGTTTCATTTTCAGGTGCTCCTCTGAGCTACACATTAAGGAAATTTCAAATTGTCGCTAACTAGATTTCCACAGCTATCAGTTTTGTACTCGTCTCAAAAAAGAAGCGCTATTATGAAATGGAAAAATGGACACCATAATTTTACTGTCTGGCAGAAAACGAGGACAGAGGTTAAACAGCTATAAAGGGGATAAGGAGGGGCTAGCACAGTGACCAAACGATGTTTGACTTTGCCATTCTCCAGACTCTCAGGGGGTCCCCATCCCAACCTCAGAATTAATGAGCTGAGCCCCATGCCATGCCCCTTCTGACACATGGCTAATGACTAGAAAGACTGGTGGACCATACCATGCTATTTCTCCTCAGGGTCTGCTTCAGAAATAACAAGAAACAGCAGAAACACTTTTAAAAAGTAGCACTGATCTGTTCAAATACTCTTTAAAAGAAAAAAAATTTACAGTACAGATCAACTAATTCTTTGTGCATTTACAAGAAACGGGGGTTTCTGCAGACAAGGCAGCTACAATGTGGGCAACAGTCCTCCTTCTTCCTACAGTTCCAGCTGTCCATAAGTGACATCACAGAGTCCACTAGTGACATCACCGTGTGATAGACTCCTCCCACTTCTCCTGTTTCAACATCAGGATAGAGGGACTGTTTCAATAAAATGCTGAAAAAAGTCTTCTACGGACTAAAACACAAACTAGAAACAAAGGGATAACATTTGTGATCAACAACATGCTTGGTTAGTGAAACAGTTATGGTGGCAGTGTGGGAAAACGTCACCAAGAGAGTAAGAGTTTTGCAACAGTAGTAGTACTTAGCAGAATAATAAGGTGGCAGTCATTAAATAGAAGCAACTTGTTTAGCAAAAGATGAAACATAACCGATTACAAAATACTTAGGGAAAAATTGTGGTTAGTTTTCAAACAAAGTGAACTTTAAGCCTTCCTGACTTTGCAAATCAGTGCAATTTGAACAGAACCTGGAAGCTAAAGCTTTCTGCCATACCATCGACCACTTACACACTAGCAGGAATCCTGTTCACCTCGTGGTAAGAATTACACGAAAAACCATGGTTAATGACACAATCGTGAGCATGCATAGTTCTCATGGTCTAAGAATTACAATTTGGTTGTCCAAGAATGCATCCCGAACATAGAACATGCATGCAACATGCCTAACCATTGCTCTCCTTTAAACAAAACACTTTCAATCATTTGGATTGGGGGGAAATCAATTTATTAGCAAATAAAAGGAAATAGAGGATTATAACAAAAGATTAGAAGAGAGTTTTCTAGCCTACAGACTAACACTGTCCAGGCAAGAGTTACCTGATACGTCTCCAGGAGATACTCCCGTCCTTCCAATGTTGGTGAGTAAATGATCTATGTTTGGCACTGGCTGAGATTCTACTGTGTTTTCCTCCTGAACTGCTGTCTACAGTTAATAAACAAAGATCTCTTCATCATTGTGTCAAAGTCAGAGGCTTCATCACGATTCAACAGTATTTAGTAAACTGCAATTATTCACCTAAGAACCAATTCCTCAATAAATCTAACATTTCCGTAAAACTTTAAGGGGGGGCACGCTCCCAAAACAGAGGGAAATGGAGAGGGGGAACAACTTCACAGTGAGTGGCACATTATCTGCTGTTTTCATTACTGCACGGCAATAGAGGGGTAGAAAGTTGCTTGTGATGAGCAAGTTTCACACATATGGAGAATATGTGCTCGTTGTAGAGATACTTTACTGTTGGGCCTAAATTAAGAGAGGCAGAATCCAAATAGTTAAGGCTCAGTACTTACAAGGGGCTCTTCGGCATCATCTTCTGCGAAAAACCAGTCATGCTACAATTTAAAATAAAAGAAGTGAAAAATCCCACAAAAGTGAAATCATGAAAATGTGGATGACGCCGAAATACAAGGAAAGAAGGATTGAGCAGATAAAAAAAGAAGAATCAGAATCAAACCCAGTCTAGCTAAAGCGAGCAGCTCTGCCTGCATAATTTTTCCTGGGACAGCGAAATAAACTCACTTACTTTTTGGATAAGTGTTTCTACAATTTTGTATTGATCTGGCATATGGGTAACCATGTGTGTCATGTTGTCTTCAGATGATCTCACAAGAGTTGGACCAAATACGATCGCCAGGTTTCTTGGTTCCATCTGACAATAAGAAAACAAATGTGATTTACTCGTTTGCAGAAGGGAATGCAGTTCCATACTTTCACATCCTCTATAAAAGCAAAGACTGACTTTAGATGACTTTAGATGAATTTATAGAGGATAGGGCATGGTATTATCTCCAGTATAAGAAGCAATGTGCCTCTATAGAACAGTTCCTGGGAAACCTGAGCAGGAGAGCACTACTGCATGCATTGCTGTCGGCTTCCCAAAGGCATCTGGTCTGGTGAGTCACTGTGGGGAAAAGGATGCTGGGATAGGCAAATACTTTGTTTAATCCAGCAGGGCCCCGTTTATGGTTTTTTTCTGACAAAAAGGCAGATTTTACTAGTGATTTCTAGCTGTTCACTCTGCAGATGAAAGAATGGCATAGCAACCCTTGGCAACCTCCCGCCCTCCAACCCCAATGCTGAGAAGTGTCCAAAACATGGCTCCATTTAGCACACCATTTTCTAATCATACTGGGTGTAAGCAGAGGTTGAGTGGCCACCTTGAGTTGAGATTCCTGTATTGCAGGGGGTTGAGCTAGATGACCCCTCGGGGTCCCTTGAAACTCCACAATTCTATGATTCTTCAGGACGTAAAGAACCGCAAATGTTAGCAAATGAATCCTACCCTTCCTTCTCAGCGGCCTCCCAGGCAAAAGATGCAGAGCTCAGCGTTGCTCCCCTAAGAAGCTCTGAGGCTCTAAGCCAATGCTGCACACAAAACATTCCTAGGCAGCTTCTGTTCTGCAAGCTAACCAGGGAGCTGCAGCTGCTCCTGACTGAATCTAAAAGGTACATTTCTCCTGGAAAAGGTCTTAATCTTGCAGCCCTCTGCTCAATCCTAGGGGTTTCCTAGCCAGCACACCATGCAATAGCAACTCCACCTGGGGGCTTCCCATCCATCCTCTGCCCATTAGCCCTAGATGCAGCTTAGCTGGAGGGAAAGAAACATTGCTGTGGACCTGAGTTCACCACTTTGGAGAAATAAAGCAAAACATCTCTGGTTCAACACAACACTTCCCCATCCCCCTCATCTAAGCCTTGGAATTGCCTTCTTCTCCCCCAAACTTCAACTGGAAAGCAGCTCACTAAGAGTTGGGCTGGCCACTATTTTACAGCGGCTCATGAGTTTTTCAAAGTCCCTTTATGCTTCTTCAGCTGCTTTTCACAGGTTTTCCCCACGCTCCCACCATGGCTTAAAACTCGGCAAGTGGAAAAAGTGAACACAGGTTCAAAAAGAAGCGAGGGCCCAAATGGTCTGGACTATGTTTAATATCATGAAAACCAGAGTGCTGTCATTATAACTTGATTAACAAAACAAAACCCCTGAAACCCAATAATCCTGAATATAAACCCTCTGAACACATAATCCAGCTACCTTGTTCTTCTCTGAGTTTTCTGCCACCGTTTTCAAATGTGCAGAGAGAAATTTGAGTGTTTCATAATGGTGTTCAGGTAAATCACGGATCTGAAACACATGATTATATCACACAGCTTTAAAAAAATCATACATAACCACAAATAATTTGCCTAAGTGAGTATATAAAATCAGCATACCAGCCTTTTTAGTGTTTTTAGTCGTTCCACAGGATCTACTTTTCTATTGGCATCTATGAAATCTGCATATTTGTCTGAAGAGAGAAAAAATTATTTTATTGCAGGACATCATATACAATCTAACAGATTTTTTATTAGGAAAAGAAAAGGAATGCAATGTGACTTAAGCAAAGGACTGGAATACACATTATCAATTCATCATAAATCAAGCAGATGATTCAGCCTGCCTGAGTCCCTGTAGCCTGTCTACTAGAAATTCAACAAAAACATATTATATAGGCTATAAATTTACTCCATAAGAGGTTCTAATAACATGATGTGAAGTTTAATTGTAAAAAAATCACACCTCATTTCTATCAAACAGTGATTAAATGAGGCTTAAAATTATACCCTGTCATTCATTTGTACTTTATCTGAAACTATTCCATTTGGACAAAACCATAATGAATGTACAGAGTCTGCCTGAATAAAACTACATCTGACAATGTTAGGATAAATTTCAGATCATCTAGATACTAGATACTACTGGTTAATTGTACTATCCACTTTCAAATAAGGAAAGATTTGTCTAGGGGGGTTTGTTCTTAAACAACCAAGTCCAAACTTATTGCAGCATTTGTTGATTTCAATCTCCCCTCTTTCTTTTTGAAAAAAGTAAAATACAACAGTTTCCCAAACTGAAATCAAAGTATAGATTTTACTTAAGTGATTCATTGACTAAGGTCAGGCGACTAGCAACTCAAATTTAGATTTTTCTCAGACATGCACATTTTTTTTGCAAAAGACTATATATTAATATATATTAATATAAACCATAACCTCCAAGAGCTCTATAACTCCACCTTTAACAGCTACTTTAACCACCTTTTTTGTGGAACCTGGCACACACAAACTGCAGGTGGTGAAGCCTTGGCTCAATTTCTATCTCAAGCTGCTCTCAAAAGGCACAGAGCAGGGCTTCTAAAAGGCAACAACTGCAGAAACAGCAACAAGTTCTGAGCACGTTATTTGTGAGCAACAACTTGTGACCTGCCTACAAGTAGGCCTGCATGACTCCTTGTGACCAGCCCACCCAAATACAACTCAACAACCATGAATGGAAGCTCACGGGGGCTTCACGAAAACGCCTGCTTATAAAGCCAAACACCTGACACCCTACAATACACGACTGGTGGAGTTGGGCCACAATTTGTGCAGCCAGTCCAAAGACAGCTACCTTATACCACAGTTCCATCTAACTCAGCACTGTCTACTCTGTCTGGCAGCAGCTCTTCAGGATTCTCAGGCAGAGGAAAGACTTTCCCATCGCCTTCTACCTGCTCCTTTTTGCTGCAGGTGTCAGGATTGACCCTGGGACCTTCTGCATCCAAAGCTGTGTTATTGGTCCCATTCCGTCTTAAATCCCTTCTAGAAACTGGTAAATGAAGGTGGTTGGGGTTAAGGAACACTGAAATGAATGAGAGCAATGTTTAATGACTGAATTCATGACTTGGGATAAGTGGAAAAGGAAGGAAGAAAATAGTTCATCAAGCATCTAGACTATATATTCAGTAGTGTAACAGGGAGAAGGACTGGGAGTAAACTAGACACTCTTTAGAAATTATCACAACAGTTATTTGGTTTAATCTACCATAAGAAATTTACAACACGGATTTGTTTTAAAAAGGCCATTTTGATTGGAAGAGAAAACTCACCATTAGTGAAGAGGGGTTCTGGAAGCTTTCTGAAGAAGGATTTCAGTAAACTACTTATGACATTCAAGTCTCTCCATTTCTAAGAAGTGAGAAACAAGAGCATTCTTGTTAGCCTATAGTTAACTGAAAACTTTATAGAGGCAGAAATACACATGGCTTCACTCACATCATCTTGAACATCGATGTCAGTCATCCCTTTGTTGAGCTCCTCTTGCATGCTTGAGATAGCAGCATTATTTCCAGGAACCCTATAAATACCGGTATACTCAAGGCCTCTTTCTTCAACAAGTTTGCAGCATATATCAACTATTAGTGGAATATACTGAAAAATCAGAGAGAGAGAGAGAGAGAGAGAGAGAGAGAGAGATTTACTACTTCCTCCCCATAATGTTTTCTGAACACAAGACACATTTTCAAAGCAAAATGTAAATGTGTGATTTTTAACTCAGACCTTGTTGCTCTGAGCCGGGGGACAGTCATCTAGCCTGACCCCAAAAGTCCCAGCAGCAGATGGCTTTTTCTCAAAGGTTTTTCTCATGATACTGGGAATGTTTCGCCATGTACCTTTCGGTGGGCTCGTCTCACCTTTTTCGTAAAGGGACAAAAGCAACACAGAAAACAGATTTTAAAAAAAATGTAAATCCATGATCTAATTGAAGACAACTCCAAATAAGTTCTTTCTTGGTAGAACTATCAGAATAAGCAGTAAGACCATATACACAGGAAACCTACACAGATCCAGCAACCACCACAAACATTATCGTTAATGTGTTACCTGTATTTTCTTATTGACAACCCACTTCTGGCTTCCAAACCACCTCCCAACATTTCCCAATTAGTAATAGCAAGAAACACATCAAGAAATTCATTTGGAAGTAACCCTCCCTAAAAAATATTCAGAAACAGCTTCCATTACCTCACCAACCAGTTAAATACATTATACTATCAAATACAATTACTTGAGAAAATCTTTGTGAAAAAGATTAGGGGGGAAATGACCTTGGACTAAAGCAAATGAATAAAGGTAAAGGTAAAGGGACCCCTGACCATTAGGTCCAGTCGTGACCGACTCTGGGGTTGCGGCGCTCATTTCCCTTTATTGGCCGAGGGAGCCGGCGTACAGCTTCCGGGTCATGTGGCCAGCATGACTAAGCCGCTTCTGGCAAACCAGAGCAGCGCACGGAAACGCCGTTTACCTTCCTGCCAGAGCAGTACCTATTTATCTACTTGCACTTTGACGTGCTTTCGAACTGCTAGGTTGGCAGGAGCAGGGACCGAGCAACGGGAGCTCACCCCGTCATGGGGATTCGAACCGCTGACCTTCTGATCGGCAAGTCCTAGGCGCTGTGATTTAACTCACAGCGCCACCCGCGTCCCAAAAGCAAATGAATACTTCTGACCATCTTCTGTGATGTCATGGTCCTTGTGTAAAAGCATACCTAGACTTTGGAATGGTCTAGTTTTGTTGATTACATTTCAATGGTAACTATCTAAAGTTGCATGATGCACATGTAGAAAAACAGCTTTGATCCATGCTGGTTACATATGCTCATCAATTTTAAAAACTTTACCTGCTGATTTGAGGCAATGCAGAAAACCTTCAATAGTAATTAAGGGTAATTGATCTTATTATTGTAAAATTTATTCAATACTTTCACTGCCAGAACTCACATAGATACACTGCACTTGAGCACTGACATATTACATTTTATGTAAATGAGGAAAAGGAGCGATTAATTTTAAAAATCATAATGGCAGCAAAGTCTTCTATTAACAAGGTCTGCAACAATACTTGACTGCAATGAATAACAAAGCTATTTTTTTTTCAACAACAAGAGCGCTAAAGCTTCTTCATTATTCTATAGCAAAACCCAAATCCCCCAACAAAGAAAGTGACTGAGAAAAATAAAATATAACACACTATTGAGGGTGAAGGGGTACACAATAAAGTATATTTTTAAGAAGACTGAAAACAGCAATTCTAAACCATTTGTGAAACTAAAAGATTCCTGAAATTAAACATGCATGGTTTTTTTGTACTGTGCTATCCAGCCCATCAGGTTGTTCACCTAACCAAGATTCCCTATTACTGGTGAGCAAGAAAAGTTTGCATCACAGGAGGGGCTTCCTTATTATTGGCTATATGGAGGGAGTGCTTTGGATACTCATGTTTTAAGAGTCCATGAAACTCCTACAAGTGCCCAATGACTAAAAGTCATTTCCTATGTGTTACCATCCTCTTTCTTCTGGTGTAAATCTGGAAGAGCTGAAACTAGTAATGATATTGATATACATTAACCTTTAGCAAGGCATTTCCTTTCTGATTCTTCCTTGGGAGAATGAGGACTCTGAGTTCTTTGCTCAGTTTTAGAACCAAGAAGTGTCTGCCTTATACTCAGGGTCTGACGAGGTGTTTTGGGAGATGGCTCTGTTTTGCCGCTCGAAGCACTGAAAAAATAAAATTATATTATTCATAAGCAAAGGGCCAATGTTTCAGATCAAATGAGCTATTAGACTGCAACATGGCTGCTTACCTCATCATTGTGTTGTATTCTTTAATTCTCCCCCTAATTAGGTCCCTGCTTGTGACCCCTGCATTCTGTAAAATGAATTGAGAAATATTGTTCAGACCATGCTTTAAATAACTGAGATTATCTAGCCACATTCAGGAGACAGTAAACCATAAGAAAGACAAAGTAGTATAACTATAAGCTCAGATATGTGCAAGCGTCATGTACCCACACACTTCTTGCAAGCAAGGAAACACACCAGGAACCTCAGCTACATCCAGACTCAGAAACTACAGTTATTGGCTTCCAAAGAAACTATGATAGATAACCATGGTTTAAACCTGACTTCTGAATTCTGGCTTTAGCCAGGATTTGGTCATGCATATATAGTTGATATGTGTAACACTTTAAAAAAAGGAAAAAGAAAAGTGAGCAGGGAAGACACAGGAAGGGCAGAATTCAGTGTATAAGATGCTGTGCGTCTCAAACCAGGGTGCCCACCAGATGCTGTGAACCATAACGCCTATCACCCCAGCTAGCATTGCCAATGGGAGTTGCAATCCGCAACATGGAGGGCACCAGCTTGGCTACCCCTGCCTTGAGCATGCATTGCTATTACACACTGAATTGCAGACATAGCTGAAAACATCTGAAAGAAAGCAGAAGTAATTTTACAAGCCAAAGAACTGAGGACAAAAATTTGTAAACAGTATACCCTTATCCTGAATTACATTTATCTTCAATTAACTTCATGTGACTAATGGTTCTTAAAAATCACAACTAACTGCACACTTATCTGCCTACCAATCTACACAGGCATTGCAACAGCTGTGGAAAACAGCAACACCTTCTCGTCATGCTCTTATGACAAATCCTCTCCGGGAACAATCATAGTATTCCAAGAAACAGAGTAGCTCGAAACTATGACTAATACCTGTGTAAAAGATCTCCAACTATTCATATTCACATCTGCCCACGTGTGTGTGTGTGTGTGTGTGTGTGTGTGTGTATCTTAAGCGCACTATTCTTATAAATCTATTCCACATCAAACACATTATCTGCAGATTCATATTCAATGCAGTCCACTTTTACCAGACACTCTTCCTGGCTGCTATTAACAACTGAGTGTCAGAAGTAGCCTCAATGTCCATGAGTAATGGATGCACAACAGTGCAATCCTATACAAGTCTACTCAGAAGTAAAGCCTAGTTAAGTTTAATGGGAATTACTTACAGGTAAATGTACAAAGTCCGAGAGAAGTTATGTTAGGACTCTGCACCCTGATCTCTGCTACAATTTTTAAATATTTAAACCTCAGTATTGGATGGCATTTTCAGATGTGCAAAAGGTGTGGGTGATAGCCAATTAAATTTGGGTTTCATAGCAACAGGGTACTTCATATGGAACATTAGATCATTAAATGGAAATTCAGACCATCTATGATTTCATCATTCACCATTAGAAGTTACATACACCGAAAATGATTAATAAGAACAGGAAGGAAAAGCACTAATTAGCACAAATTCATAAAAAAACTGCAATCTATACATACATATCTTGGAGTAAGTATCACTGAATTCAGTGGGACTTACTTCTGAGTAGATATTCATAGACTTGCACTGTAAAAGCAGTTTAGGTACCACCGAAAAAGCAGTTTTAATTAACAGTTAGCTAAGCTTCAGTAAAAGTAACTGGGCCTACTTTTTAACCAGTCTAAAGAAGTTAAATAATTTCAATTTTCTTAAAACCACTTCCCTTGGCAAATGATGTTGTTGTTAAAGAGGTCAAACAAAACAGTTTACTAGAGCTTATTTATTTATATCCCACCTTTCCTCAAAGGATTTCAAGGTGGAGGAATACATCATACACTCTCCATATTATCCTCACAACAACTTTGTGAGGAAAGGTAGGCTGAGAGGTGTTGACTGGCCCAAAGTTACCCGGAGCTTCTTGGCCGAGTTAGGAACCACACAGCACAACTCTATGCAATTTCACTCAAAAGTAAGTCTCATTGTGTTTACTTCCTGATAAATGTGCACAGAACTTTTTCCTTAAGACACTTATCTTACTTGAATAACATGCAAATTATCAGTAGTAGTTAAAAAAGAAAGTTCAATAGTTTTCTCTACTTGCTCTTTCAAAATATTCTAACTAAGACTCTGACCCTGACACTTATCTGTAAGTCAAGGACAAGGAACATGTGGCGCTCCGTATGTTGATGGACTCCATCAGTCCCAGACAGCATTGTCAACAGACAGCAATGCCAATGATGTAGCCCAACATACATCCAGATGGACACAGATCTCCATCCCTGTACCCCTATTTCTCTTACTGGCTGATTCAATTTTCCCCCCTTGGTATTTTTATACTGAGTTTACAGTGTGTTAACACATAATTATTTAAATAATAGGACTGTTCTCCATAGGGGGTTAAAATAATAGTAGACTAACAATGATTATTAAAATAATAATCATTGTTAGTCTACCTACTAACCACTAATAAAACTAGTTAAGCTGCTTTTCATAATGCAGTTGTAATTGTGAACCACCCTGGGATCTTCAGATGAAAGGCGGTATATAAATCTAATAAGTAATAAATAATAATAAATTCAATTCAGTGACATGCAAAACAGTTGGGCTACTGCCCTTCATTGAAAGAGAAAGTGCATAGCATTAAGATGAAGAAACCTATGCATGCTGTCAAACTTTAATTATACTTCAGTAAACACCAGCTTCTTTCAGCTCAGCAGAATGTCACCATATTCATTGGGACTAGTTGTGTGCCCTTTGACAAAGTATATAACAGACATCAGAGGGGAGAAATAAAGACTTAACAAGCACACCACCTCATCATTTAAGTTGCCATTTTCTTGTATAGCCTTAATCCATGCTAACATGTCATCTCTGTCTTCAGCTTGAAACAGGTATTCGCAATCTGACGTGGTGAGTCGAAATACATGCTTCCTTTTTGTATCGCTGTACGAAATGTCTATCAAACAAGCATTGATGCTGATGGGCTGCACCTCCTCAGAGGACAGAGTTTGATCTTTTTTATCCTTGTACAAGTATAAAGAGCAACCTTTCAGGACCACATGCATCTGCTTCCACGGCCGGATGCTCCCACTAACTCTCTGGAAAATATGAACCAGCATTATTGTTGAATAAAGTAAAATGGACAGACAAGATGCTTTACAGAAAACAACAACGAGTCCTTAGTCTGAAGAACTTTAGGTCCAAATTCAACAGTAGGAGAGAGAAGAGAGGAAGAAGCAACCTCTGACTAACCTCCTAGGCATTAACTTTTGAAAAGCTATTCTGAAACAAATGACTGATGTTATACAGCAGTGATTCCCAAACTTCCTACCCCCGCAACCACTTGAAAATTGCTGAGGCAAACCACTTAATGATTTTTCTGCCCCTTTAGAAATTGTAATTGGCTGCGCTAGATGCTATATGATTTTAATCATATTTTTAATGGTTCTTTTATTTCTTATACTGTATTTTATTGGATTGCAATTCAAATGTTATAGAACTTTTAGGTAATACAATAAAATATACTTTAAGAATTTAAAAACCGTTAAAATGTGAAAAAAAATCAATAAGAATATTTAAAGTTGACATGTGGTGGACCACCTGAATGAAACTCACAGACCACTGGTGGTTCACAGACCAAAGTTTGCGTACCCCTGTTGTACAGAATACTGTAACATGTGCAAAAATAAATAAGTAGACATTTATGCAACCACACTATTTTCTGACAGATTCACTGACTGGCTGCTGCTTAAATACTTCCCTAGCCAAACATGACAGTTTCATTGCAGATGTGTGAAGGAGTGCAAAATATACAAGAAGTACTTTTACTGACACCACTTCCATACATTTCATTTCCGGGCTTAAACTCCTTCTGGCTAATTCAGCACTGATGGCAGCCTGGAGAATCAGCAATTTGTTCTTACTATGGAGCATAGAGAACCTGACATGCAAAAGGATTCCCCTAATTTCATTAATGTTCCCTAGGTTCACTCTAATTGCCAGAGAAACAGAACACTGCTGCAAGTGTATCAAGTCTGCATGCTTCAATCATATTTGGAAATACAGTCTCAAATACATCCTGATAGCTGCTGGGAATGTTTCAAGAGCTGCTGAAAGAAAAGCAAACAAGTATCTAGCCCTTTCGGCTTGCAATGAAAAACTTGCAAACACATGAGTGGTTTCTAGTAAAAAAAACCATACGGACAAAAGAAGGCATCTAAATAATTAGCTACACAATTTGTATTTACTATTAGCTGTATGTTAGGAGGAAGCAGTACCTTTCCCTTCTCTGTGCCTAGCTGTCGAAAATGAAGGCATCCTTCCTTGGAGACATCACCGATGACCTCTGAAGAAGAAGCTTTTCTGGACCCTGAGTTTTCTGAAGATGTTTGGCTGTCTGGGGCCTAAAGAAAACACCATACTGCATCAACTTTGTAATTAAAGAAACATGGTATGATCAACCACCTCTGTACTCACTGGAACAATACCTCTTCTTTTTTGGGGGGGGCAGGATGGTGGATGCAAGGAGAAAGCAGAGACAGGTAGCTAACATCAGCTGCACAGTACAATTATTCAGCAGCTTGTTGCTGCTAGTCTCTGCATGCCCCCATTTTGCCTGTCTTCAAGAGGGACAGATGGGGACAAAGCATAACCAGTCACTGGAGAGCCCCACTGTGTCCCTAGACCAGGGGTCAGCAAACTTTTCCAGCAGGGGGCTGGTCCAATGTCCCTCAGACCTTGTGGGGGGCTAGACTATAATTTTTTTTGCGGGGTGAGGGGGATGATGCAAGAGCCCCATGAGCCCCAGTGGCTGCTTACCTGCGCCTTGCAAGCGGCAGGGGCTGGCGGTGGTATGAGCGGCGCATGAAAGGGCTCCAGAGAGGGGCTGCTTAAAATGGCGGCCACTCGAGTGCTGCTGCTGCTGGCACCAACAAAGCCCAGCCCCCTTCCTTCTCTAGGCAGCGCGGGGAGAAGCCAGGAGGAGGGAGGGAGAAGGTGGCAGCGCCACCACCGTGTGAGGGAGAGGGAAAGAACGTGCACGCTGGAGATCCACGTGACAATTCCCGAACCGACAGTCTGCGGGCCGGATCCAGAAGGCAATTGGGCCTGATCCGGCCCGCAGACCTTAGTTTGCCTACCCATGCCCTAGCCTAGACCAATCCTAGCTCACTTGTATCATACGTATAGGTGGCTGCAGTGCTTAAGATGGCTGCACACATGATTTGGATACTGTGTCATTGCACCACTTATCATCCAGATATATAGGAACATAGGAAATTGCTTTAAACTTAGGTCAGAATATATATTCATCTGGTACAGTATTGTCTACAGCACTCCAGAGTTACAGGAAGACAAAAGAGTTTTCCATCAACTACCACCTGATCCTTATAACTTGCAATAACAGTGATGAAACCTAGATACTTTATGCATGCAATGCACTGGCTCTGCCCCCAATAGAAGGTCTCTGCAAGGTATCAGTATCCAAAAATTCAATGTAGTAAAGCAATTCCATTAATAAAGCCTATATCCTCACATACTTTTGTTCACCATAATGTTTAAACATGCACCACCATCACTGGGTACTCTTATTTTCACAGCTGATAACAATGTTCACAGCTGATAACAATTATCTTGAATAAAGAGTTACTGACCTTAATTCCCTTTAAGCTAGATACATGCTTTATGGACCTAAAGACGGAGAGTAGATATTAGTGTCAACGTATACTTGGATATAGCATATATTCACAGACGCACTTAGATATTTTCATTCAGGTCTTACATTTTTCCTTCTCGATAGTCATCCAGTCCTTCATCATAAGATTTGGACCTTTCACTTTTTGCAGGGAACTGACCATCCAGAACACTAGTCCTGATTGATTCTGCAGTCAAAACAAATGCATATCCATTTATTTAAAAAACAAACAAACACCACCGCCACATTTCATCAATGGATTAGCTAAAGAAGCCTTGACAGCTGTGACTTACCATGGTCATGGGATAGTTGGCGCCGAAAAGGGACAAGAGAGGTAGGGCTAGGAGGAACTGTAGCAATGGTGGGAGCGCGTGAGGCAGATGCTGAAATAACAGCAGAAGCCGGAATGTGGGCGATATCATGGTCAGTACTGGGACTAGCTGGCTCATCTACAAGGCAATACACAGCGAATTACTAAACCTTAAAAAGTGTCAATTAATTGGCCCAACCTGGGATAATGAGGTGTGGTATGGTGCCCCTGTGCCCTTACTAGACACACCAACACAACACCTCTGTGGCACAGACATTCCAATGCCATTCCAGAAGAAAAATGATTAAAAATAGTTTGCTGCACTTTTGAAGAGGAAAAAACAAATTCATGTGGGGGAAAAACAAATTAATTAAAGAATACATACAATCTAATTCACATTATTATTGAGATAATTGAATGAAAAGCAAAGATAATATTGTAACATTTATAACACGGCTGGAAAAAAGAAGACATGTTAAACTGAAAAAAATGTACTATTACAGTGTTCAGTTTCTTCATGAAATACTTTTTTCATATACATTTGTCAATAAAACAAATCTTTTTTAAAAAAAATCTATCAAGTGTCTGACTGCTGTCATTTAAGTGAGACTTCAATTAAAATAAGCTGGAAATAAGCAAAACAAACTACTTGAAAGTTATGCATAAATAATCAAAACACACATTATAATTAATCTCCAGGCAAAGAAGGGAATTTTTTGTTATTTTCACAGAAAGCCTATGCCACTAGCACATAGGCACTAGCACAAGCACACCCAATGATCCTGTTATAATAATCAGTTCAGATTCACAGTGCAAGTTTTAGTATGTCAAAAGTTGCTACTGCTACATACCAATTATCACTTCCAGTAATTGCTGATATAAGTTATCACAATCTGTACATATCCAGCACCTCGTAGTTTCTAGTGCCACAAGAGTCATCCTGCAACAGTCAAGAAAGCCTAAAAATCTTGAGATTCCCAGATTTGCAAAGATGCAGACCAGGCACGTATTCTAGAAGATAATATTAAGCCTGATCTATGAAATTCTAGAAATAACAGGATAAGCAGTTTTCCTAAACTTTCTATGTACAGGACAAAACTGTACAGCAATCCAGAGCATGAGCATGTTGCACTCTGATCATTAATATGTATTGATTCTAGGTGCTATGCATTTTAATACGCTGTGCTTCTGAAAGGCCCATTGAAATATGCAAGCCTTCACAAACAGAGGTTTATTCTTTTCTTTGAATGAACACATCAGCACGTACTGCATTGTGTTTTCAAAGCGTAATTGATGGCTCTGCTTTAAGGAGGCAGTGCCTGTAGCATCCAAGTTTGGTAGTACATGCACATACAAGCACACAGACTTCTTCAAAATAATAATGACAACAACATTTTCAAGAATAGAAGGACTTAGCTAATTCTCTGGCATCTCCCCCTTTAAAACACTGAGACATTGCAGCAAGAGCTTATAGATGGGAGCAAGGCGTGACAATCCAGACTAAACACACATAAACACTTCGCAGCTAAATATGAATACTCTTCCTAATGATTAGAAAACTAGACACTTTAAAAGAAGCTGAATAATTAGCTGGCATTCATACAACTGTCACTTATTAACAATGATTTTATTTCTGAATAATTCTTAAAAGCAGGTCTTGAAAACAAGATGCACTGCAGCATACATCCATACTACTCCTACTACTCCTACTGATGATGACGATGACGATGATGATGATAATAATAATAATAATAATAATAATAATAATAATAATAATCTGCCTATCTCGTCTAATAATAATAATAATAATAATCTGCCTATCTCGTCGTCCCAGCCACTCTGTGCGGCCCCCAACAAAGTATTAAAAACACAAGTGAACATAAATTATAAACTTCCCCATACAGGGCTGCCTTCACATGTCTTCCAAAAGTCAAATAGTTGTTTATTTCCTTGACATCTGATAATAATAATAATTTTATTATTATCCAAGTAAACACATTCTCCTCATTAGCTGCTCTTTAAAAAAAAAAGCTTTCAGAAGAGCTGTATTTGCAGTTGTTTGGGTGCCTCAGACTCCAACCAGAGTAAAAACCATTTCCTCTCATACCCAAGAATTAAGGTAATGTGTGTGTAAGAAACAACATGATTTCCCAGAGTACTGTACATGACATTTATCCTACAAAAAAGAGCTTGTGAATCCCTGAAGAATTTGGAGCGGTTATGTCAAGCTTGAATAAATGTCATGCTATTAAAATATCAAGCATTCATTTTACACTGAGCCAACTTCCTATAAACAACTTCAATGCATTTTTTCACATGCTGTTACTAGTCAGACAATTGTAAAATCACACACATACAACCTCTCCCCTCTACTTTTTAATGGGAAGGAAAAGATTAACAGTGTTCACAAAATCATCCATTTGCACTGTCAGGCAGGACAGCATATGGTGCAGTCAGCTGATATGCACAATCTTGACAGAAAACACTGCCCATTTGTTCAGGATGTACATAGCACGATTCCTGCAAAGAGCTTCACTGTGGCCAGTCTGTAAGGTAGTGTGAAGGATGTCAAGTCACAATAGAGGAATTGAAATCAGAATACAGTTTAGAAAGATAAGTATGCGTCTGTTATTTTCATGGAATCGTCAAAACTTCCTAGTAGTAAAAATGACAAATTTGCCTAGGCATGGTCTTCTAATTGAATCACACTAAATTTTGCTTGATGTATCTTAATGCAGTAAAATAGGATGTCAGAATCAATTTCGCTTTGGTACTTGAGTAATATTCCAGTAAGCTACATCATACACAGCAGCAAACAGCTATTTCAGACAGTCTGCAGCGATATCAACAAAGGAAAGACACAAACATCAAAAACAAACTTTCATATATTGTGGAGTAATAATCTTTCATACTCCTGTCTTCAGTTTAACATCCATTCATAGCTAAGCCTCAACTCTGCAGAGCACCAAATGCCAATGTGAACTTCCTGCCAGATATGTGTTTTAGAGTTCAACATTATGGCCAGGATCCAAAGAACTGTGCAACTAGTTCTAAACACCCAAGGGCCTTTGATCTGCAGGTTCATGAATAGCAGCCATTCATACAGTATTGACAAACCATTCATGTCACTTTAAGGAGTTTTCAAAGCAGTTTGCAATATAGCACAGAATCCTGCTATTTGAAAGGGGAGGGGGTGTCAGAATTTTTGAGCCCTATTAGCCTAGATTATATAATTTTGAACATGAAGACATTGCTACAACCTTTGAATACAGAATCATGGAATTGTAGAGTTTGAAGGGATCCCAAGGGTCATCTAGTCCAACCTCTAGCAATGCAGGAATCTCAACTAAATCATACATGACAGATGACCATCCTCTGCTTAAAAACCTCCCAAGGTGCAAGCATCAGTCAAAGGTAATGTAAGAAATGGCCATAAGGTGGTTGTTTCTGTTATCGTTATTGTTGTATCTCCTTTCATGTGAGCCTCAAGACAATTTACAAGCATGCTAAAAAAAGGCTTAAAAACAACACAAGTAAACATGCTGGAAAAACTTAACAAAACAGAAATGTCTTCAACTGTTTCTGCAAAGTACAAATAATGGGGCCTGATGTATATCAGAGGGATAAGTGTTCCACAAAATGGGGGCAGCCATACTGAAAGTCCTGCTCCAAGTTGCTATGCAGTGACTTCTGGTATTTTGGGTACTTCATAGAGATACTCTGCTGTAGAATACAGTAACCTACTGTAAGTGGTGTGGCAGTCTCTCAAGTAACTTGGTCTCAAGTTGTATAGGGTCGTATATGTTAGTACCAAAACCTGGAACTTGGCCCAATAGCAGGGAGGCAATGCAAAGCCGGCAAATCATGTGTTATATGCTGATGATTGTCTGCTACCATAGGCAGCCTGTCCATCATACTCAATATTAGATGCAGCCTCAAGGGTAGCCCCACAAAGAGCACACTGCATTAATCTAACCTTGAGGTTACCAATGCATGGACAACTGTGATTCAGTGTTACAATCAACCACAAAGTCTCACAATACCACTGGCATCTTACAGTTCATTCAGGAGGAATTTAATTTAGATAAATGAATGAAACTTGGTTCAGCAGTACGAGATATTTTTTATCTCACACCGGAGAGACACTCCGCTGTCACCCGAGACAGATGGATGCTAACAGCCAACAATAACAACAGCAGGCCCAATCAATACCTGTTTACTTGGAAGTCAGTTTAGCTGAACTGAACGGGAGTTACTCCAAAGTAAGTATGTTCAGAAATGCAACCTTATATTCATTATTAAACATCACAGAAATGTGAATGATTCATGGGACTTAAGTTTACACACAAACTTTGAACATTTGTTTTATTATTATTGAACCCTTTTTAATATAGCAGGATCATATTGTATTTGAAAATATTCTTGCTGAAAACACAAGAAGCAAATGTATCAAAAAGTTGTTACTGATATTAGAAACAATTGATTTAAAATTAGCAGGAGCTTTTAGGGGTTATAAGCAGCTGAAAAGACTAAAAATGGTAGCCAACTAAAACTGATTCAAGTACTATTTTCATCATATTAAAAAGGAGGAGAGAAGAATCTTGGGCACAAGCCAATTCCATTAAAAATCAACATACCAGGCATTTGACAGATTATGGCAAGCTGGTTGATGGCCTATTGGATGGAATGTTCTTGCGGCTGAAGCTTTTGTTACTTTTCTACTGGGCTTGTTTATGGGTTATTGGAATGGTTTTATTGAAATGTATTGTTTCATAAACTGTGTCTATTAGCACATGGCGTCAATACTCCTCAGTACTTCTTCACTTGCAATGGGTGCGTGGCAAATCTGCATCTTCAGACCCTTCAGCGCTGCTGACATCATGGAGACATGTCTCTCGTATGGCAGGGGCAAGCTGTGTTTACCACCTGATTCTAAGGCACTCTAGAGTTCCAGTTGGATTTGGACTTAAAGGGAGGAGAATGAGCAACCCCTGCTGATCTCTCACCCCAAAGCCACTTTGGGGTTTCTTCTGGGCTAAAAACTTCAGCCACCCAAATTTCAAAACCTTGCTTCCCAAAGATGCTATATGACATCAGGAATTTTTCCTGCAGCTGTTCTTGGAATATTTTAAAAATCCATGAGAACTGCTTCTCCCCATGAATCCTTGCACCAAGGATGATGTGAGGATCTGATGGGAGTGCCTACAACCAGCCACTAGATTTTTAGGGAAAGAAAAGAGAATGGTGCTGCCAACAGAACTCTTTAACATTTGTTTAATCCATTACGAGCCAAACCCAAAATCTAAATGAAGTTTGCAGTTTGCCTCATAAAGGAGTCAAGTTGTTTCCCCAATTTGGATCTGCAGTGATATTACTAATTGGAAGTAAAAGAGCTTCACATTTGTACGATGAAACCACGATGCCAAGCTGCTGCCACCTTTCCAAAGGGCATACAGTGGTACCTCGGATTACATACGCTTCAGGTTACATACGCTTCAGGTTACAGACTCCGCTAACCCAGAAATAGTAGCTCGGGTTAAGAACTTTGCTTCAGGATGAGAACAGAAATCGTGCTACGGCGGCAGCGGGAGGCCCCAT
The DNA here is from genome assembly GCF_027172205.1 of Podarcis raffonei. Lineage (NCBI taxonomy): Eukaryota > Metazoa > Chordata > Lepidosauria > Squamata > Lacertidae > Podarcis > Podarcis raffonei. The sequence continues at coordinate 21,733,395 of NC_070613.1, read as the reverse complement.
TAGCTAAAGTGGTGCTTCAGGTTAAGAACAGTTTCAGATTAAGAACGGACCTCCAGAACGAATTAAGTACTTAACCCGAGGTACCACTGTACTAGTTAGACTAGCGGTCCTCTTGAAGAGAACATTAAATCTTTCAGTCCTTATTTCCTATTTTACCTCTCAGCTACAGGGATTGCATTTTCCCCCTTAGAGGCCACAACTTTGTGGTAAAACTATGGTTTGTCTTTTGGCTTACTAGCCATTTAAATATGTTGTTGACATCTTTTCAGAAATCCCTAGTAAGACACACACACACATTAACAGCAGCACAGTGGTTAAAAAGCTGAGCTGAGATGCAATGACAGAATGCCTGAATCAAATTATCACATCTGCCATGAATGTGGGATAGGCTTAGGCAAGAGACCTTCTCTCACTTTCAGTACAGAATCTGTAATTCTGAAAGATTTTTACCTTTTTTAATTAAATGTGCTGAGAAATTTATCAGGACTAATTTTGTAACTTTTTAATTAATCAAAATTTGTTTGTTGCACTGTAACCACTACTGAGTTCATTTTTGCAAATCGTTTTGTACATGCAGAAGCTGCTATTCATATTCTTATTAGTTTGGCTGCAACATTTAGTCAATCCATTGGTCAAATGAATCAATTAAAATATTTGGGTCAGCAGGTGTTTTAAAGGAGATTCTTTAATGGTGCTTATCTTATGAAAACTGCAGATGTCAAGCACCATCTTCTACACTTTCTCCTCTATCTGAGAGAATGGAAAGTGACCATTCATGCATCACCTGACAACAAAGAAAATAAACTTTTTTCTCTTTAGAACTATTGCTTTTTCTCATGTACATACATATGTAGATGGGGCATTATTGTTTTGCTTGTTATTATGCTATGTATTCTTGTGTATATCACCCTGTCATATTTGGATTAAAGGTGGTATGTAAATTTAATAAACATAAAAATAATAATCAATTAAAACAACTATGATTTATTTAATTAGGTGATAGTAAAGGTAAAGGTTTGACCAAACTGCAGGAGGCAGTGGAGGACAGAAGTGTCTGGCGTGCTCTGGTCCATGGGGTCACGAAGAGTCGGACACGACTAAACGACTAAACAACAACGAAGGTAAAGGGACCCCTGACCATTAGGTCCAGTCGTGGCCGACTCTGGGGTTGCGGCACTCATCTCGCTTTATTGGCCGAGGGAGCCAGCGTACAGCTTCCGGGTCATGTGGCCAGCATGACTAAGCTGCTTCTGGCGAACCAGAGCAGCGCACGGAAACGCCGTTTACTTTCCCGCCGTAGCAGTACCTATTTATCTACTTGCACTTTGACGTGCTTTCGAACTGCTAGGTTGGCAGGAGCAGGGACCGAGCAACGGGAGCTCACTCCACTGCGGGGATTCGAACCGCCAACCTTCTGATCGCCAAGCCCTAGGCTCTGTGATTTAACCCACAGCGCCACCCGCATCCCTAATTAGGTGATAGTCTCAATTATATACTAAGTGACTGATTCAATGAACCATATTCCTTATTCCATGCACTCCTGAGTCTTTGGGCTTCTCTTTCTTAAATTTATATGCCTGCCCACCTCTACCCCCAGTGCCACAAAACAAATCACTACTAAAGCTCAAAAGCAGTTTATGGCATGGGAACTACTTTTCAAAGGAAAACTTTTTTTAAAATCCCATTGAGGATGTCTAAGGGCTTAGCACGCCTAAGTAGCTCCCTGGATCCAAACCAAACTAAATAGGCCAAGTTAAACTAGCACTTATAGAAAACTATTAAAATTCTTTAAATGGGTTTTTTTAAAAAAAAATCCTAGAAATAAAATACATCACAGCAAGGTCTTAAAAGGGTTTGGGTCAGTAGTAGCAATCAGGTCAGCAGTGACATGTAGTACTGTGTCTTTACTGTATGTTTAATTCTTTGCATATCGAAGATTTTGCAGAAATTAATAATGCTGACATAAGGTGCACCTGGTGAGGAGGGGATAGATGTTAGTAAGAGGCTACTGCCTCTGAGGGGAAAACATGCACTGGGTGGAATTGGCCATTTAGCAGCTGAATGCCTGCACACTGCTATTCCAGCCATCTACTGTTTTCAGTATAACCTCTCCTACAGTCTTAAGCAGGGATGGCTAACATGTCACCCTCATATATTGCTGGACCACAACTCCCATCGTCCCTGACCACTGGGCCATGCTGGTTGGGCCAATGCAATTTGGAGTCCAAAAATATCTAGAAGGTTCACGGGGCAAGCCCTCCCAGTAAAAACAAATAAATTATGTCTGATCTGAAAATGTCCACTTACCTACTCAACTACCACAAGTAAGAATGACCTCCATGTAATGCAGGCAAGGAAGCTCTTGCCATTTTGATAGGTTGTTCCCTCTTTCGAGCCATTAATATACCACAGGTAGGTCCAAAACATTATATAGGATTTCTAAGTCTATTTGGGAAATTGCACAATTTCCCTCACTGCTGCTTGCTGGAAATGGGTGCTGTGCGGCGACTAAAACCTGACAATGAAACTTGAGTATTTGAGGCAAAATTGCTCCCATGAACTTCAGTGGAAGAACAGCATATGAATTATGTCTGTCAACCAATTAAAGAACTGTTAGTCAATTAGCAATGTGAGTTTAAGTGAATTAATTCATTGATTAATTGATTAAATTGAAAACCCATCTATTTTTACCAGGCCTTTGTGGGTGGGGTAGTTGGTCAGATTTCGGTTTTTATTGTTATGGTTGCTTCTGCTGAAGTTTCATCTTCTCCTTTTACCTGTTTCACTTTACAACTGGTTTTAATTTATACTATTATACCTTGCCCTGGTATTGCACTGTGATTAAAGTAAAGTTAAAAATATTTTACTATTAATTTATAAAATGGGTGATAACCAGTGTTAAGTCATAGGCAGACCTACTGAGATCAACTGACTTAGGTCTTAGTTTGTTATCAGCCCTCAAAAAAATATTCATAAATATGTATGTGAGGAAAACCAATAGCTCTGAAGCCATAAGTATACTTACTGCATTATTAGACAATGTGTGAATATCATATAAGACATTATCTTAGAAGAGACATTCCCTGCTTTGTATGTGAAAGAAGGGGGGATGCCTCTTAAGACTAATTAGCATCTGCTGTTTTACAAACATCTGCATTTAATAGAATAAGAATAGAATAGAATAGAATAGAATAGAATAGAATAATTAGGGCAGCTATTTAAACGACTGAAAGGTTAACCAATCAATAGATTCAATACTGCAGCCCTAATATAAATTATTGCCATCTACTTTGCTCTTCTTAATCTCTCCAGCAATGTCATGACTTAACTGACCTTCACATGTATCAGCAGCTACTCTGTGCACCTATGCTGCAGCACACCTGTGCATTGAGATATTCTTAGGAAACCAACTTACAACTTGAGTTAAAGTATAACTGTCACAACCACAGACTCAAAAACCATATATGTAAGCATCTGAAAGCCTGATTAATGTTAACAGTACATCAAGTGCGTAACAACAACAACAACAACAACAACAACAACAACTTGTACTTCGCCCCCACCCCTACCAATCCCACTTTCAAATTTATTCAGCATATTGCTATGACCTTCACTTGCCAGTTCCTCCATGGGGGCCTCTTTTATTACATAACAAGCACAATCTTCTTTTCCTTGCTTCCAAGGCTGCAAACCGACAAGCACACTACTCCCACACCACAATTCTTCAATATCTTCTTGACCTCTGTGTTCTTAATATACTGTCTGGTTTTCCCCTTTTCTGCTTTTTCTCCTTACAAATTACCTTATATATTTACTCTAGGGTTTTAAAGATATGTGCACATATACAAATTCAATTGTTTCTGTTTTACAAAGCTTTGCAAAAGATTGACGGCAATGACTGAGCTAAATAAGTAAGAGCCACACGTGGCAATACAGATTCATTCACATTATTGCAGAATAAACCTTTAAAATCACTTGTAGCAGTGAGGGTGTATAGCAAAACTTTTTAAATTAAATATTAACTTCTTAAGCATTTATCATGTCACAAAAATGCCTGCTACTGTTTTTATAGGTAAATACATATTAGATGCAACACAGAAAATTAAGCATGTTTATGTTCTGTTAACATCAGTGGGATTAAGACCCCATCACTTACACCAAGTTGCATGGGAGCAGTTTCCACACGGCATTTCTGCATACAACTGTGATGTGTCTGTGGATACCAGAACCAGGAAAAGGTCTAATGCTCACATCCCTAGGAGGGGCAGTGCTAATCAGGAGAAAATCTTTCCCCAGTCAAGTAGTTGCAATAATCATACATACACTGTAGTCACACTGGAAAACATTACAGGAAAACAGCTCCCACACATGTACCTGTGAAACGGGCCCAGAAATACTGGAGCTGAACATTGTATTTTCTAGATTATACCTGCAAAAATTATGAAACTCACATAAATTAACCAGAATGATGCATAATAATTTAAAATATATATAATAATAAAACCAAGTGGCAGATCCAAAGCCAGAGAGATGAAAACCAATGGTTTAGCTCACCTATGAATGGAATGCATGCCAAGGAATCACCAGGTGTGCTGGCGCTGGAAGCTTTCCTTTCTTCTATTATTTTTATATGGACCTCTCGACGTGCATCATTGGGCAACCAACAAGTAGTCTCCGGGGCTGGCTCTTGATCATTTACTGCTAAGATGTAGGACTGATGCCGCAAAGGCTGTGGTGTCTGATGGCCAGAAGGAGACTTTTCTCGCAAGACAACTGCTTCTGTATCCTCATCTACAACATCCCTTGGATGGCTCTCGGATTCTTTTATATTTTCCTTTTCAAACTCTTGAACCTTCTGTCTAATAGAGACATCCAAGTTAACAGAGGTAGTTAAATGCTCACTCATCTGTGGGACAAATTTGGCAGAAGCTAAACAGGTAGTAGGGGATAGAGTACTCGTGTCTATTTCTGTTTTGTGGCCTGGCACACTTTTTGCTTGTATCCTTGATTGTTGATTCAACAAACCACTGTTGTACACATGGTTTAGTTCTCTTTGGTCTGCGGTAGTAACACTATCCAGGCTCTGATTAAGGGAAAGCGACGGTTTTGCTGCATAGGGTACAGAAGTCTTCAATGAGTTGCTTCTTGTGCTTCTAGCTATTGAGTGAGATGATCTTTCCTGAAAAACGGTTGTAGGCTTTGAAGTTCCACCAGAGGTTGGCATATCTCTGGCAGGCTGCTGTGATTTTACATCAGGTGGAGCCTTCTGGAACTGTGGGGTTGACCCTAAGGCTCTGCTGTTTATTCGTCTACCATCTGAGCCATAAGCACCTGGAGCCACAGAAAAATTTGAGCCTCGAAGAGACAAGTGAAATGCATGCTGCCGGGGTCTCTCATAAATACCTCGCCGATCATCTTGCTCAGTAAAGCCAGTCCACTTGTTAGTCTTTTTTCTGTCTCTGTTTGAATCTGCAACAAGATTCTCAGTGTGAAAATTTTCTAATGTTTCACCCTGCTTTCCTAAATAGTCCCAAGACTGTGTCCTGTGATTCCGGGGGCTGATAGATGGTGAGGTTAGCGCATCTTGAGAGGCACTCCTTGGCCACTCCTTCAACAATATAGGATCTTCAAGTCTTTCCTGGGACACACTCCTTTGCCGTATCTGAATGGACTGTGGGACCCTATCATGAGAGGTGCTTCTGCGTCGTACCTGTGAAACACTGCGATTTGGTACCACTTGATTATAATCTGTTGTGTTCTGAGATGCTGCTCTTAAACTATCTAACCTTTCCTGTATGGTTCTGCAGCCATACATGTGCAAACGTCTATTATCAATGTACTCTTTGTAGGTTTTGTAATTTTTCCAGTCTATGGTTTGGTGGGCATTTGGAGAAGTGTAGTGATTGGTAGTGACAGAGGGAGAACCTGCACTTTGAGTAGGAGATCTAGTATTTGAGATCCCTTCTGGATGCCCTCCATAGCTTCCAGACTTGCTAGCTATTCCATTGGGATCTATTGGCCTTGTGAGTGGCGTCTGAGGAAGTACAATGGCAGTGGGCATTGGAGAAGGTGGTGATGTGGTTCGTGCTTTTGTTTTTATAGTGGTTTGTTCCTTAAGACCATATCTTACTTCCTCTATCCGATGTGATGGACCAGTATGATTTATTCTACAGGATGACAAGTCTACAGCCTTCTCGGAAGGCACAACAACAGTTCTTACAGTCTCGTTGTTGCAAACACAGACAGCTGTGTTAGATTTTGCAATATCTGTTGGGGATGGAGGCACTTGTATTTCCATTCTGTAGGCCTTTTCTGGTTGTGCTGATGTCCGTACAGGTCTACTAGCCGGCTGCTTACCAAGTGAAGAGTCAGGAGGTGCTTTCTCAATATCTTGTGCCTTGACAGAAGGTGGAGATGCTAACCGAGGATAACATATTGGTGGTGGTTCAGGTATGTTGCGGGCATTACCACTGTAAGCTTCATTGCCTTTCAGGTAGGCATCTTGGGAATATGCCTATACAAAGAGGATTCAAAAAGAAATGAAATTACTAAAAATGTGAATGTGAAATCATCACCATGTTACAGGGAGATGAATCCAGTAGACAGCTAAATCCCTTGAAGGGCAAGGACCTCTCATATGAAACAGCTCTTTGCTACAGGTAACTGTTCAAAGAACAAGAAGTGTCAAATGCCTTCGTTATTACTCCCTGGGTATGAAAATATACAATGGAAAGTCTCCACAAAGTATTTAGCGTGTTTTATATAAGTCAAACAGCAAATCCCAGCAACTAATGGCAGCTGATTAAGAGAACACAGAGATTTGTAAGCATAAACCCAAACCTAGTTATTTCTGTTCATACACATCCTCAAACCCAGCTTCACAAATTCCTCCTTTTGATCTTTTTTTATGCTGGAAGCTAAAATTATGCAGCAATCGACAGGTTAAATAAGGAATTCTGTTAGCCTCAGAAAATGTACAGCTCTTTGCCACACAGAGAAAACATATAGCCTATGTAAATACTATTGCATTCAATACCGATTGCTTTTCTAAAAGGTACAATTACTATATCTAATGGGAGTAGACAGGGGCAATGTCTTTGTTGGCAGCCAACGCCCACCCTCCTTCCAAATAATCTTACATGTTACTTATTCCATGAATTCCATACTACTCACAGCAGTGCCATTTTTTAACCCAAATACACCACCAACATACATGCTCAGGCAGCTATTTATAAGCACTTCCTTAGAGTGGAATGCAGACTATCACAAGCCATATATTCTTTAGGTGCTTCACAATTTCCATCTTACCTTGCATTTTAAGAACCTGACTCCTAAGGAAACCATTTGCTTTACATATTGCATGTTTCCCTTGCATCAAGACATTTCTGAAACCATCGTACAACTAACGATGCAAGATCTGCCCGGAACATACAAATGCTATTATTTTAGACTTTGCCATCACTTCCTTTAATGGCAATATGAAATTAAAAGAGCTGACAGCACACAGCTTGCCAATGCACAAATCTTTCCCAAACATTTTTTTTTTAACACAGCTTAGGTGTGGTATCATATTACAGCGTTTCCTGCTTAAATCATAACATGCTCCATTCAGCCAAATCAACATGCCCTGCCTTAGCATTAGACAGGTTGTAAAAGCCCAAATGCAGCCATAAACATTAGACTAAGAGCAAAGTGCTGAGGATGAGAAGGGCGAGGTACTTAAAACACACACACGGCTGCAATAAATATCACTGACAGCATTAGTTAAGTGCAAACGAAATATTAAAAGCAAACTGGCAAGAAATAAACCAAGTAACTAACAAAAACACAGGCACACATTAAAAGGTAACAGAATCAATATTACAACTGAGATTCAGCTAACCAGCAAATCTAGCTTGCTTTCAGCAACTTGCAGGCTTTAACAGTCCAGCATCTTGCAGATCTACCAAGAAACACATGCCTTACAAAAATCAGAGAAATGGCTACAGTACATTTCTTACCAGTGCTGTGACATCCTTTGAAAACTGCAGCTGGCAGAAAACAGGAAAACATAGTAAAAGCTGCTTATGGGTGTAAAGACAGAATTATGTGGTCATGTTGAAGCGGGATACACAGCAAGCTAAAAATACATCTACACCGATTTCTCTGGAAGATACCAAGAGAGGTAAAGGGCAGTGGAGCATAAACAATAACTTCAGCCTCCTTGTGAGCATGTCTGTCTCAGGCTTTTACCTGCTTCTTGCATTTATTCCCTAGCCTTCCAGAAAAAGAAAATACAGTTGTGCTGTGTTGCTTCAGTGCATCTTTTCTGCTGCAAACGGAGCCCTCTGGTTGTGCTACAAGGCGTCCCTTCTACTAGAGCAACATAACGGTCTTTCATCTCCCCTGAGCTGCTACCATCCCTGCTTCCAGATGACGAAACAAGGGTTTCATTATGCATTTAAAATCCATGCACCCCTTCCCCACATGCATCGGAACAGAACCAGAAGCTGTCAGCTGACTGCAGCTGCTTTCATACTCTACGTCTGACATTAGAAGGATGATTTCAGAATAATCCTCAGAGAAAAACAGCCTCCCCATGTGATCGTTTTCATTTTGTATATCTTTGGCGTTTCTTCAGAGACAGGCTGTGCTTCCAATTGCAAGGTGCATGCTAATACAGCTGTCTGATTTTTGCATGCTCTCTCATGACGGAAAATGGGGACTCTGCATTCGTGTACTTTTCAGATTAGGAGGGGGAAATAGGAAAGCAGACATAGACGCATGAAAAAGCAAGCTGTGGTACAGTCTAAGGAAACAACACATCCGCTCACACTCTGAAATATGCCAATACTGCCTCCCTAGTCCAATTTAGGCATATATACTCAGCCCAAATCTGCAGGTTTGCAAGATACCCTACTTAAAAACCACAAAAAATGCACCACATTAGCTCTGCCTGAATATATATATATAATCCGGGAATGACTAAAATGATAAATTACAGGAAATGAACCAGTTTTGTATTAATGAAGGGAAAGAAAATTCAAAAGTATATCAGAATATAGCATACTTCTTCTAGATAATTCTTTACTATATATTTTCATTATTTTTAAAGTCAATGAAAAGCATTTTTTTAAAAAAAGAAATATTCAATTTACAACTTCAAGTTCAAAGCTGTCTAATATAAAATAAATCCACAAGGATGCCATATACAGCAGGGGTGGGGAGCCTGTGGACTACAATTCCCATCAGCCTCAGCCAGCATGGACTGAGGGGAGTCTATAGTCCAGCAATCTATAGAGGTGCACAGGGTAAAGTCTTCCCAAGGCTGGTGCAAGGCATGGTACCTCCTGGGAAATCCGCTTCCTGTCCTCTTCTCTTCTTCTCTCCCCCTCACTTTTGATATGTTTTGCTGCTAATTTGGCAGCACGCCTATGCTTCCTCACTGTGGATTCACTCCTCTGAATGAGACATTCTAAGTGAGGTGGCTCAGGAAAGGACCTGCCCTGCCGCTGCTTTTCTTATGCTTCTAATTGTTTTTTAAAACAGGAATTTCTAGCCACCATGAAAAATGAGAGGCAGCAGTATGGGCAACCTCACTCAGAATACATCACTGGGGAAGGAACCCCCTTTGTCAGAGCAAGGCATGAATAGGGTGGGCACTCCAGTGACCCCAGAAAAAGCCAAACAGGTGACAGCATCTGAGGCAAGTGTGCGGGTGCCTGGGAGGCACTAATTCGCAGCCCAGTTTGTCCAATGGTAAGGCCACCCATAAGCCTTTCCACATTGTTAACGAGAGAGGCAAACCCAGATTAAAATCAGCTGAACTTGGATCCCACTAAAATCAATTGGACAAATTAATGACTTTGGTCTTATTGATTTCGATGCAAATTTACGGCATAATCCCGAATGAGGAGCAAAGTGGCCGAGTGACTATGATTCCAAAACCCTGCTGGCTTCATGCTGGTCAGGCTGGAGGTGGGCTTACCCTCTCTCCTCCCACACATGTAAGGTAATTTAAAACAAATAAAAGGGGGATTAAATATGTCCCTTTACTTATTCTACACATCTCCATTTCACTGGCCTCTCTCCGATGTCACTAGTGCCTATGGGCTAACCTGTGATTTATTTATTTTCATATCTGGAGCACAGGGGAAACACATCATGCCACAGAGGCTGTAAGAAGATACGGGCCTTATGCACCTCTAAAACAACCAGCTACGTCCTAACTTCTGGACCTGCCAAATGATATGTAGAACTGTAGAGCTGGAAGAGATCCCGGGGGTCATCTAGTCCAATCCCCTGCAATGAAGGAATCCTGCCCACAGCCACCCTTGGGTGGGCTCGAACCACCAACCTTCTGGATTACAGCCAAACGCACTGCCCCACTACACCATGAGGTTTCCGTGGACACTAATATGCTACTGAAGTTATGCAGTTTGACTTCACGATTCAAAGTACAAAAAATGTAGATGGTCCCGTAACTGTTTAGACCAAAAGTATCCTCACAGACCACAGAAGGCCATAAGCCTATCCACAAACAGACGCACAGCTATTCACTGTCACAACTGCTTCGGTTTATTGAAATGGACGCTAGCAAATTCTGAGCATGCCTGATAGAAGAAAACCTGGAGATTTCTAAGAGCAGCTGTGGTAGCATGTCCCCATAGCAACAAGCTGCGGAAATTAAGCTTCTAGCCAAGATCCAATTAAAACACACACAACTGAGGAGGCCGCACCCTCGGAGGGGAAAGGCCTCAAAGTAACTAGGGAATAAATAAATAAAAACCAAAGTAACTGGTGGGGGAAACCCGTCTAGGGTGTGTCCCTTTCAATGCACCCAGCCTCAAAACACTGGTAACGGAAAGAAATATTGTACATGGGTTATAGGCCTAGAAGGCCTTTCCATTTGTGCAATCTGAAGGTCTGAGGCCTACTGCTCGCTCTCAGGATCCTTGACCTTATAGATTGGCAGTAATGGACTTGCCACCCTGAACCTCATAAGTAGTGAATGCTTTACTAGTGGGAAGGGGAAGTTCATACTGTCTCGAAAAAAAGACAGTTCTAAGGCCTTTACTGAAAAAATCAAATTTGCACTTCCAACCATCCTTGATAGTTATCACACAGTATCCAATGCATCGTTTTAATTTAATTTTTTTAGTAGGATTTTAGTAGTAAATGGCCTTAAGGAGCGCCGGAGGAAACAGATGATTTAGGTCTGTTTCCAATCCGGTTTTTATTTATTTATAAAAGCATTTATATACCCCCATCTCATGTAAAACACCAAAGCGGTATGCAACAATGTATACAAATGAAACGAAACATAAAAGCACCACGAAAAATATACAGAACAATCATTAAAATGACTGCCTAATCCGCAGAAAAATTAAACTGAATAGGCCAGCTAGTATAAAGGGTCTTCAAGAAATGCCTGGGAGTTAATCTGAATCTCTTCTCGAAAAGTATTCTGTCTCCACACAAGATCGCCCTGGTGGATTATTTACACTGGGGAATGGATAAGGAGATTGAGACCCTATTGATTCTTATGGACCTCTCAGCGGCTTACAGTACCATTAACAATGGTTTTCTTCTGGGATGTCTTGATAGATTGGGTCTGGAGAGACTCAGGTTTTTTCCTGGCTTTAGAGCTTTGGTTTATACAGTTGCCCCAAGGTTCTATTCTATTCCCCATTTGAAAAACAACAACAGGAAACTGCTGGTGGATGAGGAATCATCCAGAGATTTGGGTTACTGACATCTGCAGGCAGATGACACACAACTCTATCTCAGATTTCCATCTGCTTATTTCAAGGAAGCGGTGGAAATCTTGCACAAGTGTCTGGAGGCAGTTTGGTACAAACGAAGGTGAACAAACTAAAATGAAATCCAGACAAGATGGAGGTGAGAAGACCACCTAATCTGGATGAAGAGATTAAACAGGTTATTATTGCAGGGTCCGGTTTGGCTCATTTCGGAGAGGCAGTCCTTCAGGTACTGTGATCTTGTGCTAAGACTTTATAAATGAAAACCTCTTGATTAACACATGCCATCCACTTTAAATGATCCAAAGCTTGCATAGAGAGCTTCGGAAGGGCATAAGAGCTAGGGAGATCGTCTTCTAGGGAACTATTTCTTACTATAGTCTTGTTTGCACATAACACTAATTAAACCATGAGTGTTTAGACGACATGTCTCTGGCTCATGTGCTTTCCCCTCTCCCTCTGTGGAGCTTTGGACTAACTATAGCATTACCATACGTCCGGGAAATTCCAGAAATTCCTCTTTTAGGGGGGGCCAACATGCCCATCCGGGGGGATTTTTAAATTTTAAAGGAAATGTCTGAGGTTTTTCGGGAGTGAGGAAAGAGGCTTGGGCCGTCCTTTCTTTCTTTTTTTCTCTTCAAGATATGGCAACCCTAACTAACTATAGCTTGCTTGTTGTTATGTCTGAACTCAGACAAACTTCGGTTAGTGCCAACTACAGCTTACTGAAACAAGGCAACTTCAAATTATAACTGTAAAAAAAAAGCTAAGATTAACCACAGGTCATAGTTAAAACACAACACTGAACTGTGGTTAGTTAAAAATAGAAGTTTTTTGTCTCTCTTGGTCACACAGGAGAAGAGGAAGTGGGTCTGGAGGATTATGAGCTTGAGGTTTGCTGCAGCTTGTCTTTGATTTAAACCATGATTTAGCATTACATGTGAATACAGCGTGAATTCATGGAATGATGGAGTATTCCTCCCCAAAGCAATCAGCGAATTGGCAGAAATGCCACACCTTTAACATATGAATCGGACTCTCAACCCAGAACGCCTATTATCTGCCAAAGGTACAATTCTCTTCCAGCACAGTCTGCAATATATATTTTAAAGGAATAGGAATGTAGCATAGGTGTTCCTCTGCAATCTAGGAAAACCAAGTAACCTAACTGAGAAATAAGCATCCATTCATTTAATAATGGGCACAACCATAATGTGTCTAGCAAAGGGGAAATCCTTTCCTTCCAATTCATATTGGACTTTAAAGTCCAATTCATATTCTTTAAAAGAGTGGTGACAATGACATAGAAGAATGCATTCAACCAACAGTTTCCCCTTTCTTCATTTTGTTGCAACAGTTTATTTCGGCAAAAGATAAGACACAGTTTTTCTACTGTTTTCGGAATGACTTTAGTCTTGGTAAGACACATAAAAGCTGGGCAGAGTCATCTTTAAAAGTAAAGTAATTTCCATTGGTTTTGAAAATCCCCACAAGAATACCTATGTCACTCAAAGAGGCCAGACTGGTGCCACTGTATATTGGAAATGGCCCTTAGGGTCCTGTTTTCAGCACTTTATTTTAAAACCACAAATGCTAAGATGTGCCTTTAATTTGCTGAAATGAAACCTTAAATCAAAACAATATCACTTTCAGCAAGGTGATGTGAAGGCACCTATCAGTTTTGCAGGCAACAAGTGTTCTTCAACAAACCTGAATGGTTTTAAACTTTTTAAAACAGTTTAAAATGTATCATTTCTTTCCTGTCTATTAAATATTTTTGTACATGTCCACCTTGCTCTCTATTTCACCACCGTGTCTTAAAATATACCCAGAGTTCTTCCACATTCTTTTTTTTACAGTGGGCTGTAGGACACCTTGAGCCCTCGTTTAGAAGAGGCATCTAACAAAGTTACTAAACAAAATGTAATAGTTCTATAAATAAATAAATCATCCCCTTTATTACAGATAAAATATAGATTCACTTTGAGGATTGATTTACACTTCGGGTAGCAAGCTTAAGTGTAGAGCTATTAAAGCGTATAAAGGAAAATGCATGTTACCAGATGTACACAAGACACACAATAAGAGCCTCAACTAAATCATATTAACATCCATTTTCACTAGCATTTAATAAAGAGGAGGGATTGCTTCTGAGTAATGGATGCCTTAACAAGGAAAAGAACTACTGCGGTTTTTCCTGGCAGCTGTCTAACTGTATGGCTGGGCCCTATACAGGCCATTTACTTGCAGTATGATAATTAAGGAGAAGCATTATTAGCCCCTCTCCTCCCTTTTAAATGCTCAATTTGGGTTTACTGTAAATGTTTCATGTGTTCTGTTAAAACAGACTTTCTACAAGATTTTATGCTTGAAATGCTATCCTATAAAAAAAGTCCACTTAAAATGTCCCAACATCTATCCTGCATTTGGATAAGAGTCCTCTTGCATTATGGTAAAGGTAAAGGTACCCCTGCCCGTACGGGCCAGTCTTGACAGACTCTAGGGTTGTGCGCCCATCTCACTCAAGAGGCCGGGGGCCAGCGCTGTCCGGAGACACTTCCGGGTCACATGGCCAGCGTGACAAAGCTGCATCTGGCGAGCCAGCGCAGCACACGGAAACGCCGTTTACCTTCCCGCCAGTAAGCGGTCCCTATTTATCTACTTGCACCCAGGGGTGCTTTCGAACTGCTAGGTTGGCAGGCGCTGGGACCGAGCAGCGGGAGTGCACCCCGCCACGGGGATTCGAACCGCCGACTTTCGATCGGCAAGCCCTAGGCGCTGAGGCTTTTACCCACAGCGCCACCCGCATCCCGTCTTGCATTATGAGGTAACCTTTATTTCCTTAGTTGTTGTATTGCTTTTGTTTCTAATTTCAAAGTACCGTATTTTTTCCGTGTATAAGACTAGGGGGGGTTTTACCCAAAAAATTGGTTTAAAATTGGAGCTCATCTTATACACAGGTAGTGCTGAGGGGTGTTTTCTTATTTTGGAGTCCCCAAAAATAGGGGGTGTCTTATACATGGGGTGTCTTATACACGGAAAAATATGGTATACCAGAACCTGTTGTAAGATGCCTTGAGTCTTGTTTTAGAAAAAGGTTATATAAGAAATTTAATACACAAACCAAACATTTTTGCAGTAAAACCTGGTGTTTACTGCCTATAACTTGGTCCAGTTCTAGCTCTTTGGGTCAACATTTAAAGCATTCAAATTTAAAGCATATGATGCCTCCTCCTAACTTAAGAGCCAAAGTACGGTAATCTCATTTCTCTCCCCCCACTTCCCATTGCACTTGTTCTCTGTGGTTGAAACCAGTTAACACAGTATACTGAAGTCCTGCTTCAGTGAAAAGGCCACAATAATTTTAGTTTGAATTAACAAGAAATAGAGCTAGCACAGTGAACTACTTTAACCCAAAATGAATTCACACTGCTGCAAAGGCAAGGAAGAGTGGCTGCAATTAGCTCTCTCCTTGCTAGGAACATGCGATGAAGGAAGAGGTCTCTATGTACCTCTGCTTGTATGAACTCCTGAAAAATTGAAGCCAATCAGAGAGAGGTGGGTTTGAATGCACACATTCTCCTTTAAGAGAATGACAATTGGCCCTTACTTGTAACAAAGTCCCAGTGAAAGCAATGGAACTTGTATCTAACTTCCAAGTGGAAGAAAACAAAAAACAAAACAAAAACAAAATTTTGACCTGAACGGGTTCCTTCAGTCCAACTTTTAAAATGAATTTCAATTTCTTGCTTGAAGAGCAGCTCATTCATTACTGGCCTTTGTGCACCCATTTTTGCTGAAGATTATTTCCACCACAGGTATTTCCACCAACTCAGATCAGAGCGTGGCTTTAGATTTTATTCATTGCCATGTACTGCATTTCAGTGGTTTGTGGTTTAGGTTCCTTCAAGCATTCAAAGGGTAGGAAGGCTCCCCTTCCCCACATTTTCATTTCATATACAGTTGTACCTTGGTTGTCGAACGCCTTGGTACTCGTACGTTTTGTTTCCCAAATGCCGCAAACCCGGAAGCGAGTGTTCCAGTTTGCAAACATTCTTTGGAACCCGAGCATCCGACGCTGCTTCCATGGCTTCCAATTGAGAGCAGGAAGCTCCTGCAGCCAATCGGAAGCCGCGCCCTGGTTTTCAAATGTTTTCGGAAATTGAACAGACTTCCAGAACAGATTCCATTTGAGAACCAATGTACGACTGTATGCTTATTCTTAACCGTGTGTGTTTCTAGAACTAATGAAACAACAAATTAAGAAAAGAAGAAATGGACATTACAACTATAGTAGTAGCATTATTCGGCTTACTCAAGAGCTTGGTTAAAGAGCCAAAAGTTTTCTGGGGTGCTTACAGCCATCTTACTTTATTTTCTATTTCAGAAGTATAACTTACCAGCTGAAGGATGTCTTCATCTTTTGGCATCACACTAAGTTCTAGCATGCTGTCACTGTGAGAGAGGAGGAAACATATTGGTATATTAATAAAAAATAAAATACTGTACTAACCAATTGATAGGAAATTTAATTGCTAGCTAACATATAAAGAGTTGCATTGATTATCTCAGGAGTCACTCTTTCTCAACAACCAGCACTGAATATAATGCTCTTTTTCCTCTTTACTCCCATGGATTGTTATTCTCCTTCAAATCACGCCTCAAATTCTATGCAGAAAAAAATATGTCAGTTGCCACTTGTAATGTGCGGCACAAGTGTTTTTAGAATCAAAAGCACACAGATCAAGTAGCTGATATGCACAGTGCCTGTCTTATCCATGTACTCACTATGAGAACATACACTTGCACCCTTAACAATACGGACACTTTTATCCTACATGGAGATTGATTATCCATGTAGATTATTTTTTACATATGGGGCAAAGAGCTAACATTGGTCTTCCAGATGTTGCTGGTATGGCTGCAAGGAGGAAACTGGGAACTTTTGCTTCCAAGTTTGGTTAACTGCAGTTTAGTGTGCCATCTGAATCCAAAATACGATTAATGTCAACTAAGGTTCCAGTTAAACAAGCTATTTTCATAATCCATGGTTTGAAGTTGGCATGTTTTGTAATCCATAGTTTGTCCAGATTCAGATACCGTGATAAACTGTGGTTAACAGAAAATGGAAGCAAAAACTCCCAAACTTCTCTTCATCAGTGGTTGTGGGGAAGCGTACAAGCCCAAGGCTTGCTGCAGCTTGTTCTCATCTCACTGGTTTAGTGTGATGTTCAGACACAGCCCCTGTGTATGTCAGGTACAGATATTTATCAGCAAAACATTCTCAGAAACAAATACAGTATTAGATTCAATTTCCCATCACCACCAAAAAGCTGCTAATAAAATAACTTTTCCTAAATAATTGTTAAGCATTCTAAACTGCTCATGGAATAATACCAACAAATGTCAAGCCCTTATGGAAATTCTATAAGCCATCTTCTTAACAAGCTTTATCTTCCTGCAGTATGGTCATATGAAATGTCACCCACAGAATGGATATGAAAGATTGAACATAATTGTCGATTTTCGTAACAATAATATGAGGTGTAGCCTTATGAATTAATTGCTATGTAGAGCACTGATCAAATACATAACTTGCTTTTACTTTTACATCTGCTGCTCAGTCAAAGTTGGCTAGGTGTCAAAAGTATAAAAAACTTCACAATGACATTATCCACAGCACATCCCTACACTTTCAGTGGGTTGTATCCAATTGGTGTCCCTCTGCTGATGGAAGGTGTTTGATCCCAGGAAGCTCTGGTCAGTAGAACACCGATTGTGGTGAACTTCTGAGAGTCTCCCTCTTCCATGCAGTTTCTGTGCCACCTCCCACACTGTGCCACTTAAGTTTTGGGGGTGCAGGAGCTACAAGGGGATGGAAAATCATCAGAGATCACCTCAGTCCTTGTGCAGCTGATGGAAGGCCCTGCTGGATCTGTCAAGGGCTGGCCAATCCTACACTGCGGAATGAGTTGAACTGGATTTACTCATTCTATGATTCTGATTATCTTGGTAAAAACAGACAAGCCATGCCCCAATCACCTTTCTCAAAACAAACTACATGGAATTTAAAATTATGCAGATTACAGACACCCATACTTACGTGTTTTGAATTAAAGCAATTACTTGAGAATATGTCTTCCCTATAACACTTTCCCCATTCACTTTTATAATTCTGTCACCTGCAGAAAAAAAAATACACAGAAAAAAAGGAGATATATCCAGACCACTGTTTTCTTCATTAACGGAAGCTGAGAACCCGTTCAAGTATTACAAAGAAAAACAAAGCAGAAATATTTCAGATGTGTGACTTACAAATAATCCCCAAGAATGAAATCCACAAGTTTAATTAGGAACTTCATGCATTCATAAGCCCTACTTGTTATAAGAGGAGCAGGGAAAGCACAAACAAATGACACTCTTTCCATCTCTTTCTAATAATATGTGAACCATTTATGACTTTCTAAACCCTACGGGTTGGAGCCAAACTTATCTTTGGAAGGGGCTGAGATTCAGCAGAAGTTCCCATTGGAGGAGTGATTCTTACTGATTTCCTATTCCCCCGGCAGACCACAGTGCCACCTCCCACACTGGTCCCTGGTGCTCTGGAGCATCTTTACAGGGGACTGCAGAGAGGATCAGCAAAAATCACATCATCCTACTGCCTTCAGCAGAGCATCCCATGGATGGAGTCCCACCCACAGGTAATCAGGTCTGGATCCAGCACATAACATCTTCCTTCCATAATGACAACCGAATCCCAAACGTTTCAGTAAGAGCTGAATGGGTTGAAACTCCCAACTAATTTAAAATTTTACTTCCTTACATAAACACACACCCTAACAACTTCCTTGGAAGTTGGAACACTCATGACATCACACCAGCCCAGCCAATCAGATATGTATAAGTAAGGTAACGGTTACCTGTGCATAATCCCGCTTCAAAAGCAGGCCCTCCTTCTTTAACCTGCTTAACAAATATGGTGTCCATCGGCTCCAATCTGTTTCGTGGCTTCCCTAAAAGAAAATTACAAATAGTCATTACTAGGGATTGGAAAGATTAATTATACCTCATTCTTCTTTATGTTAAATAATAGGATTCAAATAATTTTAATTCATCTGACAATCAGAGAATTAGCATCTGCTCTGTTTAAAGCAAGAGAACACGACATGTTTTACAGATGCATGGAAAATATTTGAGCCGTCTTTGTAAAAACCATTCATAGAGCTAGGGCTTTTTGTTTCTAGCCAGAACTCAGGAGGGTGCCACTGCCATTATAAGAGAGGGAGGAAGGTGAGTTTGGGCACCTATTTTTCTAGAAAAATAGCTCTGGGAATAGCTGTAGCACAAGAAACCTTATTTTTCACAACTGTATTGTGTGTACTATCTTTCATCGCCATTCATACCTCATCTATTCTAATGGGATCTCGTGACTATACATAGTGAAATCATAATTACAAACATAATAGCCAATATTCCGAAAACTGCCAAAACTTTGCAGACTCTTAAGGGAACTGAAATGGAATCAAGAGCCAATTACATTATGATGTTTATATGTAATATTTTTGGCAAAACTAATGTCAAGAGGTTCAAAATTGTTGCACGTTAAAGCCCACAGGGCCAATGTGGAAAAAGTGTCTATAAGACCATAAGAAGAGGCCTGTTGGATCAGGCCAAAGATCCATCTGTTCCAGCATCCTGTTGCTACAGTGGCCACCCAAAAAACGTTTTGAAAAATACATGGAATTTGGCATAGCTCACTGTCGCCATCTAATGCCACATTTGTATACTGCACTTTACAACACATTTAAAATGTTTTCTTTGCAGCTGTATAGCTGAGTCCTCTGTCTCAAACTCACTATGCTGCGTTTCCCCCAACTCCTCATCTACAACATGGAGATAATGCTACTGGCCTGTCTTTCAGTGCTGTTGCAAATTTTCCTGACACATGAGAAATGCTTTGAACACTATGAAAGTGCTATAGAAATGGTAAGTATTATTTAATATTACTGAAGTACACCAGGCTGAGTTTATTCATTCGTATTTTCTATGAAAAGGTTAACATTTTCTGATGGAACCTGCTGAACAGCAACTGAATTCCAAAATTATATCAAATCCTGCTGTTTTATCTTCCTTGCACTTAAAAAAACCACACCAACCAAAACCGCTAAGAAAGAACAATGCACAATAGAACAACAGAATGGAATGGCAAGGTAGATCTTTTGAGGTGTTCTATGGGAGAAATACGAGTAAATAAAAAGCCACAGTATCCATGTAGTCTGGGGAAGCTGACCCAAGTGAATATGATTTAAGAAAGTAAGAGCCCAGATAGATCAGACTATCCTGCTCTCTACAACAGTCCACCAGTTGCTTCTGGGAAGCTCAGAAACAGAATGAAGGCCCCGGCATTCAGTGGCAAATGGTCTCTGAGCCTGATATCATGGCTAATCATCATTGTGACTGTGCTATCCTCAGGAATTTGTCTAATCACTTCAAAAGCCACCTAAGCTAGTCAACACCCATCATAACATGGGCAGTCAATCAAATAACTCAATTATGTCTTGCATGAAGCGCTTTCTCCTACCAGTCCTAACTACGTCAATCAATTTCATAAGATGACTCCAAGTTAAAGAATTATGAGCTGGGTTATAAAACTTATTTGTATCCACTTTCTCCACACCCTATTCTATGAAGTGATATACCAGTGGGAAACTATGAAGATCATCTCAGGTGGTGAAGTACGCAACTAACAAAGATAAGAGTTTAACAACTGCTTGTTAGAAGGGATTTTCTGTTGTTGTGAACGTCAATGTTTCGTTTCTGGATGTTGTTTTTGAGCACAGGATATGAACAGCAGAACAAGGAACAACAATGTAACTAGAGGAATTAACTCAAGAGAAGGATCTGGAGAAGTTTAAATACAGTATCGGTAATTCAGACTTGTTTATTTACAACCAAGCTTATGCAAGATACGTAGGAGCATCTACAAAGGTTTGAAATAATGACCTCTTTTCCTAAAGAGCCATGCAATAACACTCAGTTAATAAGACCGTGTTGGCTTAACATTCTGAAAATTTCCTTTTTCAGTGGACTTCATTTAAAAAAGATCCACTTTTATTTATAAAGCAAACACATAATTCAAGCAACGGGTAGGGTCCTCCACTACACTTGAGGACAGTAGAGTGGTTATGGAGAAGGCAAGCAAGCACCATGGCACACGCAGCTTTGCAACAGAAGGGTATGGCCAGGGGGAATAGCTGAGGAGCTGCCACCACTGTCCCCCGTGTCTGCTGCCTGAGACAAGAAGCTTCACTCTGCACAGGTAGCACCAGCACTGAAAGGAAGTCATTAATGCAACTGAGGCAGCAGAAATCTCCCTGATTAGTTACCATTACTGAAAGAGAGAAGCAGCAACAAGAATAACTTTTCTGCCAAATGTTTGATGGAGTATCTGCTCTACTGGGTCTACTGACTTCAAGCAATTGTTATGTCCTTCAATCTAGAAAGCCGGGGGCCAGTATTTCACAAAGCTTACATCTAACAGCTTAACTGTTATTTATGAAAAAAGAAAGAGGGAGAGAAAACAGGAGCGCATCCCTGGTCCCAGTCCTTGAATGACACTGATTTGGTACTTTATTCAACAGATCTCTCTCCCTCCCTCTGTGTGTTTGTGTGTTTGCGTGTGTAATTATAGCTATGAAGTAATAGGGTGGAAAGCATGCAGAAAATGAAAATGATTCCAGACTGTTTAGAAAGACCTCAACATGAAAGACTTTTACTGCAAAGGAAGGGAGGCAGTGATGACATTTCTGAAACTCCACATTATGGTATTTGTTTTCAACTAATTGCACACCACCCTGGAATCTATTTTGATGCAGGGTGATTTAGACATTCCATAAAGAAATAAACGAACGTTTGCAGGGTATGGTATATAAACAAGTCAAAAAGCCCCACGTGCATCAAGTTAAGAGTTATAGCAACCTGTGTCAGTTCCAGATTTGGGGCACTGGAAAACATGTTTGCGGTTGGACCTCTTCCTTGACGTTACTGTTGCCTGTTTGCTTGTCTTCCTCTCTCTGGAAAAAAAGCCACCCAGAGGGCAGGTACCACAGCTGCTAGGTCATATTGTGCCATACACTAATTTGTTGCAAATGCAGAACCATCAAGAGGGCTAGAAGAGTGGAAACGGATGCGCCTTCTCACTTTGCTCTTGTCATCGCTTGCAGGTGAATAAGCAGCAATAGCAAGATGGAAGTGGTCGTCTGGGGGTCCCTGGAAGATCCACAGTGGGCCCCTCAGGTGTGTGTGCCTTCCAATGTGTTCAACCATTCCTAACATTGGGACTCCTTCCCTAGTGGTATCTTCATAGATACCCCCAAATCTGTCAGGTGAGAAGGCGCCGTATGTGATGCCAGGAGCAACCTCTTTGTTAAATATGTCTATATTGTACTTTTATAGTGTTAATTTTTGAAATGGTAATGCCTATCAGTGATATGATGTCTGTCTGTTTGTCTGTCTCTTTCTCTCTTTTCCCCTTCAAGTATTTCTGAGCAGAATATGCCAGAGGGGAGCAGCTTCTGCCTTTCATATGACATGATACTAGCCCAAGCTCCTACCGTCTGGTATATCTGAAATAAACAGGCATTCAGCCTATGGATTTACTGGAAATATACACTGTTACACCAGCTAAAGATTAATAAGTGGACATAAAAGAAACTTAATCCTAGTCTGGACAGAATAAAAAAAATAGTATGTACAAGCCTTTCATACAAACTCTAGGGCATCTACAATATTGTAAACCCAGGTGCTTCATTGTGCAGGAAAAAAATTGCAATTAGACAGTTAATTTAATGGTTTGCTCTTCAAGAAAATGGAGCAGCTCCAATGTATTCTGTAAAAAAAACCACAGATTGACTAGAGCAGCAGCAAAGATGAGACTTAGCAGTTCACATGGCATGAGTAGTGTTCACCAATAGAGGGGAAAAGAGGAAATTGAAATGATGGTAGTTGCTATGGATACCGCCACACAAAAATCAGAAGGCAAATTGGAAGGAACAAGAGTATCAGAACACTGAGTGATAAGTGCCAAAAATATCTTGCGGGGATTATCTACAGTTAACACACTACTAGGTAAGATGAATCTCTTCTACTTAAGTGGAAAAACTATGTATTTCTTAGGTTCTCAAAATGATTAAGCCACAGTAACTTGTACACGAACCATTTATCTGTTAAGACTAAAGCAAATGTATAACTCAGTTCATCATAAATATATGAAATGTATACATCTCTGAGGATTTGAATAGAAGTTTATTTTAACACATTATTATTAGCCTTCATTATGATTAAAATGTGTGATCTAATGGATCTGCCTTCATAAGTTTTTTAGACAAAAACCCCCACAATTGATTCACTCCTTAATGTCATAAAAGAGGATGCTTCATCTAACCTACGCAACTTAATACCTAGCTACAAAGTTTACAACAATCCCAGAAAAGCATTTTTAAAATAATGTACTAAAAATTAACGGATAATAATTTGAAATGGAATGAAACCATTATCATATACCTTGTACAATTTTGTGATATGTTAAAACTTTGAGGAAGGTTTTATTCAGTCATTTTTCTTTTTTTAAAAAAAATATATACAAATATTTGCTTCCCCATTGACTTAAATGTCATTCAGGGTAAGCGCAGCCCTCAGTTATTCCAGGCACAGCTTGAATTCAGGAGCGCTGCATTTGTACATTACTGCAACAACTAAAATGAAATAGATCATCAAAGCCTCTAGCTGTGTTTCCTTACCACATGTGTGCTTTCCCACTAGTCATATTAAATTGTTACTATCGTTGTTCTGACATACATACATTTAAGAAAAGAAAAGAAAAACTGACCCGCCTTAAGCAGCGACTGCTTCTTTGCAGACAGGCAGGAAATTAAATATCAGAACTAATGCCTTCAAAATACTGATTCCACATTATTAAATTTCTTTCAATAAAACAACTGCCAAGACAGTGACATCAGGACCATCAGATAAAATCTTCCGACTGACGTTAACTGTAAGAGGTTTCAGATCAACACAGCAGTGAAATTATTACAGGAAAGCAGGTAAAGATTAAAATTATTACAGGAAAGCAATGCTATGTGGACAAAGCCAGTTTTACAAAATGCCCTAAAATGGCGGCACTAGAGCCAAGGATCTCTTTGTTCAGCATTGTGCCCTTTAGCCACAGAGCAGTAGAGGCCAAGTTAATAATCTCTTTTACCTCTGATTCAGGAAAGGTGAGGGAATGTCTAGAATCGATAACTGAATGGATGAGGACCAATAAAAAGAGGAACCCAACACAAATAAGTCTGTATTGGAAACAGTGCTTTTAAGCCTGGATAGCTCAGCTGGTTAGAGAGTAGTGCCGATGATCATGCCAGGGTTGCAGGTTCAATCCTCGTATGGGAAAGCTGCATATTTCTGCACTGCAGAGGGTTGGAGTAGACGCTCCCCGTGGTCCCTTCCAATTCTGTGATTCTAATAAAAATAACTTGTCCGTGAATGGTTTGCTGGTGGCATCAATTATTCAGGACATGGTAAAGAAAAGGATTTCAAAGAGTTTCGAAAGGGTATCTCCAGAATGGGGAAATGGGCAGCAAAATGGCTGGCGCATTCCTCTCCCCCCCCCCCCCGTAAAAATTATGCATGGAGAAAGTGAACAGAAGAGGATCCCTGTTCAACCTTAAGAAGCAGCTGAAGTCGAGTCGCAATGGGGAGAGCCCCCCTCCCCCAACTTTGATTCCCACAGATCAGTGCCCCTCCTGCTTCTTCTTCCTCCTTCTCCTCCTATTCCTGGATCAGGAGCTGCAAACCCGAGCCTGATCCTGATAGTGCTGCGGGGCTCATGGCACAGTGGCTGTATGCTACTTCTTCAATCAATGAGCAGCCCGCCTCTAAAATACCAGTCACTGGGGAGCAACAGCAGGTAAGGGCTGTTGTGCTTGTAGCCTGCTTATGGACTTTCCCCAAGTATATCATGGGCCATTGTGGGAAACACAATACTGGACTAGATAGGCTCTTGGACTGACACGTTATGATCATGTTAAGGCTGATGGTGGACATGCACACACTTGCGAGCCAACTGGTACATCTGCAGAGAAGCTGAATTTTCTATGTCAACAGCTTCATCAATTTAAACATTAAATTGAAGAGTATGCAGTCATACCATTTTCACTATATATTCATATCCCACCCAATACCCAGGAAAGTCAAGACTTACATATGGGAGGGGGAGGAGGGGTAAAGAGAGAAGGTTACTTATGCGATCTCTGTATCTCCCTAGTAAAGGTAAAGGGATCACTGACCGTTAGGTCCAGTCGCAGATGACTCTGGGGTTGCGGCGCTCATCGCTTTATTGGCTGAGGGAGCCGGCGTACAGCTTCCAGGTCATGTGGCCAGCATGACTAAGCCGCTTCTGGCGAACCAGAGCAGTGCACGGAAACGCCGTTTACCTTCCCACCGGAGCGGTACCTATTTATCTACTTGCACTTTGACGTGCTTTCGAACTGCTAGGTTGGCAGGAGCAGGGACCAAGCAACGGGAGCTCACTCCGTCACGGGGATTCGAACCGCCGACCTTCTGATCGGCAAGTCCTAGGCTCTGTGGTTTAACCCACAGCGCCACCCATGTCCCTAGTACGTTAGGGTAATTATCTGCACCCGAGTGGCTGGCTGCAATGTGTCAAAGCATTGTTAGGGTCAAACTATGTGCTTACAATAAGCAGCTCTCTTTCTTTCAGAAGCAGAGACTGTAGTAGGGTCTCTGATCTGAATCCGATGGCATTTTCCCACTGAAAATCAGCTGTCAAATCTGCTCTTTATTATTTGTTCGTTCAATTTACATCCTGCCCTTCCTTCCAAAGGAGCCCAGGATGGCCAGCACAGGAATAATTTTTTTAAGCATTCTAAAACAGTTAAAACGCAATCTAAAAACAGTTAAAACATTGTTAAAACAAAGTTCTCAGGATTGCTCGGAACAGTGTTCTTCAGCCATCAAATGCCTGCATAAACAGGAAGGTTTCTAAATTTCTCTTAAAGTCAAGAATAAGGAATACAGACAGACCTCACCACAAAGGGCATTCTACAAATGGGGAACTGCCACTGAAAAGGCCCTGCCATGTGTCAAAACCAACAACACAGCCCTCAGTGGGCGATTTGATGCAACAAACAGCACTTTGGAGACAAATTAGGAGTACATTTTATGTGGGGAAAATTGTAACAGAGCTTCCTCTGGTTGTTGATTGTAAGCATGCACTTTTAAGTGTGTGCTTCTCAAAACCTGTACTTTGACCTTTGGACAAATGAATAACTTGCCAAAATGGAAAGGAGAAAGTATATATTCAATGCTTACTTTGATCAGCTGACTGTCTCCCATTGGAATAATGTAAAGATCAGATTTAAGGAACCCATTTAACTTAAGTCCCACAGATTTCAATGGGAACGAAAAGCAGCTAGCTTGCTCCAGATCCAACCCAGTATAGCTCCAGTCATTGTCAAAAGCGCTGTACAGCCTCAACTTTTATTAAATAATTTAATATTTCAGCTTAGATTTGCATTAAAGAGGTTGGCACTAGATGGCTCCTTTGCATATAATTTAAACAAAACCATAGCAGCAGTTTCACAGATAAGAAAGCTCTGCGATCCTATCCACTATTATTCACACTAACTCTATCCCACACCTATAATGTATAAAAGGCACTGCAGGAATAAATGCAAATTAGTTTGATATGTGAATTGCTTGCCCTCTTAGCTAAGCTATTCAAGAATGACACACACTGATCATTAGCACCCGGCTAGCTACTTCCGCAACACAAAATAGCTATTTATGGTGCTCAGAGAAAAATCCTTTTCTACTTTCTGAGCTACGCCAATCTGTTCTTCCACCTTAAAAGGGTTTCTGGAGATGTCCATGCTTCTATAACTGACAACTCCAAAACGAAGGATAGTATTTATTTTGTGTTAATATAGAAATAATAAATACAGGGGTACCTCCGGTTGTGCACGGGATCCTTTCCGGAGCTCCAGTGGGATCCTGAGGTGTGCGTATCCGGAGGTGCCGCTTCTGAGAATGCGCACGGCGTGGTTTAGCGCTTCTGCGCATGCAGCAAAACCCAGAAAAATACTTCAGGGTTTGCCGCGCACGTATCCCGTAGGATATGTAACCGGAGGTGAACGTAAGTAAAGGTACCACTGTACTATCCTTATTTTAGGAGTTGTCAATTGTCTTAATATAGAAATAGGTGATCTATATATACTGGATATAAAGTATTCTATACAACAGCATTTATATACTGTGGTATCATAAAATTTAAAGACAGTGAACACTGGTAAAACAAAACATTTAAAAATGAATAAGCTTTTTTAATTTGTTTTTTTAAGAATAAAGAGCTGCAAAGGCCAGACAGCACAAAAACGTATTTAGGACATGAGTCACAACCCCAAAAGTTATCACTGCCGTGTATTCAGGGGAAACTGTGTATGTCCCCTGTTTCTCCCACAGCATGTCCTGCTGCTCTAAAGACATGCTACTCTTCGGTTTAAACTGTCTGGCACTGGAAATGGCTGCAACAGAAATATTAATCAAAGTATATGGCTGTCTCCTGGGAATTCATATTGCTTCTTTGGAAAAAGCTGTGATTTTTTTTAAAAAAAATTGATTGGATTCAGACTTAGTCATGCCTGGAATAGACCAGGGATGTTATTTCCCCTTTAAAAAAGCTCAACACCTCTCCTCCCCCCCAAAAAAACTCAACAACTCTGCTCTCCCCCAAAAAAGCTCTAACAATCTTCAATGACAACGGGTAGATCACTGCCAGTTTTTTTTTTATACTGGGTGTAGATCGCAGTCTCTTGGGAGTTGACGTGCCTGGACTAGACCATAAAAATCATGGCAAACTTTTATTCTGATGGGTCTACTGTAGGTGTGACTAAATCTGGATCCAACACAATGTAATCAAACAAACACTACTTTTATTGACCTTCACTTAATTCCCTAAGTCTACACATCCCAAATCACAAGATTCTTTGGCCCATTCAATGTTCGTCCACCTAGCTTCCATAAGAGTTAATGCCGTCTTTGTGGCTGGGCATGGATTTCCACTTTATACTTCTAATTCTCGCGTTCCTTTGTTCCGCTTTCTCATTTTAAAGGTAATTCCACCAATAGTTGAAATGTGACTCATCCTAACATTTATTTCCTCCACTCTCGTCTGGCTGAATTACTCTTAATCCCCTGAGTACACAGGCTTCCTTCACATTCACCTGCCAATATTTCCATGCTCTTATGCACCTCAGAGTCCACCAAGGTAATACCAGCATATGAAAGTTAAATATTCCCAACTCCTACAAACGTATGGACAAAGCTAAAATGTTGCTATTATTTTTTCCAAACTCCTAATATCCAGGGTCTTTAAAGGACAATGGGATTTCCGCCAGGTAACAAGAGCACAGTATGCATTTCACAAAGGTCCGTCCCGCCGACAACTCTCTATCTCCCACGTCACCTCCTATTTTTCTTACCCCAGGCCATCCAATCTTGCCTAATGACGTTTCTAAAGGTTGTTATTTTATGGTTTTAAATACAAATCTCCACAACTCATAATTCTTGCAATCAGCCCGAGGCTAGCAATATGACAACATATTTTTTCTCAGCACTGACTCTAATCCAACGCAAAGAACTCCCCTCGCTCTCCAAGGAATGCTGCCATAGTGCCAGGGAACCTAGGAAATTTAATTTTCCCTGAAGACCCATGTAGGGATCTCAAGCATTATTCAGAGAAAGGTTATGCCAAATCCTACTTTCACACACCATTTTATGGTTGGCATATAAATAAATTAGCATTATCCAGGAAGATATTTGAAAGCCACCTCATTTACCTCTTTTCAACAGGAACGTAATTGTCCCCAAGATTATATGACCTTTGAGGAGAATCAGCTTGTTCATTCATGAAGCGATTTTTCCCCTTTTAATTTTTTTTTTAGTTTAAGGGGTTTGGGGGATGTTACATGCCAGGGTGTAGATAGAAAGTCGTACCTTGTCTGTGCTACAATTTTTGTACCTGCTGATAGGTAAAGAACCACTTAATTCAGTGGTAGATGTAGTTATATTTTACAATATACTTGTTTACATATTCATATAATTCTGCCTTCCTGTGCAACTGGCATGGAAAAGCGAATCTACAAATTTCGTGTAAAATACATCACTAAATTAGTACACCCAATATTTAAGACACATTTGGTAAAATATTCATTAAATTAAGAACAGACTTGTTTTATTGGTTATACAGTCGTAACCTCGGCTCCCAAATGCCTTGGGAGTTGAACGTTCCTGCTCCTGAATGATCGAAAACCGGAAGTGAGTGTTCTGGTTTCCGAACTTCTTTTGGAAGCCGAACATCCGACGCAACTTCCGGTATTGTTTCCAGTGCACCTGCACAATCGGAAACCAATCGGAAGCCGCGCCTTGGTTTCTGAACATTTTGGAAGTTGAACCGACGTCCGGAATGGATTCTGTTCAACTTCCGAGGTACAACTGTATCAGGAATTATGGATTTTAGACTATTTGATTACAGCATACAAGAATCAAAGAGAAAACGTACCCGTTTTATTTCCATTCTCTTCATCCTGCAAAAGGAAATCATAAAAATTAAAAGTCCTTGTATTGAAGCAGAAGGAGCTCTTCAAAACATTCGCATCCAGGCTTTTCAAAACTATTTATTTCAGAACTGTTCTACAGCTGCTAAGGGAGCACCTAATTGGCCGAATTTTGAAAAACCAGACAAGCCTTCCAAATAAGTAGCCATCAAATTAATGTTTAATAATGAGACAACTAGCAGATAAAAGTAAGTTAAGAGAAAGCTATTCTAAATATAGCTTTTTATTGCAGTCCTTCATGCTGAAGTTCTCTATTTGTAGAAATGTTAAGAAGGAGCAAAGGAAGCTGCTTCATAATCATTAGTCAGAACCTCATTAATCAGAACCTTGGTCCATTTAGTTCCAAAGACTTTGCCAGCCTCATGTTGAGACACCAGAAATTAAACCTGTGACCTTTGGCATGTGAAGTTTACGCTCCACAACAGGTTTTCCTCCATTCACATTTTCTACCATTGCTATCAGTTTACTTAGTACTTTCAAATGGGTGCTTAACTGCATGATGTTCTGCATAATGGTTGCATGAATCTGCTTGTCATTTGGGAGGTTTGGTATACTATTTTAAAGTATGTGAACTACTATTCAGCAAACCATAAACTACCAAAGCGACTCACAGAAGGCTCAAGCTGCCTCAGTAGCTAGGAGTGTCTTTTTCCAGCTCTGACCGGTTCGCCAGTTGCAGCCCCTTTTGGACAGAGATGATCTGGCCTCTATAATCCATGATCTGGTAACTTCCAGCTTGGATTACTGAAATGCGCTTGATGTGGGGCTACCCTTGAAGATGACTCAGAAACATCAACTGGTCCAAAATGCAGTTACAAGATTACTGGCTGAGGTTCCCATAATAAACACCCCCTGGTTGCCAGTTCATTTCTGAGCCTAATCTGAGGTGCTCATGCTAGTGCTTAAAGCCCTAAAGGGTTTATGTCCCAAATGTCTAAAAGACCACCTCCTTACCTACAGACCCTCTTGGGTGTTAAGATCTGCAGAGCTCTTGGTAGTTCCACTACCCTCAAGAGGTTTGAGAGGAGATGTATTCTCTGTGGCAGTCCCTATGTTGTGGAATTCTGTCCCCACAGAGATGTGCTAGGCACATTCATTGTACAGCTTTTGTCATATGCTGAAGACGCACCTTTTTACCTTGTTCTTACTTAACATAAATATTTTTAGGACCCATCGTAACTGTAATTTGTTTTAATGCTGTATTTTTGCTATAACCCACACCCCACCCGGAACCTTCTGGTGAAGCAGGGGTAGAAATAAATGTAACAGCACCACAAATTAGTCCAATGGAAAGGGAACTTAAAACTCTAGTTGGCAAGAGAATTCAATGCTTCACAAAACAACCCAACTGCTCTAACCTATGCATGTTTACTCAGATAGAAGACCCACAGCATTAAATAGAACTTAGGCTGCAACAAGCAAAAATGAAAATGAAAAGGAGGTTTAGTGTGGATCCACTGCTAAACTGAAATGGATGGCTAGATATCTATAAGGCTACTATTTTGCAGTACTGTACTGAAAAAATATTTGTCATTACAGTTCACTTGTGTCACTATAACCAATGAGTTACTTGTTGAATATTCATTTCACTCACCTTAAACGTAAACTGAACAGCAGACTCTGGGGGGTAAACAATGAAATGTCTTAAGGTGAAGCCAAAACCCTGTGATGTTCTTTGCAAAACTACCGTTTTGGGACCAGGCCAGGAAAACGTTTCTTCATCCTCTGACAGGGATACAGCTTCACTTTGTTCTTTTCCATCTTTATTTTTGGACACCTAATAGTAACGAAAAAGAATTGGAAGTTAAACCTCTGACTTTAAGTTACATGCTTCTTTTCACCATGCTATTGGAAGTAATTTCATTTGCAAAGACTGGTTTCTGCAAAAGAAGCTTGCAAATTTTCACCTCTCTGGCCCAGTTTGCACAACACGTTAAAATCACATTTGCTGTTGTTTCAAAGTATGGTTCAATGTGAACTCATTGTGTGCTGGGACACACCGCTGAAGAGTTCTCTCTCTGGGTCCTGCTGCTGCTGCTGCCCCACCAGCAGAAACAAGCCAGTGTTTGGCTTGTTGTGGATGTCCTCCGAATAAACTACAAGCAGCAAGTCAAGAACAAACCTTTCAAGAAAGAAACAAGCCACAAGCTTGGGTTCAGACATCAAAACAAGCAAGCCTTGCTTCCTGGAGGCATAGGAGCTAGATGGCAGTATAACCCATCCGATGGATCATCATCCTCCAGGGAGAAAGCTCTTTACACTACTTTTGGAATTTCTTGTCAAAAATTCTTATCACCAAATGTATATATATATATATTGCACAGAAGACCATTCTGTCTCCACACTTAAGATTCATATGTTCTGCTCTGCAATCAACTGTCATTTGAAGGGCAGCTGCTCCACCAGATTTTTATTTTTATTTTTACTTATTACCTTGTAACCTCTCTTTTGCTTTTTCCTCTCCTGCCAACTCCCTTCCCTTCAGGAATCTGGCAAAGATGCAATGAAAGGCCTATTCACCAAGTGACTCACAAACAACACATTCTGTCACTGGAAACGATACAAAAATACAAATAGAAAGCAGAACCCTAAATAAGAATACTATTTTTTTTAAAAAAAAATTATTTAAAGCAGCAAAACAGAATTAAGGTGGTGGGGAAAGTAATTTCATCCGGATTTGTGAGATTAACCGTTTGTTATTTATTGAAAATGACACTGAGCTGGTTGGTCTCTGTGCTGAATTTATTCCTGGGGAAATTTCCCACTTCTAATTTTGGCTCGCCACTGCAACTTCTTGTCAGAATTTATCATACATTTCAGTACTTCCATAAAAAAATATATGAACGGGCCAAAGAGCAGTCCTATAAGATCAGAGCCAGTTTCAAGCTAACTTATTGTTTCCAACAGTGGCTAATCCAGTATCTTCAGGAAGTGCACAAGCAGGCCATTTCTCTACTGTTTTCAGTAGCATATGGAATTCAGTGGCATAACAACATAGGAATTCCATCCTGCTATCACAGTGGCCAACTAGATGCCTATGAGAAGCCCACCAGCAGAGCATGAATACAACAGTGCTCTGATCTCCTCACATGAAATTCCCAGCTACTGGTATTCAGAGAACATAGGTATTGTGGCTAGTAACCATTGATTGCATTATCATCTGCACTGCCATCTTGATTGGTCGCATTCATCTGTCTGAACTTGGAAAGACATCCAAGTTGGTGGTAGGCCATTACACCTGGTGGGAGGGAATTAACATGGGGGTTCCATTGCAGTCCTGGCTAATAACTGCCACAGCCTTCCTCAAAGCTATCTGATCCTTTTTTTTAAAGTACTGTCTGAGTGATATCACCACATCTTACAGCACCATTTAGTTAGTTATGCTAGGGACAGACAGAAGATAAGGTAGGTCTTTACTGATAGCGCTTAGTGATTTGAAGCAAGGAGCTACACTATGATTTGATAGCAGCCACAAAAGGGCTCCTAAATTCTGAATTAGATTAAAGTTGAAGAAATATTGGAAGGGGGTGAAACAGGACCATGAGCTCAGCTCTGGTACTAAAAACAAATCTGAGGACTCAGCATGAGTTCAGAGGCATTTTGTTCATTAATTCTATAAGTACATTCCTTCCCCTACCCCTCCCTGGCTACTATTTTGCACCTGCTTCCAAATGGTGGACCTCAGCGGCCCAGTATACAGCCGTACCTTGGAAGTCAAACAGAATCCATTCTGGAAGTCCATTCGACTTCTAAAATGTTCAGAAACCAAAGCACAGCTTTGTGAAGAACCAAAGCGCAGCTAGTGTGAAGAACTTTATTTCCTAATCCACATTCTATACAATGCTGCCAGTCTAGAATATAGAATTTAGGTAAAGGCAAAGGGACCCCTGAGCATTAGATCCAGTCGTGGTCGACTCTGGAGTTGCGGCGCTCATCTCGTTTTATTGGCCGAGGGAGCCAGTGTACAGCTTCCGGGTCATGTTGCATGACTAAGCCGCTTCTGGCAAACCAGAGCAGCGCACGGAAACGCCGTTTACGTTCCCGCTGGAGCAGTACCTATTTATCTACTTGCATTTTGACGTGCTTTCAAACTGCTAGGTTGGCAGGAGCTGGGACCGAGCAACGGGAGCTTACCCCGTCGCGGGGATTCGAACCGCCGACCTTCTGATCGGCAAGTCCTAGGCTCTGTGGTTTAACCCACAGTACCACCCGCATCCCAGAGAATATAGAATTTAGAAGGCAGCTATTGCTCAGTGCTTTTCCCTTGATTTTGTATCTTCATCATAATCAGTAACAAAATGAACATCAACCAGCAATTTCCCACACCACTGTCATGTCTTTTTTACATCAATACTAAGAACATACACCCAAGTAAAAACCTCCTATGATATGCAAATTCAGAAGCAAGTACTGTGCACTATCAGGGCTGTCCAACCAGTAGATCGTGATCTACCAGCAGATCCCTGGCTGATCCTGGTAGATCATGGGATCCCTACCATGTACAAAGTGTACAAAAAGTTATGGGGGGGGGGAGCTAAAAAACTGTGCAGTCCTTCCCCCAGAAAGCTCAAGAACTCTGGGCACTTCCCTCCTAAAAACAGCTCAAGAACTCTGGGCAATCCACCCACCCCACGCACGCTCCTCCTCCCTCCAATGGGTAGATCACTGCCAGTTTCTTTATACTGGGAGTAGGTCGCAGTCTCTTGTGAGTTGGACATGCCTGATGCCTGCTTTAAGCCAACCCCCAATAGGATCAGGTTATCTCAAGAATCTGAGTGTATTCCATCAGCTCTTGCTCAAAACCCTTCATCAGCTTCTGAAACCTTCATGCTAACCCTTCTGAAAAGTTCACTTCACCTAGAAAGGCGCGATTCAAAATATACTATGAATGAATACAGTGTGCGCCATATGGAGCAAGTATTTATTTTGCCATGAATACAGTTGATTAGAAGCCACTGCGTTCATCACCTGAACATCATATACTTCACACATTATACTGCAACATGTCTTCTTTCCCTGCACAAATATTACTGTATAGGAAAAAAGAGCTGTGTGTGAAGTAGCCCTCAGATGCTATATCAAACAGAGCTGCAGTTTGATGAATAAAGTTTAGATGGCAAAATCTCACTATAAAATTTAGTTTTGGATTATCCAGGGTCAACCCCCAATGCACAATATAGCCAGAGTTCAGAAACTATTTATATCAGTAAGCAAAAAGGAAACAGCCCATTTAGAATAAAGGTTTCCACATGAACAACTTTGCTCAAGTGGCATGAATGATCACACTCACTTTACAATTAACCTGAGGCTGAATCTGAGAGCAGCTGAATGCAAAAACTCTGCAGACTGTGAACCCAATCCAACAACAACTAAAATCACCTGGAATTTTACCAAGTCCAAATGGGCACTCCCTTTAAAATAGCAGATTAGGGCTTGAATACCCTGAACACTCTGCAAATAGAGTAAAACTGCAGTTCTCAAGCACTCATATTTCTAAACCCTAGTTATTCTGAAAATGTTCTACTTCTACTTCTATCAGGGTACAATTACTGGCTATGGACCAAAAGCTGATAGGTTCCCCACACCTGACAATGAG
The DNA here is from genome assembly GCF_027172205.1 of Podarcis raffonei. Lineage (NCBI taxonomy): Eukaryota > Metazoa > Chordata > Lepidosauria > Squamata > Lacertidae > Podarcis > Podarcis raffonei. The sequence goes on along the minus strand of NC_070613.1, from coordinate 21,698,365 downwards.
AAGGCCCAACACCTGACCTCCTTTCCTTTGGAGAAGAGGGTATTTCAACCAATGTACCAGACAATTCTCAAACTGTTACTTTCAACACTGTACACACAGGTCCCGCTTACCCAAACAAGTGCTTCCTGGAAATCATTCATTATGCAAGTGTTTGCATAACGAGTCCGCAATTTCCATTGATTCCTATGGGAACATTTCTAATCTGGGATTTTCCCAATCTATCTCCCCACTTTTTCAATGGTTTCTTCCAGAAATTGGTGCAGCCAAACAGCAAAAGACAAGCAAAAGAAAAACTGATTTGTCCAATCTTGTTCCCTACCTACCTCCATGCATAGTTTCTGCCCCAAAATATCTGCCGCCAACCGGTAGAGCACAAACAAGCAAGGAATTAAGGCAGTGCGCAAACTCCAGATATCTGGCTATCTGAATCAACAGAGTGTATAGCAATGTGTGGGCATAATTATTTACCTTTATATAAGTGAATTCATATAGCGTGTGGGTGGATAGCAGGACCCAAGTGTATTTATAATTTGATACAGTATTGTTCTTAAAGAAATCGGGGCAACCATTCCAAATTTGTTTTGTTGCAAAAGAACATTTCTTGCAGGTATTTCAACAGATGACCTTGTTCATTGTTTATTATTATTTCATATGCAACAAGATGAAAAGTAGTAGTGCTAAATTATATATAAATTGGGCTCAGTGCAAAACTGCAGCTAGTAAGTCACAACCAAAGCTCTTGTATGATGTGTTTGTGTGTGTGTATATACACACACCAACATTTTACACATGCCCCTTTAAAATACACGCAAGTAGGTTCCAATTGACATCTGCCTCTGTATATTTTAAAGGGATAGACACTGAAAAGAAAAACACACAAGTAGACTTCTCATTTAAACACAGATCATATGAATTTGGCTTCCCGGTAATTTCACTTATTTTTATTTGCTACATTTGTAATAACACCATTCAGCCAGAAGGTTTTCCGTTAGATAAAATCACAGTTATGGAAACCTGAGTACAAGAAGAAAAATGAGAGCTGGCCCTTTATTTTCATCAAAACCTGTGGGTTAATCAACATCGAAGTGTAAAATTCCAGTTTTGAAAGCTAAACAATTACATGGCTCGCATGGTTGATTTTACCAACTTCTTTTTAAAAGCCTCTGCAGCGACCCATTTAATTTACACCTCTTTTAATCTGAACACGATCAGCTAGAAGATATAGGATGCAGTACCTCTGATCATTAAAAGCTCAACTCCTGATGCTGAAATCTGATATCAAAATGTACATGCATTACTTACAATGCATTCCCTTACAGAACTGAAAACTTTGGTTTTACAAATAGGTAATTAAACTGACTGGCAAAGCTTTAGACCAATTGTATTACATTTCTATGTGAACTGCTGCTACTCACAGAAGTGTCAAACTGACACTTAAGCTTATCATTGCTGCCTCCCACGCAAGGACACAACATATAAAGGTTAAACAATTGCTCCATACCCATTGGGATTCAACCCACACTGCCTGAGCTTGAACTGCCATCAGTGGTGTGGAAGAGACCAGCCGTAACGACAACAGGATGGCCATTGCAAAACAAGAACATCAACCACCGAACAAACCAAGAAGAGTTTATCCTCTGGACAACATCCAAAGAGGAATCTTCACCCAGTCCTGTGATCAGAATAAGATCCGGTGCTATAGAACATCAGGTCAGCAAAGCTGTTTTCACAGCGGTTTATCTGCTCCATGATCTCTTCCACCAGAACTTCTTGAGGAAAAGGAAAGTAGCCCAGTTCATACCATAATGCTATAAAATGCAATGGGGGAGGAGGGGCAGGAGGACGGGAGGGAGGGAGGGAGGGAGGGAGGGAGGAAGAGTACACACAAGAAGATTCTGATTTGTACAGACAAGAATGACTTGCTGGGAACAGAGTTTCTGCACGCTCTTGCTTGTGAACTGAAGAAGAACGATAACCATGTCAAAGCTATTCATGAATCAATGTGTCATTTCAGAAAGGTGCTCTCCCATCAGAGTGAAGCTTCATTTGCCTTACTCCTGGGACAAGCAATGCAGCTGCACAATAAAACGACTCTGGAAAAAAATATATTTATTTTATAAAGAATGCCTCACATTAATTTTAAAACCAAAGGAATTCTCTGTCACAGCTAATTTTGTGTGTTATACAGAAGCAAGGGAGGAGCGCAAGTAACTCATGCTTCTACTACTTATGCCCTCATAAGCGATTATTTTGCAATCTGCAATAACCTGATTCAGGAAATGGATTTGCTTGGATGTATTTTGAATTGAGTGTTTTTTTCTTCTCTGGCTCAGAATGTTAAATGATATTCTAAACATGCAGAGTTGGCATTTGGCTGGCCAGGCACTCAAAGCAAACTTACTCAGGTTAAATTCTAGTGGATTGCTGTGAGCATACTTTTTTTTTTTTTTACATTGACACCCACTCAAAGTAATAGTCAGTAGATGTAGAAAAAAGATTAATTACTCGTTTGCACAACTCATACACTGAACATATAGACATGTTGATGGCCAGCAGCTTCATTTGAACACATTGTGGTTATGATTTTCTGCCATAGTGTTAACCACAGAGATGACACCTGCCGCTTTTCTTGGTGTCAGAAGTGGCAGGACTACTAGTTGTGTAGCTAACTTTTCCAGCCAAGTCGACGGTGTTTCCAGGCCAGGGAACACCAACATGGTGTCCTCCAGATGCTGTCAGACCACAAAACTCCCATCGGCCCCTGCCTGCAAGACCACAGCAGATGGGACTTGTGATCAGCCACCATCTGGAAGGTAAATAAAAAGGTAAAGGTAAATGATCCCTGGACGGTTAAGTCCAGTCAAAGGCAACTATGTAGTTGCAAAGCTCATCTCGCTTTCAGGCCGAGGGAGCCGGCGTTTGTCCACAAACAGCTTTCTGGGTCATGTGGCCAGCATGACTAAACCGCTTCTGGCGCAACGAAACACCGTGACGGAAACCAGAGCACACGGAAATGCTGTTTACCTTCCCACCGCAATGGTACCTATTTATCTACCTGTACTGGCATGCTTTAGAACTGCTAGGTTGGCAGGAGCTGGGACAGAGCAACGGGAGCTCACTCCGTCATGAGGATTTGAACCGCCGACCTTTCGATCAGCAAGCCCAAGAGGCTCAGTGGTTTAGACCACAGCGCCACCCGCGTCCCTATCTGGAAGGTACTACATTGGCTACTCCTAGACTCAACCCAGGGTTTGATCAGCTCCAGACCCAGGTCTAATAGGGAAATATATCTTTTGGTTGCTCACTGCAACATGGGTTGTTCAGCTTCCAAACAATATAGGCCAGGAGCAGAGAGGTCAAACACACAGATGTAATGTGGCTTTACTGAGGCCATGCCTCTCATCGGCCCTGCTCCATGCTCTCCTCTAGTACTTTCACCTGCCTGAAATGTATTATTGAACTGAAATAATGCCTGTTGTATACCTGGGTGGAAATAAGGGGGAAGTGCATTGCAGAAATTCTGACTGTTAACGTGTCTGGAATGCAATCTGGAGTACAAAGGTAAGAGTCCAAGAATCCCTGGGAAAGTTGCATGCACTATATTTCCCTGCCGTTTCCTTTAGCCGCCAGAATTTCTGACCACTCTGGCTTCCTCAGTTGCCTGCAAAACTATTTACTCTATGCACTGCACTCCGTGTGAAAAATAGTTCCACACAGCTGCAGGGCTCCATCAAGGCTGCAGTGAAATTCATGGGAACTCCATCTGCAGCTCAGGGGGGAGAAGAGAGTGGTTCTAATAAAGTAGTCCAAGGCTGGCTGTGAAACCTGGGAACACCGAGTGACCTAACTAAGGCAACTTGGTTGCATGCTGAAGCTAAGAATCGGAGTGCAAAACAGGCCCTGGCATTTTGATAACAAAACCTGTGAATCTACCCGGACATAGATGCAGTCTGGACTCTTCTGTCTAGCTAGCAGGGCTGGAGGAGGAAGTAGAAGAGAAATTAGAACGGAATATGGCAAGTTTCCAAACCTCTCAGGTATTTGCACTTGGCAGGATGCACCTTGAACTGCAATGGAAAATATGCCAAAGTGTACAGAACTGCTATTCACAGCTTTCCCTCCCATTTAAAGACACAGGGACTCAAAATGAAACCCGAACTAAAATGTTTCCTAACGAGGTTAAGTAACCCCTAGTGGTCACTGTCATGGCAATTAAACTTTCAATGGCAAAGATTTTGTGTTAAGAATGCTTCCCACCTCCTACAAAAACTGAAGGGTATGAGAATACTTCCGTAGAGGCCATCAACAAACAGGCATTACTGCTGCTCAATGGTTTTAAAAAGAACACCTGCAAGAAATGTCCAAAACAATTCAAATGTATTTTGAATAGTGCACAACAGTATGAGGGATGCTTTAGAAAAGCCAAACCAACGTGATTTTAAGAAGTAGTACGGTGCCACATCATACCTGTTCAACATTTGTAAGAACTCAGTCATTTAGTGTGGCACTTTGGAACTCCCTGCCAATTGAAATCAAGCAGGCGCCTTTGCTGTGCTCTTTTTGGCACCTGCTAAAAGCATTCTTGTTTAGACAAGCCCACCCAGTTGCTTAGAAAGTTGAGGCTATTTTACTTTACTTTATTTATTTATTTATTTTAACCTGTTTTAGTATTTTAATTCTTGAATGCTTTAAAACTATGGTTGCGAATTTTTCTTGATTTTACTGTTTTATCTTTCATAAACCGCTTTGAGGTTTCTTACAATCAAGCAGTGTACAGTATAAATAAAGTATTGGGCACACATATTTAAACATGCATTTGCAGCTTTGGAATATTACCTGACAGGTGAATAAACCTCTGAGTTAATGGGTTGTATACAGACTCCAGTGGTGACCATTATAGACATATACTGCCAATAACAATTGATGAGATCTTAAGAGTTATTTACAACCACAGGGTACTCCCACTATAAGTAAATTCTGCTTGACATGCATGCGACCTCTGAACACAACCTCTGCATGCAACGTCTGCATGCAACCTCTGAATGGCATTACTGTGGCATACTTTGTTGAACACATTCATAAACATAAGCTGATAGGTACTGTTAAAAATAATCCTGACGTATTCCGCATGGTAAATACTGTACACAGAGCCAGATACCACCAGAGCCATTTGACTGCATCCGAGCATGTACATAATCATGAAAAACAACAACAACCAAAACCCTTTATAATTATAATTTTTTGTGTTAATATTACCAATATTAACCCCTTTCATGTGATGCTCACATACCTGTCCATCAATCCATTAGTGCCACAGCCCCAGAAGTGAGTCTGTGATACTAGCCCCAACCCTCCACATTTGCTTGGGTGTGCAAGTCTGAAGGAAAGTCTATGCACGTAGAACTCTAAGGGAAATTGAAACCCTATGCAACCAGGGTTCCAGATTGCATGGAAGTCCACACATGTACAGTAGCACCTCAGCTTACATTACCCTCGGGTAACGTAAACTTCAGGTTGCGAAAGCGGCAAACCCGGAAGTGTTTCACCCCACGCGCATGCACAGAAGAGCTCTACCGTGCCGCACACATGTGCAGAAGCAGTCCCTCCAGTTGCGGAATCCGACCAGAGCTCCGGAACAGATCCCGTCCGCAACCGGAGGTACCACTGTATTGCTTTAGACAATCATGCACAATGCACAGCTGTCAGGGGGCAGCACTGGAAAGCTGGAGACACAGTCATGCTGCCCCAGTTACCTTATCCCTTGCACATGGATAACACTGTAAGTTACGTCCTGTTATAACAAAGGAAATGACAGTTTCCCGCCTTTCCAGGGACCTCATTCTGAAAAACCTGAAGCAGCAATGTTGTCCCTGCTCCCTTTGTGATATTTACAGAAGCAATTTTTTCCTCATTCCCTCCTTTTCCCTATTAATTTCAACGGTCTATTCTATTATTTTACATCCTAATTATTTGGAACATGAAGTTATGCATCAGTAATATTGTTATGGACCCCAAATCCTAGGGGAAATTTTTTAAAAGCAGAAATTGCTGTTGTTTCTGTTTAAAAATATTACCGTAGATACACGGCACTCACATCACCTTGGTATTTTTCATAAATGAATACATTTTATAAAGAAAGAACCATCGTTTTTATAGGGCGCCGCTATCCCTAAATACTGTCGTGGCCCAAATATAATCTGCATCTGAATATAAGCCACACCATTAAAATAGGAGGGAGGGGAGAGGAAAAAAAACCCTGAATATAAGCCATTCCTTGCTGCTTCTGGCTGCATACTGGGCGGGGGGGGGGGGACGGACCACGCTGCATTGCCTGTAGCCTTTCGCCTTCCTCACTCTCTCCTTTCTTGGCCTTGGGGGAGAGGATGGAGGACTTCACACAGGGCGGGTGGCACTTCTCCTGGTGCTGTTTGCCCCACGCTCTGGCTGCATACCGTAAGGTCGTGAATATAAGCTGCACTTTTAACTTTTCACGGTCAGAATTTGGGGAAAAGGTGAGGCTTATATTCAGGCCAATAAGGTACCTTCCGGGAAATAGTATTTTTTTTTTTTAAATATCTGGAGGCCCACTTTTTCCCCCCTAGGCAATTCAGTTCAGCTACATGCCACTTTAGCAAGCAGCCATAAACCCTCCTGACCGCCATTCATTGCAGCCTCAAAAGTGCCAAGTCCAGTAGAAGACCCTTTAGATCTGAGCATCTGTCACTCTGCTGGCAGACCCTTTAATGCTGTCAAAGTTTGGAGGGGGGTGTCTAGCACATTCAAAGGAAAAGCTCTCTTAAGAAATCCTTATTAGAAAGTGAAATAAAGGCCTTTAGGTTGAAGCAATGGAGTACGACTCCTGTTTGCCAGAGACAATAAAATGCAATTAAAGCTAATTCTGATGTGTTATATAGTAATATTAAAGAATAAAATAGTTCCTGTATTTGCAACTATCAAAAATGATCCTTTCTCAGTTTATCATTTCTTTTAATAAGGTGCAAGATGTATATTTGCAGGTTAAAACAAAAAATACAGAGTGAAAACTAATTGAAATGGAAGACTAATTTAAATATGTAAAAGAATCCCTGCTACTAGAAATGAAATACTGTACAACAATGGACACAATACTGCTCTTTGTATACAGAGCAGGGTATACGTGTACAAACACAAACTGGGAACCGACACAGATGATTTAGTATCAGTTATGTGCTCCGCTCTACCAGATCCAGTAAGCATTCTGGCAGTCACATTCTGGACCAATTGAAGAAGCTTCAGAACTGGTGACTTCAAAAGGGAGTCCCATTAAGACTGCGCTGCAATCATTCAATGTTATCTGTTTTAAATGAGATGAGCACTCTGAATCAGGGCATAAGTCACCCACAATCTGGACATTCAAAGGCGCCTAACGCATCTGGCCTGTAATGTTGAGCTACTTTCATCTCAGATGTTGAGCCACTGACATCTCAAAACAGTTATGAAGCTCTGAAGTTCTGTAACAGAAAACGCCTGTGCCTGCCACCTTTGACAATTGGGGTGAAGTGAGCTGCCGCCCCCCAGAGGGACTTCTCCCCACACCCCAATTTAATAGCAGGTGACAGCTCTAAAGGAGGCACAGGGCCTCTGCCTCCTTGCCTAATACTAAAATATTAGCTAGAAATGAAACTCTCTTTGCCTATCTAGCCCCATAATAAACTACCCTGAAATGGAAAAAGGTGGCAGGTCTACTGCTGACAGATGTTTGTAGCTTTCTATATCTTACTTAGTCCACTTTTGCCCACTCACAATTTCTTTCAAATTTGTACAGTCCCAAATTGGCAGACTCTGGCCTGTTTGTGACATAATGTTCTGTGTTCACACAGAGACTTGTAAATGACACAGTGACAGTGCTAACTCATGGAAGCATCATATGAAGACTGAAATACTTCCAAAACAGGCTCAGGTCCTGAGCATGGACAGAGCTCCACAAAAGTTGGGTGGATGTCAACACCTAATAACACCTCCATGTGGAGGCTTTTGAGTGGCTGTTTTTTGAAACTTCTTTTAAGACACAGTGATGCCCTTCATGAACACCAACCATGTCAGTCTGTCCAAATAATGCTAACCTACAGGTAACACACTAGAAAAGGAAATACTCAAATTACAGATACAAGTTCAGAATTACTCCACAAAATTACTTTATCCAGCGTAATGCACTCACAATGAATGCTTACCTTATTTCACCACGCAAGGGTCGCATTATTTTCCTTTCCAAAAAGGGGTGTGCGACCACTATGCGGTGAATTATGGGACAGAAGTGGAGGAAAGGGTTGCGGACAGGAGGCAGGGGTGGTCACTTGCCTACCAATTCCCCTTCTTGGCTGGGGTGCCCTAAGGGAGCTTAAGTTGAGCGGCGGCAGCGACAACAGCAGCAGCAACCTGGGCCTTTCTTCGTCTCACCTCGCCTCTCCAGCTACCTCAGCTCAGGACTAAGCCAATGAGGCCCAGACTCTGGCCCTTGCCACCTCAGGAGCCCCCCCCCCACCAACCCACAGCTCACCTCAGAATTACCCCTGTGACTATTATGCAGGGAATGCTCTGGGACCAATTTTGGGGTCTGAAAAAGGGGATGCAGCCATTTTGCAGTTGAGAAATATGGTATGGGTAAACTGGGAGGCTTAGTGACTGTAAGCATAGCTTGGTACCTCTGACTCCCATCAAGTTCATGATGTGATGGCTGTTTAAACAAGTAAAACTATTGCGCTGGTGTAGTAAAGCTGGACATTAAAAACTTGAGTCAGCTTATTAAAAGGGTCATGGAAATATCTAGAAAGGGTCGATTTGGCCATGGAAAGGATAAGAAGCCAGAGGAGACCTGGCCTGGAAAAAAAACTTCAGAATGAAAACTATCTGGACATCCAAGATGGAAAATAATACATAAGGCTGAGTGTTGGAGTTAACACTCCTGTGATGACAAAGAAACCGTGTCCAGGATGTTTGTGGGCTCCAACCCAAGAAGCGTTTTTGACTGGAGGCTAGTTTGTTTGCATGGTTACCACATGCACAGTACAAAAAAATGTTAACTAACATTACAAACTGAGGCGCCACAGTGAAAAAGCACTTCCAAAGAATTACAGAAGGAAAAAGTGACAGAGGACAAGAGAAGATCTATACTGGTGGTATGAAACTTGTATCTTCAGGTTTTAAAGGCAGCTGCAATGTCCTCCAGCATATCGTTTGAATATGCTAATCTGCATAATTATGCATATTGAAGACTCTCCACTAGTGGAAAGAAGCATTAAAAACAAAGAGGGAGAGAGGGGTCAGTTTAATACCTGTCTAATGGAAATCCTAATAAATATATTGATTGTTAAAAAGAACTTGCCAGTACTTGCCAGATGGATGAGATCAATAATTTATTCTACAATATGAGCACTTTTGGCCACATTCCAACCACCCTACTGTTTGTGCTTCTTAGCAGTGTAAGACAAACAGATACGTATAAAGCAAGTGCCATTGCCATTTTTCCCCACTTAAGAACAACAACAATCAGCTACCAGCTTCTTCAGCTAGCAATGGTACTTGCTCTTAAGAGAATGACTCCTACCTAATTCTCTAACAGTGAATTTTTGGCCTGCAGGCCTTGCTGAATTGCCAACCAGAACCAGGTTCCAATAAAATATGTAGATATGATAGAACATTTCAGGACAAAACCATTAAATAAAAAATAAGAAATATTTATCATGCACATTTTACAACATTTTTGAAGACAAGATATACAACAGTGATATTGTAGCTGAGTTCTTAAATCGTAACTGAGTTCTTCGTAACACATAAAACAATCAATAAAACTTAAGAACAATTTCAGGGCATGAAGCTTATCCATATTATTCAACAAATTTGCAATGTGTTGTATATAATTTATGTTCCACATTCCCACATTTGCAAAGTACGATATGGATTTTTTTTTTTACACAGATACAGAAATGTGGCTCAGACAATGGAAGTTGCTAAAAGTCATTCAGAGATTTCAGCTTTGGAAGAAAAGTCCAAATACTGTCCATGGGGCCACACTGTTGCATCTCCACACACCACAAGTAAAATCTAGTATCTTAAAAGCCTTTTAAATTATGTTTGTGTGTGTGCTCACGCATACACATAAAGAGACAGACACCTAGCAATGTCCATTTACTGCGATCCTAGGGAACTAAGTGATCTATAAGCACAGCACACTTACTTCTAAGTAGCAACACAGTAAAGTTCGAAACAAACTGCAAACTAACAATGCTTCATAATCACCAAGACTTTAAAGTGCTTAACTTTGGCTGTATTTTTGCTCATTAGAAATGTGAAGGCCCGGGGGAAAAATTGAGAGGGAACTTGCTGGTCACTGTGAGAACTGGATGTTGGAATAAATGGAATAAATGGGACTGATCCTGCATGCTCATCTCATCTTCTCATGTGGGTCCACCACTCTGCCACAACCACCCCCGCTCAAACTTCCCCCCTCAAAAAAACTGGAACCAGGTGTTTAACTTGAGCTAGAAATTCATAAGCATTGGCATCAATTGTATCTGAGGGCAGGAAGTTCCAAAGCTAGGGTGCCACCACCAAGAAAGCCCTTGCCGCCAGTCCACCTCAGTGAAAGTCACCACCACCAAGACAGCCTCCCTGGCTGATCTTAACATACAGGCTGGTCCACAGTGGACCAGGTGTTCTATCAGGTGGAGCTACCTGGGACCACTCAGCTTCCATTCCAACAGTGTTGGTGCCACCAGACATCCGTGTTGGGGGTGGGTGTTTGCCTGGCAGCTGCAGTGCTACAGGGAGCAGAAGCGTCAGGGACCCAGGCAGGATAGAGAGCAATGCGTTGCCCTCAGCAGCAATCAAGTGCTTACACCAGAACTTTACCCAGCATCGAGCAAATATGAATGACTTAAAGAGTGCATGTAGAATTGTGGAAGGATACCACCCCCCAAAAAAAAACAACCCACAACCCAACAACTCTTTGAAGATCCGGTTTCTAGCTCTTACTGCCGCTAAAGTTTCAAAGTCTGAGACAAGTGCCTACTAAGGCCAAGAAATAAGATGGTATTGGATCACAGATGTATTTCACATTCCAAGGTCCTAAGTCCTGTTCCTCTGTCACTATGACTACTACAAAATATACAGGGACCATGAGCCAGATGTTCATTACTATAAATAAAACACTGGTGATTTAAAATGCAGCACTAAAAATCTGAGTAAACCATGTATACAAAATGGCACACCCTGAAACAGAGTGTTAAAAAGTACAGAAATCATAGTATTTCAACATTGAAATTGCCTTCCAATAAAAACTGGAGTTTGGTGGAGGAACAGCAATGGCCTTTAATATAAATATGCCTTTGACCTTCCATTTCTACATGAAGGTTTAAGAACATCCTCACTCCACAACTTGTTTATTCTCAACTTCTAAGGCCAGTAGGCTGATCATAGGATTCAGTTCATGTGATTCTTTTCTGTCAGAATTAGGGGCAGTTAGATTGCATGGATTACCTGGTTTAGAAAAGATGTTATCTGAATGGTGGAAGGGAGGAGGGCTGGCTCACTTCATCAGGTAAGGAGGGTGCCAGCCTCAGTTAATGCATGAACTGGATCCAAGTCAAAAGAGAAAAGAGAAAGCTGTCCTGCCATAATTTAGCTGGCAACAGAGAGACCCGAGTTCAGCAAAGTGTGTTGTCTAGAGTGTAAGAATGGGACTGAGGGGGCCCAGATTCAAATTGCCCACTAGGCCATGAAGCTCTCGCTGGATCATATTGGACAAGTCCCTACGTATGACACTCACCAACCTTGCAGGATTGTAGTGAAGGTGAAACGGTGGGAAGAGAACCAGGAACTTCACTTTGAATTAAATTAAATTAATATTAAATTAAAATCAATCATTATCACCACTGACGATCGCTAGGTGACTCTGGGCCACTAATTACCTCTAAGCCTACTTCTGATCACTGCAGGTGGTGACAGCAATCACAAAATTAAAAGATACCTGCTTCTTGGGCGAAAAGCAATGACAAACGCAGACAGCATCTTAAACAGCAGAGACATCATCTTGCCGACAAAGGTCCGTATAGTTAAAGCTATGGTTTTCCCAGTAGTGATGTATGGAAGTGAGAGCTGGACTATAAAGAAGGCTGATCCCAAAGAATTGATGCTTTTGAATTATGGTGCTGGAGGAGACTCTTGAGAGTCCCATGGACTGCAAGAAGATCAAACCTCTCCATTCTTAAAGAAATCAGCCCTGAGCGCTCACTGGAAGGACAGATCCTGAAGCTGAGACTCCAATACTTTGGCCAGCTCATGAGAAGAGAAGACTCCCTGGAAAAGACCCTGATGTTGGGAAAGATAGAGGGCACAAGGAGAAGGGGATCACAGAGGACGAGATGGTTGGGCAATGTTCTCGAAGCTACCAGCATGAGTTTGACCAAACTGCGGAAGGCAGTAGAAGACAGGAGTGCCTGGCGTGCTCTGGTCCATGGGGTCACGAAGAGTCAGACACGACTAAACGACTAAACAACAACTACTTCTGAGTTAGCCTCTTCAAAGTTAACTGTAAGAATAATCCCTATGTAGCCTACACCATCCTGAACTTCTTTAGAGGAAGGGTGTGGGATATAAAATGTAAGAAACAAAACCACGGATAGAACCAAAACAGTGAAGCAGCAACCCAAAAGACACACACAATGAAAACAAGGAACACCTATATTACAGTGCTCTTTAACTTCATGAAGGATTTATCACCTCCAGCTTATTGTGCAGAAATCTCTTTAGAAAATATGCTGTATGATGACTTGGACTGCAATGTAATCTCGATTTGAGTCTTTTATGAAGTCACACCTATATGACTGGATTTTTTTATGTTTACCTCTGTCGCTTGCCCAGTCATATAAACCACAGCCCCAGAGTTTATACATGCCAAGATCCACCCAAGACGTTTCATTTAACCATATGACCCAGTTCCGCCCTTTCCTCTTGGGCGTGTGGATTGCTGGTCTCTCCCACTCCTGGTGGTGCATTTATTATGCAGGTAAATGCTTTCCATAAGTGACCCAAAGGACTGAGAACTGAAGGAAGACTCAAGTAAACAGAGAAACCCAGAAGACTGTCACATCTGAAATTCCTAGAGGCCCTATTTTCCATGGCTGGTTTGAACTAGGATTACACATTTCATACATACAAAGATCAGCACTGGACCTTTCAGCACTCACATTCCATTTCTGCTTGAACATAAACTACTTTGTGGCGGGCTCAAAGACACGAACTGTAGAATGAAGTTCCCCTTCATTCATTACAGGAAGTCTGCTGTCTAAGAAAACTCAAGTGTCTAAAAGCTTAGCTGAACTGTCCTCCTTAAAACACAAAAAGAAAGGAAAATCAGCACTTTGTTCTAAATTTTAAAAGGCAGTTTCCTTTTTTACACTCAGCTATTGGACCTCTCCCCACCAGCACCTCATTATCAGCCAGATAATTATTTGATGTGAATATTTACAAGTCTCAAAGAGACCTAATTTATACCACCTTAGAAAAAATTAGCAATGACCTAGTAAACATGTTGTGGATCCAGACTAGCAGTAAAATCCTCTACCCAAAAGTTATTCCTAGGAATGTAGGTATAACCAAGGCTGTTTTTCAGCCGGAACTCAGTTCCAGCACTTCTCAAGTGGGCGCCATTGCCATTATAAGAGAACATGGGAGGCGTTCGTGGTGAGTTCCGGCACCTCTTTTTCTAGAAAAATAGCACTGGGTATACCTGATATAGAATTGTAGCCTCTATGTTAATTGAGCTTAGGACCCATGGGAATCAATGGTACAAGTCAAGTCCTAATTTCAATGGAAACCAAGTTCAACTAACTACCGTAAGTCTGGATCCAGTCCAATATATTAGTTACAAAAAACCGCTTAGTTTTAAAAATGAGAAGTGCAGCACTCAATTCATGCTTGGATACCATCATGAAAGCTAAAATGGGACCTCTGTGTTCAAAGGCAGTGTATCTTCTGCATAGCATTTGATGCAAAGAAAACAAGCAAAGAAAAGTTGTTTCCTTCATGCCTTCCTTTACAGGCTTCCTGAAACTTCTGGTTGGCCACAGTGGGAAGCAGTATACTGGTCCAGGCAGACTTTTGGTGTGATTCAGCATAGCTCTTCTAAAGTCCTTCTGATGACTCTGATTACTTGCCATGGGCAAGGAGGAATTGTTCCTTGCACAAACAAGTCAAGCTGCTGAAGGTCTTGCCACTGAAGCTTGTCAAAGCAAGCTGTGGCTGAGATGACTTGGTTGGGCCCGCCTTGAGTAGCTACTGTTCCCCACCCACTCCAACTTCAAGGGAATCTCACAGCCAATGCAAAGGATGCTTAAGTTGTGATGGCCACACTGATGTAAGAACACCCACTTGCTTAGCCCCCCAACAACACCAGCAAGAAGAGTCCTTTCCATTATTTCTAAAGTGGCAGCTGGGGTCGCCAACCTCTTTGGGCCCATAAGTACATCTGGAATTTTGAGAGAACCACCCCAGGGTCACTCCCCTCCCACCCCACAGACAGAAAGTATGCACATCCACACACACTTAGGTCCTGTGCATAAGTCAGATCCAGTTGAACTAAATTTGATCCTTTTGAACTTGCATGCTTCTACACAGCCCCCCCCTAAAAACCCACCATCATATTAAAGCTTACATTGGTAGGCTGCATAGTAAGAAGATCCCATGCTTGCCAAAGAAATATTGATCCATGATACAGATCCTTGTGCCAGCAAAACCAGCTACGAATCACAGAATACCTCTGTGGATGCAGAGATGACTTATGATTTGATGGTGCTTTTGCAAGGATCCCTTTTAAAAATTATGAGGCTCCATAAACAACCATGTCTCAGATTCGTGTTCTTGAACCAGATCAATGGAGTCAACATAGATATGTGATCCACTAGCTGATGGTAGATGGGGTAGAAGGATCCTGTGAAAAGAGTGTGCCATTTCAGGAGGATCTGCTTTACTGGATCCAACTAATACACATGCGTACTCATACACCTTCTTCCTGGGCTCCATTCTCTTTCTCTCTCCTGTCTCTTGCACCCTACTTTATCAGTTTTCCCTCCTCCCTTCCCCTTCTTTCCCTTCTGCCCTCTCTGTCACTCCAGTTTCTGTTCAGATGCTCAAATGCCAATCTGAGCCTTGAAAACCCATAAAAACTGAAACAGGAAGTGGGAGAGAGCAGCACCTTCCATTTCTAAATGTTTTTAAAGGGCAGGGAAAAGAAAAGCCACCTTCTCTACTTCATGATGGCAGGAGTAGGGACCTCAGATGCTTTGTGGACACCACAGGAAGCCCTCAAGGCTGACGCTGTGTCCATGGGCACGACATTGCTAACCCAAGATGTATAAAACCAAGGGCAGAGTGGTTATCCTGGAAGCTGAGTAAAGGGGGAGATGGTGGGGCTGAAGAATCAGTCCCGCCTACTCCCCACTGCTGAACAATTGGAAAGGGTTTGGAGAGGGAGGGGCAGGTGGTGATGATTATAATTTTTCAGAAACAAATAGAAAACAATACATGCTTCAAGGACTTTTCTTTTGGCATAAGTAAGTAAATCTTCACTAAAGTTGGTAATACCGTACTCCAGTCTCCAGAAGCACATAATTCAGTTCCTAGCTGGGATAAAGGAAGCCACTCTTTAGGGCACACTGCCAACCTTGCCAGGAACAACCTGGAACACCTGATTCCACCCACTCTCATACTACTTCACATGGGACAGATAACTGCGGTTCCCACCCATCATATCTCTTAGCTCTCTCTCTCTCTCTCATTCACACACACACACACACACACACACACCTATTCCCAGCACATAACACTCCTTCCTCCTTTCATGACTTTCAGCCTTTCCATGCCCTTTCTCAGGATCCTGCCCCCCCCCCACTTTAAGATGCAGAGTTCTTCCTTCCAGTAATTTGTCCTTTATCTGAGGCGGAAGCAAAGTCAAGTTTCCCAATACAGAATTTCAGAGCCTAAAAATAGGGAAAACTGCAGTGTTCTTGAAACCAAAATTGTGCTAGTTCCAGCTACTACCTCGAACTCACATAAACAAGTTTACCTTGCTTATGTTAAAAACTAGTCTGAAAACACATTACATTTGAGGTAATTTACTTTCTAAGCAATGTAAAACTCCTATACCCGAACATCTGTATGATTAAAGCCTTTCCCTGTACAAAAAGGAATATATAATAATGTTGATATCTATTCCTGAATAATGTTAATATATATCCCTGAAAGACAGCTGTGTAACAACTATAGTTCTATGCAAATGCATGCTTTTAAATCAGTCTATTCCCTTCTTGAACTGAACTGCCTCTTAACTTTGCTGCATCCTTTACTGCAATCTGTCCTGTTAAGTCTTTGCAAAAGCAGTTCCCAGTAGCCAATTCAGTAGCTAAACTAAGTTAACTACAGCAGCAAAACAATCATTTTACATAGGACACAGCTGATTGTCCTTCACTAAATATTATGGCATATTATACAGCATAGGAGATGGAAAGGGGGGAGGAAGAAAAGGGACAAGGGGTTTCGTTTGTGCCTTTTGCACAGTATTTCCCCCCTCTTCATAAACAACTAAATATAATGGACAAACCTGACCACTCCAAGCGCAATACAGGTTACATATCAAACTCCAGTTGTGGTTGATCATGCAGTCTAAAAGCCTGAACTGGGCCATGAAAGCCTATAGCGCAGACTGCATCTCTTCTCTGACTCAGCTTTTGCCCGTGTAGTACTAGATCTGTGAGCTATGCAGTGAAGAGATTCAGGAAAGAGGACCTTTCTCTCCCTCCCGCATCTGCCTAGTCAGCAAGACAGCTGACTGCAGAGAGCGCTTAAAAATGCAGGTAGGTGGTGCCAAATTGGGAAAGGGAGGATGGGAAATCCCTGAATATTTTAGGATCATTTGCTACAGCATGTATTCTACACAGCGTGCTACTCCCTGTGCTCCTTGCTGCAAATTAAGGAAATTACATCAGAACGCAATGCAATGTTAAAGCTGCAATTTCATGCAAACTTAACTTGGATATAAAATTCCATTCAACTCAAGTGAGGCAATCTCAAACAAACACCACCTAA
This sequence comes from Podarcis raffonei, assembly GCF_027172205.1. NCBI lineage: Eukaryota > Metazoa > Chordata > Lepidosauria > Squamata > Lacertidae > Podarcis > Podarcis raffonei. The sequence goes on along the minus strand of NC_070613.1, from coordinate 21,681,247 downwards.
GATCATGCTGTGTATTTTAAATTAAATCAACTGTAGGCTGCTTTCGTAAATTCTGAATTCTCAAACTATTGGGACTCAAAACAACACTCCAGTTAATAAAAATGATTTTTTTAAAAAACCAACAACACTCCAGTCGAAAGCACTATGTAAATGCTAAGTATTATTATTATTATTATTATTATTATTATTATTATTATTATTATTTCCCCAGTAGTTCTGCAAATATCCTTGCAAAAACCTCCAGTTAGACGATATATCAACATATACAGATGGAGATGAACCTTTTGAAGGGTAATCATAATGTTACTCTTTCCAGTCAATAATAGTAAAAAAGTGAAAACTGCAAGACAGAAAATGTGAAAAGAGAAAGACATTGTGGATGAGGCAAGAGAAAGACTAAAGGGAAGGGAGTAGTTCAACTGGGACCATGTTTCACTGCAATTTCCCCCTCCCCCCCCCTCAAAACCACATAAACTGAAAACAAGTGATTTCCCTCAAGGATCTTATAGGAAAGACAGTTCTGGTTATCTAGTAATGAAAAATGCCTCAAGAACCGTAAAGCCAACACTGGACTTGTTGCCTGCCTATTCTGGTTTCCCTTCACGACCACAAAGTTAGGAATAAATATGATCTGACCTGGGAAATACAAGTCATGGCATTTTGGCTCTATAACGAGGTCCAGCAGAACTTATCAGCAGCGGTAGTATTGGTTCTGTCTATGGTTAAACCATCATAAGCCACAGAAAGAAATATGCCAAAGCACAAATGGGGACCCTATCTTAGCGCCCAGGACCATTTCCACCATTAGGATAGAAGCAATATGGACCTGACAGCCTTATGTACAACGGAATCCCTCCTCCTCTTTCCATGAAGTTTTAAAAATAATTTTAACATGGTATGTGGGACAAATCCAATGCTACAAAAAATAATCAATTAAAAAGAGAATATGTCCTATTTAATTCTTTAAAAACAATAAGACATTTTTGTTAAAGCCAGTACAATTATTGGATATTGCGGGGTGAGGGGGACAGAGAACTCCTAAGAGATGTTTTTTAAATAGCTTTTTGTTGACTCACAGTCTTAGTCAGGGGTAGGCAACCTAAGCCGGATCCAGCCCAATCACCTTCTAAATCTGGCCTGCGGATGGTCCGGGAACCAGCGTGTTTTTACATGAGTAGAATGTGTGCTTTTATTTAAAATACATATCTGGGTTATTTGTGGGGCACAGGAATTCATTCATTCCCCCCCCCACAAAAAAAATATAGTCCGGCACCCCACATGGTCTGAGGGATGGTGGACCGGCCCACGGCTGAAAAAGCTTGCTGACCCCTGGCCTTAGAGGAGGGCAACAAACTCTAGCCAAGGTTTCTGCACACTACAGGCCAATACTACCCAATATTAATTTGGAGTTGCTTTAGCTTGATTTCCTGGCAGACAAATTGGGGTGGGGTGGGCCTACCTACAAATATATAATCATATTTGTTATTGACTGCAAAGAACAGAGAATTGCCTTTTCCTTTAGGAACAGGAAACTCATGCTCACACAGAAACAGCACATCAGTCATTTCATACCAAGGTCACTGTCACACTGCAGAAACTAGAGGGGAGGGGGAAAGAGAGCGAATGCTCTTATATGCCTGCCAAACTCTTTCTAGGTAATTTTCTTCTACAGAAACGCAGAGTAAACAGTTTTTACATTACTGCCTGCCAATGAATAGAAAGGGAAACAGGCAAATGTCTTCCAGTGCCACTACCACTTGTGAACTTTACAGTACTGTAAGCAACAATCTGTGCGGCCAGATACAAGTGCCATTATGGGCCACTTATAGAGCTTTCCAAACTTTTCAGGTTGGTGACATACTTTGTAGACATGCATCACCCTCTCATGCTAATTGTGAAAATCCAGTTGTGGAGTGTGCCAGGGATGTGGTACATGCTAGACGGCTGTGCTAGGGAGGAGATGATTGCTGGATCCATATTCAGAAGAGTACTATATGCAGTTGGACCATCATAACGGTTCTGGAGAATTATTGGCTCTAAGGGCCAAACTGCGAGGGGAGCCACCAACCCCACAATTTTCACTGTCAATAAAGGTTCCATGAAACAAAGAGGACCATTTTGAAGATGCAAATTGAAGCCCACTCCCCACGCTACCACCAAAGCTCTGCAATGTAAGATCTTGTTGTTTCGTTGCACTTATTGGCACCACTGTACCAATGATCTTCACACATTACTAAATCACGCGTTACCTCCTCCCATGCAAACCTGACCATGCATTTAAGGTCATTCCTCAGGAAAGCTCTCTTTGATGAGGTTCACCTGGTATCTAACTTGTCTGTCTTTTCAGCACTAGAGGCATTCTAGAATGGTTGAGCCAACTTTTATTTGGCTGCTGTGATTTTTACTGTTAAGCTGCTCTTACTGTTTGCTAAGTTTTTTTATTGTTTTCAACTGTTTCACAAGATTTAAGGAAAATAATAACAACATTGGGGTGTACTATAAAATTTTAAGAGAAACATACATGAGTTGGAGGTCAAAGGATGCAGACTGAAAATGTCAGGGCCTTATCACTTTGCAAAGCAAATTTGGTAAACTGGACTATGTAAAACTATTATCTGTGGTCGTCGTGCTTTCACATGATGATGAGACTGCATTCCAAAATTAAAAAACCCAGGGAAAGCCAAACTGCTTAGACCTTCCTAAGTACACGGGACACTACTTCCAGGATTGTTTCTGAATTGTCTGGTTGTCCCTTGCCATGCTATTATCTTGGACACGGACTTTGTAGAGACAGTTGATGGGAAATCAGAATTGCCTTGTCTCATTGACTGACATTTACGCCTCTGCACTTCTGGCCAATGTCTTTCTGCTGAGTCCTTTTGCAATGTTTACTGTGCTAACTACTCCAGCCTCGAACAAAATGCAAATGTTACCACAAGCTATCTCTACCAGTTATCTATAGCACAGCCTGCAACACTATCCTCAGTGTAACAGATCAACTCCGTTTAAACTTAAGACCTCTCGATGCTCTAATGAAGTCAGGTTTTGCTAGAAGAGCGTACTGGTTTCATCTGATCTTCACCAGCACCCAGAAACAAAACAGACTGAATAACTGAAACTCATAAAGCAACTGGAGAAATGAACCATATCATCCAAAAGGAAAAATAGAAAGAAGTGTTAGTGAATGACCAGTGAACAACGGCATTTTTTTAAAATCTCAGGATATTGAATATTTGGTTATGTTAACAGATAAAAGGAGATCTGAAAGGGCCTTCTGAAATGAGGCATGTCTGTCACATTCTAAACTCACTGAGAACCCTAAGCCATTTTGGAGTAAAGGCAGAATACATGTGTAAGAAATGAATGAACAAGTGTGGCAATCTGAATATTCACCTTATGGTGTAGGTTTCATTGACAGATGCTGGCAACAGTGCTTCTTTCGCCTTGGCAATTGTGCTGGGATTAGTAAACCATGTTCGGCACGGCTTTCACACAAGAGTGTTGGCTTTGACACTCACAAGAGCCCCAACTGTCAGCACCAAGAGACACTATGGGATAACGGTCTGCACAACAGACTGCTTTTCTCTGCTTAAAGCTGTCATCATGGGCCAGTTCCAACCTAGAAGATCCCGCAGGGGGGGCTTTTGAAACTATTCCGTTTTGCAAAGACTTGCAAAATAAGAATAATGTGTACATATTTAAAGGGCATGTGTTTACACAGCGGCAGGTAGACAGAAAGTAGTTAGAATTAATTATAATAATAATGATAATAATAATAATGTGAATTACGAAAGAAATATTTTTGAATAGATACCAGAAGGTGACTACAGTGCCTTATTGGAGGGAAAAAACATATTAATTTTGAATACTGGTTTAACGTTTGCCATGTTATGTTCCTACATAGGCATCCTTCTTTAGAGAAAATACTACCTTGCATGTGCAAAAGGAAGACTTGGCAAGAATGTATGAGTGTTCTTCTATTTTCACAGCACGTAAGAAAAAATATACCTTTCTGAGAAGGACAACAATGGGGAGAGAGCATTAAGAAGTGCTTAATGGTCTTGAAAACCAAAGACTATACAGTATATTCAACCCTTTTCCAGTGATATCCTTGAAAGAGATCCGAGACCTGCATTTATTTTATAAAATGCCAGTTACTGCCGTCAAACCAAGAATGTAGATGTGGCAACTGCAGCTACAAACTATTAATTCAAAGTATGCATAATCTGTAAAAGGAAAATACCAGATACCACTGATGCACACAGCTCTCAAAAACAGTAGATTTGAGCTCTCACTACTAATTGAATTTTACAGGCACACAAGACTCCCAGGAATGCGGGACATCCTCCTCGAGCCATTCTACCACCAGGGAGAGATCAAAAAGGCACTGCCTTGTTAAAAAACACTGGGGTTGTGTTTTATATTCTCTATTTGGATTGTTCTGCACTGGAGCCTGATAAGGACTTCATGATTTTGGTGTTTACCTTCTGAACAAAGAGAAGCTGGTCTTGAACATTACTGGCATTTCATTACACATTATATTTGCTATGGGGAAACTTTCAAGTCTTTTCCAACTTTAGCAACAAGCCACAGACACTAGCAATGGTGGCACTAGGATTATCCTTCTTTACAGGAGTCACAGTGGATCAGTTTAAAATAAAGTTTCCCATTTTGAAATGTAGGCATTGTGTTCAATGTTAGTCAATCTATGGAAATTAATAGATGTGACCAGGTTAGGTCTATAATTTCAACTTGTCTGTTCTAAATAGAACTTAGTTGAATACAATCAGATTCAAAGTACTAATTAAAGTATATTACTCTGTAGCTAAATAAAGCATTTCTAAAACTTTTGGTCCCATAGGCTGTGCGCCATTTGCACTGCAGAATTAGTTTGTTAAGAGTAGCCTACGTCAAACTCGTGACCTCCACATGTTTGAACTATAACACCCATCAGTCACATCCAGTTTAGATACAAGAGACAGATTTGTTTGGTAATGTACACATTCAAGAATTTTAATTTAACATGATCAGTTACTTGAATGATGCTGCAATTTCTTTGCTTGGCCACAACTTACGCACATTTAATTTGTGTTCATTCAGCTTTAAGTGTGTGGCAAAAAATATATATTAAAGGAGCAGAAAAGGGGTAGGGATCTGGGGGAAATGACTTTGGCAATACCACCCGCCATTTAATCCAGTAGGTTTGACCATACACAATTTTGGCTTTAGACGCGATCCCCAGAACGTTAACACCCACTTAAGTTGCTGGCTTAAAGTAAAGATACCTAGGATCAGACTTTAAGTGTCCAGAACTTTCCACAAACAAGAGCTGGAATTTACTGGACGAATCAATGATATGGAAAGTAGGTATCCATGTTGTTTGGTCAGCAGCCATAAATATTCATTATTTAAGAACTAAGCACATTATAATGTTCAGATACAAGTTTACCCATACAGACCTCCACTGATGATTCTGACAATATACAGAATAAATAGCATAGACTCTTAGACACAAGAGATTACTAACTAGTCCCTGGACCCAGTAGTCCAAGGTTTGGGACAGTTTGCATGAGTTGAACACACATGGCAAACCCTTAGGTTCATGTGCTCCTCTCACAACTCTCTTCATGCACAGCTAGGTAGACAAGTTGTAGCCATCTTTATTCTCAGTTTCCCTTAAACTCGGTTTGTTGTTGCACTGGAATTAATGACCATGGGTTTTTTGTTTTTTACTAATTCTGGTCAGTTTCAAAACAAGTCCACATAAAACCATGAATTATGAAGGTGACTGGCTTCAACTAAGCATAGTTGGTGTAAACCACAATCTCCAGTTCAACTCATTTTAACTTCGTTATATTTTTCTAATCCTCTCTGGGAATTTATGGTGAAGGACAGGTAAAAGAAATCCTGTAAGATAGAGAGATAGAGATACGGTAGATAGCATAAACAAGAGGCCATGTAGAAAACATGAGTTTTTAAGGAAGAGACTCAAAGGGAAGGAAGCAATGGACAAATGCTTTCTTAATGGCATACAGTGGTACCTCGGGTTAAGTACTTAATTCGTTCTGGAGGTCCGTTCTTAACCTGAAACTGTTCTTAACCTGAAGCACCACTTTAGCTAATGGGGCCTCCTGCTGCCGCCGCGCCGCCGGAGCCCGGTTTCTGTTCTTATCCTGAAGCAAAGTTCTTAACCTGAAGCACGATTTCTGGCTTAGTGGAGTGTGTAACCTGAAGCATATGTAACCTGAAGTGTATGTAACCCGAGGTACTACTGTACTAGAAAACGTTCAAAAGTCAATGTGTGAACCAACAACTATTAATATCCCGCAGCTCGTATTAAATCTTGAACGCAGGTCTAACACCGCTAAAGCAAAGCATCGCAAAGACTACTAGGTTAAAGAATGATAGGACTGAACTGGATTCTCTCTCCTAATATTATGAAAAACTACTTTTCCAGTCCATCTTTGGTTCAGTTTCTAGTCCTTAGCAAGCTTGGCATTAAGCAGCTAAGCTCCGAAGTAAACATAAGCTCCCTGGTGTGTGTCTTTGTGCTACCTAGGGAATGCGAACATTACAGTCCAATCTACAAAAACATGGCAAGAAATCCAGCAGATAATAAGCATGGAGTGGCGGGGGAAGGACCCAAACAATGAACTGCAATACATAATCTACAAAGCATGAGAGGGAAAGATCTAAAGGGAGCCTGCAGGAGCCTTTTATTGAAAGAGACATCAGTTGACTTGTCCGCAAATTGATGGCAATCATGTCAATTAACTTACCCAATTGCTTTGCCACTGTTTGAGCAGGAAGCTTTCCTCTCTTCTTCTCCCTGCCCTCCCATGTTCAGAATGCCCCAACATCAAAGCTGACTAGCTTTGTTTCAGAGACCTTTTAAAACTATGTGCATTCCATATGTGAAATGATTCACCTATTCGCAGCTGTGGAACTTGCGGGAGGAGGGAGCTGGTTGTGGCAGGGAAGTAGGTTGAAAGCAGTAAGGGATCAGGAACAAAGCATTAGAGAAGCCCACAGAGGGTAGGTAACATTGACAAAGCCTGGAATTCAAAGGTAAGTGAATCTCAACTGCTTTATTTTATTCAGATTTGACAATTGGAACTATGGTCTATATGGCTTTAATTGGTTCCAAATGCGAACACTCCGTTCAGGAGCATCTATATTTCTAGTATTGAGAGTTGTTGTTTTTTAAGTGACTACAGTCGTACCTTGGACCCCGAACACCCTGGAACTCGGACATTACGGCTCCCAAACGCTGCAAACCCGGAAGTGATTGTTCCAGTTTGCAAACATTCTTTTGGAACCCAAAGATCCGACAGGGCTTCCATGGCTTCTGATTGGCTGAAGGAGCTTCCTGCAGCCAATCAGAAGCCGGGATTTGGTTTTCAAACGTTTTGGAAGTCGAGCGGACTTCCGGAACGGATTCCGCTTTACTTCCAAGGTACGACTGTATAACAAATCTAGTTATAGGCTTTGCTGAGGATCCCAGACCTATGCAAAGTTTAACCTGCAAGTGCCCCCAGCAAGGCCTTCCTTACGGTGGTCTCACAGCTGAAAACAGCATTGCCTAAGGAGGCCTGCCTGAATATTATGAGGATGATGATGCCATGACACTTTACAAAATACAAAAGGGCAAACATTGTAAGTCCTTGTGGGCAAGGGTATGATCCAACACACCAGCCAGAACAAAGGGAGGTGTAAAAGGAGGAGAAGAAGTAGTATTATTTTTCAATGGCACTTACTTAAGGATTAATTGCAGCAGGATAAAGGGACTAAAGGAACGTAACAAAAGATTTCAGGGGAAAGGAATGTTCTCATGTGTTATTGATAACTGGAAAGGGCCTTGCTGTTCCAACCAAGCTTTCCAGCAAATTACTAGTTAAAATCATTATTCCCGTGACTGGTGTGTGATTTTTACTGCAGTTTTTGCTTAACTTATTGCAAAAAAAATACGCACTTTAAGCACTGTTTTAATCTCACATCTTTTTATTTCAATTTCTGGGTATTTTTATTTTATTAAACTTATTTTACATATGCTGGTCTGTATTGGACTGGAACACTGTTTTTTAATCTTAAATTGCTTTGGGATGTTTCATAAGAAGCACACATATACATATATGCAGATAGAGTAGGAAGTCTACCTTATTTCAATAAAGCCAACTACCAATGCACTACTTCTCTTTACAACTGGATAGAGCCATTATAGAACACCCATTGGTGTTCATCAAATATCCTCACCTGTCTGGCTCACACATCACAGTAAACCAAAGGATGGCTTACCTTGAATGAGCAAACATGCTGGTCCCTGTTGCTAAAATCACTCAGCGAAGAGGAAACAAACCAGAGCTCTAGCTTAGTGTTAAGTTTTACATGATTGATCCACTGATTGGAGAAGCCACATCTTGATAAACTCTGCTATTAATCCTATCCTTAACAGTGTAGGAGGGTCTGGACTTGACAACCCAAAAGTGTTTAGGAATCTCTTTTTTCCATAGACTTTTTCACGAATAAGGCTACATTCTTACTAGGAGGTAAGCCCCAGTGAGGTCCAGAGGTCTTACCACCGAGTAAGCTGCAAATCTTTGCCTATCAGACAAGGCAACAAGAGCTTGAGGAAAAGAGGTGAAGTCTGCTACAGTTTTTAGACAACCAGTTTTTAAATTCTTTGCATGTGTATTTTCTACCGTTCATGTATTTTTTAAAAGAAAGACACTGGAATTCAAACCACTAATCATATGTCAGAAGTGAACTTTTGAAACTCTTTACAACCCTTTCCCCTCTAATCACCTGCCCAATGTTTTTTGACTTCAAATGTGGCTAGAGTAATTTAAGATATGTGTTTTGTGACAAACATTTCAGTTCAATGAGTAGGAAATATAGCTTGCATTTTGAAAGCAAATTTAAGACCTTAGCTGTCACTGGAATTTATTCCCCTGCCCAACAGGAAGCAGTTTAAAAGTGTATGAAGGGGAAATTCCCACAACCCAGCATTATGTCTCATCATGATCTGCGCCCAAGAGCCAAGTTTTATAGAACCAAAAATGTGTTCTTCAGACTTCTCTAATCATGGCATTTGGGGGTATCTTGTTTTTTGTGCACCCAAGCTTCCCTCCCTCCGTATACTCACATGCATGTATGTACACACACACTGCACTATGGAGAAACACAAAATACACACATACTTTCCCTTAATTTCTGTTAAAGCAAGGGCAAAACTAGGCTTTCTTTCACCCAGGTCAGAGACCCAGTTTGGTACCCCACACGTGCATTTGTGTACACACAGACACACACAGGCTGGGAGCCTCAATGGCACCCCTCTGGAGGCTTTGCCTGGGGCAAAAAAATCTGGCTAGCTCCCCCATAGCCGCAGCACTGATTAAAAGGTGCTTGGAAGTCTGCAACTGTAGAAAGTTTGTGACTCAGTGACATAAACCAGGTAAATTTCTTGCCTCTGAGTCCGAAACTTAATGAATTTTCTACATGACTCATCTGCCTATAGCTCACATGTAGCAAGTGCACGTACGGAGAACACTGCTTTCTCAATTGCAATGATTTCACAAACATTTAATGGGCTAGAAACATTTCTGGGCTTATTTGCAAGGTTGGGGTAGGCTTTCCTTTTAGGAATCTTGTAACATAAAGCTGCCCCCAAACTTGCATCCAATTATGTATAAATTATGGCTTCCGCCCTGTGAATTTTAGAAAGCAAATAGCTGAAAGTGGGGAGGAAGAGGCTAAATTTCTGCTAGTGGAGAAAAAACATAGGGGTTTTATTCCTTACAGAGGGGTTTATAACTTGCAACAGCTATAGCTGAGCAATGTGCTTTTCTAGATTCTGTTTTTATATTCCCACTTGGTATTGCTGCTTCTTTAAATGCGAGTAGAAGCTTTCAGCAATCATCAAATCATATTCCTCAGGCAGTGCATCTGGGGACAGGCCTAGCTATGCAAGCTTAGCTAGAGCTGCCCACCTTGATTTCCATCATAGCCTCACTGAACCCAAAGGTACATGCTAGCCAAAACTCTGCATTTATTCACCCTGGTCCTTGCTTGGCATCTTTTTCTTACTGACTTGTTTACACTTCATAGGAATCTTGCTTCATTCCGCCAAAGAGGCTCTTTGTTTAGATTTTGGAGGAGAAACAGCTTTAGTTTTGAAAGAATGCATAATGGGAATTATATTTGGTCTTCCGTAAGCCCCAAAGGACGCGGGTGGCGCTGTAGGTTAAACCACAGAGCCTAGGACTTGCTGATCAGAAGGTCAGCAGTTCGAATCCCCGCGAAGGGGTGAGCTCCCGTTGCTCAGTCCCTGCTCCTGCCAACCTAGCAGTTCGAAAGCACATCAAAGTGCAAGTAGATAAATAGGTACCGCTCCGGCGGGAAGGTAAACGGCGTTTCCGTGCACTGCTCTGGTTCGCCAGAAGCTGTTTAGTCATGCTGGCCACATGACCCGGAAACTGTACGCCAGCTCCCTCGGCCAATAAAACGAGATGAGCATCGCAACCCCAGAGTCGGCCACGACTGGACCTAATGGTCAGGGGTCCCTTTACCTTTACCTAAGCCCCAAAGACCCTCCTATATAAAAAAAACTTGATCTAACGAAGAACCTATGGGGATTAATTTCTCCTCAGAAGTTTGGACCTTCTAGCATTAACTCCTGCTGCTGTCTGCTACCCTAGGTTACGAAGGCTGCTAAAAATCCACTTGAGGTCCTGAAATTAAAGAAACGGAGGGGTTGCTATTACCACAGCAACTAAGGAAGCCTATTTACAAAAGCCAATGAAGATTTGAGAACCGAGGAAGCAGCCACTGTCATCCCAGTGAAACTGACTGCACTAATTGTGGGAGCATGACCTTCCTCAACATCTCTTCTGTAAAGCAAATTGAGTTTTTCAATGAGATCCTGCAAAGCGGGGAGGTAAATAAGAGGAAGAAATCCATTATCAAATTGGCATGCAACAAAGTGTTGAATCTTCAAGGTAATACAATAGGTAAAGGTAAAAGGGTAAAGGACCCCTCAACGGTTAAGTCCAGTCAAAGGCGACTATGGGGTTGTGGTGCTCATCTCGCTTTCAGGCCGAAGGAGCCGGCATTTGTCCACAGACAGCTTTCTGGGCCAGCATGACTAAACTGCTTCTGGCGCAATAGAACACTGTGACGGAAACCAGAGCACACGGAAACACAGTTTACCTTCCCGTCACAGTGGTACCTATTTATCTACTTGCACTGGCATGGTTTTGAACTGCTAGGTTGGCAGGAGCTGGGACAGAGCAAAGGGAGCTCACCCCGTCACGGGGATTCGAACCACCGACCTTCTGATCAGCAAGCACAAGATGCTCAATGGTTTAAACCACAGTGCCACCTGCATCCCATACAATATAGCTCAGTTGATAGAACATGAGACTCTTAATCTCAGGGTTGTGGTTTTGAGCCCATGGACAAAAGATTCTTGCACTGCAGGGGTTGGACTAGATGACCCTCATGGTCCCTTCCAACTCTATGATTCTATTATTCAATATTTGTAGACCTTTTACTCATTCTTTTTCTATTCTTTAGGTAAAGATGAGAAACACCAAACTTAATGGTTAGCCTTTGTTTTGCCTTTTACCAAATAATGCAAGCAACATCAAGGTAGCAACACTTCAGGATACTTTTCCTGAGCAGTGGTTTTATACTCCTATTAATGAAGTGTACACAATGTAATAAACTCCCCCACAGTTTGTTTCTGCAATTTGCCACCAGTATTAGAAACAGGTTACACATATATGAAGATTAGTAGGTTTGTTAAAAGGACGTGTATTTCACAGCATTTGCTTAAAGTCTTGAACAAAGAAAGGTAAGCGGCTAATTATGCAGATCAGCATCACTTAAGCTTTATACCAACTGCAGCCTCTCCTGGGCAGAGATAACCTAGCCATGGTTACCCATGCAATGATAACATCCCATTTGGATTATTGCAATGTATTGTACACAGATCTGCCTTTGAAAATGGTTTGGAGACTTCTGTGCAGAATGCTAGTATCTGGAGTTTTGACTGGCACAGTGCCTCTAGGAATCACAAGCTGTCTCTTTCACTTCTGGACCCAATTCAAAGTGCTTCTGCTCGCCTTTAAAGCCCTAAATGGCTTGGAGCCCAAGTATTTGAAGAAGCACTGCCTTCCATACTAGCCAGGCCACACATTGAGGTCAGCAATCAATACCCTTCTCCTGAATTATATATTATTTAAAACAGGGGTGGAGAACCTGTGTCCCTCCAGCTGTTGGACTCTAAGCCCCATCAGCACTGAGCATGGCTGTGGCTGATGGGAGTTGGAGCCCAACAAAGCAGAGATTTCTCATCCCTAGTTTACTAGAACTGGTAACATGCCCTTGATCAGAAGAAAAACAACATTTGATAATATTATTTTCCTCGCCTTTCTACTTTCACAGGAGCTTATGATAGCTGCATTTGAAAACACCACATTTTAAAGGGGTAAAAGTTATCTATTTATTTACATTTATCTTCCACCTTTTTCCCAAGGAGCTCAAGGTGACATACATGGTTCTCTTTCTCCTCATGTTATCCTCACAGCAACCCTGTGAGGAAGGTTAAGCTGAGAGATAGTGACTGGCCCTATGTCACCCATTCATCTCCATGGTCTTCCAGGTCTTATAGTACAAGACTCTAACCACTACACCAAAGGGACACAAAATATAGGGTCTATATGTACTTTTGCTGGAATTCAGGAGAATCTACCACCACAATATGCTTTCCTAACTCCTTAGTTGTTTCTTTATATGAGATGCTGCACTCAAACAATAGTGCAGCAGGACTGCAAAAGGTATCTAGTACAGTACTGTAGAAACAGAAGTACATACATTACCTTTGCACAAAGAGTAATGAAAATCTAGACAGCGTCACCACTCTGCCAATGTGCAGCTTCAAGGCCTGTCCACACTTAAACAAGCTTTTCTGAACTCCAAAATATTTACATTTCAAACAGCAATACTGTACAATTTCTGCATAATAGTGGCTAGCACTTGTTTTCTTCAGAATTGCAGCCGGCAAAACCTGAGTCCAAACCTACCATACAAACACAAGTTTCCAGACAAGGACGGCGCTGCTCCACTACCTGACAATACTGGTTTGGATCCAGATTACACGGAATTCCATTGAACTCAGTGAGATTTCACATAACGATGGCTGGATTTTCACATTCGTTTCAAAGGGAAACTAATGGGCAACTAAGTAAAGCTGGATCCCAACCACTACCTTTCCTTGCAGGGATTTATTTAAAACTTAGGCTGCAAACATGTTATGGAGCAACCTGATCTTCCTCTCATCTGTCTGTCCTCTCCTGAATTTGCTGCTCATTTTAAACCATACATTCTGATGGCAGAAATTACTTGCTTAAAACATGTTTCATGCCACTACCACCTACTCACACCTGTTTTTGTAGGACATATAAAAAAAAAAAAAACCGCAGGCAGGAGAAGCAGTTCTTTGGAGTGCAATCCTTTAATGCAAATGTGTAATTGGGAGTCAATGTTTTGCATACAGAAGTGTCCTGGCAGAATCTTGGCTCCCAATTCTATATTCGCATTTGTTCGTCTTCCCACGTGCAGATACCCATCACAGAAAGATTCTAGAAATATAGTCAGGAGGCAGTATCCAATGAAGTAATTCCATGAGCATACGAATTCTTGTCCGTGCAATAGAATTCTTCCTCCCTTTCCTCTCTCCACACATTCCTCCTATCTGTTCTGGGAGTTCCACCAAGCCCTTGGACAGAGTGTGCACAGGTGTATGGGGAGAGGAGACCAAACAAAAGTGCTGCTGTGCAAATGGGAATCCTTGTCCTAAAGGAACTACTTTGCTGGATACAGTCCACAGTGTATCACTCAGGCTCTGTATAAAACAGTAAATGCCAGCCAACCAATTTTTCTTACGTCTCTGTTCATAAATTCAGGTTACAGTACGCCATGTGAATTTCTACAGCTCACCTGTTAACTCCCAACCAGGTACTCCCAACCTCTTTTGAAGCTGCCCCCAAATTAATAAGGCTCCCTAGGAAAATTTGAACAGTTTCTTCCGTTTTTTCTGCAAACAAGTAAAAACTCTGCTGTTTCAGCTGTGTCCTTTGGGAATTAACAACTACTCAGTGTCATGTTTTGGTCGCTGCCAATTTTCAGTTCTATTATGTTTTTAACATTATTGTTCTGTTAATCATTGTAAACTACTATGGAGATTGGATGAAGAGCTGGATAAAAATCTTGCAAATAAATAAATAAACAAACAAACAGACAGACAGACAGACAATACAATATCTACTTGCCGCATTTAGCTAAGATGTTGGACAAACACACTTTACTGCAGATAACTTCCATCTAAGCATTAGCATGTCCACACAAAAGTTAATGCAAAAGCATTTTCCTGAGAACTACACAAATTTAAATCAAATCTTGAATGTATGTATGAAGGAGGGAAATACAGGCAAAATGTAAAAAAGCACAAAATTATAGCAGCAATAAATGCAACAACAAGCTATCTGCATGCTAACATACCCAAGAGAGGATCAGCTACAGGAGCTCTGGAACCAGGAATTCTGATTAATTCTCTGCTGTTGGCAAAGCAGAAAGTACCATAGCTGTCATAGATCAGAAGGCTATGGTGAGCGCCACCAGCATATGGAACATTTTTGTAATTCATTTCTTTCTGACACAGGAAGTTAACTTCCAGAACAGAGAGTCAATCCAAATTTTCTGAAACACATGTGATGGAGACCCCCAAGACTGTTCACATGAACAACTTCCAAGAGCACAACAAAACTTCCTCTCCCTCTCCTCTTCCCACACTGACCCTGAAACTGCTCCAGAAAAATTGTGGAAAACCCCAGAGCACATTGGGGGGGGTGCCACATAGGAAGGGAGAAATCTATTGCGCTCCTGGTAGTTGTTCCACATACATAATTATTTAGCTGGATACAACCCAAGGTCTGAATCAAGCCTGTTTAACAAGTGACAATTTCATTCCTAGCACCTGTCTAGCTAGTCAATTAACAAAGATGTCCTTGGACATTTTTTTATCACCGTATTGGCCCAAATATAAGGTGCAGGCGGGACAGGATGGGAGTGATATCGTAAAAGCCAATTTTTGTAAGGTTTAAGCCGCACTTTAACTTTTCACAGTCGGAATTTCAAAAAAAGTGTGGCTTATATTTAACTTTTCACAGTCGGAATTTGGGGTGAACACTGCAATTGCCTCTGTCTTCTGCAGACTCTATTTCAGCTTGTTTGATTTCAGCCTATCAAGCACAGTCATGAGACAATAATTCAGAACAGAGAATGTCCCTGAATGCTTTGATAACACAATGTAGAGGTGAGAGTCATTAGTACAGTGAAAACACCCTACAACAAGGCTCCAGTCCAGATCTTCTGTCCCAGCGGCTTCAGACTGATGCTAAACAGCCCTGGTGATATACAGATATAGATACACACACACACACACACACACCTTGCAGAATACAATCAATCCCCAATGGTCCAAACTATCCGTCAGTGAAGGCCCGCTGGAGCACATGCCAAGAGAACTACTCAAGAGCCAGACCCATTGGTTCTCTTAGATGTTCAAGGTGGGGGTTGAATCAATTTGCATAGTTAAGAAATCCAAATTATCAGGATGAAGAATTTTCTCCATCAGCTTCCAGATGCAGCTCTACCAGGGCCTGACTGAAATGGGTTCTAGAAAAGTGTTATCCAGAAGTGGAGTTACCGTATTTTTCGCACCATAGGACGCACTTTTTCCCTCCTAAAAAGCAAGGGAAAATGTGTGTGCGTCCTATGGAGTGAATGCAGGCTTTCGCTGAAGCCTGGAAAGTGAGAGGGGTGGGTGCGCACCGACCCCTCTCGCTCTCCAGGCTTCAGGAAGCTATCCGCTAGCCGTGGGAGACCCAGCTCTCCCACGGCTAGCGGAGCGCTGCATTAATCCCGAAGCTTGGGGCGTGCGGAGCTCAGCGCGCCCCAAGCTTCTGGGTGCCGGCAAGGTCTCCGCTAGCCGTCTAGACCTTGCCGGCACCCAGAAGCTTGGGGCGCGCTGAGCTCCGCAGCCCCAAGCTTCGGGATTAGCGCTCCGCTAGCTGTGTCTAGGCTGCGGATAGCAGCCTGCTTCGCGGAGCGTCGGGCGCCCTGAAAGCAGAGCGCCCGGCGCTTCGGGAACACATCCGCAGCCTAGGCAACCCTGCGGGAGATCCCGCAGGGATGTCTAGGCTGCGGATAGCAGCCTGCTTCGCGGAGCGTCGGGCGCCCTGAAAGCAGAGCGCCCGGCGCTTCGGGAACTCATCCGCAGCCTAGGCAACCCTGCGGGAGATCCCGCAGGGATGTCTAGGCTGCGGATAGCAGCCTGCTTCCCGGAGCGTCGGGCGCCCTGAAAGCAGAGCGCCCAGCGCTTCGGGAACACATCCGCAGCCTAGGCAACCCTGCGGGAGGTCCCGCAGGGATGTCTAGGCTGCGGATAGCAGCCTGCTTCCCGGAGCGTCGGGCGCCCTGAAAGCAGAGCGCCCGGCGCTTCGGGAACACATCCGCAGGGTGGGGAGCCCTGCAGGAGTTCCCTGCAAGGCTCCCCAAGCTGCGGATAGCAGCCTGCCGCCCGGCGGGTGGGGCGCCCTGAATCAGAGCGCCCCTCGCGCCGGGCAGACATCCGCAGGGTGGGGAGCCCTGCAGGAGTTCCCTGCAAGGCTCCCCAAGCTGCGGATAGCAGCCTGCCGCCCGGCGGGCGGGGCGCCCTGAATCAGAGCGCCCCTCGCGCCGGGCAGACATCCGCAGGGTGGGGAGCCCTGCAGGAGTTCCCCGCAAGGCTCTCCAAGCTGCGGATAGCAGCCTGCCGCCCGGCGTGTGGGGCGCCCTGAATCAGAGCGCCCCTCGCGCCGGGCAGACATCCGCAGGGTGGGGAGCCCTGCAGGAGTTCCCTGCAAGGCTCCCCAAGCTGCGGATAGCAGCCTGCCGCCCGGCGGGCGGGGCGCCCTGAATCAGAGCGCCCCTCGCGCCGGGCAGACATCCGCAGGGTGGGGAGCCCTGCAGGAGTTCCCCGCAAGGCTCTCCAAGCTGCGGATAGCAGCCTGCCGCCCGGCGGGTGGGGCGCCCTGAATCAGAGCGCCCCTCGCGCCGGGCAGACATCCGCAGGGTGGGGAGCCCTGCAGGAGTTCCCTGCAAGGCTCCCCAAGCTGCGGATAGCAGCCTGCCGCCCGGCGGGCGGGGCGCCCTGAATCAGAGCGCCCCTCGCGCCGGGCAGACATCCGCAGGGTGGGGAGCCCTGCAGGAGTTCCCCGCAAGGCTCCCCAAGCTGCGGATAGCAGCCTGCCACCCGGCGGGTGGGGCGCCCTGAATCAGAGCACCCCTCGCGCCGGGCAGACATCCGCAGGGTGGGGAGCCCTGCAGGAGTTCCCCGCAAGGCTCCCCAAGCTGCGGATAGCAGCCTGCCGCCCGGCGGGTAGGGCGCCCTGAATCAGAGCGCCCCTCGCGCCGGGCAGACATCCGCAGGGTGGGGTGCCCTGCAGGAGTTCCCTGCAAGGCTCCCCAAGCTGCGGATAGCAGCCTGCCGCCCGGCGGGCGGGGCGCCCTGAATCAGAGCGCCCCTCGCGCCGGGCAGACATCCGCAGGGTGGGGAGCCCTGCAGGAGTTCCCTGCAAGGCTCTCCAAGCTGCGGATAGCAGCCTGCCACCCGGCGGGTGGGGCGCCCTGAAGCAGAGCGCCCCTCGCGCCAGGCAGACATCAGCCAGCCCCACAAGCTGGGGGGACAGCAGGGAGGCGCAGCGCCACTATCCCGCTGTTCCTCGACCTGGTTCGGTTTCCCTGACCTGCTTTTGGGGGGGGAAATAAAGGGAAATTTTTTTTCCTTTATTTCCCCCCAAAAAAACTAGGTGCGCCCTATGGTCCGGTGCGTCCAATCGTGCGAAAAATACGGTACTTGACCACCATATGTTCAACTTCCTTCTCTAAGACAGTGTAAGATTCAAAAACAGCCCTAAAGCTGGCTAGCTCATCTAACGATGTCTAAAGATGATTTTATCAGTGGGTGCATCACCGCTTCTCTTTAAAATATAGGAAGGAGGATATATTACTTCAAACAGCATGCCAACATCCCACAAATCAGGTTCCAGAAGAGCTTGATATATACATTAGGCAATTATACATTAGGCAATACTTAACTAATTATGCTAGTGAACTGTCCTTTAATATCAAAATGTGTACAGACTTATATTACCGTATAACCCCTTGACCAAAACAATGCAAAAATTATCAAGGAGTAAATGCACCACTGAAAGACTCCATCTGACTGGAAGTACAAACTAAACTAAGACCCTTTGCCATTCTCTTGCATATCAACCACCTTTCATAAGGTCTTAAATAAATGAGCATGCACTAGGGCTGCACTCCTATGTACATTGCCTTGAGAATATGTCCCACTAAACCCAGTAGGACTTACTTCTGAGTAAACAGGCACAGACTTCAGTTGCAACCTTTAAATTGCCAAGATCTACTTGAAACCTGCAATCCAGAAATATAATCAGCACCACAGGGGTACAGCCCTCTTTCAGCAAATCCAAGTGAGGAATGTACAATGCAACGCTAGTTTAGAAGTAGAGCCAAGACTTTTACTTGGTTTTTGGAAGACTTATTACTAAAACTATTTAAAGTCATTGCACAATTCCTCCTTTTCAAACTAACGGTAAGATCACACAGGTAATGTTTTAACCACAAATGAAAATATTATTTGGTTTAGGTTCTAGAGGCATAGTTCCTCGAGTACTTGTAGTTGGAACTGGAATATCATTTACCGTCATAAGCAACAGTGGCTGGGAAAACAGAATAAAGAAATCACAAGCAATACTATTATATTATGGATGTAAACTTGGGACAGCTAGCAAGATTCAGATACTGTGCAGGACTTACTGTCCAAAGTGGTTTACTCACCGCAGTACTGGATTTGCCTCTTGCATCTACTGCAAATTGAATGTTCCCTAGCAGGGAGAAAAGAATGACTATGATAACAGAATGATTCCTCCACGCAACTGAAGTCAATGGTGTGAGCAAGGAAGCTCCACCACTGCCTACAGCGTCAAGGAAAACGGACACAGTCACTCTGGAAAGTTTAAATCTCCTATCTATACAGTAGCTGCTAGGGCTAATTCTGCCATTTCATTCACAGTCTACTTGTGAAAAACCAGCAATTTAAGACATGGCATTTAACAAGGTGTGTCTGTGCAATACTTCTGACACTACCTGGCCTCTAGAAGATGATATTCTATTCTGTACTGGATTGGGAGTTTTAATTGCAAAATTGTTCAACATTGCCCCTACATAATTCATTGGGTAAGGTAAAGGGACCCCTGACCCTTAGGTCCAGTCGTGATCGACTCTGGGGTTGCGGTGCTCATCTCGCTTTATTGGCCAAGGGAACCGGCGTACAGCTTCCGGGTCATGTGGCCAGCATGACTAAGCCGCTTCTGGCGAACCAGAGCAGCGCACGGAAACGCCATTTACCTTTCCGCCGGAGCGTTACCTATTTATCTACTTGCACTTTGACGGGCTTTTGAACTGCTAGGTTGGCAGGAGCAGGGACCGAGCAATGGGAGCTCACCCCGTCGCAGGGATTCGAACCGCCAACCTTCTGATCGGCAAGTCCTAGGCTCTGTGGTTTAACCCACAGTGCCAGCCGCGTCCCAATTCATTGGGTAGGAAGTTATTAAACAAATAGGACTGAGTCCATGATTGGGCCTATGATTAGGCCCATTCGGAATAAAGGCATGCAAAACTAACCTTAGACTATACTAAGGAGCTCCTGGACGTATGATCCAACTCAAGGAACGAAAGTCCACATCTTGAGTAAGCCTCTTGCTGACTCGTGGGTACTGTATTTTATCTATTCTAGTGCAAATACATTTGAGTCATCACATTACTCTTTATGTTGAAGGTGAAAGGGCCTCTTCACAGCCTGATATGATACGGGTGTGGTCCTGATAACCTCCGGGTGTTCCAACACTAACAATAGCTAGAGTCAGAATAGCCATTCATCCATTGAAATATGTAAGAGAATCTCCTTAGTAGACTGTTTTTAAGCAGAGAAACATTTCTGCAAGAGTTGGGAGATGGTTCTATCCCTGAAGTGCTCAAAACGTAATTGCGCTTAGAACAGAAGTATACAAGGCTTTTGTTGAATGTACAAAATTGCTAGCAATTTTCATGATAAATGAAGGTCATTGGCCAATACATTTTTTTTTTATGTTGCTCTGTTTCACAGAGTCTAAAACAGCTTGTAGTTTTAATTAGTATCAAGTGTTTCCCAGCGTGATCAAGAAACAAAGTGAGCACAGAGTAACATATGGGGTGGGGAAGAGAATAAGGTATTAAACCACTTATTATCACTAAAATGTCCTGATAGCATTGCTGCTTTACCTCAAATCCTGCCAGGATTTCAGCTTGTTTAGTTCCACTGGCTTCGCTGGGGTTAAATCAGCTCAAAAGAAAATATTCCAGCTGAAATTGATGGTTTGATATGAAGTCCCAGAGGTATTTGCTCAGTGTACTTAGCAAGTCAAGACCTTTGCTGACATTAGGAAAGAAGTCCATTTTGTATACAGTGTTCTAAGTCAAGGATGTGGTCCTACAAATGCTGCTGGACTACATTTCCCATTATCCTCAATCATGGACCTTGAAGGGCTGAGGCTGATGCATGCTGGAGAGTGGTAACATCTGAGGACCAAAGGGTCCCTGTCCCCATGATATATACAGCATAAATCCTTTGGAGTGTTATGCATATACTCTCCTATTTCTAGCTTATACTTTGAGTGACTACTTAGGAAAATGTCCAAGTAAGCAAACTCCTCACAGCAACAAACATTTAAAACTGTTATTTCAGAGTAGCTGCATTTGTGTACATAATTTGCTACAGCTTCTTCTAAGTGAAAAATATCACTATTGAAAAGGTAAACAAAGAATAAATTGTCAGCTTTGGAGAAAAGCATGAGAAAATTATGGCACACAAAGTTTATGAATAATCCAAACTGCATGCAAACATATTCCGGAGGAGAATTCTAGTCAAGTGATAACATCCATTTATTTTTATTTTTTTTAATAGGAAAGGACAAAGTAAACATGAAAAAATCAAAGTTTTAACACTGGTTTAGTTACTTAAGTATTTTGTTTACTCTTGGGGGGTTTTTATAGGAAGGGGCAATTTATACTTGCATTTTTCTATATTACTCTTTGTAAATTAAAATGATATTTATTTTAAAAAAGAAACTGATGAAGATGGCAATTGTCACATTTTTTTTGAGAAAGTAATGCCAGCAGTTTTTAAAACTGGCATCTTTTACCAAAGCACCATTTAATTTCCACATAGTTGCTATACAGAAATATACAAATAAATGCACATTGAAACTCACTAATATTACAGCAGTACAGTATTTAAATGCAAATGAAGACTTAGCTGGCAACACAGATTCTCCATTCTCAAAGGAAATCCTTGTCAGTGTCCAAAAGGAACACTAAAGGTCCCCCCCCAAGCAGCAGTCTGACCTGAAGTGACATAGCAATTCCATTTACTAGATTAGTGTCAGAGTCTGAGGGGAAGACTGACGAGAGGTAAACATATAGAAAGCTCAGTGGTCCTTCCCCCATTGCCAAGGTGCTATTTCAGTGTCACATAAGTGTTATGAAGCCCTTTCACGGCAAGCTACTTTTCTCCTGATAGTCATTGTGACAGTCCTTGGACACACCTGTCTACGTAAACCGCTTGCATGCATAAAAACTACCTAATTTTAGATATTGTATTAGTATTATATATTTTAATGTAAGATCCTATAGTACTAGCATATTACTGAATATGTACAAAGTACACTGTCTAATTTTGCAACTAGGAAAATGAAACCAAGAAAGAGCCATTTATCACAGGACTAGGCCTTTTTGAATCTAACACTGAACTAATATTTAGCATAGCATATCCAAGGATCAAGCTTTCATCTTCCTACCACCTCCTTTCCCTCTCCCTCCTCTGTGGTGGCCTCAAGGAGCCTGAAAACTTTTGCTTCCATTTCTAAACTAACTAGAAGGTAAAAAGGTAAAGGAACCCTGGACGGTTAAGTCCAGTCAAAGGCGAATATGGGGTTGCGGTACTCATCTCACTTTCAGGCCAAAGGAGCCAGAGTTTGTCCACAGAGAGTTTTCTGGGTCATGTGGCCAGCAGGACTTAACCGCTTCTGGCACAAAGGAACACTGTGACAGAAACCAGAGTGCACAGAAATGCCGTTTACCTTCCCGCCACACCGGTACCTATATATCTACTTGCACTGGTGTGCTTTCGAACTGCTAGGTTGGCAGGAGCTGGGACAGAGCAACGGGAGCTCGCTCAGTTGTGTGGATTCGAACTGCCGACCTTCTGACCAGCAAGTCCGAATAGCTCTGTGGTTTAGATCACAACGCCACCCATGTCCTAGAGCACCCTGTTACATATGAACCCAGAGAAACAGATTAGTTTAGAAGTGGGTGCTTCTGATCTGCTCTTCGCAGCCAAAAGAGACAAGGAATGGGGAGGAGGAAGCACATGAGTGATCCAACACAATTGTCCAAGTTGGACCACAATGTCTGAAATGCAGCTGAACTCAATACCGTTACAGCCACACAATCTACCATTATAGATGATCACCCCCAGGAGCAACTAATTACCAACATGTTACAGGAAGTTTCAGACAATGACTGGAAACTTCTGTTGTTGAGTTCCAACCCATCTTCATCCCATTCTTCATACAAGACAGGCAGCTAAACAGAAAACAAGACTTGCCTATCATTATTTTCTGAAAAATGTTAGAGGGTGCATTCAAACAAAGACACTGGCCCTGTATGAAAGTTTGCAGTCCTACATGCATTAACTCATGAATACATCCCACTGAAGTCAATGGGACTTGCTTCTGAATAAACCTGCAAAGAATCAGTTTGCATTTACAAGCTCCTAGTTTCAGAGGATGTGCATTTAAAAACCAACAACGTGCATTCCTAAGGTCCAGACAACTTGTGATTTTTATCACATGATGTGTTAGCACCACACCATCACCACAAAAGTAGCCATGTGAATCAGTCAACCTTTGCAAAAATATTCTACACTATCCAACAGCAGTTCCCAAGGAAGTCCTCCCCCCGCCCCGCCCCCCCCCAAAAGCCCAGCAGTAAGAGAACTAATCAATTCCACCAGCCAAGGTGCAGGTATATGGCTAGAATTTTATCTCAACTGTATTGTGGAGGAATAAATATGGATTAACGTTCCATCACTCAGTGGTATTTGGTATGGGAAGGGATGGAAAACCAAGACCAATTAGGTCTGCATGAATAGTGAGCCGCACAGAAATGAAATGGTGCTGAAGTTGGTACATGAATAGTTTCAGTACTAATTAGTCCTCCTGTAATTAAGAATTTAATGTAAACACCTCCTGAGTTTGAATGAGTCACAGCATCCATTTTTAAAGACTATTAACGTCTCCTGTCATCACATCACCAGCAATAAAGCCATGAAACTGAGTGTAAAGACAAGTATAACACATACATTATAGTAGTTATCCATATACTTTCGACTGCATGGCTAATTATATTCATAAATGAAACTCCATCTGTTGCTCCATAGTATGTTAGAGATTACCACATTGTGAATGGAATTGCATTATATAACGCCAAAATATTGCACAGTATGTGGGATTGTTCTGAAGTTGTTCTAGATTGTTTTCACATCTGATTCATACACATACAAATATAACACCCAATGATAAAATGTGAGGATATCCCAGAATTCTCCTCAGCTTTCCAGAAAAAAACACTCACACCATGCCAGACAAAGCCATGCTCCTATCTGTGAAGTAGCGCAAGAGGAACATGTGAAAGGCACCCATGAGGAGAGAGTGAGCTGGTTTGCACTACACACTAAGCCAAACCTTGCCTTAGTGAGACCACACAATGCATGGCCTCTCAGAGGAGCTTGTAGCCACTCTGCTCCTTCTTGGCCCTTGTGGAGACCGTGCACGCAAAACTAAGTCCTTAGCTACAGCTCATGCTTAGTGAGGGTTGAGTTTAATCATGTGTCCCAGTTTGGACAACACACACTCAAGCAAATTGTGGCTTGGCACAGCACAACAGCTAAAAAGAACGGGGATGGTCGAAGTGGCGGCAATGGTCTTGCTTAAATTGGTTTGGCTTAGCATGCCCTGCAAAGCAGGACAGTGTACTCAGACTCCCACTTTTAAGTCTGTCAAGCCCTGGTCTGGTTCACTATTCCTGGGAAATTTGTTAGAAGAGATTTCAGAAGGCCTCAGACTTGGTCCCTTTTCCTTTCTCCCACTCACTGTGGGATGAAACAAGATGAAGAGAAGATCCCTTGCCCTGCACAGAGAGGAACATGGACAAGTGCATATAAACTCGAGAGTGGCATATAGTGGAAAGCAAATGTACACAATGTTCTCATATTTAACAAGAAACTCTAAGATGCAACAGCAGCAAACTATAGTATTTGCCAAAATGTATTATTGTCAGCACTGGACTTGTTCACACATCATGATGCCTAATCAGCAAACCGTGGCGGGGCAATCAAGAGCATCCCCCCTTTGGCTTACAGGCATCCTTCGCCAGAAATTTTCCACTCTTCCTATTTCGGTTAGTATTACCAATGGTTCAGTTGTTATATGACAGAACCAGCAAAAGGAGTTGACCTCTAAATTAAGGGACTGAAACAAGAATTAGAAGCTAGTTTCAAAGTATGGTTAACAGTAACCAGGTTTATGGAGGTTCAGACACAATGCTCAACCATAGTTAGCTTTAACCCCAAAGAGAAGGGGAAAGGGAAGGAGGAGTGTGCAAGCCTATGTCTGGCCACCAGAAAGCATGATTAAATTTTACTTAAATAAGAAAATATTCAAGTAGAGTTGTCATTCAACAGAAGTATATTGTATGCCTACTCTGTAAATGTCATGACTATTCAGCGTACAGAGGTGCTAAGGTTCATTCATCCAAACTGTGTTCCAAAAACTGTGCTGTCACTTATGCCATAAAATATGACCTCAAAGATCAATTCAAACACCATGTTAAACTTGACCATAAAAACTCAGAAAGAAGTCTCCATATCTGTTGAAAACTATACACCATTCCTGGTGTTCTCTGATTAAACCTACCCTACAGTAAGCGATTCTAGTTTTAAACTGAGGTACTGCTAAAGAAAGCTGCATTAAAATTGATATTCCCCCCAAAATGAAAATTAAAAAGTCCAGTATGTCCACCTTGGAATTGCTCATTTTGAAGAACCAACTAAACAGCCAGCTCCACTGTGACGGTCCAGCTCCAGCTGAGTTTGGTAGAAAGATGTACTGCTCTATTGGTGCCATAGAATGAGGTACACAGAACAGGAAATGCTGTTTTTGTTAATGCAATCTTTATTTATGATATAAAAACTCTGCCAGGGTGGAAAGACAGCCATACTGCTCTCAACAACCTAAAGTGTCTCTATGAACTGGACCCCTTGTATACACTCATAAACAGGAGCTGGTTCAATGAAAAGGTATCATCTTACCTATTTTATATGCCTCAACTCGAAGGGATTCATTATGGTTTACCATGCTAATGATAGGCAGATTATAGGAATGGTCTCAGAGAGCCCAGGATCCCACATCTTCTATACAGTGCACGAACTACTGAAAAATAATTATCAATCGTAGCTGTTTCTCTTCATTCACTGCTCTGCTTTAATGTTTCTCTCTCTCTCTCTCTCTCTCTCTCTCTCTCTCTCTCACACACACACACACACACACACGAACGATTAGGGGAGAGGGGTATTATCTATCTGTTGCTATCATTTGCAAAGATCACTGAATGCTAAGCCACAAACAATAACCTGTTACAGTTCTCCACCAAGTTTTTCTACTCAGAACTTATCCAACTGTACAGATATATTAGAAGGCACACTTAACAGAGGATTGATCTTACAATACCACGTGGCACTGTTATATCAAAGCACTCGGGTAAGCCAAGGACAGAACAGTAGATTAAAGGCTCCCCTCTTAAATAAACACTATTTTAAAAAAGTGTCAAATTCCATTTCTCAAAAAGGGTATTGACAGCAATGCAGCTACAATTCACTTATATATTAAGCAAGGGTATATATAGCATAAGCAAATGACACAGAGGACACTTCCACCTCACAAGGACTTACACGCATGGGGCATGAAACTTTCACATACCATATGCTCCATATAAACACAGACACAGCACGATATTCCAGCATGCCTCAGTCCATCGGAAACCCTCATAAAAATTTGAATAAGAGGAGTCACCTTTGATGTGTAGTGCAGAACAAACACAGCGCTGGTGGAGATTTAATGCTATTAGTACTATTAATATGGAGCCTGGGATGAAGGGTTGAAACAGGGGCCTTTCTAAGGACAAGCTATTAGTCTCTAACGTGCAGTGCCACCGTTAAGGAATTAAAATATACAACTTTCCAAATTAAAGATGCACATAGAAATATCCCAGGAACAACTCTGGACAGGGGAGCAGAGAGAAGAGGAACACTGTCTATAAAGCCCCTACACACTGGAATCTGCTGGAGCTGGCCTGTAAAAGCGAAATATGTACACACACACCAGGAGGGGGAAATGGAAGAGTGTCATTCAGGGTCTTAAAATACACACACACATATATATGCATACACCCGAAGACTGCGCCGCCCTCTCTCTCCCCCCCTCAGATCAATGGGACAAAGGGAAGGGGGGGGCAGAAGTAGGGAAAGATTAAGGGCTGTTGTTTCTAAAGGGATTTTTCAAAAGACAGCAAAGATCTCGAGCAATATGGAAAACAAGAGTCTTTTCAGTGAGGAGGTGCGGCGAGGGAGACTCCCCAAAGTCGTAAATGGGGACGGGCTGTGGGGGGGGGGGAGAGAGAGAAAGAGAAAGGAAGAAAAGAGGGCTTCTTTCTCTTCACACCACGGCCAGGTTGGGGGCGATGGAAGACGCGGGAACAAATCCCACCCTAAACGTTGTGCGGAAAGGGGGGAGAGGCGGCAGCTCCAAACTTTCTCTTTTTCCCGCCCCCTTCCCTGCCCCCCCTTCCCTTCCCTTCGCTCCCTTCCTTCGCTCGAGGGTCGGGGGCGGCCGCCAACTCCTAGCGTCCAACTCCCGGCAACTCCGGGACGGGCGGGCAGGAAGGGAAGAGGGAGGCAGGCAGGCAACAGGGATGGGGCGGCCATTAAAGCCGCTCCAATCCAAGCCATTCCCCGCGCGCGGCGGCTACCGCCCCTGGCTGGCTGCTCCAGCTCATAAACACGGGAGCAGCGCTCGCTCCCTCTCGCCTCTCCCTCCGCCGCCCCCCGACCCAGCCAACGCCGCTCGGGCCGGACTCGGGACCCGCCCTTGCTTCCCCCCCCTCGGCTTCTCCTTCTTCGCCCCCTGCCTACCTGGCTGCTGCTCCTGGCGACTTCGGGCGGCTGGGTGTCTCCATCTCCCCCGGGTGGCCCCGCTGCCCGACGGGTCGCCATTATTTCATTTCCCAATTACAAAGGAAGCACAGATCCGCCGGAGTCCACATTGGAGGGGGGACGACGCATCAGAATAAAATTTTAAAAATATCTATGGGGAGCGCGGAGAAAAGAAGAGCGGGGAACAGTTTCCACATGCACCGAAGAGAGCAAAGCCTCTCCCTTTTAAGACGAGCAAAAAAAACCACCAACCATATAGAAGTATAGATATATCCGCCTCTTGGTGGGGGAACGGCAACAAAAAAAGAGGAATGTGTACACAGATCCCAGCCAAGCCCCGTCTCCACGGTGGGGTCTTTGGGGAGGGAGGGAGGGAGGAAAGGGATTCCTCCCACTTTTCAAGGAGCTGCGCGGGAGGCGGGGGGAGAAGATCCCGCCGGACTTTTCCAGCTTAACTCCGAAAAGTCCCCCTTCATCGCCCCGGCGAGGAGAAGAGGAAGATGTGTCAGTGGCCCGGGAAAAAGCCGCCGCCGCCGCGCCTCCTGCTGCTGCCGCCGCCGCCACCCGCCCCTTGTTAGGCTAATTGCACTGGCTCGTCATCTTCCTCTTCCTCCTATCCAAAGCCCCAGACACCAGGGAGGAGAGGGCGGAGGAGAAGGGAAGCGCTGGCCGCCTCCGCCTCCTCGGTATAGACACACACACACAGGAAAAGTGAAGAGAGGGAGAAAGTTGGCCGGGGAAACGAAGCGGGGCGGGAGGGCGAAAGATCCCTGTCCCCTCCCTGCAGCGGCGGTTTTTCCTTCCAGCCACCGAGAGCGAAAACAGGATCCAGTGGATGCTGTCAAGGGGACCGGATGATCGCTTATAAACAAGCCTCAGGAATTGCAGAACTTTTTTTCTGCCCGATCCTACGATGCATGTGACACGGAAGTCTGCCTTGTGTGCATACGATTTGCAGGCATTTGAGTCGGTCGAGCCCAGCCAGCAACCTGAGGCGCCAAGGAGGAAAAGAGCCCAGGCATTTGGGCTTTCCAGGACAAATCGAGGTGCGAAGAAGAAAACCTGTCTTTCCTCCCGTACAAGCTGCTCTCTCCCTTCCCAGGCTTGCTTCCCACATGCCGCGCGTGCTTTTACTTTCTAGAACTGTTCCTTTGGGGCTGCTTTTCGGCGGAGGGCGCGCCCGGCGTTGCAGAGTTGAAACAGGGACCATTTATTTTGAATGCAGACATCTTCCTAGGAAATCGTATCCTGGAATAAGCCCTCGCTCTCCAGAACCAGCTCTGGCGGCATCGCAGCGCCTAATATCCCTTTTTTTCAAACGGAAGCAAAGCGCGCGCTTCTGGAGGTTGTCCACACAGTCGTTGGAAAAGCTGGCGCTGGTAGTTCTGAGACACCTACGACGCTAGAAAATTGGTTTATTTATTTTCAGTCAGGAAAAATGAAGAACACCCCCCTCCCCTCGCTCTAATGCACTTTTTTTTTTAAAAGGACTCTATTACAGTGTCCCACCGCCTCAAGCAATCGCGGTGGTGCCAGCTGCACCCATGTCTGGCTGCCAGCTGGGCGCTGTGTTCCCTTGATGCTGCTTTCGGGTGCGGGGAAAGAGCAGAGAGGACGGTTTTGCTGCCTTCTGCCAGCACAGTGCCTGAGTTTCCCAAGCCGCTGGCCTTCCTGGGATGCGGGAGGGGGAATGCTGGAAGTTTTTTTAAATAATAATAATAATAATGAAGCAAAGCCGCAAGCACACACCCTCCCATTGTTTGCTGCACACCACGCATGGTCCCTAGTCAATCTGTTTCCAGGCCGAAACAGCCCAGGCGCAGCTTGTGCAAACTCCCCGGAATTAAACTAACCAATAGGACTCTCTCCCCTCCCAACCCGAGCTTGGCTAGGCACCACCACACAGCGGAGGAAGAGCGAAGTTCCTGCTCTCTCCTCTCCACTTGCCTCCTCTGCACGCAGTTCCTGCGCCTCCGCGCTAGGAAAACAGCAGGGATTGTCCACTGGGACGCGGTTGCCGCCCAAAGTCCCCGCAGGCAAACGGCTGGCACAGGACATTATTGGCACAGCAGGCCTCGCCTCTGGGTTCCCTCCTCACTCCCGGCTACAAAAACAAATCTCTCCAGAGGCTGTATAAGGCCAGACCCTCGTTGGGTCTCGACACTCGGAAAATCTGCACAATTCCCCCGGGGCCAAGTGTATAGAGAGGCGATTTTTATTTTAATATTATTTTTTTGCTCTGGATTAATGACTCCAGACCATGTGCACACCAGCTTCACTTGAACAAGCTCCTGAGGTGCTTTCATATACAGTGGTTCCTCGGGTTAAGAACTTAATTCCTTCCGGAGGTCTATTCTTAACCTGAAACTGTTCATAACCTGAAGCACCACTTTAGCTAATGGGGCCTCCCGCTGCCGCTGCACTATTTCTGTTCTCATCCTGAAGCAAAGTTCTTAACCCGAGGTACTATTTCTGGGTTAGCGGAGTCTGTAACCTGAAGCATATGTAACCCGAGATACCACTGTACAGTGGTACCTCGGTTTAAGAACAGTCCTGTTTACGAACGATTTTGGTTTATGAACTCCGCAAAATTGGAAGTAGTGTCCCGGTTTGCGAACTTTACCTCGGTCTAAGAACAGAATCCGAACGGTGGAAGGGCACCGGCGGCGGGAGGCCTCATTAGGGAAAGCACTCCTCAGTTTAAGAATGGACTTCAGGAACATTAAGTTCGGAAACCGAGGTACCACTGTACTCTCAAGGTGGAGAGGGTCTGTGTCTTTATTTGACAGAGAATGGCCCTTTGTTTGAAAGGCTGCCCACCCAGGCCAAGTCTTAAAGACCATGTTTAAAGAAAAAGATCCCTAAGAAAGAAAAGGGAGGATGGGGCCTTCAAGTCCAACAGCACCTGGGAGCAAAACTGAGCAGGCACACAGGTCTCCTGGCCACAGTCCGGCCTACTTTGGGGAGATAAATTTCTATTTTAATTAGAAAAAAATAATTTCTAAATGTGCATATATAAGTACATACATGTATATCTAAGTCTGCAGGCAATTTAAAAAAATGAAAATCAGTGTCCCAATATGGGGGACGGGATGTTAAGTAGCCACCCTGTCTCAAGGCCAGTCCATGCAATTCTGATTATGGAAGTCAGGGGGTAAAGTGGACCAGAGGGAAGACTTCCACCATTTCATATGATGAAAATTGGATGGGTATATGTGTCACAGGAGGCCAGAACTCTACACACACCACTGTGCATAGTTGATACATGTGTGGACTTCCACGATCTTTCCAACCCCTTTTCAGATGTAGAAGGACTGCGGAGATCAGCAAAAGGAGCCTTTCAGCACAAGCTTTTGTGGTCCACTTCCATCAGATGTATGGAGTGTTATCCTCCTCCTCCACACACATGTGTACAAGAAAATAAATTGTTCAAGGCGAGGTTAGATGTAAGGACAAAAACCTGTTAGGTTAGGGAGCTGATATCAGAAAGGGTGTCAGCATCCAGGAACCAGTAGAGGAACATTTCAGTCTACATACTCTGCTGCTGACCTGGAAATTGCTATTCAGAGGAAATTCAAAATAGATTCCAGCATGAAATAGTTGTAATGGAACTAGTAACTAAATAGGCTATTATTTTGGGCCCAAGTACAGACAATGGTTTCCTGTCCTACTACAAGTGTTTACATTTACTCAGCTATTATAAGATATTGCGGTCACCAATTACTGGTATTATGAATGGTCACTGCTTTTTTTGCTTATGTTTCACCTCCAATGGAATTGTCAGACTATCTTTTGCCTGCTGACAAGCCCTGGCTGTTGGGCCGGGGGGGTGGGGGGGAGCAGGGATGTTTTACTTTGAATATTGACATCCTTCCAAGGAAGTGAGGTCTGGTGGAGGGCATGTGGGCATGGTTTGGGGAAAACAGTCTGGCAGGCCAGAGATTCCCCACCCATGTTCAAGGCCCATTCATAGAGGATAGCACTTCATACATATGATGGACTAGCCCACAAAAGTTTGCAACACAATACATTTAGCATGCCTTTTTGCTGCAATAGATTAATTGTTGGCATCTGTCTGCCTCAAGAGACAATGGAGTGCACTTCTGGAGATGAAGAAGAAGAAGAAGAGTTTGGATTTGATATCCCGCCTTTCACTCCCCTTCAGGAGTCAAAGCGGCTAACATTCTCCTTTCCCTTCCTCCCCCACAACAAACACTCTGTGAGGTGAGTGGGGCTGAGAGACTTCAGAGAAGTGTGACCAGCCCAAGGTCACCCAGCAGCTGCATGTGCAGGAGCGGAGACGCGAACCCGGTTCCCCAGATTACGAGACTACCGCTCTTAACCACTACACCACACTGGCTCTCCAGGTGAAGTCAAACCGCTGTTTTAGCAGCACTGAAGTGCCTCTCTGGGTAGCAAGCCCAGTGTGTATGGAGGTCCTGGGCTGCCAAGATGACAAGACCCCTGCCCCTCAGCTTCGCTGATATGGCCCAAAGGAAAACAGAGCAATATGTTTGGCACCAGCTTAGCTACAGGGGTTGCCAGAAAGAGGCGTACAAGGCGCCATCCAACCATCTTAGGGATTCCGTTCCAGATTCTTCTCCTGAAGATATCCCACAAAGCAGTGGAGGTTTAGGATCAGAGTTTTCCTTCTCCTTGAAGAGCTACCTTCCCAGGTTGATGAGCCCCATCTGCCCCATAATTTCCCTCTACAGCACATGCAGAAACTGCCATCTTGGCCGTTGAACCTACTATGGGTCTCGCCCACTCAGTCTGCCGGAGCCTGTCTTTGCATGCAAGGGAAGTCTCTAACTCAGAGGGTTTGGGATCCATCAGCTAGCCCGTCCTGGTTTAGCCATCTAGTCGAAGCTGTTCCTGGGACCCTTATCCCCCTAGTAACTGTGCTCAGGATCACACGCTTCTTCTACAGTAGTGAATTTAAGCCTCACCTCTTCCTCCCTGGCCTTGAATTCCTGATCCGGTCAGAGTTTGGCTATACAAAGCAACATAAGACCTACACATTCTCTGTCTGTAGCCCCAAAAGGTCTTTTCCCTTCTATCTGTTGCCCAATTATCAATCCAGAATCCTACAACAACTTCCAAATCCTCAGGCAAAAGGAAGGGATTAAATTAAACCTCCACTTTTCCCACACACACTCCTTTCTCTCTTTCACAGCAGCAACATAAGCCAATTCACCTCAGAAAAGTATATTGGAAGAACGCAGGTGCCACATTCCTCAAGAGATTTTTCCCTTCTCGCCTCAGGCACCTGCAATTTTCAGGTAAATCTGATATCCCTCTCATAATGTAGCTTTAATGAGGCTGGAGGTCTCTGTTCATTGGTTTCTTGCAAACAGAAAAGAAGCCTAGCTTTTGCAGCTCTAACTTCCCAGCATCTTTGCCAGAAGGAAGCAGCCCACAATTCCCCTAGACCAGAGATGGCTAACCCATGACCCTCCAGGTGTTGCCAGATTCCAATCCTGACCCAGAGGTCACGCTAGCTGATGGGAACTGCAGTCCAGCATTATCTGAGAGAGGCACCAGACAAACAGGAACAGGTAATTCCTCAGGTAAGTGTGCATGCACACGAAACAGGTAAGTGTGCATGCACACGAAAGCTCATACCAAGAACTAACTTAGTTGGTCTTTAAGGTGCTACTGGAAGGAAAAAATTTTTTTTGTTTTGACTATGGCAGACCAACACGGCTACCTTTCTGTAACAGGTAATTCCTCGACATTTTGCTGCAGGGATTCACCACCAGAACTGCCCCCTTGGATACTGCAAACCACTTCTGATTAAGGCAACAACAGAAGCAAAGCAAAGCAACCCTCTCCAGCCATCTAGCATTCATATTTGTGTTCAGGACTCATGAGACATTCTAAGAAATGCTACCATCTGCCAAACAGCCCCATAGCCTTTTTGAAGCTAGAGCCCATTTCAGTTCAGACTTGCAACGCCTGACCCGCTTGATTTTGCCCTGCCACTGTCCATCTTTCTTCTTCCAAGGTAAACTGATGCAAAAGGAAACCAGTTATAGAAATACTTTGGAAAGCAGAGCTTGTAATTGAATAATCCTGGGTCCTTTCACTAACCCTGGCAATAATTATTTCCATTTTTCTTCTTGTAAAAAAAAACAACAACCTTAAAAAACAATGACAACAAACAACTTAGCCGTGGCACTCACCTCAGAGTAGGGCATGGCTGATTTGTGGGTCCGAATCCCCCAGTTGAAGACCGTGTTATAGTTAGTACAGAGTTAAGCAAAAAGCCTGTATTATTTGTCTGTAGGGACCCCTGGTTCAACATGCATACATTCACACATACAGAAGTAGTGCTTTGTCAACATCCCTGTTTCTGATTCTGAAGTTTTCATAGGGACATTAATATATGTTATATTTGATCACCCCTGCTTTGAGAAGCCAAATCCTATCTCCAGAGGTAGGAGGGGGCTAGTCATTAACATCAGCAAATTTCACACACTCCATATCTACTTCAAACAGAGTGGCCAGGTAAAAAGCCTTAGAGCATGTCTCTTCTAAAAAAATCACATTGTGATGAAAATATATTCTATTGAAAATGAACCTGTTGCTAACTCTTTCCTCCAGCATCCTGTTGATTTACAGCTATGATTTGATTGCATCTGGACCCTGAGCCTATTAAAACATACACCAAATTGCACTGACTACTGATTGCCCCTTTCGAGTTTGTAGGAAGCCTCCAGCATAAGCAACCTATTAAGCCCAATTTACATTTCTCCCCAAGTTCCTGTTGCAGAAGTTCTGCTGTGTGACAGACAGAAATTCAACAGAGGCAACCTTTGCCTGGTGCATGGAAAACCTGCAGTTCTACTTGCTACAATAGGTGGAAAGAGCAGGTAGGAGAAGTTACTGCAGCAGCATCTACTGATGATGTATTTTTTAAAAAAGGATGGTGTAAACTTACTGGTTCCATTCTGGCCATTCTTTCTGCTCTCACCTCCTGATCAAGATTACACTGTTAACAGCAATGTCCTTAACTTAACCTTAAGTTTTTGCTCAGCTTCTAAGTTGAGTCATATAAGACTATGTACACACCATATGTTTAAAGCACGTGTTTCCCCCACAAAGAATCCCGGGAACTGTAGTTTACCCATCACAGGGCTGCAATTTCCAGCACCCTTAACAGGCAGAGGGCCTTCTTGGTAGTGGTGCCCACCCTGTGGAACGCCCTCCCATCAGATGTCAAGAGAATAAACAACTATCTGACTTTTAGAAGACATCTGAAGGCAGCCCTGTTTGGGGAAGTTTTTAGTGTTTGAAGTTTCATTCTGTTTTTAATGTTCTGTTGAAAGCCATCCAGAATGGCTAGGGAAACCGAATGAGATGGGCAGGGTAGAAATAATATATTATTATTATTATTTTATTATTAACAACAAACTATTCTTTGGGTGGGGTGGGGAGTCACGGGTTTTAAATCTTTGGTATGTGTGCAACTTATGGGGAACAGAGATAGGGAACCTGTTTTCCAGTTGTTACAGCCCAACCACATCCAGAGTGTGAGAGGTTCCCCACCCTGATGTAGATTTTGCAGGTTGAGAGTGAGGCAGCAGCGTACATTGTTCAGCATGTCTGAGTGACTCATCTGTCTGTCGAAGAATAAAGTGCCCAGCTGTGTGGATTAGTGTATTTAATGAACAGAAATGGGCCTGCATGTTGGGCTCGCCATCCTTGCACCGGCATTGTTTGGCTATGCAGATTGCAATGTACAAAGATTAAATGTGTGTTTTTAACTGGCACAGATTAAAGAACCAGGCATAATGTGTGGTATTCATACAAGGAATATATTAATGATTAATTACCACTCTGCACCAGTTCTATGTCAATATGCTACAGGCTTTGAATTAAAAAGCCGCAAGCTGCGCACCAGAAGTGCAATCAGCAATCACACAATGACTAGGCCTCTCAAGTGACACCGGTGAACTAAAAGGCGAGTTAATATAATGTTTTCAGCACAACTCCCTGCCTGCTGAAACAAGGCACATTCAGATGTTGGCAGCGCTGATGAATTATTGACACCTAATAGTGCTCAGCATTCTTTAAAGCAGCTTAAGGCTGCAGTTCTGAACATGCTTATGAGGGAATAAACCCCACCGAAAAGAGAAGCACTTACGGACCCACTTCAAAATAATAACAACATAAGGATGCTGCTGTTCTGACCCAGCCTAAGTCAGCTGTAAATGCAACAGTGGTCCCAGCAGCTGAAGACCAGTATCATTCATAGGCGCCGACTCCATGGGGCTTGAGGGGGCCCGAGCCCCCTCAAAAATTCGTTTGGGGGGGCTCCGCCCCCCCAATAATCTCCGGCGCCCCTCCAGCAGAGCGCCATCGCCGCCCCTCCCCCAGCCCAAAATGCACAGGGGGGGCGGGCTGCATGCCTCCTGCCCTCCCTCCCGAGCAAAAGCTCCACCCAATTTCCTTTGGAGCTGATTAATAGGCGCAGCACGCTCTCCCCTATTCGCTCACGAGGAGGCGGCGCCACTTTATTTGCATATTCATGAGCTTATTTATTATTCATGAGCTTTCCCGGGCCCCCCCAATATTTTTTATAAGTCCGCGTCGCTGGTATCATTGGTAGTAACGTCTCCTGCTTGTCAGATGAAAGGTGCAGGTAGAAGTGTGCAGAAACAAACCTCTTACTTCGGCATGGCTGGAAGGCAGCCTCTTCCACTAAGGTAGTAAAAGTTGCATCTGTTGCTCTACCTACTTTTGCCTCTAGCTATAGCCACTTTTGCCTTTGGCCCGGCCCTCCAGAAGTTTGTCTGCAAGGTAATGTGGCCCCTAGGCATAGGCGCCGACTCCATGGGGCTTGAGGGGGCCCGAGCCCCCTCAAAAATTCGTTTGGGGGGGCTCCGCCCCCCCAATAATCTCCGGCGCCCCTCCAGCAGAGCGCCATCGCCGCCCCTCCCCCAGCCCAAAATGCACAGGGGGGGCGGGCTGCATGCCTCCTGCCCTCCCTCCCGAGCAAAAGCTCCACCCAATTTCCTTTGGAGCTGATTAATAGGCGCAGCACGCTCTCCCCTATTCGCTCACGAGGAGGCGGCGCCACTTTATTTGCATATTCATGAGCTTATTTATTATTCATGAGCTTTCCCGGGCCCCCCCAATATTTTTTATAAGTCCGCGTCGCTGCCCCTAGGCTGAAAATGGTTCAGCCACCACCACCACCACCTGCCCCTCTCTTAGACTGTTAAATTGTAAACACTGTGTTGTCTCTGAGTGCAAAGTTGGTATTATATGTTAATAGCCTGGCAGTAAAAACGCTGGCAATCCTACTTGCTGCTATCAATGGGACATATGTAAAAAAGTGTTTGTGCACCATGTTATTTTAGAGTTGGGGTCATTATTATTTGAAATTTTCATATTTGTCAAATTTTCAATTTTTTTCAAAATTTCATATTTGGGTAGTGTGTCTAAAATTCCTGTGCTGTCTAATAAAATAATAATAATTATTATTATTATTAGTATTATTATCATCATCATCATCATCATCATCATCATCAAGGCCTTGCTGCTTATGATTACTGGGACTAGATGCCAGCCCTTCATGGCTCCTCCAATGTCTGCATTTAGGAAGACAGTTAACATTTTTGAGCGCTCCTCAGTATTTTGGCTGATGCAAGTTTTGTCTGCTGTTTTATACTGCTTTACTGTTCACTTTATTGCACGTTGCTCTGATCTCCTTATGGAGGAAGAACGGGGCACAAACGATTTGAAATCAATAAAGTGAACTATGGTGCACTTATCTTATACAGCAGACTCTCACCAGTGTGTCCAGTGATAAAACGGACAAGGTCTCTGAGACATCAGAAAACCGCTCAGTAACAGACCAGGGTTCCAAAACCACAACATGCAGAACAGCAACGGAGGAACCTTCAGACCCCCAGATGTCACTGGGCTACAACTCTCACCCTCTCTGACCACCGGCCATGCGTGCTGGGGCTGGAGTCTAACAACCTTTGGAGGGCCATAGGTTCTCCATGCCAGATGTAGACGGTGGTACTAGAAACTGGCTCTCATAATATGCCCGCTGTGTTCTACAACCTGGAATTATCCAAATTAGGAGACAATAATTATTTCTGTCCCATATGATGGGCTAGTTGCTAGTGCTGTTGGAGTGCTGACCCTCCTTTGGTGTTAACGAAAGCGATCTTATGTGTTTGTTTCATCAGATGCTTTCCAAGTTGTGAACACCTCTGTGCTGGCCCTTCCTCTCCCTTCTCTGTATCAGCAAGAAAGATACCTGGGAGTCTCTTATTTATATTGTGCTCAGCTAGTTAGCTGCATTAAACTCACAATGCATAGTTTTGTTATTGTGGGTTTTTATATTGGCCATTCTTCTTTGTCCTCCTCAGTCGTGACAACTTATTGAGAACAACAGTGATGACACAGATGACCATGTTAATCTGGAAGACATAGTTTATGGATGTTTTTTACAAGGTACAGTTTTGATGAGTGCACATTGCTGTTATATGGCAACTAAAATTGTATCTTTTGATGTACATGAATATGGCAGGTAGAGTCAGTTGCCCCTACTTGCCCAAGGTGTATTTTCACATTGTTTTTGCATGATGTACACAAAAAATCCATGCACTTTAAACATTATGGCTAGTGACTAAACAGATTTGTAATTGTCAGCACTTGTAGGGCCACATATTTTCTTCTGAGCTTATTTTTGTTATATTTCAAGTTATACTTCACCATGAGGGCTAGAAACTTCACTTTTCTTGAAAATGAAAGTAGGAAATTCTCTCATTAATGTTTTATAAATGATTGGGTTATTATAACCTCTACTTTGTTCACCTCTGCATTCCTTTTTTGTTTGCTAACACAGAAAGTTAACTTCATATTGTACTCTGCCATCTGCAGGGCCAGAAGGGATTAATTTTGATTTCCTTTGAATTCTTTTGGCAGTCACCACTTCCTCTCTGGAGTCAGATCATAAACAGCACAGAAATCTTGATAAATAATTAGCAAATAAGTAAATATTAGTGTTGCTAGCTATCATTTGTGATCCATTTAATTCAGCATGGCAGCTTTTTTCTTTATTTTCTTTTTTAGAAAAAGGGGGGTGGGACCAGGGAAGATACGTATATAAAAAGTGTGCTAATGCACAGTTACAAAAAAAAGTTTATACAAGCCGTATTTATTTTCGACAGTATGTCCCTGAAAATTTGTTGAAGGTAGAATATAAATATCTAAATAAATAGCAATGACATAAATACAATTATCTAGAAGTAAATACAGGAAAAACATAGCATCTTCGCATGTGGAAAAGCCTTTAAAAACAACAACATGCAACCAAATATTTGGCTAGTTAAATTCCACCCATAAGAGGGCAGTTCTTTGCATGGCTACTCAGAAGCCCCATTAAATTCAATGGTACATGCTCCCATGTAAGTGAGCAGAGGATTTTAGCCTTCCCCACTGCCATTGCTTGTTCAGCTTTGTTGAACCTTGGCTCTTTTCAAACACAATATCCAGCCCGCAGAGCTTCTCCAGCCCACTTGGTCCCTGCCCAGGCTGCTCTGCAGAGGTTTTCCCATCAGCCCCTTCTTTTAGGCCTCTTGTTTTCTTAGTTCTGTGTTTCCTTCACACGCCCTCTCAGGTTCCTCCTTTGGCTCTCTGCCTGCCTGGGACCTTTCCCTGCTCAGCTTCTTAGCATCCAGCTGCTCGGCCGCTTTCCCTTTCCCAATCAGAGCAATGGCACGGAGCCTCACGATGGAAAGGACACAGCTCAGTGAGGCAACATCAGAGGTCCCAGGTTCAGTCCCCAGCATCTTCAGTCAGGAGTGGAAATGTCCTCTGTTTGAAACCCTGGGGAGCTGCTGCCAGCCTGTGCGGGCAACCCCAAGCTAGGCTCAATATAAGCAGCTCCCTACCTTCTTCTTATCTTACATACATGTTATTTGTAGGCTGCCTTTCCATAGTTCAAACCATGCTCAACGCAGCTTACAGCATGAAAAAAATTGCAGAATTGCAACCTAACAAAGGTAAAGGGACCCCTGACTGTTAAGTCCAGTCGCGGACGACTCTGGAGTTGCGGCACTCATCTTGCTTTACTGGCCGAGGGAGCTGGTGTTTGTCCGCAGACAGCTTCCGGGTCATGTGGCCAGCATGCCTAAGCCGCTTCTGGCGAACCAGAGCAGCGCATGAAATCACTGTTTACCGTCCCACTGGAGCGGTACCTATTTATCTACTTGCACTTTGATGTGCTTTCGAACTGCTAGGTGGGCAGGAGCTGGGACCAAACAACGGGAGCTCACCCCGTCGCAGGGATTCGAACCGCTGACCTTCTGATCAGCAAGCCCTAGGCTCTGTGGTTTAGACCACAGTGCCACCTGCGTCCTGTAACAAAAGTAGTCATAAACAATAAACATCAAAAATACACAACCAAATTAAACAATGTCCACATAAGTCACAATTAGATCTAAAATAAAGATATCTAATTTATCTATTTATCACACCAACTCTGCAACACAATCCCCTAAACAAACTCCAGCCCAGAGGGTAGAACAGCCTCAGTTTTTGTAGCTGCAGTCAGTTAGGGGACCTGTCCTCCCAAGTCAGATGGGGAAAGGCCTACAAGGCAGGGAGCAAATTTTACAGGGCTCACAGAGCTCCTATTTGTTGGGCCCTGAGTAAACATATTCTCAAGATCCCTTTGCTCTTAATTCCTCCTTCCTTCAGCTGTCAGCCTTATTCAAAAAACAAAATACAACTTAATCTTCACAGGAGGCAAAGGAAGGGTAAAGCCACAATCCTATGCATGCTTACCTGAGAGGAAGCCCACTGAGCACAGTATAAGGCTAACTTCCATGCATAGGATATGAGTGGGCAAGCATTTATTCAACAAGACTAGTGTCAATGAGGCTGTGGCTGAAAGTTACTGATATCTATGAGTAGAATCTTGGGCCAATCGATTACAAATCTCCCAGTGACTTAAATGCAGCCAGGATTTCACCCAGCAGTTATCTAATTACATCTTACATTTGGAACAGACAATACGCTGAAAATCAATATAAGTGCATCAGGAGCATTTGGATGTGCTCATCTGACAGCTGCTTCCGATATACTATATTCCACAATAAGGCAATTTAGCATCATGATTAATGATGTTGTGCTGACAATCAATGTTCTCTCTTTTTTTT
Organism: Podarcis raffonei; assembly: GCF_027172205.1. Taxonomy (NCBI): domain Eukaryota; kingdom Metazoa; phylum Chordata; class Lepidosauria; order Squamata; family Lacertidae; genus Podarcis; species Podarcis raffonei. Next base: position 21,640,570 of record NC_070613.1, on the reverse strand, counting down.
TTGAAGCATCAGAGGCCTGTTTGTTCGTGCAGCCTGGGTAGCTGTAAGTAATACTTTCCCTTTCTCTGGCCTCTGCTGCAGTCACAATTCAACAACTTGCTGTTTAAAGCCAATTGATTTGTAGTAACTGTCTTACAATGGAATCCACTTTTTTATTTTATTTTAAGGATTTTATTAAACAGAGTCACTTCATCTGTCTCAGGGATAGGGAATACTCCCCCGCTATGGGGCTGCATTCTCTTGGGGGTGATCTGTAGAGGGTCACATGTTCAGGAGGGGCAGGGGTTGGAGCAGATGGTAGGAGGGGCCAGAACCACCCCACATGTTTTCTCTTTTAATCACACACACCGTCCAACCATTTATTCAGACATAGACAAGCAGGCACCCCATTCATCTAATTGTTCTCCCCTTTCTCACATACCCTCATCCTTCCATTCACACATGCACATGCCTGCATATCATTGATCCCTCATGTGCACACACAAACACACACACATTTTGCCTCCTCCTTTTCTCTCTCTCGTTCCCCCTTCTTTCTCTCATTCTGCCCCCAGCCGCATTGGCACAGCTCAAAAGCAGGAAAGCACATTACGTCCACAAGCTCATTTGTCATAGGAAGTTTGCTTCATTTTCTTAGCAGTTTCAGTCGGTCACTTGTAGATATACTGGTGAAATTATGATAGACAATACCTTTAACTAGTGATATACCCAGCCAGTTGCAGAGCTACAATTCTCAGAGTTGCCTGGGAAGCAGAATTGACTGCTAAATCACTCTGATAATTGTTGCTTTTTGGAAGGAAACAGGTGTCTCCCAAGAAATTTTCAACGCACTTAACAAATGTCAGTTTCCAGAATTCTTTGGAGAAAGACGTCGCTATTTAAAGTGCTATTATAGGGCTTTCGGTGTAGGGTTGCCATACATCCAGGTTTCCCCAGGAATTGTCAAAATGCCCAGGAAAACCCGGACGTATGACAACTAGGGCAATTTTTATGGTGCTAACATGGCCTTTGCATCAGGTCCTACTTGTAGATTTTCTGCTTTGTACCATCCCTGAACCAGGGGCAGTTTTGATCGCTGGCTGTTTTGATTCCTTTCTGTTGTCTCCCCACGTACACATATGGGTGAGAAAGACCTTTACCCCAAACTGAAAGAAGAGGGCCTCTTTTCCATAAAAGTGGCTCAGCTTATCTTTGTGAACAGTTTCTTCCAGGCAAGTGAAAGGATAAGGAAAATGGAGGCCCAGGCTGGGCTGAAGGGTAGCAAGCATTCCTCCTCACTCCTTACCAAACCCTCTCATTTATCTTAGCCACCCAGCTTCTCCTGCCACCCAGGCTGCCATCCAGGCTGCCACCAAGACGATGCAACCAGGGCCACCATATTCTTCCCTGTTTCTGGGTCATAGTGGCCTGTGATCAAGGACACCAATGCTTTTAATTATGCAATGGAGATAATTGCAGCCGCCACACTAATTCTTTTGGGATTCTGTGCCTGTCTAATACCATCGAATGCAGGAGGTTTGAAAAGGCAAAATGGGGATGAGCAAGATGGGGAACCAAAGGATCTTTCCATCTTTGCGGAAACACGAAGTCCCTTGGCAGGGGCCCAGGGGGTGAAGAAACGCATTATCATCCCTTATTGACCAAATATGATTCTGTATTCCAGAAAGCCAAATGGCCTCCTACTCGCTCTAGCCTGCCAAAGTCTACAACTGCCTACACTTTTCTTATTAAAGGCGCTTGTTTCCTATGGCAACGCCTCGCAATTACTTCTTGTGAATATGAATCCACACTTGGAAGGCAGGGTGCTGGCATTTGAGGTCAGCATTAAATTGAGCATTTGCTTCTACCAGGAAAGAGCGCACTACCAGTGCATGCACCCTACCCCTTATCCCTCAGTGACCAGGGCCAGCATCAGTGGTCAGCATCACTGTGCACCTGCCAAGGCCCATGTCCCCATAAGGGGCCCAGGGCCAATACCTGGAGCTCCTCCTCTTCCTCACTGTCATTTCCTGTTCACGGCATCAGCCTAAACAAGTGGGCAGTGGCAAGAGTGGAGAGGGGGCCATTTTCCTCCAATTGGCTTGTCCTTTCCCATAACGCAGGTGGCGCTGTAGTCTAAACCACTGGGCTTGCCGATTGGAAAGTCGGTGGTTCGATCCCCGTGATGGGGTGAGCTCCTGTTGCTCAGTCCCTGCTCCTGCCAACCTAGCAGTTCAAAAGCATGTCAAATTGCAAGTAGATAAATAGGTACCGCTCCGGCAGGAAGGTAAACGGCATTTCCGTGCGCCGCTCTGGTTTCTCCAGAAGCGGCTTAGGCATGCTGGACACATGACCTGGAAAAACTGTCTGCGGACAAACATCGGCTCCCTCAGCCAGTAAAGCGAGATGAGCGCTGCAACCCCAGAGTCATTCGCAACTGAACTTAACTGTCGGGGGTCCTTTACCTTTTTACCTTCCCTCTGGGCAGCTGTGAGAAATGTGCTCAAGGAGAAGGCAAGTGAATTGGCTCTTGTGACAACAGCGAGAAAAAGCAGAGTTCACTAAGGACAGTTTGCCCCAGAGCCCCACAGAAGCAAGAACCAGCATTGTCACGTTATGCGCATTTCACCTAGTATCTCCTTCTACTGCTTCTGCTTCTTCCAGGGCACTGTGACTCTTCTATAAGTGTCACAAGGGCACTCTCACATTACAATCACAGTATCTGCCACTTCCATTTTGTCTTCTTAAGTTGCTTTTTGTTTTAAGGGACATGACAGAGGTGTACAGTGGCACCTTGCTTCTCAAAATTAATCCATTCTGGAAGTCTGTTCCAAAACCAAGGCACTCTTTCCCATAGAAAGTAATGCAAAAACAACCCCTAAAACAGCAATTTAACATGAACTTTACTGTCTAACAAGGCCATTGATCCATAAAATGAAAGTGATAAACAATGTACTGCAGTCACACAATCAGTAGCTGAACTGGGTTCCACACAGTCATTAAAAAAAAAGAGTCGAAAAAACAAAAACGCAAAATAAACAGCAAAAACAGATAGACCTCAGTGTAACACTCAAAACAAAAGTGTGGCACTCAAATCGGAAGTGTAACATTCAAAATGGATCACGTTTGGCTTCTGAAAAAAGTTCACAAACCGGTTTGCAGTGTTTGGGTTCCAAGTTGTTTGAGTACCAAGGCATTTGAGAATCAAGGGACCACTGTACATGTATCTGCTGCATGGTGCAAGATACATATACATAATGCTTGAAGCTGTAACTCAATTAAGCTGAACGGTGGACGATTCAGACAAAAGGAAATACTGAGTCTTGCATGTCTACATGTGTTGTAATGAACATTATATGATAAGCTGACATAAATACTGAGTCATTCCTTTGTTGAGGTCAATTAGCAACATAGACATTGTGCCAATTAATGCATGCTTGATATTCCTGCTCAGTTTCACCTTCATTAACAAATGGCAAGGAACGCTTTGTACATTCACCGTTGCTCCACATTGAGATGGAGGTTGATTTAAACCCTCCCCCCAAATAGCATGTATGGCATTTCTCTCCCACCCTTAATAATATTTATCCCAGAGCAGGGATTATACACATATGTACACTGTTCGGTTTCTCATTACTCGGTGACATAATCATCAGGCTTGGCTCACAAGTGCATATTCACACTTTTTTCTTCTTCTTAACTGATTATCCTACACTTGATGATTCATAATTGAATGTGTGAGCCGACGTCCTTGAAAAGCACCGTCTGAGGTGTTATGAAAGTCGATTATTTATTCAGTGCTCAGTTCATGCCACCCCGCACAAATACATATATTACTTGATTGCTTGCAGAACAATCTTATGGCTGGGGATGTGCGGGCACAGAGCTCCGCCTCTGGTCTGCTGGCAATTGCTTTGCAGCACTAAGCCACCTAGAATTCAGGAAGGGAAGGGGGCCAAACACACACAAAAAGTGGAGCTGGAGGAGCTATCTCCTTCCTTGTTCTCTCCCATTAGAGCCAATGGGAGAAGACTACAAACACCAGGTTTTATCCTGACATAGCTCTTTCATTTATTTATAAAAGTACTTCTGTGCCACTGTAATGGCAGCGAACAATGTGCAAAGTTAAATACATGAACTCAGCTGTGTATGTGAGCCTATGGAAATGTTCTGCCTGTGTTGTGTTTGCTCTGTGATGATTCTTACATGCAAATGTTGAAACTCGGTAACACAGTAGTGTGTTGCGACTCGAGAATCACATGTGTGCATGAACCAGTCCATTTAATCAGCTGGGGAAGCACATCAGATGTATTTCAGAATCAAAGCAGCCCATTTTCCAGACACCCCTGCTGCAGAGCGACACAGAAAGTTGTTTCTAAAAATGCTTCTGAGATGTCACTTGGAAACAGGTTGCAGTTGGGGAACATTTGCTGTCCCGGCCAACTCCTTGCATTTAAGCAGGATCACTGATGAGATACAGCTGCAGGGTGGAGGCCTTTTTAGACGCTCCAGATTCGATTGCCAAATATAATGAAAGAAGGATGACTTCCAGCTGATTGTTGATTTTAATGCGACAGAGGTTTTGCAATGTGAATATTTCAGAGGCCTTGAAACTGGACTGCGGGAGCACCAAAAGCAGAACAGAGGCCGCTGGGAAGGAACAACTTGAGGCAAAAATTCAGGAGGAGGGTAGGGGTGTAACAAACCATAGTCTGCAAAATGCTGACATGAAGATGAACAGCACAGGTATGGACATGTGAGCAGCAGCAGGAGAAGGTGGGAGGGAAAGAGAAGAAAGATCAAGTTTACTTTAAATCTGGCTTCTAAAATGGCACATTCTGAATCGGCTTCCCTGTATCAGGCAGCTTTCTTTGTGTATCACAAATAGGAAAAGCCAAATCTGTCAACTTTGGTTTCTCTTAGTTTCTCATTTTTCCAATTTTAAATTCACTTCTTATATTCCCACATGTTTGATATTTGTCTTTTTAAAAGTCCTTTGAGAATTCATCACCATTTGAGTGAGAATTTCTCTCTCTCTCTCTCTCTCTTTCTATGTATAAAATTTATCCTAATACACACATTTTCGCAAAGCAATTTCCCCCAATAAAATGCATTTTTGTTTGTTATTCCACTAATAAATGCATTTTTATGCACACCTGAATATATGTGTTTTTGTACCTTTTTTGCTGGAAAACTGGATTGCAAAGTTCGGGAAAGGGCAAATTCTGAAGGATGGCTTTGTTTTGGTTCGGATATTGCTTCAGAAAGTGTGTATTAGCTACATTTGTCTTAAAATGAAAATTGAACCAATTTTTCAAAGTAAAAGCTAAGGTTTTCAGGAAGCTGAATTTCATGGTCAAATCATGTTGCATCCAACATAACATTCGTACGTAGGAAAATGCTATATACTAAGTCAGACCACTGGTCCATGTAGCTCAGCACTTGTCTGCTTTGGCTTGCCCAGCTCTTCAAGGTTTCAGGCAAGGTTCTCTCCTGGTCTCACCTGGAGATGCTGGGGATTGACCCTAGGACCTTCTGCATTCAAATTCAAGTGTTACTTGAATTTACATCATGTCCTTCCTCCCAAAGGAGGTCAGAGCAACAACCAACCAAGTAGTAAAAGTTATGCTTGCTGTTGTTGTTTAGTCATTTAGTCGTGTCTGACTCTTCGTGACCCCATGGACCAGAGCACGCCAGGCATTCCTGTCTTCCACTGCCTCCTGCAGTTTCATCAAATTCATGTTGGTAGTTTCAAGAACATTGTCCAACCATCTCGTCCTCTGCCGTCCCCTTCTCCTTGTGCCCTCCATCTTTCCCAACATCAGGGTCTTTTCCAGTGAGTCATTTCTTCTCATGAGGTGGCCAAAGTATTGGAGCCTCGGCTTCAGGATCTGTCCTTCCAGTGAGCACTCAGGGCTGATTTCCTTAAGAATGGAGAGGTTTGATCTTCTTGCAGTCCATGGGACTGGACTCTTGAGTCTCCTCCAGCACCATAATTCAAAAGCATAAATTGTTCAGCGATCAGCCTTCTTTATGGTCCAGCTCTCACTTCCATACATCACTACTGGGAAAACCATAGCTTTAACTTTACGGATTTTTGTCGGCAAGGTGATGTCTCTGCTTTTTAAGATTCTGTCTAGGTTTGTCATTGCTTTTCTTCCAAGAAGCAGGCGTCTTTTAATTTCATGACTGCTGTAATCATGATCTGCAATGATCATGGAGCCCAAGAAGGCAAAATCTCTCATTGCCTCCATTCCTTCCCCCTTCTATTTGCCAGGATGTGATGGGACCAGTGGCCATGATCTTAGTTATTTTGATGTTGAGCTTCAGACCATATTTTGCACTCTCCTCTAACACTGAAAAACAGGAACATCTAAAAACTAGTAGAGCAGATCTGTTGAACAATTCAGAAACAATTTTTTGCTTTAGGGTGGACACTACTTTGACAGTGTCCAAAGCGGTTTCTCCCTTTAAAAAAAGAAGCTCTTTCTGCAAGGAAGGCAGCATTCAGGCCAGAGTGCCAAGATAAGGTAAACCAATACCACACAAGGAACAGAAGGCAGTTGCTGCTGACTGCCAGCTTGAGTCTTGCTGAAGGAAACAGACAAAACATAAAGGGCTCCTATTATTCCTTTTCATTCCTTCGCTTCTTCCACAATCTGATCCTAGCTTAGTAAATGAGGCCCTGCGCACCTGGCATGGTGGTCAGATAACAGCTTCCCTTTCCACATATTAAATCTAGGTTGGCGAAACATGCGCACCCAAACAACTCAAGACCAGCTTTAATCCATATTTTCAGATCCAGGTTTGGTGCCTGATTGCAAACCATGGTTTATCAATCTGGATATCATTACAAACTGTGGTTGGCCTTTGCAGATCATGATTAGGCATTATGATGGAACTCCCCCTATGTCAGAGACAACAAACAGCACCTAATGTTGCACTATGTAGCCTGACATTTTATTAAGGGCCAATGTGCACATACATATTCATCATTTGACTGGAAAACACTGTTGACTTGTATATGCCACTGACTGAAGTGCTGCTGGGATCTGCAGTTGAATCTTACTTCAGTACTGCTTGCTCTTATCTGTTCCAGCATTTGCCGCATGAGGCAGTCACCGCACTCTGCCTAACAGTAGGGCCATTCTTGGGGATGATGATCCCTTATCCCATTGCTACCTCCTTTGCCATACTTCCCTTTGCAGTCTGTCACTCAATGCAATTTCTCCTCAGCCAGGCTCTAATACTATATTAATGGGTCATGGTAGAGTAATAATAATAATTTAATAATAATTTATTATTTATACCCCACCCATCTGGCTGGGCTTCTCCAGCCACTCTGGGCGGCTAAGTTAAGCATTGTCTCCAGTTATTATCGGTTAGCGTGAGGACTCCACGCTTTAGCTTGTTATTATGGCTACATTCACTTTCCAATACAGTTGTGGGTTAACCTATTTGAGGATAAATGGCCTCTTCTTCTGAGCCTACAAAAGTGAGTAACCCTGCCTTATATTAAAGAAGAAGTTAACAGATACCAAAAGTGAGCAGAGCTGGAAGAAAAACATCTGGGAGGGGGTGGTTGAGGACAAGTGGCAGGCAGAGGGAGGATTCAACTTCCTACATGCCTTGTAGTTGCTGCTGCTTATTTTACATTATCCAGCAACCATTTTTCAGGTGATTCATGCTTTCTCACATTTAGAAGCCCAGCCCTGCAGTTCTCCTATGTTGTTGGGCCCTAAGATGACATTTTCACTCAATGCTGTATGCTGTGCCATGAATGTTCCAGAAGCTTTTTATCAGAGAACAGCTGCTTCATTAAAATCCTAGACTTGCTGGTTTCTTTCTTCTCAATGCTAGGCAGCCAAATCTTATATATCACACAAACTTCCACTATGGCATGACTGCCTCATAGCTGTCCTAGACTAAGCAAGAGGGGCGATTTCCTAATTCATTTATTTTCTGGCACTTGACGATTGCAATTTTGGGGGAGGTGTTGTGGGTGTCTAGGAAGGTCCCAGCTCCTTCCTTCTCCTAATTCCAGACTCACCTGCTGGGCTCCACAGCGTGCTTTGAAAACACGGGACAATCTCCTGATTTCTGGAGCAGGTTTGCATTTATTTCCACTGAGGCTGCTATCAATCAGCGTGAAGCAGAAGACCCTATTGCAGAACACACAATACTGGGGGGCTTGATCAGTAAGCATCATATTAGCATTTCAACCTGTCCCTGGAGGGATGAGCACTTTTGCAGCTGCAGGTTTGGCAGCCCGTTCTCAACTAGCCCTTGAATGAGGCATATTATTTCATTTCAGAATAAAGGAAATTGCGACTGAAAGGAGCTTTTACATCATCAAGCAGTCAAGCTCACATGCTCCCTGCTCGCTCCCCCGCCATGACCTCCCCAGGTCCAATCACTTCAAAACTGCCCTCCACTTTCTTAATTCTCCCGTTCTTTGTCTCATCCAGTTGAAATGACTCGGGCTATGGATCCCCCACCATTTCCCTCGGGAAATTAGTTCACAGTCTAGTAGTCCTCACTGTCAGGATTTTTTCTTTCTTTCTTCCAGATATTTGGCCTCCCAACACATTTTTCCTTTGTCCATATTCAGCTCATTATTTCTGCTGAATCCTCCTGGTACTGTATCCTCGGCCATTCCTGTCTCTCTCCTTTATAGCTCCTCCATTCACTTGCTCTTCATAAAAACCTGCCAGTTTTGGTGTTTATTTATCATTCTTACCATTTACGTGAAGAATTGACACGGGGGACAGACATATAGGATAGCTGGGTCCTTTGTCTGGAAAGATTTCCTAGTCTGAGCCACTGATGGGAAAGGGGAAATCTTACGATTGTTCAGTCATTAAATCCAGGCCCACTTAAATGGGCAAATGTCATCCCTTGCCACCTCCAGAGTGATTATAGAGGATTTCTGGGCAGCTGAGCCCTGCCCTGTAGTTGCTTCCTGAGTACTCCCGCAATTGGATTCTGTTTCCTGTACCTTTCACCTAGGCCCCATCTGCACTATAAATCTAAAGCATCATCATACCACTTTTAAACAGTCACGGCTTTCCCTAAATAATCCTGGGAGTTTATTAAGGGTGCTGAGAGTTGCTAAGAGGCCCCCCCCCAAAAAAAACCCCTCTCAGAACCACAATTCCCAGAGTTCCCTAGAAGGATGTATTAATTGTTGCACCACTCTGGGAATTGTAACTCTGTGAGGGGGACTCCTCATAACACGCAGGATCCTGAACAGACTACAGTTCTCAGTATTCTTTGCAGGGAAGCCATGACTGTTTCAAGTGGTGTGATGCTGATTTAAACATATAAAAGTGTGCAGATGGGGTCTCAGGTGAAGAAATCCTCCACATGAGTTTTAATCAGTGTATAAATATCAATCAAATTATAAATGTCAGTATCCAAGGAATATAAAAGATGCTGCAGAGCCCTGTCAGGTTTCACATGCACTTGGCCCTTGCCGACAGAAAGCGATGGCTTGTTTGTGTGAATTTGAACAGGTCAGAATCTTAGCGTCTGAGGCAGAGCTTTCATTATCCTCGCAGGCTCCATAACAGACGTTCTTTGCTGGCCATCAGCTGTAGACCGATCAGAGGTGCAAATGCCAAGGTTGATTCTATTCGGGAAGGGATAGTAGTAGAATGGATCTGAAGCGTGTGAGTGCACAGAGGACAGAAGGGGCTCAGCCAGGGATTGTGAAAGCACCATGGGTTATTTCCCTCGCCTTCCATTCCCCTGTCACTATGTGTCATGTACATAATCTTCTATAAATTGCCCCCAGATGCCTTCATAATCCCCCAGCCAATCTCTGGGTTTAAAGACCATCCTTTCACTATTGTGAAACTCTTTCATTTCTTCAATCCTCATTTGGTTTATTTTCCCTTCTAGATAGAAGTATCCCATCAGTTCCCAGTTTACACCTTCCACTGTTTTCACATGTGGAGCACCCATATAATATGAAAGGGGGAGGGGGAGGGTGCATTTTCTGGGATAACTTTTTAACTTCCTATCTCTTTACTGAAAATCAGAGAAAGAAGTTTATGTTAAAGGGAACACACAGTGCTGTATATACTCATTCCAACCTCAAATTTGCCATATGTACCACCTTTCTTCAAAAAGGATTAGACCAGGGATGGGGAACCAGTGACCACTGGTCAGGATGATGGGAGTTGGAGACCAACAATATCAGGTTGCCTTTCCCTGCATTAGCTGGTTTTCTGTCAACCTGGTGGACTCTTAGATGGTAGATTATGGGCAGCTGTGGCCATGAACTTTCCCCCCTCCTTCCTGAAGTGGGAGAAGAATGGATTCACAGCATAGGCTGAGCCTTGGACCAGGTGCACTATCAGTGCTTCCTCGATATTTTGCATGGGCATGGGCTTTTCTAATCTAACCTGGAATGCTACATTCATAAAATAGTTAATTTCTACTTGCAGAAGGGAAAATGTTTATTATGTGATCATGACACATAAAGTGGGGGATAGTTGTATGAAGACCCAAGAGTCCCTGCATTTCCCAAAAGTTGATTGTAGAGTCAGCATGTTACTGTGGAACCCGAGATACAAAATAGAGCGCTTCCCAAGGGCTGTGCAGGAGCTGCCTTAGTATTTAGAGTTCACTATAGGAGGTATGAAATCCCAGACACTTCAGGTGGTGCTGTGAAGCTACATCAGAATATAGGGGTTCATAATTATTTTGAATTATGGTGCTGGAGGAGACTCTTGAGAGTCCCATGGACTGCAAGAAAATCAAACCTATCCATTCTTAAGGAAATCAGCCCTGAGTGCTCACTGGAAGGACCGATCGTGAAGCTGAGACTCCAATACTTTGGCCACCTCATGAGAAGAGAAGACTCCCTGGAAAAGACCCTGATGTTGGGAAAGATGGAGGGCACAAGGAGAAGGGGATGACAGAGGACAAGATGGTTGGACAGTGTTCTCGAAGCTACCAGCATGAGTTTGACCAAACTGCGGGAGGCAGTGGAAGACAGGAGTGCCTGGCGTGCTCTGGTCCATGGGGTCACGAAGAGTCGGACAACAACAGCAACAAAAAATTGTCGAGTACATGCAGGTCCTGATATTTACCTGCTTGTTATGTGAAAATTCACTTATCCAAACAAAGAATTATGCCCAAACCTCACTATACATTCTACAGATATCTGAACAGCCTGCGTTTCACTTACCTCTTTAATTCTTGTTTGTTTGTGCTTCGCCGGTTGGTGGCAGCCATTTGGGGGCAGAAACCAGGCAAGGAGTGAGGAAGCAAGATCAGAAGAATCAGAGAGCAGGAGAGATTGGACAAATCACAGAGGAGGAGACATCAGAGAAATCAGGTTTTTCCTTTGTCTTTCCTTGGCTAGTTGCCAGGAAGAAACCATTGAAAAAGTGGGGTGATAGATCAGAAAAATCCCAGATTGAAAATGCCGCCATAGAAATCAATGAAAATCCTAGACACTTTATGTGAACGCTTGCCTGATGAACAACTTCCAGGGAACACATTGTGTTTGGTAAGCAGGACCCCTGGCGTGTTCCATTTTTACTTTGTGCTTGTTCTTTGATCTTGTTGTAAACCACCATGAAATCAATTTGGATGAAAGATAGCATATAAATACCAAGCAGACTAATATTGTTGTTCGTGCTCAAAGAGAGGCCTTAATTCAGCTGCCTTTACCCTCTTGCCTGCTCATGTGGCATGCCGGCCTCGTTGGCTGCCAATTTCTCTGGTAACAGCTTGCAAGGTTTAGAGAGAGTACCTTGCAGATGGCACTGCGCAAGGATCCTAGAGTGGCTTGTTTACCAGAGCGGCTTTCATTTGCCCAATATGGCAATTGTCACCAAGAAAAAGCTGCTCCAGACCAACACTGTTTTGGAGACATATTAGCAATCGGTGCCTTTTTAGTGATAGATTAACATATGCTCTTGCGGCTTTAAATCAACAAAGAAAGAGAATCCCTGCAGTAGTGGCCCTGAAGTTGAAAGTGCGTCTGTGATCATCCCACACTATAGTTCTCCTAGGTCTGCTTGTTCTCCTATCTGGAAAGAATGCATTTGCTAGGAAACCCTTCTCTCTGACACTGCTGCTGCCACCCCCACTGTCATGGTCCGGTTCACGGGTGATCAATGTTCCGGCAGGGGACATCAGGACTGGGGGCAAGATGGCAGGGTGGGAGCAGGAACAGGGGTCCAGAAGCCAGGAGTCAGGAAGCCAAGAGTGCGAGGGTCAGAGAGCTGGGAGTCAAGAAGCCAAGGGTCCAAGGATCAAGAAGCAAGGAGTCAAGAAGCCAAGGTTCAAGGATCAGGAAGCAAGAAGCCAATCACAGCAAGGCAGGAAGCGTGTTGCTGTGGCAAAGAGACAAAGGGAAATGCTGACCTTATATCCCTTCCCAGCTGTTGCCGCCAGGTGCTGTGAGTTACCAATTGGCCTCACCTGTGAGGCCACGCCTTGCCTCTTCAGAACAAACTTAGGAAGGCCTCAGTCCTGCAAAGTCCTATTGGTCACAGGGCCTGGCTCCTGCACCTGACACCCGCCACTGGGGAGAGGTCCATAGGCAGCTGCCTTATTCTGAGTCAGACCAGATATCTCAGTATAGTTTTCACTGACTGGCAGCAGTTTTCCAGGGTTTCAGGTAGGGGACAGTCCTGGCCCTACCTGGAGATATCAGGTTTTGAACCTGGGACATCCTGCGTAACACTGAGCTATGGTTACAAGGCAACATCTTTGGGACAAACTTTGCCCGGAGTTTTCTGACCATAAAACTCCCTGCCAGAAAGAGTGACTTCACCTTGCCTCAGGACAAGGTTGGAAAGCCGCCATGGGAGTCTAGGCAGTGCCAGAGAGTGAACTCACTGAATATTTCTGCATCTCTCTGGAGAGAGACAGCTTGGGCTATTTTGCGGCGGCAGCTCCACAAATGTATCCGGACTTCCTTCTCCCTTTCTGTGCAGGAAACACGTTCTTACTTCTGGTTCCGTTTACACAAATAGAAGTAAACACCCACCAATTTGAGACTTTGGCTTGTCTCCTTTTTGGATGTGGAGCCAGGTGTCTGCTATATTAGGATTGGGCTAATATTCCGTGCTTGGATGTCCCAAGTGGCCTCTGCTTAGGTGAAGAAGCCATTCCCTCTCATGTCAAGAACGCACTGGGCTACTGGATCAAGACATGTGCTTGATGCTGGTAGCATGGCTCATCTGCGTGTCCAATAGCCAGGGAAGGCTTTCCAACCGAAGGCTCTATTTCATAGCAGATCTGTTGTCTCAGCTTTGGGAACAAAGCGTTTGGGCACGCTGGTGGGTACAAAGAGTTCCTTGCTGAGCGTTCAGCATGCCAGCAAGCCTTTCCACTCTGATCAAGCTGGACACAAACCAGAAGCCTCTTTTAAAATAATGAAAATTAAATTTCCATCTGCTTTCTCTGCTTCTTTCAGTCTGTAAAGTAGGTAAGAGAGCTGATAACTGTGTAAGGGTGGATCCACACCACACATTCGATAGCACACCCAATGCACATTTAAAGCACATGGTGACTACCTGGGAATGTCCCCGTCCCCCACAAAGCTAAATCTACCAGCACCCTTAACAAACTACAGTTCCCACAGAGTTCAGGGAAAGGCTGTAGCTCAGTGGCAAAGTATCGGCTTGGCGTGCAGAAGGTTCCAATTTTCAATCCTGGCATCTCCAAGGAGGGCAGGGAGAGAACCCCGTCTGGAATCCTGGACATCCTTGGCCTATCAGTGTAGACCAGCGGTTCTCAACCTGTGGGTCCCCAGATGTTGTTGGACTACAACTCCCATCATCCCTGAGCTCTGGCCTTGCTAGCTAGGGGTGATGGGAGTTGTAGTTCAACAACATCTGGGGACCCACAGGTTGAGAAAGCCTGGTGTAGACAGTACTGTGCTGGATGAACCAATCACCTGACTCAATATAAGGCAGCTTCCTATGTTCACTGGATTCTTTGGGGAAAGTTGTGTGCTTTTAAGTGTGTGGTGCAGATGTCAGGGAAGATAACTTGGCAGGGAGGGACTAACAGCCACCAGTCCCCCTCCTATGCTGCCATTACCAGTAAGGGTTGTCCACTCATCAGACTCCAAGGCATCCTCCTCTTAGACCAATTTCCTCCTCCTAAATGATTGCCCCTTTTTTTATTCTTATAACAGCTCTGGATTAGATAGTTAGATACTGACTGGTCCAAGGTCACCGAGGTTGCTTTTATGCTAGAGCCCTTTGGGGAACGTAAGAACCTAGGAAGCCCTGATGAATCAGAGCAAAGGCCTATCAAGCATCCTGCTCTGACAGATGCCTATCAGAAGCTCACAGGCAGGGTAGGAGTGCAACAGCACTCTCTCACTCGTGAGTCCCACAACCGGCATTCAGAGGCATCCTTGCTCTGACACTGGATGCAACATATAGCCATCATGACTCGCAGCCATTGGTAGTCATCTCCATGGATTTGTCTAATCCCATTTTAAAGCCTCCTCCTCCTCCTTCCTGCTACTATTATTAATGCTGGCTATAGTAATTTCTGCTACTTATATTAATGTTCTTGTTGATAATAACAATGGTAATAATAATAATTGCATGTTACTGTTTGCACACCAAAGAAAAATGATACAATTTCCCCAGAGTACCTTGCAATGCTCTAATAACAACAGTGGCTTTGAATTCAGAGTTTGATCTTCTTCACACATGCCGTATGTGCTCTTCTGCCCTGTTATTCGCACAGTGGGAACTGGTACAGGAGCGTTTGTGCATCGGGGTGGGGAGGCTCCTTCCAAGACTCCAATTGGCGGTACTTTCCTTCGGCTGCAAACACCCCCACACTAGGATGCAACAGCAGAGGAGGAGGAGGAGGAATCAGGAAAGTAAACAGCATAGCCAAGGGGAAGTGCTTCCATTTGCCAAGTTTCTCATTCATGTTCTCCCTTCTGTGGGGCACCTGCCATCATGGAGTTCCCTACTCTGCCTTCTGAGCTGCGGCAGACCCATGAATAAGGTTCACTAGCAGGCAAAAGGCACAGGAACAGAAACTTTACACCATGCCAATGTAGTGATAACAGTGGCACTGACAGCAGGCTGTGCTGGCCAAATGCCTATGTTAGGCAGCGTTGATGGCATGGAGAGGAGCAGAACTTAATTGCTTTTGCCATGCATGTTTTCATCATACATGCTGTCTGGATTGGCAACATGCATGTACACGCTGTGTTGTGCATCTCTCAGCATTGTAGACACGAGTCACCAGTGTGTATTTATGCAAGACTTGCGGTGCCTATATGTTCTTATTGCAAAAGCTGCATGTATCCTATTGTGTTTGCAATTATTTATTTATTTACTATTTCTCTTTTTAGAGCACCCTTCACCCCAGAAGATTCCATCATGTGCATGATTTGCATGCAAGCCTGTTGCATGTTGAGGAGCATGTTATCATCGTTTATGAAAGACACCAATCAAAGTATATTTTTTTTATCAGAATTGCAAGGCAGAATCATGGGGAAAGGTTATTTGGGACACAACATACAACAATAGATCTGGACTGCTTTGTAGATTGAAGCTTCCCATTAAAAATATACCCTTAAACTGGTTATAGATATAGCTGTTTTGGATAGTGTTTGTTTTGTCATCCTCAGTCATTTTCTCCCGGATAGCTTTGGGATCCAGCCAACTGAAGGATGAATGAGTTGAATTAATTGTCGAAAGGGAGCACTCCAAAATGCTGATGTCACTTTCATAGATGCAACAATCCTGCTTTTATCTTTGGGGGCAGGGTGTGGAAGGATGTCAGCTATTAGAGAGCAAGGGAGGGAAATCAGAGAAAACTGGATGGCTGCAAAAAACAGAGAAACATGTTGTCCATGACGGTTTATAAAGAACATCCTCTCGCCTTATATAATCTGCCAGATGTTGTTAAATTGATTGGAAGAATAAACACCCTCCGACTAGTTCATGAGTCAAGAGATGCAACCATGATTGAAAAAGATCACTTGGCTCTGATGATGACAGCATTTGGTAGGTCACCGGATACAAGTGACTCAAAGACTAGGAATAAAATGTATAAACAGTTGTGATCTCCCCCACTTCACTTTATTTCCCCCCATATTTTCTAAAACAACCATTAAAATAATTGTATGCAGTACATCAGACTAAAATACAAGATGAAAATAAAAATATATATACAAACAAAGCAAAGATAGATTCCTGAATCAGTATTATCTGTACCATTAATCCAGTTGCTTGGGCCAGAGTCTGTGTCAGAGCTGGGTCATTACCCCTAAAACTCCACATGGTTTAGGACCCAAATAACTCTTAGGTCACCTTCTCCTGCATCAATCGATCACCATCCTGAGGTCTTTCTCAGGATGCCTGGTGTCGGGTGATAACAAGAGAAACTTGCTTTTGAAATGCCCTCCCTAGGGAGGCTTGCCTGGTACCCTCATTGCTATCATTTAGCTGCCAAGCAAAAACATCACTTTTCTCAGGCTTTTAAGAACCAATAATGCAAATGTTATTTTATTTTGTGTTAAAATAAATTTGAATTATTTTTAAAGCCTGAGAGTTTCTGCATGGTGGAGAAACTGCCACCCTGCGAGGCGAGTAGCATTTCTTCTTTTTCCTGCTGCAGTCAGGTTTTCAAAAACAGGTCCCTCCCACTAACTGCAACAGGGGGAAAATAAACTATGCCAGTTCCAGGGCTGGTGTAGCTTTTGCAGTTGGTGAGGGGAACAAGGATGCATAGATTTCTGTGAGTCATCCCCTTCCCCAACGTGCCCTTGGAACACACCATTTCAGGTTCCATCATGGGCCGTGTTTCTACCTGCAGAACAGCAGTGGAGCTTGCTGCCACCACACCAGGCCATTCCTGACATTCCTCCTCTGCTCATTCATGGAGGAGGTGGCTATCCATGCTTACTAGCTATGATGGTTATCCTCTGCCTCCACAGCTGAAGGCAGGAATGCTTCTTGAATACCAGTTGCAGGAAGCCCAAGAGGGGAGAGGGCTCTTGTGCTCGTGTCCTGCTTGCAGGTTTCCCATAGGCATCTGGGTATCTGTGAGAATAAGAAGCTGGACTCGCTGGACCATTGGCCTGAACTTACATGCTCCTCCTATGTGAGGGAGATCTGTAGGTTCCAATGAACCCAATGCCACTCCTTCTAGGGAGTTTAGGATTGCTCTCTTAGACCAGGCATCACCAAATTCAGCCCTCCAGTTGTTTTGGGACTACAATTCCCATCATCCCTGACCACTGGTCCTGTTAGGTAGGGATGATGGGAGTTGTAGTCCCAAAACAGCTGGAGGGCCGAATTTGGGGATGCCTGTCTTAGACAGATAGCTGAGTGGGAATTGTTTTCTCTCACAAAGGAAACGTGCAGAAAAATCTATCTTCAACCTCCCCCCCCAATCTGTATATGCATAAACATGGGGCAGTGAGAACAATTAATTACACAATGGTGGAAATCCCGTAGTTACTTCAGTTCATTTTATTCAGCTAGGAAAAATGTACAGGCCACAGCAGAGGTACACAGGAAATGTTTACATTGGTTTCCCCCAAAGCACTTGTGTACATTGTAAAGGCTTCTGTGGGGTGTGCAAACCTGTGCTGAAGAAGAGGCGATGGGAAATCGAAAGCAATCTCTAATATAGCAAAGCGCCCTTACTGTTTATTAGTGTAAAGGAAACTGCAGTCTAACAACAATAGGCCCCATGCTGTTCTGAACAAAGCTGCTTGCATTCGATTTTTATATTTTTGCACTGGCTTCCTTTAGGAAGTTATTGAGAACAGTTTGTATATAGCACATAATGGCCTTCTTCCAATGAGTGCAACAGGTAAATGAGAAAAATATATTTTGCAGATGATGGCAAAGGAAACGGGAAACCTCAAAAGCCCGGAAAGCTGAAGATGCTTTTAATATGGATTTGAGTTTTGATACATGAAATGTTTCCTATCTTCAGAAAAGACTGTTTCCCCACCCCTGTATCAACACCCCCATATTCATATTCACATTCATATTCATATTCATATTCATAGATAGGTTAATTGCTTGTGAAAAAACAGGATCATTAAGAGAGAGAGAAAACATTTGAGAAAGAATATACGCCATCTAAGCAACCCTTTGTACATGATTAGTTTCAGTTATGGAAATGTGCACTCATAGAGGGTCTTGGTTTTTTTGTCTAATCTATGACTTTCCTATGTTGTACACAAAGGATGCCGTTTGGGAACCCAAGCTTGGCTGCTATTGTTTGGTTCCAATTAAAATTCAGTGTATTAAACACAGTTGAGTACATCCATGCATTCATGACACACCATCATCTCCCCTTGAAAGGTCAAATCAAAAGTGTCTCGCAAAGATTCATTAAGATTCAATGTTATTATACTGGAGCTCCATATGATTTTGGATGAATGGGTAACAAAGGCTCATCAGAAACACACCCATAAATACATTTACTGAAACCGAGCCACTGGGGACTTTATAGATTCACATACCTTGGTGACACTGCAGTGCGGGACTAGATATGAATTAAAACCAGTTACCTTCCTAGGAAATACAAATGGCTTAAAGCATGCTTACTCAAAAAAATAAGTTCTTCCATGCTCAATGAAATTTACTCCCTAGCAAGTCGTGCTTAGGACTGTAGCCCTAGAACAATGAATCACATAAGTGACTCTACACAACTCGATCTTCATTTCAGACATTGTGACATATCGGTATATTGTGATGTTTTGCTGGCGATATATCATGATGTTGAAAACCAGATATCGCCCTAGTCCTAGTCACTGGATGACTTAGGGGCAATCTATATTGTTCAGTCTAGTCTACCTCACAGGGTCACTGTGGGGATTAATGGGAGTAGAGGAAAACCATTTACATTAGTTCTTGCTCCACTGGCAGCACCAGCTTTTGGGATGTCAACTGGTCAGGGATCAATCAATGTGTACTCCTGGGAGAACCAGCACACTGTTAACATAATATATATTTGATGTTTCTTGAATGTGATGTATGATTCAAGAATCTTGTTACCCCGCAAAACAGAACCTGACGACAAAACTCAAGATACAGGAAATGAGCCAAGCTACCTTTTATAGGTTTGCCCAGGGCAACTGCGTGTGGCCATGATGAACAGACGGATTAATTTAGAGCACAATTATCATATAGTCTGCACTTTTGCATGCCACTGTAAGCCTCCTGAAAGCCAGTGTGGCATAGTGGTTAGAGTGTTGTCCTAGGACCTAGGAGACCAGGGTTCAAATCCCCACTCAGCTTCTAAGTTCACTGGGTGAGTCTGAGGCCAGTACATTCTCCCTCAGCCTAAGCTACTTCACAAGGTTCTTGTGAGGGTAATGGGGAACATTTTCCAGCCTACTAGGGGCCTTATTCCCTTTTTGGGGAACCTTCCAAGGGCCACATGCTTGTGATGGGTGGAGCCAGAAGCCAAACTGAACGGAGCAACAATGTGCATTTTACTTTTGTAGAGCAGACTAGTTCTTTATGCATACTCACACTCCCCCCTTGTTTTCCATCCAGGCAAAAATGAAGCATTATCAGAGTTCAAGGGCACATTCCAGGCAGGCGAAAACACTTGCGTGCAAAGAACTGCTAATACATTTGCAAAGCTAAGCAGGGTCAGGCATGGCTCCAAACTGGATGGGAGACGGCGTGTTGAGATTCCTGTGTTGCATGGGGTTGGACTAGATGACCCTCGGGGTACCTTCCAACTCTATAATTCTATGATTCTAAGAGCTAGTGAGGGGGGTGAACTATGGAAAGAGGGTGTGGCTTGCAGAAAGTCCCAAGGAGCCGACAAAGGTGCCTGGTCCCAGGGCCTGCAGTTCCCCACCTCTGATGTACACCGAGCTTCTTCAAGAAAGCTTTAAAAGAAGGGCTCAGAAGAAGGCACAGATAGGTTACTGGAGAGAACTGGAAGCAACAAGATGCACCATTGGGAGGCACAAAGCTACGGATCCTTGCAGAATGGCTTTGTGAATAGCGCAGCTGCCCTCACTATCTTCACAAAGAAGACTGGAGCAAGGTAAGGGATAAGCAAGCCAACAAATAAATGCCATCTCACTTACTATCTCATAGTAACTAATTATAGTCATAACTGATTATAATGAATTAACTAATTAGTTGCTAGCTTATAACACTAAATTATACGTATATATAAAAAGATCATGACTTCTCGGCCTTTGCCTTGTCCAAGTTTTGCTACAAAGGAGATGAGGGTGGCTGACTGCAGCAAAGTCTCTTTTCCCCCCTTAGAAAGAAGGGGCCACTTTTTAGTCCAGGCTGAATGGGACGGATGTCAGTTCAATTGTTCTTCAGGAGATGCTTCAAGGGGACTGTCAGTTTTCCAGTTCAGGCCAGCCGCTTATTTCTTAGACTCTGTATTTGGCTTTGCCATGGTTATTGATAACACATATGTGCTGAAACGAAAAGTTTTAACATCACAACCCACAAAGTCAACCAACAGCGTTTATGGAGGAGCCACATTCTGCACTCTGGTCACTCCAGTGTGCTGTGTCGAGTGACATAAATAAATCACATTCTCCCACTGACAGAAATAACGCTGCAAGTATGAGTGCTGGAAAAGGTGTTTATCTTATGTAATGGGTATTTCCATTCTCCTCAGAGCTGCGTGGAGAGCAGAGCATGAGCCCAAGGCTTCCCGCAGCTAAGCTATGGTTTAGCATTATTCATGAAGCAAACCATTGTACATGAAGGCAGGCAGGATAAGGATTTAAAAACACCATGCGCTGCAGAAGTAGGGTACATTTTTTTTACTGTTAGCCACAGAAGAGGAAACCCAGTTCTAGACTGGCTGGGTTTCAAAGTCATAGTTTATAAAAGTGGTTTTTTTTCCAGGAGGCAAAGAGTGGGAGACACTTACATTTAGATCTCTGAAGTACTCATTGTAGTCTAAAGCATAGCCCACCACAAATAAATTTGGAATTTCAAATCCATAATCTGGAAGAGAGAGAGGGCAAAATGTCTGCATTGTTAAAAATACAAACTCTGACACTTCCTTTATATAACAGTTCACTGACCTGGAAATTGTATACAAGAGCCAAATCTCAGTGTCTGTGAGTTTGAGGTTCTGAGATGGGAACATTTTACTGAACCTGAAGCAGAGCTGTCTAGATGTACCCAATTAGGCTATATAAAGGACCACAATTCTGTCTAAAAGGAATCCTGTTAGCTAATATTGAGGGGGGGGGGAAAAGAAATATAGAGCTTGCTAACTACAGCTCTTACCCAAACAGAAATATGTCCCCAGGGAAGTTAACTCCCAAATGATTTTTCTGACAGCTTCAAGGAACAATCTGCAGTTGTCTGCAGCTGGGATACAGTTGGACAACGTACAACTTTGAAGCCACAGTGCGTTGTATCTTGGCCAACGGACATGCTAAGGGCATTTTTTAAAAAATTAGATTTATATACTGTCCTTATAAGATCTCAGATCTCAGAATAAAATGCAGGGTGTTGCAAGGAACACCTACTGGGCAACTTTTAAACTTATCTGAAGCTGGTGTTAAAGTGCCACAATTTAACCCCAAACACTCTTGGAAACAGAAGCGTTGTGAAGGTTGCAAGGTCAAGCTTGTGATTCTTGACAGTGGCACAACTCTGAAATCAGTTTTAAAAGGTGGTCATTTCCCACGACGTCTCTCATACATGTCTATAATGAAATAGGGACAGTGGAGGGGAAGCTGCCCCCCCCCAATTGATAGTTCTGATCAAGGTGGCACTTCCATTGTTTAGACGCTATTCCTAGCATCACTTTTGAACAACACCCCAAGGACTGGGTGTGTTACGTCTTGCCTATTTAATGAAAACAGGAACAATGGAACATTTTAGCTACTTCACAATCAGGAAGCAAAGAAAATCCACAGGAGAGCACTTACAGTCCGGTCTGTATCCATTAGGCTGAGATGTTCTTTTCACCAGCAAACTATCATTAAATAAATAACAAAAATGTGTTTTTTTTTTGTAAACATTTTAAAAAGCTGGGTTTGTTCACATAACTCCTGAACATTTTGGCTTGGTTGGATGTATTCTTCTGTCCCCATCTCCTAAAAGCCTGTACAACTTGCAACCTGCTAAGCCTGGTGCCCCTCTAAATGTTGTTGGACACCAACTCCCAACAGCCATAGTCAGCTTGGCCAATGGACAAGGATGATGGGAGTTGTAGTCTAACAACATCTGGAGGGTACCATGTCCTAACGTTAAGCTGAACCACAGCCCAACAGCCATATATTATGGCCTCCTAGGTCAGATAATTGTACATCAAGCTCAATATTATCCACTATTTTGATTATGGTCCTTGCTTGAGAAACAACCCCATTCCCCGTTTTGACACTCCAAAGACAGGTAGCAAAAATAAGAGATACATTGAGCCTCTGATGGGTAACCATGCATGGCTGGTGAGGTCTGTTTAGCTTGGCAAACTCCCCACCTCACCCCAGTTTCAGCAGAAGAGTAAATGAGTGCACTTCCCCTCCATCGGAGATGTCTGAAGACTCATCAAGGGCAAACCCAAAAGGATTTCCTTTCTCATTCCCTTATCAGCTGAGTCAGCTGCCTCTGCCATCCTCCCATAGAGAAAGAGACAAGCTTCTGAGCAGTAGCCTGCACAGTAGCCTCCACATGTTGTTGGACTACCATTCCCATCATTCCCGACCATTGACTGTGCTGGCTGTGGCTGATGGGACTAGTAGTCCAAAACATCTGGAGGGCATCACACTATCGAAGGCTGCTCCACCCATTGAGATGTGGTCCCTCCCAAATACTACACTTACCTTGCCACCTTGATCATCTTGGGCTTGCATTTTTCAATTTTGCTGAGGAGAGCTCTCATCGTTCTTCCGGTTCCAATGATATCCTTTGCAAAGCATAGAAGCATAGAGCTGTAGAGTTGGAAGGGACCCCCGAGAGTCATCTAGTCTAACCCCCTGCAAATGAAGGAATCCTGCCCACAGCCCCTGAGTGGGCTCGAACCACCATCCTTCTGGTTAACAGCCAGACGCACAGACCCATTGCACCACAGGAGCACGAAAGGTAAAAGGAGGCCGGTGTGTGTGTGTGTGTGTGTGTGTGTGTGTGTGTGTGGAGTTGGGGCATTTATTTATTTATAAAAGTTTTTATATGTTGTCTACTCATATAAAATATCACGGTGGTACACAACAATATGTGCAAGTACAATAAAACACCATTAAAGACAATGCAAAATAATTTTCACAGGAAGTTGAAAGTGCAGTAAGAAGGAAGAAAGTTTAAACCAGCTGAGCCTTTGTAAGATGGGGGACAACTTAAAGTCTCCCTCCGAATGATCTCAGCGATCAAGCTGGGATATAAGGGCTTGTGTGAGCCTTAAGGCATCCTGGACCCAAGTTGTTCAGGGCTTCGTATATTAACACAAGAGCCTTGAAACTGACCTGGTTAGCTAATAGCTGGAAAGTTATGCAACATCAACACCATTTTATTATTTTAATTTCTGGGGTGAGGAGGGGAGGAATTAGCCTCTTTTGGGTCTTTTTCATAGTCCAAAATAAAAGGTGTCCCAGCCTTTAGCTAAACGGCTTTCGAAAAGCACTAGCAAGGTTTTTGTTGACTTCACGGGATTCTTTGTATATCTGCACCTACATACATTAAGTGTTACAAGACGTACTGTACCCAAAAGGACCACCACCCATTTTAGCCAATCCAAATAGATGAACTTACCTCCACAATTAATACGTTCTGAAACACAAACAAACAAGGGGGAGAAAAAGAATTTTGGTTAGGCAGGAGAACAAAGTGAATTGACAGCAAACCACTAGCAGAACGGGAGTCCATGTTCTCTGGGTCTTCTCCAGGATGAGGTGGAAAAGGGAGATCTGATGATGAAGAGCTGCAAGGGCTAAGCCAACCAACCAAGTACTGGGAGCAAGGAGAGTCTCTGTCCCTGGCAGACAGCAAGGGGACTCTCCCTGCTTCTGCCCTATACCTGCAGCTCTGACCCAGTTCTTTCTTTCTTGCAGTGAGAGGTGACTTGGTCTCCTACCAGGGAAGGAGAGAGGGAAGAAAACGGGAATAGTTTCATTCCCACCAGCACAGCACACACACTCTGTATGCAGAACTTTGAAGGCCCAACCCCTGGCCTCTCCAGCTAAGAAACAACATGGCTGGGAAAGCGCCACTGCTTAGAGCTGTGTCATGAAAGAGCAGCCAACACATAGGGCTAGGTAGACCAATAGCTCAGTTCAGTATAACTGTTTCATACATAGGTCCCCCAACTGGCAAGCATTAAGAACGATGGCCTGGCAACTTTGTGTGTGTGTGTGTGTGTGTGTGTGTGTGTGTGTGTGTTATATTTACAGGGATTGGCAGGGGGTGAGAAACATGTGGCCAACCAGATATTGTTGGACTCTAACTCCCATCCTTCCTGGCCGTTGGCCATGCTGACTGGGGCTGATGGGAACTGGAGTTCAACAGCACCAGGAGGGCCACAGGTCCATCATCTCTGCCAGCAGGAAGATACACAGCTTCTAGGCAGGGCTCTGTTCCCTGAACCACCAAATTCTTCTAGACTCTGTCTACGTTCCTGCTCCAATGTAAGCTACCAGGTTTTTGCATGTTGTATTTTTGGACTGACAGGCCTTTCCCAATGAGGTCCACCTGAGATCTTTCACTTCCCTCGGAAAGTTCTCCATAATTTTTAGGATGCCAGAACACAAGTATTGCTGAACCTGCTGTTATGCTGAGTCTCCATTTGCCTCTTCCATCTTCTCAGCCCCTCTCTCATGCAATCTTGGTGGTGAGTCCTGGAAGACCTGCTCCCGGCCTTGCATGCTTTTCCCATCTGGCTTAGGAGGGTGGGGCCCTGACTGACTCCAACTGCAGAAGCTGAGACTGCTGAACAGACTCTTGGGTTGAGGAATTGTTTAGAGGATTGGGGGAGGGGTGCTGTTATTGATATTATTTTTTTGATACCTTTATTTTAATCTTAATATGATTTATGTGGAAATTGTTCAATTTGGTTGTGAACTTTTTGAGGTTTAATTTATTGCTTATTACTACTTTTGTTATGCTTGTAATGATGTACGTTTTTTCATGTTGTAAGCAAGCTTGAACTATGGAAAGGTTGCATACAAATAAAATTAGGTAATGTATGTATGCCTGGACTTCTGATCTATCTTTGCACACCTAAACTCTCTTAAAGGAAATGCCTCATCTACAACAGTTCAGTTTTATTTCTGTACTTGCCAAAGGCCATAGCAGGAATGCAAAAATACAATACATTAAACAATTAATAACGGAAGCTGTTATCTTGCAAGTGTTTTACAATGGACAAGAGGCAAGCCAACTCAAAATAGCATTACGTGATTTAGATAATGCTAAGGCATAAGTTGCTGAGCAGAGTAATATTCTTGACATCTGTTTGCTAACCCCCCAAAAAATCTATCTTTTGAAGGTCTGGCCACTATTTCCTTACTTGACAGCAGCTGGGGAAGAATTTTGTTTCTTATTTGATATGAGAACTGGGCAACTGAAAAGAGACTATACAAAATCCTCAAGATCCTGATGTACTCTGATTGACAATAGGCTTGTATTAGTCTTGCTAGAATGTCTCCAAGCAACTAGCTTCAGAACCTTACTGTGTACTTGAGATCTCCCAAATACTACTTAAACAATATTGAATAAATATTTAAATGCATTACTGTTATTGAACTGCCTTGGATGAGTGGGGAAAGTTAAGTCTTTGCTATTGCAAATTCTTAGGTGAACCATCTTCATCCCAATGTTTGCAGTTTTCTAAATCCTTCCTGTTTTACTTCTGTGGCTCTCCAGATGTTGGGATGACAACCTCAACTGCCCCTGACCACTGGCTCTGCTGGCTGATGGGAGTTGGTGCCCAACATCTGGAGGCTCCAGGTTACCCACCCCTGCTTGACCCACTCTATATCTCAAATTCAACAGCCCTATAACGTAAGCCAGCAATACCATCTCAATATTACTGGTGGGGGTTTAAGAATGGCTCGTCAATGCGTTCTTTAAATGGTGCAAGCCCCTAAGCTTCTCAAGGCCAGGTAGTATGAGACATCCCTGAAAAGGAGGACCTAACATCATGAACAGTCCCAATGAAACCAGCACACACTTGCAGTGTATGGCATCAGTTAAAGTAAATTGTGACCTTGGAATGGCACAGTCCAACTTTCCATCGCTAACAGCCAAGAACCATCAGCACAAGGGTTATTTTGGTGGATCATCATCTTATCTATCATGCCATATGGAAGTCTTCAATTAACTACAGCTTCATCTCAAGCAAGAAAATATGGTTTCCAGCTCCACAACAAACCAGATGTTCATTCTGATGTTATTTAGATCCTAGCTTGTTTTAAACCTGATAATCCTGTCTTGGATAAAATGGGAAACGATGGCTAACAACTCCCTGGTTTAACTGCAGCATCCCAGGAAAGGCAGAAGGGTCTGTGATCATATGTACAAGTTTATTCAATTCAGTATCTTGGCTCGTTAAACTGAGATAGGATCATTTGAATTAGGTCATTACCTTCCAAACCTGTTTACATGCTACTAATGTGACTTACACGGTGAAATGTGACCTGTAATTAGCTGCAAATACTCAAGCCATGAGATAATAATACTGCAATATTAGCAAATGGGGTAGGATTAGCTAATGAAATATTTCTAAAGAGAAACATAAAATTGTAGAGTTGGAAAGGACCACAAGGGTAGAGACATTAATACATAGCAGTGAATACTTTAGAAGTGGTTTTCTGTCTTCCAGATGGCCAGACATATATTTTCTATTCGTTTCAAGCTTCTTTCCACAGGAAATCAACCTGCAGCCAATGACAGGCTCATGTGCAGCTGGTGATAATTCTTCTGCCATGCTGATAAACTAGAACTCTTATTTCGGTAGTCCTCTAATAAATTTAATAACATGGCGTGTCCATGCTGTAAAGTTACACAATCTTAACTTGCCTGCCTTAACAAGTTTTACAGCAGATCGCTGCTGTTGACTTTGGTGAAAGAATTATATCCAAAGTCCTCTTCTCAACTCCACCCTGATGCCAGGCTTAGGCACCACTTGTTGAAACTCCTTGGGCTCCAAATGCCAGAAATCCTTGAAAAAGGAGGCTGGAAGGTCCTGCTCTTGGCCAAACTTACAAGCAGTTCCTTGCTGGAGCACAGGAAGATGGTCTGATTCAGACATAACAACAAACCATGGTTTGTTACGGCAAGAACAAGAAGTGCAAGGTAAAGCCTCTGGCTGCAACTTGTAACATGAAGGACTGCCTTCTTCCATACAAGCCTTCTTGGATGTTGAGAAGCAGCAGCTTGTGGGGAGGGGGCAGTTGTTATGCTGGTTCTCCAGAAAGAGAGAGAAGGGCGAGGCACCAGAGAGGTCAGGGCAGTGCAAATTGAATTATTCTGCAGAGGCCCTTTTCTCTGTCCCAACAACTTCTGATGCATGTTTGGTGGGAACTCGAGAAAGGGCCTTCTTAGTAGCTGCAAACCAACACTTGAGGAGACCAGGCTTTGTAATCATGAAGAGCGAACACCAACCATCTCTGTGTTAATCGTTATATGGTATTAATTGTGCTAGCACCTGACCCTCACAAATCTGGTTTTGCATTTACCTTGAAGGGTGTTACTCTAACATTGTTTCATGAACAGCAAATCTGTTTGTGCTAGATTTGTGCCTGTTAAATGTAACGGACTGCAACTCCCCCCCCCCCCAAGCATTCAAAATTTGCACAACAGACAGAAATCTCTTTTCTATTCTGGCATCTCTACCCTCGGAAAAGATGCACCCATTGAATTTTTATCTACCATTAAACTGTTAAATGTACAGGGTGCTGGTGGGCAAAAAGTGGCAGTCCCACCTATATCTGAGAAGGCTATGTCATTGAGGCTATAAGATATATCCAAGAAGGCTGTGATGTTGAAGCTGGGGGCTAGCAAAATGAGAATATTTCCCTTTCTCTAAGGACACTGAAGGAACAGAACTGACTTATTCATAATACAATATCACGGAAATGGAGCTGGAGTTGTTGCAGTTCCCAACATCCAAACTGTGGCCAGGAATCAGGGGGTTCAGGCACAACCATTTATTGGGGGATATACTTTTAATAAGATTCATATATATGTCTGTGTGTGTTTATAAAGTAATCAAGAGTGGTTCATGGCACCATGGAAAATATACTGGCTTGGCTCCAGTCAATGTTAGTTGCACTTTCCCCAATGAAATCAATTTGCAAACTTCAGTAGGACCCAAGCGTGACTAACTTAGTCAGGATTGATCGTAACTTGTACAACTGTAAACATCTCAAAGCCAATTCTATATACAGTGGTACCTCGGGATGCGAACGGGATCCGTTCCGGAGCCCTGTTCGCATCCTGAATAGAACGTAAGACGCGACTGTGCATGTGTGCAGGTCACATTTCGCCACTTCCGTGCATGACGTCATTTTGACCGTCTGCGCATGCACAAGCGGCAAAACCCGGAAGTAACGCACTCCGTTACTTCCGCGTCGCCGCGGAGCGCAACCCGATAATACTTATCCTGAAGCATATTTATCCCGAGGTATAACTGTACATAAATTAATCTGTGATGTGACAGCAGTATGTTTTGGGGAAATGATTATGGAGGTTATCAATATAATATTTAAGCTGCAACATAAACCTAAATCTTCCTTATATTGACTTTACTTACACTGAAAGCATATCACCAATAAGGTTTCATGCAGCAGCACCTTATCAGTGAACATCAGCAAAATAGTCTGAAACTGAACACAGATAAAAGGGCAGTGAATAGCTGGATAACGTTTGAGATTTGATAGCTTTTGTGTAACCAGCCGTGTACCAAAAACCAGGCTCAAAATAAAGCTTTGGAACTATGAGTCTGGTAATGAGCAATACAACCAACTTACTGAATACAACCAAAATTGTTTTTGCCAAATGGATTTCATTTACAATTGTGTGGGGTGTCCTTACTGTTTCTTGTCTTGCCTTTGCATTTTATTGTTGCTGTTCATGTTCAAGCCAAGCATTTTGTTTAATCATTCCAGAGCCATTCAGATAATTCCATGTACATTTATACAAAAATCTGTGCACCATGTTGTTTTGGGAGGTGGCTGGTTATTTTAAATCACAGAATCGAGTCACCAGGTGCAAGCCATGCCACCTCCTCACTCACAGCTCATCCTAGCACCGCAGTTCTACTAATAAACGAAAATGAGTCAGCAGATGAATCAACAGAGTGGGATGATACAGTCAAACACACACCAAAACTCACATCAGATATGGCTAGTTATATAAATCAGAAGAATTCACTTGATCGTATCTTCATAAATTGCTGTTCCGGAAAGGTTTTAGTGGGGTGGAAAGTTTCTAATAGTAGGTGGAGTTCAGCATTGGAACAAAGAGCTACTCTGCATCACCTGCAGGTCCTACAGATGTTGCTGGACCCCAATTCCTGTCATCCCTGACAATTGGCCATGCTGGCTGGGCTGCTAGAGTTGCAGTCCAATAACATCTGGAGGGTTCCCTACCTCATCCTACCCTTAGGCAGAATGGGGCAATTGCCTCAGGTGGCAGATTCCAAGAGCTGCCCTGACCTCTCCCCACAAGCTAGCAGGTGCAGTGGTGGATCTGTCCCGTCTCCAAAATTGAAGTAAAACTCAGCTGCCTGTTTCTTTGGCTTCCCTGTATGTGTGGATGGTCACCCTGCCCTTGGCCTCGGGTGGCAGAATGTCTTGGGCTGCACCCGAGTGGCAACTGAACATCTTTTGGGACCGGGATATCTGAAGGCCTGACTTCGTCTCCCATACAATTCTACCCTTTTTCTGAGATCATCTTCAGAAGCCCTCTTTTGTATCCCAGCACCCACTGAAATACACTTCCCTGGGACCAGTGGCAGGTCCTTTTCTGTGGCCGCTCCAAGGCTGCTGACCTCTCTCCCCAAATAGGTGTGCTTTGCCCTCTTCTTAAATGGCTTACAGAAGCTAGTAAAAGCTTCCTTTTGGTTTGTAAGGTACCGTATTTTTTGCCCTATAGGGCGTATCGGCCCATAGGACGCACCTCGTTTTTTGGGGGGGAAATGAATAAAAAAAATATATTTCCCCCCCCAGCCGCAGGGCTGGGGCAGGGGAAGCCCAAGCTTCCCCCGACCCCAGCCCCCCAGAACAGGCTGCTATCCACAAGCCTTGCGAGCCTGGCAGCAACTCCCGTCGGGCTCGCAAGGCTTGCGGACACCTGCGCAAAGCACGGGGCGCCCTCCAGAGTGCGCCCCGTGCTTCGGGCTGCAGGCTGCTGCCCGCAAGCCTTGTGAGCCCGTGGGAACTCCCGCCGGGCTCTGCAGGCTTGCGGATAGCTTCCTGAAGCCTGGAGAGCGAGAGGGGTTGGTGCGCACCGACCCCTCTCGCTCTCCAGGCTTCAGCGAAAGCCTGCATTCGCCCCATAGGATGCATACACATTTCCCCTTCATTTTTGGAGGGGGAAAAGTGCGTCCTATAGGGCGAAAAATACAGTATATTAGTTTTTATGTGCATCTGCTTTTTTTCTTTTTAAACAATCTTTGCTGCTGCTAGTTTTTTTTTTTTTTACTGTTGTCTTAGCGTTTTGATGTTTTCAGCTTGCTAATTTATGGTGTGAGCTTTGAGCTGCCTTGAGCGAGCACAGATGGGAGATAACGGTTTCAAATAAATATAAAAGAACAGGAGATTTGCCGCACAGTACTATACACCCATTTGCCTGGGGCAAGCCCTATAGGACTCTATGGCAGTTACTTCAGAGTAGACATGGTTAAATTTGCACGGTGGGGCTGCAATCCTGCACACGCATATCAAAGAGTAAGCTCCGTTGAATATAGGCAACTTCTAAGTAAACAAAGGAACATTGGAAGATGCCTTATACATGGTCCATGCAGATCAGTACTGTCTGCATCGATTGGCAGTGACTCTCAGTAATTTCACACTGGGTACTCTTGCAGTTCTACCCGACGATGCCAGGATTGAACCGGAGACCTTGGCCATGCTCTGCTGCTAAGCCACAGCCCTTCACACAAAGAACAGCACTCACATATTCTGTATGTTCTACAACTGTGAGCTAAGGGTCCTGCTAGCGCTGCTTTAATGGTGTGTAGTAAATATCAGATTGAGCTGTTTCCCCCCCCCCCTCATGCCACTCCCTTAGGTATGGTAGAGTTCAATTTGCAAGAAACCCCACCACCACCATCCCTATATTTATCTCCTAATTCAAGAACATATGTCTATGCAGCCTAGATTGGTAAGAAGGATTAAAAAAGAGATAGAGAAAGAAATCTGAATCAGAACATCCAGCTCCATTGTGACAGCTCCAATAAGATCAGTAACCTTCATGCTGCTGATGATGAACAGAAGGCAGATGCTCCATGATGAAAGATGATACATGTGGGTCCTGCTGGCTATACCTCAAATTGATTCTCCCTTTCCCCAGTAGCATCCCTTTCCCCCCCCTTTTTTTGGTTCTGCTTCAGAAGGTGTTGAGTCATCTCATCTGCTGCAGAAAATGTAACAATGCTAATTATATCTGCTGAGGGTAGGCAGGTAGTTGTCAGCTGCATGGCAATAACAGAGCGAGGGTTTCAAGAGCTGGGCTTTCAAGACGTGGAAAGAATTCCGTCAGGAAACAGATTCCCTGCAATCAGAGCAGCCAGATGAAGCTGCCAACTTTCTCTCTCCTGGGCAATTGAACAGGGAAGCGAGGTTTATTTATTTTTTTACAGACCCTTCCTAAAATCTGACATGCCTAATGGTGTCCTTCTCGTGCTCTTTGTTTGGGCACAGACTGGGCTCTTTTCTCCCCAAATAAGAACCATGTTTGCAGGCACTACTGTCATGGACTGGTTGGACACAGAGGAATGGTAGGAGGAACCAGCTGGGCAACCACCAAGGGCAGAAGGCTCAGATCCCGGGGAGGAGTGGTGGGAGAACAATGAGTGGTCAGAGGGAGAAGACTTGGAAGAGGAGGTGTCAGAAGCTGAGGAGGGAACAGGGCTCAGTGAGCTGGGAGAGTCTGTGGCAGAGAGCAGTCCAGGATCAGCGGCAGAAGCTGAAGCAGGAGGGTGGGAGGAGAGAGGCCAAGAGGCAGAGATGAGTCAGGTTGGTGAAGAGTCACGGGTGTCTCCCTCTCCTACTGCAACAAGCTCCCCTCCCGGCTTGTCTCCCAGAATCAGAAGAGGCATTAAAAGGGCAGAGGAGAGGTTGGTGACATGAAGACGCAGTCTCTGGTTGCTTGGAAAAAAGCAATAGATTGCTGGTGAGGAGCAGCACTTAGGCAGCTGCAGGGAGGTGAAGACCTTCAGTCTCAGCAACTGCTTCATGCGAGCAAGACCTACCAGAGATGAGTTGCTGGGCTCATTAGGCCTGACACTCCGGTTTCTGCTAATGAAGAGTTAACTCCAGATCCCACAGTGTGATTTACTGCTGGCTCACTCCAGACAACTAAACTATATAGGTGGTTTTCAAGGTTTAAAGGTTCACACTCCCTAAGTTGCATTCTCAAAAGGAGTCTGAATCCCTGGGTTCATATCAAATATTGGGAAAGCAGACAACTGGCTATCTGGCCAGGAACTGGCTGGGAGGAACTAGGATCCAGGATAGCTTGAGTCATTGACTAACCTTTGGAGGAGGTATTATATATAAATGATGGCTGCAGATCTGGCACAAGAGGCCAGGAGCTCAAGCTAAAAGCTTTGCAAGTTGGAGTTCTAAGGCAGGGGTGGGGAACCTGTGACCTTCCAGATGTTGTTGGGCTCCAAATCTAATCCCTAACCAATCCCTGGCTAGGGTTGTGAATTAAGAGTCCAACTATTTCTAGAGGGCCAGAAATTTCTGGAGGGACAAAAAATCCTTGTGGTTGCCCTAAGGTTCACAGGGTGCTGGACTCCCAATTTCCATCAGTCCCAGCCAGTATGGCCAGCAGTCATGGATGATGGGAGTTGTAGTCTAGCAACATCTGGAAGGCCACAGCTTTCCCACCACCACTCTTGCTGAGACTATTTCTCGTTGAGACTTTAGTAATGCTAAATCTACATGTCAAGTAGTTTCACACACATAAAAAGTGTGTTTTCTATGACTGTGCTCTACACAGGACATGTTTTTCCTTCATCAAATATAGCCACAAAGGGGCTGGGAGGCTGACTCAGCAAATAACACCTTCAGGGACAAATAACAGCGTTGGGGAGACAATTTAATGCAAGTAAATGGCATGGGAGGAAATAACTAAAGCAGATCCCAGGGGATGCTTTTGTTAAAAAATGTGCAATCTCCTAAGTGTGGTAGCTGAAACACACTACTAACCTAACTGTAGTTTGACCCCCAGCTTGGGCAGGCAGTTACAGGTGAGGGGAACCTGTGGCCTTTTGGATGTTGTCGGACTCCAACTTCAATCAACGCCACCCAGCATGGTCAGTGGTCAGGGACCATGGGAACTGCAGTCCATCCCTCTCTTTCATATTTGTATATCCACTGTTTTTGAGGGCATTTGGCTGGCACACTAGGAATGCCCCAGGGGGTCTCTTTCTCCACACTCTGGCAGTATACTTTTGAAGTCTTGTTGACACCGAAGCTTTCTTGCTAACTGCTGACAACAAAATCCAGCAGGGTTCTTTTTTTGTAGCAAGTAGATATTCAAAATTAACCTTTCAGGCACAAAACACGATACAGGTAGTTAATATTTAGCTCCATGCAGCCTTTGATTCCTTAATATATCTCAAAAGTTGGCTTAAAGCCTTTTTTAGAAAATGGGGGGAAAAGGAAAGGTTTTCTGAAAAAGGGTATTAAGCTTTATCTAATCCTGTCAGCTGGCATTATTCAAGTCATCTGTAAGCAAGGATGAAAATAAACACGTCGAGTTTATGAACCGCGTTCTGTTTGTGGCAGATTTTCAAAGGTTGCTCAATGTTGAACAACGAGGATAGTTATAATAAACCTGGTACATTTACATAATCTTTGTAAGGAACACACGTAATGTCCTTAGTAAGACTGGTAGGCAGATGTGATGGGGGACTGGTGAGAACCTGCTAATTCAGCCTTGCAAGAAATTGCAACCTATGCTCTGTTTGCCAGCACAGCTAATGAAAATATGAAGCAGGTTTATAAAATGGGGGGGGGGGTGGTTCACCTGTGGCCCTCCAAATGTCAATCCTTGACTACTGGCTACACTGGCTGAGGATGATGGGAATCCATCAACATCTGGAGACCACAGGTTAGCCACCCCTGGGCCAAATGGAGAGAATTGCTGCGGGTGTAGATTGCATAACAAGCTACAGCCGCTGAAATTCCCTCTTTTAGATCCAGGAAGGCTTGCCTCTTTTAACACTCAACACTGCAAACCTAAACACTGGTTCTGGTACTAACATACTAATCATGTAACAACTGACATAATACTGATGCGCAATAATTCTCACAAACCATTTCTTATACCACCCGGCAACATAGAAAAGAAAATCAGTTTGAGTTGCATTTCGCTATTTTAGACAGTACTGGCGACAATGGATGGTAGATAGCTTTTGTTAAATAAATCATGAAGTTATCACACACTTCCTTCAATAAGAGAAAAAGACGCTGAGATTTTGGTAATAGGACAATTTATTAAAATGTAATTGATTAATCTGTTAAAAGCCAGATGATTAATTAACTAAAAGTCTTTAATCAGTTACCAGTCCTACTATTAACACAAGAGTAATTTCACTTGCAGTGTAAATTAATTTTAGTGGTTTCCTGCCCAAATTCATCCCGAGGCTTGCCGTTTTGATCACTTTCCCACACAGACCATCTGCCTAATGAAATAAAGTCATCCTTCCTCCTCAAGTGATTCAGCGTATAACTAGGCCTGGATTAAAAGAGTCTTGTCCTTGAACAAAAATATTTTATTTCCCCTTTTTTTAAACATCAGTATGTGCATGCAGAATGGGGGAAAATGAAAATAAATTGCTTATCAGCCTTCCAGCACATAAAAAGATTCAAACCATTGACAAGTCCCATGATTTACCATTGTCAAAACCAAGGCGCTATTAAAAGGTTCAGGGCCGAAACAAGATAATTGCATTCAATTTGCCTTCGCCTTTGAAAACAGAAGCTGTGGGAGAGCCAGAGTAGGATATGGACGATGGTGTATTTTTTTTGGGGGGGGGGTGTTTAACCCTTCCCTCCTATGCTGTAGTCTCCTCAAAAATGACCCATCCCATGTTGCCATCTGTGCTGGGTGAAAAGCTGTAATTGATGGTAGATTTACTCATGGGGAGAATAGCATGACTGCAAGATGGTTGGAAAGGGTTAACCTCCCTTCCTGCAGTCTGAATCCTGCTCATACCACTCTGTGGCTCTTATAGCTAATAGAAGGTGGGGGGGGGGGCTCCAGGCATATTACATGCAATCATGCATTCCACATATTGTCTTTTTTTTTGGCCCTCTGAAACACAGGATTATATCTAGGCAAAACAATATTTCTAGCTGCCCCTTTGCTAGAAGCAGCTATTTTGCCAGCTTGAGAAAAGTTTAAATTAAATTGAGAAAAGTTTAAATTAAATTGAGTGGACCCAAGTACAGTACTTGAAAGAACTGGCTGAAATGGCCTTTATGCAGACTGGCTGCATATGTTGAATCAAACATTTACTTTTCAAAAGCAGCTTCTTAGTTATCTAGTGACAGTTTATGACAATGTTCATGCCGGCTTATGTTGAAGCAGGGTACATAGTTGTTTAACACGTGCAGGAAGGTCTGTTGGGGTGGCAGGGAAGAATGCTTCAACTTACCTGGGTGTGAGCACTACAGAATGCAATGGCACTTAGACATGCACCGGACTGAGCTGTGAACACTCTGCGACAGGTGAGGAACTTGTAGTCCTCCAGATTTTATTGGACTGCAACTCCCATCATCACCAACCTGCTGTCAGGGATCATGGGAGGTGTAGTCCAACAGTATCTGGAGGGCCGCAGACTAGCCAACCCTGGCTTAGCACTTCAGTTTTGCTTCTGCAGAATCCTGGCTTGCTGTGATATACAAACCAGAGACTGTGGTTTATCACAAACCCCATAACCCATGGCTTGGAACTGGCTTGTGTAGAAGCTCATCAGAGCTTGTGGTAAACTGTTATCTCTGGTTAGTTTGCCATGACGAGCCAGGATTCTCTGAAAGCAAAACTAAATGCTACCAAATTTCTCCACCTGGCTGTGCAAGTCCACTTCAGGCATGTAGTGCTAATGACAATTTACTATTATGTGTAGACAGTGTCTTTTCCTCCAGAATGCGGGGCTAGAATCCTTTTCGGGATATTTATCAGTAGCTCACATGTTCACTGTCAATAATATCCAGTTACTAAAGAATATGTATTTAGCTCTGATAGTAGTTGTGGACCCAGCTGCGATTCTGCACCCTTGGTCATGCTGAAACCAAGGTGACTGTTTCTCTTTGCCCTGCCTTTCTCGGAGCAGGTAATTATTAGCATCTTGCTCCTCTTGCTTCTCTCTAGGTTTTGTTATTGCCCTAATCATGCTGTCTTTGAATCTTGGTGTTAGTCCGATCCTGGTGTCATAATGGCCTCGTTTTATTTAAAAATCTTACAAACCTTTCCAGCCAGCTTTGAGAAGTCATCTCCCCCTATGATCTGTGTATCTTGCATAGACTGGTCATTCTGAAAAATAAAAGTAGATCACATTTTACTTGCACTCTAACTTTGACAAATATCTTCATCCCTAATGAGTTGACTGTGAGCTAGTACCCAAAAAGGGCCCACAGACCAATCTCAGTGAAACCTATCTCTATAGAACTGATTCATTTATTGTCTGTTATTATACCTCACTCAGGGCAACTAACAACTATCATTAAAGGTAAAGGGACCCCTGACCATTAGGTCCAGTCATGGCCGACTCTGGGGTTGTGACATTCATCTCGCTTTACTGGCCGAGGGAGCCAGCGTACAGCTTCCGGGTCATGTGGCCAGTATGGCTAAGCTGCTTCTGGCGAACCAGAGCAGCGCACGGAAACGCCGTTTACCTTCCCGCCTGAGCGGTACCTATTCATCTACTTGCACTTTGATGTGCTTTCGAACTGCTAGGTTGGCAGGAGCAGGGACCGAGCAACAGGAGCTCACCCCGTTGCGGGGATTCGAACCGCTGACCTTCTGATTGGCAAGTCCTAGGCTCTGTGATTTAACCCACAGCGCCACATGCGTCCCAACAACTACCCTTAAGACCAGATAAATATACAAAACCATGAAATAGAAATAAAGGTTACAATAAATCCATACCAGCAATATACTCTAAGTAGCAGTGTGCAATTAATCACCAAATGCCTGGCAATATATATATATATTTTAAAGGAGGCACCTAAATACTATGACTGTAGTGGATGGTCTAATCTCAGGGAAACTTTTTTGGGGGGAGGGTGTTTTCAGGTTACTATTGGAATATTGATTACTGCATTATGTAAACTACCCTAGAAGTTTTATTGAACAGAGGTCTATAACTGAAATTAGTAAGGGTGAGGAAAACAGAACACCCTACAGTTGCAGGAAAAGATATGTTTTCTCTAACGTTTCCAAACTAGGAAAAGTGTGTGTGTGTGTCCCCCCAGGTAAAACAACCAATAAGACATCTGTTTTGGAAACAAGACTCTTCTAGACCTACAGAGTAATTAATAGTTGTAATAAACAAACAAGCAAAGGGTCTTTTGTTTACTTAAAAAAAAAAAATGATAAAATCCCTTTCAAAGACTTTGAAGTATACTTCCTTTGCATTTTAACACTCTTGGCTGAGGCAAGAACTCTGCTGCTGGCAAAGAACTGCAAAAGTGAATCCAAGAGTCTTTCAAAGCGCAGGATTATACTATCCAATAAGAGAAGTTAAGGATTGTATAGCTGTGAACTGGCAGCTACTGGGGAAACTGCTATGTAATTCCTGTGACCATATTTGCAATTCCTGCCAAAGCAGAAGAATATTTTGCCACAATGGAAGGAACAGATGTGCAAATGAAATCAAAGCAAATGCCTGTGTATTACATTAGCTGCCTTTCATAAGTGACATTATATGAGTAGATTTAATATGTTGTTGCATATCATCCTTAAGTCCACCAGCACTGCTTGATACTCTTTTCTTGTGTGATTTCAATGGGTGAAATCCAATGTTGCTGTTCTGCTTGTCTTATAATCCAGTGGAGGCATATGAATAAGAGAAAGAGGTAATTTTCAGCAATACCCTCTCTCCCCTGAAGCCCCCACCCTACTTTCCATGTTCTCCCCTGAAGCCCCCAACCCTCTGGAGCAGATTTTCATGGAGCTGAGAGGGCTGCCGCAAGAACTGGGGGTGGGGGTGGGGAATGTCTCCCTTTCTCACATGTTAGCGGGCACCTCCACTGGAGCAAAAATAGCAACACCGAATTCTACTCTCTATATTAATATTTTCCCCCCTCTTGAAGGGCCTTTTCAGTGGTGACCAACTGGTTAAAAAATTCCCTCCCCAGTGAACTGAGCCACGCCTCTTCTATGCAAAGCTTTAAGCATACCTTAAAGTGTTCCAAATTGGTTTTTCCTTAAATGTTTTAAATTTGAAACTGCTAATTTCATTTACAGTTGTCTTATGCTATGTTTTTGAACTATTTCTGCTTGTGCTTTAACTCAGATTCAAAAAATTTTTGCCGAGCCTCCCACATTTTTATTGTTACTGATGCAACAAATACAAACAAAATTTATTAAATATATAAACAAAAATAAAACAATCTCAGTAGAAACTAAAAAGCCCTTGGACAGATTACATGGATACAATAAAGTTAGTCATCTTAACATCAGTGATAGTTAAATGAACCGCATTTTCATCTTCCAGGCACTCTATGGATGTTGTTTGGTGATTTCAAATGCATTTTATATTGCGTTATGTAAACTGCCTTGGAGGGCTAAAAATACAATAAATAAAAAGTTTAGCAACCTAAAATTGGGATTTTATTCCATCATATTTAAAGGTCAACTTGGACTCACAACTGTCTTCTAATGGTATCAGTGAAGGAGATTCAATTTACTGCCTCCCTGATGTTCCTGGACTCTAGCTCCCATCAGCATGAACAATAGTCCAACCCTGATTGGGAGAGCACCGTGCTGGCTTCCCTCTGAGCTAGATGGTTCATTCCCATGCTTTTTCAGAACTTTAAAGACGATATTGAAATAAAGCAGTTCTTATCACCAATTTTGTATTCCAATTAAATTCAACATATTGCCATGAATCATTATGTACTGCTTTCAAGCCACTTCACAGTATTTTGCTCCACAATTCATCACAGCTCCCTGTGACAAATTGAAGAAATTGCCATCAGGAAACACCTTTTAAATCTGTTCTGAAAACTTTATAGAGGACAGACATCTAACAATGGCTGACCTATGAAGATGAGTGGAACCCAGGTGATGAAGAGGCAGGAAAGGCAACAAGAGCACCTTAATCTTTATCTGAGCAAACCTTCATCTATGCTCTCTGACGTTGCCAGAACTCAGGAATATCTGAAGGCGGCGTGGATGACTTCAGGCTTCCCTCTGAAGATGGTGGATGCATTTGCACCATCAAATCCTGGCTTATAAACTGTGATATGCACAACCTACATGCTCCCTTTGCACAAGCAAGTATACGAACCAGGAAGCTTAAGCTACTTCAGCTTCCCGTTATGTCTGAACTGGCAACTAGGGTAAATAGCTTCCCAAGAAGCAAGGATCTGGAAGCCATATTTTATCTGTTAACCTTGGTTTCCTGATTCAGACATCATAGGAATATGGTTACCTGTAGCTTCCTGGCTTACACAAACAAAGTGGCTGTGAAGCTCATGCATGTCTTGGCTTACTCAACTGACATTTCATCATGCAAATGTAGCCACCACAGCAAGCTGGCTGGGAAAATGTAGTGCACTTGAATCCAAGTTTCCAGCAGCAAGTCTCCTGTGCAGAATGCACAAAAAAGTATACATTTCCTACAAAAGAGACACAAAACTTTGGATTCCTGAGTATACCATCTATACCATCAACACTCTGGTTCATCAGCAAATTAAGCTCTGTGGCTCAGTTATATCCTTTAGATTTCAGCACCCGCATGGATAATGTCCGTTGACCCTTCAAACCAATCAAGACGCTACAAGACTTAATAAAACAGTAATATCCCAAGTCATGTGCTCAGTTGGTCCTTGGCAGATGCTGCTAAGTGGACTTGCTCCATCCCTCTCATTTTCCATGCCTTTCTGCTCTACAGCCTGATTCATCATAGACCACACCCTCTGCCTCTGAACCTTAAGCCTGCCTGCCTGGGATCCCCAACTGCAGCCTGTCTGTGAACTTAGCTGAGGCCTCACAGATACAGTCGTACTTTGGAAGTCGAACGCCTTGCTAGTAGAACGTTTTGGCTCCTGAACATCGCAAACCCAGAAGGGACTGTTCCGGTTTGTGAATTATTTTTGGAAGCCGAATGTCCAATGGGGCTTCCACTGCTTCCGATTGGCTGTTGGTTTCCGAAGGTTTTGGAAGTCGAATGGACTTCCGGAATGGATTCTGTTCGACTTCAAAGTTATGACTGTTTTCTGCAGGAATGCATCCATGGCAGAGACCTGTGGCAGGGATAAATGCACTGCCTCTCCAGCTGCAATCATGAGAAACATCACCTGAAGCTGGTTTGCAGCCTTATCCCCTTATCCTGTACTTTATAAACTTCCCGGATAAATGGAATTTCGAAGAACAAACCCAAAAAGCAATGTTTAAAGCTTTCTGTGTATGCTCCTTTAAGTACCATAGAGAGAAATTCCCAGCATAATACGTTTCTTGAGCCACCTTCTCAAAGCTTCCATAACAGCAGCGACTTTTAAGTTGCCAATTCTTCCAGTATTAGATCATGTCTTTTGAACTGGGTGGGTTAGTCTATTATTACAGTCTTCCTTTTCTTTCCTGGAGGCCAGAGGGATCTTGAATCCATCTGAAGCTACATGTGCAATGAATTGGGTGGTCTCAGGAAAGAGAGGAGTCCCACAAACAGGGCTGCCGATGTGAAAGTTGCACAAAGCAGCACACATCTGCCGGCTTGCAGTAGCTGAGCAGAAAATGGAATCTTTTAAAAACTGTTCTGGCAGAACAAAGGCTAACTTAATAATGGCACAAATGCGGCTGCAATAAATTTCCAGCACTCCGCCTCGTTAAAACTATGGACAGGCCCTTTACTACATCCCTAGTTGCCTATCATCCAAGCGGTTATATTCACCCCCTTCCTCCCTCAGAAGAAACCTGTTGATATGACGCTCCTAGAAAGTACAAAAGAGGTTGTTGTTTTTTTTAAAAGTACATCAGGTTTGGGATGTGTCAACAATATAGATTTTTATAGACCAGGTTTTATTCATCTTCACTGCATCACAATCAGCCCAAAGCACAGAAGCTGGCAGACACTCTTGGACAAGGCCTAAATTAGAAGAAGGCCATCTCCTCCTTTCCTTGTGAACCTGCCCATCCATTGTATTCAGCACTGCCTTCTTGCATCCATGCCTTCTTGCCTTCAGAGTTGTGACTGGATGGGACATGGGGCAGGGCCTTCTCAGCTGCTGCACCCATGTCATGAAACTCTCTCCCTAAAGAGATGTGATTGGCCCCCTCCCTTTAAAAGGCAAGCTGGAAACACACGTGATTAGGCTCCACAGGAAAGTATTGATCAACAAAAGATTGGGCCAAGAATTTATTTCATCGGACAAGGTTAAAAAGAGAGGAGTGGTTATCTACGCAAAAGAAAGCCTATCACCAAAATTTGTTTTTAAAGATGAACAAGGAAGAATTTTAGCAATTGAAATCCAATCTCAAGGAGAAAAATTTTTGATTTTAGGAATTTATGCACCAAATGAGGGGAAATCGGAGTTTTACAAGAAGTTGCACGAGACATTGCTGGACTATATGGATTACAATATTATTATGATGGGAGATATGAATGGGGTGGTATCTACGAACATGGACAAGGCACAGAGACAGTCTGTAACAAAAGATGGCAGACTACCGAAAACTTTTTTTGAACTGACTGACAATATGGACTTAATTGATATTTGGAGAACTAAGAACCCCTTAGGACACGGGTGTCAAACACAAGGCCCGCGGGCCGAATCTGGCCCGCCAGACCTCGTCATGTGGCCCGTGTAGTCGCCCCCGGCCGCCAGCGTCTGAGTGAGGCGCTGAGGCGGCTCCTGTTGTCTTTAACAACCTCCCCACGGGCAGAAATCCAGCAAGCGTTACGTTCCTCAGTAAGGCTGCCTCGCGCTGGGAAAAGCTTCACCTGTTGGAATTCTGTCGCGCGGCCGTTCAAAGGCGCCGGAGAGGCGTGGTTCGTTCCAGCTGCTGCCGGAGTCCCTTCCCGCATGGCGCGCGACCGGATGGGTGCGCCCTTTCGTTGCCTTGTCTCGGAGGCGCCCCTCTTCTCCCCTCCTCAATCCGCGCTCCTTTCCCCCAACTGCACCCCGAACTCCTCCGGGAAGCAGCCGACCTCCACCCCCAGGAGGGAGGAA
Organism: Podarcis raffonei; assembly: GCF_027172205.1. Classification (NCBI taxonomy): domain Eukaryota; kingdom Metazoa; phylum Chordata; class Lepidosauria; order Squamata; family Lacertidae; genus Podarcis; species Podarcis raffonei. The sequence continues at coordinate 21,598,047 of NC_070613.1, read as the reverse complement.
GGCTGCACGTTTTTTTGGAAGCCGTCTTTTCCCCTTTCCCCAAGCCGCATTACCTCATGCTAAAGAACTCCCTGCCTGAAGGGCTGGGCTAAATATCGGGACTGGAACCGGGACCGGGAGTGGGAGAGAAGTGAAGACGGGGCCAGGAGGGAAAGGGAGAAAAGGAAACAGGCCTGCTTGAACCCTGGGTGGGTGGGTGGTGATGGGTGCGCGCTCCTTCCCTTCCTTCCTTCCTTCCTTCCCTCCCTCCTTTCCCCTCTTGCTTTCGGCCACCAAGCAGGATGCGCGCCTTTCCGTGTTTTCTTGACTGCTACAAATTTGAATTTATTTAAAGATAACTATGAGTAATGTTGGTTAGAAGTAAAAAAAGATTTAGAAATATGGTCGAATTTGAAGCTTTCCTTGTTGGGTAGAATTGCAGTTATAAAGATGAATGTATTGCCAAAAATGTTATTTTTGTTTCAAGCATTGCAAATTGTGGACAAGATGGACTGTTTCAAGAAGTGGCAGAGAGACATTTCTAAATTTGTCTGGCAGGGCAAAAAGCCCAGAATAAAATTTAAAATATTAACTGATGCAAAGGAAAGAGGTGGGTTTGCCCTGCCAGACCTTAAACTTTATTATGAATCAGCAGCATTCTGCTGGTTGAAAGACTGGCTGCTTCTTGAGAACACAGATATGTTGGATTTAGAAGGTTTTAACAATGCATTTGGATGGCGTGCATACTTGTGGTACGACAAGGTAAAAGCACATAAAGCATTTAAAAACCATATTGTCAGGAAAGCTTTGTTTAATGTCTGGACAAGATATAAAGATCTATTGGAAAACAAGACCCCAAGGTGGTTGTCACCAATGGAAGCAAAGGCTCAGAAAAAACTCAATATGGAGGCCAACTGGCCGAAATATTGGGAAATATTAGAACAAGAAGGAGACAAATTGAAATTGCAGAGTTTTGAGAAATTAAAAGATAAAGTGCGAGATTGGCTTCATTATTTTCAAATAAGAGAGGTTTACAATTTGGACAAAAAAAATTGGTTTCCAGGTGGAGAAATCAAAATTGGAAACAGAACTGTTAGATCCAAAAACTAAGACACTATCAAGAATGTATAACTTGCTGTTAAAATGGAATACACAGGATGAAACGGTTAAATCAGCTATGATTAAATGGGCACAAGACATTGGTCATAATATTATGTTTGCTGACTGGGAGCAGTTGTGGGCCACCGGTATGAAATTTACGGCATGTAATGCCTTAAGAGAGAATATTATGAAAATGATATATAGGTGGTACATGACCCCAGTCAAGCTTGCAAAAATTTATCATCTGCCCGACAATAAATGTTGGAAATGTAAAGAGATTGAAGGTACTTTCTTTCACCTCTGGTGGACGTGCCCAAGGATTAAGGCTTTCTGGGAAATGATATATAATGAAATGAAAAAGGTGTTTAAGTACACTTTCTTAAAGAAACCAGAGGCCTTTCTCCTGGGCATAGTCGGCCAATTGGTGTTAAAGAAGGATAGAACTTTCTTTATGTACGCCACAGCAGCAGCAAGAATACTCATCGCAAAGTATTGGAAGACACAAGATCTACCCACCTTGGAAGAATGGCAGATGCAAGTAATCGATTACATGGAGATGGCAGAAATGACTGGCAGAATCCGGGACCAGGGAGAAGAGTCGGTGGAAGAGGATTGGAAGAAATTTAAAGATTACCTTCAAAAATATTGCAAAATTTATGAATGCTAAGATGATGTTGGATTTAAAAATAATATGGCATTAGTGATTAAATTATGGAATATGTAACAATGAACTAAAAAGGGATGAAAGATTGGAGATATATTATGTTAAGCTATATAATTAATAATGAGAATTGAAAGAGGGTAGGGATTTGCTGAATTTGATTGAATAAATGGGAACACAAAAAAGGGAGGTGTGAGGAAGTCAAGAACCAGGGCTAAACAAATATAGAGTTAAAAATTGGTTTTTTTTTCTTTCTTGTTTATGTTTTTTCATTATCTTTTTTTGTATTGTTTTATTATGTATTCTTTGTTTATTCTTTGTGTAACTTTGTTATTTTTCTTTTTTCTTTTTATGATGTATGTATTCATATGCTTTTTTGTAAAACTTTAATAAATATTTTATAAAAGAATAAATAAAAGGCAAGCTGAAAAGCCTTTTAACATTTTCACCATTAAAAATTGGTTCGGGCTAAGTTACTGTTGTTGTGATCCTATTTTGCTCTTGTCTTTAATTATATTTTTTAAACCTAGGGTTGTTGTTTTTTGGTTTTTGATCGTATTAAACGCTTGTTTGCACAATCCAAAGGATAACTGTGTCCGCTCCACATACAGTTGTACCTTGGATTCCGAGCGCCTTGGTACTCGAATGTTTTGGCTCCCAAACACCACAAACCTGGGAAGTGACTATTCCAGCTTGCGAATGTCAGGGAACTGCCATCGCAGCCAGGAGTGGAGGAAGGGCTCCCAAGCGATGCCGGAGAAGGTCCCAGCAGGAAAGGAGAGGACTCAGCTACCGGGGAAGGAAATCAGCGTTACACCAGGGAGAAAGGCGGGCAGAGGCAGGCTTCGGAGAGTTGGCTCCAGGACTCTTCACCAGAGACTAGCGAGGAGAGTACGGGTCCTCCACTGCCCACACCCACCCTGCGCAGAAGACTTCCGCGCAGGGAGGCTAGGCGGAGACTATCCGTCAAGGAACTTTTATGTTGGAAGAAGTTCAGGAAACTCCCACTGACGGATTCTGCCAGTGACTGAGACAGACGCGGAATCAGGGCTGTCCAGCCAGGGGAAGGTTTATCCAGGCAACCTCGCCGAGAGTGGCGGCAACTTACGCACGAGCAACCCCCAATTCCCATTACAGCGAACATTCTTTGGAACCCGAACATCAAACGGTGCTTCTGCGGCTTCTGGTTGGCTGCAGGAGCTTCATGCAGCCAATCAGAAGCTGTGCTTTGGTTTCCGAACATTTTGGAAGTTGAACGGACTTCCAGAACGGATTCCCTTTGACTTCCAAGGTACGACTGTATTCTGCTGAAGAGCATGTGTTAGGTTAGTTTGCTTAAAAGCATGGACCAAATGAATTTCTCCAGCACCACTAGTTGTGACTCACATATTAGCCTCCAGTCAATGCTGGAAGAATGGCAACAATGTGCCCAGACTTATGGTTGCTCCTTGCAAAAAAAGTCTTAAGTGTCCCTAAGCGTGTACACACCTTCCTTTATTTTTAGCATGTTGGGAAGCATTTACAGCAAATTCCGGATGAAACATTTCATGAAAATGGAATTTGTGTACTCATCAGGCTTGAAACAGGAAATTTCTTTCCCTTGACCCGGACCCCAAGAAAAGATCTGGCGTAATGGACAATGTGCCATGATTAATAGGTGTCTGTAAAGGATGCAGCCCTTTTTCCCCCTGGAATTTTTTTGTTGGACGACTGAGAACACAACAACGAAAGTGCAGCTCCCAGAATGCCCTGGTGGCATCCTAATTTTAACAGAACTCCAGAGCTGTTTTGTCTGAGCTGTGACATTTTGATGGCCTTATCTGTTCTTAAACACTTGAAATAAATAAAGGAATCAAGCAGCCGGAGGGTGCATTTCAATTTGGTTTGTGTTGCTGATTTCATGATAGCCTCCAAAGTTAAGTTATCAATAGCTAAGCGAGTTGGGTTTTTTAATTGTTCTGGTTAAGCGTGGAAGATTGTCTAAGGGGGGGGGGGAAACTGCAAGCGTGGGTCTTTAAACTGAATGTTTCAAAGTGCATAATGCACTCAAACAATGCATGGAGGGGAAATAGAAGCTGTGGTACAGCAAGAAGTTTCTTTTCAGTACCCCCCCCCCTCTGCTAAAGATGTGAAGCTTCTCCTTTATATTGGCAAGTGTTACAAACAACTGTCATAAGGGCTAGTTTATCAAATGGGGGTGGACCCCAGAACAGGGAGAGAACAAATAACTATGCGCACTTGGTTCTTCCCAGCCTTGAAATAGCCAAATTATAGGTTAGGGTGACCCTGTTTTTGTTTCCTCTCCTTTATATCTGATTTTTATTTTTGCGGTGTAAGTCACAGCAAAAAAATGTGATTCATTAAATCTAACAGTAGTAGTAGTAACAAGAACAACAACAATAACAGTACTGCTGGTGCCAGTCTACTCTATTGGCTAATATTGCACTCTTATCAAAATGCTCATCCCAGTGGCAATCCAACTTGCTGCCCATCTATGCATAGATGGAAAGAGTGTTAATAGCAGATTTGCAGAACGAAGGTCTGGCTGATCTTGTGCGGCTTTTCAATCGCAAGCCGAAATTATTTCCATCCTTGATTCTGGGTGACTACAGCTGAATGGCGCTTGCAGATGGCCGGCCGTAACGCTGCACAAGGCGACTGGGCCAGTGCAACCGCAACAAAGTGAGATGTTTTCTAATGATGAGTTCTTTCAGAGCACAGAAACAATGTGATATATTGTGTTTCTCCACTCTGCTGTAGATTAACCTTCCACCCAATGGCGTCACTGCGTGAGCAGTTTCAGCCAGGGTGGGGAAGGAGACAGAAGAAAGACAGTTTTTTAATGCTGTTCAACCACTAGCAGGGAAGATTTAACCTCCAAATTTAATTACATGAATGAAAAGGAGGATGAGCAGGATTATCTGCCAGCTAGAGCAGCTCAGTAACCCTGTGCCGTGAACCATGCACATCTGATAAATCCGAACTCCCTGAAAAGTACAGTTTTCTCAGATGTCTACCAATAAAAACATCTGTCTCGAATGGGGGGGGGATTGAGAGAGAGCCCCCCCCCCGCTTCTTAATTTGCAGCTGAACATGCCTTTCCACTTGATGACAGCTCTATTTTTGCAGCATAATGTGCTCCTATTGATATGGGTTGGCCAGATCAGTTGTTTTTTCTCCTGTTAGGTCAGGGAGGTTTGTGCAAAATGATGTTCGCGACAGCATAAGAGGTTGGACAGTAACACTGAGGTCCAGTGCCGAGGGCCTTCTGGCAGTTCTCTCGCTGCAAGAAGCCAAGTTACAGGGAACCAGGCGGAGGGCCTTCTCGGTAGTGGCACCCGCCCTGTGGAACCCCCTCCCACCAGATGTCAAAGAGAAAAACTACTACTAGACTTGTAGAAGACATCTGAAGGCAGCCCTGTTTAGGGAAGCTTTTAATGTTTAATAGGTTATTGTATTTTAATATTCTGTTGGAAGCTGCCCAGAGTGGCCGGGGAAACCCAGCCAGGTGGGCAGGGTATAAATAATAAAATAAGAATAAGAATAAGAATAAGAATAATTATTATTATTATTATTTAGCACAAGGAGTGCCTAAGGCAGGAGTAGGAAACCTGTGGCCCTTCAGAAGTTGTTGGACTCTGACTCCCATCAGCCCCGCCAACATGGCCAGTGGTCAAAGGCAATGGCAACTCAGCAACAGTGCCACAGGGTTGAAGAAACTTCTTCAGCCCAAGTGCGATCTTCTTTGGGCTGCACAGCAGAGGTGGCGGTGTCACCAGACTCATGTCACTGTCCGGCCTCGCAAGCAAGAGGTACGATGCAGTTCAAGGTCACACTCCATGCAACTGGAAGAAGGTGCAGAACAAGGCTGGTGAAGGGCGTGGCCTTGGGAGCATGACCTGGGATGAGTTCTGAGGGCCGTACAGAGAGGCTCGAAAGGCCACATTTAGTCTCTGGGCCCAACGTTCCTCACCCCCAACCTACAGGATAGGGCAAAATATTCAGATACAGACCATTTGCCTCCTAGGGCAAATGGATAGCAGGTTTCCCTCCAGGATAAACATCCATTAACATACATGCAAATCTGGGTGATTGTCAAGGCATCACTTTTTTTTAAGAGCAGGGAATACTTCTGTCACAGCAGAAAGTACCATAGTTCCTTTTGTGAATGTGCTCTCCCCCCCCCCCCGCACCGCATAGGAACAGAAGCATCTGTAGACAATAGTAGGAGAATTGTGTACTAATGAAAACGAATATATATTGTTTAAAATTCACACTCTGTGAACATTAGCATACTTGAAATTATTTTGCCGGAAGACTAAAATCATTAAGTTCATGGCTTCCCCTTTCCGGAAATTCATATACTGCAGACAACAGATGGGGGTTATTTTAATCCCACAAATAACTTCTTGAGGCAAAAAAAAAGCTAGTGGAAAAACAAAGTAAGCACACAGTTATATTCTGTCACACACACCCATCAACAGTATCACCACTTTCAACTTGACCTCAAAGCCCCTTTGCAGAGACACAAACTTACAGTTTACAGTGCAATTCTATGCATATTTACTCAAAAATAAGTCCCAATGGGACCAGTGAGGCTTAATCCCAGGTAAGCATGTAAATGACTGCAGCTTCTGAGGAGAACTGTATTGCTAATGTCACATAAGATACATGGCAAAAGATTTTATTTTTATTTTTTGGTTACTGAAAATGCTAACTCTAAGGTTGCTTATAAATACTGTAATTCTTTTAGAAATTGTAAGAACAGCTCTGTTGGATCAAGCTTCTAACAGGAGCCAAGCAGGTGTCTCTGGGAGGTCCACAAAAACAGGGCCTGCAGGCAAAAGCTTTCTAATACAGAAACTGGTATTCAGTGGCCTGCTGCCCCTGAATAAGGCATTTAATTATCACCACTTATGAATAAACAAATATGAATGAGTCTTGGGTGAGTTTGGAAATAAACAACCATCCTACTTGGGGAATTCAGGTACTGGAACCATTTGAGGACTGAAGTGGGGTCAGGTACTGAATCTAATCCTGGCGTAAACTGTCTCAGGGGAATGACGAATGGTGGTGGACAGCAATTAAGATACCTGAGCATAAAGACCTTTTAGTTTACCACAGGTCAACTGGACAGGTGGAGGAGGTGCATCATCATCACATGAGCCATGCATCATCCACATACCCACTGAATCAATAAATATGTAATTGCATCTTTTCAATAGAAAGTTTAAAATGTTGGTACTAGGAACAAGCTAGCAAGTTAGCAATTTTACATTTATATCCCGCCCTACAGCCTTTTGTCATACAACCCAAAGCAGTGTTTATGTGGTTCCCAGATGGTACCCCATCAAGGTGCTGGCCAGACCCACATCTGCTTAGCTTCAGACCATACCCTGGGTCAGTTGCAAAAGCCGGGGTTCAAGGAGCAAGTAATGCTTGAGATCTAGGTTTGTGAAGAATGGGCCGTGGACTCCAAAATTATGGAACCAGAACCACGAGGACGGTCAGCAGATGGAGACATGAATACTACAAAGTGCATTTGTTCTCTGAAAGCATGAGGCCCTCTGCCTTCTGACCACACTCTTCAAGGTCTCTTTCCATTCCTGGACATCTGAAGGCTCTGCTATCCCAACTCAAACTAGCTCAGTGTTTAATCACAAGAACCACTTATGGATGAGGCACATGAAAGAACGTGGAATTGGATATGTCGTGCTGAAATATGCCTCCTTGCTACTGCCACATTCTTGAACTAGACTGAATAGGCTCTTTCTGGCTTATGCCTTGCAAGGCGGGGTCCCCATCTGATCTATTTTAAATAACAAGGCCTGAGAGATGCCAGCAGAGGATGTCATAAAATTCCTTGGGAGAAATTATAATGCTTCTGGGCTTGCTCCAATTAACAATGTTCCTTTTCCAGAGCTATCTGAAAGGAAATGCTCTCTAAGCATTGTCATTCATATAGAAACAAAACCAAACAAACAAACACTATATACTTTGGAAAACTGTTTCTTTACTTAGTCTGTTCTATGAGCATTTGGATCCTTAAGATATACCAGTTGCTGGAAACGACAGGAGGGGAGAATACCCTTGTTTTCAGGTCCTGCTTGCAGGTTTCCCAAAGGCCTCTGGTTGGCCACTCCGAGAGCAGAATGCTGGACTAGATGGGCCATTGTCCTGATTCATTTGCATGATGGATGCTGAGATCAAGAAGCAGGTATCTGACTATATTTGGATACAAGTGGGTGCCATTTTGAATCAAGATGGCAGGCTGAACCTTCTAAAACTGCAGTGATTTTAACCACTGGTTTCAGAACTACCTTGATTTTTTTCCTCCTTCTTCTTAGAATTCCCAAGCAACACTTTCACTAGTTAATATTTACAGCTGCATGAACATATTGGGATCCTCTGAAACGTCCTCTGGGTCTTGCATTCCCAAAGGGATTGCTGCTATTCCTTCAGTGAGATAGCTATAGGCTATAGGCAGGGTTACGTGTGTTAAAATTAGAGCATCTACACCAAGGGGACTTTATTCTTATTGTTTGAATGTATATCCTGCTCATCCTCCCACAGGGTGGCAAAAGGAACTTGTACCATGGGAACAAACTATAAAGAAAAACGGGATCCTATGGCCTGTGAGCCAACCACCCCATTTGAAAGGGTACTAGAATGAAGGCCTGGTCTACATATACACTGAAATGTATTAAGCATATTTATTCTGATTCTTCTAAGATGGGGGAGGGACTTTATGCAGAACACTGAATTCTCACTCTCCAATGAAACCTGTAGGAACACTCCCACAAACATTCTAGCACACTTTTGCAGTCGTACAGCTTAGTGTGGGGTTAAGCAAACATTAGTGCACACCAGATGTTGTTGGGACTCCAACTTCCATCAGCCCTAGCCAACACGGGCAATGGTCAGGGATGATGGGACTTGTATTCCAACAACTTCAGAAGAGCATCATGTTGGGTTACCCCAGGCTTAGCAGCTTCATGTTTTTAAATGGAAAACTAAGAATCTCAGGATGCTGAATGCTCTTTGCCTAATACGTAATACACACAGCCCGAAATACAGAATCATGGGCTTAGAATGGCTCATGCTTTTCTCCTGCCATATTGCAGCACTTGTGGAAACTGATAAACTGAGAGTCTAATTAGAAAACCATGCCCATTGCATATTTTGGTCTAGCCAGCTGTAGCTGAAATCCAATATGGCAGTAACAACTTGGTCAAGAACCACCTGGCGTATCTTCCTGATCCACCTGTGGATGTAGATTCACTGGTTGAAGACCTAAGTGAGCTGAACAAGTGCTTGTGTTTATCCCAAGGACCTGACTTCACAAAAGTCTTCCTGATTTGTTAAACCACAGTTTGCCATAGCACCCAAACTAGGAAACTGTGGTTTAAGCACACCCAACAAACCAGAGTTGCAAGCAGTGGTTAAAAAGAAAAGGGGAAAAAAACCCACACACATGAATAACAAGTGCAGTTTGGTCCCCATCCTCCCCTCCATTAAAAAAAAAAAATCAAATCCATGCATTTCCCTCAAACCGCAGGGCACCCCTCAGTTCTTCCCCATCACTAACAGTAACCTTGCCCAATTCAAAAATTCCCAATATGTTATAATAATAGTCTTGTTTGGCTCTTCTTACTAATGCTGAAACAGCTCCTACCAAAACGGAGAAAAGGAAGGTTTCCTTGCCAAGAACCCCTTGCCAAGGCTTGTATTGCAGGGCCAAATTCTGCGCTAACTGGCTTCTTATACTTGGCCCTCCCACCCATTTTAAAAAAACTCATCTTAAATTAGTGCAAACATTGGCTTCAGGGGTGATGGGAATTCACTCCACCAGGCAGGCGCCAATATGTAATTAATCCACGACCGCATACTGTGAATGAAGACAATACAAATCACCACTTTGACCGCAGATATGAAAGCACAGGGAACAGAATGCTTGACCTCGGCTTCTTCCAAGGAAAAGCATTTAACCAACTGAAATAGTGGAGATTCTCCTGTAACCCACAGAGCAGGGTGAAAAACACACACCCATGTGTGCGTTTTCCTACAAGGAGTCATGAGTTCAATTTTCCATGCCAATTAGGTATAGATAACTGGCAAAATGCACTGAGCATACTGACTGAATGCCACTAAAGGTTAGCAAGCCTTTTAAGTTTCTCTTTTTCCTACTGGCCACGAATTAAGTGGTTTCCATAAGCTGCATTTTAGAAAATTTGCTGCTGATCTGCTTTTAGTGCGGTTATTTCGCTTGGGAAACGTCCTTCAGCCTGAAAAGAGCACGCACTTACTCCCATTATAAATGAAACACTGAAACTCGTCTAAATTAGCAGTGGAACATCTAGCAGTAATCAAGTGTCCCTTTGGATTGTGCTTCCGTGCCAGGAAACCACAATGGATGGGCTCCCGGTAGGAAGTCATTACTTCATTCATAGCTGCAGCATCTGATTCCTCATAATGCCAAAAGTACAAAAACAACAATAACCAACAACCAAAACCAAGCACAGCAACAAACCCCAGCAGCCTCAGCCTATAAATATTTATTCCAAAGTAGGTGGGGATGCTGGGTGGACAAGGACCCTGGAGGCAGAGCGGCCAAAATAAGGGCCAAAGGGTAGGAAGCAGGGTGAGAAGCGAATAACAAAAAGGGAATTCCAAACAGAACAGAGAAGCGTATTAAAGAAAGAGTTGGAAATGGGGAAAGTGGAGCATGGGGACTGGCGGTGGGGGAGGGTAGACACAACACAGGCAAGACCAAGGGAGAGGAGGACTGTGTACCCTTGGCAAGAAGTGTGGAGACAAAGGACCTTTGTAGGTTTGGTGACTGAGAGCCAGAGAGGGAGCTCAGAGGAAGGGCAGGATTACATATATTGACTTGAGCTCATCACTTTTGAAAAAGAAAACTTGATCTGCAGAGTTCTAGTGTAGCCCACAAATTTATTAGAACTTTAAAAATGGCCGAGTGTCTTATAAGTCTACAGCACGGAGAGCCAACATGGTGCCCTCCAGATGTTGTCAAACTGCAACTCCCATCAGCCAATCATCATGGATAAAGGGTGCTGCAGTCCAGCCACATCTGGAAACCACGACCTTGGCTACCCCAATCTCAGTTTACCAAAACCTGAACTATTAGCTGAATGTAATCAGATTCCCTAAAAGGTTCAGGCACAAAGCCCGTATTGTTGTATGTTTTTCTCAAGTGTTTTCAGGCATGGATCCTTCTGTCTGAGACAACATACCGCCGAGAATGAAAAACTGTAAAATAAATTGCAAATAATGGAATGTAGGAAAAAACCCCAAACGTATAATATCAATGTATTTGGTTGTGTGCACGTATCAATGCACCCATTGTGTATCTTGGTTGTTATTCAGTAGGGAGGTCACATTTTTAAAATTAGTTATGTTCTGGATACCATAAATAATTGTGATGAGTTTCAAAGGATTAAGCAAGCTAGCTCAAACCACATATCTCCTACACTTTCTACCACATGATTTAGACATCAGCAAAACAACTTTCTTTTGAAGATTTCCTATAAACACAGGAATGAACAAAGAGTTACTTTATTGATAACAGAAGTTTAAAATGCCATTTTCAAAGCTGAAACACATATTCGACAGTCACTACTAAAAATATTCTTCTAGGAGACCATATAACATTTTTTTTTCAAATTGCCTGCATCCCTTCTGTAGAAATACAGTGAAAATTTATTTAAAATACCAATCACATTTAGCAACTTTTAGACGAGGGCTTCTCTCTAATATTTTTTTAAATATGTAACAATGAGGGACCTGGAGCCCTCCAGATCTTCTTAAACTCCAACTCCCATCAGCCCCAGCCAGGATAGCAAATGGTCAGGGATGATAGAAGTTGTAGTCCAACAACATTTGGGCAGCTACAGGTTCTTCATCTCTGCCTTAGTTGGTGAGAGACTGGCTGCATTCAGTCATGTGTTGCCAGAATGAAATGCAGAAGTCTTCAATAAACCATAGAGGTTACCAGGTTTTGGAAACAAGCCCAGATCGTCACCTAACTTCAAACCATGGTTTAAAATCCTGACTCGTTCTGAAGCCTAAACCACAGTGGCCTGTTTGGTCCAAACAGGAAAACTATGGTTAACTGAAAACTCTGGCAATTTGTTCAGGGCTGCTGAGAAGAAGGGGTGGGGTGGGGAGGGCTGCATGATCAGGAAAAGGCTCGTGTATATTGGGCTTATTAAGCAAATTATTCCCAAGCCCCACTGAAAGAAGTAAGAATGCAAGTGTCTTCTGGATCAAGAAGTAAGAATGCAAGTGTCTACTGGATCAAGCCCAGTAGCCTGTTCTTACGGTGGTCAGTCAGATGGCTATGAGAAGCCTGCAAACAAGACCTGAGTGCAACAACACTCTTCCCCTGTTGTGGTTTCCAGCAACTACTATCAGAACCATAGTACCCCTTACAGTTTTAATGTAATTTTAATCTTTTGTTGGAAGCCGCCCAGAGTGGCTGGGGAAACCCAGCCAGATGGGCAGGGTATGTATAAATTTATTATTATTATTATTATTATTATTATTATTATTATTATTATTACTACTACTACAGTGGAGGCAGAACATAGCCATTGGGGTTAGCAGCCAAACAGGAGCTGCACAAGAGCTGTAGTGAGTTCTTGTGCAAACTCCCATTCAATTCAATGGAGCTTGCGAGGAAGTTGCAGCTGACTGGAAGCTGCAAAGAAAGCCCTGGTTTCACCAAGTCTCAGGCCGAGTCCCTGAGTATAAACGAGCGAGAAATCCACGTTGATGCTTGAGGATGGAACTGCAATGAGTATTTCCCAGTTTTGATTTCGAGTTTTCACCTTGCAGTACTAGCTGTGTAGACATTTTCTCTCAAAACTTTTATATCGTATATTCTGTGGTTCCTCCTCCTTCCCGGGCGATTCTAGCCCACCAGGGATCACACAGTGAATGAGGAAAATGTCACAATCTACGTAACCAATCAGATTTAGCTATATAAAGATGTCACTGAGGGCAAGTGAAGGCACTTGAGATTAAAAACAATACAAGCCTGGCACCGGAGCCATAGCATCACAATACAGAGCTAGGTCAAATAGATACACATAATGATCGCCCCCTTCCCTCGTCTTCTCACTGTGGGCCACACTGAAAGGTGGGGGTGAAGAAAGGCAGGAGAATATATGGTTTGTCTGATCATATTTTCAAAAATCAATTTTAAAAAATAGGCAAAGAAAGTGGAGGGTTTCACAAATGAACATGAAAAAAAGAGTGCTGAAAATCTTTTCAAGGGTTATGGGCTTTGGGGGGGGGGGTGTTTTTCAACTGAAATCCTTTGCAAAAACAACCACCATCCACCAGCAGTTTTGGCTTTAGCTGGAATTTTTATATACTTGTGAAGGCAGATGGAACCTCCATTGGCTCAAGAGGTACCTGCCATCCAAAAAGACTCCATTTGCATGCGCACAAAGACATTATATTCAAACTGCCTGCCCCCCTGCACGGCTTTTGAAACTGTCCAGCGCTTGCCTTTGTGTCCGGTATTGAGAAAGCAGGAAAAAGCCTGGCCGAGTTGCATTGTTCTGATGTGTTTGATTGCTGTGGGTTGCACTGTCAGGCTGTGTTGGTAAGGTAGCAAGCATTGGCAGTTGCCAAAAACCTCTCCTTGCACACAAGAAGAAAAAAGAAGGGGGAGGCTGCACTAAAACTTTGTAGCGTATTTCCTAAGTGGTTAAATCCAGATTATCTCCACCACCCCGCTTCCATTGACCATTGTCTACGATGAACTAACCTGTTAGCCATGAATGCTGAACGTGGAGCAAGAAAAGACATCAGAATCCCACCAGTGTTTACAAGACTTGGACATGGCTCTCCGAGACAAACAGTTGGAGACAGAAGAGAGCACAGCTGCATGGAAAGGGAACAGAAAGCAGCAGGACTCCCTTAAGGAAAAGAGAGAGAGAAAGAGAGAGAGAAACAGGAAATGGTTAGTAAGGGGGAAGCTGGAAGAGAATGGTGGGGTTGGGGAGTAAATGCGTTCAAGGAAAACCACTATCTGGCCCCAGAAAGCGAATTAGATAAAAATAAAACTGAGATGTTAAAATGCAATGGGAAAACAGAGCAAGGAAAGCGAGGAGGTTTGATCCCACACAGAAAAATAATGAAAAGCAACTGAAAGGGATACAGTGGTACCTCAGGTTACATACGCTTCAGGTTACATACTCTGCTAACCCAGAAATATTACCTCAGGTTAAGAACTTTGTTTCAGGATGAGAACAGAAATTGTGTTCCAGTGGTGTGGCAGCAGCGGGAGGCCCCATTAGCTAAAGTGGTGTGTCAGGTTAATAACAGTTCCAGGTTAAGAATGGACCTCCAGAACGAATTAAGTACTTAACCCGAGGTACCACTGTATTCATAACCAGGCTGATACCAGCATTGGTTCTGGTTGATATGTGTCTGCACGAATATTGGTGCAGAAACTAAACGCAGCCCAGCACCACCCTGGGGTTGGCAGCAGAATGGGATGGATTCCTGGGGTGTGCAAGATTGCTATCTTCATCTCCTGCCCAGTCTTGGGATGAAGGGCTGGATTTATGAGGTGACCCAGGTGACTCCTGAGGAGACAAGAGGAAAAATCTGTCTCCAGCTATCTAGTTAGCCAGTTGTCTCATTAACCATACAAACCATGAGCCTGGATTTTGAATGAAACACTAAGCCAAACTGTGATATAGCACTCTGCAGTGCAGCAGCACCAGGGAAGGAACGGCCATGATTTTGACAGCAAGTTCCTCCTTCGCACTTAGCCATGGTTTGACTTGGAGTTAGAGGTGAACTGAAAGATCTACATTGGCTCCCAGTACGTTTCCGAGCACAATTCAAAGTGTTGGTCCTGACCTTTAAAGCCCTAAACGGCCTCGGCCCAGTATACCTGAAGGAGTGTCTCCACCCACATCGTTCAGCCTTAGGTCCAGCTCCGAGGGCCTTCTGGCAGTTACCTCACTGCGAGAAGTGAGGTTACAGGGAACCAGGTTTTAGGGCCTTCTCGGTGGTGGCATCTGCCCTGTGGAACGCCCTCCCATCAGATGTCAAGGAAATAAACAACTACCTGACTTTTAGAAGACATCTGAAGGCAGCCCTGTTTAGGAAAGCTTTTAATATTTGATGTTTTATCGTGTTTTTATTATTCTGTTGGGAGCTGCCCAGAGTGGCAGGGGAAACCGAGCCATGGGCAGGGTAATAATATTAATATTAATATTTTTACTGGGACAGTGAGTGTGTGTGTGTGTGTGTGTGTGTGTGTGTGTGTATGTAAACAACTGGAATCAGATTCATAGGTGCAACTTTCTAACCCTATTATGACAGAGATAAACATAAGAAGAGGCTACTGGAAGAGGTCAATACCCCATCTAGTCCAGAATGCTGTTCTCACAGTGCCCAACCAGATGCTTTTGGGAAGCCTGAAACCAAGACCTGAGCACAAGAGCATTCTCCCCGACTGCAGTTTCCTGAAACTGGCATTTAGGAGCATCCTGGCTAGAAGCCACTGATCATAGCTGTCAACTTTTCCCTTTTCTTGCGAGGAATCCTATTCGGAATAAGGGAATTTCCTTAAAAAGGGGGGAAAGTTGACAGCTATGCCACTGATAGTCTTTACCACCACAAATTTGTCTAATCCTCTTTTAAAGCCATGCACATTGGTAGCCATCACTGTCTCCTGTGGGAGCGAATCCCATAGTTTAACTATGCACTGGGTGAGTAAATGTACTCTTTTTTTGGCCTGTTCTTAATCTCTCGACATTCAGCTTCCATTGGGTGTCCATGCATTCCAGTGTTATGAGAGAAAAAAAATTCTCCAGCCACTTTCTCTCCATCGTGCATAATCTTACGCTCTTTTATCATGTCACCCCTTACTTGCCTTTCCCCTAAACTGAAAAAGGCCCAAATGCCGCAACCTTTCCTCTTAGAGGACTTGCTCCATCCTCTTGATCATTTGGGTTACCCTCTTCTGAACCTTTCCCAACTTTACCATTTCTCTTTTTATGAGGCGAGGTAGCCAGAATGGTACATAGCATTCCAAATGTGGCTGCACCCCATAACAGCATTAATGATGTCAGGAATTTTATTCTCAGTTCCTTTCAATATGATCCCTCAGCATAGAATCTGCCCTTTTTTTCACAGCTACTGCATGGTGCATTGACATCTCCACTGACCTATTTGCTACAGCTCCAAAGTCTTGCTCCTAGTCAATTGCTGCCAGTTAACACCTCATGAATGTACCGTATATGTGAATTTAATATTTTTTGACATGCATCACTTTACACTTGTTTACAATGAATTGTGTTTGCTATTTTAAAGCCCATTCACCATTTGGAGAGGTCCTTTCAGAGCTCTTCAGAATCCTTTTCCTTTTCTTTTAACAACCCTGAACAACTTAGTATCATCAGCAAACTTGTTCACATCACTGCTTAAAAAGCGCAGGTCCAAATACAGATCTTGCTCACCTCTTCTTCCCTTTGGCAAATGACTGTACAGTGGTACCTCTGGTTGCAAACGGGATCTGTTCCGTTCGCAACATGAGCAGAACACAACTTGCATCTGCGTGTGCGCGGGTTGCAATTCGCCGCTTCTGCGCATGACGTCATTTTGAGTGTCTGCGCATGCGCGAGCGGCGAAACCCAAAAGTAACCCTTTCCGGTACTTCCGGGCCACCGCGGGATGCAACCTGAAAAGATTTAACCTGAAGCAAACGTAACAAGAGGTACGACTGTACTGTTGAAATGGCCTGGCCTATTTATTCTGAATGTTTGTATGTGATGCCAATAAAGATTTGATGATGATGATGATGATGATGATGATGATGATGATGATGAAGAAGAATACAGATCCTTGGGGGGAGGGGAGGAAACACTTCATTTTCTGAGCTCCATACTACTCTTTGCTCCCTGCTAACTTAACTAGTTCCTGATCCACAAGAACTGTGGATGGAAATTGCATGATTGGAAATTGTGCACAGTCATGAAATGGACTATGAATCCAATAAAAAACAAGACATCCAAAAACCTGAACACAGAGAGGGGGCTGGTGGGGATGTTCCCTGCATTTGGTCTGGGGCCAGCCCTGTGGGTGGGATGCTTCTACCTTCCTGTTCCTTCTATTATAAGGATTCATGACAAAAACAAATAGTTCGCTGTAAAAAATGGCAAAGATCCAAAAGTGCTGCTCTGGTTTGCCCAAGGGGCTTGTGCTAGCACGGTAGAATTGCTCGCATTGTTTCTCCAAACATCTGTGAAACCACATGTCATATCACAAACTGCTTTAGAAACTCCTCCCTGTTCCTTAGCCATTTGCTACTGGGTGTGTGGATGGTGATGTGTAAGAGAAAGAAGTGTCAGATCTCAGTCCCACCTCCACCACCTGGGCTCATGGACCCAGTTCCACGCTTTTTGGCTTGAGTCTTGCTTCAAACCTAAGCCACATCTATGCTGTGATCTTAAATAGGCTTAAACAGAACTAATTGACCCAAGGGACTCTGGGGATAGTTTTTTCCCCTTTCTCTCTCTATAAATAATAATTATTATTATTAAAAATGGAACTTTGTGTTAGCTGGTTCAGTTTCACTGAGAGAGAAGGAATAATGGATGCAATAAAGCTGTAGTGGAGTAAATCATTTAGGATTCTTAAAAAATCAACCAGATCTTAAGTTGAGTGTGTCATCTCCCAAATTCCTGTTCTGTTCACGAAAGGAGAAAAGTTAATTCATTACATTACATCAGTTTATTCATTGAAGCCTGCAACAGCAAAAACTGGGAAAGTTGGGCTTTGATGCCTGCCTTTAAAAAAAATAAAAATCCATGTATACAAACTGTAATCAGACCACATTCAACTCACGAGGGTTTTTTTTTCTTTAAGTAAGCAAAATCATTACTTACCAGGTAACTTTTCAGTCTGACAAAGTCAACTTTCATGGAGATGAACCTTTCTGAATTTCTACTGAGGTTCTTAATATGCTCCACAAGGTCAGCACAGAATTTGTAGCCACCTTTAAGTACACAGAGAACTACAATGTCATTGTATCCAATGTCTTGCATGATATCTTTGGCCAAACATTCTGTCCTAAAGCAAAAAATTAAGGATAAATATATGGTAAGACTTGGGATTTTTCAATGCAAGTATATTCTATGGTGCAATTCAAAAATAGTAAAGTTCAAGGTCTCATTTCAGGATTCAACTTCAGGATCAGTTGCACCAGAATGTGGGTGGAGATGGGCGTCTGAATGTGCATCCCATTTAAAGTAATTTGGTGCAGATAAACTACATTTGTATTCAAATGAGCATCGCCACCCAAATTCTGGTGGAACTGGATTTTTTTAATGCACAAATATTAGCAGCATATCAAGGCACATGTAAGAAAAAAAACCAAGTTCCATGTGTTCAGGACAAGCAAAATAGCCAGAAAGCCTAGCCACAAAGTTCCTGGGATCTTCTGTACTTATTTTATTTATTGCTGAATTTATATGACTTCCCTTCGGTGTAAACACACACACACACAAAACACACACAAAATTAATTAAAATATACTGGAAACCATAGAATGTAGCACAACACTTTCCTTCCAAACCAACCAGTTCGGAGTAGAAAATAAAACACAACTCAACCCAACCACTGGAAGACCAGGTTTACAACACTCTCTCTTTAAACGCAAGTTGCTTCAATAAGACCTGGGTGAATGAAGAGGTCTGCACTTGGGCACCAAAAGGAGACCATAGGGATGGCATCAGGTGAGCCACTCTGGGGTAACTATTTCACGATAGGGGTGGCACCACAAATACGTCCTTCTCTCTAGTTGCAAACCCCACTCAGCACATAGAGGAGGGTCTCTACAGAGGATCTGAAGGTCCAGGTAGACATAACCCAGGTGAAGGCTATCTTTCCGGTGTCCTGATCCAAAAGATCTAGAACTCAGTAGAATGCTCACACATATTTCACACACAGGCAATCATTTCACGGAGGGTGTGTGGCGATTTCTTGGCAGCTTTTTAATTTTTTTTGCTGCGGAAATTACAATTGCTCACTTACAGTTGAAGTTCTTTTTCCACACCTGTTAATTCAGGCATTTAAAATATGTTGATTACCCAGTAAGGGGATTAGTGACCTCTGGTTGCTGTTATTTTTATTCAGAAGGAGGTGCTGAATTGTCTTTTAAGATCTCCTCATTTTCCTAACCCTTTTGCTATTCTGAGGACTACAATGTGCACCTTGAATGATTTCCAGTGACATTCTAGCCCTGAAGCTATTTCAGCTTTAGCATTCAAAACATCTCGGAAATTAAGTATTTAAACTTTATTCTAGGTGACAGCTTAGCAGTTAACAATCCCCAGCTACGAATAACAAAGATATAATTTGCCAGAACATCTCATTAAAGCCCGTATTTATATTTAAAGGTAGCTGGCTAGAGTGTTGGGTATGGATGTGGAAAATGCAGGTACAAATCCATATTCAGCTATAAAACTCAGCTATATGCCTTTGGAATATAACAGTCTCTCTGAACAGCCAACTTCACAGGCCTGTTGCATGGGTATAATTGCTGTTCTTCCTTGGACGAAGAAGAAAATACAGATTAAATTACATAAATTTATTTATTTATTTTCTATTCCACATTTCCTCCAAGGAGCTCAAGGCAGCATATATGCCCCCACTGCACCCCAACATTTTATCCTCACAACAATCCAGCTTAGAGACAGTGACTGGTGATGTGCCATTCAGTGTACTGAATGGCTGAATGTCTTCCTGTCCCTAGTCCTACATTCTGTCGCCTAAACCATCTTTGGAGAAGTCTCAATTAAGAACTTAAGAACTTATCAAGCTGAGTGCTGAAAGGGTGAAAAATGAAAGTGGGCAAGCCACTCTAAACCATGGTTTGCCTGTTGTACATCTGGAAGCTCCAACCATGGTTAGCACAGGCCACATAATAGCCATAACATCTGAATGTTAGCTTGATGCAGAATAGTAACGGTCTCATTAAGAAGGGTTACATTTCTTTTTCAAGGGGGACTCAAGGGTACACAGTACCAGCACCTTTCTCTCTTTTGGTTAAAAAATGTGACACTAACTGTAACAATGTCATGGTGAGTACCGGCACCTATTTTTCTAGAAAAAAAGCACTGGTTACAGGTATCTAGTATAAACAAGTCACAACTTGTACTTATTAAGAACAGGAAATGAGAAAAACTTGGAAGCCGAATTTTGGCATTAAGTAGTATATAAATAAAACAAGATGTATATGAATAGATGAAATAATAAAAGAACCAAGACTTAAAAAGCTGTACCCATCCATGCAATACCAGGAAAGTACCCTGTCTTTACCAGAGCTGCATAAATGTGTCACTGAGTCCACCTTCTTGAATGGGTATTCAGCATCTCCACCCTAAATAGTTATGTGGAAACACATCTCCCCAATTTCAACTGAGCTTACATACCAGTAACTGCGGTAACCATGGCGCAGTTGTGGCCTACTCCCAGCCTGTCTGTTTAAACACTTCCAGGTCGCTCAGCTTCCATTTCCTAGCAGTTGGCAGACCAGGTAACTCTGGCCAAGCCCACGATACACAAGCTGAAGGAAGCCTGTCATCTTGCAGGCAAAATTTGGCAATAATTATTCCTTTGAATGTTGGCTTTAGTCCGTTGTCTCTCACTGTCCTCCTGACCAGCCATGATACTACTCATGAGGAGACCAGAAGCTTGTTTGTAAATAGTTGCATTGGGTTACACAAACATGGAATGTTTCTTCAGCGTATTCCATATGCCCTCCTGCTTTCTCCTTTTGGCTCCCTTATGCCTGGTTTTTAATAAATCCTCTTAAAATTAGCTGCCAGGGGGCGATGTGCATTTGCGACTGCACCAAGCCTAGATGTCTTTTATTCCATGCTGCTCATTCATGCTGAGGGGGAATTGGAGGAAAGCAAGAAGGCCCTGCTCCCTTAGGGGCAGGTGTGGGGCTGGATGCTCCCTCATCTTCATACTCATAACAACATAAAGAAGAGCCTGCTGGATCAGGCCCAAGGCCCATCTAGTCTAGCACTCTGTTCTCACAATGGCTAATCAGATGTCCTCTCCCCACCTGCAACTTCCAGCAACTGGCATTTAGGAGTGTGCTTCCTTGACTGTCTAGACAGCACCCTAAAAAAGCAGAGACATCACCTTGCCAACAAAGGTCCGTATAGTTAAAGCTATGGTTTTCCCAGTAGTGATGTATGGAAGTGAAAGCTGGACCATAAAGAAGGCTGATTGCCGAAGAATTGATGCTTTTGAATTATGGTGCTGGAGGAGACTCTTGAGAGTCCCATGGACTGCAAGAAGATCAAACCTCTCCATTCTGAAGGAAATCAGCCCTGAGTGCTCACTGGAAGGACAGATCCTGAAGCTGAGGCTCCAATACTTTGGCCACCTCATGAGAAGAGAAGACTCCCTGGAAAAGACCCTGATGTTGGGAAAGATGGAGGGCACAAGGAGAAGGGGACGACAGAGGACGAGATGGCTGGGCAGTGTTCTTGAAGCTACCAGCATGAGTTTGACCAAACTGCGGGAGGCAGTGGAAGACAGGAGTGTCTGGCGTGCTCTGGTCCATGGGGTCACGAAAAGTCGGACACAACTAAATGACTAAACAACAATTCCTTGACTGTGGAACACAGCCGTTGTGGCTAGCAGCCATGAATGGCCCCACCCTCTGTGAATTCGTCCGATCCTCTTTTAAAGCCACCCAAGATGCTGGCCACCACTACATCTTGTGGGAGAGAATTCCACAATTTAACTACATCCTGTGTGAAAAGGTATTTCTGTTTGTTTGTCCTGAATCTTACAGACCTTGCCTCAAGGTCAGAGGGGAAAGCAGAGCTGATAACAGCATAGTCCAGCTGAGAGAGAGATGGGAACTTATTCCTGGTCCCAGGCTAGGAAGAGAGCGAGCTTTTAGGCTTCGTTACAATAAGCATTACAGCTTAAATTGGGGTGTCAATATTTTAGCGAGCAAGACATTAAATGGGCTGTTCCTACCTTGAGAGGAACTGAACATGTAGTTTTCAGAAACGTCATACTCTCAGACCCTCACCTGTCCACAATGATCCCATGTGGTATGAGCACATACTCAAGATCTCCATAGTAGTGTTGTGGATATGTAAACAGTTCCAAACTATACCCAGGCCAATCATCTGAAATCTGTAAAAGAGATAAAATGTTCATTAGAAACTTAATTTTGTGTGCACTACAAATTGATTGCATCATCTGTGTTTAAACACCATTTGACAATCAGTTTAGCAGAAGCAGAGTCATGGAAACCTGAGCATGGCTTGATCCTTCAGCACAGAGGTGGGGAACTTGCAACCATCACCCTAATTTCATGTTGGGGGGGAAGCCCAGAAAGGAGGGGGGGGAGACAAAAAAAGCTGAAACTAATGGAACCCCTATGCAAGTGATTAGGGACGTGGGTGGCACTGTGGTCTAAACCACTGAGCCTCTGGGGCTTGCCGATCAGAAAGTCAGCGGTTCAAATCCCCATGACGGGGTGAGCTCCTGTTGCTCGGTCCCAGCTCCTGCCAACCCAGCAGTTCAAAAGCATCCCAAAAAGTGCAAGTAGATAAATAGGTACTGCTCCAGCGGGAAGGTAAATGGCATTTCCGTGCGCTGCTCTGGTTTTGGTGTTCTGTTGCGCCAGAAGCGGCTTAGTCATGCTGGCCACATGACCCAGAAAAACTGTCTGCGGAGTGGACAAACACCGACTCCCTCAGCCTGTAAAGCGAGATGAGCGCCGCAACCCCAGAGTCGTCTGCAAATGGACTTAACTGTCAGGGGTCCATTTACCTTTTTTCATGCAAGCAATTGATTCACATTTCTGGCAAGACTGATTTGCTGCTCTCCTGTTGGTTTGCTGGGCAAAGAGAACAAAGAAGATTTGAAGTGGGGGGTGGGCAAGGAGTGAAAGAGGAGAAAGGGGTGGTCTTACCCATCCCTGTCCCTCCTCTAAGCTACTGCCAGCATATTGCTGGGTTTGGAGGGAGGGAAGGTTCCTCAGCCTTGTTTTAATAGGAAGCCTTGTTTCTAAGAAATGATCTAAAGTGGGTTAACCTAGAACAAAAGAGACAACAATAAATAGTGGTGTTTTGTGGCATTCTCAGGGCTAAACACATTTCTTTCGGCTTAAGCTTTTGTGGATGGCAGTCCTTTCCCATCAGATGCAACCTGATTCACTTCTTGAAGTGGGCTATAGCCCACAAAAAATTATGCCATAGCAAACGTGTTTGGTCTTGACGGAGCCATAAAACTCTTTGTTGTTTCTGCTACCCCTCTTCTAAAAAAAAACAAAAACGAGAGTGAAAAGTTCTCTCTGGCTTCAAGTCCTAGCAAATTAGTCTTTGGGCATGCAGCGACAATCTATCTCTCTGCAGGAATCTACTTGGGTTGTGCTTGGAAGAGCGCCTTTGGCTCGCTCAAACATTCTTCTTCACCTCAGACAGAGAAGGTAGCGAGTGAACCAGAAGATCACATGGGGATCACATGGTGCTTCTTGGGCCTTTTTAGTATTCTAGCAAGAACAGGGAAGACTACTTCTGGCCTCCAAGCATCAGTATGTGCTCTGTTCTGAATGCATTCTGAACTAGTGCTGGAACATCCAGCCTTGGCTGAGTTTCCCTTGGACAGCTTTCACAAGAGGATACTGGAAAGGATCATTTCACGGTTCATCTGGGCAAAAGTTCAAAGTTAAAATGTCATTTTGTCCGTAACTGCATGACTGCGGAAAACAACCCTGCAAAAGTCTATGGGTTAGTCCCTTATTGCTCGTCCTCGTTTTAGAGTTAGCAAGTCAAAAATCTAGGCTAGTATCCTTCTGCAAGAGATTATTAGCATACAAGCGACGCAGCAACAAACTCAATTCATGTAGAAATTTGCATGGGAGTTCTGCATTCCTCTTCTCTGTATCGTTCCAATTTTAGAATATATGTGCTGCCGAAGAGAGCGCAGGATTTCTGCATCAAAAGTATGTGAGGCTACACATACTCCTTTCCACATGTTCCAAAGATCTCAGAAGCCCAGTCTGCAGTAACGCACAAGAGAGCTTTTAGTGTGGCTGCCCATGTTCTGTGCAAGCAGCATTCTTGCCAAAATGTGACAGGCGTCCCAAATTCTGCCCTTTCCGGAAACAAGTGATTACATTTTTGTTCTGACAAGCCTTCCCAGCAGGATGAAAGGATCTTTGCCACAGGTGTCTATTTGGTCTTTTTGTGTGTGTGTGTGTGTGTTTGCGGCTATTTTCTATATTGTTTAAAACTGTTTTTATTGCATTTTGTACACTGCCTTGAGATGAGCATGGAAGGCAATGCATAAATAAAAGATTGACATTTGTCTGGTAAATCAAATGCAGTAAAAAAACAACATTACAGTGGTACCTCGGGTTAAGGACTTAATTCGTTCCGGAGGTCCATTCTTAACCTGAAACTGTTCTTAACCTGAAGCACCACTTTAGCTAATGGGGCCTCCTGCTGCTGCTGTGCCGCCGGAGCACGATTTCTGTTCTCATCCTGAAGCAAAGTTCTTAATCTGAAGCACTATTTCTGGGTTAGCAGAGTCTGTAACCTGTAGCATATGTAACCTGAAGCATCTGTAACTCGAGGTACCACTGTATTCTTTTTTTGGAATGGTAACATATTCGCCATAACAGAGTTTTCTACAATGTGCCAAGACATGTGGAAAGGAGCAACATATCCTTGCACTCTAGGCAGCTTTTGTGGGGAAATAAATCTCATTCCCCTAACACAAATCTTCCATTCTGTATCAAGTACCGTAAGATCTTTGCTATATGTGCCCAAACCCCAGGACTCTCGGACATTTTAAAGTAAGGGTAGCCAACATGGTGCCCTCCAGATGTTGCCAGGCTTCCCAAATCATGTCAGCTCCAGCCACCACAGTCTATGATGAGGTCTGGTGGGAGCTGCAGTCTAACATCTGGAAGGAACAACACTGGCTAGCCCTGGTTTAAGGAAATGAACAGAAATGTCATAAAACGCTGTGGGCATGTATTTAATACTGCCAAAGCAGAGGTTTGCTTCCTCCTTCTGTGACCCAAACACTTCTGTCAATCTAAGACAAGGCAAACACAGGATACAGGGGTTCAAGGGAAGCCCTTCAGAGAAAGGCAGAGAAAGCACGTAAGAGCAGGCTTGCTGGATCAGAACAAAGGCCTATTTTTGTTTTCCTATAATAAGTGGTATCCTTACCAGGTGCAGAAGAAGAGCACAGTCCCTCACGTAAATGCAACTCCTTTTTGTCTAGGTCTGCCAGGTGGGTGCTTGGGGTCAAGACTGTCTTAAGCTATTAATGACCAGTAAACTGGAGACATGAGTAACAGTAAAATCCTATGCATATGTGCCTGGGAGTAAGCAACATTGTCCAAAGTAACACTTTTACTTCACAGTAAACATGCCTAGGACTGGGGTTTACGATTTATTTATTCAGAAGACAGCTGTACTTATTCCCTGCACCCTGAAGAGTACATAGGAATAGAAAACAGTTAATGTTTGATAAGAATGCACACCTTAAGATCACTGTATCTTAACATTCTTTCAAGCACACCTGTTGTGAACCTGCTAATCTGGGAGGCTAAGCAATACCAAAACCTCCCCCCCCCCATGCTGTAATTACGGCTGCAGGTGAGGTAATACATTCTGATGGCTGCAATTAGGGATTGCTATGCACAAACATGAACATTTTCATATACAGCACCTAGTGAGGAAAATTAAGAATATTGTTGTGCTTTTCTCCCACAGAAGCTTTACTTGCTGTGCTAGGACGACACGTTGCTGTTTTTTTGGGTGGTGGCTGGTGCACTGAATGGATTTCTACCCCAGTACAAAGCCAAGACTATTTAGATGAATTACGAAGTTGCAGCTGCGGCATTTCACACTCTTAACGTGACAATTAATCTAGAGGGAACAACTCTCCTCTAACCAAAACACGTATCAGAACCCCCAACGAAATCGCATCCAAAATATTTGTGTGTGTGTGTGTGTGTGTGTGTGTGTGTGTGTGTGCTAGCAATAAGGCTGCTTTCCTACACATACTTACCAGGGGGAAATCCCAATGGAAAACAGTGGTAAACAACATGCATCATATTTCAATGTACCGGAATGCATACTCGCGCAGCCCAGTTCCTATCTATGCACGTTGACTCGGATGTAAACCCTAACTGGGTTCAAGGGGGGGGCGGTATTCTCCCAGATAAGCGGGCTCAGCACAGCAGACAGGGAGCGAGCCCCATCGAGCGCAATGAATGACTAACCCGCTGGCAATTCAAATATTCTTTTTGGGCGGCGGGCGGGGAGCGTTTCATAACGGGGGGGGGGGGGAACCGCCATAAAGGACAGGGATTGGATAGATGAAAGGGAGGGAAAGGGGTTAGCTGACGGAAGCGGATGCTTTAGCTGTAGAAGGGAGGCAGCAAAGCTTAGGATGCGGGAGCAGGAGAGGGAGGGGGAGAAGGGATTTTTATTTTTATTTTTATTTTTTTGCATTTACCACGACCCCTCGGCCGCTGCTTCTCGGCGCCTCCGCTGCGTGGGTCTTGCTGTTTAGCCCGGCCATCTTCCGAAAGGAGGTTGGCGAGAGCCTTGAGACGGAGGAGGAGGAGGAGGGGGAGGGAAAAGAGGCGGTGCCTCGCTCGGGAAAGAAAAGGAGCCGCCGGCCGCTGCCGCGAGAGGTTGAGCCTCCGCAGCCTCTGCTAGACGTGGCCCGCGCCGTCGTGGCTTCTGCAGAACTGCTCTCAAACATCCACACCCGCCCTTAGGGGGGTTTCTTCCAGCTTGCGCAGAGAGGGGATGATGCCTCTCAAACCACCAGCCTTTGGGCAGCGCTTGCTTTTACCTCGACGGACCAAAAGAGCTGCCTGTCCCCGGATTCAGCCCCGGAACCTTTTTTTCCCTAATGCCCGCGCTCGAGCCTGTTAAGGAGCCTCTCCGTCAAGGAGAGTGGCTCCCTCTCCGCTTAATATCTGCTACATTAGGGTAAAATCTTCGCGTTAGGGTAGTAGGCTGAGAGAGGAGGGACTTCTCTGTGGGAGCGCAGTATTTGAACCTGGGTCTTAGGAAGCCTAAAGCCTGGGAGACCGCTGCCTTGGTTCTAGGTTGAAAGGAAGAAAAGTGGGGTATAAATGTAAGGAAATGAGTACGTAATATGATACGCTTACACGCTAACCTAGTTATGCCCATGTGGCCCTCCAAACCCCTCTCAGCTGGCTACACCTCAGCCACACCTCTCACCAGCCCTGCCCTGTGTGTTTTTGCCTGTCTGGAATTTGTCCTTGAACTGGCTTTCACAGTGCATAGCCTCTTAGATGCATGCTTATTGGGCATTGATTTCACTGGGACTTAAAGGTGTCTCTGAGTCTGCAATCTTACACACATGAGGTTGGATCCAGGCTGATTTACCTGGGGAATAAGTTTTATTGTACTTAATGGGGCTTCTGAGCAGATGCAGGATTGTGTGTGCAGACAGTTCCCACTGACATCGGTGGGACTTAAGTCATGACTAATTTGTCCCAATTAAGTATATTGGGACCTTAGTTCAAGTAATACTATGAATGTCTGCTTAGAACTCATTGGGTTTAACAGCGCTTTCTCCCAGATTGCAGCCTTTGTCTGCATCCAGCCCATAGATTTCAGATGGGTGAGTGTTGCACAACATAAGAGACCCCGTGGTAGAGACCCTGTGGTACCCTAAAGGCTAGCATATATTGTAGGATAAACCTCAGTGGACCAAAGACCACTTCATCACCTACATAATTCACTGATGGCAACTGAAGACAGCCTTCCATGCACTTGATGAAATAATCTCTTGTCCGCCGAAGCTTATGCCAAATCAAATGTGGTAGTATTTATTTATTTGAAGCATTTACACTCTACTCTTCAGCCAGAAAGTTTCTGGAGTGGCATACTGATAAATGAAAACAGCACATCTGCTGCCCTCAGGTTTACAATCTGAAAAGATGGGACACAAAAGGGGGGGGGAGGTTTGGGGAGAAAAGACGAAAACAAACAAATTCTTAATGTTACAACTTTTTTATACATAACAGCTGGGATGGAAACCAGCTGCTTCCTAAAAGCCTAGTGACCAGATCTTCCTGAGAGGCAGTGATTTGCCCTAGATCACTCATTGATTTTATTGGCTGGGTGGGCATTTGAACCTCGGCTTCCCAGATCCTAGCCCAATGCCCTAACCACTGCACCACACTGGTTTTAATTTTAGCATTACACCACTTTCTGCTTATCGGTTAAAAGCAAACAGTGTTTTGGGGTGGAAGAACTAAAGCCAAGGGAAAGGAATTAAGCCTTTCCCTGTGCGCTGCCCATGGCAATTTTGAAACAAACAATAGTTGTGCATTGAATGTAACATGTAGCTTGGCCCTCGACCCCAGGTTTACCCTTTCAGAACGAATAAGGTCTGCCATTGGTTCAGTTAACACATCATAGGTAAAAGGTAAAGGGACCCCTGACTATTAGGTCCAGTCGTGAACGACTCTGGGATTGCGGCGCTCATTTCGCTTTACTGGCCAAGGGAGTGGGCGTACAGCTTCTGGGTCATGTGGCCAGCATGACAAAGCCGCTTTCTGGCGAACCAGAGCAGTGCACGGAAACGCCGTTTACCTTCCTGCCAGAGCGGTACCTATTTATCTACTTGTACTGCCTGCTTTCGAACTGCTAGGTTGGCAGGAGCAGGGACCAAGCAATGGGAGTTCACCCCTTCGTGGGGATTCGAACCGCCAACCAAGCCCGAGGCTCTGTGGTTTAACGCACAGCGCCACTCGTGTCCCTTAACAGATTATGCCAATATATATTAGTGGTTTACTGTGAACAAACCAATTTCACCCATAGAAACCACAATCAGTAAGCTAAGATCAAACCTTCACAACAGAATGTTGTTTGTTGAGAGTGAAATACCCCCTCTGCTCCTACCCAACACACCGTTAACACTGAGATTGTGGTTAATTTCCTTTGCACTAATAAATTATGGTTTACTGTGACATGCAAACTGGGCCATAGATTACATGTAGAAGGTCCCAGGTTCTAAAGAGCTCACGTAGCTTTGGGCCTGAAATATTGGGAGACTGACACAGGTTAGAGAGAACAAGGATCTCAGGCAGCTTCATATGTTCATAATTGGTGCAAGTAAAGATACACCAAACAGCAATGAGAACAGATTGTCCTATAAAAACAACTTGACATTTCTTCTTAGTATTCTAATGAAAGAAAGAATTCTAATGAAATCTCAATTGTGTTTATTCACCTTTGTTCCTTTTGCTGTACTGGCAAGGGCACACGAGCCAATTGAAAAACGCTGCCAATCCCATCGCTGGCAGTTCTTTTACATATACATAAAGATAGAACAACATTCCTAGGATTCTCTAAATGTATTTTGTCAAACTTCCTGGAGAGAGAGAATTGAATAAGAATGTTTTCCATGTGTCTGTAGCTTGAATGTTTTTCATTACAGCAATTCCCCCCACCCCCGGTAATCAGCCATGCTGATGACCTTTATGAAAAGTACACATCTGTTTTAAATGGAAAGAGATATGTCCGTTCCATATGTTGACTTGATAGATGCTTCCATGTGCATCAAGTAGCAAAGAGCATCCTGTTCCATTGTGGTGTTCAAAGACTGGCAGAGCACAACACTGGCAGCGTAAGAAGAGGGAAAGAGGAGCACCATTGACACTTGGGTGCAGAATGAACGGGAAACAAACCATAGAGCAGCTGTCCTAGCATTATTTCTGAACCAGCACCTTGTGGTTGCTCACAAACCATGGCGGTGAAGACTAGGACAAGCTCGCCAATCACAATTTGCTTAGGAGAAATAAATGAGCGTGGCTTTGGATGCTTCCTCACTGAGAGAAAGGTGGGAGTGTGTGGGCTAAATGCAATGGCACATAGCTCATGCACAAATTAATTTGCCTAGCCTTGATCAGTGTTATAGCTGAATGTATCCTATGCATCTTTCGGCAGTAGCGCTGCAAGACATTTTTATTCAGGTTGGATTTTGGTGAAGTATAAATGGGACATGGGTGGTGCTGTGGGTTAAACCACAGAGCCTAGGACTTGCTGATCAGAAGGTTGGCGGTTCGAATCCCCACGATGGGGTGAGCTCCCGTTGCTCGGTCCCTGCTCCTGCCAACCTAGCAGTTCGAAAGCACGTCAAAGTACAAGTAGATAAATACGTACCGCTCCGACGGGAAGGTAAACGGTGTCTCCATGTGCTGCTCTGGTTCGCCAGAAGCGGCTTAGTCATGCTGGCCACATGACCCGGAAGCTGTACACCGGCTCCCTCGGCCAAAAGCGAGATGAGTGCCGCAACCCTGGAGTCAGTCACAACTGGACCTAATGGTCAGGCGTCCCTTTACCCTTTACCTTTAAGGGTACAAACAGCCCGTGGGATGAATTGATCTATATCTAATTACTTTTTAAAAATCCATTACAGTATTCTGATAAATGACAGAGAATTATTTAACAAGGTATTGACTCTTATTCACTGCCCAATTCCCACCCTGAAGTGAAAACAGGAACAATCTGCCAAGCTGCTGAGACACATGCAACACTAAGCTATGGCATAACTATGGTTTGTTGACCCATGGCTTAGCGCTATGCCTGAACCCTGTCCAGCAGCTTACCTATGGTTTTACTGCCAACACCATGATCTGAAGCCATGATTACAAATCTTACAAATCTTCACTTGTTTTAACTATAGCTTGACATTATGTGGTATTGCTTCTTTAACCATGGTTTGTTTGACCATCCCACACCAGGAGCTCACTAAAAGACAAAGGCATGAGACAAAAACAGCTAGAAAACAAAAAAAACCTTTGGAGAAATAAACGATGGTTTGCTTGATCATTTGCAGCAGAAGTTGTGCGATTTGTTAAACAAACCGTCCCATGCTGGTGTATATGAACCAGGCAATTAACAGGGATATTTGCAATTCCAGGGACTTTCTGTGAAGTTTGGTGAGGAGGATGTCCTGTATGTGATTTAGGACACAATCCAAACACCATTGGCAGGGCTTCGCAGGGGGGTGGAACAGCTGTCATTTCCACAGCTCAGCTGCTCATGCTAGTTGTAGTGGATGGTGGGAGAGGACTGAGCCCAATTGCTGCTCCAGCTCCAGGCTCTCTCAGCAACTGGATCCGATCAGGATTGATGCTGTTACATGATGGCAGTGGGATTAGCTTGGGATGCAATGGATCCCAGACTGTCTCAGCCCCTCACTGTTCGGGGGCTTTCTGCTAGCCCTTGCCACAAGCAGGCTTCCCACTCGTCCACACATTCAGAAGCCACTGGGAGGCAGGTTCAGAAGGCAGAGCTGAGTGGAAGGATACCACTCAGGGTTAGATTCAGTCTAACCCTGGCAGAAGGGAAATTTAGAATGCTCTGCAAGTCTGGAACATGCACAGCCTAGTACAATGCCATTTGTGTTGTATACACTGCAGTTAATGTGTGAAGCAGAGTTCATGCCTCAGTTCTAACCCACAAAAAATCTTAATGTTTTGGACTTGTGATGACAAAGCTTGCTCACATTCCCATGACCTTAAATGCAAATGTGGTTTGGAAGTGCTGTAAAGCTAGACAATTTGGCAAGACGTAGGAGCTGCAATGGGTCTAACTTTGTCTTGTTCACTAAATCTTGTAATACTTTAATCCTGGAATATACCTGTTCTTTGAGCATGCCTTAAACATCAAGTGTTTTGGATTTATAGAGCTGCTTTGGTGAGCATCACATTCCATTTACTGCCCCTATTTTCACCTTTAAAGGAAGATTACGCTGTTTCCTGGCTGTTGGGTAATATAGAATCCAAACCATAAATAGAAGGAACTTGGAGATTTGGTTAGCAACTCTTTATTATACATATATTTCCCATACTCTCTTAATTTATCATCTTATTTGAATTATTGCTGTACATCATGTTACATGAACAATTAAACTTTCGGGGTGTTTTTTTTTAAATAAAGTATAGGTCACTAAACAATCAGGAAATAAATAAATAGATATATTTATTTGGAAAAAAATAGATATTTTAAAACTTTCAAAAATAATATATAGCTAAAGTTCTACCTAACTTGTCAAAACCTAAGTATTAGCCCACAGATGAATATATGGGTATTTTGTGCTTTTATAGTGAAAGTAATATTTGTTTTCATCTCAGAGGATCCCCCCCCCCCGCAAGGATGCCCTGATCATTTGTTTGCAATATAAATAATTCTGTGTTTCTCAATTGTCTGAATGTCATGTTCCAGCTGTTTCATCTCTGCTTCCAGCCTTTCTTTGTGAAGTTTCTTTGGTAGTGTGTCTATTTCAACGGAAAGGCTTTGGAATTGGTGATGCACGTCTTCCCAATTCTTCTTGAGACCCTATTTGGGGTATGCAAAGAGACGAATTAGTATACGGGCAGCATTATACAGTAACACAACAAGGCTGCAATCTTATACAAGCCCTCTGGGAAGCCACCCTATATTCATACATGCATTCGCACACCATATAGACACGCATACAGGTACATACATCAGAGCACACATACAAATGCAGGTACACATAAATACATGACTAGAAGACACATACTAGGGACCTCGCTGCCCAGTTTAGCATCACAGAGGGGGGGGGAATTGTGCCCCCTCTCCCTCTTCAGACTATTGATCTGAAGAGTGGGGAAGTTGGTGCTTCCCTTCCCATTAAGAGGCTGGTCTTATCTCTCTGCCCAGCCCAATGCTGTGCTGTTACTTGATGCAGATTCTGCTACTGCTGCAGGCAAAAATTGGTACATGTTGGAGGGGCAAAAATAAAATTAAAAAATTGCTTAATGGTTCAGCCTGCAGGGCAGCAGTTCAACACCCTGCAATGCATACTTACACTGGAATAAGCCCCATTGATCTCCATGCAATTTTCTTCTGAGTAGACATATATATATATAGGACTGCAATCCTATACTCCAACTTGGAGACCTCCAGATGTTTTGGACATCTCGTATTATCCCTATCCACTGGCCACGATTGTTGAGACTCCAGAAACAGCTGGAGGTCACAAGTTTGAGAAAGGCTGCTAAACTCAGCTGAGTGTAAGCTAAGCTCCACTGAACTCAGTAAGGCTTTCCTCTGAGTAAACATTTATAGGCTCACACTTCAAGTGTAGTCCTATATACATTTTCCTGGGAGTGAGGTGCACTGAACACCATGGGATTTACTTCATATTAAACATTCACAGATTGGCTTGCACAACTGTATTTTCTGCACACTGTAACGTATGGAAAAAAACTGAAGACGTTAGCTACCGGTTATTCTTTAAAGTGGGACAAAACCTTTTGACATGCCTTTAACTGCAGTTGGGCTCCACAGTGGTCCGCTACTGCTGATGCAATGAAGTGTGTGATGATATGGAATCTAGCTTCCAGAAAAGACTTTGTAAACATTTCTGTCACATCCAACTTGCTCAATCCTGCAGATAACTATTCTAGAGCTCCATCTAGTGAAAATCTACCCTTCTTAGTTGCAATGCTATTCATAAAGCCTTTCCCATTCGTGCCTGTACAAATGTATCTTTTATGCCTCAGTCTGTCTAATTCAAGTCAACCCACATACCTCAAGAAGACTGTCCCTGTCTTCATCAGAGAGCCGTTTCATGGCTTTTTGTCTGAGAGTTTCCTTGACATAGGCATCATATTCTTCCTGAGCTCTCTTTACTTCTTCATTTCGCTTAGTTACATATTTCGGAGTAATGCCGTAATCCTACAAGAAAAATGCACCTTCCAGATATTCATATATTTTTGTTGTTGTTGTTGTCGTCATCAACAACAAAGACCCTTATGTAATATAACTTTTTTGGCTTTTCTTTTTTTTTAAGAAAGAAAAGGACTACTTTAGAACTTTTTCTAATTAATCCTAGCATATACTAATACCAGTGGTACCTCGGGTTACATACGCTTCAGGTTACAGACTCTGCTAACCCAGAAATAGTGCTTCAGGTTAAGAACTTTGCTTCAGGATAAGAACAGAAATCGGGCTCCGGTGGTGTGGCGGCGGCAGGAGGCCTCATTAGCTAAAGTGGTGCTTCAGGTTAAGAACAGTTTCAGGTTAAGTACGGACCTCCGGAACGAATTAAGTACTTAACCCAAGGTACCACTGTAGTGCACTCATTCATTTGTGTATGAATCCTTATGTAGCCAACAGCAGCATCTACATGCAAGTGGGACCTATCAACTGGCATGAGGTTTTGCAAAAGTACCAAAAAACCTCTAGACAATAAATACAAAAATAATGGAGAAACACACACTAAGCCTATAAAATTTATGGCTAGAGACCTTTAGACTTCAGAACTATAGATTCACAGTGCAGTCCTCCTATACATACCAACTCAGATGTAAGCCCCACATAATTCAATGCTGCTAATTCCCAGGTAAGTAGATACAGGATTGCAGCCTTAGCAGAAAAATTATTCCATTTCCTATGAATAATGAAGCATGCAGAAGGGGGATGTAGCTGGTACCCTTGTGGGCAAAGGGACTGATCTGGAGATGGATGGGATTCTCCAGTTGATCTGTTGTTGCTTTTAAATACATGTGACTTCAGTTATGATATTAAACATCTAACACCTTTTATAAAATACTCAAAATATCCCTACTTCTCATTAATGTCCACTACTTCACTTTGGCTAAAAATACTAAGATTCCCAACAAAGATATTCAGGGTCAGGCACTTCTGGTTTCTAAAAATTTTGCCCGTGCCCTAAGAACATAAGAGGAGCCTTCTGGATCACACCAATGGCTCATCTGGCTCACTCAGTATTGCAAATAAGTGAGCCCTATGTTGCAGTCCTGTGCTTGGGAGTTGATATTGGCACCTGTCTGTCTTGGGAGACAATGGAGGAGTGCGCCTTTGGGGGTGAGGTCAAGCTGTTGCAGCACCTGCTGTGGCTGTAGAGAACAATGTGGGAGAGACAGGTCTTGTTGCAGATGAAGGCGTCCAGTTGTGCTGCTGCAGATGTACCACGACGTTTCTTCTCTCTGTGCTTCTTCAGGCAGTCTTTTCTCTTTTGGTCACTGCTATGGATACACGACTTGACTGCCTGTCTCCAAGCACTGGGGTCGTCCACAAGGGATTCCCACAAGGCAAATGGGTTGATGTTGCCTGGGAGTAAGCCCCATTTAACTCAACAGGACTTATTTCTAAGGTGGCATGTATAGGATTTCACTCTTAGTAAATGCATCACATCATTTTGATAAGGCATACCTTTTTCTTGAGATATTTTGGAACGAGTCCTGAAGTTTCAAGGATGTATTTGTCACCTTGCCGTCGGTCAACACAAGCTGGTAGAGGTTTCTTAGGCACTCCCATGATGACATTAGCTGCATTTGTGCTTATGAAATTCTTTGAACTCTGAATTCCCATGAGTGGGTGATCTGACAATTTAGGCACACCTGGTTTCACTTTCTTACCTCCTTGATGTTTATTTCCTGTTTTTTTAAAAAAATAAAAAGCCACAAAATGAATTACATTTTTAAAAATGTTCATCTACGTGGCACAGGATTCTGCTAAGTCTATGCCTTTAATTCAACATTCACCCTTGCCCCCAATTTTCTGGATTCTGATCTTCCAGCCCTAGACAGCTCGTTTCCTTATGACACTTTGCATCATAAGGAGGATTATTTTGGGGAGCAGCAAGTATAAGAAGTGATGTGTAAGAAGGGAGAGGTGACAGCTCATGAAGGACTAGGTAGAGAGGGGCTTGTCATGTCCTGGATGATAAATGAATAAAGTAACTGCTGTAAACTATCAAGATCAACAATATTTAAGCCATTGCCAAGACATCCCAGTGAAGGGCAAAAGATACATTTCAAAATAGCTGCGGAAAGAAACAAAACAACTTGATGACATATTGCCATAAAGGCTTAAAAAGCTAACTAAATGTACATTAAAAACCAAACTATATTGTGCTTCAGGAAAATATCCACACTCATTATTTTGAAAAGTTTCATACATTTTTTTGTGTCGTGTGTAGTTGGAGGGAGGTGAGTTCTTGTCTGCTGCTTTTATAATTAGTCTATGAACATTTTTAGAGTTTCTTGTGGTTCTTGTTAATTTTTTGTATCTTTTTTGTTTTTCCTAACCCTATTTTTCATACTGCATGTCACACTGAAACTGTTTTTGTAGTAGATATCTTACAAATAATAATATTAGAAAAACATTTGGAGTCAGCAACACTGAGGCTCCTGATTACTTGGGGTCCAACTGTAATGCTCCTGGACTTGTCACAATTCCCAAAATCCATTTGTGAAAACAAAATGTCACATTCTATAACCACTCTTTCTGACAATACAGTGGTACCTCGGGTTACCTACGCTTCAGGTTACATACACTTCAGGTTACAGACTCCGCTAACCCAGAAATAGTACCTCGGGTTAAGAACTTTGCTTCAGGATGAGAACAGAAATTGCGCAGCACCGGTGTGGCGGCAGCAGCAGGAGGCCCCTTTAGCTAAAGTGGTGCTTCAGGTTAAGAACAGCTTCAGGTTAAGAACGGACCTCCAGAACGAATTAAGTACTTAACCCGAGGTACCAATGTATATACATTTATAAGCAAACACTTCCATTTTAAGCACTATAAGGGGACTTCAGTGGAGATCTATATTAAATAGCTGAGCTTTCCCAAGCATGGTGTGGATTGGCCAACTTAAGTCTTGCTTAAAATATGCAGACTTGGCACAATTAACAAAAGCCTTGATGTCTAGCCTTGCACATCCAGATCAGAGGCAAAAACTAAACAACCAGCCAACTAACATATGGTCCTTAAGATCACTAGAACAGAATTGCCCATGTGTCCAAGAGAATACAGAAGATATTACTGGATGTTAACCTGGGTAAAATTGTAGTGAAATTTTATGTGGCCTGGGATACTCATCAATGTGGTATAGTCAGAATATTACACTAGGCTTAGGGAGACTGGGATACAAATAACTACTTAGCAATGGTACTGACTTTGGGCAAGTCTTTATATCTTCTGGGGTAGCTATTAGAATAAAATTTGGGGGGGGGGGGAGAACAATGCTGAGCGCTCCTCAGATAAAGGATGAGATTAAAATGAAATCAATATCTAGGCTTAGGTTTGGTAGGTTTTCATTATATCAGCTCCCTGCTCCCTGTGTTCAGCAGTTACCATCTCTGCAGGCAATCCTTATATCTGCTGCTAGAAGTAGGGCTTTTACAGCAGTGGCCCCAAGTCTGTGGGATGATCTCATTCTACAACTGAATACTTTTTCCTCTTGGTGGAAACTTCCTGGTGAGAAAGGAAGTTAATATCACACATCCTTTCTCACCAGGTTTGGAGATTTCTTTTGAGAATGAATTGGAATGGCTGATTTCTGTTCTTGACTGCTTTGTTTGGCTGCAGAGTTTTTATCTTGCATTTACAGATATTTTTACATGATTTGTTCTTTTGCTTTGTACCAAGCCTTATGAGGAGTGGCTGAAGGTACTGGGTATGTTTAGCCTGGAAAAGAGGAGACTGAGAGGAAATATGATAGCCACCTTCAAATATCTTAAGGGCTGTCACATGGAAGATGGAACAAGCTTGTTTTCTCCTGGTTTGGAAGGTAGAACTTGAACCAATAGCTTCAAGTTACAAGAAAGGAGATTACAGCTAAACATCAGGAAGAACTTTCTGACAGTAAGAGCTGTTCAGCAGTGGAGCGGTCTCCTTTGGGAGGTTGTGGACGCTCCTTCATTGGAGGTTTTTAAGCAGGCATTGGATGGCCATTTGTCATGGATGCTTTCGTTTAGATTCCTGCACTGCAGGGA
The DNA here is from genome assembly GCF_027172205.1 of Podarcis raffonei. NCBI lineage: Eukaryota > Metazoa > Chordata > Lepidosauria > Squamata > Lacertidae > Podarcis > Podarcis raffonei. Next base: position 21,560,431 of record NC_070613.1, on the reverse strand, counting down.
GTTGGGACTATATTCTATGCACTGGAAAAAGATATACAAATGGTATACATTTAATAAACATATACAAATTAATGAAACATACTCTGTGGTAACTTTGGTTCCTTTGAATGTTTCTGAAGGAAGTCTTTTGGATTTGGCACCTGGACTTTTGGTGGTCCTATGGTTTTCCACGGTGCTTTACTTTGCTGTATTGTATTTTTTACATACGTTTTCAATGTCGATACATATCTTTAGTGAAGAGAAAATATACACACAATAATTAGAACTGAAAGAGAAGCTACAGGCTATCCCCCCCCCCCGCACAGACCACTGTGTTCTTGAGCACTGTCCCTTAATGACTGTAGTCTATCAAAGTAAAAAATGAAATATTTGAAAAGATATAATATTGTTCTGATCTCATTTGTGCCTGAAATCAGCAACACCCATTGACCTGGTTCACATGACACAGTAAGCCAAACTATGGCTCACCAGGACCATGCAAATGGGCAGCCTCGAGGAGGTTGTAGTCACATTGCTCTGCCCCAGTCGTCTTCCCAACTCCTGTGCAAAGTTTGTTCTTGGCTGTAGCAAGGAATCATAGAATTGTACAACTGGAAGGAACCCCAAGCATCACCTGGTCCAACTCCCCACAATGCAGGAATCACAGCTAAGGAGAGTTTATAATTACAAGCCCAGGTTCAGGTGACATGCGAAGTTAAAGCTGGGCTAAGATGAGCACAGTGTGGGAGTAACAAAGACTGGGGAGGAAATAAGTGACTGTGACACCTTCACATGGTCCCATTAAGCCATAGCTTGGTATTATACACTGCACACCTATCCAGAGTTAAATCAACAGTGGAATAAAAGTCAGCAAAAATAGGGAATTGCTGTTCCAAAGTGATTCTCTTTACTGGCTTTGAAAACACTGTTTCTCATTCATTTTATCACTTTATAGTGATTATATTGAATTTCTCTCTTGGTCTGCCATGACTTCAAGTGGTGTGGGTCACATGAATGAGAAAGGCATAACATTTGCCTGAGCTGGTGAAATTAAATTTCAGTTATTGATTGCCGTATATTCAAAAAGACGTGTCCATTGTATAATTCTGCCATTAGTGGTTCACGCAATAAAAATCCTAACCACATAAGGCAGAGCTGGGGAGTGTTCTCTTTGACTGCAATTTGCAGCAATTCCCTTATATATCAGCCACACTAGTATGCTGTGAGAGGATACGAAGCATATCTTGAAAAATTAAAAAGATGGAAAAGAAAGGAGAACGGCATTAAATACTAGGAAGCAAAAAAGAAAAAGGCAAAATCTCAAAATTATATTTCACACGATGTAAAAGTCACTTCCAGAACTATCGTGGTTTACAGTGAAACTATAGTGGAATATAATGCAAGTTTAGCACTCATTTCCATATTATTTGCTAACAGATTTTTTCTGGAAGTAAATGACATACAAATGAGTAATAAACTTGCACTATATTCCACTATAGTTCCAGAAGTATTCTGTCGTGAAAACAGAATAAACTGCCATGTGAATGCACCCAAAGGTCCCTTCTCACTTCCAAGGCTGTAGTGTGATAGGAGACACAAAATTCATTTTAACAGAAAAATTATTGTAACATTTTTCCATAGGAACAGGTACATCACTGATTGACAAGTATAAAAGGTTTGTCAGAATGAGTCCCAAGTGTCCTTACCCACATACCTAGGTGCCTTGCAAGACTTATCCAGATTGTAAGGTAGAAGGTTGTAAATGCTCTCTTCCATGCACATTGCTGCCATCTTCACAGTGATACAGTCTGCAGATAATTTAAATTGCCCAGACTTTTAAAGTGAACTGTCTTAAAATATCTGTGTCTGTGGAGGGGATACATTGATTGAAAATGTATTGTAACTTTTGAATATCTTTTTTTTAATTAAAAAAGAAATCTTTTAAAAAGTGAACTGCCTGTCACATTTTGTCTCATAAACACCATTCCACCTCTCCTTTCGGTTATTCTCCCCGCATCCCGTCCCCCAGGCACATACTTCTTATCCTTCCCTTCCTTCTTTTACACTCTATATTCTTCTCGTTTCCACATTCCTCCTTGGCTGGTCACTATTACCCTTTGACCTCAACATTTCAACCATCTCAATTCCACGGTTTGCCCTAACATCGCTCACATTATCACTCCCAGACTCCTCTCTAGGTCTGCACAGAGTTGACCCTGGGCCAGAACTTGTTGGGACAGCCCCCACCAGCACGACCAGTAATCAGGGCTGCAGAGAATCGTCCAACCACATCTGCAGCACCACAGGTTTCTCACCCATTTTTTCAAGTAACAACATCACATGCCGAGTCTCTACAACCTAACACCTGAATTGTCCTGCCAAGTGGGTGAGGAAGGTCTTATTGTACTTCTGCACTTGGCTGAGGAAACCCATGTATGACTTCCCCAGAGTCATGTTAAACCTCACCCTGCGGTAGCTTGGATAATTTTAACACCATCCTGCCAAGTGATCGGGCGATGTGCTCTGCCACACGTCAGCTGTCATACGTGCACAAGTTAAAAGCAGCTATCGAAATAGGCTCTAGAAATGCTATAATGCAATGCCAAAGCACATACAATTGTTTTTTATTACTGGTCAAGGTTCCCAAAAATACACAAATGCTTTTCCTTGAGGGTCTGGGTTTAAAAAAAACCCTCCAGTTAAAAGGCTGTCAAGGTGACAGATCTGGGAAAGGTGAGACTTTGGGGAGCTGCTGCTACTGCTGCTTATCTGAACAGGCAGAGGAATAGTGCAGAGATGAGATGATGATGATGATGATATCTTAGCCTTTGAGATGTTGTTGGACTACAAAACCCCACTTCGCCAAGAAGCTCACTGGGTGACTTCGGGCCAGCCACTCTCTCAAGTTGACCTACCTCGCAGGGCTGTAGTGAAGTTAAAAATGCGTGCGATTTGGACAAAAAAAAGAAAAAAAGAAAAAAGGGTGACAGGGAAGCACGTGCAGCGCTCTGAGCTCCTTATGAGAGAAGGCTACCAACACGCAAGGAGTCCAGGGCGAACGACCTGCCTGCCTCGCATTCCCACGCGCGCCGTCTGCACCCGCTCAGAGTCCCTCTTGCTTTCCCTGCTCCCTGCCCGCCCTTCCCATCCCTTCCCCGCCTCCCTCTCTTCGCCTTACCCCGCTCTCCTTTCTCTCCTCCGAGCCCTTTTCCGCTCCCGTTCGAAGCCTCCTCGGCTGCCGCGGATTAGAACCAGCGGCACTGTTTGGTCGCCCTTGGAAACGACCGCTTAGCAACGCGCCCGCGTGTTTGTGTGTGTGTGGAACGGGAGAGTGGCTTTGTGACGCCATTTCCGGGACTGTGCCGTGAACAATGAGCGAAGCCCGGGGGGGGGTGTCCGGAGAGGAAAGGAATGGCGCGCAGGCGCAGCGGGGGCAGGGAGGGAGGGAGGACGCCGCCGTAGAGATACCGCACAGAGATAGGAAGGAGGACGCCGCCGGCGTGAGAGTTCGCGCACGCGTAGTAGCAGGTAGGTCTGCCTGCATGTGGTTAGAGAGGGGCTGGGTTGAGCAATGGCGGAGAGGCGCTTTATGGGCGGGCAGGGCTTTTATTTTTATTTTTTTGCGTGCCTTGAAACGGATTCATTCCTTCCTTCCTTTTCGGATCCATGCTACGTGCTTGGATCCTTTCCCTGCTCACGAGGAGCAGCCTCCCCTCTGCTCTTGGCAGCCTTGGCAGGGAATGGGGGGAACGGGTGGGTCGCTCTCTGGTTGCCCTGAAGGGAGAGACCCGGTCCCCATCCTGCTCAAGGCGCTGCATTGGAGCAGGAGCCTCCCTCCCCACCCACTGACGAGACCTGGGGCCCGCCCCATATCTTGAAGAAGAAGGGGTACTCTTCGTTGCTTTGTTTCTGTCTCAGCAGAGAGAAAAGTCACGGGTCGCTGAATAAAGTTTAAAGGGTGTTAAAATTGTGGCATGCATGAGGTCTGGTGGGCCCGCCGGCATCAGATGCACCACGCGAGTAGGCTGACAGTTGCACACATGGGGAGAAAGGAGGGGGGAAGCAGCAGAACCCCAAAGCAGTAAAGTGCAAGAGGCGCAACCAGTGGCTTTCTTACGCAGAACTCAGATGTTTACATAAATGCTTTCACAACTGCAGCCCAGTAAATTGGCAATACAATAAATTTGCTCAGCAGAGCTAGGCAGATCCCAGTGCTTTTTTTTTTTTTAAGAATCAAAAAGGTTCTGGTACGCAGTTCTTGAAGTAAGTGCCACACTTTGAATATTTGGTGCGGGGGATGTTGGAGACAATAGGCCTCTGAATACCATTTGTGCTCAAATTCTGCTTGTAGGCTTCCCCTAGGTATCTGGTTGATCAGTATGAGAACAGAGTACTGTACAGTGGTACCTCAGGTTACATACGCTTCAGGTTACATATACTTCAGGTTACAGACTCTGCCAACCCAGAAATAGTGCTTCAGGTTAAGAACTTTGCTTCAGGATGAGAACAGAAATCGTGCTCCGGCGGCGCGGCAGCAGCAGGAGGCCCCATTAGCTAAAGTGGTGCTTCAGGTTAAGAACAGTTTCAGGTTAAGTACGGACCTCCGGAACGAATTACCGTATTTTTCGCTCCATAACACGCACCCGACCATAACACGCACATAGTTTTTAGAGGAGGAAAATCCGTAGGCATGCCACCCATAGGCATTCCCTCCATAACACGCACAGACATTTTCCCTTACTTTTTAGGAGGAAAAAAGTGAGTGTTATGGTGCAAAAAATACGGTAAGTACTTAACCCGAGGTACCACTGTATTGGACTAGGTCGTTGGTCTGATCCAGCAGACTCTTCTTATGCTCCTTGATGTCCTTTGCAGAAGTGTGGGATGTAAATGTAATAATAACTAAAACAACATTTGAGAAGTTTCACACATGTTGCCTATGGAAGAAAGCTGGCCACTGCTGGATGAGAAGCAGTGATAACTAAGACAAGTCATATTGGTTATGATCACATTTGAATGAATACATTGACCCTTCACTTCATTCTTGCCATACTCCTGTTCTTAGCCTTAGAAGGATTCTAAGATTTCTGCTTTGAATTGGGGTCATTGCTAGGTGCAAATTATAGAAAATGCTTTGCAATTGCATTCTGATTGTTTAATGTAGTAACTGATGCCTGCACAGGGAGAGGAAGAGAATTGCAAGACAATTCTCAAATCACTGGATTTTTTTAAAAAAATTCATAAACAAGTGCTATTTAAAGCTTATCCACAAATTCTATTTTCTCTTTTATGTTGTGCTAATGGCACAAAGATGGGACGCGGGTGGCGCTGTGGGTTAAACCACAGAGCCTAGGATTTGCTGATCAGAAGGTCGCAGTCCCTGCTCCTGCCAACCTAGCAGTTTGAAAGCATGTCAAAGTGCAAGTAGATAAATAGGTACCGCTCTGGCGGGAGGGTAAACAGCATTTCCATGCACTGCTCTGGTTTGCCAGAAGCGGCTTAGTCCTGCTGGCCACATGACCCGGAAGCTGTACGCCAGCTCCCTCGGCCAATAAAGCGAGATGAGCGCCACAACCCCAGAGTCGGCCACGACTGGACCTAATGGTCAGGGGTCCCTTTACCTTTACCTAATGGCACAAAGAAGTATCAGAAATGCCAACTTACTGCCTCCATGTTGCATCATAGTTATTGTAATCTATGCTGCATGGCTGAAATATGTATTGAATTGCTCATGGCAATCTTATTTTTGGATGTTATTTGCCAGTTTAATTAGGAGTGCCTATGTCTGACCTGAGACAGATAGATAGTCAAATTTTGCTTCAGCAGTTTTGTTTCAATGAATGTAATGGGGAAAAAACAGTTTGGGGTTTCCAAGGGCACATCACTCAGATCTATGGTAATTTAAGGGCAAATCCTTGGGATAGATTTGAATGTTTTGGAATCAGAGCTGTAGAAATATTAATCAGTTCATTGCTTTCTGGTTAAAGTAGGTCAGCACACATTACTGGAAGTGGGGTAGCAATGCCTTTATGGGAGCTTTATGTGTACCTACATTAGTATTCATGGGCGTAGCCAAGGGGGAGCAGCTGCCCCCCAATCAATAAAAGTACATAGCAAACTGAGGTTCTGCCCCCCCAACAAAAGGCTTGCCCCCCCCCAAACCCTGGCTATGCCCATGTTAGTATTCATCAAATTTCAGCCTGGATCTCTTTCAGCGGGGCAACATTGGGTGTGTGACAATAACTGTATAAAATATAATACTTTTAGTGTACAGTAGTTCAGAAAACCAGCCATGTCCCAGAAGGCCAGTGTTCTACATAGATGGTGAATTGCAGCCATGTTTTTCAGCCAGGGAAGGGCAAAGAACTGTGAGTTAAATATTTGCACTGGCACAATCACAGTCACGGCCCCACACCGCCGAAGGACTCTGCTGATTTCTGGCCCAGTCACCACCTTTCGTCTGTTTGTCGCATGTAAATCTAGGTTTCCCAAAGTAATCGGCGCATATTCCTGTAGAGAGACAAGCTACTGCTGGAGAAGTATAAGCTCTGTGACCGGCATTCATTTGTATACATCAGCTAAATTTTCTAAATAAAAGAAAGTAAGCAACTTAAAAAGAATAAAGTTACAGTTAAAGCGCATTGGAGGTATTCTAGTAATGCAGTAGAACAAACAAAATCACTACAAATTTTAAATGTCTATGTAAAGGTCACCACGGAAATGTAATTTAAAAATATGTTTTTATGCCTTTATACCCCACCTTTCTTTCATCCAAGTAGTGACCAGCCCAGCCCTGCTTAGCTTCAGCAAATTGTTTCATTTGCCTTCAAAACATAGCCTGGGACTCACTGCAATTAGTTATCCAGCAGGAAATGCACCTGAATTTTTAATTTTATTTTTTAAAAAAGCTTTAGCTGGATGATGGAATAGAGTTGGGGAGAAGGTTCCTGCTCCAAGCCCCAGAAGACTTGAATAGCACAGAAAAAGTGGGAGCATGGAGTATGGAAAACAGTTGCTGTGTGAATGTTGTACTTCTCTGTTTGTCATGCTAGTTGACTATAACACTGTGACAGAGCAGACTTCCACCCCTGCAGATGCTGTTGGCCTACAACTCCTTAACCATTGGCTGTGCTGGCTGCAAGTGATAGTTGTAGTCCAACAACCTCTGGAGGACCACAGATATCCCTGCCCCTGTGCTCTGACTAGAATGGGGGAGTCCCTTCAGGACATTTATGCCCTCTTGTCTTACAGGCTGCATACAGTGGTACCTCGGTTTAAGAACAGTCTGGTTAAAGAACGATTTGGTTTACAAACTCCACAAAACCAGAAAGAGTGTCTTGGTTTGAGAACTTTACCTCGGTCTAAGAACGGAATCTGAATGGTGGAAGGACACCAGTGGCGGAAGGCCTCATTAGGGAAAGCGAGCCTCGGTTTAAGAATGGTTTTGGTTTAAAAATGGACTTCCAGAACGGATTAAGTTCGTAAAACGAGGTACCACTGTACTTCTTATTATGGAATAAACATGTCAAAAGATGCCAAGGGGCAAAAATGAACAGTATGAGATGGTGAATGAGAATGGTTTGTCAGACACTATTAAAGTAGCTCAGCAAGTGAAGGAAGCTTTGTTTGTCTAGAACAGGTGAGAAACTTGTCCTGCTCCAGATGTTGAGCCCCAACTCCCATCAGCCCCAGCCAACAAGGCCAATGATTAGGGATGATGGGAGTTTCCCAAAGCATCTGGAAGGTACCAGATTAGCAAGGCTACATTAATCTGTGCTTTCACCAAAAATATTTTACTTGCAAGAGCTAAGCATCTAGCAATAACAGAATGCAGGATTATATTGTTTTCAGGGCCAATTTGTTTTAATTTTGAAAAGGCAAAGCATACGAGGTTTTCCTAGTCTCCTGACTTGAAGTGTGTGCACTGTTTGTTTTGCGGTACGTGTTGACGTCGCTGTTGATTTCCCTGAGCAAACAAAATGAATCTACTCTTGGCAACGTGTGCATGTTCTGGGGCTGGAGAGAGTCCTCTTTGCCCGGTGCTTGTTCTTCTGTTGCCTCTGGAGAGCAATTGCTTCTGTGGCATTTGCTTCACTCTGATCTTTCTCTTTTATTCTGCTCCATCTAGACTGAGGGTTAAAACAAGGAAAGAAAGCCATACGTGGTTGCTGCACAAGAGCACGTCACAGATGCCATTTGGTTGGGCTTGTTATTATTTTTTAGCAATGCCTGCTCAGACGATAACGGGACAGAAGTGAGCTACTCTTGCAACCGTAAGTTATGTAACAAAACGATTGGTTGGTTGGTTTCAAAGGAAGAAAATATATTTGGATGCTAAGAAAGGATTTTATATGAATGCATAAAGTGCACTCTGGCTCCATTTAAATGACTGGGGAAGTCTTGACATTCCAGTGGGAGTTGAATTGCACTCATGGGTGCTTTTGTTTGTGCGTTTTAAATAAAAAGTTAAAGTATTCATTGTAATCAGCTGTCACCTTCTACAGGTTTGCCATCCTCTGGTAGTTAGTGTTAATGTGCCCCAAATATTTCCTTACATGTGCAAATAAAGGCAAGGGGAGGGCAGGGTGCTACAATATGTCTAAGAAATGGAGTACATACTGGTGTTTCTAGCAGCTAGTTTCAGGAGCTCCATTGAGGATTTTTTATTGATTCTGAAAACATTACCTGCCTACAGTCAGTGCCTCTATTGAGTATTCATTGTAGCTCTGTGGTGTTAGAGGTGGTTCTGTCCTGTTCTGCTTGTGGCTCTTAGCCAAGGAAACAGTTAAGCTATCCTACGCACAGAAAATGAACTAAGTGTAAGGATTTTATGCAGGAAAGCACAGAGGCTTATTTTTTTAAGCATGTGGCTTCTTTTCAGAGTAGAAATTTCACAACAAACACGCATACTTTAAAGGGAAAACCTTTCCCCTCTGCACAGATTTCACAGAAGGTGGAATTCAATAAAATCCTCACCCATTTATTTGTCATGATCAGGTCACAGAATGGGTGAGCTGTTAAAAAAAACCCCAAAATGTGCTCCCCTAAGATGGGAATGGAGCAGTCAGAAGTGTCTTCACATTCTAGTAATTATTTTAAATGTCAAGTGGCTAAGGTTTAAAGTATTTCTGGCTCACTGGATTTCCCCCTCTTCTTCTTTTAAAGCGTTTCCTTTCCTTGTGAAATTGGCCCTAGAGAAAAGAAGAAGATGTTTCATGTGGTCTGGAATCGGCATCTAAAGCTAATGAGTCGCATCATGGTTTCTGATGTGTATTTAAAGTTGATTTTTTCAAGAAGCTTTGCCCTTGCACGGAAACCATGGATGTCTAGGCATTCTCTTGTCGGGGACAAGAATATTGTCCTGATGGGACCCCCTGGTGCCGGTAAAACGACAGTGGGGAAAATAGTAGGGCAGAAACTAGGCTCCTGCTTCATTGATGTGGACGACGATGTCCTTGAAACAACCTGGAACATGAGTGTGGCAGAAAAATTGAAGGATGTTGGCAACGAGCAATTTTTAGAAGAGGAAGGAAAAGCCTTGTTAAATCTTTCAGCATCCGGAAGTGTCGTTTCCCTTACTGGCTCCAACCCAATGAATGCGGCCAGCATGGAGCACGTGAAGAAAAATGGGGTTGTGGTCTATCTGGACGTACCGACACAAAGCATCATGGATCGGTTGCAGTTGATGAAAGTAGACCGTATTGTGGGGCAGGGACCCGGAACCTCACTGAGAGACATCCTCCAGTTTCGGAAGCAGTTTTATAAGAAGTGGTACGATGTCCGTGTGCTTTGTGAGAACGGAATTACAGCCGACGCTGTTGCAGAGAAAGTGCTTCATGCAGTGAAGCGGTACCAAGACTCTGACTCAGATGGCTTCATTTCCACCAGGAGTCTAAGATGCAATAAGAAGGTTGAGCCAAAAGGCTCTGTGAAATATTTCAGCGATGTTCTTGTTGAGGGACTGGCGCCTGATGGTGGGCTTTTTGTTCCTGAGATGGGGCTTCCAGTATTCACTGCAGGAGAATGGCAACATCTACTAGGGGCAAGCTATGCTGAAAGAGCTCAGGTTATCCTGGAAAGGTGCATACATCCTGCTGATGTGCCTGCTTCCAAGTTATGGGAAATAGTCCAGGCTGCCTATGGACAAAATTTTAACTGTTCTAAAATTGCCCCCGTTAGGCACCTGGCTGGCAATCAGTTTCTTCTGGAGCTGTTTCATGGACCAACGGCTTCATTTAAGGATTTGGCGTTGCAGTTGATGCCACATCTGTTTGCATATTGCATCCCCCAAAGCTGTAACTATTTGATCTTGGTAGCTACTTCCGGAGACACAGGAAGTGCCGTCCTGGATGGTTTTAGTCGGCTTAAGGAGACTGATAAACAAAGGATTGCCATGGTCACCCTCTTTCCCCAGGATGGAGTTAGCCAGATTCAGAAATCACAGATGGTGGGCTACCAGGAAGCAAACACAAAAGTAATAGGTGTCAGATCGGACTTTGATTTTTGCCAGTCTGCCATCAAGCAGATGTTTACCGATTCAGATTTTACCGGCTTTCTCACTGTGGAATACGGGACAGCGTTAAGTGCAGCAAATTCTATAAACTGGGCTCGCTTGCTTCCCCAGGTGGTCTACCATGCCTCTGCCTACCTTGACCTTGTTGAGCAAGGCATCATTTCCTTTGGGAACCCTGTCGACGTCTGTGTTCCCACAGGGAACTTTGGCAACATACTAGCCGCTAAGTATGCGCAAATGATGGGGATCCCTATACGGAAATGCATCTGTGCTTCCAATCAAAACAATGTCTTGACGGAATTCATACAAACAGGCCTGTACAATATAAAGGAGAGGCGATTAATGCAAAGTCTGTCACCGGCAGTGGACATTTTGAAGTCTTCCAACCTTGAACGACATTTGCACTTGATTGCTAATGGGGATGGGCAGCTGGTGACGCAACTGTTTAGCAGCCTGGAGAATCAGCGCTGCTTCCAGTTGCAGGAGCACTTCCTGGACAGGCTTCAGCAGGACTTGGTGGCTGATTGGTGCTCTGAGGACGACTGCCTGGGTGCCATTCGCTCTGTGTTCGATACCACAGGCTACATTTTAGACACGCACACAGCTCTCGCAAAGGTGGTTGCCGATCGACTGCAAGATAAAACTTGCCCGGTGATCATTTCTTCTACGGCTCATTATTCCAAATTTGCACCTGCTGTCCTACAGGCATTGAGGATTGGAGAAATCAAGCAGACTCCGTTAAGTCAGCTTCACTTGTTAAACTCTTATAACCCTTTGCCTCCGGTCCACAGGGGCCTATTAGAGACTCTGAAAAAGAACGAGAAGCAGCAGTACCAGGTCTGTGCCGCTGACATGAACGTCCTCATGGAACACGTTGAATCCTTAATACAAAACCACTTCATGAAGGTTTTCTAGCTGTAGGCTTATTTGACATTTGCCTCCTATGGCGCTTTGAATATTTTCCCTCCTCCTCCTCACGCATTCACCCAAAAGCATGTTTTAATAAATGCTTAGTAAACACAGTAACCGCCTTTTAGTGACTATATACTGCCAGATATTTACATGCACGAGCACTGAATGCAGTGTAAGAAACAAAACAAGCGTTGTTGAAAAATAATAATGTCATATTCCCAAAGGTGAGATCATTGTTTGGAAGAGAAATAGAAAAGGTTAGCATATGGTTCCCAGGGAAATCCTGTTTTGGATGCTCAGTACTGCCCATACGGTCTTGCAGCAATTCTCCAGGGTTTCTCCCTGCCCTATCGTAGAATTGTAGGGTTGGAAGGGGCCACGAGGGTCCTTGCAATGCAGGAATCTTTCACCCAACGTGGGGCTTGAACCATGACCCTGGGATTAAGAGTCTCATGCTTATACCGACTGAGCTAATGAGAGGAAGAAGAAGAACCTGCGACCTTCTGCATGCAAATGAGATGTTTGAAAGCATGTTAAGGTTCAAGCAGATAAGTAGGTACCGCTCTGGTGGGAAGGTAAATGGCATTTCTGTGCGCTGCTCGTTCGCCAGAAGCAGCTTAGTCATGCTGGCCACATGACCCGGAAGCTGTATGCTGGCTCCCTTGGCCAGTAAAGTGAGATGAGCGCCGCAACCCCAGAGTCGGTCACGACTGGATCTAATGGTCAGGGGTCCCTTTACCACTGAGCTACAGCCCTTCATCAGATGTTTCTGGTTGGCCCGTAAAGGAATAACAAATAGTTTTGGGGACATACTTTGTGCAACACTATTTAGCCGTTAGCCACAAGATGGCCTCCTTAACAGTTTGCTAACAATAGTTTACTAATAAAAGGGTTGCCATATTTCAAAGTTGTTTAGCTTTTTGGGGGAAACCTCCCCCCCCCCCGAATAGTGTTTTCGCTGCTTTTTATATCACGTTGCCATACATTACATCCAGGCTTTCCCCTGATATTTTGCCAATTTGGCAAAATTGCCCCCTGGCGCCATTTTTACAACTGGAAACCAGGACATGTCAGGAACTTTCCTGACGTATGGCAAGCCTACTAATAACATTTCAAAGTTTGGACTTGCGTTAAGGGACTCTTTGAAATATTTATAAATTGGGGGTGGTGGAAAATTCATCCCAATTCCTTAAAAGGTGGGAAGAAGAGCATGCAGAGAAGCACCACACATGTAAAATATTGTTGGGCAAAATCCTTTGGGCCAGCTTTAACACTGATAAGCTCTTCCTCAGAGCACAGGAAGGTCTCTCATAGATGGGTTGTTATGCCATTATACTGGGGTCTGAGTCACTGGTGCCATCTCCCAGCGACCCAGGCACCCACAACATTTTTACAGTGGGTGCCCGACCTCTGCCATGACCACCGCCTCCGCAGGCTGCCCGCAACATAGCATAATACCCAATTTAGCATCAGCTGATAGCCATAGAATAGTAAGCTGTTCTCATTCTCTAACTTCCTCCGTGTTATGAAATGAGCTTGAAAGCCTCATTATCGCCTCATCCAGTTGTGCGGTGCTCCTACAGACGATGCCATTTCTTTTGCTCAGAACAAAGTCCTAGAGCAGCAGCCCCTTGTGTTCCCCTCTGCATTACACCATGGGCACACACACCGGAGCACCTGCCTGGGGGAGACAGTCTCTTCCAAATGTCTGCATTGCCGCTGCAGTCTTAATGAAATATTAGAAAATATTAAAACTGCTATGCAAGAAGAAGCCACCTAAGCAGCCATCATGCTTTGCTTTATTCAAATAAGCCTAGGTAGCATATTATGCTCCTCCCCTGCCCTGTCTGCTTGGGCTGTGCTGCTCTTAGGAGTCCAGGGAGCAAGGAAATGGATGAGGTTTTTTTGCTCTTGCTTGAGAGAGCAGGAGGCCTGTCAGTTCCAATCCCCCTGCCAGCTTCCTAGAGCCAAGGTGGCGGCAGGAATGACAGATGTGCTGACACATACATGGAGCCGCAGAGCTCTGATCTCCTTGGATCATCTGAGCTCAAAATGTAGGCCTTTTAAGCTGTTAGGATCGCTTTCGGCGATTAGTGGCATCTAAAGAGATAGGGAGGGATTTTTTAAACTTGCTAGAGAACTATTTTCAATCGGGGCGTGGTAGGTAGATTGTAAATAGGGAGATTGTCGTCTATTGCTCAGTCTATTCCTCTCTTTGCCTTGTTAATCAGTCAACAGACATGAAGCATTTGGTACATAAATAGTTGATTAAGTCCAGCCAGAGGGGGGGAAAGAGGGGAAGCAATTGGTTGCTACTAAAGAACTGGACTCGGGTGGCGCTGTGGGTTAAACCACAGAGCCTAGGACTTGCCGATCAGAAGGTCGGCGGTTTGAATCCCCACAATGGGGTGAGCTCCCGTTGCTTGGTCCCAGCTCCTGCCAACCTAGCAGTTCGAAAGCACATCAAAAGTGCAAATAGATAACTAGGTACCGCTCCAGCGGGAAGGCAAACGGCGCTTCCGTGCGCTGCTCTGGTTCGCCAGAAGCGGCTTAGTCATGCTGGCCACATGACCCGGAAGCTGTACGCCGGCTCCCTCAGCCAATAAAGAGAGATGAGTGCCGCAACCCCAGAGTCGTCCGTGACTGGACCTCATGGTCAGGGGTCCCTTTACCTTTACCTTTAAAGAACTGGGGGTTGTATCTGCTATAGGTTTGAAGCAGTATCATAACACTTCAAATAGTCATGGCTTTCCCCAAAGAATCTTGGGAACTGTAGCTTGTTATGGGTGCTGAGCCTTGTTAGGGTACCCCTATTCCCCTCACAGAACTACAGTTCCCAGGGTTCCCTGGGAACAGGGATTGATTGTTAAGCCATTCTGGAAAATGGAGCTCTGTGAAGCAAATGGGAGCGTCCTAACAACTCTTTGCACTCTTAGCAAACTATGGTTCTCATGATTCTTTGGGGGAAGCCAAAACTATTTAGTAGTATGATGTTATTTTAAATGTATAGTGTGGGTGAGGTCTATTGAAATTAATGGTTCTAGGTCAGTCATGTCTGTTATCTTCACCGGGTCTGATCGGACTAGGAGCAACATTGGATACAGCAGTAAAGTTTTAATGCTTATACCAGGTAACAGCATGGAAAAGTTCTTGCTTGTATGCTGACTATTGGGCCTCGCTTCCTTTGAGTCTAACTTCTATGTGAAGCCTCATTCCTTGCCTCTGAAGTCCATTGGTATAGCTATGGGTTGGCATTTTCATCTCTTTCAATTCCCACATGGCTTCCCTTCCCTCCTTAAAATGTTTTCTATACCATTTCACATTTATTTTTATCCCCCCCTGTTCTTAGAAACAGCAGTTATATGTTTAGTTTAAGTTGATTTTGTATGTGTGTGTATATATATCTATATCTATGCACACTTCTTTTCTCAGTGGAGAGATGGTTAAACAGGAAAAAAAGCATTCTCATAACTTAAATGTTTGGAGTGTCATTGAAACCACCTTGGTATTTTTTTTCTGTTTGCAGAGCAGCTGTCTGGGTAATACGCTCAAATCTTTCACTGTCACGTATTATCATAAAGTCATTTTAGCAGAACCATTTTTAATTCACTCTAGTCTGCTCCTCCTACAAAGAAATGTAAAACCATCCTTTGTAGGGTAAATTTAGTGCCATATTAATTCGAAGAGTTAGAATAATAAACTTTAAAAAATGGAAATTAATAGGAGCTTTGGGGTTAATGCATTAAGTTCCTTTCAGGTTAATTGTGTGTAGACTAGGATTTGGGAGAGTGGGTTTTTATTTTATCTTTTGGCTCGCTTAACTGGCATAACATGAACTACCCATATTTCAGCTTGTAGGCAGGAAAAGCAATTCCTCACAGGAAGGTGGGACAACCTTTGCCTTACTATGGTATGAAGGCCTCTTACTATGGCATCACCTGTGTACATTGGCAAAGCAACCACCTTGAGAGGGAGTGGTTAGGGTGACATGTATGTGAAATGTATTAGGGGGGATGCTCAATAAACAGGTGATGTCATGTAACCTCTAAGCAAGTTATGCAAACGTATCGGCACGAATTCCCATTAAAGAGCTGGTCCCAAAACTCCTGTGTTGCCAGGGTGTGTAGTCTGAAGGGCATTAAGGCTACCACCTTGTTGGAGCTAAGGAGATTTGGGGTGCCTGAATGGATGATTGCCTGCAAACTGTATGTTCATTTTGGGCTCCATGATGGGGAGAAATGGGGGGGGGGGATTTAACTGTAATAAAATAAATATTTGTAGTTCTACAGTCTAAACCCTTCAAAGATGTTCCAGGGTTCCTTAATGAATTTTTAAAAAGGTTTTCAAAATGGTGTGTGTGGGTTAAGAATACAGAATCAAAAGGACAAATAAATGAATCCCCCAGGAGTACAGTTTCGTGGTGGGCAGAACATTACTGAATTTTCAGCATGCTTTCCCCTCCAATTTGTTTTGGTTTTAACATAGGAGTGATATCCAATTAACTCATACTTAGAGTGGGCCAATGGCACAGAAATCAATGGACTTAAGATACTCTGTTGATTTCAGCCGGTCTACTCTTGAGTATGACTAATATTGTCTATCACCCTATGACACAGCTTTTTCTACTTGGGGAGATAGATGGGGGTGGGGACGACCCCCCCCCCGCTGCATTGAATGCTCAGCCAAAAGCCAACCTTTTCCAAACTGGCAAGAGCTCAGTTCCTGGCACTTTTCGAGGATTGTGGCTTTAATTTGTACTTCCTGTAGTTACAAAGCAATACATGCAGCATCTCACAAATGCATCGGGGAGCTGCACAATAAATAACTCTGTGTTTGCAGATATGGAAAGAAAGACATTTGCTTGAATATGCCTTTCCACTGATATGTAAACTTACTTCTCACCATACTTGCTCCTGGTCTGGGCCCAACACTCAGAAACGTTTGGTTCGCATGTGATGATACTGTGAGAAGTGAAAGGATTAAGGGGGTACTAAAGTTTCGTTGTATATTACAAAACATTTCTCTTTCTTTTCTGATTGTGGAAACCATAACCAACCACCGGAAGACTGACTGGGCTGACTTTCCTTGGGAAGAGGCTTGCAGTAGTTTACATGGCATATCAGTTGTCACAGGAATGCCTCCTGTCTGGCTGTCAGATCTCAGCTGTGCTTAATGTAAAGCAGCTCAGGGTTGCAAAGACTTGTTTATTGTGCCCCGGAGACTGCAAACACCGTGGCCTAACAACAGAGTCCTAGAGGATTCTCTTAACAACTGGACACACACACCGGGGCATGCACACATCATTATAAGTACAACTTGCAAAACATATGAACGATGAGGTGATCATTTTATTCAAATTTGTTTTGCTTTTGGCAATAGCTTATAAGTGATTACATAGGAAATGGATCTATGGCAGTGATTCTTAAACTTTTTTTGGGGGGGGTCGTCTACCTCTTTAAGTGTGGTGAAAGCAATGGACCCCCTCCCCAGAAAAAATGTACACAAAGATATATATACACAATTATGCATGCGGTTTATTTTGTTGCATTGTTAAAAACAGCCTCACCCAGATCACAGATTCCATAAAGCCCACACATGGATCCCTGGTTAAGAACACCTGATTTGTCAATTTGTGATAAAGACTGGATGTGGGGAAGGTGAGGAAAGGTATACTAAATAAGTAATTGAAGTTTTCTTCTGGTACCTTGAATACAGTTTAAGTGGAGGGTAGCGTGACTCCCCACAAGATGTGAAGACCATTATTGGATATACTAAAAGTTAAATTGCTAAAACATTGTTTATCTTTAGAGCATTTTGGGGGAATGTGTTTTTAATATTACACAGTAACCAGAGCAGCAATATGTATACAATGAAGACTGACAGTGCAGTCTTAACCCCGCCCCCCGTTCCCCCATGCAAGTGGGTCAGTGTCCGAGGGGGCGAGGGCTGTTGAATGGCATGTAGCTGTCTCTCTGCTGGCCTCCAGTGGTGGAGAGGAGCACTGCCAATTTGGGGGGGGGGGGCAGAGCAGCCATACTCTGGTAGTATCAGCCTGGGAAATATTGGAAAGCAGACCCATGAATAACAAAAAGGATTTGCATTCACTGACAAAAGAGAGCCATTATGTGTTTTAGCAGGTATTTCATTATCTCGGAATGAGCACCATATGGCACACAGGCTCCTGGCTTGTGATAAATTTGCTGGGGTTTCTTAGAAATATATATATATATATATATATATATATATATATATATATATATATATATGAAGCCAGTTAAAATATAATGGAAAACGATCAGCCTGCTATGTAAGTGAGAGATATGGACCTTTTAAACAAACAACAACAATATAGTAGGGTAAGTTAAATGACATTCAACAGCTTCATAATGAAATTAATCTTTCCAGCTCTTTGGTGACATGTCGTTATAATTCCCTCCATAGCTGAAATGCTGTGCTTTCTTAAGTCTCTACTCTGTCCTGGTTTGCACCTCACACTCGGCCAGATGATTGCTCGCTGTGGCTCAGAGGCGTCAACTTGTGATCAAAGTGAGAGGGAACCATCATGCATGTGATGTTATGATGTTGCCCTTGAGACGACGTCTGGATGTCGCACCAGGTTGGAGGAGCCAGGAATGTGGCGGCAGCGGCATGGCTTTAATGCTGGGTGGCTCCTCCCCCTTCTGCCGCCACTCCCACAAGCCGGGGACTCCTTCCCTGTTGTTAGCCGCCTTGAGCATGGATTAAAGTGTGGAGAGATGGCAAACAATGTATGTATTTTCGTCACAGAGCAGTTGTGACTTGATTTATGAGTGCAGCAGAGGAGCCACAGGGTGATGACCTGCACTGCTGTTCTGTGCGGCGGCGGTTCTAATCACAAAGCAGCATGTAAGCAGCAAAGATCTTGTCCATTCTTGGAGCACGAATGGAATCCTTAACACCCTAACCTGGACGGTCAAGAAAAGAGAGAACTTTATAAAAAACAGTGGAATCCAAAGGGTGTCCTTCTGGTGCCTCTATCGCATGGTCCTACTACGATGGCTCTGCGAGGTGTTAACTCTGCTAGTGTCTAGGTCCAACTGAATCCTTATATACATTGGATAGACCATAGTTCAGTAAACCCCACCTCCCAGAGAACCTCACGCAATTCTTCAGCGTCAGGCTCCTGAAAGACTGCGGAGGCAAGTGAAGCTACAGGGAACCAGGCAGAGGACCTTCTTGGTAGTGGAGACCACCCTGTGGACAGTGGCGTAGCGTGGGGGGTGCAGGGGGTGCCGGCCGCACCGGGTGCAACATCTGGGGTTAGGGCAAATCCACGGGTTAGGGGGTGGAAATCCATGGGTTAGGGGGCGCAAATCCACGGGTTAGGGGGCGCAAATTACTTGCCTTGCCCCGGGTGCTGACAACCCACGCTACGCCACTGCCTGTGGAACGCCCTCCCATCAGATGTCAAGGAGATAAATAACTGCAGCTTTTAGAAGGCACCTGAAGGCAGTCTTGTGTGGGGAAGTTTTTAATGTTTGATGTTTTATTAGGCCTTTATATTTGCTGGAAACCACCCAGAGTGGCTGGGGCTACCCAGTGAAATGGGCAGGGTACAAATAATAAAATTATATATATATATTAATGATTATTATTACTGGGAAGGATGCGGTGGGAGGGAGAACAGCCCTGTGCAGACCCACTGACAGAAATGTTAAATTGGCTGTGCTAGTGTGCTTGCACTTGCTGACTTCACCACTGCTTCACCCTTCCTCTCCCAGTAAGCTGCAGCAACGCACCTGCTGGGAGCTCCACCATGCAGGCTCTTTTTCTG
This sequence comes from Podarcis raffonei, assembly GCF_027172205.1. NCBI lineage: Eukaryota > Metazoa > Chordata > Lepidosauria > Squamata > Lacertidae > Podarcis > Podarcis raffonei. The sequence continues at coordinate 21,541,214 of NC_070613.1, read as the reverse complement.
AATTGAGGGAGGCCAGCAAGAATATAGATCCTCTGGTTGGTCAGGAGGCTCCTCTTGAAGATGCCCTTGCTACAGTTTCCTAATACTAAAAGGAATAGAGTGTGGATTGTCAGCGGCTGTACCTGCCTGTTCATCACCACCTAACGGAGTCGTCTTCTGTTCCTTTGGGAAATCTGGGGCATTCACGGAAGCACAGGCACACACTTGCCTCTCAAATGTTTCGGTCTCTGAGGACTCCTGTAGGCCAGCCATGATTCCGTTCACATTCTTTGCGTCAAAATATCAGCAACTTGGTTCCCCCATCGTGTCTCTCTCATCCTGCGTTTTCCAGGCATTATGTCATTCCCCTGTAGCCATCTGTCAGCTGCCCGTGGCTCTTCTGTTGAGGGTATAATGTTTCCCAGGAGGAAGTGTCTGAGTCGTTTGCTCAGAAATGATATTATATTGCATATATATATGTACAAAAAGGTGACTGAGCACTCTCATGCCTAATGGCTGTTTTGTTCATTTGCTCTCTTGTGTTTACATGATCTCCTTGAGGGAACAGTCTCAAGTCCCTTTGGATATTACATTGCTTTGACTCTGTTTCATGCTAATGGAGATGGATAATATTTTCTTTCAAAGGATGGATCATATTCCTTTACAGGAGGATATCAGTTCAAAATGCCTCCTGAACACAAGCAGCCTTATTGTCAGCACGATGTTCTCCCCTCCTGCCGGAGTGATTTTGATTGCTTAAAATAGTTTCAAGTGTTCTTGTAAACAGGTCTGTAAAAAAAAGAGCTGAAATGTTTTAAAATTGCATTGTCTTGCTGTTTTGTTGTTTACCGCCCTGAGCTCCTTTTGGGAGGAAAGTCAGAATAGAAAACAATTAAAATAATAAGGAAAAGATGCCTATACGAACTATATGAAAGACAGGAAAAGAGGAGGTGCCTTATTTGAAGAGGAGAAGTCCATGTAATGAGAATATTTGACAGCTTTCCAGGTATTGTGGCCAACATGACTTAACCGCTTCTGGTGCAATGGGACACCGTGACAAATGCCAGAGCACACGGAAACACCGTTTACTTTCCAGCCATAGCTGTACCTATTTATCTACTTGCACTTGTGTGCTTTTGAATTGCTAGTTTGGCTGGAACTGGGACAGAGCAACAGGAGCTCACCCCATTGCGCAAATTCAAACCGCCAACCTTCCGATCAGCAAGCCCAAGAGGCTCAGTGGTTTAGATCACAGCACCACCTGCTCCTGGTATTGGCTACAGCTATCCCTTAGGACCTAAGCCTTGAAAATCAGAGGGAGTATTTTTGAGGGGTCAGTTTTGCCAGTTCCGACTCCTCCTTCCTGAATTATAAATAATACCTGGTGTGAGAGGGATCTTCCTTTAATGAGGAATGCCACGGGTTCGTCAAGATGACCTGTTTATTTAGCATTCATCCTGATTTCCTCACACAAAACTTAAAACAGTGGTTGGACGATGTCTGACCTTTATTGAGAATGGGTTCTTATTTTTTATAGGGTGGTTATAAAACATTGAGCATTCATCCTGATTTCCTTGTGGGATGTTTGCACATTTTCTTATTGACCGTTGGTTCACCCCACGCTTTTCAATGACTTTACCTATTGCTTCTGTAACCACAAAAAGTGGTTTGTTCTGCTAGGGTGACAGAGCACTTCAATCCACTTTGATTGTGCAAACTTTAATTTTTGGTGTGCATTTGAACCCCTCCCACAAAACACTGAGAGTCTGGGCACTCCACATCTCATGGCCAAGCCCTGTCTACTGTTCTGATGTGATTTGTTTAAACAGGAGCCCCCTTTGCCACACAAGGATACTGGTTTGGAAGCCATCGCCCCAGTTCCTCTGTGATGCTCCCCAGTTGCAAACCTCTTCCCCATGCTGGCCAGTAAGAAGTGCCCCTGCAGATTGTATCTACCTTGGTTTCCTTCTTTGGCTCATTAATCTTCGTTACAGTTAAGTTAATTGAGATTAATACTTTGCTGGGAGGAAAATCTCCCATTCCCTAAACCTTTGAAGTGTGTAGCTTTGGGGTGGGGGAGGAACTTGAAAATGAGCTTATTAATATCCGGGGAAAGCAGCTTGCTCTCTCTTTTTTCTCTCCCCATCAACCATTTTAAGATAAACCCTTCCAGTGCCCTCTTTTTTCTCTTGGATAAAAATCTCCCCCACCTTATCTGTCCCCTTCAGAGGGGCTTTTTACAGTGTCCCAGTTCCTATTCTGCTTGCCTAAAGAGAGCAGATGCAGTTCAGCTTTAATTGCAAGACTGACATGATTTTGCCTTGTCAGAAACCACTACAGTGAGGGAAACTCTTCTTTGTTTCCAGGCTGTAACTTTAGGTTGAAAAAGAATTTAGGGTTTTGTTTTCTAAGCAAAAGGACTGCTAAAGCAAACCTCTCCTTTTGCTTTCTACCATGTTATTGCAAATGCTGTTGTTACAATTCACAACCCCCTCATCTGGCCACCCGCACTGTAAATATGCCTTTTTAATAAGTACAAGTATGCTGGTATATGCGAGTTATAGTTAATCCTTTAGCTTTCCCATGGGAAAGCAGCTCGCTGACTTTCACTACCAATTAGAGAGAAAAGGAGGGGAAAGTGCAATTGAGGTTTAGTTATTTACTGCAAATCAACCTATCCACAAGGACTCAGGGGAGAAAGCAACTCCCATGAAACCAGAAATTCTAAAACAAATCAGTGAATTTTTATATACCATTCCCCCCCTCTCTCTCTTTCTCTCCCTCCCTCTCCCTCTCTCTCATCTAGTTATCTAAGGGTATTGGCCACTGTCTAGTAAAGAGCGTCACCAAAAGTGAAGGCGGTGAAGGTCCTGTGTGAGTGTCTGGAGGTGGTTGGAGGATGGATGGCGGCTAACAGACTGAGGTTGAATCCTGACAAGACAGAAGTACTGTTTTTGGGGGACAGGAGGTAAGCAGGTGTTGGGGACTCCCTGGTCCTGAATGGGGTAACTGTGCCTCTGAAGGACCAGGTGAACAGCCTGGGAGTCATTCTGGACTCACATCTGTCCATAGAGGCGCAGGTAAATTCTGTGTCCAGGACAGCTGTTTACCAGTTCCATTTGGTACACAGACTGAGACCCTACCTGCCCACGGACTGTCTCACCAGAGTGGTGCATGCTCTAGTTATCTCCTGCTTGGACTACTGCAATGCGCTCTATGTGGGGCTACCTTTGAAGGGGACCTGGAAACTACAACTAATCCAGAATGCAGCAGCTAGACTGGTGACTGGGAGTGGCCGCCGAGACCACATAAAACCGGTTTTGAAAGACCTACACTGGCTCCTAGTACATTTCTGAGCACAATTCAAAGTGTTGATGCTGACCTTTAAAGCCCTAAATGGCCTCGATCCAGTATACCTGAAGGAGCATCTCCACCCCCATCATTCTGCCTGGACACTGAGGTCCAGTGCCGAGGGCATTCTGGCAGTTTCCTCACTGTGAGAAGCCAAGTTACAGGGAACCAGGCAGAGGGCCTTCTTGGTAGTGGCACCCGCCCAGTGGAATGCCCTCCCACCAGATGTCAAAGAGAAAAACAACTACCAGACTTTTAGAACACATCTGAAGGCAGCCTTGTTTAGGGAAGCTTTTAATGTTTACTAGACTATTGTATTTTAATATTCTGTTCAAAGCTGCCCAGAGTGGCTGGGGAAACCCAGCCAGATGGGCGGGGTATAAATAAAAGAATAATAATAATAATAATAATAATAATAATAATAATAATAATAATAATAATAATGGTCCATGTAAGCATATGTGCAAAACAGAGACCCTCTTGTGGGCATCACACAGGCACCATAACATGTTCTATTGGCTATGAAAGGATGCTTATTTCCAGTCTAATTTCAGTGGGGAGGGGAGACACTAGAGAAGACATTTGTGGGTCTCATTTTTCTCATTTTTTCCAGTTGGTATTCTACATTTCCACATCAGATCTATATATCTATATATCTATATGGAAGATGTCATTGTGAAAATCCATGCCTCAGATCCCCCCATCTGTAGTATGAGAGATGGGGTTTCCAAGAAACACAGATGCCCTAGCATTCTACACTAGTCCTCCTGCATCCCACACTTTCTGTGAATCTGTTTCAAAACTAGTGCATGCATTTGAGCCAGGATGCTACTGGGGCTAGAAGCAAAATGAGGCAAAATGTGTTTCCGGGCCCTGCTCATCTACCAAGCACATTAGGTGGCCTTGGGCAAGCCAGAGGAATTTGGTCCTTTTTTGAAACAACAGCATACAATCAGTGCTTTAGACTGAAATTGTGTGGTTTCTTCCTTTCCTCCTTTTTTGTTATTAGTTTCAGCTTTCAGCATTGTGTTTGAAGAGCTGCTATTTATGGCTTTTCAAACAATGTGCTGCAGGAAAGGAATTTAAAGAATGTCCTTGAGTGAATTGAGGGGGCTCTTCAGCATGTGAGCAAAACGAAGGTTAATCCTCCAAGTTGTTCGGGATCACATTCCACGAGACAAAATCATCCACACACCGGAAGAGAAAGGAGAAAGGCTAATAGAGTCAGCTGGAGGGTGTTATTACGCACTTAACAGGGGTCTTCACCGATCTAAACTTGTCTCTGAAACCCAGATAACTTCAGTTGCATGGGACACATTCTACCAACTGAGGCTGATGTTGCAATTGTGACTCCTTCCTGAAATCGATTCTGATACCCTCCAGAATAAACTACTGCAATGATGAGGATGATTCACATTTTATGTGATTTTTCAAAATTAAAGAATAAAACCTTACAAATTAAAATAAAATAAAAGCTTAAAAACACACAAACACAATTGTAAATTTAACACAGGGCCACATATTGTTACCTATTGCTGCAACATATTTCCATCACGGTCCAATTAAAACATTGTAAAGCAAAATGGTGTGTTATAGGATATCACTTTTGCAAAAGTAAATACATGGCGACCGGCTTGGAAGAGGTTGAGCTCATCTTTAGCTCATTCCCTCCTTTGTCTTTCAGTCAGTGCACTTGTCTGAACATGCAACTGCAGGATTCATAGGCGTATAGAGCAGCGTCTCTCAAACGTTTGAACTTTGTCCTCCCCTTCTTCTGCCTCACAAGCCATCAAACCATCTCTTAATGAAATTACCTTATACCAAGTCAAACCTTTGGTCTGTCCAGCCCAGCAATGTCTTCTCTGATGGGCAGCAGAGCTCCAGGGTCTAAGGCAGCAGTCCTCCCTCTACCTTCTCTCTGATCCTTTAATCACTGGAAAGGCCAAGGATTGAATTTGGGACCTTCTGTGTGCTTTGCCTGCACTCTGCACCACCTAGCAATGGCCCCTCTTTGGCATGCAAATGTACAGAATCTCCCCACACAACCAAATGCCTGCAGCCTACCAACATGTATGCGCAGGGACATGTCAATCAGGGAACTAATCTGACACCAGCGGTGTCTGGGGCCCTCTGGAACTGGTGGGACAGAAGGCAGGGAAGCCCAACAGTAGGTCTTTTGTTTTTTAACCAAACATTTAGAGCACACACGCACCATCCCAAGAAACCTGGGAACTGCAGTTTGTTGTGGGTGCTGAGACTTGTAACTCTGTGAGGGGTAAACTACAGTTTCCAGGATTCGTGGGGTGGCAGGGGGAATGTGCTTTAAATGTATGATGTGCACGCAGCCATAGGAGGTGGAAAAAGCTAGGGCCGGGGGGGGCATAGAGGGCAGCTGCCCCCTCCCTGATCAAATAAGACAATACAGTGGTACCTCTAGTTACGAACTTAATTCATTCCAGAAATCCGTTCTTAACCTGAAACCATTCTTAACTCGAGGTGTGCTTTTGCTAATGGGGCCTCTTGCTGCCGCTGTGCCGCCGGCACACGATTTCCGTTCTCATCCTGGGACAAAGTTCTCAACTCAAGGTAACTCTTCCAGGTTAGCGGAGTTTGTAACCTGAAGTGTTTGTAACCTTAGGCGTTTGTAACTCAAGGTACCACTGTATAAATACTTAACTAACTGGCCAATCACATCGTCCATGCCTATGGGGCTGCCATACGTCAGGATTTTCCCAGACATTACCAGGATTTTGAAGGTGGAATTGACTTTGGGGTTTTCCTTTAAAAAGCTCAAAATTTTGGGGGGTCTTCCTAAAAAGAGCTCAACAACTTTTGGGGTGCCTTGGTTTTTACTTTTTGGAATATGGCAACCCTTAAAAAGCTGACCAACAGTGCCACCCCCTGGACGGGCTGCAGGCAGGCAGGCAGGCAGGCAGGCAGACAAGTGGGGACTAGCTGAGGTCAGGGCAAGACTGGTGGCAGGCCCATGCAGAGCTTGCCTGAGGCCCAGGGCAGGAGTCTTGTTAGAATAAAGTTATAAACTCAAACAATAAAGCAGCCAGTCCCTGGCAGGGGAACCTGGCCAGTTTAGCTCTCTGATGCCTCCCAGGGCAAGTGTACCTGCCTGCCTCCCATACATAGGCCTGGTTGGTTGGGCAACACCCTTCATCTTCATGTATCAACCTCCCACATCTTATAAAAGTGTATCTCAGACCTCCCTCCTAAAACCAGCCAGACGAAGAAGGTGAGGAGATGTTGAGCCAAGAACATTGCATACGTTCCACGGATAGCCCAACAATACCTTCGACAAAATTTGCTTCACCAGGTGAAAAAGCAACATTTCAGGGCCTGGCTGTCTGTGGGTTTGCAAATTCCCTGGATCAATAAATGACAGTCTTTCCAGAGAAAAGCATTTGGAGCAAAGCCCTATTGTTGTTATTTGTGAATCTGTTCTCTTTGGAGTCCTTTATGTCGGGTTCCTCATTGTATTCTTTCTGCCTGGCTCCAGAGAAGAGGTTTTGGGAGGGGGGGAGTGGAGAGAGAGAAAAAGAGGCTGCATGCAGAGAGAAATATCTCCTGCTGCTTTCTTTTGAAGGCTCCGCACAGCAAATCCGCATTTCTCCATAGTCTTCTTTTTTCACAGTGTCTTCATTCCATCCCCACCACCCACCCTACCATCTATAAAAATAAAGATCACCTGTGGCTGGTGCTTTCAGCAGCTATTAAAAGAAAAGAGAATGGCCCTCTTTGCCACTGAATCCAGGATGTTCAGGGCTTGCTGCTTGCTGGCCCTTAGAGCAGCTGAATGAGCTTTACCTCCGACATTTGAAAACAACCATTGTCACGATGGGATGGAATCTTTGACATTTTACTATACAGCCACCACACGTCTGAAGAACATTTATTGATGCCTGTTTAAAAACTCACCATCTCCATTTGGTTTCTCTGAACTGTAAAGCATGGGGGTGACCAAATCTCTGCTGATTTTTTTTTTTTTTTTTGCTCTGGTTAGCTTCAGCAGAGACCAGTCTAAAAAAAGAATAACGCTAGTTCTGCCAAGGCTTAATTTTTGCTTTTTTGTGGCAAAAATAGAATAATTGGTAACATAAAATAATAATCACAAGCTTATCTGGATTTTGCTAAATGTTCGTTCAAGGTGAATCAGAATACCTCAGTCCAAAAAAGGGCGAAATCACATTTTGTTCCTTCCTGCATAGTCTCAGAGGAGAGCTGCTAAAAAATCAAAGAAGGTAAATGCCTCAAATGGGTTTTTTAAAAACTAATTTTTGCAACCTTTCTTGAGCATGCAGTTTACATAGGTTGCCCCTGAATTTGTTTTGAAAAGATTCTTTGCCTTCCCTTTGAACTCAAGCTGCATTTGCCTTCAGAATCACCTGGATTGATAGCAGATGGTTGGCTATCTTAACAAAATACTGCTTTTAATTTCTACTGCTTGGGAGGACCTAAGTATTTAGTGTATTTAGACCAAATATCAAAGTATCTGGAGGCAGTTTTGTCCTTTTAACATGATAAAAGTCTGCTTGATACAGTGGGTGTTCGTTCATTGCCACAGACTAGCCAGCTTCCCTGCACTCTCCCTAAGTGGCCGAGTTACCTTTCTGCTCTCTAATCCAGATAAACATGACTCTGCATTTTTAAAATATAGGAACCAGAATCTGCATTCATCCCTATTTTATGTTCCTTTTGATATGCCTGAAATTGTGATGAATAAATATTAATTTTGTTTAACAAGTATTTTGCACTGAATTCTCAAAGCTCTTGCCACCTGCCAGGCAATCCCATTCTAAAGCCCATACGGTCCATAGGAGAGCTAGCAAAGGATTGAAATCCAGCTAGAGGGATAAATATGTGTACACAGACTCATATTATCTGACTCCCAACCATTGCAGTGGCAGGTAACAGACTCCAGAGTGAAATCAGCTGTCCCCTTTGAACCTGGTTTCTTGGGTCCTGGTCTGCCACGCTGTCTACTGGTCTCAGAACCCTGGCTAGCTTCAACTTCAGTGTTTTGTACATATAAATCCCCAGCAGCTAATGTTAAGTCTTTATCTACCAATTTCCTCTCAGTTGTCTTTTATCCCCTCTACCAATTAGCAAACAAAGGTGCCCTGGGGATCACATGGCAGGATTTTGCCTGCCCAAAGAACAGAATTCATGCCAGTCTGTCCATCTTGTGCCTGCGTCACGTCATGTACCCTGTGAGAGTGCACAACTAATAAAGCAATGTTGTTTGGGAAATGACAGCCAGCTTTTGCTCTGGCAGTAATTTGACAGGATCTTACACCCTTCTCCCCCTCTCTCCTGCCACAGTTTTTGTTCCATTAGGAGGCTGAAAACAGAGCCCTCTTGGCTTTTATTGCAGAGGTACTTGTCGTGAAGTACAAAGTCTCCACAGCACCTTGGGAAGAAATCACAGGCTCATCAGCCACACTGCTTGTGCAGATGTCAATTACTGCTCTCTAGAGAGCCTCTGAGCTTCATGATCAACGAAGTCTCCAAGTTGCAAGGATGAAGTAGCTTCTCTGCAAAGAAGCAGAGGCTATTCAAAGAAAGAAAGAAGGAAAGAAAGAAAGAAAGAAAGAAAGAAAGAAAGAAAGAAAGACTAGCTGCTTCTGCAATCCTGACCCCTCAACTGCCTCTTTTCAAACATCCCCTTTTCTATAACCAAACACTTTTGTATAATCTTCTACTAGTGCATCTGTTCTGGTTTGTTTTGAGTACTATATTTATTTATCGTGTTTGCCTTCTTCTTTTTGCAGAGAATGTCCAGGGCTCTTGCAACCACTTTGGGATGTGTGTGTATTTTAATCAATCAAATGGTGTATAAATTTTATGAAATAAATAAATGAATGGGGGGGGGAATATGGGAAGGCCTCTGGAAGGAATAGAGTGGCCATTTGTCCACCTTTACAGAAGGCAGTCATCTTGCTGAAGGGCTGTCCAGTTGTGCAAATTGGTATCAACTTTGACCCCCTCTTTTGGGTGATGCACAATTATTCACCCTAATAAAGAAATAGATAAATATTTGTATACATGTGTTTGTGTGTGTCAGTGCTGGTGCTGTGAATTTGGAGTGTGTGCAAAGGAGGGACATTCAGTGAGGCGATCATCTATTAGATGAGAAGTTCAATTTCCAATGTTATTTATAACTCTGAGGTTCTCCTGCAAAGCATCTTCTCCTACATGCAAATGCATTACAAGGGAGATTTCCCACTCTAATGACAAAAGAGCTGCTTGACAGAAAGATAAGCCATCTGCCTGATACAATAAGGTTTGTCAAGGATATGACAGCAGCGTGGCGGGAGGGAATATCTTCTCTTTGCCAGTGGAATTTTCTCTGCCAAACTCGTAGGTGGCTGACTGACATCTTGTTGAAAATGAGGATGGGGAAATGCGTGTATGTTCTGTATCACTGGTGATGCTAAGCGCAGGCCAGCGCTGATATAATGAATCCAATTAAGTGCCACTGTCTACAAAAAAATCAATGCCAAACTATCTGGTTCAGGAAGGGATAGCTGGCGAACTGGAAGCTGATTGAGGGGCTGGAAGGAAAGACAAATATTTTATTTTCGATTGCCAAATCTGTTACAGTGGTACTTCGGGTTACATACACTTCAGGTTACATACGCTTCAGGTTACAGACTCTGCTAACCCAGAAATAGTGCTTCAGGCTAAGAACTTTGCTTCAGGATGAGAACAGAAATCGTGCTCCAGCGGCGCAGCGGCAGCAGAAGGCCCCATTAGCTAAAGTGGTGCTTCAGGTTAAGAACAGTTTCAGGTTAAGTACGGACCTCCGGAACGAATTAAGTACTTAACCCGAGGTACCACTGTGGTGCACTCATTCATTTGGGTATGAATCCTTATGGACCTCCGGAATGAATTAAGTACTTAACCTGAGGTACCACTGTATTTGAATATGTCACCTTAAAGAGCTCAGGGTGGGATCTTTTTGGCCTTATAATGAACATGCTAGCTAAGTTAGCTAGCATGGCTACGTAGGGTAGCCAGGTGAGTATCTCTGGTCTTCCTGATGTGTTGGGACTTCCAGCAGCTCCCATCAAGGGTGTTGGGAGCTGTAGTCTAGCAATGTCTGAACAGTATGACATGACTATGTCAAGATGAGGCTAGGAAAGAGGGTGCATCTGCAAACTGGTTTAACAGCAATTCCACTTTTCATAGAACCCAGGAAAGGGTAGCCCTGTTGCTGATATTCGAAAACCTAGGGATGCACGTGGCACTGTGGTCTAAACCACTGAGCCTCTTGGGCTTCCCAATCAGAAGGTCGGTGATTCGAATCCCCGCGACGGGGTGAGCTCCTGTTGCTCTGCCCCAGCTCCTGCCAACCTAGCAGTTCGAAAGCACGTCAAAGTGCAAGTAGATAAATAGGTACTGCTGTGGCAGGAAAGTAAATGGCGTTTCTGTGCGCTCTGGTTTCTGTCACGGTGTTCCGTTGTGCCAGAAGTTGTTTAGTCATGCTGGCCACATGATCTGGAAAGCTGTCTGTGTAGAAATGCCATCTCCCTTGGCCTGAAAGCGAGATGAGTGCCACAACCCCATAGACACCTTTGACTGGACTTAACCATCCAGGGGTCCTTTACCTTTATCTATTCACAAACCTGATCTTGTCACACCCTGGGCATTATTCTCTGTGACTGCTATGTAATTCTCCTATTTTCTTTCTTCCCTTCCTAGAGAGAAAATTTTAACCCCCCCCCTTTTAAAAATGCATAATCTTTCATTTCTGAAAACTCCAGTGAGATGCTGCTGCTGCTAATGAAGATAAATGGAGGAAAGAGAATGTGAGCCCAGAGTATGAAATTGAGCTCATCTACTTCTTCTTCCAATTGGCTGCTTGATATTACTTTGATTACGGTGGTGTAATTAATGACAGAAAGTAATGAAAGGGTGTAAGAATGATATGGGACGCTGTGTGGGAAATCCAGTTTTGCTATTCTGATCCTCCATGTTATTAATATAATCTGCTTGGGAGGAATCTTTCCACTTCTGCCTTCTGGCAGGCATCCTTTTCACAGAAGCTTAAGATATGAAGAAATTCAGATGCTGAACCTTTTGCCAACATGATGAGGAAAACTTCGCCTGCTGAATTTCTGCCTGATAGGCAGGCGTTAAAGGACAAGTTGCTTTTCCAGGAAAAAAAGTTGTCGTACCCCAGTTGTAGCCCAGTTAAGTGAGTATGTATGAACCCTCCCTCCCCTCTGAATTTTCGTAATGTTGTGATTTTGTACCTTAACTCTCAGAGTGCATTGTAGCCATGGTGACCTAGCCAAATTGGAAGTGGAATGATTGCAGAAAATCCCCCTACATAGGAAGCTATTGCTGATTCCATGCGGCACGCGAGGCTTGCGTAGCTTGTGATTCACCACACCCTTTCCTTGCCACCCAACTTGTTCCCAGTTTCCTGCCAGCCACTCAAATTGGCCCAGAGATGGAGGAATGAGGACCACTTATGTCAGGGGACAGTGGGGTGTATGGGCACAGAGTAGTGGCCTGGCTACTCTCCTAACAATGGAGATCCCGATTCTCCATTCCTGTGTGCTCTTCCTCCAGGGCTGTTGAAGTACGTAAGACAGTGCCTGCCTTGGGAGGCGGGACTTCCTGCTCACTCAGTTGAGCAGGCAACTCCAGTCTTCTTCGCCAATCTTCCCCTAACAGTTCCACTGATGTTGAAAGTTGCTGTTGGCACTGAAAAGAGCTGCCATAGGTGTCACCATAAAGGGGGCGGAGAATAATGGGGGAAGGCTGCAATTGTTGACTGAACTGCAGTTTGTTCAAAGACTTTGGTTAGAACAAACCGCAGTGTCCTGAGTTCATCAGTAATGCAGAACTGTGGTTTGCTGGAATGCAAATGCAGGGGCCTCCACTCTCCTCAGGTGCATCACAGAGGAAAGGGAGCATGTAGGCCCAAGGCTCACTGCACCTTGTTCCTGATAATCTAAAGCAGGGTTTAGATAAGGCATGGGTGTAGCCAGGGGCGTGCAGGGGGAAGCTGCCCCCCCCCACATCTAGTAAATAAAGAAGAATACTTAACTAACTGACCAATTGCATCACAGATAGCTCGGTTCTGCCCCCCCAAGAGTCCTGCCACCCTAACATAAATCCTGGCTACACCCATGGATAAGGTATGGGGAACAAGCATTTTCATTATGTTATCAGAGTGTGTGATATTCAAGAGGGGAAAAGTTGCCAATAGGAGAAATGGATCCAGGAATAAACCAGGGGAAAATAGGTATACAAAATGTGCTCTGCTGCTGAACCAGGTATGCTTTTAACTGAAGAACCTGATATCATTTTCTTGACAGTTAGTTGTTATGAGAGTAACACCTCTTTAGGTACATATTCAAGAGGGAGAAGGGAGAGAGAAGGCAATTTTTCTTTCCTTAGCTTCCTATGAAGAGCAAATAACCCTCCTAGCAGTTAATAAAATAATGCGATGATTATGAAAATTAAACTTGGCAGCCTCTTTTATGAAGTAATAATCTCCATCTGAAGTGGAAATTTATCCTGGTGGAAAATGGCAATAAGGCTGAGAAGCAGCTGAGTTTTTTTTTTTTAAATGTTGCAAGTAAGAAAAAAAATGCACAAAAATATTAAATTCTAATATGCTGAAGGTATGCCAAAAGACGATTCCTTTGATGGGCTGTTTGGGCCCCTCCAGACATCCTTCTTATTGCATTTTTGTGATGATTTGTGCTCATGATGCTGTTGGGGCATTTAAGTATGATCCTGCTTGCAATGCCCTTTGCACCTGCAAAAATTTGGGGCAGCCATTCATCTTCATTTCCAGTCAGCGCAGAGACACGGTGACCTTTTATATGACAAATGTTCTAGTATATTTTTAGCCTGTTGCATGGTAGCCCCTCTAGAGAGCAATGATGTAGTAGCAGTGGGGAAGCACTGCAGAACAAACTAAAGCAGAATATATCTATCATGAATGCCCCATTAGTATGTCAATAACATGTTGCAGAACATGCTCGCAATATAACACACCAGCTTGGAGCTTGGAGCAGCCAAACCCTTCTAGACGGTCCTGCTCTTCTCTCTTTGATCTTTGCAGTCTCCTTCACTTCTTTGCCTACCTTACTTCCCCTCCTGCCATTGGATTATTTTGCTCTGAAATCACAGAGGGGCGAGGTTACTTATGGCTTAGCTCTTGTAGTACTGCTGCAGAGCTGTGCGGCCTATGGACAGGGAGCTATGTGTTTGGGAGAGTCACTGGAGGCCTCTTAGAATTTTATGCCTGAAGTCCTGGAACAAAATTTGGTAACCATAATGGACTATTCCAGTACATTGCCATGCTGTAGGAAGAAGCCACGCAGAATCCCTGTTATCTTTTTGCAGTGAAGGAACGGATTAATGATAGTGTGAAATCACTGAATATAATCTGTGATCTCTGTTTGTTCTGGTTTCAGAAGTTTCATTTTATTGGTTTGAATAAATCAAACAGGATCGTTTTGTCACCCATGTACATTTAAAGCACATGGCTTCTTCAAAAGAATCCAAGTTTGGGAATTGTAGCTCTGTGAGGGGTAAATGGCAGTTCCCAGGACTGGTGGCAGGGGGTTCTTTTTTGGGTGGGTGGGTGGAGAGTATTCTGCAACATGTCATTGACATAACCATAATGCATTAGTGGTGGATTTACACAGGACTGTCTTTACCTAGTTCTCTCCCATCCCCGTTTTATCACTGCAACAACCCTGCGAGGTAGGTTAGGCTGAGAGAACATGACTAGGCCAGCCAGTGAGCTTTATGACTGAGTGGGGATTTGAACCTCCACCTTCCAGGTCCAGCACTCTATACGCTACACCTCGCTGGCTCTCTGGGTTGTTTGGGATGCCTCTGCCATTCGGTGGAGAAGACTGCCGTGTGTGTGTGTGTGTGTGTGTGTGTGTGTATAGGAGAATTTCGCTCTCTAACAGACTGCATGGGGAGCTCTATTATGCAGCAGCTCCAGCTCTAAGGGATGCTCACAATCTTGCTTCCTAGGACTTCTGTGCAGATCTGACAGTAAAGCAGTTTAGGTTGTATCCAATGGCAGACTCAGCGAGGACCCACTGAAATTAATGAACATGACTAACTTAGCTGCATTCATGCCAGGTGGTCTACTCCGAGGAGGGCTTAGTTGGATACATGCTTGCATGCTGAAAAGGCTACGAAGGGTGGCACCTGAATGCTCAGTTACTTTTATTGCTATTTTAATGAAAAGGAAAGATGTGAATTCATTTGTATATTTTGGTCACCCGTCCTCAGAAGGATCTGCCTTGATCACACGAGCTCAGGTTCTGCAGTGCTGACTTCTGACACATTTCCTGGCCCTCATATGGCTTCCGTTCTGGGGGAATGTTGTGAAACAGAATTCCTTGCTCTTTCTCTCTCTCTTGCTCTGAGTGTCTCCACATTTTTGCTTCTTCCCTTTATGAGCTGCAGCGAGAGAGTTCTTCGATACTGCTTCCTTTCAACTCGTGTGTGTGTGTGTGTGTGGAGAGAGAGAGAGAGAGAGAGAGAGAGAGAGAGAGAGAGAGAAGGCCCCTTTCTTTAATTAGCAGTTCACAAATTTAGCTGCTGTTAGAAAAGGAGAGAACGGTGACAGGGAAGAGACAAATCCAAAGCACAACATCTCAGAGAAACAGTTTAATTTGGTGCATCTGGCAGAAAAGCATCACTGGCGTCTTCAAGGTGTATAATCATTAGCTTCTGTTACTTACCAGGTAGTTAAAATGGGCTGGATATAGGAAGGCAGATGCTGTTATCTAGAGACAGTTGCTATTTCCCCCCTGCCCCACCCCACTTCTTAGTCGCTCAAAATAAAACTGCGCTTGGGGAAAAAAATAAAAATAAAAAGGTATTTTGAAATGGCCATTTCTCCCTCAATTAAGTTTAATTGCCTTAAATAAGTGCACTGTCATCTTCTCCACTCCCCTTCTGTTCTTTGTAACTTCATTTCTTGAGTTTCACATCTGCAACTTTTTCAGATCATCAACAGCATGTTTTTTTCTGGAAGCATATTTCACGAGGGTTTTGAAACCGGCAACCTAAGCAACACATCTCTTCCCCTCTGTGTACAGTCAGTCAGTCTGTCCATCTGCTGTTTTTTTGCACTGTGCGGATGCATCCTAGTCTAGTGTTTGAATGCAGGATGGGCTATAATGAGGGGTGGAAATTGAATCCAATGCTTTCAGTGTCAGTAGGAAGAGGGAGCAGCTACTTATGGGTGCTGCAGAAACCCATCTCTGAAACAACATCTGGGACAGACAGCCCTTCCAAGAGAACCACAAAAAGGCAGGCGAAACATCCCTGCAAAACAAACAACTGCTGACAAAATACCCCCATCCAACAAAAGCATATTGAGATATCCCACCAAAACATATTCAACAGGGAAAATACCACATGTCTGCACATCTTTGGCAAAGACTTCAGCCGACGGCTGCTAGCCAGCCAGCAACAAATTTGTATACCAACCAGCAGGTGGCGCAAAGAGGCTCCGGTCGCTGCTTCTGGTCTCTTTGGCATCAACAAACTGGAAGCATCAACAAGATCCCAACTGCTAGTGTGGCCGGCAAACATCCTCTTCTAGGAGCGATTTCAAACAAGAAGGGCGAATCTGTTGTTTAGTCATTTAGTCGTGTCCGACTTTTCGTGACCCCATGGACCAGAGCACGCCAGGCACTCCTGTTTTCCACTGCCTCCCACAGTTTTGGCAAACTCATGCTGGTAGCTTCAAGGACACTGCCCAGCCATCTCACCCTCTGTCGTCCCCTTCTCCTTGTGCCCTCCATCTTTCCCAACATCAGGGTCTTTTCCAGGGAGTCTTCTCTTCTCTTCTCATGAGGTTACCAAAGTATTGGAGCCTCAGCTTCAGGATCTGTCCTTCCAGTGAGCACTCAGGGCTGATTTCCTTAAGAATGGATAGGTTTGTTCTTCTTGCAATCCATGGGACTCTCAAGAGTCTCCTCCAGCACCAGAATTCAAAAGCATCATAATTCAAAAGCAATCTACTTGTTTGTAATTTCAGTGGGTTTGCTAAGCACTCAAGCAGCTCTTCGGTCTTCACAAGGAAAGTGATAAGAGAATTGCAGATTTGGAAGGGACCATGAGGGCTATCCAGTCCAACCCCCTGTAATGCAGGGACCTTTCACCCAACATGAGGCTCGGACCCTGCCCCTGAGATTAAGAGCCTCATGCTCTACCAACGGAGCTATTACTAGTCTTTCCCAACCAGAAGACCTCTGGGCTCCCAGTGTTACTTGAGCTCAGGGCCCTTAGTTCCTTATTTTCTGAGGGTGGCCGGGGAAGAGGCATAAATAAGCACCGTTTGTCAGTTCACATAGCACAGCAGTTAAGCATTTGTCGCAGGCCCACCCAACATGCTATTTGGGCTCCTTCACAGAGGTGCACCTCTGTGTTCCTAAAAACAAGATGGAGCCTCCACCTTTGCTTTTCTCTACAACCCAAATGCTACAAAATAGCACACGCATTTTCAGGTCATCCTGAGCTCTTAAAGCAAGGGGAGGGGGCAGGAACAAAACATTGGCTGGTGGTGAAGCCAGATGCAGACATAAGGAGATAAGAAGACCCTGCTGGGTCAGGCCAATGGCCCATGTAGTTCTTCATCCTGTTCTCACAGCAGCCAGCCAGATGCCTGTGGAAAACCCACAAGCAGGAACCCACAAGTACTCTCCCCTTCTGTGGTTTCTAGCAACTGGTATTCAGAAACATTACTGCCTCCAACTTGCTTAACCACCAGCCGATTTTCTATCTTTTACTGCATTAAGCAATGTCTAGCATCTGCTATTTTCTGGTCCACTAGCATGTGCTGACTGTCTTGTGAAGGTAAGCATTCATCTTTCATAGAAGTCCTGATGATGAATGGCAGTTACGTAATAGCAGAGCTTGATCCTCTCTTCTTTGTCCTTGGTGCATGCGTGCCTTTGAAAACCTTATTTGCTATGTGTTCTATTACAGAGGGGAAATATTATTCCCTTAAGTTGATCCTTCCCTCCCCCCCCCGGAAGTTCTTTCGTTCTTTACTGCTTAATAAAAATGAAATGTGCTGGAGCCCATAGCTGCCGCTGTTGTCCTTTCAGTCATCTTAGGTTGGGAATGAAAAACATCTCATTTGGGATGATAGCGAATGTTAAAGAATCAGTGAAAGATTAGTGTTGACCAATTGTTTGAGTCACCTAGTTCAGTAGAAGAAATTAACACATCAGGGAAGAGTGGCAGACTATATGGGACTGGCTGAGATGACTGGCAGAATCCGTGACCAAGGAAGAGAGACGGTGGAAGAAGATTGGAAGAAATTTAAAGTTTATCTTAAGAACTGTTGTAAAATTAATGAGTGCTAAAATGTCATGGGTAATGTAAAACAGAATTGCAGTGATAAATAATTGGGTAAGAGAAAAAGGATTAAAGAAAATGAATTATAAGTAATTGAAACTAGGGGTTGCTGAAAAAGTTTAAAATAGGGATGCAGAAAAGGGAGGTATGGGGAAGTCGTTGAAATAAGGTTTAAGAAAAAGAGGTTATGAAATTATACGTGTTTATATGTTTGTTTGTCTATGTATTGTCAGTTGTATTGTGTTTTAATTTATGTTGGAAAATTAATAAAAATTTATGAAAAAAAAAGAAATTAACACATCAGTTAGCGTCATGACTATTTTTGTCTGGTTTCTTGCTTTAGGTGGATGTTCCCTTTGTGATGATGGTAAAGGTAAAAAGGTAAAGGTAAAGGACTTCTGGATGGTTAAGTCCAGTTGAATTTGACTATGGGGTTGTGGTGCTCATCTTACTTTCAGGCCGAGGGAGCTGGCCTTTGGCCACAGACAGCTTTCAAGGTCATGTGGCCAGCATGACTAAACAGCTTCTGGCGCAACGGAAGCCAGAGAACACAGAAATGCTGTTTACCTTCCCACTGCAGCGGTACCTATTTATCTACTTGCACTGGCATGCTTTCGAACTGCTAGGTTGGCAGAAGCTGGGACAGAGCACTGGGAGCTCACCCCATCACATGGATTTGAACTGCCAACCTTACGTTCAGCAAGCCCAAGAGGCTTGGTGCTTGATGGATAGATTTTGTTCATCCCTTGAAGCAGAAAAATGGGGGGGGGGGCGGAATCCGGCTCAGACAAAAGGAAAGACACCACCCCACAGTGCAGAGTTAAACTGTAGAACTCACCACAGCAAGTTGCCACAATGGGTGCAAATGGGGAGCATCTAGTATAAATATTGGTGAATTTGTACATTTTGCTACTCCTATTGAGTAGCTAAACAAACTCATTCGCTTTCACTTTTGTTGACACCAGCATCCAATTCACAAGAATTTCTGATTTTGAGAATTTCATAGGAAGGACAATAAATTGAATTTTCAGTGTTGGTGTGCTCATGTTCTGCTTGCGGACTTCCCAGAGGCACCTGTTTCACCACTATGAGAATATGATGCTGGACCAGAAGAGCCTTTAGTCTGATCTAGCAGTGGAGAGGATAACTGGAAATGTTCCTGTGCTTTGCAGGAAAGCATCGCAAATAGAGAGTACCAAAAATGTTACATTGCTGGGTTTTCTTTTCCCCCTTCATGGAAGTATCATTTGTTGCTATTCCCCAGTATAGAGTTAACGATTATTTTGACACTGATGATGTATCAGTAAGATGCCATTATGGAAGAAGTAGAAGATGCTAATTTAGATGGTAAGCAATTACGGCAGTGTCCTTCCATTTTTGCTCTCTGCAGGCTGCATATGGAATAAGTCCAATGTTTGCATGGAAATAAGCTGCTTTTTCTAAAGAACACCGAGTAGTGACATGGTAAATTGGGTTCAGTTTCATGTGGGTTACTCAGGGACTTGGTTCAGGGAAATATCTGGAAAGCTTGCCTGAGCACTCAAGGTTGCTTCCAGAAAACCTGTTTCCTAAGCATTCATTCCAATTTAATTGTGGAGAGGTTAGACAACAGTGAGTCAAAGCAAGTGTTATCACAAATGTTTCAGTGCATTTTCTGGACACTTTCCTTATCACAAAAAGTCTGATCTTTTGAGGGAAGCGAGTTGGTTGTGCAAATTCTCCCCCATTAACCTGAATTTGTAACCTGAGTTTACTTGTGTGTGATGGAATCCCACCTGAAAATGGAGACAGTCTGGAAGCGCTTTTAGTTCTCTCTAGTCATGACTGGCAAGTCACTTTATGATGTCAGAGCAAGTAAGCCAATAGCAGCAGAAGGCCCATTAAGAATCTGCACAGCCAAGAGGCATTGCGACATTAGAGAGCAGATCAGCCTTCAAGACAGAGACGGTGACTGTAGAAGTGGCAAGGAATTTCATCCACACTCACTGTCGCTTAGCCACGTTATGACTCTTTGGCTTATACTGCACTATCAGCACAGTTATATTTACCAGCCAATTAAACAAATGCTAGTCCATTTTTTTCTAAGTGCCATCCATGGAAAAATGTGTATTGGTCTCAATGAGCCAGACCAAGATCACTGCCCTCCTATGATCTACATAGCATCACACACATGTTATCAAACAAAGGCTATAACTGAACACTGTTTGGTTGTTTTATTTCCATCATCAACAATGGGACATAAAAATATGCATAACTGCACCTTGGATCAAGGCCAAAACACATAATAATGATTATAATGAATAACCACAATCATTACAGGAGACATCAAATATTTATTCTATGAAGAGATGTAGATAGATAGATAGATAGATAGATATAATTGCTATGGGCTTTAGAGTTTAACAAAAAGACTGCAAATTTGCTTCAAACCTTGTGAAGCTTTGTGGATTTCCACTGAATCTGCTGCTCGCCCAGGGATATTTCCACTGTGATGTGGAAATCTCCCATGTACTTACACACAAACACACCCACATTTCCATGCATCCCAACGAAAAGCCAGGAAAACCTAGGGTTCTTCCCTGGCGCTGAACACATTTGCTCATCTGCTATTCCTGTCTTCCCGCCTCCCGCTCAGCTTTTAATATCTTTCCGAGAGAAGTTTTAAAAACTTCAGCCAGTAGGTGTCTCCATTTCCCTGATCTCCGATCATCTCCGCCTAGTTCCGTTATTAATCCATTCATTAATACCATTAAATATATATACAGTATATATAAAGATACCGAACCTAATCTCCTTTCGGGGCAGGCATTCACACCCAGCCCTGCCCTCCAGGCCTCTCTTACCACCTTTAAACAAGTGCAAGGATAAGCAATGCATCCCTGCCGATCTGGGCTGCCTCCCTCCCCGCCGCTGGGCCCGACCCGAGGAGGCGGCGGAGGGTCCCTGCAAAGGCGGCCTCTGCAGGCGCCCGGCGGGCCCGCCTCTCCCGGGGAGCGCCCGCGCTCTGCACCCCCCCCAACCTCCCCTCCGGCGCCCTGCCCACCGCCCGGCAACCTGGTGATTGACGCGCGACGCGGCCACCCGGAGCTGCGAAGGCGTCCTGAGCGCACCTATGAGCAGGGCCGCATCCCAAAGGGGGCTGGCCGTGGGCGCAGCGGTCGGGAGAGCGCAGCCGCCTCCTTCAGGCAGGCAGGCGGGGCTGCTGCTGCTGCTGCTGCGGAGCCGGGGAAGCCGAGCGCCCCAGTCGGCGGGCGCCTGCCGGAGGGGAAGCATCTCCCGGCCCCTCCCTGCTGCGCGTCTCTCCCTCGCCCCGCCTCCCGCTCGCCGGGCGCCTCGGGCGGGGATGGCAGCCGCGCGGACCGAGCGCGCGATGGAGGCGCCGCGGCGGCCGCACCTGGAGGAGGAGGACGCCGCCTCGTAGGCAGCGCTGCCCGGATCCCGCCCTGCCTGCCAGCGCTGCCAGCGGCGGACGGGGGAAGAAGGCAGACGTAAGCAGGCTAACTATAGCATCTCCCCGGAGCCGGGAGGGAGGCAACCTGGGCGAGAGGCGGGCAGCCTGCGCCATTCCCGGGCGAGGAGCGGCGTCGCTACAGGTGACTCGGGTTCTCCACAGCATCCCACCCCGCACTCGGAGGACATGGGGCTGCCTTGGCGTCTCCTCCTCGCGCTCCTGCTCTCGGCTCACCTGGGCTCGGCCGCCGAGGGCAGCCCGGGGCAGGCGGCGCCTGGCAAAGGGAAAGCGGCCAGAGAGAAGCAGGCGGTTTACCCCAAGAGCGCGGCGGCGGCGGCGGCGGCTCCTCCCTGGAGCGGTTCCCCGGAGAAGAGCCCCGTCTTGGACCAGAGGCTGCCCCCGGAGGTGCCCGCCGAGGTGGCCTCGTTCCTCCACACGGGCGACCCTCGGGAGCTGAGGCACGCCAACTGCTCCGGGAGGTACGAGCTGGCTCCCCCCTGGGCCGGGAAGTCCCGCCTGGCCGCCTCGCCCCCGTCGCTGCACGGCGCCCTCGACACGCTCCTGCACGCCACCAACTTCCTCAACACCATCCTGCAGAGCAACCGGAGCCGCGAGCAGAACTTGCAGGAGGACCTGGAGTGGTACCAGATCCTCATCAAGAGCCTGCTGGAAGGGGACCCCAACATCTCCCGGGCGGCCATCACCTTCAACCTGGAGCCCTGGTCCTCCGCCCCGCAGGTCTTCCTCCAGGCCATCCGGCAGGACAGCCACATCCTCCTGCAGGACTTGTCTTCCGGGGCTCACCACCTGGCCAACGCCTCCAGTGAGACCGAGTGGTTCCACGCCTGGAAGCGCAAGGGGAGGCCCCACCAGCACCGCAAGGGCTTGAGTGCTCCCGGTGCCAAGGCTTTGGAGGGCAGCCTGAAGAGGAGGGATGGGCACCCGGTGGCCTCCGAGAGGAGCCACATCAAGTGGTCCTCCCCTTACCTGGAGTGTGAGAATGGGAATTACAAGCCGGCCTGGCTGGTCACCCTCTCTGCAGCTTTTTATGGGCTTCAGCCGAACCTCCTTCCTGAATTCAGGTAGGAGACCTGAAGTTTGATGAGTCTCTTGGTTCTTTTTTTGTAGCAAAATGTGAACAAGGGATTCTTTGCTTTTAAGAAGCCAAAGCTTTGTGAGTGGCGAGCGAGAATATACTTGCATAGAACATTGGAATCCCTCTAGCTCCTTGCACAGACTTCCCAAATAATATTAGTTAAGCCCTTTAACTTCAGCACAGTCTGAGAAGTTAGTCTCCACACTGAATTCAGTGGAGTTTCCTCCCATGTAAGCTTGCATGAGATTGCAGCTTTTTGTTTTGTTTTGCATCCTATAAAACTGGAATGCTGTTCTCCAACCTGGTAGGAAAGTTAGAGATGTTTTATTTCTATTTAAAAGAGATAAAGATATTTGTAGCATGAGTAGGGCCGTAGGAACATCTGTTTGCAGCCCAGTCCTATGTGTATTTATTCAGAAGTAAGTCCCTCTGTGTTCAGGCACCCTTATTTCCAATTTCATAGCACCAGTACCTTAATATAAAGCAGCAGCTGCTAGAAGGAAACCCATAAGGGTTTTTTCTTTTTCAAAACCATCTGGGTTGAGATTAGCATGCCTCATCTAAAAGGAGGCAGAATTCTGTGAAAAGGTTTCCTTTAGCCATTTGACTTGAGAGCTAAAGTGTGGGTGGGGGGGTGGGGGGGTGGAGAGGGAATCACATTCCTGATGAGATGGAAAGGCCCCTTGTGAAAACTTCCAGCTCCAGTGAGACTGCAAAGTTGGTAGTTTGGTACTGTTGCTAGGATCAACAGAACACCGTGACTTTGTTCCAGCTAAAGTAAGTTATGCCTAACTATGATCAAAAGCAATGGGTTTTTAAAATTAATCTGAACTAGTTTACATGACTGGTTTCAATGGGGCAGACAGTGCAAACCTGCACAGGTTTATTCGAAAGCCAGCCCTGCTGTGTTGAGTGGCAGATGCATCTATTAGGTGTGTTTGGAATTTCAGCCTCCTTTGGGGCTAACTTCTGCAGGATTGGACCCTATTAAATACTTCAACCCATTGGACAATATAGCCCACCCCACCCCCGTTCCCAGTTATTGTCACCTTACTTAATCTGGGTGTGTGTGTCTTAACAGTTGCAGATCTCTTTCAGCATTAGTGTGTATGTGCATAATAAAAATAGTTTCTTGTACCTACCACATTATAGCAGTAGAGCAATAGAACCAGAGGCAGAGCAGCAAATGATGGATTCAGCTGTAATAGTTACAGATCATGCACAGTTATCCTTATGTACACAGCAGTGCTAATGATAGACTTTTTCCAGCCTGAGGAATGTGTGCACATCATACATTTGAAGAAGCACATCCCCCCTCCCCAAAGAATCCTGGGGATCCTTCACAGGTAGTTTACCCTTCAGAGAGCTGTAGTTCCTAAGCACCCTTAAAGAAACTTCAGTTCTCAAGATTTTTTTGCAGGAAAATGTACTATTCAACATATTCCAAAGCCTCAGACTGCTGAGACAGTTCAGCTATGGGAAGTAACTTGCTGCTCTTGGTATATGAATGGGAGAATTTGGACTACAAGTGTTATCCTTTTGTTTGTGCTTGAGCTGGGATCTGGCAACCCTGATTCTCCATCTGTTTCGGGTCCATTCCTTGTTCTTTCATCCACATTTCTGTCTGCTTGTTGGTCCAGTGCTTTTCAGGCTCTCCTGCTAGATGAGTGTTTCAGTTGCACAGTGTCTGGTTGAGCCAAGTAACGGTTACTTTGAGAAAATGTGTGCAGTTTCCTTTGGTTACCAAAGCAGGTGTCTGGGTTGATTTTTTGGGGGGAGGCAGTATACTAATTGATTCCTGCTTTCTGCCACTTCTGATTTGAGAAGAAGCTTGTAAGCCCATAGAACATAACAGAGAAAGATTTGCTTAAATAATTTATTGTTGGCAGCATTAACACACACACACACACACACACACACACAGTGCAACTCAAGGCCAATTCAAACAATGGTTTCCTGCATTTTTACTCTGAGAACTATTGAAACAAATACAATTTTTTTTTTAAAAAGGCTGAAGGTGGACTTTTCAAATTGCTGTGCATTGTTAGACTGAATTGTCATTTTAAAAAAAATATGTAGCAGGACATTAGAAAATCAAGCACTTCCTGATGGATGTCCTAAGAATTATATTTTTTTTATTAAGTGCTGCTGGCAAGCTTTGGTTGTACGGTATCATAGCCACCCTGGGAATCCACCCTTGGTTTTCTGTCTGCCTTTGGTAGTAGTGTTGTGGAATTCCTTTTGTAAAGCGACCTTTTGAAAATGAATAAATAAGACTGGTGACTATATCTTTGACTTCACTGACAGGCCATTGGACTCTCTAGGGGGGGTACGGTTCCAACACTTCAAACAATGTGCTAGCCTTTCCCCCTTGTCCATTGAGGCTGCTCCTTGTCTGTCTCCTTCTAATCTGGGTTAACCCACATCTCCCTCTAGCTACTAAATGCCCTTTTGGTTGACTCCCCAAGTAAACTAGGGACTCCCTTGGCTTATTCCACTGAGGTTCCTGTCTGGTTATGCAATTGGCTGGTGGGAATCTGGGATTGCCAGAGTACTTGACCAACCTCAGAGCTTCCAAGTTGGATTAGAAAGGAAATAAGCCCAGCTGTAAAGCTGATTTGTGATGTGTGTGTGTGTGTGTGTGTGTGTGTGAGAGAGAGAGAGAGAGAGGTGTGTGGAGGGGGTGTTCGCTTGAGTTTTTCCAGACAATCAGAAGTCAACTGGGTCAGTCTCAATGGTAGCAAAGGAATAGGTTTCCAAGAAACTGGCTGCAGCTCTTTAAAATCTCTTCCAATAAGTCCTACTGTTATTCACACAAGAATACTCTGCTTGGAGCATGCACTGTTGCAGTTCATGTTAGCTTTTCTCTGTGCTGTGAAGCATCATGTTTCATTATCTAAAGTTAAAACTAACTTGTAAGAAAATTGCTCCTGGTCAATGGGGCGACACTGTTGCAGAATTTAATGATATTATTAGATGCCATCCAGCCTAACCCTGGACAGAAAAGGGCCCAGGTCTTGGTTACAGGTGATACTTACCACATAAAATGTCCAGTAGGGGTCATCATGGTAGCAGTTAAACTATACTTTCCTACCTACAAAGACTAATGCTGGTCATTGCACACGTATTTAACATATATCTTCCACAAACCTCCAAAGGTTAGGTTGCTCCAATAGTGTCATGACACTTTTTGTACCTACTGCCAGTAAATATAAATAATAAATTAATTTTTATTTATACCCCACCCTCCCCGGCCAGAGCCGGGCTCAGGGTGGCTAACACCAGTAAAATTACAATTAAAAACATAATAGGGGGGAAAACAATTTAAAATACAGGTTAAAAATGCAATTTAAAATTCAGCCTCATTTTAATAATAGCCCATAGATCAAAACCATAAGGAGAGGGAAACATAAGGGTCAGACTGAGTCTAAACCAAAGGCCAGGCGGAACAGCTATGTCTTGCAGGCCCTGCGGAAAGATGTCAAGTCCTGTAGCTATTTCCCATCTTACATTTATCCCACTCAAGTGTATTGGAGGGATAGTCATGTTGGCATGCAGCCAATGAAACGGGGGCAATTGGCAGGACCTCAGCTGGCTCCAGCCTACCGGCCGGTGTGCCAAGCAAACTCCAGTCCTTGGTGCAGCATGAATCTGCGGCCTGAGCTTCAGAGGCTAGGGCACGCTACTCAGCAGGGTGAACGCTGTGCAACAGAAGTAGCAGGAGAGGCGCTGTGAGCAAATTTACAAGCAGTTTATTCAGCGTACATCAGGACAAAAGGAAACATGTCTGATCTCCTTCGTGTCCAAAGCAAACAGCATAAGCAAAAGCTATACACAAAGGGAAGTTCCCAGCAAGCTGTGCTGGAGTGTAAACAGGCATGTGACACACAACAATCATGCCTATTCCTTAAGGTGGAATGGAACATCCCAACAAGTCATAGGTTTAAGTCGGTTTTTGCCTCATGGGAAAGTTGGCATTCAATAGATCTTTTCCACCTCCATTCACAACCACTAACTTAGATGGCTGTAAAAAGGGATTAGACAAATTCATGGAGGAAAAAGGCTCTCTATAGAAGCTATGTGCTGCCTCTAGGATCAGAGACACCATGCCACTGAATGCCAGTTGCTGGGGAACACCAGGAGAAAGTTGTTGCCTTCATGCCCTACTTTTGGATATTCCATAAGCATACGGTTTGCCGTTGTGGAAAAAGAGGATGCTGGACTAAGTAAGCCGTTGGTCTGATTCAGCAAGGCTCTTCTTAGGTTCGCCTTATCACATCACATCTGTGCTGAATATTTTCATACCATGTTATAGACTGCATTTTCTATGAGAGCCAGCGTGGTTAAGAGTGGTAGTCTCGTAATCTGGGGAACCGTGTTCGCGTCTCCGCTCCTCCACATGCAGCTGCTGGGTGAACTTGGGCCAGTCACACTTCTCTGAAGTCTCTCAGCCTCACTCACCTCACAGAGTGTTTGTTGTGGGGGAGGAAGGGAAAGGAGAATGTTAGCTGCTTTGAGACTCTTTCAGGTAGTGATAAAGTGGGATATCAAATCCAAACTCCTCTTCTTCTTTCTATGAACCTGGGCCTTGTAATGGACTAGATCGCTTTTTTGGGGGGGAGGTGTTGCTCCTGCTGCCCTCCCAGAGCCAGC
The DNA here is from genome assembly GCF_027172205.1 of Podarcis raffonei. NCBI lineage: Eukaryota > Metazoa > Chordata > Lepidosauria > Squamata > Lacertidae > Podarcis > Podarcis raffonei. The sequence continues at coordinate 21,514,308 of NC_070613.1, read as the reverse complement.
CCTGCAGCACTTTGCAAGGTTGGGATCTGATCAGACACCACCCTTTGCAAAGCAGCTCAGGGAGGGCAGCATGAGAAGGATGCAACAACCATGCACTGTTCGATCCCAGCTTCTTGAGGCTGAGGCTGGGATCGAAGGGTCCATGACGTCCTGCTCAAAATTAGCCAGGGGCAGGTGCATCTTGCTACTGGTGTGGGTTCAGTTGCAACTACGTGTCTTTCTCCTCCTTGCACTAGCCTTCTCCAGCTAGCACAACGTTGGGGGCATAAAAACTGATGGTCTGTCATCTGCTAGTCTGAGCTGTCCCTGGTACCCAGCTTAGGCCACTAATATAAGAAATAATGCTTTGGAACATAATTAGAACTCTGGTATCTAAATCTCATACCCCATTTGTTATGACTGTTCCTTTAGATTGTGCCTGAAAACACGGTAACACCTTATCCAGCTTTATTGAAAGATAGCGTGTCATAGGCCCAGTCCTGTGGAACTCTCTCCCAATAGAGGTTCAGTAGGCGTTTTCTGTGCCAACTTTTAAACGCCTCCACCTTGGTTTACTTGTCTTCGTTTTTAACTTGGTATGCTTTTGTTGCATAGCTTTTTGTTTTCTGTTTTAAACTGCTTTCTGTGATACAGTGGAATATACAGTGGTACCTCGGGTTACAGACGCTTCAGGTTACAGATGCTTCAGGTTACGGACTCCACTAACCCAGAAATAGTACCTTAGGTTAAGAACTTTGCTTCAGGATGAGAACAGAAATTGCACGGCAGCAGCAGGAGGCCCCACTAGCTAAAGTGGTACCTCAGGTTAAGAACAGTTTCAGGTTAAGAACGGACCTCCAGAACGAATTAAGTTCTTAACCCGAGGTACTACTGTAAATCGTTTTCTAAATAAATTTTATTTAATTACTGCCTCGCATACGTTCTAGGAAGGCCAAGAAGCACTAGGAGTTCTCCAATCCACAGCCTAATATTATCTCCTCACACCTATGGAGTTCATGGGTGGCATTCCATGCCAGTTATTCTCAGAGTAGACCCAATGAAGTTAATGGGCAGGTTTAACTTATTTTTGATTAGGACTTAGTTGAATACAAGCCCATATTTCTAGTTGAGGCAATATCTGCATGCTTTATTGGAGAGCTGAACCACTTATCTGGCTGCCTGTTTAGTGACTGGAGGGACAGAACTTCCCTGAGAATGATGTTTGGCTGTACTTGATTTGATTCAATATCATATTTCTAAACTGCTTTTCCAGCAACCAAGCTGAACTCAAGGTGGCTTTCTACAATAGCAAAGAATTAACAAATAAAAACAGCACTTCCTAGTACAAAAGAAACATGCAACTAAGGTACAATGAATGGATCAAAGCAACACAAAACAGCAAAATCACGAAATTCTTGTTCTAAGCACCTTTTCCATGTGTGTGTTAGCAAATCGTACAACTGAAACATAATTTTCATTTAAATCCATTCACAATCTGAAATGGTAAAAAAAAAAAAGTGGGAAAAATTATACCTGTGTCATTATATCATTACGATTAATCACCACACATGCCTCTCAAAATAGGCTTTTAAATTTCCCTTTCTCTGTGTCATTGAGTGATAATGAGGCTTTTAAAAATTCCAAACTCCTCTTGTTGAGTTCCTTAAGAGTAAAAGGATGAAATATTCATCTTTCTCTCCTTAAAATGCTGCACTGAGTCTTCCCCCAGCAAAATGCCTCTTGTGAGCCATCTGTTAGGGACATGTTAATGTTCTGGTTTGCCTGCTCCTTCCCATTTCACCGCTTGGAATGAGAGAAATAACCTTTCAGTACATTTTCTCACCAGACAAGCCTTCAACATTTGATATCCTTTCCAGCTTATCTTGGGGCTGCAACACTCAAAGCAAAATGTGCTACACAGATTTTTTTTTTTAAAGGACAGGCATTCTTCCCATTTAGGAAATGGATTGTAAAGGCTGTATTTATTTCATATTCTTCAAATGTTCCTATTTTCTAGGACCAGCCCTTGGTAAATCACTAGATTTATTTATTTGTTGCTTTTTGAGGATGCCTTGTTTTAAACTGGGTATGGGGAACCTTTGGTCCTCCAACTGTGGCTGAACTATAACTCCCACCATACCTTTGCCCGTGCTTGCTGGGGGCTGGTGGGAGTTGTAGTTCTGCAGCATCTGGAGAGCCAACGGTTCCTCAAACCAGTTTTGAACATTTGTTCCTCACCCCCGCTTCTGATCTCTGCAAATTAATACCTCAATCCTATGCATGTCTGTTCAGAAGCAACTCCTTTAAATTCAGTGGGGCACATTCCCAGGTAAGTGAGAATAAGTGTGCTCACCATCTCTGAATAGGGGAAGGATGTTTAATTCCCTCTGTTTGTAATGTTCAGGCAGTGAGTGCATTAGTTGCTGGAGCTCACAGGAGCTGATGTTGGTACCTGTCTATCTTGGGAAGCCATGGAGAAACGCGCCTTTGTGGGTGAAGTCAAGCTGTTGGCAGTTTGCAGCGCTTGCTGTGGCTGTAGAGACCAATGTGGGAGAGACAAGTTTTATTGCAGCTGGGGCAGATGAAGGCATCCAGTTGTGCTGCTGCAGATGCACCATGGCATTTCCCCCCTCTCCGCTCTCCTCCCAGCGGTCATTCCTCCTCTGGTTGCTGATATGGACTTGACTGACTGTCTCCATGCGCTGCGGTTGTCCGCAAGGGATTCCCACATGGCAATGTGGGATGTTGTTAGTCTTCATGTAACGTTTGCAGACATCTTTGTAGCACAGAGTTGGTCTGCCAACGGGCCTGGTGCTTGAAGCCCGCTCCCTTTCGACCACATCCTTGGGGATCTTGCCATCTTCCATTCTGTGGATACGACCAATCCAGCATAGATATCGCTGAGACAGGGCTGGGAGAGCACATATTTGTTTGCAATTCTGTCCTGCCATGCGGCGCTGTGGGTTAAACCACAGAGCCTAGGACTTGCCAATCAGAAGGTCGCCGGTTCAAATCCCCGCGACGGGGTGAGCTCCCGTTGCTTGGTCCCTGCTTCTGCCAACCTAGCAGTTCGAAAGCGCGTCAGAGTACAAGTAGATAAATAGGTACTGCTCCGGCGGGAAGGTAAATGGTGTTTCCATGCGCTGCTCTGGTTCGCCAGAAGTGGCTTAGTCATGCTGGCCACATGACCCGGAAGCTGTACGCCGGCTCCCTCGGCCAATAAAGCGAGATGAGCACTGCAAACCCAGAGTCAGGCACGACTGGACCTAATGGTAAGCTCCTGCAATGATTCAGGGGGGTTCTTTTTTGGTGCGGATGTGGGGAGAATAAGACTCCCTCTCTGTCCTCCCTCCCTTCTAAACATTACGTTTTTGCATATAGAAAGCTTCATCCTGTGCTGTGTTTCCTCTGCTGGCAGAATTCAGCCAAGCAGTAATTGAAGCGAGAAAAGACTATTTAACGAGCTCTTTTGATTAAATTACCGGGAACTCCCCAGATATGCCGTGATCTATGCCATATATCTGAAGGCGCATTAGAAACTGCCATAATCTCATTGACAAGATAGATTTCAGATCTGACTCTTGCAAACTGCTCCAAATGGTCCAGAGGGATTTCCCTCTGCAGGTGGATCTAATTCATATGCCTACATTGCTGTGCCCAGTTTTCTGATTAAATTTATTTTTAGTGAAGGCTGCTGTCCTCTT